>NC_141767.1:33276073-35785180 GCF_051362555.1 Lingula anatina
GGCTACGTCAAAAGTATAGCCAGCCTCTTTTAACATCTGAAAATCAATCAGTGTTGAGACAGTTTAAAAGTTAATTATTCTGAAAAGTGAGAATGATTGGTTGTACAATGTGTGAAAATCTTAACAATTTTTCTTGTAATATTCATTCTATTGATAACACATCAAATGTGGGTCATTTCAAAAATTATTTTTAGGTTATTTTTTCTACAAACACAATATTTTTCTTTGTACCAGATTACAGGATTAAACTGGTATTTTATTATGAACAACTTTTATGGATAAAAAGTTAAGTTTAGGAAGGACATTCATAAAGGATATAAATAGGGACAATCCTGTTTTGATAAGTAAAAATTCAATTTTAGCAAATAAAAAACAAAGGTTAAAATGAGCTCTTTTTGATGTTTTCATGGCTAATATATTGAAACAGAAAATTTAATTCTTGAACAACAAATAACACAGAGCATAAAATAAAACTTCTGCACCTATTGACGCCACTGTAATCATATATTTAATAATCATCTTTGTAATACAAATAGCACACATTTAAATCTGCTTTTTATGTCGTACATTAGTTCTTGGTGAACTTCCTTCATCAGCATGGTGTTTCTTTTTCTCAACTTTTATGTTTGGGATGGTGATGTTTTACCTTTGTTATACAAATAGCATATATTTGAATCTGCTCTTTATGTTGTACTTTACTTCTTGGTGAACTCTATTAAACAGCATGGTGTCTTTTTTCTCAACTTTAACATTTGCAAGATAATAATGTTTTAACCTTTGTTATACAAATAGCATATATTTGAAACTGCTTTTTATGTTGCACATTAGTTCATGGTGAACTACATTTATCAGCATGGTGGTTTTTTTGTCCAGCATTTGCATGATTGTCCAATTTAATTTAAAAAATAAAATAAAATACAGTAACTATACTATTCCAAGCAAGACATTTGATTTTTTTTTTTTTTGTATTTCACAAATTTTTATTATTAGTTTATTTTAAATTAACCATTTTTTTTTTCAAGTGGCCCATATAATATAATATTCCAGTTGCAATCCCGACGTTATAAGTTCATTCTGACATTTCATGCGAATCTTCATCATTCTCTGAGATAAAATTTGCAAGTCCATAATCACTGGCTAAGTGCAAACAATGGGATGGGGATTACGGATATGTAACATTCCACTCGCATTCATCATTCTGCAAGTAACACTAGAATAAATCATTAATGTACTGTATGCCACAAAAAGAAAAAAACCAACTTCACCTTTGCTCCTGCTATAGCTTCACCGACGCCGAAATCAGACAAGTCGACATCAGTCCAGCCGGTAAATCTGTTCTCCTTGTTCCAGACGCTCTCTCCATGTCGCACTAGAACAATTTTATAGTTTGCCATTCCAAATTCCCTCAATCTACTCGAGCAGGAGAGTTGTTTGAAGGTTAGCAGCTTGACCTTGATTTTCGCCGGCAAGGTGAAACGAACCTCCAGTTGGCGAGAGTGAATGCTAACTTGCATGCGTGGTGTCGCCTCTAACACAATATCAAGACCAAGACTTCCTCTTCCACGAGAGAAGCAAGATGTCTCAACAGCCGGCGAATGTGGCAACTTTGTTTGCCGATTTGCATAAATTTGGGCAAAACCAGGATTATGAGAAAGCACTTAAGACTGCAAACAAAAGTAAGTACACAGTCTTGGGTAAGAAAAAGCTTCCTCTTCGGTCATTATAGTGAACTAAAATTAGGGGTGCCAAAAATCAACAGCCATATTGTTCTCTATTACCACTAATGCTAGCAAATAGAGCCATTTCTTTTGTTATGGTATCCATTTAAAGCCCTTCAATCCATTAGTATTTGGATTAAGAGTGTCAGTTTTTATGAAGATTTGAGATTTTAAATGCTTTCAATTTCTCGACAGTTCTCCAAGAACTTCCAGATGATGTCACTGCGTTCCACTGCAAAATTGTATGCCTGGTTCACCTCGGGGAATTTGAAGACGCTCTCAAGAAAATAACATCCAGTAAACATCAGGGGTAATTTCATTACACTTTCAAGACTACTGAAGCAGACATTGTAAAGATTGTTTTTTGAAAGAATAATCCTGATATTATCTGATAATAAATTAATTTATATATTAATTAATTTATAAATTATAATAAATTGTCTCGGCATGTGAATTAAATAGTTTTAGAATGGTTTTGCAACATTTGGTATCATTGCAACCATGGACCAATGGAGACAGTATGTTCACTTTAAAAGGCAATTAAATACAGAGAAATTGCAACTTTCCAGAGAACTCGTCTTTGAGAAAGCCTATTGCCAGTACCGTTTAAACAAGACCAGTGATGCTCTGGTAACACTGAGGGAGATTGAAGATCCAGACGTCAGGGTTCAGGAGTTGATGGCACAAGTGGTAAGTGCTCACTGCCTTGGGATCTCTGCTCAAATTTATAGGGTACTTTTATTTATGTCTTCAGGAAGAGATTAAAAGTATTCTCTAATTAAATGCCCTGTCAGAATGCAGGTTAAATGTAAATGAGCTATTGTTGGCTGTACCAAAAAATATTGATGGATTTCCAGCTCATCATTTTTACCCATTGTAATGATTGTTGCATACATAACTACTCAAAGTGCTGTGTACAACATCACGTGTGACCTCCTCATATAGTCAGAACATTCAACCTCAGAATACATGCGATTTCACTATCTCTATAAAATATGGAAAATAAAAGAAAATAAGGAAAAATGTGAAAGTCATACATAAGGACTATTTCTTTGGGGATCTGACTGAGTCATGTTTAATAAGTTATCAAATAGAATTTTGCCCGGTGCTAGCATTGTTAGGTCGTTTGAAATAAATGTAATGGTGTGGATATGTTTATTGTTGCTGCTGAGATGCATGAGTCTTTTTGTTTAAAGTCTTCAAGAGCAAATTGACAAAGAAAACTTTAATGCAGTGGATTTAATTCGTATTATAAGGTTTGGCAATTATCTTTAAAATTTAAATTTTATTTTCAGCTGTACAGATTGGAGAATTATGAGGAATGTTACTCACTGTACAAGAATTTGGTTAAGAATTCAGAGGTAAGTTTACTAGTTAATGATGTTATTATTAAGTTAAAAACTCAATTTGATAACAATTAGGGTAATCTTTTTGGCTGAACTTTACATTGTAACTCACACTTTAGTCTGGATATTGTATCTTTTTATTTCAAGGATGACTTTGAGCAAGAACGGTACACCAATTTCTCAGCAGTTATGGCTGCATTGCAGATATCAGGAACACAAGATGTGGTATGGGACTTCTTTATACTCTGTTTATAAGATAACTAATGAATGCTTTTTAAAGCTTCAAATATTTAATGGCATTGTTAAACACTACAACAATTTTACTACATTAAGTGAGATTTAAACTTGTTTTTGCCTCTTTTAAGTTTATTGTTATTTTAATGTTTTAATAATTTGATGTTACATAGGAAGACCTAGGACTGGAAGAAGATAGTTATGAACTTTTGTACAACAGTGCTTGTCTCCATTTAGCCAAAGGATTGTACAAAAAGGCAGAGGATAAGCTCAGGAAGGCAGAAGGTACAGTAAATAACATACTTTAGGAAGAAGAGTTAAATTAACATTTCCTGAATTGGTATTTATCCAGGAACATCTATATAATACAAGCTTTTTTGTATCTTTGTAGAAATGTGTAGACAGACTTTTTCTGAGGATGCTGATGCTACTGAGGAAGAGCTAGAAGATGAATTAGCTATCATAAGGTGAGTAAGAATTTGTGTTGGTACAGCTGAAATTGGTGTTTCATTTCAGGTTCTGGCCGGTCTAAACAAAGGTTGACAACAAACCCATCAGCGCAGTTTTTTAATGACCTGTAGCCAGCAGGCTTGTGAAGTAAAAGTTTATGCAGGGAAGATGTTCAGATTGATCAGTATGCAATTATCTATTATTTTTCTGAACTTAATGATTATCTTAATGGCTGTTTATTATTTTTAGGGTGCAGCTAGGGTATGCATTACAGATGCAAGGAAGAACAGAGGAAGCCTTGAAGCTTTACAACCTGGTTGTAAAACAAAAGTAAGTGAAGATAATTGATTTTGTACAGTGGTTGATACATGTGCTTACTTTTATATACACACTTGAAATCAGGTTGTATGTGAAAAATAAAATTATTGTTTTTAAGTTGTTTAATAATATCCTTCAAAATCAAATGAAATAAAAATTAAAATGCCTTTTTCAGACCCTCTGATGCTGCCTTGACTGCTGTAGCATCAAACAATGTTGTCAGTCTCAACAAGGTGGGTTGATTATGAATTTTAAGACACTGTGTTTATAACTTTTTAGCATCAAACAATTCCTTACTATGGAGCAGTTTATTCAGTACCAAAGTTTTCATTTAAGATTATAAGATTTAACATTGCATTCATCCATGAGTTTTTTTCGCAGCATTTAGTATATCTTACAGTAATCATTTAGAGTTTTGTCAGTATTCATTGATGCAAATGCATTGGAATGGCAATAATTATTATATGTGTATTTATTTTATTTTATTAATACTATTATTATTTTATTCTTATAATTTTGTATCAAAAATTAAACAAATTTTGATTAAATCTTTTCAATATTTGACTTTCAGGACCAGAATGTATTTGATTCCAAGAAGAAGATGAAAACTGCTACATCAGAAGGAGTACAACAGAAGCTTACTTCAGCTCAAAAACAAGCTATTCAGCTGAACCAGTGCTTGCTTCTCATGTATACCAATCAGGTAGGAGAAATCAGTGAAAGAAGGCAAAAGTAGTTTGTAAGGAGCGAAAGTAACACATACACATTTAACTTTGCCTTAAAAGCTGCACACAGACATGTATTATGTATATAATTGATTCTGTATCAGTGTCACCCCTACAGTTGAATCCTGATTAAGCTTATTAGGTTCAGAATTGCCATATGGATTTTATGTGTTGATAAACCAATTGTTATATTTTGTAACTGTCATTATGACTTTTCACATTTATGCTTGTATTTGTGATAGTATATGTGGGAGTTTTTTTGAGGATTCTTCAAGTCTGCAGTTGAGAATATTTGGTAAATTTCTTTGGTAAGGATAATATGGCATTCTGGTTGCTGTTTTTTCAAAAGTAAAGAAGTTAAACAATTGTCAGCTTGATTACAGAGAACTTAATTACCCTCTGTAATTTACTGTGTTTTCCCATAGGGTGAGCAGTGCCGTAAGAGTGCTAAAGCTCTGCAAGCCATGCACCCAGAGAGTGACAAACCTAGTCTGATCATAGCAGCTCAGTGTGTCAAGGATAAGCAGATCCCCAAAGCTGTAGAGGCTTTACAGGTGAGAAGAATTTTGTGGGAAATATTTACTATCTTAAGCCTGTTACAAACAACATTCTACATTTAGTTATCATTGACAGTTACAGTCAATGAATTAAGAATTGGTGAAATATAGCTGAAGTGGCAAGGTTTACTAAATATGTGTATGATTCTTTACGTTGAATAGAAATGACATTATTTAGTTGTCCATTTGATATCAAGCACAATCTTGTTGAAATGATAATTCTATAAATGAATAATTTATAGAGTAAACTGTTCACAGTAAAAAAAAAACTGCTTAAGAGTTGAACCTAATAGAATCTGCGATAAAGATGAAAATGAATTCTCTCTATACCCCTGTTTGGCTGTGCCGTACCTTTTGTACCAACTGAATTAACCAAATCTCCATTGTTTTCTATATAAAAGGAGCATGTGTCCAGCCATCCAGAGCAGTCTGTGAGTATCAAGTTGACCCTGGCCCAGCTGAACCTTCTCCAGGGGATGGTCTACCCAGCCTGTGAGAACCTCAGGGCACTGGGAGAACACAGCTTCAGACCAGGAGTGGTATGGAACTAGATCTTACATTGATTTCCATTGTAACTGGGATACAATGAAAATGCTTATATTGTGTTTTAGGTAATGATGATAAGAAAAATTATATAACTTGAAAGAGACTAAACATGTTTCATTGATATCACCTTGATGTGTTTATCCTTTTGTAAAAATTGTTTTTATGAAGATGGATGTGTAAATGATTGCGTGTTCTTATGTTTTTTACAGGTCTCTGCTTTGGTCAGCTTGTACTTGAAAGAAGAAGACAGAGCCTCAGCCTCAGAGGTGCTGAACCAGGCTGTTGATTGGTGGAAGAAAAATAATGTGAGTTTGATATTCCACCCCCTCCCGCCCCAAAAAATACAGAGAAAATTGAAAACATGAGTTCTTTTAGGAAAGCAAGTTAAACTTAGTACCTCTTTGCTAGGTAATTTTTAGCATTTTTTTGTTCTTATATGGCTTAAGAAAGGAGTATTTGTATTTAGGTGATGCATGTTCAAATGAAACGTTAATTGACCTGTTGTTAATAAAATAATGTAATTTTTACAACATTTTAGCCAAACTCCGAAGAGACTGCTACTTTGATGACATCCAATGCCAACTTCCAGCTGCGATATGGCAGTGCAGAAATGGCTGCTAAATTGTTGGAAGAGCTAAGAAAGTAAGAATGGCATTATGTTTACCATTCAACTGTTATTTCAGTTTAAAATGATTATTTAAGTTAAATAAACAATATTTTCATGTTCTTTGAAAGTTAACCTCTTTGATATACTTTTCCAGACAAAAACCGAAGGACAGCAAGATATTAGCCCAGCTTATCAGTGCTTACTCTAAGTTTAACCCTGCCAAAGCACAGGAGTATCCTTTTCCGTTTTCAGTGTCTAGAAAAAATGAGCATATCCCTTAGATGTTCAAAGCAAATTTATTTTAGGATATTTTTGCATTAATGCACAGGGCATTATATCTGTGGTTTAAGAGAATATTGCACAAATGCTTTTTCTCAGTTTGATAATTATTGTGATCATTTGTAGAAAGATTTTATAAAGGGCATAAATATATTATACTATTAATACAAAACAACAAGCAATTTAGAAAGTCTGTATAATATGATTCACCTAAGAAGTATTGTTAAAACTTAACCACTCCCTAGACTTAGCAAATCCCTACCCTCAGCATCGGAGATTGCCCAGGAATTGGATGTAGAAGCTTTGGAAAAGTCCATCAATGTCATGGGACCTAAGTACATT
The DNA here is from genome assembly GCF_051362555.1 of Lingula anatina. Classification (NCBI taxonomy): domain Eukaryota; kingdom Metazoa; phylum Brachiopoda; class Lingulata; order Lingulida; family Lingulidae; genus Lingula; species Lingula anatina. Next base: position 33,283,196 of record NC_141767.1, read on the forward strand.
AAAAAGTCGACCAAGGTGGAGTCGCCTAGACCGTAAGTCTTTATTAGATGTCTTTATTACTTTACATTATAAAAATAAGATGACTAACCTTACAGTACAAGGGTCATGCAAAACATGTAGGTATAATAATTGCTGTTATAGAAACTTAGTCTTGCTCATGTTTTATTTTACCCCTCAACAGTTCGCTATTCACTGCCACATTTGGCTGTAGTAGTACTTTTATTCTCAATGGCATTTCTATTCTAGTAATATATTTTCACTTACATCTGCAGCAGACAGAAAATTACTTGACCAATTAGTCATCAAATGTTTATATTTACAGTGGCACTGACGATGAGTTGCTTCAGAAGAAAAGAAAGAAAAAACACAAGAAGGGTAAGAATTTACTATAAAAACATGTTTGACATCAGTAAAATTTTCGATTTCATCAGAATTTTTTTTTTGAGTGATTTTAGTCGGTAGATGATGGAAATGCAGATTTTTAGAATCTAAAAGGTAACTTTTGAGACCTTGGCATATTTTGAATAAATTAACCAACCCATCAGAATAAGGCTTGAATATCATGTAGCATGTTTAAGTATGCACATAAAATTTTTAATTTTTCTGATAAAGAGAGGGTATTGATACAAAGCAAATGTAACATAGGAAATCAAAATTTAAAGTATTTATACATTTTCTTTTTTAATGTAGGTAAGCTGCCTAAGAACTATGATCCTGGTAGTGATCCTGATCCTGAAAGATGGCTGCCCAAGAAAGAACGGTCTTACTACAGAGGCAAAAGAAAGGACAAAAGAAAAGAGATTGGTAAGCTATTTATACTGCTGCTATCACATATTGAAGCATTACTTTGAATGCACTACAGATACCTTAGTGCTGTTCTATTTAATAAAACAAAGATAGGTGGTCATATCAGTACATAAGTAACTGATAAATAAATAGCAGTTTTGCCAGATTTTTAGATACAAAAACTGGGCCATCACATCATAAAGCACTACAGTTTTTTCTCTTTTTTATTTTTCAAAATTGCAATGATAGTTTCTACAAAACTGCAGGTTCACATAAAGAGTTATTACTTATTATTTTATCAATTAATTAATTTTATCAATTATATATTGTTATATTTTTTGTTCACAGGCCGTGGAGCTCAGGGTGCAACTTCAGGTGGTGCTGACCTGTAAGTATTTTAAAGTTATAGGTGCTACTGTGCAACATGATAAACAAAAAGCTGAATGCCATGTCAGCATAATAACTCAAATAAAACGGGTGTTATTGTGAACACATTTCCATTTGTATCATTTAACAGCAGCTGGTACTAAATAGAAACAGGCTGAAAAATTTGTTACTGTGTGCCTTTTCTAAAATAATGTTCTCCATTTGCAGAGATGCCAGTAAGCCTAGTGGTGAAAGCTCAGCCTCCCCTGCGGCTGGGTCTGCCCCTAGTCCCGTAGCTCCTGGACCCAGGCAGCAGAAACCACAGTCTGGGAACAAGCAGAAGAAGAAAAAGAAGGGAAGCAAGTGGTAAACTCACACCTGGCAAGAATGTAAAACTACAAACTGCTTTGGATATACGTACAAAGTATGGAGGCAAAAATATTGTTTGAAAAGTCTAATGGAATTATTGATGCATTCTGACATATTTGTTTATGGTGGTGATGAGGTCATTGTGATCAGAATGTTGTCAGACTCGACTTTCTTACTGAGTGAATTTTCTACGATTATGTAGAAATATTACAGACAAAGTGGGAGATGAATCTGTAACGATTTGCCACAAAAAAATCTGAAAATGTATTTTGAAATTGTTTATTGAAAAATTTTCCTGAAAAAGTGAATCTTTCAAAACGAAAGTGCTGCAGGAAACACAACCTGCTAACGTGTGGTTTCAAAGAATATTTACTGGACACCATTACATTAAAAAAATACAAGAAATGAATAGAATATCAGTCATTCTGGCATAGCTACATCCTCTTTAGAGGTAGTTTACATTAGATAAACATGCACCATTTCAATTTTGTCGAATCTATTGGCTTGTCATGATAATAATTTGACATGACCTTTAAGTAAATTGTGTCCGCATATTAATCTAGTCTTTAACTCCACAGTTACATGTAAAATTTAATAAAATAAAGATACTTAAAATGACAGTTGTTTTCAGTGTTATGATAAAATCTTAAAATCCATTGGCATTTCATCTTGCTCATGACCAGTTGTATAATTTTGCAGATTCAAAACTAGGAATTATTGTAAGCAACAGGGATGACAAAAACATCTATAGCTGAGATATGTTTAAATGCAGTCTTCAACTTATCCTAGTCTACTGATAATACTAGTGCTCCTTACAATGTGGTAAGTGGGCCCAACGCTCACACTGAAACTAGAAAAGCACTTCTCCTTACATATATACTAACAGTGACAACTCCCTACATCGAAGTGAATATAACACTAGCAGCTACTAATGAAAAACAATACAACAGATTTTCACTACTTAAACAGAAGTGCAATATTTGCATTTAAGCATGGAATTATCGTTTCTAACTAGGCTACTTTGAAAAGCACCGAAAGATCCCCAGCTTTGCAAGGGAACTGACACTAGCACTAGACGTGCAGTGTTCCATTATACAAGGAAAAACATTTTAAGTATGAAAAACATTTCAACATAGAAAGTAATATGGCATTAACTTTTAACCTTCGTTGTCAATAAAGTGAGCACCCCATTTAACAAACTTGCAATAAAAGATTCTAAATTCAAATAAACAATCTCAAGATTTTTATATAATACAAATATAATACATGCAAAAAATCAAGAGATTCTTGACTTTAAATAGAGAAAATTGCTCCAAAGTGAAATATCCACAATATAAATGGAATGAATGAGTTTTCAACAATGAAAGAACAGAGACTAGGTATATAATGCTGCTAATTAAAATGCTGGGTATGTATTCCCTCAAAGAAATCTGTTTTTTGGAATGAATAAACTAGTTGAGTACATAAAGATAAACATTATTAAACATGGTAGAGAAGAAATGCACAAAAAGGCTAGAAAATATGTTTGCAAATCTCATTATCTCTGTGACACTCGTGCAAAATAATTTCAATAAACCATAATAACCAGTGCAGGGTTAAATGACATTTACTCCTTTACAATCATTGACACGTGTATACACATATCACTTTCAGACAACTGGAAATTTGATCCATTGCACTATTGGAAAAAAGTGGTTTGAGTCATTACCATGTGAAAGACAAGCCCTGATTAATACACTCAAATGTGCACACAAACCTAAGGGTGCATTCCCATAGATTTTAGATTGATCTATCCCCGTGGGGTGTCTCGCTAGATTACTGTCAGATAATCCGGCTTCAATGTCCGTCCCGCCTACTACAAGCTGTAAGGGGGTAATTAACTTTCGTGTCTGCTCGGCTGACAGCTATTTAGCATGAACCCCCAGGGAGTTAGGTCGATCTAGTTGGATCGATCTAATCTCTGGGAATGGGGTCTAAGATGAAGATACATACATGTCACTTGTTACGTCATGTTTTTGAAAAAATATTGTTCCAAAAATAACAAGTTGTTCATTTATATGCATAATTGGACTCCTTACATAAATAACCTGGACTTGCACAACCGAGTACTTATTCTTCAACTGTTCCATCTATTTTCTTGTGAACTTTGCTTTAACCTTATCCTTAGGTCGTGACACTGGCAGCCATTTGTATTCCAGGCACTGCCCTTCTTCTAACTCCCAGGTAAACTGAGAAATGAGGGAGGTACAGATGGTCTGTAATTGGATAAAATGACATTAAAGTAGTTCAAATAAGCATTAAAACAGGTCAATTTCATTAAAGTTAGAAAAAAAGTTTTTATAAAATTCTGACACTGGTAGCTGAATATATATATATATATATATATAGCCCTTTTAAGACTTTTTGTAGCCAGCATTATAAAATGAAAGTGATCAGAAATGAATATTTTTTTGTGAAAATTGGACCTTTTTGAGAAATGGCATAAAACCTTTTTCTGCAAAAATGGTCAACCCACCCTCCCCTGGCTAAAGGCCTGTTAATAGTTGAAAAGTGTAAAGAAGAATCAATACATAAGAAGTAGTAATACATCTGATCATCTGATGTAAACATCCTTCTTTCTGCAAAACTTACTCTCAGCATGTTCCACATAATATGTTGTCCCACACAATCCCTTGCCCCACCACCAAAACAAAAAAGTGAATCCTTGGACAGAGAGCTGTAGAAATGAAGAAATAAAATCCACATTTTATCATTTTTTTTCCACATAAGCATGCTGAAATATTTTTCAACTGAATACATACTATTTAAACTAGAATTAAAGACGAGAAAAAAAATTGAAAAATTTCCACAAAGATAACTTATATATAACCAACACCAACACCCAACTCTAGCATATATAAATTTAGCCAAGAGAATACTCCAAGAAATCTCTGCAAAGTAAAATCTCTGCCAAGTAAAATCCCTGAGACATAATTGCACCATTTACTGTGGTCTACTAGTACCTGTTGCTCCACCTGTCTGGCCTAAAGTTATCAGGGTCTGGGAAGACTTTGGGGTCCCTGTGTGAGGCATGGGTACAGTACAGGACAGCATGACCATGAGGAATACGATAACCAGCAGATAAAACTAGGTCCTGTTTGTTGAAAATTAAATATAAACCCAAGAATTACCTTAAACTGAAACATTGTTCTAATGACCTGAATTTAAATTGGTTTTCCTAAAAGAAACTTAAATTGTTAAGAATTCGAAGGAAAATTATGCATACAAGCCTTTATTTTATTGCCAAAATTGTTAATTCAGCAAATGTGAATGAGTAAAGCATGCAAACAACACAATCTGGGTGGCATGGTATATCTTGGAGGTGAAACAGGAACATACACTTTTACTACAGACTCTACAAAGATTTCTTGTAAGTTTGTGCATATAAAACTAATTTCAGACGAAACAATTATACCTTTTTAACAACTCTCCTTCCTCCAGCAAAAGGTGGCCACAATCGTTGCACTTCTAATAACACAGCATCAAAATGCTTTTGATTATCCAACATGTCTTCAATCTCGTATTTTGACATCCACTGGGATGTGACAAGGACAAAGGAAGTGACAAGAGAGGCGAGAGCTTTTGGCACCAAGGCTGAAGTGAGAAGCAGTAAGTGATTGGCTGCGAGGATAGGAGTTTTGAAACCTGCTTCTCTGACTTGAAGAGGAAATGTAGCATCTGTGTCTTCTGCATGAAGTTTTGTCTGGATTATTTCCAATAATAGTTTCTGAAAATGAACAAGTAAATGTTGGCAAATTGTTCCAGTAATCACATCTATTGAACTAAATGGAACAGGCACTTTTGTAATTACAATGAAATATCTATCTTTGATACATGATGCACATATGAATACAAATAAAGTGAATATGACTCGGTTTGTTCTAGTAAGACAATTTACTTACCTTTGCCTCAAGTGCCTTGGAATATGTTGATGAGGTGCCAAATGGAACTCTGAAGTTCACAGGTACTGATATTATGCCTGTTAAATGAAACAATATCACATTATTCTTTGTAGCATCATCCAATCAAAAGTAGAAGGACAAGGGCTTTTAAGTTAAAACATTTAACTCCTAGTTTCCGATTTGAAATCATGACAATTTTTAAATAGCATCTTCCACAAAAAAATCAATGTAATAGGCCTTTTCATGGCAAAAAAGCAATTTTCCCGTTACAAAACCACTGAGAAAACTACAATCTATGAGTCCATTTTTAAGTTCTAATTCATAATGAAAAACAGTAAAATTCACAAGCCTCTTCCTCTATTGATAGAGTGATTGGCTCAAAATCCTAGAAATTTAGAACTCAATATTTACTTGTAGACTCCAAAGTCTTAATTCTGTGAACAGTTTTGTATATACCTTAATTAAGCAAAAAATTTGAATAAATCCAGGGAAAAATCATTTTGCTATATAAGGTTCCCCTCCTGATTAATAGTATGTGTCTAAAGTGTGTAACTTTGCTTACCATGCCAATGTGTTGTCGTCAATTCACATATTCTACTTGCAAGTTCTTTGCTTTCTTCAAAATCAACACCAAGAAAAAGTGTCAAACATATTTCTGTTGCAAGCTTTTTCACCATTGTGTAAGCACATATTGTCTCCCTGGAACAAGCAATTATTAAAATCACATTAGAACAGATGCTGACGTGTGTTATTCAATCAATGGTATTTTTATTTTGGGTATAATTAAAATCATTAAACATATCAATAATTTAATAGTCTCTTTAATTTTTACATGACCACTGAACACTTAACAATTGCAAGAAAAAATGACTATGTACCTCATAGAACTGAATATAGATATTTAAAATTAATTGCATTTTTTCTCTTTTGTCATTATTCATGCGTAGTTTTTTATGTATAATTATCAATTTGTCATACCTTGTTTCTACACCTTGTAAGTGCTTTTCTACTAACCTGAAATAGGAAAATAAATAATCAGAAACATAATGGGTCACTTTTTAATAAATCATATAAATCATTGTGATGAAAAGAAGAAATGATTTTATAATACTGACTACAATTTAAATGTCTATTTACCTTTCAACTATATCTTGAAAATGGCCTACTGTTGTTTCATCAAGCAACCTATGAAAAATTTTCCGAATGTTATCAGCTTCTTCTCCTGACAAAGAAAAAAAGTATTCAGCAAAAGTATATCCTGCATCAAGTAGATACATAACATTTAAAACAAATTATTAACCAAAATAACAGTGCAGACAGTCACATTTTATAAAGTTTTTACCAATAATAAAATTTTAGACAATAATTTATTCATTTTAACACATATTTGCATATTTTTAAGATAAAGATTTAAGCATTCTAACACTTTCTTTACATCTTCCAAAGGAATTTAGGACATTCATGTATACATACCATTGGCAAATAAGATGTTATCCCCTAGAACATTGTGCATAAATACTTTGTAACCAAATTCTAAATGTTCTCCATGATCTGAAGGAAAATATCACATACATTTAATGTCGCATGGGCACACAGAAAAATTGCACATGGGTACAATTTATATTGCATAAAAGTTAAAATAACCTCAGATAACGGGCTTTTTTAATGCCCACCTGCAGTAGTCATTTTAGTATTAAAATACTAGAATGCCATTCACTTGTGCAAATGGCCAAACAAGTGAATTTAAGCCACACCTGAATGATAGTTTTAAACCATTTTTTCAAACATGTATTCCTTCAACTTTTTTTGTAAGAAAAATGACAATAATCAACATTATAGAAATGGAGAAAACATGTTCAAGATAAATAATTACATTTGTAAGCCATATGTACCTTTTAGCAGTTCATTCACCATAGAATGATCTGCAACAAACACTGTAGGTGTATTTAGTAATCTTGAGATAAATATACGGGAGTGATGCTGGTCAATTCTTTTCAGAACAAACTGCACAGCATCTTTGTAGTATTCATAAGACTTGTCCCCAACCACAGGCAAGCCTGCACTGCCAGGAATGTGCAGCAACTTGCTGGTCATTTCTTTCTTGCATCAGCTGTATGTCTTCCGTTTCCCTGGTAAGAGTAAATGTATTCAGACTATTTGTAAATATACCTATAAACAAATATACATGCATATACACCAGATATTTACACAGTAGATACTCAAATTTAGAATGACAGGAGCATTTTATTTATTTATTTATATATCTATATTTATTTATCTATTTATTTATTTATTTGCTATTTTAATCGTTAAAGATTTTTCATTTTAATAATTTTAAGGAAAGTCATTACCATTACATTTTACTTACAATAACAATATTGAGATATGAACTCAAAATACCTTGTAAACTTAACACAACAGATAACTTAATATATGTTAAAAGTCATACTTAATTTCAAGGTAAATAAAAATATGTGTTTGTTAACAACTGTTCGAATTGAAAAAAAAAAAAGCCACGGTCTATGCCAAAAAGCAATGGCCCGTCAGAATACTTCCCCCTCCCACCCACAAACAAACTAATCAAAACTTGCATACATAATAAAAACAAATAGATAATTTTAAAAGGCATAAATATACACATTGTTCCATACATTGGATTAATGATGAAATGAATAGATAGTATCAATATATTCACAATGCCCTACTGTACCTGTCAAATCAAATGTCAAGTGAGGTGTTGGGTACAGGCGACTTCCGTCATTGCAGAGCATATGTCAGCACTTCCAAACCCTGTTGATTTGACACATGTTCTGTTGTGATACTCAGCAGCATTAAAATTTTTGTACTCAGTTTACATTTGTGGAAAGGGTATTGACAAACAGCAGTTCGCGCTCCTTATCTATGTCAAATCTTCCGTTTCCTTCATACGTGACCTTGACCTGACCTTTCAAAATAGGTCAATGCAAAATCAGGGCTCACTATCACAACACAACACCCTCGAGATGACGTCTCTGATGAAGGTGCCTATGTCCACTGGGATTAGGAGGCTGTTTTATGCCGTTACACCTAATGAAACGTCATTTGAAAATGTTGATGATGTCCCTCATTACATCGAGGATGTAAGTAATAAGTGTCTTGTGAAAAACAGTAAATATACATAGCGATCAGTAATTGCAACTGTCTGTCTGTTGTTATGCAATTGTGCACTGGCACATATATAGTGCATTTATCACTAAGTATAAAGGGCAAGCAGTTACCGATGGCAAAGTACAAATAGTTCAGATAGCTGTGTGAAGGCATGCAGTGATGATATTTTCCTTATTAAAATTTTATAATAAAATAATAATAAATAATGTTCATGAGTATGTTGTACATGTAACAGCTAGTGCACTATACAGTACATGTAGTGTGTTAAATTGTTAATTTTATTTACTCCATGTGTTTTGTTATCATGCAGTATAGTGCAGTTCATAACATTTGTTCAGAATTTCAATATCTATTTTTTATTGCAAATCACTTAAAGGTTCCTAAAAAGTTAATTATTTTCTGAAGAGACCGAAGAAATTAATTCTCACCATCGAAGTATGATATCAATTTAGCCCTTCATCAAAGTACCAGTACTTTGATAACATTAATGATGCTTAATTTCTGAAGAAAACAATCAAATTTTTATCATCGTTAGAAGACTTTTCTTACCATACATAGGCTGTTCCATTCTTTGTATTTGCTGTTGCCTTGGAAGTGGTGGTCGGGCTGTTAACAGGCAAGCAGGTTTTACGGATAAACGATGCCATTACTTCAGCTGGAGCTGGCTTAATTTCACTTTTACCATTGTGAGTAAAAAAGTTCTCCAAAGCATGCAGAAGATTATCTTAAACAGTTTGTTATTATGAAAATATAATATATATAAATATGAAAATTGCTACTTATTATATCTCACTATACTTTTATCATGTTGTATTGTTGGTTTGTTCCATTATATTTTTTTACTTGGAATTAACCCTCATACACAAAACTTTCAAAATACAATAACAAATTATACATGGGTAGAGAAATTTGGTTAAAAGAAATGAAAAGAAAAAAGATGATTGACAGAGGCCCTACAGACTGATTAGTCAGATTTTCAATTATTGGTCAGTTTTCATATTTCATTTGAACATCTACTGAGCAGTATACAAATTCTGAGCACATGGGACTTAGTTGTTCCCCACTTTCCTGACTGGATAACAAGTGTGTCCCATCTTGAAGGTCTGTTAAATGATTTATATTAATTGACATTTATAGGTTATTGATGAGAGGAATTGAAATAACTGGATATGTTTGGGTACATGAAAGATTCTGTCTCTATGAACTGCCGTGGAACTCTGCCTGGACTTGGTGGCTGTGCTTCATTGCTGTTGACTTCGGCTATTACTGGTTTCATAGAATGGCACATGGTAAAGACATTTTCATACATGTATTCAGAAGAAAATAATAATGCAATCATTTAAATGATAAAAATGCAGCAATTCTGTATACTCTTAATTTTTTTATATTATGTCTTTATCTAGAGATGCAACAACTGATTCTTCTATTTTTTGTCCATTTTTTACAAAAGACAACTCATTTTTGTTATCTTTTTGCATGTACAACTTAAACCTGAACAGATGAATTTTTTTTTTTTGTTTCCTGTGATGCTGTTGGATTGAAATGATATCTGGGTTATTTTCAGAGGTCAACTTTATGTGGGCATCCCACCAGACTCACCACAGTGCTGAGGACTACAACCTGAGCACAGCTTTGAGACAGTCAATTTTGCAGAGGTACCTCTCTTGGGTAAGTTGACAGGATTTAGTATCAAACTTGTTAGAAAAGTATAATTGTGACTAGTTATTATCATATTGATTTTCTGTATCCTAGCCAGTTGAATTGTCAGTAAAATATATTTTTTTAATTTATCAGTTTTTACTGTACAGTGGTTATTTTTATTTTGATAGTAAATATGACTTAAATGGTACACAAGAATATTGAATACATAAATATATTTAAAAAACTGTGTATTCTTAGATTTTAATCGGTAAAGTTCAGTTTTCTTTTGGTCATTTTGTCAACCTTAACGAAATCCATATGTTCACATTAATTTGGGAGATAGATTGACCTTTCATCAATTTAGAACTTTTATATCAAATTAATATTTGGATATGCGCAATTGAAACTTTGTTTCATGAAATTACATTTCAGGTATTTTACCTTCCTTTAGCCTTGATTGTTCCTCCAGCAATTTTTGTAGCTCACCTCCAGTTTAATATTCTCTACCAGTTTTGGATACACAATGAGGTATATCACGAAAAATTTTTTGCTTGATTTTTCTCTTCATAATCCTGCTTTCAGATATTTTATTTGCCTTTAGCGTTGTGTGTCCCACCGTCCATATATCTTATGCATGTTGAATTTAATACAATTTATCAGTTTTGGATTCATACTCTGGTAAGTTACAATGTATATATACTATTATGTATTATTTTGTGTTTTTGACTAAATAACTTCTCTTCCTTGAACTTTTATCAAAAAATTGTTAAAATTTGCTTTTACATAAATTTTTCATACTACATATTTTACATATGTTCTCTGTTTAATTAATTTGCACCCCAATATACGTTATCAGACAGGTTTTATTCCATTTAGATGACATCAAAAGTTTGCCTCTTTACAAATTGGGATGATGGCAACATATTTATTACACATATTTGAATATTGATACGCATTTATTATAAATATTGTATTAATCTTTGTAATAATTATCGTGTTCTGCATTTGTTTCTCATTTGTAGTATTTACAGTATAATTGAGCATTTTGTTCTTACAGATGATAAAATCCTTAGGGCCCCTCGAGTGGATTTTGAACACCCCAAGTCACCATCGAGTTCACCATGGCAGGAATCCATACTGTATAGACAAAAACTATGCTGGGACTCTAATAATTTGGGACCGTCTGTTCGGAACCTTCCAGGCTGAGAATGAGGAGGTGGTGTACGGACTCACACACCCAATCAACACATTTAACCCTATAGAAGCACAGGTTTGTTTTATATGTATATATATAAATCCGCCAGTGAACTGCTCGAGCTGTAAATTTTTTTTCTCCTATGTGATAAAGCTGTATATGGAAAAAGAGCATATAATTATTATTTATCACAGATCGTTTCCACCAGCTCAGTCTGGTGTAAAAGTGTATGTCAAGCTCTCTGTTGATATTGTTTCCATCTTTTAATTTTTAGTTTGGTTATGTAAAATATTTGTGGAGCAGATTATGGGAATTTGACAATCTAAGTGACAAGGTCTCATCCCTAGTTAAAGGACCAGGTTGGGCACCTGGTAAACCTAGGCTTGGGAACATAGAAGACATTCCAAAGGTAAGTAAACTGGCACTTCATCAGGACAAATACAGTGTAGGTAAATGCATTTTTGTCAGGTAAATCTCAGATGTGATATTTTATGAGAAATGCTGTGGGTTGATATGGCCAGTGGGTTGAGACTTGAAGATACTGTGTAGCTATCCTTCGTACTAGCACCCTTAGAATGCATTCAGAACGTACAGCAAACTTACAGATCCGTGGATCAAATATGACCTTGTCAATCATGTACTGTCTGTCAGCAGTTTATTTGTCACAGAAGACAATAATATTTATCAATTTTGTAGAAAGTATTTAATGTCTATTTTAGGTAAAGGCACCTGTAAAGAAGTATGACAGTGGACTGCCTTTGTCATTGAGTTTATTTGTGCTGAGTCATTATTTGCTGGTTTTGATTGGTTACCAGGAACTGGTAGCTAGGAAAAGTGTAAGTGATCTCTGAATTTTTAACAACAAGAAAATCTTATGAAAATTTTTTATTTGAAAAAAAAAAAAATCAGAATGAGCACAATGGTGCTTTTACACTGGACACAAACACTTTGAATGATCAGTATTTAAACCACGAGAACATATATGATGCTAAAGAACATGCCAGCATATAAATCCATGATAGCGAAATAAGGTTTCAGCAGTACGATGAAGAAGAAAAAGTACACCTCTTAACCTGTAACTCATTGAAATTTGTGCCTTCTTTTCTTTTTAGGGATTAAGTCAACTAAATGTTGCATGTTTCATTGCTTACATTGTGCTGTCTCTGACGTGTTTTGGAGCACTATTTGATAACAGGTAATTTAGACATTTCTTTAAAAAATTTCCTTGCCACATTGGAAAAGACTGAACAGTTTTAACTCTTCTACAAATATAATGATTCCTGTAGTACATCATACCAGTATTGTACCTTTTTAATTAAGCGACCTCTTACCTTTATTTTTCTGTCTGTTCTTTATTTTCCATAATTTTTGTTGTAGATTTTATGCGCCATTCCTGGAATGTTTTCGCTGTGTGCTGTTTGTTGCTTGTGATCTTTACCTCACAAGGGGCAGGTTGGAGGAGCGTCCAGTCTGGCAGCACTTGATCCAGTGGTATTTTCTGTTTTCTGCATGTCTCTGGGGTCTGCAGGCTGTAAGGATGCTCATGAGTCCAAAGAATGAAAAAGAACAGCAAAAACAGAGTTGAAATAGTAGTGTTTCATGGTCCTGTACCCAGTATGCTTTATTTTAAAACATGTCAATCTGACTCATTTTTCAAACCTGTTGTACTGGTAAAAGGTATAATTAAGGTCAGGATAAGAAAAAATAAGCGTAAATTGAATTAAATTAGCATCCAGACAAAGTTTGATTTACACTGAATAAAAAGATGATGTGATTTATTGACTGCAGCCAGAGTTATGTCACAAAGATGTTGTATATTAATATTCATTACCATATACTCTGCTGAAATTTACTAAGTATTACTGTCATGTATAACGTACCTAGCATAACAGCGCTCATGATTTCTCAAGTGACTGGTGATAATTGTCATATTCTAAGAATCATCAAGTAGAGTGCCAAATTTACAGAATATTGTCATTTCCTTTGATAGTTTTTACTCTGGTGTTTAATCACATTCATATGGGATTATTAGATAACAGATGATAGATGCAGTGTTTCCAATCACATATAATTGATATCATTACTGTTGGTTATTCTCTTTGAGGTTTTCATATAGAAGAAATGTCTTACTCAGTTATCAATATAAATTTTTAGTGGTTTAGTTGGTCTTTCTTAATTTAATTAATTTTTTGACCACTGATAAAGAAGTTAATGGTTGTGTCCTTGTGTGCTATATGGTACTCCGGCCTGTAGCCAGTAATTTTATTATTTTGAAAAAGTGGAGCTTTTACTTATTGCTATCAACTTTTACTTATCCCCCCCCCCTCTCCCCCTTGGCTACGGGCCTGGAATTACATGCTTGATCAAGAATTCTAAATTGTTGGGGATGTTATATTTACATCAGGTTCCATTATGAGCATAAACATCATAAAAATAATATATCCACCAGTTTTTAGTACAACAAATTTCATGTTTAAACATTGGAGCACAATTGCTTGTCATTGCTCACAATTGTATTAAAATATGTTTATTTTTGTAAAATCAGTGATAAAATGTGTAAATTTATATTTCTAATAAAAGATACAATGTTTTCAAGGTGTTAATTTTCATAATCTGAATTTCCTTTAGGAACTCATTTGGTTAACAGTCCCATTATTAATGCACCAAGAGCTTCTGAGGTCATTGGAAACTTGCCATTATTGTGAAGTATGTGGGAAAAGTAGAGACATGCTGATAGAGGAGACGTGGGTTTCCATTGTCCTCAAGCTGTAAAACTCATATCAGTGGTGTATTAAGGGGGTGTCAGGGGGGTTCTGACCCCCCCCCCCCTTGATTTCTGAAAAAAATAACACCAAATTAGAATTTTGACTAGCTGAATCATAGTCCGTAACTGTACCAAATGGCATTGTTTGCCCTCTACAAAACAAAATTTTCAGGCTCCTTTACTGGGCCCTGAACCCAACAAGGGGGGGGGGGGGGGTCGGCTTGCTTCCAAGGACCCACTGATGTAAAACAAACTTGCCATGAAAAGCACATCCAATTATCACAACAAACACATTGTGAGTTATCAGCTGCAGATCATTGCAAATTGTCTACTGCACATTTTCAACTACATTGAAGATCTTAACACTCCTGGTATGCATACCTTTGTAGCAAGTGACCATGTAGATTTTTGGTACTCTTCCTTATCGATTTTCAAATGACATTAAAAAAAAAATTCACTTTTGCTACCCAAAAAGTCTTAAACATTATAATAGTTGTATTTTCAGTAAGATTTTAAAAAGTGAGAATGATGCTTTTTTTAAACATTTTTCAGAAGGGGAAACTATAGAGGGGGGGCAGGGGAAGTAATAGATGTAATTGACCTGCATTCTACAATACAGGGCAGTGATTATTAAAATACAAATCATTTGTGCTAACATCAGCCCTAACACTTAGGCATGGCCTTGCTCTACACATCAATGTACAGGCCCATAGCAAGCAATTTTAAAAGGAGTGTTTTTTTTCTGAAAAAGTGGACCTATTACCACAAAACCTTCGTGTACCTAGATAAAATTTTACCCAGCGGGTACCTTTTCCCGGCAAAATGGGGGGTTCTTTCAAACCTCTCGAACCCCCCCCCCCCTCTGGCTACAGGCCTGATGGCCAGGCCAGACAGACAGGAAGATGATGCCAAGATTATGTTGTCTGAGCCCAGTCTTTAATTAAGGCAGCTGAGGGATTATCTTCGCAATGCCGTGGTATGTTGCCATGCCAGATTGTGACCAAACAACTTGACCAGACTGCTGGCTTAGACCCCATTTCCAGAGATTAGATTGATCTACTTTAGATCGACCTAACTCCCTGGGGGTTCACGCTAAATAGCTATCAGCCGAGCAGACACGAAAGTTAATTACCCCCTTACAGCTTGTAGTAGGCGGGAGGGACATTTAACCCGGATTATCTGACAGTAATCTAGTGAGACTCCCCGCGGGGATAGATCGATCTAAAAGCTCTGGGAATAGAGCCTTAGACATGGACAGCATTCAGAACAGTGGACTAACTAGTCTGCAGATCAAATATGGCAACCCACTAAAAAGCTTGCCATCTTATCTGCCCATAGACACTGAATATCAGAATAGATTCCCTGTGGGGAAGTATTCAAGTGGGTCGGCCATAATTGACCCGCGGACTAGTTAGTCCACTGTTCTGAATGCGTCAATGGTCTTCCTCTACACAGGAATGCTATAATGATGCTTGGACAAATAATCTGCTTAATATTTGTCCAAGAGTGATGCTAGACAAACACAAAAATAAACCTAGGATTATGTTGTCTGAGACAAGTCTCAAAAAAATTAAAAAAACAGGGATATACTCTTTGCAGTGTAGATGTGTGTGGCCAAGTTTGATAAAACTGCTTGCATTAAGACTGGGTCCCTCAAACCATGGCGCCCAAACCACATGCTGCTTCAGCAACACAATATTAAAATATATAATTTGCTGAGTTATTCTTGGAAATAAAAGATATCAAATTAACTTACATTAAATGGAACTCTTTTCTGGAGTTCATGCAATTTAAATGACCAGTGTGTGTCATCAATCATCCACTAAGATTAAAACTTTACTTATTCCCTAATGATGGCCATGTATATGTATCAGTTGTTTTGGTCCCCTGCACCAGACCTATTTAGTAATTCCGGTTTTAAATATCATCTTGGGATCCAGCTCGCAAATCGGTAGTTTTGTTGAAAACTGCAAATTGATATTCTGGTGTCTTACAACATTGCTCTTAATCAATAAGGAAAAAAAAACTCAAAGGTATTGTCATATAAAACAAATTTTATTTGAGTTGATTGAAACTTCCGTAACATGACACTATAATGGAAGATGACTGCACAATGTATTACACAAGTACTCTACAAGACTTAATAATAATAATATTAATAATAGATAAATAAAACAACAGTACAAAAATATTGTTCCATTCATTCAGTTTGGTTCCAGCTCTATGTTATGACTGCCTTTCAATATTCTTTTTAGAAACTAACCAAATAGTGGCATAACAGTTCTTACTTTCAGTGAGAATAAAAAAAAGACCCAGGACATTTTAATATTACGCACATACCATAACCCTATATTGTTTAGCCAGCTTAATGGTGTCGCCAATGCCTGTACACTATACCCAATCTCCAACACAATTTATTTGCAGTTATATTTTTTTTGTTAATCAAAACTACTTTGAATGTTAATCTCATTACCATCTCAATATTAATTTCTGATTTTTTATCTTTTTTTTCATCAATAGTGTAGCAGCTAGTTGAACTGACAAGCAACTTTTACTTCTTTTTTTTCCACAGAAGTTGAGATTATATTGAAACAGAACCCTAATCATGAGCTGACTTTACGTCATAACATTTGCTATGATGGCCCAAGGCAAACCTCTGTTCCTAGAAAAAATTGCAAAGTGCTGAAAAATATAAACTGAACTGAATATCTTTCATAATTTGTATGGTTATACAAGAACACAAGATTGTATAATTATCGAAACATGTACACGTATGTTCTGAATGAATATAAATAACACAATAATTCTCAATATTACAATACTACAGAATAAATAGATTGATTTAAAACACTACTTATCATACATAAATATACCTAATAACACCTAGATGAATTGAAAGCAAAGTGACCTGCCTTGCTTTATCCTCATCCCACAAATACCTTGCTTTGTACAATATTAGCTACAATGTACTATATTATCAATGTGGTTTAACTGCTTCCCAATAATTAAAAAAAAAAAAAAAGAGTTGATATACTCCTATTTGGAAAATTTCTCAAATCTTCTGAGGGTTTTCATACAAGTGTCCACAAAATAACTATTACACAAAAGTTGCACATATTTATCAATGGATATTTTTACTCTACCAAAATCATAATCTTGCATTGCTATAATATTTTGTGTATCAAGAAAGTCTACAATATTTTCATTTTTGTCTGTAAAAGGGGACTGTGTTATCAGACTAATTTTCACCGAGACAAAACTTCATTCAAAAGCACGACTTCGGATCCAACAACCATGTACTGTATTTCATGACTATAAGTGAAGCACCTTATCCAATTCTATGGCTCATATATTAGTATGTTTTGGCAATGCACAATAGGCAATGGAAAAGCTCTCTTACATGTTGTTCATGCTTATATTTATTAAGATATAGCTGCTCATTATACGCATGTACAGCTAGCACTGCTAAGTTGACCAGTTAGACTCTGCTATGAAATAAGACAGTGACAACAAAAAAGCATAAAATGAGACAAAATCAATATATTCGGTATTAATATTTGGGTGCATGGCTAACCTTTATTTTGCAAATTTTACAAAACACCGAAATATATATTATCAAGATTGTACTTTGCTGAGTGTTTTCAAAAGGCGAGGCTGAGAGTTTTCATCTGTTTGTACACGAAGCTACAAAGATGACTGTCTCAGTTTTCTTACAATTATTCAATTTTGTAATAGCATCGAGTATTTCATATTTTTTTACTAACAATTTAAATATTCAAGTCTCACTAATAGACTGCAAAATGCACTTAGCTTAGAAGACAGGTTGATCTCTGTAAAAGTCACCTTATCTAATATAATGTTATGCCACAATCCCCAGTAATGGAGTACACTGGATTTCAGTGGGTATAATGTACCTTAGGATTTGTGTTTTGGGGTATAGCTCCTGGTGATATCCAACCATTCAATTCATACTTATTATAACATGTTTTTGTATTTTGCAATTCACAATGCTACTTCGTAATGCACAAATTGAAACATTTAGATATATAAAACTGGTAATGATATATCTTAACAACATCTCTCTGTTGACACTTACACTTTTGAATTTACTGAAACACCAAAAGGATTGAGAATAACATCAATATAAAGAGTTGGATCTGTTTTCTCTATTTTCCTTTCACAATACATAACTACAATATTTAGTAAATCAAGAGAATCTACAATATTTTCAACTTTGTAAAAATAATGTCCCAACAAAGAAGATGGGGTTATCAGACTTATTTTGACTAAGAGAAAATAAGCTGCCCTTTCTTCTCATATTAAGTTAATTGAGTCCCTTCCTCCTTTGCACCTGAGCTAACTTTTACAAAGACAACCTATGCAATACCTCTTTCATGCAAAAATAGCACTACAAATGAATTATAGAAAATATAACATTTGCTTGCTTATTCAAATTAAGTTTGAAATTATTCAACTTTATGAATAATGTTCCATACATAATTTTTAAAATTAGTACCTATAAGGAAAGCACCAGATATTCAATTATAACAATTCCACCCTTATATTTACTATGGAGGACGCTCAACAAATTGAACACTGATAAGCAACTCCCACAGTGTGAAGACACACTGGTGAATTGTGAATCACTGTCATAACTAATAAGCACCAGTTTAAAATCAGTTTTGATAAATATCCAAAAGAACAACCACCATTGCAAAATTATAGCTACAGCCTTCACAGATGAAGCTAAGTTATGGATAAATTTAAAGGAAATCTGAAAACTAGGATTTCAAAAAGTTTTGGATGATTGGGACTATTTTCGTTAAGTTTTCCTTCTCTTTTTTAAACATAATTTATGAATAAAAGAAAAAATAAATAACATCATACAGATCTAAAATCTCATTGATCAAGTTCTCAAAAGTCAATCCATATGAATATTAGCCAGCAAAAGCTGGCATATGTACAGCCCAGCATAAGAATCAAGTCACTAGGTAATAGCACATTTCAGAAAATACTCAGAATTGACAAAGGACAAGGCCACAATGCAAACTAAACAAACAGTTTTATAAAAAGGCGAAACTTAAGAAATATTTATTTGATGAAACCAACTCTTAATTTAGCTTAACTTGTATTTTAGCCCAAATGCTTACGGCAGGTATGAAAGAAAATCATTTTTCCAGATATTCAACAAGTAAAATTGCAATACAGTTTAACACATGCCAGAAATCATGCATGCAATAAAAAAGTAAATGAATGAACGAACCAGGGCTTCTCTGCATTGACCTCAATTGTGATCTAACTGATTACAACAAGTTGTAAACAATTAAAAATGTCTACTTCCAATATAATCCCATAGCAGCATTGTAACAAAAGGGAAACACATGGTAATGATTACAAAAAGTGGCGGGATAAGGTTAAAAAAAAAATTAAAAAAAAAACAGGTCTATTCAAGGCAATGATATCCATTTTAATCCTACAGGTGACTTCAGCAAGATTGAAGTAAATGGATTAGGAGTTTATTAGACATTACTGAGACAATGTTGATGCAAAAGCTGAAAAAAGCCATTTTTAATCCATACACTGCATTTTTGTCTTTAAAGGAAACTCAAATTTGCTATAGACAAAACGGCGACTTTGAGATTTCCATCTCAGGTGATGCAGACATGACGATGATGGCTATATGTCCAGTTACTACTGTGACTGCACATAAAAATAAAACTGCACTACTGATCAAACAAACTTTTCACAAACCTTTGAAGTTGCCTTGTGAAAAGTTTTCTGTGTTTCAACAGAAATTAATAAATAACAAACCCTAAATTATTTTTATAGCTGTTTAACTGCCATGATGCCAAATCTTTCTCTGTCTTTGACAATAACATTTAGTATTTTACAAAGGCCTTTTACTCATAGCAAAATATTCAATTATGAAGATACCATACATAATATAAATTGTACTTACGTCTCTTGACAAGATGAATAATTTAGTTATTACAAGTAATTTTCATCTACCTACCTTACCTACCAAGAATCAAACCTAATAAATGGTAACACATTTATACTATCTTGATATCTAGTGTGCTATCATTGATCATTAGAGAAACAATACAATATAAATGAAATGGTACATTCATTAGGCATGGGAACTTGCCTCACTAAACACACAGATAACAGATAAAAAAAAAAAATTGTGCCATGGAAATTGTTCCACTGTATAATACTTTGACTTCATGGTTTCAGAGCTTCAGATCCTCCTCCAGTGGCGTCAATGTGCCCTCCACTTCTTCCACCATATTTGCCAATGGCGTATTATACCGTTTGATCCACAGTGACATCTAGTGTTGAACAGCCAATGTTCTTGTTCTTTGGTGGCCTCTTCTGCCCCTAAGAATAACCCTCACTCAGTGGGGGGAAGAGATGGCCTT
Source organism: Lingula anatina (assembly GCF_051362555.1). Classification (NCBI taxonomy): domain Eukaryota; kingdom Metazoa; phylum Brachiopoda; class Lingulata; order Lingulida; family Lingulidae; genus Lingula; species Lingula anatina. The sequence continues at coordinate 33,303,827 of NC_141767.1, forward strand.
CTGGTCTGATTGTGCAATAGTTTTAAAGGAATAAATAACAGTTATAAACACAAACATCACATAGTCTCCGTTTGAAATGATAGGAGTAGACAGACGCGGGTGCCTGAGTGATGTGCAATATAATGCTCCATGGTTGGTTCGACAGGGTTTATACTGGTATGACTTCAGGAGTACACGAGTGCAGCATGCTGGCAATGCATGGAATGGATGAGCACAGGACCACATTCATATAGCCAGTGTGTCACAGGTTTAGAGATCAGAAACAACAGCACTTGGGTGTCAGATGTCATGACAGCTCTTGTAACTAGAAATAACAGAAAAGGACATTTTCAAAATATTAATAATAATAATAATAAATACATAAATAAATGCAAACAAACTTTTTTGTTACTTGTATGTTTATGTTCAGTATAAATATGCATGCAGAGAAAGTGATCTTCTAATAAGCAACCAGGATCCGAAAATTCCTACACAAAATGGATACTGGGAACCTGGAAGAAATGCCTTAAAGCACTAAAACAACCTTTCACCAATTGCGGATAGTAAATTGGCATTCTTACAGGCACTTTTATACACTTTTTTTTTGTTTTTTTTTTGTTTTGTTTTTTTTTTAGATACCAAAAACTACTTTACATTCATGTTTCCCATAGTATTTGATAATGACAACAAACTCTCCATCTGCTCCAACACATACAAAAAATTCTCTGGAAAAAATACATTGGATACAGTTTAAAATATTCTTGCTGAAGGAATGTCTTTCTACGAAAGTGTGGTATAAGTGGATAAAATAAATAAACTATCTGACAACCAAAACAAAACATGCAAAACAAAAATACAGCAAAAACTCTGTAAAACAATAAAGATAAAAGGAACATATATTTTATCACATATATGCACTCAACTGATTGCCTAAATAATCACATAATTCAAAATGTGTAATTACCCAACTATAAAGTACAATCTTATAGCCTATCTCCTCCAGTTTATCTTACCAAACATGAATATGTAATTTAAGTCAATGACAGTTACATATGTGACACCATCAATTATTGTCTTATATGAAAAATGAGATGGTTGAAAAAAAAAAAAAAACTGACTCTCTTGGGTTTTTGGACCCTTTGTCTTGCCCATGCCTCATCAAATAAGCCAACACCAAGCCATAAGCACTTTCCACCGAAGCTTTTATTTCTGGAAGGGAGGAGGGGGCAGTGGAGTTAGAGGATGTGTAGAAAAGAAAGATTGTATTTGCAAAAACCCCAGACCACCTATTTAGATTTTGATGAAACAAAGGAAAATGGACTCCCAAAATGAATGAATAAATAAATAAATAAAATGAAATAAATAAATAAACGCCTCGTACATTTTAGTAAGGGTTAGTTAAATAAAAGAGGATGTCATACAGGACATGACAAAATTTAAGTTAGCCATATTTTTTTGTGCACGAAAATAATTCCTCGGGTCATAGGGTGAAGCTTGGTAGGATACATCTTCTAGGAATCTAGAAGGTATACCTCCAGTTTGAATGGCTTAAACATTTTGGCTCCTCCCTGAAACAAGAGAGGGCACCTTTATCATCAAGACAGGCAGCCAGCTCAAGTCTGCAATGAACACTTACTTCATTTAGAGCCTGATGCACAAGGTAGGCACTGCAATGCATAAAAAAAAGCCAAGATTTAAAATTCACACGGGTATGTAAGGCCATGCTGAAACTTTGCCTTCTGAGCACGTGAAAATTGCAATACAATTAAATTTTCAACGTGTGGAATTCAGCAAATGAAAGCTTATAAAACTGCAATTTTTTTTTTTTTTTTTTGAGGACATCAATTATTTGTTATTGATTCCAACATGTTTTGTTTTTTTCCCTCTCTCAATGACCTATGCACTTAATTCTTAACAAGCTTAGCACTTAGAGTACCCCCCCTCTTTTTATTTAATACAGCTAATTGTTAGACATTTATTTTTAGCACACCTAATCAAATATAAATGAACTTCCTGGCATGCAACCTATGAATATCCATGACTAAACACGCCTGCAAAATTATATACTAAAAAAAGAAACATGCGAATCCACCTCTAATACATAATTCCTGTATTATAATTTAACCTTTCAGATACAAACAGATATTTTTTTTCTTTCATAACTTACCTTTTGCTTTTTATCTAGTTTTCTTTCATTTTTTTTTTAATTCTAAGCAAGCTAGGACTTTTGAACCAACTTGCAAACTAATTTACATACTCAACCAGGCCACAATATCAAACAGTTAAAATCACAAGGGAAAGATGAAAAGCTATCCTGAGGTTAAACATGGCTACTATTTCAAAGGTGTAAAATTAGATATGTCATTTTTCATTTACATACACTCCTTAAATGAACAGCACTGCCATAATGCAATGTATTATTAGCTTAATCATAGCAAAATGGTTTCATACACCAATTTTACTGAACAACAAGATTTCAAGTATCATAATTATCCAAACTCACCCGTCTTCTCCTAAATAACCTGTCAAAGAATCCTCTCTGAGGTGGAGGAGGGGGAACATCGTCTAGTAAATCTGGAGAGGGACCACCATCTTGTCCAAATACATTCATTTCTTGGTAACACTCAGTCTCTATCATCTGGAACATCAATTTTCATTCATGGTACATACTCTTCATATGAGATGGATATTTCTATCTGTAACCTACTCTGCGTGAGTTCAGATGCATGCTTTTTTTTAATTATAAAATTTTTAAATACATATATGAATTTTTGAAATTATACATAAAAACTGTCTTGCAGCTTCTCTCTTTCAACCTATGTGAGTTGATATTAATTAAGTTAAACATTACCAACTGTTTGTTGAGCGATCTGTTTGGAAAAGGGCAAAAAAATCAAGCTGTTTTCACCTCATCTACTGTGTGGGCATGGTCTTCACTGTCAATACATATCATCAGACCACCACATTCAAACTCAGAATCTTAAAACCAATGTTAAGCAACATGTTCATTATGTGGTGTCAGTTAGTCTATTAATAGATCAAGTTCTCATGTGAACTCGTCCTTCACTAAATGTTTTGAAGAGAACTGCATAATAAGTCACCAAAATCACCGTCAAAACACAATCATTAACAGCGGAAACTGGATCTACACATTCAATGAATAACAATGCCACTCCTCAAAAATGTTCACAATGGTTTATTAAATGCAAAGGGCTATTTAATTCTGCCAAAGAAACTGAAAAATGCTAGAAAAATTTTTTCCAACTTCTCAATTTTTGAACTTTTTTTACTTTGTAAAAAATGTTCAGTCTTAAAAAAAAACAATACTAATGCCAACGTGGGCATGAAAAAATGTATACCTCATTCTGCCATGGTATGGAAACGGACCCTGAACTAAATCTAGTGTAGAAAGCATCATCTGTCGTGTCGAGGTTGACCCCTTTCACTGTGGAAAACTGCTCTATGTCTAACACATCTTTAGCATACACCGCTCTGGGCTAAAAAATGTGTGGATAACAACAATATTATTCTGTATAAATAATTTTTGTTAAAATTCCATATACACCAAGTAAACTACTGAAACTCCAAAAAGTCAAAACATGAAGCCAATCTAGATTGAAGTACTAAAGCAAGCTCTGAAGAGTATTTTCATAAAGAAATTAAAGCTGTTTATCAAAGTCATACACAGACATATTAAACTGACATAATTTGCTTAGAACACATGTATTTCCACTTACATCTGGTACAAATGGTGGTTCTAATATTCCTGCTTCTAAACGTTTGAAATTGATATTTTTAAAAAAGGGGTGAGACCTCACATCTTTAGCACCACAAGCCAATCTCTCCTTGGGATCTTTTTGTAAAAGCTGAAAAATCCAGAGGAAAGGTCAATAATACTGCTAAACTTTGCTAGCATTTTATTTCAGTAACAGTTTTACTTTACTTTAAGACTAGCTGAATTCATCAAAAAGTACAGGTAAAAAGACAACTACATTACCCTTTTCACTGCAACGGAAATAAATCATAAGGCAGGAAAACACATATTAACACATAAATCACACTAAATTCTTCTAATCCATCCTCATTTTTAAGAAGCAGACCACCAATGTAGAGTATACAATACTAATTATTCTCACCTGCATGCATATAGATCTTGCATCTTCAGAAAACTTCTCAGAGTATGACTCAGTGTCTTCTTTCACTCGCCTATCTACTTCATCTCTTTTTACCTTTTCCTTCCTAGCTCTAAAGGGGGCCTAGAAGTATAATATATCAAAGTTTAGTGCATATTTAGGATTCAGAATTTCATATTTCTGTTCCCACAAAATCATGGAGGCCATCAGTCGGGTGATCAAACTGGGAATTGGAAGACAGTGGTGCACTGTTAGTTGTGGGGTGGCATGGTAGCCTGTAAATACATGGATGAAAGTTACGAAAACTAAAAACTCTGAAAAGGTACCTTGCAATTTCTCAATTTAAACCATATGAAAAAATGACCAAAAATGAAAACTGAAAATCCTGAAATCAGCCATAATCCTAAAAACATCCACCCATGTAAATAGCGCCAAACCTGGACACACAATGAAACTGCAAAACTCCTAATCATCACTCCAGATTCACAAAACAGCACTCATTGAAAATGGTCTTTCAGACCAAATACTTCTAAATTGGTCTATCTCAATCCAGGATAAATCTGCAGTGGACAACCATAATGAAGCAGCTATATTAGTCTATAGAACATGCATTAGCCGCTCCTTACTTTCAGTAAACCAGACCCAATATTTTCAATGAAGTGGACTAGCTACTATGTACTACTGATTTCCCTGGTGTCAGAATAACTTAAATGAGATTAAGTGAACTTTCAAGTTTCTTTTGTAAAACTGGGCAATTATAGTGTTTTGGTCAGGCTCTGTTGCTTGGAATGTTTTGATAAAAAGTGAAGGCAATACAATATTACTTAGCGATGTTTAGTAAAGGCCTGAGTAAAAAAGAAAAGATGAACTACAATGGAAAGAGTAAGTAAATCAACAACCTTTGAGTTTTCTTTAAAATATTCTATCTAGGTTCTTACCTTAAATGGAACAAATTTGCTTTTGGTCTTGATAAACAATGCAACTTATCTCAAACATATTTGTATTTGAACTATGCATTGAACAATAAACAACAAACTTGTTGCATGATATCACTGTTATGAATTCATGTTTGCTGTGTGATGGCATTCATCTATGCAGTTCACCACACACACACAGGCCTAATACTGCATACATTTTTCACCAAGGCATGCAATGAAAAGCAATTAATAAAATTGCCTCCCAAAACAGTTGACAGCATCAAATTTTTCATTCCACCAAACCAGACACACCACTTCTCATGCATACATGCAGGCTTCTATGTAAACACCCACACACACACATTATAAAATGACAAGAAAGCAATATATAACAAGTCAAAAGGTAAAACTGTTTTCCACTTATCGTGTTATCAGTGAAAGTACACGGCAACGACAGCAACGATGGCAACTGTGACAACAGACGCAGGTGACGGCTTTATGTACAAACACATCTGTGTCTGTACATAACTACAAATGGACATCACCGAAACACCAGATCCTACTGGAAAAACATTTGGGTCTACTAACTTGCAAGATCACCACATGGGAAAGGAAGCAATAATATATAAGGATTGGACAGCTACATGGATCTAATTACTGACTTTATTTCTGTATGTCATTCTGGTAATCAAAGCTCTTTGAATAAGAGTCAAAATGCCATCATGTCTCATAGGTAAAGAAAGATGCTTAGTCCCTTGGCAAAAATTAGAAAAAAAAAATCTTTTTTTTTTTAAATTTTAGTTTTACTTACTTGTCCTTCAATCATCTCATAAATTATGCACCCAAGTCCCCACCAGTCAGGACTGAATGTATAGCGCTCATTTTTGATGACTTCTGGGGCTGAAAATAAAAAATTCTTGATGTTACTTCCACAATTTAAATATATTTACCAATATTAATTTTATGGTTACCAATTTTAGTCTAGTATTGGTAAATGAAAAAGAAAGATGTAAATTTAAATTTACAAATAAATTAATGTAATAAATAATAAAAAGAATGGAGGCAATTCATTTGTCTCAAACTGAACTAGTTTGGTGATTTCAACGATCATATTGCATAAACTGATTAAAAAACAATCATGCAAGGGAGCCTGATAATGGCAAGAGATGGCCTCAAATCTGTTTTCACCAATAAAAATTAGAACTCCAAACCACAAAACATCCTTTGATACACAATTTTAAATAAATGGAAACAATAAAAGAAACCAAAGAATATATAAATAAATAAAAAAATAAACATAAAAAGTTTCCTTTAAAATGTTCAAATCAGGATTTCCCCCCCCCCCCCCCCCCCAACCTCTCTCCCCAGTTTATAAGATAAAACCAAGGATTCCACATTCTGAACCTACCCATATATCCCACAGTGCCCACTCTGCCCCGGATGGTTTCTCCTTCTGGGATTTCCACGGCTAGACCCAAATCTGATATCCTTAAGTGCCCTTTAAAGTTTTATTGAACCAAAGGGTGAGTCACATTTTGATATAATGAGGCTAATTTAATAAAATAAAGATTTTTCTGATATAAATGTATTATTGTGACTGTTACATTGCCTTCAGTTCTAGGAGATATCCGAAAAGATTACTCATCTTGCATATATATTCAATTTCAATGCAATTATTTATTTTTTTGGAATTATGCCTAATAATACCATACTCAAGTCTCTACAGTGATCAATAGTTGGTTACTTAACATTGAAAAGACAGGCAATGAGACTCACCAAAATCATCTAATAAGATATTTTCTGGTTTCAAGTCCCTAAAAAATAACACCGCATTTAAGGACTTCACAACATGAAAATACATTCAATCCAATTAAACTCAATCCCTAATCACAGTATTTATGTTAACGGAATCTTCCCATATTAATATCATCAAGCCAAAGCTCACAGTCAGTCACTGATGGAATTATCCATAGAAGTAGGAAAGGGTATCAGGTACCTTGTTAGTTAAATCAAGAGATGTAAAACAGCACAAACTTCAGCTAGGTTTTCTATAAAAATCAATGGGTCAGTGTCTTTATCTATACTTATTCTTTGAGTAGGCATTCGTGCCATTACCTGTATACTATTCTTTCTGCATGCAGGTCTGAGAGCCCGCAGGCTATCTCGGCTGCATAAAAGATGACTCGTTCTTCTTCAAATCCTGGATTTCCCATATGGTGAATGTGAAACTTGAGGTCCCCACCATTCATTATAGTTAGCACCAAGCACAGGGCATCTTTTGTTTCAAATGCATAGGCTAAACTAACCTGTAATTAGAACACATGCAAAGATAATTTACATTATACTATTTCCTTTTTACTTCATAAAAGTAAGTGTTTAATTCAATTTAAACATCCCATAAAAATCATTAAATTTAACACAGACAGGGTCAGTACCTTGAAAAAAAATGTACAAAATACAATTATGAAAAATCTTCAATTATTGAAGTTATCAAAACAAACTAAAGTAAAACCTGCAAACACTTACTACAAATCTTGAGTTTACTTTTTGCAAAATTTGCTTTTCATTTAGCGCCATTGCCTCTCCTTTTCTCTTTTTGATCCTCTTCTTTTCCAACTTCTTACATGCATACATCTTCCCAGTTGCACGAACTTGACAAGCACAGACCTCCCCAAAACCTCCCTTGCCTAAGACTCTATACATTCTGAAGGTATTTTTAGTGACTGGTTGACTGAAAAATTCAACATTATGCCAAATACATGTTCACATACTATTACAATAAATAAAATATCTTAACATTAACTAGCTATCATATATTCACATCAAACTATGACTCTTAGGTTGGTGGGTGTCAAAAATTCTTCCAGTGGGTGGGTGTGAAACTCTTCCACTTATCTGTAAAACTACCACTGAATTTTTCTTTTGCATAAAACTATATGCATATTCTCGACAAAAATCCTTTCAGCCTGTTCCTGTACTTCAAGTGTCAGAAGTTGCATGCCAACATGCATGTTTGTACATAAACAAACAGATATATGCGTGATTGTTAAACAGAAGACGGCAGAAAAAGACCAGCAAGAAGATAACGGTTCAATGTATTGTTTAGAAAGCATTGTTGGCAGACCCAGTATAGACTATATAGTCAATATTCTCTGGCAGTACTATTTATTGCTGCTCCACAGATGTAATCACTTCTATGATTTACTGCCCTTCACCTGCTCAGTGGGATGAGTATTGACTCCTGTGGAGCACAGATCTACAGCCACACGAGCCAGACCTATTCCCACGTCAGACTTAAGCCAACGCCAGTAGTTAGAGATCAAAATAACCAGACAAGATTTAGAAATCAATTTTTTTTTCAATGGCTGGCAATGAGAAATAAACTAAAAATAAAAAGGAAAAGCAGAAGTTATTTATCAGCATGGTTTTGCAAGTCTTGAGTTTTCATTTAATGTATTTTTCAATGAAGAAATCATATCTATTTCTTGATTTCATGGCTCGTCTGTTCTATTTATATCCACTGCCAATATCAAGACCTATCAGAAAGTCTTTGGCAATCAAGTGCACAGAGGTATACTGGCGTGCAGCTATTCATCCACTTCCCTGATGATTGAAAACATGTCAATTAATGAAATAGGAGCTTAAATCTATACACTGAATGTGTTTGTCAGTTTCTTTCTGAATTATCAAGGTGAAACAAGAGGCAGAAGACTGATTAATTGTCTAAAGCCAAGTCCAACAACCTGTAAAATTTGAACAAATTGGGTACAAAACAGCCGAGGGCCAAAGGAACACTGAAAACATTCTACTGTCTAATTTCGAGGAACTGTCTTATATTTCACACGGTAATTTTAGTCAAATTAGCTTAAGTTTTTTAGAACTTGTCTTTTTGCAGTTTGTAAGTTCTCCAAAGGTGAATAAAAAAGCAAACCACTCACCTTTCTAACCATTTCCACTGTAGATATCTCTTAAAATACATGCTGTCTAAAAACTCTGTGAAGGGCTCTTTACTTAACCATTCCTTTATTACACTAGAAATAAAAAGAGAAAATCAAATGTTATGAGAAATGCAGCAGTTTTGTTTCCTTTTTCGTCATTTATTAAAAAAAAAAGATTCCCAAACTGTGCTTATAAACCTATTAAATTTGATCCAATAATTTGTATGCATGATAGCAAATGAAAACATGATGTCATGCTTGTTTTATTTTAAATATATACCTTCCCACTTAATTTGATTTACGATCTTATTGCATGACAGTATTGATATCTTTATGCAATAGATCTACTGATTTATTTCATCTAAATTAAAGTAATTGCAAATCTTTGATTTTTTTGTCTAGGTTTGATAATAAATTTCTGAAATGAGAATGGCCTAAACTGAATCATTACAACAGTTATGGGTAGAAAATAAAGCAAGAAAAAAAATGCAAATTGCATGCCGTCACTTTGAAATATGCGTTAACTGCTCCAACTCACTCATCCAGCCCTATCTCCTTCTTTCCGTTTAAGAAAAAATAAAGGGTGTTATCACAGCTTACATGATAATGTGTAACAAAGCAAGAATATGATGTATTCAATGTGTTACTTACTCTACACATGGAGTGAACTGCTCTCTTGTGATGTCTCCCTCCGAGATATTCTGCTCACAAGAACTGCTGAGGTTACTATTAATTTGACTAATGTATTCTGGAGACTAGAAAAGAAAATACACATTTCAATGAATTTTGAAAAAAAATAGTTGTGTAATAAACCTTGTGATTTAAAGGTACAATATGGAATGAAAATTTTTACTTATAAATAACACACTTTTAGGAATTTAAGAATTCAAGAAAAAACTTTATGGTTCAGCCAGTTCAGTCTTAACTTACTTTTCTCATACTTCTTTGAAAAATGTTTTTTATTTTTTTTTTTTTTTGCAACATAAGTTTTTTTTTATTGTGTGACTGTTTCACTTTTCCATGCTTGTGTATTCTATTTCCACACCTGAGACCAGAACATAGCATGTAAAAGCACATGTAACTTATGTAAGTCACTCCCATCTCAAATATCAAACTTGCCACTCTGTATTTTAACAAGCAAGCAAATTGTTAAAAAGAAGTTTACAGCAGGCTAGATACAATTGTACATCCATAATTTGAGCATTTACAAATAAATTGTATGCAGTTGTAATATGTAAAAAAAATGGTGATCTAGCCTGAAGATGAGACCACCTGTTTTTACTGAGTAAATTTTTTAGTCATCCTGTAGAATTAATTCACAATGGAACTATACCACTATTAGGGACTCTAACTGAATGCAATCAGGGCCCCATCCCTCGAAAGCATCGCGTATTGCGAATCGCTATATCAAATAGAGGCTACAATGGGACGAGTATGGGCAAGTTATGGAATCGAGACGTTTGCGCAACATAGAGAACCTTTCAAGATACAGGGCCCAGATTAACATACCTCCTCTTATTTACAACTAACTCTTGTAATCACCAGCTTTTCTGTATTCTACTCAACAGCAGGAGCAGGTGTGTTTATCTGTTAATCTGATTGCATTCAGCAAGAGTCCTTGTGGAGTTAGTTCCAACTATCTAGTACAATAGTTTCATTGTAAACGTACCCTAAGAATCAGGAATGTGTATCAGTTGGATTCTGAAATTGATCTTCAACAACTAACCAACGGTCAGCATCTAGTGAAAGGTCTTAAGTTTAGACCACAACATGGGCTTGTCATTAAACATAAGTTCTAGAATCCAGCTGATACATATGCATAACATTTTTCAAAGGAAAAAAAAATCTGATAAAAAGAAGTAAGAAATTCAGGGGAGGGATTGAGCTTTTTTTTAAACCAACTTTTTTGTGAAATCGTGTGTGTGTGTGTGTGTGTGTGCCCACATAGTCTGCTACTCTAAAAGGACACCCAGTATGTTGATTGTCCAGAAAAAATGACAGCCTGGTGATGCTGCGTGCTGATTGGCTTAGAGTTGCTGATGATTGACAGCCAGTGATAGGTCAATGGTCGCACAAGCATATTATTTTGGGAAAGCAAAAGCTCTTCTTTCCTCCCAATCCTGACAAAGATGTCATCTGAAAGATCCTGTATCATTTTGTAATATACCTTTTGCTGCTGAAAACAGCAACAAATGCCAGTAATAATTACTAAGTAGCATTTTCTTACCACCTTGAGGCTGTTTATCTATAATTTATATCTAAAAATAACACTGGCAAGGGCATAACTTATATTTAGTTTTGACCCTGTTAAAAATCCAGATATACTTCAAACTTCCCTTTTTCCAAGTAAATGTGAAAATGAACTTATGTTATAAGGAGTGCCCTTAATTTTGCTGCAATTTTTGCACAAGTCTTGTATAAATTTAGATAATTAGGACAATTCAGACAGAAAATTAAGCAATCACGTATGGAAAATCTAAATTACAATAACTACATATACCACATATGGGTAGAATAAACCACCTTGTTCATGTGAACCCACGAAAGGGACAAAATTGCTGAAGAAAGTGAAGGTGTTGTTAGAACTGCGTGCATGCCGGTAATGATGTCAAGCTAAGCACCAGGTGCTGACGTCAAATAGCACAGATGACATCTCCATACACACACACATACAGGCATGTCTTCACTAATTACAGATCACACAATGCCAGAAAGTAGAGTGTTAAAGGTACAATATACGTTCTTGGCACTATTCATACTTTATTTCAAACGTCACAGCTTCCTTGTTAAGACGACCTTTTGATCTCAAACTAAAGTTAACCAAGGACACTGCTATACACCAGTGCCTCTCACTTAAGCAGAATAATCCAAGTCTATTCAACAACTTTTACTTTGTGTTTGACTGAGATTGGATAAAACTGATTCATCTGTATACCTGCCAAACCTTCTCCCCCCCCCCCCCCCCCCCCCCCCCCCCCCCACACACACACACACACACACACACACACACACACACAAAAAAAAAAAAAAAATCGTTTAAACATGTCAATTGATACTCAGTTCTAACTCCAATATTTTCAGGTTTATGACCATTTGGTAACACACCCTACAAAATACAAAGATACCAAAATAAACCATTCAATCCTTATAATTACAGAGTACACTTGGTCCTTTCACACAGATTGTCACATTTAAACATTCCTGTATATAAAAACCTAGAGATATCTATGGGCTTTCACTGAATACCCTATATAGTGCTCAAGGTAAAGCAACACCCATTTCATATCTTATATACTGTATAGTCATAAAAAGATCTCTCAGATAATTTTTTGGATACATAGACACTTAAAGTTGGGTTTATTTGTGATGGTAACTCTAGATTAATATTTATTCTATTTAAAAGTATTCAAAATTTAACAATTTTTCATTACAGGTTTTATATTATTTTATTTTATTTATTTTTTTGACAATTCATTCTAAAACTTCAGTAATCAAAGTGAACATAAAACATCAATTGTGCTTCAACTTTTATATAAAAGACATACCTTTTACAAATTCTGTTTCTTCAATGAATCATAGATAATATCAGAATAAAGCTCATAGCCAGCTAAGCCAGCTTTTCCACTTAAAGTGAAAATCCATTTTTCATCAATCTGAACTTGCGCCTCTGTTTTTAAGAAAAATGCTTTCACCATGAAAGCTTACCACACTAAAACAAAAAGGACCTTCTTTAAATTATTTCTCTTACTGTTTACTTATTGATTATAACAAGCAGACAATGGCTGATGTCTCATATTGGCACAGGTCAAAAATCAATAATGTACGACAGCATCAGCATTTTCACACTGTTTGTCTACATTACAGTAGGGATTACAAGTATGGTATGATAACCTTTTCATTTTATAGCTGCAAGGGATACATGACTACTTTCTTATGCTTTATGTAAATATCAACTTTCTTGCTTAATGTTGTGGTGAGAAATTTTTTTCTTTTTTTTTCTTTCTTGTAATGTTATTAAACCACAGACTAGCTCATCCATTTTTTTTTTGTAAATATTAGATTTTGCTTCACAGTGGCCAAATACCCGCATGCACTCTTGTGAATTTCAAGAAAACTTGGATTATACTGAATCTTTTATAAAGTCAATGCCCATGCAAAAGATAAGAATTAAACATAAGACATCATTTTGCATTTGTTGCGATTACTTCCCAAATACTAGTAACCATTTTTTTCTTACAAAGTGTTTGTTTTATTTTTCACAAATTCAGGAATTTTTTCATCAACCAACTCTTCACCAGTGAGACTGTAAGGATCTTATCAGATGACCAACTAAGTAATCAAACCAAAGCTGCACCCCCCCCCCTTCAAAGAAAAACTCTTCAGCATATAAGCATATAGAACAGCACAGTGTTCAATATGCACGCTGTTATTTTTTCACTATTTGAACTTACAGTGGGGATTCTTGTGCATAAAAATGGTGGGGAAATGGTAAACCACACCAGACAATTGATAAATACCTTTCACAAAAAAAGAAGGATAGGCAAAGACAAGTTAAATAGAAAGAATTATAACATATATTTGGTGGGCAATTCTAGGCATAACCATACACATACCGTAGGCTTGAGGTATTTTTCAAACACTTCCTGTGCTACCTCCTTCCTTTTTTCATCTGGTGCTACTTCAAATGCAATCTGAAACAACAATTTTTTTACCTAACTGCCCATTAAGAGTTAAATTATAATACTTCTCAACTCATTCTAGTATACAATGTGCTTACCTCTGCTAAAAACCAATTAATCAAGTTTATGAAAATGTTGCTTGTATAGCATGCCAAAAAAAAAAAAAAAAAAAGAACAATCATACATCTTCACAGAACAGAAATCTTAGCGACCATCTTTAATCTCATCTCCTTATAACTTTCACATTATTGATTGAAATATTCATGGCACTTACCACAGCATCTAGGAAACCTATGGCTATTTTCAGATCTGACTTTGTATCACAAAACTGTCTGAACAGTAACCACCCTAGGGGCTGTTGCTCAATTAAATACTTGTAAGTTATACCTGAAATAAGTCAGAAACATGTCATACAAACAGTAAGGAAATAATTTCAAGCATATACCAAAAGTCATTTAATTACAGGTGGATTCAATTTATGTGTGACCAGTTGCGATTTGTATCATATTATACTAGCATAAATTATTACCTGTATTTAACAAAAATCATTATTGAATCCACAGTATACAATTTCATAATTAACAATTGTGAAGTGATATTCCAAATATTAGATTTATTTTTTAAAAAGGTTAAATTTAAAAATAAAATCGCTGGTCAATCTACCAAGTATGTCTGACCCCAATCAATTCAATAAATATTTTCAAAATTATCCAGCTACAATAAATACAGAGAAAGTTTCTTGTAGCTAAGTGCACAATATGCTAGCCCCCACTTACTGCTTTGGTCTAAGATATTTAAACATTGAGTGATATGTGGGAATTTCAAGATCTGTTTCCACTTTTTGCTCCTGCCTTTCCTCTTGCCTCCACCACCTAAAACCAAGACATAATTTGTAGTTTTAAGAACAATGACACCAATTTAAACACGTAACAAATTATAAATCTCATAAATGCAAATAAACTGGAAATTTGGTATTGCAACCATTTATTTTCATGGCAAGTAAAAGCAAGAGATTGCTCTAACTTTTAGTAACTGCTCAAATTGAAAATATAGTGAAAACTACCACAGCTCCAGCCAGGAATAGTGCACTTGAGACATGTGAAAACGGAAATCTCCTCAGGCAGAGGTGAATTCATTTCTTAATTTTGCTTCAGAAATGTTTTTACCTATAAATAAGTCCTTTAGAAATTTCAATCAACTCCTCTTGAAAACTTTAATCCCCAATATGCACCTGTTACGTTATTTTTATACTTTTCTTTCCACTTTGCGGAAGTAATCTTTCGATTACCAGGTAATATATGTTCAATGATTGTATGTCTCCCTTTTTTGCCCTTTAAGCCTCTTTTGTATTACAGTGATTAGATACAGGTGAAAATTAAAATATACAAAGTGAAAATCAAGTGAGAGAAATAACAATGTCTCCTTTTTTTCCTTTGTCTCCTTTTTTTCTCTTTCACTACAAACATTGCACTGAACTTAAAAAATTCAGTTTCCCTGGTTTATTATATTAACAATAACAAGAAAGAATGTAAATCTCAAGGGATAGTTATAAAATTAATAAAATATAAAATCCAAGTGCAAAGACAAGTTGTGCGATGATTTGTGAGTAGGAGAAACATGTTTTTTTTACAAGAAATATTAATGCCATTTAGTGGGAAAATCTTAAAAAAATTTTTTTTTCAGTTAACACAGGCACCAAAAAATCAAATGTAAAAAATAACCAAAAAGCACTGAACAAGAATGTCACACGTAGGTGTAATATTACTAGCTTTTCATAACTTGTGAGCAATTGAAGACTATGCAAATGTTGTTTATCAAACATTTACCAAATTTGTCATAATTGTAAATTGATATTTTTTATGATTTTTTTTTATTTATTTATTATTTTTTGTTTGCCTGCAAATGTAAAATAATGCAAAACTTCTCTTGGCATGTGCATGTATTGAAGAAAAAAAGTATGGTAGATCAAGGAGTTATAACAGAAGGAGATTACACGCGTGGGGGCGGAGCCCGTATTACGGTCTCTCATTGGTCGGAATGAATAGAACCCAGAGAACAATGGATGTCTATCTCTGTTACGCTTAATTACTCTCGTTTAAATCTCGTTTGTTAGTATCTGTGCCTTCGTCTGTTGATTTTTGAGGACAGAAACAGAAACGGAGTCCCAAGTTTCTAAAAAATGAGAGAAATACAGAATTTATATGATAGTACGTTGGACAAGGTTTTCAAAAAACAGGTAAGTGCTTTTAAATGCATAACTACACGAAATATGAAGATAAATTGCAACTTTTATGTCGTAGGGTCTCACTGTGTAAGTGTCCAGCTACACGTTGATCTCGCGAGGTGGTGTGTGGAGAATAAATATTGCACGAAAAATATTTCCCACTCATAACAAGTGCCTATAATTATAGTATCAGATGAAGAAAGTTTGGTCTTTATACAGTTGCAATTGTTAAGTAATTTGTGGCAATAGCAAAGAATAAAACTTAGGTGCACTTTCAGTAGCCGAATAACAAGCAGATGCTTAAGCCGCCATCTTGTTAATATTTCGAAAAAAAATTACTCCAAAAGACATTTTCCTCCTACTTTTTGAAACTTGTGTCACATGACAGTCATAAAATTTAACTAATTATTATGTGTGCAACACACTTGCTTGAGCAGTATTGTTTATTTTTGCGATTTTACATGTGGTCTAGCTTGGATACGACAATTGACAATTTTCATGAGTTCCGATCAAAAAGTGTTACGCTTGTTACGGCCAAAAGCCTTACCGCTTTTTGTACTTTTCAAATGCAAGATTATAAAAAAATTTGGTGGGTTTAGATTCTTGAACATCTTGGTCGTGGCGTGGTATATATTGCATGGATACTGCTCCAATATTTCTTGAAAAAAATAACCTGATTTGTTCAGAATACCAATTTTTTACTCTAGTGTTATGGGTAAATGTACCATTTTGGCCTTTACCTTTTTCATGTTTAAATCTAAAAAGACTTATCATGACAGTTGGTCATCATTTTTCTTCTCACCATGGTGGGTGGCTTTGGAGTGGTAACTTTGTTGTTAAAGTAAAGTGCTCAGTTTTTTTGACTGGAAAATTTTGCCTCCACCCAGCATTTTCCATCATGGCGGTCTAACAGGAAGTTTGACTTCACAGTGTCTTTGGTATAGTTATTTTTAACTTATTTAGTCTTCTTTTTACATATATATGTTTTAATTCATATTAAACCTTTGAAAAAAGAACACACATGAATCCTGGTGCTTCTTAATTTAAAGTCTTAAGGTTTTAAGTTCACCTAGGCTCCACCAATTACTTTACCTGTTATCTCACTACACATCTCTCTTTGAGTCAAGGTGTGTAAGACACACCTTATTGTGTAAGACACCTCTATAATTAAGGGGTACTTGCTTCTCTAATTAAATTATACTTCACTACTTTGGCATGTTAGGTGGCAAGCTTGGATGTTTCAGTTCCTGTTAAGAAAGAAGCTTTGCCTTGGTGGTTACAATAGAATAGAACTCTATTAAGGTTTATTCATTACTTGAAATTAAATATTTCATCTTGTAGTGTTGAAACAGAAATTCTCTCAAAATTGATAATGAATTTGACATGCATATCTTAACACTACTCAAGTTTTTTTTCTATTATAGATATGGGAGAAGGCTGCATTGAATATATGAATTATGGTCAGGCTGGAAAAAATTAAAATATGTCAATGAAAAAAGGAGGTCAGTGTGTCTGGGGTAAGTTACTTTTGTCATAATGCCTAAGATGCATTAAACATTCACTAACAACAGTACCCTTTTTAATTTTTTTTTCAAAATACAACAACCTTGGGCATTTTCCTTTTAGCAACCAGCCTTTCTGAAATCCCCTTTTTGTCCTGTCAGAAGAGTAGGAACCAGGGCGGATTTAAATGATTTCTTGTAGTAAGTACAATTTCTTTCAATTTCTTGGGGTTATTAGCTTGTGATCATGAATCTTGATGTTCTATATAAATTTAGTTGTAAAATATCTTTTATGTGGTGAACATTATTTCAGTCAAGTCATAACAAGACATATTAAACTTCACTGCGTAATTCCATAATGTCTACATGGATACTAGTAGTTCATAATGCTATTATTATGTTTTTTTTCAAACCTACAGGTTTCTCTCTTTTCTGAGTGGCATGGCATTAGCAAGGCAGAAGAAAAGGCCCTGAAAAAATTCTCACTTGAGTTGTCCTTTTTGGAGAAGAAACTGGATAAGACTGGCCAACAGAGATTGCATTAAATTAATAGTGCTCCTTTATGACATTTTAAAATATTTTCAGTCATCTAACTGACTCTATACATTGCAAAAGTGGACATAAATTTTATGTTACTGTTACGTGGAAAAAAATTCAAAACCTATATATAAATTGTTGAGTGCCATGGTATAACAGTCTACCTGATTGCCAGTGAAATTTCTGTTTCAGTGAAATTTCTTTAAAGCAGTCACTTACTGCTTACTTACCAGTTAATTTTTTCAGCTGTTACATTTTATAAATGTTCTTACTAAGTGTTGTCTTGATCTATAATAACCTTTTGAAAATCCCATGTTTTTTATCCTATTTGTAAGAATTAACCACTTTATCTTCGTGGATTTTTTTTTCATTCGGCCCATTAGATTCTCAGACCTTGCTGGCCTGTAAGTGGAATAGTATCTGGCACAGACTGGTATCAGCAAGTCAGATAAAAAAGAATATAATTATTTCTACTTGCACGGTTGAAAAAAATGCCATCATAGACTGCATAAAACTGGAAAACTGTAGCAACTTAATCATTCTTATGACTTCATTTATTACTGCTTATGTGTAAAATTTTTGTTTTTGTTCTTCTATTGATATAATAAAATGGTTTTACTCACAGATGCTACTTTCATGAGTATAGAGTGCTTGAGTATAGAGTTGACTTAAAAGATATTTTAAGTTAATATAGTAAATAATAGTTTGAAATTCAATATTCTCATCTTTATTTGTTTCACTTTAAAGAGCTCAGTGAATACTAAAATTTCTGATATATTTTGTACATAAATATATTTATGAATGAATAAAAATTATTCTTTATGTATAGCACTGTGCACTTGTTTACCGACAAATATGAACAGTGTTAGTACGTGTCAAATAATCCTGAAAAAAAGGGAAATTTCCAAGATAAAGAAATTTATAACGAGTATTCAGTAAACTGGCGTGTCGTGGCATTGCCTCAACCTTGGATTAAAATTTTAATTAAATGCATTATAATATTAAAATTATACCGAGTGAGAGAAAAAATACTTTAAGAAATTTAAAACCAGACACAAAGCGTAGGCACTGTCACAATGTATATGTTTATGGGACCCAAGGGCAGGAGGTTCCAAACGTTAATGTATTAATATTATGTCCTTTGGCAGTGAGGACAGACGTTCACTTGAATGTCATTTTCACAAACCACAGTTGGGACGTTTTCTTTTGACTTCTCCTTGGTGATTTTTCACCGGGTTGTGCCATAAAAAAGCCATCTATCACCGACTAAAAAAAGCTCATGGCGACCATCCTCAGTCACCACCTTATAATCGCTTTCTATGATATCGTTCCCTTCCAGCACATCGTCCAAATAATTACCTGTGAAAAAAATCGTCAGCATACAGCGGCGCTTTGACATTACTGATCTCGAATTCTAACGCGAAATAACGCATATGAAATTTATCTCCAAGCTGAGGAGAGCGACGCAGACGAAACCTTGAGACCGGAGGCCCCCCGTAGCTAGCTCCGCCCACCGTAACAGACATCGGACAATAGAAAGGCTTGCGTGTAATCTCCTTCTGTTATAACTCCTTGGGTAGATCAATTTCCAAGTGGACATTAACTAAGTGATAAGCTTTTCATCAAAATTGCATGAATGTCAGAAAAATCTGTTTTTAGAAATAAACCTGAGTGTAAATGGCTCTTGGGACTTCAGACTGCCATCAAATCATTCCTGTAATTATTTCTCATACTATCAATCAAAAGTGGGTCAAGGGCAAGGTCACCAAAGGGGTAACAGTCTTCTCCATCCTCTTTTCTAGAGCTGGAGGCACTAGAGATGGCCCGCAGGCTAATTGTGTGATTAAGTCCTGCAAATTATCCATCATATTTGTACTAAGGATTCACCACATGTACTTGTTCAGTTTAAAATCAGTATATGGATGATGATATACAAATCAATCAACTCTCGAGTCGTGCCATTAAGTTTAAGTATAATTATGAAATAAATGGGATTTTTTAAAAGATACTTTATAAAATTTTAGATTTTTTTTATACAAATATAAATGAAATGGTTTATAGGCACTTTTTCAAAAAATCAAATGCACAATAAATCTGTCAATAATTTTCCCTATCAAAAAGCAAGCTTATAACCAACTTTCCATGCAAAGTGGTGTAAAATCCCATAAATAAAAACAAGCAAATATCTGCCAAATATAAATGATTTAGTAAAGATTCATCTTTATCACATGGGTAATTCTGAGACCCTACTAGTAGATATCTTTGGCCATGGAAAATCCCAAAATGTAATAAAACCTCACATACTAAGTCAATATTTGCCACTCACGATTATCTATGAATCAAATTAGATATCAAGTTGGATGACTAGTTAATGTTATTAATTACAGATCAAATAATTCATTTTCGAGACACTAAAAGCAGTTGATCATAATAAAATCTATTTTTCCTGACTCGATGGTATCTCGCATGACTAAACATTCCTCTACCTTCTGTATCAAAACGCCACAGAGAAAAATCCATTTCCAACATGGATTTCAGCAATATTTTCGCTTTTCCCCCACAAAAAGATTTTACCGCAGCAGGGTGCTCTAATAGATAATGGAAAACAAACCTGGCATCCCACTTAGAAGAACTTTCTACTGATGGTGTTCCTTACATGTAAAACTACCATTATTTTCTGAGGAAACTACCATAATTGACTATCTTGGATATGCTTATCTGACTGCGATGGAAAGGGTACATGTATATGTAGCAGTGGTTTTCCACTTAATCACCTTTTGGTTGTTATTTATTTATTTCTAATTTATTTATTTTGACACATGAAATATTCTGTTCATATGACTAAATTTCAGAATTCTTCAAATATCAATTTGGTTTACTTTTATGAAAGTGAGTTAGTTTATGTTGTCACAGTGCCCCTCTCTCTCTCTCTCTCTCTCTCTCTCTCTCTCTCTCTCTCTATATATATATATAATAACAACACATCTTCCCTAATTAGCAACCTGTCAGTGCTATCCCTACCAATTTAGGTTGGAGGAATCTATCAACAGGTAAAACTGCCTTTTCTTTCTTTCTTTCTTTCTTTATTTTTAATGAAATGTAAATTGTAAGGAAGAGAAAATATAACACTGAGGAGAAAACTACTGTGTTCTGTCTCTCTGTCAACCCAAGGATGTCAACATCAATTGATGTTCTTGGTCAACCCTACCATGCATTGACCACCACTTAAGTGGCATAACCCATGGCTTTCTCCTGTCTTGCAACTTACAGGTCTCCATGACAAACTGTTTTAAAATCTGTGGCACAGCTGTGATGGTTTCAGTTAAAAGAAATATGGGAATTTGAGGTTATGTCAATCTTTTCAAAATATCAAGCTCCTCAGTTTTTAAAAATGGGGGGGGGGGGGGGGGGGGGGGGATGACAATTCATGGATCTGTTTGGAGGTTGCTGTTATTTCATATTTTATATATAATTTTCAATTATACAGTAAAATTTGCTGACATTTGTATTATGATTTCATTGCTATATATCATATGGCATCTTCTTGTGTATTATGTGCCACCTTGTTGGAAATATGACACTTCTGTTACTGATATGCATGACATAATGTAATAGGATACTTTGATAGCTGACATGTCAAAGTAGAAAACATGATAGACATACAATTCTCCACTCAATATTTACATCATGTGGGTGATTTTGCTAACAGCACTTACTTCAGGCATCTGGAGAAATTATATCTGAGGCTAAAACCCAACATATTCTTTAATGATAATGCTTGTTTTTGAAAATTAAGATGTTCATCTAGAACATCGATAAACAACAATTTCAATCCTGTTGATTGAAGAAAAAATAACTGCTTTATTTTAGTGCATAACACAGCTGATGAAATTCTTTCCTATCATCTAATTTTGAATATTGAAAGTCACTTTAAAACAAGCTGATATATTTTAATAATAATCTGGTATATTTGCAGAAAACAATTTCTTATTGAAGAATGCCAACCAGTTATGAAATTGTTCCTTGTGTAACAATTTGGTGAGGAATGATGTGACTTATGATAGATAAGAGCAATTAAGGATAAGAGAATTCTGGTTGATGTGAAAACGAGCTGCATGCACATACACGCGACTCTACTGAAATTAATTTCCACTTCTGAGGTTTATTTTGTGATCATTAAATAGGTTATTCAAGTTTCTTAAACCATTACAAGTTATAATGCCTACATGTATGATTCCCTCACTAAATATTGTGCCTGATTTTCTACTCGTTGGTCATTATTTCATTGCATGTTCATTTTGCAGTTATTTTCCTACCATTTCTGCAAACAAAAGCACTTATCACAGATCATCAGCAGGCATGCTGCCACTCTGTTTAATGTCACTTCTTCCCTCCTGCAGTCTGACTGTTCTACATCTAACAGGTTTCTACACCTATCCTGTTTACTTTTAACTGTGCACAACTGCCCTTTAATGTAAACATTTAAAAGGAGCTCTGCCACCACATGGCAATATCATAAATAGAGAAGCATTAATGCTACTTGTCTTTAGCAAAAAAATTAAAGCAAGAATCAAAAGAGCACAATTCAATGTATTGTTAAAATGAAGACAATGGCAGGCAGGCAGTTAGTAACATTGCATGGCTTATGTGTACATTATATTGACATTACGAATAAATAACCTAACTAACATTTATGTGGATGATACAGAAAAGATAAATATCAGATCCAAATACAAGATGTCTTCAGTTTGTCTTTTTTTACATACAAGGCAGAAATGTTTTACCCAGCAAAAATAAGCTAGGAGAAAAATGCAGCTGCCCTTGGAGAAAAATTGATTGGGTTGGCTTTGATATCTACTTCAAACATCTTGAAAATCAGAATATTTCAACATTTGCCAGAAAGATATGTTAAATAATCATTTCCCAGTATTCTTTTTATACTGATGTGACCCCGACCTATAACTTTCCCTGAGAATCAATACTCTGCAGTTCCAGACTGTATTATATGGACACAGAGAACTGTCACCTCCAGAAATGTGGCTTCCTGAACTTCAACTATGATTCAATCTTGAGGAGCTTATGGATGATCTAAGACCCTCAAACAACTACACACTGTACCAGATTTCCTACTTTGTTTATTTATGCAATATTTTTTTTTGGTATACGTGAGACTTACTAACCTAGTTGTTTTATCTAGGGGATATTAGCATTCACCACAATGCAACTGCGTGGGTTGAATGAATAAAGAGGGCACACTTGATCTATAGATTTCTTTTTGTTTCAACTGCTTATTTATCATTGCAGATTTGAGAATTTGCTATATCAGCTACGAATATAGAATTTCTTTGATAAATGTTTTAAAAAATGCTGCCAAATAGCATTTCAATCAGTAACACACACTTAAACATATTACTTGACAAAACTGGTAATATTTCAGTGTGCACTGTCATATTGTAATGGGGATCATCGAAGCTTGCATTTTAATGTTAAATTAAGCCAGATTTCGGAACATTTGGAGTAGGTTGGGGACAGCTATAATGGCAAACCAGCAAAATGCAGTGTGGAAATGAATGAAGCTGGCAAAATTTATACACCGATATGTTTCTGTGTGTTTTCTCTTAAGTTCTGCAAAAATAGAGTTCATTGCACATATGTAAAATGCACCGTATCCACAGTTGTTTCTTGGTGTTTTCTGTTACCTTCTGTAGAAATACAGTTTGTTGCACAAAAGCATCAATGCACTTCAAATGTTCTACCTGGCACTTTCAACATTTCTGGCACACAGAGTCACCATAAGCGCTAAAAAGTTAACCTCACCTCACACGCATTCTCGCACATTTTCTATGACATCACGCAGTGCCAACATCGTCCTTTTAGGCCATCTTTTATGATCCCACCCTGAGCTTCAGAGATAGCTTGAAACTTACCTCTACACTATACCATACCCTTGCCATTTCAGGTTATCTCTGAAACCCAGGGTGATGATCCCCAGCATCAACATATTTAGGCAATCACTCTGAAAATTGCTTTCCACTTAGAGCCTTATGTATCCATTTGAACTTTTACTGGAAAGCACATTTAGGGATCAGCAATAGGGGATGGTAAGATGATATATTCTACCTATAATATTGAATTCAAGGTGCTAAATGAAAGAGAAAGTATATGAACAGTTTTGATTGATGATACTAAATCTGAAGCTTTACAGTGCCGATGCCAATTCAGGAGATATACAAATTTACAATAACATACTGTTATTGACAATTCTCAGGAAATGAAACCATGTTTTATTTTTCCATTAATCATTTTCTTGGGAACAGTTGGAGTTGGGGATAACAATAAGAGGATAACTTGGATATCCTCATAGGGGGTTGAGGATTAATATAAGAGGATAACTTGGAAATCCTCATAGGGGGTTGAGGATAAATATAGGACTGTGTTGTATGTAAAAAGATTGGGAAAAACACAGGTAACATTAGCTGATGTCTCCAGTGACTAGTGACACTGTCAAATGTTATCAACTTTTTTTTTCCTATCATGATTTACGTGCACACAGGACATGCATGTAAAAGGCACTTAACAGTTTTGAACGTTGAACTTCTAACATGTGAGCCCATAATTTCATATCAAAGTGACTACATTAGATTAAAACATTTTACCTGACTTATTGAGTGAGATGGTTAAATTTATTTCTACCACTATTCAATTTTTGATATGGATACAACCGTACTTTTCAATGATATGAATATAAACAAAAGACATCCATCAACACTTCCATCCCACATATGTTATTTTTAAACTTTTTTTACAAATGTATATTTAAAATAAAAAGACAGTCATCAATCGATCATTCAGGGGGTAGCTTTTGTATCATTCAAGTTACTAATTTCAATACATATATGCATATATTATTGGCCAATCATGGAATGAATGTATGTAACAATCATTTTAAAATCATTACCCCAGAGTACAATGCAAGTTTTATATCATTCCCTTACTGCTGAACTGGAATATTATTAAAGGGCATCCTCCCTCTCCCGTGGATATCAATATTGATTTATCCTTACACAAACACTCATATAAAACATGATTGATGGCATACATAATTGCAGAGATCAACCAAACTAAAGATCAAGAGCAAGGACAAGTACATGTACGCCGGAGGACCAAATAATAACACATACAAGATATTACAGCAGAGTGCCAATCACTAACTATACTGCAACTTTAAGTGGACCTTTTCATTTCCTTTCCAACAACTGTGTTGACATCAGTTGCAATGAAGGCCCGGCTGCGAACATTGTCATGAACCAATTTCAACCACACAGAAGAAAAGCGTGTCATAATCAGAGGTATAAAACGACACAATGGTTCATACTGTGTCTATTATCCCGACAGAGTTCTATTCCCAAGCGAACTTGCACCATGCACGTTTCACATGAGGGTTATTTACAATTTACAATGACAAAATACGTAAAATAGCAATAATAACATAATCGACATGCATCTATATCGCACATCGATCGTGACAGATTCACAAGGCAAAAATGTGACACTCAACTCACCTTCCCTGGCTTTGAGGTAGACGGTGTTTGCAACTATGTTTTCGAGCTCCATATGTACTATCTCTGGTCAAATGACGGCATTTGTAGGCAAAATAATCTAACGATTGCTGCAAATACCAGGGGTGTGGTATGCTGCACTTGTTGGAGGAAGGCCTCCGCACTAAATGACGCTGTGGAATTTCATTGGACAAAACGTAAAAGAAAGGACCAGGTGCCCAAGACAAGCTGTTGTTAAAAGCAGACATTGATTAACGTTATGAGTGACTAAGTGGCGTATCTCTTACTAATGCAAACATGCACACAAACGAAATATGAAAGATCGCGTGAATACGTAATTTATACCCATTCTCACATACCCAATGAACAGGAGCTGTTAAAGTTAATATTGTTCACGTTATTTTGCACGCACAAAAGCGTTCGTGAACGCAAACTGCCAAACATAAGTGAACATAGGCCTAAACGGAAAGTGTAATCATCATAAGTGTTAAATGAATAAAAGCAAGTATTAATGCTAGTCAAGCAGAGTTAGGAAAATATTCCATTTAAAGTAATATCATTTAACTAACACAAACTTTTGGGAAAACACTAGAGGAATTGCATATATTTAGTCGCAGAGAAAGATGATGCACTATAAACCCACCCTCTGATACCTGGACCCCCGACACACACACACACACACACACACACACACACACACAAAAAAAAACAAAAAAAACAAAACAAAACAAAAAAAAAACCGCTCCTGGAAACTTAGGGAGTCCAAATTTTAAACTAGAAACTTAGTTTACCCAAATATAGAAGAAGAAATATAAAAGGAAATTCTTTTTTGGAAGAATAAGGCCTTCTACATGTAGGTACATCTGTAGGTACATGCATGTACCTGATAAATCCAACTTAAACAGACAAAATTCATTAAAATCGCACAACCCTGAAAATATAAATCTTGCTTGACATCCCGGTTCATCTAAGAATTGCAATTTTGGAGCATACAGACTATGAATTGTGAAGGGTAGACACGTACACTTCTTACAAATACTGCCAGAAAAAATACTTAAAAAAAGGTAGTGGTATTGCCCACATTCTGAATCAGTAATTAAGGATGTTTGATTCCGTAGCCGGATTGATTTTTAACAGACACTGACCATAGACTTATGATCAGCAAACTATTCCATAATCTAAATCCATATACAGCCAGTTATGCCAAGTAGATCGTGTTATATGAGCCACTTGTTGATCATGCTTTTTAATTTCATTCATTCATTTATTAATTCATTTATTCTTTTGTTTGATAAAATATGTTATCTTAGGAGGCTACCGTAGGCTTACGTGAAATCATTATGAGATGTGTATGTTCTGAAATCTTGGGTAGGCATATACAGGGGCGGATCCAGGATTATTTGAAGGGGGGGGGGGGTCAGCGGATTCGAAGCCAACGCCAACTTGGCGTGGGGTTCGGAGCCCGCTGAAGGACCCCAAGCATATTCGATATTTTATTTTACATAGCCTGTGCAAATTGTTTATGTATTAAATGCTCTGAAAACGTATCTTTTTGTCAGACGGTGCTCTATGCATATAGGTGCACGTGTACGGTCACGTCTACTAAGTACGTACGTTCGACACCTGCCCAGTTTCATCATCACTGGATCCATAAGATAAAAGTCTTATCCACTCGGCAATTATCCTGTGGGTAAAGTAATGTTTACTACACACTAGGTACTTATATTTGTCTCTGATATTGCTTGCCAGTGGTTAAAAAGGGTTGCTATCCTCAGGATAACTGTCCAGAGGATAACAATTTTATTCAAAGGATAGTGTTATCCAGTTTTGATGAAACTTACCCTGAGTGTCAGAGCAACGTGAAAGTTAGTTTGTTTAATATTTAATATACCTTGGAGTCACTTTCACTGGTATTGCGATATGGGTTATGTGTGAAATCAAGATCGAGCTGGCAATACCGGAATCTAGAACCTAGGGTAATGAAACTGGGCCCAGATGTTCGCTTTTCCAGGAGCACGCGTGCCAGAGCGTGCGCCAAGCTACCGCATGTATGCAAATTCATTCGTGCACATGTATACCGCGGAAAGGTATGGCATAACTGGAACGCACTGCGACCACACCGTCGTACTCAGTTTGTTCTCTCCTTTTAAAATATGCCTTGCTTTGAGGGATGAAATGTTAATACAAAATTAAGATCTGCTGATGAATACGCATAGAATGTGGTTTTATTATAGAAAAAGGAAGACAATCGAGACACTACCTCCTAGGACCTGGCGTGGCCAAAAACGTCTTCCGCTTTTATAAATTAAACTTGACTCGAACTTACTATGCGTTGAACCAATTAATTACCTACACCTATGAATCTTAAGATTAATATTTTTAAAAGGTGTACGTTAAAGAAGAAAAAGTTATGGATCACTCTTTACTACATGTGCAATCCAAATTACCCACGATAGTCTGAGCACGACGACGCTTGGACTACTTAGGCGTCACAACCGCCAGATTACAACCGTATTCAAAATATACATAAAGAAAATACAGGGATATCTTAGGAACCGAAGGATAAGAAATTGAAATCAAATCCCAGTTTTAAGTTTGATGTATTAAGAGGGGCTTCAATATGTAGATATCATCATAACAAGACTTGATATATTATAGCTTTACAGATACACTATATCCCCCGTAAGCTGCTTGCAAGCTCATCACTTTATCACTCTATCGCGCAGCATTCCTGAACCCCATGAAGTGATGTTACTTTTTTTATCTTGGCAGTGTTTGCCAAAATGCAATAGTCATACTGTCACTTCTCTAACAGAGACATATACACTTTAGACTAAGCCTGCATTAAATGTATGCACATTCTTGTTAGCTTTGGTCCCATTCTTGCATTTTATCAAATAGTTTATAGATATGTCGCCCCCCCCCCCCCCCCCCCCCAAAAAAAAAAAGTTATTTTTGCCACCCGATTTACAAGGTGATAATTATGGGCTTGGAAAGAGTTCTTTTAATTACAATTAATGTGCCTTTTTGGTTTGATTTTTAATGTTATTGTTCATAATTTTTACTGATATTGTTGCTGTCGTTCAAGACAGCGTGAAATGGTTGCTACATCTTAGTGTTTGTACCTTGGCCATATCTTCATTCAAATGAATGTACTAGTCGCTTCTCATCTATCGCACTTGCCAAACACGTACCCCATTGCAACTGCAATATCTGCAATATGCATTTACAGTAGACAACTTCTTCTCCAATTAAGATATTGCCTGCGACTTCATAGGAAAATGGTAAGAAAGATCCTAGTGCAGGCCTTACGTCTTAAAAGATAATGTTTTTGAAAAATCATGTTTTTGTACTGTAAATATTATCCAACATAGGTAAACTGTACGTTTTAATTATAGGCTATTTACTAACATGTATGACTGAAAGGATTTCTGTATAAACATTAGAATCACTGGGCAATTTTAAAATACTCGAAGAAAAAATACAATGAAGAAAGCAGGTACATAATTGTATACTCCAATCGCCTTCATCAAGTCACGTCAAGACTCATTTCCGTGATTATAGTTATTACTATATTACAATTATTCCAAAATGCAATATGGGGTTATATATATTACTATTATATATATTTTACCCCTCTAAAGTCTACTGAAAATTTTAAATGATTATTTAAAAAAATGTTTTCATTAAAAGAAATTGATACTGAAAAACAGGCAGAGTCAACAAAATATTAACACTTGAAGTCATTTAAAAGGCATTCAGTATATCTAAGAGGCATTCATCAATCGCCAAAAACATTTATGTAAATTGTTTTAAGGAGGCAGTTCAGGTAGTTCGCGATGTAGTATCAAATAGTACTGTTTTCACTTACGTTCATAAAAAAGCCAAATATAACCACTCTGCATCTCTACTATCTAAAAAGTGACCCATATTTAGAAGAATTAGAAATTTCTATAAGGGGAGATTGAGTACAGGGCAACATACCATTCTAAACGATAGTGTTCGTGACATCGGCGATAGCACAGAGGTTAGGACATCGGATTCCCCAACTAAGAGTTTCGGGTTCAATAATGGATGTGCAGTTTTCATCTTTTAACGAGTGTTTTAAATATTTTAATTTCAAGGAAAAGAGTACAGGTAAATTCGCCAAGAAATGCAGGTGTCATTGTGTCCTCGTCGGTGGCGCAATGGGTAGCGCACCTATATGGTTACGAAGCCTTCTTCTACGCCGACAGACACGAAGACGCCTGGAGTAGGTTACGTGTAGGCCAGGCTAGGTGTAGGTCAGATCAGGCTAAGGTGTAGGTCAGCCTAGGAATATCCTAAGAGTGAGCTAGGAGTAGGAATTAAACTTAGAAAACCAAATAGGCATTGAGATATAAGTTAGAAAATCCAATAGTTGTCCTGTAAAAAAGTGACTTATATTTTTTTTCTGACATTTCCAGTTTGGTGTTTGGATTAATTTTATGTTAACTAGAAAGACAGAGACAAGTGTGGTACAGTGTGTGACCTCTGACCTTGGGCTTTCTCCGATGATTTTCATTAATACGAAAAGGAGTCCACATTTATCGATATACGCACTGAACAGGTTTGAAATAATGAATGAATAAATAAATAGGTAGATAGATTCATATAAAGATAAATGTGTAAAAGAAAAGAAAAGAAAAGAAAAAAAAGTAAAGAAAGAAAGAAAGAATAAAAAGATCGTTGATGTGAAAAAGGATCTGAGAGGCAGGATTTATTTAGAAAAGGGAGTAGGAATAAAAGTTAGAAAATGAAACAGGCATTGAAAAATAAGAAAGGGGGTAATTGATTATCGTTTAGCAGCTTAAGTAGGTGTGCCAGACATCTAAGCCGCTTAAGCTGAAAGCAATTTAGCGAGAATCCCTTTGGAGATAGATCGATCCTGTTAGATCGTTCTAGGTATGGGAATCTAGTCTTAGTGTCTTCATGGGGCTCACCCTTCAGCGAAAAACGTACAGAGGCTTTTATGGGCCACGGTAATCTTTTACACCTGAAGTCACTGATCTTTTATGGTTTGTCTCTTACATATCCCATGTTTTTTACAAAATTTGTTGCCGCAACGCACGTGCCAGTCTCACCGTCATTTTTATAAACCCTCTCTACTTCAAAGTTTCCGAGACTGCGTTTGTTCAATATATTAGAAGACTCTGTCCTGTTTGCTTGGGAAAAACCAAAGATTGAAATGTTAGGAAGACATGGCAGTACTGACCACCCCCCCCCCCCCCCCCCCTTAAATTTCTGAAGAAAATCACCTCAATGGTCCCCTCTTGAAATTAGAATTTTGACTAGCTGAATCATAGTTCTTAACCGTACCAAATGGCACCGTTCGCCCTCTAAAATATCAAATTTTTTTCTGAGCCCCTCAGCGGCCCCCGTACCGTAAGCCAAGGAGGGGTTGGGGAGGGTCGGCTTCGCATCCGCGCACCCCTCCTTCACATAATCCTGGATCCGCCCCTGCTTTATAACTTCTTAAACAGACATGAGTTTACGTAATTAGTTTACAAGCGATAAAATTCAAAAATATTTCAAATATATAGTATATGATTTATTTATAGCAAAATGACTTTATTTTGATTTAAAAAAAAAACGGTGTTTATGTCTTGACACCTATAAAATCAGATCTTAAGAACCGTATTATGTGCATGGTCTTTCTGCTGAGGCATTAATTCTAAGGTGAAAGGGTTTGTCACGGCGTAAGATGGCTCTTCAACGAATATTGAGTTGATAACTTTGTCGCCAAATTTCAGAGTTTCCATAATTCCTTTAGCCGTCTTCGTGCGATGTACGAACGGGTACTTATCTCTCAGCTGCGAACAATCAACATGTACTTCTTTCGCCTTTTGCATCTTTTTATAGTCTTTGATATCAAGTTCGGAGACATGTCTATACTGTCCCCGCTGACAACCCACGTCATCATACGTAGCAAGTAGATTTGCATAGCCGTCCCTCGGCGATGGTAGCCACATGGGCCCAAACGGGCGAAGATGAAGTGGGAATACTGTAGACTTTAGAAATACATATTCCCTGTGTATTGGAGCCATGTCAATGAGGTGGGTGGCATTCTCCCTGTAAAAATTGATGTCAATATATGGAAATTTCCACCCGAATAAGGTGGGCTTAGATAACTTCGAAGTATTTGAGTAAAATTTATACCGAGGACTCTTGCTGTGTAATGCATACTCTGGCCGCATATTTCCCAATATAGCTTTTACGTATGGAGCATGCTTATAGTTGACGTAAACATCAACGTCATCGTCCCAGGGTATTAGACCGTGATGACGAAATGACCCAAGAAGTGTGCCACCAGCTATGAAATACGTGATATTGGCACGCTTCATAGCCAAGTGAAAGACTTGTAAGAGGTGAAACAATAACTTTTCTTCGTCGGGTTTTAATGCCTTTTCGAAAGGGTCCAAATGGTGAACATCTTGTTTTTCAACTGTAGTTGCCGTTGTTGTCATTGGTGTAGTTAGTTTCGTTTGTTTTCCTACATTCAAGTTCTTGTGAATTATGTGAAGTGAACTGGTTATGGTACGTTGAACGATAGTACTCGTAAACGGGCTGGTTCCTTTCAGTCGAGATAAAGAAGACCTCGTAGAAGAAGTAGTTTTCTTACTGGGTCTCTTCCTGGGGTGCAGCATTCTAAATTTTTCTCCTTCAAGGGGAAGTTCTTTACTGCCCTTTTCTCGTACATAAGGCACACTAACATGAGTACTAGTCCGACTAGTGCGCCTGCTGATCCAATTTACAACGCCACAAGTCTGAAAGGATGCAAGAGTTATACCCAAAACGATCGACAGAGTCAGGACGCACGCTATCCATAGAGCCGAAGGTTTTCGAAACCTAATATTCCGCATTCTTCTTTGAGTATATACCCTAAAAAAGAAAAAAAAAATGTCAATCAGTGCATTATGAAGTATGGTATTATTCATTAAGCTCATTTAACCCATGTGCCGAAGTCACTTGAATCTAATATTCCAGAAAACTAACATACATGTCGTCGTATATAGACATTTTGACTTTAACATTTACTTACCTCAGCCTAGCGGGAGCCCCTCACTTCATAGGTTTAAGAATAATTAGTTCTTGTAATTTCAACGCAGAGAGTCAATTAACGACGCACCTCGCCAACGGAGGCATCATTCTACTACAGTCCTTAGGTATCCGGAATACTTAAATTGATAAAAGTTATCTCCAAACAAACTTAGCCCGTCTGTGCAATTAACGACTATGTTAGCTCCGTCCATAGAAAATCAAATAGTTTTTCGGCTGCTATCAGAATGAGTAAACACTATGAATTTAATACAAACCTTTGATAAATTATGGGGCCCTCACCCTTAGTGAATTTCAAGATTACACAAGCTTACTTATTTCAATTAGTATAATACACTTTCTGATAACATACATTACTTTTATTTGCACACGTGTAACCTTTTAATTTTGGTGCAATCTTCATTGATAGTTTATCTTTCTTTTCATACGAGAAGTTGTGTTTTCTTTCAAAATATCCCTCTTAGCACAGGATTAATCTGATTAATTAACCTAGATAGTATCCTCTACTACCTTAAAAAACTGTTACCTAAAAGTACATGTGGAAACACCCAGGGCACATAATTCAAATACGTGGGTATTAATGGGGTAAGGGGGCTGATGCCCTTTAGCCCCCCCCCCCCCCCCCCCCCATCTCTTACACCTACAGAAGAGAAGTAAATACTTAAATGTAGAAATTAAGGAACAAAAACGAACCATAATAGCAAAAGCTTATGGAATAAGTCTTTCTTACATGTGCATGTCTAGCGGTCTTAAATCATGAAAAACTGTTTGACAACTGTATTTTTGAAACAGGCTTATAATATGACATTTTGTGACGCATTTTGTGACATATAGCCTAAGCATAGTGTGTTACGTGTTTACACCTGTTGCTGCAACACCTATTTGGTCGACCCACCCACCCCCCTCCGACAATTTCAATTGTTTAATTGTTTGATTTTAAACTTTAAATATCAATGAAAATCTGTTGGGAATGGTTATATATATTTTCACTGCGCTCATGACCACAATAGTAAATTTATCACTAGTAATGACCCCGAGGAAGACTGCATTACGCGTCACGTGCAATATAAACAAATGTGAACTTAGACCTTATAACTTCACAATGGCGGGGGAGCAAAAGAGTAATAGCAACACCGGCTTAGTGTATTGTATTGCATGTAAAACTATGGGCATTTTGACTGTGATATGTGTACTGAGTCTCATAACGCATACTCAAGCTGTGGATCCAATAGACATATGTGGTGCTGATGGATACGATATTACGAATTTAACCAGGTGAGATGCAAGGACCTATGACTTGTGCAAACTTTTAAATCACGTGCATTATTTGAGAACACGGTCATGTGACCGAGGTGCTAGCACCAAACTTTAATGTTATATCCGTTATGTCACCCATTTTCCTACATAAAGTCAGTGATGTTGACGCTTACACTTTTACTGGGTATGCATACCATCCATTCCTAATATCTAATTTAGGCCTACCAATGTCAAATGATGTCAACTCGCACTTTATCTTTAAAAATGTCAGGTCGTCATGTTACCCCATTCAGGCCGTATAGCACTGTGTGTAGGTTGGGGAGGAAAGCGGCTTATCCTGAGCACACTAGTCACTGACAAGTCTTCTTTAGTCGACGGCTTCCTTATGAGAGCATTCCTTTTTCACATTCATATACTCTCCGTGTTAGAGCTACCGTCAGTGCTTTTGTACACGAGCGGAAAACCCGGAAGTCACTTAGGACGAAATGGTTGACAACAATTTTCACTGAGTCAAATATACATATTTCCAAACAACATGCGTGCTGTGCTTGCACTGATCCAATACACGTGACATTATTTGCTTGTTCGCTGGTAACATTGTGTCAGCAGTGTCTCAGGCTACTTCATAGACCATTTCAAGTCCTACCATTGCTACATACATGTATAGTCGACCTCTCTCGGGTTAAATGCCTTATTTATATATACAGTTTATATATATAAGCCTAAAAAGGGCACTTACAAGATGGGCATGGAATAAATAAAAATGGGTTGGGTATTTCACGGCGTAACTGTGCCAGGAGTCGCACATGTATTTGACTTTAACGTTGCTTTTTCTATTTATCATCCCTGTGTCTAAAGAAGGCAAATCGTAAGTTACATTATTGTACTGCTACTATTGTTGCCGCTGCCTTTTTTGAGCAATTGAGCGAAGATGGTGCAAAGAATCTATGGCAAAGCATTCTCGATATATTTTAAGTGCTGGTGTTTTTTTCCTAATTACAGTGCTGACTACTGGGAGTTCTCTACAGATCAAAAGTGTCTTCATTTAGGAAACACCACCACTTCAAATTGTACGTTTTTTATGGCGTTTTGTAAGGCTTTGCAAACAGGAGGAGCCAATTGTACCCACGCAGGCGTCTGCCAGATGGACGATGACAACCCAGAAAATGTTTATAGAATAGGTGGATACCGGCAAAATCCTTTTGTGGAACAAGGTTAGAAAACATTCTCACTAGTTCTCATATACATGTAAGACTATATCTGTTCATAGCGCATTTATTCAGTTACTTTGGGCACCGAGCGTTAGGCACGGTTGGGAATCTCGATTCACATTTTCATTTTATTCTTTTGCAGATACGAATGGTTTTTTCGCTGGATTTCCGAACGGACAGTCCTTCACAACTTCTTTTGGAAAACCGTGCAATCTTTCCATTTTAATTGAGTTTAAATGCAACCAGAATGCACTGTGGAGGGCAAATATTGATACTTCTACTGTAAATCCCTCTGAGGCTCCGAATCCAACGAAGTTAGTGTACCACCCAACTTCTTGTGCTGTAAGTAGCATATTCGTCTATTACCTTTTATTATGTCGTGTCTCATGTTTCGGACCAGCTGAAAACAATAGGGGCAAGACGCCATAGTTTACATATTTCCTTCTTTTTTAATTTTTTGAAATTTCATTTATTTATTTTGCAGGAAAATAAGATTGATTCGCTGTTATCAATATAAAATAATCTATGTGTAATCCGCTTATCGTTAAGTGGCCGTGTACATTGCTGTTGTCTACTTTATTTCAGTATCAGCTAACTTTTGACTATGCAGGTGCATGTCAGAAAATTAGCCCAGCCACAATGGTAACTTCTTTAAGTGCGGGTACAGTGCTAATCATCATGTGAGTAGACAGAGCAATTCATTTAATTATTAACTATCAGCCATACCAATCTATACAAAAGCTTGTACTTTATTTGAGGGCATTATATATAACTTAGGTTAGTCAGTAATCAGATGGTAGTGTCATCCACAATTTAAAGAACACTGGAAACTCGCAGTGTTACGTCACACACCAAATAATAGTAAATAATCACGTATTAACTCCTTTTTTTTCCTATTTTTCTTTTTCTTTCAGATTTTTTGTCTCATTGTTTGTTTACTTCCTGTTCGGCAGTCTAGCGAACGCGTGTGTGTTTGAGCAGACAGGAGCTCATATAATTCCCAACTACGATTTCTGGATCATGTTACCCACCTATATTGTCGTAAGTCACCTTTCTGATGTCAACTTTGAAGTAAAAAGTAAAAATGTTGTTTTGGATGCAAATATACCTTTTATTTTGGGCCATAAAACGGATTTTGATTGTGTTTTTTCGACCCCCTCCTCCCAGCTTCATCTTGGTTATTCATTTCAAGTTTTCTAACTGATAGATTTTGATTGCCCCGATTCATTACTTTAAGCCCTGTGCTTGGTCCCCATTTTTTAATTTGTCTTTTCAAAACTAATCAATTAAAATCATATAGACACGGTATATTATGGTCAAGTGATGAATAGAAATCAGAAAAAGTTTTCATTTTATTTTGATATCTCAGCTGTTTTACTGAAATCAGAATGTATAAATCCTCCGTGCCTTTAAAGTGATAAATATCGAAGTTGGAGATCAGGCACAGGCCGCAAAGTGGGTCTGCCTTTCGTTCAGTCAAAACTAGGACCCGCCAAAACACTTGAAAATGATCTGTGAAATTCTCTCTATTGCATCTCTTAAAATAAATTCTTTAAAAGGTTAAACTTTGAAATAATTTTAATGTTTTTTTTTTTTCAAATAAAAAGAACCTATCAAAATCATTTACATGATGATTATAAAACAGCGGAATGATAGGCCGCAAAGCCTTTAGTTTGGTTCAGTGGTTTGAATGTCAAAAAAGATGAGAACTGGATTTGACAGTTCTGTAAAATAGTCATTATCGGCTATGGGAACACTCGCTTTCAATTAAAATAAATTTTAAAAATATTTTGAAAATAATTTATTGTGTTAAAAATATATTAACTGCGAATTTCTATTGTGTTCTAGGATGGGTTTACATTTACATTCAGCTGCATGTGTTGTAGAGAGACGAATCCGTCCCATTACGAGGATATCGAATGAAACGATAAAAAGCGTGTTCAGTGTATATTCAAGAATTCATCAAATTTCTTGTTTGGTACCTATTGTGATAAGACATTACAGTTATTCAAGTCTTGTTTTTTTATGGAAGAGAAGTTGTAGAAAAATCACATTATCAATATGATACTCTCCCTGACATACGTATTGTTAGGGCTTTTAGTGCAGTGAATGATTTCTTATTCAAGTAGAGTAATATTTAACTAATATTAGTTTTCAATAACCTATATTTCAACAAAAAGTGCAATATTTATAATAACACAATCACAGTGCCTTCGATAAAGGTTTCTTCGAATCAGTCCATTTTGTTGAGCAAAACCAAATTTGAACTATGGTTGATAGAGATCAGTTTCATCATGTAATTGCATAAATTTACTACATATACAGGAGTATTTAGTTCATTGTGAAATAAAACATTTTATAAACTTTCGATAAGTGGTTATTTTCTTTGGATGTCAGAAATAACGGGACTTCACCATTTTCATCTGTGTGGATGATGAAAGTTATTAGGTTGAAAATACTTCTTTATTTGTCAATGGCCTTACTTTAAGTGCATTAATGTTTTAAAATATTTTATTAAAAAAAAAAAAAAACGGTTCTTTGTTGTTCCTTGAAAATACAACGTATTGCAAAATTGTACACTTTACTAACAAATAATATGATTTCGGTACCGTTTTGAATAAAAAATTAAAATTATTAAGTGAATTATAATCATTTAATAATTATTAAGAATACTTCAAAAATTATTATTATTATTATTAAATAAGAATGAATAAATTACATTTCACAATGAATTAAGAGGCACTTAAACAAGAGGCAAGGAGAAGGATTTTTCATGAGGGGTTTGAAATACTTTCATTGCTCAATTAGCCTGTCTTATGTCACTACTAGGCGACTAGCCCGTGGTGACGCTGCAGTTGACTACCAACCATCTTCTAACAATATGAATTAGCTACCAGTTTAATAATAGCTTCAAGGCCCTGAATCATTTGTTTCTGTGCGTTGTCAATAAAGAAAAAAAAACAGACACTAAAAATGTCCAATCTATGTAAATAAACCTGGTAATTTGAAATAGGGTAAAGCAGTTATTTACAGGAATGCAGAGGGTGTGTATGGAAAGTAATGGCACTGGTGTCACAGGCAGTTCATTTAAAATCCCAAACAACAAACTACATGGTTTCTCTACCCAAATTAGCCCTTTTGAGTCTAAGGCCCCATTCCCATAGACAACATCGGTCCAAGTAGGTCGATCCAACTCCGCGGAGTTGGTCGTTTTGAATTATAGTAAATTGTTTGTGGCCCCAGCTCCGTTACTTTTCAGGCACAACGTGCATGCTCTCTGTAGGAGCTTTCTACGCGACTGCTATTCCTTTCACCCGTGGATGTCCATTTCTAGACACCCTTGGAAGTACACTTGAGGAGGTTCCTCGTCTTTCACTCAGTTAGAACGTTTATGATACAAAACACAAAGTATACATTAAGACATTGAAACACAAGTCATCGACAGCTAGAAAACATTTACACGTCTGTAGTTTGGGACAACTTCTGAATCATGTTCCGAAAATCAGATTTTCTTGGTTTCTCATTCTTCATATGCTTCATTCACTGTCCCTCTATCCGAAGTCACAGGTGTGTCGGTGACGGTATCATTTTTCCACCGCAAACTTCCAGTCACCTTTTCATCGACAATTGCGTCAGGACGAACACATTTCCATAATCTGTAGATCGCAACCACAACCAAGAGCTCTACAACCAGCACCAGACCGTACAGAAGCGACACGTTGACCGTCGTGGCTCTCTCCGTGGGGTCATGGAATGCCGTCGCGATGAGACTGATGCACAGGGGCACATTCTGGAACCCCATCTCCAGCGCAATTGTTTTCCGTTCGCTCTGCGTCCGGCGGCAAACGAAGGCCACAAAGAACCCCTGGGCCACGCCGATATTGCACAACAAGATGCACGCTAGCCACACCTCCCAAACCGATGCGAACATATCAGAGTAGAGGAATATGTTCAAGGCGATGCTAAATACAATAGCTAAGAGCGCGGGTACAGTACCTGCCTGAAAGTAAATTTATGGGTTTTGTCAGAAAATTTATTTACAAATTGTCAAGGGTTCGCAGATGTCTATTTCAATTGGCTCTTCAATATTTAATGCACGTTTTAGTACTTTTTACACCTACATTTACTTTCATGACCGCTTACTATGCAATGTGCAATGGGATTCAACTTTTGCCTTTTGCTCTTTGTAAAACCGGTTAAACAAAAACAAACAAAAAAAAAATTAAAAGTCAACTGATCAAACGAAAGTCTCCCTCTAGCTATAGACCTAGAATGAAAAAGTTGATTGAATGACAGAATTTCATGCAATTTTCTGAAGACGAGGAGCCTCGTTCCCCTAATCACGTGCACTGATAATTAAAACGCTAAATAAGTTCTGGTGAATATTTCCTTTCACACACACACACACACACACACACACACTCTTACCTTTACCAGATTTTTGGCTAACTTTTCCTTCTTGTATCTGATGACCATTCCTAGAGCTGCAGGGATCAATATTAATACTAATGAGATAGTAATGTTCACGTAAGGTATTGCAGTTATTTCTTGCTCCCAGAACCGACTGTATATAAACAGATTTAGCGGCATGGTACCAAACGCCAAAGTCGTTGAAACTGTTGTAATAAATACACTGAAATTGAAAGGCATTCTTTAAATAATGCTTCACGTCGAAAAAAATTTTACTTTTTACGAAGATCTCTCCTCCAGCAAATGTTATAAAACGAAGTCCAATTAAAATTTGACGTCGCTCAACATTCAATTACAAAAATAAATTACGGGGCAACTTAAATAAGATAAATCATAGAACACACTGTGTAGTACTAATGGTAGGCTAACGGTTGACTTGAAACAAAAAATTTCATAAAATTACCTTAGAGAAACGTCGCCGCCAACCCAGTAGGTGAAAATATTAGAAAATGTCCCGCCAGGTGCAGCCGCAATGATAAGAAGACCAAGTGACTGGTACGGTTCAAGCTGAAGTGCGTGGGCAAGCCAAAACGCTGTCAACGGCATCAGGACAAACTGACAGACGGCGCCAATAGCTGGGCTGACCGGTTTTTTAATGTGTTTTTTCAGATCTTCCAACACCACGCCGCATCCCATTCCAAACATCATCAAAAACATCAAGATATTCATGATGTATGGATTGGCTGCGTTCAAAATGCCAACAGCATGTTTGGCCGTTTGCTGGCTGTGGTTGTCACCGCTTGTATTCCACATCGCGTTGCGGGAAGTCACCGAAAATTTGGTCACTCGAGAGAAAGTACAAGATCTTATTTACCACAAAGTAAGCTGTCCTCTTGCTGTCAACCCTCTATACGTCACAGCAGTCTTGATGGAAGTCACCGAAGAATATACAATGACCTTCGATGCTAAATAACTTTGGTGACCATGGTTATCATATAAGACGTATGTATTCCAATTCCAAAATTACGACGACTAAAAGCCGGTGCCCTTGTCCCATGGTCACCTGTTGGATTCTATTCTCAAAATGTTGGTGCATTTAATAATACTACTTTCATATTCAGACGAAGATCATTCTAAAATTAAGTACAATGCTTACGTTTTTCCAGTTTACAACGCTCTTTAGTAAGAAAAGTGTGAGGAGTAACACATCTAAAGTCAATAGGTTTTATTCATAGGTTTCACTTATATGTTATTCAGTTATTCTTCTCTGTGGTCGCAAGTCTTTATAACAAAAATGTGAGCACATTAACCACGCAGAGCGTCACAGTAGTAGTCTTGAATTCAAATATGTCGTCAACATGTATGTTTACAGTTATACGTAGTTAAGTCATGATCAGCGGACACTTGGAAAGAATAAGCAAAGGGAAAAAAAACCGGGGCTAGATAAAACATCTAAACTTAAGTACGAGAAAGGTATTGTTAATGTTTTTTAATAAACCTACTAACTTTATTTGAGCACTTTCGTGTAAAAGCAAAAGTACATATAGCAGAAAGCAATGACAACGTTCTTTCTGTTGGTAAAATAATAAAGGTTTACTTTAAATTCAATTTTTGAAATATCTTTAGAGTTCTATCTGCCCAACATGTTTCCATATAAAGAGGACATTTGTTCACTCTTAGCACAACACATAACACTTAACACAAACCGTTAAATTGATATAGGAGTTTGCTAGAGACGAATAGCACATTTATCATTCTGACAGTATAAATTATTTTCATTTTACAATTATTATAATACTCATACAAGTTGTACTCATATAAGTTTTTTTTTGGGCATTATAATTGCCTTTTGTACACAAGTCATCGGGAACAAAACAATAGACATAGATTGGTATTTATTTTCACAATTCGAAATTGCCAACATAAGGTATTTACCTCCTGTGCTGTCCCTAACTGAATAATAATAATAATAATAATAATAATAATACGTGGGTGAAAACAGCGAAAAGGGGTTTGTACAGCTCACACGCGTGATATATGGCCTACTGTAAATCACTGAACGCCAGAGGACGGGCCATCTGTATGCCGTGTGTTCAGTTTGACGTGTCTGATCTACTTACGAATGACCCTCACGTAGGCCTTCATAAAGGCCTACGTGAGGGCCATTCGTCAGTAGGTAAGACACGTCAAACAAAAGAGACACTTTACTTATAATGCAATAAATCAATTATTTAACCCAGTTACGCTTCTGCCAGACAATGGTGATATTAAAAATAACAGATATGAAACACCATGTCACATGTTCATACATACATGGACATACCACCATTTTTTTTGTGAGCATTTGTTTTAAATAAAACCATGATATTAAAAACAACTTTTCATCCTATCATGAACTATCAATTTTAGCACAAATGTCAATTTAAAACAATTAAACTTATACAATTACTACAACTTTTGTTACTTTCACATACAAAAGCAAAAGCAATTGTTTAAACCCAAGTCGCTCTCTGTTATGTGTGAGTGTTAACCATCTAACTATTTCAGTCTAAATATCAATATCTATT
The DNA here is from genome assembly GCF_051362555.1 of Lingula anatina. Lineage (NCBI taxonomy): Eukaryota > Metazoa > Brachiopoda > Lingulata > Lingulida > Lingulidae > Lingula > Lingula anatina. The sequence continues at coordinate 33,345,817 of NC_141767.1, forward strand.
CCTCTGAAAGCTTTAAGCGCACCTTTAAAGATCCAATTAAGAAGATTTGAATCAGTGCCCATGATCATTCGCTTATGCCATTCTGCGTTTGGCAGACATTCCAAGACTACAGGGTGGTCAGCAGCAGTCAATACACTGAATTTCCACGTTTGGTATTCCTCGCGTGTGAGCGCTGTGGGGTCATTCTTTTCAAAGAGTGCAAGCAAATTCTCCAAAGTCGACTTCACGTCCACATGCTTTTCAGTTCTGAAGTTTATGTATGTGAGGATCCACACCACAATGCTGGCTTCTAGGGAATGTTTTACCATATATTTAACCATCACTGCCAACAGGAACTCCCTCGTGTGTTGGTGCTGACATGATTTGTTCATCCTTAAGTTTTCCATGTCACACACTGCCAGCTGAAGACACTCAGTCAGGTTATTTAGGGCTATGTGATACAGTCCTTGGTCTTGGATCCAATCTCCTGCAGTTTCCGAAGCTCCTTCTTCTGGTTCTTGCAGATTCAAGGTGTTTCGACCTTTTTCTGCGTTATCCTTGTTTTTAAAACCATCCGGTTTATGAGCTTGGCCTGCCTTGATTTTACCAAGCCAAAGCCTGATCTCGCGAATATAATCGTCCGCTAAGGAGTTTAAGGTTGAAATCAGAATTTGCTGAAAAGATGTCGTTGGTTGACGACTTTGTAGGGATTGAATAAAAAGAAGCATAGGGCTTCTGGCATTATAGAGGTCAATGAACTGGACTTTAAGACCTAAAGTGGCCAGTACCTCAAACATATTATTTCTTGATTTTTTGATGGAACGGGCAAGTTGCCGGAGATGTGCTTTGGGCACGCGAGCGAAAAGATTGCCCTCTGGCACAAAATAATGCGGTAGATATCCCCGAACAAGACAACCCAACATTTCATCAAGAAATGTAACTAATATTTGATATATATTTGCTCCGGTCCAGTGCCCACGCGGAATTTTTTCACATAGCCAGAAAAATACATTTTTCAAATGATAGGAACTGAGAGCAGTGCTAGGGAATTCTTCAAGGACGCAATGACGCTGAATAAGCTTCATAATAATGTACACTTTCCTCTGCAACAAAGTTAACGAGTTCGCCAAAAGTCTTTCCTGGGCAGTGAATGAATAGCGCCATTCTAGACCCTGGAGTCCCCCCGGACCAACGGGAACTATGTAGCATCCAGCTGAAACACATTGGTGGACCAAACCTTTATCTGGCCAGCCGCTTTTTCGGTGTCTGTGTACCCAGGCTTCTGCTGGCCACAGGTCATGACGGTAGGCTATGACGTTGTCGCGATTCAATTGTGCCTGGTATGCAAAGCCAGGAATGTCAATCACGGATGTAGCAGCTGGTCCATGTATGTCTGTCATTTGTGTATGTCGAGATAGTAATTCAGGATTCATAACTTTTGCGGCGGAAGTCGCGTTTTCCATTGCGGTATCCGTCACTGCCCGAGTTGGTAAATAGTCAGTCCGTGATATAGTGTAACCTTCTTCCCTTGCGAGTTTGACGAAGTCTTTCGTAAGACGAAGTCGTATATAGAGTGGGTTACTGGTAGGCTCTGTATCAAAAATTCTACTCTTGGAAACACCATTTTTGCTAACAAAGAGATTGGCAACAACAGCCATATCATCTATGTCAGACATCTCGTAGGATGATTTATGAGTCAAACCGTGTGCAGAACCTGCAGTTGATACAACAATGTGCTCCGGGACTGACAACCCATCCAAGCGACTTCCAGAACTTACTTGAGATTGATTTTGTGTCACAGGGACTGAGAGTTTTTCTACAAATGCTTTGGCCATGTTTGTTGTTGAACGCTCGCGGACTCTGTGTTTCACATTTTCGTTCTCTACCACTGGCATTGGTAGAAAATATTTCAAAATTATTTCATAAAAAGTTCTCGATTCTTTATCTTGTTCCATCATCTTCAACTCTTTTCTTTTCTGTAAAAAAAAAATATGTGAACATTTTATCATGAGACAAAACATGTTGCTTTTTACGCGAACTATACGTTTTTAGTAAAATAAGAGTTGTTAATCAAAACCCCTTGAAATATTGCCACCAGAGATCTTCATTATTTAAACTTCTTAGATTACATTTTCAATGGACTCCATCATAAAAATGTATTTCGGTCTCACAAAGTGAAAGTAACTAAGATTAAAATTATATATCAATACATTGCATTAGATTACATAATGGTTTATCTATGTCGTGGCATAATTCATTTAAACCACCGTTATATTCTAAAACACGTCACGAGAGGTATGTCCAACGTAATGTTGGTGCGCGTCACTTTGAAGTTGATTTATGAATCCATTGCACAATGGCACTAACACATACATACACACACACACAATTAACTTATGAAGTATACTGTTGAAGGCATGTGATTAGCTATTCCAAAACAGGTAACTCCTTATTCAGAAGTATCTTAATTCAAAACTCATCTTCAGCAATCTTTTCACAGTACTAGTACGTCTCTCGAAAGACGTGTGGGCTCATTTCCTTGTTCGCTACTGTTCCACATGCACACCGGATGGTAACTTATTACATGAACCTAGAGCAACATCAATGGGGCGAAAACTTAATATAGAAGTTCATTTTACCCATTATTACTAATGGTTGTTCTTTGACAGATGACAAGCGTGTACATACCAACCCAGTTTCGCGTCACATAGGAACCACAGCTTTGTAGAATGCTTACTCCTTCCTCCCTCTCAGGTCCAAAAAAGCGCCTTAAAGTACATGTATACGGTTAATGGCATGTGCACCGCATTACTCACTGCATATCTCGTGACATGTTATTTCAGCAGTTGAATCATCGCTTTTAACATGTCAATGTTACTGTTTCGATCCAAATACAACCTCGTTTTCGTATCTCGGGGTAAGCGTTAACACTAATTTAGCTAACTGATCGAGCTACAGAAGAAATAGAGGCTAAATGTGTATAAGGAAAAAGATTGAATAAATACGTAAACATGAATAAGTTGCTGTTTCTCAGTAAAAAACGGGATGAAAACAGCAAAATGGCGGTTTGTATAGATCACTAGTACAACTATATGCGACATGCTTGATAAATGGCTTTGTACAGTAAACCACTGAGTGTCGGTGTGACGAAACTGGAGGTCCGTGTAACAGAAAGTCCGCCTTCTTTTTAGTTATTATGGTTAGGATTAGCCTGACCTAAGTGGGTCAAAATTTAGAGCGAGGCTTACCTGTACAAATGAATGGGAAGCTGGATCTCTACCATGGGGGACTCTCTGTCACAATACACCGGTGCACGTTTTATTAAGGCCTACGTGAGGGTCAGTCGCGAGGAGAGAAAACATAACCTAAAGCTGACATCAGGAAACCATAAAGGTTGTAATGTAAATAAATTGAAGAGCATTTTGGCAGAAAAATTTTATGTACGCCTTACATTTCACTATGAATTGCTGCAACTATACATATATTGCTGGGTTCACTACAAATTAATTTTCCTACAAAAATTTTATCGGTGATAATGTTTGATAAAATGTATGTATGATAATTATAAAACACAAGCAGAAATATTTTAATACCGTCGGCTTAGGGACAATGAACATTTTTGCTCACTTTATGGGTGATTTTATGATGCGTTTGGACCGGGTTATTAGGTCCAAATGCCGCTTGAAATCACGAAGGTTAGATTAATTCAAACCATAATTCCAGTCTACAATTATTGGATTTATTTGGAACTTGAGTGGACCCGTTTTGATCTAAAAGTTAAGTCTGGGCTAAAGTTCTTTTGTTAAACTGGCTCCAGGACCTACTTTCTACCAAATACACTTTAACCTGTTGCACCAGCTATTTTGTGACTTCTAGAAGGACCTCTGGCAGAGGGTACCCGGGATTCAATTATATTTTAATTAAAAGATGATTTAATTAAAATACATTATAACGAAAGTAAGCTGCTGCATTATTTACATATTAAACATGTGAACATTTCTGAGTAAAAAAAGAAACCCATTTTGTTCATGGTTAGCATTACTTTTATTTACCAAATCATGCTTTGGAAATCTTAGAGGAATAAATGGCAAAAAAATGTGAATATTCGCGCGGCGGCAAAACATTATGCAGTATGTGTAATATATTGGTAGCGGGTGGTGAATGTGTTTAAGGTATAATAATCATGAATAATTTACATAAGATTATCGTCAGTCGGTATACGTGCTGCGCGTGATAACATTTCTGCCTAATAACGATGGTGATTTTAAACATTACAGATATGGAAAACCACACACACACACACACACACACACACACACACATTGCATCAATCTTCGTCAGCACATAAATGAAATCAAAATGTTACTAATAGCTTAGCAAATTAATAAATAAAGTTAATGAACTAGTATTTTTGAGCACAAATGACAATTTAAAACAAATTTACTGATTCAACATACAACTTTCGTTACTTACGCATACAAAACTAATTGTTTCAATCTAAGCCCCTCTTTGTCATGTATACATGAGTGTAAGCCATCTATATTTACCTCCGCCAAGGAGGTTATATGTTTTCACCCCTGTTTGTTTGTTTGTTTGTCTGTCATCAACATAACTCAAAAAGTTATGGACCGATTTTGATGAAATTTTCAAGATCTGTCAGAAGTGGGCCAAAGAGTAGATGAAAAGTTTTTGGTGGTGATCCGGATCAATAATCAATCAATAATAAAAATTTCGTTTGTTTGTTTGTTTGTCTGTCTGTCATCAACATAACTACAAAAGTCATGGACCGATTATGATGAAATTTTCAGGAACTGTCAGATGTAGGCCAAGGAACAGATGATTAGTTTTTGGTGGTAATCCGGATCAATAATCAATCAATAATCAATAATTTGTTTGTTTGTTTGTCTGTCATCAACAACACTCAAAAAGTTATGGACCGAGTTTGATGAAATTTTCAGGAACTGTCAGATGTCGGCCAAGGAACAGATGATTAGTTTTTGGTGGTAATCCGGATCAATAATCAATCAATAATCAATAGTAATAAAAAATTGCTGCCTTGGCGGAGGTCTGCGCTCTCGAAGTGCTTTTCTAGTTTTTCCAAGCATCAATATCTATTCCTCTGACCGCCTTCAGCGTACCTTTAAAAATACATTTAAGTATGTTTGGATCAGTGGCCATGATCATTCGCTTATGCCATTCTGCGTTTGGCAGACATTCCGAGACTACAGGGTGGTCAGCAGCAGTCAATACACTTAATTTCCATGTATTGTATTCCTCGCGTGTGAGCGTTGTGGGGTCATTCTTTTCATAGAGTGCAAGCGAATTCTCCAAAGTCGACTTCACGTCCATATGCTCTTCAGTTTTGAAGTTTACGTATGTGAGGATCCACACCACGATGCTTGGCTCTAGGGAATGTTTTGCCATATATTTCATCATCACTGTCAACAGGAACTCCCTCGTGTGTTGGGGCTGACATGCTGCGTTCATCCTCAAGTTCTCCATGTCACACACTGCCAGCTGAAGACACTCAGTCAGGTTATTTAGGGCGATGTGATACAGTCCTTGGTAATGGATCCATTCCCCTGTAGTTTCCGAAGCTCTATCTTCCGGTTGTTGCAGTCCATGTTCCTTTCGATCTTTTTCTTCGTTATTCTTGCTTTTTAAACCATCTGGTTGATTTACGTGGCCTTCCTTGATTTTACCAAGCCAAAGCCTGATCAGGCCCATATAATCGTCCGTTAAGGTGCCTAAGGTTGAAATCAGAATTTGCTGAAAAGTCGCCGTAGGTTGACGATTTTGTAGGGATTGAATGAAAAGAAGCATAGGGCTTCTTGCATTATAGAGGTCAATAAACTTGACTTTAATGCCCAAAGTGACTAGAACCTCAAACATATTATTTCTCGATTTTTTAACGGAATGGGCAAGTTGACGGAGATGTGCTTTGGGCACGCGAGCGAAAAGATTGCCCTCTGGCACAAAATAATGCGGTAAACAGCCCCGAACAAGACAACCCAACATTTCATCAAGAAATGTGACTAATATGTGATACATATTTGCTCCGGTCCAGTGACTACTCGGAATTTTTTCACATAGCCAGAAAAATACATTTTTCAAATGATAGGAACTGAGAGCAGTGCTAGGGAATTCTTCAAGGACACAATGACGCTGAATAAGCTTCAAAATCATGTAAACTTTCCTCTGCAACAAAGTTAACGAGTTCGCCAAAAGTCTTTCCTGGGCAGTGAACGAATAGCGCCATTCTAGACCCTGGACTCCCCCCGGACCAACGGGAACTATGTAGCATCCAGCTGAAACACATTGATGGACCAAACCTTTATCTGGCCAGCCACTCTTTCGGTGTCTGTGTATCCAGGCTTCTGCTGGCCACAGGTTATGACGGAAGGCTAGGACACTGTCGCGACTCAATTCTGCCTGGTATGCAACTTCAGGAATGACAGTCACGGATGTAGCAGCTGGCCCATGTATGTCTGTCACATGTGTATCCCGAGATTGCGATTCCGGGGGCATAGCTTTTGCGGTGGAAGTCACGTTCTCCATTGCAGTGTCCGTCGCTGCCCGAGTTCGTAAATAGTCAGTCCTAGATAGAGTGTACCCTTCTTCCCTTGCAAGTCTGACAAATTCTTTCGTAAGACGAAGTCGTATGTAGAGCGGGTTACTTGTAGGCTCTGTATTAAATATTCTACTCTTGGAGACACCATCTTTGCTAACAAAGAGGTTGGCAACAACAGTCATTTCATCCATGTCAGACACCTCGTAGGACGGTTTATAAGTCGAACCGTCTGCAGAACCTGCAGTTGAAACAACGATGTGCTCAGGGACCGAAAACCCATCCAAGCGACTTCCGGAACTTACATGGGATTGGTTTTGTGGCAACGGTACGGAAAGATTTTGTAATCCTGCATCAACCATGGTGGTTGTTAATCGGTCGCGGACTCTGTGCTTCACATTTTCATTCTCTACCACTGGCATCGGTAGAAAATATTTCAAAATTAATTCATAAAGAGTTTTCGATTCTTTATCTTGTGCCATCATCTATAATTCTCTCCGCTTCTGTAAAAACACAATAAATAAAAAGTTAACATTTTAGAATGAGCAAAACGTGTTGCTTTACCTGTCTTAGATAATTTCAGTAGAATCAGAGTCGAATAATAAAACCCCTTGAACTTAAAGCCGAAAATATGATATATTTTATAACATGTTTCAACATGCGCCATAATTAGATTTCATTTTCAAATAACCCCCTAGATTCGTACAAATAGTAATGCTAGTAAGCCTACACTGCATCCTCGCCGAGCTCATACAAAAAAAACTATTTCGATTTAACAGATTGAGATAATATTTTATCTAAAATGAAATTTGACAAAAAATGCTTGAAAATTTGTATGACATTTTGTTACATATTGGTTAATCCAAGGACTGTATGATTCAACTCCTTGCTTAATCTATACTTTGGTACACCCATCTAAACTACTGTTATATCAAAACAATGTCACGAGAAACGTGCCAAACGCTGTTTTATAACACGAGGTATCGTGCTCGCTGATACTAACACATACACATACACAATAAAGATGAACATCTAACCTATATGCTAGATCTCATTACATATTTAGAAAATATAAAAATTCAGTAGAATAAACAGCCTATCAAGATGGTAACTTGCTAAATAGCCCTAGAGCAAGATCACTGCCACATATAGTACTTAGAACAAAAGTTAAATTTTATACTGTAACTAATGGTTGCCCATTCGAAATGACAGATGTACCTGTATTGTAGGCCTACTGGAGCTTAGCGTCATATAGTACATGTAGGGTCCACGACTCTGCAGAATGCTCACCCTTTTCTCCTTTTCAGGCCCAAAAAACACCTTAATATATAAAGTTGATGCTATGTGTACAGTATTGTTCACTGCAAATCTTGTCACATGCAAATCAGCAGCTATCATCACGGTTGAATCAACTAGGCTTAACACCCACACGTAAATGTTGCTGTCTCGATCGAGACGCAGCCTCGTTTTGGGAAGTAGGTCTTAACAGGCATTATGACAATAGTTGAAATAAAGCAGCGCCTACAATATTAAGCCTTTCATGTTATTATTTACCGGAGACATTATTGACCCATGTCGGAGAACATGACGATTGTGGTGCAACTATATTTGTTTTCGACTATGAAAAAAAGCGGGACCAGGATTTGAAAATTGTTTATCTGTTTTTTTCTTGAATCTCCCTAAGGCCCGTCTGCATTCCTTCGATAAATTAACTTAAAACATTCTGTAAAAAATGCATCAAATATTTGAAAGGATGTTGGCGCCAGCAACGCCCCTAGCCGACAATCTAGTGAACGTGTGATAACTTGTGAACGCATTCCCAGCGAATTAGATCGATCAAACTAGATCGACCTAACTCCCTGGGGGGTTCACGCTAAATTGCTGTCAGCCGAGTGCGCACCACAGTTTATTACCCCTTACAGATTTTAGTAAGCAGGACAGACACATACGCCGGCTAAGCTGACAGTAATCTAGTAAGACTCCCCACGGGGATAGATCATTTAAATTAAAAGAAAAAAAAACTAATCTGGTTTGAAATCTTTTTACAGGTGATAGAAGATAGTGAGCGACTCTAACCAGGCATTGACTTCATATTTTTATAGAAGTTAAGGTTAGTAAACTTTTAACTTTGTGTGTGTGTGTGTGTGTGGGGGGGGGGGGGGGGGGGGTGAAGGTAAATTGAAAAGGAACTAATCTCATTCTTATTTATTTTCACAGAACATAGAAGATGATGAGCAACTCTACCCAGACATTGACTTCATATGTTGATAGAAGAGTACTCAATGTTCGATCTCAGGCACTCATCATCTTCTTTGTCCTGTAAAAAGAAATAAGAATGAAACTATAGATGTTTTTCAAATTACCTACACACCCCCTCCCCCCCCCCCCAAATATAGGTCAGTCCCCCTCCCCTCCCCCTCCCCCCTCCCCCCCCCCCAAAAAAAAGAAAGTTTACTAACCTGAACTCTATCCAGACATTGACTAGAAGTTCAGGTTAGTAAACTTTCTTTCTTTTCTTTTTTTTTTTTTTTTTTTGGGGGGGGGGGGGGGGGGGTAGGCGGGAGGAGGGTAGGTGGACTGAAATAAATCTAATGTCATTCTCACAACTTTTTACAGAACATAGAAGATAATGAGCAACTCTACCCAGACATTGACTTCATACGTCGATAGAAATTCAGGTTAGTAAACTTTACTTTGTTGCTGACACTCAACAAAAATGCTCTTATTTTAAGAAATTATAACTTTAAAAAAATACAGTATCTGTAAAATTCAGGATTAAAAATATCAAGTAATTTTCTTATTCACAAACTGAAATTGTTTTAATCAAAAGAGACATAGAAAAATTAAAAACATATTCATCAATTTAGTAATATATTTAAAAATTGAATTGAAAGAATGGTTAGAATATGTATTCAATTTCAAAGTCACATCATTTAACATTCTTGGATACAATTTTGCTGTAGGTTGTATCAGAGATTGGCAAGTATCTATACATTTATCTTTTTACATTTATTTTTTTTTACTTCCATAATAATAATTTGGTTTTATTTACCAGGGTCATTAAAAGCTACAGCAAACCTTAAAGAGATCCAACAAGATCGACCTAACTCCCAGGGGGGTCACGGTAAATTGCTGTCAGCCGACCGCGCACTGAAGTTAATTACCCCCTTACAGCTTTTAGCAGATCGATCTAAAATCTGCGGGAATGGGGTCTAATATAGTCTTTAACAGATATAAACGTATATAAACAAACATAACGGACCTACGTTCCTCGGTTAATACGACATTATTGTAAAATGATTATAAAAACTTAGTTGATAACGTATTCATATATATAAAGTATGGACATTTTTTGCTGTCAAAATGAGAACATAGCTGTACTTGTATGTGTAGTAATTAAAGTGGAGATTTAGATCAATACATTTATTTTTGACAAAATTCGGCATTTATTTATGTCAAAAAAAAAAAAACTACACTATATTTTATTTATTTGTAAAATTTACAGGCTACGGATATTGCAATTGTCTTAAATTTGAAGTTCAACAGATTTTGGTCCCGGCACCATTTCTTCTAATTCTGTTTTATTTGCTTGCTTCTTTTCTTCTGTTAATGTTTTTCGCATTTTCCAACACTTGAAAATTTTATAAAGGACTGTTATCGCCGATGGCTCAACTATCATGGTGACGCTTACCAAAACAGGTATTGAAATGATAAACGCTCCTCTATCCGGAGAAAATGATATGGCAATCAGAGTGAGGGCTATTGCCACGTTCTGACACCCTGTCTCAAACGCAATGGTTCGGCAACATTTGGCAGTCTGGCAAGCGGCGGCTGAAAACGCATAGCCCAGGATAAATCCTACAATTGGCAAAAGCAGAGCGGCTATCCAGATCTTCCATCCTGACGTGAATATTCGTGAGTAAAGGATGATTTGGCAAACAATGACAATAAGTATGCCAACCAAGCCACATGCACTGGCTACCTGAAAGAAAAAAACCAGTGAAGTTGATTTTTTGAAAACAGCGCACAAACAGAAGAAGGAAACCTTTGCCGATTTCACTATTAAAAAAGGGGAAGTATATGGGTTAAAAGTAATGTAAGATTCTGACAGTGCTTCAATACTTTAATGCCAATGTCAATTTCATTTCCATTCAAAACACATATCCAAACGCATTCTATCTGCCTACATTTGGCACCGATAATCAAACTGTTGTATTTATTTGTTTCTCCGAATACAAACAAGGATAAAATTAAAACAGATGCTACCACCATTGCTTGATACGTCTGCCCAGTTACAAATGAAAATTTTGAGTCTACAGTCTCTAAAAGTTATAAACCGCTACCGGCAACTCAAAAACTCTATCTTCCTCTCTCTTTTAGTATTTCTGATATTCCCCGCTGAAGTTAAACCGTGCATGACCCACCCTGCTCACAAGTGACATATTCTCCACTCTTGATGTGGTTGCAGGAGGACATATGCGCCAGGACAAAAATTTGAAGACATTCGATCCATACAGCTTTTCGGTAACCAGAGCCGGGTGAGCACCAAATGCCCGTATTAACCCGGTTTGAGGGGAAAAGATGTCCGCCGTAATGCATGTCCAACAGGAATCAATGCCCGTAGAACGTTAGCTCTACTTTTTCTGCCTCCGCCCAGGAGGTTATCACCCCTATTTGTTTGTCTGTCTGTTTGTCATAAACATAACTCAAAAAGTTATGGGTGAATTTCGATGAAATTATCAGGGTAGGTCAGAAATGGGTTATCTTAGGAGTGACTAGTTTTTGGTGGTGATCTGGATCAATAATCAATCAATAATCAATAATCAGAAATCAAAACACTAAGTTATGGACCGATTTGGTGAAATTTTCAGGAACTGTAAGAAGTGTGCCAAGGAACAGATGATTAGATTTTGGTGGTGATCCGGATCAACAATCAATCAACATTTAAAAATAAAAAACTAAATCATTATAGAATGAAAATTTAGGGTGAAACGGCATTGGATGGAGACTTTGCCGCCTTGGCGGAGGTCTGCGCTCTCTGAGTGCTTTTCTAGTTATATTTACTACATACTACTAGGTGTTTTAGAAGACGTCAAAAACATTATATGAAAAAAAAAGAAAAGTGGTAAGGAAGATTACCCTAGGTAGTTAACTGAAGTTCTGTATTAATCACTTCCATCTAGTGCCAGAACAATGTCAACCTTTCTGTAATATCATACCCCCCCTTACTAGTCACTAACTTGCCATTACCTGAACAAGCCTTTTGGCAATTTTCGGAAGTTTCCACTTGATAAGCACGCCGATTTCAGCTGGTACGAGAACCGTAAGGAGAGTGATGAAAATTTTCAGATACGGTACAACTACGTCGTCGTCTGTCCAACTTCGACTGTATATAAACAGGTTCAAGGGCATCATGCCAAAGGCGAAGACGGTGGAACAGGCTGTCATAAAAACACTGGAAAAAACAGTAGTTTTGTTAAGTCAATTACATGTATAAGTGTTGTATAAAATAGTGATAAATAAAGCACTAGCCTGTAGAATAAATCACATTTTTATGAAGAAAAAATGTATGGAGCATATTTAAAAAATGTTGCTCTTTAAGCTTTAAGGCATTTTATATTGACCTAAAGGTGCATTAAAATGTCAACCCATGGCCTTCATTTACCTAGCTTCAGTCGGGGATATTTGACATTCATGTTTTAACGACCTGTGCATATACCTGTCTATCACGAACACTCATGTGTAAGCGCTACTAATAAGGTTTTACATTATATAAAATATATTGTAATATCGTGTGACTTTACGTGCTAGCCTCTGTCGTAATTATAGGCCTAGATTAACTTCTGTTGGCAAAGAGACGAGGTTTCAGTTCCCTAATGGTGATCATCTGTACTGTTCTTTTTTCTTTACCTGAGAGGAACATTCCCATCATTCCAATAAGTAAAAATGTTGGACACCGTTCCACCGGGACAGCAACCAAGGATTAACAACCCTAACGCACGGTCCGCAGAGAGTTGTAGGGCGTGTGCCAGGCTGAAGGACAGGAGAGGCATCACGATAAACTGACAGGCAGCGCCAATAACTGGACCGATCGGACGCTTGATGTGCACCTTCAGTGCCTTCCACTCAATATCGCACCCCATCCCTAACATAATGAGCACCAAGATAATCGGCAAAAGCCACTGGATGGCTTGTTTTAAATTCTCCTTGACTGGATCATGCACGACTTCTGTAAAATTGCCGTAAGTTCCATTTTCATCTAGATCCATGGTGTCTTAAGCTTGTGAAATAGCACAGACTTCAACAAGTCTGCTTTGCAGGAAGTGACCATACTAATCTACTAATGCAAACTCAAGACGTGATAAATTTTCAGGTCAAATCCAAAACAAGTCGTGCTGTGAAGTTTAAATGCTCTACTATGGGTTCCATCCATTAGGCCCACACAGGCGTATTCGTTTAAAGTAGACTCAGTGCATGGTCTGTGTTTCTTTTATTTTTTAGATTCATTGTGTTTCATATTTAAGTTTAATGTTTTAGGGATGTCTTTTATAGGCCACCTGTTTGATCTGAGACCCATTTCGGTAACTTCGCCGCTTCACATCTTGGCGTCAACTAAAGCTGCATCTAAACTGCCCAAAAATTTTCTCTATTACAACTATTTTATTACTCAAATTTATCATTTGGAGTAAATACATGTTTGTTATTCTAAGTAAGGCTCATCAAAATTAAAAACGAAAGTCATTTAAGAATTATGTAGATAAGATTCAGCACTTGCTTTAACCATTTAAAAACGTTTTAAGAATACTAAAAATCCTTATGTGGACTATCAAAGGTGGGTTTCATTTCTTGCGGATGGGGTAGAGGGATATAGCTTTACCAATTTTGTCCCAGGGAAAAATAGCAAAGATGTATGAAAAGCATACCATTCTAATATAAAAGTTAAGTGAAAGCGATGCTGTATCCAGGGGTATCAACACTGAAATCTTTTAAACAACAACTGGTAAATAAGCTGTAAAGAGGAATGTTTGGTTTGTAATGTTTGGTTGCGAAAACACTAACTGCATGTAGATTGTAATAAATTACATCTTATGCTAATACAAATTTACTAAATTAAATAGTACATAATTCCGGTATGATCTCAACAAATATAACACAATCTCTCTCGAGCATATCGTTTCCTTACTACCTATATACTGTTAATTGAAATGCTTAAGTTGTTTGCATATTTATAAATAAAGAACCCGGCCCATTCCTTCTGCATTCTATATAAGTACATGAGAAAGTGTACTTATACAAATGTAAATCTACATTAACTTCTATATTACTAATTTCATTCATTTTTTAACTTATGGCCCCTCAATTTGAACTGACCAAAACATTTTACAGAACTTGCAGATATTCTTTTATATTATTTAGTTATTGGTAACTGGTGTTGCAATTACCATTAATTTTGAATTTAATTATTGATATTGCTTTAGGCTCTGATTATTCTATCTCTATTCTATTTGCCTTTCGTATTTTCCAACGCAAAAATGAAAATTTTATAAATAACTGTTATCACAGATGGGTTAACCGCCATTGTGACGATAGACAGAACAGGAATTGAAATAATATACGCTCCTCTATCGCAATCAGAGTGAGGTCTATTGCCACGTTCTGACTCCCTGTCTCAAACGCATGTCAGAAAATTAGGCCAGCTACAATGGTAACTTCTTTAAGTGGGGGTACAGTGCTTATCATCATGTGAGTAGACAGAGCAATTCATTTAATTATTAACTATCAGCCAAACCAATATATACAAAAGCTTGTACTTTATTTGAGGGCATTATATATAACTTAGGTTAGTCAGTAAACAGATTGTAGTGTCATCCACAATTTAGAGGACACTGGAAACTCGCAGTGTTACGTCACACACCAAATAAAAGTAAATGTAAATAATCACGTATTAACTACTCTTTTCTATTTTTTTTCAGATTTTTTGCCTCATTGTTTGTTTACTTTCTGTTCGGCAGTCTAGCGAACGTGTGTGTGTTTGAGCAGCGAGGAGTTCATATAATTCCCAACTACGATTTCTGGGTCATGTTACCCACGTATATTGTCGTAAGTCACCTTTCTGGTGTCACTTTTGAAGCACAAAGTAAAAAAAAATGTTGCTTTGGATACAAATACATCTTTAATTTTGTGCCTTCATTTGAAAATATTTCTACCTGTACTGATAGATTCTGATCGCCCCGATTCATTATTTTAAGCCCTGTGCTTGGTCTATATTATTATTTTTTCAATTTGTCTTTTCAAAACTAATTAATTAAAATCATATAGACATGGTATATTATAGCCAAGTGATGAATAGAAATCATCAGTTTCATTTTATTTTGATATCTCAGCTGTTTCATTGATATCAGAATGTATAAATCCTCAGTGCCTTTAAAGCGATAAATTTCGAAGTTGGAGATCAGGCACAGGCCGCAAAGTGGGTCTGCCTTTCGTTCAGTCAAAACTTGGACCCGCCAAAATACTTGAAAATAATCTGTGAAATTCTCTTTATTGCATCTCTTAACTTAAATTCTTTAAAAGGTTAAACATTGAAGTTTTTTTGCAAAATTAAAAGAACCTCATCAAAATCAAGTACCTGATGATACAAATGTATAAAACAGCGGAATAATAGGCCGTAACGCCTTTGGTTTGGTTCAGTGATTTGAAAGTCAAAAGGATGAGAACTGGACTTGAAGGTTGCAGTTCTGTAAAATAGTCAATATCAACTACGGGAACACTCGGCTTCAATTAAAATGAATTTTAAAAAGATTTTGAAAATAATTTATTGTGTTAAAAATATATAAACTGCGAATTTCTATTGTGTCCTAGGATGGGTTTACATTTACATTCAGTTGCATGTGTTGTAGGGAGACGAATCCGTCCAATTTACGAGGATATCGAATGAAACGATAAAAAGCGTGGATATTCAAGCATTCATCTTGTTTGGTATTTATTGTGATAAGACAGTATAATTATTCAAGTCTTGGTTTTATGGAAGAGAAGTTTTGGAAAAATCACATTATGATACTCTTCCTGACATAAGTATTGTAAGGGCTTTTAGTGCAGTGAATGAGACATAAGTATTGTTAGGGCTTTTAGTGCAGTGAATGATTTCCTGTTCAAGTAGAGTAATATTTAACTAGTAGTCTTTACTATTCTATATAGCGTACACAAGACAAAGGCAAATACTTATTTGCCGACTAGCCCGGCCGATAGGAGAAGGGAGTCGGTTTTATTTCTTTCAATTGGAATTCAGTAGCAAATAATACAATACATTGAGTGTAATATCAATTTGTGCTGTTTTGTGTTATAGAAAAGAAAAGAAAAATAAATGTTGAATTTACCCATTAAGTATCAAACTCAAATATGGCACATTGAATGTACTTAATCTTCTACCGATAACTTAACTTTGGACTCCGTTATCATTACTATTATCATACAATACTGAATAAATTGTACGCAATCTCCTTAAGAATAACATGCGTTCATAAAGGCCTACGTGAGGGCCATTCGTCAGTAGATAAGACACTTCAAACTAAAGATACACTTTACTCACAATACAATAAACCAATCGTTTAACCCAGTCACGCTTCTGCCAGATAATGGTGATATATGAAAAATAACAGATATGGAACACCATGTCACATGTGCATACATACATGGACTTATAACTAATTTTTGTGACCATTTGTTAAATTATCAAAATAGCTTTTCATCCTATCCACAAAAAACGATGTTCATTAATTATCAATTTTAGCACAAATGTCAATTTAAAACAATTAAACTTATACAATTACTACAACTTTTGTTACTTATACATACAAAAGCAATTGTTTGAACCCCAAGTCGGTCTCTGTTAAATATGACTGCTGACCATGTAACTACAGTATATTCAGTCTAAATATCAATATCTATTCCTCTGAAAGCTTTCAGCACACTTTTTAAGATCCAATTAAGAAGATTTGAATCAGTGCCCATGATCATTCGCGTTTGGCAGAATGTAACGCTTGTCTACGTGCTGCGCGCGATAACACTTTTGCCTGATAATGCTGGTGATTTTATGGCACACCATTTCACACACACACACACACACACACGTGCACACACACACACACACACACACACGTGCATGCACTCACACACACTGCATCAATCTTCATAAGCATATGAATAAAATCAGAATGTTACTAATAGCTTTTCACCCTACAAATTATTGAATAAAGTTAATGGACTTGTATTTTTGATGACAATTTAAAACAATTTAATGTAACTGATTCAACATACAACTTTCGTTGTTTCAATCCAAGCCGCTCTTTGACCCCATTTCCAGAGATTAGATCGATCTACTTTAGATCGACCTAACTCCCTGGGGGTTCACGCTAAATAGCTGTCAGCCGAGCGGACACGAAAGTTAATTACCCCCTTACAGCTTGTAGTAGGCGGGACGGACATTTAAGCCGGATTATCTGACAGTAATCTAGTGAGACTCCCCGCGGGGATAGATCGATCTAAAAGCTTTGGGAATACAGCCTTTGTCATACATGAGTGTTAGCCATCTATATTTTTCTAACCATCAATATCTTTTCCTCTGACCACCTTCAGCGCGCCTTTTAAAATACATTTAAGTAGGTTTGGATCAGTGGCCATGATAATTCGCTTATGCCATGCTGCGTTTGGCAGACATTCCAAGACTACGGGTTCGTCGGCAGCAGTGGATACACCTAATTTCCACGATTGGTATTCCTCGCGTGTAAGCGTTGTGGGGTCATTCTTTTCAAAGAGTGCAAGCGAATTCTCCAAAGTCGACTTCACGTCCATATGCTCTTCAGTTTTGAAGTTTATGTATGTGAGGATCCACACCACGATGCTTGGCTCTAGGGAATGTTTTGCCATATATTTCATCATCACTGTTAACAGGAACTCCCTCGTGTGTTGGGGCTGACATGCTGTATTCGTCCTTAGGTTCTCCATGTCATACACTTTTTCTTTCAATTTTTTGCCTCATTTTTTGTTTACTTCCTGTTCGGCAGTCTAGCGAACGTGTGTGTGTTTGAGCAGACAGGAGTTCATATAATTCCCAACTACGATTTCTGGATCATGTTACCCACCTATATTGTCGTAAGTCACCATTCTGGTGTCACTTTTTAAGCAAAAAGTAAAAATGTTGTTTTGGATTCAAATATTTCTTTAATTTTGCGCCTTCATTTGAAAATATTTCTACCTGTACTGATAGATTCTGATCGCCCCGATTCATTATTTTAAGCCCTGTGCTTGGTCTATATTATTATTTTTTCAATTTGTCTTTTCAAAACTAATTAATTAAAATCATATAGACATGGTATATTATAGCCAAGTGATGAATAGAAATCAT
Organism: Lingula anatina; assembly: GCF_051362555.1. Taxonomy (NCBI): domain Eukaryota; kingdom Metazoa; phylum Brachiopoda; class Lingulata; order Lingulida; family Lingulidae; genus Lingula; species Lingula anatina. The sequence goes on from NC_141767.1 coordinate 33,363,768, forward strand.
CAGTTTCATTTTATTTTGATATCTCAGCTGTTTTATTGATATCAGAATGTATAAATCCTCAGTGCCTTTAAAGTGATAAATATCGAAGTTGGAGATCAGGCACAGGCCGCGAAGTGGGTCTGCCTTTCGTTCAGTCAAAACTTGGACCCGCCAAAATACTTGAAAATAATCTGTGAAATTCTCTTTATCGCATCTCTTAAATTAAATTCTTTAAAAGGTTAAACATTGAAGTTTTTTTTTTTTTTGCAAAGTTAAAAGAACCTCATCAGAATCAACTACCTGATGATATAAAACAGCGGAATAATAGGCCGTAACGCATTTGGTTTGGTTCAGTGGTTTGAAAGTCAAACGGATGAGAACTGGACTTGAAGGTTGCAGTTCTGTAAAATAGTCATTATCAACTACGGGAACACTCGGTTTCAATTAAAATAAATTTTAAAAAGATTTTGAAAATAATTTATTGTGTTAAAAATATATTAACTGCGAATTTCCATTGTGTTCTAGGATGGGTTTACATTTACATTCAGCTGCATGTGTTGTAGAGAGACGAATCCGTCCAATTTACGAGGATATCGAATGAAAGGATAAAAAGCGTGGATATTCAAGGATTCATCAAACTTCTTGTTTGGTACTTATTGTGATAAGACAGTACAATTATTCAAGTCTTGGTTTTATGGAAGAGAAGTTGTGGAAAATCACATTATGATACTATCCCTGACATAAGTATTGTTAGGGCTTTTAGTGCAGTGAATGATTTCTTGTTCAAGTAGAGTAATATTTAACTAGTAGTCTTTACTATTCTATATAGCGTACACAAGACAAAGGCAAATACTTATTTGCCGACTAGCCCGGCCGATAGGAGAAGGGAGTCGGTTTTATTTCTTTCAATTGGAATTCAGTAACAAATAATACAATACATTGAGTGTAATATTTATTTGTGCTGTTTTGTTTTATAGAAAAGAAAAGAAAAATGAATGTTGAATTTACCCTTTATAAGTATCAAACTCAAATATGACACATCGAATGTACTTAATCTTCTACCGATAACTTAACTTTGGACTCCGTTATTCATTACTATTATCATACAATACTGAATAAATTGTACGCAATCTCCTTAAGAATAGCATGCCTTCATTAAGGCCTACGTGAGGAGGGTCATTCGTCAGTAGATAAGACACTTCAAACTCAAGAGACACTTTACTTATAATGCAATAAATCAATTGTTTAACCCAGTCACGCTTCTGCCAGACAATGGTGATATTAAAAATAATAGATATGAAACACCATGTCACATGTGCATACATACACGGACATATAACCATTTTTTGTGAGCATTTGTTATAATATTAAAATAGCTTTTTATGCTATCCATAAATAAACGATGTTCATGAACTATTGATTTAAGAACAAATGTCAATTTAAGACAATTGAACTTATACAATTACTACAACTTTTGTTACTTTGTTACTTATACATACAAAAGCAATTGTTTAAACCCCAAGTCGGTCTCTGTTGAATATGACTGCTGACCATCTAACTACAGTATATTCAGTCTAAATATCAATATCTATTCCTCTGAAAGCTTTAAAGATCCAATTAAGAAGATTTGAATCAGTGCCCGAATCATTCGCTTATGCCATTCTGCGTTTGGCAGAATGTAACGTTTATCTACGTGCTGCGCGCGATTACACTTTTGCCTGATAATGATGGTGATTTTAAACATAACAGATAAGGCACACCATTTCACACACACACACACGCGCGCGCGAGCATGCACAGACACACACACACTGCATCAATCTTCATAAGCATATGAATAAAATCAGAATGTTACTAATAGCTTGTCACCCTACAAATTAATAAATAAAGTTAATGAACTAGTTTTTTGATGACCATTTAAAACCATTTACATTTAACTGATTCAACATAAAACTTTTGTTATTTACACATACAAAATTAATTGCTTCAATCCAAGCCGCTCTCTGTCATACACGAGTGTTAGCCAGCTATATTTTTTTCTAAATATCAATATCTGTTCTTCTGGCCACCTTCACCGTGTATTTTAAAATAGATTTAACTAGTTTTGGATCAATGGTCATGATAATTCGCTTATGCCATTCTGCGTTTGGCAGACATTCCGAGACTACGGGGTGGTCGGCAGCAGTGGATACACTTAATTTCCACGTTTGGTATTCCTCGCGTGTGAGCGCTGTGGGGTCATCCTTTTCATAGAGTGCAAGCGAATTCTCCAAAGTCGACTTCACGTCCATATGCACTTCAGTTTTGAAGTTAATGTATGAAAGGATCCACACCACGATGCTTGGCTCTAGGGAATGAGTTGCCATATATTTCATCATCACTGTCAACAGGAATTCCCTCGTGTGTTGGGGCTGACATGCTGTATTCATCCTTAACATATCCATGTCACATACTGCCAGCTGAAGACACTCAGTCAGGTTATTAAGGGCGATGTGATACAGTCCTTGGTCATGGATCCATTTCCGTACAGTTTCCGAAGCTCCATCTTTTGGTTGTTGCAGTCCATTTTCCGGCAACGTAGGGATAGACAGAACGCTCAACGTGTTTCGATCTTTTTCTTCGTTATCCTTTGCATCCAGTTGTTTAGCTTGGCCTGCCTTGATCTCACCAAGCCAATCCCTGATCTCGCGAATATAATCGTCTGTTAAGGCGCCTAAGGTTGAAACCAGAATTTGCTGCAAAGACGCCTTGGGTTGACTTTTTAGGGATTGAATGAAAAGAAGCATAGGGCTCCTTGCGTCATAGAGGTCAATAAACTTGACCTTAATGCCCAAAGTGACTAGAACCTCAAACATATTATTTCTCGATTTTTTAACGGAACGGGCAAGTTGGCGGAGATGTGCTTTGGGCACGCGAGCGAAAAGATTGCCCTCTGGCACAAAATAATGCGGTAAACATCCCCGAACAAGACAACCCAGCATTTCGTCAAGAAATGTGATTAATATGTGATATAAATTTGCTTCGGTCCAGTGACTACGAGGGATTTTTTCACATAGCCAGAAATACACATTTTTCAAATGATAGGAACTGAGAGCAGTGCTAGGGAATTCTTCAAGGACGCAATGACGCTGAATAAGCTTCATAATAATGTACACTTTCCTCTGCAACAAAGTTAACGAGTTCGCCAAAAGTCTTTCCTGGGCAGTGAACGAATAGCGCCATTCTAGACCCTGGACTCCCCCCGGACCAACGGGAACTATGAAGCATCCAGCTGAAACACATTGGTGGACCAAACTTTTATCTGGCCAGCCGCTTTTTCGGTGTCTGTGTACCCATTCTTCTGCTGGCCACAGGTTATGATGGAAGGCTAAGACTCTGTCGAGTCCCAATGCTACCTGGATTTTAGCATTTGAAACAGGAATGGCAGTCACGCATGAAGCAGCTGGCCCATGTATATCTGTTTCTTGCGTACTCAGAGAATCCGGCATAATTTTTGCCTTGAAAGGCATACCAACCATTGCAGTGTGCGTCACTATCCGAGTTCCTATATACTCACTCCTAGATAGAGCGTGGCCTTCTCTTTTTCCAAGTTTGACATATTCTTTCGTAAGACGAAGTCGTATATATAGCGGGTTACTGGTAGATTCTGTATCAAATATTCTACTCTTGGAGACACCGTCCTCGCTAACAATGAGGTTGTCAAGAACAGTCATTTCATCCATGTCTGAAACCTCGCAGGACCATCTGGAACCATCTTCAGAACCTGCAGATAAAAGAACGTAGTGGTCCGGCACTGACAACCCATCCAAGCGACTTCCGGAACTAAAGGAGGATTGGTTTTGTACCAACGGCACGGAAAGATTTTCTAATACTGCATCAGCCATGGCTTTCATTAAAGGCACGCGGACTTTGTGTTTCACATTTTCGTTCTCTACCACTGGCATTGGTAGAAAATATTTCAAGATAAATTCAAATAAAGTTCTCGATTCTTTATCTTGTGCCATCATCTTTAATTCTCTCCGCTTCTGTAAAAAAATAAAATAAAAAGCCAACATTTTAGAATGAGTGAAACGTGTTGATTTACCTGTCTCAGAAAATGTCAGTAGAATTAGAGTCGGGTAATAAAAATGTCTCAGAAAATGTTAGAGTCGGGTAATAAAACCTCTTGAACTTAAAGCCAAAAATATGATATAATTTAAAATTAAACGAGACTTACCTTGGTTAAGTCGATGTTTGATTGTAATTCTGTGAGTGTGAAAATGAGGGAGGGCTTAAATGAGATATGCTTGCGCATGCGTACTCAGCCTTTAAAGCTTGATGTTTTCACATTTTTTTTTTAAAGAACATTTTTATTTATTTATCTATTAGTAGTATTATGAAATATATATATATATATATATATATATATATATATATATATATATCTGTGAGCTGATTACATTGGAATTATATTACTGAGTAAGCTGGGTGGGGAGGGTGGCATTTAAGCCCTCCCTCATTTTTACACTCACAGAATTACAATCAAACATCGACTTAACCAAAGGTAAGTCTCGTTTAATTTTAAATTCTATTTCGTATAAAAATATCGGTCAGTCTTAAATGAGACTTTAAAGTAAAATGTGACAAACATCAATAAACCAGTATTCAATGGCCTTTATTTCAGCTTAAAATATCGTTTAGAACAGTTTCAACAAATCATCAACAGATACTCATGTAAACCTATACATGCCAGTATATACTAGTATATGAATATGCTCATTACTTCCTTTTTAAAACTCCATATTCAAATGTGGTAGCTTTATCCTCGATTTGTTTCTCATAGAATTTTGCAAATGTTTTTTCAGTACTCCAACCAGCTTTGTTCAAAATATCTGTCACTGGCACAGAATTCATTTTTGCCTTTGAAACAGCAGCAGCTCTCACACTGTGAGCACCAAATAAAGTAGTGTCTATTCCCGATTTTGTCATTACAACTTTGATCCATCTAGAAATCGTATCTCTTTGAACAGGTTTATAAGGTTTCATATAACTTATAAGCAAATTTTTATCAACATTATGCCTACGCAATGTCTTTGTACGAGCTATATACTCTTTTAAAACAGTATAAACACACAACCTCCTATCTGGAGGGTAAGCTTTAAACACAATATGTGATGAATTACAACCTGGTCTACTTTGCTTCAGTAAACCACATAACTGAAACACAAACTCTGAACTCAACTTTTTCATATCAACAACAGAAATTAAATGCAATGTTTGTACACGTGTGGCATTAATTACTGTCATGAGCATTGTAAGTTTTAAAGTCAGATCCTTCAAAGTCAAGTGCTTTACTGGTGAAAGTTTCCTTAAGAAAACCAGAACTTTATTACCATCCCAAATTTGAGCATAACGTTGTCTTGGTGGCCTCAAATTATAAATGCCTTTCATATATCTTATCACCAATGGATGACTCCCTGCTGAAACTCCATCAATTTGAATACCCATTGATGAAATAGCACCTCTTGCTGTATTTAAACTGTCATAAGCTAAGCCATCATTAAACTGTTTTGTAAGAAATTCTATCACCTCTTCCACATGTGGTGAAATTGAATTAATTTTCCTTTCACCACAGTATTTGAACCAGCGTTTAATGAACAGGTTGTATTGTTTCTTTGTCCCTGTACGCCAAGATGACATAAGTATGTGGGTTGATTGCTCAGAAAGGCCTCGTTCTCTAAACTGTTCCCTGATACTTTGCATACAATGAGTTTCAACTTGTCCATAAGAGGATGTTCCACTGGGAGCTTGTTCCCTGGTAAAGTTAGCAGACCTTTTTTCTTTTGAATGACTATTGGGTTTTCCACAAGTAATTCCATCAACTTTGCAAACCATATCTGTGTTGGCCATACAGGAGCCACTATAATACCCCTGGCTTTGTCTTTGCGAATCTTCTGGATACAATGACCCAGCAAACTGAAAGGTGGAAACAGATAAACATAATTCAGTGTTCCCCAATCATAAGTAAATGCATTAATACCCCAAGCAAAGGGGTCTGCCTGCCATGAACAATATCTTTCAACTTGCGCATTTAATCTAGAGGCAAAAAGATCAATAAATGGATTTCCAAATTTTTCACATATCTTTTGAAATACATTCTCATTCAACTTCCATTCTAAACGTTCATTAAACTTCCTAGAAGCATCATCAGCATCTACATTATCTTTCCCTGGCACATGGACACAGGTGAGCCAATCATTTTTCTCGATACACCAATGCCAAATCTTTTTTGCTATGTTATTGCAATCATAAGATTTAATTCCACCCATATTCTGAATATAGTCACATGCTGTAATATTATCACTCATGATCTTTACATGTTTATTTTCAAATCTAAATGTAAAAGACTGCAATGCATATAATATTGCTAGTAACTCTAAAGCATTTATATGAAGGTTAGCTTCTTCTGGAAACCATCTACCACCAATTTTTTGACCCTCCAAATGAGCACCCCAGCCTAATTTGGATGCATCAGTATACAATATAATGTCAACATTTCCTTTGTCAATTTTCCTTCTTTGCAAGTGGACATTTTCCATCCACCATTGTAATTCTTGCTTCATACTAATTGTAATGTGCATCATAGCATCATAATTTCCATTGTTGCTTTTTAAAGCACTTATCTTCTGCTTTTCAAGTTCTCTATAATGGAGTTTACCATATTCAACAGCTGAGAATGTTGAAACTATAATTCCAATCACTTTAGCTACTAGTCTTACTTTTGCTTCCGTTTTAATGATAAGCATTTTACACCGCTGTACAATGTGATCCATTTTATCTTTAGGTAAAGTCACCGTCATACTTTCAGAATCATTTATATTTCCCAAAAACAACAATGATTGTTGGGGAATAAGGACAGACTTTTCTGCATTGATTATAAAACCAAGTGTTTCCATTAGATGTTTTGTGCATCTTATATTTTCAACACATTCAAGGTAATTATCTGAAAACAATAAACTGTCATCAATAAATCCTGAACTAGAATGGCCAAGACTTCTCAATTTTGCATATACAGGCTTTAATAATTTCGTAAATATTTTGGGCCCTTCAGAAACGCCATTTGCAAGGCATGTGTATTGATAGATATTTCCTTCCCAAACAAATCGAAAAAGAATTTGCTGTTCTTCTGCTATTTTCACACTATAATATGCATGCTTTATATCAATTGATGCTAGGAAGCATCCTTTTGTCACTAAGGTCAATGCCTTTTCAAAAGTGTCCATTTTAAAATGTTCATAGGGAATGTGTTGATTCAGCTTCTTAAGATTTAATATCATTCTGTATTCTCCATTCTTTTTAGGGCGTACAAAAATAGGAGATAAAAACTGCCCCGGTACACTTTGAACTTTCTTAATAACACCAAGATCAAGTAGTTTAGAAATTTCTTTCCTGATTATAATTGTTTCTTCTGTGTTAAACCTATATTTCACCATATCATTTAAGTTTTGAAATCCAATGTTGGTATCAACATTTATATGACAATTTTGTACTATATCCAAGATATATGGGTCACTGGTCAATTTTCTCCATTCATCTACAAACAAATGCAATCTACCAGCTTGAAATTTATGTCTCACCTCTAGTATCTGTTCTGATCCCACTGGCTGCTTTGCCATGAGAAGTTTTTTGAATCTGCATGTGCACCCCTCTGGGAAGAACTTCCTCGGCCACGATTGTACCTTCCTCTCATGCGTCCCCTGAATCGTGGGCCCCTTTGGTATGGGCGGTTTCTATAATCCAAGCCCATTCTACTCTGCATCATTTTATAACTCATTTTCGCAGAATCTTCCACTTCCCTTGCAGATTTGGTAATATCATCTCCAAAGAAAAAAGTTGTGCACGGAATGTTATGATTGCACAAAGGTTTGTACTCTGGCTTGAGGTTTGGTTTTAACAAATCCTTTCTAAAACAGTTAATCTGTGTATTGGCATGACCAAGCAAAGCAATACTGTCACTGAACATATCAATGAGTTTTCCAAGCCCTTCACTCGTATCATTTCCTGTTTCTAACTTAGCCAGTTTGTCTATTCCTTTAGTCATCAACGTAGCTGCTTTTACAACTGACATTTGAACATCCTGTAACTTCTTATCATTTGTTTTGGCATATTGAGGAATAATGTTCCATACCATTTTATTGGTTTTGACTATCACCAAACTTTCACAGTTTTTTGGCCGTGAGTTATTTTCATCTTTGGTAAGTTCTGTATACTTTGAATGATCTACTATCCCATTGGTGAACAAATCATTGACACTACTCGCCAACACACTGTCAACTTCCACGTCTGTATACTCTATTAATTTATATCTCTTCGTCATATCATCAAATCTGTTTGTGCTACTAGTACCTGCCTCCGGGCATGTTTCATCCTCCAATCTTTCATCATACTGTTCATCAAAGTCATAATTCTCCTCACAATATTCATCGTGATACAGGTACTGTTTCTCTAAAGTATCTATGCGTCCCACGACGCTGTTAATGTTCGTTTCCTGTCTCTGCACAGTTTCTTGTATATTTTTCATTATAGTTAAATATTCATCACTGTTATGACTAGATTTTGCTTTGTCGTCTAGTTTCCCCTTTCCTGTTCTAGTTTTTACTTTCTTTGCTTTAACGTCCTCGCTATTCTTACATGTATCTATTGCGGGTTTTGAAAGGCCCGGTAAAACAGCACTACACGTGCTTTCGGCCGCCATATTGAAATTAAGTTTGGCACACAAATGATTCGTAGCCTACAATGTGTAACTACGTTACAGATCAATATATATGCCGCATAAAAGATTGCAACTCCGTTGCAAAAATGTTTCCAACTTAAGCAAACAAACTACGTTTGTTTTAGATTATAATTCTGATAGAAATAGATCGCATCTATTTTCAGGCTGACTACCCAGCCGCATGTCACAAGCTAACTGAGTACGCATGCGCAAGCATATCTCATTTAAGACTGACCGATATTTTTATACGAAATAGAATTTATAACATACCGGTATTTCAACATGCCTCCTAATAAGATTTCATTTTCAAAGAACCCCCCTAGATTCGTACAAATAGTAATGCTAGTAGGCCTACACTGCATCCTCGCCGAGTTCATACAAAAGCTATTTCGATTTTAACAGATTGAAATAATATTTTGTCTAAAATGAAATTTGACAAAAAAAAAATACTTGAAATTTTTATGACATTTTGTTACATATTGGTTAATCCAAGGATTGTATGATTCAACTCCTTGCTTAATCTATGCTGTGGCACACCCATCTAAACTACTAGTTGTTATCTTCAAAACAATGTCACGAGAACCGTGTCCAAAGTACTGTTTTATTTTGTCACGAGGTAACGTGCTCATTGATACCCATACATACACATACACAATAAAGCTGAAAACATAACATATATGCTAGGTCTATCTTTTAAGGCATGAATTAGCTGTCCTTAACGCTTACCCCTTTGAAATATTTTAAGCGAATCTATTAATTAATATCTCTCGATAGGTGAATTACCTGTAGGTCCACTTCATTGTTTGCATACCGTCAACGTCTCATTAAATATTTAGAAAATATGAAAATTCAGTAGAATTAACAGCCTATCAAGATGGTAACTTGCTAAATAGCCCTAGAGCAAGATTACTGCCACATATAGTACTTAGAACAAAAGTTAAATTTTATACTGTAACTAATGGTTGCCCATTCGAAATGACAAATGTAGCTGTATTGCAGCTTAGCGTCATATAGTAGGCCCTACATGTAGGGCCCACGACTCTGCAGAATGCTTACCCCTTTCTCCTTTTCAGACCCAAAAAACGCCTTAATCTATAGGCCTAAAGATGATGCTATGTGTACCGTGTTGTTCACTGCAAATCTTGTCACACGCAACTCAGCAGCAATCATCACGGTTGAATCAACTTATCTGGCTTATCACCCATACGTAAATGTTGCAAACACAGCCTCCTTTTGGGAAGTAGGTCTTAAGGCCACTAGTAGTAAAACAACCAAAGGCATAGAAACAATGCCCTGGCCTTATAAGTTTTTATAAAAAATTAAAACATACACACACTGGACAATAGAAGTGTCACCCCTACTGAACCAATACTATGGGGGGGATAAATGACTGTGGAATGATATGCTCCTGGTATCATTTTATTAACAGCAAATTTCACAAAAAATCACAAAATGAGAACAAAATATACATTCTACCAAAATATGCAGTTTCAAGTCCAAAATTAGTACTTAGTAGCATAGCCACGTGACCTAATAATAGGTGCCAGTCTACGAGGCAAGGATTCATATAATTGTCTGTTGCGTTCAGGGCTCACTTAATATAACAGAGTTTCTCTGCTGGTTAGACGGGCATTAGTGAAAAGTTTTGACATATCATTCCACACATTTTCTATTATGTTTGCATCCGTACTCTGGGCAGGCCACATCACGAATGTCCTGTTGGTCAAACAAATCATCAACTGCTATGGGCCTGTGACAAGGAGCATTGTCATCCTGGTGAACAAATGGATAATTCCTGTCATCAAACATGTTAGTAATAGATGGTAGCAAGCCTGACTCCAAAATATCGATATATTTCTATTGATTCATGTTTCCATCAACCACCATCAATTCGCCCACGCCATGGATGCTGATGCAGCCCCACACCATGATGAATATGCTGCTCCGGGTTAAAAAATTCAGTGCTTTTGGTTCAAATGCTTTATCAGCAGTTCGCCAGCATCGTACCCGTCTGTCATCAGAGGTCAGACCAAAGCGACACTCATCAGAAAAAATATATAGGACCAATTGTCATGGACTGTCTAGTTTCAGATCCTGTTGATCCTAGTTCACTCTACGTTGCCTGTTTTGTAACGATATAAGAGGTTTCAGTCTTGCTACCCTGCTGTACACTCTATGAGCATGTACCCGACGCCTAGCAATTTTCACAGACATTCTTATGTGTGAAATTGTTCCACTGTGTTGTCAACTGACAAGCAGTGTCGAACTTTGACAACCTGGACATCAAAATCAGTCGTTTGTCTTCACGGCCAGTAGTTTTTTCTTGGACGACCCATCAGAGGCAATTTGTCTCTTGATTCAGTGTTTCTATATCGAGACCAGACCCTATGCACGGTTCTGACTGAAAAATTCAATTGTATCGATATTCTGACATTGCTTATATTCCGCCTCTTCAGGTTAATAACTTGCACCTATAACCGTTAGATAATTGCCTGTATCTTGCCATATTGGAAGAAGACAGGAATAACAATTGCTGTACATGTACAAGACCAACAATACAATTCCATGGTATAGCGGTTTTATACTCATTAGTCTCATTATAAGTAGACCAGGCATTATAACTACCCAAGATCTGCCTACTGTTATTACTCTGAGTTAGGGGGTGACACTTCTATTGTCCAATGTGTGTACTTCCCAAAAGGCCATTTAAAGACAGATTAAGTGCAGTGTCCAACGTATGACGCTATAGCGCCAATTTTTTGGGGAAAATGCCGTTTTCGGATTTGGAATTTTCTCTTTAACCAAGACAGCTATTCAAGTGATTCAAACGGCCTCACAAAGCTGGTTGAAAGCACTTCAAACTATTTACTTTTAATTTAATCGTCTTTTACGTTAAATTACCCCATATTTCAATGGGTCATTCACTTCAAGAGACGATAACTTTCAAACAAACAATTTCCACCTTTATCTCTGGTATCTCGTCAATCTGGAAAGCTGTTAAAACAGCCAAAAACGTTCACAGGTTGGACAGATATGGTTCGACAGCTAAGCAACATAGCTTACTATGGGATTCTTGCTTTCAGAGAAAATGGCCAGAAACATACAGCCATTACCAGGCAATGCAAAATTTATCAGGAACCGTTAGTACAGTCCTCCAAAGAAATGCCACAACAGGGGCACCTACTCCAATACCTTGACCAGGGTGTCCGCGTATCACACCAAGAAGACAGGATCGCCTTCTCCTTAGAGTGCGCCATGCTTGTCGTACAAAGACAACCAGTGTCTTCAGAAAAGAGTGGCAGAATGTCATTCAAACGCCCATTTCAAGAACCCTCGTGAACAAGAGATTACTGCAAGCCGGTTATTTTGCACTAAGGTCAGTAGGGAAACCACTGTTTACAGCAGGTCATATACAGCGATGGCTGCAATAGGCTGGGGACCACATGCCTTTGCAGCCAAAGCACTGGAATCACGTCTGTTAAGATACTTCATGGTATATTACCACTTCATAGGATAAGAATTACTACTTCATGATAGAAGGCGACTTCATTGGTTAAAAAATAAGGACCCTTAGGAGACTTCGTAGTATATTACCACTTCATGGTACTTTGTATCCAAACATGTTTCAGTTCTGGTTGGATGTGGAAATTAGGCGTAAAGGTCGATATGATGTTTCATTATAGACCTTGATTTCCAGAGTGACGCGTGTATTCGAAATGGGGCGTGTGTGTGTGTGTGTGTGTGTGTGTGGGGGGGGGGGGGGGGGGGGGGGGGGGAGTAACATTACTCACTCACATGATAGTGCGTATGTTATCTCGTTGGAGTTTAATGAAGCTGTTATTTTCATATGTTCTCGTAGATACCCGTGAGATTAACTTCTATAAATAATGTACTTTATTTCAAGAGCTCCGGTCCAATGGCGGAAAGCATAAAGCTAGTTTTTTGTTTTACCCTTTTAGTTTTGAAATTTTTCAGATTTCAGGACGTTTAAAAACTGACAATATTTGGACGTTGAATCATGGCGGGTCTAAGGCACTAGATATATAAGACAAACGAAGTGTATAAATAAACACATTGCCTGCCTTTAAACTAGGGCATAAAACTGACCATGTGTGGTTTGATTGACGGCACAGGTTTATAGATGTGGCTAGTACACAGTAGCAAGAATGTATGTCTTTCCACTGTAGGTAGAGAACTCTACTAGGCAGAGAGGTTTTAATTTTGCTCCACACTAGGTGTACATTAATATCTTTAACAAACCGTCTATTCCATTATTCGTGTTATAGAAGTATCTCTTTTGTAACTATGACATAAATGTTATGACTTGCAATAACAAGCTGTAAAAATAGGCTTTTCTATTGATATGCAACAAATATGTTTCGAAAATATCTCGGTCGTTTAAAAAGATTGACCTCTTGGCCTATATACTTAATGAAAACGCTTAGGTCGGAAAGTCCGAAATCTGAATGATTTGAAACGGTCAACTGTCCAGATAGATGTTGGGGAGAATGAAATGCTGGGGATTCATAAAACTGGTGTAGAGCCGCATTTTGCAACTGCAACGCATTTTGCAACCAAAGAAAATCGTGAAAATGAATTTTTCAACCGGAACGCATTTTGCAACCAGAATTTTTTCTTAGTCAATAAATAGCTAGTGAGAAGTTCTATAGAGGTAGAATTGGAATGGGGACGGGGTTGTCTCGGCTAGGTACGCTTACATTGGTCAAGGTTTCCCTGTGGTGGACAATTTATTATATACATGCATAATCTATTTCACATTGTTACTTCCTAAACCATTATAGTTAGGAACTTGATACGTCGGGGATTAATAAACCTATCATTATAGGGATTTGCAAAGGCTCTTCGGAATTCAATTGTGACTTGGGGTGTGGTTGACCCTGGGGGTAATCTATTCTAATTTTTACATCGTATTTTATGCTAGAAGCATGAAACGTGGCTACATACTATTTTGAATGTGGAAGGGCACTTCGGATTTTTTTATGTACAGACACAGATGTGTCTGTACATATAGCCATCATCTGCGTCTGTCGTCGCCGTCGGTGCCGTCGTCGCCGTCGTCGCCGTGCACTTTTACCGATAACACGATAAGTGGAAAACCATTTTACCTTTTGACTTGAAACTTGCAGAACTGATGAATATTCATAATACGCAGGTCAAGTTCGAAAATCAGCATGATCGGGTCACTTTTAGGGAATTTATGCTGTTTTTTTCACTTTTTTCAGCATAGATGCAGCACCGATAACACGATAAGTGGAAAACCATTTTACCTTTTGACTTGAAACTTACAGAACTGATGAATATTCATAATACGCAGGTCAAGTTCGAAAATCAGCATGATCGGGTCACTTTTAGGGAATTTATGCTGTTTTTTTCACTTTTTTCAGCATATATGAAGCACCGATAACACGATAAGTGGAAAACCATTTTACCTTTTGACTTGAAACTTACAGAACTGATGAATATTCATAATATGCAGGTCAAGTTCGAAAATCAGCATGCTTGGGCCATTTTTAGGGAATTTATGCTTTTTTTTCACTATTTTCAATATAAATACAACACTGATAACACAATATAAGAAAAACGGATTGGCCAATTGTAATTATACTCACAGGAGTGGTCAATCTTACTAAAACGCAGGTTGAGTTCGAAAATCAGCATAATCGGGCCATTATTTTAGAAGTTATACTGTTTTTCACATTTCCTCAGATTCAATTATTAGGCATGTTAACAGTCTCATTATTTAACTAATAAGATGCCTAAAAGTGTTTGTTTGATATTTCCTGCATCTTTACAACATTGTTAGTTGATTATGTAAAAAACATGGTAAACTTGTTATCATGTATTGTGTAATAAAGTGTCAAAAATGGAAATAAACTCATATCATTGCAGTTTGTCAGATTCAATCATCCACTATGTTCAGAATCTCAGAATGGAGGAAATTGGACATTTAACACTGTTCTATTGATACTTTTCCCATCTCATCAATTTTCTTAGTTGGTCATATAAAATGGCAGTAAAATGTTTATTTTGTTTTATGTTAAAAAAGTGTTAAAAATGGAAATAAACCCATTTCAGAACAGTGCTGTCTTCTTTACATTTTGGCATTTTCAAGGCGTGACTTTGAAGTTCCATGGGCCTGAAGACCTTGCTAGTCACATTTTCTGAATATCTGTGAAACAAATATTTTATAATTAAAAATTGATGGTCATTAAGCTGTTAAACATTATGTAATATTGCATCAAAATTTGAAGAAACCCCTATTTTGGGCACTGCTCCTATGATGACCATTTAAGGGAAATCATGTCACTTACTGTTCTCAAACTTACAGGAAAGAAACATGGGACTAAAATACAGCTTCAGTAGGCAATGCGGTCTGTTTGGTATTTTTATTTATTTATTTATTTATTTTATTTTTTTTTTTTGGCAGTTAAACAGTTTTTTGTGAAAATTTAATTTTTCACATATTGGCATTTTCAAGGTGTGACTTTAAAGTTCCATGATCTTGAAGACTTTTGCTTGTCACATTTTCTGAATGTCCATGTTATTAATATTTTATTAATAACATTTGATTGTCATTATGCTGTTAAACATTATGTAATGTTGCATCAAAATTTGAAGAAACCCCTATTTTGGGCACTGCTCCTATGATGACCATTTAAGGGAAATCATGTCACTTACTGTTCTCAAACTTACAGGAAAGAAACATGGGTCTAACATACAGCTTCAATAGGCAACGCAGTCTGTTTGGTAAATTTTTCTGGCAATTTAACAGTTTTTTGTGAAAATTTAATTTTTCACTTATTTGCATCTTTATTTTCTGTTCTTTGTCTGTACATTTGACAGCTTTGCTGCCTTGTTTTTTTTTTTTTTTTTTTTTTGGGGGGGGGGGTCCTGGGGGCGGTTGAGTCTAATTGACATTGTTATTCCTGCTATATCTATCCTGAGACCAATAAAGCTGGGAACGTAAGGCTATGGGGATTGAAAAATCTGTCTTTGGGGATGTGTATGGGTCCTTCTGCGTTTTTGTGACATTGGGTGTGGCCGTCCCTGGGGAGGTTGATTTTAAATTTTACATCGTTATTCGTGCTTCTACCCTTACGCCATTACAGTTGGGAACATGAAACCTTCCGGGCTGATAAGCTTACCATTGAGGATATGCATAGGTTTCCGGGAATGTTAGTATGATATTTCAGGTGTGGCTATCCCGGGGGGTGGTTGATTCTATTTTTCACAACTTTATTTCTGCCATCTATACCCTTAAATTTTAAGAAACATGGAACAGAGATTGATGAACCTGTCATTTTAATGAATGTGCATGGGTCCTTGAGAAATGTAGAGAACAGCAGAAGCACATACAGAACTAAATGGACTTCCAGCCATATGCATAAATATAGGTCAGGGAATCCAATTAAAAACTAATTCAAGGCCCCACACATTCAATCAGGAATCCTAGCGTTTAACTGCTGTTGTGTCTTAACACAAAACAAAAATGTTTATTTCCCAAGAGCAGTAATTAACATGTGTGTTTTATGTTAAAGAACAATGGGACTTGGACCCTAGGATTCCTGAGAGTATGGTGTCTTGAATGGGTTTTAATTAACTTGTCCTATATTCAAGAATACGACTGAAGGTCTGTTAGTTAGTACTGTCTGCTGCTTTCTGTACATTTCCCCTTCCTTCCTAACTCGAAGACCGCCATCAGATTCACACATACAGGGTAGGATGTAGTACTAGCTGGGTCGGTCCAACTCTGCAAGGAATCTTAATTGCAATCTATGGAATCAGCTTCATTGCCTGACAAACCACTAATTACTCCACCCTCTAGGGACGGCCACACCCCAAGTCACACTAATGTAGCCCACCCATGCACCAAAGACTCATGTTCCTAATTCGAATGGTCTAGGGGGAGATGAAATAAATTACGGTAATATATATATGTGTACCATCCCCAGGGACAGCCACACCCCAGGTCACAAAAAAAAAAAAAAAAACTGCCTGTGCACACCCCGACATTTTAGTTTCCTCAACCTAAAGACCTATGGGTATATAGCAGAAAATACAATTTAAAGATAATAATCAACCACCCCTAGGTCACCAAAGTCACCAAAAATCCGAAGGACACGTGCACATCCCTAATGGCAAGTTTAAATATCCCCAACGTCTCATGTTCCTCACTTTAATGGATAGAGGATACCAGTAACAACGATATAAAAAAAAATATACCCCCCCCCCCAAAGGACTGCAAAGTCCCACTACTAAAGGTCTACGGGTAGATAGCAGAAATTACGATGTAAAAATTACAATCAACCACAATTACAATCAACCACAATTCTGAATAAATATCAATCTACAAGCCTGTTGATCTCGCAGATCAACTACGTTAATTAGGCTGCTAAACAGCAAGTAGGCCTACCCTCCCCCCCCCCCCTCCGAACGCCTTATTAACAGGTTTCCAAATGCAGACTGTGCCGCAGATAATACTTTCGGGTCAAATGAGAGCCAGCCAAGGGCACATTTCGGGGACACCATTGATCACACCATGATGGACATTCACAGGTGTAGGACCAGAACAGAGCATCTCGGAAACCAAGGGACAGACGTAAATCATTACACTTGCGCGTGTCTTACCTCATGGAAAAATTAGTCTTTTCAGAGTGGGATGCGACTTGATCAAGATAATTGTAGAGCACAATTATATACAAAACCTTCTCTGCTTCTTTTTATTATCTATTTATTTATCTTTAATAATTGATTCCTATTTGTTTATTTATCCATCTTATAATCCAGTAACCTACGCGTAAATTATATTTTCATAGCCTGGTTTACCTGATCCAGTAGTTTTATGTATCAAGCAGATCTGGGAGGGGAGGACCCAGGGGGTCTGGACCCCCTATTTCTTCAACGCTGATCATAATCTCCCATAATGTACTAATTTTTAGAAATACTGGATCCTCACCTACATACGCCTGTGTATTTTAAAATTACTCAAAACATGCATCCAATACCACTAAAGAAACCCTATTCAGTCATACAAGTGAATTAAAACGTACAGTTTACCTATTTTGGATAATATTTACAGTACAAAAACATTATATTTCAAAAACGTTCTCTCTCATAACGTTGGACCAACAACAGGTACTTTTTCACCATTATCCCATGAAGTCGCAGGCAATATCTTATGTGGAGATGAAGTCGCAATTTATCCTATGAAGTCGATTTGACAGTAAAATCAGAGCATTTATCCCATGAAGTGGTAATATACCATGAAGTATCTTAACACACGTCGTTTTCAGTGATGAGGCCAGATATGGAGTTTTTAGGGTTGGTGGTCGAATCCGTGTCCGCCATACGAGAGGCATAAAACGATGATTGTGTACTGGCTAGGGTGCAAGCAGGGGGTGTTAACGTCTCTGTTTGGGGAGCATTTCATGTCGGTGCCCAGAACCAGTTGGTTTTTCTAGGAGGCAACCTCAACCAGGGTTCCTACAGAGACATTCTACAGCAAACAATGCTTCGATTTGTAAGAGTCATCTTCAGGAACAACTTTGTGTACCAAGACGACTTCGCAACCCCACATCGAGGTCGCAGAATCACTGTTTTTCTTCGAAACCAATGGGTTCGCAACTGCCCTGGCCTGCAAACTCCACAGATATGAACCCAATTGAAAATCTGTGGGCGGAAGTAACTCACAAAATTAATAGCTATGGTCATCGGCCGGTAAACAGTGATGAACTGCGACAGGCAAATATCACTGTGTGGAATGATATCCCCATCCAAACTCTTAAAAAACTTTTCACAGGGTATGCCATGCAGGATGAGGGCGCTGCAAGCGGCAGCTGGAGGTCATACCTGCTATTAATGACTTTTCATGATTTACTGTGATGAGTTCTTTGACCGTGTAACATATCACTGTCGGGAGGCTATCATTTTCTTTAATATCTTAGCTTAAAATTAATACTGACATCAAACTGTTGATATCGTATTCTGCTGGTGTTCTTTTCTTTTAATGACATCTTATGTCAGATTTGATATTATTGACCAAAACATTTAACAATAGAAGACTGGATATTTTTATCACTCAATGACATACTTTTTCATGAATCAAGCCAATTTTTTAAAAATCAGCCCTCAAAAATAACAATGATAAAAAATATTCCATATTAAGTGGTAACCCTGTATAAGGACCATTCTTTTCGCTCTCAAAATAAGAACATAGCTACATGTAATACAAAAATAAAAAAATAAAAAATGGAGATCTAGATCAATACATTTATTATTGACAAAATTCGGCATTTATTTATGTCAAAAACACTGCACTATATTTGATTTATATGTAAAATTTAAAGGCTACGGATGTTGCAATTATCTTAAATTTCGAGTTTCATAGATTTTGGTAAAAGCTCCATTTCTTTTATTTCAGTTTTATTTCCTTGCTCATTTTTTTCTGTTGATGCCTTTCGTATTTTCCAGCACATGAACATTTTATAAATAACTGTTATCACAGATGGCTCAACCATCATGGTGACGCCTACCAAAACAGGAATGGAAATAATATATGCTCCCCTGTCTGTAGGAAATGATATCGCAATCAGAGTGAGGGCTATTGCCACGTTCTGACACCCTGTCTCAAACGCAATGGTTCGGCAACATTTGGCAGTCTGGCAAGCGGCGGCCGAAAACGCATACCCCAGGATAAATCCAACGACTGGCAAAAGCAGAGCGGCTATCCAAATCTTCCATCCTGACGTGAATATGTGTGGGTAAAGGATGATCTGGCAAACGATGACAATGAGTATGCTAACCAAGCCACATGCACTGGCTACCTGAAAGAAAATACAGTGAAATTGATTTTAAGAAAACAGCGCACAAACAGAAGAAGGAGACCTTTGCAGATTTCACAATTACGAAAAGAGATATATGGTTAATAGTGAAGTAAGATTACAAGGGATTCTGACAGTGCTTTGAAACTTTATGGCCAATGTCAATTTCATTTCCATTCAAATCACATGCAAACACATTTTTTCTGCCTACATATGGCACCAATAACCAAACTGTTGTATTTATTTGTTTCTCCGAATACAAACAGGGATAAAATTAAAACAGATGCTGCCACCATCTCTTTATACGTCTGCCCACTTACAACTGAAAATCTAAGTTGCTGAGTCTATAGTCTCTAAAAGTTCTAAACCGCTACCGGCAACTCAAAAACTCTGTATCTATCCTCCTCTCTCTTTTAGAAACTCTTCCAACTCCTACTGATTTCAACTAACTATCTCTAAATTCTGATTTCCCCGCCTTTAAGTTAAACTGTGCATGACCCGCCCTGCTCACAAGTGACAGTTATTCTCCACTCTTGATGTGGTTGCAGAAGGACATCTGTGCCAGGACAGAAATATGCAGATATTCGATCCATATATACAGCTTTTCGGTAACCAGAGACGGGTGCGCACCCAATGCCCGTATTTACCCGGTTTGAAGGGAACGGATGTTTGCTGTTATGCATGTCTAACAGGGATAAATGCCCGTAGGACGTTAGTTCTTTAAGCTTTAGTTTTTATATTTACTATCTACTACTTTCTACTAGGTGTTTTAGAAGACACCAAAAACATAATATGATAAAATGAAAAGTGGTAAGGAAGATTACCCTAGGTAGTTAACTGAAGTTATGTATTAATTACTTCCATCTAGTGTCAGAACCACACTGCCATATCAACCATCCTGCCGTATCAACCATCCTGCCATATCATACCCCCATTACTGGTCACTAACTTGCCATTACCTGCACAAGCCTTTTGGCAATTTTCGGAAGTTTCCACTTGATAAGCACGCCGATTCCAGCTGGTATGAGAACCGTAAGGAGAGTGATGAAGATTTTCAGATACGGCACAACTACGTCGTCGTCTGTCCAACTTCGGCTGTATATAAACAGATTCAAGGGCATCATGCCAAAGGCGAACACGGTGGAACAGGCTGTCATGAAAACACTGGGAAGCAAAAAGTAGTTATTGTTAAGCCAAGTGTTAAAACAGTAGGTTGTATAAAACAGAAATAAAGCACTACACTGTAGAATAAATTACGTTTCTATGAAGAAAAAATTTACAGTTAACAAATGTTGCTCTTTGAGCTTTAAGGCATGTTATAATGATCTAACAGTGCATTATTATGTCGGTCCTTAAATTGCATAACCTTCATTCACCGAGCTTCAGCTGGGGACATTGACATTCACGTTTTTACTACCTGTACATGCCTGCCTAGCACGAAAACTCATGTGTTAGCACTACTATTTAGGTTTTACATTATATTAATTATGACTTTACGTGCTAGCCTCTGTCGTAATAATAGAAACTGCTGTTAACAAAGAGACGAGATTACAGTGTCTTAATGGTGATCATCAGTAGTCAAATCATTTACTGTAATTTTTTCTTTACCTGAGAGGAACGTCCCCGTCATTCCAGTAGGTAAAGATATTGGACACCGTTCCACCCGGACAACAGCCAAGGATTAACAACCCTAACGCACGGTCCGCAGATAGTTGTAGGGCGTGTGCCAGGCTGAAGGACAGGAGAGGCATCACGATGAACTGACAGGCAGCGCCAATAACTGGACCGATTGGACGTTTGATGTGCACCTTCAGTACTTTCCACTCAATATCGCACCCCATCCCTAACATAATGAGCACCAAGATAATCGGCAAAAGCCACTGGATGGCTCGTTTTAAGTTCTCCTTGACTGGATCATGCACGACTTCTGTAAAATTGCCGTAAGTTCCATTTTGATCTAGATCCATGGTGTCTTAAGCTTGTGAAATAGCACAAACTTCAACAAGTCTGCTTTGCAGGAAATAAGCATACTAATGCAAATTCAAGACGTGATCAAATTTCAGGTCAAATCCAAAACAACAAGGCGTGCTGTGAAGTTTTAATGCTAGATGTTATGGGTTCCATCCATTACACAGACGTATTCGTTTAAAGTAGGCTCAGTGTAGGGTCTGTGTTTCTTTTATTTTTTAAACTCATTATGTTTCATGTTTAAGTTTCAAGTTTTAAGGAGGTCTTTTATAGGCCACCTGTTTGTTCTGAGACCCATCTCGGTAACTTCATTTGAGGGTTCCGATGCATGTTCATGTATGAGTCGGATAAGCATATGCTGTATTCAGTTGTTCCTCGACTCTAAATTGCCACAAACTGAATGTGTCTCAATCCCCTCTTCACATCTTGGCGTCAGTTAAAACTACATCTAAACGGTATCTAAACTGCCTCAAACTATTCTCCATTACAACTATTTTATTACTCAAATTTATCATTTGTAGTAAATACATGTTTTTTACTAGAAGTCAGGCTCATCAAAATTTAAAGCAAAGGCCATTTTAGAATTATGGAGGTAAGATTCAGTACTTATGCAGTCTGCTTTAACCATTTAAAAACGTTTTTAGACTACTAAATATCCTTTCTCAGGGACCATATGTGGGTTGTCAAAGGTGGGTTTCATTTCAAGAGGGTGGGGGGGGGGGGGGGGAGAGTCGGTTTCGCATGCGCGGTCCTCACTTCAAATAATCCTGGAATAGCCCCTGAATGTGATGTTCTAAATATCATAAAATTATATAAAATACATAACACCGGTGGACGAAGTCATTTAGTATACATGTATAGTTAAAGTACATTCTAAACACATTTAACTATACAGTTTTATAGCAGAGCGAAACAGCGAAGATATGTAAAACATTAAAACGATTAACATCTGCAACTCAAGTAAATTGAAATATTCCAAAGAATTATCAACAATATGATGTTCCCGTTGTTATCGCAAATACATGTATGTCATGTACATGTAACACATAATACCGGTGGACAAATCTGTATGGTAAAGCTGAAATAATCCATTCTGAATAACTCTTTCGTGTGACAATTAGGCTTAAGACAATTTTGTCCCAGGGAAAAATGGCAAAAATGTATGAAAAACATACCATTCTATTATAAAAGTTAATTGAAAGCGGTGCTATATCCAGCGGTAGCAACACTAAAATCTTTTAAACAACGACTGGTAAATAAGCTGTAAAGTGTAGTGTTTGGTTGCGAAAACACTAACTGTAGATTGTAATAATTTACATCCTATGCTAATACAAATTTACTTAATAAAATTATACATAATTCCGGTATGATCTCAACAAATATAACACAATCTCTCTCGAGCATATCGTTTCCTTACTACCTATATAGGCCTACTGTTAATTGAAATGCTCACGTTGTTTGCATATTTATAAATGAGAAAGTGTAGTTATATAAATGTAAATTACAGAACTTGCAGATATTCTTTTATATGTAAAAATTATTGGTAACTGGTGTTGCAATTACCATTAATATTGAATTTAATTATTGATATTGCTTTAGGCTCTGATTCTTCTATTTCTATCCTGTTGGCCTTTCGTATTTTCCAGCACATGAAAAATTTATAAATAACTGTTATCACAGATGGGTTAACCACCATTGTGACGATTGACAGAACAGGAATGGAAATAATATATGCTCCTCTATCCGGCGAAAATGATATCGCAATCAGAGTGAGGGCTATTGCCACGTTCTGACTCCCTGTCTCAAACGCAATGGTTCGGCAACATTTGGCAGTCTGGCAAGCGGCGGCCGAAAACGCATACCCCAGGATAATTCCAACGAATGGCAAAAGCACAGCGGCTATCCAGATCTTCCATTCTGACGTGAATATGTGTGGGTAAAGGATGATTTGGCAAACGATGACAATGAGTATGCTTACCATGCCGCATCCACTGGCTACCTGAAAGAAAAAAACAGTGAAGTTGATTTGCCAATTTCACAATTGAGAAATTGGAATGGCCATTCTGTAGGACAAATAATCATACTGTTGTACTTATTTGTTTGAACGAATACAATCGGGGATAAAATAAAAACAGATCGATGCTGCCACCTATCAGTCGTAAGTTGTCTTTATACGTCTTCCACTTACAACTGAAAATCTTGTTTCTTGAGTCTATATTACTTTCACACCCGGCACACTTTACACTCCAATGGCAGTTACACTTATTCAGATTGCTAACAACACGCGAGCTCTTTTATTGACATTTTTATATCTACTTTATGTTTAAGGAGATACCAAAATACGTAATGTAATATAATAATGACCAGTGCTAAGGAAGATTAGCCCAATGTATTTATTATTTTCATTTAGTGCCAGAACAATGTCAACCCTCCTGTGATATCATATAGTGGTCACTGATTTGCCATTACCTGCACAAGCCTTTTGGCAATTTTCGGAAGTTTCCACCTGATAAACACGCCGATTCCAGCTGGTATGACAACCGTAAGGAGAGTGATGAAGATTTTCAGAAACGGCACAACTACGTCGTCCGTCCAACTTCGACTGTATATAAACAGATTCAAGGGCATCATGCCAAAGGCGAGGACGGTGGAACAGGTTGTCATGAAAACACTAGGTAGCATAAAGTAGTTTTTGTTATATATTAATAGAACATAGTTAACAAATGTTGCTCTTTGAGCTTACGGCATTTTATAATGATATAAATGTGCATTACTATGTCGGGCCTTAAACTGCATGACCTTTATACACCGAGCTTTAGCTGGGGACACTTGACATTCACGTTTTTACTACCTAGGCATACCTGTCTAGCAAGAACACTCGTGCGTTTTACTATACATCATACAAAATATACTATCGCATGAATTTGCTTGCAAGTCTCTGTCATAATAATAGAGAGCATGTTAGCAGAGAAACAAGATTTCATGCAATGTCCTCATTGTGGTCACCAATGGGCCAATTTGATTACTGTAACACTATTCATTCCATTACCTGAGAGGAACGTCCCCGTCATTCCAGTAGGTAAACATATTGGACACCGTTCCACCCGGACAACAGCCAAGGATTAACAACCCTAACGCACGGTCCGCAGAGAGTTGTAGGGCGTGTGCCAGGCTGAAGGACAGGAGAGGCATCACGATGAACTGACAGGCAGCGCCAATAACTGGACCGATCGGACGCTTGATGTGCACCTTCAGTACCTTCCACTCAATATCGCACCCCATCCCTAACATAATGAGCACCAGGATAATCGGCAAAAGCCACTGGATGGCTTGTTTTAAATTCTCCTTGACTGGATCCTGCACGACCTCCGTAAAATTGCCATACGTTCCATTTTCATCTAGATCCATGGTGTCTTAAGATTGTAAAATATCACAGACAACAAGGCATGTTCCTCTGCAAGATAAGCATACTAATGTAAATTCAAGATGTGATCAAATTTCGGGTCAAATCCAAAACAACAAGACGTGTTTTGAAGTCTTATTAATGATCTGGGTGGCAATGCGTTCCATCTGTCACGATGACATAGACTTTGAATTTTGAATGCCTAAGGTAGATGTCTAAATATTTTAAACCTTGTACAACTGCCAATCCTTCCAATTATGTGATGGGATAATTTTCCTCATGTCTTTTTAAACCTCTCCCGGCATAAGCGATGACTGTTTCTTTACCGTCTTGTATCTGTCATAAAACCATGCCTATTGCGTGAGAACTCGCATCGGTGTAAAGAATAAATGGGAGATTAAAATTTGGATACGCAAGAATTGGAGCAAATGTAAGCGCTCTTTTCAAAGTATCGAAATATGTTTGGCATTCGTCAGACCATTTAATTTCTTTCCCCTTTCGTGTAAGTGCTGCCAAGGGTCTAACAATGGCAACATAGCCTTTTATAAACTTCCGACAGTAAGTAGCTAGCCAGTCCTAGAAATCCGCGGACTTGCTTTACATTTAAAGGGACTAAGATTTCCTGCACCGCCTTACACTTCATAGGGTCAACACGAATACTGTCTTTGGAGACTATGTATCCTAAATAATTTACCTCTTTTCGTGCAGTAAAACATTTGGATGGCTTCAATGTCAAATTCGCTTTTCTTAGCCTTCGAAAAACAGTTTCCACGTCATGAAGGTTATCTTCAAAAGTGGGACTAGCAACTTTAATGTCATCGTCAAAGTACAAGAAAAGTGTTTTCCATGATAAACCCCGAAACACATTTTCTAACATACGTGAAAAAGTTGCGCCTGAGCTTTTAAGACCCATTGACATTCTGTTAGATTCAAAATGACCATCTTGACAAATAAATGCGCTCATTGCTTTATTTATTTATTCATTTATTTGTTTATTTATTATTTTTGATAAGAACTACTGGGGGTATAGAACGTCTTTAATGTGCTCCTTGAGCCTTGCGACTCCACTGCCGCCTGTTATGGGGAAAGCAAAGCTTCGTGGAGCCTACCTGTTGTAGGCGTTGGCGCTGTACACTTTCAGTGTTATACAAATAAAATGAAAACCGTTTTACCTTTTTGTCTTCAAACTTACAGAACTGATGAATATTGTTAAAATACAGGTCAAGTTCGAAAATCAGCTCAGGTTATTCTGTTTTTTTTCTTTTTTTCAGCATATTTTATCCATCGTTATACAATTAAATGAAAACTGCTTTACCTTTTGTCTTCAAACTTACAGAACTGATGAATATTCGTTAAATACTCTGGGACAAAATCAAAGATATGTTTCATTTCAGGCGAATGGGGCAGATGGTTGAAGATGGTCAGACAAATAAGAAGAGGTCTGCAGAAGAGTCAGATTATAAAGTGGTATGAAGTCAGTTTTTCAATTATTTTTACAGCTGTATTATTCTTTCGTGGGTATTCCGAACCATACCGAACAGAGGAGTTTACATCCCTCCCCGCTGTTTGCCATGCGTCTCACTATGAACAAACGCGCCAGTGCGTACTTGGTTTAATTTCAAAACACGCATTACAAAATGTATACATACTCAATCACCAAAGTGGTTTCAAAAATTATTGGTGCCCATAAAGAACAAAACAAAGAATTTTATATATCAGTTTTTTTAAATTGTTCCTTAATTATTATTACTATTAAAAGCTTAGTCTACTGTGTGTAAAAGAGGCAAAATGCCAGAATTATCAATCTACTCAACATCATTCAGAATTGGGAGTTCAACCCCCGGGTGTTGTAATTATCTTTAATTTCAAATTTAATTATTGATATTGCTTTAGGCTCAATTTCTTCTATTTCTGTCCTATTAGCTTTTCGTATTTTCCACCACATCAAAATTTTATAAATAACTGTTATCACAGATGGGTCAAGTATCACTGTGACGCCTGCCAGGACTGGAATTGAAATGAGAGAAACGTCCCCGTCATTCCAAAAAGTAAAAATATTGGACAACGTTCCAACCGGACAGCAGCCAAGGATTAACAACCCTAACGCACGGTCCGCAGAGAGTTGTAGGGCGTGTGCCAGGCTGAAGGACAGGAGAGGCATCACGATGAACTGACAGGCAGCGCCAATAACTGGGCCGATCGGACGCTTGATGTGCACCTTCAGTACCTTCCACTCAATATCGCACCCCATCCCTAACATAATGAACACCAGAATAATCGGCAAAAGCCACTGGATGGCTTGTTTTAAATTATCCTTGACTGGATCATGCACGACCGCTGTAAAATTGCCATACGTTCCATTTTCATCATTTTTATCTAGATCCATGGTGTCTTCAACAAGTTGTTTCTCTGCAGGATAAACAAACTAATGAAAATTCAAGATGTGATCAAATTTCAGGTAAAAACCCAAACAAGTCGTGCTGCGATGTCATAATGCTCTACAATGGGTATCAATGCGTTCCATCCATTCCACGGGCGTATTCATCTAAAGTAGGGTATGCTTTCTTTTTATGTACAGACAGTTCTTTTTACTACCTGTATGGCGTACTGACGCAGACCCTGTGTCTGTACATATAGCCGTCCCTTGTGTCTGTCGTCGTCGTCGCTGCGCACTTTCAGTTTTATACAAATTAAATGAAAACTATTTCACCTTTTGTCTTCAAACTTTTTCAAATGCGTTTTTTCTTTCTTCGGCACATTTTATCCACCGTAATACAAAAAAAAAAAAAAAAATGAAAACCGTTTTACCGTTAGTCTTCAAACTTCATAAAATACAGGTCAAGTTAAAAAATTAGCCTGATCAGACTATTTTTTCAAAAGCCATGCTGTTTTTTAGCATATTTTATCCACCGTTATACAAACAAAATAAAAACCCTTTTGCTTTTTGTTTTCAAACTTACAGAACTGATGAATATTCATAAAATACAGGCCAAGCTCAATAAGTAGTCTGATCAGACCATTTTTCCAAATGCTTTTTTTTCTTTTTCAGCACATTTTATCCACCGATAAACACATAAAATGAAAACCACGTCATGTTTTGCTTTAAAACATTCATGACTGATTCAAAGGTCTGATATATAGATCAAGTTCTAAAATTAGCTTGATTGGTTTATTTTTGTTAAAGTTATGCTATTCATTGTTATTATTATTATTATTATTATTATTATTTTATTTTTTGCAGGTAAATGGTTTTTCCCCAGATAAAATTCTTAGGCATGTTAACAGTCTCAGTATTGAACTCATTATATTTGTAAAAATGCTCTTTGACATTTTCTGCATGGTATCAGTTTTGTATATTGCTAATGTAACAAAGCAGCAAACCTGTCAAATGTACAGACAACAAACAAGAAAAATAATCCAATCAATCTTGTGTTATTTTCATTTTCAACACTTCTTTAATAATACACAATAACCAATATACTTTCTATTTAAATGATCAACTAAAAAAATTGTTAAGATGTGAAAATATCAATAAGACAACTTTAAATTTTCAATTTGCCCCATTCTGAGATTCTGAACATAGTGAGGGATTGAATCTGACAAACTGTACCAATTTGAGTTAATTTCAAATTTTGACAATTTATTACATAACAGGACAGATAAGGAAAGGTCTGCAGAATAGTTAGATAATATAGTGGTGTTATGTCAGCTTTTTAATTATTTTTACAGCTATATTATTCTTTTGTGGTATTCCAAACCAGACAGAACAGAAGAGTTTATACACCCCCCCCCCCCCCCCCCCCAGCTGTTTGCCATGCATCTCACAATGGACAATCATGTCTAACACCCCATTTCCATAGATTTTTAGATCGATCTATCCCTGTGGGGAGTCTCACTAGATTACTGTCAGCTTGGCTGGCTTAATTGTCTGTCCCGCCTACTAAAAGCTGTAAGGGGGTAATTATCTATGGTGCCCGCTCGGCTGACTGAAATTTAGCGTGAACCCCCAGGGAGTTAGGTCGATCTAAATCTTAATCTCTAGATCGATCTAAATCTCTGGGAAAGCACCCTTAGCATACTTTCAAAACACGCATTACGTAACACTTTAACAAAATGTTTACTCAATCACTAAGAGGTTTCTAAAATTATTGGTGCCCATAAAGAACAAAACAGCCACAGTTACTTTTTTTAATTGTTTTTTATGTTAATTATTGTGAGTGAAAATTAATGACATTGTCTTACAGCAGATTGGCCCGTGTAAATCTTCTATGAAAACCACTAAAGTCTTCTCTGAGTAATAAGACAAATTTATTACACTATTTATTCAGTTTTAAGAAAGCTGCTGTTTTACAATTATTTTCATATCATTCATCGGTGCCAGGAAGACATGATTTCCGCTATCCAAAATATGATTGTTAAAATGCCAACTTTCCTTGCCAAAAAACATCAGCTCTTTGATTACAATCTTTCATAATCAAAGGGTGGAACTCCCAAGTTTTAGTGTGCAATGTAAGGTTCACCAAATAGGGCGTCAGCAAGCTGAGCACCTGTACTATAGTTCATGGACACATTTGGGATGAGGTAAGATATGTAGTTGCTCCATGCACATATTTTTTAAAGCTTACTGTGTGTAAAAGAGGCACAAAGCTAAATGCCTGAATTATCAATCCACTCAACATCATTCAGACTTGGGAAGGCAACCCTTAATAATCTTGCAAATGTTTCTGTAGGGGCCTCCATCTCAAATTAGATAAATTTTATTCTACAAATAATAGCAACTTACGTACATAATTACCACCCCAATGGTATTTTAGCCTATTTAACCATTACCTTAAATACACCTATAATGTTCAATTTACAAACTTACTCCAACCATTAGTAAAATTCATTATGTAAGAATGTTACAATTACACTTTGAACACTTGAGTAACGAAAAACAGCACCATCACTACTTTCTTTCAATTTTTTAAAACTCTTTTAACTTAAAGATTCTTTCTGGTCTTGCGTACAGATCAGCACATTTTTACTCTGGCTTCCTCAAAAGTTATCCTCTTTCACATATTAACTCTATCACCTGAAATTAAAAAGAGATTCATTAATAAAGCATTAATATATGTACATATAGTTTCAGTTCTTTCACTAGTCCTCTTTCCTTCCACAAATTTGACAAGTGCAATCTATCACAAAACAAGCAAATTGAACCTAGATATGTATATGTAATCTTACTATTACTTTTATTTCCAAAAATAATTTACTCAGTTTGTTTCTATAACAATGAAGAATTGTCTTACGCTAGGTTCCATGAGCACTGCATCCAAACACCTGTGTGCTGTACTACCAACTATTTCATCTAATAAGAAATGCACCAAGCTGGAAAATATAAGGTTATGTAAAACATACTTTTAATTTGGCTTAAAAAACTTTTTTGGAGGGGGGGGGGGCGGGGAGCTGAAAGTTTGAATCTGTACACTTTACGTACTGTACAAGAGGCACTTCGTGAATAAATATATCTAAGGAAAATATTGTGACAACATAGTGTAACAAAGTCATCAAACTTTCTTTTTCCTGGATCAACTTCCACATCTTAACCATGCTGCTCAGGCATGTTAATATTTGTGGTTCATTAATAGCAGGCTGGCAGTGCAAATATTTACAGAGGACACCTTTACCAAACCATGAAATTTCAAGGCACTTAATGAATGTGGGATGTGAAGTGTAGCAATGTGCTATTTCACTTCATTTAGAAATAAAGACGACTAGCAATCAGTGAGCTCATTTATTTGAAGTATGTCAAGAACTGTTGATATACAGTTGCCAACTTTCAGCAAGCCAATATAATGTATTAGTAATAGATGGAATTTTATGGAATCAATATGGATATATTAAAACACATAAAAATTTAAGTATTTTTCCTACAATAAATACACATATAAAAAGAGACACTTATCCAAAAAAAAAAAATACTCAGGTTGTTAAAAAAATGAAAAAGAGAGAGACTTACTTTTCATCAGAGACAAACCTCCAGAGATAGAGCTGCAAGTAATGCGTGTCCACCTGAATCTGCTGTAAGCCATATCTGCCAAATGTCCTCAGACGCACACACTCCAGGAATGTCTACAACATTTATTGTAAGAGAAAATATTTGGATGAAAACCTCTATTTTTGTCTAATATTGAGATTATATTTTTTCAGCTGAATGTTATTTCAACTAAAATGAACACAATATGGTTCGAATAGAATAGAAATTTCTTTATCCAAAAAATTCGGTTAATTAGCAAATTCAATGTCACACACTGGTGCAAGGCTAGAAAAGTGAGTACTGGAAAAAAATTTTAAATCAAGTACTCTCAAGTTATTTTCTAAAACACAAATGATACTTATAAAAATCATGATACAATATCCATATTTCATAATTACAGCATATTTTGAAATAAAAATGCTATTCCTTACACAAGCCAATGCAATAAAACCAGTAAACTGCTTGCTATATTATACTCCTTTTAAGAGATATAACTTACTTTCAGACTTATTTTGATAATCCCAGTAAGCACAGACACTCTTGAGAACTCTACAGCACTGAAGATTTCTATCCTCTCAGAGAATAACTTCTGTATGTTGCTCATCAGGCTATTGTCAATGCTGTAATTAATGATAACATCATTATTATTCTTAACAATAATGGCATTTTTATCAAACTGCAAGTGTTAAACATCACACATTTTTATTAAAATACAGATTTACAGTCCACCAAAAAGGTACTGAAAATGACAATCAAGGAGACACTGGAAACAATTTCTTTTCCCTACCTAGGAGCATAATTCCATTGTGATCTGTTCTGCTGCCTGCTGACACTGTAGTTAAAAGTCCTCCTGCTGGAATCGCTACTCCTCTCTTTACGTACCCCCTCCTCATACAGCTGACCTACTTGAGTATCTATGGCAGTGATATCTTCCACTACACGCTTCATCACAGCACGCACATTGCGAGGTTCTATTGTATTTAGCCAGTCTCGAGTTTCCACACTTTTCCGAAGCATCTTGGTGAGAAAAAGAGCAATGAAATATTCAGAAATCAATTTGATCTCTAAAAAAGTAGAATAAATAATGAAGCAGACTAGGAAAGTTCTGATGCTTTTCTTCATATCTAAAGCTTATCTAGTCTCTAACTAAAATTAATCCCGCCATGCTGGTAGGCTTTGGTAAAAGTACTGCACTCTACTTAACAAAAATAGACAGGATAAACAAATTAACAGCCTACTTATAAAATGATGAAAATAATGAATTGAATAATACAAAATTTCATTTACTTCAGACATGCGGCTGTGCTTAAAAATTCTTCTGAACAATTATCAAGAGACCAAACACTTCACCTGCAGGGGGTCACCTTAAGCATCATCAGAAACGGAATTTAAAATTTTGAAATTCTGTGGAAAAAAGCTCATGCCTATGTCATACCTGTGATATAATTAATCCTTGCACACGGACATAGTGGTTCAGTAATAGCTGGGCAGCATCTTTAAACATATTGCAAAGTTCTGTCCCTGTGGTAAGATTTCCCCCGCTCACATCCACCATAAACTGTTCATCTGCCAGAGATAACTGGAATTTAAAATTTAAAAAATTGATGCCGATATTCTATTACATTGAAACCTGCAATGTTATGGATTGGTGCCGATTCTCTTGGTCTAGATTAATTTCAAATTGATGACAAAAGAACTACTCCCTTTTCATGTAAAAACAGAAAATGTAATGATTATAAAAAACAAGAAGCATTTTTACTGAGTAAATAAAGTCTTGCACCATGTCATATTATGACTCTACTCTCTGTTGAAATAGTGTCACTTTTATCTTACCAGATACATGATAGTTGATCGTTCAAAGTCTAAGCACATTCTGGATAATATAAGAAGAAGAGCTGGGGGAGCTGAACCTTTATCTCCTGTGCCATCACAAAATTCCTGCAGTTAAAAATTCACAAATACATAGCTTTCAAATAGTTTTTAAAGGCAAGCACTATTCAAATACAAAACTGAATATGTGATTAATATCAATAACAAAATGTTTGTTTCACTCACATCTAGTTTATTCAAAATCAATCAAATTTAAAATAGTTGGCTCTGTCAATAGTCATATTAATATCAAAAGAGACAGCACTTACTGCACAAGTTACTGTGATGCTCTTAAAGAAAGCAACTACAAGTCCCTCTCGCACACCTTGTCCACAAAATGGATCACGGAAATATGGTTTTATGGCAAATGTAATGTCTGATGCAATAAAAGCCTACAAATGAAATATGTGAACCAAATTGTAATAGATCATACATGATATATATATGAAAAATTTCCTATTCCAGCTCAATAAAATATCCTATAAAACAAAACTTTGAGAAAACTTTACTTTTAGAAGTGTAGTGGACAATAAATTCATCAAGAAAATGACTGCATTTATCGATAAAATAGCAACTGCCTTCACATTTGTTTCACATTCTTTACATGCTTTCGAGTTACAGGGCCCTGGTTTGCCTTCCATGTCCGAACAAACCACAAATGTGAAGGACTGATTTAGCTTTATTTGGCAGTCTGTACAAAGTGGGAGAGGGTATACCTGTAAGTTAGTCATTACTGACTTTATCTGTTCAACAAGAGATGTATGCATATTGTTCAGCAAGTCTGACAGGCTACTTTCTTCCTGGCGGTTGGCTTTGGGAGCAGCAAGATTTTGCCGTACATCAGTCAAGCAGTCTGTAACAAATGTAAGCAGAGGTGTTAGCTTGTAGATAGATTATATATTTTTTGTAATTCTATGTAGTGTTGCAAATTTATATATAATATTCTGATTTACACATCTCTTAATTTGATGTTGTGTTCTTACAATTTATATTTGTATTTCATATTATTCATTCATTCATTTATGCATTGATCTATGTATAAACTTTTCACCATAAAATGTAAAACTGCTATCTTATAAATTAATAAATATTCTAAAAAATATTATTATAATAATTTTAAAAAGATTTAAGCTTCCAGTACCATTTTTACTCAAATTGTTTTTAAACAAACCCAGTGGAGAAGTTTTGACTGCAACAAAGTCGGGAAACCTTATTTAATCTCTTGTTTCACATATAAAACCACATGGTGATTAAATAACTGGTGTCTGTTCCATTACATTGTCTTAAACTGTTAGTTATGATAGTGTTGATTATGCTGTTGGATGTCTAAGTTTGAAATATTTTTCACACATTTAGTTGATTGACATACAGGATATCATATAAAAACAAGAATCTCTAGCTGTTTCTTCATTCCAGCATATACTTTGAAGATATCCATTCTTTTGAAAATTTTGACCAAATATTCTAATACATATAAAAGTAAAATTTCATATTTTTAAAAACCAAATAAAAAATTGATAAATAAAATATAAAGCAAATTTATACATAAATACTGAAAATTCCAGACTATAAAAACAGGCCTATACATCTTATTTAAGAAACACTAATCTTCAAGTTATGCATATGAAAAATACCTGTGAAATGTTGTTTAAGTGACTGCAAGTAATAATCTATCCTGTCTCTAGCTGCCTTAGACACAATATCTGTGCCAGCACGGGAGAAATCTGTGTCTGGAAGCAGCTGGTTCATGGCCTGCAGACGCCTGTGGAAGCGGTCCAGTGCCCTGACTAGAATGGTATTGTCCCCCGTGTCCTTCTACAACAAATACACAATACACAAGATATGTAATATGCATCTGCTTGGTCCTGAACACTTTTATAAAACAAAAAATTCCATTTTTGGTAATTCTGAAACTGCACACAATAAATGAAAATTAATAATAACAGAAAATACATGGGATTCAATATTTAAGACAACTGCTTATGATCAGCAACCATAATTTTTTTTCAGCAGAATATGAAAATAATACATAAATTAATTCATCAATCAAAAGGAAAAGAAATATCCTGACATAAAACAAGACGCTTCTGCACTTATAACAATAATAATGCCAAGAACACACTGCAATAACCTGATATATATAAACTGAGCTATACCTCCAACTGCACCCTTCTCCTAACATAGTCAAAGTACTGCTCCATGAGAGAGTGGACAAACTGGACCAGCTTTTTAAGAGCTATTGCATCTAGATTCTCACTGGAAATAAATTGAAAATACACACTTTTAACTTTTAAGTGAAAACATTATAACTTACACTATATATAAATCTATTTTTATCTAATAGCAAAACACTTCATCTGGTTTCACATCACAACTCCATTAATGTAAAAAGGTTTTATTTATGAGTGCACTCAAAACAGTGGACTATCAGATCTGCGGGTCAAATGTGGCGACCCACTTAAAAGCTTGCCGCCTTATTCCAGATTAGACACTGAACAGATTCCCACGGGGATTACGCAACAAGCATTCAAGTGGGTCAGCCATATCTGATCCGTGGATCTGTTAGTCTGGTGTTCTGAACGTGCTCTAAACTTGTTCTTATAAATGACAGGCTTCTAGAAGACTTACTCCTCCTGTTCTCTGTTGAGGAACATATCATTGTAAGATGCGATGACCAAACATATATTGCTCAGGAAACTATTGCAACCCGAGTCTATAAATTCCAAAATGTCCTAAAAAGAAAGAAAAGAAACTTTCAACTGTTATTCTTTTAAAATCAACCACTGTATCAATCAAACAGTGAGTAACTATACATATCCATATTGATTTTCATTGCTACTTTAAGAATTCTATGAAACTATGAGAACCATGTAACTGACAAACTTGTATTCAGGTAAACTGACTTATAAAGGAATTGAAAAACGAAAAACATATTTTGTAGTCTAGAAATTATTATATGCCTGTAAGTAAATGTAATATGTCTAAGATGATCTCTATAATATACACACCATAGGTGCATTAAGATAAATGTCAGCTGGCCTCTCAGCTTCTGGCTGTGCTTCTCCAGATAGTATTTGCAGTTGTTTATGTAGAGCATCAAGGTCTTCGTCAATCTTCTGTCTTGCACTAAATATCAATCATGTTTATTTACTTGACAGTACAGAATAAATAATAAAGAACACACACAGCTTAAATATTACATATGTTGACTTCTACATCTGTGTAGTTAAAACTTTAAAATAAACATAAATTCACATGTTATTCTTGGATTAAATTTCTTTGATCTCTTGATCCAGAGGATGACGTTATAAAAATTGTTTTGGGGTAAAAAGTGTTTTAGTAAAATAATGGTATTCACCACCCTCATCACATTTGATCTTCTTTTAATCACCAGAACAAAAATTTAATCCAACTTTCCAATGATCTCCAAAATACCATGGAAAATAAATAAAAAATTATCTCAGTAATATCTATAGAGGTTACATTTGAAAGAACTCACTGTGATAAGAATTCCTCATAAAGCCCCTCAGCAGGTTCATTCAGTTGAAGAAGCAAGTCAACACACTCTGCAAGCTGCTGAGGACTGGACTGCAATTCAATAACAAATTTTAACAATATTATTTGCTGTCCTATATCTTACTGCTGTCCTATCTTTTTACAAAATACTATATGTATAGTGTTAAAAAACAAATTTAGTCATCAACAATAAAATTTCTGACATGGCTTTATGGTAACAAAAAAAGCTGACCCCTGTTCTAAAAATTTTTTTTATCTTGTCAATTTTATCTTCCTCTCTCACTGATTTTTCTACTTATTATTATGAAGTAAGTTCCTTACATCTCTGTCCCTGAACCTTTGCTTCAGTTTTGCCACCAGCTCACAAACAATGGCCTCACAGTCAGCTTGGATCCCTTGGAAAGAGGGCATATCTTGATACTGATGCAGAACTTGTTTTGCCTTGCTCCAATATCTGCAGTGGTAAAGTAATGTGTGAGAGATATTAATTTCACAAACACTGATATCTATTTTACAAGTGAATTATACAATTTAGTAGTACAATACTAGTCTTTGTATTTCCTTTGGATTCCTCTGCTCAATTACATCAACATGCTCAAAATTATTAGGTCAGAAGAGTTTCTAAAGGTGCTTTGTTGCAATGTTTATAATGCATCTTCATGGGTTGTAAAATAAAATCTCTAAGTTCAGCTGTTCATTACTTGCCTCACTGCCTGATCATATGCTTCCATTTCAATGCATTTCTTCAATCTTGCTGGCAGTTCAAATAGGAATTGAAGCTATCATATTGAATAAAATGAAAAGTATTTAAAGTAAAGGGTAAATCTCAATTCCTGTAAAATAATTTTAAAAACATTCATGCAAAGTTTGCTCAAAATGCTTAAATTAAATTGTTTATATTAAAAAAATGTACAAAATTACATATAAAATATAAAGCCTTGGCCATGATATATCACAATAAAGTTATCAAGGCACTGTCTACTCTATCAAATGACTAACATCACAAAATAAGAAGTAATCTGTATGTAAAACACTGTGTAACAATGTTATACTTTAAAGTACCTTCTTCAGTAGGGAATGTACTCCAGCCAGTTTTGTAATCTGCTGTCTCCTGTCCTGTAGAGTGCTGCTGATTCTGCCACTGAACTCAGTGATAGAAGACATGTTGGTGGCCAGGTGATCCATCTCATCTTCCATTTTCTTAAAATCATTTTTCATCTACAATGACAAAATGTAGGGTATACATGTATTTGATGTGTGCTTAGGTTCACCAAACCATACCATACCATACCATAAAAATGGTTTACTTCCAGTGACTATTAAATCTTTATTTGGGATTGTTTGACTGCTTCACTGCATGCTCATGTGAGCTTTGAAATCAATTTTTTCATATTCTGGGACAAGATATCTGGTCTAATAAAATATTATTATTATACTGTACTGTACTTACCTTTCGAATAGTATCAGTGGCACTGATAAACTTATTATAATTCTCATACACAAGGGTCTGCATGTCACTATCCAAAGCCTTGATATCTCTGATCATTTCATCTTCTTTTCCCATCAAGTCTTTCAAAGCTTTTTCTTTCAGTAGTTTAGACAGGTACACATCAGGTTTAAAATGTGCGCCATCAATGTTACAAGGGTCCACAGACGTAGCCCCTGAATTCTCTTCATCCAATCCATAGTACATTTTAAGCATGCCACGTCTTGGCCGACGGTGGCCTTCATCTCCTGCTTCTTCTGTGGAAATAAGAAAAACACAGTGAAAAGTATTCAACAACATTTAACACATTTACTAAACCATTTAAATATTTAGTTAGGAAATATGAAAGCGTGAATGCTTTTTTTACATTCAACAAGGAGGCAAATGTAGAGATGGGAGTGATTGTGAGGGAGCAGTGGCATACTGGTACTGTGGTAACCTGATGTCGTGTCAAAAATAAGGAAATACTCAGTAACTATATTGGAACTGAAGCTCACATTTTGTAGGCAACAGATCTAACAAGCGAAAGGTAAATTTATTAAACAATGTTAACAGTATAGCGTCAACGTATCGACTCCGTGACAGTCTCAGGGATACATAATCATTAAGTCAGCTCTTTAGACTGGTGTACTAGTAGTAGTAGTACTAGGGGTAGTAGAAAAGCAGCGCCCAAGTCATAGTTGTTAAGAAACTATAGAGTCGAGCTCTATCTACTGTATGCTACACTGACGTTGACGCCAGTGATGCTTCATCAAGCAATTGTTCCCGCAAGCAGATTTGAAGAATATAATTGAAATAACAGACGCATCTCAACTGCATTGTTACTACTGTATGTACAAGATACTTAAAATTGAAACAACTGGCAACAACCCCTACCTCCTTCACCGGAAGCCATCGCCGTAAATAAATAGAATAGATAGATGGCGTCTTCTTCATCAGGACAAACCTGGTAAGATTTTGGGAAAAATATTTTCATATTTAACAGGAGAAGTAATGAGATACCTTAACATATATTAATTTTTTGTGCAATTGTTCGCTAAAAGTTTGAAAACCACGTAGAGAATAAACAGAATCGTTCTACTAGTGTGCACAGTGGCGCCTCTTGCGCTAATGATAAAGCCGCGGGAAATTTGCATGCTTGGATTGGCTCTGGGATAAAAACAGTTTTGGTGTTGCTGTGATCAGTTTTACGCAAGATTGTGACACTGGTTACAATCAAAACAAGGTAGACGACAAAGATAAGTGCAGACGCATCAAAATGTTTTATAGCCATGATGTTCTCCAGAGGAAAGGTGGAAAATTTGGGATTATCTGGTGAGAAAAACGTTTTAAACCTATAACGTTATTGTAAGTGTAAATATCAACTTATATGCAATGAAGTTGTATCCTTTACTTTAAGACTAGTTTATAAAATTTTCAGAATGCCTAATGTATGTGGACTTTTGATTTTCACGTACATATTTTGACTATTTTGTTACATGTAGGATTGCTGCCACAAGAGGCGTGCATTTAACCAGGAGAGAATATTATGGTGTTAATGTGGACAAAACATGGTAAGGAAAATTTAATAAATATTGATCATTATGAAAAAAAAAGAATACAGAATAAAAAAAAATCTGTGCAACTGAAAGACTTACTTATGTTGGAAGACATTAGTATAATTATAACCAGTTACTCTTATTAGTCTAGTATTATTTTACTCTCTTTTAATTTTATCATATTGCAAATCACACTTATACTAACAGTAATACCTGTTGATAAACTAATAAGAAAAAGAAAGAGATTGATAAAGTATGATAGAATTTTGTAAAATTGCTATTGAGAAATAGTTTCTTTACTAGTCAAAAGATAATAGACTACATAAGAAAGAGGTAGATAAAACTATGATAAAATTATGTCAAAGTGTAAACTGAGTTTCTTTATTAGTCGACAGATAATTGACTACATAACCCTGCGTGCCAGGCCAGTTAGACCAGGGGGCTCTGTGCCAAGATTTTCTCTCTACTTGTCTTCACAACTCATGTTTGGAGTGGTAAAGGTGTACAACAGGCAGACTGAATATTTATACAGTGAGTACAAGTTATCTTTTAAAGAAGTACTGTGAAATATTCTTTTAACTGTTTATGGTATCTTATCTCATCTCATCTTGGTAGTCTTTGTTCTTGTCATTGGTAAAATAGATATGCAGGTGAAACATTTTTAAAAACATAGCATTGCTAAAATTGATGTTTATTTTTAGTGGCTTTAAAACATGGTACAGGTTAAGGTGGTGAAATTTAACTCTTTCCTACAGAAGCTTTTAAATCTCTATTGGGTTATTTGTTTCAGGTGACCTGAGTTGTTTGTCCAAGGTATTTTCTCATCTATCTCAGCTAAAACCCACCACTGATATTGATTTGAAGGTGACTGCAAGGTAAGGTTTATCTTTATATTTTAAATGAAAAAATTGTCTCTGTAGCAGTTGAGTTTTAAATTGAAAACAGCGGAGTATTCGTAATATTGATATCAGTGTGTCTTGATCTTTTTTTATATTTTCAGTGCTTACACTATTTTCGCCTGCAAGTGTGCTCATTTACACACACACACACACACACACACACACACACACACACACACACACACACACACACACACACACACACACACACACACACACACACACACACACACACACACACACACACACACACACTTGTCTCAAGGCTGATATGCATATACGGTGAAAATAATTTCTATCAACTTTTTTCACAAATACCAATTGAAAAAACTAGTCTAGTCTATCTAAATTTCAGAGCTGACCCTGTGACCAGCACAGAAGGCGTTATTGATGGTAATTATGATCTAGATTTTGGTGCCTTGCGATGGGAACAAGAAACACTGAGTCTTCAAGCTATTGCTGATGAGGTAAATGATGGACTGTTCACATAAAGAACACAAATTTCATTGGCTAGTAGTGATCTCCCCAAGACCATCTTCTTTCTAAACAATTTTTAATTGAAGGGAACAACATGTAGTACATGTATTTAGTATGTGACTAGTAACATTGTGATCCATTGATAGATTTTGTTCACATTTACCAAATCTAAAAAATGTTTATATTTAGTCTTTGTATTGGATGTTTGCACTGGTGCCTTTTTTTCCTGTAGGAAACTTTCAGAGTGGAACTTACCCCACCCTTTGCTTCACCCTTCAGTAGTCCTGAACATAGAGACATATCTATTCCTCTTTCTCCAAATATTCCTCAGGAACCTTTTAGACCAGGTTAATTAAATGAATAAGCCATTGTTAATTTTTGTTCTTTTTATTGTTGTTCTTTTTATTGTGTGCTTTTTCTTATTCTGCACAAATAAGTGATGATAAAATGCACTTGGGGATGTTATTTACTTTTTCTGTCAGCTAAATATATAATAAAAAAATAATAAATAAATAAATAAATAAATAAATAAATAAATAAAAAGAAAAGAAAAACATTTTATGAAATATAAAGCCTAGACTTTACAACAATATTTTGAATTGTGGAATCTGTTTTTCTGCTTTATTTGGTCTTTTTTTTCCAGTTATGCTTTTTTGTGATTTTGTTAAAATGTTGCTGTTATGATTTTTTGTTCTTTGTTGACTTTATTTTAATTGATCACACACAAAAAAAGTCAAGTAATAAGTATGAACATATGTTATATCATTAGCCCTATAAAATAGAAATGAAATAAAATGATTTGCCCAATAGTGCAATGAAAATAATGATATAGCACATATTTTACTGAAGTTGAGGTATTCATATTTTATAAGTCATTTCAGATACCAGAACTGGTTTTGCAGGCTTGCTGAAATTAACTATGTTAAAACAATGGTTGGGTTGTGTATAATTTTGAACAACTTTCCAGGTGTTGGTGCTCCCTTAACATCGCCTAAGGAACGTATCACATTACAGGAGGAAGTTTCATTTTCAGAAGAGGAGATGAAGGTACGTTTTTTTGTCTGTATGATAAACTTTTATTATTTTTTGTCTATTTTTGCATTGTTTAACTGTGTTCAGAGCGCAGTTTTCCTTTGTGCACTAAAATATTTCTTCTAATTCAAAAGAAATTTTAAAATCATATTTGAAAAAGATCTACTTTTCATTTTAAATGCTAGCTCCCAGATGAGAAGGACCTCCCACTATTCACAGGGGAAGAATTGCCGATGTTGGATGTCCATGAAAAAGAACTGTCGGCTCAGATAGAAGCCTCTATCCTAGCTGAACAACAAGGTGTGGCTGTTTCTGAGGAGATACATTCTGCCTCTGAATCTGAATTAAGGTGAGAGAGTGAGTTATTTCTGGATCACTTTGTTAGTTTTAAAATTGTAAAAAAACAAAGGGAATGCATACAAGTTACAGCACTGCTGCCACACCTTACTGCCTGTTTATAATCGTTACCTCTGAAGTTCATTGAATTGTTATATTTCATTTACTATATTTTTATCATTGTGTCTGTCCATGTTATTGTCATTTCTGTAACTGGTGCTGTCACCACCCGAGACATTTGTTGTTCACCTTATATCTTATTTTACTTCATATTTGCAGTGTAACTTTTTTGGTAAAAAGGCAGGTTCATTTCAGAAATCAGTGTGGTCGTATTATTTTTACAAAACTTAAATTTACTAGAATGTGGTAGTTTATGTTGAAATGAAGCAACATGGTAATGCCTTTCTTTTCTGATAATTGTCTGTACATTTACCAGCTTTGCTGTCTAATTCAAATTATTCATGTCTTCAGAGCTGATATGCCTGTGCCAACAGAGACCACCCCCACTGTGGGTGTGACAGGACACAGGCAAAGACCTGGGACTGAGCCAACCCCTGGAGTCACCCCAGGGACGCCAAGACGAGAAGAACCCAGAAGGGTGAGAAAGGATTCTGCATAGGCCCTTATGACTGTTTAGATAATATTATATATTGTCACACATTTAACTTTTAAACTTGCTGTTATAGAGTTAAATCCAAAACAACATATTAATCTTATCAGCAGTAATTTTTTTTTTACTCTGAAATTTTAATAAAAATTGACTAAACAGTTAAAACAATATAACCACTAGAGAAAACAATCACATGTTGATAAAATCATTTGCTAAAAAGTTCCACAAAAATTTGTCAAAATGACCATACTACATAAAACTTTGTCATAATTTTTTATTATGAAATATTTCTTTTTCGATGTGGTTTCTATATTGATATTTTAAAATACCAGAAGATATGTATGCACAATTTAGTTTTTGTGTTTTAGAAAGTAAGTATAGGCTTAGAACTGTCACCTCTCACCCCTACTCCTGGTAGTCGCAGAAGGAAGAGACAGCTGATATTTGCTGACAAAGAAATACAAATTCACAAGAAAAAGCTCAAACAGCAGATGGCTGATACAACAGACATAATGAGGCCCTTGGTAAACAACATTTTGTTTTGACCCAATTGAGTAATATTGAATTAAAACTTCTTGGGAATTTAAGAGGGAATTTAAAAAAAAAGGTTAAATTCCTTTGTTAGCTCTTCTGAAATTATGCTGATTATAATTTAAAATAGTTATGTATAAATTGTTCAGATGAACAATTTGCGTAATTTCAGGAATGTTTTATTATTTTTCTTCAATCTTTTGTATCTAACAGCTTTTTCATTCTTTCTTGTAAGGGTTTTTTTGTGACATAATTTTTCAAAAATGTTTTTGTAGTTGATACCTAGCCCCACATCACACATGTCAGCAGTTGAGCTCCTGACTCTTCCAAGTAGAAAAGGTAACTTATTTTATTATATCTCTTGTAGAATTCTACTCTCTGGTCAGTTACAATAACTCATATTGAATGCCTATATTTCAGTCCATACGACAAAACATTTTGATTGTTAAAAAGTGTCACTGTTTTATTTTGCTATCTTAAGTACTCTTATTGTTACAGATTACATTGACAACTTAATAGACATTACAATAACACTTTCAATTAAATGCAGATTTAATAAGCAAAATCAAAAGTTGTCCTCCCTTTATTCTTACTAGTATGTGGACAATCAGTATAATAAAACAAATGTAACACAGTCCCTCATGAACTACAAAGAATACGGCCCAGTGAGAGGAAAACGGAGGGAACTTCGTAGTCTAATTTTCACTTGCTTGGACCTATTCTTCATAGTTCTCTTGGGACATACTGTTCTATTTATTTATTTAAATATTTTAAACGTATTTTTGTAAAATAAATTAAGACAAAGTTGGAGATACTTTGTTCTTAACATTGAGAGATACAATTTTGTAAAAACTAACATCAAAATTGGAGACAATTTGCTCTTAACAGTGATAAATTTTACTTTAAAATTTACAAAACCCATTTGAATAGTGTTATAGTAAAAAAGTTAAAGGGGAGAAGTTGTTATATGGAAAAAAAAATGTTATCAAAATCTGTTTCAATGATATATTTTGCCAATACATTATGGCTTAATTTTATCAGAAAGAAATTATTTTTTGCAGACATCCGTTCTCGTAACTTTCTACCCCTGTGGAGAAGATGTGCCAATACCTTGACTACAGAAGGCTCAGACTCTGACATTGAGAAACGATTCTGGACAGTATCAAGTGAAGAAGATGG
Organism: Lingula anatina; assembly: GCF_051362555.1. Classification (NCBI taxonomy): domain Eukaryota; kingdom Metazoa; phylum Brachiopoda; class Lingulata; order Lingulida; family Lingulidae; genus Lingula; species Lingula anatina. Next base: position 33,408,203 of record NC_141767.1, read on the forward strand.
TGAGACAATTGTTTCTGTAATAAAAACATCTGATCAGGTTTTTTATAAGAATTATTACCTAAATGAAATCCATCTTCTTCTTAAAATATGCATTCTTTTAAGATTTAAGAGATGAAGATGACTGATTAATAAGATTCATAGGTTTTTATATGTGTGTTGAAAAAAGTTATAATTTGTTATCAACTCTCTTCCAATACTGAAGCCATCAGCACTGTTCCTGAGCTGTCCCCTATACCAGAACCTCGGGATTCACTCCAACAGGTACACGGCATGCAATTTGATGCCATTTTTTTTTTGGCCTGATTTCTTATTCTTGTAATGTTCTATATGCATGATAAACCTTCACTTTGTCTTAATTTAAGATCCAAATTTTCTAGAACTGAAGTTTACTTCAATGCAACATCGTGATAAGATTATAAAAAAATGCTATTACATGTACCAAAATAAAATCAAATATTTCAGGAAAAGGAAGAGTCAATGGAAATAGCCAGATTGTCTGCCTCAGCCAGCAAATCGGCCAGTAGGCTGGAACTGTTGAGATCATTTATTGAGCAAAGCTCTGACCTTGATGTGTCATCAGACACTGGGTCTAGATCTGGAAAGCGACCAAGGTAAAAATATTTTTTTTCATTTATAGATAATCAGTTTGTTTTAAAGATGCTTTAAATTACTAATACTAGTAGTAAGTAGGACAGCTGTTAGGATTTTTATCAAGTTTTTTATATGTATGATGTGTGGTGTTATTTTTTAAGTGTCTTAAACAGAGACGTATGCCAGAGTTTAGTTAAGCTTTCAAACGGCATCATGAAAAAAATTGCAATTTTATCATTTTCTTAACACATACTAATAAGTCCTTTTTTATGCAGTTGATGCACAAAGTTATATTGAATTACATATATTATTTAGGCTATCTGCAGACAGATCAGCAGACAAGAAGTCCAGAGCTTCACCAATCCCAGAGATGGAGACTATATCAGCACCGCCCTCTAGAAGCATTCGCATGCCGCCTGTGTTGGAAGAAGAGAGGGAAGAACATCACTCCAGCATGGATGAGTTATTGGACCTAGACATGGAAGCAAGACCCGAGAAATCTGCTAAAATTGTACATGAAGATGTGCTTAGGTGAATTTATGAAACACTTTATTATTATTATTATTATTATTATTATTATTATTATTATTATTATTGGACAGATTTATATTTTGACTTTTTTATCACTTGGGTATTAATCACTGACCCATGTGGCCAACATACTTTTTCTAATTGGTCCCCAGGTATTGGTGTGTACTACCCTGGCATGTTTATGAAATAAGGTGGATTAGAGGCTATGTTGGTTTATTAACTTTCCAACAGCGATTTTTAAAAAATGACCAATGTTAAAATATGCACTCAACAGTTTTCCTCGATAGTTCCATGTTTTTACCCCCTTTTTTTCAGGAAATTGTTGCATCTGACAGCAAATGTGGATATGAGCATTACTTTTAGAACATTGTGTCCACCTGCTAGCAACACCAGGAGCCAGGCCGCTGGTCATTTCACTGCAATTTTAGGTGATACTATTATTAATGTGTGTGCTAGATAAAAATGGGATAAGGAAAAAGAGAATGTATTTTTACAAGTTTATTTTTTTATGTTTTTATTAAAATGTTTTTGACAATTTTAAAAATATGAATTCATCATTGAAGAAAATATTGGGGCCAGCTTCTGTTTTCTTTCTCTGGTAGAAATAAGATTTGTCGAATTCAATTCCACATTTTCTTTCTAGATCTGTGTGCTCTGAATAAAATCGATCTTACCCAAGAAGAACCCTACGGTGACATTTTTATCACGCGTGGAACAGAATGGTGAACTTAGCAGGCTCAGCTTTAAAGCATAGAAATCTATATAAAAGAACCTCAGAAGGAAAAAGTGAAGAATCAGTTTTTTTTCACAGTAACTCTTATTATTCCTATTAGCATTTTTAAAAAATCTGAAGACTTGTGAATATTTAACATATTACAGTTTGTTTTCATGAAAACAGCAGGATATATAATATTGAAGGTTAAATTGCAAATAGAGAATATCATTCTAAATTGTTCACATTTACAATTAGTATATATTGTGCTTTTAAATGTTTCAATGTTTTTAAAATGTTATTTCTGAAAATAACCTTCTATTTAAAAAAATATTTATAGTTATAAATCATGTTTTACAAAAAGATGCATTTTTATAGTTGTATCCAGATATATTTTACTTGGATAGCAAAAGTATGTCATGTTTCAAGAGTTCCATAACTGTTAGTTTTCCAAGCTTGTATTAGTGCCTTGCAGTTTCTGTTTGGTATGTGTGCTTTGAAGAATAGCAGCATTTAACTTATTAAGATTTTTTATCTATTAAGTGATATCAACAACTTCCAATTTAAGCCAACAACTAACTTTGAATGGACATTTTTCTGTTGATGACCATTTCCTCTGAAGATGAATAATTCGAAAAGGAAGAATAATAGATTTTTTACATGCATTTATTCAACCATCCATTTCTGTTTAGCTTTATTACTATTTACATTTCTAAAATTTAAAATAAAAGATGTTACAGTGGAAGGAGTTTATGTTGGTGATATTTTTTGCTGAAATATGATCTATAAATGAATAAAGTCTATGATTCAGTTATATACAAATGAAGCTGCAATCCTACATATACTTACATTAACTAATTTAAAGATTACAATACCCCTTTTCATTTGTGCCTGATTAAATTGTCTAGTATTGGCATTTTGTCCGTTTTCACATCCACAACATTCACAAACACATTCTCACTTAAGGCTAAAACTGTTGGCCATTACTCTAAAGTGTTGCTTCCACATCCTATGACCAGCAAGAAAAGCATTGCATGTTACTGGCTTACTATCAAATACAACAGTTATTTTGGCTAGTGTAAAATAAATGAAGATGTATATAAACATTGCTAATATGACAGGAGATTACATACCACTAATTTCATATTTTGGATCTAATAAATCCAAATGCAAAAGCAGGGATAATACTGTTTAGTGAATAAGTTTGAAAATGTGACGTGGGGTCCATGAAGGCCAATGGCATTTTTGGCTCCCAAAAAGTCTGAAATCTGCCAAAAGTTGGAAAAATCGCATCCATGTATAAGATGTCACAAAAATCCACATATACATGATTTCATGTATCAAACATATGGCATGTTTCCAGTCAACAAATAGTGTCAACACATCTTGACAACTGGGCATCTTATGAATAGCTGACCAAATCTGACCCCCATGTTGTCTTACCCAAGAAAGTGATGGTCCAGGAGAGTTTGCTGTATTCAGGCAGATTGCATTCCAATTTAAAATAACCCGTCTTGACTGGAAACATGACACCGACGACAACAACATTTTGGCATATGGTAATTAGCTGTATTGGATATCCTCATGGAATGAGCCAAGATGTACCTTTGATATATTGCAGCAAAAGCTATGTTACATCTAAAGTGCCTTTTTTTTCTGACACTATAAACATTACTCAATGAGCCAAAATGATCTTGATAAAAGAAGCAAAAGTTGTGTTACACCATGCATGGCTATCTGCTTATGTCTTTTGAAGGTCGGGTAATTGTCAGTGGTGATGGCGATATATCTGATCAATCTTTTTTTTCCCACTGCTGTAACAAAGCATCTCTTCATGCTGGTGCGTTGTTGCTGCTCCTCAAAGGAGCCCTTGTTTTCTTTGGAGTAATAAGGCTCCTGGATTTGTAGGCTTTGGGGGCTGATAACTTGGATCGAATTTTTGGACAGTTTTCCTTAGTTTCCAAGTCGTTCTGTAATGAAAGTTAAATGTCTCTTTAAATATTTTCCTATGTAATGCTTTCTTCTCAAATACTGAAATGTAATGATAACATAAAAATTTAAGTCTTCAAATTTTGTATAACTATCAGCACCAAACCTGTTCCAAATGACTTATACAGGTTCGTAATTTCCCTAAAAAATTGACAAACCTTGACGTCATTGACCTCTGTACTGGCTCGAGGTTCATTGGCCTCACTAACTGATGATACCACAGACGACACACTGCTGCTTCTACTCAGGTTGTTAATTTCAGAGACCTTAAATGTCAATTAAAAAGATACTGTTAATTGAATGGTTTTTCAAAATTTAAACAAAGATACAAAGTGAGAGCTTGAATGATGTGTGCATATTTTTGCAGACACAGGGGAAAATGTTTTTAAAGGCACGAAGACAACTATTTGGAAATAATACATATAAATTACCTCAGCAGCTGCTTCTGGGGGTATGTCAGAGCTTTCATTGAGGGACAGTTCTGGCAATGGAACATTCAAAGCCTCCTCAAGGTTGTACTTCTCTCGGAAATTTTCCAGAAGGCTATCATGAGGCTCTGCCTTGGTGAGAATGCGGGGATATGTAAAATCACGCCTCTGTGGTGTGGTCCCTTAGAAAAAAAAAAAGGATAAGCACGATAAAAGTACCAATAACTGACACAAGCTTCATAGGAGAATAAAAATAAATGGCTTAGAACCAAACAGATTTGAATCCCACTTTTGTTAAGAGACTAAAATTTCATTGGCCTAAGTAAAATATCAATGCATCATACCAGTAGGGACATCCTTTCTTAATTCCTCTGTTAAGAACTTTTCCAGTTCTTCATATCTGGCAGTCAATTCACTAACATGCTTCTGGCTTTGCTCTTGAATGGATATCTGCTGTTCCTGAAGTTTTGAGGTCTGGTCTTCCATGAAGCTCTTCTCTTCTGCGCCTCGTGACTGCAGCTTCTCTTTGATGGAGGATGTACTCTCCTCAGCATGTGATGCCAAAACCTTACACAAGAAGTAGTTTAAAAAATCATATCACTTGGCACAGGAAATGTCTTACATATGTGGAATGCACCAAATATGATGTGGAGACAGCAAAAGGCAATGTATAAAAAAAGTTACTCTTGGTTGCTCTAAATATGTTCAATATGCCAAATAAGTAAATTTTTACAAAATGAAAATTTAATGAACAAAATAGGGCACAGAAGTGAGATTTGAAGTTCATGGGATTCCGCGAGGTTTCATCACTTCCTGAGATGTTTGGGGGGGTCTAAACAACAGTGACTACAGCTATCAACATGGTTCCCTGTGAATAAGCTCAAACAGGGCGAATGGGAAAGACTGTGTCAGTAGGTTTTGACAATCATAATAACAAATTTGCAAATAAGATGGCGAGGCTATCCCCACAAGTGGCTATGTTGCAGAACAACGTATCAATCTACACAGCATTATCTTGCATATGCAAAGAAGACTTCAGTACCCTATACATTCAAATATTTATGTTGCTTTCAGCTGTAATATTAGCACACAAGTAGCATGGGTGGTTACCTGTATTTGTTGCTGTTGTTGCTCTGACGCTGTTCTTGTCACTAAAACATGGTTATCCATCATATCCTCCACCTTAGTACAGTGGTTCTGCCAACCCTGAGAAAGTAAAGATCATAACATATTAAGTCCTAAAAGCACAATGTAAAAACTAAATGCAAAAATATGATCTATGCTCAATCAATAAGTTAAACTAACCCAAAAAGCCAGTTTCAACTTTTCTGGCAAGGAAAACATTGTCAACCATGTCTTGATGAATTCTAATTTTACATTTCTACATTCTATATTTTACCTCTTGACCCATTTTGATGGCATTCTGACAGTTTTCTTGTATATGCACCATTTCTTTGGAGTTTGAGGAATTAGACTCCAGCAACTGAAGAAAAAGAATCATAAGTCGTTACATTTCAAATTTATCATAAACTACAACACCAGATGACAGTGCACATAGTTCACAGACAACTCAGCTTTCTGTTTGTGATACTAAATGGCACATTTTAAAACCCGAGAGCCGAGGCATCACGAGTTGCTGAGGATTAAAATATAATCATCACAGACTTTTCACACAGTGCATGTTTTATCAATTTGGCCACATTACAAACCAGCCAAGTCATCCAAACATTCACTTTTCTTTCTTTTATAAAATTATTAATTATTTCTTTTATGGCCAATATGATCACACAAATGACAGTACACAAGATGGCATCAAACAATTGTTTACCTTACCTTCTGAATATTTTCCTGATTTTCAGTCTCCATTGAAGTAGTAAGTGTCAACAGGGAAGTTGTCCTTTCTTCTGCAGCACTGAGCAGGTTGGATCTTGTACTGTTAAAAATTTGGAAATTGTATAACAATTGCTTCACTTTAGCCTGGTGATCCATTTATCATCAGAGTCATCATGATAATTCTCAAGATAATGTATCTTAGTAAGGTATGCTTCTTTTGGAAATAAATAAAGGGAGAATTAAAAGTTATTCTTATAAGATTAAGGGAAAACTACACACAAAAATATCAATCATAAAATTTTATAGAAGTTAATAAGGTCTGTGTGGTCCTCATCATTGTAAGAGCATTGGAAATTAACCTTTCACGAATTGAGAATTGAAAAAGATAATTTCTAATTGACAAAATGGAATGAAAACTTACTGTTGGAAATCCTGCCTCATCTGAGAAACATCAGTTTTAAAACCAGTATACTCTGTCTGCACCTGGTTCATATTTGTATTAAGACTGGCCTTACAATCCCCTATCAAACTGTTGAGTTGTTGAGACATTTGGAGAATAACCTGAAACATAAGGGTCTCATACTAATAAATAAGTTAACTGTCTTAAATAAAATTACACTCAAGCCAAAGTACTTTTCTTTCATTTTCACCAGATTTTAGCAGACATGAAATCAGATAATTGATATCACTCACTGATAGGGAATATTATATTATGGTTTCTTCCATGTTACTTCAGACTAAAAAATGGCAGTTCTTGGCATTCTTTTATCAGCGAAAATCAGCAAAAACCAGTACTTGGTGCATGAATTCCTGTCCTATAACCTACCTCCATCTGTTTGTCCTGGGAGGCCCTGACCTCTTCTGCCCGCTCACTGAATCCATCAACAGCCGACTCCTGTTTACAGGTGTACTTCTCCACCATCTCACCAAGGGTGGACAGTGCTTCAGAGTTTTTCTGGCCACCAACCTTTAAGGACTCTTGAAGGTCTTCAAGCTATGTGTAAAACATATCTTCATCAGTAACAATACCATTAAAACAAGGTGCACATAACCTTGGAAAGAATTAAAAAACTTCAAGACTTCATGTATCATAAATTTATTTATTTATTACTTATTTTCAAGATGCCTGATGATTACACACCTATACAAACATTTCAGGATTTTCTCTTTCAGCTCTGAAGAAAAAAAAAAGCACATAAACTTACCTGCTCTTTATGTCTTTTTCCAAACTGTGTCAGGACCTCCACCTGCTGACCTATCATGGTGCTTACTAACTGTGTTTGCTGTACAACTTGTGCCAGAGCAGCGGACAAGGCAGACACTTCAGATTCCTGAAATATCATAAACAGTGTCAGTTTGTCAAGACTAAAATTCTAAAGCAATAAATAAATAAATAAATAAATAAATAAATAAAAACTAAAAGTGGAAAAAATAATAAAAATTAAAAGTGAAAAATATAAAAATTAAATAAATAAACATCATTTACATACTTACCAAACAATACCAATTATTGCCATGCTAAACAATTCCCAAGCTGTTGTGAGCAACCCTAAATCATTATCTGAGCATGCAAAACACACACACACCTTTGTCTGGGTAACATAGGTCTGGACTGTTTGAGACCATTCCTGTGTATTTCTGCATGTGCTCTGTAGGCTCTCTGTCAAAGCGGCTGTCTTTTCTTGCAGGGAAGACATCAGAAACGTATGCAGGGACACTAGATTAGACAACTCTCCATGCTTCTTCTCAAAGTTCTCAGCTGGAAGAAAGTAGATAGAGTTTATAACCACACTGCATGTGCTTAGGAAAACTGTCGTGCAACATACATTAAATATATTAAGTTCAAATATTTAAAAAAATTAGACAAAATGGCCTCTCCAATGTTTATACATAAGGCATTTCTCTAAAAGAAACACCTTACTATAAGACTAGAACATACTAGAGAAATGCCTTACCCAGTTCCTGCTGTATGGTAGACAGGAAATCCGTCTGCTTATGGGAAAACGATTCAGAATCATTTTTCAAGACTGAAAATTTCTCTCGAATATCAATTTGAAACCTTTCTTGGCAATTTGTATTGTGCATTTCTACGTCTTTTTTACGCAGTATCTTTGCATGAAGGCCTTCAACGTCAGAAGTGGCCTGATCAGCAGTTTCAAGAAGCTGCAAGAAAAAAAATATCAAAGGCTAAATTTTTTTCACTTCACAGAAAATAAACTCAAGAAGCAGCAAGAAAAAAAAACAAATGCTAAATTTTTTTCACTTCACAGAAAATATACAATTGGTGAACTTCATGTAATACATACTATCAACAAATGTGTACTCTCAAATCACAAGAGAACACAGATCTTACCTGAGTGGCCTCAGAATGAAGGTTCTTTTCGGCTTGGACATGCTCATGTACCAGATGTTTGTTTTCATCCCTCTCCCGGGTGGTCACACGGAGAACTTTCTTTGTTTGCTTTAAGGTGGATGTGGTGTCCTCCAGCTTCTTTGATGTCTCTTCCAAATTTACCTTGGTTTCTTCCAACTCTAGCTTGTTGAAGTTGAATAGCTCATTCACCTAGAATTAATAATAATAATAATAATAATAATAATAATAATAATAACAATCATAATAAAATGAATAATAAAAATATTATCTTTATGGATTGGAAAGTTTGTTAAGAATTTAAAAACAGATTCTCAGATTCAGAGTACTCAGAGTTTCAATCCAATCATATCATTTACCATCTTATTTTTACTTTTCAGGTATGTAAACAATTCAGATGATATTCTGATTTTCTATCACACTTTTTACTTTAATTACAACAAATCATTAAAAGAGTATATACATTTGAGCAAAGCACGGGGAAAAATAGAGACAGAAATACCTTCTCCATTTCTTCTATTGTAGCCTGGAGTTTTTCTTCTAACATAGCAATGCTGTCCTTCTGTTGCAGCATGGTGGTCTGCATGTTACTGAAAAAATAATAAAACAATTCTGAAGATTTTGTTTTGAAGCTGCCACTAGAATGGTAAGCTTTTATCCAAATCAAAATTATTTACACTGATACATCATTGTAAATCAACTCACTTGTAATTCTCAGTATCGACATAAATCCCATTCTTATCTCTGGCAGCCAGTAAATCCCGTCGGAGACGCTCAATCTCTTCATTGTACTCCTGGAAAAATTATGACAAAACAATTAAAGTGGAATTGACAAAATAAAGATAAATGCATGGTTCCTAAAGTGTACATTGACCAAAATAAAATGCTCATAATTATAAGGGCATTTAACATTTAATCTTAAGATGGAAGACACTGTTTTTTCCAAATAAAAATCTCTACCTTAAAAAGAGCTTTCTTTGTCAGTTTCTGGTTGATCTCAGGTTTGTTGGTAATGTTCTTAGCTCTGTGAGCATAGTCCAGGGTGCTCAAAGTTTCCTTTAATAACAAAGCAAAATGCACCATTGTTATCACTTTTTTAAATTGAAATAAAAATAAAATCTTACTATTAAAGGTTTGCTTCTAGAAACAATTGATTATATACTATAGAAACATTTTTTTCATTCAGAATAACCAGCTTTACAGTTAAAATCTCAAGTTTTGACTTTTCTCACAGTATTTTCGCTTTAAAAAAAAACTTACCTCCAGATTGCAAGAAGCTGGAGAAATGGTGGCTACAATGGAGGTCTTGGTCCTACCTCCCAGGGAGTCCTGTAAGAGCCTTGTCAGCTTGCTCTCTCTGTAAGGAACATGAGGGGCATGCTCCACCAGAGCAGTAATAACACGACCCAGGGTCAGCAAGCTCTGGTTGATGTTACCTTGTGGAATAAAATACAACTTTGTACATCAAAAGTTCAGGCCTACCCAACTACCAGACTCGGCACCTAAGGATCCTGAATTAACCGGTATATCGGACCACACTACCCGTTTTCAAGGTGTGTGTCAGATCGCATTTCGGAGTATCAGCCAGAACACCGACAGGATGAGCCCTGGCATGCTCGGCTGTCACTTTGATTGGATAGTAAACGATTGTCGTAAAATCGCTATATGATTTTAAAACCGGGTGCATAAATTTGAAAGCCACCTAGATGAACCTAAGACTGCCACATTAATCTAATACAATGCAAAAAAGCCCTATCAAAAGTGGTTAAAACATTCAAACCGAATGTCGTAAAGTCCCCATATATCCCCATAGAGACAATAAAATAGAGTACTCTAAAGTAAGAGTACAGTTTAAGGTTGTTCAGCCGAGCGTGGATGAGCCCGCAGTCGTGCTACAAAATTTGTTCTAGGGTATGATACTCCGAAATGCGATCTGACACACACCCTGAAAACGGGTAGCGTGGTCCGATATACCGGTTAATTCAGGATCCTTAGGTGCCCAGTCTGGTAGTTGGGTAGGCCTGAAGTTCAGACTATGGACTTAATGTTTCACACTTAAGGCCACACTTTTTTATTTTTATGGATGACATCCTGCGTGCGCACCGATTTTCGTTCGTTCTCCGAAAAAAAAAAAAAAAAAAAAACTCACCCTCAACGAAGTCGGTTGTCGCAAATGTCCTTATTGAATTTTGCCAGAAAATGAGCTTTCTGTGCATGCGTCTTATCGTCACGTGGAAATTGGCGGCTTTTTTACCTTTCTACAAAGTATTCACAATGCTTTAATATTTTGAGAGCATGGATAAAGACATAGTGTTAGTTTGATACGTGTTTCTGTGGTAAATTTGTGTTTCCAGCTGTGTACTGACAGCATTCCTTTACTTAAGCAGTATTTTTTTTTTGGACTGTTTTTTTTTTTCGCCCTCTCGCACCGATTTCGGGGTCCCCAGAGGATGTCATCCATAAAAATAAAAAAGTGTGGCCTAAAGGGGACATAAGTCTGTTTTGCATGTGCGCAAGAATACTGCAAATTTTGCAATGTTATTGTGCAATGCATTCACTTCTGGGAACAGCTTTGCCATCTTGTTTGCAATTTGTAATTGTTATTGTCAAAACCTTTATCCAGTCTTTCCCATTTGCTCTGTTTGAGCCTAGCCACAGGGCAGACAGGGAAAACAAAACAAAACAAAACACAAATCCCACGGAATCCAGTGAACTTCAAATCTCACTTCTGCGCCCTGTTAAAGATTACTTAAAACAAATTAAGAATTTTCATGGACTCTGGATAACTCTTACACATTTCATCTGTAACCCATTAAGTTCACAGCAAATCACTATCTGCAGTGCCACTGGTAAGAAATTGAAATATAGCAGTTAACATTGGAACTATTTCCTTCAAACTGTGTCAATATTGCCAAAACTCTTATATGTTTCCAGATGCCATAAAAGGGGCTATCAAGTTGAGAAAAGCTTCATAATTAGTACTACTCACCAGCCTCCCTTGCCCTTTTCTCCACTGCACCTGACCTGCCTATGTTCTCACTACCTGCTAAATCCACCTAGAAAGTCAATAAATAGAATGTCTTCAACTTTCAGCATTTCATCTACAATTTTATTCTAGTTTTCTTAAATGAAGGTTTACCTGTACTGTGTTTTAAATGAAGGTGTTTTAACAACAGGCAATTCTTTCATCAAAACAGCATTTGTACAATCTCAATGTATTGCAAGGACATCCCCTTACTTACCAAGTTGAGCTTCCCTGTCTTCAAAAGCTCTTCTCCATCAATGGAGTTCTCTTTTATATGGATAGTCACAGAGAACACCACATGAGACCGACTGAAACAAAGTAGAAATATTTACAACTTGAATACAGAATACAGCAGTTAAGAAAAAAACTGTAACAGATGATATCTGGATGTGAACCACCAGTCACACATTTCCAATTCCGCTTCAATAATTAGCATATAATTGGCATACACCCTGTATTATGTCAGAATAATCTTTAAAACTCTGGATATCCCAAACGGGTAAACTTGCTATTGAGAAAGGTGTGCAACTCAAATATATCAATATCACACACACAAAAAAACAAGAGATTTTGATATGGGGTCTAGTATTCACCTGGAAGATGCATTCATGAGTGTGGCAGCTGTCTGTCTCTTGGCAGCTCCTCTCTCCAGAATATGGTAGACATCATATTTGTTCTGGACCACAGCCTCCTCCAAGCCTTGAATAACCACAGAGCCCTGCAGTGAAACCATGTGTCACTTCAGTAAAATATCATTAGACAAAAGAATGGTCTATACCCAGAAGTAAGCAGCTTTTTTCAATAGCTATTTTTGCTATAGACTGTTATTTATAAGCAAAGAATGCCAAGTGAATGCAAGAATCAAATGTTTTGTAAATTTGTGAGAAAACATATCACTTGGTTTAAATGGATATACAATGACCTAAGTAAATTGCTTTTCTTTATATTCTATGATTGGCAGTTTGTTCAAAACAAGTACAATACTAGTAAACAGTTTAAAACATATTATAGCACATTAATGACCTTTTTAGTTGAGTCTTCAAATATCCTCATCCTGGGTGGGTCATCTCCAGCACTCAGCAAATCAAACAGCTCTTCATTGTACAGCTCCAACATCGATACTCTTACAGAAAACTCACAGTTCTGAAAATTGACAATTTAAAATATCTAAATATGAGGTCAAAATTATGATGCATTTATTTAAAAGAAACTTATATATAGTAAGTACTGCAAGACTTGATTGTCAATTGAAGGCCAAGCAAAATTTAATATTCAGCTGTTAACAAGTACTGGAGGCTCATTGCATCATGGTCCACTGAAAAGCTACTGAATGAATGAATTATGGTGAAAAACGTGTAAACAATATGGTTAACAATACTGGGAATAAAAAAGTTAACACCTAGTCCCACATTCACTTTTGAAGTTTTCAATCTTTCTAACATCGACTGAAATCACACATCTTGTTTTATTTTCAACAAATTCATCAAGGGATAGTCATTTTTAAAAGAATTTTTGTGAATATGCTGTTACGTATGAAATTCTACTAACCTCTATTTTCTCAAGTTTGTCAAACAAATGTGCCATAGACCTAGGTATTATGCCAGCTTCTGGATCATTTTCCCAGTTTGTTTCCCCTCCGCTTCTTTCTCCCTCCATTGTATATGTCTTGCCTGTGCCTGTTTGGCCATAACTATAACATAAACATACCTGATAACTGACCCATCTTTGGCAATATTTACTGCAGCTCAACTCTAATAATGTAATTCTTTAAAACTGCTTTTTACCATCTTTAATCTTTGGTTCAAAATTGGAAATTATCAATACTTCAGACAATTTCCACATTATTCTGGAGATTTAAAATCCCCATAACTATAAAGAGGAAGGTGTACCTTAGTATTAATTGATCAGTATGGCATGTTATAAATTTAGAATTATGCCCTCAGAATACTTACGCAAATATTGTACAGTTGTATCCCATCAATACTTCATCAATCACAGGCATAGCAACCTCTTTGTAGACTTCAAACTGAGTGGATTTAGGACCAAACACTCTATCGAACTGAAAAGTTTTGGTGTGTGTTTGGGCACCCATTCTCTCTTTTACAGTGACCTCTCTTTTCAGTCCATTTATATCCGTCACACAAAAAGATCCTTGACGTTCCGAAGAATTCATGGGCCTAGGAAACAAATTGCACTCTTTTAGTTTTAATGAAAGTTACATTGTCTTATCTAAAAATAAATTTCTAAATTATAAGACACTGCATTCATATGAAAACAGGTGCTTACATAAAGCCGGCCTTGAAAGGTAAAATTAGTGCTAGTATGATGTGATGTCAGTACATCAGTATGCACCGTATTTTTCCTTCCCAAGTAACAATACTACTGCTGCGGGGCTTCAGTTAACATAGGTAAGTGTGTGTGTGTGTGTGTGTGTGTGTGTGTGTGTGTGTGTGCGTGTGTGTGTGTGTGTGTGTGTGTGTGTGGGGGGGGGACTTTCAACTGGAGGTGTGATATCAGGATTTCATTTTCAGATATATTTTAACCTTGATGCAGTCAAAAATCCCTATGCAATCAACCCTCTTTTCAACAGGATTCAACCCTAATTATGAATCAAAGCCGATTAAAACCTACAACATTGTGGATTAAATGCATTTTAGTCAAGTTGCATTATTGGAAAAATTAGAAAGAACATAAGTTCATAGCATGAAAATTGAGCTACTAGTAGTACTACGTTAGTAATTCCGTTTAGTGTTTTTTGGTTTACGGCTTTCACATTTTAATTTACCATGATACAATAACGTTAAGAACTTGGCACAAGAAGAAATTACCTGCATCTTACAGACACTTGAATCTTTTGATTCTCCTCCCGCTCACTTTTGGATTTTGGTGCCATACTTTGATGTTTGTAATGGTTTTCAGCTTCCTACACTTAATTGTGTTGTTTTGACCATGAAAGTTTTGATTTGAAAATGGTGACGTCCTCGTTTTAAATAACCGATGCAGCCAATCATATTACAATCTCACGTCATAGGTGGCGCTTGGGCAGTGGGTGGCATGACAGTACTAATCCGAGACCAGTGACTCCGTTTAGGTTACAAACCACTATTAAAAATCCCATTAACTTCCATTGTAACGTTTAATTCTCTTAAAAATATTTCCCATGCATCAACAAACACAACACTTCAGGTTTAAATACTTCTACTCAAGGCCTAAACAATATTAAAAAATCAGGGTACATTAATGGCATAGCTTGCCAGTGAAATGACATGACCCGTAAGGTGCTGCCGCCAGTCAGCCAAAATAAGCACTAAGTCTCACGTCATAGGTGACGCTTGGGCAGTGGGTGGCATGACCGTACTAATCCGAGACCAGTGACTCCGTTTAGGTTACAAACCACTATTAAAAATCCCATTTAACTTCCATTGTAACGTTTAATCCTCTTAAAAATATTTCCCATGCATCAACAAACACAACACTTCAGGTTTAAATACTTCTACTCAAGGCCTAAACAATATTAAAAAATCAGGGTACATTAATGGCATAGCTTGCCAGTGACATGACATGACCCGTAAGGTGCTGCCGCCAGTCAGCCAAAATAAGCACTAAGTCTCACGTCATAGGTGACGCTTGGGCAGTGGGTGGCATGACAGTACTAATCCGAGACCAGTGACTCCGTTTAGGTTACAAACCACTATTAAAAATCCCATTAACTTCCATTGTAACGTTTAATCCTCTTAAAAATATTTCCCATGCATCAACAAACACAACACTTCAGGTTTAAATACTTCTACTCAAGGCCTAAACAATATTAAAAAATCAGGGTACATTAATGGCATAGCTTGCCAGTGACATGACATGACCCGTAAGGTGCTGCCGCAAGTCAGCCAAAATAAGCACTAAAATGCAGCAGAGGGTATGTAAAACTCGCCCCAGGCAGTAAAATTTCACTCTGATATGAAAAATAACACATCAAATTAAAGGTAAATGAACAAATTTATTTCTAAAATTTATTTCAAAATTTTCAAATGGTCCAAAATTGAAAAATAAACTCATTTTTCTCTTATATGCAAATCTTCTTGATTCAAACTTGCTAAACAAGGAAGGTCGGAAGTGCCGTATAACCTTTAGATATCAATGTAACCGGTCAATAAGCTGACAACAATTTCCCAATTCTTGTATCACATGGGTCACTTTTGCAGATAATACAAATTCCCCTGCGCCAGTTCTGGCACGTGTCATTCCTCAGTCATTCTTGTACAGTGTATGTATTTTGGTATAATCTGTTACTTTATATTCAGCTGCACCCATTTGATTTTTTAAAAAACCTACGAAAATCAGTTTTTGTAACTGAAACTTATTAACATAAAACATTGAAAATGTGTGTATCGACAAGGGAGATGAAGCATTTTTTAAAAATGTGCTTGCTTTCAAGGTCAAAATCATCAGAAGTCACACAAACACTACCATAATTCACTCTTCAATAGCTAGTACATGAAGGGGGGGGGGGAGTTGTATATTGGATGTTTTTTTAGAGGACAGCAAATTATCCAAAAAAAGAATCCACGAAGATGTTCTAAAACATGTTTATTAATCTTCATCAGTACTTTTCTAAAATGAAGACCTCTGCACATGCATTGAAAACATAATCAGAGTTTCTGCAAGACAGTTTTTTTAAATACTCGTGTTTCAGTTAAAAAGAATATTTTGGCAAAGAACTTTCACCATTTTCTAAAAATATCCATCTAGCTTTCCCTTGTACTTGACATAATTCTTACAATCCTTCTTTCAAATGGGAATGAAAAAAAAGCTGCTTTAATACTGTGATCATACTCCGTCGGTAAAACTTCTGAAACCAAATACCTGAGTGTAACGAACTGTGCATGCTGCCACATTTATCATGAAAGTCAGATATTCCACTACAAATAATAATGTGTATTCAATGTCTTTTTTTATTTTCATTCATTAATAATAGCTTCAAACATATTTTGTTTCTGCAATCACAAGTTACAGTAGGCTATATGAAGTTGACTATTTATATTTTCTTGGTGAGTAAAAAAAAAAAAAAAACTTGATATTATGCACAGCTGTCCAAACATGTCCAAATCAGTTGTGCAATATCTAAGCCTGTACTTGGTATAAACTTAAGACCATGACAAGCCTCACTAAAGTAAATGCAGCAACGCCAAATGAATTCCAAGAAAAGTGTAATCAGTTCACCCTAACTGATCTTATTCTGGTTGAAGTACAATGCATGTCAGCAGCTCATGTCCATATTTGCATATTTGTAAATCTCTCCACGTATCCTTCAACAAACCGTCTAACAATCCATACCAACAACTTTTTTAAAATGTTTTTTTTAAATGAAGAGTTTAATATGGCAGTGATGTTGAGAAGAATTCCTCACTGTTATTTCACTTTTTGCCAAGGTTTTTTATCGACCCCTCTATGTTCTGGGAGGTGTTTAAAATGACACTTGTTTCCATAGTGACAACCAGTTGTACGCCAGAAGTAACACTCATCTCCATTCACTGGACCAGTTGTTTTAAGCTGCTCAAGGGTAGGTCTGAAAAATGAACAAAAAGATATTGTGAATCTATGGAAAATATGAAAGAATTATCTATCTTTTAGTTTTCAGTTATCTTTCACTTACTGATGCCTTAAAAATACATGTGAAAACAAAGGCACTGCTGAAGTTTTGTCTACAAATGGCCTGAATGTAAAAATCTCTACAAAATCATCTTCAGTGACTGAAAATCAGATACTTAAAATAGTCTTTTGCTTATGTTTTGAGACATAGCCATCTTTTTAATCCTTACTTTGATATTCCTCCTCCTCCTCCTGATGCATTTTTCTTGAGCAGTATGTTTGTATTGGTGATGGGATTATCAGGAAACTTAATCAGAAGTCTTTGACCAGCACATTCAAAGCCCTTAATAAAGAATAAAAGGATATTTCATTTTATTTTGAACAAACAATATTATTAAGATTGATCACTTTCAAAACTTGGTTTATTCTTACTCTCACATAAGAATGAACAGGAAAACATATATTTCCCTTATTCCAAATTCCACTTTTCTTTAAAGAAATCGTGCACTAAACTCTTTGTAATGAAAATTAGACAAACATCAATTTTTTTCATATTCATAAACCAAGTTCAGAAATTTGTTGTCAGGTTCTTTAAAACAAGAATTTCAATTTTTAAACCTAAAGCCATACTGATTAGTATCACCTTCATATTGGTTAGACCTTATGAAAAATTATGTACAAATATATATTAAGAAGATGGGCCAAAGATGAAATATATATGTAAAATGCAAGTAAAAAAACATTTAACATCTATTCAATAATTTCCAAATTAGTCTTAAAATTACACAAAAAGTATCATATCATGTAAATCAATTAAAAGAACATTAATCAGTCTTGCAGCATTTGCTGGCTGACCTGAAGGCCGTGCATTGCTTTGCCTGCAGACTCTTTATTTTTGAAGTTCACAAAAGCACAATATTTTTCAGGCAAGAGACGGACACTGGCAACAGAACCATACCTGAAATTCAAAATGTAACTTAAAATTAGCCATTAAAATATAAGCATTCCATATCATAGTCCCGTCCAATACTTTTTCCTCCTAAGGTGGTTTGTATAATGACACAGTGACAATGAAAGAGGCAGACACAAGGTAAAAGCAAGGTTTTTTAAAGCTGCACACAAGCTAGTAAAAAGACATGAGATAATTCCCACTGGGACTCTCATCAGCGGAAGCACAAAGAGAGCGCATATAAAGACAAGCAGTAAAGCTGTCAATTTTTTCAGCTTTGTAGAAATTGATGCAAGGAGAGGCAATAAAAGGTAATGATGAAGCTTTCATTTCACTGTGTCATGGCACAAACCCCTTCCAGGTAATTTTTTTTCTGACCTGCATCCCATTCATTGCCTTGCTGGCCATCACAGGGGTTTTAAAGTTGATAAAGGCGCAGTACTTTCCAGGCAACATTCGCATATTTGTAATGGTACCAAATCTGAAAGCATTGGGGGAAACAACAGGGTGACGTTTTATTTATAATCATTGCTGAATCAAACTGACAACAGATTTATCTGATTTGCTGTAATTGTTATACTCTTAATCACGGGGTTTTAGCAACCCTACCATAGTACTTGATTGTTTCTATTCTGCCTGAGAGATCATACTCACTTAGAAAACAGCTGGGTTAGCTTCTTTTCAGTGACTTCTGGCAGTACATTTCCTACCCAAAGTGCTGTTAGACCTTCTGGGTTGCAGGGACTGAAATTCATACAAATAGTCATATTTATTCAATCATTTATTTATTTACTACTACAACATTTCATGTTTCATGATCTCTGCAACTAAAAACAAATAACAGATAATACACACTACTCTACAATTGCTTTCAAATACATATCAAATCTAAATTAAGTGTTCAGTTTCTTCTCAACACTTACTCCATTTTCACATCAGATCCTATTTGTGGTTGTATATTATTTTTGAGTATGACGGGTGGCACCCTAGCAGGAGCTGGCTGGACATGGATGTTGTAATCATCTTCATCAGAAACATACACTTCTCCTTCTAATGTGGTTTCAGGGACTGAAAATAACATTTTAACAATGGACTTATATTCAATACGAGAGGAGTTGTTCCACTGTTTGAAATTTTACAATCAAGCAGACCACTATAACAGGCCTAACAAGATCCTTCAATCCTTTGTGAATAGGAGAACTACACATAATTTATTTTTTTCAAAATCTTTCATAACATTAAATTCCATGATAGCTTTTATTTTCATATGGATATATTATTTTGTTTTGCAACACAAGTAAACTTACCTGCTGCTTTTCCGACTCCTGCTAACAAGGAATCCAATGCTGCTTGGACTGTGCCATGCTGCCTGATGGCGTTCTCAGCCTGTTGGCGCGAAAACCCCATTTCCTATTCAAAACACATCAAATCATCTTTCATAAGCAATATTCTGTTGCTGTAAGACATTTTTTACATGTTCAATAGTCTTAAATGGAACAATCAAGGCAATTTAGAATAGCATTGTCACAGCAATGAAGGAAAATCTTACCGTCAGCTGGTATGTCCGAACTCGTAACAGTTCTTGCATGGCATCTTCACAATGCCTGTCTAGTTTTAAAACTTGCATAAAAGCCTGTTCTGCATCAGCATAAAGCTAAGGGAATAAGAAATTTACTTTGTTTCATTTTATACCATAAGTTTATCATTTTATACTATACAACTTTTAAATGTTTACTCTTCTCCAGACCTTAATACACTCGAAATGGTACAAGTAACAACTGGCATAATTTCAGAAAAATAAATTTACTTAGATTTATACAGTGGTAGGTATGCAGATGGAGTAAATATTTCCAAAATAAATTCACTTACTTTTAGACCAGCTAAAGCTCTCCCTTTTCTAAAGAATCCTTTTGCCCAATCTATGGCTAAATGTATTGCTTTATCTGCATCTCTTAAAGCTCTGGATAATAAATTAAACACAAAAACTTGATTCATAATCAGTGATAATAATCTGGATAATCAATAATGACATGTTACACTTCATTCATCTGCCATTTGTGCAAGAAAAAAAAATCACATAAGTTGATATCCAAGCGAAAGATATAATTAGAAAATAAATATATATATATAATTCTTTTTTATTCTCAAAGAAAAACATTAAGTAATTTTCATCAAGATATTAACTTACTTTTCATATTGTTGTAGCCTATCAAAACAGTAAGATCTGTTGCCAAAAAACCTGTAAAACAATACAAATAAAATATAATATTTTCTTATTTCAATGTTTTGTAATATTTACTAAAAAGCATCTTGCTTTTAAAATATATCAAATTGATAAAAATTTATCCTTATTATGAGAAAACTAATAAAACTTTGTTCATCTTGAGAAGAGAAGACTATGAAAAGACTAATAAAACTTTGTTCATCTTGATTTTCCACAGCAAGTAAATAAATTTATACATATTGAGACAGTAATTTGAGAGAATGAAAAATGTTGAAGTTAATGTTTATAACCTAAGGAGATTCTTTAATTCCTTCCCTTCTGCCAATTTACCTTCTTATATAAGCAATGACAACAGCTATAGGCACCTCAACATGAAAATATGCATCAGATACATTTTCACCTCTGTAGAAATGTCAGAGACACTTACCTAAAATCTCTGGAATCTAATTTTATGGCCTCAGTGAAAAGATCTATGGCAGCATTGTAGTGACCCAAGTTAGCCATTTCATTTCCCCTGACTGAAAACAAACAATAGAGTTTAAGGCATTGTTTCATAATTCACAGTGACATATTGTAAACTGAATATCTTTTAATTTACAGATTTCTGTCCATAACTTTGATTTACTTAGGCTTCAATGACACAAATCTTGTGTCAACAGCGTTGCTTACCAAACCTATCACTGCATTGTACAACAGCATACAATAAAGTTGACTTGTATAACACATTAGTAACAATACAATCAAATATGAAAACTTACTAGCAAGCTGCCGACTACGTAAAACGATAGGGTCCAGCTCTTCTGCCTGCAAAATTAATCATAACTGTAAACATGGCAGGTATATGTATTTTTTGCATTCTGACTTACATATGTAACATAAATCTATGGGAATGTAACTCTGCCATGTTACAGGGGAAGGCTTTGAACAAACTGTAATCAAACAGTTTGACAGGGATTAAGTCAAAGAATTAATATCCATGTCTGAAAATGTTCCAAAGTCATTTTTTATGTCTACATATCCTGAAAAGCTACTTATCTTCCCCAATTCATAACTTAAAGTGATAAAATCCCTCAATTAAAACTCCCAGGGTCAATATTTCTCTTTGAGTACAGGACCACATAGTGGAATAAATGACTGGCCAGTCATTGATTTAAATTTTCATTATTTTCAATTAAAATTTGAAAATTCATAAAATACCAAATTCATGTGCACGGACAGGTAGAGCACTGATTTAGAAGAGTGAAAATTGCTTTTCCACAAAGAAAAATCGAATTTGCAGGAAAATTTTGGTTAGGATACTTTCCGATTTAAGCAATAAAAGTATAAGGAAACTAAAGGGATCTCAAACATTTAACTCACCTCTTCATCTTCTTGATTCTTCCTATATTCTGGATTTTTTGGATCTTTCTTTGTTTCCTTCTTTGATTGTGTTGTAAAATTATCAATGCCTCCCTTCTTTTTCTTACTGACAACTTTTGTGAAAAATGCTGAACTAGGGTCAAATTCCTAGTGAAATGTAATTATAAGAATTTAGGTCATTCACTTATAACTTTGTTACAAAACTACTGTGCATCCATTCATCAACTTTGTTAAAACCCACACATAAATGCTGGCATTTCTTAATAAAGAACCACCCAATTAAGTCTTTTGCAATTTATTTGTTCAGCTCCCAACAAATTGCAACTTTAAAACAACACATTCAATGACTAAACAAAATTTCATTTAGATAAACATTCAACCTAAATTCTGCTAACAGAGAAGTCCTCAGAGAGTGAAAAAATACCTCTTCAGAATCTGAGTCCTGTTTATCTATTTTTCTGCCATTAGGCTTTTGTTTTTCTTGTTTTTCATCCTGATGGCTCTCATCTGATTTCTGTTTGGAAGACTTTTTCTTGGCTTCTTCTTCTTCCTTTAAACAAATGAAATCTTGTGAAAAACCCACATAATAATGACCATATAAAGACATGCCTGATTTCATTCAACAGACGTGATGTCTGCAGACAAAACTCTGATTCACTTAACTACCTTTTTAAAATTTGTTTAGCTACAGCAAGTTAAGCAAAGATCTGAATAAAATAAAAACTTATAAAGGACTTCAAATGTCAATATTACTCCAGCACTGCACTTAAATAATCATGATAACTCTCTCTCTATATATATATATGTATTTATGAACTTTTCATTTACCTTTTCCTGCTGTTCTTGGACCTGTTTTTCTATTCTTTTCCGCTCTCTTTGCCTCTGTTCAACATAAAAGGAATGGATTACTTCTATTCTCAGTATATCAAAATATTAACTCTTATAATTTTATTCAGCGCATCTAGAAATCCTCAATATAAGCCAATCCATAATTACATTAACATTAAATGATGGAAGTGAGTGGTTAAGAGTTTTGCAATACCTTTTTCTTTGCTCTCCTTTTCTCTGCTTTCCTCTTTTCTTTTTCTTCTTCTGTTATCAGTTCTTCTGCATTCTTTTCTGCTTCCTGATACACAAATAAATAAACTGATACCAAAAGAGATGATATCCAATATACCAAAGAAAATCTCTACCTCTTTCTACTATTCTAGGTGTAATTTGGTTTACTTATGTTAAAGTCACAGATAAAAGTTAACCTTGTCAGTTCTACGTGAAGGGTCTTGGGGGCAGAAATACAACACCCAAATAGGCAAATAAATCCAAAAAACTTTCATGTTATAAAAACTGAGACTCCAAGCAATTATCATCTTAATATATATATATATTTAATTTTGGTGAATGTTCAAGACTACTGAACTTTTCAATGTCTGTATTTTTGCAACTTTTTGTAACAGGGTTTACTTGCCAGCAGACAAAACGTACCTCTGGTGAAACTTTTTTCCATGTCTGTCCTGTATCTGTAATAGAAGAAAGTATGGGTTCTGAAGGATTGAATTCTATACTTCAAAAACTTTTTCTGTAGCTGTTTGTCATCTTAAATATTTTAACTTGTTACTGGCAAGTAAGGTCTCACTAAGTTCTCCTTCGAAAACCAATCCCCATATTTCCTAAGGTAGACCAAGCCCCAGTTTCACAAAAAACTAGTCAGTTTCCTGGCTTAATTGACTGGGATTTGATTTCATTGAGTGCATTTGTCCATAAAATTATTACATCTCATCTAACCATCATAATAAAAGAAAAAGACCCATTAGGACCTCTCATAACAGCAACAAAATAAATAAACAATAAATATATTAATAATAAATAATAATATTAAGTAATAATAAATTAATTATTCAAACGAGGATAAAATCCACTAACCTATCTTTTGTTTTCTTAAATCGTGTTTTGTTTTTACTTTATCTGCAAACAAGCTCAAATAATCAACATCATCTTCTAAATCACTTTCATCATCATAATCATACTCATCATCACTGGTATTGTATCCATTATAACCTGAAAATAATAAAGGGATTCAAGTCATTAAATCTTAAAATGGCATGGAGACAGGGGAATTTGGAAGAGAGGTTGTGTTGTTGTTGTTTTTTCTTTCTTTTTTTTTTTTGCAACAGCTTATATTCATGCACCAGATATCATGTAACAGTTCTACAATATCTTCCAAAACAAACACGAGAAATCATAAGAGTATAAAGGTTACACTTACTGGTAGTTCTCGCAAAGAATATTTTTTGAAACAGCTCAAACATGTCAGGCTGCAAGAGAAATGAAAAACAGATTTATTCTAGCATTCAACTGACCTGAAAATTTCAAGAGTGGATCTTAAATCCTATGTTCAGGCTTCCCTTTACTTTCATATATCATAATCACAAAATAATAAATTCAAAAACAAGAATCACTTTTCTTCAAAGCAATCTCACTCTGTGCAATACAGTAAAAGATATATCTATCTATGCCCACAATAGTTCTTAAAAATCTTACGTGGTCAAATCTGACATTGTTGACAATTTTTTTAATAAAAAAAACGGAGATCACTTTTTTTCTTCAAAGCAATCTCACTCTGTGCAATACAGTAAAAGATATATCCATCTATGCCACAATAGTTCTGAAAAAACTTACACATTCAAATCCAACAATTTTTATTAAAAAACAGAGATATATGTACTAGGCACCATGTTTGCAACAAGTCTTATTCATGTAACACCACTTAAGCTTTTTACAATTTTTTTGTGACAGTTGTAAACAAATTGACTATTACTTAAAATAATGGTCATGTAGTACTTACCAACGAAAGATCAAAGTCTGTTTTATCAGAGCTGTTTGGTACTGTTAATCTCTTAAATGCAGCACTAATGGCATTAAATTTCTGTAGGTAAAAAGAAATGTTTGCCATGTTATTGACTGGTAACAAAGAGCAATCTCAGGCAGTAATTGCTTTAAACTAGCCTCTTTCCCATAATAATGCAGAATTGAAAAAAAAATCAAATTAGGCTACAAAATACCTCCATTTATGTCAGATCCATTCCATTAATCTTAAAAACTTCAACAACTCAATGAAACCACTTAATCTTTTAAAAGGAAACAAAGTCAAGTGAAATAATGCTTTAATTTACAATCCATTTCTTATTCAAGATATTTAAAACTACTAGTAAGAGTTATATGGCAGTGCTTAAAACACTAAAAGTTAATTTACTAATAGGTATGTTACAAATGAGTTTTTATTTTAAACATACTTTGCATAAATATGAGCACCATTTTCAAAAAAATTTACAATTAAACAATATTTTGATGTCTTCACCATCTAAAAACCAATTTGATTGCACTCTCTTACTTGGACTGATTTGTCGGAATTTTGATGTTTATCCGGGTGCCACTTCAGAGCAAGCCTTTTGTAACTGGTTAGCACAGAATCTTCATCTGCACCTAAGTATATCAAGACAAGAACAAATAATACAATTGAATGGAAAATGGTTCAGATAAGTTCATTAGTTTTTATACAGTTCAAAACACAACCTATCATTTCAATTTATGTGAATTTGAGATCAGATAAAATAGAATATTGACTGATGAGATCAGTCAGGTTTATGACAAATTAGATAAAAGGAAGATTATCAATCAAGACAGACAACAGATGACAACAATTTTGCAAGTTTTGACTTAATCTTGGAGGACACATATTTTGACAAGTAGTAACTTACGATAAAACAATAGCAGACTTCCACTTTACGTCAATATGATGTTTTATAGACCTCGCAAAAGTGGTACTACCTCAGCTACATCTCTGTCAATATTGCTTTACTATGGTCTTCTAAACATTATTACCAACTTCAGCGAATGTCTATAATACTATATGACATATCACCAACACACATTAGAATTAGTAATAGCAGAACAGACCCTGAAGAGCCAATGGTTTATTTTCCATATTATTTTCCATAAAACTACTAAAAAAAAAATTGGTTGTGGTAATGATGTTTATTCCTTTTTTTCATTAGTTTTAATATACCAATCACAAAAATAACAGAAAACAGCCAAATTTGAAGTCAAACACAATGCATGTAGGGTTTGAGGCTGGCACCACTTCATACAACCCATAACTAACCTCAGTAATCAAACCTAATATTATCATAAAGTTACTTACTAAATACATATACGCTTACACAGTTATTGATATTAAGATATTCATTTCAACTACTTTGTTTTTTTACACACTTAAATTTAACTTTTTACATAAAACATTAAAACAGCCAAAAATGTCCTGCTTCCATTTTACATTTAAAAACAAAAATATATGGACTGGTAGTAGTAATTAATAGCATTTAAACAGGTTATTTTTTTCATATAGAATGGAAAAGCTATATATTAAACCCAGAAAACGAAAATCACTGCAACCCCCATCTCCCTTAAAACCTAACCAAAAAAATACAGAAAATCCATGTATAACTCTGTCTCTACCAAGTGATAACAGTAATTTATCCTTTGGCCAAAATCATGGAGACTCAAATATCAGCGTGAATTTACAATGAGATTCCATAAAATATTTAGTTCGGTAACAGGCATCTCATTGTCAACCAGCAAACAACGATAAATAGTTTACTGAATGATAGTAGTACAAACTACAAACCTAAGTGTTTTGAACTCTCGCCAAATAATTTTGATAAGTTTTTGAAAATATCTGTCCGATATACTTACCCACGGGTAACTCAAGAATTTCAAAAGCTGTTGCTTTTGTGAGCCTCATGATTAGATATTCAACCGTAAATCCACAAAAATAACAGTAGTTTACTCAATTTGTACTGCCAATGTGCAGTCCGCCATATTTGATTTCATCTCGAATGAGGTCACGTGACAAGAAGAACAGGCGGCAACAGTCAAACACGCGTGAAATTTCGATAATTCTCTTGTTGTGTAGTTTTTGTGCAGGTGCTTCTCAAAGTCGTTTTCTATTTCTGTTTTTAATCTCAAGTGTTTTTATCAGGTTTAAAAAGAAAATCAGGTGCCTTTTTTAATATAATTTTTTTAATTTGTGCTGCATTTTAAGATACATATGATACTTACAAATGAATATAGAGAAGACCACATACAACTTCACAAGTTAGCAGACGACACGACACACTTAGGGCTGATTAACCATTCCTTCTGTGTTCCTTAAAGGATGAATATTCAACAATATAAAAGGCAAGAAAAGGGATACCTTATGTCAGGAATGTAAGCAACATAGGTTACCGTTATATTCCATATAAATTGTAAATTATGACAATCATTTATAATAAAGTTATAACTTTTCAACTCATGTCAAGATTTAGCACGAAAACTCTTGCGTGACCTGTTGACGATTCTGATATGTACTGGCCGCTGTGCATGAATTTTCGTGCTAGTCAGGATTTAGATTTATGATTTTAAAAACAAGTTTTATCAAATCGCGAAGCATACGTTTAAAATTTACATTTTAATCCCCTTCACAGGTAACAAAGATAATTGTAGGATTTATTATAATTACTATGAAATCAGAATTATAATGCTTATTATATTATACTGATTACTTTATTCACTTCAGGTGGTCAAATATGGTAAATGTAAATTCTAGGAAGAATTGCATCCCAATATTCAAACTGAAGACACAACAACGAAAGAGAGAATATATGAAATTGGCTCTTCTTGTAGACCTTAAAAATTGTGATAAAAGGCTGGGAAATAATAAAGATGAGAAAGGTGTTGACTATTTTAATATTGTAAAATGAAATATAAATAATTACTTTCAAGATCCATGATATATTTAATTTGCATTATATTCATATACTATTAGTGTATAGCAATTATGTCATTTAAACCATGTGGATCATTCTGATTGGCATAGAAGGAACAGTCTTTTTTAAGTTAAAAAAATGAAATTTGCCTGTATATGTATAATATATGTGAAGTAATTTTGGCTTTTTTTTTTTTTTACATTTTCAGCCTTGCTCTTTCCTGATGACATTAATACAAGCTTTAACCAAGGCTTATTGTCAGTGAATACCACCTTCAAATGGAAAAAAGGCAAGTTGCCAAAGTCCTTAAAAACTGGACAGACCAACCTAGACTATTTAAATATTTTCAAATAATAATATTCTTTGTTTATTTAAAGGTAAGCAGATATTCTTATTACATACAAAATTTGTGATAACGTCACTGTCAGATTTCCCATTATTTCAAAAGAAAGGACATTTGATCAGTGTTTCCTAATTGTAAATAAAATATTTTTTATTATCTTTTTATTTATTGATTTGTAATTACAGAGCAGATAATTGAAGAAGTTGCAAGTAGAAATCAAATGCTAACAGAAAATGAAAGGGCGCCTTGCAACAAAATAATCAGCAGTCTGGAAGAGGATGCTGAGCTTGCAGATGTGGCCATGCTCATTTCACAGCAAATTCGTGAAAATAAAGGGCAATGACATCTGAGCGTATTAGACTGGCTACTGAAAAATGGCTCATTCAGCATGCAAGAACAAGCTATTTTCATGTGAAGATGAAAAAAAAAAGGAAAAAATGTCTTCAGAGATAAAGATGGTGCAATTTCCCAGATTCATCACCTTTTTGTCACAAAATGCCATCTGCACTTTAAAACATTTTGGCATCATCACCCAGATTCAGTTCTTTGTAATGTGACAGTAGTCATGTTATTTGCAGAGTCAAAGATATACTGTTCCTCCTGAAAATAGGTATCATTACGAGCTTTCTGCTGGCACTGTCTAAAGAGAAAGGTTATTGCGGGACTAATAACAATGGAGAACAAAAACAAGTTGTAGCTCCTTTTATACCAAGGAGTTGGTAGGATGGCTGCCACTATCATTTCCAAGCACTAAAAACACCATTAAAAGTACAGAGTTTATTAGATTTATTATTATTACTATTATCATATTTTTGTGTAACTTTGTTTTACAAAATATTTCAGTTGAGGTTGTTTTATGTGAATGTTTGAAAAGCTAAGTAACTTGTTAACCGAGGCCATTAGAGCAGATTACCTGAGATATGGTAATATTTTACAAATGCAAAATAAAGTGTTATAGTCACTGGATATGAAAAAAAAATTAGAAAGGCCATATTTTAAATATTTAAGAAAATAAGTATTTACAATACTTACAATTTACAATACACCATTAAGAAGGTGATATGCCTGAGAAAACTAAAATGTTCTAAATTATAATAAAATTTTATATCATGCACCAAAGCTATTGATGGAGAGATATGGCAGAACCTGGTTAGGGAAATGTGCTCTGAAACCTTAAAAAGATAACAACTGTTTGTTTTAGCCAAAAAATGAATTTTCCTGAGGTTAACGACAATTTTCCCATCCTTACCAATGGTGAATCTATTTCTACATTCAAATGATCAATTTTCAAATAAAAGTTAGTCCCTGTTTTTTTTGTTTTTTTTTTCTAAAAGGCAAGCACAGATTTCAGAATAATTGCTATAACTTTTTTTGTGGTAAAATAAAATGTATTATATTTCTATGAGTTGTTTACATTCTATTTATTGTGTAATATAATTTCATATGAAGAGTTGTTATCCCTTTAATTTTAGTGGAAAGAAAAAATGAAATAAACATAGAGCGAGAGAGGAAAGGTCAGGAAGAAAATCCAAATCAGTTTTAATGAAATTTTTACTTTGAGGATTTTGCAAATATGCATAAAAATTCAACAAAACAATACATTTTTCTACAATGAATATATTTTCATGGGAAGAAAAGCTTCATTTACAATGATAAAATTGAGATCAAAATTTGTAATCAATACATCTAAAATTCTATCTAAAATACTTATTCTAAAGATGTATTGCTAAGTTCAACTTTAGCTGTTGTTAATAAATTACATACATGTGTTTTAATTGTAGAGAACTTCTATTATGGCGTCCTAAGTCTTTAGTTTTCAATATGCTAATATTTGAAGCACCTTACATCACTGAACCTTGTCTACTGGCTCAGCCTATTCATACAAAGTGTCAAATTTATTGTGCAAAAGGTTTCATGAGAAATACACATCTAAGAGACAATTACTAAAAATCACTGCTAGCTGATCAGAGCTGTGCAATTATATTTACACCCACTTGTATAATACTAAAAACAAAACTAACTACAGGGTTTCCTTGTATATTGCATTGAGATATTTCAGTTTATATTTCCAATTTTTTGGCTTTAAGGGCCAGTTCTTGAGATAAGAGACAAAATAAAGTTTTTCAACAGATTTTTCGAGGTCTTCACCAATTTTCCAGTTTTAACAACCATCAACAAGTTGATCTACCAGCCCATTATCATTTACGGAAATGCCATTTCACTGCTATTTTCTATTGAACAGATAGATTTTTTTTTAAATTTCACTTCCAGCACTTAGATTCAGGGTAATAATCTTGTTACTAAGAAAGGACATAAATGAGGCAGTAGTGAAAAACCAGATTAAATCTGGCACTCTCCAAAATTTACTTCTACTTCACAAACATGTTTAAAGTCAAGTGTACCATCAATTCATTACTGCATAGTTCCTGACTCAATGCTGCCATTATCAAATGTTAGAAAAATGTAAAATAAAAGTTAAAAAAATTCATGTGCAGAGATGCTATATAACATTCTTCAATTTAACAATTAATACAATAAAATCAATAAGCAATCTTTTATATTAATGTGTTCATGACACAATTAAAAACAAGCCAAAGAAATGACATCACATCTATCATAAAAAGGAAGTATATTGCATAGTAGATATTATCAGTTCTTATAATATATATACTTGAATGTTATTATAAATTACAATTCCAAAAGTTTCCTTATGCACAAAAAACTGTTTCTAAGTTAAAAATAAAAACGCCAGAAATTTTCAATAAAACTGACCATGCACAAACACATACAAAATGTGGGCATGGTAGATAAAACGTTTCTGAATAACTTACCAAAATTCAAACTTCATCAAACCTTTTAGATTTCCTCTTCAACTGTGAGAATCCTTTTATTATTTTGCAGCAAGAAGAATCTCTTTTAAATGTCTGTTTTTATATGTTTCTTGCATATAACTGTACTATTTCATTCTGCAGACATATAGGTTAAGTTACACTGGCATTATTTCTATAGCCAAACACTCTGTGTGCTTTCGGTTAACGAACATCTCTCTTGTGCATTTTCAAATTGGGATATCTGAAATATAAATTGGAAGCGTAACACATTATATAGTTTGAACAGTAAAAAAAAACAAGTAAAAAAAAATTAAAAACATGTAAATAAACAATCACACACACACATACAATCATAATGTGGAGATGAAATATACTGTTAGATTTATTAGCAAAGTATCCATCATACACTCAAACAAAAGCTTATTCTAGATTCATAAGTGTTACGATAGAAAAATTTTTAATAAATAATTGTGAGGTCTGTTTGTTCAAATTTTAAATGAGAAATTTTAATATAAATACATCCATCAATTTATCATGGCTCAGTATCATTTCTCTGAAAAAATTCTCTTCCCAACCAATAAAAATGCCCTATTGACATTATCATGTTTTAATATGCCTATTAATTATTGCAGAACACTACGGTATCTCTTTTGTAAAAGAGCTTAAACAAAATAACACATTTGTTTTATGACCAAATGTTGAATTATATTTATCCCAGGACTTTATGTACAAATGAGGAATATGAAGAGTAAGATTATAAGAAATGCTATAAGTAAGCAGGATGAGACGGAACCAACTTTTACTCTGCAAATTGAAGGAAAAAGAAGGTTATGCCATTTATTTCAGAAGAACAAACCGAGGTCAAATTTTCTGGTTTTCCCTTGGTTATGGTGACAAAATTCAGATTTTGATCTTCATGTGAAAATCTCTATGATACATTTAATAATGTACAAACTGAATAAAGAATAATGATGAGACTGCATTCATCCACTCCCAGGTGTCAGTATATATATTATTTAGAATTCAGTATATTGCAACTTTCTGGAACATTAAAAAATGTTAACTTTTGTCTGCAGCTGAAGTAAGAATAACTTTACCTTCTTTAAAATCTTGCTAGTACTCAGAAAGTTTGATCCAAGCTTTGAAAGATGTTTATTAATTTTTTTCACGGTTTTTGAGACTCTGCAACTACTAATAACATATCAATTTCTCAGTAGAGTACTGTTAGAGAGCATCCACTATAATCTACAATATTCACGAAAAAAAAAAAAAATGCTTAGTAAAATGTTTGGAGTGGGATAAACTACAAATTTATGTTTACTTCATGAATACCAATATTAAGGAAACCAGAATAAAAAAGCTTTTAAAATCACAGAGTGAAAGGGAAAAATAAAGCTCACCAAAAGTCATTGTGATGAGGAACGTGACTGGAAGAGAAAGAGAAGAACAACATATAAAAGTAAAAATAAAAAGAAAGAAAAAAAAAAACAAAAGACCCAAATCTGAAAATGAACTAACAATAACTTAGGAATTTGATATATTAGAAAAATAAAGATGACAAGAGCTTAACATCTCTATCTCTACCAGTAAAGCAGAAAAACGGCATACAACATGCAAGATATGAAGTGAAAACCTCCATGTTGTCCAAATTAGGCCCTAAAGAAATTGATCTTCATTTGTAAATGCTTTCTCAACCATTACCTGGTCATATTTTATAAACATATGTTAGAATTTAATTATATGGAGAACTTTTTCACATTCCTTCATAATTTGACAAATTTCATAGTTTCCCCAAGTCTTATAGGATGTATCTTTATTTTTTATTTGACTATAAATTTGAACAATTACTGGAAAATGTAGGTGATTTTTTTCAATGGGCTAATCTTATTTGTTTTAGTGAAAATTTTCTAATTGTGACTAAGGTTTCTATCATAATGCAAACTACATGTGAAACAAAAACATTAAAAAAATTAATGGCATCACAAATATGCAACTCATATACTGACATTTGTAAAATATAAAATAAATTGCAAGAACCAGTTTTCTCCTATGCTTTTGATAAAAAGAAATCAATAATTATGAAAAAATTAAGTCAAGCAAAGGTGGAAAAGTATAAGCACATGCAAAGCACTTCTGATACAAAATAACATTAAATTTTTTAGACTCACACTCAAATACTAATTAATTTCATATCAATGTAAATTCAACATTCATTCGCAAGGCAGCTGCTCTTGTTTTTCTAAACAGACTAATTATATAATTATTATTGAAGTCATATAATCTTACTTTTTCTTAAAATTAAAAATCACAATTAAATTTCAAATTTAATATATTGATATAGTTTTTTTGACAAACTATAAAAACATTTGGAAGTACCATTTACATCCATTTAAATTACTTATCAACATAAAAGATTATTGGGGAGGAAAAATTCAGTTTACACTTTACCTTTTTTTGATGTTTTGAAGAAACTGTTTTGTTGATGATAGCAATCCATGAATACATATCTTCACAGGTATCACACTAAAAAATGAGAAATATTTCAACATTCTATACAGTAAAGCTATTCAAAGTTAGGTATACTCTAGAAATTAAATTCAAAAGTATTTTTCACAAGTAATGCCACTTACTTGTACATAAAAAGTTCTATTGCGGGTCACCAGTTCAAACAAGTTGTCTCTGTCTTTGTATCTATATTAAGAAAAATGTAATATTTAAATGATTTATATGATAACTGCAGTTGCAAAATCAATATGTATAAAGAACAAACAACATTCCTCAACATGCATATTTACATCATGGAATAATTTATTTATATTACCTTCGCTAAATAATATACCAAGGATGAACACAATTTTTTGAGTACATGCACTTAAAATATCTTAATTTACCTCTCAGTCTGCTTAGCTTCCTTAACATTAAGGATATCTATAGATTTGATTGGTCTTTTCCCCTACAAAAAAATGATTGAAAAAAAGGTAAAATCTAAACATAATACTGTCTAGCTCCATTCTAAACCAATAGCACACTTCTAGAAATGCTAATTTATAAACAGACAAATGAATCAGTAAGTTCATTATGAAATCTAGTCTTGAGGAAAAGTAAACATCTTTATACAAAAACAATAATATCAGTGATAATACACAAACCTGCCATTTCTCATTTTTATAATATGAAATTCTGTCTTCATCCAATACAAAAAATCTTCTTTTCCAATTTTTCACCTGAACAAAAATTGATGGAAAGGTAAATATCCTGGAATAATATCAATCATTACATATCATTTTAACTTACTAACAATCACTTGTAACAGATTAATTATTAGACATACTAGTCACTGATTTAGAAAATTCCTTACCACACCCCCTTGTTTAACACAGTATCCTTGGTGGATGGACTCCTTTTGATGAAAAATTTTGTCATCCTCATCTGAACTTGTGCTGCTTAAGTCATCTTCACTCTGCAAACATCAATTGGAAACGATAATCACAACTGCTTCACACTTATTGTGTGTGTGTGTGTGTGTGTGTGTGTGTGTGTGTGTGAGAGAGAGAGAGAGAGAGAGACAGAGAGAGAGAGTGAGAGAGTCCTACCATGACTGTCTTTTGAATGGCTCCACCAACTATCTCAGTCTTATAAGCTTGAGAATCACTAAAGCTTCTTCCTCTAGCTTCATCGAATGTTGCAGATTTTGGCACCTGAATCAAAGTTCACATAAAACAATTAAATTATAAACACATGTAAGTTGTTTCCATTTGTCTAACTTTGAAAATGCAACAAGAGACAACTTTAAACATTAAACACAATTTAACAATCAGGTTAAAAGATCAGGCATGCTATTTCCGAGGTTAATGCATGCGTAAATAAATAGCTATGTGACTAGAACAAATATGATGCCAGAATGGATCTACACTTCAATAATTAATGGAATAAGTAATCAACACATTTTGTAATTATGGCAAGTTTTCAAATGATTATGATGAAAATTAATATATTTAAACTTTGTACTTACTGTTATCTTTGATGCATCTGTTAACAGCTTTATCCATTCTTCTTCTTCCTCTTTGCTCTGTGATTTGAAAAAATGTCTTTTCCCTGCTACTGTTACAGCTTGAGAATAAGAAAGGAAAAGCAGAATACACCAGCAGTTACAAAATGACTCATCAAACATTAAAACATATGATAAACATGAAAAAAAATACTTGAACTGTAAAAACCCCTCATTAAACATTCCCAACTCTCAGTACTTACCAAAGCAGTATGGAAACTTGGGTCTTTGCTTGCTAACATCATTTACCTATAAAAACAAAAAATATTTGTCAAAACAAAAGACTGTGTGCAAAAAAGCTTTCTAGATCTACTTTATAGGACAGAGCATTAAAATGTCATCGGAATTTTACATTTAACTATGAAGGTATGGAAGTCTTCTATCAATTATGCTATATCATAATATGTAGCATTTTGAAAAGAGAGCTTCTTCTGAAAATTTCTGTCAAAGTCTATTTCTGCCAAACCACTCTGGATGGTGACTAGGTATGTAATTTTGATCTTATTTCTACACATACCTGGGATATATACTGAGTTGGTATCACACCCAGTGGATTAATGTGTGATTTCTGAAAAAGGACAATTATATTTCTTCCTGTTTGTCTGATACACTTCCTTGTAAAAACAGTATTTTAGTTAATGTTCTTTTTTTTTAAGGAAGAACATGTCCTGCAAATAATTTTTTTTAATTCGTATGTATACAATACCATATTATTACTTTATCCCAAAACAACACTTATATATATGTAAGTTCATATAATATTCAATTCTACTAATTGTCTTTTGTTTATTTTTATTTATTTATTTATTTATTTATTTATTATTATTATTATTATTATTATTATTATTATTATTATTATTATTATTTTTACCTTAGGATCCTCTGTGTAATAAGCCAATTTTTTGTCCTTCTCTAGACGGACAAAAATCTCAACAAAGTGCCCGCTGTTTTCCTTCTCTTCATACTCTAGATAGCCGCATGGCCTACCCTCCCCGTCCCAGGATAGCATGGTGGACTAGGGCATGCTAATAATAAATATTATTGAAATAAATATCAATAATACCAATTTCAGGAAAGTTATTGGGTAGAGTAACTCCAATTAACCACAAGCAAAAAGCTGATAGGATTAAAATACATTCCTGAAATAGGGAATTGCTAATTTTATAAAAACACCCTTGAATATCTAATCTAGAATGGAAATTGAAACTACTGTTCTATTCAAAACGTCTTTTTTATGTCTTCTGATGTGTGCTATATTACGTAATATAGGTGATAAAATATAGATACCATACATAGCAAATACTAGAAAACATAAAAAAAGCAGTTCTAACGCATGAAACATTGTGCTACCATCGCAACTGTGAAAGTGCAACGGTTAATATGGAGGTATAAATTTTAAATGCGGCTTTTAAGTGTAGATGGCGACTAAAAGCACGCTGTAACAGGTGCTCCAGTTGATGCAAAAGTACATATTGTCCCTAAAACATGATGCACATTAATGAGCACAACTGTTCATGAATATAGTTCATATTTACCTGTTTGATTCCCAGCAGGGGTAAAAAAGCTGAAGCTTCCGTGATTTCATCTGAGCCTCCAAACACTAAAGAGATTTGAAACAAGACAAGCTAGAACCAAACAAACCAAACCAGATTTAGTACGCCTACCGGTACGTAACACGGCATTTATAAGAAATATAGATAAGTTATTTACGTTACATAAAGATTGAAAGTAACAGTATCTTTAATCTTAAAGAAGGAAAACTTTCCAATTTCTAGAAGGATTTTGGATATCTTAATTTTGAATTAATAAGGTGAGTTGATACATATCATGACGTACCGGTATATACATGAAGTATCGAAAGTGAGTTCAAAATCCGTGTTGCGGACTATTTGGAACTTGTAGCTTGCCCCCATGCCTTTAGAATTATGATGATTTGGCGCGTGTAGATCAGCAAGCCTTGGAATTGTTGCTGAAGAAAAATCGCCATAAGTTTTTTAAAAATCAAATTAGCCCCCATCCCCCTTCCCCTTATTTTCATTCCAAGACTATGGGCCTACAGTGATTCTGCTTGTATTTAATTCTGAGACGAAAAAACGATAACTGAGCGAGTGCCACTTTACGAGAAAGAAAATTGTTATGTTATTTACATTGGGGTAATGAATGTTCATATGATTGTATTTCTTTTTCGAAAGGTTCAGTGTTTTGTGATTATAATAGTACGCACGTTAAAAATTTCGTAAAAGGATATTCTGTTGGCGTTCATCATCATTGTCCTGTAACTGTTGGTAAATTTTATGGGTAAAAATCCGTATCAATGTATTATATCGTTCTACAGGACTAAGGCAAATTCTCGCTAATATAAGGGCCTACATAAGTTGACTCATAAGTTGTCACCTCTGTCACAATTCTCGTTAATGCTAAGAGGTATCGTTATATTTGTGGCACACAGTGTGATTGGTAATTTGTTAGAGCACCAGCGTTGTTGCACTTTCAATGGCGAAATGTACCAGGGTAGTGTTTGTTGGGGCAGAACATAATCCGTGTTGTTTGATTGATGACTGCACCGTTCCAACAATAGGAGATGGGGAGGTTTTGGTCAAGGTCCTGCTGGCGACTGTGTGTGGCTCTGACCTGCACACCATATCTGGCCAACGAAAAGAGGCGACACCAAGGTAAATATCAGTGTTCTAGAGCTGATATATATATGTGAAATGGAGGGATATTTATTATGCTCCATCCATAATAAATAGGCCTGCAGACATAGATGTAGTCCTTGTAAATGGCAAGTCTTAATGGATTAGTTCGCCCAAAGCTGCTGTGAAATTAATATGATACGCGTAAAACATTTGTACACCAACAAATGATATGTTGTTAAGATGTCCCCCCAGACAGCTAAAATCACGTAAAAGCTGAAGTGATATAAAGTCCCAGGTGGTTTTATATTTGTCGCTACTGCCAAACACCTTTAATTTATGACATATCCCAAGAACCCGGTAGCTAGGCATATATGGAATTTTTATTTAACCATATTTATATAAAACACTCGTGTGACAATTGGTCGTTTATCGTCGATTCCAGTGTGCTGGGTCATGAAGCTGTCGCAGAAATAGTGACCATTAACAGAAATGCAAGTAAATTCTCCCCCGGAGATCGAGTCACCTTCACCGTGGTTGACTTTTGCGGGGAGTGTGCAAGATGCAAGGGAGGCCTTGTACAGAAATGCACGCGGTTGTTTAAGGTAAGAGATGCCGTCCGTCGTGCTTCAATAACATAGTTTCATTGCAGGTGCAAACAGGACTCCGACACGAACGGTGTGCCTTGTTGCGCTAGTCTCACATAACGGTGATGTAACTGACCTTTTGCACCATCGTTAGATAAGATTAATATATTTCACGATGGAAACTGAGGTTGCTTAATGAGGTCTTTATTGATATTTATTGCCGACGTGCTTGGTGATGCAACTGTTGTCGGCCTTTATATTTGTATTAGTTAGCCGTTGGGAAAGTAAAGGGGAAAGTTGGGAGGGGGAGTGTTACTGTGCATGGTACACAGCGTTCACCTGCTGCTTCTGTGTTTTTCTCTCATAAAGCGAATTATCGTGAAAGCAGATTTTCCCTCCACTTTTCATTTATACATTAAGGGCTTTTATTCTAGGTCCTATACCTATAATTTGTTAACAATATCCCTGTCAGCTATGGCAAAGGGGATATCAATCATTGCGTGGCATTGCTGAATTTTCGACATTGTAGATATTGACGCAATGCCTTATGCATCTGATGCAGGGTAAACCTTATAACGATCGTGTATTGCAGTATGGTCACGCACAACTTGCTGACGGGACTGGTTTTAATGGATGTTATGCTACCCACATAGTGTTAAGACCAGGAACGCACTTAGTGAAGATCCCCGATCATGTCACGGACCGTATGGCCGCCCCCATTAACTGTGCATTGGCGACAATGGTGAATGTTATGAACTCTATTCCATCGATTGGGGATAATAAAGCAAATCACGTCGCCTTGATCCAGGTGGGTTACAGTCCTTTTAACGGCGCTTAAGAGAGAATATTAATTCTAGATTTATTTATAAAGGTGCCTATCCTGCTTATCAGAGCATACTTCTTGTCTGAAGAATCGACGAGTGCACACTGCTTAATCAATACGTCATTAGCACATTTTACACGTAGGTTTTATGGTAATATTGGATAAAGTGAGGACGAGATATTCCGTAACATTTAAATTAATCAATTATTCTGATTATATAGTTTTCACTAGCCTGTGCAAAGATTCGAAAACAGGATGTTTATTTAATTTTCAGGGTGCTGGACTTTTGGGATTATACGGTTGTGCATTGCTGCGAGATCGCGGTTATCAGAAAGTCTACTGCGTCGACATCAACCGAGACAGACTGACTTTGGTACCTCTATTTGGTGGAATTCCGAACTTTATCAGTGGAAATGGTATTACGTTGCTGATGATTAGACCTAATAAACAACGCTTTAGCACTTTTTTTTTTTAGAATCGTACTGAAACCTATGAAAAGTGATGATAT
Source organism: Lingula anatina (assembly GCF_051362555.1). Lineage (NCBI taxonomy): Eukaryota > Metazoa > Brachiopoda > Lingulata > Lingulida > Lingulidae > Lingula > Lingula anatina. The sequence continues at coordinate 33,447,378 of NC_141767.1, forward strand.
TTGGACAGACATCTCTTATGTTTTGGTTGATTTTTGAAAAAATATTCGCTTTAAAATGAATAAAAAAGCATCTTTTTCGAGAATGAATGTTGATAGAACCAGTATATTAATCTTATGCTGGTACAAGACTTAATTAAGAATTCCCATTATAGAGTTGACAATCGACATAGACCCTGATTCCGTCGACACCGTCATCGAAGTGTGCGGCTCCCCAAATGTTATACAGCAAGGAATTTCTCTACTTAGACCAGGAGGTACTTATTTGATGGTGGGCATGGTGCACCCAAACTCCAAGCTCAATTTAACGGGGGAGCAAATCATAAGGAAGTGTTTGACAATAAAAGGTATTTGTGCTGCTTATTACTGAAACAGATTATGAACAATCCCCAATCTTGTACCAAACATAGCATTTATATATTAATAATATATTTAATTTCTAGGTTTTTTTTACATATAGTAAATCTGTCCGTAAAGGTATACTTTTAATGTTTAAAATTTAACATTTTTACAGGCATACATAATTATGGACCGGCTGATTTGGAGCAGGCCGTAGAATTTATATCTCGGACTGCAAACAAGTACCCGTTTGAGCGCCTCGTGGGCGGAGAAGAATATAGTCTTCGGGACATAACGGACGCTATAAAAGAGGCAGAACTAAGGAAATATCTTCGGGTAGCTGTGAAACCATGATTGAAGTTTGATACCACACTTGAGTGAAAAAGTATCGTTATTACACGATATGTGGCACAATCTTGCAGAGGCATTCAACCTACAATGGAAGTAAATGTGACCATTTTGGCCTCAGACATTTTGATTTTAAAACCAGAAATGTGTGTTCGCTTTTTGCTTACATTTTGATTCTAGATGTTGAAAAATGTTGGCTCAGATGTAGTACAACACGGATGGACGCAATTGTATCAGGCACCAAAAATGAAGAACGTAATATTTTGCACGTAAAACGATATTTCGGAAAACACTCCTTTCCCTGTCTTTGATGTATGTGATAAGAATAAAAAACTAGGCCAGATAACGATTCAAGTTATGAAAAGATCATACTGTAACAGAATCGAGGTTCAAAATTGGGCCATTTCACCTTACCTTATACACGGTACTTGCGTTGTATACAACCACATGTATACAGTAAAATCACGGAGTTAAAGACAACAAGTTTACTTTTTTACATCATACAAAATGATATAATGACCGATGTTAACTGAGTTTGTTTTTAAAAAAAGATCTTTTCATCGCCAAAAACTTTATTGCTCATGTTGCACCCTTCCATGCTCGTGGTAGTCATTACACCCACACCAACAGTATCTTTTAATTCTTAGCATTTGAAACCTTACAACATGAACTTAATTAACTAAAACATGAACTAAATGGTTCTGTTGGGCTTGAGATATGAAACTGAACGGAGCAATTGCTAAAAACCCCATATAACACGAAAACGAATTTCAGAACCCGACCAGTCTTTTTTCCAACTATATTGTTATAGTGCAGAATTGTTTGATAATGAAAGAGACAGAAATGCACGACAGATGCATGTCTTATGTAAGATTGTTACAAGAAGTAAATAAATCTTGTTTTACGTGTGCTCTATTAAGTGGCTTATTGGCGTCTCTTGAAATTGGGTCGGCCTGTGTTTGGAGTGCACTGATAGTGAGTCAAGCCCGAAAAGGGATTCTACCTTTAGGACTAGTCCTATTTTCACCTGCCATCAGTCCTGAAATGACGAGTACTAGGGTCTTATTTCGAGGTGTAGAGCATGATCCATGTTGTGTAATAGAAGAGGGTAAAATCCCAGAAATAACTGAAGGGGAAGTACTGGCCAAGGTACGGTTGGCTACAATATGCGGCACTGATCTACATATTTTGAAAGGACAACGCCAAGTTGCAACGCCATGGTATGTGTAATATTACTATGCTCTGATATAAGGGTTTTGTTGAAACAACGTATTTGTATTCGGCGTGTAACCTTGAAGGTCACTGCACTTAGATCATACCAATTGTCCGAACTTTGTACTGCTTACCGCCGTATATTGTTATCAGCAAGCGTTTACCTATTTCGCCATGTGATAGACATTTACTTGTCATTATCTTCCAAAATCATGGCGAGTTCTAGGGTCTTATTTCTCGGTGTAGAGCATGACCCATGTTGCGTTATTGAACGGGGCGTGATCCCAGCAATAACGGAGGGGGAAGTACTGGTCAAGGTACGGCTGGCTACAGTGTGCGGCTCTGATCTTCATACCTTGAATGGGAAACGCAAAGTCGCAACGCCCTGGTACGTGTTATAGCTAAAGGATGAGACTAATGAGATGTCAAAATGTAAGGACAGAACTGGAGCTTTCAAATGTTTTGAATGAAGTCAGTCAAATTCCTTAAAGCATAAGATAGTATTTTGAATTACTGTAATTAATTTTGAATTTTAAGATGTGAAAATGTAAAAGATGATGTTAAACCAGGTCTCTTAAAACAGGCCAAGTGATTTTTGATAAAATATAGTGTACTCATGAAAAGATAACGTCCTCTGCAGTTTCATTTCGTAAAATACACGACATGTGTTAGCGATGTGTATGCAATATACGCGAGGGCGATATAACGAGTGGATACCACATACACCCTGCAGATCATTGGTGTATCTAACTGATGTCGAGAACCAAATGTCCGGACATGGTGCATGGTTTTGCGTGGCGCACATGCATCCGACACACGTCATGTCGGGCACCTTTGTTTCAGGCATCCCCGTGGTACATGTACAATACTCTTATATGCCTGTATATACCTATGTTACATTGTTTAATTCTATACCTTACCAAGGTGAGGATACAATTGGAATGGTTAAAAAGATTAAAAATATTCCAATTTTGGTGTTTTTTATTGAGCACGGTAGCGCATCCTTTCGTGACTGTATTTATATTCCACTCTTCTACCCCTTGGCTGCACTTATACCGCTTTCCCAGTTTTTTCTTTTTCTTTCTTTCTTTGTATTTAATTGTTTAGGATTGGCATATCGATCCAAGAAAAAATTATACCTTGTACTTCTTCCAACTTTTTTATTTTTTATTTTGTATCGAGCAAGTGAGATCTCGGAGGCAAACAAATACTTTCCACTGGACCACTTACTTCTTCAAGATGACACATGTAACATGTACATTCTAAGCCCTCGTTCATCAGTCCTGCTTATTAAAATATTAAAGCACTCATCATTTTGCCACAGTGTCCTTGGGCATGAAGGGGTTGCCGAAGTTGTAGAAGACAGAAGGAACTCCAGTGCCGGACGGCTGTCACCTGGCGACCGTGTTACAGTCGCCATGGCGATATTCTGTGGAAAATGCGACACATGCAAACTTGGTCTTGTACAAAAATGTGACCACCGGTTCATAGTAAGTGATATGCCTATCAGAGTGTATTACGTGGATTATCAGACGCCACTTAATATCTTGATTAGCACTATAAAACCGGATGATAAACTTTAAACGGGCTGGATTTATGTAATATGTTATGGTATATAGTGTGTTGACTAAGTGTTTTGGTGTTAAAGAACGAAGATGCTTATAAATGTCGAATTCATTATACATGCACCTAACATCAGTTCTGCGCTCCAGCCTCTCTCATCTATAGTTTCTGACCAAGTGCTTAAATATCATTTTTTTATTGCAGTACAGCTTTGCTGACATCAAGAACGGCACCGGTTTCAATGGGTTTTATGCCACCCACATGGTTCTCAGAAAGGGGTCTCACATCGTGAAAATCCCTGACCACGTCTCGGATCGAATGGCAGCACCAGTGAATTGCGCATTGGCGACAATGGTGAATGCTGTTCATGCGATAGAAGAGAGCATGCATAACAATATTGCAGTGGTACAGGCAAGTCTCTGTCAAACCCAGCTATGATGAGACCTTGAGTTTCAAAGGTCACTGGACACCCACCACTCCGCTATTGGCATGCATCAGCCATTATACCCTAATCACATGATACGGAAGAGGCATAGCAGATAATTTCCAGTGATCTCTGAAACTCAGAGCAATTGATAAAAGCAGAGAAGCTTTAATTTACCCAAATTTCTGAATTTGGAAACTCTCCTCTCTACCCTATGTCACTGATTATTGGAAACTCACTTCCATAATCAGCTACTGTCATCTTCAGTATGTTAAATCCGATTAGTGTTCATCAAACTCTGAGTCTCCGGGTGTTGTAACCGGGCATACTGAGATCTTCTGATTGTTCTTATTCTGTTTACTGGTCTTGTACATCCTTTCGGTCCCTTTATAAAATGGGATTGAACGATTGAGATGCTAAAAGATTTATAAATCAAATATTACTTAAATTTTTTCTTTTGAATTGCCACAGACGATATGAAAAATGTGCCTATTTGTAGGCTCTTATATAATGGTAAAAATGGATAGATAAATCATAAATTGAATCCTGTTGTTACTCAGGGTGCTGGACTCCTAGGACTCTATGGGATTGCACTGCTGAAAGAGCGTGGTTATCGTAAAGTCTACTGCACAGATATCAGTGAAGACAGGCTGAAGTTAGTTACTCATTTTGGTGGAATACCATATTCTGCTAATTCAGGTACGGAAATGGTAGCAAATTTAAAAAATATGTGAACAAAATATCTTTAAATTCTATAGAGAGTATACAGGATAATAATAATAATAATAATAATAATAATAATAATAATAATAATAGTGTATTGAGCTTAAAATGTTACGATGTTACACCACTCTGCACTACAAAATACAACAATATTACAAACGATATACGTAATATAACGATAATTCAAATGTTATTAATTTCAAATGATAAGCAATATAAAAATTTTGTCAACAGTGTTTGAAACGCCATTTCTTTAGGTGCACCGCCAGTGTTGAAAGCTAATTCCGTGGATGTTGTGATCGAAGTGTGCGGATCGTCTGAAGTGGTCCCCGAGGGAATCCGACTGCTCCGGCCCGGTGGCACTTACGTATTTGTGGGGATGGTGCACCCTATGTCAAAACTCAGTGATGTCACAGGATGGGATATTATAGGAAAGTGTTTAAGTATTAAAGGTAAGCACCGGCAGATTCAGGATATCTCTGAAATATCAGAATGCCGGAGAATGTTTGTGGTGAATCGATCGCAAAATTATATTTTATGGTGGGTAAATGTGAGTGTACGTGTCAGTCACCCCACTAATGATATGATTGATTTGATGGTAAACGGTTGCAGCTCAAGGTTTCAATTTCATTTAGGATAAGTACGGACAAACCTTTAACTAAGAATTCTAGAGCTACAATGCAACGATGGTAAAATGATGAAATTGTTTTATAATTTATAAAATGCTTATTTAGAAGGAAAAGAGGACGCTTATATTAAATACAGAGATATTTTACTGTAGGTGTTCACAACTACGGTCCAAAGCACTTGGATGAGGCGGTTGAATTCGTGGCCAAAACTGCCGGTAAATACCCCTACGAGATTCTGGTTAGTCCCGACGTATACAGCCTGGAAAACTTCCTGGCAGCGGTAGAGATGTCCAAACAACGAAAATACGCTAGGGTGGCAGTGAGCGCACAACAGCAACCTCGCTCAAGCCAGCTGTGATTTTATGAAAAGCCCCAAAGACTGGATACTTCTTCTGTGATTCAAATGCTAGTCATTTATTCGAGACATTTACTGTGGTAACTGAAAAGATATTGACCTAGTAATTTCGTATTATTGATTAAGACGAAAAGGGAATAACAAAAAGGCAACAATTATCGATTAAAGATGTAGCATATAAGGATATGATTCTCCAGACTTATCATACAGGCAAAAATTCTAATCTAAATGGTAATGAAAATAAAGCAATATTTTGTGCTCTTTGTCGGCTTTTCACGTGGACCTTCTCATACTACTCGTGGTTCCAAGTCAAAACTAAGTATGTTAACCTTATTTAGAATATAATCAATTCAAAGTAATGTTTAATGGTGCAAGATTTGCTTTAGTATTAAACGAATATAACAAAGCAATCGTCTCCTCTGTAAAAAAATAATTAAAGTGAAATAAAAATAAAAAATAATGCAAATTTATTGACAATACTTCAAAAATAAAATAAAAATAAAAGGGCGACAGGTTCCAGAAGAGGGCACAAGAAACTCGCATCCCTCCTATCGGCATTGAGAGGTGTGTTTCCAGCATCCACAGAATGTCAGGGTGCATATTACACCCTTACTGCAGAAGAGTTCGTAAATTATAGGCTGTTACGAAGGGGAATCCCCTTTGTAAGGTCACGTTCAACCAATCAAATTTAACAAAACAAAATGCCCCACCGATAACCTTGGAATTTCCACTGCTGTATAAATGACAACAACGTCATCTGTGGTGAGGGAGTAGTTCATCAAATGGTAGGTATTCAAGCGTAAATAATGAAGCAGAACCAACGTAACATGGTGTCAAAATTAATGTGCTTGTTCCTAATAACTGTGATGTGAATGATCATTTCATGTGATATGGAAAAAGACTGCGGATGTCAGAGTGGCAGGCTAGTTTCACTTCCGCGCAGTTGATCCGATAAACATATAATTCTAGAAACATATTTTTTCAGTTTAGGCATAATGGCGGAATTAAATACATCAAGCCGTGGTCAGTCCAGCGGCAGATCGGTCCTTGTCCTTGGTATCCCTCCATCTGTGACAAAGGTGAGGCTTACCATACATTTCCAGAAGAGGGTCTTCGGAGGCGGTGACGTGGAGACCGTCGTGTTCCCATTTGATAAGACGATACCCGATGGTGCTATTGTGACTTTCCAAAAAGAACAAGGTACGAAAAAATATATATATATACATATTCCGGATATCTCTCACTTTGGCCTGCTAATTTGAAAGGTTGCTTGATTATCCAGTTTAATAATGAGACGAGCAGGTGATATCGTTTACCATCAAGACCAGGGAGCCGTGACGTCTGAAATCAGCTATTTTATAACTCGTAGAAAATAAGCAGCTTTTTTGTTTTCGAACATCCCGATGTCATGCTTTGTACTTTTGCTATGAACTTTAATTTTCTCATGTCTTTCAGTTTTAGAAACCGTCTTCAAATATCCCCATCGTTTGTTAGATGCAGAATTGACTGTGGTACCTTTACCTCAGGTGAGATACTAAAGTTCATCTTGGACTATCTACATAAGCACATTGTCTTAAAGGGAGACTAATCTTAACCTCAAATGTGGCAAATGTAATGTATTGTTAGATAAGTGCAAAGGGCCAAGTTTTGCCTGTTAACATTAAGCAGCCTTTTTTTTTTTTTTTTTTTTTGGCTTACTTTTGATTTAAATTCTGTCGTGTCACAGTTTGAAAAAAAAAAAAACGGGATTTCAAGATCACCCACAAAGATATAAAGGTATCGTTATGGCGAAAGCTAGCGCTGGATTTCGGTCAGACCAAACGCAATTCAGAAATTGATCTTGAACGTAAAAAGATTTTCATCGTTGGTTTTAATTTTTTTTCGTGGATTTATTATTAAAAAACAAAAACATGGAATCACTTTCAAGCAGAGGCTTTAAAAAGTTTTTCATCGTCGTGTTTTCATGTCACTTTCCAGATTTTCTCAACCGTCGAAGCGACTGTCGGCCTGAGTGTAACGCAACTGTTTTCAACGGTGGGAGAGCTGAAATCGTATTTCAGAAACCTTTCAGATGAGTTTAACGTACAAACCAAATACACCACTGAAGTCGACCAGAAAGTCATCCTTGAAGGCACCGTGTACAATATACAAAAGGCCCATCGTTCCCTCTTTCTTGAGTACGCGAAGCGTTCACAAAATGTAAAACCAGAGAACGCCAATACGGGGGCAAGCACTTCGGATCATGGGGCTGTACTGTCCAGAAACATTAACGGTACCAAAACTGGGCAAAAACCAACTTGTTCTGATTCAGAACTGTTTTCGATGAACATAAGGGACCTAGAAATCACTTCCTCTAAGGAGCCAGCGTTGGGCCTTGAGGCGAGTCAGCAACCAGAGATATCACGTGATCAGTACGCAGGGAAGAATGTAACACGTTCGGTTCCTGAAGAGGACACCAGTATTGTCAGTATTGTCCAACCACCACGACATAGCCGACGGTTTGTCAAAACAGAAAACACTGGTGAGCGTTCACACACCCCAGCGGCTCATGGTGTTTTGTCAAATTGGTCAGCTGGGGAGAGGACACAAATTATGCTTAACATGCCTGAACACCGATATGGAGCCAACGAAAGTCAACCTAACATTGCTAATCAGAGTGACCCCAGCAAAATGACACTTTCGTGCTCAGGACAGTCATCTGAAGCGTCAGCAGTTGAACATTGCGAGACCAAAGAATTGCAGAACGAAAAATGTGATTTCGCCCTAGATAAAGCGGTGCACAATCCCAGCAACATAGAAGAAGACGAGGTAAACCATTCCGTTTCATTTGACGCCGAGGCGACACGACTAAATTCAAACATCATGGGAGAAGTACCTTCACTTCGAGACCTTCTCCAGACTTTAAAAGAACATAGCAGTTCTGCAAACTCGGCAATTGTGGAAGAAAAATGGCGCACGGATGAATCAAGCTCCGATTCCATATTACAGGATTTGCTTAGATTGGATGGACAGCCTAACCCAAATCAGAATGCAAAGGGGGACTAAGATGGCGCTTTGTCACCCGCTTAACTAGTTCCGTTATGTCTTATGGATGAGAAGGGTGTTATTTAAATCAAAGTAAAACGAATTTTAATATTATGTGACTAATATTAGACTTGTATGTAACATTAAATTTCATTACTTGCATTGCTACTTTTGAATTCTGACCAGTAGCTACAGGAGTTTGATGTGAAAGGGGTCGGTTTGGAAAAGGGGGGCTTTTCATTAATATTAAGCCAAAGAGGCTGAAGTGTCTAAAATTCACTGCGATCAGTTTTGCTTTGAGGGTAGAGAGAGATCAAACTTTATCCTATCAAAATGAAGCATTTGATTGATAATAATGTACGACTGCATCAAAAACACATGAAATTGATAACTGTAAAGATACATCATCGGTAAATAAGGTCCTGCACGAAGGCTTATGACTGAGGGAAGTGATTATAATTTTATATGTATTACATAAAATGCCTCAATTTAAGCTGGCGGTATTATTACTATAACTGGAGAGCCAGGATGCAGAGCATGTTTTGTGATTAGATTGCTGCAAAGAAAGGATAGTATTCAAGGACATCTGCATGTAATTCTTTACTATTCCATTTTTGTAATTAAGTAGGTAATAAGTTTAATTAAAAAATCAACAGTGGCTCCACGAAATGTGTCTTTAATAAAACTGAATTTCTTATGCGTCTACGTATTTTAAGCCGTGTACAACAAAATGAACAATATATTTTCGTTTTCTGCTGGACTCTTTAAAAGCAAAATTTATTACAAAAACATTGAATCAAAAATATTGTAACACCAGAACCCCAGATTTTTTTAAATGGGTGACGATGTTAATCATAATAGACTAATATTCAATCTCACTGAAATGAAGATTTTTCTTTAAACTTACGGAAGCTCTACTTCAACAATGACATGAGCAACAATGAATCTCATTTATGAGTTTGAGGGAGGCCTTCTCTTTAAACAATTCAACTAAAATATCACGTAGAAGTTAAACACTTTAAGCACGAGTTCTAAGAATATACCACTTGTAATTTTCAAACTAACGACTCGTAATATAAATACTGAACATAAAAAACTACGTCACACAGTCAGCCCCCAATTTTGAAAGGAGTAAGCGACGTTATGTGACGTCACCGCTGAGCTTGACGATAACTACGACATAATACCTATTACGTCATTATCTTGTTGCGCGGTTGAAACGAAAGCTTGCACAGAAGAGCGATCCTGTTTCTCATAACTTGATCGTCATCTTCACCGTTAAAAAAGATGGCAGCGAAAGGAAAGTGCATATGTCAAATATGCACATGTGGGTGAGTATATCTACGTTAATTTTATCCGGTATGAATCCAAGTGTTTTCTTTTTAACACTTTTCATAAACTCTACAAACATTTTCAGTCGCCATCGCTGCCCACACAACCGAGAGAATCGCAGTCAGCAAGTTGTTAAAGCGGCATGTATGTTGACAGAATATCAGCTGGTAAGCCGTCTTTTGACTTTGTTCAAATTGTCTGATACATATTTCATTTCACTTAGTATGTTTTCTAATATTTTCCAATCTTGTGATTATTCCAGTTTCCGCTGATTCTGAGAGTTACCGCATATTCTCTTTTTTTGAAGACAAGGAATTATTATATATTTAAAAAAATTAAGCTTAATTGACATTTTTGTGTTTTCTCAAGGCTTTTAAGCAACATGACTATCAGCCCCCTCGTGAAAGCCTTAGACCAAAAATTAGAATGTATGATTCCAAACGAAGTCCCAGAGAAATGGCCACCACATATACTGAGACTTATGTTCCTCATGAAGTAAGTGAATACATTTCTTTAATACATTTATAGCTTCTTATAGCGGCTGTGCTTTCATTTTAGTTTATAGGAGCTTGATTCAAATATGCAGCGTAAGAAATTGTATGGAAGTCAATTGTTTCATCAAATCTTTGATATGGCATGAAAGAAATCGTTAACACTTCTGGACACCGTATCACTTTTCTATCCAATCAGGTCAATCGACGCTACGTTGCCCCAAAGAAGGAGTATGTTCCAGCTCAAGGGGAAGTCAACCTACACACAACATACGAGAAAGAATTTACCCCTAAGGTTTGTTTCATAGACCCCATTCCCAGAGATTAGATCGATCTAACTAGATCGACCTAACTCCCTGGGGTTCACGCTAAATAGCTGTCAGCCGAGCGGGCACGAAAGTTAATTACCCTCTTACAGCTTGTAGTAGGCGGGACGGACATTTAAGCCGGATTATCTGACAGTAATCTAGTGAGACTCCCCATGGGGATAGATCGATCTAAAATCTATGGGAATGCGCCCATAGTCTCGTGAAACGTATGATTTAAGCAGTGCCCTTACCTTCATAGTCCAGGTACAACTACGAACAGAGTTAATGTACATAGTGGGCCACATTTATGAGAAAAAAAACACCTTCAAATTATTAGGACAAATGAATTTCAATATTTGAACCATCAATGAGAAGTTTATTCGGTGGGTATTAAGTTGGCACTATCACATATTTAACATCGTTAAACATATTATAAATTTTACTGAATAGCAAGGGAAGCGAGCTCTCCCCTACAAACCCAAGAACGAGCGTGAACTTGAGCCGCCACCTTTCAACAGCAAGACGGTCTATCAGACTGCATACCTTGAGATTGACAAGGAGGAGGCCCAGAAATCTCGTTCCAAACCCATGAAACACAATGAATGCATCGTGAAAAGTGATGAAAAGTTCTTCGCGGTCTCAACTGTACAGGTTTGTCAAATCGTTGTTTAAAATCAAATCATATTTATTGTTTGGGAACTTGGGTGGGGACGATGAAGATACATGTAAGTTAGAATATAAACGGAGAGAAGTCCATTGCAGAATGCGCATCGTCTATACTTGAAATTCATTTTCCGTTTAGTATTGTAATAAATAAAACAAAGTGAACAAAAAATTAATAAGATTGTTCTTTTCGCTGCTGTTCCAACGGTTCATTTCGCTCTTCTAACATACTTTGTGAATAAAATCAGGATGATTACAAGCAGCACGAGGCTGTTGAGCGAAGACAACCTATTAAACCCGCTGAACGTGAGCCGGAGGCCCGTGACGACAAGTTCGTTGATGTTACCACATACAAGGCGGAATTCATCAGGAAATCTCCAGACCCAGTAGTCGGTAATGGTGATTTTTTTATATCAGATTAAGTTAACTCTTCAGATTGAGAATCGATTTTAAAAAGCTTTTTTTTAATTTGTTTTTAAAACATCGCTGTATTGTGCGCGTATCTATTTAAATGTATATTAGATTTCGTGTATACAGATGAACTCATGCATGAGGTACCTTGATAATCTGAGGACTGGACTTCATCGGTCCGTTTCAGTAAATTTAATGCTATCAGTTTTTTTGTTGAAAAATCAAGAATATAAAGTTGTTTCTTTATCTTTACTTCTACATGTACTTCAAAATTCACGAGTAGTTTACCAACTCATTTCTTTTAAAAAATTACTTAGCTAAGCGTCCCAAAGACCACAAGATAGCTGAAGATGGCAGGTACAACACCATTTCCACTGTGATGGCCGACTACCAAGCTCACAAGACGTACAAGCGGGAAGCCTCATTCAAACCACCCCAGGAGTACGTGGTGTCCACTGCGCTGTTCGACAGCCGTACCACGAAGTCCATGGCGTACAAACAATGGCCAATACAGCCAAAAGAGATCAAGCCTTGGATGAAGAAACCACAGTACGAGCCCAGTTCACTCGTGTTTACCAAGACCAGCTCCTACCAGGTAAATTGAGGATTTTATCCGAAGTTGTACATGAAAACGATGAAAAAACAGGGAAATTGTTGTTTAAACTCCCTGAAATAAATTTTACTTTCAAAGCCTGGTGTGTAGACTAATCAATCCGAAATACCCGAGACCTGGATGATTTTCGGTTTTTGACGTAGAAATATCAAAAGAACTCGTCAATCTCAATTTTGACAAATCAATCAACCGATATTAAATACGAATGAATATATTGTATAGAATAGGTTCAACACACTGTACAGATTTTTATGTTGTAAATTAATTTCAGGACGATTTTACCGTCCCAGAAACGCTGGAGCGAGTGAAACCAATCCGTCCAGTTCAGAACGACCTGCACTATTTGGGAAGCGGAGACAACAGGGCTCCGTTTTCTTGCAAAACTCACTACCGAGAAGAGTTTTTGGAATGGGAAAAAGTCCTGAGACCAGCGTCATATAAAGTCGTCAACAAATATCAGCCACCTGAGGAAAAGTGGCACGCGGAGTCCATCATGAAAAGCCACTACCAAGGTAGGGATCACAATTGCCAAAGGAAAAAAAAATTAAATAGAAATCTTATAAAAGCAATTTTTAAATATCATTCTATTTAGTGTACATTTCTTACCAACCAAAAACCTTTTTTCAGGCATTTACACCCCGCCAGCGCAAATCTGCGAACCTCCAAAGAACAATTGGGCCGACATCTCTCCACGCGCCCGCATGTTATCTACCTCCATCTACGGCGAGACTTTCAAAGGAGAAAGACCCAAAAGCTGCCCAGCAAAACTTCTTGCCAAAGAAATGGATAGTGCATACACATATCTTCGCGAAAAGAGAGGACACAGGTTCTTTGCAAAGAACCCATCCAAGAGTTCTGTGGAGTCTTCCAAATCTAATAAAGATATGGCACCTAGCGCCGCCGGATCAGAGGCCGAGGCCGTCAAAACGCCCAAGGAAAACGAGAAACCCCAGACTCCACGCGTAGAAACCCCACGATCCCCTTCTCATGCAACCCAGACGCTTCAGGTGGAGACCCCAAGACGCCCTACCTCAACTGATAGTGCCCAGAAATCTGAAGAAAAAGTCACCAATCCACCAAGCTCTCCAAAGGCGTCTGCAGAACCCGAAAAATAAGCTTTGGCCAAAACATACCTGTTTTCAAGATAAAGCATAGAGAATATTAACAATATAATATAAAACAATATACAACAATACATGAACAATATCCAAGACTTTTAACAAAACACTGGCCAAAATTAACCTATGATACTCGTACAACTATACAAATAGTTACACTCGCTACCAAAGTTTCTCTTCCGATTAACTCATTCTTGTCATAGTTAAATAGCATAGAATACTTCTTTCAACTTACAAACTATATTCATTCACAACTAAAAATAAAATATATCTTGTTCCACAGCGTTCTCTTGCTTCCCCTACTCAAAATTTCGCCTTGAGAGAATAAGGGTGTTATTGAATTGGTATTGACGGGATAGGCGACTTTTCTTTCCTCTTGAACTTACGAATACTTAGTACTAGATCCACCCCCTTTTCCCAAGAAAAGGAACTGACAACTCAAACAAGGCAGCAAAGCTGTCAAATGTACAGACAAAGGACAGAAAATAAAGATGCAAATAAGTAAAAAATTAAATTTTCACAAAAAACTGTTAAATTGCCAGAAAAATTTACCAAACAGACTGCGTTGCCTATTGAAGCTGTATGTTAGACCCATGTTTCTTTCCTGTAAGTTTGAGAACAGTAAGTGACATGATTTCCCTTAAATGGTCATCATAGGAGCAGTGCCCAAAATAGGGGTCTCTTCAAATTTTGATGCAACATTACATAATGTTTAACAGCATAATGACAATCAAATGTTATTAATAAAATATTAGTAACATGGACATTCAGAAAATGTGACAAGCAAAAGTCTTCAAGATCATGGAACTTTAAAGTCACACCTTGAAAATGCCAATATGTGAAAAATTAAATTTTCACAAAAAACTGTTTAACTGCCAAAATAAATAAATTAATAAATAAAAATACCAAACAGACTGCATTGCCTACTGATGCTGTATTTTAGTCCCATGTTTCTTTCCTGTAAGTTTGAGAACAGTAAGTGACATGATTTTCCTTAAATGGTCATCATGGAAGCAGTGCCCAAAATAGGGGTTTCTTCAAATTTTGATGCAATATTACATAATGTTTAACAGCTTAATGACCATCAATTTTTAATTATAAAATATTTGTTTCACAGATATTCAGAAAATGTGACTAGCAAAGGTCTTCAGGCCCATGGAACTTCAAAGTCACGCCTTGAAAATGCCAAAATGTAAACAAGACAGCACTGTTCTGAAATGGGTTTATTTCCATTTTTAACACTTTTTTAACATAAAACAAAATAAACATTTTACTGCCATTTTATATGACCAACTAAGAAAATTGATGAGATGGGAAAAGTATCAATAGAACAGTGTTAAATGTCCAATTTCCTCCATTCTGAGATTCTGAACATGGATGATTGAATCTGACAAACTGCAATGATATGAGTTTATTTCCATTTTTGACACTTTATTACACAATACATGATAACAAGTTTACCATGTTTTTTACATAATCAACTAACAATGTTGTAAAGATGCAGGAAATATCAAACAAACACTTTTAGGCATCTTATTAGTTAAATAATGAGACTGTTAACATGCCGAATAATTGAATCTGAGGAAATGTGAAAAACAGTATAACTTCTAAAATAATGGCCTGATTATGCTGATTTTCGAACTCAACCTGCGTTTTAGTAAGATTGACCACTCCTGTGAGTATGATTACAATTGGCCAATCCGTTTTTCTTATATTGTGTTATCAATGTTGTATTTATATTGAAAATAGTGAAAAAACAGCATAAATTCCCTAAAAATGGCCCAATCATGCTGATTTTCGAACTTGACCTGCGTATTATGAATATTCATCAGTTCTGTAAGATTCAAGTCAAAAGGTAAAATGGTTTTCCACTTATCGTGTTATCGGCGCTGCATATATGCTGAAAAAAGTGAAAAAACAGCATAAATTCCCTAAAAGTGACCCGATCATGCTGATTTTCGAACTTGACCTGCGTATTATGAATATTCATCAGTTCTGCAAGTTTCAAGTCAAAAGGTAAAATGGTTTTCCACTTATCGTGTTATCGGTAAAAGTGCACGGCGACGACGGCGACGACGGCGACGACAGACGCAGATGATGGCTATATGTACAGACACATCTGTGTCTGTACATAAAAAGGACTGCCCTTTGTTGACACTGCTGAAATTTGTCGCAGAGAGACGAGTCTTCATGATTAATTTTCTTCGTTTCTACTGGATAAAAAAGACAAAGGACAGTAAGCTTTGGCATTTTATTTGCATCTCCGCACAGTTACAAAGATAGTAAGTTTCAACAACTGATTGTGTTCAATACAAGGTAAAAATATCGATTTCATGGTTAAACTCCAGTTTTTGAAAGGCAACTTTCATATTTCCTTCAATTTTTAAAAAATTGAATTTCAAATTCACATCTTGTAAGAAGAGACTCAACAACTGAAGGAAGAAGTTTTGGTATAAACAAACCTCCACTCAATCCATAAATACCACTGTTACATGGCACCCGTTTTTGGCATTTTTTTTTACATACACCAGTTTTGTAACTGGTAACCAGAAATGTGAATAACTTCTTAATATCAAACGTACCAATAAATACACCCATTATTCTATACATAAATTACATATTTATAATCCCAAAGGCCTGCAAGTTTTCAATATTAAACCGGTATTACATTTTTCTACCAACTTTCTTAACAGAAAAAAATGATAAAGAATCTTTGCACATACTTTGCCATCATTAAAAAAATTCAACAACTTAAATCAACAAGTTTTAAACTTAAGCCCCCGTTATTCTGAGCCTGACACTCCTTAGGGAGCAAATTTCATTTTCATAGCGACCGCAAGCCAGGTGTAACAAGGCAGCAAAGCTGTCAAATGTACAGACAAAAAACAGGAAATAACTATGCACAAAATAGGCTACTGTCAATTCTGATGCAAAAGAACATTATGTTAAACTGCAAATTCAACATCAAATTTTAATTATCCTCAACAGGTAATACCAATGTAATTAAAATATGTGACAAGTTTACACTTTGAAAATGTATAACTTCCAGAAAAAGAAGTCACTTAGACTGCTTTTCCAACTCAGACTGCATTTTAGTCCTGTATTTCTTTTTTGAAAGTTTGGCAATCATAAGTAACATGGTTTTCCCATAATGGTCATCATGGCAGCAGCACCCAAAATTGTGTTTTCTTCTATTCTGATGCCATATTACATAATGGTTAACAGCATAATGACCGTCAATTTTTAATAATAAAATATACGTATCATGGATTTTCAGAAAATGTGACTAGCATGGGTCTTCAAGCCCGTGGAACTTCAAAGTCACACCTTGAAAATGCCAATATGTGAAAAATTTAATTTTCACAAAATAACTGTTTAACTGGCAGTAAGAATTACCAAACAGACTGTATTTCCTACTGAAGCTGTATTTTAGTCCCATGTTTCTTTCCTGTAAGTTTGAGAACAATAAATGACGTGGTTTTTCTTAAATGGTCTTCATGGGAGCAGTGACGAAAATAGTTTTTTTTTCAAATTTTGATGCAATATTACATAATGTTTAACAGCATAATGACCATCAATTTTAATAATAAAATATTAGTGTTATGGATATTCAGTAAATGTGACTAGCAAAGGTCTTCAGGCCCATGGAACTTCAAAGTCACAACTTGAAAATGCCAAAATGTGAAACAAGACAGCAATGTTCTGAAATGTTTTTTTTTTCCATTTTTAACCATTTTTAACATAAAACAAAATTAACAGTTTACTGCCTTTTTTTTATATGATCAACTAAGAAAATTGATGAGATGGGAAAAATATCAATAGAACAGTGTTAAATGTCCAATTTCTTCCATTCTGAGATTCTGAACATAGTGAATGATTTATTTCCATTTTTAACACTTTTTTAACATAAAACAAAATAAACAGTTTACTGCAATTTTTATATGATCAACTAAGAAAATTGATGAGATGTGAAAAATATCAATAGAACAGTGTTAAATGTCCAATTTCTTCCATTCTGAGATTCTGAACATAGTGAATGATTGAATCTGACAAACTGCAATAATATGAGTTTATTTCCATTTTTGAAACTTTATTACACAATACACGATAACAAGTTTACCATCATTTTACATAATCAACTAATAATGTTGTAAAATTGCAGGAAATGCCAAACAAACACTTTTACGTATCTTATTAGTTCAATAATGAAACTGTTTACATGCCTAAGAATTGAATCTGAGGAAATGTGAAAAAACTGCATTTCTTTAAAATAATGGCCCGATTATGCTGATTTTTGAACTCAACCTGCGTTTTAGCAGGAATGACCACTCCTGTGAGTTTAATGACAATTGGCCTATCTGTTTTTCTTATATTGTGTTTACAGTGTTGCATATATGCTGAAAAGTGAAAAAAAAAGCATAACTTCTACATTAATGGCCCGATCATGCTGATTTTCGAACTTGGCCTGCATTTTATGAATATTCATCAGCTCTGTAAATATACAGCCAAAAAGTAAAACTGCCTTCCACTTATCGTGTTTACAATGAAAGTGCATGGCGCCGGCGCCAGTGACGGCGACGACGGCGACGACAGACGCAGGTGATGGCAATATGTACAGACACATCTCTACATATTAACTGTACTGTTTTAGAACAGTATGTGACATGGTTTTTCTTAAATGGTCATCATGGGAGCAGTGCTCAAAATAGGTTTTTTTCAAATTTTGATGCAATATTACATAATGTTTAACAGCATAATGATCATCAATTTTTAATAATAAAATATTAGTATCATGGACAAATAGTAAACGTGACTTACAAAGGTTTTTAGGCCGATGGAACTTCAAAGTCACACCTTAACAATGCCAAAATGTAAACAAGACTGCACTGTTCTGAAATGGGTTTATTTCCATTTTTAACACTTTTTTTAACATAAAACAAAATTAATAGGTTACTGCCATTTTTATACGATCAACTAAGAAAATTGATGAGATGTGAAAAATATCAATAGAACAGTGTTAAATGTCCAATTTCTTCCATTCTGAGATTCTGAACATAGTGAATGATTGAATCTGACAAACTGCAATGATATGAGTTTATTTCCATTTTTGACACTTTATTACACAATACACAATAACAAGTTTACCATCATTTTTACATAATCAACTAACAATGTTGTAAAGATGCAGGAAATGTCAAACAAACACTTTTATGTATCTTATTAGTAAAATAATAAGACTGTTAACATGCCTAAGAATTAAATCTGAGGAAATCTGAGGAAATGTGAAAAAACAGCATAACTTCTAAAATAATGCCCCGATTATGCTGATTTTCAAACTCAACCTGCGTTTTAGTAAGACTGACCATTCCTGTGAGTTTAATGACAATTGGGCTTTCTGTTTTTCTTATATTGTGTTTACAGTGTTGCATATATGCTGAAAAGTGAAAAAACCGCATAACTACTAAAATAGTGGCCCGATCATGCTGATTTTCGAACTTGACCTGCGTTTTAGTAAGATTGATTACTCCTGTGAGTTTCATGACAACAGGCCTAACGGTTTTCCTTAAAATGTGTTTACAAGGTTGCATATATGCTGAAAAGTGAAAAAACAGCATAACTTCTACAATAATGGCCCGATCATGCTGATTTTCGAACTTGACCTGCGTTTTATGAATATTCATCAGCTCTGTATATATAAAGCCAAAAAGTAAAACTGCCTTCCACTTATCGTGTTTACAAGGAAAGTGCACGGCGACGGCATCGGCATCGGCGACGGCGACGACAGACGCAGGTGATGGCAATATGTACAGACACATCTGTGTCTGTACATAAAAAGGGCTTTAGTTTAATATGAAGTAGAGTGTATGGTGTATAATGTGGTGTTCTCTTACAGCTACTAAGTTAGTAGTAAAATATCCATACACCAAATACTGCATCTTATAGAACTTTAAACAAATTGACATCTTTATCTAATCAAGGCTTAGTGCACAAGTACCAAATAAATTACCACCACAGTCAATGAAACTGGGTCAAATACATATTTGTCCCATCGATTAGCAAAGTGGACTGCCAATCACCAAGTTATCATAGGATTTTAACTGATATCTGGACATTATGCTAGTTTTAGGAATACCAATTACTGTAACCATGTTAGATTCCAGGCCTGTAGGCTAGGAGGGGGAGGGGGGTACATTGGGGTGGGGTTGGGGGTGGGGGTACGGGTTTTGGGGTGGAGATGGGGCTTGTGGGGTGAGCTCCTGGGGTTTGTTTTTTTTTTTTTTTTTTTTTTTTTTGGCCCCTTCAAAAAAGGTTCACTCTGAACGAAAATTTGATATAGGTTATATGTTATTTCTTAGGCAGTACTGATGGTTATGCCTGAAAAGGGGACCACTTTTCCAGAAAAACAACCCGCCTTGAAATTGCTGGCTTATAGTCTGGGAAACGGTTAACAAAATGAAGAGTTACTGTACATGCTAGTCTGTATTTTAGTATCACAAAAGTTTTCGGTCTCTCCATCTAAAGCTGTTGTTATCAACTAACACCAAGAAAAGAATGGCGCTCGTTTTGAGAACCTCTGTATAAATGTCTCTCCACTAGCTGTCCTTGGCCTACCAGGGCCATAACCACTCTTACTCCTCTCCACTGTGACCACGGGCATTTGGACCAACTGAACCGGAGACTTCCCATCTCTAAGGGCTTGGCTTAGATTTAAAATCTGAAAATTGAATAAAATTTGTATCAATTTCTTTCCCTTTTTCAACCACTTTTTGGTTTCATCTGAATATTATGCACGCAATTACCACATAAAATGCCAGAAGATTATTTTCATAATCATAATAAAACTGTCAGAAGATTTAAGTAAAAAGTAAATCTAACATTTACACTAATAATTTCTCATAAAATCATTCTGATATCTTACCTGGCCTCTCATTACAGACATCTGCTTTTCAAATGTCCTTTTGTCAAAACCCTTATCAGTCTGAAGAAAGAAAGGAAACCAGGGCATAAACAAACTGCAATCTGATTAAATATGCTATGACACCAGCAGAATTTCCACCTACACATAGAACTCATTTCAATATTTCATCAATTACAAATGTGCAGTCAGCACAGTTTTTTTTTGTCTCTTTCATTGACTCTGACAACAATCAGATCTTTACTTCAAGCTAGACTGAATTATTCTGAACTTCAATCATTAATATTTCGCAGTATATATGATGGACCCTACTATGCCTACATGCTCACCTTAAAGAGAAGGTACAATTCATCACAAAGATCTTCTACAAAGGTCATATCAGACAACTGAGGAAGCACTAAACTTTTGAGTTCTTCTGAAAATGGCTTTTTGGCCATAGGCAACCATGCCCAATGGTAAGGGTCTGCAAACAACAAAGAAATTCATTTCTTTATTTAGAACAATAATAAACAACAGTAAAATATAAACAATTTAAAAAAAAAATGAAATAAAACAAATAAATAACAAACTGAGATGTTCCATACTGATAGCTTAAATAGCACCATTCTAAACATTTACTTAAAGAAATATACTAAATAAATGCTATAAATTGTACGAAAAGAAATTGTTTTATGAGGAGACTATTACTAAAGCATGGGCAAGGACTTCTAGAACTTCATATCTCAAACACACCGTCTGTGAAAATAATGGTTATAATGTGCCTCTGGTGATTGAATTAACTACTGGAGATATGCACATACATTTGTTAAAGAGCTGATTCTACATTTAAACATGCAAGAAGCAGTCAGCTGTGCTTTACACCACTTACATGCCCTCCACTCATCTGGGTGCTTGAAGGGGAATGCTAGGCCATTGTCTATAGCTGCCACAGAGATTTCGGGGGGTTTCACCATACTCCAGTCCACATCCTGTTAGTTAGTAGAGAGATATAGAGAGAGACAGAATATATAGCTATCCAACTTGATCAATGACAGCAGAAAAATATAAGCGTTATGCAGATTGATAGTGGTGCTGTGGAACTAACTATATGTGCAGTTGAACATGCAAGTGTGCAACTGCTAACAATAGGTGGAAGCATTAGTAGCTTGTTAGCTGTGTCACCACAGGCAGTGGGGCGAATACTAGATCCCACTTCTTCTATGGTCTACCAGTGACTTACATGCCCTCCAGCTGTCTGGATGTTTATAGGGAAATGCCAGACCATTGTCTATGGCTTTCACCTGGATAGACGGGGGCTTTACCATGCCCCAGTCCATCTCATCATCATCATCATCCTCATCATCCGCCTAGAATTGAGTTTTGCCCCCATTAAACTTGATCATATGCTGATAAGTTACAAACCTTAAAATGTTCACTGCTGCTATAGACATAATATTTGTCACAATATACATTAATATTAAATTGTAAAGACTGATCAAATGATTTTATGATTTTACACGCTATCAAATTACACAAAAATAAATAAATAAATAAATAAATATCTTTGATCAGTTTCAACAAAGATCAATCATTAGTCCTTACATCATCCTCATCCCCTCCTGAAGACTCGTCTACTTCAGATTTCTCATATTTAATTAACCAATTATCGTTGCCACGGTCTGAAAACCAAGATAAATGAATTATCAGAGGTTACATAAAGTAGCTGGCAATTCAATCAAAGTGAAATAATTCCTTAAGTGTACACTTTTAAAAAGATATTTTTAAAATTGCAAAGGACACACTGAAACTATCATCCTTACTCCAAACATGTAAAACATTGGAATTTTGGTTGTCAGCTGGGGGATAAATCACATGCTATAATTGGTGAGAATTTCATTTATCAGGGTTCAATAGGAAAATGGAATGATGTGTTACAGAATATAAAATCATTGAACAATTTTACCTGTATTTCTTATGATATAGTCCAAAACCACTAATTTTTCAAACTGAAGTTGGAAACTTTTTGCTGTTGACTCTGGTAATGCTTCATTGTCAAACCTTCGTAACCAGAAATCTGCATCTTTGTAGTTCTCTACAAACAACTGGAATGATCCACTCTGAAATAAATCAATAAATTTAGAAAGACAATCTCAATGTAAAGAGAGAAACACAGACTGTAGTAACATCTTTTGCAAGTTTGAAATTTAAATTTTATGAGAAATAAATGAATTAATTAATGCAACACTCACTTTTGGAGGTAAGCCAATTCTGTGAAAATGTCTGCCAAGTTCTGGAAACCTTTCCTGTATGTTTCTTTTTGTCCTTGACTTTGCCCTGTCTATTGCACTGTAATTGAAGGTTTCACTGGCAAGGCGAACCACCTGGCAAACAAAAAATTCAGAAGAGACAATTTTTAAACATTTTTCAAATGCCTCTGGCAACGAGAAATAACCAGGGATCTGGCAAGCGATTTGGCTCCAGAAAAAGCTCTGGCAACATCACCAGACTAGAACTGATTTGTTCAGAACAAAATAACACAAAACTTTTGTCATTCATTATAAGGGAGGTACCATTAAATTTTCATTACATAGACATTTCCAATGCCCAAAAGGCCTTGTTAAACCTGAATTACTTATTATTCCACCATTTCCCCACAATTTAGACATAGGGTAATTTCACAAACAAGGCCTTGTTATGTTTTTATCATAAATCCTACTAATGAATGTTATTATGTACATTAGTATATTCATCTTATTGTTACCATGGTTTCACATAATGAAGAATGAGCACAATGACTATTGTTATGAGGAAAACTTCTAAAGAAGGAAATGCATATATATTAAACTCCCTGCCTTTATAAAAAAAGAAAGGATGCAAATAATAATAACACATTGTAATAATAAAATTATGAAACCTTAAAAAAAGAAACACCAAATCTATTATAAACATTCTATAGTGTCCTGATAAAAATCAACTATAAGCTCAGTCCAATCATAGCATTATTTAAAAAAAAAAAAAAAAAAAAAAAAACCTACTGGTCTTTTATGATGAAACAACTTTTTAAAGTTGAAGACATGGAAAAGATAAATATTTCATATGCTGAGAAGTAAAAAAACATTTCTCCATCAATAACAAAGGAGTATTAACACCACTTTTTCATGGCTGAAACAACTCTGCCACACACACACACACACACACACACACACACACACACACACACACACACACAGTGTATCTTTTCCCCTTACCTTGGTTTTAGGCACCACATTCAACTGTAACTTTTGGTCCACAATGCTAGCACCAGCCTCTGAGAGATAGCCCTGGTTGGGGACCAGACAGCTCCGGCCGAAACAACATGGGCAGCACAGCTTGTGCATCCATTTGGTCCACTTCGGGTTAAGTTTACCATAGGGTTCTTCATCTTTGGGTTTGAAAACACCAAGTATTTTCTGAAATAAAAACAAAAATGTAATTGCCTCTCAAACAGTAAAACTTTCAGGCAATAAAACAATGGGTCTCTTTACAGGCCATTATTTAAGCTTGAAAATATCATATCTATCCAGAATATATTCATGCTAAATATTAAATATTTCATCTCCAAATTATCTGTTTCTGTATTTCTAATCTTTACCACAATCTGCAACCCATATAAACCAATGTTTATACATGCATAAGTGAATAATAACTGCCAAACCATTCACTGTCAAGGCCCTAGCTGTTATAAAATTACATTTATCAGGCAATGTAGATGTTTAATTTAAAATGTACACTGACACCAGGCAAGCTTGCCAAAGGAACAGTTCTAAAAATATGTGTATCTTTAGCTGAACACGTTTGTTACAACAATGTCCTCTACACCCCAATAAAAAGCAGAGAATGTGTATAAATGGCAATTTTCAGTGGCATTCATGAGATCATTAATGCTTATAGCACACTGGGGTAGTTATATTTCCTGAAAGGAGAGATTAAGGTGAAAATTTACATATGACAATAAATTAGTGAGCAACTTGATGATATACTTATTTCATTCCTGGCTCTTGCCATCTAATCAATGAGCTGTTTACAGGCAGCTTAATGTTCAATTGATCCTAACTAAAGCCTGAAATCTTATGGAAGAAATAACACACAAAAGTAACTCTATATATGGGCCCAAGGATGTTGAAAATAAAAAGAAAAAAGGATACCTATAGCACTCAGTCTGAAGATAATAATTACATACTAGGAGCGGTTGATTTTTTTCCTGTTGTGTAAGTAATCTTTACACAAAATAAGCCTTTATGTCAATAGTTTTAATAACACTATTTTGACAAGTGACATGGACAGTTCTAAAACAGGCACGCCCACGCTTTTATCTGTCCAAGAAAATAATGAACTTAATAAGTATTGAATCCTGGTAGAAGGACAGGAACATGTTGTTCACGCACAGACATCTACACTCGCAGCTAAATCAAGCAAGGCAGTTCACAATAGGCTCCATTCATAGCAGGTTACTGTATAAACTTTACAAAACTATCAGGGCACATGTAAATAATATCCTCAATAACACAGATAAAGGCCGTGTGAGAGACGTGTGAGACGATTGCTTATCAGCAGGTGGGAGTGAAGTACCCAAAATAAATATGTCTGTAAATCTTTAAATATAACCTCCAAGCCAACATGTATATCTCTGCTGCTACAGTACCATTCTTAGGGACCTTTGAAGAATTATACAGGTTACAGAGTGGAGAATATCCTTCATTAGTAACACCTACATGACAATCACAACAAAATGTACATTTCATCTTCAGTCAGCAATATCAACCCAATCAACTCACACCAGTGCGATCCTTGATGAAATAACTGCCACTCGAGCCACTTGTTATTAACACTGGCAAAACTCCTTCTTCAATAGCAAACTCCACATCACGTATCACTTGAGAAAACTCCAGATCGTTATCAAAAGTATTCACAAATGTTCCAAATGTCACATCAGGAGCCTGTACACCCTGAGGAATGATATGCTGGTCCTCTGACGGAGTCCTGTCCCCTAAATCCGGCTCAATGGCAGTGGCCATATTGGCAGCTTGCTCACGTGGAAGTGAAACTAAGCACCTCTCTGTTCTTAATGACAGAAATTACATCTCAGCCCAGTGTATATGTACTGCTTGAATCATGTCAAGCCAATCTCATTATAGTGATAATAACATATGTCTCCTAATTCTCTCTGTCAGTAGACTGTATATATGCTGCAGGTTTCATATACAGGTAGCCTTCTAGGTCAAATACAATATTCAGTGGCTGCTGAGTGGTGGCATACCTATGAGGTCAACTGACTTTGTGTCGCTTGAGTTGTTTACCTTGCCTTCTTACACTATATTGATTTCTTTGTGGTGCCCATAACAAAACTAAAAGTTCACACTATAAATGGCTATTTTGAGAAGTGAGCAATGTAATTTGCCCATTTCATATGCTAATTTCCATTTCCACTTTCATCTTCAGCACCATATGGAAAAGTTCCCATACCACTATAATATAACACAATCACATTACTGTTTTGACTTTTTCCACATGCTTTAAAATTCTCCTGTGATTTGGAGGACAAGACAGTCCACTTAGTCTGGCTGTAATATTAAATAAATCATTAATTTCAGAATATATAATATTGCCTGTGGTGGTGTGGAAGTGTAGCCACACTGTAAAGCCACTCAGAAGATGGAGAAAGTATTTAATGAACAGCTTGTCTCCTACTGAAAACAAATAACAGACAGCATTACAGCAAATAGGGAATAAACCTGATGCTATGGCAAATTAAGGAAAAGGTCACTTCTACAATAATAAATCAATCTGATATTTTGTTTCAACTTGGGAATTAACTTAGCAACTTCTTCATGTAATACTTGTGAAAAAAATCTGAAGAAAGAATATGACACCTTGTGCTGCCCTCTATTGAGTCAAAAAGTAATTGAAAGTGAGAGTTATATTTTATTGAAATGTAACAAGGAGGTTATAAATGCTTTTTAAATATAATTCAAAGCAAATGTCATTCTACCCTAAAAATCATTCCAAATCTTAATTACTGGAAAATTCTTACTATAACAAATACTATACCTATAACTAATCAAATAGCCATGTAGCAAATGTTTTGAAAATCCCCATGTGAAAATTTTCTTTCTGAACCATTTGTATAATACAGAAATATCATTCAACTGTCAACATTGATTAAAACATGCAAATTATAGTTACATCCTACAAAATATTCTTAAGTAAACTCATTCAGCTGAGTTTATCTGAGATGTTACTGACAATTAAAATGCTAATAATATGCCAATAATTTATTCATTTTTTAAATTTTAATTTTAAATTTAAAGTTTTTTTTTTAAACTTAAAAATTTTAAAAACACAAAACTTTTTAAATTAAAAAAGTAAATTTAAATCTTAGCATGTATGCAGAAAAAAAGAAAAATTTCCAAAGAAAGTTTTTTCTTGCAATTTTATAAGAGGAGAATGACCTCCCATTTTTATCATGATTACAGATACAAACTTGAATGACCTATATCTTTTTCAGCTCAAGTTCAAAAATACCACCAAACTCAAACTTGAAGTGTATTGCTTAATTTTCCAACCATTAACTTTTTTTAAGTTTATAATTTAAATATATACTAAGTATAAAGATTAAAGCACAAATTAAATGAACATCAATTGGATAGGCCAACCTATTTTCACAAACAAAGATAAACAGTCCAGAAATACATTTGCTGGTGTCTCCTGATAAGCAGCACATGTCACAAGTGTGTATAGTGATTCAACCATTTCTGTACTGAAAATAGGATGTAATTTGTATGATGTCAAAAGAATACTAAAACAGACCACATATAGACCCTTTAAGAGAAGACCTCTCTCAATCATGAACAAGCACGCTTTACTTTGCCTCTACGATGTTCACAGTACACAAAAGTGGAAAATAGAAAATGTGGACATACAAACTCCACATTTCATATAAAATTTACTAATCAAAGCAACACCATTAGCATGCATTCTAGCATTCTAAAATATCCTCTTTGGCATTCAAACCTAATTTTGGTTCCATGGGAGAATTAAACTGATTTTATTACATTTTTTACCTGCACGCCAAAGTGAAACAGGATGTATTTGGCACAGGTTGGGACTGAATAAAAGATATTTCTAGATTTATTTCCTGGTGACAAAGAAATAATGAAATGTTCAAACATGCTTTTTACCAACACCAAACCAATTTAACAACTAATTTATTTAAATGTTTAATAATTATAATACAAAACATCATCTTTTGTGATATAAATGCTGAATGACTACATTAATTTTTTTAAAAACTTTTCTAATAAATAAATAAAGTCATTACTTTATTTTAGAAAAGCAAAGGTTCAACTCATATCGATGGGAAACTGCAAACTTTTGAGGTGCATATAATTTTCATGATGCTAAAAGCTAAAAAAATAGTAAATTCCTGGTTGCAATTGATTCTCTGAGCCATTGTCCTACATGAAAGCATAGCACAACAATGATGTAAATAACCAGAGACCAGATCAATATCAGGTTTTCAACCATCAATAGGCTTCTATGACTTTTTTTCTTGCCAGTCCACAAGTGCATACATATGAAAGTAAACATTCACTGAAGTATAACATTCACTCCCATGAATTCCAGGCCTAGAATACTAAAATATATCTGGTAAAAGCTGTCTATGCATCTATGCTATTAGCTTAAAAATTATCTAGATAGAATAATAATTTATTATAAGATTGCATCTTCAAAAGTATAATCAATTCAGGATGATCACATTTAACATAGCAGCTGTTAAAACACATGCACCTTCTCAACCTGTGAAAATATACAATATCAAAGCAGCTAGCTCAAATATATGGAAAATTTATACAGTACTATATAGGCTGTCTGCAATATTCACAATAACCATTCACTTTATATCAATATATATTATGGCTAGGCTTTATTTTTTTAGCACTTTCTTCAGTAACTGGCCATTGCTTTCTGCTTTGGGTGAGTATAGGCAGAGATACAAACAAATGAGAAGAAATTTTATCTTTCTGTGAATTTATTCCCAATGGATGACCATGAATACTCAAACCTGGAAGATAATTCTGGAACTTTCTACATCTAATCTGCGAGCAGAAAAAAGGTCTATATCGGAGAGACTACTGGGTTAACCCTTGGTGACACTGTCAAAGTACTAGTAAATTCTTATAGGCCCTGCATGGTAGCCTGTACTGTAGGCTAATGTTTTGGGAAAAGACTGTATATACAGTACTAGTGTACATTCATAAATGCCTGAGAGAATTGTTTGAAAGTAAGAAATCTGATTTACATGTCTCAGAAAAATGGAGAAAACTGGTAGAAACTCACCCCGTCTGTATTTTTCACAAAATAACTGCCACTTGAGCCTTGGCTAATCCTCTCTGGGAAAACCCC
This sequence comes from Lingula anatina, assembly GCF_051362555.1. Classification (NCBI taxonomy): domain Eukaryota; kingdom Metazoa; phylum Brachiopoda; class Lingulata; order Lingulida; family Lingulidae; genus Lingula; species Lingula anatina. The sequence goes on from NC_141767.1 coordinate 33,476,265, forward strand.
TGCATCGATTGTCTGTTCAGCTTGGCGAATTATACTGGTAAACTGAGGGTCGTCTGTGAAATGATTGAAGTACAAAGGCCCATGCTCTTCTTCTATCCTAGCCAACAACGGCGTGTTCTCCCTGTCGCTTCTTGTCGGGGAGCGAGGGGACGACAACCGAGTGGACTCGACGGCTGATGGTGCGAAAGTGACATCAGGCGGAGGCGCAATTTGGGCCTCTAAAACAGACCTCATCTGCGAGTCTCGACTCATTGATAACCGTCTTAGACTTCCTTTGAAGTAGCCTTCTGTCGCCACAAAATAGTCATCGACATCCAGCGTCTTTTTTCAAAAATGAAACGAATGATACTATCATGTAATTATTGACAATGATGACCAAGGAAAGTCAGGTGCACATTGACACGGAGTCAGTCTGTTTGTGCCCGGTTTTTTGTAGTTTCGAAAACTGTGAAAGTTGCGATTTTCATATGATTAAGATAAAAAGTAAGAAAAAAATTGTAAGTTAAAAATATCTCGAAATGTAAATTTTTTATGATTTATTCTATTTCTGGACAAATAATAATGCGCGAAACTAATAAAGCTAGCCTTAATTTTTCATAGCGAGACCAAAGCGTGCACAATGGCGGAGTCAGAGGAGCCGCAGCCGCATAACATGCAAAATGAGGATCAAGACATGCACAGTGACAATAGGATGGACGATATTAAGATCAACAGATACCCAACTAATCCAACAAGGGGGAGAGGTTTCTTTAGGGGACCAAGGTATGGCAAAAAGTAATTTTCTCCACACCTCAGTGAAAAGGCTGAAAAATTAAAATCCCAGGGGCCGGGATTTTAAATAAGCTATTTTAATTTGTAGTCTCATTTCATTTTCTGATATTTGAATAAGAAAATTGCATTTGATTTCAAGGAAAACAAAAGTTATGAATTCTCTTTGAGAAATGCAATGGAATTAACTTCAAAAGAGCCATAATATTATGGTGCAGGCAGTATGAGGATTATTGATTTTGATTAATTGAAATGTCATGAAAGAAAAGAAATTAATTTTCCTAGGAATTTTTTTTCAAATGCAGGGAATACTGATTTTGGTTGATTGAAATGACATAAAAATATGAGAAATGAACTTTCCTAGCATAATAACTTTTTTCTAATGCAGGCCGCCACCATTTGGAAGAGGGCCTCCTCCACCACGTTTCCGAGGTCCCCCAGGTCCACACATGAGAGGGCCACCTCCCCCTCACATGAGAGGACCTCCACCCCCAGGTATGAGGCCACCACCCAGGCCCCCCTTTGGAAGACCTCCATTTGACCATTATGGACCTCCACCTGGAATGGGGCATCCTCCAGGGATGGGTCCACCTCCACCCCCAGGCATGCCACCACCGCCAGGCATGCACCCACCTGGCATGGGACCACCGAGGATGCCACCACATGGCATGGTATGGTTTATATATATTCACCGAGAAACTTAAGCTAGGTTATATAATTATTGGATACAGGTAAAATTTAAAGCATTTTAATCGGTGCTGTTGTAGAATTATTTTGAGAATTGTGGAAAATAAGGGGAAACTATGCAGGAATATCTTACACCAAAACACAATTGAATAAAAAAAGAGACTATGAAGACAAAATTATGCTCTTTTTTTTATCTTGTAGGGACCCCCTCCCATGATGCCACCACCAGGCGTTCCACCTCCAAACTTCTCAGTGCCGCCACCAGGGTTTGGGTCTGGAGGGGACCAGAACAGTGGACAAGAAAACCAACAAAATGCTGATGGTTCACAAGAACTGTGGGTGGAAAATAAGACACCAGAAGGAAAGGTATGAAAAATATTTTTTGAGTCTTTGTGACTGACTTATGGAAAATGGGTTCAGTATCAATTTTAACTGATTGAAAAAATGTTTTAGTGTTTGTCAAGAGATTAAAAATAGGTTGCTTAAACATGCTGTATTATTCTGTATTTCAGTTGGATAATATAGTTGACAGTAAAGATTTTACATTTAATTATTTCATTTCAAGGTCTACTACTACAATGCCAGGACTAGGGAGTCCGCATGGACCAAGCCAGAAGGAGTGAAAATCATCACGCAGACAGAAGTGGAAAGTATGGCACAGCAAGCTCAGCAAGGCAGTACGGCACAGCCTGCAGCTACTGCAACACAGCAGTCAGGGGCTACCAGCACTGCAGCTGATACTACCATAGCACAAGGTGGGGGAACCATTGATATGGAAACTATTAAAACTGATGTTCACAACTCAAAATTTTGATTTTTTGAGAGAGCTTTTGGTCATTACCCATGTGAAAATTTTTCAAACCCTCATCTGGAGTCAATAAAAAACTATTAAATCAACATCTTAATCATTTCCCATTTTTAGTTAGTCGTGGTATATTGGTAACATTATACCCTATAGGTTATCTTCTTTTAAAGTGATGTGGTTTAAAGAAGCTGTTTTATTTTTCCAGCTCAACCCAGTACCCCAGGTCACGTAGCTGACCAGCAGCAAGTTCCACCCCACCAGGCCAGTGACCAGACCAATGCCCCACCTCATGGACATGGCTTTCCCCCTCCTGGGTTTCCACCTATGGGAGGTCCAGGTGGGCCTGGCATGATGAGACCTGGGGGGCCACCTGGGATGCCACCTCCAGGTAAAATACTTTCCTTTACCTATACTACTATAATTTTCATTCAGTACTGTTTTTCACTGTAAGTAGATATTTAGTTGTCTGTTAAGAGAGTACACTTGTTTATTGTTATGCTATTTTTCTCACTGAGGTAATAAGTCAGATGTGTTGGTATGAAAAAAAAAACCCCTGAAAATAAGATGTAAGAAATATACTTCTGGAGATATTTTAGAGGTTGTTAGTATGAAATTTCTGTGTCAGAATTTAATATAGTAAGGAATAAAAATTGAAAAGTACTGGCAAGTGTGTTCTTTTCCTCCTTCAAGGTATGTTTCCTCCTGGGTTTAATCCTGGAATGATGCCACCCCCAGGGTTTGGTCACCCCATGATGCAGCAGCCACCTCCAGGGCAAGGACAGCCACAGGTAAATAAAATGCAGGTTTATCACATGTGTACAATACAGTTAATTTTCAACACTTTACATCTTCTGTATACTTGAGATTAGCTGCTTTGTCTGATTTTGTCTGGGCAAAAGTTACAAGAGTTTTTAAAGGATCATTCAGATAATGCAGCCCAAGCAGTTGTTGCATTATATATATATATTTCAACATACATTTGCTATTATTCCTGTTAGGCTCAGAAGCCACCAGAGGTTGCAGAATGGTCTGAACACAAAACAACTGATGGTCGGTCCTATTTTTACAACTCTCACACATCTGAGTCTACTTGGGAAAAACCAAAGGCGTTGCAAGACTGGGAAGGTAAAGAATGATAAATGTTTGAGCTAATGTTGATGAGGAATGTTATTTGTTATGCCCTTGTAAATTTCTAAAATGTGAATTTACAAAATGTCATTGTGGAATTATAACTTTGTCTACTTTGAAATTTGTTTTCAAGATTTTATAAGGAAAAAAAAAAAACTCTCATCAAATGCATTCTGAGACTGATTGTATTGCACTTGTTTCTTGTTTCAGAATCCCAAAATGCCGCTGCTCAAGCCGCCCCAGCAGCTGCTGCAGCAACCCCTGAGCAGACGACAGTCCAGACTAATGGTGGTCAGGAGATGGTGGCTATGAATGGAGGTCAGGAAGTTGAGACGGCCATGGAGGCTGAGGAGAGCCAAGAAGAGGAAAGATCAGAAGAGGTCTGAAAAGATTATCATTTATTTTTATTTTATTTTTGGGGGGAGGTTATATCATTGTAGTTATCATGTGATTATTGTAGCATGTTATTTAAATTTGAAGTTTTAATTGGCCCTGTTCTTCCTAGAAGGAGGAGGAAGAAGAGACTATGACGGAGGAACAGAAAGCTGCAGAGAAAGCCAAGCCCATTTCCAGCACCCCTGTCCCTGGAACACCTTGGTAAGATTGTGAAATATTCCCTTTTTTACTCTAAGAAACTCAAGATTGCCTAAAGATGAAGATTTGAATAATAGGATTTTTAACTTGCACCTAATAGGTATAAATTTGGAAGTAAATGGATCTTCGCAATACTTCCACACAATACTCTCACATCATAATCAAACCAGTGACTTTCAGATTGAGGCTTTGATGCTTGACATTGCTTTTGATGTTCCAGGTGTGTTGTTTGGACTGGTGATGGTCGGGTGTTTTTCTACAACCCCAGTCAGAGACAGTCTGTTTGGGAGGTACCAGAGGACCTGCAGGGAAGACAAGACGTGGAGAAAATGATTCAAGGGCCCCCAGATGAGTCTGATGCTGGCAAAGGGGACGCATCATTAAGTAAGAGTATTTTTCCATTTGTGAAACTTGTCGTATGTATTGTGATGAACTGAGTGAATCACATTTAGTTAAACTGAGCACCAGTTTGTTGTATTCTTAATCTTTTGATGGGTATTTGTTTTAGGCGAAAAGATAAAATCTTTTAAACAAATTATGGAGAAATGGTATAGTTAATTGCTTTCTCTCACTCTGATAGATGAATGAGTTTGTTAATACTACCTTATGAACTGATAGGCTGATATTTAATCTGCTCTTTTCCATAGGCAAAAAGCAGAAGTCAGAATCAAATGAGGAAGAACCAAAATCAAAAAAGAAAAAGTAAGTAACCGAGTTCAATAACATGTCTGTTTAGCTTTTCAAGAATTCTGAAAGTGAAAAGGAAAGTTTAAAAATTCAAATATAATTCTAAATAAGATTTGAAATTTTGGCTTTAAAAGTGGAATTTTGCTTCAGAGTCGAGAAGGAGGAGCCACAGGAGCAAGTGCCTGTCAAGCAGGAGAAGGAACCAAAGAAGATAGATGCTGGAAAGGAGGCAGCCATTGAGGCCGAGGTGAAAGCTGCCAGGGAGAGAGCCATCATTCCACTGGAGATCAGGATGAAGCAATTTAGAGACATGCTGGCAGAAAAGGAGGTGAGCACTGATACCAGTTTTTTGTCTGATTGGTTTACACATTTTTCCAGAAGCCTACGTCATTAATGTGGTTATATTATCTAGGACATATGTCATTTCATTTCTTATTGAACCATTGGCCCTTTTCACAACAAATCATTATTGAGCCTCATAGATATCGTCTGTTTATATTGGGTGAAACAACAAGTGAAATTCAGACTTAATACTGTGCTTGTTTCCAGGTTTCTGCATTTTCCACATGGGAAAAGGAGCTTCACAAGATAGTGTTTGACCCTCGCTACTTGTTGTTAACATCCAAGGAAAGGAAACAGGTGTTCGACCAATATGTGAAGGAGCGCGCAGAAGAGGAGCGACGCGAGAAGAGGAACAAGCTGAAGGAGAAAAAGGAACTTTTCAGGCAGCTACTAGAGGAAGCTAAACTGCATGGAAAGTAAGTTTACAATGAAAAATGTCAGTGGGTTTTTATATTCATTTTTGTCTTGACAGTATTTGTTTAAAAGTTACAGTTTACAGTTAGATTGGATTTATTTGGGAATCCAAGTGATATTTACTTATCTGTTTGTCAAATTGCTTCTATTTCAGGTCTTCCTTCAGTGACTTTGCTTCAAAGTATGGGAAAGATGAGAGATTCAAAGGAATAGAGAAGATGAGGGAGAGAGAGGCACTATTCAGTGATTATGTGGCTGATCAAAGAAAGAGGGAGAAAGAAGAAAAATCATACCAAAAGGAAAAGGTAGGGACAGGTGACAGGTCAACGTTTTTTGTGAGAAATAGTTAAATGATTTTATATTTTACCTTGAAACTTGTAAGGTAATGTTTACAGTTGAAATGTGTGAATTATAACTTGTAAAGTAATGTTTACAGTTGAAATGTATGAATTATACCTTTATTAGATGACCATTAAACATATATGCTGTAACAGACAACTTTCAATATTGGATCATTTGAAATCTAATAAGTTCTGTATGAATAGTGTAATATTTTGAAGTAAAACATTTGTATGTTTTGAATTAAATGAATCACTTTTGCACATTAAAATATTGTAACTAATGAATAGAATTTGTTTCAGACTGTCGGGGTAGATTCACATATTCTTGAAATATTTGCAAAAATCATATTAACAAAAATGAATTCCAAAATATTTTCTAATTGTCTTCTTTTTTTAATTTGGAATTTTTGATTATCGATGAATATAACACTATGCTCATATTCAGGAATATGTAGGCCTACATAAAAATTTGTTGCTTTGATTTAATACTTGCTATGTAGATATAAATCTGACTTAATATATATTTGTCTTTTTAAAGTTTATTGTTGACATCTGTTGTTTCAGCATTTGAATACTTTTCAGAGTGTAATTGCAATACATGTATAAAATTTAGTAAAGAGATTTATCATTTTACATTTTTTTTCATTTGTATTATTTTTATACAACAGCACAGTTAAAAGTAAATTCCAAGATTTTAGATAAAGTAAATTCTGTTTTAAGTAAAAGGGTACATAATTTTACAGTAATTTCATTTTCTTAATAATACAGTTATTAGCATAATTTTTTGCCTAAATTCCTTCATCAGCATTCATTCTTAGCTAATGCCAGCCTATTCCTATACCTTTTCAAACCGAAGAGCACCATACAGTTGTTAGGCGAAGGCAGTTGAAATCAGCCATCATTTTGTGAAGGCGTGCATTGCAAATAACACAGCAAGCCACTTTGAAAGCTCAGATGCAATAATTGCCGATAAAGGTTGATACATACCGGTATTTTGTGTTATCTAAGTAGTATATTTTTCCTGAATTGTTTTGATAAAATGGTCATGAAATAATGCACACTAGTGTATTTGTAAGGTTGAGTAGTATTTTGATATCATTAAATGGGAAATTTGATACTTTTGATACGTGCACAGTGTGGGTGCTTTTTTTGAAATTTTCTTTGTTATTCAACTTCATTTCATCTTAAGCGTCTAAAGTTTAATGCAATTTGGTTTGTTTTCTGAAAAAAAAAATGGGTGTTGATGAATTAAAAGAGTTCAAAGTCTTGAAGTGGAACTCGCCACTTGTAAGATTTGGAACAAAGCAAACATTTTGATCAATTCGCAACAGCTATAGATGAGACGAAGTTATGGTAATTTATGTGTATTTGTATTCCTGGATGATTAAAAAGAAGTTTTTATGCAATTAGAATTGTAGAGATATTCTGATAAAATGACTGGCTGTATCATGTTTCACTAGAGATGTTGCAGATGGCTGCTGCAAGTTTCAAATTTGTCTACTTTAAGGGGGATGGGGGGGGGCTACCTTTGAATTTTTGCCTTGAAATGGAAAACGAAGTTTTAAAAAGAAATGTGATTTTCTATTAGATGTTAAAAAGCTGGGGTTTGTAGTGAGGGCATCTAGCCCCATGATTAAATATTGTGAATTTCCAAAATGTTTTAGGTTTGCTGTTTTATACATTACTATCTGTTGGCTTGCAGGTAGTCATCTGGAACCTAGGTGAACTGCCAATGGGTTCATAAAAATATAATGGCTACATAAAGATTGTTTAATCTAAAATATATAAATACTTTTATAATATTTTTCATAGCAATACTTTATTTTACATCTTAACAAGAAGAATTAAAGTAAGCGTTAGCAGTTTAGATTGTAATACTCACCATATAAGTTAAAACATGATTATAATAGTTAAACACTTTGTTGTAGTGAGGTAAAAAAAAATGGACATAAAATGTAACTTTTATACAGCAATCTATTATAAATCTTACGCCACCATTTTTTCATTTCTCTTCTTCATATCACAAGTGCTTTACATTGTGACTCTTGTTATGCAGGGACCATTGTTATAAATGGGCAGCTTATAAGAAGCTCTTCCTTTTCAGATCTCTGGCTGTTGTTCTGGCAAATGTTCTATTTATCATTGGTTTCAAAATGATTGTCTCTGTGTGATCCTAAAAATGGTAATATTTGGCCACATCTCTGCGGTGTTGGCTGAGAGTCGAGAAGTCTGCAGGAAAATGCAGATGACACTTTGGTCAGATTACAGATCTGATTAATAAAATCACGTTAATCAGATTTGTTTGCACTGCAGAGGAGAACACAGTTTTCTTGTGTCAAAATTTCTTGAACAATTCCAACCCCTTCCTACCTCTTTTTCAACACAGGGACAGTACTTAACTAATTATAATCAATTTCAGGTTTAGCAGATAGGGTGATTTTATATCCTTTCTAACACAATTTCCCCATTTTTCAGCTCAAGGCTGACTATATCCAGCTCCTGAAAGAAACCACAGAAATTGACTCTCGCTCACGTTGGAGTGAGACCAAGAAGAAAATTGAGTCGGATCCTCGTTATAAAGCAATAGACAGCAGTTCTCGTAGAGAAGATTGGTTCAGGGACTATGTCAAAACCCTGGAAGAGGTGAGTATTTTAGGTACTCCAAGTGAACTTTTGAATCATGATGTCTTGTATTATTTTGTGAAGTTAAAATAGCACAGCCCTGTTTTTGTAATGGATAATCTTGGCACAACCTTAAACAAATGTGACCACGTCTTCTTGCAGGAATCTGATGAGGAAGAAAGGGAAAAAAGAGAAAAGCAGGAAAGAGTTGAAGCTAGCATTAGAAAACGCGAGGAAGAAGTTCAGAAAACCCTATCCTCGTCCCTGCGAGAACGCGACAAGGAAAGAGAGCAACATAAAAGGGATGAATCAGTGCAGAGTTTCAAAGCTTTGCTGTCGGACTTGGTAAGACAAAGTTTGTAATTTACGTTGTCATTTGGTCACAAAATGGATCAAGTTATCACAACTTAAGAAGTTTAGATATTGCCATATTTATGAGAGAAAACTGATATTGTACGTTATTTGAGGGTGAAGTTTGATTTTGAATGGTTACTACAAAAGGTACTTTGAGTCATCTCACTATTTGTGAATGTCATATTTTATGATTTCTCTCTTTTTCTGTTTTTACATAGGTTCGCAACTCGGACGTGTCTTGGAGAGATGCCAGGAAGACACTGAGGAAAGATCATAGATGGGAGGATTGTGAATCCATTGAACGTGATGAAAAAGAGAAGATATTTGAACAACACATTGAAGCTTTGAATAAGAAGAATAAGGAGATGTTTCATAAGCTGTTGGATGAAACCACTGAGGTATAAAGATGGAATTATTGAATGTAAAAATGAATTTCATATATTATTATCTTGTAATGACAGATCACAGTTCATACTTGTAGTTAGTTATATTGTTTTAACATGGGATACGTATCACACATTTTTATACAGTTGATGATGATTTTTATTCCTATTTCTTCAAGGTCAACTTATCGTCCACCTGGAAGGAAGTGAAGAAATTGATCAAGGAGGATCCCAGATATACAAAGTTTTCTTCCAGTGATAGGGTAGGTACAGACAAGTTTTCTCTTTAACTCTTGTTCTCAAAGTAGAGCCTAAAGATTTAAAATTTTTCATTATGTCCCATCAAAAAGTTTTCTGTATGTCATGATGTTTTTGCACATTTTATATTTTAGAAGCGGGAAAGGGAATTTTGTGAATTTATCCATGAGAAGTATGTCCAGGCAAAGACTGATTTCAGAGAGCTGCTGAAAGAGTGCAAGATTATTACACACAAGTGAGTTATACTGTGATGGATGATTGTGTAAATACAGAAAAAATACATAAATATACATGAATGAAAAAGAAATAAATTCTTTGGTAATTGTGATGGATTATGGTGTTGTAAATAGATAAATTGGCAATTGTAAGATGAAAAGAAAAATTTTATTTTCAATTGCTCCTGCTGAGGCAATGTGTAGATGATGTAATATTATAATTTGTATATATTCTAGGTCCAAGAAATTAATTGAAGAAGGTGATGGCCATCTTAAAGATGTTGCAGCTGTCCTAGAGGTAAGCAGAACATGGTCAACTCTGTAGCCTTAATGCTTTTGTGCCAACTTTTATGATGACACTTATAGTTCATGGTGAAAATCACAGGTCTAGTCTTTGATATGGTAGAAATGTCCTAAAAATCTCAGGAAGACTTGATTTTGATGCAATCTTCGACTTATTTATATCAAAAATGGTGTCCAAGTTATCTGGTTACTAATTTCAGATTTTTGTAGAAAATCACCAATCTGCTTTCGCATAATCCCAGGCACCACGTTTATGTGAGATGAATCTGTGTAACATGTTCCTCTTCCCTCGAATGTTTCAGAATGACAAGCGTTACCTGGTCCTGGACTGTGATCCAGATGAGAGGAAGAAAATGATAGTGGCTTACATTGAGGACTTGGAACGCAAAGGCCCGCCACCCCCACCTACAGCCAGTGAGCCCTCTAGAAGGAAATAGGTTCAGAGGTTCCACCTCAGGCATTGCGTTGACGTTTGCCACAACTGATTCTGTCTGTTGGGACACTTTTTTTTAATCATTTGGAAAAAAAGGAAACATTTGATGTCCGTCTTGGAAAACTCTAAGCCCATTTGTCAGTACTTGTAGTGATATTTAGAAAGAGCGAATCATGGTTAAAGTTTAATCAGATGAACAGCAAAATGAAGTTTCCAAAGGATGTAACCTCGAAAGACTAATTGTAATGTTTATTTTAAACATCTGTAATCGTTTTACTGCTAGTTTTTAGTAAGAATTTATAACTGTAGAGAAAGTGTATGAACAATAAAATTCTTATTTCACATGCTAATGGATATTAGTCTTTGAGGAATTTCAGGATGTGACACAGGTATTGCTGCAAGTTTTATGAAATGCCATTAAGAACCCTATTCTAAGCAGTAAAACCCACCTGTCACAATTTTGCAAAGCTTTTAGTACAACTACAAAAAGAAAAAACTGAAGGTTTGCAAATTTTGCTTCACTATTTCATTTATTGTAACTGTACATAAAATTATTCAACATTCCTAGTTTCTGTGCATGCAATTCATCCAACAATAACCTTTCAAAATTGCAGTACCAGATCCAGTTTCATCACACTAGTTACTAGTACATTCTACGACTGGGCAGTCAACACATCACAATCACTTATACTCGACCTGATATCACACCACTTAATGAAATGGTCAAATATTTAATCAATATGTATATATGTATATTTGCAAAATGAGGCTTATGACTAAAATCTACGAAAATGTGTTCAATGGTGCCAATAACTTGCCGTCCTGGATTTTCTAAAATGTCTTCGATAGTAAACCACTTCTAAATCCCAATACACAAGATATGAGAGAATGCATTTATCCCATTCTGCAGTTAAATTTAATTGATAAATTCCCCACATATGGAAAACGTTCACAAAACAGGAATTGTATAATTGTTCTTCAAACCCTCAATAATATTCTACCATAGGTGCCACAAAGCTTAACCAGTACTTCAATGATAATTTTGTAGTGTAGTACACATTCAGTTTACAGAGATAAACCAAGTGAAGTGTTCAGTATTTCTCCTTCACACAGTAACATTTCTCAAACCAAGTTTGTACACATGCTATACAATTTTTGTAGTAACATTTGTGACATAAACTATCAATTTAAATTATACAGCTTTCTTTGTACAGAAAGGTTAAAGTTGTATTAAATCATCAAGAAAACGAAAAAAAATATATATTTCCACATCTTTGTCTAGACAACTAATTACATCTGTTGTCAGTTTTCTTTTCTTTTTTTTTTTTACTCAGATAAATTCCTTCATATCCTGCCATTGAATATTGGAAATCCTATCTGGTGAAAACTTTCACCAATTTCTTTCGCCTCACAGAAAATATCCCTGGCTGGTTTAATTCAATTTTTCCCAATTGGTCAAATTCATTCCAGTTTTATCAATCTGCATTGCAGTCCTTTCCATCTCTCTCTCTTTTTTTTCTGAGCTTTCTGTCAGTTTTTTTTACCAGCTTATCTATCACCTGGTCACATTGGCAAGACTTCAGTTTTAGTTTGAGCCGCCTACTTTCGCTATAAGTTCATCACAGATGGCTGCTAGCTCTTTATTTTCTCTCACCTGTAAAATTTCAAAAAGATACATATTTTACTTCTAATCACAGTTTTGTAATACATAAGGCATGAAGATGCAGACTCATTATCAACAGCAAATGACCCACATTAAAATGCAAGAAACTATCTTCATTAACGAGTGGCATTATAGGGACAAAAATACATTGTAATCAGATCACACATAATGCAAAGTAAATACAACATCCACATAATGAGAAATTATTCATGTTCCAAAATACAACATGTATAAATAATTGTAATTGTCAATGAATCATTTTGACATACAATACAGTCTAAGCCTACCTTCTGCTCATAACTCTCTTCTATGCTCTGTGCCCTTAGTTCTGCTTTCTTCAGAGCTAATTGCAGAGTGGCAATCTCTGCTGAGGTGGTTTTACGAATGTCTTCCACCATGTTATTGGCTCTGAATTAAAAAATGTATATATTTATATAGGTCATAAAATAGAGGAAATATTAATAATAGGTTTTTGTTGTCCACTGTGATATATTGAAATGTTAAATGTTTTTTTTTTTATTGAGAAGATAATTTTTTTTTCTACAAACAAGGCATCACTTTAAGAGAACTCATATGATCATGGCTGTATGAAAGGTCAAAACATCATGCCTTTTCGATAAAAAAAACTCACCTCCTTAGAAAACAATTACCGTTTTATCGTCATACCACATACAATTTCAAATAGTCTGCTTGCATTCCAAACAGGCATATTGACGAGTATTACAGATGGAGCCCAAATCATCACAGTTGAAAAGAGGGTTTATGCTTACGTTTCCAATTTTTCCTCTGCCTGTGCCTTGACTGTCTGATATTTCTGTTCTTCTGCTTTCAAGCGTTCTTGGTAGTCTGTGACACACTTCTTCAAAACTTGTTCATTCTACAACAGAGAGATATTAAAAATCATTGATAAATTTATTGTCACATTTTATCCAAATGAAAAAGCATTTTACTACAACTGAGTAAAAAAAAAAAAAAAAAAAAAAAAAAAAAAAAAAAAAAAAAAAAAAAAAAATTTCAACAGTTCACATTGTACCATCATATGCATTCTACATTAAGAACAAATTAAATAGCCACAGCAAGAGAACACGTTTAATTATTTTTTCTATTACACATGAAATGCATGTTTAAATGAAAGGTGTTTATACATCTAAGGTAAAAATGAGCAACTGAAAATTGAATTGTACCTTTTTAAATGCTGTGACTGCTTCTTTTGTCTTCTCATATCTCCTGTGCAGGTCAGAGAAGGCGGCCTCCACGGACTGCAGGTCCTCCACTGCCTGGTCTCTCTCCTTTAACACATCATCAACAGACTCTTTGGACACATTCTTCTCAGCTGGAAGACAGGATTCAATTTGTAAGTTAACATTTGAAGAATCTCATAGCCTATTACCACAAAAGACTTCTTATTTATCTTTATCAAAATTGCTATTACGTTTTCTTTTTCTTTTTCATTAGCCAACAAGAGAAAAAACTAGAGTTGCATGGGGATTTGGATATTAAGGGTCTTTGCCAAGGTCACTCATACCCCGTTCACACTACGCTCAGTTATCCGGATAAATTGCGAATTAGGTCACAATTCGAATAAATGCAGTAGTGTGAACGCAAGAGGATTTTTGTAATGCGCATTTTCAAAATCCTGCAAGCGAGGTGGATTTCTAAGCGCGATCCGGATAACTTACCGGAATCGACACCTGTACAGACCTAACTGCGCATGTGTGCAGATAAGTGCGGGTATCTATGAACGCTTGTTTATTACTTTAGCGATTGCACCAAACGTATTTGGAGGTCACCATTCACTACAACATGAGGAAACAAACTTATTTTGCCATCTTATGCTTCCCAAGAATGCTGGAATGTCTTTTTGAGATACATTTGCCGTCAGACTTTTTTGTTGGTATTTTGAGTTTTTCTGTGCGGCGCATGCGCGAGTGTTCAAAACAGGAAGTTAAACCTGAAATTTTCAACGTGGGATTCGGATTTGCTTCGCGAGTGTGAACGCAATGCCGAATTGGATTCCTCACGAAAAATCCGAATTACAGAAATGCGCATTTTTGCAACTGTAGTGTGAATGGGGTATAAAATTGCCTTTTGAGGTTATCCAGATTACCATTTATCAATAATACAGATAAATAGCTAAAATCTAGTGTTTATCTGCACATTATACTATGTAAGCTCACGAATACTTACAGATCATTTGAGATATTGTCTTCTCAAATTCTGCAACAATAGATCTGAAAAAAAAAAATAATAATAATTATAATAATAAAAAAAAAATAATAATAATAACCATACATCATATATCCTGGTTTACTGAACTTATTCAAGTAAGAGAACTGCTTATGAGTCATGGGTCTCTGAATGGACTATACCAAGTAAAGGTTCATTTTACTAATAAAATCCACGAAGAAACGCCTATCTGATCTCTCCAGAGATTCAAAATTCAGATAAATCCTTACCCCATTTCTTTGTTGCTGGCTTGCAGCTGTTCTATCTGTTCCTGCAGTTTTTGATTTTCTTTCTGTTTCTTTTCCGTCTCTTTCTTCTGTTCCTGCAGCTTCTTGTCCCAGGTTCTCTCCTTGGCTAGCAGGCGTGCCTGGAAGTCCAACTCCATCTCTTGTTTCTTTGTATTCCACTCAGCCTGGGAATACTTGAGCACCTAGACATTTGAGAGAAGAAGAGCAAAACCATTCAGTATGAGCAAATTTGATGCCATTTGGCCTCTAATAACATACACTACAACAAATCAATTCTTACAAATACCAAGTTATTTGTATATTAGTATCAAATTCTGAAGTGAACTAAAATAGGCCCAAAACAATAACTACCTGTACTATGGCATCGGTGCCCATTCCCTCTGACGAGCCCATGGTGTCGGCTGTCTCTGAATGTGAGCTGTCTTGCAAACCACTGTCACTCAGCTGCTGAAATCATGACAAAGAGTGTTTAATCTACCAGAAAAATGTGGTTGTCAAATTGTGGTCTGCATGCAACACCATGCTAAGCACAAGGGTCATCAAAGCACAGCAATCAACAAATGATTTTTAAATGGTATAAAATGCAAAGACATAGCAAACAATTCGTAACAAACAAACACACATCTATATCTGTCTAAAAGAATGCAAATCAAAATGAAACTGAATTGATAACTCCATCCATTTCTAATAGCAGAGGACCTGAAACCAAACTGTTAAAATCATAGGGAACAAATGCATCTGGGGTAGGTTTGCACATCACTCTAGAAGCAATCAACACAGCCACAGTTTCATTTCTATGAAAACAGAATGTCCCCAGTAAACATTTTTATGTTGTTGTGAATTAAAAGAAAACCAGACACTACTGAATCCTTTGCTAACCTTCTGACCAACATCTACAACTTCAGGATCCATGTTCTAGGACTAAATTTATTGAGCACAAAAGCTGGAAGGAAAGCAAACATAACAGGTTAAAGAAGAGTCTACAATAGGATACACAAGGCACAGCCTTTTTTTAAATTGAAAAACGCAAAAATAAAACTGAAATACAATGGTGATTCAGCCATTAGCACTGCCTGAAAATTAAACTCAAAGCAATGACATGCCAACAAAACAAAGGAGGGGTGGCAGCCATTGCATTCCCATCATGCACCCGAGCATTCTTGACAGCCTCGAAAAGGGCACCTACATCAGGGTCACAGCTGATGCGCACCACCTCCTCATGGTCAAACTGTAAAGGGCTATCGGGTCGGCCATTTTCCTGCGACCAACTCATACTCATACAATCCAAGGAATCTTGGGAAAGCACAGCTGAGTCGTCCATCTCTGAGGTCAGGCGAGGCATGTGATTGACCCATGTCTGCGTCAGCTCATGGCTACTCAGTGTGCTTTGGGGTTCTGACACAGTAGGCTGCGATGAAAATGAAATTGGTATGTTATCATTGGTACTTCATATATTTATATACATGTGGTTTGTGACCCTATTATCATTATAAACACAAATCCTGTGGACCAAAATAAAAAGGCCGTTTTAAGATACAGCTTTATACTCATGAACAACACAGAGCCCGCTGCAGCAATAGTGAACTTACAACCAAACTGTACAACAACAAAACTAGGGAGTTGACATCGTTTTCAGGTACACAGAAGATTGAAAGACAGCCAAAATTGCCACATCTCAGGAAAGCAAGACCAGAAAGCTTCATAAAGTGCTGTAATGTTGAGCAACATAGGCAAAAATATCATAACAATCCATGACAACAGAATTACAGAGACAGCAATACGGTTGACAAAGAAGAAAAATTGTGTTGCTTGATTGAATCGCAGTAGTGAATATCTTAATTTCTAATCCAGATTCACAGAAAGCTAAAATGATCATAATCTTTAACAACCAGTCTGCAAACTGACACCCGTGACCAGTAAAATTTTGTGTGGACGACTAGATTTTTCAGAATGTTTGAATTTAGTGGTCCAATGTGCGCTGTAGATTTTAATGTTTAAAAAAAAAAAAAAAAAAAAAAAAAAAACATTTTTCCACAATTTTACATAAATATTTTAGAATGCGTCTCCATGGGTGAAAGTGATCCAGAAACATTTGACAAAATCAAGGTCTTGTCATTACTAGTAATAATTTGATATAGGAGTAAATGTCCAATATGATTGAAATTTTTATTTTGACCAGTGATTCTTAACAGAACCAGTAGATTTCAGGAAACTGGCAACTGAACCAGTAGATTTTAGGAAGCTGGAAGTTGAAATAGATAGTAAGCTGAAAAGTTTATGGCACACACTGAACAACTGAAGATAACATCCTTATCAACTTCACCAGCAAGGAAGCTTCATTACTCTGGGGGTCAACCAAAGCATGCTTTCAGTATCAAGATAAAGCTGTAGTACCTTTTCCGGTGCTGGAGGGCTGAATGCCAACAGCTTATCCACAGCCTGGTGGTGCTCCCTGTCCTCCTCCTCTTCCAAGCTGTGTTCCAGAACTCGAGCAGCGGGGTGTTTGTTTCCAAGTCTTTGCTGAACTTTAGCAAGGGGAGGAGTGTTCATACACAGCAGGTCATCATTGCTACAGGGAGATATAAACAGAAAGATATTAAATAATGAAATGCAGACAAGGAGCGAGTGAAAATAGAGAGAGAGCACCACTAATCTATTTTCTACTTCTTTGCCAATTATATTTCCTTGGCTCATTTTATTCAGAACCAGATGCATTTGGGCTGGGACTGAACGAACCTCTGGAGTATGATGTAACCCTTATTTTCAGTCAAAGCCTACATGCCTTCCTTACTAATGGGAGAAAACTAAATCAATGAAATGAACACTCACCCAGACTCTGCTACAGACTGCAGCTGCTTGTTCTTCAAGATAGCTGAAAAAAAATTACACTTCAATATAATGTGCTATCAAAATTTCATGGAATATACTAAATCCATCAGAACCAGATTAGTTTCAAATCATCACACTACTTGAAGAAAATCACTAACAATTCATTGGAGGAAAAAATGATGTCCTACAGCCTACTGAAGTCTTCAAAAAACTTTGACAATACAAAGCAAAATGATATATTTTCATTTGGTAAATTTTCTTTTCCTTCATAAGCTTTACAATATGAAATTAGTAGACAAGACCGTTGTCATAGTAATGTATGTTTCTAAGCATCTTATTAATGAGCCCAGCTTCTTAATCAATTTTTTAAATCTAGCATCTTCAAAGCTTACTCACATTTGAGCATAAAATGCTCAAAGGCATATTGACTGATATTCAACTAACATCTTAGTCATAAAAGCAGGACTGATAATTTCCTGAACGTCATAATATTCATCTCAAATGGATGAGCATATCTGCTACACATAAAAAAAAGTTAATGGTGGGCGCATCTTGAAATTGTGCAATTAACAAAAGGTAATTTGTTTGCAACGTTCCATGCAGGATTGGTGTAGTGTATATGGACATAAACCCACAAGTTGACAATGACAAAAATCACATCTAATCTGCTGACAAATATAATTCCGATGAGACATTCTGTAGTCTTAAGGATACAGCACACTTCTATGCAGTTTTTTCTTACCTGGACTCTCTGCTCCCTTCACTAATGGATCAAACTTCACATACAGTGACTGCCTGCCCAATGCACTTTCTTTCAACTGCAAATTGAAAGTTCCAAGAAACCATGAATGTCAATAACCAAATAACAGAAACTGTATCAATTGGAAATGAACTAGCAAGAGAGGGATTCATTTCACTTTCCAAATCAAAAAGGATGCCACAAAAATATTAAATTACAAGCCACTGGTAGGAAACCAATCAACGAGAAATCAAATTCATATCCATATTCACCAGCAATGTTTGACTAGCAGTGGCGATCAACACAGCTGACAAACTGTTCCCCAGTGAAACAGAGAGATAATGCAGTTTCCTTCCATTGAATGTTTGCCAATTTCTACCCGATGAACAAACGTAAACATTTAAATGGTGGCATCCATCATAAAATTTCACGTGGTTTATTATCACATGTAAATCTCTTCTTAGTACCCGATGTGCACTATTGCATGAACATTTAACTTAAGATGGTACTTCTTTTCAACTGAGCCAGATGTAAAGACAACCAAAGGATATCCCCACATCCCTCTTTAGGTTTCATCTAAATTTAATTCACGTAAGAAAACTTTCATTTCTAATTTCGGCTCTGAAAACCCTGCAAACAAACCCTACTGTGAACAGGTTTCAACAACAAGAGAGGACTAAAATTCTACGTTCATTAAATGCATGGCTGTGCTGTCATATCTGCGTAGGTCTGTAATACAAGTGTCAGCTATATAAATAACATCTCCATCACTAGCTGACACCGACACCCACTTGGTACATTTTAGCAAGCTCCGACCTCAAACAACTGCATACTGTTTAACTTCCTTGAGCACACAAATATCATTATGACGTTGCTCCAGACAGTTGTAATACATGATTTATGATCAATAAAAAATGAGCCAAGAGCTGTATTGTATTCCGCAAGTAATCAAATTCTGAAGTGTTCTTTTTTGTAGATTTTCATCATCCTGGTTTTCTGAATTAAATTTCTTCGGTTGCAAATTGATGCATGTTATCACACTATCATTTCATGGCTCAGGAGAAAAAAAATCCTGGGATATAAACACACTGCTACTTATATAAGTGAAATTTTCTTTGAAGACATTTTTGAGATTAATTGAGATTCATGTTAAAATTTGTAATTTCTCTCTTTGTATGCTAACAGACATCAATTAACACGTCTTCATACCTATATACCTTCTTTACAACTGGTACATGTCATGACACTTATCTCAAAACTTTCAATACCCATCTCTAAAATCTAATATGCCAATTTTATGAGTGATGGTAAGATAACATGACAACCTACACTCTATTGCATCCTCTCAACTAATACCATTTACAAGAATGATTAATGAAAACTGCTACTTACATCGCCTCTCCCACCAAACTTTTCTAGCATGTCCAATGCCAGCGGGTCATTGAACACTGAAAAATAAAGCAAAATTCATGGTGAGCGAAAAAATCAAAAGTTATAAATTCCATTTATCAAACAGGAGCTCAAACAGGTGATCAAATCTCAAGGTACCTTGAAAATGAAAACGCTCCAGCAAGCTACAGATCTCGACTTCTAAACAACTCGCCATGGTGAAGCAATGGACTGAGGGAGAGAAAAAGAGGCAACTTGGCTCTGACTTCAAATGCCAGCTCCAGACAGAACATCTCTTCCCCAAACCAGCCCACGCAGCAGGGACTAGGGAAATAGTCAATACACAGATGCCTATAGACAACAGGACAAAGATTGGAGAGCACAGGCTGGATGGATCAATACGTGTTACATGTACAGTGTTGAATGCTACAGGTCCCAGAGAAGGTTACTGCTAGTTCATAAGAGCATCCATTAAATGCAAGGTTATGGGCAATGAACACAACAGAATGACTGTCTTTTGTTTTTATGATGAAAACTGTCATATTTTTATAATGATATCTTCTGACTGAAGCCAAAATAAATATTCATTTTATGTTTTATATTTTTGGGGCTTATTAATGAAACAAAATGAAAAGAAAATCCCATTTTTTGAACCTGGACACTTTCTACACAAGATACACAAACAAAGGTGTGTCAGATTAAATCACCAAATCAGTTTCAAATCTGGTTAATGAGCAATATCCGTCACTACGAAAACAAGTTTAAACTTAAGTCATCACTTAAACAACCAATGTCTAATGCACATTAATTTAATGCTTAACAGGCAATAAGGATTGGGGCAGATAAACAATGCTGCCACTATTCAAAACAATCATTTCAGTGCATTCAAGACTGCATATATACTATTCTTAGGAACCTTTGCTACAAGCACCCCAAGGCTCAAAAAACTGTATTCCAGTGCTCTGGCTCATTATCATATAGTACTTATTTGGTAACATCTCCACATAACCTATTATATCTATACCCATTTCCAATACACATACCAGCCTTGAACAGTAGAAACCCTCTGACCAGGTACTGCAGAAAGTCGAGGCACGCCCTGAAAGCCCATGTTTTCCAGTCAATGGCAGACAGTGTCACCATACTACACCCCTGAGCCTATGCTCTGCTGTCACACACACAGCACCCTTGCCAGCAACCTCCACTAAAGATGGATTGCTTTCTGGGTTTTAAAGATCTGTTCCAGCATTTTCACGCCATTTCACTGGGTTATATATAGAACTCCGATTGTCTGTGGAAAATACAGGCAGATTAAGCTATGACATTTCAAACTGTCTGATGGAACATGCAGTAATTCCTATACACCAGCTTTAACTGCGTTTGTGCCTCCTAAATCGTGACAAGCTGCCAAATCAATACACACTGTAATGTTCAATGCAACAGAGGTGTTTTGGTAAGAGGTACATGTAAATTTAGAGCTATTGTGACCTCGTCCTTTTTTGTTTGTTCAAGAAGCTGTATTTTGATATGCTATTTACAAGTTTAAAATACACTTGTACCAGTTTATCTGCACCTGCATAGTATTTGTGACCTTACTATGCTCCCAAGCTATACAGAAATGAAGTATGCGCTTGACCACTGTCTCAAAATATTGGGATAAAATGACATATTTAGGACAGCACCATCCACACACCAAATGGCTTGACATTTAATCTGGAGACATGCAGGAGCTGCTAAAAATGATCATTTACACAGGTATACACTCATATTCATACCTAACCTTAATTTTATAACTGATCGTACCTTCATCTGCAGGCTTGAACGTCTCCTCTTCCGTCAGCTCCGTTTCCTGGCCGGCTTGCTGAGCCTCAAATATATTATCTCCTTTCTGATCAACTATCTGCTCCAATTCCCTAGAAACACTGTCCGTTAAATCCTTTTGTGCAACAGAGTCACTGGCTGAAGTTGTGTCGCCAGAGTCACAATGAGATTCAGGTTTGGTCACATTGTTATTATTGGACTCCTCCTGTGGTGCTGCTGACGGTGCCTTAGGTGCAAATATCTCAATATCACTATCAAAGGGATCCTGGAAGTAAAATAGAATTGGGTCATGTCTAGGAAAATAATATTCTTTCTTCTTTTCCTCCAAACTCCGAACATTAATCAATATTTGTTATTTCTTCAAATCTAATCCTCAATACTCAATTTGTCTGTTGTTTTTCTTTGCAGTCCAATTTAGTGTACATTTAGTGTACAGTGTACACCATGTCAAAATTAAATACAGAATTATCAATATATATATATAAAGGCCAAGTCCTGAATGGTCTCTGAAACTAAATACATTTTAAGTAATGACTTGTGATCAAATACTCTTCAATGCATATCATATATCCATATCTTTATTTGCTCTGAAAATGAAATACCACTTTGCCACTCTAATGCCCATAGAAGATACTTATTGAGAATATCATAAATTCATAAGACAATCAACATATATTTCTATTAGATCAATAATCTTTTGTACCTTAAAAGAGGATCCTGTGTGCCATTAAGTGAAAAGAATACTAATTGGAAGTGGTCCACATATTAAAACGTGTCAAAGACAATACTGGCCCATGGTTCACTGAACATTTATGGGAATATGGGTTGATTTCTCAGTACAAGTGCATTTTTGTCAGATATATCACAGAAGCAGGTCTTCAAAAATGCAAACACATCTAATTGCACTGCACTGCATGTTCACTATGGGGTGTAAGTGAGAACTTCCAAACCACAAATGCACACAGTCACAGACAATCACACCTTAATGAGCCAAATTTCTCATCATTCCTGAAGTATATGCTGATGTAAATATTTAAATTTACTTCTGAAACAAGCATAAAATGAATATACTGCAACAATGTTTTTCTTTTACCCACCTTTTTAATCTGCCCAACTGGTCGCTTGAATTTCTTTGGCGCTTGTTTTGTAGGACTGCTTTTCTTTCTGTAAAACACAAATGGTGACACAGTTACGGCAAGCAGGCGTGACAGGGGTCATAAGTAGCAGAGTAATAACACGAAAAGCCCATTGCTTTATCTGGCATCCCATCAGGTATACCAGCCTTGCTTTTAGCCTCAAATCAATGGCCACTGGCCAAGTCAACCAATTGTAACCAAGCACTGCCCTTATGAATAATATACTGATGAATTCCATATCAAGGTCATAATCAATACTGTATACCTGTTGTTTAATAACAGTCAGCTCAGAGCTACCTCAAAGCCACCAGGTATATGCTGGAGATTTCCAAAGAGAACAACCTCTTAAAGATCAGATAGACATGCCTTAAAACCATCCAAGTAAAGACTGTAACATAACCGCCCCCTGTCAAGACTAAATGGTGTCAGTAGAGGGCATAGCTTGGGTGGGAACACCACCTTGGTTACAAGAAAAACTCCTCACAATAAGCTGTCACTTCTGATTTATCTGCAGACCAATGTAAATGTCATAGCAATAATACAATACACAACATAATCATGTAGGAGAAATCCATCCAGATTTTCTTTCAAAAATTAAATCTGGCTTTTTATTATTAAAGAGGAGGGAGAGAGTTTTCACAGTATCAGCCAGGCTAATATTTTAATGCCTTTAGGAGCCTACTAGTACTAAACCCTCCAGCTTGTTAAACAATGATATCTATTAGCATAGGACCGACATCACATTTTTCATCACACCCTATACATCATTAATGACATTCAGCCAACTGTTTCAGTCTTTACATCAATTAAATCCATCTTCTATAACTAGGAAATACAACCTTTACCCTATTTATAACTGACAACAAGCTGAACAGTACATAATACATTTCTATGGCAGTTATTCCTGTGTGAAAACATCCCAGAAGAGGTGGCCCCTTAATTTACATTAGCCCACCTTTCCCTAGAGATAGGAATGCCAATAACTCCTCATTAAATCTGCATACCTGGAGAAACCAGCCATCCTGTGCTAACTCACCTGTTTAGGGCTCCCCACCTGTCATCCACCACTAACAGAAACTGAGACTACTCCACAGAGGAAACCTAATGCTTGGCCCCAAACAACAAGTCCTTATGAAAACCTAATACCAGCTTAAATGAATTCCATACTGCCCTTGGATTAAAAAGAAATATTGTATCGCCTTAAGCACTAAAAATGACAATTTTCTGACATTCCTTATTGATCCCCTTGGCCTGCTTAAAGTGGTTACCCAAGGACACAATTATAATAACGTAGATGTAGAACGGAACATTATTGATGTGCTTTTCTAACAGCAAATCAATAACAGTTTGTAAACAGTCATAACTTATCACGTGGCAGCACTTATACAATGGAGGATCAACATGCTTGCTGCATGTTTCTTTTTTTTTTAAATCGTTGCCTGTCCAAGCACTGAAATAGATCACCCTTAGGCCCTTGGTGTATAATATAGGACAGGCTTAGCTGGAAGACAAATGTCCCATATATGTATCACACAAGATACACCTCGTGAATATAAATGGACTCTACTAGCATTTCACTAGGTAAACATCATTGCCTGGGTTCACTTACCTTGATCGCCACACAAATTCCAGGTGATATTACTGTGATATAGAATTATATGAATTAACCATGGTGGTTGTATTATAGATTGAGGCAGTATTTGTTTTGATGTATCAAAACATGCAAAGAGTTTCTACAGATTTTCTGACAAGATACTTCAATATTTCACTGTCTTTAAGATATATAAGAAAGTAACTATCCCATTTTGTGCTAAAACATAATTTCCTTTCATACTAACAAGGGCAGTAAGACAGATCCTCCTTTGTCTATATGTATCATTACTTTTTATCTGATCTTAGACACTTCTGAACATGTCAATTTAGATCTACATAATACAGATATGATATTTCTTCCTATCATAACAAGATTTTCACCTATACCTCACCTGCATATTAAAACGTCCTAGGGTCACTGTAGAAGAAATGTATCCTATTCCAGCCAAATAACTCGTTTTTCCCCAATCTTATAAGAATTCAACAGAAACCAATCCGATCTTCTCATTAGATAAAATAATATTCTTCTCAGCTAAATTAGATTTTCTACAGCATCTAGTGCAAACTTGGCATGCTAGCCAAGGCCTAGACGTATGCACCATGACATTTCAGATGCAATGTTGAAATCGAGCCAATAAACTCCTGCAATAGCAAGTAGACTAAGAACTATGTAATTCCAACTAATCCCTCTTCAAAGGCTTTGATTAGTGAGGTAACCATTTTTCTTGCCTGGCTGGGTAAAGAATAACAGACGTGTGCTCAAGTTCTTATCAGGGCCTTTCCTTTTGATGGGAGACCAAGCACAAGATGTGGTATTATAATATAACGTTTCCACCGATAAACTGTGTACACAACATTTAAAAGGTGATACAATTGTCTCCATCTCCAGCTATAAAAAATGATGAAAACCTAGAGCACACCTCCTCATTGTCCAATTAATTTAGTACCACAGCAAAATTTTGGGAAGTATCACTTGAATTTGATCAGGAAACACATTTCAGAGCTCATTTTATGATGCTATGTCAACATTTGGAAATAGATTACAGAGATAGATGTTGCAAATATATTCTGCCTCTACAATAATCAATCCTACTTACTTTGGAGTTTTCTTCTGCTCCTTGTTCACCTCTGGTTCAACATTGTCCTGACCATTGTTGTCCTTCAAATCTGTAGTATAACTTCCATTCATATTTACGCTGTTGTCCACCTGCAAGGACTTTGGTGGCGAGTTTGCCAACTGAGTCTTCGTCTCAAAAGGGTTGACGTTCTCATCAAACCCCATATTGTTTGGAGGTGACTGAGCTACTTTAGTCTTGGTTTTAAAAGGATCAATGTTGTCATCGAAGTTTTCACTCCTGGGTGGTGACTGCGCCACTTTAGACTTGGTTTGAAAAGGGTCGATATTTTCATCAAAATGTTCCTCTTTTGGAGGGGAGTTTGCCATTTTGGACTTCGTTTTGAATGGGTCAATGTTTTCATCAAAGTCATCATGTTTGGGTGGTGACATTGCTACCTTTGATTTGGTTTGGAAAGGGTCAATATCTTCACCAAAGTCTCCTGTTTTAGGTGGGGATTGTGCCATATTGGACTTTGTTTTGAAAGGGTCCACATTTTCATCAAAGTCATCATGCTTGGGCGGTGACATTGCAACCTTTGATTTGGTCTGGAAAGGATTGATATTTTCGTCAAAATCTCCACCTTTGGGTGGAGACATTTTCATTTTCGACTTGGTCTTAAAAGGATCTATATTTTCATCCACCCCTTCATTCCCTGAATTGATAATGGCATCTCCCCCAGTCTTTGGTGGGGACATGGCAAGCCCTTTCTTGCAAGCAAAAGGGTCAGTGTTTTCATCAAAATCATCGAAATTGTAATTATACGATCCTTTAGGAATAGGTATGGGGGACGTTTCTCCTGTGTCATTCATCTTCTCTTCTTTTTTTTCCTCAGGTTCCACAGTGTCTTGAAACTCTTCTGGCTCCTGTACTAGAGATGTAGGTTGGGGTTTCTGGACATCCCCTTCAGACAATACAGCCTCCCCTGTAGCAGTACCCTGTTTAGCAACTGGCTCTAATGATCCTGAGGATGATGCGTTGTTGGGAGTGTCTACAAGGCCCTCCTCTGCATCAAAGAACTCCTGGGCACTTGTATCTTTAGCTTCCTCCTGCTCCTCCCTTGCCTCCTGGGAGACTTCCTCTTTGGGGTGAGGTGGTGGTTGGTTCCCAGTAATATGCTCCTCCCTGGAAGAAAATCGAAATAAGTTAAACCAGCTCATACTTTCGAAGTGATGTCAGGCAACAAAACTGTCCTATGGCCCATCTGTACAAACACTCAGCAGCTAAACCAAACAGCCACATGAGCCATAGGAAAGGGAAAATATACATACATCAGTGGTTCACTACTATCATAAATCTCAACCTACATTTCAACTTAGAAGTTTCCTTCCTGTTCCTCTCTCTTCCTGACAATGACACACAGGTATGTACTTCAGGTGAGGTGCCCATTTCCCACCAAAATACACCTTTGAGGTCTCTATTTCCTATCAAAACCACCAATACCTAAATACCACATTTCGTAGTAATCATTCAAACCTGTGACCTGCAGCAACAAAAAGGTGTGCACTTTCGATCATTACCTTTGTCCTCTTGAGCAATTAAGGTTCCCCATAAGAACCTCTTCTGTGAGATAATCAACAGTAATCTGCTAATCCAGGCATGTCAAAATAGCCCCTCTGAACATGATCTGGGTAGAGCATATCGTTGCCTGTTGTGTATTCATAATACTACAAGGAACCATCACACTAAAAATCTTCCCACTGTCCATTTCGATAAGATAACTTCTTTTCCTCAAATAAGATAACATATCATCACACATTTTCAAAACCTCATCAGGCATGCCATGGACAATAGGACAGACATATAAATGTATCATCTTTTTTATACCAAGGTCAAATCAGGCCTCAAAAAGATGAAACCCCCTTGGATGTAAAACAAAATGATGGATAGATTTATAATGAATTAAACACCTTGAAGTTGCTGCAGTACAGTAAGAGCAACCACAAGCTGTCAAAGGTGTACTATACCATACATCTTAGTCTAACTGGTCTTCATGCTGCTCTTCTCTATCTTCCCCATATTCTGCACACCTTAACACTCTAGACATATACACCACAGTGAACCTGGGCACCTCACTACTATAATATATATAAATGCTCTCTAAATAAACCCCAAAACTATGTGGAGCCATGACCTTAGGGGGCATCTTTTATCCTGCCACAAATATAGCTTTTTAAGATGTATATACATGTGTCACACCTTGAAAAGTGTTGATGTACTGGAGAATACCCACCCAATAGAAAAAGCCATTTGCTTCAATGAGCACAGTTCATGCAAAGGTAATATGGGACAAGGGAAGGGAGGTCTAAATTCCTTTTCATTTTCATGTAATAATTCATGAAATGTTTCCGGTCTACACTTTATCAGTTTTAAAGCAGTCGGATGTGAAAAAATATAATTATTCTAGAATGGCCATCATGGGTAATTCAAATACCTCTTTTCATGTTGCCAAAGTTTTGAAAAACCTGAGCAATATCTTTCACAATTAAATTTATTTTGTATTTAAATGTCAGTTAGAAACATTTACCTATGTCTGTTAAAATTCTTCCTTCCACATAAAACCTCAACAGGCTGACTGAAGTACTAACAACCCATGCCCAGACTATATAAACCACAATATTAGCTATAGGTCTGTATAGCTACATAAGCACACCTGGTGGAGATAAGAGGAACTAGAATTGATCTTTTCATGAGTAAAAAATTATACGCTGTTTGAGGACACTATATAATACTGATCTTCGGTTACTTGGATTACACAATGTTGTAACTCTACAACATGTGATAGAAAATCCAATTGATTTTTCTAGGGGGAAGGGGGTTAAACTTCAATAAGTTACCCAAATTTGGATGTACTTTTTTTTCTAAAACAATTCAAAACATACATCTTTTATATTATATTTTGGGAATATTGATAAAAAGAAACAACAAGCACCACCCTCCTAAACTCTAATGAATTGGACTAACAGCAGAGGATTATAAATATATATACTTTGCACAATGAATCAACTAACCTCACTTGTAGGATAGGCAAATTTGCAATCAGTTCATCAACAAATTCCTTGGCTAGCTTGATGTATTCTTCGTGGTCTGCTTTTGTCACTACTGCGGTACGCTCAAGCCAGCACTCATTTTCATCTAAAACACGAATATCCTCATAGCGTGTGGGGGTCACTTGCTTCCCTGGAGTCTGAGGTGGCGTCTCAACAGGCAACTTGGCCACCGATGGAGTCTCAAAGTGAACCTAGAAAGAGGAAAAAAATTATGTTTAAACTATATATAACAAAACTGTTTTACTACCTATTCTGATTTCTTTCAGCTATCTAGCCATTCGCCATCTTCCTTTTGAGTACACTCGTCTCAGACACCTTTCTAACTCCATTTTGAATTTGTATTACGGTCCCATCCAAGAACTGCTGTCAGTCACTCCAGTATTCTACTTTCATCAGTCAGTTCCTCTTTCTAGCAATAAGCATGCAGACTCACGTTGTGTAAGAGTATGAATAACTATTACCGATTAATGAGGCATAAAAAGGAAATCTAACTGCAACCTCAACCGGTTGAGTCATACCACCAGCACTCCACTTCACTTCACTTCAATGTCATGCATATGCAAAAATCGCACTCACGGGTTTCTCAGCTTCAAACTTCTCCAGTTTAACTTTCATGGACTTCTCTGATTTAACTTTTTCACTTTTTCCAACCGTTTCTTTGCTGTTCTCAGCACCCATGATGCCAATTTAACTAGTCGTGATTTCAAGAAACATTTTTATCTAGATCAAGCTTTGAAATCCAAGCTGAATAATCTTCTTCCTCCCTCTGCGCAGTATACTCTGAGGAACTTTATATTGCTAAATACCAGAACAAGCAGAAGGGCAACAGCAGAGTTATGTTTGGATATCATGCAGAGTTTTTAGCAAAACTTGGCATGGTTATCTAGGAGGATTTTCCATGTAATGTGGTTTTTCTTTCTCCCTATTATTAGCATCCAGGTATTTTGTTGTTGTACTTCCATCTTGCACTTCTGACTTTTGCACAGGTGTACTCAATTACTCATGTCTCAGGTAGACAAAAAGTGCACTCTCTTTATCATGCAGATAAAGGTGAGGGGCTGCGACTTAATTCATACAAAATTTGGTTCTTCTTATATATTTACTTTATTTGTACAAAATTTGGTTCTTCTTGTGTATTTACTTTCTTTCATTTTTTCCTTGTGGTTTAAACACTAATTTGATTTTGTCAACTTAAGAAATTTAAGTTTCACTTTATTTCTTTGATCTTTAGAGAGATTGCCAACAGGCTAAATCACGTTTGTGCCAATGTTGAAGCTAGTAAATTACTACATGCTTTTCTTTTTTTTTCGGCTAAATATATTTAAGTAAATATCTTTGGGCCATAAATGCCTTAGTAAATATGCAAAGAAACTTAATTCTGTAATTATTTTTTCCCATAAATATTTTAGTTATAAATGAAATTTTCAGTACAACTACCATGTCAGCATCACCCTTAGCTATACACCATTAAATAGAAGGGATGAACTCTGCCACTTCAACACAGATACTTGAATGTATAAAGATGAATCATGACTTATACAGGGGCGTAACCAGACCTTTAAAAATTGTACGCACAGATTTTTTAAATTCCCAGCAAAATGTAGACTAACGCAAGAGATGAAGGACAGCGTAATTACAGCATATGTACCACACATCGCAGCTTAATTTCCATTAATAATAAAATCATCATTTAGTCAGAAATATTCTCGCAATTAAAAAAGTTTCAATATTCTTATTACCCAGAACGGTGTATTTATTTAAAAGGAGGCTAGCTTTGCATATGTGGAACCCCCTTCGAATAATCCTGGATCCACCTGTGAGTGGAACTAACATATGGTTTCATTCACCTTACATGTGGATGCATGGCTCCCAAAGACAACCCATTGTACGACACGACAGAGCTCTGATACATCTAAGTTTAATTATTTGTTTGTAAAAATTGCCCATGTCACCCTGTTAGTTTGGAGGGGTAAGCTGGGTCCAGTCCGTGTCAAAATTCTTTGAAGCTTTGCAGGAAAAATTCTTCCTTTGTTTCTCTAGCTCCTTCTTAAACCTTGTGTCCAGATTTTATCTAGTGCCCCCAGGGTTGCGGGAGCTGCTCTTTGAAAATAACACTCAGGCAGATTTTTACCTGAGATAAATATCGCCAGACATTCTCAAGAAAGAGGGTACAGCTGAGTTGAGGGCCACTGAACCCTCCAATTAAGAGGTAAAGGAAGTTTCAGTTAGATGGACGATTAAGATAGGACTTGTTAAGGTTACAGGCATTGTTTACCTCAGTTTGCAAGAAGGGGGGGAGGTCAGAAGAATTGTGCCTATACAATTGATACAGAGGATTTGTACATACAGGTGACTTTAATAAGCAGAGGATTTTCTTTTATATTCCGTGAAAAATACACTAAATTTATATATAATAATATCATGGTTGGCCAAAAAATTGTACGCACAGTGCATCCGTGCGTATGCCTAGTTACGCCCATGTTATAAATATAGACTGTCTATGTTTTAAAGCAAAACGCCTGATGTGTAGAAAATGAATCAACTTTGATATAGCCATTCTAGCATAATGCACAGAGTCAGTCTAGTCTGAGACAAAATATCACTTTCATCACAGACACTTTAAAACAGCAACAAAGCTTCTTTTGGTTTGTCATCTTTCAGTTCTTATTCTGGCACATCATTAATTTAGCATTCACTATTTTATCACATGAATGAAAAGGCCAGGTTTAGGATTGAATTTGTTTCCTTCACCACAAACAAGTGTTTTGAACACTTTCACCATGCTAAAAATAGCTTTTTTTAATTTCAAAATTGACCAATACTAGCAATTTCAGGATTTATTTGACTCTAGTACTGACAGACTTTGATTACTATCGAGTCCAAATTATATTTTACTTCAGTAATATATTACTGTCCTTTGGATCTAGTACAATTCAGATTTAATTAGCTACATGCCAGTGGTCATCTTTAACATTATATTCCAAATAACTTATTACAAATACATTACCTTTAAATGTTTGTGCTGTGGTGTCTTCAGGTCAATCAGATTATCAAAGTTTGAAGGTTTGAGAATTGATCTGCAAAGAGCTGGACTTTTATGAGAGTTGGCTGTCTTGCTACAATCCAATGGACCAATATTCTCGTCATGTAGAGAGTCAACAAAGGCATCCAAACTCATTCTGAACCTAAAATTAAAAACATTTTACTGGTTTTATGAACTTTGTAACGAAATCAAAGACAAGCACCCACTAAGTAAATACAGGCGGGAATATATATTAGTTATAAGTTATCAACATACAGGATAGCAGACATTTTATCATACATGTGATAGTAATGTAGTCAAATAACAAATTTGGATGGTCAATAAACTCAGTTGCAGGGCTAGCTGGCACTGAAAACAGATATTATCATATGATATGATAGGGTATTAAATAACTGATAAAATAAAAAGTGTGTGTGTGTGTGTGTGTGTGTGTGTGTAGGGGGGGAGGATATCAAGGGCACATTCAAGTTCTACCAAAATATCTATTGTACTAATAGTTGTATATATAATTTTATACCCTTAAGAATTAGCATAAAGGTTCATGTTAAAGCACCCCTATTTGCATTCATTTTTTATATATACTTTCTGTACCAACACAATAAGATCAAATTACAACACAAAATTTTCATCTGCCAGGACATATGTATCTCTGATGTATTTCTGGCATTCAGAAGTCTGTTGATGACAGTCTTCAATGAGTGATTTTTACAGCAGCATAGGATTGTGACTTTATTCAGAGTTGTCCACTGCAAGACTGGATGAATTTTTGAGCAACATGCAGCATGAGGAGGTGATGGGTAAGCAAAGTAATTAAGAGCCCTCATAATCTGGCCGAGTCAGCCGACAACATTTGACAGTTATGTGCATAGATCGTGCATGAATTGGCACATTTGGCACTCGTAAGAAAAAACTACTAGAAAATATTGATGTACAGACTTATGTGGCACTAGTTTCACTGTTGTCAACCTTTTGAAGTAAAGCACCAATTTATGTAAATGTTTACATATGACATCTGACGACAATCGTGTTTATACTTAAACTGTGTTCAATAATACATAAAAAATTACTTGTAAAGACATTCACGTGGTAACTGAAACAAGTTTAGTGAATCTACTTGAACAGGAGAGAGATAAACATCAAAGATGAGTACACATCACGGAATGCACATGGGGCGACCCACTGAAGTCACTTCCTCTTTCGTACGTCTGCATTTAAATTACTTGATATGCCACATGACAAGTTCTTTTTTCTGAATGAAATATTGTTCACAAAATCTTTACATCACATATACACGTTCTCTAAGCCTTACCGGTGATATGCAAGTGTTATCCAGGGAATATGAAGTCAACAGGTCATGGAATATGTCTCCTTCAGGAAACTTTTGAATTTCAAATCGCTCCATGACCGTTGTTGGTTGTGCCCATGCGCAAATATTGTACTTTCGAGTTGTGATCTCGTTTTCGATGGACTTTTAAATTATGCAAATAAAGAATAGTCTAATCTCCACATCAAGCCTCGTTTTCAATTAAGTGAACCGAAGTAGTGTTACGCTCTTATGCCTTGCTTTTAATTTGCAGTAAAAACACAAAACTCCCCTTTTCGTGTAATGACTCCATTTGGTTGGTGCTTTTAGAAACTTCTGAAACTAATAAATTGTTTCATAGAAAAAATGTACTACTAAAAAAAACACCGTCTTAAACGCATGAGTTCTTTTGGTGTTACAGTTTTACACGTATCTATCAATATGTTTGTTTTCTGAAATATCATTGGTTCAAAATTGCCACTTGAATTTTCTTTATTTTCATCAGCTTTGAGTGAAGAGATATTATGTTTTATATTTTCTAGTTCCTTTGAATTGCAAAAAACGCATCTTTGTCAGCACACATAAATAGTTTAATCTTATCTACGAGCGTTATTCGAAAGAATATATAGATGCGTTGAAACGGAACTCTCTAGTAGGCCAATCACCACGTTTGATATATAAGTTGCTTGGGCTACTATACATGCGCAGCTTCGGGGCGCGAAAGTTGCACGTAATTTTACACAGTTGTGTGTTGACAGTGTTTGATTTTTGCAATTTTGTGCCTCCCGAGTTGTTTTCTGCTTTAACTATGAATGCTGATTGATGTGATAAGAGGTAATAATGACAAAATGCAGTGATTCCCCAAAGAGTGGGATATCGCGAAAGTCAGCACACCAAATGATCGAGTCAAGAAAATGAAAGTGTTTTGTCCAAAGCGGTAATCCTTGTGTGACACTGCAAGTGTAAGATACTAAGGATAGAAACTAGTGATGGAATCTGATTCAGACGAAGAGCTTTCTGTTCCGACTGAGCCAGAACAAACTGAAGATGAAAGACGTCAACTACGACATCAGTACATGGTTATTCAAGATGAATTAAAAGGTGAGGATGCCTCTCCATCTGCAATACTTCCTTAATGTTAAACATACGATTGTATGGTTTGTATCTTCTTAATTATTGATATAAGGCATGCATTTTTCATTTGAATTTTTCAATTGAATACCTATTGTTCACGACTTGTGTTAGTCCCTAGAACTTGGTTTGAAGTGACTGACTTAAAGAGAATATATGTCATTTTTTGTCTTTTAGCAAGACAGCATGATCTTATCAACCCAGAATCCGAAGAACTCACAGATAAGTTGAAGGAATGCAATTCTTTATTTCAAAGAGGTATTTTATCCACTGTTCTATTTTCTGATTGATATATACTGTATTAATTTATGTGTGCCAGAATCTTGTGATTGGTATTTGCTTTTGACATTTTAGCTTTCTGAA
This sequence comes from Lingula anatina, assembly GCF_051362555.1. Taxonomy (NCBI): domain Eukaryota; kingdom Metazoa; phylum Brachiopoda; class Lingulata; order Lingulida; family Lingulidae; genus Lingula; species Lingula anatina. Next base: position 33,510,248 of record NC_141767.1, read on the forward strand.
AGATATTCTCTACATGTGTTAGAATGTCCAATAATCATATTTGTATGTTCAAATGAACTGAAAAGCTACTTTCTCAATTCAAGATAATAAATCCCTCTATTAGAACAACCAGATATCACTATTTTCTTCTGAAATATTAGAAAGAATGTTGGTTGTATGAACGTTCCTTTGTAGTAATTTATTTAATTAGTAATGATACAGAATGTCAAATTCAACTGCAGTGATGGGTTGGATAATAATTTGTGCAATGATTCTTGATTAGAAGAAAATTACTTTGTTTTTCTTAAGATAAGTTGAATTTGGCAGAACCCCCCCCCCCCCCCCCCCCTTAAAATGATGCTTTTAAGTTTATATAATAGCAATAGATATAGTAACTATGACAGTAGCTGGTAATCAGCTTTATGGTGTGTATTGAAATGTATTTTGATTGGTCACTTGTCTCAAAGCACCAGAATAATGAAAAATATTTATGCAATTAGATTTTCAAGATTTTGTTTAATTTACTAGTAAAATTGACCAGGGAAGCAACCAAGGACTCTCAAGCTCTGCTGACAATTGCTCAACTGGGAAGGCAGAAAGCACAAGCATTACAGACAGACATCAACACGTTTAATGCGTTGGAATTTTCTGAACGTCTGGTGAGTCATATTACGGTAAGTCTCCAATCTATACGAACGATTTAAATTAATTATTTTTGGAAGATAATCATTTTGTTCGTAAGGCTTGAAATTCAGTCTGCTAAAAATTGCCACGCGTTCGTATCCATTGAAATACGAATGGAATACGGCTGTACCGGAAGTTATTTCCACTTAACTAACATTGCTAAGTGTAAGCATTACTTTCAGATTAAATCACTGTGATCAGCTTTTAGCACAAACAAATTATTTTTGCGATATTGCAGTGAATTAAAACAAACTAAACAAAAAATTCAGATTCAGAGAAAAAACGTTTCGTTCGTAATTATTGCGGCGTTCGTATAGATTGGAGAATTACCGTATGCAGTCAGAAGCCCAATTTCACTCAAAATGTTACTGAGCTAAAGTATTTTACCTGCTGAGGTGGACATATTTTAATAATAAACAAATTGAAATGTTTTGGGCACAAATTATCTTCCATTATAGGAGAACTAAAGCTATTCAGAACCACCAAAAAATGCTGGACAGTTGGTCCAGGTGAAATTTTTCGGTTGTTCAAAAAAGCACATGCAGTAGCAAAAAGTAATCTTCCCTATTAGATTATACATATAATTCACTTGAGATGGAAATAAATAAGCTTGCTCAGGTAGGCCCAGCTTAACTTGGTTGTGAACAGAGCCTGTGTTACTTAATCTAAAATATACAGACAGAGTGTGGTTTGTAAATTATTTTGGCTTTTTTTTTTTTCAGGTAAATTACATAAGTTTTGGAAGGATACCTGCAACTTCCACAGACAACAATGCCAGGATTCCAAGGATAAGTTGGGAGAAGTTTGGAGAAGCAGTGCAGCCTTTCTTTAGTAGAACCCCACCTTTGAGATGCATGTAAGTTATAGTAGAATAATTTGGGTAAAACACAGGATTACTGTTCTAACATCATCATTTTTATTTCTAATCATATAGAAATTACATAAGATCTTCAGTTTGTAAGAAATAATGGTAGAAAAACTTAAATGAATGTGTTACAGACTGTGCTTACCTTATTTCCTTTTACAGGTTGGGTACCTTTGAGAGAGGGCCGCCTGAGAGAAGAGTTTCCAATAGAAATACAGACAAAGGTGATAGAGATGCCATTACTGATAGAACAGTGCCAAAGCAAGTAGGTATTTTTACTGTTAATTGATGGTATTCACATTTTCTAAATGATAATCATAGTTGTAAAGATAAATTCCCTGTCAAATAGTTTGGTTTATTATAAAACTTAACATTTTTAATTGCAGTTTTTTTATTCATTCAGTTAAAATCTGTAGATGAAGAAGAACAGAGAGAGCAAACGACAGAAGAAGTGGAGAGAATCCATAGACTTTTGATGAACTACTGGAGAAACAATAAGAGTAAGTTCAAATGACATTTGTGCATTTTATTAAGAAACTATTTTGAATTTAAAGAAATTGTTAAAAGCATGTCCTTGAAGAAATGTGGTCAGTGTGCACACTTGATCTTAATTTGAGTATAGAATTAAGTACTAAGTATACAATTAATAATGGTTAATTATTGTCTGTTTATATTTATTTTAAGACTAAAAAGGCAGGGTAAATAATTGTTAGCATGTTTGGATCGAAAATTGGCTGCAAATTTAAATGGACATTGTCCTGTTGAAAAAATTCCCTGTCTTTATTTGTTTATTAGTACCACCAGCGTGTACACTGGTGGTACTCATGGTTTTAGCCCCGACCCGTCAGATATGGCTCCTTTGGCTCTGCCGGCTCCACTTTCCTGCGCCAGATACAAGTCACCGTTACCACTTCTCCTCCTAGGCCCCAAGGACCTGTGTCCCCATCTCTTGGATTTAGGTCACATATAATCTTAACTTAAACCCCCTGTTTTTTTTTTATCTCAGTCGATGCATTGGCCTGGGTGTGACGCTCCTTGAAACCCACCCTTGCCAAAATTTTTGAAAATTCAATGCTAAATATCTCCTAAACCGAAGGAATTATAGGAAAAATTACTACAGAAGTCTGACCAAAAGTCAAGTGGAAATTCCAAATATGCCCTTGGATTTGACCTTTGGCCTTTATTTCAAAGTCAAATGGGCCAAAATTTTCTAAAATTGGAAAATTTCTGCAAAAAAAAAATGTTTGTTTGTGCCAATTTTCAGAAACTGCACAGACCTATTTTCACGGGAGTAGCGGCCATAAGATGCTGAAACTGAAAAGTCTCTAATTCAGGAACCGTAAATGCTAGAGACCTCATGTTTTTTTGCATTTTGTAGAGCTTGTCAAGCAGAGCACTAGTGGTGGTGTCCCTTTTTTTGGTTTTCCATACAAATGCGCTTACTCCAGCTGGTGGTACAATATCCGGAGGCGGTATCGACTCTCTGATCCTCTAGTTTATTTTTATAATTATTATTATGATTTTTTTTCCAGAGAAACCAGTGGACTACTTTGAATTTGTCCTGAACCCTGGCTCTTATGGTCACACAATAGAGAATATGTTCCATGTAGCATTTCTGGTCAGGGTGAGTATTTATCAAAGACTGGGTTCTCATAACAGTAATCGATCCATCTCCAAGGGGTTTCTCGCTAAATTGTTTTCAGCTTAAGAGTTGCGAAGAAGGCTTTCCCCAAACTTTCAGCTTATGAAAATTTTACATTTATGACAAAAATTGTACAAACATTCAGTCTTGCTCGTTTCAACTCCCTGTACTTTGCAGTCCTGGGTAAAGAGACCTGGTTGTGAAACTAAAACATTATTTATTTATTTATTTATTTATTTATTTATTTATTTATTTATTTCAGGATAACCTAGCCAAAATACTTCTAGACGAATATAAATTGCCTGTTATAGGTGGGTCGTCTTTATATACAAATACATTGCAATGGTCAATTATTTAGATTTCTTCATTACTTCAATACATGCAGATTCTGCATCCCAAATTTTGGTGTATAATGTTTTTTAGTACAGCATAGCCTGAAAGCAGACTATTGATTAAGATTGTAATCCAAAATCCTAGTTTAATATATAATCAGACTTCCTTCTCATTGAAAACAGTTTTGTAAAGCAGTCATGTTCTCCTTTCAGAGCCTGTAGAAAAACATGCTGGCGATGCACCAACTGAATCTTTACAGAGGCATCAGTGTATCGTTTCAATAACAAACAGTGAATTTGAGGTAAGATATTCAACAGAATTCCTATTATACTAATAGTTGATATTAAAAGTGCAAGTTTAAGCAGTATATTTGCAAGTTAGATTATAAAGTTGGATTTTTTAAAATGGCATACTGTGTTAGCAAAAAGCATAGTGCCGTAGTAAACGGAATGAAAAATTGAGTTTTTCTGAGGGTGAGTATTTTTTTTTTTTTTTTTTTTTTTTTTTCAAAATAACAGAGCTCTTGCTCCACTTTTCCACCCATGATTGTTTGCAGGACCTTGTTAGAACATTCCAAGTTAAAACAGCAGCCATAAAGCCAGTTGAATTAAAAAAGGGGAAGACTCCCAGTGCCAGTGGAGATAGTGGACCAAGCCAAATGAATGGGTTTGATGCACATCCTGGGCCACAGAGCAAGAAAGCCAAAAAATGAAGACGGTTAAAAGCTGAGGAAGAATAAACCCTGGTGATGATAACAAATTGGCATGAAGATTTTGGTGGATTTTGCTGTCTTTATATGGAATAGGGTTGCAAGGCTTGAGCACAAGTATGGGTTATACTATACTTAAAAAAACCTTAGTAGTATTTGGTAGGGTTTTTATACATCATAATATTATTCCACTTAAAAGCTTACAAACCCAAGTTATTTGTACCATCGTCCTATCTTTACACTGATTAATGAAACATTTTTAATCTACTTTGAAATCGCATTTGTCATATTTGCAGAACCAATTATCTATTTTATTATCTCTATACTTGATGTCTTTTTTAATACACTTATAAGACACATCGTGTAGTTAGTAAATAAAATGTTGGAAGTCTGTTTTGTAGTATGTAAGGAGGCATAATGAGCTTGTCATGTCCACTCTTTTATAGACATCAGTTTGCGACATCCATATCTGTCATTGGCAATTGTGATTCTTAATGGATTGTTAGAGTAAACAGCTAGTAGACAACAAAGTCTATTCTGGTGTTGAGCTTGTTAAATTTCTGTGCAATTTTTAACGTAGAATATAGCAGTCTGTAGTGATGAAAAAGTTACACAAGAATTTTTCACTTAATGATTTGATTGTGCATTATTACTATTAGAATGGAGCAGCATTACATAATGATGAAATTCTTTGTCTTTGATTCAGTGCCTTGAAAATCAATAAAACACATTAACATGAAGATTATTTTAAAAGGCATATAATTCATCATCGTAAATATTTTTACTGCTATGTCAAGTTGTAGTAGCATAAGCATTGTCATTAGATACAACAAATGATTTTCCTTTCTGAATATAAAGTGAACCTCCAGAATGTAAAAATGATTTCATGAAATATTTTTGTTTGGTCTTGGAGTCGGTTTTTGCGTCTAAAAACCTTCTTTTGCTGAAATAGAGAAACTGGAGCAGAATATAAGGGCTTGCGTTCTTGTATTGCTGATATAACTTTTATGTACTTGATTTGGGCTAGTCTAGTCATCTGTTCGTCATTCGATGCACATGTATATAGTTTTGTATATGAAGAATATTTTATCTCAAAACAGAATAAAATTATTTGCTATACTCATCGATGTTCTTTGTTCAGAATCTTTGTAATAAAGAATTGTCTGATGTCAATTATGCAGCGAGTGAATAGAATTCGTAGAATTGGGGAAAACGCCAGTGACGAAATTTCATTTATAGATGAAGCAGTCCGAGTATTGTGATCAATATTTTTAATTGACGCAAATAACAGATCGAGACCTTTTGATATTATCATCACAAAGGGCATACAAAATGACTGGTAAAAATCAAACTTCGTGTAGATATAGCTTCTAAAAATGACTAAACCAATATAGAGAAGATTTTCATCAGCTGTGTTATGTTATATAAGAATACAATAACTTTTCTTCAATCAACAGCTAATATTGACGGTTAATATTACCTCCAATATGCCGATGTCTTTCAGACTGTTGAGTGCAGAAAAATTACTTTATTCCAGGGTCATGCAACGTCACCTACATTTTGAGACGACAAATTCTGAAACAAAAATGCATTGGGCCTTTGTTCCACACACGTGTTACAGGTAAATAGTGGGTTTTTTTCTCACTTCAAGTCATTTGGACGTTGCTTTTATAATCTGTAAACAATACTGGATGTATGCAGTGTTTTTATGTAAAACTTTGGGAGCTATTTGGCAATGTGCTTAGTAAAATGGCACAAATCTGAAGATAATTATTTAATAAAGATTTTTCATGGGTGGATCTTTAATTGAGTGGCATAGAAACAATAGAATTATGTGATACCATAGCATTTCGGTCAAATACACCATTATATGGCACAAAAATAGACCTCATCAGTATCTATAGTAGCGTTGTGGATTAGTAGCAATTAGTTAAGACTGCTGAATTTTAGGAAAAGTATCGAAAATTCCAAGAAATTCGCTTGGAGTAGAATATTTTCTATAATAATTTGTCTCTATTAAATTTAGATATATAAAATTTGATGACTAGAAAATCTTATATTATTGATTGCTCCACGTCTTAGGACATGCTTTCACAATGCTGCAAGATGCAAAAACGAAGAATTTTTTTTTTTATAAATGCAAATTTATTTACAAACGCTAAAAATCAAATAAATGAAAAAGAACATGAAATATTATACAAACGATAAATAGTAAATTCAATTGAAAATATATAACATTTGGCACCTTAAATTCATGATAGCTGAACCGGTATTTGAGCATTTGCTTAGTGGGGACCAACCTTGCCGGTTTAACTAAAAATGTTTTACGGCTATATTAAGAAAGTAAATGGTTCGAATTAATCACTTGGGTTGCACGACGAAGTCTTCTTCTCTGTGATAGTGTAAAACGGTTTAAGTTAGCCCAGTGTTGGTCGATAACAAGATTGTGATTAGGAATGTAGTTAACTCCGCAAAGCTAAGACTCCATATATGCCATCAAAGCACTGGTGTTCCCCTGAATCAATATAAGGAAGCTTGAACAAAATTTGGATAAAACTTCTCTTAGGTTAGTCTCCCTTAAGAACTAGTTTAAATGTTGATGCATCTTTGGAATTTTAGCTGTTTTGATTATGCTCCTGCTCATTGCATAAAATACTGTTCATAAGATGAAACTCTGCGCGAAAAATCGTTCGAAATTTTTCTTTCCTTTCAAGAAAACATCTCTTATGGTTTTGGCGGTTTTAGTTCCTCACAAGTCTAGGAAGTAATGTAATTGTGAACGTGACCTTTCGTGCGTGAAAAGTTATTCGATCAATGAGTTGTGATAGGATATTTCCTATTTTTGTTCTGGTTTGAATTGCTATAACTTTGTGCTCTTCCGCAAACGTATACAGTTAATTAGTCCAATCGATCACAAACGGAAGTCAGAAGTAGGGTGATTGAAATCAAGAAAGTTTTATGCCAATTCAATACTTAAAACTTCACTAGTGAGACCCATTTTGTGGCACATGCATTACAGAAACCGCTTGTTAGTCCAATAATATATTGTCCTGCCTATCCGGCTTTCTTTTCAAAGTCTTCAAGTTGTTTCACCACTATCTCAAACTCCTTTTCTTCGGCCAGTTTCAAGGGCGTCCTGTTCTTGCGATTTTTGAGCGTGATGTCTGCGCCGTTTTCAAGCAGAATGGATACAATTTCTTCCCGTCCACGCCAGCAAGCGTCGTGCAGGGGCGTCCAACCGTCGGCACCTTGGCGATTCACAGAGGAGCCAGCTGCCAGTAACTCTCTTACGATATCAGGGTATCCGTTGAGGCAAGCGACGTGAAGAGGAACCCAGCCGCCCAACTTTGCGAGTTCACATTGGGCCCCTTTAGATAGCAGGTATTTTACAACGTCCAAGTGGCCATTTTGGGCCGCGACAAAGAGAGGTCCGGAACCATCGTGTTTTCTCAAATCTACATCGGCTCCTGAGTCCACCAGCAACTGTACAACCTCTAGATACCCCTCCTGACACGCTAGGTGGAGACTCGAAGTGCCATCGTCTTTCTGTAAGTTGACGGTGGCACCGCATCCGATCAGACCGCTGCATAAGTCGCGAAGCCCTATCTGAGCCGCCACGCCCAACGCAAAAGACCCATCTTTGGTTTTCATATCAACGTTGGCTCCGTAAGTGAGAAGCTGACGAGCCAGCAACTTGTGACCATTCTGAACGGCTAGGTACAAAGCGTGATAACCTTTCGAATCTTGGGCGTTAACATCTGCCCCTTGTTCTACTAAAATGTTCATCGCTTCCCTGTTTCCCTTATAGGCGGCCAGCATAAGAGGTGTCATTCCGTCGCGTCGCTTGGAGTCTACCGGCACATCCAGTCGTAATAACAGCTTGATCATGTCCAGGCGTCCATGGTACACGGCCACTGCCAGACCGTTCCACCCTGCCCCATTGGTCGTGGGTTGACCAGCTACTTCTTTGATAATCTCCTTATTCTGTTCAACGATGCGCCGAATACTCCCCTCATCTTCAAAGCGAATAGCGTACAGTAGCTGGTCCCGTGCCTTGCGGATCGCTTTTTCTTCTTCGGTCATTTCGTCTTCATCAGGTGCCTCGGATTCAGGCACCTCCGACTGCACCTGGAGAACAATTTTAAAATTAGTGTGTTGCTGAAAAAATCTTGGCCACGTATTTTAAACGCATACAGACGCCTCAAACGATTTTATCCAGAGTGAAATTGTGACGCACTACGGCTGCTCTTAAAATAAAAAAAGCTACTTTTGGGTTGGGGTATTTAAAAAATCAAATGCAAGGCAGGGTGAAAATGTTAAATCTATAACAAGAAACTTTTTTTGAAAAATTGCTCTAATGCAGGAGTAGAGCATCACCTGTGGGTTAAAATACATTACCAAAGTTAAACAAATTTAGCTATGAAAACAATATTAAAAATCCAAACCTTGTGTCCACAATTTTATTATACGGATTTTTTCATCGTAACAAAACAAAGTTATCTAAATACAGAGGCAAAAAAAGAGAGGTTCGCTTCAACTTTGCTCTAGAGCACACATTGCTTACACGAAAACGAAAACAAAAACTCAGATTTGCGACAACTTACCCCTTCGTCTTTGGCATTATAAAAACAGAATGTCAGAAATTCTGGAGAGTGTTTCCTTTTCAAGGTACACAACTCACAACTACATGTTATTTCTTGCTAACCCCGGACCGCCACCGTGTAGCTGAACCCGACCTACATATTTTACACAGACTTTATTAGGTCCCCCGTGTTAAACTTATTCAAAACAGAAAATAAGAAAGGATAACGATTTAATGAATAGCAGCGAATTAACGAGAAGAGAATGACGTTTATTTGTTTTATAATTTGTATGGAAATCCTTGAGTTGCTCCATTTTATGTTACAAATGATTGTTTTTTAACATAACAAATCCGCTCTTAAAAGTGTTTAACTGGTTACAATAAAGGCTTCGGATCACTTACAACCCCCAGATGTAGATACACACCGAGAAATAAAAGATGTTGCATGTTCTAAATCACCGTTGTTTTCAAATAATATCAATGTTGTTTTTGCTGTTGTATAGGGCAATGTCATCGGTTTTATAAACAGTCTACCTCGTCAAGGTCGATTTTCACACGATGAAAAATTGTGAAGTTTATAAAGAAGATGCCAAAAAGTGGCCCCTTTGCATCCATTTTGATGGCATAAGCACCGGTCTTTGCGACAGTTTTATCGTAAGAAATTAAACGAAACCGGGTCTCTAAAACAATTAAACTTCGCACTCACTCCCCGATTTATAGAGCATAGTCAATGAAAAAGTATGTGATACCTTCCGGGTTTTAACGTGGTCAAACCACATGAAGTTTGAGCCCACTTACCGATTCAGACATTCTGGACGCGGTGTTTCTAGATTCAGTCATGCTGGTTGTAGCTTGAGGTATATTGAAAGATGGCACATAAATCAGCGGTATCCTCTCCGCAACCCCACGTTCTTCGCAATTCAACCCCCAACAGAAGTGTGGGACAAGCCACTATGTACCTGTTAATAGGATAGAAAAATCGACGCGAACCTATCTTTTGTACAGTACACGAGGGTGTTTATTTAGTAAATTGACGACTCTCTAGTTTAGATCAACCGTTTCGTTAACTGGTTATGCGGACACACAAAAAGGAGGCAATTGCCTGTTAGTCTAATTGTCCAGCTTCTTCGATATTTATGACTAAGAATAATATTTGCACATCATGGGGTGTTACACATTTCAGCCATGGCAACTTTTGGTTATGTATAATCTACTGAACGGCCATTGGCATTTAATAGTTATATCGGGTATAGTATTTGGCTTTGCGTGAAAAGAAGACAGCCCTCCGGTCAAAATTCTCACTTGTGTGTCATTTTCGGAAATTCATTGTTGTAAAAAGGAAACGAAAATATGTAACCCTTGAAAGGAATATTGTGAAGTATGCAGTTTCGAAAAAAAAATTAATAAAATGCCATAAATTCAAAAAAGGCACACGAAAAGCCTTTTAATCGCAGCGTCAAGAACAGAATTTTACGGGCAATTTCCAATAACAATGCATCTCCGCCTATTTCATTTACGGTTACTTTACACTAACGAATAGAAGAAATAAGTCGGCGCAAAGGTGCAAGTGATGTAAATTCTCAGTCAAGTGTGAAGGAACGTACCGATGTGGGAGGTGCGCTCTTTTGTGGCTGATCAGGGGTCCGGAAATTATCGAATGGTAAAACTCCACGGGCAGGACCATTACATCTTAATGATATTTTCCGTAAATATTATTAAAGTAAACAACACGGACTAAATGACAGGTGTATACAGGTGTAATGGAGTTCATTCCCGACTTCATTTTGTTTTAACACGCGTAATATTGTTCCATGGTCGGAGGTCTGAGAAAAGTGAGCAGGACTGTAACATATTGCAGCTCGAATCCAATATGGTTTCATGATATGTTTTAAAACGGTTTTGGGGATTCAAATACCATATATATGTAAGGTATAGTTTAGGGACACCATAAAAAAAGTGAAATAAAATGGCAAAATACTGATACTTGCGTGACTGGATGCAATAGCGAGCAAGTAAGATAATTTGTTATTCGCTTAAAAATTTAGAACACACAAATTAAAGTTTTACGTACAAAAGACAAGAAAGCAATAGCTTTCTCTCAAAAGTACTCCTTTCATCTGCAAATCATATGTGCAAAATTGCGAACTCCCTTTACCGACTTTAATACGCCCTTTTAAATAAGAATAAGCGAACACATAACTAATTTGAACCCGTTTATTCAGCTAGCCATAAATAAAACTACACATAAATTCTGTTACATTACCAATAGCTAGCAGTCAGCTTACAGTTTTAACGGTGTTCTATAAAAATACTTCTTAATACAGTTAGAGTTAAAATTGAGAAAATTCAACATGGTCGATTTAATATCATATAAATAGAGTAATAAATGCAATTGTATTGCAATTCATATGGCCACGCTCAGTCAATTCTAACTTTCAAATGATCTAAGCCTAATCTTTGTACTTTTACCGTAAAGACAGTGCGTCTCTTCGTTCTTCTCCCTTTTGCATAAATATGGATAATGGTAATGTGGTAATCAAAAAATCAGAATCAGATTAACCATTGTGGCTACGGATGGGATCATGAAGGAGAGAGATATATCTTTTTATATAGCATAATTACTAAGAAAAATCACGCTACATTTGATGACCAAAAAGAAGCCTAAAATCCATCAACAATTCATTACTCTATTACTCACCAAATACATTAAATATATATTTTACAAATTTAAAATTATTATGCTAATTTTTCCCAATCAATTAATACTCCCCCTTAAAGTTTTTTATTTTATTTTTAATTTCAACTAAATAATCATGGTTTTAAAGTCATCAATCATGTCTACACACACTAAACTTGACTAGCACATTCTACTATAAGCTTTAAAAGAACATAATCAGCAGTACAAGGCTTAAGCACTTTTAAATATGATAAATAAATGGATGAACTGTGACGTATTGAATTTATCACAAAATTCAATATTCAATCATCGTGATTGACTGAAGATTTATATGATTATTGTGAGTAGTGAATGTAATGTATTATAAAATATTATAGAATGAGGTGTCTGGTATATAGTAATATAAGGTGAGCTTGTCAGTGTAAATTTTTGCGAAAACAAAACTCATTTATGCAGATGTGGTTAAAGGGAATAATCTAAAAATTATGCCGGCCATAAAACAGGAATAACAAAATCCTTAAAAGAACAATACATTTTTCAGTTCAAAGAGTGCATTCCTGAATGAGCATTTATGTGCGCATGTTTGAGCAAGTGGATTTTTACAGACCTCTTTCTCTTGTATATAAGATCAAAATTTATTTTGAATAAGATCTTCAGTAAATTCTGTAAACATGAGATTGTTCCTTTCCACTCTATATAGGAAACTGAGAATGATTTTTTTTAAATAATAAAACTAATGCTGTTGCCTGAAGCACCTTCAAAAGATTGCACAAAATGTTCAAACACCACTAGAGATAATGTATAATTTCTTTCCAAGAAAAAGATTTAAGAGATTAAATATTTGAATACCCCATGAATAATGTGTTAGATGTAAATGGCAAATTAAAATGGCAGCTGTAAGATACATTTTGAGTATATTTGGGCTCTTTAATTCATCCTTGCAAAAAACAAAAAGCCCTACGCAAGGAATGTTGCTGTTATGTGTGTGTGTGTGTGTGTGTGTGTGCACGTGTATGCACATGCACAAATGTATGTATGTATGTATGTATGTATGTATGCATGCATGCATGCATGCATGCATGTATGTATGTATGACATTTTATTGCACTAAAGGTAAACCTTGATTTAAATACAACTATACTAGTTACAGTATTGTTAGATACCACGGGGTAAATGAATAGTTTGGTACATGATTAGTTTGGCAGAGGTATATGCACACGTATCATTCCAATAATAGATAAAATATAAATAAAATCCTATCAAACTACCAACATTTTCTGTCATAGTCTTGTCTAAGAAACCTTTCAATGACAATCTTTTCATGTTGGTTTATGTGCACTTATAAACACTCAACACTTTTTTTTTTTACCAAATATTAGAATCACCAAAGCTGTTGCTATGTACATACCACAGTCCTGTCAAGAAATGGCACACTAAACAATAAACCATACTATTGTAATAAATGCCTTATTCCAATGTCAAAATATGGGGCTAGTTCTTCCACTGTCTAAATGACAAGTGCCTCAGCAGGTCATGGGACTGTAAATAATCCAATGGGAGCATTGCAAGGAAGTAGCGAAATGGTTCAATATAACCCGATATAAAATACTTCACATAACTTCAATTAGGGATACACATGCTGTACCTCATTTCCACTTGTATATTTGCAATTGCACTCTTCCATGCATCCAGGGAAAATAGTGAAAATATCGACAAATATGGTTTGGGGTCCTGGGGAAAGCCTGGCCCTATGATATTTTTGGGTCCCAAAAGGTCAGAGAAATCATCCCTGTGCACCACAAACGTACCCAAGATCACCATCCTGCAGTGACAAAATAGTATGCATAGGCACTTACAAAAAAAAAAAAGGGGGGGGGGGATGGGAATGGAGAAAAGTATTCAACTATAAATAGTAATTCAGTATCACACTAATCTTCTTCTAAAACTGGACACTCTGGTGGGTGGAAGTAGCCAAATACATTGAGTTCATACAGAGAGGCCAGCACCATGAAGAGGACGTAGACTAGCATGAGCACGATGCCAAACTTCCTGTCCAGTTTCCAGCCGTTTAAGTGAGTGGCCACTAGGAGGAACATCACAGTGGACAGCAGGGTCAAGGAGGAGTAGGTCAGACCTGCACAGATAGAGAAATTCTTATCAATGTTTTGATTTTCTTTGTCTGGTGGTTGAAATATGATAAAATTTTTAGCCTAGGAACAATAAATAGGAATAATTGCAGCTCATGTTTTGGATTTTGAAAACAACCTTATCTAGTTTTAGTTTTGCCATATTTTTCATATGGTTGTAAAAAATTATCCATTTAAAATTTAAAACCAGCCAATAAGAATTTTCCTACCATTTTTAAAACTACTCATCTTTAGCATGGCATTGGTATAACCTTACTGTATTAGTCATAATCTTACTGTATTAGTCATAATCATTTATATTTATGACCAGCATATCTTATTAATTTGCCAGCACAATAAAACCTGCCTTCACTGTAGACTTCTATTGACTCCAGACCATGCATACAGGAGTCTAGAAACCAGGGGAGGCCCAGACACAGTAGAATATCAAACACATTACTCCCTACAGCATTGGACACTGCCATGTCACCATAACCTAAAATATAATGTCATCAGATAGAGGGTTAGGTTTTAAAAATCTGAAAACATTTTATCTATCCATCATTTTTATTATATTTTATTATTATCTTTTTTAATCATGAGTAACCTCAGAAGCCTTCAGAATTGAAATGAAAACCTCAGAATTCTGTGACTTCACAGAAAAAGCTTTCGTCTAAATTTTTATTTTAATGTAACCCCCCCCCCCCCAATCTTACACCATGCATTATGTTATATGCAATGCTATAAACCAATCACTTACAGTAATCATATATTATAAACTTCATTTTAAAAAACACATAATATAATAAACTGATAAATTTCACATTTTAAAACATAATGGGCCTGCAGATTATATTGAACATAATAAGCACAGACACACACACCAAAAAAAAAAAAAAAAAAAAAAATCTAAGCAATGGTGATGCATTAAGCCTGCAAGCCAATATAATCTAACCTGAAGTCTACTATATTCTATAAAAAATTTATAATCATTTATCATTTAACAAAGGGAATATAATTGTATCAATTATATGGGTATCTGGTTTAAAAGGGTTTGTGCCACAGCAAGCTGTTACTTATTTCATCACAATCATGACTGACTTCCCAAGATATTGAATGATTCTGTTTTATTTTTACGGCTGATTTTGTCATTTCAAACATGACAAATGATGTAACAAAAAACAAATCAGCATAAAAAACTGAATGGTTTCTAAAGATACTAAACATTTTTTAACTCTGAAACGTGCTTCAAACCTTCAATAGAGGCCCTCATCAAGCACCTCCAATCTCTTAAGAGACAATTCACTTTTCCATCATCTTTACACAAGGGACCATGAAAACATTTTTCTGAATTAAGAATCACTTGCTCATGTGCATTTACCAGGAAAATCTTATTATCATTATGAAAATGACCGGATACAACATTTAAATATCACCTAGTTAGGGTCCCTGGTCAATCAAAAGGACAACTCACCATCCCTGACCACCAGAAGACTGGCAATGGCATCTGGCACACTGACTCCAGCTGCCAGGAATGTGATACTCATCATTGTATCTGGGATGTTCAGGGTGTAACCTGTTAAGGAGAGAAGAGTATTAGAGAAATCATGTCATGAAAACAAAGAAGTAGATCTACTGAAATAGTCATTAAATCAACTTTTGGCATGCAAAATTAGTATTAACCCTTATTTTACTTTCAGTGGAGCAAGTCAATGAGGTATTGCTGGCTCAATTTATCTATGGTTTCATAGCATTGCAAAAAAAAAAAAAAAAATTGAACAGGAAAATTGTCTACCTGCTTGTTCATTGAGACCCCAAAAAATATTTGTAGGTTCCCTGAACAAATAAAAATGACACAACACAAACCTATAATAGTGATCATCCACACCAGTAGATAGGAGTATGCAGAGATCCAGACCATGGACATGATGAAAGTCACCATGAACCACTTCTTCCAGTTCTCTCTGCGGCAGTCGGGGACAGTGATGAAGAGGAAGACATTCAGAGGGAGAGAACACACCCAGAGGAAGCGTCCACAGTGGCCCTCGGGGATCTTGAATGGGTGTGGTTCATCATCCAAATGGGTGTGCTGCTTCACTGAAATCAGGTGTGACCAATCACTATTATAATAAATGTTATGTTGTGTACATTTTCAAAGCGAGTTTGAGATATCAGTAAATGCAATTTGCTGTACATGATTCTTACTGTAAATATATATTTAGACAGGCACAATTTAAAGATATACAATAAGAATAACCCCTCTTTATGCATCACCTAAAAATGATATCCCCTCCACAGAAATTGAATAAAAAGAATAGTAATAGTAATAATAAGAACAAGAAAATGATAACAAGGATGATAACTATAATACATTAACCTTACACAAAATTAGAATATTTGTGTACATATTTTTTTCAAATCAAAATTCCACACATTGATAACAATTGCAAGTCCTGTTTTAACCAGTGCTGTCATCTAATAAAAATAATTGCAAAGAATATACCCTGAAATAAATATTGAAAAATCAATATCAAAATAATAATTATAATAACAACAATAATAATAATATAAAAAAGAGAAAGATGTGTTTCCTGTATCCTACACACATATAACTCATCAGCCAAAGTTTATAGTGAGTAAACTGTCCATATACCTGGCACAATACAATGAACCACCCCAATTCAAACTTACCAAATTCCACTTCATCTTAAAAGATACAGCATCAATTGAGTGTAATCACCAAGGTGAAGTCCTTACATTTCTTTAATTTCTTCAATGAAACACAGGCATCAATGTCCTAGACCCCTATATATACTTTTATAAGCAGGAAGCAACCTCCAATTTTCAATAAGAAAAGTCCATTTCATAATTCAATCAATATTTGTTGAACATCAAAAACAATCTGAATTCCTTCAATAAAATAAGGTAATATGAAAAATTTCCAGTGCCCATTTGAAATATTGCCAGTCAAAACTGACAAATTATTATAATGCACTTTCATGAAAATTGGAGGTTTTATAAAAACCAAAGTCAAATAGAAGTAGAGAAGATAATTACCCATAACCTCTGAGTCAGTGCCATGTATAACTACAGCATGGCCATTTGTTTTGTCAAGATTCCTCTTGGAAACTGAAGAGTAAAGCTCCACTGTAAAAGATATGTAAGCAATGTCATGTTATGTCTTTGTCATACATATATATATATATATAATTAATTTTCATAAGCAAAGGAATACAGTGTTGAAAAAAAAAGGGGGGGGGGGGGTTAAAACAATCAGTTATGTGCCCAAAAGTCATTTTTGGTAAAATAAAAAAGTGATTACATTTCAGTAGTTTTAATATAGATTTTATACAGGTGTGAAACTGGTTAAAGATATGCCCGAAGAATGCTGCAAGGAAGTGGGCAATAGAGTGACATAAGCAGTGTCAAAGTGTGTGAAGCCATTCAGGTTGATTCAGTTTTGGGTGCATTTATTTCAACTCCAGTCTTTCAATAGGTATTTTCATACAGAAGATGAGAAAAACCCAAACATAGATAATATTAATGAAAACAAAAATAAAAAATAAAAAAAAAACACACAAACCATTAACTATATTTAAAGTAAAATGGTAGCAGAGCAGCTGACAGAGTTTTTCACCTGTATGTCAATCGACCGATGTGTGCTTACTTCAGCCTTACACAAGAGAGTAACCTTAGATATAAAGGTTTGACAGATATCTTCCAAGGATACCTTGTGAAATTTTGGTTATAAATGTCTTCAAATTTTGTTGAAACAAAAAATGCACATATCTCAAAATAGAAAAAAAAAAGACGCCAAAATAGCTTTGTTTAGAAGCCAAATGCTCCTTTGCTTCAGAATTATTTTTTAGCAAACATCAACATCATATGTGAAATTCTTTTTTTTAATCCAAACTTCTTAAGCATCATCAGGGCTGCATGCATCATATCAAGTCAAACTTAAGAAGTGACAAGCATAGATGGAATCTGTGCTTGTGTAAAAAACATATTTGCATATGTGCTGCATATCTGCATGTATGCTGCATATACGCACAGCACTAACCTCTAAGTAACCTGCCACCATGGATGCATTTGCATGGCAAAGTGTCACACGAAACGTGGAGCTTAACCGGCCACACATCATCAACACATCCAGAAGACAGTCCACAAGATGAGATCAGCCAAAACCCCAAGCCATACAATGAACTTTCCACATGAACAGAATATCATCCAAGCCAGTGTCTAATCTTATGGCTATTACCATGCTCCATACAGTAGTTCTACCTCTGAATATGGCACATGTTTTGTGAGCACTGAGATGTGTGTGTTATACAGTATAGGTTCCATTACCAAGAAAATGCATATCCATCTTTTTCTGGTAATTTGAATTATTCACTCCATGGGGCATTTTAATGTTAACTGTGCCTTGTAATGGTGCCTTGTAATGGTGTTTCCAAGTTTCCCATTTTTGAAGAAAGGACATCTCGAGATCAAAATCAATTTTGTCTCATCGCATTAAATCTAATACAAGAAGTTTTAGTTGGGAAATGGGCTGGAAATCTTCATAAACTACAGTGCGTGAATCCAAGTCTCTCTTACTGGCAAGCACTTCTGATGAAATTTTATCATAGAAGAGAAGACAGTTACATTCTAATCCTTCACACTACACCAGGAAAACCATATAATCTTTATAATACAATGAAAATACCCACAGCAAAACACTTACCTTCTCCGTCAGATTCACTATCATCCCCTGATGCGGTATTCTTAAGTTCCAGCTTCTCATAAATGATTTTCTCCTTCTCTGGGTCCTGTCTCCCATTGATGATCAACCCGTCGTGGCAGGGCTTGACTTTCGTGTTCACCCAAGCCTCCAGGGAGGGATTGAAATACATGATGATCAAGTACACTGCATAGAGGGCTAACAGGGTTAGGGACTCATACCTGTGGTTTAAAAAAAGACAACAAAATATAGTCTTAGAACAACTTATCTGAACTTATACTATGGTAATGACTCGATCTTTTCAATGGAGAGAATTGTGAATTTTACTTTTTAAGTCATAAATCCTTCAAATTAGAACATTTACCTTGAGTGATAACAACAAAACTGAAAATCGAAAAGCACGCTATCCTCAAATTTGAGGGCATGTTCCCATTAACCTTGTTTTAGCTGGATCGATCTAACTCCTGGAGGATTGTTGCTAAGTTGCATTCAGTTTAAGCAGCTTAAATGTCTGCCACCCCCCCCCCCCCCACCCCCACCCTCATAACAAAGTATTTGGGTGAAATCAGGAAAATTTTGTGGTCCATTATGTTGTTCATGTTGTTTTGCAAGGGGGCATGCCAGACAATTGAGTTGATTACATTGACTCCTCCTCAGCGAGAATCCCTGCTGAGATAGATCAAACCTGCTAATACGATAAGGTTATGGGAATGCAGTCTTATCTTTACAGTAAAAGCACTACAAATGCTATAGAGAAATATATCTATAAAATAATCTAAAAAAAAAAAAAAAAAAAAAAAAAACTGAACACCCCAATCCCTCTTTTTCTTCATATATGTAAGAATTTAAATTTTTTAAAATGATGACAGCATTGATGACAGTATTTGCATTTCTTTCACAAGTCCAGAATCTACAGGAAAAAATGGAAAATTGTGTGTGTGTGAAAAGATTAGATTAGATTTAATGATATGTTTTATATGAATGAGTCACTGTGGTTCACCACCATACAATATTCTCAAATATTGCTGGCACCATACTTCTATTACAATAAATATTTCACTTGAATTCTATTTTCACAAATATTTGGCTTGAAGACTATTTTCAATAAATATCTAGCTGCATCAAATGAGTTCAACAAACTCTTTGATATGAATATAAAAATGCAATATAACTTCATCTCATTAGACATGCAGTATCATATGAAAATCATGTAATAACTTATTTACACATCTTCTATTGTGAGTTTGCACAACCCCATCGCTTCACTTAGACAAAAAGGTCAGACATTTTCACGTGCTTTGTCAGATGGCACTGCATTTTAGAGTAATGTGTCTGATATATTTACTTAGAAAATGATGAGACAACAGTGTTAGGGATCAGAGATAAAGCTAAGATAAAAAGGCACACAATGAGTGTTAGACTTTAATATAATAGCAAATATTGAATTTTCCAGGAAGTTTCAACTCTTTACCCTTAAGGCCAGACAAGCTTGATAAAAGTTGGTTAACCTTTGGTTATTCTCTGGAAACAGGGGTTGGTAGACCAAATTCATTTTTGTTTTTGCTTTTTGAAAATTTGATGAAAGCATAGCAGTTAAATTTCTCAGGTCTGTCATTTTTTTAAGGGTGAGGAAATGTCATACCACAATGTAAGCAATTTCTTGAGAACAAAACCTACAGCATTAACTAAGGTTTTCTTTCTTTCTTTTCCTTTTCCTTTTTTTTTTTTTTTTTTGGGGGGGGGGGGTCAATTGTAAAATTCTTCCAACACAAATCTTTTCAATGGGGAAATTGTGAAATTAACAGAAACTGAATTTTTTAAAGTCATAAATTCTTAAAATAAGAACATTCCTACTGAATGAGTGGTAGTAACAAAATTAAAATGTCAGGTACCCTTTCTACTTTATGCAGCAAAAGAACAGTGATGAGTCTATGATTCCAAAATTGTGTATCAAAAAGAATGAAACTTAATGCCCATTGAAAAGATTGAGTCATTGCCATATTTTTCCTTAGGAAAAATATTAATCAATTAATGAGCTGAAAGGCATCAATTTATCAATTTTATCAAAAAACCACAAAAACCCTCTCATCTCAAATCAGTTACACAAAAAGGACACTGCAACAACATTAACCTCAACCAATTAACTGATTGGAAAACCTACCATTTGACTTCTTCGTCAAGAATTACTAGGACTAAAGCTATAATACTGATTGTGTAGAAAACACAGTCTCTGAATAAAGGCCACCAGTTTAAGTAAACTACCTGGAAGAAAATAAAAGTTTATTAATTAACTGTATAAAACTGTTGGTCAAATAAAGAGAATTCTGTGTATCAGCAAGAAAAAGAAGTATTAGTTTCCACCTGATATGTCTCGAGAATCATTTTTCATAACTAATATCATCACTACTAATGAAATTACCAGTCAATTATGATTTTTCTTTTTTGTTTAAGACCTCTGTGAAATACAGGATATATGTCCTGGATAGTTCCTAGCCAGAAGCCCTGGAAAATGGAGCAGAATTAATAGGAAATTAAGGTGAACAAGTTTTCCGAGATTGCTACACAACTCAACTGCATGCAAATTTATCTGATCATTTCCCAACGGCAAGAGTCTAATAAACTTACCCATCAATCATCTCACATGTTCCTATCACTCTGTACAAAGAAATTTCTGAAACTACACGCTACAAGACACTTAAGTCAAGGTGGTGGCCAGTGCTTTGAAAGGGGGGGGGGGATCTTTTTTTCTGAGAAAGGGGACTTTTTTGCCACAATTGCATATAGAACCTAGATCAAAATTTTCAGGCCAAATGGGTGGTTTGTTTCTAACCACGCGCCTTCCTGCCTGCAGTCCTGAAGACCAAATGTCAATGTCAGTGAAAAAATACTGCAAAGATCATGAGTGCACTTGGCAAATATAAAACTCAGATTCAAAGAATTAATGTCGAAAAACACATAAGGGAAACTGACCTGGTTCATTTCCAAGAAAACTGAAGCATGATGTGAGATTTTATGCATTTTAATCTATCCCAGTGGACAAGAAGAATGAACAGAAAGGAAAAGATAAAATCTTGTTGAGGAAAAAAATTACAGTGTTTCAAATGCACTGGCACGATTTGGTTCATATTTGATGTTTACTGGCCACATATTATTCATGTATATGGTGCTTCAGTTTGAAGAGCAGCTATTTCAATAATTACTTACCATTCCCGCAAATAAAGCACAGATGCTGATCACAAACATAATATTAAATACAGCAGATCCCACTACTGTCCCTAGACCAATGTCATTCTGAAATGAAAATAAAAGCATCACAATAATTCATATAATTATCAAGATTTATAATGTGCATTTATATCATATATTTACGTATATATTACCTAAATGTCTTTTTCTGTACAACTGCCTAATGAAGAGAGATATGTTTTACTTGCATTGGTTGGACTGTTGTTAATGGACAAGAAATCTCTGTTCTAAAAGTTCTTTAAGGCTCTACAGGTTTTCAGGAAAGAATGAAGCAATCACAATTTCCACTGCATCTTGGTTTACTAATATTAAAAGGAATTTGTATTGTTTCTGCTATGCCCTTCAGTAATTTTTCCCCTTGCTGGCAGTCTGTGCTCTGGCAGTGTTCTCTTAGGCTTCGTTCACATGCAATGTCTATTTTCTAAATTCTATTTTCTATTTGCGGTATGTCTTACTATAAGTTACTATAAGTAACTGGCTCGCGCTGCCAGTAATTACGCGGCGGGATATTCAGGGCACAGACCGTGATCATAAGATAGCGCGAATAGAAAATAGATTTTTAGAAAATAGACATTCCATGTGAACGAAGCCTTATTCTGAATAATTTCTATTATGGAAGATAAAAAAATGGGGCTGCAATAAATGAAGGATAAGGAGGAAATAACACTGGCTAGAGTTGTATTCAAACATAAATCAACATTGCAAATCCTGTCATCATGGTGATAAAATGAAGTCTACTTTGTTGAAACAGCATGTAGTATGTATGTTCTTTAGTTAACACATTAGTCGCACAGCATGCCAAGCAAGAGCAATTAGAAGCTACGACGTTCCACTGAGGATGGTTTAAAACTGAAACAGCAGGAGACACCCATTAAAGCACATCAATTTAGTTAAGTACACTTAAAGGGAAAAACCCACATGTTCAAGTTAAACTACTGCTCAAAATGGTACAGCACGAGCAAAAAAACAGAAACTAGTTCTCAATAACAGTCACCCTTTTCCCTCCAATATTTCATACAACCACCCACATTGTCCTCTCTTTATAATTTACTGCTACAGTGTATTCTAATTTGCAAACTTGAAATGCAAGCCATCATAACAAAAACACATACACACACACACACGCAGACTCTGGAAAGAATTATTCATGTTCAACAAATAAGGTGCCCACACAAACTACATATGCATATGGAGGTTGTGTGTTTTATTTTCAAAAAGCTGGTTCCATCATTGGATTGACAATGTCTGCTAATATTACACCAACACCTTTCCATCCACTGGTCATTTTTACTTCACCTGACTAGTGATATAATGTCCCCTGTTTGGTCATCACTGGTCAAGTAAAACATCAGTGACCAGTAGAAGACTTTATGTAGGGTGTGCGCTGTTATTGCTGTTTTAATTAATGCACATGCATTATTTCTGTGTTTCTAGCAAAAGTTTCAAATAAGTTAAATAAATAGACTCTACATACTTTAGCTATAAAAACCCCTATCACAGATGCTGCCAGTTCTGGAGCTGAACTCCCTGCTGCCATAAAAGTTGCCCCTGCTATGTCTGATTGGAGATTTAGTGCTGAAAGAGGCAAAAGAGGCAAAAGAGACATAATAAATAGTTAAATAAACAAACAAAAAGACAGGCAGATGAATATAAAATTAGCCATAAAAATACTGTTATAGATGTATCTAGTATAGAGAGTTTTAATGTTAAGGGAATTGATAAATTCCAGTAATGTTGGCTTTAATGATGGCTGCTGTAGTACTGCCGTCTTATTAGGTTTTTATGTGAAATCATCACTGATGAGAATAGAATATGGAACACATTACCAGCATGTACTGAAGCATAGGAATGAAGATAACTCAATAACCTTACATCGGGATAAGGCATTAGGCAATTTTTTTATCCAGTTTGTAGCTATGGATGACATCATGTATAACTGTTTAAATAGACAACATATGAGAGAGAGAGAGAGAGAGAGAGAGAGAGAGAGAGAGAGAGAGAGAGAGAGAGAGAGAGAGAGAGAGAGAAATCGACAGTCAGGCTTTTTTCTTATGGGTAATTTAATATTATAAAATATAATATTTAATTTTTCCCTAAAAAAAAAAAAAAAAAAAAAAAAAAAAAAAAAAAAAAAAAAAAAACCTCAGCATACCTTCACATAGCATCTCCAAAGAAGGCACAAAGTAATCATCACAGACAATAGCCAGAGCTAGGAACATATAGAGGGCCACCAGGATATGGATGACCAGAGCCCCAGACTTTTTCTGGTCCGATGTAAAGATGTCACGAGGAAACTGTTCAATGGCAGATGGACTACAGTTTGGCATGGCAAGCAACTTTCTTGAGGCATCTGAAATAATGATTTAATATTTTAAATAAAATACTAAGTGATCACATGGAATGGCATGTAGGAACTCATTTGTCACTTAACACAATATCATAAGAATTAGTTCAGAGTGATGCAAAGCTAAAATTTACATTTCTGCATTAAGAAAATTAGCCTCACCCCATGATACATCCCAAATTCTAAAAAAAAAACTCCTTTGACAACTATACTATTTTATGTGTATCAGTTAAGTTAATGTCCTTGAGCTGGCCTCCATCAATAGTTAAAACTACCAGAGCAGAGGATTTATGATGCCTTCAATTATCTCTAAAATATACCACCATGTAGTAAGCATGATCTATGTAACAGCTATTAATTTAAACACAGACCCTGATCATGAAGATAACATTTACAAACATATCTAAGATAGCTGTATGGACCCTCAGCAATTTTTCTTAATTCATGATGGCAGATGCTTGCGTGTATCAGAGTGCGAAAGCTTTTTCTGTGCACGATTGGAATCTTAGGCTATCATACATATTGTTTTCAAATTTACACCAGATCTCATATCTAAGACCTCTTTACCATAGACATCATTGGTTTACGTGGATTGATCCAACTCTGCAGGGAATCTCGCTAAGTGCAATCAGCTTAACTGAATTTCGTGCCTCCTCTTGTTCCAATGTACTCTTAAAATCATCAGCTTTTTTGTATTCTACTTAGCGCTAGGTGTGTCATTCAGTAAAGCCAATTGCAATCAGTGAGCATCTCCCCAAAGTTGGGTCGAACCACATAGATCGATGGTGTCTATGAGAATGGGGCCTTATTCATTGACTTTTGTTCCAGATTTGCCATTTCCAATAAGATGTCTCACTGACAAGTTATTAAGTATTCATCACCTAACAGATGCATTGAGCCCAGTGTCCATATAGATTATAACATAGCATGTGAACTAAAAAACCTGCAGATATTAAGTTCATGCAACTGGTAAAATATAACCTGTTCATTCCAAAGCCTTTGGCAATATATATACGTAAAAATGTGTCATTTCATATCAACTGCTTTTTGTGTCCCTGTGACCTGAACTGAACCCATCATAAGATACAAATAGCTATTTTAAGATCGAAATAGAACTGGTATATCTAGGTACTATTTGTGGGCTAGCAAGTTTGATTACAAATCGATGGGAAGATTCCTCCCAAAGGAGCGAGTCTACCAGTATTAAATTCATTATTGGCATGATTTTTCTTCTCTTAATGGACACACATTGGCTCAATACTTCTCTGGGTAATGAAACTGGTACTTAAACCTTATCAATCACTACCAAGTAAGAATGAGATGCATAAATGGATGCTGATTTCCACTGATATTGCCAAATCCATGTTTATCACATGCTTATCCATCCCATGGGATGTAGAAATACTAATACCCACCATAAATGTTTTATTTAGAATGAAATCATCATATCAAAATAACAGTGAAATGTTTTCAGTTTCTTTAATAATTCTGTTCTAATTTTCAGGTCTGATAAAGTAATGTATAAATATGATTTTTCGGCAGATACCGTAATTTTTCTTACCAAATCTCACAGAAGTGTGCCAGTGTCATTTATTCAAAATGGTCTTTTTATATCTACAAAAGACTCCATTCCACATTCTCATTAGCACTTAATGCCAACAATGCAGCATTCACACCCTTCTGAAACATGTCCTAATGATCAGCCAGTGCTGTACCAATGGGTGGAATTTTCCATGTTTTCTATTTATCACAGGAGGACTCCTAGATGTAATGACACAGCAGCTTTCATAGTTACTTTGCAGGTATCCAATTTCAAGTACAAAGTTAAAAAGGTAATCTGGCACAAAATGGGTGATGGGGGCATCTTTCGTGCCAAAGTCTGCTCAGTAATGGTAATAGGTCTGTTTTTACTGTGGCTATTTTCTCAAAGTAGCAATCAACCTTGGAAAAATACTTAAATCGATTTTTTCCCTGTCAAATGCAAGGTTGAAATGGCTTCCTGCATGTCCTGTTTAGCTTATGAGACAAGAGATGTGAAAACATGCTTATTGCATATCTCTTCTGAATTTTTCATGTGCTAAATGTCTGATGAATATACTCAAACAGGGTCATAATTTGATCTTTTCAATGGGCAGAAATTATCAAACTTTCAGAAACGTAATTTCATAATCACAAAACAATCATATTTCTATGTGGCATTTGTGGTGATTTAACTGTATAAAATAAAACTATAGAGTAGCCTGCTTTCTAATTTTGTTGCTACCACTCAGTAGGAATGTTCTAAATTGTGACTTAAAAAATTCAGTATCTGTAAAATTCAATTTTCCCCATTGTATTGTATATTTGTACTTTCTGATATTTAAATAAGCAGAAGACATATTCAGTACAATTATATCAAAGATATATACTAGTACAGATATTTCAAAGAAATCAAAGTGCTTATGTGCAATATATAAACAAGGCAGCAAAGCTGTCAAATGTACAGACAAAAAACAGAAAAAAAAGCACAGGAAATAGGATACTGTCAATTTTGATGCATTAATGTATTATGCTTACTGTAACTGCATAGCCAACATCAAATTCTAATTGTGCATAACATTGAATTAGGATGAAAGTAAAATGTGTAACAAGCATTAGACTGAGTTCCCATACCTAGATCAATCTAACAGGATCAATCCAACTCCAAGGGGTTTCTCACTAAATTGCTTTCAGTTTAAGCGGCTTAGGATTCTGGCATGCCAGTTTCAGTAGGCGTGACAGACAGCTAAGCCACTTACATTGATTGCAATTTAGCGAGAATTCCCTTGGAGATACATCGATCCACAGTTAGCGTGATAGGGTCTGGAAATAGTCCCTAAGGCTTGAGGCTGATAAGAGTTAAACTTTGGAAATGCCAGAATGGGATAAAGTGAAAATTTCTTAAACTCATTGCTTAAACTCAATTAAAAAAAAAAAAAAAAAAAAAAAAAAAATATATATATATATATATATATATATATTTATATATATATATATATATATATATATATATATATATATATATTTATATATATATATATATATATATATATATATATATATATAATCATACTTGTAAGTTAAAAAAATACAGAAAGTGTTACAAAGTTACAGTACAGGGCTCCTGGTGGATGGGAGTGATAAGTCACATCTTGAAAATGCCAGTTTGAAAAATTTAAAATTAAAGAAAAAATTACAAAAAATATTCCACTAAAGCTGCCATTCAGTCTAGCTGCATAACCATGATATGAATCATCCAACTTCAGTTTAAACAGTGTAAACAAGTCACAGAAATATAATATATTTTGTTTTACCACAAAAAGGGCAGTCATAGCTATTATTCTGATATCTGAACTTGTCATCAGACCATGTGACCTCCATAGGTGGCTATACTTTGTAATAATTTCTTAAGAGATTTTAACAAAAAAAACTTTTTAGAAAAAAAATTATTTGCCAAAAAAGAACAGTTATTATCCCTTTAACTGTAAAGTCAAGTTGCAAATATTGCACAACAGGTAGTATCAATACAAGTGAACTGTTACATACCCTTTGGAGTTATAAGTCCCACACTGAAAATGCCAGTAGGTAAAAGATAAAAATTTCAAAAATATATACAACAGAATAACATGGTCAATAAGATTACAGTTTCAGGACCATATGTGAGAGTTCAAATTCACATAATGAAAATCCCTATATGTGAAAAATGATGACAGTGCATAAAATAATATTACACAATGTTTAAAGACATAAAAACCAGCACAACTGCTAATGTGGAAAAACAAAATACACAGCGCTTCTGGTGGATGACAGTTGAAAGTGTCATCTTGAAGATGCTAGTGTTTGAAAAAAAAAATTAAAAGAAAATGTAAAATAAAACATAACAAAAAATACCAATAAAGCTGCTATTCAAACTTTTAATCTAGCTGTACAATTACTAACATGATATGAATAACCCTATTGAGTTTGAGAATAATAAGGCACTGTTATTCATCTTTAGCATTAATGTAAGCGTTACACAAAATTTTTTTTGTAAACTTATTTTCAATATTAAATAACATTTACCTGCATAATAATCATCGATTCCTAATTATGTGACACAGTTAAGAGAGATAAACCTATGGGACTTTACAATGAAATCTCAATGTGTGTTTATGTAATCTCATTTAATGGCCACTTGAAAATTAATTAAGCAAATTATTTTATAACCCTGAAATAACTTGAAAATTAATTAAGCAAATTACTTTATAACCCTGAAATAATTGCCTACTATCCATATACATTTATTGCACCAAATAGCACTCTACTGCATTGCTTTCAAAACAGAAAACAATTACAATGGTTTTCCAACACAAGCTGCACTTCAGTCTTCTCAGTAAGGTTGATTATCATAAGTAACATGGTTTTCCATTAATCGCTATCCTGGCAGCAGTGTCCAAAATAGGGTTTTCTTCAACTTTCATGCAATAAAACATAATACTTAACAGCATATTGACCATCAATTTTTTTATAAAAAAATAAAAGTATCATGAATATTCAGAAAATGTGATTTGGGAAGGTCTTCAAGGCCATGGAAGTTCAGAGTCACACTTTCAAAATGCCAAAATGTAAACAAGAGATAACTGTACTGAAATGATTTTCTTTCCATTTTCAACACCTTTTTTAAAACAAAATAATCAATAAACTGTCATTTTTAAATGTTCAACTAGGAAAATTGTTGACATAAGAAAAATATCAATAGAACAATTTTCAATGTCCAATTTGCTCCATTTGCAGATGCTGAACATAGTGAATGATTAAATCTGACAAACTGCAATGATGAGTTCCTTTCCATTTATGAAACTTTATTACACAAAGCACAATAACAGGTTTACCGTCATTTTTATATAATCAACTAACAATATTGTTAAGAAGCAGAAAATGTCAAAACAACACTTTTACATATCTTATTAGTTACATAATGAGACTGTTGACATGCCCAAGAATTAAATCTGAAGAAATAACAATTATATACAAAAATACAGAAAATGCACGGCACCTCTGGTGGATGGGAGTTAAAAATCACATCTAGAGGATGCTAGTGTTTGAAAAATTATTAAAAAAAAAATTTAAATAAAACGTAAAATTTCCAATAAAGCTGCTATTCAAACTTTCAATCTAGCTGTATTAACTTGATATTAATAACCCCACCAAGTTTGAGAAAAATAAAGCACTGTTATTCATCTATAGCATGTTGGCATATCACTTTTTTTTTGTTGTAAATTTATTTGCAATGTTAAACACCATTTATCTGCACAATTATCACCAAATCCTAATTTTGTGACACAGTTAAGAGAGCTAAACCTATGGGACTTTACAGGGAAATCTCAAGGAGTGTTTTATGTAATCTCATTTAATGGCCAATTGAAAATTAATGAGTAGGCAAGTGACTTTATAGACCTTAATTTAATTAGTGATCACCCATTCCTACAGTACCATCATATAGCACAAATGTGTTATAGGTGTTGCATACATGCTGAAAAAAGTGAAAAAACAGCATTACTTCCCTAAAAATGACCCGAACATGCTGATTTTCAAACTTGACCTGCGTATTATAAATACACATTTGTTCTGCAAGTTTCAAGCCAAAAGGTAAAATGGTTTTCCACTTATCATGTTATCAGTGTTGCATATATGCTGAAAAAAGTGAAAAACAGCATAACTTCCCTAAAAATGACCCGAACATGCTGATTTTCAAACTTGACCTGCGTATTATGAATATTCATCAGTTCTGTAAGTTTGAAACTAAAAGGTAAAATGGTTTTCCACTTATCGTGTTATCGGTGCTGCATATATGCTGAAAAAAGTGAAAAAACAGCATAACTACCCTGAAAATGACCTGATCATGCTGCTTTTCGAACTTGACCTGCGTAATATGAATATTCATTAGTTCTGCAAGTTTCAAGCCAAAAGGTAAAATGATTTTTCACTTATGTTATCAGTGTTGCATATATGCTGAAAAAAGTGAAAAACAGCATAACTTCCCTAAAAATGACCCCATCATGCTGATTTTCGAACTAGACCTGCCTATTATGAATATTCAGCAGTTCTGTAAGTTTCAAGGCAAAAGGTAAAATGGTTTTCCACTTATCGTGTTATCGGTGCTGCATATATGCTGAAACATGACAGCACTGTTCTGCAATGGGTTTTCTTCCATTTTTAAAACCCTTTTTAACATAAAACAAAATAAACAGTTTACTACCATTTGTATATGACCAACTAAGAAAATTGATGAGATGGGAAAAATATCAATAGAACAGTGTTAAATGTCCAATTTCCTCCATTCTGAGATTCTGAAGATAGTAGATGAATGAATCTGACAAACTGCAATGATATGAGTTTATTTCCATTTTTGACACTTTATTACACAATACACGATATCAAGTTTACCATCATTTTTACATAATCAACTAACAATGTCATAAAGATGCAGGAAATGTCAAACAAACACTTTTACATATCTTATTAGTTCAATAATGACACTGTTAACATGCCTAACAATTGAATCTGAGGAAATGTGAAAAAACAGCATAACTTCTAAAATAATGGCCTGATTATGCTGATTTTGGAACTTAACCTGCATTTTAGTAAGATTGACCACTCCTGTAAGTATAATGACAATTGGCCTATCTGTTTTTCTTATATTGTGTTATCAGTGCTGCATATATGTTGAAAAAAGTGAAAAAATAGCATAACTCCCCTAAAAATGGCCCGATCATGCTGATTTTCGAACTTGACCTGCGGATTATGAATATTCATCAGTTTTGTAAGTTTCAGGCCAAAAAGTAAAATGGTTTTCCACTTATCGTGTTATCGGTGCTGCATATATGCTGAAAAAAGTGAAAAAATGGCATAACTTCCCTACAAGTCACCCGATCATGCTGATTTTCGAACTTGACCTGTGTATTATGAATATTCATCAATTCTGTAAGTTTCAAGCTGAAATAAAAAACAGTTTTCCACTTATCGTGTTATCGGTAAAAGTGCACGACGGCAAGGACGGCGACGACGGCGACGACGGCGACGACAGACGCAGATGATGGCTATATGTACAGACACATCTGTGTCTGTACATAAAAAGAGAAAAAATAGCCTAAATTCACTAAAAATGACCCAATCACGCTGATTTTCGAACTTGACCTCCGTATTATGTATATTCATCAGTTCTGTAAGTTTCAAGCCAAAAGGTAAAATGGTTTTCCACTTATCGTGTTATCGGTGCTGCATATATGCTGAAAAAAGTGAAAAAACAGCATAAATTCCATATAAGTGACCCGATCATGCTGATTTTCGAACTTGACCTGCGTATTATGAATATTCATCAGTTCTGTAAGTTTCAAGTCAAAAGGTAAAATGGTTTTCCACTTATCGTGTTATCGGTGCTGCATATATGCTGAAAAAAGTGAAAAAACAGCATAAATTCCCTAAAAGTGACCCGATCATGCTGATTTTCGAACTTGACCTGCGTATTATGAATATTCATCAGTTCTGCAAGTTTCAATTCAAAAGGTAAAATGGTTTTCCACTTATCGTGTTATCGGTAAAAGTGCACGGCGACGGCGACGACGGCGACGACAGCGACGGCGACGACAGACGCAGATGATGGCTATATGTACAGACACATCTGTGTCTGTACATAAAAAAACACAGATACTGCCATCCAGAAGACCAGAATGGTGTTTCATTTGGGCAAATTTCCAGATGATACGAAAACTGTATATACTGTACAACTTTTTTTAAATCATACTAATGTAGAATAGACTCATATAATAAGAAAATTTTGAACAAATAGAACTGGTGACCAGCTGTGAGGTTTGTTCTGTAATCAAAGTTCATCAAACATGAACTTAACAACAGAAAATGTTAAATAAATTCAAAATATATCATTATTATTTAGATATGCTGCTGCTCTAAATACAAAATTTGTGAGGCGTGTTTACTTTTCTGTAGTCTCATGGGGATGTATAAGCATACAATAAACATGGATTTGGCAATATCAGCCAAAATCAGCATCCATTTATGCATCTCACCCTTAAATCAAAGTGATTGATAAGGTTTAAGTAGCAGTTTCATTAGTAAGAGAAGTATTAAAACTCACCATACCTCAGTGAAACCGACTTCGAAGAAAAAAAGAATGGATGGAATCAAAAACATTGCCAAGTATCCTATCTTTGGTCCAAAGAAACCCTTTAATCATCCATTTTATTTTTATCTTTATTTAGCATTCAGTGGAAAAACTGTTTGAGTTTTTCAAAATGATAAATCAGTAGGAACAAAATGTTCTCATAAAATACAGAGGTATATATTTAAAGGGGAAACTAGTGAAATGTATAAACCTGTTCTGTAAGTTATATAACAAACCATAATAGTTGGACTCCACTCAAGCTTTTTAGTTAATACCATTTATCCAAAGTTCATTAAAAATTCACTTAACTGTTAGATTAAATTGTAGCTAAGGAATGTTGAAAAAAAAGAGATCCTTTGATTTTTTGTAAACCCCTTTTATATCCCCACTTCAGCTCAAACAACCTCTTCTTTTATACCATTCTCTGACAAAGTGGCACTTTAGTTCTAAAGATATTTTGACTTTCAAATTCTACAGTCTCCCTTATACAAAAGCCCTTTTTCACACGTCTGGCCAAAAAAACCGTTTTAATTTCAAACTTGGACACTTGCCCCTTCATGGCGCATTGGAGACAAGTACGCTAACTGTAGAATTTATGGTGACATTGTGTCCTGCATGGTACCAATGCTGCTGTCACAGCTCTGCATGATATATACACGTATCACTATGTACCCATCTACTGAGGGTTATAGTTATTTAGGATGTGTCAAAAAGTGCACCATATATCCTTATTTCACTAAAAAAAAAACAAAAAAAAAAAAAACACGCACACGCACATTAGAACACAGTCTATCCCAATTGTAATTTCCCTTTTAAGTGTTTCAATTTTCACTGGGACAGTCATCTGTTAACCCCGGATGACACAGAAATGGACCAAAATGTTTGTGAGGTTACATGTAGTGTTAGGAAAATCAACCACTATATCAAGAACCCATTACCATTTAGAATGCAGTAATGCTTTCTTAATGACATCAAAATGGGTATATATCATTCTCTCCACTGCAGATGGACTCTAATTAAAAAAAATATACTGGATCAATGAAGAAAGCTAATTCTGCTTAATTGGCTACATTGAATGTTAAAATAGTAATTTATGGTTTCTGAACGAAGGGAACAGCTAATGGTAAAATAGTCTTTATTTCAATGTAATATATAATGGGGTGTGTTTTGCTGCATACAAGAGAGAAATATGCTAAAAGGATTTCTTTTAAACATATTTTTATGTCTGGTTTGCATAACTGTTTAAACCAATGTTACAAACCCAACATCAAAGTCACAATCTAAAATTTCCACCAGCCTTACCAGTCCATCATCCATATACCACAGCATATGGTAGTTGCTTCAAATTTTCAAATGCCAAACTTGCTGTAGTAATGCTTAACTAGCTCTATTATTTGAATTTTTCAAGATAAATCATTTCAAATTTCAGACACACACAATAATTTACTTTCTCAAACAAAGCAAATCATCTTTTCAAAATATCTGAACCAAAATTTTTTAAGTATTACTTGTTTTGTGGAAATTTATATATCATTTTCTTCAAATATAATGAGCAACCACCGTATATGCCATTTAGCAGTAAAAATACGAGACAACAGAACAAATACAGCTTGCTAATCCACCTGCATCCTAAACAAACTAAAAAAAAATAGCAAAACAGTCACTGGTGCGTGAAGAAATCAAAAATAAATTGGATCAAGACAGATGGTAAGTTAAGAAAGAATGGCAGTCATACAGGTGTGACTGAAGGTAATGTGCTCAAACTAAAGGTAACACTTGCACATATGCCAATTCAAAGATCACTTCTGTGGCCAATTATATAAGGTTTTGCTATGTTGCAATTTATCATTAACTTAATATAAAAAACCAGTGTGGATTTAAAAATTACATCATCATTTGACTTACAAAGGATGACTCAGTGAGCTCAACAAATAGTATATCAATTTATTTATCTTTTTTTTTTTTTTTTTTTTTGTCAACAAGGTGGAGGCATAAACATAATCACTGCATAACTGAAAGTGGTAAAAATTGCAATTCCATATAAAATACTTCACTAAAAGGCCAACCAGCAGCTAAAAGCACTGTTTATGCTGATAGTCATTATCCAACATCTGGATGATTGAGCATCTTTAACACAAGAAACTCAACAAACAAACTGTTCAAATTTCTAACCTAACCCTAACTAAAATAGGAAGCAATCAAAATAGTGATATGTAATTTTAATACAGCTAAATAAACAACATGTTAGTTCAGGCATTTCTTGTTCATATTCATACATCACTGTCTACAAAACACATAACATCACTAGGCAAGGCCTGCATCTTATCAAGTGCAATTTTGTAACTTTATTCAGATCACCACTCATCCAGTTGGCATAAAACAGTTTTTTTACATAATTGACCTATTACTGGGATTAAAAAAATATTTCATTTACTACTGGAATTAAAAGATTAATT
This sequence comes from Lingula anatina, assembly GCF_051362555.1. Taxonomy (NCBI): domain Eukaryota; kingdom Metazoa; phylum Brachiopoda; class Lingulata; order Lingulida; family Lingulidae; genus Lingula; species Lingula anatina. The sequence goes on from NC_141767.1 coordinate 33,544,790, forward strand.
AGTTAGATTCATTCTGTCTAACTAAACATTGTAAGGGCAAGTGCAGATATAAATTCTAGAATATTATAATGAAAAATGTATAGATTTGACAGTAATATAAGGTCAGACAAGTGCATAAAAATGATTAAACAACTCAAAGTGACCATTAATATATACATCATCTGCCTCTCCTCTATCAGGTAGGCTATAGGTCACTAAAACAAGTGAAGATATCTATCTGATTATTTGGGATCTAAAAAACAAAAGGAAAACTGCTTCCACAAACTTGTTGTGAACATAATCTTCACACATCCAAAAATAAAAGTAAAATTTTCTTTTGGTAACAAATTAAAAGTGCAAATAGCAAGAAAATTAGGGCTCATCCGTAATGATATCATTCTATGTAAACCAATCTAACTCTACAGGGACTCTTGCTGAATGTAATCAGATCTAAAGATTAACACACTTCCTCCTGGCATTGACTAGAACACAGAAAAGTGATCATACAAGTACACTGGAAACAAGAGGAGGTTTGTTAATCTGTTAAACTGATTGCATTCAGCAAGAGTCCCCTCAGAGCTGGATCAATCTAGAACAGTAGTTTCATTGGTAATGAGCCCTCAGTTACAACACCTGCAGCTTCATTCCCTCATGAAGTAAGGTGCCTTGGTGGAAATAATTTTGACTTAAAGCTGCATTTAAGAAACTACTATTGTGGGTATCTACTAACTTAAAAATAGAAACAGTTTCACTCGTATCCACAGACACACAAATCACCCAGACTCCTCATGACTCAGATTGAAAAAAAAAACTGTCATATTTTAACTGCATGATCATCCAGTGAGAGAGCGAAGACAGGCTTACCCAACTATCAGACTCGGCACTGAATGATCCTGAATTCACCGGTAGATCAGTGAATTCGGAATCATTCGGTGCCGAGTCGGGTAGTTGGGTAGGCCTGACAGATCAAGACTGAATAATTGAACACACTGCCGAAACCACTTAAGGTCAATGCTTCTGCATGAGCGATCACCTGCATTTTACAGCAGGAAGGAAAGCAAGGAATTATTTTTTCTAAAATTTAAAAGTGGGAACAGTTAATGTATTGCAAAACCAAGAAGTTCAGCTATCAATTCACAATAGCAATCCTACAATAAGTTAATTACTAGGTACTTTAAGATGAAGTACACTTAAACTTCTAAAAAAAAAGTAATTATACAAAAAAATTATGTGCATTACCTTTTCTTTTGATCGTAAAAAGTCAATAATACTAGGAAAGAGTGCAGCAGGCAAAAATTTTTTTTAAGAAAAGAAAAAAAATCAATTTGACAATTGCATGTGTGCAAATGTATTACATCTACAGGATAGTTACTTGACAAGAATACAAAATCTGCAGTACAGGACCACAGGGCAATCAGTAGCCAACTTGGTGAACACTTAGTCCAAACTGTTGTCAAGGCAAGGAAAAAAATTGATTGTTTTACCCCATGCAAAGAACAGAATACAGCAATTGTTTTCGACTTTTTAATCAGTCTCCAAACACTTATACATCCAAAATGTTGTGGAATACGAGTCTTTTATTTTAAAGTATAGTGGTTACCAGTTTGACATGAGCGAAAAAGTATAAATAAATAAAATTACAAAAATAAACGCTCATGTTTAATATAATGCAATACCAATTGGTCACATTCTTTTGTTCCAATGCTCCAATAATTGTTGAGCTAGAATATTCAGCTTTCCAATTCCAGTTACCTTCAACTTGGCTATTCTGCTTATCACATACTATCATTATCTCAGTTTATTAATAAAAAAGGAGTGTTGGTGATGAACATACATATTATTGATAGATTTGAATTTTCAATGCGACTGAACTGCCAACATGGCACTGTTTCACATGAATTAAATATAATCATTTTTTACATTGTGCAGGACATAAACTAAGAACTATTAAGGCATTTTTCAGCAAGTGTGGCTTTTCGGAACTTAAAAATGTGAAGTATTATTAGAGAACTTCTTATTGTTTAAAATGTATAATCTGTGGGTCCACTAATTAACACTAGGTAATTAAATGTGTAAGGTCTTCTTATCCATGTATTTTGTACATAAAAGATCCTTGTTAGCTGATACAGAGACTGTCGTATGGTCACAGTCTTAGATCCCATTCCCACAGATACCATCATTCTTAGTAGATCGGCCCAACTCTGCAGGGACTCTTACTAAGTGCAATCATCTTACACCCCATTTCCATAGATTTTTAGATCGATCTATCCCTGTGGGGAGTCTCACTAGATTACTGTCAGCTTGGCCGGCTTAAGCGTCTGTCCCGTCTGTCCCGTCTGTTTATTAATAAAAAAGGAGTGTTGGTGATGAACATACATATTATTGATAGATTTGAATTTTCAATGTGACTGAACTGCCAACATGGCACTGTTTCACATGAATTAAATATAATCATTTTTTACATTGTGCAGGACATAAACTAAGAACTATTAAGGCATTTTTCAGCAAGTGTGGCTTTTCGGAACTTAAAAATGTGAAGTATTATTAGAGAACTTCTTATTGTTTAAAATGTATAATCTGTGGGTCCACTAATTAACACTAGGTAATTAAATGTGTAAGGTCTTCTTATCCATGTATTTTGTACATAAAAGATCCTTGTTAGCTGATACGGAGACTGTTGTATGGTCACAGTCTTAGGTCCCATTCCCACAGATACCATCAGTCCAAGTAGATCGGCCCGACTCTGCAGGGACTCTCGCTAAGTGCAATAATCTTAATAACTGAATGACACGCCTCCTCGTTTCCAACAAACTCGTATAATCACCAGCTTTTCTGTATTCTACTCAACCCTTGGAGGAAGCATGTTAATATCTTTAACCTACTGCACTCAGCAGGAGTCCCCACAGAGTTGGGTCGATCTATGTGGACCAATAGTGACTATGGGAATGGGGCCTAGTGTCAGGAGTGGACTTAATTAGATATTGGGCGATTCAAATTACAATGGAAAAACTAAACAAAAATATCCAATTAATATTAAAAACATGACCTTGGATAACTTCAAATAATGCCACTAATGCGTTATGCGTGTAATATATCTTTCAGTGACGTTTGTCCTTGGTCTCCTCTTGATGGAGAAATGATGTGACAAAACTGGAAGCACATTAAAATTCGAATGTGACTTGCAGATGAGCTGGTCCATTTCAAGCATATAATCATTGTGTTTCTACCTCATTTTATACATTTTTTTTTGGTTCAAATGTCAGTGGTAACTGAAACAGTGCACTGTTTAACTCCTGATGAGTCACATTTATGTACTTTTCTCTACACTAAGAAGATTTCAAACTTTAATTCTTCTTCTATAAACTATGAAAAAAGGAAGATTTGCACTTATATTTCATAGTTTTCATCAGGCTGTAACTCATATGACCACAGTGTTAACTCAGCTATAAAAGGCACCTGTAATTTGTGGTCACCTCCTTTTCACACAGTACCACTTGGCACTTACTTCACTCTTGGGTAAAAAAAAAAAAAATTATTCACACAAACTTCATTCACACAAGCTAGATTTTGCTGGGAAGACGTATTATGTATTATTTCAAAAGCAAAATGATATCACAGAATAGTAATTTCGTAATATTTCCTAAATTCATTTATCTCCCCTTGAATCTGTATTGATCAACAGATCAGTCAAATGAAATCTTTATTTACATAAAGAGTTCCATCTATTAACCTAAATCCCCCAGGAAAAATACATGAAAGTGGTAAAGGTTAAAATCATGGGTAGGCTATACAATGTCCAAGGGATTTATAAAATGTAATTTTTCAAAATAGAAACTTGGGATATATTCAACTCATCTTCAACTGACTGCTGATTTAACCTAACTGCCAATTCATATGGGAGGGATGATGGATCACTGCAAATCTTCAGCTCAAAATAAAATGTCAAATAAGAGTGCTTGAGATAAAAATCATGTCTACTAGTAACTGCCTCATATAGCCGTGTATGGATAATTTAGTCTCTGTCAACAACAACCCTGGCAGACTTAATTTCATCGTGATCTTTTGATTTTTATCATGATAAATGCATAATCAATAACTATTCAAATAAAATACAAATAACATACTAAAAAGAAACAATAAATCAAATATCTTAACACAAGAAGTACCCTTCCCAAAAATTCAATTTTCTTCAAGATTGAAGAACAAAGCACTTATCCCTTCCTCCAAGGGCCCACATTGACAACTAATTCATGTAGAGCCTACTTGTACACCAAGGTATGAGAATGCATAACAGTATCAGAAATATCTTCCTATAAGTCTTTTATCACCTATATGTTTCTAACACTTGCCAGCCTGCAAATTTTATACCATATATTTAACACCATGTCTTTGACATCTAATAAAGAAGTTAAAAAAGACTCTAGACTTTCTGGTGGTATTTTCTTGCTAAAAAGTTTTGAGTATGTGTATTCTGGCTAAACTATTTTTATCCTCCCAGTCATTAAGATTGAGATATGACTGTCCCAGTTACAAAATCACCAGCCCATAGTCATTGCATGGTATTTCCCGTATTGCTCTAGTAGACAAATGGACAAATTAAGCAGCGGTCAAGAAGTGGGGTGGCTGGCCATCATTGCTAGGTGTCCAGATCAAACCCTCATTTGGAGGGCCCCACCTAATCTATACAATAAATCTGGGAACACATCCAGATGACAAAACTGCATAAACCTAGCAAAACCCATAAATTATCTTCATTTTTAAATAAAAAGGCAATGAAAATGTCAATTCTAATTTGGTCACTCTAATCTTATCAAATGATAAATGAGTTATATACAGTATTTAGACAACTATTAATAATGTGTTATTATTTTGTAATGTATCCGCTAAGGAACTTAAAAACCACAGTTTAAATGTGATCATTTAAATTAAATTTGTATAACTTGGTTAATTAATATAAATTAATAGCGTTAACTCTAAACTGATTAAATCAATTGACCACAAACTACCAATCGATTGTGGTGGTTACTATTATTCTATCGATATACCAGTGACCACACTTGAGGAATTCATGGAAAATATAACAGATAATTGACATTTATTAAAGGGTGTCACTATAAAACCTACGTTTAATGCTATCGCTTCGGATGACGATTCCATCGTCGATAAAATCTGTGTCGACGGCCGCATCCGGCTGCACGGCGGTCCTCCATAAGGCAAATCCACCGAGCACCAAGAGGAATAAGGCTCCCCTGATATATCTACGTATTCTATATCTCATTCTCCGTCAAAAGTCCCACATTTGTCTGCTTGGTGCTCAAAAGTACCCCATATCGTCATAGAGCGATTCCGCATATCGTGCCCTCACACATTATCCTCAACCAACAGGCACTTTGCCGGTGATCGCATCCCAAGGGAGATCAGGATATTTGTTTACGATTTTAAATTAGTGACCAGAAAGAAATTATAAGACAGTGCACGCATTGCTACTACCTTTTAACTTCATTTAGAAATAATAATTTATGAAAATGTTACTTTTATGATAAGAAAGAGGGAAAGCCAAGAAAATATTTCCTCTTAGGTGTCCCCTTTTTCTACTAAATGGACTGATCCAAAAAGCGGATGTTGAATAGAGGGCAGCAGAGACTTCAAGATAAGCTTATTGTCCCATAGAAACCAGCGCAAACAACATGGCGGACAGTGCTTTACATGTCTTTCAAATTTCGGATAAGAACTCACTTGGATTCTGGCCTGTTTTGATTGATGTTTATCATTTGTAGAAGGTAGGGGTTAAATAAGTGAACTTAAAGCCTTGAACAGTAACTCGTATGAGCATTACTTACAACATGTAATGTAAGTAAATGTATGTCGAATGTTTACAATTTCAACAGGGTTATGGGAGTCCTTGTTGCTTTAACGAATGGTCTTTATGGATCCTCCCACCTGTAATAGATTACTTACTTATGGTGACACAGACAGGTCCTCTTTGTCGGACTATAGACTTTTTGATTTTCAACACATAGATTTGGTTCTTTAATAGATTTTAGATATATACAGGTGTACATGTATGCATCTACTGAGTAATGTGTTTGAAATACATGTACGTGTGATACAACAGCTTGTTGCCAGGTATGAATAGATGGCATTTTCTAGGATTTAAGTCATAGCATGAACATCCATGTATAAGGATTCCTGTATATCATCTCTGATACATGTATGTGTTGCTTTTCTAATGCATGAAAGCTATGGGTGGTTATAACTGTAAAAGGATGAACAGCTTGCACATTCACCATGATGCTGAAACTTTTAAAACTTTATCTTACCTCTCACCTCCTCCATCCTCATGCTGCTGTAAAGGCAACCAGTTTATTTTTCTGTTGACAGAATAATCAACCCCATTATATTTAAGTTAACTAGGAGTCTGTAGTTTTAGGGAGTCTCAGTAATACATATATAACCATGTTTTTACCCATCATGATTACTTAAACACAGATCACATATCACAATTTCTTAAATTGCAATTTTCCATTAGTATTACAGATTTTCAAAATGGCAGATAAACTGGGAGGTCCACCAGTGCTCTTTCCTTGTGCATCAAGGGTACAAGTGCCTCACGTTGGTGCTGATGAACGTGAATACACTGTCAGGACTTCATCACAACTCAGCAGCCAAGATGGACCTCTAGCCAGAGGTCCTGGAATAGTGTACAGTTCCACTCAGAAAGACTCCAGTGATTTGAATGCACATTATTTGAAGAAGATCAGCACAGGGCTCTCCTTCAGCGAAGATGTGGTACAAGATAGGTGATGAACAAACTGATTTGCTTGGTATTCTAATCTGCACAATATAATGCCAATGACATTTCAATTATTATTGATATATTTCATACCCATGGCAAAAACAACATAGCACTTGCACCTCATCTATCTAAACTAAATCTGTTGGAGTAATAATGGGTAGAAGTCTTGTTATGGGTTGGAGAAAATATGTTATGTAAGTTGATTGAATCAAACTTAAAAGCAAAAGGTTATTTTTATTTTTTTTTTAAATAGTTAAAATACACCTGGCCAGATATGTGCTCATAATTTGATAGATAATTTATTAATAAATAATCTTATTGTTTCAGGTGTTTTCATGCATTGCCTTATGATAGCAAGTATCTACAAGATGCCTTAAAGTTGCCAAATTTCCTGCATTTACCTAAGAAAACCTCTCAGGCCATGGGAAGGTTTTACCTCAGAGGCTCAGATAAGAAACACCAACCATGCCACCTGAAAAGCACTGGGCCACATTATCTGAAAGTAAGATAACCAATTTTTTAAAATTCTTCTCAAATTTTGATATATTTTCTGCTAGATGTATGCTGCTTTTGTGTAGTCATGTAGTGTACATATGACAGTCCCAAAAGAACCCCCCTTTTTGCTGAGAAAAGGTCCGTTCTTGGTAAATCTAATCTAGGTAAACAAAGGTTTTATGACTAAAGGTCCACATTTTCAAAAAAGAACCCACCTTTTGCAATTGCTGGCTATGGGCCTGTATGATTATTATGTTTCTTAACATACTATATTCAGTAAGTCTCTGATGTGTTATTGATTTCTTAATGGAATATTTGATGCCTATTGATAATTATTTTTTAGCCTTTAAAAAGAAGAATAATGAAAAAGGCATTAGAAATGTCTAAGCAAGAGGAGGATCTATTGCAAAAAATACAAAAAGAAGAGGATATGGTGGACGAGGATCAAGAGGACGATTTAACAGACGGACGCCAAATCTCCACATCAGCAAGTGGGGTATTTTTAACTGAAGCATCACCTAGCAGCCCAACTAAAAGCAAAGTAAAATCTTTTAAAACTGGACCAACAGAGAGAAAGTCTAAAGAATTAGACCAAGAGGAAGAGGATGAACTGGATGGCGGAAAAGCTGCTGGTAAATTTTCGAAAAAACTGAGAGCAGATTGGGACTCGCATCTTATCAGTAAATTGAGTAAAAGAACAGCCCAGTGGATTGTGCATCAGAAGATGCTGCCAGATGAACACCAGAAAGACCTGGAACACCTTTTGTCGGCCAAATATGGAAAACCGTCCACCACAGAACTGGTGCCTGATGATGCTAGTGAGACGAGTTTTTCAATGTTCAAAAAGAGAGAGTTGGAAACACCCAAGAAAAAGTTCAGGAGGCAGGAAGAAATGTAAGGAGACAGTTCATTTTTGTTAACTTTCTTTTTGGTGCAACACGTAGTTTTGAGGCCATTTTTTTCATATCAAATTTGATATAGTGATGTTAATGATTGGCTTTAGTTTCCTTTACTTGGCTCCAAGTTAACCTTCCCCTATCAGTTGCTTTTTTATTTATTAATATTGGTAATTAAGTAGTAACTGGAAGCGATTAAATATTTCACGGTTTGTTCACTTAGTGATAAGCAGTTTCCATTAGATGTATACGTGACAGGACACATGCTCAGCTGTCACCTTGATTGTTTAATGAACCTAAAAACCACAAAAAATGACCTTAAAATTATGTGCTTGTCTACCATAATGCAAAACAAACCAGACCAAATCAGAAGTCATTTATGGCAATTTTTTTTAAATTTGTTTAAATTTTTTTAACTGATTTTAATTTTTTTTTTTCATTATGGTAGCCTTCTATGGTATTCTCAAGTAGTTTTCTCATTTTTTATGTTCATTAACTGATCAAGGTGACAGCCAAGCACAGTGTGCTATATGAAGTCAATATAAATAAGGACCATATTGTGGATTGCATAGAATATATATATATATAAATTGAGAGATCATTATTGTTACTGTCATTATTATTTTTAAATATTATTTAGTATTTTCCACCAATGCACCCCCCCCCAAAAAAAATTATTAGTGCTTGGCAAGATTGTAGTTGAATCTTAAATAAACCAGTTGCAATATAGATTGAACTGCTCTTTATTACAATAAAATATAATATTAACATCAAATTTCGTAGCAGAAGTATTAAGATGTTTTCCATATATTTTACACCTCCTCGCCCCCCAAAAAAGAAAAAAAATGAAATATTTTATTGAAATCATAAAAACTACTTTAAAAAAATAACATATTAATGATGATGACAAATGCCTTATTTCAGATTACTGGATCGTGCCACTCAGACTCCAGGTTTTGATGACAGTGATGAGGAGTCCCTGGATCTCACCACTGTCCCATACTCTGATAGAAATAAAGCCACATTTTATCGACAGCCAGCTGGACTTAGAAGAGAAAGGAAGCACCAGGCGAGAGCTCAAGCAGGTGAAGTAGATTGCATTGCATGAAGTTTCTTCCCAGATTACGCTACAGGTTTAAACTGGAAAGTAACGAAATTATTAATTCAGTATGATGCCAATATATCCTTTGCAGAATTTATATCAGTAGAGCCAGGTGTGCATATATTCTGCAAAAATCAGGACGTAGCTTAAAAATCACAGCTTTTATGATGAGTCACTGAAGTGTGGAATCAGTGCTAATTGTGCTGGTTTTCACTGGCTTGTGCTGGTTCGTTGTGGTTCGTGTTGGTTTGACTTTTCATAAATTATTCAGTTGTGTTTGGTGATTCAGGACAAAGTGATTGATTTGGCATTTTTCTTGATGCATCAAGACCTTCCTTGACAATTTTGATTTACCAACAAGACACCTTTGGTAATGGGTGAGAAACAGAAACCTTTGGCAAAATATCAAGCACCGCATCAGTGATGGCACATGAAGAAGAAGAAATGTGCATTAAAAGCATTGCTTTAAATGATGGAGCGATGTAATATGTCTGATTTGCCTCTTTTATGATGGGTGGACTAATTAGTGATCTAGGATCTGTTCCTGTACAAAAACTGAGATAACTGAAATATTGTTTGGTTGCATCACCTGTTTGTCATTATATTGCTTGCTTACTGGAATATGTAATCAATCAAGTGTAGATTCTACCTACTCATATACAGCATCTGAGATCCAACGCCCACCGCAACCCACCCATTACTTATTTTCACATGGTTTAATTTCCTGTCGAAAGGTGAATTCATGATGTGCATGTGCAATTTCCCGTTAAATGTAGATTTCAGTGACATTAAATATATATGTGTGTCTGTGTGTGTGCGTGCATGCGTGCGTGTGTGCGTGTGGCCTTAACTGGCCAAATATCAATCAACCTACTGTACATGTATTTTATCATCATCATCATCATCATCATCATCATCATGAACCTATATATTGTGTTTGTCAAGTTACTTTACTAATGTGATCATGTAGTACACGATATGGAGGAGATATAAATATATGTGTGCATGACTTTGTCTCACAAAATGTACATGTTTCCCTTTTCTGTTTTACTAAGTTGGTTTATTGACGGAAATGGGTAAGATGACATGAAGTATATAATTATTTCTGCTTTTGTTGTTATAGATTCTCTGAAATGAAGAAAATGTTCTACTGGTTGCTGTAAACTTTTAGATATTTCCTCTCTGAAAATTGGTCATTTAGATTAGCAAGAAAAAATCTAGATCACAAAATGTCAATCTTGTGACTACTCATGGTCCAGAAAGTTTGCTTACTGTGGTTATTCCAGGCTTTTCTTTGTCAATTCTAATTCCTCTTTTAAAACGTAAGAAAAATGCTCATGTAAACTGTGCAGTTGTGTCCATTTCCGTGCCACTATTATTAGTGTACCAGTTTGTGTTGTATGTAATGCCCACAAAGCAGCTACTTTTATTACAATTATTGTTTTCAATTTAAAAAAACAATCCTTTATATTTAAGAAAAGTTATATGTTGTGACACCCAAGATTGTTATATGTATATATTATACATGTATGCTTATATGTACTGAGGCTCTATGTAATAGAGAAAAAAAGTTTTAGATGTACAATACTTCATATGGTACATGGAGTATTTCTATTTCCAATTGTGCTTGTTGTGAACGAGAGATGTTGTGCATTGGTTGTGACTATTTGTGAGAAGGACCTGCAAAGTACTAATGTCAGTATCAGACACGCAGAGTAGTAGCTTATTTCAACCAGCTTCGAATAGGTTGTGCAGATATGTCATTATATTTTGAATTATCTAAAATATTTTACTTTACAATATGGTGATTTTTTTTTTTTTTTTTTTGGTTTTGCTGTACCAAAATTTGTGTAGGTATTGATAGAAATCATTTAAATTTTACCTCTTTGAAGAAAGTTATGCTTACTTTATTTTTTTTAATTCCAAAATTTGGCATGTTTTATTTGTTGCATGAAATATACAGCCACAAATACCCCCTTGGTAATATATATTTCATATTATTTTAATTTTTTTTTTCTAATTTTTTAGCCATCAACAGAACTGCAGGAAACATTGAGGTTATCCCCAGGAAATCTCTCCCGCCACCCACCTTGAATGACTTCATGAATCCCCACTGTGGAGAAAAGATGTTCATGACAGACAACATGTTCCAGCAGGAGTGGCTTACAGGTGGGCAAAACTTGACATAGACAGGTTGAATCAAGCTTCAAATTTGCTTGACACATACAAAAGGTTAAAAAAGGACACACCCTCTTAGAAAATTCAGATGTATCTGAAAAAAAAGGATGCTCTTGAAATATTTATTTGTTCTTTAAATGAAGTAATTTATATTTAATTTGTAGCTCTGTTGGTGTACACATTTGTAGGTTATGAACAAATTGATGTTTACCTTTGTTTATAAATGTATGAAAATATATTTTTCTTGTGTACATACATGCATCCATTAGTAAGTTTAGAGTTCTAAGATTAAGGTCAGAATTTTAAGTGCTACTGCTGTAACAAAACTTTTTTTGAACATCCAGGAACTAAGCAGGTACATCAGGTGTTTGGCGACAAAAGCAAAATTGTCCTGGAAAATCTGAACAGGTACAGGAAAGTTTTGCAGAGAAAATATCCAGACGACCCAGAATCCTGGTTCCCAGAAACAGATGAGGAGAGACAAAAGCGTCTCAAGGAAGCCAAGAAGAGCAAGAAGATCACCAAGGGTTTACACAGGTGGAAGGACCTACCCGAACCTATTGATGTAAATAGTTATGAGCTATAGTTCTTAGTTAAAAGATGGAATATTGTATTAAAATACATGTTGAACTTAATCTTTTTTTCAAATTTATTTTTCCACCAGTTGTGAGACTAATAAGGTGATTTTATAGATTTTTATTTCAAATTAATATCATGGTACTTTAAATGAGCTAAAAAGAAATTATATTGAATCTAGGTAAACTTTTGTCAATACAGTGAATAGATGCATTTTTGAATCATCAGAATTTGTTATCATTGCGCTTTTTTAAAATTGCAGGACACTGCTGAGTTGCTGAACTTAAAACAGCCTGGAGCTGACTTAGAAGACGACAATCTTCCAGATCCAACAAAACTACGGAAGATCAAGAAAGGGAATTTGTCTCTTTTGAGAATTGGTAAGCATACACCAAGTATAATCTAATTTATTTTTTTCAAATCTTCTTACTATTTTATAAAGACAAATGATTCATGTCAAAACTCAATCATTTGAAGCCATAGAATGACCAGACTTCTAAATAAAAGACTGAATAAATCCCTGTCCACTAAGGCATTTCTAAACATTGCTAGCTTTCCCATTTGTGGACACAAATAATACCAGTAACTTTTAATAGTAATAGTGCACTATTATTTGTCTGTCTCACTATAAAACTGATGAGTCGTATCTTTTTTCCTTAGTCGATGACTGGAAGCATCGCTGGAACCTGAATGACCGGTATGCAGACAGCACCCCTGATGACCTCATAGTGGACATGCAGGACTTACACCCACATGTGCGCCTAAAGGCTATAACCACCATTGCTAAGGCAGCAGAGTACAGACCTCCCCCAGAGCCAGGGATACAGATTCACTCACATGTAGAGGAGGAGGATCACGTCAGCACGCTGCCTGAGAAATTGTTTGTGGCTTTGGAGTGTCTGCTTCAAGATACAAACCAGCACGTCCGCAGGGCAGCTGCTATCACACTGTTTTCTCTGAATAGGCCACATCCTGAGGTAGGGATTCTGTTGTGTAGTTTAAAGTGACTTAGAACTGGATGGAAATATAATGAAATATATAATGAAATATATACAAAGCTATTAAATAAAAGTTAAAACATTCTCTTACAAAGTTTAACAGTTTTTCAGATTTGGTTTTCTTTTTTTTTGCATCAGATTAGTATGGGTTTCAAAATGATCTTCTGCTTTATTTTCTTAGAATTCTGAAAACCACTCCTTTACTTCTAGGGAGAAAAGATTTTGAGGGAAACTCTGAGGAAAGAGAAGTCTGTGGACCGCTGGGCCGCTGCCCAGTGTTTGGCCCACTTTGGTGTGTGTGACTCTGAGGTGGTGGGTGAGCTGGTTCACCAGCTGATGACACAGGAGGATCTGATCAGCCATGAGAGATGTGCTCATCTTCTAGCCAGGCTCAGTGTTAACTCTGTAAGAGCTGTAGAATATCTTTAAATTATTGAAAATTTTAAAAATCAGTAGCAGGTAGAAACAAGAAATAAATGTATTTTTTAAATGGCATCATGATACCTGAAGCAATTAGCTGTTAACTTCTTTCAAGTTATCAGTAAATTCCTGTATGTTAAGAGAATATGTGTTTTTGTATTGTGTACAAGAAACACATTTTGCATGTGTTCACATGAATATTTTATTTTTTATATTATACCTACTGTACATTGCATATGATTAGAGAGCCATTCATTCTATTTCAGACATTGCCCTACTCCATGCTGGCAGAACAGTTGAACAGCAGTAGCTGGAGACACAGGGTGATGGCCTGCAAGGTCATGGTCAAACTGTATGGGAAAATTAACAGGGTATGCTATAACACAGCAAAAACAGATATGACTTTCTTTATATGTCCGTGGGCAGATCCAGAGATATTTTCTGACAGTCTTCCAAATGATCATTGTTAATTCATCCTCCATTTTTGACCGTCTTCCAACAGAAAAAATAGATGCCTGTCAGTGTAAACTTGAAAAATTCTGACCATCTTCTGGAAGACCCAGAAGATGGCTTCCATCTGCCCCTGATGTAGCTCCTGACTTTTGTTTCAAATGTGTAATCGATATTGGTTTTTATTTTGAAGTAATAACAAAATACAAATAAAACTAGATGTCTCCTTTCTGGGGTCATTTTATTTCTCAGATAGACAATGGATTTTTAACAGTCCCTTATAAATTGACTATAAGTTGATTCCAATTATTATATAGGATATAGCTCAGAAGTTAACCTGTCTGATGTGGAATGACTGGCACAGTGAGGTGCGTAAAGCGGCGGCCCAGACCCTGGGGAAGAGCGGCCATGGCAAGGATATTCATGACCAACTCAGGGAGAGGTTAACCAGCAGTGATGCAAACATCAGAGTTGATGCCATTGTCAAAGTGGGCTACCTCAGTAAGAAACTCTTCTTTAAATCTTGTGTTATATTTTACACATAGGAATAGACTGGAAAACATTTGGATTTTTTATAAAAATAAAATTGATTCAACTTTGTATTAGGTATTGATTTTGCGGTGTCTTTCCTGCCATTAAAAACAAATTTTACAAAAGTTACTAGCATCAAATAACTTCAAATTACTGCCAAAGCAATTGGGATTTTGAAAGTGAAAAAAAATCAGTTTCTGATCAGTAATAATGTCTATTTTTACTTGCAGAAATTATGACTTCCAAGTTGCTTCCATCATTCCTGAAGTGTTTTGATGATGACTACATCGCGGCTAAGATTGCTGCATGCCAAGCAGCCGGGATGCTTCAGATTGAGGAGCCTGATGTGATAGACAAGCTAGTCTACTTGGCTACATATGAGAGAGTCTGGAAGATAAAAGCTCATGCCATTAAAGGTAACAAATGCACAATAGTATAAAGTTAAAGCTGTTTTTTTTTGTGAAAACAGCTGTGATTTATTTTCAGTTGCTTATGACTTGAATCCATACTTTTTATGCTGTAGATACCATCACAATAACAGAAAAAAATTTTTGCCCTGAAAATTTAACAAATTTACTATCATTTTAATATCCATTTTCTAGTGTGAAGCATATATTTTTTAATTTATTAAAAATTCAGCAATGGGAAGGATTGGTAAAGAGACGGAGGAAGTAAGAGATTGTGTCATCTGGGCATTTCGTTTCGAGGACCAGGCAGGCGTGCGTGCCGAGGCATGCCACACAATTGTTGCACTGAACATGAATGATGAAGAAGTCACTCAGATACTGCAGGACAAGTTTCTTGTTGAGCCAGACCCTATGGTTAAGAAGTAAGTAAATCTGTTTTATTATTTTTTTTAGTGTTCTGTTCACACAATAGGGAGCAGCAGCAGTCAGTGCTTATCTAAATGTATTTGAGATGAAGCATCACTATTTTTAGTGCTGTATCATTTTTCAAAGTCAATTTCTGTAATTTGTCAAGTTTAAATATTGAATGCCATAAAATGTTCTATGTAGAATGAGTTTTTCTACTTCTACTGCTACAGTGCTTAATTGATTACAAGTATTTTTTAAAGGGAATCCATATTATGATATATGAGACTTCATGAAATTCTGATTCCCATCAATTACATATACACATGTGGGAATTAAAAAAAAAAGAATATTTTGAAAGAAAAAGCACTGCTCAGTTTTTGTGTGACAAGTTTACTTAGAGCACAAAATGATCATAATCAGCTGTGTCCTGACAAAATATCAAAACGAGGACACAATCTGCAGCAAATTGACCACCTATTTTTCCAAGTATCTTACATCTTTAACATTTGCATACCTCTTTGATGTGGTCATACAAACATGCGAGCTCACACATGTGCTACCATATGTGTATATCATTTGTCACATAACAGAAGTTTTAAAAAGTTTTGATTTAGACATTCTCAGAGTTGATTTAACATTATTGCTTTAGTATGGTTTAAACCTTGTTTTAAAATAAGTTTTTTAATTCATTTTTTATATCTTTTTTTTAACATGGGAAATCATATTTTAACTATCTTTCTTAAAACTTGATTTTTAGTAGGTTTAAATTGATTTTAATTCATATTTTACATCTTTTTTTTAAATGTGGGAAAACATATTTTAGCCAGCCATGTTTTAACTTGATTTTAGGTAGGTTGAAACTGATATGAAAAAGTAGCCCTAAGTCAAAGAGTGCAGCCTGCAATTATGATGATATAAAAATATATCTTTTCCTTTGATGTTTTGTAGACAGATTGCCCAGGCGCTGGCAACATTCGGCATCAGTGCCACGGAGGAGACAGACATGGTGCTGCAGATTAAGAATGAGGTGCGCAAGCTGTGTACCAAGAGCAACATCTGTGCCCAGATCACGGTCAATGAGGCCATCGATGATAAAGAGTATAACCTGGCACGCATGTTGTACCGCCCTGGACCTGCTGAGGTGAGTTCCCCACAACATTTGACCAACAACTCCCCCCCCACCCCCCCATTACACCTATACACAAACAAACATACACCATCTGCATTTAAAAATTGGTCTACGTGTGACATATAAATATTACTTTGACATCTAAATATTAGTGGTCAGAAGTTTTCTCGTTTCCCCACACTGATTTGTCCCACATCCCCCCACCCCCCCATTTTACACTATATCTGGTTGATAAAAAATCATTCTTCCTTTGAAATTATAGGTCCTCCATGTATTACACCGTGACTAGTGACTCAGTCTTTATTTATTAATAATGCAGCAGTTAATCAGTGACTTCAAATAAGAATTTACACATTAATGGAGCATCTTAATTTTTCTTTCCTGTTACCTGAAATGAGAGCTTGGGGGCACTGTGTATGACTCACAGTCCCAGGTATTCAATTACTATTGTCTCTATTGTTATGTAGAAAAAGGGAGAGAAAAAACAAGATTGTTTGGTAGCTAACACTGAGAGTTACATATTATTGTCACTTTATGAGAATTTATTATTGTTCAGTGCGGAAATTACATGGCACCATCACGCAAGCATTCTTCCTTGTCATTCAGGCATTCTTTTGTCAATCCCCTTTTTAGAAAGGTGTGACAGTTGCTGCTATTATTGCTGTTCTCAGATCCCTAAAGGCACATCTTAACTCGCTTCCTAATACTTCGTGTATGCCAGAACTTCTTGAGGAGAGAAACTTACACGTCTTACAACATTCTCAACTTGTCCATTCTATCCACTATGTTGACATGTAGGGATAGAACTTTGCTCTTTAACCTCAGGCTGTTGTAACCATATTAGTATATCTATATATATATGTCTTCATCTACACACACTGCTGGTATATGTATGCATGTATGTATATGTATATATTTTGCCTTTTATTCCAATGTGAAATCAGATAGTTAAACTGAAATATATTTTATGAATTTCCTTGACAATATATTACATGACTGAATATCATGAGAAATACTGCACGATCATCCTCAGTTTACCCAGAAAGACATGGAGACCCAAGTAACTGGCCAGTAATTAAGAACTCAGTCATTTGATAGCAAACATTCTACTGGTACAACATCAAAGCTAAGTGTGGGGACCATTCAAGCTTTGATTCTTATGTAGGAATATTTTTTAAGGAAAAAAAAATTTGGTGGGAAAAATCCCAGATAGGATACCTTTATATACTATATGTACAGTATGCAGTGTATACTAGGTATCATGCAAAGATACAGAGCAAAGCTCTTCAAAATTTTGTCTCGCCCCCTTCCCCTGATTTAGCCATAGTAAATCCTGTATCCATGAGTACCTTTGACGGTCAGTGTTAGAGCTGTCCAGTGTCCAGTTGGCTGTTATAGTTAAGGCAGGTGTGACCACTACATGTATGTAATAGTATCCCTTGGTCTGTTGGTGGACTGTGGCTGCAGGTGCGGTGATTAAGTGCCATGCAAATTGAATGACAGCAATAATTTTTCACTTCTATAGAAAATCTAATTGCCATCAATTAATATCCTTCTTTTTAAAAGATATTAGTTCACATGGACTGAAAACCTGGCTTTCAACATAAGAAGTGCCCTACTTTATTGATTTCAGTAAAGACATGTGGAATAATCAGCTTCAGGGAAGCCACAGGGAGAATTCACCTTTTGTTCTTCTCCAGATTAGTTTTATTTCCAATTCATTGAATGTAAAGTTGTTATTATTATGACTCACATTATGTATGAGTATGTGTGTACCAAGTGCTGCATGTTTGACCTGGTGGCAAGAAAGATCCTGACATTGTCTGTGTATGTTCTGCCGTGTTCACAGCAGGACTTAATTAGACTCAGAAAAAAAATGATATTATCAAATGACCAGATTACAAAGTGACCCAGAAAAAAAACTCGGGTTGACGAAAAAGACATGCTAAACAGTCTGGTCTTCTGACACTGTCTGAATCAAGTCCAATTTAGCTCTGATGTGAACAGGGCTCTAGTATATTACATGTGTTCTGTTCCATGACTCACCCAGGCATGAAAGTACTGATGATATACTTGTCCAGTCCTGACTGTCAATATCAAATGTTAGCTTTCACATCTGATTCATTAAAACCTATTGTCTGCTACATGTTTGTGTGACCACAATAATTTTTCCCTCGAAGATGTGTTGGTCAAAACCAAATGTCGTCCAGTGTTTAAGTTGTTTGTCCCCCATTTTACCTGCTTGAACAAACAAATGATGGTTATTTTTCACTTTAACAAATGTTATTGAGATTTGTTTAGCATATGAAAGAACTTTTGCTGCAGGAACTTATATTTAAGATCATTATACCATGTACCACCAAATGTATTTACTTTGTGGTCCTAGTTTTCATTTAGTGAATACAGTTTATATGAGACTGTAAATTTTATTTGACCATTACTGAGGTTCTTTTTGATATTATTTTCATAGCATACAAGTAGCTAATACTTTCAATTAAGAAAACCCTTTGATGAAAACAATGATAATTTTGAAACAATTTTTCTCACATTGATAAATGATTATTGATTTTTATCAATTTTTTCCATTGTTCCAATTATTACTGGAAAATCATATGAACACAATATTTTTATTTTCTTCTTCAAGGAGTTGGCTCTTGAGCAGAAGATGCGCAGTGTCACCAACACCCCAGCTCCTCCAGAGGTCAAGGTCACATCAAGGACACCTTCTCCGGTCAGCAATGTCAGGGAGCAGAACATGTTCACCCCAACTGCAGATGATGAACTTGAGAGGATACTGGAGGGGGATGAGGAGGAGGAAGAAGATGAGGATGAAGAGACTTCAACCATAAAAACAGGCACTGAGGAGCTTTCACAGTCGAGAGGCTCGAAACGTCGCAGCAAGCCAGGATCTCTGGTTTCCCAAGCTCTCTCCAATGTCTCTGATGAGGAGACGTCTGAGGAAAGTGAGGAAGATTGGGAGGGTGAAGAGGAGAAGGAAGAAGAACATGTCACCTCAAAATCACGGGCGTCTGGCACATCCCGTGGCCCAAGCAGAGTGAGTAATGCCACAAAGGACACAAACCCAGCGATAGGAGACTCTGAGGAGGTGGCCAAAACACCACTTCTCAAACGCATCGAGGCAGCCATTGAAGGGCGCTCATCATCCAGTCGCTCCAAGCGCTCAACCAGATCCAGTGTGAAATCACAGAAGAGCAGTGCCAAATCTAAATCCAGTAATAAAGACTCCATCAGAGATCAGGTGGTTGAGAAAGAACTATCCGACAGGGTGTCATACATAGAGGTGACATCAGAAATGGAGGGCATGGCCAGTGAGGAGGATGAAAGGACAGTATTAGGGAGTGATATCGTTACGGGTACCCAGAAATCTATGTCATCCACCCAAGGTGACAACAGACTGCAGGACTTTGATGATGAAACTTATAACCATGAACAGGACAGTCAAATGATTCTGGACATTCTGAGGAAAAGATACCCAGAGTCCACTCCGTCCATATCGGAGACCCCTAGTGTGGTATCCTCATATCACCGATGGGATGAGGAAGTCCCAGTAGAGAAACCAGTCCATGCCTCACCATCACTGGCTCCAACCATCCTCATCCAGGCAGCATCCTCAGAGCACCTGTATGATTTCAGTGATCAGGGAAGTGCCCATGGTCATGAGGAAAACGGTCATGGGGAAAATGGTCATGAAACAAGTGGTCATGAAACTGCTGATCATGAAACAGATAAGACCACTGTTCATGAACCAGATGAGCATGACAGCAGAATCCCAACACAACAAGTAGCTAATCTGGAAGATGAAAAGTCAGAAACTACTGATAACGCCCAAAACCTGTCAGATCCCAATGTTGGAGGTGAATCACCACCAGAGAGTAATTGAAATGCCAAATAACACCAGTGAACAGTGCAGATATCACTATTAAGTTAATATATCAAGACAGTAATGGAGATAGGACTAAGAGAAGGATGAATAGTACATCTCAGAAAATTCATAACAGTTATAGCTTACAGTCAGTATTTTATATATATATATATATGACTAACTTGCCTGAAAATTTTATCTTCTTACCTACTTGTTCATATTTATTGAACACTGCATACATTAAAGTGACAATATTTGCATTTTTATTATAACTGAAATATGAGATTTCACTTTTTTAACCTGCTGAGCAGGAAGAACACTTTCCGTTTATTTGAGGTGCCTTGCCAAGGAGGCAGGAACCTTTCCCTGGAAGATGGATTGAGTTCATCATTTCAGATGTTTACATTTTGGATTCAGTATACTATGATATTAATCAAATTAAACGTGTTTTTGAACATATTAACATATTGTCTAAAATGGTAACTTCATTCCAAATGTGATAAAGAAGTATTTTTCTAAAGTGTAATTTTGTAGAAAATTTAACATTATAATAAAATAACATCAAATATCTTTTTTTTGTAGTATTTATTATTAACTTGATTTGAATTTGACTATATCATCATTGTTAGACAATATTAAGTACATAGACATTTCATTTTAAACATGTATATTAAAAGAAAAACACAATTTGGTACAAAAAAAAAAAAAGGTGCTGGTGGAGTGACAAATCTCATTAGACAAGTAGATTATCTACTATTATTGTGAAAATTTGTATCTTCTTAAATTTCTTTTAACGTTGCCCTATTTGTGTATCTTACACAGGCCCATACACAGGCCTATATAAGACATGTTAAATGGAGATAAAAAATTAAATGTTCTTCTACATGAGAAGTATGTAAGTGTCATCTGTTTAAATCTGTTTAAGTGAAGTAACTACCAGTGCTTCAAGGTAAAGCTATCTTATAAAAGTGTGGACTGCATTACCCTGTGCAGAGACTGTGTATAACACGGACACACACAGGTGCACGCACACACACACACACACACACACACACCACATCGCATCCCAGTTCATTTCGACATTGTCACCAGTCCCAGTATGTGAATGTCGTATCATTTTTTTAAAACTATTGCTACCTAGGGGCTGCTGCTAAGGTACATGTTGACAGGGCATTTGAAGTTAGACTAGTTGATTGATGGGGCTTGTTAGCAATGTCAATACTATAATTAGGTAGGACACACAACCTCCGTTTGTCTGCCTGGACTAAAGGGTTTTCCCCCAGTGGTGTATGTTTCCAGAGATGAAAGAAAGCTAAGTGTTATGTTTTATTGCTTTGAAGGAATAAAAGGATATATGCGTGAGATAAAACTGATATTTATTGGAATGGAGGGAAGGGGAGTGGGTTGCTAAAATTTTGTCATTCATTTTTCATACAAGCAAGAGTTAAAAGAAAATTTTTATCAAAAGCTGAAGTGCATATTTCCGAAGAGACATTCCTGTCTTGTAACTCATTGTATGCTCAAATTATTGAATTAAAAGAAAGCAAATTTTTTCAAAAATATTTGGAGCAGTAATTCCTCAAGCTGAAAATACTGTCCATAGTTCCCTAAAAGGAGCATTAAATTATGTTGACGATATGCATTATCAAAATACAATATTATCTACCTATATTATATTTTTAATGTGTTTTTGCCTTTTAAGGGTCAGTAAGAAGGCCAAATGTATCATACAGACATTTCTTATATAAACAGACATGCGATCAGTAACAAAAATGAAATCTGGAGAACTGTCAGTCTTCATAGTCAATATATATTATTATTGGTTCGTTGATTCCGCCATTCCGATATGCTTAGGCGGTCACTGTTTGCACTGTACAATAACGTGGAAGACTGGACGTATGGAATCCACAACAAAAACACTAAATCATCTTCGGTGGGTTCAGGTTGAATTTCAGGGGTCCCATGTTCTTTTTTTCCTCTGCGAACTCGATCCTTCAGACGATAGTCTTCATCTTCAGCATGTGTTCTGTCACT
The DNA here is from genome assembly GCF_051362555.1 of Lingula anatina. Lineage (NCBI taxonomy): Eukaryota > Metazoa > Brachiopoda > Lingulata > Lingulida > Lingulidae > Lingula > Lingula anatina. Next base: position 33,567,072 of record NC_141767.1, read on the forward strand.
GTCGACCCCCCTATGTTAGATTCTTGTTACAGTGACTGATTGCGAAGATATACTATTAGCACATACCCCTTCGAAATGGCAATGAGATTCAAAGTTTTTGAGATATTATGAAGATGAAATAGCGCTCACGGAATTTATTGTCGTCTGATAATATTTTTCATCGCTCTTCTGGGGGAAATGAAGCCATCTCCAGAATGTTATTTTTGGTGTACAAAAGGACGACCATTTTTGGCATCATTTAGCAAGTATATATTATTTCTTTTCGGTTTTATTTATTTTTTCTTTCTGTAAAGGAGGCCTGGGTAGGCCTACATACACAGTGTGTGTTTTGCCTAGGGGTATGTGCCAATAAATAATACCTTCACGCTGCCAGTTTCTTTCTTCCCCGTATCTGTCACTTAGACTGGGTTGAAGAAGCACCAATAAAAGCAGAAGTTGAGAATTGCAAAATACTTTTCATGTTTATCTAACCTTACGCTTATCGTAATCCGAACACTCCCTGGGCAATCAACGGCCATACAGAGGGAGAAGATTCCCCTTCAATAGGAGGTTGTGATCTTTGACTAAATCTCCCTCAGCCGTGCAAGAAATGGTCCGCGTTACACCCAGTGCTTACAATCTGATATCATTTACTCTCCGTTTGTACAGCGAGATTGAAACGTCAAGGGAATTATCTTTAGACGTCCCCCGTGCTTATCCACCGCTTGGCTAACCTTTCTTTCATCTTTCGACAAGGTGTTTGTTGATTTTTATCTGAAAATATATATGCCACAGGAATTGAATTCTTTCTTCGTGCTCAACCAATTTTTCGTCCTTCTCTTCTTTAGAAAAACCACCTTAGGGTATTCAATAAATCACTAAAAGAGGTTCATGACTATGGGTTTGTTTTGCGCAGCGTTTTAGAAGATGGAATATCTTTGCGATCTATTCCACGCAGTTGGTTTTTACCCTGCGTTAATTGCAATTATCTGTAATTCTGGTTAGGTTTCAATTTTTCCTTTGATTTAGGGGCATCTAGTTTTCTCTTTTTGTTGTCGCAATCTATCAAGCCGCATGTAGCGTTTTGTCGCTTGTAAGGAAAGCAGCGTTTTTCCCTTATCTGCTCAGCTGTCTACTATAGTGTCTCCAGTGTTATTTAGTTGTAAAAATAGAGGAGAGATATTGGGTTTAATTGTCGGCTAACCAGAAACTTCTCAGAGTAACTAATCCATAGGTTTAATTTCAAGATCATTTTTAACCATTGATGCATTTACAAAAAAGAGAAAAAATCGCGCGACTTGCTCAATCTGGTAAAAAACTGCGGACAAAGGAGTTGCGCTTGCTCCCTGAACTTTCAGTAAAGACATCACTTAAACGCGGCAGAAAAGCTTAACCGCATGAACGAATGGTTAACCAAGGAGGAAAAAGCGGGGGTCTTAATTTTTTCAATCAGAGAAGACAAGTAGATAGACAACAGTATCGATTACTACCAGTAGCTCCTTAATTTTAGTCTGGGCAATTTGTTGAACGAGGGAAAGACTTTGACGAAATTATTTCACGTGTTTGTGCATTTTGTCCACATTCTGGCTGCTTATATACAGGTAGCATAGATGACAAGTGTGTCTTATAGTTCTCACGCGATTACATGTGAATATAATAAGAATTATATAATAAAATTTACAGAAGTTGAAGAATGAATAAGAATCAATTTTTCAATTCTGCTTATTGCTCAAGGTATGTAAAATGGAAAAATACCTTATTTTTGGCAGTTTTTCATTTAACTTCAGCAGTCTTCATTAACTTTGATTTTTTATAAGAAATGTGAAACAATAACAAGTGCATGCATCTCTGATAAGTATCAATAATGTTCTATAACTAATCCAGGACATCAACAGAGGGGCTCAATAAAATGGAGTAAATAAAATATGCTTCTATCCGACTCAGGGTAGTCTTTTCCTCCTTTGGGAGTGAGTGAGGGGGAGGGCTTTGCTTAACTTTTGGAAAAAGGTACTCTGAACCGATTTATGTTAAAAATTCTCCAAAAGTGCTGAAAATAATACACCGTAATACAATAATTATTTGACACCTGTATAGCATTTGACATTCAACATAGTTCAAAACTATACTTATAGATACGAACAGATAATAGCTCAGATTACCGCACTGATTAATATTTAGAAATATAGTCTGATGGGTTCTTTGAAGATAATATTTAAGCCTAGGATGAATAAGCTTTAATGTTATGGACATGACGCCTTAATGACATCCTACAAAACCATAGCGTTTGCTTGTAAGTTTAAAATTACTTTAAGGGCCACATTGTAGGTACAAGTACCGGTAGACTAAACTAATGACAGGTGCACATATCAATCCATGGTCAAATTAGTAGAAATCACAAATTGAGTTGAAAGTTGTCTGAATCAAACGTATGCAAATTATGACAACGACAAACACAAGCATCTAATGGACCTCTGTCAGATGTGGCGACCAACGTATTTTCTCAATAGGTCCATTTTTATATTAAAAAACCCAAAACAACAATTTCTACCGGCAAGGCCCTCCTCATCAATTGTCAATCTATGGCCTATTCGGTTTTACTGTTATTGTCATTGAAGAAGCTTAATGTGACAACCACCCAGCGAGAAACTACCATTTTAAAATGCCACTGTCGTCAACCGTCAACATTTCAGGTATGGCTTGGCACATCTTTTCAGAAAGATGTTGTAAGATCTCGTCACACTATAAAGGTGCGCGATAAAGCCTTGTGCGTTCTTGGTTAGTGGTTTTCAACCGCAATGGGCAGTGTTATCACTGCAGTATGTAGTTATGGAGTTGCTCGAGTGTTGGGGTTTTTCCTGAGCTTTATGTAGAAGCAAACGGGTATTTTGTCAAACAAGCGGAGAAAAGATGAGAAATGATAACACATATTTTTGACAATAATATATTTGTTTTTATCCTCCCATCTTCGGTCTCAGCATATAATATTTCCCTTGGCTTTATTGTTGCACTCAATGGAACATCCGCAGTAATGCCACAGCAAATAACACCGTATCGGAATATTCACAATGTTAATTGCGCCCTTAAGATATGACAATAAAACAAAATCTGCTGATTGTTAACTGCCAACCAAAGAGTTTGTAATGTGTACGCCAATAGCAATGCATGGTGTTAATACGAGAGAGGGCGAGGCCGCTCTAGTATGTAAATTTTTTGAGAGCATCCTCGGGCACTGGGCGGGACACTTCGAGTTTCGACAACAGTGCCAGACACTCACCTGATTGTCCGATTCAACCTTGATCCCGGCCCCGTGTTCCTTTCAAAGCAAACAGATCACTGGATAAAATATCTTACCGAACTTAATTTCGAGTATTTTTCAGTTCTTTTAACCCGAGTGATTTTATGAACTGAACCTTAAAATTAACATGTAATTCGCCCTCCACCAAACAAACGCGCTGGAGAAATAATCCAGACAGACCTCTTATTTCTAAATAAGTTGAAATGGATTGTATTGAAATGGTTGATCTAGTCTAAAGTAACCGAGGCTCCGCTCTGTACTATGGCGAGACAATAGTTTTATTACTGTGTGGAAAAACAGATGCCCCACAATCATATTGTGGCGTCCCTTTGTCGCGCACGCAAACCAGCTTCATTGTTAATTTAGCTTCTCGCTGAAGAGATACCTTCAAACCTCTACCTGCCATCTTGTCAAAGTCTGGCGTTTAGTGCAGCACGTTTTGTTTCTCACGTCTACTTCGCTGGAGGTATGAAAAACTTAAATGCACCCGAATTAATTGCAAGGTTCACTTGTTGTCGAAATGCTCCAGGTTTATAGTTACCTTAATACACGTCGTATCACCTCATCGCTTTGAAATGCAACACAGTAAAATCGTGAATCAGCATATCTAACTGAAATAATAATTTTGTTTAATCTTACTTTATTTCATTTCTTCTATGACAAGGATGCAGACATATAGAAATCACTTTGAAGTGTACTTGTTACTCTCAGTTTAAATTCAATAGGAAATGGACACTGTTATTTTAAAGTCTTTTATTAACAATGAAACGGGACGCGGTGTCTCAGTCACGACAATGGCAAATAATTTACATTTTGAATTGCTTTTTTATTTCAAATAATCGGTATTCTGTGTCATTCTACATTAAAGGACTACCGTTTACTTGCATGATTTCTCCTAAGTCCGTAGAGGAAACGATTTTAATTCATTCATTCTTTAAGGACGGGCACAGCACGCGATTCTGTGCCTCGTGAAACGATGTCGTTCATGTCGCTTTGGCTGCCACAGTAGCTCGGCCTTTTCACCCTTGGACATACCGAGAATTGCAAGCCAAGTCTTATGAAGATCTTGCCGAGTAACATGGTGATTATCTTAATAAAATGTACGCGAACTTTGCTGTGTAGGGAGCCTACAAGTATGTAAACAGAATTATTTAGCGGTCAATAAACTGTATTATTATTATTATTATTATTATTATTATTAAATCAATCAACAATATGTGGGTATCACGATTGTGCTCCCTAATTACATTTTTGGATATTTAAAATCTATTTTTTAAAAGTATTCATAACTCTCGGTGTAGATTATCTCTCCTGTAAAACCATTTGTGATATTTTAAAACAAAACTTTTGTATTGTGTAATTTGTGCAACTTGTATGTTGACCTGTGCAATGATACAGCAGGTCAGTAACCTGCCCCCGCAATGTAGCCTGCATATGTAAGTGTATGATAATCGTTGGCGCACTTGTACCACCACAATACAACCAAGCCTTCCAGATAAATAAAACACAGGTTGGTACAATCAAAATGTAATCACTGCAGTTTCATAACATGACTGCTCTTGGGTACATAGCCCTACTTCTAGCATTGTAATCCTCATTGCAGAACACAGTAAACGCTTTTTATGCATATGCAAAAGAAAATTTCAAATTTACCTTTGAATAAAATGATTAGAAGTAAAATCACTCCAACCAACTTAATATTGATGTTTTTTCTGTGGGTTTACTATATTCATCAATTCTCTAAATATACCAGTGTCTTCAGTGTCTTTAAATTTACCTTTTCCGTTTTTAATGAAATATCCAAATACAAAATGTGGTCTGTATGGTTTAGTTTCTTATATATATATAACAAGCAGTATTGACACTGACTATATGCCCCTTATAAAATTGTTTAACTATCCCTTTACTTCTGTCGTTTCCTTTTTTCCAAAAATTTACCACTCGAAACTATTTTACGAAGTCTTTAGATGTAAATAGATTAATTTAACAAGACCAAAGGTATTGTATTTGCAATTCATAAACCGCGTAGAGCGCTGTTATTTAGAGTGTATTGTTTATCATCACTATGGATACATCTAGTTACAACCAACTCATTCGAGGCAAATGCATAAATATATAGACAAACAAATATGAATTGATAAGAAAAATGTATTAATAAATCATTACCACCAAGGTCTTTTGCGTGATTCTAGATCTCGACAAACACAGAATGCTGTGCGAAAATGAGTGACACGCAATGGGTTCGTTTTAGGCGAACTTGCCAAATTGAAATAATTATGCAATCACCGCAATTTGTGTTGCGACTGAATAGAATGGCAAAAAGAGGGTTTTCGTAGGTGGCAGACGGACTATATGCGTGTGTGTCACACTCATTACTTGCAATTTATTTCTCTCAGAACGTCAAGTTTGTTTAACGAGGACTCACACCTGTTTATCTCTCAACATTTGACAAGGAACAAAATTAAAATTGAATTATCTGTAGAGTGAAGACAACAAGGCACGGCTAACACGGTGATGATTTATAGTGAGGAGAACACACTTTTTGTGAGAATCATTTCACGACCAAGATACACTCGGGTCACGCGGCGAAGTTTCCGCCTAAAACCACGAGTGAAAATAAGGATCTTTCGCAGGTGTCGGAGATGAGATAAAAAACACCATATTACACGTTATCTGAAGAAACACAGGTGTGCATGCAGCGTCTTTTGTACTTTTGACGTTTTTGCATCATAAATCATGATGTCATTTTCTCCCTTATGAATTATTAAAAAGAATATACAAGTTGAAAAATAAGGGTGTGTGAACTTTTTATAATTTTGAGTCTTTGTTGTCTTGATAGTCAGTCACGGGTATCCGTTTTGATATCCCACAGCCAGTGTGGACTGAAATTAGATAATAAAATGATGAAATTCGGTTGCCGTAGTACAATTAAAACACAAGAAATAGTGCTGGTTTTAGTCTGTAAAAAAGACAACTGATTTGTGGAAGCAAAAGACGCAGAAAATATCAAAGGCTTAGTTTACGTGAAATCAATATTTTCTTCACAGTGACTACAAACACGATCGAGAGTTTCTAATCAGTGAAGTTGTCTCACATGATATAGCGAAAACTAATCAAAAAGTGGTCGTATAATCTACAAATATCAAGGACTGTATCAGAGGCGACTCGATGCGACCTTTTGAGTTAAGAACATCTAGTTATTCAATTAAAAAGATAACAATAAATAAATAAATAAATTGATAAAGATTTAAAAAATGAAATAAAAGATTGGATTCTGCCCATATCCATGTTCCCCCTTCGTAACGTCCTCTTATCTTCTCTGTTTGTTTGTTTCTATTTATCACATAAAAAAAGAAAATTAGCAAACGCGCTTCACCCTAACTTTTTGAACTTCACATCTGGGAATGGGGTAAGTTTTGCGGATGATACACGTATATACTTGTAGTATAAACGGAGGATATAAGGTGTAGCGGGGGAATACTATGAAACACGAATCAGTGCCTCAATTCATAAGTCATATTCCTGCATTTCATAGTCAAAACAAGTTTTAAATAACCGCGCATCGATCAAGAAGATTCTCATTTATCCATCTTAGTTGACAAATCAGGCAGCAATCGAAATGGAGGACTCGACCAGGGAGCATTACTCTTTGTCTCGAATTCCTTATCATCAAACGAGAAAATTGACTTTCCAAGTCCATATTCTGGCTACTTATAAAGTTCAGTAAATTCCAGTTGTTGACTGATTAATCCCATCATTTTGGTAAAATATACCGAAATACCATGCGAAAATAATAACATAATCTTGTCAAGTATAATAAAAAAGATGACTATCATTACTAAAAAGGAAATTGAGTGTCCGCTCATTTATTCCTTTCTCTCTTCCAGTTGAATAATCAAGTGTGTTAGCATTTATTCAAACCATAATATCAGATATGAAAGGGGGATTACTTTCAAGAATCGTGCTTATCCTTTCCTATGGTGAAGCTTTGAGTTCTCGCAGGGGACCATGAACCAAGTGACCCTAGAATAAAGTGTAGTTAGTAGTAAGGCATTCATATAGAAAGCGCTCGCGGAAGCTGGAAGTAGAACTATATGGACATCCAATACCCTGCTTTTCTTTAGGCTGAAATAGCTAATGTTATTTCTGCGGAGAAAATCAAATTACTACGAAGACAATTCTATCGAGTAAAAAGATACCCACCGTCTCATCAATGGGGAATAGCTACACATTCAATTAATTAATGTAATTTCTTTATCAGTGTCACCAGAGCTTTCCTTTGCTTTGTTGCAATCGACTTTCTATCGACTTCTGCACGTCGCAGTCGCAGGCAACTCTTCGTCTAATAGATTGACTTCATGTCTTTTTCTCATCGTAGTCTGGACGATGAGGACGAAAGGTTCGGTTGAATGCAGTATCATGATAAGAAAAGTGGAGGTGCATAAACCCAATTGAATCGTTAATTGCTTTTTTTTCTTTAAATGGTTCAAAATTTTCCAAAGTGGATTTAATCTAAAAAGAAAGTGAAAGTAAGAAAAAGACGGCGGCAAGCAAGGCATGCTTGTTTGGTTATCCACACGCACTCAAAAATAGGGGTATTTGTTCCAGACTTGCAGAGATACATTTATAATACACAAAAGTAGTCCACAGAATTATTTTAACACGGTACCAGTAAATTGCACCTGTCAGACACACGTAGAAAAATATTTCGTCACTCACAATAAGTTTCAAAGAGGTAAATAAAAAAAAGGTGCGTCACTTACAAAAGAATAACATTGAAATCCAAGATGCATGCTATCTCATCTGCCCTGTTTTCCACCCACTATTTCATACTACAAACTGCACCTCTTCAAATGCCTTCTTGACTCTTTTATCCTCTTTCATCCTATGCTCTTTCTATCACCTACAAGTGGATACCCTGCTGAGCTCTTCAGATGTAAGAAAAAAGGCGGAAAGAACATCTTGAACTGTGGACTTTGCATGTGATGCAGTGGATGCTCAAAGGCATACCGGACGCAGACAACATACTGCTTTCTCAGTATCATCCCGATTTTGGTCCGGTCAATGATGCTTTATGATGTTTATTTAAAATCTTCATCTGCTAAAATAGAAGCGGTCGGTACATAGTCTAGTTGCTATAAAGCCCTTTACATACAATTAGAACAGTTCAATGGGTTTCATTCCCATGAACATGTATAAGTTCATGTATTACAAGGAGACAGCATGGTTCCCATAAATTTAGACCCTATTTACAGAAGAATTTATTTCTTTTTTTTTTTAAGACGTTCGGTATTAATCCCCCAAAAGCCGGTGAAAAATAAAGTTAAAGAAACCACTTGTTGAAAAAATACTCAAAACCTCTTAGATACCCAACAGCCTGAGAAGAGTGGAAACGGGAGATGGGGGTGTCTCTATTAATACGCAAAGTGAAAAATGAACTAGTGGCAATCTTCCAAGTGGGACTATCCTGGAACACAGCCGGGAGCCTTGAATATTTTTTACTGCGTTCATATTTCTCCTTTGATGTTGTCTAAACAGATAAACACTTGCCAGCATCTCTGTCCGGTTATGTTAGCGACAAGGCTGCCAAGTCACCCATATTTCTTGGGTCGCCAGGGGTCGCCAGGGGTCGCCGATCACCTCATTGGACAATACGTGAGAGTGACACAACATGGGAGTTGACATAGGGACCTCGACTGTGTGTGTTGTCCTTTCAAATAAAACCACCAAGTGTATACTTCTGGGCCTGGAGAAATATCCGAGTTGTTTATTTTTGACATTGAATTCAACTTGTTGTGGTAAATCGTGGGAAAGATTGAAATGTATAAAAAATTGAAGTAAAAAAAAGCAAGAACAAAAGGACACAAAGTATTCACCTTACGGGAGAGTTTTTCTCTTTGAACTTTATCTTCACGTTACCTGGGACGGTTGCGCCTTGCGTGCGTTTTTTTTTTTTTTTTTTTTTTTTTTTTTTTTTTTTTTTTTTTTTTGTACTTTTTTCTCGTTGCCTATGAGAGTCAGTATTAAGAGAAATTATGAAGGGGAATATATGAAATAATTACGAGTAGACTTTTTCACAGCGGGACTAATCACTGTCTCTTACTGTCCATGTTTAATGTTTTGAGGGATATATTAAAACGATATCATTTCAGAATTGGGTTCTTCAGTTCATTAAGAGGAGGCGGTTATCTAAAAGATCTTGTGCTTTTTCATCCATAGCTCATTCTGGCGAGAGGAAATACACAGCTCTTTTCCCATAAGAATAAAGAAATCGAATTACATCTCATTCCAATTGCTGCTGTACCGGGTTGTGTTTGGAGGTAATCTGCGTATTTTCCTCGAATCTTTGACTTTCATCTTAAACAGTTATGACAAGTTGCAGCATCAATGATAATCCATCACATCCACCGTCGGCTACTGTTTTCTGTTCCCCAAAAACACTGGCGTTATCTTCATCTTTCATGGCTACAGAATGGCAGACGATACGGGGAACTCACAACTAATGATCCATCTGTAAAAGTAGTCATATCAAAAACACAGACGGTGGAGTCTTTAGATGGCGGATGTTGATTAACCACGTGAGATCACCAATGCAGGGGCGTGGTTGTGTGTAATAGTTTGTATTCCTCACTGAATTCTTTAAGATTCGGATGTGGTAAACGTGATATGTTATTTATGTTTTTTATTTTTAGTGTCAGGAAATAGGGGAACAGGTTCGATAAGAGTCCCTCCGCCATTAAGAATTTAAAGCCCCTGTTAATAAACTTTAAATAATGCAGCCTGTTTCTTTAGTTATATACGTCTATTTGTGGTAGTGGAACTAAATCCACTCTCCAAGCGGTCGATAACCCGCTGTAACAAGGGTTTAAATTTGCTCAAATTAAAGGTCATTAAAAAAAATATCGGCCAAACGCAAGAATTCGCAAACTTAGCTCTCAGCTGCTGTGGTGTTTCTTAGTTTAGTTCTTTATTCGATTTTTTTTTTGCCAGGATCAATACTTAACTTAGTTGGACGGAATTGATGTAGTGGAAGATACAACAATTAGTATAGAGTAAGTGAGTTATTCTTCTTCTTCTGTCAAAACACCAAACTACAAGGATTATTTGATTTTACTGAATAACAATAAATTCAAAGATGAATATTGACACATCTTCTTAGAGTTATTCGCTTCCGACCGATTCAAGACGGAGAAGAACTGTTTTCATCGTTTAGAATACTGTTGAAACACAGCCTTGCCTGTCAGACTTACGTTTTTGTCTACTCATTTCCGTATCTCGGTATGGTAAACATTCGCAATTATCGCCTTCCCGCCAAATACACAAAAGTGATTAAATCTTTCTGCTACAATTAAGGCGCCCGATATTTCTTTTATTAGTTAATTTTCCATGAGAATTGAAACAAAATCCAATAATAATGATCCCATGCAATGATTACGCCAGCGCCTACCTTCTAGTCGCCATCGGAATAAATGACTGGCGCAGCTGAAGATTACGCTCCGCAGATGCTGATATTAATCATCAATGCTAAACGGAATGCTCTACCGTTCGCAAGATGTGTTAATATCCCCTCATTACCTGCCCAATTAACATCCGATGAAGTGATTAATGTGTGTATAAACAAAGGTGTCCAGTCCGTTCATATCTACCGCTGGTGGATGTACATCAATCATCGCGTGGTGCCGCGGTGATGAGACGGGTGTGCTTACACGTGTGAACTCTTGAGAACATTTGTGCGTTATGTAAGCATGGCTGGTTGGACGTGGAAATTATTTTTGAGGTTCAAGACAGATGTCGTGGTTTTGCTAATATTACTTGATAGATCTGTCTGTCCGGTCCGTCCGTCTGCTCATCTCTCTCTCTCTCTCCCTCTCTCTCTCATAACATAAGATGTAATTTTCGCAATCCACCAATTCTTCGGATCTTGGAAATCAGATATTAGAGACATACACACAAAGCACAAAGAATCCTTCTCTGTTGTCACTTCATAAGCATTTGCACTAAGTTAACGACAAAGAATGAAACGGTTATTATTGATTCAAATTATATCAAGACATTCCTCTGACAAGTTCAATTATCCCGAGATGTGTCTACTAATCGTGTTCAGCATGTTCTTACGTCAGACTGGTCATTAACGGCGGTCCGAATATAGAAACAGCGCAATCTATTTGCAATAATATCCATAAGGACAAAATAATGGGTTGCCAAGCATTTTGGACTTAAAGAAAAGAGAGAACGACAAGCAATATAAAGCATCATTTAAGACAGACGCGTGGAGCGTGCGCCCTCCATGTCGAATTATTGAAAGCGCGTTTTAACTCGCAGGTTGCAATCTACAAGATAAATCTGAGTTCTTAGTCGCAGCCGCAGGTCTAATGTGGACGAAATCATTTACACGGAAAATGACCTGGACTCACCCGAAGGCATGTCTTCGGCTTTAACAGCGTAGAAATAATACGTTCCCACATTCCACATTACACTATTACACATACCACGTATCATAGAAATTGTGTAAAGAGGCCCTGGGATGTTAGCTGAAAGATAATTTGGACGTAAAATGATCTGAAATAGATTATATAAAGACACAACGTTCGCGTAACAGATACATTGTATGTGCGAGGAATGTACGTTGCTGTTATCACCCATTCACAATGATTGTCAGTGCACTATGTTAATACTGTGATTAATAATCTGTAGAACGCATAAGATGAAAGTCGACCAAGTAGAAATATCATAAAGTAACATAACTATAACAGTCTAAGCGTGTGTTTTCTCTGTGAAGTAATATATGCTATACCAGGAAACTTCTCTTTACGAGATATGTAGTCATTTTAAGATTTGATCATGAACAGCGCAGTTAAGAAGAAAAACCTTTTAAGAAAACTAAAATTGGACAAAAAAGGGGGGTGGGGGTGGATAACACAATTTGGTTTTGACGTAATGTTCAGTGTTCGCAACCCTTGAAATATTAGGACGGTACTTGCTGGGAGATAGTATATTAACTACCTTAATAAATTGGTCGACTGATTATCTTCAAAATACAAAGATTAGATATACCAGAATAATAGATGAGTGTAGTGTCAAATCTGCAGGGTTCTATTAACCCCAAGCAATACCTCTTGCAGGGTTTACAAACTTGTCAGTTTGAGTAAGAGGCATGCGCGGAACGTGATAGAGACAAGCAGTGCCAAATAAGAAGTAGAGTAACAAAGTACTATTGACTTGGGGATGCGGTCTTATATCACCTGTGATAACTAATTAGCAACAATGTGGCAACGAGTCATCTCCAAAATATTGATGTAGGTTTAGCGAGACCATCTGAAAAAACAAGAAGTCTCAATTTAGAGAGCCCAAGCGCTGCCAGAAAATGTGAAAATTTCGTTTCGCTGTAATGACATTCAGCAAATTCAGTGTGTAGCGTGTCTGGATGATTCAATCATGATGTATCGCGTGATTATAGAAAAGACAACTCCAATTTCACAGGATAATGATAAAAAACAATCAAGTTAGGAAAGAGAGATAAATTCTTCATGAGAAATGCCAAGAATCTTCGGTCTTAATGCTGTTATCAATCCAGTTTGATCATATCAATCTTAATAAGAATGGGAAAGTAAGTGGATTACGCAAAATCATCGAACATTAAAGCGGATTTTAAAAAAATCTAATCCCGGAGTTGCTCCCCTGGGAGCAGCCATCTTGTTAGCCTTCTGGCTTTAGATTACTTGGATAACTCCTTATCACCTGTCTGTTAAATTTACGTCCGTATTTACGTCCTTGAATTCTGTCTTATGTGGAAGTTGATGCCTCCCTGCAGTGTATCGAGTCTTGTAACAAGTCAGGTCTTATTTTATCATAGAGCAAACAATGCTAGTGTTTTAGTTCGATTTTGTGATTAAGGCACGAGAGAAAAATCGAACTGTTCACTCTCTGGAATACTATAAATGCGCTCTGAGTATTTCTTTATTGTCATTTGAATAGATCTTAAAAGCAAAGACTCCAATTGTTCGTTTTTAAGAAGAAAACATTGTTATTGTCATGTTCGGGATTTGTTTGTACCACAGTGAAAAGGTATCACGCGATAGCATTTAAATCAACACACAACGTTTTTCTTTCGCTGATGTATGAAATAAAGATTTTGTCGACTTTGAAATAAGAAGCGTAATATCTTTTAAATGGCATCACATGTGCCGTGCCAGTGGAACCGACAAAGTTATTCTTGGGTGGTATTACATCAAACTATATGTGCTTTTGTATCTGTATGTTAACTTAAGTAATTCGAAGCACAACTCAAGAACAATCTGAATATTTTTTCCCGTCCTCAGGAAAACAGACACCTGATTGTGCCGAGAAACGCTTTTTTATACTCTTTTATTATCAGCGTGTGCTCCGCTGTCCCCAAGGAAAAGCTTCACATCCCTTTTTTGTCTTAAGCCTATGATTAAGTTCAAGTGAGAAGGAAATACTTGAGATCAAATATCGAAAGTGGGATCCTGAAGTAAGTAAGTATTTGGGCAAAGAGGTAGGCCCTGCGATAGAGGCCGCATTAGTCACGGTGCGATTTTTTCTCACCAATGCTCTCTGAAGAAAAAAAGGCACTCCTTGCACTGCTGACTTCGATGGGGGTCCAGAACCCTCGTTATTAACAGTCGGTAGACCTATTCTTTAATTCTCATCATATACATTAATTTGTGCCTAATATCAGGCTTTGCATTTTAGCATTCATCGGGTTTCACCAAGCGCAAAGGTAAAGTATAAGTCACCGACTTCATTAACACCACATTACGATCTCCTCACCGGAATAAACAACCTCATAATAGGGTATTTATTTATGTAATAATAATGGAGGGTATAAATTTTGTTATCATACCCCCGAAGATCGAAAGAAAATAAATTCAGGGGCACGTAAAGCTACAGGGCGTGTTAAAACGCACGGCTAATTTTAAGTGTAAGGCAACTGACTCTCGTTGCTGCGTTTTCAGGCACCTACTTACTGTAGTTATTGGTTTTGGACTCATCTTTCGCGTATGTCGAGTATTTTGCCAATTCCTGAAACAAGTTATCTGATGAAGCATGCTTTCGGAAAACTGTTAGGCTAGCACAGCCTCCTACCGGGCGTATAAAGTTAGAAGGCATAAGTGAAAATGTTGCACAAACACAGTGGGGAATGTTGTCATAATTGCAACATTTCTCGCATTTCTATCCCGAGCAGCTCTTGGCACATGCCCTGGTCTTGTAGACAGATCAAATACCATGCTTTATAGATAGACGAGGTTTTATTAGTCGGTAAAACAAAAATGTTTGTGTAGAAGAGAGAGAGAGAGAGAGAGAGAGAGAGACAGAGAGAGAGAGAAAGAGAGAGAGATCGATCTGGCGATCATGGATGTTTCATCGTTAGGACATTTTGATCTTTATTAATGTCACATTACTTGTAACTGGACAGAAACACAGTCAGTTATCGACTGTCAAGATGTTTTAATAAAGCATGCCCGGCAGAAAGAATATTGACGGGAAATTAACAACTAGTACTGAACTCGGCATGAGAATTGGAATGATAGATGATTACATACTAACCAAACGACGTGCTTTCCTGTACCGAGTGCTTCACGTGAATGGCAGTCCTTTCATGTGGTACTTTTCATGTGGAACACACTATATTAAAGGAAATTATTTTAATGTGCTATTTCATACCTCATGTGGGTATCTTGTGGAGAAAATAAAGTGATGTTAAAGTGGAGGAAAAACGCTGTCAGTGCGCCACCCACACTATTTCTGTCTTGTGCAACACTAGAAAAGCCTTTCACAGTGAAAGTGCGTTTCGGTCGCCTTTTCAAGGCATGAATGGTAATGAATATCTTTAAAAAGAGAAAAAATACACCCTGAATAGTGATAGCCGGTTAATTGTTGTCAACTATGTATACAGGTGCTATGGTGGAAAGTAGTTTAACATTGTGTACACATTTACAAATACATCCACCGTGGAATAGTAGTTAAATTAAACATCCGCGACTTTCACCAGAATGCAATAGGGTCTCGCACTCGCCTTGGAAATCGACAACGGGTGTGACCACGCGCTGTTGTGCCCTGATAAAGGCACGCTGTAATTTACCCTGCAAGGTAGATCAGGTATTGTGCAGGTGTTGCGTTCTGTAATTATTTACCTTGGCAATTTAGTGGCATCGTAATCAGTACAATGCCCTCTTCTGCCCACCATTACCGCAGGTTGTGTATTTTCCTCGCTTAAAACATCAATGGCTTTCCCCTCTGCTACTAATGTAAGATATATTGTTGTCAGTCATCACATTTTAGGGTAGGGTTTCGCATGCCAGTAAGCTATTTGCGTGGAAAAATAGAATGACCGTAAGAGATTGCGGAGTCCGTTAATGCAGCAAAAGCCATCAGGCAACGTTCGCTGTTTGACCCGCTATAGATTGCTCGGTGATTTAATCCGCAGTTAGAAACCGAGTTTGGAAATGAAATTTTCATTTGGCCAAGAAGCAATAGAAGTGCAAGTGTACAGGCTCATCTTATAGAATTCTGAAAGCCAGCAAATGTGTTCTTGATTTTTTTTTACAAAGAACGAGAATTTAAGTGTATATTTAATAATATACTCAGCAGTTATCACATATGTCCAGATGACACAGTTTGTTTTTTGTTCCTTTACCTTAAATGAGTTTCACATATCAACAAAGACCTGCCAAATATTTCTTATAACAACAAAATTGACCAAGGAGGCCGTATCTAATTTAATAACCGAATGTTTACCTTACATTCTAATGTACTGAATAATTTCTTTTAACGATCCATTCAAAAAAGATTTGGATAAAGAAATCGTATCGATTGGTCTGTGAACTCTGTAGAACTGTTATAGTATCTTTCCTTATTAATAAACGACAGCAAACAGTGAATATGAAAGGTGGGAATTAACGGTTTTTAGTCATGGGTACTTCACAAAACATCGTTCGATCAAAACACCTGGCAAGAGTAAGGTGAAAAATGGGGGTCATGTCACAGGTGAACTTTCATTCCATAGCGCGGACCTCTCCCCCACCAAGTGTGACGTCTCAAAAGTAGCGAGTCATAATTTACCTTTTTCTACGTTGAAAGAAATCGGAGCTGAACTGCCGAGTACGGGTGGGAACAGCCCTGTTGCTTGAGAGCAAAGAAAACTATACACCGGGACTAAATATCAAGATACCACTTCCCCTTTCTTTCCCAAAGAATAATGTTGATGCAATCCATGACCTTTGCACATTGCCATTTTGATAAGGAAAATGAGGGAATAAATACAATTTTAAAAGAAAGTTGTGGCATGTAAATGCGAACGTCAGGTACTCGCACAAACGCTAAGTGCACAACTATTAACACTTACGCCATTTTCAAACCAGTGCCAGAGTTTAAAAACTCCTTACTTTCGGTCGATAAACACAAAATATATATTAGTCTAGAATTTCACCCCATTGCCCATGCACCGACGGCTACTGCTGTGCTCCCTTATTTAGCTGCCAAGTCGTATATACAAATCAAAGGACTATCCTGATCCAACCCCTAATGCTTGACTGTCTTTTAACAACACACCTTGTTCTGAATTTTGTTTTATGATGTCTTCGCGTTGTTTTGTCATCACTGGCGACTTCAGTGAGTGCAGTGTGCACCGTTGTTAAGAGGTCAAGCACCAAGGGAGT
This sequence comes from Lingula anatina, assembly GCF_051362555.1. Lineage (NCBI taxonomy): Eukaryota > Metazoa > Brachiopoda > Lingulata > Lingulida > Lingulidae > Lingula > Lingula anatina. The sequence continues at coordinate 33,584,025 of NC_141767.1, forward strand.
CCAGCCTGGAAAAAATATTCACACGCACACCGTATAAGATCGTATTTTTTTATTCTTGTATTCTGATCATAACATGGCAAGAGGCGTGATGAAGAATGTACATATATACAAACGAAAAATAATAACTTTACATCGCATTAATCGATTTATCAATACAATAAGAGCAGCATAAATAAACGGACCAATTATACTGAAGCCTCGTAGGCCAGAAAGCTATCAAAGCCTCAAAGCTGTGCACTTAACATCTCTGTACAAAATACAAAAATATTCCATTAATTCCATTAATTGTATTGATCGTCACACATTATACAGATTATGATTTTTTTTCCTGAGGAGTCCAGCAGGAAAGACAGTCTATCAACAACATTAATGTGACTCACTTAAACAAATAAAATTACGATTGATAAATGCTGAATGAAGGTCTTGGACATGTACAGCGCGTTACAAAAATACAAAACATCGAGAAAGAATATTTACACACATCATTGATATTTCCAAAGTATATACATACTCTTTCCTTCATTAGTTGTTCTCAAATACAGCACTCATTGGTTTGCTGCGGCCAAGCGTTAACGTATTGCACAATTACATAAATATTTCCGTCATTATTGGGCCAGGGGTCTATTATTGTTCGATGCCAAATTGTTGGATCGAACGTAACAATTGAACTATGGGTATACATTAGTACCTATTAGCAGCTTTTTGGGCAGGTTGACTGACAGGTCAAGGAATTAGACCAATTATGTTGGGCATTTGCGATAAATATGAATGGCATAACATATATTGAACTGCAGCCATGCTCTGAATAAATATACCATGTCATATAGAGCATGTTATTCCTTTGCGATGCGGGTACATCGAGCTATATTACACTATTTTACAGGAGTGACGTTCAACTGGCACCGAAGCATTTCTGAATGTAGAATCCTAGCCTGTCAATTGGTCTTTCTAATCAATGTCCTTCGCCCCAGAGAAAGTCGACAAGAATGAATGCAAGTCTGAGTTGTCATTTCCATCCCATACACGAAGAACTCGTGAAAAATCAATGGGTCTAACAATATCCGACTCTGTGAGATCCTGCAAATCTCGTCAAGTCTTAATTGAGTTAAAAGCCTCTGTATCAATTAAATACCATGCGTGGTGGTTTGTTTGACTTTGTCTAGCAAATTTTAAGATAAGAAAATACAAGTAGCATTATACACATGTATGTGAAATTAAGTAGAAATGCGTGTAACGTGCTTGAAAGTTGCTTCCCAAGAATGCTTTGATTAACGGACGTTGTCATGGGTACCAAAATCACCATAATCACGAAGAAGTCGAAAAGTGCTGCTCAACAAAGCTTCGCCTATTCAAAGTGGAGGAGAGATGCACTCGTATTTATATAATGAAGATAAAATGCAGTAGTTCCGGTTGTTTGGTGTGATGTCCAAATATGTAGCTTATCAACTTAAACTGTGATAGATAGTTCTATCTAGCTAACTAGGGCTGTTTTTCATTTACGTGAAACGTAAAAACAAGCTGGATAGCCACGGGTATTTTTCTAAATAAAGGTCATCTCTCTTAAAAAATGGTGGTCTTAACATCACATGTAAATGACCGCTATAAACTAAACCCCTTTGGCCTTTAGGGCTGTAATGAAAAATTTTACGAGCATCATTTTCATTCACCCCAGTGCTACATGTTCACTCTACTTGAAAAATACACTACGCCCGGTAACTTAACACAGGTACAGGTCACCTATTTGTTAAGTACTACATTTGCTATTGCCATTTTCATAGACGCAAGCTGACTTCTCCATCAATGACTTGGTCGAGAAATAATTCAAAGCCCGCAGACGATTCCCAAAAGGCGCAATTTATCTCATGTGAGATATGGATGACTCTTATCTGTCTCTATCACAAATTCCCAGAGGGTTGTAAAAAGCCGAAAGGATCGAATTTAATGTGGGAAGCCATATGCGAAAATATATTCTGTTTTCGGATTGCATTTTTGTTGCATTTATCTAACCCCAGCATTTTGCCCTTATTATTTTTATCTCCGGTTTCTCAAAATATGGTGCTACCAATATAGGCCTATATTTGTTGATTTCCCTTGTGAAAGTGCCTATGACTCACAGTGTATTACGTGCATTTCAGACAATCACCAATAACGTGAAAGCAGACCTAAATGTTAAAGATGTGTAAAGTCGTTGAGTTGTGATTGATTGAGTATATAAGAATATGGTTCATCCACATTCAAAACAAAGAAAGCACAACCATTTTAACGGGTGACATTTACCAAGGAAGTCAGTCCTTAATGATCCAAACCACCACAGAACCAGAGTCGGAATGGCTAATAGTTCCGCTTTTCCCTTACCGGCTTTTAGGATTAGAACAAAATAAGATTGATTGTGCTAGGATACCATCAGACAAGTTTAATGGTGGATAGAAAGTATTTCTGTAATATGCTGTGTTAATTCTTCTGTCTATAATTGAATGAAACTTGAATGAGCGAGGCTGTCTCTAGCAAGTGCCGTCAAACCTAATTTCGAATAACTAAAGGCTTTTCGGAGCACAATAATGTCTACCAATTACCCAGTCTCCATGCTATCGGCTGTAATTACTACCGCTACAGGGTCTCTCGAGATTTTCCCTTTGCGCCTATATACTAAAGCAATGAGACAAAAAATAAACAACCCTGTGTTGAGACTGGCTGTTATCGATAACATGGAAGTGATCAAAGCTGCTAAAACACACTGCTCTAGTGAAGGACAAGACTCCTATGAATTTTTTTTCTTTATCGGTCGACATTTTCGCTATACATTGCACTTGATGTTTAGATATCTGACTGTGTCGTGGAATCGAAGAGCCTGACTTATCTCCTACCTTGTGCTATATGTCGTGCTACTGTCAGACCTGATTACATGTATTTCTGTAGTGATTTTCCCTATTTTCCTTCACCTCAAGAAACTCGACTAGTTCTGGCATGGCGCCCATTTCTTGCCGTGTGTTGTTTTGTTTTGCTAAATAGGCCTTTTGATGCTGTGCATTGTGCTTTTTATAGTCTTCTTTGTTTTCTCTCCGTCGTCTTACTTTTTTCTTTACTTGACATATTATACAAATAAATAAGCAACACAAGAGTACTGTACATGCAAATGTTCCTGCTACGGCTGCGATTATATCGTGAAGGCGAAAATATTTCTCCTCTGATGAGTACATGTACCTCCTGTGGTTTGAAGTTGTGCCCGTTGGCCCATAGGAAATTTTGCTGTCATTTTCATCGGAATTTGGAAAATGATAAGAAGGCTGATCGCGGTCGGCTTTCGTTTCGTGTGGTATATCCACAATGGGAGTCTGTTTGGTGTTAGTGTCGCCATTATGCGAAGTCCTTCGTGTTTGTTTTTCATTACTACTAAAGTCAGGTTCTATTCCTAGCATAGGGTCGTCGATGTCCCCTTTTGATGGGCTGCTATTAGTAGTTGTGCTTATTGTCGTTGATGCTGTTGACGTTGTAGTTACTGTCTTTTCAGGTAATGTCACATTAAAAGTGAAAGTCACGTTTCCAGCCGCGTTGCTAGCAAGACACACAAACGTCTCAGCGTATTTGTCGTTCAAATTAGTCGTCGGTCTAGGTATTTGTAATACTGCTGTATTTGTTGCCATCTTCCTGTCCCCAGGCGGAAAATAAATTAACTTGTCTCCAGACGATTTTATCCAGTACAAAGTCGGTGCAGGGTCACCAGTTGCGATACATTTCAGTGTTCCCTGGTCCTCATCAAATGTTACATCGACGCTGCTAAAGACGGGAGCGTTGCACAAAAAGGCGTCAGCAGGGAGAGTGTCGAAGGTTTTGTCGCGGAGCCTTTCTGGTGACGCGCAGTGCGGGGGACGGGCCCCGCTGAAAACGTTGGGATGTGTATCGAAGAAGTCGGCGAACCACTTCATCTCACAGTTACAGTGTAGAGGGTTGTTTCCCAGCCTGAGGTGTTTCAGTTTTGAGAAATTCACCAAAAGAGCAGGGTTAAGGCTTTCGATGTGATTGCCATCCAGCCACAGGGATTCTAAGCTGTCACTTAGCGGAGAGATGACGGCTACAGAAAGTCGGGTTAGACTACATCGCTGTAGCCTCAGCCCCGTGGTCCGTAAATCTTGAAAAGCGTTGCGTGAGAGCTGAATATCCCGATTGCCATTAAGAAATAGGTGCTCTAAGTTGAGTCCCCTAAAGGCAAAATCTTGAATTATTCGGATACTATTGCGACTCAGGTCTAACCACTTTAATTTCTCTAAATCAATAAATGTATCTACTTCAATGGATTCAATACCGCAGCCGCTCAAATAGAGGTGCTCCAGGTCCACAAAAGATGAGAAATTTCTCCTTTGAATTGTCGTCACCTGAAAGTTGTTGTCATTCAGGTTGATTTGTAATGAGTTGTCCGGAATTCCCGATGGAATGTGTGCCAGGTTTTTTCTAGAGCAATATACAATCCTGCTGTCCTTATTGCAAAAGCATGGATACGGGCAGGTAAAACTCGCCTCCACTTGGAAGAAATTTAAAAAGATAAGAATCCTTAAGAGTCCGAATATTTTAATACAAAGCCGTCGATTCAGCTTCAGCATGGCCATTTTCCTCTTTTGAGCGCAGCAATCTAGTTTAAATGTTAGTCGAGAGGGCAATGAATCGAAATCAAAATACCCCTCGAGTGCTCTCTTCAGGAGTAGTTATCTTTGAGAAGAACCAGCACACTGTGCCTCTTTCACTTGAACGTTGGAGTGTAACGTCAATCCATCTCTCGGCTCTCCAACTCTGACTTTCTCTGTTTAGGGCCTTAATTTATTATCCACTGGAAGCTGCTTACCATGTAGCAGATCGAGAGCCCAAGCTTGGTCTTAACTTCTTTACGAAATTTCCGTTTCTGAATTGAATTCAGGTGCACAGGTGTCGCCGCTGAGGTAATAACTTTCACTCTAAGCCTACCTGTCCGCCACGGCTAACTCAATGTCCGGCGTCTAATCACGGCATACAGTGGGCAGGGGTGTTTACCTTCTTAATAGAGTATATTCCTTTTTGTCTCCAAAGTCGCTAGACACACTAGGAAATCTGGAAGAGTAATACAAAAGGGACATTTGACTAACTGATCCTGATTACATTCAAAAGTCAACCTGCGACTTCTGGCAACTGAGTACACCTATCAATAATGGATTGGCTATTTGCCATCCAATTTTCACAGAATCTTGTGAACACATGTGCAAACTGTGCAGTTTTAGTAACACACAAAACTTGTTTTCTTTTACATTTATGGACAGCAAATATTCAACACCCCGATAATAAACCCGTACCTACGATTAGTCAAAAATTAATTGTATGGCCTAAGGCACCCTTAAAAGCGTGTTATGTATTAATTTCAACGCAGATAAACCCTATATAAACTGGGTGATGATCTAAGTAACCTGGAACGAAAATAACATTATCTATCACCTATTGAACTCATATATACCAACCATCGACGAACACAGGGACTTCCTTTCAGCACGCGATACCGGCCCGGGATATCCGGAACGATTTAAGGCGCATGCAGTCTCAACCCTAAGCCGTCCCCGAGGTAATATGTGCATGTTGTACAGGCTCCTTCATTTATCAACAAAATAGAGACGTCGAGAGGTGTAATTAGTAAGCAAGCCGTGGGTCTCACCTGCGTTCAAGTTGAGTTCAGACCCAGCCGACGCTATTAGTTACACTAATACAAATAAAACGAAGCCAATCTAATCTACAGTAGCAAATGAGGTCTAGATGAAGCAGGGCTCCTTGGAGGAATGTTGAATAGGTTTGTGGATACAAAGGTTGTTGTCGGCGGAGAGCCTTTCCTCCTACAGAACTTTACACTGTGATCAGACCGTCTGGGGTAAACATCAAAGGTGGTGGCCAAAAACAACCACGATCATTAATTGCTGTTGGTTCGTCGACCCTTAATTGGTTCATATCTCACCATCTAAACCTCACCTGTGTTAAACGCAGGCAACATCAAGCGTTTCTTTTCTATGCCTGTAGCTTTTACATCTCAGTGCAATGAGTTAAAATTGCACTATCGCCACGATCGATCAGTGTCCTTTGGACAGGAATGGCTTCATTGAAAGATTCTCCGTTTTATAGCCCCGAATCTGTCACGTCGCCCCCTTACCTGGCGTCAGCACAGTCGCAAACAACAACAACGTGAGATAAACACCTACCATAAATATGTCATCTTATTTTTCAAGTCAATAAATTCAAAGGTCCCTTGGAGTTGATTCTTTGGGAGTCTTTTGTCTCTTTAGAAGTTGCTGTCTTTGGTTCTTTGCCACACAGTTTCATCTCCAGTCCTCAAATTACCACGCCATCTTCTTTGCGTATGTACTAGGTGCATGCTCGGTACTTTATGCTAAACATTATTTCTATGCTTCCGTATCGCTAGCAGCAGATTGTCTATTTCTACCACACAACACACCGGAGAAGCGCCACTATAACATCACGGTATGTCAATTTCAGGCTGTGGCCCCGCTAGCCAATCAGCAAGCGCAGCTGCCAGAATAGTGTCCAATCCGATCGATTATTGGTTGAGAGCGTCAGGAAGCATCCTCGATTGAGATCAAATCCAATTTATGAAGACTTGAAAAAAGTACGCTCTATAGATGTAGGAAAAAATAACAGTCCTGCCACCTTTTGACTTTCGTGTGTGTTTACGTTGGTGACATGACACTGCTACAATGGACCCAGCACGCCGTATGGTTATTCAGCCCCAATATACGTCCTCATTCACGTTCCATCCCGATGAACAGGTTTTCTGAATAAGCCACTTTCCATGCTCTAGGGGGTGGGGCCTGCTTCTTCTCTCTATATTTGAAGCGCGTATGTACTACATTGTGTTGCCACTTTAAAAGGTAAAACGCAGATGTACTCACAAAGCAAGCGCGCGGCGAGTTTTGTGAGACAGTTGATATGTGTGAACGGGAAAATAATGATGCTTATTTATTTTACTTGAATGTTTGTTGTAACTGAACGCTTTGCAGTAAACAGGAGTTTATTCAGCACGCCGAAGTGGCCCGCTCTTGCCGCTAGTGTTGTGATACATCATTAATCAACCCGACCTGTCTAAGTTTCCTTTTATTAGAAACCTGTCATTTGATTAAGTTGAAAGCTTTTTAGGAACGTAAAAAGTGGATCAAAGCGTAATGAAATGCCTAGTTACCCAAACATGTCAGTTATTACTTGATATATTTCTTTTCTACCACTCTTTTAGACTGGAAAGACCTTTTCGACAATAAAGGACTCAAGGTGTAAATCTGAAACGCTCAACACCTCCCAAGTCTATTAATTTCCTTCTAAATTTCTATAAAATGAGCTGCATATTCGATATCTGTTGAAATGCACATCGATCTTCAGTAGTACTATAATAGCATGCAGCATGTTTAACTTAAAGTCAACAATAATCCTGTATCTAAAATGAGATTCAGTGTATTTAGATTTATGCATTACTAATGAAGCATTCTTAACCTTTTTACAACCTCCTTTCTTTCTCTTGAGTGACTAATGCCCATATCTAATAAATCAAGATATATATTGTGATGCTTACCACATGCACACGTACAGTTTACAATGTAACGCGCATTCCAGGGGGATGCTTATAAAGCAAAAAATTAATTCTAACTTTGATATTTGAAACAATTCCTTTTCAATGTCCATAAATTTACGATGGATAGAAATAGTCTTTTGTGTAAATCATGCTAGTTTAAAAATAACATACATCATGTCTTCCCAACACCGCCGCCTCCCCCTCCAAAAAAGTACAAAGAGTCCTGGTCTGTTCAGACGGACCTTAATTTAATTAAAACTTGCACTTTGAATTTTTCAAATCAGTGGTATTAGCTTAACCAGGATGACATTGCCTGTGTGCGCCTGCATCCCGCTGGGATGAAGATCAAGCAGGTATCACGGTCAGTTTTTATTTGAAATTAAACACCCATCATCGTATTTTATATCCAGAATTTTCATATGTGGCAGGTTCCAAACAAAACCGGACATAATTCATGGCGTGTCCATCCACTTGACCTTCTTTATTAAGTTTCACCTGTGGCTTGTAATTGAAAGGTGACTGAAAAGACCATTGAAAGACATTTTCATACCTATTGCCGGAAAACTCGACGTCAATATGATTAATGACAAAGTTGAGAAATAAATTTCAGTTTGGAAAATTGCATTTTTTTTATTATCAAGAGGTCTGAAGAAATCCCCTTGAACTCGTCACATTCTGAGTCAGGTGTCACTATTAAAAACCAACAGGAGGCGCACGAGAAGCATGCTTAATATTTTGCAGCGTTTTATCGACATTTACGACTCGACTTTTCTAATCTTATCAGTGCTCGTGCGGGGGAATAATTCTCGTGAAAAAATGTGATTACCATTACGCAATTGCAAAGGGCACGTAGTTCTGGTCGAGATATTGGCAATCATTAATTTCCTTCTAGGATTTGCATAAGAAACTTAAACAGAAGCATGCCTTTGTTGACTCATTCAGCAGCCACACTGATGTATACTAATTACAAGGACAGCTTAACAAGTGATTATAACGTAAAAACTGAGTTCATAGTATAAGATTGCCGGTTTTTATACGAACGCGAAATCACGTTTTGTTGATTAAACGGCATCATACGCATTAAGAGGTCTATTATGAAGCTTTTGTGGGTTTTATAGATGATAATACACAATGCATTGTGATATCAGCAACAACTCTCTGAACTCCTTTCCTCCTCTCATCGACAACCTGGCATATAAAAAAAAACTGTACCATGCACTGTCAGCATAATCAAATATTAGATATTATATTAGATAATTTTATCCATTATTCTATCCTTTATTTATTCATATTTTTGAGGTGTGCATAATAGAGTAGTGATAGAAGTAGCTTAGACAGCGAACAGTGTTATTTGTAACACTTAAAGCCGAATAAAATTATTATTATTATTATTATATCTATATTAGCTAAAAATCCAAAATATGAGTCACACTTAAACAGTGGGGACCAGTTTAAAACTGTCCTCCAGTTTGACCCCCATATGCCGTCGATTTAAAGTGTACCGTGTGGCCACTGTTTAGTGTTAACACCATAGGAATGACCGGATTTTACACCTGTATTCCTGTTCTCTAAGTCAACAAAATAATCTTAATTGGAATTATAACAACTGCATAACCCCTCCCCCTTAATCTGCCCAATCTAACGCAACCAGTTTACCAGGTGCGTAATTCAGACGAGGTGATGACCACTGCACTATTATTACCCAACCTTAGGACCCTTCAAGAGTCGGGGAGAAAAGATTTGTAATAACAGTGAAAATAGTGGCAATTACCCGTAAGTGCTGAAAACGCTGGAAGAATTCCACGCCCTTCATTACCTGGGGTTATCGCACAGTGGCCTAACTGAGACATAGCGTGAAAAGCAGGCAGGAGACAAATGCCTGTCATCTGTCATGACCAAACATCTGCTTTAATCTAATATTGACGCAGCCCAGGGGGGTGTATTTTAAATGGGTTTTACATTATATTGTCACCACTAAGTAAATTATTGTATGATATTCATGGGCGTTAAGGGTTCGGGGTTTTTTTGTTTGGGTTAGTATTGTGAGATATAATGAAATAATGGGAGGACTAATGACCACCAAGCAATAACATGCATGTTAATAATCACATTAACCGCGGCTGAAGCGAGAATGAGAATGCATATTATAACATAGCACGTTCCGATCACAATGCATCCATATGTGCAGTATCCTGATAGAAATACCACTAACATATGACCCTTCTGGGGTTATTGTAATCTTGTCACAGGGAGAAAAGAAGGATTGTCCTACCTCACAATGCCTCCTTAGACCGCCGAGTTCAACGTGAAAAAGAAAACACACACTGAGATTAGGGTAGCTCTCAACTTTAATGCGATTTGGTAGCATACAATGGAGGGGGAGTAGCAGACCATCCCATGTACACGCCCTATTTCAACTAAGAATAATTCAGTTAATGCCAAATTCCTTTCCGTGATTTAAAATATATTGTCGTCCTCACATTAATTGAGTTACATGAGTTTCGGGGGAAAAACAAGTTTCCACAAGTTGATTTGCATGGATTTTTATTATTTTTTTATTGGACTATTAACTGCAATAGAAATTAAACTAAGTGGGTCATAGTAATTTTCATTCTATTGGTCCTGTTCAGGAGAATCTGACACGAAAATGACGAACAGTAATGAGGAAATATGACGAAAATTATTGGCATTAATGCATTGAAAAGGGGCCAAAGTGCCTGTCCCGCAGATAAATCATATTTTGGCATGGGAATATTTACCTGTCGCGATCACCAAGAGTAAGCATAATAAAGGCAGAACTGGCGAATTACATTTTTTCAACACAAACGTCATTTCACATTAAACGTCAACCCTTGATGTTTAAATTAGAACCTAAATTTAGGCAAGGGTGCAATTTACAGACCATACTTTATACCAAATTATGTTTGATGGGTCCTAGTTTATAGTTAATGTGTATACAGTGTTCTGGGTCCTTGGTTTTTACGAAACAACATAAATGCTCATAACAGCTTGAGAAAAATACATTGTCTACGATATATATAAAAATAGGCTAGGTTATAGGCCTACTCAGTGCATCCAGTTTAATCGAAAATAAAACCTCTTCTGGTTTCACAGACGCACACACATACTATACATGTAACCCTAAAACAATGTACATAATCTGACCACTGAAACAAAAGAACTGTCGTTTTTCATTTTGCCGTAAATGCATATGAACCATATACGTTTTATTTCAGTGTATATTTATATATCCCAAATAGTTATAAAAGTTGCATTTATATATAACCTACCTTATTATCATTCTCTTCTCGTGCAATCATTCCTTGATTTGCACCGAGCTTTCTGGTCATTTATTGATTTCTCTTCATTGGAGACGAACTAACGAATGAATATTTGATTGCATTTATATATTTAACCTATTAACAGACGCAGGGCCGCAAGAGGTGAGAAATGTTCATGAATATTTCTTTCAAGTAATAAAAAACACAATCGAAAGGGCACCTTTAGATTACAGGACGAAACGCAATCATCAGTGGTCACAACTAACACAGCCCCCCCCCCACTAGCCCCTAGTTGCTTTCTATGTAAAATGTACATATATTACCTTTGCTTTTCACCGCAGCGATGATTTATATATAGCTTGCGCACAGATGTGAGCATTCTAAAGATAACTGACACAGTAGCTCTACCTTTGGCCACAGCCTAAACGAAGCGTACTACAATAACAGATTCGTGTATATGAAAGATCAATAAGCATGCCTGGTCGTAACGCCATTTTGTAACGGGTGAAAGAAGAACTACTTCGAAGCCGCTGGGGTCTCAATGTGTTGAAGGTACTTTAAGGTATGACCCACGAGAAGATGCCGTATGATTACCGTGACCAGGACCACGTATACGCACCGGTTGTGACCAGTCAACCCTTCTATCAGATTGACGGGCCGCCCGTGGTGGTTAGAGGAGAGAAAGCGCCAGAGAATGGATTATGCTTGGCACTATGCGTTTGCTGTTGTTTCAACTGTCCATTTGGAGTTGTTGCACTGTGTCTTTCATGTAAGTTTGGACTCGGTTACACGTCTATCTAGCCATGGGGATTATTATTATTATTATTATTATTATTATTATTATTTTGCAATTCTCTGAAACGTACTGGTGACCTCTCTGATATTTAGGTTAGGGTCCTACTTCTAGCGTGATCTTTTTTTAGTCCAGCCCTCTAAATTTAATGATATGTTGTCCCAAGCCGCATAACATTATATTAATATTTTAGCAGATCACGTACATGTATGGTATTCTAAAACAAGCCAGGATTTTTTTAGTTTGAGATGATTTTGAAAGGTTCACGTTGTTTTACATTTTTTTCAATTGGGTGGTAGGGGGAGTTTATTTGAACACAAAAGCTAGATAACGTATGCGTACAATTTCTGTATTCACGCACGTACAATTCCTGAGCAAAAATCGAATGTTTTCCCAGTTTTGAGGTTGACATGGAAAACCTGGCCATTCTGCTATCGATTTTTCCGACAGCCTGATGAAGATGGCAATTACCTATTCAGAGCAACCCATTGTAGATGATATCTGGTTTTCAGAGCTGTACAATTGATCAGAATATTACTGAAAATGTGACCTTGCAGTGGCACACATCTCTTTGTCCAGTATCGAAATACCACGATGAAAGCGGTTCAAAAGCTGAGGTTCATTGTCAGAATCAATTTGATTTTGAACAAAACACAGCACATCTTTGTCTTTTACATGCACATTAAATACATCTATATGACTATACAGAAAACAAGTGCGTGACGTCATGTCACTCCACGGAATACAAGGGAAGTCAGTATTGATAAAAATAAGCATTATATAGGCCTTTCGCTTCTGCTGTTATCGAAATAGCCATTCTACACTTTAAATCTAATTTTTGTCTCTGATACACTGTGTGATATGTCTATTTTTCTGTCTATTTTTTTACATCCAGATTTGTCTAGTATGGAATTCAAACTTGGCAGCGTGGACAAGGCCAAGATGTACGGCAAGATGTCTTTGGCCATGAGCATTACTGGGATTATAGTGTTGGCTGTCACAGCCATCCTCGTGTCGTCAGTGTGGGGGTTTTGTTCCTGGATTGTGGAGATGAGATGCCCAGGACTGATTAGATTTGCGTATGTTCAAAATGAGACTGTTGACAGCTGCCCTGCGCTGTATTCATTCGCAAATCAACACTGCTATCGGTACCACTGAGCGAACGCCATAGTTAAGACATTGCTAGTCCCAAACGTTATGTGCAAAAAGGACTTAATACAGGTGCTTATAATTATTTCAGAAAGTCAAGCGAAGAAATGAAAAGCGGACTTATGTTTAACATCTGAAAATGAAACTAACCGAAAACAAAACTTCATAATTATCTTTGTCAATTTATACATACACTTAAAGTTCTCATAACCATGGGAATTGGAAAGTCAGTTTGAGAACCGTTTACTGATTCCTTGGAATCATTGCATGATTTTCGTGCCTTTTTTTCCGGCGTCAAAAATGCTAGGTTATGAGGTTCATTGACATTGTAAAAAAAGGAAAAGCCGGAAAAAGAACAGGGTGCCCAATGGAAAAGTCTTCGACACATCATATGATGGGTCCAATGAGCAATGTTTCACCACCAGAAATGAAATGGACGTTAAAATATCAAATCCAATTTCAATTCTCAAAGCAATGAGATTCTTTTGAAGAATTTTCGGAATGTGTCTTATATTTTTATTTTAGAATTCAGTCAAATTTATTTATACAGCGGTAAAGTCATTAGTTATTATTTTAGACAAATGTAAAAGTGTAATTATACGATTTTAATCCCATATTAGATAAGTTAACATATGCTTCGGTCGCTTTACCTGTTTACAGATGTAAGGCAATTGTAAATAACAGATGTGTATACATTATTTAAAACCTATCCGACTAAGTTGTTAAATGTTATTTACTCTTACTCACGGCATGTAAATAAAATAAGTTGCACTTAAAAATTGTACATATATTTGGCTTTGTTCTTCTGTCATATTTAAAAGAGAATTGACAGTGTTACATGTACTTCTCTTAAGTAAAAAACGTGAGTTGTGTATTAGTTCATGGATAGAAAAAATACACTCATTAATATAAGATATATCATCAACATGTGATATAACGTGTCTTCATTAACGATTGTGTTAATCAGCGCTTACAGGAATCAAACGGTTTTCACACCTTCATGTAGGCGGAGCAATATGCACCGTCTTAATTCAGACGCACGTTAAGAATAGGAATCAATATAGGATATGGAAGTCCATAAGTTGGACCTAAGGTGGACCTGCTATAAAAGAATTAACCGGACAATGACCCTATTGATCGACGGACAACAGGCGCGCATCTGTGATGCACAGCAACACCGAGAATATTGTCTATATACATAAGACTGGTTAGCAACATAACGGCATTTTGTGAACGTAATTTAGAAAAAATACAAGTTACACTTTTGTAGTATTAATTATTATTATTTCAAAAGCAATGATAATAAGATGAAACATACATCTTTACTTCTTTGCTGTACAACTCCAAAGAAATGGTCAAGAGAATGAAATCATTTCAGTAAACGTTTAGATATAGGGTTCATTTGAATTCTCTTTTACCTTACTAGATATTTCATTTGGTCCTTTTGAAAATGCCCCAAAGTCATATTCTTATGTCCATTTTTCTCCATAGACACTTATTTAGTCGAATTAGAGGACTTTGAATCCATTTTTATTTGACAAAAGCTGTAATCAGTCACTTTTTAGGTATTCAGTAATGGATTTCCGCGCCAAATCTCATTTCCCTCGAGGAAAAAGCAATCCTCTCCTAGGCGCGTATCATTGCTCGAACCGTCCCTGTTCTTGGATTCAATGTTTTGTTTCATTTCTAATAACATGATTTAGCTTTATACGAATTATGAACCACGATTCCTTTGGACTAACATAATATTCATTTGAGCATGTTTATCGTCTTAAGGATAAATAAGTGTCTATGGAGAAAAATGGACATTTCAATTGACGATCTAGAGGCAATATAGCTATAAAACTTCAGCAAAAACGGTGCAGATCCATCAAATATGCATAATCGCTTGCACCATTAAAAATATTAAAATGTGTGTTGTAAAGTTTTATTTTGCAGAATTAAAAAATCTATTTCAGTGTTATGGCGATCAGCCTTAGAAGCGTGATCATGTACACACACATTGTATGGTTGGTGTTTGATCGATTGCTTATCGATCCCATGTGGCTAATCAATCAAATTATGCGATAAGCAAGTACAGCAGTTAGTTACTAAGGCCAGCCAAAGCGTCTTGGGACACAGCAGGTTCGAGTATCGGTGAGTCAAACGGCTAAATTATCTAACCTTAAAGTCGTAAAAAGTTATATTATACTTCAGATAAGCCTCTTCTGAAACAAGGTCAATAATATTCAAACTTTGGTGAAGCAATTGTGACCATTTTATTGAATGTAAGTATCAGAGACTTTGATATACCTACAAATAATGATTCGGGCGTTGTTAGTGTGTACCGTAGTTGCTACCTCGGAACGGTGTGGTGCAACTCCCAGTAACTTAGCTTGAAAACATTTTGGTGTCTCGCTCAAAGTAAGATTGTAAAGTAAATCAAGTTTGCAGAACTCAAGGTAAGATGTCAAAAGGTAGACCTTAAGTCAGAGCAAATTTAGTATATCTTTATCTATTGAAATCGTTATAAGATGAGGATCTGTGAACATTCATTGCTGCTGGTGTAGACTGTAGCCAGTAAGGATGCTATGTGTTTGTAATGAATATAGTCAAATGTAGCCTAAACAGAACAAAATATGCAATTGTAAAAAGATGTTGAGGGACTTAAGTCTGCTACTTAATTGCCATAATTGGTTGAAATATCTTCATTCTCCTCAACACCGTTTCACCCTCAGTAGCTCCCTGCGCCAGAGGTCACACACTGCACCACACCTGTCCCTGGTCCTGGTAAAAAACGCTGTAGTTTATACATCTGCTAGTCGACACTAGATTAATTCAAGCACCATACTGGAAATGTCAGAAAATAAATGAATAAACTTAAAGTTTCTACAGCACAACTATTGGATTTTCTAACTTACATCTCAAGGCCTATTTGGTTTTCTAAGTTTTATTCCTACTCCTAGCTCACTCCTAGGCTATTCCTAGGCTGACCTACACCTTAGCCTGATCTGGCCTACACCTAGCCTGGCCTACACGTAACCTACTCCAGGCGTCTTCGTGTCTGTCGGCGTAGAAGAAGGCTTCGTAACCATATAGGTGCGCTACCCATTGCGCCACCGACGAGGACACGATGACAGCTGCATTTCTTGGCGTATTTACCTGTACTCTTTACCTTGAAATTAAAACAATCGTTAAAAAAAGGAATCTACGTGTCCAACGTAGGAATTGAACCGGACAGTCTAGGTTTGGGAACCCGACGTCCTTACCACTGCGCCATCACCGATGACACATCTTGTTTCGTTTAGAATAGTATGTTGCCCTGTACTCAGATTTCCCTTATAGAAATTTCTAATTCTCCTAAATATGGGTCGCTTTTTAGATGGTAGAGATGCAGAGTGGTTATATTGGGCTTTTTTTACGCACGTGAGTGAAAACAATACTATTTGGAACGGCATCCCTAAAACAATTTACATAAATGTTTTTGACGATCGATAAATGCCTTCTAGATAGGCCTATACTAAATGACTTCAAATGACTTCACATGTTAATATTTCGTTGACTCTGCCTGTTTTTCAGCATCAATTTCTTTTTATGAAAACATTTTTAAAAAATAAACATGGGATATGTAAGAGACAAACCATTAAAGACCGGGGACTTGAAGTTACCGTGACCCATAAGAAACTTGGTGCGTTTTTCGCACTAGTCCCACCTCACGCAGATTCTCACACCTTTTCTAATAATGATAATAATAATTTATAGTTTGAAACCCATATAAAATTTTAGTAGACTTTAGAGGGGTGAAATGAATAGAATAAGATGAATAAAATTACTAAATAGATAGATAAGATATTGAGATATTAATATATAGGCCTATAGCACAGTGTAGGCCTACATAGTTGAGTGATATTTGATGTCTATCCATGGAGAGTGTGGAGTCAAAGTAGACACCAAGGTTTTTCACGTGTGGTAAGGGTCACAACACTGGTGCCTACTCAGGAGCGGATCCAGGATTATTTGAAGGGGCTTCCGGGGATGCGAAGCCGACCCCCCCTCTCCCCACCCCCCCACCTTGGCGTGGGATTCGGGGGGCGCTTAAGGGCCCCAAAAAGAATTGGTAGGCTATTTTAGAGGGCGAACGGTGGTTTAGAACTACGATTCATCTAGTCAAAATTATAATTTCAAGCGGGGACAATTTGTGTGATTTTTCTCAGAAATCGGAGGGGGGGGGGGTCAGGACCCCCGCAACCCCCCCCTCTAAATCCGTTTTTTTTACCTGTGAGGCATATGACGTTTCGATCTTTCATCAAAAATTAGCCCTACATCTTTATAGTAGATCTTCAAAGATGCATCATTATGATAACTTGTTTGTTTCGATCCTTCATCGAAGGGCCTTGATCTCTATAATCACTATCATATGGCTTTGATTGAGCTGATTGCACTTAATGTGAGTCCCTGCAAAGTTGGGTCGATCTATGTAGACCGATGGTGTCTATGGGAATGGGTCTTAAATTGGTAGGTGTAATTTTTGCATATTTCCACTACTAATAAGCCTAATAAGGCTACTAAAAATGCATTTCCGTCATTATGTCGCAGATTACACCAAAGATAAGAATAATCTCCTGTGAAAATGGTTGTAGGGGCCTACATCTTTGGCCTAGTTCTATATAAATCCCGTTCATCTCAAATTCCAAGAAGCATAGTAGCATTTTGGGAATTTGAGAAGTACTAAACGACCTTTGAATGTGGCTGCATATTTCCACCTCTCTGGTCACTGGGAAATTTAGTTGCTGTTATTTTGTTGAAGGTGAGAACTTTTGAAATACACTAGAAGAAAAAAATGATCTTCTATGAAAAATGCACATTTATCGGACTACATATGTATGAAAAGAATCTCATAGGCTAAATCTTCAATCCGAAGGCGCATAGGCCTAAGCAATGCTGTGAAGCACTAAAAGACCCTTCAATGACGAACGGGATTATACTAAATAAATATAGTAACAGAACTTATACATAGGTCTAGAATATTAAAGCCCTAAAACCACACGGAATTAGTCTTCCCTGGATATACGTGTAGATAAAGAGCAATACATAATAGGATACAGTTATAGTCTAAGTATCGTGCTAGTTTAAAGCCTGTTTTGCCGTTCTCTGAAAAGTGATGAGAAAAACCACTCAGGAGGAGGAGAGGGAGGGAAATTTTGCCTCGGGGAGTGGGGGTGGGGAGCAATCAAGTTTGAAGTTCACGGTCGAAATCCAATGCATTCAGCCGAATTCTTTTTAAACTATGGACAAGTATGATGTTTCCATATCTATTTTTCTAAAGGCTTAATTAAAGCTATGAGTGTTGTTTAAATATATTTTAGAGTATCGGGTAGGAAGAGAAAAAGGTATTAAAATCTACCAGAAAATTTCTATTAGAATATTTATTCTATTACTGATGTTACATTTGAAACACAGAAACACGATTTCTTGGAAGAATCACAAGTAGGACCTACAAGTACTGGGTAGGCCTACAGCGTGAATATTTCACCTTGTCCATTTATTTTAAACATTGTATCAAAACGTAATTCCTAAATCTGATTTTTTTTTAATACTGAGGAAGTTTTATTCTGATAGATCTAGCATATCGAAGACATCAATAACAAAACTACTACTTGCATTAAAAGGAAAAGTTTGTTAGAAGACACAAACGAAACGATATAGCAATGGGTGGATCATGCTATTTTAAAGCTCTTGTTGAAATTGTTGAATGGAGTTCCCACGTTTATAAGCGTTTTGATAAGTTCCTTAATTGGGTCTGCACCTAGAAACGCACGTTTTGAAAGATTTCCGATTCTCGTGTGGTATACTGTCACGTACAGTACTGCACGGAAGACTGTCACCAACTGCACGTTTGTGAGTGTTAGAAAATATATTCCGGAAGTACACTCTTTTACATAGAAGATACGAAACTTCAACGTAGCAACAAACCTCTTCACTTTGCGGAATAATAATGCCTAAGAATAAATAACAGTTGGGTGGAAATAACAAAAATTAATGCATATATTTATTAGAAATCAAATAAAATAATGTCTTTTATATATCTGAGGTTTCTTTCGACTATTTACGAAAGTTCAGCAGGTGCTTCAGAGGATTATTCTTTAGGGGACATGTACACCGTTGTTTTGGTGGGCTGTTATAAGGTTCATTTGACTTGGTCCATCTGATTTAGTAGACGTGCCAGGTTATCAAATAGTCAAAATGAGTGAAGCCACTTCCTATAGGTTTGAGGTCAATACAGAGAATAAGAGTTTACAGAAAGCTCTTCAGAGACAGCAGGAAAGAATCAAGGTGGGTTATGGCAAGGATGGATTTGAACGTCCACTCCGGTTGCACCGAGATAGATACTCAGTACTGTACCATTAAGTGGCTATGTAATGTGCTAAGTGTCAGTGCCATTGGAATTAATGTTCAGCTAAGACCAAGAGATCATCCCAAAGCACTTCTTCTGTTTATGCGTCTTTTTAAAATATTGACTGTTGTACCAGAGTCTGAAGTTGTAGGTTAGGTTAAGATGGTAATGAAATCCAGTTCCTGCTTGCCATTAAAAGTATATTTTTCCCTTTGCCTCTTAACACTGCTGATAAGCCAAGGGTTTTTGTCATTGCCTGGGAAAATCGGCCCTCCTATCAACGAAATATGTGGGGATTAAGCATCCCTTAAGTTACATCCTGGCATCCAGTAATCCCACCATACATAGGATAAATACGAGTAGGGCAGTTTCAAGAATGCACCATAGCATCTTCGTTTTCACATTTTGAAAAAATATTCGTTTAAAAATTTTTTTTTGAACCATGGTTTTCCTTAAGAAGCATCACATCACATTATTTCATTGAATTTCTCCTATGGCTTGCTAAAATGTTGTTACCTCTATTGTAGAATGATGAACTAATGGCAGCACGAGAAAAGACTGTGAAATTGTAAGTATTCTTTTAAATAAAATTTACCGTCTTTGTTTCTTTAATTTCCACATACACTGTCAATGTATGTTATTTATGATGATTTTCAGTCACATCAGTATACAAGAGCCATGCTGATTATTTATTTTAATCATGTACCAGATTTTATGGTACCACAATGTAAAAAACATAATAAGTGTCATGAAGCAATATAAATGGCACTTGATTAAAAAAAATCACACACATACACATATAATTAACATTTTGTTATTCACATAGGGAGAGTGAGGTGAACCAGAGAGCAGACTGGGATGAAGGTTTGGAAGCTGCCAGTGAAAGGAAAAGAATAAAACACAGCATAGAGAGCATGCAGGGAGAGCTCCTTCTGGCACACAAAGCTACAATTAGTGTAAGATAGCAGGAGCTAACAACTTGCTAGAATATTTGTGACAATCTTGCCAAAGCTTTTAAAAAAGCTGTTAAAAAGATTATGCATTTGAAAGAGCAATCATGTTTGTTTTGTGTCTGAATGTGTTTTAATACTGCACTTGGGCTTGAAAGGTTTAATCACTTAACAAAAAAAAAAAAAAGATATTTTTTCATATTTTCTAAAGGCACACTGGTTACTAGTTCCTTTAACAGAAAAATGCTCATTCAGCATTTGGTAATCTGGTGATTTTGGTTTTATTTCAGGTGAGAAGAGAGGCATTAAAACAACAACTTAAAAAAGACTATGAACAATATCAACATGAACTGAACATGATGGGTAAAACATTTTACGTGCAAAGAATTTAGTGAATCCTTATGTTTGGGAAGAAACTATCAAAATTGGAAAACTGTTATCTATAATGAAAAACAAAGTATAAAAAATGTGAAAAAGAGGATAGGAGAACATCAGGCCACTCAAGGAATAAGCTGTGTGGATTTATGCAGTATTCAACTGGATTTCCTGAAGATAAAATACCTTTTTTGGAAAATCTAAGAACTATCATACTTCATTTCTGCATCAGGATATACATTTTATGTAAATAGTTTTCTTAATTTTTCTAAATGTCATTAAATTTAAAAAATGCAATCAAATGAAACAATAGCAAGCTATTTGTTGTCAGTGGTGAATAAGTTTTAAAATAAACTGACATGCACATCACATTTGCAAATTTTCAGTTTATTCTTTGGGGATAATCTTTACATGAATAAGTCATTATAGGAAAATATATTCCAATCTAGCATACTTCTGTTAATGGATGGAATTGACCCTGTCAGTAAAACTTATTATAAAATGAGTTTAAAAAGGAATAAACCAAATAAGGAATTTATTTCACTATGAAAAAGGCACTAGAGGATCAGAATGTTGCAAAAAAGCAAAGAAACATCAATACACAGTGTGCATGCTGATTGCGTTTATTATTCAGTGGTGCCATAATGATACAATTGCTCTTTAAAAGCCTTAAGCAAATCACAAAAACTGGGAAGTAATAAAACCCTGGAAGTATTTTGGTAAGAACAAACAAACAAACAAACAAACAAAAAAGGAATATATTTCAAAAGAATATTCGTCAAAACATAGGTAAACTAAGATAATGGGTAATGCTAACAATAGAGACTGGAATGTTTTTATTATTTACTAAACTACAGATTTCCTCACTTTCACTGCCACTGAGGGAAAAAGTTAATTACCTTCTTACTATGCATATTACATAATACATGTCATAATGGTAAAAATTTAAGATAATTTATCTAAAAAATTTTGCATTATCCTCAGTGATATTTACAAAAGTCAAAACATCTCAGGTACCTTACAATAAAAAAAAAGTTTGTGCATACATAAAATAATTAAGCAACAATAAACACTTCACAAGGCTAGCATAAAAAAATAATACATAGAAATGTACAAATACTTGCAGAATGTGGAACATGATCCACTTATATTGCCATAAAAGTATAATGTTCTTCAGCTGGTAAAACAATAATTCCTACGACAGGAAAGAGAGATATTGCAAATCTGACAGATAATACATTATTTTCAGTTTTCTATCATCAATTCAATCTTGCTCATAAAATCTTAATCAACTTTTTTCATCAATTAATGTCTAAATTAGTCACCATCAGTACAATGATGAAACACTACCTAAATATTACATCCAAGGGTTAAAATATCATTCATTTCTTTAATAAAATAACGAATCACCAGCTACCATTTATATCTTAAACCTAAATTTACTAAATATTTGTGCTTCATAAGTCTGGGTGATCTTTGAAACATAAAGCTTTGGACAATACAGAGTTTTGGACGTGTCTCTTATCACCTATTAAAATACAACAGTTTCTCTTCATCTCTTTTGAGCAATTTTATTTACTAGTATCTAATTCACATTTCAACTTCAACGACCTTGGCAAAAAACAGCAAGCAATGGCACAGCTGCCATTCAGGGTTGGTTAACATAACAACAAAAGAAATTAAAACAAAAAAAAAAATATACCTAAATCAACAAATTTTCTACTTTCCCTGTGTAATTTATTCATAGAAAAAAATCACAGCAAATTCCTATCACATCTATACAGAAGGCTGTCCAAAATGAATTTAGAAAATATAATTATCAAAGGTACTTGTGAGGTTAGTGGTGAATGTCCACTTTGGCATCTTGTTCAGGAATTCTATAAGCTCTTTGGTCTCTCTGTACTTCTCATGCACATGATGGGCTGCTATGGCTATATCAATGAATCCCTTGTCAGCAGGATGGTCAGCTGTTATCTAAGGTACAGACAAAAAATTTAATCAGCTGAATATCAAAATATGTGGTGAAATTTACCTAAGAAATAAAAAATGTCATTATGTTAATCATTGCCGTCTTTTACGGATGCTGTGAGTGTGTGCATGTGTGTGTGTGTATGTGTGTTAGAGTATACAGTTGTGTACATGAGGAACATACTAGTAAAGAAAGTAAATTTGAGTAACCCACTGCACTTCATAATATATAACAAATATAACCCAGCACAGCAGCACAGTATATTTACCTCCAATTCAATCCAGAACTGGTATGGCTTCTTTGGTTTAGTTCCATATGAGTAAAACACAAAGTAGTGGTCTCCCTCTGCTTCTGGAGGCATGGAGCATGGCAGTGGATTACCATCACCCATGGACCACTTGACCAGGTGGGACCATGGTTTAGGTTGGAAAAATATGGTCATATGATCTGGACCTATGACAAAATAAAAAAATTAATTAACCAAAAACCGTTAGGACTATATGCCTATGTCTTTTATGTTTCACTGTACATAGACAAGCTTTATTAACAAACATTATAAACAAATGCTAATAAGTTTTTTTTTTATTTTTTTCGTTTGAAAGTATACAAGGTCCTACGAAAAATTAAAATGTATAAATGTATTGCAAACTAAAATTCTTACATTTGAAATGTACAATTCTACTGGGCTATATACTTAAAAGCATATCATCATATTTTTTCCATTAGGTGGGACAATACAATAAAATTTAAGACATAGAATAAGGATTTGTCAATTAATCCAATCTTTTGATTTTCTTTTTAGATAGACTGTACTGATATTCAAAAGCACTTTGCACTCTCAGTACTAGAACTACTAAATTAAATATAAGAAAATTTTTGATGAATTAATGTCTCAATTATACCATAACTCTTTCACACATCTCCACCTGCCAGAGACACTCATTTTTGTCTTACCTTCAATTTGAAATGTTAACATCTGCTTGGAGTCACTAAGGTCTTCTCTGGACACCAGCTTAATTTGTCCCCTGGGTGTGTCTTTTAGCTCACCAGAAGGAATGTAGTAGGTTTGCCTAATATAAACATAAAGCATTTTTGTGTAACAGCTAAAATTCTGCAAATGAAATAACGAAATTGAAACCAAACATTTTGAAATATTCATCTTCAAATTACATCTGAAAAAAAAAAAAAAAAAAAAAAAATTGAAATAAATTTCAAAAGATTCCACAAACACCTCTCACAAAGGAGATGCACAACTCCTTAAAGAGAACCAGCTGGTTTAAAAAAGTGTGTCTTTTGCTAAATTTTTTCTTTTTGTTTTTTACAGAAACGACACATAAAGCTGCAAATAAATATTTCTAAATTTATCCAAAATTTGACAGCTCTTTATAAAATCTTTCAAGTAAAATCTGAAGCATGCTTACTTCATGAGTGTAAGCATGGGATAATAGTAAGGCCAACCACAGTATGGACCCTTGCACTCTGCCACAATGCCTTCTTCCAACCTGGGTATCTTGCGTTGCCATGACGACAGGGTGCCAGGTTGATCAAATGGAATGTACCATAACCCTGAGTCTTTTGTTGAAAGATTTCCTGAGACAGTGTGAAATCTACGCTCTATATGCTGAAATCAAAAATTTGAAATTTTAATAGCAATATCATTAGATGACATATCATGTAATTACATGATCAAAACAGTGTAGCATGGGTTGTTTTACTCCAAACTGTAAAAATTCAGGAGTAAAATTATTACACTAGATAAATTAATCAAAATTTTTCAATAAGCGTAACAATTGTTGTACTTTTACATGGTTCCTTCTAATAAATCTTTTCCTTATCATAATAAATTGTAGTGCTTGATTTTTGGATCATTTCATCAGTGCAATGACAAATAATCATTACTTACGTGCAAAACACTCTTTTGTGGAGTGAGCTCTTGATATGGGAAACCAAAGGGAGTAAAAATGACAAGGAGCAAAGCTATCACAGACATGCTTGTCAGGAGGGACAATATCTTACGAACAGAATGTGTTGTGTAAACCAGTCCAAGCTATAAAATAATAATAATAATAATAAATCATTAGGCAATGCAGACAGGGTGTTGCTTTTTACAAATGAATCGAAACAGGACTGACATTTCAGTGCTGTCATATGAAGTAAGGCTTACTAGCCACAGCCCTTTGGGGTTCTTGAAACACTTCCACAAAAATGGCCCCCATTTGCTAACAGAATAAATCAGTGACAGTAGTTTAACCCCCTTTTTAGAGTTTGGGTCCTTTATAATTCCCCATGTGTAAGTGAATATACAATTACTATT
This sequence comes from Lingula anatina, assembly GCF_051362555.1. Classification (NCBI taxonomy): domain Eukaryota; kingdom Metazoa; phylum Brachiopoda; class Lingulata; order Lingulida; family Lingulidae; genus Lingula; species Lingula anatina. Next base: position 33,608,811 of record NC_141767.1, read on the forward strand.
TCAAATTCAGACATTCCAAATCAACGTTTTTCTTTCTACAGTCAAATGAAATAAGTTGCGTGTTGCATTCGGAAAAGACTAAATTCGCTCCATATCGAAACTGCTCAAATGACCTACCTGAAATAACATGCACACTATCACAGCAAACACACTCATCCCAGCAACTGCCACGTCTGGGTACACCTCGGTTCCTATCCGCCCCAGGACTGGCACAAACATCTCAAATAACCCATACAGCCCGTACAGTGACATTAGGTTTGGAAACAGAATAGCCACAAAGTGGAGCAGCATAAAACCAGCCAAGTTACCTTAAAAATGAATATAAAATAACAATAACAATTTTGAAATCAGAAGGGAATCCATGACTACATTAAAGTTAATGACTGTTGATGGTAGATTGTCTAAAAGGCAGATATTAATTATTTATAAATGTACCTATTCACCATTAGAAATGCATGTTTTTTCCACAATACCCTGACTTGTTTAACTCTACCTTTGGCAGTAATCTTCATAAACTTGGCTAGGTAGCCCCTTATAAGAATAGGTAGCAGTGTCCATAACAGGGCAAAGTAGGCTGACCCAAGGCCATTGTAAGTTAGAATGATAAGGAACATGGTCCACACACTAAGACTGGCATCAAAGAATACATCCTCCAACTCCCACTCATCTTGTTGGTCCTTCAGAAAATAAACAGAAAATTATTCTGTAAACTACATATTCGATTTAAGGTTCAAGAAATGTTTATCATACTTCTAAAAATTTGGGTTTTGTGGATATGAAATTGTTTAGTTCCCTGTAATCTGTAGAAAAAAGTTAGTGTAAAAAGAAATATTTGCAACATAATAATACCAAAAACACATGTGATAGCTATTTCAATGTAAAACAAGTTACAGTGAGCGAAAAACCTAAAAGACACTGTTACCTCAAATATCAGAGTCTTGAAGTATGCATGAAGAGCAATGGAGACAGCTACAGCAGGACAGACATATAACCCCACCACCCAGAGGTGATTTCCATACCAGGCCATGGTGCACTGAGTTGCCATTAGCAATCCTGCTACACCAATCACTGTGCATACAGCTGCAGCCCAGGACATGAGAATGCACAGCAGAGCTTTCACCAGTGTTGTTACATAAAAGAGGCCATGCAGATCTAAAAGAAAATGAATAATAACAATATTTCAGTTTTCACATTTTTGGAATTTTTCATAGTAGTTCATACATTTTCCACTAAGAATAATCTGCAGGTAGCTATCTTACGTGAAATTCAAGTTGCAATTCAGGTCCGCAGATCACTTTAATTTTTTTCATTGATAGAAATTTACAGCCAATAAATTTGCTTTATTACTTATCAATCAAATGTCTATCACAATGATAAAACAGTTTATGTTTACATATTGACAGGCAGTTTAACTGTAATCACTGCAACAGTAAAAAGAAAAGAAAAAACAATATGAAAACATACATCAAACTCCGAGAAGTGTCTTACATACAGACTTACTTTTGCTGCTTTCTGAAGCAACTTTCTTTCCAATCCTCCAAAATACTAACAAAACAGTAAACAAGTTCAGAATTTCCCCCAGCCTTTCTGGATAGGATATCATAAATGTTCCTACAACGTCAAAGAACACCATGTTTCCATGGCGATAGTCACCAGGGTGTTCAAGGTAAGGAGAGGCCAACAGAGTCTGGATGGTTTTCAAAACATTTTCTCCTAGAATAAAAAAAACAGAATTATTAAAAGAAAAAGGAATTATTATTAATTTTCCCTAGTTCAGGATAAATTTGGCCCAAAGTATTTATTTGGCTAATATCTTCATCTATTTGTTTAAAAATGAAGCTCTCGTTACCATACTCAAATTCAACTAAATTTATTTACATCACAGTTTAAAACATTAAAAAATAATAAATGAATGTAAACAAATAAAATATAATAAGATAAAGAAGTGTCCGCTTACCACCTCTCTGCATACATCCTGGAGGCACTTTGTCTGGAGTGTCATGCATTGTATGGTATACATACCCATTAGATATGTAGGCTATATCAATACCTGAAATAACATTGTAATAATGACAAATACAGAAATAATCTAACATGGATAAAAGATATGCTTTACTAGTAGAACTGATACTAATCTGATTACTTTTAACTTGAAAAGACAGCATATGGAAATTTCTATTTTCAAAAAACTACTTGAATTTTTTTTTTTTTTTTTTTTGCAAAGCAGTAGTAATGGATTGTTACCTGGTATGTGTGCATAGTCCCTGTAGATTCTGAAGTCAGTATCAGATGGGATGATGCCACTTTGAAACACCTCCTGTCCCACAACAGAGGCATATGGGTGATCAGCTGCAGAGGCATAAGCTTGGATCAACCAGGGGTGCTCTGGACCTGGAGAAGACAAAAACGGTGTTTTGCAAACTAATACTTGTGGATTCCTGATTCATGGTATTTATCAGTCTACATCTTAAAATAGTTTTATGCATGCTACAAATTTGACCTTTGTGTACACATTAGTAATTGAAATCAGCATAAAACCTGCACTTATAACACAATCAAAGGACTCATTATCATAATCATTGGGGAAAAAATCCTGTAGCCTATCTTCATATGATTACCTGTCTGGAATACCAGTTCTCTTCCACCAGCCCCTGCTGCCTCCAAGTTGACAAATGCCTTGATACTACTGGCCCATGGATGCTGAGTTATAAATCCATGTGCAGCCTGAAATGGTATTCAAAAATACAATACTGAAATGGAAACTCTTAGATGAGCAACAACCACTGCAATGGAAATATCCTCAGGACTGTACATTATCTAGCACTTGGGGTTTTATTCTATCATTACAATCATAAAATTATGTACCACACTGTTAATATTGCCAATGTATGCCTCTTCTACACTGCATTCACAAAAGATGCTTAGGCACATGAAAGCATTCAGTAAACTAACTAATTTAATCAAGTTAAATTTTCTAAGCAAATCAACTATTGGATCAACCAAAAGAATGTTGAGAGACACACACCTGCAGAACATTTTCTTCAGCTCCATTGAAGTTGAAAATCAGACTGTGCGGCAGTGACTCGTCCTGCTGAGTTAAGACTTGCAGGATTTCTAACATCACACAACAACTTACTGCATCATCACTGGCACCTGTATAAGAACATTTAGCTTCCAATTATGAATAAAACTGTTTTACATATTCACTAAGTCTTTTCATATACAAACTTCACATTTCAAATATTTTTACATTACCTTTTTTAATGCTATCTGACAGAGCAAGGCTTATAAGATAGATATTTTCCATACCTGATAAAAATACACACTTAACACGCTTACCCTTTTACACACACATTTTTACAGATAGATTAGTTCAATATTATTTTGAAATAGGTCAAATTATGACAATAAATATCTCACCAGGAAAATCCACTGGCACATCATAAAAGTTGCATGAGCAATATTGTTATTCAAGAGTTTGTTTGGAGACAGGAAACAATTTCTATTGAATTTTTCACGAGAAGAAGTCTGTTCCTCTCTTGAGAGCATTTGCACACATATAAAAAATCTTGAATAAGATTACATACTGACACTAGAATTTTGTGCAACAAAATGCACTGAAAGTGAAACTGAAAACTAGACAGGTTCTCAATCAAACACACATTACCTGGACTCCCAATAGCTGTATCATAATGGCAATTTACTAAAAGGCTTGTACCAGTGTCTTCATGAGGCCCCATTTTGACCAAAATATTATTTACATTTTCATATACACTTGTAAAATGACCAAGAAATTCAAGAGTGAAAGTCCCTGAGACTGTTTGAACGTCAACATCAAATTTGTGCGCTGGTTTTGCATTGCTCTTTATCTGGTTCAGTTGTTCTGTGAGGTATTTTACGCTGTGGACTTCATTTGCTTGACTTCCCACCGATCTCTGACCAAAACTTGTAAGTTTTAAAAGATGCTCCCTAGCTCTTTCTTCGACAAATTCTCCGGGTTTGGCAGTTTTCAAGAATTTCGGTTCTGGATAACTATTGTCAGCAAGGTGTATAAAACTAAACAGTACAAAATTCAAGGCAAATACAATAACCCAGACGTACTCCGGAAGTAAAGGCGCCCTTATAGGTCTTTCGTTTCTTTTTTCATACACCCATTCATCAACAATTTTTGGTGCTTTCTTTGAGGCGGGAACTCTTTTCCTCATGGAGGAATCCATCTTGGGCTGTAACGCACATAATGAATTGATATAATCAATAATATTGACTTTTTGATTTATCCAAACAAAACAGAAAAAAGTGGAATTAATTTAAATAAAGTATTTAATATTTCTCCAATTCTACAAAGTACAAATTCATTATTTTTGCTAAGAAAAAGAATTCCACATTCTGCTGCGGGCTACTAAAGCTCTCGCGAGAAATAGATCGGCAACGAGAAGTCGGTAATCCAAGATGTCCCGAAGAAGCAGTGGAGGTGGTGGAGATGGGGATTGGATGTGTCCTGATCCAAAGTACGTCATTATTCTTGTGTTTTATATTGTTGACCTGGAGCAAAACATTTAAGTATTGCGTGCTTGAGATTAATAGGATTGCAAACTTTGTATAGTTGTTATTTATTCGAACTTACCGGGGCCCCAAAACTTGGCAATGAAACAACAGAAACATTGCTGCAGGTAAAACACAAAACAGACTCAGACTATAAACAGAATTGTTGCGTTTTCCAGTGCAAGCTCAGAAGCCCAGTGTCCATGTTCTGCATGCTATGCGTGATAATTTTTTTTTTTTTTTTTTTTTTTTTTGCAAATATACCTGCACCTAAATTTGTCTTCTTTAGCTTCGTCTCAAAGAGTCAAAATATTTAGATTTTTTATTGTATGAGTGGTTTCTGAGCATGCCATGTTTTTGGACATTTATGGTAGAAGAAGAGTGACATATTTTTTTTCAATTTAAAAGGGTTTTCAATGTTTAGCTAGTTCTAAGATTGAGGGGGTTTTGTAGAACATGCACTTACTCGGTAATAAAAATGAAAATGAAGAGGCTCATTCTATAACCATTTCAGTGCAGAAAGCTGTCCTAACTTTCAACATGTTCCCAGATACAAAACAATTGTCATTGACAACATTAATGTCTGAGATCTACAATTATCTAATTGTGTGATTTTAGGTGTGGTAATGTTAATTTTGCAAGACGATCCCAGTGCAACAGATGTGGAAAAGGTAAGGCAGATCAATCACATTGAAATTTGAATTGATGCTTTTATTTTATTTGAAATATTTCAAAATATTTGCAAAATAAGCAATGTTGTTTTTATATATATTTCATCTTGTATTTATTTGCATAATTTGCAATATTGAATCTAGTCAAATTGTTCTATTTTTTGTTTCATTTTCAAAGCTCATTCTGGGATGTGGAAATATTCTAGTTGTTTTGTACAGCTAATTTGTTTTATATAAATTCAATTGGTTGATATAGTTTTGTTACATTTAATATTTATTTCTAGAAACCCCTCACATTTTACATATTTGCTGTTTTGTTTTTGTGCATTGTAACTATTATATATTTTTTTCATGAAAGTTTGCTATTATTTCATTCCAGACAAACAAGAAATGACCAGCATTAAGAAGGGTGGAATAGAAATTGGAAAGAATTTAGCAGAGAAGAGCAAAGGCTTGTTTAGTGCTGATGATTGGCAGTGTAAACAGTTCGTAGCTTTTCATATTTATGATGTAATAACTTAAATTCTCCAGTTTTTCTAATCATTATTGTGAATTTGAAAATAATATATAATTGTACTGTTTATAATTTTTCCCATTTAGGTGAGGTCATTAGAGTTTTCAAAATTGGAAGCATCATGTTTTTTTTATTTAATTATCTGTTAACTTAACAAATCCTGAAAGTAATTTCTGCCTTTGTTTTTTTAAATTTTTTTGAAAATCTAAAATGCTTTGTAAATTGCCAGATGTGGAAATGTAAATTGGGCGAGGAGAAGTCACTGCAACCTGTGCAACCAACCCAAAATTGGGAAAGTGGAAGAGAGAACAGGTGAGAAGTATACAATACTGTGTAAGGGCCACACAGACTAGCCTTTCTCTGAGGAAATTCTGATTCGCAATGTTCAGGGTTAAGTTTCAGGTTAAAATTTTTTCGTAAATTTTCATTTTAAGTGTCATGTTCTTTCCAAAATGCAAAGAGGGAGAAAAAGAGAAACAATGGGAATGTATCATTGTAGGTTTTAAGCGTTTATCGGTTTTATCAATCTTAGGATTTGGAGGTGGCTACATGGAAAGAGAAGAAGTTGTGGAATACAAGGATCGCAATGACTCTGATGAAGAATATGATGAGGTAGGAACTTCTGGTATTTTCTTAGACATTTTATTTCACTTTTGTTTTTTGTTTATTGTTTTTGTTCTCATACGCATTCACACATTAGTTTTTGTTCTCATACGTATTCACACATTAAATCTTGAGTATGCCTTAAACTGTGATGGGTTTTATATATACATTATGATGTCCTTGTTTAACATTACCACTTTTAGAATATAATATAAGTGTTTCCATTTTTCAGTTTGGGAGAAAGAAGAAAAAATTCAGGGGCCAGCTTCCCCCTGTAATTAGTGTGGTAGAGGAAACAGCCCAAGAAGAAGAAGACGATGATGATGACGATGATGATGTTGATGAATCCAAGTATCGACTAGATTCAGATGAGGTACATAGATTAACAAATATACTTTCTAATGCATAACTAAGTATATTTATGTGTTGTCCAATTTTAATACATTTTTACATATAGTAATCAGTTGGGAAGTTTTTTTTATTGCTGTCCAGGGTTTTCAGATTGCAAAGTTCATTTTTCATTATTATCACTGATATGTTGTTGTTCTCTTCCAGGATGAAGAAGGTGGAGACCTATCTAAATACGACTTAAGTGGTGGCAGTGATGATGAGAATGATAAAAAGGACGGAAAAGAGAAGAAATCACGATCAAGGTCACATTCTTCTAGGTCAAGGTCATCAAGATCCAGCTCTTCTTCCTCATCCAGGTCTAGGTCAAGGTCAAGCTCCAAATCAAAATCAAGGTCAAGATCCAGATCAAGATCCCGCAATCGCAAAAGCAGGGACAGAAAACGCAGCTATTCCCGTTCTAGGTCCAGGTATATTGGGTATATGGGTAAAGGTAGTCAAGGTCAATATCAGTTTTCTTACGATTTTCATTGTCTGTGTGCTGATATTTGGATGGGTTTGGAGCCTGTACAAGCAAGTACATTCAGTATTTACAGGGGCTTATTGTGTTATAAATGATTTTGTATTTGTTATAGTTTGAAAAATAAATTAAGTCATAGAGTTTAATATAGTTAGATATCATATAATTACCTGCACATAGGGGAAACTATATTTGTTCTCAGCTTGTTAGAACATGAACTTCTATACGCTAATATGTTGACACCATTGTTACTTTGAATGACTATTATCCAAGCCACTTGATTATATTTTCTCAGGTCAAGTTCACGATCGGACCGTAAATCAAAATATAGAAGACATACAAGGAGTAGGTCTCGATCTCGGTCAAGGTCTCCAAGATCCCGTTCCAGAAGCAGACATAGACACTCCAGCGGGTCAAGGTTTGATTTGTTGGGGATAGCAAAATTGGGGTCATGATGATTGGAATAACCTAGATACAGCCTACATACAGTACCTTGCTCAGTGGAAATGTTTCTCTGTCATGCATAAAGTATCATTAAAAATATTTTTTCATCTTAGCCGAGTTATAATAGTCTTTACATGACAGATAGGAAGTGAGTGTCTTATCAGAGATGTGTACTATTTCTTTTTTGTTTTTTCAGGCATTAAGCCGTGCAGGCTTCAAGATATAGCAAGTCTCAGTCAGTGTGCACCAAAGTTACCAGTTAACAGTTGTTTGCAAGGTTACTGGTATAAAGAGATTTCTGGGTTATTATCGCAGATGCCCTGGCATAATTATGCAAAGAAATATTGTGTCAGTGTTTCTTGCAGCTCTTAACATCAATCATAAGAATCCTTAGAATTTTTCTATTTTCCTCATTCTTTTTATTGACACCTAGGATCTACCAAACGTAGCTCTTAGTTGGCACGGAAATGGAAGGGGAGGGGGGAGAGTTTAAAGGAAATATAGAAAACAATATTTGTAAAATTTCTGAAGAAGTAATGTAAAAGTTGTTATCAACTTATTGATAGTTAACTGTTTGTCTCGTTTTATTTGTGTAGGTTGTAGTAGATGTATAGAGATATCAAGAATTCATTCTTGATCTCATTTTATTCATCATTGTCAGCTTGTGCATAAGCCAGCTCATGTATGGTTTTGTATGTAATTTTGTGGTTTGTGCATGCATTTAATGTACTTGAGTGGATTTAGAAAATGATGTTGTAAGTATTCAATCCCAAAATGAATTTGTTCTAATGTTGTTAGTTTTCAATCCCAAAATGAATTTCTGTAGAACAACGTTCTACTCTTTACATAAAGTGATGTAATGTTCTTTGCTAATGGCTTGAATCAATGCACAGGTTGGATTATATCATCAAATGTTGTGATTCATATATTTACGATAGAAATTCTAAGGCTGATAAAGTTGCTTAACATCATTTGGTGACTGTAGGGAGGTTTTAAAACACTGAAAACAAAGATGACAGTATAAATCTTGTGGATTAAAAAAACATTGAACTTCAGATTTTGATAACTCAAAAGTTATTCATTAAGACTTGGTGGAATTTCATTTTTAATACCACGTGATATTGCCTTTTGCACTTAAAAAGTTTTGACTTGATTGCTTTTGCAACCTCATTTTTGCATCCTTATCTAAAACCAGATTTTACAGGTTTAACCCATAGGAATTTTATACAAGTGCATAGTGCTTTCAATCTCTTTCTGTTTTTTTGTCTTTAGCTCTTCCAGAAATATGTCCTCCCAAACTAAGTGACATGCCCCCCACCATGTATATGCTTTGCTACTTATTAGTAAGCCCCAATGTTGAAAATTGAATTACAGGCAGTAAATATGATTGAGTTTCCTTTTGAATTCGGATAAAAAAAATTTGGTCAAGTTATTGTTAAAGATAGTTGTCTATCCTAATTGAAAATACAATTGTCAACATACAGAGGCAGAAGCCTAGAAGTTCATCATCTTGTGACTTTGAAATGCAAAATTTAGACATTGAATATTTACACTCACCTCAAGATTAATTACCCACTTCTTGATATGTACAAAATACAATATTGCCTAGTTACAGTGGATTGTTTTTGAGAAATTGAAATTCCAAATTTAGAATATTTTAAATCTATCAAGAATATGCAAAGCAGCATTTATAACAACTATTGGCACTTGTGATAGTCTTTCGTGTTTAACATAACAGGTAAGTATGAAGACAAAATTTGGATTTCTTTCCAACAGCTTTGGGTCATGTTTAGCTCCACCACTGCATCTGGAACTTGCATTTTTAAAAATCTAATTCTGTTTAAGAAAAGCTATAGGTTGGAGAAGACAATGATGACAATGTACTAAATGGTGGGTTGCAATTGTGAGATGACCAAGGGAATGAAAAAATACAGCCACTGCACCAAATTTATATTTTAGTTCAAGAATTACTGAATTTTGGAAGTTTAGCTCTTACACATAAATTCTTGCTTGAATTGTTAAAATACATTGCATGGTTGGTTTTTTTTTTTTTTTTTTTGAAATGCTTTACCTGCAAATAAAAAATAAAACCAAACGTATTTTGGGAAAAAAGTATTGTTCTGTTTTAGTAGCAAAAGAAAAAAACTGATAATATAGTAAAAATTGGTAATGATGAAAAAAATAAGAAGTTTAATCATGGATCCTGCCACAAAGCACACATTATCACCTGATGCAAAGTAATTTTGTCGAACTATTTGGGATGTAGTTTCCCTCTTAACATTTTGAATCATGTTGGCATGCTTGTAGAATCTACAGCTTGGGCACACAATTCATGTAATGTTTATTTTGAAAGAACTGGATTCTTACAATCTAAAATATTTAGCTTTTTGAGCCGACTTGTGCTTCTGTAAAAAAATTTTTTTTAAGTAATGGAAATTTTTTTCGAGATTACAACTAAAAGCATGCATGTAAAGATTAATGATGCATATGAAGTCAATTCTTTGCCACAAAAACCAAACAAATGCCAACATATTTCCAAATAGTTTAACTAAGAGAATTACCAAGAGATATTGTTTAAAATTATCCAAAAAATGATATTTAAACAGATTTTTATGCTAGCTTCCTATGCTGTCTATACATGGGGCAGAAAAGTAGGTCACATAAAAAGGTAAAATTTCTGACCAAAAATTTTAAGAATGGGATTGTCAAAATCTCTTTTATGGCTGGTCGATTGATTTATAGTTTTCCCTTGCCATATCGACTTTATTTGAGTTGTAAAGAAACTAGTAGAAGTTTATACGTGTTACTGGGAATGACCTCTCAATTGTGTTTCATTGCTTGAAATGTCATATCCCTTTAAAAATTTATTTTAATTATAAAATTTAAAAAAACTGTAGAGTTATTTGGTCATAACCCTTTCCTACAGAGAGCAAAAATACTTTCAAAGCATGCCAAAAAATCAACTGAGCCATTCTAAAGACATACTTGTGTATGAAATACTCCTCTCTGATTGCATGCTTAAGAGAGTTGTGAGCCACAACACAAGACGTCATCAAATTTTCACAAAATGTTCTATCCCTGATCAAATTTGATGTTCCATTTCTAAGAACAACCATTAAGAGTATAATTTAATGATTTCCAAATCTATGTCTTCCATGTAATCTGACCTTAGCACAACAGTGTTTGCTTTGTCATTCTCAGAACTGTTCATAATCCTATCTGCTTCATTGCCATTTCCCTTCCTTTTGGTCCTTTGAAATAATGATTTACAATTTATTTTCCTACTGTCCTTTTCTTCCTCTGTGATTGGAGAGTGTCTCTTCATTAATAGCATTTTACCAGCAGAACCCAAAGGTGGACTTGGATCCTTCAGGCTCTGCATCACAGGGGTCTTTTTCCCATCTGCAAAATAAAATTAACATAAAGTCTATTTTAATAAAATCGCGAAAAATACAGTACACCAAAAATGCATCACATCTAAGTTAATTCAATCTCTTTCCCATAATTATTTTTTCCTTGAAAAATTGTATTATCTTCAGATAAATATCTAAGTTGCTTACAAAATGACTTTAGTTTCATGTCCTTGGGGTTGGTCTTTCTCTTCTTAGCAGGTGGAAGTAGATTGGACTGTTTCCATGTATTGATCACGTCAGCAGCCCAACCCGTGTTTTCACAATGAAAACTTTCGCTCCTTTGATCAGACCGAACCATCTGAAGCTGCTCTTTCATCATTAACAGTCCCTTTTTCTGAAAGAAAATTAATTCGTAACAATTCAGTTTTAAAGATAATCAACTGAAACTTTTGATAATTTGGGGACAACTACAAAAGTGTACTTTCAAACACAGAAATTTTGGCATAGTTTCTACCACTGCTGTTCAAAAATATAGTATTAGTGCAAAGGCAACTGTGCACCATCAAATAGCAGTAATGGAGTTATTACAGACTAATTCATGTATTTTAATTACTTTCGCACCAAGAAAGTTAATTTTCACAATCAATGTCTAAATATACTCACTGTGGCAGATGTCCCAGTCAAATCCAATATCATCAGACTTGGTAGACTAACCAAATGTTTTATTGATGAATCTGTTATTAGATCATTGTCTGAAAATCAGAAAACTTACTTTGTCACTTTTGCCTAAATTAAAATTTAATAACTTTAAAGCACTTAAACTGTTACAGTAGTGGTTGTGATAAAACTTATATTATTAACAATAGAAAAATCCATCAGTCCAGGTCATGGGTACAAAAGAAAAGGTTACTATGTAAAAGTACCTGTCAGATACAGTACTCTCAGCTTCTGCAACCCTCTTTTCCAGACGCGGTGTGGGATAGTTAACCTCTGGATACCTTTATCAGACAGTGCATTTGACATCAAGTTCAGTTTCTGTAAACTAAAGACAAAATATGAAAATTCTGAAAACTGGACAAGGTAGAGTAATTAATGCACATGGTTAATGACTGCTTTAGATCAAAGATTTTCATTTATAATCACAGCAGACACTTCCTTGTTATTTCCTCTATAATGCTCAAACACGGACTGGCAATTCATCTGATACACATTTTACCCTGAAACTTTTCCAGGTTAAAATAGTATTTTTCTTTAGTTTTAATACCCTGAAACTCAGAGGACACTCTCCTCTCTACTACATGTGCATTAAACAGCATGCCACTGCTGTCTCCAATATCAAAATTCAGAAGAATGCCAAGAGTTTAGTTTCCAATGTTTATTGTCCTCTGAAACTAAGGGTAAAACTTACTCGACTAGCTGTGCAATATGCATCAGGATGTCATGCTCGTCGCCAACCCTGCACATGCTCAGATCAATTTCACAAAGAGAAGTAAATTTGCACAGATGATCAAAATATTCATCAATCACTTTGCAGCTATCTCTGAGGTTTAAGCATTCCAGTATGTTGCCCCCATAGACATTACAAAACAAAGTCAAAGCAGTAAGGCATTCAGCATCAGCTTTTCTAAATATACCAGCTTTGGAGCTGGCCTTGAAAATCCTCCATCCAATAATGTCGGGGAATCCCCAAAGGGACTCTACTGCTGTAATATTGGTACCGACAAATTCTATACAAATGTTTAAAAGGCTGCAAGGACTGTAAACGTTAAAACCATCCTTAGTGACTGATTTCTCATAAAAAGTCTGCTTTTGCAACTCAGCAGGATATGGTTCCTTTTGAAGTCTTTTTACAGTGCCTTTTAACTCTATTCGTATATTTTCGTTCCTTGCTGATACAACATGAAGTTTGCCCTTCTCACTGACGTAAACCAAGTCTGAATTCTCCATCTCCTTTATTGCTAGTATCATAACCTTGCTTGTAAAATCGACAATAGCACATTCCTAAAACAAAGAATATGACATATAATTAGGACAATCAACAGTTCTTGCACCCAGGACTCAGAAACGGGGCCGTAGCGATAGTCCGAAGGTTCAATAGTCCGAAGGTTCATTGGTCCGAATGTTCACTACAGAACCTTCGGACCAATGAACCCTTGATTAAAAAACCGATGAAAATGTTACCGTTTTTCGGACCAATGAACCTTCGGACCAATGAACCTTCGGACTATCGAGACGCCCCCCTCAGAAACAACTGGATCTTTTCACTGATGGATAACTGTGAATTTTACTGATACTACATCTTTAATTATATGTAATTTCTTAACACTTGAACATTCCTCTTGAGTGGTACATGTAGCAATTAATGAGCAGGCCACTCTTTAGTTCTATTATATGCAGTATGCATGCAGCACACATCCCGCACGAAAATGCAGTAGTATCGAAGTAGCAAAGAAGCATTAACGCAGTATAGTGGTGTGGAGCATATTTGCAGTAGAAATGCAGTATACCCTACTGCAATTCTACTTCAAAAATTACATAGGGTTGTACAGAGGAGGAGCATTAATGCAGTAGATTAGCAGCATGATAGAAGCATGTTTCAAATATGCTAATTAGCTCCCAATGCGAAGCAGATTTGAGGCATATTTGCAGTATGATTGCAGTAGTCTACTGCGCTGGAGCATCTACTGCGTTTTCGTGCGGGATGTTATACAGAAATATAATCTTCCTAAATAACATGTATAACAACACTACAGCTGGTAAAAGTTTTGAAAAATGAACCATTTGCATTACAGCGTAAGGATAAAGAAAAATTGAAGGGGAGCACTAATACAGGGTAAATGAAAATTACAAAGCTTTACTATACTGTAGTATTTTTAATCACACAGACCATGTCTCCTTACAGGGAGATCAGTGTACTGTCCAAGAAAAACAGGTACTTTTGTAGTATACCCCCCCACCCTGTAACTTTCTGTAACTTTCACTTTTCAAACAGTTTTTTACATTTTCTTGTTCATCTATGTCAAAGCTGTTGAAATAAAATGCTTTTGTAATTACCTGTGGACTTTTTATTTGTTTTAATCATGTTTAATCCAGCCCATTGAAATACAATGTTAGAATCTTCAATTTACACCCGCAGTCAATAACTTGCCGCGTTTTCGTTGGCTAACTCTAAGGTAATTTTATGTGAAGAAGTAGCTCATAATAATTTCACAGAGGAAGTCCAAGTATACAATGTATCAATCCTATGTTCACGTAAAATAAGGTAGAGTTAGCCAACGAAAACGCGGCAAGTTATTGACTGCGGGTACATTGTAAATTTTCACATTGTATTTCAATGGGGTGGATTAAACGTGATTAAAACTAATAAAAAGACCACAGGTAATTACAAAAACATTTTTTTCAACAGTTTTGACATAGATGAAAAAGACAATGTAAAAAAATGTTTGAAAAATTAAAGTTTCAGGAAGTTACAGGGTGGGGGGGTATACTACAAAAGTACCGAAAAACATGCATGCATATGACTTTACTTATTCACTGGTAGTATAGGGAACATTTAATTGATTGTTACTTACACCAAATAAATTATAAGTGACTGCTAAAACAAATTAGAGGAGCATGAATAGAGTCATTAGTACAAGGAGATGGAAATGTATTGGCCATGTGCTGAGAAAGGACCCAAGTTTCACCACGAAAGTAGCCGTGCACTGGACACTAGGGGGACACAGAAAAACAGGCAGACCTCAAACCACACAGGGCCGTCGAAGCAATGCTGAAACAACTAGAAGAAAGCTGGGAAACCATTAAAAACCTAGGTCGTGACAAAGAGCATTGGAAGGTCTCTATTTGTGCCCTAGACGGCAGCCGGCGTAAAAGGAATTGATGACAGTGTACTTACACACTTTGTTGATTTTTAATATTGCACAGCAGCAAATACTTGTCGCAGTGCGATTGGTCAGGCGAAGGACTTTTTTGATTGGTCATACACACGCCTCGCCTTTTCTATTAATTTCTTTTCCTTTCCAAAAAGTATGTGAAATCCTTCTTTTCAGAAACTCACTTGAGAAACTCTTTTCAGAAAATTTCACTTGGTTATGCTGCAATAAAATGAAAGAATCACGACATGGTATGGCGTTAATTATTTTCTCGAAGAAAAATCGTTTTGACAGGAAAATCTTGTACAGATAACCACTTGCGTGTAATGGAATTAGTAATAGTAATAAATGCATTTCTGATAAGGATGCTCTTTCAGTATCGAGTTACCGAGGGCACCAGATACCGGTACAGTACATATTCTACAAGACAGACAGGACATTCCCATGTTCAACAGGCTTTAGAATTCAATATATAACAATACGCCACTTACCTGTTATAGATGTCTTTTTTTCGTGCTCTGAAATTATTGGCGAACATTCACTCCTGTTCTGAAAAAGCACCCCAAGTGTTTCATTTGACTGAAGTGTGTTGGCGTTACTAGGGGGTCCCTTGGGGGAGGGGGAGTAGTGATCACAGTTCACAGCAAATAAAATATCAATTCACAAATCACTGGAAGATAAAATTTATTCACCACCAGTTATTCTTCCATGTAAGAAATGCATTCACGAATCACGGGAATGGGGTGCTTCACGAATCATTCTAAATATAATGAATGTTTCACGCAACACGGGAAATAAAAAGTGGCTTCGCTGATAACGAAAGTACCCAATGAGACCCTCCTACGAGTCTCTCTCCCCCCCCCCTCTCTCTCTCTCTCTCTCTCTCTCTCTCTCTCTCTCTCTGTGTGTGTGTATTGCCGATTGAGATTGAGAGATAAATATGACAGAATCGTTTATAGAAAATACATCGCTGAGAATGTAATTAAGCACGTCCTGATGAATTTCACCTCCGTGTAAAAGAAAGACAAATCGTTGTACGAATGGTTTTTTTCGCAAAATACTGATCACGTTTACAACGATTTTCATCAAAGTTCCAATGGCCAACTCTACAACTTAAAATTTTTTTCTCCCTGAATTTCTCACGGGATAAACAAAATTAAGTATTATTTATATCCAAATGAATCTTTGTGTTTTAGTCCTTGCTTCGATAATGAATGATTGAAATATGGCACATTGATGCCATATAACATAAATAAATCACGAAGATCGCCCCTATGCTCTTTTAAAGCACACTGCATGCATTAAAAATTCATATAGCAAATAAGGGAGATGAAAATCGATGAATTTCACTCTTGACGGTGAAAATGAAAATTTACACCTTGATAAACAGTGTTATAGATCACACGTGCTTTTAAGGAAAATGTTGAAATGTCTAGGAAAATCATTTATTATTATTATTATTATTATTATTATTATTATTATTATTATTATTATTATTATTATTATTATTATTATTATCATCAGTGACGGATTAAGAGGGGGGTCAGGGGGGTCCTGACCCCCCTCTTCGATTTCTAAAAAAAAATCACACCGCTTGAAATTATAATTTTTTAAGCGGCCCCCGGACCCCACTCCAAAGAGGGGGGGGGGGGGGAAGGTCGGCTTCGCATCCACGAACCCATCCTTCAAATAATCCTGGATCCGCCCCTGAGTAGGCACCAGTGTTGTGAACCCTTACCACACGTGAAAAACCTGGGTGTCTACATTGACTCCACACTCTCCATGGATAGACATCAAATATCACTCAACAATGTACATTGTACTATATATTTTAATATCTCAACATCTTAACTATTTATTTTTTGATTTTATTCATCTTATTCTGTTCATTTTACCCCTCTAAAGTCTTCTGAAAATTTTATATGTAATTCAAACTATAAATTATTATTATTATTATTATTATTATTATTAGAAAAGGTGTGAGAATCTGCGTGAGGTGGGACTTGGTTTCTTTATGTAAATTGTTTTTTAAAAGGAGTCAGTTCGGGTGGTTGGCGATGCAGTTCCAAATAGTATTGTTTTCACTTACGTTCATAAAAAAAGCCCAATATAACCACTCTGCATCTCTACCATCTAAAAAGCGACCCATATTTAGGAGAATTAGAAATTTCTATAAGGAGAGATTGAGTACAGGCCAAGATACCATTCTAAACAGGAATAATCGAGACATCGGCGATGGCACAGTGATAAGGACGTCGGGTTCCCAAACCAAATGTGTCGGGTTCAATGCCCATGTTGGACGTGTAATTTTCTTTTGTTTACGTGTGTTTTAAATATTTTAATTTCAAGGTAAAGAGTACAGGTAAATAAGCCAAGAAATGCAGGTGTCATTGTGTCCTCGTCTTTGGCGCAATGGGTAGCGCACCTATATGGTTACGAAGCCTTCTTCGACGCCGACAGACACGAAGACGCCTGGAGTAGGTTACGTGTAGGCCAGGCTAGGTGTAAGTTAGGTCAGGCTAAAGTGTAGGTCAGCCTAGGAATAGCCTAGGAGTGAGCTAGGAGTAGGATAAAACTTAGAAAACCAAATAAAAAAGATGACTTATATTTTTTTCTGACATTTCCAGTTTGGTGTTTGGATTAATTTAATGTTGTGGTGCAGTGTGTGACTTTGGACTTTCTTTGATAATTTTTATTAATACGAAAAGGAGTCCACATTTATCGATATACGCACTGAACAGGTTTATAATACTGAATACATAAATAAGTAGATAGATTCATATAAAGATTAATGTGTAAAAGAAAAGAAAAGAAAAGAATAAAAAGATAGTTGATGAGAAAAAAGGATATATGAGAAGCAGGATTTATTTAGAAAAGGGAGTAGGAATAAAAGTTATAAAATGAAAAATAAGAAGGTAATACGAATATCACCCCATATGTCTTAAAAAGGACCTGGATCCATAACGCTTATTCGAGGGAAGCAGGCCTTCTGGTATTTTCATACGTGGATAGCCGAATATTCATTCGATTTCCTAATGCGTGCATAGTTTTAAAACGCAGTTAATTAGTCCTCTGCCTTACAGATATATGCCATCAAAAAACTCGGTTAAGTAAAATTTTAATATCTTAAAAGGCTTAAAAGTACTAAGGTTTCAACGTATCGCTTTTCAATTACGCGAGATTTTATCTCATAGGATATCGATACGAAAGCAAGGAACGTCAGGGCCTCGAGAAAGCAACCATTGTTGCACCCTGATTTTCACATGACACTAATTTAAGATCTACTATCAGCGTACCTCTGCTGTTTCCGGATACTACATAAAGAAGTGCGCACAGAGGTGCGCTTTCAATGTCCTCTGAAACTCAGAGTACATGTACCTTCATTCAAACTCCTGGTGATTGTTCAGTGATAACGCTAAGTGAGTAAGCAAGCCACTGGAAAATTGATTCACACACAAAAAAGTATGGCTTCATTGTGAAAATAACTTTCTTTCATCTGGTATAAAAGCGGAATATATACAGGCTTGGTCAAAAAAAGGTTGTCCCACCATAAATCTCGTGTGTTTTTTGTTTACAAATGATCACCTCACATCTGTATTTACCGTTTTGAACAGTGTTTTTAATTCCAGATACCATGTTTAAGATGACTCACGGTACAGCAAAAACAAATAAAAATACCGATGAATATAGCCATACTTCATCCCATGCTTTTATATTTTAGACCATGCACCACCTCAAATCTCGGGAATCTGATGTTCCACAGTGATTTCCAGGGAGGTAAAATCAAATGTCTATAAAATTAAAAGACACCACCAAATGTCACCTAATTTACACACAATGAGCATCAGCATGTGCTCGTTAAACGCCACGTGCTGCGTGACATGCCTTCAACAAGTACACGAATTTGGTTATGTAGAAAATTGTCCCATTCTTCCAAAAGACCCTGCATGGTGGAGTTGGACCAGATTATTAGGGGACTGGTTCTCCTGTGCATTGCACACTCTCATTCATGCCACACTCCCATTGGAGCCTGTTTTGTTTAACTGCACGTGTTTTTATTAATTGTCCACATGCTTTTAATGACACATTATTATGAAGGAATGTTAGCCACCAATGAAGGCAAGGTGCATTTTGCACCTCATTATCAATAAATAACGAGAACCATCTGGATGTTTTTGATTAAAATACTGACGTCAGTGACGGAAGGAAAGACGTATTACCGTACAAAAATAAGGTGAAAAGTGAAAAAAGTTCGAATATGATACTTCATGCGGATCCAGAGGAAAACGGATACGTCTTTTTCCTCTTGTCACAGAGATAAAAGATTCACTGAGTTACAGTAAAACGTGTCATATACCTTAAAACGTATGAAATTGTAGTACACCATTTTTTCTAATTAAAGAGAGGCAATTATTATTTCTCTTCCCAATTCATGACATCCAGGGTCTGCAATGTTAGGTTTAAAATGACTATCAAAATGTTCCCTTTATAACGCGATCCTTTTGAATGGTTGAGTAGATCAGATAGTGAGATTATAATTTTCTAGGGACATGCTATCTACAGTGCAGCAGGTAGGCTAATGCAGGAGGCTACACGGGAGTCGTGTGTCACTGACGTTATGCTGGTTGCACGATATCAAATAAATGTTATTAATGCAAGCCACACTTAGTGAAGTGTGAAGCAAACATAATCGACTGATAACAGGCCGTCTCTAATGGATCTCAGTCCGTTGTTATATACTTCACTCAACCCCTTTCTACTTTCCAGGCAGCCGACGACGTCACAGTCGCAGCGCGCACGCTACCGTTATTAATATTTCACACATCGTCGTGAACACTCGTCGGAGAGGAAGGCAGAGACAGCGTTTGCATTTTGTTGATGTTTGTATACTTGTAGGGCTAGTTAATGATACACGACAATAATACAGCACTAAACAACAGGCAGCAGATTTCGCTCTAACTCGATTGAAGAGTGAAAGTGACTTTTTTCATCGTGAACTGACATGTTGAACGGAAGCTCAGGTAAGTATAGTTATTAGGTTACTTCGGAATTCGTTAATTAATGTCATAGAAAATGGATTCCATGCAGCAGATGCAATGGGTGTTTCAGGCACTAAAAGCACTTTAACAGAGGACTGGTATTTCACAAGGCAAACTAATAGTCAACTAGCAACAGCCATTGCTAAGCATAATTGAAAAAAGCTCATCAGTTGTCTGCTTGTAGGGGAGAGGGAAGTTGAAGTTCTTTTTATTATTCAAATGATAATTACAAACTGTGCCTCGTGTATAATATAAACAACTCCAATGGTGAAATATTTTATTTATTTATTACAATTGTGATACGAAGATCATTTACGTTTAAAAACGGCTCGCACCTGTCGGAGTCGCAAGTAAAAGCACTGTACCAATGGGTTTCCCCAAGGTCCGTCTAGATCGAGTTCAAACCGCGCCTCCAGACGACCAGCTTGGATCACCTAGGATTAAGATATGTATAAATATAATTCATCTGGTTGACTATACCGAGTGAATAGGGTCATTAATTCAATGCTGGCATGTATTTGCCGTTAACTCTTG
This sequence comes from Lingula anatina, assembly GCF_051362555.1. NCBI lineage: Eukaryota > Metazoa > Brachiopoda > Lingulata > Lingulida > Lingulidae > Lingula > Lingula anatina. The sequence continues at coordinate 33,629,251 of NC_141767.1, forward strand.
TCTGGGGCGTTTTCTAGCTTTTATTTCAACGAGAATGAGTCAATAGGATGGCACTCTCGTACCAGTGTGTGCTTGAAGAAATGTGTAATTTGATACCTGTATTGATTTTTGACAGTTTTTAACCCAGGAAGGCAGAATATCATATCTGACTGCCTCTGGTGTCAAACGAAATTCGTGAAGGTAAACTCGAACATTGGCCGTTCCAGGCTTCTGCAAAGGGACACAAGGATAAAAAAGCCTCACTTTGCTCGACATAAATAAAATAGTAGGCGAGGACAATTTCACTATATATGCTAGGCACAAGGATGAAAATTATTCGGTTTAATATCGTTTCTCTCGCTATACTGTTTTTTAATGGGGAAGAGGGGAGAAGTGGGAGAAGGAGAAGATAACTAAAAAAATTAGGGGAGGGACACGTGGCCGCTCTACCCACGTCTGGACACGTCAGTGACTAGGGGGTCATTCCCAATGTAACTGTCGGTCTGCGTAGATCGATCCAACTCCGCGGGAACTCTTTCTGAATGCAATCACTTAGATTAACACGCCACCTCTTGTTTCCTACTTGTATAATCAACATCTTTTCTGTATATTCTACTCAACGCCAGGAGGAGACGCGTCAATCTGTATCTGATTGCATTCAGCGATAGTCCCCGCGGAGTTGGATCGATCTACGTTGACAGATACACCCCATTTCCATAGATTTTTAGATCGATCTATCCCTGTGGGGAGTCTCACTAGATTACTGTCGGCTTGGCTGGCTTAAGCGTCTGTCCCGCATACTAAAAGCTGCAAGGGGGTAATTAACTATGGTGCCCGCTCGACTGACTGCAATTTAGCGTGAACCCCCAGGGAGTTAGGTCGATCTAAATCTTAATCTCTAGATCGATCTAAATCTGTGGGAAAGCACCCATAGTTTTTATGGGATTGAGCCCTATGTCAGTGTATGGAGGACCGCCATCATCAGGTATACAGACCTATCACCTGAATTTATTCCCATTGTTATTGTTTGAACTGATTTCATTTTCTCAGTGAACCTCCTTTTTATAAGTTCATCTTCTGATATTACAGTCCCTCCCTTACCGTCTGAGGTCCTTTTTTTATATAAATTCCTCTTTTGATATAAATTCAAAAGGATCTAACGAAACAATCTATATAAAATCAACGAGCCATGAAATAAGTTTTCGTCTTTAATCATGCTAATCATACTAAGGATGCCTTTCAAAATCAGTTGTTCATTACAAGTAGGTTATTAGAGGTAAATGATGTGTGTAACAAGTAAAAATCTGTAAAATGAATATCTTATTGTTGGTTTACAGAATTTGGCGCCATACGGCACACCTTTATTCAATAGAATACACAGATAGACCTAGATATAGTACGTACCACAATATATATAAAAGAGTTTCTGTCGACATTATGCTGGCATGTCTTATACAAATTCACACAATAGGAACTGATTATTATTATCGAAAAGTTTTTTTTCATATTTGTTTAATGACTGCCCACCACCTTCTTTCTCGATAAACCGATCACGCAGTTTTCCTATTATGATTTATTTAAGGCTATGTTGGAATGATTATTGTATTTTTCATAATATAGGGGTCTCCTTTATTTTGTGTAAATAACATCAATGCCTAAAAGCGTACATGTTGTCACTTCGCTAAGTGGAGTGACGCAGACTGTCTTTGCAGCATGTGCCAGTTTGTTTTTCATTACATAAAATCGCAATGTGCTATGCCTCACCTTGGCAAATGAATGTTATTCAAATAAAACTAATGATCATACCACAGAAAACGTCACTGGTAGCAAGTTCAAAGATGTTCAGTTTTGAATAGATAGATTATTGCCGAGGGATTGGTGACGTGGTGTTTCCGGACGGAATTTAACTGTAGCCAAGTGGTTCCAAAGGTCATGATTAGACCGCTCTTTGTCGCGACATGAATCTGTGATACAAACAATTTTTTGTTTGTTTTCACTTTTGCGATTCAACGTCATGATAATGTTCAAAAATCAATTTCCGCTTCTTCATCAGCGTGGCTTTATCAACCTTATGTCATTTTATGCAAGATTTGCGAAAACTATGGGGAGAGTAAAATAATAGGCTTAACGCTTCCACGTCAGCAGAGCTATCATATAATTTAAAACTAATCAGAACTCTGATTGCTGTGGTAAAGAAGATCAACTTTACACAAGCTGCTGTCTTTATCCAGAGCCTAAAAACGAAGAAATTATCTGAAAAACGGCAATCGATGGTGTATGATGCTGTTTTTTGGGGTGCAAACTGCTACCATGGTTCAAAAACTGCCAGTTGCCTCCAATATGATTGGTTAAAGTACAAAATAAACAAAGAGGTATTTCATTAAAATGAAAGAAGTCTAAAAGATCATCAAGGACATGCAGCCTTTGTGCTGCATTCAAAAGCTGACAAAAACATCTGAGATTGAACACAAGAAGCCGTCTATGAGCACGGAGCATCAAAACAGCAGGTACAGTAGCAATAATGAAATGAACGATGACCAATGTACAGAGGACCAGTACTTTCGTGAGAGGGCAGTAAAAAAAAGGGCAGGTTAGAAATATAATAGAATGTGTGTGAGTGTTATGCATGTTCGTTGCAGTTGAATATGTTTTCATTAGGCCGTTTTTCGTTTGGTTTGAAACGAAGGTACATTCTACCTTAAACTGATTAAAATGACAAGAAGATACTGCCTACTTTCCACATACCTCTTAAATATCGAGGATGCATTGTTGTTTTTTGTAGACAATTGTCCTTAGAGTTGTATTTTAGTTGTGTGGTACTAGTCACATACGTATGAAGGCCTGTCAAACAACTAATTGTATTCCATTTTATTATGTTATTGGCAATGGTGAAGAAAACCATGACAGGTTAACTAACACCTTCCAAATCCTCAACCGTAGTGAATGTGTTTGTTACATTACCACAATGGATGTATTTCGTTACACGTTATAAGACGGCAACTTTAGGTGTGTTTATATATGTCAAATAAGAGGGCGATGAAAGGTACCAAGGCAGGGAGATAGCACAAAATGTAGCCGATACCCCTCAACCGTATCGATCGTCAAAAAGATTATTTGTCATGTTACAAGACGAGACTGTTACCACGGCTGTCATTGCTTTTGTAATACAAGTTATACCAGGGACGCCTCTGCTCTTGTTAATACATTTCCATGCACACCTATAGTTAGCTTGAAACCAGCTGGATCAACTGGATCAGTTAATACGCGGTTAATGAAGTCATCAGGTGATCGGGGATTGAAGAATGTTATAATTATAATGAGTGCAATTCACCTGGAATGACTGGCTAGAACGCAAGTCTTACCTGTCTGATATGTAACACAAATTACAGGCAAGGTACATGACAAACAGGAATGTAATTAAAACTCTTTAATTAACTATTTGCGTGCTGATAGGTTTCATAACAAGGCCAAATATTTCAAATGTTTCCTGTCGTGATACAAACTTCAAGGCTGCACTTACATGATTCAAAGGCAAATTTCAACTTCGGTTATGAAATGTACTGAAATGGTTAGGAAGAATTTTGTTAAAGCTGTTTAGGGAATAATGTGAAGTTCCCATGAAAACCAATACAGGTGAACAATAAAACGAATTTAAACATTTGCTCAGACCTCATGAACAAACCCCAGAAACACCAATATATTTAAATATATATTTATATATATATTCGAACACCACGACACTTTACACAGCAACGCTCTAGTTAGCCACCAGAATCATATTTAATTGCACAGCTAATAAACTATCTACATCATTTCCTAAAGTAATTGCCCCTAGCGTATGGGCATATAAACCGTGACATCAGCGTTTGTCATACTTAGAGTGGAATCAGGCAAAAAACTGAGAATGCAGCCAATATAATACCAGGCCGGATGAGTTGACACACAGTAAACGTGAAAAAAGAAGGACACGAATGATCATATGGAATGCTAAAGAAAAGGTTAGTGCAAAAAAAATGTCAGTAGTGATTTGTCATTGACCTTTTATAGGTGGATTTGTCTGTTTTGTCGGCAGGGATACATTTTCTGTAATACCTTAAAGTAATTTTGAAGTCACCTAGATCCTATCTCTATATCAGATGAACTGAAGAACAATTTTTTGGCTGGACTGCCTTCGTCTTTGTTAGATTATATGCAAATGTTAACTCCATAGTTAAGACTGAGAGGCATATATCTTCTTAGCAAATTGAAATTAACATGAACATGCTAATATACTGGTTTCCTTCAAGTTTAACGAACAGTAAATTGAGGAAAGAACCTGTTAGTTCAGCTACAATCTGTATACTGGGCCCTCACAATATTACTAACCACGTTAAGCTGGTATATTGATACAAATCAGATGGCTGTTAGTATATAGCCTGCGAAATGTTTTTTGGTTTATTATTAAAATATTATGAAACACAATCGGCGATGCAGGACGTCAATACGGTTATAACAAAAGGGTATTGAAGTTAACCTTCTTCTCGTCAATCTAGAAGTCACTGTTCATGATTGGTATTGGAGGGAGATAGGAATAGATAGAATGATAATTAATATATGGCAGTGTCCATTTTAACTCTTGGCACTGTAGTCTTTTAAGATAGTAGCCTATAGATAATGTTTGTTTTCACTTCGCTGCTACGTCAGATCTAGATGTACTACAGAAGAAATATGACGACGTGAGGGTCCGGTTTAAAGTAAGTGGACAATTTTAAGATCTTTGATCCTTCAAGCAACCATAGAGTCAACCAAATGTATACTTGTATTACCTCTTTCTTCATGCCTTGTCAGCGCACGGTGTTTTCAAACAAAAAAGCTAATTTGGTCCTATTGTATAGTAAAAGTGGAAAGATATCGTGATAACATTTTTTCAGTGCATTTTTTCTGTTTGCAAATAGTTTGTTGCCACCGCAACGTTCATGCGAGCGTCAGAACTCCATTGTTGAGTATAGGATTTCATAAACATCGCAGGATAATCGTCACGAGATATAATATTCAAAGAGCCGTAAAGCTCCTAACTCTGATGTAGAACTACCATAAGGGCTATCAATATGAAAAAACTTCGTTCCGACACTATTTGATATTCGCCTCTGCTCAATATGGTTATGGAATTCATACATGTATAAAATTTGCTGAAAACTGATGATTAAATCCGGCCAAGGTTATTCCACTTTGTTTAATTACCCCAGTTGTGCTCTAAATCGCATATATTTGAAAACTGCGAAGTTATTTGAAAATAATCGACTTGTTGGACAATGATACCTGCATCCACGTCTCCACAATGATTGGTTTTTATATGAGGACGAGAGTTATACTAGATGCCGGATTAATCGACCAGCAGTTTAAAAGTGCATTATATAATTGCTCTCACGCTTTCAAAGTTAAAACAATTACCAATCCCCTTTAGGGATGGTTTGAAGTAGAAATTTTGTTGCTGTGTATTATTACTTGGATGATCCCCTCTTTCAATTCCTACTAGACCATCAGCATCAATAATTTCATCAGCTGTGTTATGTAGCCATGGTTCTAATAATAGATTTTTCCAACAATAGCCAAAGGCAAATTTATTATCACTCCCATATTCCAGTATTTCGAATGTCTACCAACGACGCCTTCATTAGGGACTGAGGCTGTGGCTGTCAAAGTAGCCCCCACATAAACGCGCACTTCGTATTAAACGCATTCAAAATTTTACTATCCGAAAAAAATGTCTTAATCGAATGCAGCGTCTAGTCGACAGTGTCTTCTAAATCTTCAAATCATTTGGTCTTGTGCCAGATTGCTGTTCAGATTTTATTGTCCGTGTGACGTGTGATATATTATTGATAGCTTGTTGATTGGCCGACCAGGGAAATTTCGCCAACTTGAAGAAAAGCCTACACTGTACAACAATTCGTTTTCTCTCGAGGGGCCGCGTTTTGGATCGGTATGAACCTACCATTCCACACTTGGGTTTATCAACTTTGATCAACACACAGAAGAATCAATTTAACAATATTTTTTATTGTTGTTGTTGTTGCAAATTATGAAGGTTTCAAAGAACTCCCGCCCTTTTCTGATTGTTTTTGCTTTTACAATAGATTTACAATGGCCTACTTCTTGAGAGGAAGTGGTGACGTACATCATGCATGGCATTATTTGACATATATCCATTGACGTAGTAGCTATATCTGCATCTTTACACAAGGCATGCGATGCCGGAGCTCCTTCTTCAAAACTGAACTGCCTTGTTAAGTAATTGAGGACCCGATTTCCTTATAGGCTATTTACCGGTCGGTGTATCAGTTTAACGGAACGGATGAACAAGCTTAAAAATAGTTTTCTCCCTCCCACAGCCAACATATTTGACACGACTCAAGTAACCTATTAATTCGTCTAAATCTGTCTATTAATAATGGTAATTGCTGATATTGTAGGTGTATGGCCTATTCCACAGATATGTCACATTTGGTCCAACGTGTTTATCCACCTAGTCTGAATCTCACGAAACTGCATTTTCGTTTGGTTTTATAAAAAAAGTATGTACAGATAGCCATGAAAAACATTTCAAAAATAAAATACGCGTTTTTGTGTGCGACTCTACAAAATGCAAATGGACGAGTCAGATACAGATATAAAAGTAAATTTTCATTCAACGTTTTTTGCGTCCCAAAACATTATCGTACCAGTTTACAACGCAACAACACAAAAGTGTCGGTTGTGTCATTGGCTTTCCTAGCGACAAAACTGATAACGCCATGTTCTTTTTTAATTTGGTTTCCAAACAGCATAAAAGTATACATGTATCTCTCAATTATTGGTAGACAGACCATCTAAAACTGCAGAAAAGTTAACTTCATTGAAACTTGTCCCCACCTTTGTTTCGCTAAGTACTAATATGTATTCAGTTTTCTTTTTATCAGTGCATCTTCATCAGGGATACACATTAATTTTTATGCTAGAGAGCATATGAATTTATATCTTCTCTCCTCGACTAGGGCAATGTGACGTGATTTCGTTATATTTAGTTTAGAACATTCTATAAATAATAAAGAGCCTTCTTAGTATTAAGGAAAATTCAGTGGTTTCGGTTTATGCAAGAGACTAAATGCAAACTCCATGGCCAGTATTTGAAAAGTCACGGAATATTGAATGATAAGATAAATTATGATAATGATCTTTTAAATCACCGCTATTTTCAATAGATAACATATACATGTACTTCGCAAAAATGAATAAAATCAATGATTTATTGTTGTTTATCTGTTTCTTTACATATTTTGCAAAATTTATAAATATTTGCAGATAGATACTTGTATATCAATGCAATAAAGTAGGTTTCAAATCAAAATGGTTTCATTTTGTGCAACATAAAAGATAAAAAGTGATTCTGTCATAAAGCAACTTCGACTATTGGCATACTATTGGCAAACTGTTCTTAAAAATTAGCTTTGTTTCTAGGGATCATTAAATATATTTTGCCAAATATAGTGATAACATTCATACAATTACATCCGGAAACGAATGGAGTAGTTACATTCACGAGAAGGCCAAATATGTACATGTTCATATATGTCTATCAATTTAATTTAGCAAAAGCCGATCAAAGTTGTCCTTTCGGCCTTACCCACTGGAGTATTTTTTTTTTATCAGATTATGGTTTAGGCCCATATATCCTTTTATTCTTTCAAAGATAGGTTTTTTGGTCAATGTGTTCGAGAAATGTGAGAAAGTATTATAATACCTTTACTAAACATCCATAATTTACCCTCTTTGTCTCTTAGAGGAGAACTAAGGCATGTTCGTGCTAACAATTTTTATGTCGCACTTATATGTTCTATGTCTTAGAAACACAATGTGTCCCTTGACTTCTTATTACAGGCGAACCACAAAGGTTTCGTTGATCAGTCGGTGTCGGCGAATTATGTATCACCACCCAGAGAATTCCACCGAAGGAATCGCCAATATTTCATTTTCGTAATGTTAAAAGAAGTCTAACAGCACACCTGGGAGCAAACAACAATTCTCACCTTACTTTGATGTTACACAGACTGCTGCCGTCGTACTTTCATATGTTCCAGTGGGAAATATCCCTAATTCCCCTTCTAATGATATGAACTGTTAATGTTTTTCTGGGGAAAGGGTTTTAATCGCCGTGTAGAACAGCTTGATTTGTGGCATGCGTTATCTAGAGGAGACAGATCGTAATGGATCCGTCATATGGTCTAATTTGGAGCAGTGTTCAGTATGAAGTATAAGTATTTAATACTTTGTGTCAGTTGAAATAAATACAGCATATGTTTCTTGTTGTACATAGATTGATTTCTTCGTTTGCTGTAGACCAGTGCAGTATGCATATATACAAAAACAGCTACTGCGTGTTGGTTTCACACAAGATGACAAAAACGCAATAGAGTGAATAACATGTCAAATGGAACAGATCCAATTCACACAATCGGGGTGGTTAACGTTTGTTACAGTTATAACACTTGACAGCGTAGGTAAGTGTGTATCAATACCAAGTGGAATAATTTGATACGTACAGTTTTTCATTTCTGTAAAGCTAACCAAAACAAGTGTCAAATGCCATAAATTGCGTTTTTAAATAATATTTCTCACAGTATGCTCCTTTTCGTGTTAGATGGTTTCATTTTGATTAAACTGTGCTCGTACTGTATCGTGCCTTAATTTAATCACCAATCTAAACCTCATTGTAGGCTATTCCGTTGGCCCCGATTAATGCTAATATACCACTTTTCGCATCTGGCACACGGATAACGAGAAAAAGGCATTTCCGCTATACCTGATCAAGGCAGTTGATGGAACAAAATTGGCTTCGTCTTTGTCTGTGCAATAACGTTCAGTTTGTCGTCACTGCTAAACTCAGTATAAATCTGTGACCGGTCTATCTCAATGATGTGTTACTGCTCAATGATAATGAGACATTTCTTTATCACCAAAGTTAGTCGGTGAACGGGTATGTTATTTGCGTTCTATTTCTTTGGGGTTTTTGTGACGTGTTGTATGGAAAATTACAAAGCATCGAATTAGTGGGTTCTCCAGAGGACTTGTCGGCTGTGAAAATCTAATATGTAAGAACGTAATAGAGTCTGTTTCAATGTTTTGCTTTTATGAGGACCGTAGATCTTGGAACGAATTGAGAAATGGAACAGCTGCAAGAGAGTTAGTGAAAATGTTTTAACTTCATTACAAAAGGCTGGATCCAGGGCATGTTAAGATCAAGTTTTGTAGAATGGGAAATCTTGTAAAAGGTTTTTTGTTTAATGTACCAGTGGGATGAATTTACCAAATGAAAAATCCTGTAAGTACCATTAATGTGATACGAATACACCAATACATATCTTAAACGTATAAAGCTCACCATGTATATTGTGTAGAGGATACAATAAGGCAATGTAGACCTATCGTGAAGTGTTAATTTAAGCTGGTTCACACTTGTAAGATGCAATCATTTTGCTGCTACTTTTTTTATGTGATGTTTCATTCTTGGAATGCAATTAGGTGCCTATGTCTCGGTACATTAGACACTGCTTTTAAAGCACTTAGGCGCTACCACGAAGACGTGGAATTACATCGAGAACTTGTTGTTAATGGATCAATTTAGTTGTATTATATTACACTGACGGTAATATGTAACGACTGGAAAGAGGAAATCATAAGAGCAGTTTGCATATATATATATATATATATATATATATATATATATATATATATATATATATATATATATTGATAGGCGTCAGAGACGGGGAGGGGGGGGGTGTTAGCCCCCCAACCTTTTAAATAGACCTAAATGCCGAAGACGAGGAAGCGAAGACTTCAAAATCGGTGTTTTTAAAATCTTGATTTTTATGGGGCGAATTTGTTTGTAAAATAAGTTGTGATTTATAACCACTGTGTGATATTAAAGATATAAATCAACAAACGTTATCATTAAATGCTATAATTTCTTATACATGATGTCAACACAAACCCTCACATACCCTCGACTCCATTCTGATCAGCCAGTATATTTATTGTCAGACAAATTTACATTAAAATATAATCTTTTTCAACTACAAATAAATATCGTAAATAAATAACATCTCATAGGTTTCTCGTCTTGAATCGGAAGGTTAATAACATAAGCCGATCATCATAGCAAGTCCAGCACAACATCCTGTCACGTCGATAATTCCTTCTAAATTTTTCTTTAGACGGATGTTTCCTCTATTAGCAATAACAAAAGCAGCGTGTTGATTACCATGTTTTTATATATACCATTATGTATGTGTGTGCGTATATATTTCAGATTCGCCAACAGACCGATAGACAATTAATGTGAACTGCCAGTCGTGAATCATGAATTCTGTAAAAGGATGGTGGATGCACAAGACGAAGCACTCCCTGAATATACCGAAGCTTTACGTAGGGAACGACAACCCGCTCCAACAAATGCACAGCAACGTGTTAACTCCAAACAGCATCCCCGAGTTTACCATTCCGGGCATGGACACTCGAAGCCAAGATAGTGCCAGCTCTACTAGCTCTGGAGTGGACAGTTTTCCGTGCTCCATCAACACCAGTCCAGCGCGATCTCCCACTGGACGGGTCAGCCCCTACAACCTGTGCGTGAGACAAACCCATTCAGCCCCAGTGTCCCCGATTGGAGTCCGAGAACCTTGCTTGTCCAGCGGGGGATTACCCAGTGCAGAAGAGCTACGAAGCGACGATACCAACGCGGACCCCTTTTCCGTGTCTGCAATGACTTTACCCCATTTTAGAACGAAAACGTCTTACGGTTTTACCACGTTGCTGGAAACACCGCACACGCGTCGAAAGGAGTCGCTTTTTCACGATTCTGACTCGAGCCCCTCTGTGTCCCCTTTTACAACGCGAGCCTTACGTCATCGTGTAAATATTAAACCGGATAAAAAAACTGAAGAGAACACATTCCACAAGTCGGACACATCACCGCTTTTCGAATACAGACACTCTGACGAAAATCTGTCGAGGAATCACACCGGTAGTCTCAGAATTCGGAGGCACCATGCTTTGCCGCTGGGGGCGTTGAAACCAGGGAACGGTAGTGATTCAGACATTTCTCTTAAACGGTCCCCACCGCCAACTATTTCTCCGCGAAGAAGTCCAGAATTTTCACCTATTCAGCAAAGACAGAAAAGGAGTGGGCTTTACCAACGTAGGCGCTCTTCCCTCGTGTTACCGGAAAACACGGGCAAATGCAGTTCAACATCAGGCAAAGAGAAAGACAAAAACTCAAGAATTCCAAACAGGCTCTTGTTTAGGAGGTCTTCATTACCTGGGCAGAGTCTAGAGTATTCTTTATCCTCTCCCTGCGACTCCGAAAGGTTACAAAGACTCATAGCAGAATTTGGTGAAGCAAAGATTTCTGTCCAATATCTTAGCGATACCAAACAGCTCAAAGTTGTGCTTGTAAAAGGTGAAAACATTGGCGGACAATCTAAACATCCAAATAACGTGAACACGTTTGCAAAACTGTACCTGTGTCCCGGCAAACTTCAGAAACAAACGTCAAAAGTTGTGAAGCGCACGAGAGATCCCGAATACAACGAAATATTTTATTTCAAAGACCTGAGCTTGGAAGAATTGCAAGAAAAATCTCTAAAGATAAAATTTTATAACAAAACTCATAACTTAAGACGCTTGGAATATATCGGGGACTTGGAGTTGGACCTCAGCACTGTGAATTTGCAAGAGGAAACCCGCATGTGGATGGACTTGCAAGCAAAACAGGATGTGGAGGTTTGTATTGATTGTCCTCTTGAAGTATTCACTTCGCAGACTCACCAAAGTAAACTCCACAGATTGAAAATTAAATAGAACCTTGAAAAGTAATCCGTCAAAGAGTAAATCACAAACATTTAAATTTCAGGATAGTGAAATACGATAGATGAACAATCCTAAAGATTAAGAGACATTTGATATAATTTACTTTGGCTGATGTTTAACTAAGACGTGATCAACAGATTTTCCCCTAGAAAGATTTAATTTGGCGGCATACATAACGACACGAAACCCTGCATAATTACTCTTGGGAATAGATTATTGCCGGTTTTGTTCCATCTTTTTGTTCCAATGCAATTACAAATCCCCCAAATAACGGATTAGAATAAACCATTTGTTGTGATTTTTCAAAAGTTTTCCATTTATCTTGTCCCCCGGCACGTCAACTTGACACCATCTATCCCCGAGTAATTTTAATGTCGATACCCTAGAGGTCAATATGAAGTTTGTCAATTCTTAGCCGTATTGAAACGATCATCTTTTATAATATCAATATATCCGTGAAAGTAAGGGGAATTATTTGGTATGTTTAATCATTGTGTTCAATGTTTGGTAAAAAAAAAGTAAAAAAGGGGAACCACTCTGTACAATATCAGTTTTCTAAGTAAGCTGCACAGCATTGATACCACGCAATATTAAATAAACTGAAGTAGTTGAGACATAATTATTCAAGGTGGGAAGGAATTTATCACCAAATAATTAGCCTCTGAATTTTTAAAAACGGTTTTCCTGATTTGCAGTCATTTATTTTTGCCACCGCACCAAATGGTTTTCTTCCATTATTGAAAATAGTCTGTTTCTGTCCAAAAGTTTCATACAGAAGCATTTAAGAAGGTTTATAAGGGTTTATCTCAGATGTTGCAAGTCGACAAATATCAAGTGGACTTCAACGTTCAATAAAATGATAGATTGGATAGAATGCAGGAGAAAAACCCGCCTTGGATCTTTATTCAGTTTTACAAGATTTTTCTTTCATCTTACTACAACTAATATTGCTTTTAGACGATGCTGTTACAGTAAAAAAAATAATAATACTTAAAACCTCACGTTTTTGTGTGCGTGCAAAGCTTAGAAGGCAATTAGGAGAAACCCTGATTTTTTTTACTGGCGGTATTTAATAATCCTTAATACAAAATTGCCATCGACATCAACACAACATGAACCCAGGGTGTAGACGGGAAGATAATTAAACAGGGCTCTCACATGCAAATATGCGAAACCCTGAATTTCTTTACTGGGGGTCTTTAATAAACCTTTTTAATACAAAATTGCCATCGCCATAAATACAATATGAACCCAGGATGGAGACGGGAAGACAGGGCTCCCAAATACATGCGTTAGAATTACTCAAAATTAAGTCCAAATCTAAATGCTGTGCATATAATAGCTGCTTTGACTAAGAATAAATCAGTATTATAACTATTAGTATTATTAGTAGACAACTCCATTTTTGTCCTTGCTAAAAGAAAAAAATACGGAGATCAACTTTTGGCCTCAATTGAAATGAAATAGTAACCAGGAATTGAAAGCATGGATGATTGATTGCGTATACACCGCATTCAACAGTGCCCGAAGTATTTGCCAATGACAAATACGGGAATTTCCTTTTCGATCAGGGCGTTACCCGGATAAGTGGTATAAGCAATTTCAATGAAAAAAGGAAAAGATTCATCGTATGTGTCTCAGATGTGTGAAGGCTCATCAAAAGAAGATGAATCTACAAGGAGTTAATGACGTATGATAGAAGGCGTACATGCATGCTCAACATATTCACACTCTATGTCTCCTTCAAAGTCTACATCAATAGCACTATATGGTCAACTGGACTAGTTCATCGTTTTATTCTAATATAAAGAGTTGTTGCTCAGAAAAAAAGTTTTTTGTTAATATATGGGAGGAAATCTATACTTACAGCATTTAATCACCCCCCCCCCCAACCCCGCTTATATATCCTGAAAAAATACACTTACTGTAAATTTATCTGTTTATTGCAGGGTCTTGGAATTTTGCAGATTGCCACTTGTTTTGAGCCGAAAACTGAGCGCCTGACATTAACGGTAAAACAAGCGAGAGATCTGCCAAAGCAGTCGATATCCGGATATCCAGGTGAGAAAAGCAATGTCTTAAGTCCTCGCTTTGGGAGGTAGGGGATGGCAAATGGCTTTCACGCGTCTTTCAATGTGTTGTCAGGTTGATGGTTCAGAAAACGAAATCAAATGAACCGTTCATTAACAAACTGTCTCTGATTTATCTTTTCGAAAGAAAAAAACTCTCATTGCTCCATTAATTACCTCTTTTTCTTTTCTCTTTGTCATTATAACTGAACTTTTTTTGGCAGAATTCATTTAGATTCTGGTTTGTACTTTCTATTGACATAGGCCATTCAAATAACTATATTTCACTGCTTCGTCTTTCGCGCATTTTATAAGATTGATTTTTTTCCTTTCCCTCAGATCCCTATGTTAAAGTGGAAGTGACCCAGCCAGGCCGGCCACCAATGAAAGAACAGACGCGGGCACGGAAAGGCTCTCGCTGTCCTGTGTATAATGCCTCGTTTGTGTTTCACATATCCCCGAAGTTCGAGGATCTGAACTACACTACAGTAACGCTTACCGTGTACGACCACCAAAACCTGAGGAGTGATATACCTCTCGGGCAAATCTGTTTAGGATATGGCTCCACCGAAGATTTGGAAATGTCCTACTGGGCCACGGTACTTCAGAGCCCCGATCATGAATTCAAAGAGTGGTTGGATCTGAACGAAGTGCAGAAACATTCCACATAACTAATGCTGTTTATCATATTTTTTTTTTAAAAAAAAGACGTAAAACCCCACGTTGAAGGTTTTGATGCCTTTTGTGGCGAATTGCGAAGAAATGTTGTTGAAACTTTATGATTAAACAATTGATAGATTTCTATGATGCGGTGGAACTATGCATTGAAGCTATTGTGGGTAAGGTTCTTACCAAAAAAACTGAAAAAAACGTTTTATTTATAACATTTTATCTACTTTTATACAACAGTTGCTGTATATTGTGGTGATACTGATTAAGCACACAATTAGCAGAATAAAACATTTCTTAAAGAATGCTTTAATGTGTTTGTCACTATGTACAGATCAAACAGTTCAAACTTCAGTTTCCTTCGAGACTGTCGGTATATACATATTTTGATTTGGTCTTTCGCTTCTGAGATCGTCAATTTGAGCCATGCGTCTCTCTTCAGGATGACTTTGAGATCTTTTTATTTTACGTTTTTTCCTCAATTTTAAAAAAAGTATCACCGAAGCTAACACAAGCATGAAACTTCCACCCACGGCGATGAGAACGATCCCAGCAGGTCGATTCACACGGGCGACGAGGACTATCCCTACTACAACCTTGGCACAAGAAAGGAAGACCACGTAAACAACATTGTTATAGAAGAAAATTGCAATGTTGCTAAAACTTCTTCGTTTTGTCTTCACGTTGTGTTGGCCAGGCAACTGTTCCGGGACTTCCATTATACGTTGCTACTTGATTAAACCAGTAATCGCATGGCCTAATTTGTTCCAAGGTAATCCACATTTGAACCGTGTCATCCAAACACATACAGAGAGGATCGTAATAATCATTTGTAGCCTGGGAGTAAATGGGGGATAGATACTGTGTTTGTCAGTATGTAATCAGCAGCATAATGCCCCTACTGCGTCTAGTTTGCAAATGAAGTTCGGGTCAATTGCAATCAGTTGAATTAGCCGGCAGCATGCATAATAAAAAAACATATTATTGATGATACTCTTAAAATTACAGTTCATGTAGGACTGTATGCGTACGTGTTTAAACAGCAAGGCAGCTGGCATACGTCAGCCAGTGATTGCCAGATGATGTCTTCTTTTTTGTAGATACCCGGTAGTTCCGATTATGAAAATTATTAAGTTGTGGTTATCGTTGTTCAGGATACACAAGTATCAAATCATTGGAACAGTGAGCCTATGTATGTTAACATTGAAGGAGTTGTTCCTTGATACAGTTGCATGTTCATATATGGCGGCTGATATGATGCTGATCATTCAGATATTTCCTTGTTTAAACCGCCAGTACATCAGTTCATTCTATAGCCGAAGCCTGTATACAGTAGATGTTACTCACCTGCCTTTAAATTTAAAAAAATCTTAAGTGAACTGATGCAGGTAAGCACCAAGTATAGCACCGCCGTTCCTGTTTCCATCGGAGCACAGTTTATACAACTAGGTCGCCTGCTCAGGTGTGTTTGTTTACCTGCAGGTAAAGGAGAAATTACTTTTTAAGACAGTTTCGTATTTCTCCTCATCGATCCCAGAACTTATGCATGTATATACTGTACGCATTAAGAAATTTCCAAAAGTTATATTTTGGCAGTCTACATTTCCTGCAAAGCTACTAATCTCCGTGGCGGATTTACTAGTAGACGGAAGGGGGGGGGGGGGGGGGGGGGGGGGGGGGGGGGGGGGGGGGTCAGGGTACATTAATGGCTTATCTTGCCAGTGACATGACATGACCCGTAAGGTGCTGCCGCCAGTCAGCCAAAATAAGCACTAAAATGCAGCAGAGGGGAGGGCATGTAAAACTGGCCCCAGGAAGTAAAATTTCACTCTGATATGAAAAATAACACATCAAATTAAAGGTAAATGAACAAATTTATTTCTAAAATTTATTTCAAAATTTTCAAATGATCCAAAATTGAAAAATAAACTAATTTTTCTCTTAGATGCAAATCTTCTTGATTCAAACTTGCTAAACAAGGAAGGCCGGAAGTGCCGTATAACCTAAAGGTTACAAACCACTATTAAAAATCCCATTCACTTCCATTGTAACGTTTAATTCTCTTAAAAATATTTCCCATGCATCAACAAACACAACACTTCAGGTTTAAATACTTCTACTCAAGGCCTAAACAATATTAAAAAATCAGGGTACATTAATGGCATAGCTTGGCAGTGACAATGACATGACCCGTAAGGTGCTGCCGCCAGTCAGCCAAAATAAGCACTAAAATGCAGCAGAGGGGAGGGCATGTAAAACTGGCCCCAGGAAGTAAAATTTCACTCTGATATGAAAAATAACACATCAAATTAAAGGTAAATGAACAAATTTATTTCTAAAATTTATTTCAAATTTTTCAAATGATCCAAAATTGAAAAATAAACTCATTTTTCTCTTATATGCAAATCTTCTTGATTCAAACTTGCTAAACAAGGAAGGCCGGAAGTGCCGTATAACCTAACAAACGTATCATATCTCCACTGCCAGACCAGACCCCTGCTTCAACCCCTTAGTGCTGAGTGCCAAGCGGGGAGACAGCAGGTACCATTTATAGAAGTTGGCGATGCAGTTTCAAATAGAATTGTTTTCACTTACGTTCGTAAAAAAAAAACAAAAAACAAAAAAACAATATAACCACTCTGCATCTCTACCATCTAAAAGCGACCCACGTTCAGGAGAATTAGAAATTTCTATAGGGGGAGATTGAGTACTGGCCAACATATAATTCCTAACACGGGTTATCATAACATCGGCGATGACACAGTGGTAAGGACGTCTGGTTCCCAAATCGGAAGTGTCGGGTTCAATACTTTCGACCTAATGTATACTTTTAGTAAAGTGTGTTTTAAATATTTTAATTACAAGGTAAAGAGTACAGGTAAATACGCCAAGAAATGCACTTGTCATTGTGTCCTCGTCGGTGGCGCAATGGGTAGCGCACCTATATGGTTACGAAGCCTTCTTCAACGCCGACAGACACGAAGACGCCTGGAGTAGGTTAGGTGTAGGTCAGATCTAAGGTGTAGATCAGCCTAGGAATAGCCTAGGAGTGAGCTAGGAGTAGGAATAAAACTTAGAAAACCAAATAGGCATTGAGATATAAGTTAGAAAATCCAATATGCATTGACAAAAAAAATGAAGTTATTGCATTTTTTTTACCAGGACAGGTGTGGTGCAGTGTGAGACCTCTGGCGCATGGAGCTACCGAGGGTGTTGCGGTTTTTTTTTAATTTTTTTTTAATAAAAAGAAATAAATACTGAAGGTGAGCAGTGCTGCGGTTTGCTTTTATTTGTTGCCGTTACGCACGTCCCAGTCTCATGTACTCCTTCAAAGTTTTCGAGATTTTGTTTGTTCAATATATTAGAAGACTCTGCTCTGTTTGCTTGGGGAAATCCAAAAAATGTTAACAGTACTGCCCCCCATTCTATTTCTGACAAAATTCACCCCAATGGTCCCCTCTTGAAATTAGAAAATTTACTAACTGAATCATAGTTCTTAACCGTACCAAATGGCACCGTTCACCCTATAAAATATCAAAATTTTTCTGAGCCCTGCAGCGGGCCCCGAACCCCAAGCCATGGAAGGAGTGGGGAGGGTCGACTTCGCATCTGCGGACACCTTCTTCAAATAATCCTGGATCCGCCCCTACCCCCTCCAAAAAATAAAAATAAAAAAATAAAATAAAAAAAAATAAAATAAAATAAAATAAAATAAAATAATAATAAATAAATAAATAAATAAATAATAAATAAAAATTCTAAAATGTTTTAATGGGAAAGGTGACGTTATTCACGACTTTAAACAAAATCGTAAAGGAATGGGATAAATCATCAAATCTAATTGCAAAGACAGGTTGAGTAATGATTCGTGAGTAGGAGAAATTGTAAATTTTCCCAAGGAAAATTCATTTGGCCCAGTTCCTTTTTATCGACAATGAATACGATGTTAAATACTCCACAAAGGAAAATTCCATGAAGTCACTGTTTTAATTACAAAATTATTTGCGTTATAAAGCCTATAAGCGTTTTTCTTTCTTTCTTTTTTTAACGAGATCTTTACTTTGCTCTCTCTCTCTCTCTCTCTCTCTCTTTTACAAACATATAAGTCGTATAGACTAGATAAAAACATATCAAGAAAATTTTAACAGAGAAGAAGGAAACAGCAGAGACGAAAGATGAATCCTGGCGAAAAACACAATCATTAAACTGCCAAATGACACACCTTTGTATTCTACACATAGCTACTGGGCAAATGTGAAACACAATCATTGCTGTGCTCGACGCACCTGTCGAGCTCTCTTGTCGCAATCTTAAAATAAACATGTTGTCTAAAACCAAGCATAATGTTGCGGAACGATATTTTTCAACTTTAAAAAATGAGATACATTAGTAAATGACATGTTCATTTGGATAGCAAAAAAAAAAAAAAATACATAATGCCTGAATATATTTATTCCACTGTGGTGAAATTAAAAATAACAGAGAAAACACAATCTCTGTCAGAGGTCAGACTTCGATCCATGTTTGTTGTTACCACATACCACCGCCATAATGGAAGCTGTGAGGTGACGGAAGTTTTTCCGCGAAAACTCACACATTTTATTCCGTCCATTTGACTCTCTTACGCATTGGCAGCTAAGAAAGACAGGTGGCATTGTTAAGACCACCGAGCCACTACAGTAAACAAGCATGAAGATGAAGTATAGCCTGGTTTTGGGATTGATATTTCGATCAGGTGTTTTGGTCATAAACATGAAATACAACTTGCGGTCTCAGTTTTTTTCATGATGACGTCCTCGGATAACACAACTGGCCTTAGTACGGTGGGGGAGGCTGTGACCGAAACAATTACCACCACTACAACTGGTACTCCCGGATGGATAGACTGGGGCTATCTCGGCCCGGACGACGCAGCATCGGGCTCACTGACTCCCGAAGATACTTCGTGGATGGCCAATTTTACCAAGACCGATGCGAGTCAGCTGGCCGCAAGGACTGCCTTCTTAGGCTTGTTCATAGTGGTGGCCTTTGTTGGCAACTGTGTATTAATTGCCACAGTGTCTCAAAGTAAACGTTTGAGGAGATCAATGTTCAATATATTCATCATCAACATGGCTGTGGTGAATTTATTAGACTGTGTTCTCAACATGCCTCTCATTCTGGGAACCACTGTGAAAGAGGAGTGGGAATTCGGTCATTTCATTTGCAAACTGAATGCGTGTGGTATACAGTTAGTCTCTACAGAGAGACTGTTTTCTTTGACTGTGATGGTATTTGACAGGTGTGTGGCAATATTAGACTCGGCAAAATATTTCGAGCGGATGTCTCGATTTCGCGTCAACATGATAATTACGTATTCATGGGTGCAGTCCATTCTTTTTGCCCATGTGATACTTTATGTGACTACCATTCCGTCCAAATTATATCCAAGCCGTTACTTGTGCTCAATAGGAGAAAGTACACTAGCATACATAGCGACAACATCGGTAGTATGTTTTATTATACCATTCATCGCTATTGTAGTGCTATATTTTGTGATAATCAAGAAATGCGTTGCAGAGAAACTCCAAAATAAGATGATGTTACAGAATCATCAGTATACAGATTCAGCCTTGGATGAGCCAGTCATCTGGAGAGAAGTGCGAGGTGCAATTTACGTTGGCATTTTAGTTATTTTGTGGGGGATTTTCGAAGGACCATTCTTGTGCATTAACTACATAGAGCAATTCCAAAAGTCTGTTGAACTGAAACCCACTTCAACTTTATCTGTCTCCTATCCATATGAGATTGAGCTAGTGTTCACATGGATGAGAATGAGTTATCCAATTTGTCTCCCATTTGCTACATTCTTCTGGAGAAAGGAGATTTGGCAGAAGTTTAAAGACCTCATTCTATGCAGGAAAAGCAATCTTGTGGTGGATGTTACTCCTAGGGTGGAAAAGGAAAAGGAAAAAGAAAAGGAGCGTGAAAAGAAACTGCTAGAGAAAGAGGCCATGATGCTGAATGCCAGCTCTAGTTTCAATGCCCCTGTTCTCTTTGCCACTGCCAATGGGTTGCATGTAAGAATGTTTGTGAATGGTGAAGAGGATGAAATGTCGGAGTCACAAGGAAGTGTTTTAGGTGACAATCTTCTCTTAGCTCAGGAGGTCATTAAAACATCTCGTTCACAAAAGTGCGATGTTGATGGTTCAGCTGGCACAGTGAACAAAATCCCCAATGATGAAGATACAAGTGACTATGACTCTCAGAGTGAACTTGATCCATTTTCTGTGTCTAATCCCGTCTCTGTGAAAAGCATTGAAAAGAGCCACGACAGACAAAAGTCAAACTCCAGCAATAGTACCAGTAGCACATCACGGGAAGTCACTGAGAATGCTGACAACAAAGTAAAAGAAATGGAGATGAAGCAAATTTTAAATGCCTCTGGGAGGCAAAAGACGAGGAAAAAGAGTCAGAGTTCTGCAGCTGTTGAGAAACTGGACTTGGGAGAAGTAACCGAGGGAGCTAGCAAAGTTGATGAAGCGGAGGATGCCAAATTAGACTCTGGCCGTGGAACAGGAGAAAGTTCAAACAAAAAACGGAGACCAAAACTAGAAACAACTGATAGTCCAGAAACCAGACTTCCTAAAGACAGAGAAGTATCTAAAAATGGAGCAAAAGAAACTCATAAACAAGATGTCACTGTTGACATAAGTAATGCTTCAGATTCTCCTAATTTGGTGTCAACCGCAGAGGTGAAAAAACCCAGACCCAAGAAAAAGAAAAAAACAAAGATACTCGTCCATGAAGAAAAGGTTGAAATGTCTTCAGTGAAAGAGACAAATAATATCGATCCAGGCATCCCAATGTCTAGAAGACCACCACCCAGACTGAAACCCCTGGATCATTTACCAAAATCAGACAATTCTGTGCCATCTATTTTAAACAATTTAGAGAGTGATCTGACATTACAAAGGTCACCTGTTGACAGCATTACTGGAAACCAGGTTCAACCAAATGGAAATATTGTTAGCAAAGAAACTGTAAACCATGAACCCGACCAAGAATATCACACAAAACCAAACTCTTTGGAAAAGCCAGCGAAAGTGAAAGCCAATAGAACAAAACCTAGACGATCAAGTTTGTCGCCTGATGAGCCGAAAAAGAAGAAAAATCGCCGTCACAACAGTTGTGATTCAGAATCTTCTCTACTTCAAATGTCTTCTAATTCAGATGACATCCGTAACCTCAAAGCACTTGCAGAAGAAGAAGAAGTCAAAATGAAAAAGAGGTCTAAATCTGAAAGTCAGCAAGACTTGCTGGATGGTGCATCACCAAGATGACAAACAGTGAGTAGCTTATAATTTATTTAAATAAACCAGTTTTAAATTGATGTTTATATAAATAAATTTATACATGACACTAGGCTAGAAAAATAAGTGAGTTCAGTTCAGATAAACGGCAAACAAAAAAACATGCACAACATATTGATTTCTGCTTCCTATAATTGGACCCATGTCAGACTCTGGTATTTTAATTTACCTGCAGCAATTTATTGATCAGCAAAGCACTTTGCATCTGAACATCATTTCAATAGATCTGTAGACTAAAACACACCTGTAACCTAAAGTAGACTGAACTAATGCTGTGTCAGGTTGTTGAGAAATGTAAAGATATCTATAGGTTTGGTTAGAAAAACATGAAATATGCTGTTATTAATTGCTATTTGTCATGAAATTGGTGCAGGGTTGTTATTCCACCACAATAGATTAAAGTCATAATAACTCTTCGTTTTGGCCAAAAAGTGGATTTTCCTGGAAAAAAACGGCAATTTTCCCGTACTTACCAATGGCCAACGACCCCATTCCTGCATTCAAAGTTAATCCAGGGTTTTTTTCCTAAACGTACGGTTTTTTGTTAAAATCACTTAAGAGATTTTAACTGACGGAGCTCTCTCTGACATTGCAAAGTCACTGGTGACCTACTTAAAACCGCGGGAAAAGCTGACAACAACAACACTATATAAGATTCATGAGATATATTCGTCTTTTTGTTAAAAATGCATTTATATCCACAATGTGTGCCATTCTGGGCTTTTCGTTATCCGACGCACTGTACAAAAACTCGCAACTTACATCTGAGGGTTTCCCGCCATGTTATTTTGGTCTCGAATGAACGCGAGAATCCGCGTGACACCATTACGTCATTAGCAACGAATGCACTTGTCGACCGGAAAAAAGGGATCGAAAGCCCTATTGACAAGCACAGATTTTAGTTTTCCTACAATAACGGCCGTTTTAGTGGTAAAATACAATAGAATATATTTCCATGCGTTGTTTACAATGTATTTCATGCGGATTTTTGAATCTCAAAGGAAGAGTTATTATTGCTTTAATTCCACTACAATAGAAATGTGTCAAAATGACCCCTGGTTGACCAGTACATGACAGATTGATAGAGAACACAGTAGGGAGCTACTTATTAGTAAAGGCTTAAGAACCAAGGGTACTGAATAACTTGAAGGTGCATGATAATGATAACTTCGTATAATTTATCTTTGAGCAGGAGCTGACTTAAATAGAACTTTCTGATTATTTGCCATAGCTAACAGTGTTTCATATTTTGTTAAAATATGCCATCAATCTGATGTTTAAGCTGTATTGAAGACGGACCTAAAATAATGTAATAAGAACATGAAAATAAAAAACTCCAGCTGGAACATACCATTGATTGAAACTTGCTCAGCTCTGTATTTTAAAATTAGCATTCATAACTTCATAAGTGACCCAAGCGTTGAAAAATTGAAAAGGGTTCAGTTACATGAAAATGAAGTGTTGTTCTTGTGATTATTATTAATCTCTGTTTTGGCAGTGCAGTCATGCAGAGCAGATCCTGAGTATAAAACTTTTTGTTTTTAAATAGAAGCTGGTGTGAAAAGCTCATAGTTTGACAAACGCCAGTGAAGCAAACTGTTATAACCCTGCATAATACTAGCTTACTGCATTTACTGCAGCATTGTGAAGTTTTGTATTGTCCTGGATTCTCTACTGAGCATGCTAGTAGTTGTGCAGGTCATGATAGCATAACCCAGGCATTCATATTGATCCATTGAATAGCGTGGGTATAGGTTCTTTTGAGCCTTAGGATTTTAATGTTTTTTACGGGAGAGAAAAAGTGACACAAGCTTCTTGTGAACTAAATACAATAAACCCGTTTCTTTATTGCAGTTTAAATCAGGTTGAATTATACTTCAAGTGTGTAAATATGGAATTTTTGACAAATATGATCAAGACTCGACATGAACTTATATAACCACCTGTCCAAATTTGAATCCAGCCTTTCCAACAAAACCAATATTTTTCCCATTCATATCTGTCAGTGAACTTGGTAAACTATCATGTATAAAGCCCCCTTTACACTGGACGGCGTCCCTTCTACGTCCAGCAGTTCGGCCCCATTTGAGAGTTAAAGAATTATAATACTTTACGTGCCGACAACTGGTCGATCATTGAGCATTCATTCTGATACCAAATCAATGCTCGTGCCTCCTTATTAAGACCACAGCGATGCCAAATTTCATGGTCGCAGAAAGGACGCCGTCCAGTGTAAAGGGGGTATAATCAAGAATGTATTAGTATTAACGTCATAGGACCCATATTTGACAGCTCAATATATTGGACACTTTGTGTTTATTCCCCTTTGTTTAATTTATTTGAAGAGATCAAGTGTACATTGCATGTACAAACTTTTTCTGTCACAGGAGCACATTTTTTTGCTTTAAAACTTCATACATGGATCATTATGGATAAGAAAATTTGTTTTCAATTACTCATAAAATATGACCTGTCTGTTGGACAGCCCATCCTGCAACTTCACCTGTTCAAACTGAATTTTTACTTCTGTCCTCAGTACTTATTTTAACTTATAATATATGTGTGATGCTCACTATAGCTCTGTCCGACAGGCATCAGTATTGAGGCCTGATGATAAAATGTCAGAATTTTTATGGTCACTGGTCATATGCCTTTTAAGTCCAGACTACAATGCAGGCAACTAAGCCATTAAATGGTCATTCTTGCTGCCCCCAAAGTGAGTTCATGGATGTCATTGGATTTTGGACTTTTCTGTGTGTTTCCTGCATAGGTTTTTTTTTTCAAGAAAAACAAGGTTATTAAATCTCCATGATATGTATCCATAAAGAAAAAGGCTTCACATCTATATTTAGGATAATTGCAAGTACTAGTACCAGTGCATAGTTCTTTTGCTATTATTAACCATACTGACTCATTTCATTCAACAGATAGGTTAATTATTTTGGCCTACACTCAACATGATGGAGGAATAAGGTTGATATTAGGGCCAATGAAAAATATTGTAATACAGTTTGCAAATAGCAACATGCTGGGATATGGACGCTTTACCTTGTAGCCCTGTTTGCTCGACTCGACCGAATCTCAAGTTCAACAAAGGTGGACCCATGTGTTTGTCTTGTGGTAGGGACGCAGTGTGGCGTGTTGTATTTTTATTTATTTATTTATTTTTTTGCAAGTCATATGTGACAGTTATTTAAAGTTTTAGTCGGTACCTTTTTGATATCTTTATTTTCCCAATTTTTATGACATAGGCTGTTTAAAAGATACTGTAAGGTATGTGTTCTGTTTCAGGTTGGGGTATAGCATGAAACCCAATAATAGAGGTTTACCAGATACTTACATTTTCTTGGTCTGTTGGACTGTAGAAGCCAGTCACCCTTCTATACTGTTCTTTTTGAAATTTTCACCTGTTTTGGAAAACAAGCTAGTGCTTCATACAGGCATATATGAATTGGCAAACATTATTTTTTTTTGTTCTTGTTGAGTTTCAGTGCTTGCCTAACCCAGTGTAAACAGAAAGCAATCATTGGCAGTGGGCAAACCTTGTCATAACTTGCTTCCACAGAGTTTGTTTTGCACAAAAATATCGATGAAAAGAAAAGCCCTACTTAAATTGGCCTTGTTAGGTGTATTGCCCTTGAGAAGAAAAAAAAACAGATTAAAGCATACCATTATGTAAATAGTCTAAAACGGTCCAATAATAGAATCTGTTTTCTGCGGGGGAGGGAGCGAGTTAGTAAGTTAGTTGAACATTAATGGGGCAGACGGTGATCGACTCAAAGACAGGGAGAGATGGAGCTGGAGAAAGAGATGAAATTAATAATAAAAGAAAGTCAATATTTGGACAAAGGCAATGCCCATCATGACTTAGCAAATAACTTTAAATCCTTGTCTAATTCTGTATCCAAAGGATTTAGGCCCTTGGAGTTTGGGTTCTTTATATGTGACAAAATCATGACAATATTCCTTGGCATAAGTAATGTCCACACAATAATTGATTGTTACACCCGGTCTGCCTTCAAAGTGCTTTCATGAAATATGCATAATACTTTACCTGTGCCATTAAACTTTTAGCTGCAGAGATCAATGCAGCTGTTTACTCTCTGTTCAACTTTGAGGACTCAGAAGTGTTAAGCATGGGGCTTAAATGCCCATGCACCTATTATTACCCATGTATTGGGTTTTATTGTAATTTCAAATGGAAAATCAGTCCAATATCAGTCAGTCAGATCCCAGCTCAACTTCTGCTAAAATTATTTAAGTTACAATGCAAAATATTTCTTGTTAATAATGTATCCATGATGAAACATTTTTCATTTTTATCACCAGGATGCTTAGGAAGAGTTCTTTTATGTTTTTCTGTCCCAGATCAGGGACTGTGGCAAAGATAAGCTGAATGAGTAATGTTTACATAATGGGAAAAGCTTGCACATACATTCACTTTCATGCCAATCATTGTAGACTGTTGCTGAAGATGATCAAGATATATTGTTATAGGAATCTTTGGCTAACAAGTGTCATCGTGTTTCTTAGGCTGCCAAAAAATAAAATAAGAGTAAATATAAGAATAAGCTCCTTTTAAATCATTCTGTCCTTATTATAGTTCGGAATGGGGAAATGTTTTGGGGCAAAGTTGTTTTGATGGTTTAATTTTAAATGATGTCTTACCTGATTTATTTTTTTCTTTCAGGCTTTGTCAAAAAGGAGGGAGACTTGGACTTGCAGCCTTGACACAGCCAAGAAAATACTGGAAGCTTTGAGATGAGAAAGATGGATGAGACCTTTATAAGGAGGAGGAGTGGAATTAGCAACAGGGTTGCCATAGAATTGTATACCTAAATGCTTCTGATAATACTTTATCTCATTCATTTCACAATAACAAAATAATCAGGACTTTATATGTCCCTTTTTAAAGAAATTGATAGGACAAGTCTTGTACTAAGGTTTTTCATAATACTTAACACAAGCTACATTTTGCTTATGTATATAGCAAAATGTAGTGTATTTACATGTATTTAAAGTACAGTATGTATATTGAACTTTATCATATTAGCTATCAGGCAGCATATTTCGTGTTGAATCACCGTAACAGAAATGAAAAGGATTAGATGTATGAATGATTAATGTAGTGAAAAGGGTGTTTCTTTATACCCATAGTACTGTTATGTTGTAGTGCGTCTTCCTTCATTACAGTGTTAGTAGAAAGTTGTAAGTGTTACTACTGTGTTAGAGAGATTGTCCTCTGTCTGCCTGTCTGTCCATCAATCCGTCCATCATAAAAATGTACTTCAATTATTGAGGGGGGATTTTGTTCATCTGTCCATCCCTCAAATATACCTCATCTGAGTTACTATAAAAGGATATAAGTTCTTCAAAGGGTGCAGGTTATAAGTATCAATTTTTACAAGAATTCAAAGGAAGAAGAAAAATATGACATCAAGTAATAAGAGGTTTAGAGCTTAGACCCCATTTCCATAGATAAGTTCGATCTACTTTAGATCGACCTAACTCCCTGGGGGTTCACGCTAAATATAGCTGTCAGCCAAGCGGACACGAAAGTTAATTACCCTCTTACAGCTTGTAGTAGGCGGGACGGACATTTAAGCCGGATTATCTGACAGTAATCTAGTGAGACTCCCCGCGGGGATAGATCGATCTAAAAGCTCTGGGAATACAGCCTTAGAGTTTAAGGAGCTTTTGAAGGATCTTTCAGGAATAAGGATTCCTTGTTTCTTTTTAGTTTGTAAAATGTTTACAGCTGGGCGAAGCAGTTTTAGTGATATGAAGGGATGAACCAAAACAGCTTCATGTCTCCCACTGAGATTTTTTTAAACCCTGGAACAATGCAACAGCAGAGGTTCTGAAGTATTACTGATATGCTGTCATTTTTTTCAGGGACTGATTTGATCTTCTAGCGCAATGTATGTAGTCTTTACATCAGTTTGACATTTTTAAGTAGGTAAGATTGTGAACGGCTGTATTGTCAGACTGTCAGACAGCTCCAGGGAGGCACATGGGAAAGGAAAAAATAGAAGTGCTCTTACTCCTGTTTAGCAGTTCATGTGCTTATGGTAATAGAGTAGTATTGTAGACCTCTGTACTAGGTGACTGCATATGAGACTAGGAAACGTGTTAGAATTTGAGGTTGGGCTAATCTTTTAGCAGTAAGGGTGATACTCTGTGCCAGATATGTCGCTTTAGAAAACTATCCCAAAGTAATAAACATAGTGAGTACATCCTGTTGCTAGAAGATGGTTATTTTATAGAACTAGAGAGAAAGCCACCATAAAAAAAAATATGTGAATAAATTCTTTAAATTTTGTTTAATGCAACACAACACTTACATGTGTGCCATAGTTTCTGACTTCAGTATCTCCTAAATCTCTTAGGACACATTCACAACAGATGATCCACGGACTAACGGAACATCTGTTCTGAGTGGGGCTTAAGTCTCGGTTGATTTCATGCAAAGTCACAAGACTTTAAGATATCAGATGATTACCATTGGGAAAGGCTTGTTTTGTCCTTTATACACAGTACCATTCTTTGTTATTAGACTGAACCAGGACTTCCAGAATTGGCATGTTACAGGCGAGTGTCTGGTTTATGTGAGTTGGCTGTATGTGCAAGGTCTGCTGTACTAATAATGTCACCATCTAGTTGCCCTGCCGTCTATTCCTAAAACAGCCTAGCCTTTTTGATAAGATTTGATACAAGGCAATTTTTTTTCCTCTGTAAATACTCCAGGTAACACCAGGGTTGGCTTGAGTTCATGTTAACCATCAAACACCTTCGACTTTTCACTAGTACATTTTAAAATCGTTTCGTTCCAAATGCCAATAAGAGTGTTGGATGGTTTGTGATTGATGTCTTTGTATTAAACATAAGGGAAAACATCTTCATACTATGTGTAAACAGCATATCAATACTTGCTCTCAGCTTTAATTGGGATACACCTTGGTAAAGATCAATAAGAAATGTAGAGGAACTTATTTGCCTGGGTCCCCTAGCTGCTATTTGCTCTGTAGTTTGTCACACAAATTATGCAGTCAAATCAAGCTAGGGCATTATCATATGTCAAGTTTATTATGCAAGTGATTTATTCAAATGGACCAGGATGTGCTACGCTAATGTAAATAGATGATATATATACAGTATACAGGGTATGGTTTATTACTGCCGAGTATTATGCATGCCAGGGCCATAAGTCAAAACATAATAGGTGGTAAGCCATTACCTTAACTTGCAAAAGATGTCTGCATGATGCTAAATGGTTGATATTATATAAGAGGGGTTTTTATTTCTGTATTATCAGGTCCTCTTTTAGTGGGGAATTTAAACGCCAATGAACCTGCCTCATCATTTGTGATTTTTACCAACCATTTTCATATTGCTTCCACCAATTGGTACAAGTGCAAAAATTAATTTAAAGTTTCAGCTGTTCCTTACGAATATTGCTAAGGATTGAGTCCCATGTTTTTGCAATGTATTCTGTGATTGTAAACCACGCCCCTCTTTACATTTCTGTTATAATTTTCTTTCCGTCCATGAACATAAATGCCTCATACCTGTGCTTGTAGTATGTATAGGCTCGAGTAATGTTTGTGGTAGTCAGTGTTAAGAGAGAAAGGAATAGTTGTAGTCATTTGTTATTTTTTGTGTTTGCATTTCGAAGGTCATGCTTGCTTGTGTTGCTTTTGTTTAATGATGCAAGAATTGTGAGCAAGGTGATTTTTTTTATGAATGCTACAATGTGTTATTATGCGAAGTTAAAAGACCGCAAGAAAAAAAGGAATTTTACAATTTAGATATTTACTAAGATATAATTAAAATACAATTAAGCAAGCATAATACTAAATTTTTTTTTTTTTTTTTTTTTTTTTTTTTTTTTTTTTTTTTTTTTTTTTTTGGTGATTTGGACTTTAAACAAGTATAAACATTATTGGTAGGCTATACAATTTATTTTCATTTTTGTTGTACACAATAGCTTTCAAAGCTATATTTTTAAGTCTGTTGATATTGCTAAAGGAATATATATATAAATGTGGTAGATGTTAGATATAATGGAATTTATATAAAAGGTTGTGCATCAGTATATTTAAAAGGGACCAAGGTTGCTTCTTTGCAAGAGTGAATCCTATGTTCTTTATCTTTTGTAAGATATTTTTACATCATGAAATATTTTGGTGTCATAGCACCTGCTTATTATAATGGTGTAGTGTCAAAGCTCCATGTGGTTTTGTACATTATTTCTATACTAGAAGATAATAAAACCAAAAATGGAATAAGAGAAAAAATAATAAAATGAAATTTTAATCAACATCTTGGCATTTTGTTTTGCATTATTGTTACTATATTTTTTCTTTCTTTTGGTATACAGTAAAAAGGTTTATTTCTTCAATTTTGTACGTATTTGTGCCATTTTCACAAGTATGCTTCTCATCCTAACCTAAAATGTCAATATCTGTGCGTCAAAATTTCAAATTCCTGACTTAATGATGGCTCGGTCAGACACACACTTCCATAAAAGCAAGTTGGTTCACTTATCTATAAAAGAAAAGCAGTGGCAATTATTTTTAGTATTATATAACATGAACACAAAACATCACATCTGTAAAAATAAGTAAGCATGTAACCATGCATGTCCCTCCAACAAAACCATGTAAGTTATATACCATTAAAATTCATATATTTGTAACTTATATTGGCAACAAATCTGTGCATTTTTACAGAAAAAAAACCTATAAAAAAACCTATAAAAAACCTCTAAACCTTCATACAGAGTAAAATGGATATATAGGTATTACATTTACACCTATGTTAAAAAATCTGCTTAAAACAAAGTGGGCAAAATGACAAAATCGAGAAAAAAAGATTCCCTGATGTAACAAATAATGCATTATGCTTGTAAAAATAAGCAACCAGTGGGCACCAAGTTGAAAAGCTAAGCAATGCATGACTTTCAAGAAATCGTAAAGCGTAAACTTAAATTTTCATGAGTCAGTTTTTATATCAATTATAAATGCGTATTAGCACCTCTCTGACCGGTTCAAAGATTTAATTGACTTGGGTAAAATATTCCCTTGAACCCTCTAGAGTTGGCGTGATGGTGGGGGAGTCTGGCTGCCAGTTGGCAGGACACACTGAAAGATGAAGTTTTCTTGTTTAATAATAGCTGCTATCCAAATCATCTTTGGTAAACCACAATTTATATTTTTAAATAAAAATTTTTTAATTTAAAAATTTTGTAATCTCAGATGAAAAATTTGTCATTATTTTAATAATTATGTATCTTATAATGAAATGATATTCAAAACAATTATCTATAAAATGTCAATAATTACCACAGGTTTCAATACAACAAACTTTGTAACAACTGGTATTAATAATAAACTTCTTGCAAAAGTCAGGGAGGTTGCCCTCTACAACATGCAATTTCAGTACAACAAACTAGTAAACAGCTGGTACATGTAACTTACAACTACCTAACTCAAATATGTGTTTTCTCACTTAATACGTAATACTTATATTTAAATTCTCACCTTCGCCATGTTCCTCTACAAACTGAAAAGCCTGCACCGTTCTCAATGCTTCATCCACTGACCTCCCCACAGGCAAGTCATTCACTGTCATATGTCGCACCAGGCCATTAGGATCTATTAAGAAAAGACCCCTGAAATTAAAAAAAAAATTATAATATAATATTAATTAAGCAAGATTCATGTTGCAATCCACAACCTTAAATATAAATATTAGTAAATAAATGAAATAAAGAAAAGCATTTTTTAACAACTTATTTTTTATATTTAATACAATTCCATAAGCATATTGTCAGTCCCCCTTGGGATTCAATGTATTGTATATCACAATCTAAATTTTCCACCTAATTTGGCCATTTAATAGTTGAAGGGATTTGAGAAAAAAGTTACTAAAATTTAGTGCCTAAATATCACTCATAAAATACCTATAGAAAGTACTGACCTCAATGCCACACCTTTCTCTTCCAGAAGCACTCCGTAGTCCGTGGCAATGGTTTTCTTAAAGTCAGACAAGAGTGGATATTTGCACTCCCCTAGTCCTCCTTCCTGTAAGAGAAGTACTTCCGTTTTCAGTACAGTATTTGTTAATCTACTACAACCAAATCAAGATGGGGGTTGTCACAGAAAATGTGTCTTAAACTGGAAGCAAAATTACAAAGTAACTTTTATTCTCACATAGCTGCATGGTTATAAACTTAAAGCTGTATTTGTAAGTAAATTTTATATAGAATTCTCCTGGAATCTGAAACATCATTTTTAACATATTCAAAAATGACTTACCTTTTTAGGTGTGTTGATCCATGCCAAATGACTAAATACTGAATCTGTTGATACCCCAATCACTTCTGTGTTTATGGCATGAAACTCTGCAATCCTGTCACTAAATGCAATCAGTTCAGTTGGGCAGACAAATGTGCTGAAATAAGGAAAGGTAACAAAAATAAAAAGAATTACAATCAAATATAAGCTTTCAGTGTTTTTTTTATCATATCTTTTGGACAACTATTCTTTTAAAAATACCAAACAGGTTCAAGCATGTTTTGTCAATCAAAGCTCAATATAAGCCAAGTGCATGCTGCAGTGAATACTTAACTATGTAAAATTGACTTAACAATTATAAAACCAAAATTATTGTGCACACAAAGAAATTATTGAAGGAAAGCAAAGCCACACATGCACTTACAAGTCTTGAGGGTAAAAAAGCAAGATAACATATTTCCCTCTATAGTCAGTCAAGTTTAACTCCTTGATGGCACCATCAACCGCTGCTTCTCCTTTGAAATCTGGGGCTGGCTGCTGAACTTTGGCTTCAACTTAAATATGATGAAAAGGTGATTTTCTATTTGTACAGATGAAAAAATATAATACAGTACTTCTAAATTTCACGATGAAAAAAATTACCTACCCTTTTGCCCAATAGGAAACAAGTCTTACAAGTACTACATCATTTATGTGTATGAGTGACAATAAGTCAATTATGTTTGTTTACTCAGTATCAAAATTTTATAACAGCAATTTGTCTTGGTGTGTTTTAAGTATTAAATCACTTCAAAAGTCGACGTGCAAATAAATCATAAGCAAATAATACTAATATTAAATCCAACACGTAATGTCTTCTTCAAGACAATATGATACATCTCTCTAAAATCTGTGAACGCAAATAATGCAAAAATGAAAGTACTTTTGCTCTCTGAATAATTCTAAAAGGAAAACGACAACATACATCTGTTTGGTGTTACGTGCAGATATCTTTGCGATCCTGTGATGACACCAACCCTTGTGACTAGTTTTGGAGCCAGAGAAGTCTGAAGCTAAAAACGTACTGGTACTCATTTATTTATTAGTTTCAACTTCAACATGTTAACGTTAAAATTAATTAATTGTGGTGAAAAATTCATTAGTAACTTTATATCTGCATTTTAACTGATTTTTATATTAATCTTCCTTTAGTCTTACCAAACGACGGGCAGTTCTTGCAATCGAAGCCATTTCTTGCAATAATTTTAAAATTACGTAAAGTTCACCTTGACAATCAACGAACCATGCAGCCGGTCGTTTTTAATAAATCCGCAAAGTAGCCTCATTCGCAGGATTTCGTTTTATATGGATTTTCCGTCAAACGAGACTCACCCTTGGAGAATATGGCCATGTGCGAAATTATTGTACTCACGTTTCTTTTGATATGACACCCAATTCGTATAAACAAGTACGAAATTCAAGAGAGGTGTTTCGTTTTTCAGAATTCTCGAAAAAGTCCACGTTCTGCCATATTTTCTTAACCTGCCGTTAATATGAACATTGCTGTGCTTTAGGCTTGTCTTGTGTTCTAATTTGAAGGTCAATGTCATGTGTCAGATCGGGCCATGTGTATTAGCTGTTGGTAGGCTCGGTAAACTGAAAGGTGGGAAACTGCGGAAGTAATGAATTATTTACCGGGGACTGCGAGCCTTATAGAAGAAATAGACAGTAAGTATATTAAATATTTTATCTGCAAAACTGACGACAAATGAGTTACATATCTTAAAAGCCATAATTAAAGAGGAATACAATGACAATGTAATAACTTGAGTACATACTACATGTATTTACTGTATTACCACTGCTGCCAGTGCTGGTATACTTTAGATTGCCATTTGCCACTATTGGTACTGCAGAGTGTGCAATGTGCTGACAGTGTAGTGAATTCACTGTCTCTGTTCTACGTAACGATTTTGCTGTCTTCACACCTCTAGCATTTGTCTTTTGAGCTTTAATAATTCATTTGGTGTCCCTGTTGGAAAAGAAATTGCAAGAAGTTGAATTCATTTTATTTGGCAGTTATCAGTACTGGTAGAAATAGAATACACATCTGAGACATACCAGTCTGTAATAGTGAGTTTGATGCAAATATACTTGCAATTTGTTTTAATTCATTGAGTATATGACATGTGTCATGTTTGGATTTCAGAAAAGCTTTTGGTTGTATTAAGAGATGGAAGGACCCTGATAGGATACTTGAGAAGCATAGATCAGTTTGGTAAGTTTATATATATGTGTGTGTGTGTGTGTGTGTGTGTGTGACGGTGTATAAAGTCCCATTTCATGTATTTTCACCATATCCATTTATCTATTTCTTCTTTCTTTCTTTCTTTCTTTCTTTCTTTCTTTCTTCGTCTTTGGCAGGCTTTGATTGGTTAATTCTTCCACGTGATGAGAATCGTCTTCACGTGATCCTAGTCGTTTGCCGCGCCCTTTTTTGACTCTCTCTTTTGTACCTGACCAGAACGGTGGTACATATACTTCATTCTCTATTCTACAGGTGAAATAAATTAAATCTATTACACAGTAGTTTGTTTTTTTAACCAATAAAAACAAACTGTGACATATATGTATCGTATATATAAATAGTATATATAAATAAATTATGATATTATTAATGAGCTCATCCTGTATAGATGAGTTTGCCTTATCAAATATTTTTTTTTTTAGATCTGATAACAATATTGCCTAATAATTTTTGTGTTATAACAAGAGGTTACTTACTCATTTTACTGATAAAATGTAAATTGCAATAGATGCTACATGATACAATGTCTTGATATTGTAGCCAATCTGGTGTTGCACCGGACAATTGAAAGAATCCATGTGGGAAAGAAATATGGCGATATTCCCAGAGGCATTTTTGTTGTTAGAGGAGAGAATGTTGTGCTTTTGGGAGAAATAGTAAGTACACTGGATTAAAAAAAGCTTTTAATTTATGCAAAGATGTAATAATGTGTACTTCCAGGTGTAATGCAAAATACAGGCATTCAGCATGTATTGTTAGTATACAAATAGCTTGAAATCATATGAAGTTTACTGTTTTTGATTTCATAAAAGTATTTGATATCAGTTGAATGGTGGCAGAGGAACAGGTATGGTATGTGAGTGTTCATTCAAAGCCATCACATTTTGCAAAATTTAGATTACATCTACTGTATAGCTTTATTCAACTTTAACTATTGCTTTACTCATTTTTCTTTAAGGATATGGAAAAAGAAGGTCAGCTTCCCCTGGAGGAAGTCAAGATAGAGGAAATACTCGCAATGCAGCAAGAAGAACAAACTGTTAAAAAACAAGAGGAAGAAAAGAAAAAGAAAGCACTAGTAGAAAGGGGGATACAACCTCATGTTGATCAAATACAAGAAGATTTTTAGCATATTAGTATGTTGAACAACATTCAAAGGAATCTACCAAGAGGCATAATGCGTGTGACTGGGTATAGACTTGAGGGCTGTATTTATTTTTATTTTTTAATTTTTCAGCCAGTGTTTGCCAAGCCACCGAGAGGACAAACAGCAGAGTCAGACACCTATCTGAAAGTTAATATGTTTCTACATCAATATTATTTGCAATGAATAAAGTCCAAATCTTCAGTTTCACTTAATTCCGTCAAGAGCCCCATAGAGGGAATGTATATTTTTAAGTATTTGCTATAAAGCAAAGTATGGGCGGAATGAGCTCCAGTTTAGTTGTAAAAGAAATAGTGGATGTATTTCTTTCTGAGAAGTTTCATGTTGAACAGGCAAACATCTTTGCATAGATTATGTGTCATTTTTAAGGAAAATGGTGCATATGGAAGAAGTTTCATTTTTCATTGATGAAACAACCTGTCTATTATGTCTTGTTTATTTGATATTTAAGAAAATAAAATATACATGTAATAGCAATTTAATTCTTGTATTATTTTAATTATTAACATTTTTGAAAAACATAGGTATGCCATATAATGTTATGCAAATATCGCTTAAAAACAAGTCATTACATAAATAACAATTTAAGTAAAATGATACCGAAATTTGAATATTGATTGTTTTTACACATTTAATAGCACGTACTTCACAGGTGGGAGTGATATTCTCTCCTGGGTGACCCTCACCAGAAGGCAGGGTTGTATCTAGGAAACTAACCTTTGTAGATACCCTGATTATAAGGGGCACAGAAAAATTGGGTTCAACAAACTGGTTGCAGTGATGCATAAATATGATGCCAAGAGAGAAGAAACCACGATAACCCCGTCCACCCCAGTGGCTGAATGATGATGGTGATGATGAACATTGCGTTAGGTGCGCCGGGTTATCACAACCAGATGCACTGCAAGATTGGTAAAGTTCAAAAGTGCATGTTTCACTTTATTGGTTTATAAATCGCGCAGTTCAAATGTTGATTTTTACAACAGAAAACATTTTGTTTTTGTAAGAAATGATTAGGGGAAAAAAGAATAAACGATTACAGAAAGACCGGAAACGAGAAGGACACATGTGCTGACCTCATTTCTAATTTTCATTTAGTACAAAATGGATGGTTTCAAGCATCCAACATGAGGCAAATGCGTGGAGAGTGCAAGAGCAGACGAAAGATGTCGCAAAGCGGTAACATGACGGACTTTCTGCTGTCTGGATTTTTTTCACCAGGTTTGAAATTTTTAACACTTTGGTCAACAGAATATAATTTTTGTTTTACTAGAGACATCGTGTATAATCGAATAATTGAATGTAATCATCAGGTAAGGCTAGCAATGTTTTAGAAACCACGCGTTTTCCGACTCACGAATCTTGGCTCCACCCGACCCTGGATTGGATGCTTAATACCATTTTTAATGAAAAGATTTATTTCCAAATGACTCCCGAGTCATTTAGACCTCCATTTTTTTAACATTTCAAAAGGAGATATTGACACCAGAGGCTTTTGTTTTAGGGATTTAAATCTAAGCATTTACAAAAATTAAAATAAAATTAGAAAGGCCTGAATTGGGAAAAAATTGCAGGGGTCATAAAATAAAAAAAAAATCTTTAGGACATTTTCAAATGCGTATAGTAGACAAAGCTTCAATGGTAATGTTGCCCAAATCGTGATCAAAAACATCATAACTGGAAAAAATTAGCACATGTAATACAAACAAGGCATATTATAAATAACATAAACAAAAGTGCTACATGCTTTTTTTTTTTCAAACCATAAAGGTGCCTATTAAGTGAAGTGTGTTAGTACTAATTGAGAGAGAGAAAGGGGAGATATAAGCCATCCTATCAAAGGCCAAGACAAGGCTGCTTATATACATGTATTTACTTGTGTAATACGAGTCTCTGAAGAGCTTTTGATCTCTGCTTTCTAACACATCTTATCTATTTCAGAGTACAATGTTCCTGCTCAGACTGTAGCTCCTTTGACAGCAACATTAGAGTTGCTGCAAATTTCATTTGAATCCCAACCTGCCCCTCAGCTGTACAAAATGCTGCTAGCCCTTCTCTATGACTATAACCCTCATCTTGGACATGAGCACAGGAAAAAGGTGAACATTGGAAAAAATTACCTTCAGAAAAAATAATTTATGCAGTCTTGTGCATTCATTTCTCAAAAAGAAAATAATTATAGTGAATCAGCATTCAAATGTGGATTACTTATAAAATGCAGTATAAGTTTTAAATACAAAATTATTTTTAAAGAAAATTAATGCTTTTTATCTTAATTGTTTTTTAATGTAAAAAGCTTGTAACAAACCAATATTTCAGTTATGTTTCTAAAATATGTTCTGATGTTGAAAAAGTCTTTACTCAGGCATTGTTTCTTATTTCAGGTGTCAAGATACATTCGGATTCTTTTGGAACCCCATCCAGAGTTAGCAGATTACCTAATCTCTCTTCTCCCCTGGTGTAAAGATGATCCCCCTCCAGACTATTCACAGACTGTCAAGTTCAGAGCTGGCAGTAAAAGGTATTCTGCTAATGCACTACATTTTTGCTGTAA
This sequence comes from Lingula anatina, assembly GCF_051362555.1. Taxonomy (NCBI): domain Eukaryota; kingdom Metazoa; phylum Brachiopoda; class Lingulata; order Lingulida; family Lingulidae; genus Lingula; species Lingula anatina. Next base: position 33,667,510 of record NC_141767.1, read on the forward strand.
TTAAGAGCCTGAGCTCCTTTTATTGTCTCAACTACATAGTGTTCAGAGTTATTAATTTGAAAATTATTAATCTCAAGGATATATACTTTGTTACCTACAGGCCCGCAGCATCGAGCCAGAATGTCAGCTCCCAGGCCACAGGCAAGCCATCTCAACTTGTCTCCTTCTATAACTATACCCCACCAGCTGTCAGTGCCTATGTCAAGTCACAGGGAGTGCCCACCAAGATCACAAAGGTCACCCCAGGTAGCCTCACGGAACAGCAGACAGATGCTGACCATCTTGTGAGTCAGCAAAGAACTACCAGTGCCAGTGCCAGTAGGCCATCTGAAACTGGAAATATTAGGGATGGAGGCACTGCTCACGCTAATTTTTCTAGGTCAGGTGGCTCTGGTGACAATGGCGTTGCAGGCAGTGGGTTTCCTAAGTTGGTTATCATTACTGAAGATTCTAAATCATCTAGGAATACTAGTGATTCAACCACAGCCAGAGAAATCCAGAAAACTGAACTTCAGCAAAGCTGTGAAGACAAGAATGATGACAAACCTAGAAAAGTTTTACTCCACAAACTTCAACAGCCAAAAGAATTGGTGGAAGACTTGGGTAGTAGTGCAAGATCCACAACATCAGTGCAAAATGAAAAGCAACAGCAAGACAGGAAGGATTTAGACCAAAAGATGCCACATCCTTTATATCACTATGGCCCATTGTCAAGTTTATACAGTCACAGTTTCCCATATTATCAAGAGGTGACCACCCTTGATGGAAACACCCACAAATTCCGTGTGAATGCCGGGGACAGCACAATCCAACCTGCACACCTTCAACAGGCACAGGTGTACTCAAGTCCAAGATCACAAAAACCTGTCACAACACCACCAGTTCAGGGTTCTCCTCAGTCATGCCATATAAGAGATAGAAGCCCTTCAAGTCCAGCTACATCCATTGGCAGCAGCCCACATGTGAAGCAAGAAATGGGTAATTCTCCAATGCCAAATGCTGAGAGTCCACAATTCAAGAAAGAGAGAACCATTCCAAGGATTATTAGGCGTGTGACAACATTTAGACCACCAGCTCCTGAGAAAATTGAACAAGGCCCACTGAATCTGTGCACACGTCCGTTAGAAAGATCTGGCCATGAAGAAAGTGTCCTTAGTGAAGAAGGGAAAAAGCTACTTACTCAATCAAAGCCCATGCCTGAAGCACATAGAGATAACTACATGGCTCTTGGGAATATGACAGAAGTAATGTCAAAACTAGGCACAGATGTTGCTTCAAACAGTGTCATGCGCCTGACATCACTTGTAAATGTGGTTACCACAGATAAGCCAGCAGCTTCGACAACATCAGTCTCACTGGTAGGTCAGCCAACACCTTCTGTGCCTGAAACTAGCTTTGAAGTGCCTGGCTACTACTCAAGATTGACATCTCACCCTTCTCCACCCAATTATGATGCCTCGTGGAGACCACGGAGGGGGCAACGGAAACGAAAGAAGAAATCTCGAGATTGAGGGCTAAATTTTGCTTGTTGCTTTGTTCTTGGGCTCATTGGGCATTGACAGTTTTCCAACCGAGTTTTATTTTCACTGAATAAATTGAGAGTGCATGCATAGCATAAATAGCTTATAGCTGGTCGAATGAAAAAAAAATGTGAATTTCTCATCATTTAGTGTTAGTTTGACTATTTCATTTTTTTTGTTAATTACAAATTGATTGTTATTTGTGGACAATAAATTTTTGGATTTCTTGTATAGGCACATGAAAGCTGCCTAAGGATATTTTAGCAGTTGTTTGATGATACATTTCTTAATTTCAGTTGTTTCACCTTGATAACCTACAAAGTTTGAGAAGGCAGTTGGTGCCTTTTCATTGAAACGTTTATTGGTTTAGAATGCTACTGTGCTAATTAACACATTAAATCGAATGTTTGTCATATATCATTTATTTGAATTAAAATTACTGAATATAGATTCCTTAAATGTGTTGCTAATAAAATATTTTAGCATTAGTTTAACAAGTTTTTTAAATTGTGAAAATACTTTTTTCACAGAGCTCAGAAATATTGAAAGAAAAAAAAAAAATTAAAGTGAAAGTGCATATTCTGATGTAGACATTACAATCAAAATCAAGGGCATGGCAAAGCACAATACCATAATTGCACCAGCTATCTCTAGTAAAATACTTAGGCCGCATTCACATCGAGAAGAGCCGAGGCTCTACAAAGCCAAGAACTAAATATGGCCGACGTACATGAAAAGAAAACCGCCTAATCTTTTAATAATCTCTCTGCCTCTCACATGCCTCCCCACGCATCGTCTCTGTGGGGGTACAGTCATTAAATCTCCGCTCCATTGGGATGACGCATGGGGAGGCGTGTGAGAGGCGAAGAGACCATGAAAGGATTAGGCAGTTTTCCTTTCATGTATGTCGGCCATATTTAGTTCTCGGCTTTGTAGAGCCTTGGCTGTTCTCAATGTGAATGCGGCCTTATATTATAATTAATATCTGCTCTGGATCAAATGATGACTAAATGATAAAAAAATCCAAATATTAAATAAACTTAAGCAAACAACTATATTAAATCTATCCCTTTTCTTTACATTAATAGTGTTCAAACAGGTCTTCCCTATGGCCCCTTCTACTTTTTTAATATCACAGAAAAGAAAATATCATGGATCAAAGTTGATGTCAGAAAGAATCCTTGTGTGTCTGTGACAGTCTGTATGTCACTAGCTCTTACATCAGATGAAAATACTTGACCAACTCTCCCAGTATCTTTTGCTGGTGTATTTGTGACATCAACTCTAAGCCTCTGATACAGTGTTATACTGCTTTAATACTATGTGGATCCTGAAAGTTTAAAGCTTTAATGTTTTTGGTCATTTCCACTATAACATCAAAGTTTGAGCTAAGCCCTGACATGTGTTGAAAATATGCCTCTTTTTCCACTTGAACTGTGAGATTTTGAACTCCTAATTCTTTAAAAATTGCAGTGACCTGAAATAAAGAATAAAGCAAAAGTAAATTAAAATACCCTAGTTTTATCTCATGCAAATGCTTCAACACAAGTTTTACAGACTATTTTTAAATACTTTTTTTTTTACTTTAATTAAAGTGGAATTTAACTATTTTACTTTTTTAAAAAATTATTTAATTATTTTTAACTTAAAAATTAAAAGTGAAATGTGTAATAAATACATTAAATATATCATCGAATTATCAACAAATACACACAATTTCTGAACAAGGCTTACCTGTGACACTATCTTCTGTTCACTGGCATCAGGAGATGTCACAACGTGTATTGAACCACACATTACTGAGGAGGTGTGGCTCCAGAATTGCTGCTTTCTCAGGGACAAAACACCATCTATAGACAGCACCTAAAGCAAAACACAAAGTAATGTAATTTAACACTTAATAATATGCAGTGACTTTTCCTGTATGGTTTACTTCATTACTTCAAAAGCCAAGTCAATACAGTAAGCAATCTCTTATGTAAAGGAATATAACTGGAATTTCAAAGAAGATATGGATGGTGGCAAAACTGATGCCAAATAAAAACCAACTGGATTAGAAGTTGATTCTATGAAACAAATGTGTTTGCAGTTCTATGAGTAAATGTCTGTTTATAAAATTAAAATTTTAACTCAGAATTACAATTATCTTGGTGTCTTTTTGGTTAGGCAAATTTAGCCATGACCTACCTTTTGAAGGGCAACTTGTAACGATTCCTCTATCTCTAAAGGACTGCGTAGCAGGAGTACAAAAGCAGTGTCTTTCAAAAGTGGAACAACACTGAGGAATATCATAAAGGCAATGAAAAGGGAACAGATTGGATCAGCTATATTCCACCCAAAGTTTTCAATAAGGATGGTAGAAATGATTACTCCGACACTGCCCATGGTGTCTGCAAGCACATGGAGAAACACACCTAAAATCAGATCAAAAATTGTTCTGTTTAAATACTGTTCAAATACTTATCATAATGAATATATAAATGAAAATATATTCAATACATTTATGGTAAATGGTCAGATGACCTTTGTCAAAACATTCAAAATATCATCTCTAAATTATTCATTTCTAGTTTTTGGTTTAATTCCACAGAGCTGACCATAAATCATATGAACAAATATTTACTTCTTATAGAGCTAACCGAAAGACACTATTAGAGTGCCAACAATCCATGCATTCGACCTTAAAAATGGAAGAAAGAAATGCCAACGACATAAGTAAAAGGCACACACCTTGCATGTTTGAATTTTTGGTGCTACACTCTTGTTCCCCATGGCTGTGGTTGTGACTGTTGTGACTGTGACCATGTCCGTGATGACCATGCCCATGACCATGGTGACTGTGATTGTGTTGTTTGGGTTTACTGTGAGAGTGACCATGTGAACCACCACCTCCACCGTGGGAGTGACCGTGACTGAATGCCACAATACCAAACAGGTTGACCACCAGTCCAGCTACAGAGACAACCTGGAAAACCAAATCATTACAGCTGTGTATGAATGTGATACAAACTGTTAGTCATGGAGGAACAATCACTCCCATCAAGGGATACTCAACTTTAGGAAAAGGTTTATGAGAAAAGATAAATACATTCAAACTCTTCAGCAAGTTTAGAACAGTAGTGTTTTTTTTATGAAATGGTTGTATCTTCTGCAATTTTTACACAAGTCAGAACTGGGAAGTATATAGAACTTTGAGCATACCAACAGCCTATCTGTATTGATATCAGGTGGATCAAACAGCCTCCCAAGTGCTGCAGTGAAGACAAAGAAAGCAATGACCACCAGGAAGAGGCCATTGATGTATCCCGACAGGATTTCTACACGATCATACCTAAGGTAAAAGAAAGGGAATAACACTTTTATTTGCATTTTATTATAAAAAGAGAGTCAGTAAAACATCATGATAAAATTCATATTTGCAACTTCAGAGCATCAGTATATAATCTTTACTTTGTTTTAGCAGAGCATCTATACTGTAAAGAATTGTCATGAATTAAAATGATACACACACTGTTGATACTACTTCAAGAACTACTCGATAATTTGCTAATAATCAGTTGCCTCACCCGTATGAAAACTCCCTTGTAGCCTTCCACCTGCTCATTACTGCTGCATACAGACCCATGACTAGAGCTGAGCAGTCAAATAGCATGTGAAAACCATCAGAAATAAGACCCAAGCTGTTTGTCCATACACCATATACCAGTTCAACAAAAGTGAAAAACTGAAAGAGAGGGCGATTAAAGTTAAGCATGTAACAAACAAATTTTAAGTAAATTATTGGTTTAGGTCCCATAAATATAAAAAATGAGCTAGTTTCAGAGTCTAAGGGAAATTAACTTTGAATGTGCTTGCTCTTCATCTATAAGATCCACTACTAAAATTCATACATTTTTAGCCAATTAAGGTGCCATGTAATGTTAATTAACACTCTCTGGTAGGTTATGAAACTATTCTATCAACCACAATCAATCAAAATAACTTATAAGCCATACAGTCCAGATTAAAGCTTAAATCTCACCAAATTCATACAAAGGAAATAAAATATTCTTCTAGAATCAGACTCTTCCAGGATTTGTTTGAGACCATTCTTAAGCACCAAGGCAACAGAGTGGGAGGTCCTTTGGAAAGCCTCTTCTGCCATGTTATAAAGTGGCAGGCCACCTGCAGAGTAACCTACTAGACTGCCTTTACTCCCCTTATTGGGGTTGGTAAGAACATGGGAACCTGAAAATACGCAATTTTATCACGTACATAATGAGGAACTGCAAAAGATAACATGAGAGGTAGACGACAATAATTTTAAGTATCAAAAAATCAATACAGGCTTTTTACAGCTGAAAACTGCAAAAACTACAAAAAAATATTAAGAGTATAATCCCACTTAATTTTGAGTGATGTTCTTACTTATAGTCACAAAGAAAAAAAAGGCATTCATTTTATTCTATTCTACAAATGTAATATATATATGTTAAAATATATATTTAGACATATCTTAATCAATAAAAGTTACTTACTAAACATGAACAACACAAAACTAAATATGACTCCCCCAGAGAGCACATGGTCTTCTTTCACTATTTCCTGCACAGCCTGCATGGTGGTAATGTGGGTGACAAACGGATGGTTCCAGAAACAACCCAAGAAAATTGCACTTGTGAATATGGCAATGGCTCCTATCTTGGCAGTGCGAGCAATCTCCAGGCGGTTGACACATACTGCCTCCACGTAATAGTCCAGTATAAACACAAGGAGGGTGACAAATATAAATGGGAAGAGCACATATATCCAGGAAACTGTGATCTGACTCTGAAAGGAAAGAGTGGACTACAATAATAATAATAATAATAATAATAATAATAATAACTTAAATTCAACCATTGCATACATATTATAGAATACACAAAAAATTCAAATTGTTTTACCATCCCTGGTTTAAAAAAAGTTGAAATAAAATAATACTGACAAAAATGAAAAGAAGAGTGAAGAGTATCATGATGGTTTTGGTATTATAGCATAGCAGTTCCCGTCATAAAATTATGTCATCAACATCACTATGTTGGAGTGATCAAGGCTATAAATGATCATTGAAAGCTCTCCAAAAAATTATTAGTCTAAGCATCAGTTAATACTCTGAAATAGGCATTCTGCTACAATCAATTAAGCTCATTACTCCTGTACCATATTATGTGCCACTTTTTCAAACTGTACAAATTTAAAAGATATGTAACTAAGTAATGGGAGTAATTCAATACACAAATGGAATCATTACTTCAATTTACATTTTACTTTGTGAAGGATATTTATTTTGTAAAGAACCAACACATCTCTTACCTCTCTTGTGAAATAAATAAATGAAGCCCATGGTAAAAGTAACAATGATGACAGTAATGTTGATAAGGCATGCAGTCTCTTAGCTCCCCCTACATCAACTGACAGCTTCTTTGATGCCGTATTGTAGCCTACATTCAGACATATGGTTAATGTTAACATAACGACACCACCCTGAAAATAAGGAAAGAGGAAAACTGTAACACAGCTTATGAACCATCATCATACAATGTGCAATAGGTTTTAAATTACAGAACTAATTTAAAAACCTTGACCAACTTAAATTAACTTCAGATTGACAGAATCAATAATTTCAGATTTTAATTTTTTTTTACTTTCATACAACTGAACCTGACACAATGATTAAATATTGAACCAAATCACCTTGTGATCTGATAACCCAGACCAATTGACTGCATGGTAAAACATGTGAGTGATTATACTGCTATGGTGATGATGTCCCTCGGCTGAGAGAACAGTCAAGGATAATTTATTTCTAAATATTGCATTTACTGATTTCTTTAAGCCCACTTCACTAAACTATTAAAAATGGTTTGGGCTGAATCATTTTACAAACACATGATATATGCTAACTTTTCTCCTTTCAAAAAATAATCAAATCAGACAAAGAACAGACACTAATGGAACCGAATATTCCATCTGCCAGTTCTTTCACATGAAAATGAACCTTTCTTTTTTCATAAAGGATACGATGAAAGTTAGATTGATGGGCAGCTTCATCATCATGATCAAACAATAATATTCCCAAAATGGCAAGAAGCATAAATACACCTCCCCTGATCTTAGCAGGACTGCCTCCTTGACCAGTGAACAATGCACTAGCTGCTGCTATCACCACCAAGTCACTGTGTTCAAACAGGAGGATTGTCCTGAAAAATAATAAGTATTATTATATTTTGGGCAGTATATGTTATCTGTAATTGCATAATGAAAATTATGTGACCCCAAAAACAGAAAAATGTTATGCTAAATATAAACTGTAAATCCCAAATAATATTTTTACAGCTATTGAATTGAAAGACAGATATTCTTGCTGTAGGAAATTTTTAGCTATGCACCTTTGATCATAATTATTGTTTGTTTTTTTTTTTCAATTATCAATTATTTGCATACTTAAACAGGAAAATTTTTGCACTTTCATCTAACTTTACGTATATTTATCACAGAACTAAGATTTTGAAAAGGCAATGTGAAAGACAAAATATCAAAAGTTAAAAAAATAATATTCATTCGTTTGATTTTAAAAAGTAACATGCATGTGACATAATACACAGGTACCTATGGGCACAATATTTGATCTACACTTTCATCTCACCTGACTGGACCACACAGTGTTAACCCAAATATCCAAAATAGCTGAATTGTACTGCCAAAAAAGGCATGGCGAAGAATTCTAAACCACTGAAAAATACACCATGAAATTTTACCAAATATTTTCTATGTTACATATGTACTGCTAGAATTTTTCAACAGAAAATATATTCTCGCAAGGGCAATACATGGGCATGTTCTAGGATTTTTCAACATAAAATACATTTTACAAGGGCATGTTCAAAAGAATGGAAACGACTAGGACCAAATGCTTGGGTACCTGAGGGCAAATGAAAGAGAGGAAGGTCAAGAGAAACCTGGAGAGGACAGCAGAAAGAGAGAGAAATTAGATGGGGTGGTCAAACTGGAGGGAAGATGAGGAAGTTGCCAGTGACAACCAAGGTGGAGAGATCTATACATTGCCTTATGTTTCACTAGGAGTAAAGAGGTGTGGCAAAGGACACATTTTACACTCCAATATATGTGATATTATCTGTATATATATTTATCAATTTGGTAAATAATATCATATCTATCTATCATGATACCAAAATAGGAAAACCAGTACTCAAAAGTTTAACCAACCTGGCGTTTGGTAAGTCTTGGTCCGGATGTAAAAGGCTTCTGCAGAAACAGCAAGAAAATAGCAGCCCTACAATGTATTAAAAAATATTTAAGTGCAAGGGTCTTTTAGACACCAATACCAATGAAATACATAGTCATTCATTCTATAAGCTTTCAATCATTACACTTTGCAGATACATTAACTTATAGCTCAACTGATGACTTCAAAACAGCATTATCAAACTATAAGACAGCTTCACACACACACACACACGTACACACACACACCTAAAGAATTCTACGGGATAATCTTACTTACCCAAATTTAACAATAAATAAAAACTGCACAATGTGCACCAACTTCAATAAATCATAACTTAAAAATAATCCAAATGCTCTAAGGAACTTGAAAACTATAAGTAGTCCAATATATGGGGTAAATCTGAAAAATTAAGAAAAAAAAAAGATATTGAGATCCAGAAAAATTAAAAATGTCACTTGAGATATAATTTCCCTGAACAGTATTCATCCAAAATCCACAATGTTTTCTATATAGTTACATATATGTGTAAAAAATCTTAAACATTATTTTAATTCTACATATTCACATCTCATTAACAAAATTTACTACATCTGCCCTATATTTATGATTAATTCATTAATTTTATTTTACTAATTTTAAGAATTATATCTAACCTTGATGGAGAATTATAAATTGCTCCAGTTGCCAAGACATTACTACCAGAGCCATATCTTGCTACCATTTTGTCATTAAAGTTATGCCTGAAACAAAGCCAAATGAAGTCTCAACTGCTGTGGAAATGATTTGTTCAACATTTTGAGAGAGAGAGATAGAGCGAGAGAGAGAGAGAGGGAGGGGGGGGGAGAATTTAGTAAGCATGATCCATTTGTCCAATCTTAACTGGTTAGAATACCGAGATGTCACATTAAGTTCCAATTTCGGGAACCAGAATTCCGCCTTAAGAAGCAGCTGTTAAACAAAAAGCATTGGATTAATTACACCGGTAACAAGCTACCAAAGTAATAACACTCAAAACAGCAATATCTTAATGGAATTAACGGCCACGTCACCAACTGAGAAATGAAATATTAAAAGAAACTTACCTCAAATAGTCACGGCAAACATATTTCTTCTTATTTAAGAGTAATCTGCACTTTTGAATTTATTTCAAGGTAACCAGTATGCTGTAAAATACAGATTCATTATTTTCTAACTCCACCGTGTCAATAAGTTGCTCAAAGTACGCATGCGTAGTGGCAAAATGCTTGCATCGATGTAGACCTTCCGTTTCAAGAAAAGCAACGTGATTGAAGAGAAAACGATCCTGGACGGAACCTTAAAATGCAGAAACCATCATAGCTGTTTGCATTGCACACCGATGATTATCTTTTAGGTGCAAGGTTGAGTGAGATATATTTATGGGATACTTTGGTTGGGACCTTGCTGAGTGTTGTTGTAGATTTGTTTCATAACCAAGTTCCATGTTCATACGTGCAAGTCAACTTTATTTTTCAAGTTCAACTCAACGTAAAGACCGTTCAACTAATTCAACTCAAAGAAAAGGTCGATGTCATTGTCAGTCTTTGGTCCATTTGTTTTTTAAATACTTTCTTTGCTATATGCTCTTTAACAGAAGTTAGAATCGTGATGTTGTGCATGATTGATTTTATACAGTGATATATAATGTACGTTATAAATCGTGTTTCAGACTGGCGACCATGGACCCAGCTACAGCAGGTCCAGTAGTTTTGGACACCTTGACCAGGGCATGTAGTCAGACCAGTGATGTGTTCAAGTTGGCTGAGCAACAGCTGAAAGAATGGGAGGTGAATCCAGGTTTTTATAGCATACTGATGGTGAGTATATATATATTTTCTAATTGTGTGTGTGTGTGTGTGTGTGTGTGTGTGTGTGTGTGTGTGTGTGTGTGTGTGCATGCGCATGCATGTGTGTATGTGTATTTACTGTAAGATTTCCAACACAACCATATGCTTAATGACAATTTTAAGGACAGAAAAGTTTAACTTATGTGTAAGAAAAGAACCAGTGAAATCTTTTTAATGTGCCATGAATAAATAAAAATAAACGTTTATGAATGTTTCTTTTTTTATCAGACCATTTTCAGTGATCACTCTATTGGTGTAAATGTGAGATGGCTTGCTGTTTTATACTTCAAGAATGGAATAGATAGATATTGGAGGAGAAATGCACCCAAGTAAGTATTCTACATTATGAAAAGTCAGAATGTCACTGTAAAAACAAAATTTGAATATGCATTCTTTTGTAGTTTTACCGAATTTCAAAGACTTATATAGCTACACATAGGGTACACTGATGTACTAGGTTTTTATGATATATGCGTGATATTCATGTGATGAACTTGTATTGATGAAATGAAGGTTGAGTGTGCTATATGTTACTTTTGTAGTGCCATTCCAGAAGAAGAAAAGGGAAGCCTTAGACAGAGACTGATAACTCACTTTAATGAACCAGTGCCACAGGTTAGCAAAAATCTTGCTTTGAAATCAGTTGATTCAGTACTGTTGATAAATCAGTTGATTCAGTACTGTTGATGTTACCAAAGGCTAGTTGCCAACAGAAAGGGATAGAAATTCTTTTCAGTAAAATCTTTTTCACTTGCCATTGGGCTATATGTGTATTTAAGCCAGGCACTTGACATGAAATACAAGTTGCTTCTGTTCATTTATTTATTTTTATTATTATTATTTAAGATAGCAACACAGTTGGCTGTTTTGATTGGCAAAGTTGCCAGGCTAGACTGTCCTAGACAATGGCCTGAGTTAATCCCTACTCTGTTTGAGGCTGTGAAACAACCCGATGAAACAGTCCAACAGAGGGCACTGCTAACACTCTATCATGTGTCTAAGACACTGGCTTCCAAGAGACTAGCGGCTGATAGAAGAGTGTTTGAAGAGGTATATATTTTTGTGCAAAACTTAAAAAGTACATGTAAGAAATCAAGATAAACATGATTGTTTTAATTATAGTTAAAGAAAACTGTAAAATAACAAATTTATGATAAAAAAGTCAATATGAACTGATCGTAAACTTATTCCAGAAAGTTTTTTTTTTTTTTATTAAAGAACCATTCTGTGAAATTTATGAAATATTACAAAATCTTTATTTCCAGCTCACAAAGAATATATTCAGCTATGTTCTAGAAATGTGGAACTGCCATTCAGAACAGTTTTTTCAAGCATTCGAAGAACAGAAGAGTGGACTCCTGTTTAAATCCCTAGACAACAGTCTTTTGACCCTTAAAGGTAAATGTATTTTCTGCTACAGTAGTTCTTCGCCATGCATCTGAAGAAAATTGATGCGATTAAGTAAAATTAAGCTATGTAATTTTAAGTCCCAAACCAAGAGCAACAACTTCCTCTTCAGATCAACATGATATTAATGTGAAATGTTTATATGAAAATTCGAATCAAATTGAAATACTGTGCTGCTTGTGCATTGCTTGTCTTTGTTCATAAGTTGATACTTTTTCACTTTCTACACAATATTGAAGCTATATATCTTACAGCGTGATCCAAAAGCTTTGTGAAGTGTATACCTTCAATATTGTGTAGAAAGCAAAAAGTTTAAACTTGTGATCATTATCAATAGAATACAACAGATTTGTTTGTCCTTGTTTTAACAATGATCTTAAAATACTTTTTTTTTCATCCAGTGTTGAGAAAATTGGTGGTGTTTGGTTTTAAAGACCCCCAGGAGAGTGAGGATGCAATGAACTTTATGAGACTGGTTTTTAATAGGATGCACAAGATGTTAGAATGTAGTGAGTAATTGATTTACACACTTTTTAGGAGCACATTTTTAACTGGGTTTATGTCTTTTGGTTTCCAGATTATGAATTTCTCTTTATGTGTAACTGCTCAGAATTTCAATATCCACACCTGTGCAAAATTTAATGCTTGAAGGTTAAAATGCCAATTGTTTAGCCATATTGTTTGACTAGTTGTTATTGTGAAATATTGAATTTTTCGAGATTTCAAACCCTAAGTGAGTGTGATCTGATCTATAAAGATTTGATTGTAGTTTTGGTCAGTTTATTCAAGCTTATCACTAGTAACTGGAGCACATTCAGTTTTTTCAGGCAATATTTCTATGTTAGATTTACTATTTGCCATTTGAGTGGATTGGTACAGTAAAGAATATTTCACTGCATCAAATATATTGAAAGACATTGTTGTTTAGTAAAATATTTATAACGAATGTAACATATCAGCTTATTCATTTTTTAGAAAGAAGACTTCCACATGAAGCTAGACTTTTTGAATTGAGAGATAAATCACTGACATTGATGTCCAAAGTGGTAAGTGTGATAGTTTGGTATAACTGAACTTAAATTGGATTATTGTACATTAAGATTTCTTGATGATATCTTGCAATATGTCAACCCATAACATTCATTTTTTACATCGGATTTCATGATTTTAATTTAAATCAATCTTATATTTCAAATTTAGCTTCTAGATGTGCTTGAAAATCATCCCGATTCATATATCCAGTTTATTCAGCCAAGTTTGGAGCTAGTTGTAGCATACAATTTCACTGACACTGGAGCAGGTAAGAGATATTATTTGTACATTGAAAAACATTTGCAATAAAATTTTAAAGTAAGTCATTGTTTCAGTTTATCAAGGCTTCAGGTTTCTGTGGAGATATAAAAATAAAATGACACTTATTTTTTTTTATTCTTCTTATATTGGACGCATAGGTATTGGCAATTAAAAATACTGAATTTACTTCAGGTTTGTTGTTTGAACGATTCACAGTCAACTGTTTCAATATAATCAAAAAAATCCTGATGTGTGAAAACTTCAAGCCAGCCAGGCACATAGAAGGTAAGTCTTTGTATAACACTTCTGCACATTCACACTTAAAAAAAAAACAACAACAATTTATTAGTTTGAACAATGTGTGTACATTATATATTTAACTATGAAGCTTATAAATATTTAGTATATGCAGATTATCTTCCAAATTTTGATATATAAAACGGGTTGATGTAAGACTAGAATACCACAAACTGTTCTGCATGAGTTTACTTGTAGCATATTGAGCTTTTTTTTTTTCTTACAGACACTAAACCTTCCACTTTAGTAGCATACAAAATCAAAATGGCATTCTTCAACACTGGCACATTATCGGAGATGCTGAGGCGACTGGTTTCCCATTATTTCTTGCTGACATCAGATGACTTACAAATATGGGATAATGACCCAGAGGAATATGGTGAGTATGACTCTTTAATGAAAACGATGGTTTATTGAGTGGACTTTTTATAAAATGAGGAGAATTGGTACCTTAGACTTCATACAATGATGAAATGATGATAATTTACAGGACTGATGTCCAGCACCAGTTTCCAGTTGATTTTGGCACTTATACTACCTAAATGGCAGCGAATATTTATTCCTTTTGGTATTTAGTCTTGATAGGAGTCCCAGTTCACTTGAAAAATAAGGAATTCAATTGCGTCTCTTTTTCTTTGCACTACTAGTAGCCTGTCATCTGGGAACAGACACACATTCTTTGGCTTTTGTATCCCATCAGCCTCTTGTAAAAGTTGCCCAAGAAACTGTCCTTCTTTGTGGAACATAGATATCCTGTTGTTGTCATGGTCACAGACCAGGAGCTTGTTGCCATGGAAACACATGCTCTCTGGAAATGAGAGCTCACTGACACCATTACCATAGCTACCAATGGACCTATTCAATGACCCTTCCATATTGTATACATTGACACAATTCTGTTGGGTGTCACAGGCATAGATAAGATTGTCATCTACCAGAAGTGATGGCACACAGCTTTGAAAACCTTTCCTTGCTGTTCTAGAAACTTTGAGTATGATTTGCTGTTGTTCCTTCCCTTCCATATTGTACTGCACCATTGTGTTGTTGTCAAAAGCAACAAATATATCTCTGTTTTGACTCGATGTTATGCCAGATGGTTCGAAGGTCATTGCAATATTTGTCTCTTTCATCACTCTGCCATGTGTATTGAGAACAACAAATTGACTCTCTTTACCAACGTTGCAGTCATAATTGATGCAAATAAAGCTGTTCTCAGTAGATGTCAGCACCTCTGCCTTGATGTCATGAGTGCCCAAGATGTTCCCATACTGGTCAAACATCTTCACAATTTCATTAGCAGCATCTGACAGAGCAATCACCCCTGATGAAGTCATTGCTACTCCTAGAAATTGTGATTCGTTGGCAAGTTTTGAAGTGGTAAATCTTCTGATTAATTCAGTCAGAGCGTCTCCATATTTTAAAGCAGTAATACATGTGGAGTCCCTGGTGGCTGAAAGGTATAGGTCATTGGAAGATATAGAACGTGTGCTCACGGCACCCATCTTGGGTGTGGTTTGATCAGAGAGTGTGCTGTGTTGAAGGCAGTCTGTGAGCTGTTGTTGCACTTGTTTGGCCACTGCCAGTAATTTTACTGGATCTTCTTGAGACAAGATGGAGGTTGAGTAAGACTTGAGTTGGCTAAGGTGCTGAATGGCAAACATGGCTTGGCATTTTTGGGCTTGTTCCTCTTTCAGTTGGTTATCTAGACCCTCCATGTCTTGTCTTAGGTTCGCCATCTTCATCTCCACATCGTTGATCTGTTGGCGTAGACTACTGATATTGAGCGAAGATTTCTCCTCAATGACCTCTAACTCAGAAATCTTTTTTTCACATTTGTTTAACAGGTCTTGGATCACTGATATTTCTGCATTTTTGATTGTTTGTATTTCATTAATCTCACAAGACCTGTGCTCAATCATGGTACATGGCACGCATATGCAAACACTATGGCTGACGCAGTAGTATTTCAGGGTCTCATTCTCATGAATTGTACACTTATTTTCATTGACTCCATACAGAGGCTCTAGAGAGTGGCTGGAAGTGATAGGCACTTGGATATGGGTATTGCTACAGTCCTCACACATTTTTTTATCACACTGAAAACAGCGAGACTTTGCTTTTCCCAGGGTGGTCTTATTAGCTGCTTTACAGATGTCACATGTGGTAAAGAAGAGCTTTCTAAGGATATCTGCTACTTTATTCATTATGAAGTTGTCAGGCAGGCTTTGGACTCCAGCTACACCTGAAAAAAAATACAGCTTGCACTTATCTGTATATGAATGAACAAAGTTTGTAACTTTTTTATCAGATTATTCAAAGCATCAATTTATATTCATAGGGGAAAGGCATAAGAGTCACAGAAATGTTGAAAAAAAGAAAAACTATTTGTGGTGGCATGGTTCTGACATAGGATACTTTGATTGAGAAACAAATAACAGTCTCATTTCTTACTAGTGATTCAGGACGTTTTTGACACTGAGTTATGATGGTGACGTCAATTCAAAATGAAAAGAGAAATTGATGCCTTTAAGTAATTAGATCTGTGTGGCTGGTGTGTAGACAGTAACATATGCAGTCAGAGAGAGGATAAACAAGGTCAGAGGCCATCAAGGAAGTTCAGATTATTTCCCATTAATATATATTAAAGAATAAACATTTTCACAGTGTCTTTATTGTGTCATTGCTCACTGTATTTAATTGGGAAAGTGGAATATTTTATCAGAGATTAAGAAAACCAAATATTATAGGTATAGCATGATGAACCATGTCTTTGATGGTGCATGAAGCTTTTTATTTACAGTCATAAGTGACAACACGGAATAAATTTACTCTCTGATATCAGGGGCTTCTAAAATAGTACACACAATTTAAGTATGGCCGATACAATAATTTTGTAGCTGACTGCTAGCACACCCTTTGGTCAGAGAGTAGAATAAATTATGGATGGAATTTACAAAATTAAAGCACCTTTCAACATTTAGCCTAAGGGTTTTCCAGAACTGTAAATTTTTTGTAAGAAGAAATATTTTTCCCTCTTGCCAAACAAGTTGAATGCAATAAGATAGTCATTAAAATGTATATGCTAAACCTGAACATTTATCAAAAATAAAACACACACAAATAAAGATAAAAATAAATACTAGTACACAGTGTATATCAAAAAATTATTTTACATTACCTATGACTGCTGGTTTTCTACAGACGGGACATGGAAAGTGGCCCGTCTCTTGAGCATGTTGAGTCCTGGCATAAGACTCCAGACAACCCTGACAGAAAGTGTGCAGACAAGGCAGGGCCTTGGGTCTTCTAAATGGCTCTGTGCATATCTGGCAGTAAAAGAAGTCCTCTGCACACTCAGGGACTGCTGTAGCCATGATGTTTCTTTTTTCTTTGGCTATAAAACAGAAAGAATATATGCATAGATACAAGTATGCAAAGCATAGTACTTAAGTTTGTTTTTAAGTGATTTTAATTTGAAAAAAAAATACAACATTTATGGAATATGTGCTTGGTGAATGCACTATACATAAATTGAAACTGTTCTTTGCAGCTTTTTGATATGAATTACTAATAACTGTAATATAACAGGAGAAATAACTGCTACAAACTGCTGTATTTTTTTTTTTAGAATCTATTGATTTGTTAACATAGTAGCATTTAAATCTACCAGAGATTGAAATATTTGGGTCACTGTGGATTTTGTAACCATGGGAAAAAAACACCTGGACTACACTTTAGATTTGAATTGAATTTAGTTATAAGCCAGTCTTATGGTTGGTTAACATTAGTTTTGGACTCTGTAAGCCTCCTATGCCCCAAACCAGACAGCATTTTGGCTGTAGTTTTTCTAAAACTATAAACATCACTTGTTTTTGTTTTAAAATATATCTCTGGCATTCATCAAGCCTTGGTTGCTGCAGTAGAAAAGTAAAACCCCGGTGACACACTGACATTATGGTGTTAAGTCCATTTGTGTTATAATGCATGATGTCACGTGTGTCAGCTAGTTATGGCTTAAGGGGGAAAAAAGACTCATAGAACGTCATATGGCTTTCAGTTTGTTAATTATCACCCACTTGGCTTGAGTTCAACAGAATATGGGGACTCTTATATTATTTCAGTAAAGTTCAAAGTATATCAAGTAATTCCTTTAGACTGGGTGCACATTTGGGTGATGAATCTCATATTAAGCCTGTCCTAAAGCATATTTTAATACAACTGTGATACCAGACCAAAATACAGCTTTGTCCAGCTTAGAAAATGCTTGGATCTTACCAGCAAAACTTCTGTCTTCTGCAACATGAAATCCACTTCAATAATAAATTGTACTTACCACTTCAGATGTATGAATCAGCAGCAGATATTGTCAGACTTTCATCTTTGAAAAGTTTGCATTTTATCTGTAGACTCCGTTCCTATCATGGAGGACAAGTTCACAAGTTGCGTAGTGTAACAGTTCTGCTCTGGTAACGCGGAGTGGCATGTGACCCCATTTGAGCTGGCGGAGCATTATGAATAAGTGATAGCAATTCCCTGTGAGGGACGTCCTATGTTAATGTATTCAGTTTCTGTTCATTCAGCCTGTAGTGGTATAGTGTCAAAGCTGCTGAAAAAGTTATTTATACATATAGGCTCAGTTAACAAAGGAAGTAACGGAATAAAGGTTAAGTTGTTTCAATAGATGAATGATGTATTTGGGAGTTGGTCATTGTTGAAAAGTTGCTAATTTGTTACTGTCATTTCTACTAAGGCTGGTGCTGTATAAGTGTTGACGTGCTTGGTTGACTGAAAGATTGAAATAGAACTGCCTGACACATGTGAAGTGAGTTGTTCCAAAAATGTAAACCCTGTAACAATTATTGTCCATACATTTTTTTTTTTTTTTTGCTTTGCTGTTGGCTCAAGCTAATGTGTATTTTATCCATTTACTGGCTGCAATAATTTATAGCCCAGGCTCTAAATATGTCTGCACAAACATAATATTGTTTACTCTATGATATGTGATAATTAACAAATGAATGGTTTTATTCAACAGTGTAGGATAGAAGTTATATAGAAATAATTTGGTCTGGCTAGATTTTTACATTTTTGACATAATTCCATTGGAAAAGGATAGTGTGTAATAAATAAATAAATAGATAAATAAATGAATAAATAAATAAATAAATGAATATGGAAAATACATGTCAGAAATAAAATTCCCTTGACAGCAAATTTATCTGAATTGAAAAATCTTTTGAAAATTGTAAATTACCAGTCTTAATACAGTCGTTTGGAGAAATTGTAGATAATATTATGACATTTTGAAATTAAATTTCCATATTTGGACTGCCCGTTTTAAAAAAATGAAACAAACCAAAATTGACTATTCAAATAATTTAACAAGCTAATAAAACCAGTGTTGGAAGTGGCCTCAGTTTGCAAAATGTTAGAAATTTAAATCTGGACTGTACCACATGGTGAAAATGACTTAAAATTTTTTAAATAATTTAAATGAAATGAAAAGATATTGTATGATTCTCAAATCTCTTGACGTTGCATATTATAATGTGTTTTTTTTTTTCTTGTAGTATGTGATGAAGGAGGAGATTCTTGGAAGTTCAGCATCAGGGTACGTTACGTTTTCACATTCAGTATGTGAAAATGAGGATTGTTACTTTTGTTATTGAACATTATTAATTTGTTAACATCTTTTACAGTTATTTTGAAAGTTTTAACATAAAATTTTTTGTAATTTATATTTTTGCTTATTTATTTACAACAAACCCCTTGGGGCCATGGGGAAGATTAATTTTATTTTTACCATGTTTTGAGTTATTGATATATATTTTACATATACTATAAAAGGTACATATTAGCTGAGTAAAATTATTATTATTATTATTATTTTTATTATTACCCTCAATAAATAAAGTTAAATATATAAATGTAAAGACAAACATGATTTAGAATCTTGACTAGCTGAGAATTCTAAAACATGTACAAATGTATCCATATCTTTATGGCACCGTTCCACTTTCTATTTAAACTCAACCATTGGAAAGGCTACTTAAGGATAATGGACTTGGTATTATAGTGTAATTTACAAAGATGATAAACTAGAAATGATCAAGTGTTGCATCTCTTTCTGGATTGTCTTCCAGTGCATGTTTCTTGTGATCAAAAAGTACACTGTTTATTTATATTTTACTTTATTTTATTTTTACTGCAGCCCTGCACAGAGGTGCTGTTTCTGACGTTATTCAAGGAGTTCAGGGAGGTACTGACCCCTGTGTTACTGGAGATGGTGAAACAAGTGGAGGGAAACAACTTGGATCCTGCTGATTTAACTGCTGTGCTGAAAAAAGATGCTGGTAAATAATCCAGACACGCACGCACACGCACACACACACACACGCATTGTTTATCATTTATTCATACACGAATTTTCATATGCGGACATATTTGTGTAGATCAATTGTTAGTGCTCAATGAAAACATTCAAATCAGATCTTTAAAACTGTATTATTAGTCATCCTAATTTGTTTTGACCCACCTCTGATTACTAGTAATTGTTATTATTAATTTGTGAATTACAAAAGATTGGTATTACTAAATATTAAAATACATTATTGGATATATACCTGAATATTGCTCAGTAATTATAAGCTGTTACCTAGGCTTTTTTAAGGCATCACGTTGGCAAATATTTATTTACTGGTAATTTCTCAGAAAAGAATTTTCAGTAAAAATTATTTTTTTATTCCAGTGTATAATGCAGTTGGCTTGGCCTCCTTTGACCTGTTTGATGAAATTGACTTTGACAATTGGTTCACTGGACAACTTGTTAGTGAATTACAGCAGTCGCATTCAAAGTAAGTACTTCATTGGAAGAATTTTTTTTTCAATAAAGAAAAAATTAGTCTTGTGCATTGCTTCAAATGCAAGCTACCAAATGTTTCTTGATGTTAATTAACTATTCTAAAATAATATACTTGTATGTTTAGTTTATTTTCCTTAGATATTCTTGTTAGTTCCAATCCCTGAAGCCAGATGGATTTTGTCTTTTTCGTGGTCAATCACATCTTAAGAACCATTGTTCAAATTTTTAGTTTCAGAATAATTAGGAGAAGAGTGATCTGGCTCATAGGCCAGTGGGTTGGAGTGAAATTTTCACTGAACATGAGACCTGCCTTATATGAAGTCATGTTGCCATTGTTGAAGCAGGCAGAAGACCTGGTAGTCAGACTAGAGACTGCCAGCACACTGAAAGCTGATATCCTTGGAAGCTTGTATTGTTCTGTTTACTGATTCTGGATATTTGTGATTGTTAAATTGTAGGGATGAAATTTTCTATTTCCGCATTGAAAATTGAGTTAGATGTTAAAATTCTAAAAACATATATCAAATCACCTCACAGAAACTTTTATCTAAATCATGAATATAGAAAATTAAACCTCTTTTTCAGGGTGCATTAATTCATTTACAAAGTTTACTAGCATTAACAGTTTCATTTGTGATACTTCAAATATTTGTGGAAAGTAAGTTGGCTTCTTATTAGTGTGATCGAGTACCTTGAAATGATAAAGTTTGAGTAATTTAAGAAATTGCCACATTTCCTTAACTTTCATGTACCTGTTGATGATATAGATTTCAACACAGAGCAGTTTATGCCAGTAAGTAATGTCAGATATTTTAAAACATCAAGCATGCAAAACAACGAAATAAGGGAGAACTCTGTATACAGTTCATGTAAAACATGAATGATTTTCTTTTAATTGAATTCCTCTTTTTAGCTCTCGATAAGAAGAATGCTTTTCATGTTTTACTATAATTATGGAATTTTGTTCAAAATCTCACTTTTTACACAATGTTTTCTGTTAAAATCAGTGGTTTTTATCATTGTCTTCAGTAAATAAAAAGAATTGCCTCTTTTTCAGTATCTGGAGCCTCTGTTTGGGCTACTTTTCCAGTTGTTGAAGGAAGTGTCAGAATGTGAAACTAAGGTAAACTCAAACATTCCTGACTACATTACTGACAGTACTTTTACTTGGATTATAAATAAGACACAGGGAAATTTTTATTTTATTTTGTAAAATAGGCCATGTGGGTAAGATTCAATTAATTTTGTTGAGATGAAAATTATTGTAATAAAAAAAGGTATTTAAAAAATTGACATTATCACAGTTTTGCAGTAAGAAAAGCGATCTTTTTCTCACATTATCTATAAGACAGCTAGTATAAAAATTATTAAACGACAAAACACATTTCTTAATGTTGAAATATCTTTTTTTTTTTGTCTCCAGATGCAGGTCCTCCATGTCCTGTCCTTTGTGGTGGAGAGAGTTGGCTACCACATCAGACCCCATGCCACTGCCTTGGTCCAGTACCTGCCTCTACTGTGGGAGGACTCAGAACACCACAACATGCTCAGATGTGCCATCCTCACCACACTCGTGCATTTAGTACAGGTGATTTGAGAGGCAGGGTTGCCAAAATTTATTTACCAAAAACAAGGATTAGATCTGCTGTCAGTCATATTTTGAAAAGTTGCCCTGGTTTCAGATCCAGCTTTCAGACCTTCATTATAAATAATTGCATCCTTATGAGTTCTGACTTCCTCTGTCCTCTTTTAGTCTAGCGAACTGAATGAATTTGCATTTCAAAGCTCAGGTATTTAAGGTCTGTGTAATAATTTAAAATGATCCTCATTTATCCTTCAGTATTCTATTCTACTGTATTTAAACTAAAAATGTAAACCTTCAGCCTTTTGTTTGTAGTTCTTCAGTAAATTATTACCATTATTTATTTCAAGTTTGCATTCTACCACCCAAATACCAGTTTTTTTCTGTAATTGTTGAATGTGTTTTCTGGTTTCTCTAATCACAGGGACTTGGCAAGCTGTGTGTGACTATGTATAGTTTCCTGTTGCCTGTGATCCAGCTCAGTACTGATGTACACCAGGAGCCCCATGTCTACCTGCTGGAGGATGGATTGGAGCTATGGCTGGAAACTCTTCACAACTCCCCAGCAATTACACAGGAGCTGTTGCAGATACACAGTAACATGAGTGCACTGCTGGGTAAGATTGTTTTGAGTTGATTTAGATGTTGGTAAAAAAAGGGAGGCAGATCTATATTTCTATATCTATATATCTATATCTATCATTCGAAGGATGGATGGATAGATACTGGTAGGTAGATAGATAGATTGATAGATAGATAGAGGATTCATAGACAGACTAAGACAAATTCATCATGTGGATGTTACTGATGTTTTCATGAAAGTTTTTTTTTTTTACAAAAAAAAAAAAACAAAAAAACACCAGTATTCAAATGCTGCCATATTGAAATACCTGATGTGTTTGTCTTATTTAGTATATACTCCCAGTATCAGTATTTAAGTATCACTGGGAGGATATATAGATATATAATATATCTAATGGCTTGAACAACGAGAATTGCTTGTAAAAAATGTGAAATATTTGAGATAAGAGGCAAAAACATTGTAAATTAATTGATATGAACACAAGAATATAGGATGGAAAATATGTCTTGAATGCCACCAATGACAACATCAATTTCATGAGTGAATGGCTTTTATCTCAAAATGTTATCATCTGTTAATGAGCAGCATTGATTTACTATTTATTGATTTATGCTTGTTTTAATATCTGTCCAGATAATGTTGTCCTTATAATCATTGATTATATGAAATGTAAATGAATATTATTGAGCATTATATAGTCCATTTTATTTATTTGGTATTATTATTCTTTTTTCTCATCAGAAATGGGTACAGAAAATCTTCGAACTTGTTTAAAAATCATTGAAGCGTACTTGATGTTGGGAGCAACAGAATACATGGAGGTGAGGGAAGAGAATTGTAGTATCACTAATCATAATGTTAAAGTAAATGATTTGATTAAATGTTTCATATTTGCAAAATGATTGCTGTAAAAATATATTAAATCTATCCAAAAATAATAAACTGTGACCAAAGCAGAATTGGATTTTTACAAGTGCATCGGTTAGTTTAAGTCATGATACATTCTCTGTAAAAAGATTTTCACACACTTTTTTCAACCATGCCATTTCTAAGCACATGAAGCAGGGGATGTTGAGGCAACCTGTCCTTTTCTTTGTGCCAAGAATATACTTAAATATGTCAGTTAAATATTATGTCTTGGCTGAGACCCCAACCTATGGATTCCAATTTCCAAGCATATAATTTCTCCCATTATCTCAGAGTGCAAAACCCTGCCTCTCTCTTTCCACAAAATTTGCCCTTACATGTCTTTGATTAAAGAACAATACTCACTCAATAATGTAAGAAATTGTGATGTGATTGTTGAACATGTTTTAGATGTATGCTGGTAGTCTGGTTTCTTCTCTAAGCAGCTTGTTGACAGATCTGAAAGAAGATGGTGTGGTCATAGTTATGAGGGTAAGTTTTTGGCCATGTTGATTTATACGGTTATGATTCAACTTTTTCAGTCAGGGAAAATGATCAATCTTTTAAATGCATAATTTTGGAATAATTTGAAATAATGTTTCTGTGTCACATTTGTGGTGCTTTTACCGAACAGAAAAGAACCATATAGGGAAGCCTGCTTCGCAGTTTTGTTAACACCACTCAATAGGACTGTTCTAATTTTAAGAATTTATGATTTAAAAAATACACTATCTCAAAAATTCACAAATTACCCCATTGAAAGATAAAGTCATTACTGTAGTTCTGTATTTTTTTAGGGTCAAATATGATATTACATATTACATGATAGACCAGTGTCTCTTCTAATTTATATTCCTTTTAATGCACATCTCAATTAAATATGCATTTAAATGGATTTTTTTACATTTACCTGAAAACAACATTCTATGGTTATTGTTTACTTTAATATAATCTTAAGTATTTTCTACTTCTTTTCAGTTGATAGAACTGATTTTTAAAACCTTCCCCTCTGAGGGTCCACAGATATTTTCACAGATGCTGCCAAAGATTTTGAAAAATATTTTGAACAAAGAGGTAGAGTATATAATTTTATTAAATCCAGCATGATCATTACTATAATTTTTAAATTCCTAAATGGAAACTAGAACAAGTTGGTCTCTGAAACTCCAAGTGAGTTGACCCTGCTTGACCATGTAATAAAAAATTCCAAAAGATGCAGTTTTTGCATTCAAAGTATAAAATGTCTTTGAAAAATTTTGTACTATATATCAAATATTTCTTTGAATATTTTGTTGAATATTGATTTCTTTCTGTAGGAAATTTCCATGATAATGTCTGTGTACCTGTCCATAGTAGCCAGAATGCTGTTACAAAATCAGAATTTCTTTTGGAATTTCCTTGAACACTTTTCAAAGTCAAGAAACCAAACTGTAAGTATATATGGGTGGAGGTTTTAAAGGAATTATTGCATTTCCTTTGATATAGCTTTTGCAAAAAAAAAAAAAAAGGGGTTTTGCAACATCCCTGAGGCAATTAATACAAAAATGGTAATCTAAAAATGGGATGCTAGAATTGAACATTTTTAGTCTCTAAGGAGGGTGCCTACTGTGCATCAAGACTTTCCTTAACATATTGATATGACTGCAGCAGCTGACTTTACTTCACTTGTAGAAAGAAGAAGTTCTTGGGGAACTTTTGGACATCTGGTTTGACAGAATTGACAACATGGCTGATCCAGACAGAAGGAAATTGTCGGCCATGGCTGTGGCATCACTGATCCCTTCTAATATAAGGCAAGTAACACTTGAAAATTATGTGTTGCTCTGAATTTAGTCATATTTATGTTATTAAATGATTCATTTTCATAGTGGCTGCCTAACATTTCATAATACAAAAGTAGTGTTTAACCTAAATTTTTAAGTATCAATTTTCTCTGTGGTCTCCATTTTTCCAGACCTACAATATTCACATCACACAAAACATTTATCTTAAAGTGAGAAAATTTATTTACTTAACAATTGCCCGTTCAAAATATCAATCATGAAACATTTCAACCATTTATTTCCTGTCCATTTCAGTTGTGTGCATGAAAGATTTGGTGGCGTCATCAATTTGTGTGTGGAAATACTGCATGACGTCTGCAGTGAAAATGAAGAAGGAGCAGAAGTAGAGTAAGCCCAAGTTACTGAAAATCATTTGGCAGGTCGCATTTCACTTAACTGGGGTTGACCCATCTTTACTTGTATTGTAATTATGGTAAATTTAGATATTGGAGATAGAATTAGAAATGTAGATACTGTCTGTTACTGGGGTTGTATTCACAAAGCTACCGAAAAACAAAACTTCTGTGCAATTCAAAACAAATCTCCATCCAAGTTTTAAAAAAAAGAGGTATTCCTATTACTATGGAAATGTTTTCAATTGTGTGTCTTGGATTGATTATCATCCCCAAAAAATTTTCAGCCTCAAGGCTTTTGGTGAATAAGCTGTTGAAAGTTCATTGAGAATGAAAAAATTCTTTATTGAAAAGTTTTGCTATCTTATAACCTTTTTCATTAAATTTCTGCTTTTTCATTACTAACAGTACACAATTAAAGCCAAGTTTCATTATTTTTATTTATCGGTGGCAATTGATATTTTCCTCATTTCAGTGGCTTGGTGATTATGGAGAAACCTGCCACAGACCAAGGAGAATGCGAGTTGGAAACAGAGCATGATAGAAGAAAACGTGAGGTAAAAGAGCATCATAGTAGTGATGGCAGTAAATATGTTCAAGGACAGCAGATTGTGGTAGTTGAGCAGGGTTTGAAAAATGTGTTGAGAACCAGAAATCTCAATGTGTTGAGAACCAGAAATCGTCTGATGATGAGGAATAGTCTTGATGGCATGGAATTTAACAATTAAAATATCTTTTAAATATCCTTTCTCTTTTTTTTTCAGTTATTTTAATATTCAAGATATCCAAGTCCCGGTTACTGCAGTGTTTTTTTCATTGATTGAAATAACATTTGTTTGGACTTAATCAGCTTCATGTTTGACTGAAAAGAAAATAACATTCTATCCAAATAAGAAAATTAATCATTCAGCTATCAGCATAGAGTATGAGTTGATAATATTCTGTTTGTTCACATTTCCAACTTGTAATAATGGCGTTTACCAACCACTCGGCTGTGAGCAATGATTTCCCTTTAAGTTGATGGTAATTAGATTGATCAAATACCAATTCTTTGTTTAAACATTTTGATCATTTCTTTGTTTAAATATTTCCAGTTGTCTTTCCAAGATCCAGTGCGAAGAATTTCCTTGATAGATTATCTGCAATCACAGCTGCATCAAGTGCAGAGGCAACATGGGCAGAGTGGCTTTCAACAACTTATAGACTTAGTAGATAAAGAAGTCTATGAACAACTGCAAAGGTTCATCAAATGATGTGTTTTATGGATCGCATATATGTTTTTAAAGCAGGAGAGATGCCCTCTCCCTCCGCGGCCAAAGAAAAATGCCTTGACATTGTGATACTTTGTGTCTTTTATCAAATATCAATGTTTGTCGTTACTGAAGTTGACTGTTACTAATAAAAAGAGATGTGAAGAATTCAGTTGAGCTCCATATCAATGCTAAGAGTTGGAGAATGTCTGTGATTCGCAGTCACAGTATAGAGTGTGTTAACAGGAGATCCCTGCATTTCTCCATGCTTCCACTGAACCCTAACCCTTCACCAAATTAAAATCGAAGTTTTCTGTTTTGCTTCTGCCATTCTGGAGACACCATTGGGACTGAAAAGCTGCTCAGCTTTGAAAATATATCTGATCAGGGTATCTGGAAAATTGGCTTTCCCAACTGTAGGGTTCAGATTTGAAAATTATCATAATCAGATTTTTAATTTTAAAAAGTTATGTGATTCTTAAGAGACACTGACTTGTATTGCAGCCTAAGTTTAATGTTAATTTATTCTTCTTGCTATCACATTAGTATTTCTACTATTTCAGTCTTGATTCAGATACTGGTGTTGCATGCCTGTCACCATCTGCTGATTTATTTTTGCTTGCTAAATATTAGAGTGGTAAGGTTAGATTAACAGTATTAATAAATATTTCTTTGCTTATTTTAAATGAACAGAATTAGTTGTCAGACAGGATGAAGTTTTTTTTTTAATTACCTTCTTTTCTGTTTATATAGTCTGTTCTTAATTGCCAGAGATATGCCTATGTGCTTTTTTTATGCTACAGGTATTTACCCCTGCTCAAAAGTTGCATTACACATGAAGTGAAAGTTTAGAGTGCATGCAACAATTCAATCCAATAAAAAAGGAATGTGATTTTAAAGATATGGATTTACATCATTTTTAGATTGGAACTTGATAGAGAGACAGTTTGTAAGTTCCAGAAAAATTGTCATTGATGCCAGGAAAAATTGTAATTTTGTATTGAAGTTCTTTGAATGGTATTTCTAAAACGCAAGAATGAGATAATTGATGCTGATTTTTGTTTTATAAAGTTTGAGCTTAAAGTAAAAATATTTGAGGCACATTTTCTCCATAAAAGCCACCTCTTTCCATATTTGTCTTACCTCATTTTTCTTTCACAAAAAAGAATTTTGAAAGATTGTTAACTTTATTGGAGCAGACCTTCAGTTGCCCAATAGTGCAAGTAGCATATCATTTGTAGTTGAGAACAACATTTGTAGCACATACACAAGGAATGACTTTGCTGGCATGTCTTTTGTTCTCGAGTCGGTGTTTTTAGTGATACTCGCTGTGGAAGGAAAGGTTAATCTCTCTGTTTCCCATCATGTCCTATTTAAGATATTGTAAAAGCAAATTTTATGGACAACATCTCCTGTGTTCTTTTAATAATGTAACCACACAAATATATATATATACATACTCATGAGTTTGAAGAAAAAGAGAGAAAGGAGCGAGATGTTGCTTTCAGTAACTTTTTATTACTTGGACCCTCAACATGATGGCTCCAATCTTTGAGATTTTTTTAACCTTCATTTATCATTTTGTCCAACGCAAAGGACAACTTGTTTTAAATTTAAGATATTGCAAACTTTTAGATATCTACATTCTTGAGGTTTCCTGTTGTGAAATATAATGATTATCAGCAGGAAGGATTTTCTGTTTATTTTTGAAAATGATTGTGTTCAACAGGAAGTTCATTATTCGGGGAAATTTTTCACCACGAGTTAAGGTATAATAACTGTGATATGTAATGACAAGTTATGTATTGGTCATGAGTTATTATCCTATTGAAAAGAAATTTAACAAAAAAAAAAAAAAAACGTCAGAGAAATGACGTTAAAACATTGTTATTTCCTGTAATGCTTAATTAAAAGATTAATAAATCAGCTACCGAATTCTGTTTCTTAATCACGGTTTTCTTTTTGGTATGGTTTAAAGATTGATGAAGTGAATGCAACTTTAGTCGATGTTTTCAACTACAAGGGATTTATATTAAACATTAATTGCATTTAACCTTTTTTTACAATTAGTGTAACGTAAAAAACATAAATAATTCCAAAAATATTTTTGTGAGTTTTCTTCCTGTAGTTATCCGATATCCTTTTCTAAAAGACTTACTGGGTGCTTATCAATAATTAACCGCGGTCTATCTTTATGTATTATTAATAGGTTTAGGTGGGAAAAATCAGTCTTCTCTGTGTCGTTTAGGAGGAACTAACGTTACGTTTGAAAAAGTCGGATGATATCACACGCAAAGAAAAATTGATTGAATCAATTATATTCCCTGCCTATTGTCTTACAGTCATTGTTAAGTTTTACTCATTATTGCAACTTGGCAAACTGATCTTTTTTCCTAATCCAATTTCTCCGCGCCGCTTAACGCTGTTTGATTTCTTTCTTGTGATTGAAGTAAATAATATCTTTCATCTCACGGCTGAAAAATTCACTCAGAAATTAAAGAAAGGCAGTTGGTTGTTGAAAAATTACATTTTCATGCCTGGAAAAGCGGGGATAATGAAACCGAGTTCCCAGAGGTTCCTGCGACTGAATGAAGAATCGGAAGTGATCAAGTTTTTCGTTCAGATAAAGAGAATTGGCCGAAATTCCAATTTCCACTGTATATTATACCTACTGAGTGTAATTTCCTTTTTGGAATCAAAAATCGTCTTTTAAATGAGAAAAATTCTCTGCCTCGGCAGCATTTCATTGAAGTCGCCACGTACGGCTCGATCATAGTGTCGAGAAGATATTGTCATGTTCTGAATATCACTATCAAAAGCAAACAATAGATTTTTTTGAATTTCATTATTTGATAGGGTCACTACATTGCAAAAAAAAAAATTGACAAGAAAACAAAAAACACAGTTAATGATAAATGGGTACACGTTCACGTTCATGAAGGATAAAATAGGTCGAAACTTACCAGATAAAAGTGCCTTTGAAAATTGATTTAAAGATTAATAAATTATTATTATTATTATTATTTCTTATATTCTATATCTTAAGGTGAATCCAATGCCTCAGATCATACAAGTCTGACAAAAGAGGCATTTTCTTCAAACCTTAAACAGTTGTTTAAATAATAACAAAACCATTTTAAGTGTCATTTTGTGACAGTAAGTCTTTCGAGGTGATTATTCTATATACCATAACTACATTTCATATGCATACACACACGCGCGTGCACGTCTATGTACAAGCTGGTATTTCATTCATTATAAACCCAACGGCTTAAGCCGCCTACACGAAGTAACAATTAAGTTTGTAAAAAAAATGGGATGATTTCCTTAATCTATTACACGTATTTATGTAATTAATCAAGCCATAAAAAGGATGTGGAGTCGGGTTTGAGAGAGAAGGGGAGGGGGGAGGGAGGCAGGTGCGCTCAAACAAATCTTTCGCGTTATTTTAGAAACGCTGAAGGGAAGAACATGTTATATAGGGTGGGTGGCATCATGCAACTTTACACCTCTTATTCCACTGTAACCTCGTCCCTTTTATCATGACAATCAAGTTCCACAGATTTGTCTATATACAAACGTTAATGTCACAGTGACATTTTGTTTTGGTTATATTGGTAAAATTTTGATTTAAAATGTTAGTGACAGTATACGTGTTTGTGCTGTGTGCACGCAATCGTAAAGAACGCGCACTAAAACGCATTTGCTCCCACCCCTGCTTGAACCTGTAAAGAAGCTTTCAAGCGTTGGCAATGTTTGCACCCTAGTGCTTCCACTGTCGTACATGTAAGTCGCAACAGCCGCGCGGTAAGTGACCGAACACATCTAGTCTCCGATGTTTATCATTGTATAATCATTCTCGTGTCCTTTGGCTTGGGCACTACTTGGTGCAACGATATCACACTGCATATACAAGGCATAAATTACATATATACATACATACATAGATGCAAATGCTAAAAATATTTTTCTTGCGTAAACAACATTCTCGGATACTTCAGACGCGTGTTTTCTTTCCTTAAAACGACCAGCCACGGAGGTTAGTTTGTACTGAAAAGACAATACATTGGGATTATAAAAGGATGAGAAAGAATCATGAACTACAAATGCATTATCGGTGTATGTATCTTTTTAGTTTTCTTGTAATTTCGGCCATAAGAACATTTTAGATCTCATTATCCTCCCATGAGTTGGCGGCACTTTGCAGGTGGGATAGAATATTGATGAAATATTCTTTCCTCTTTTCAGTAGTCTTTTTATATCTAATAATAAAACCAACGTTTGTGTATTGTTATTAAATATCGCCTGTGCTGCAGACATTGTGTCGACAGAATGACTATGATATATCGCTTGTATTTACAATTATAGATGGGGCTACGTTTACGGATAATTAGTACTACGCCGCTCACGTGGGCGCTTTGTATGTATGATCAGTTTTATTGCGGCGTTGGAAGACTTTCCCGCCGTTAATCATTCATTTTTCCACATTGGGCCCGTTGTGCAGGGGGACTGAACCGTGTGTGGGGACCAGATTAATTAGAAAGATTAAGCACTGATCATCAACTAGGCAAGATTGACACACTTGCGTCTACTTGTGAAATTATGGCGATCGCGTGCGCGCGCGTGCCTCGCGTGCGATCATCCTTTTAATCAGTAAACGGGTAAAGGGTTTTCCCGCTGGATGGCTTTGAGAGTCACGTTACCGCACGTAATGAGCAATTTTCTCAACATCAACACACGGACAAATACTTCATTAGACGATGTCATCTGTTGTGAAACCCACAATCTATTTTCATTGCACTCTGTGGTCTTTATGTTATCAAATCCTGTTTATGTCCTGCGCTTCTTTGATGTCTCAAGCAAACTTGTGGATAACTTCTTCCTAAGCTCGGACGTGGTTCAGTCTTCCACGTATTTTCCTAATTTTCAATATGCGCGGTTTTGAGGATCTTACGTAAAATGCACACCCAATATTTAGAAACTTGTCGATATCTCGTACACACGTGCCTGTGAGCGGCCGACACACCAACATATTTACACAAACTCGTGCCCAGACAGGAGGATTATAAATTACGTTATTTGCTTCAATATTTCAATCATTGCTTTCCTTTGTTTTGTTGTCTCAGGTGCAGTCGCTGATGTTTCTCGCCTGATATTTTCCTTTCATTTAAATAACTCGGGCTGAGGTCGAATCTCTCATTCATTAATGAACACTGAATGCGGATGTCTCCTAAAATGTTTACGGACGTGTTTTTTCTCATTGGTCTTCGATTATGAGGAGACAATTAAATCCTGACTGTAGAATACTATCCCCGTATCTATTGCCTATGTACACATTAAAAATGGCGGTCGATGGAAAGACGACAGACAGTCGTCATTATGTGAATTCATACATTAAAAAGTGCTGAGATATGTAACAAAAATGTGCAGAATCTTCATAGAAAAAGAGAAGCATAGATGGCGATTTCTTAAATTAAATTTAAGCCTTAATAAGCGATTGATAAACATAACATTGTTTGACTTGAATATGAAATGTTAACACATTTAAATTGTTGTCAATTAGAAGACAGAAATTTGAGATAAGGAACGGAGGCTATTAATGGCAAAAGATTGTAATTTATTTCAGTTGGGTCGAAACAACCAAAGTGAAAAAAAGGTGAAAACGTAATTGTCTACAATATTTCAATGAATGAATGAATGAATTAGCTGAATCTGACGATATTAGCTATTAATGGAAAGTATCAATACCGTGATTCGTGATCGAATTTAACCAATTACATATCAGAGTAATTCGTTGTTATCGAGAAACATAACACCAGATATTTAAAAAAAGGAACAACAATATTGAAATTCAAAGTGACATTAGTTCTTTTCTTTCTTTAAAACGTACCTTAACCTGTCAAGCTTCTAATAAGAGAGTCTTTAATTGTTTTACTTTAAAATTGGGGACATATCATTTTCGTTTCGATATTTCTAAATGTATTCTCAGGTCTAATTTACAACATATTAGCAGTAAATATCAAAAAAGAAATAAGAAAACACTTGTCTAAAACGAATTTAATGTGAACCTTTTTAACTCTGATATTTTTCAGGCCGTTCTAGTTTTTATCGTTTACTGATTATTACTTTCGGTATTATAGTTTTATATTGTCGCTATCACTGGTCTCCAAATGAGGTAACGAAGGAGACAGAAGAAAACTTGATACCTGCACCAAACAATGGGTATAATTTCTTTTTGTGACAGCTAGATGCTTGGGTATCACGCAGTTCATACAGTGTTCACCAGAAAGCGAACGAAAAGTCCCCAAACTTTAATTTACTTATAATAAGGGGTAAGATACGATCTGAAAGTTGATAGTCCCCGTCCTTGAACGCGGCGTTCATGTTTGATAGAGACAATGTTGGTTCTACGGGGAGACGTCCCAGCACGATTACGACAGCGCACGAGGTGCGGAACCGTCACCACCAAAGGGGCTCGCCTTTGACGCCGGGCATTTCGACTAGGGCCCCGCATGATGTTTTTCCGACTGGGTGACAATGTTTACAGTGAATCTTATCCCCTCAAAGAAGAAAGATAAGAAAACAAACAAGGCGGGATCGGAGTCCCCCTCCTTGGACATGGCTCGATGGCCACCACTGTCATTTATCACGGTCCGGGAAGCTCTGATTAAATTTGAAAGAGGTAAGACCCCAACTATTTACACGCGCCGTCAGTTGACAATGGCAGGTGAAATTTGCCGTGGTAGTGGGACGCTAAGATGCCTCTTTAATGTGACAGTTAGCAAGGTGTCCACTCCTTTGTAATGACCACCTGAAGGGACAGTGAAAAATGATCCCCTGGCGTCTCTGGCCACTGGATACTGGGCGACGACTAGTGGACATTTGGTCATCCCGCTACGATCACAGCTTACCGCCAACAAATTTTAAGCGATTTGATTGAGACAGATACATTAATCACTACCTACTCGATCACGGAATTGCTGTAATTTGCTTATCATCAATTGCCTTTGATAAATACGCAACTTGTAGGTCTGCAGTCGCGATGTCGGAAGATATTTATCCAAAAAGTAATCCAATCGAACTCCCCTCGAACCCAGTCAACGGTGCTGTTACTTAAATTATTACCTTTATAAATCGCACTCGCTTTAAACTGTAAACAGTTTTAATATCTTACTATAAAATACAAACACACAAGAGTAGGCAGGACAGACATTATTGGATTTCTTTTCAAGTTTTCAAATCATGAATCGGCGGAGGAATCATTGAAAGAGCGAGTCTCCCCTTAAGACGTTCATGATGGTCCCAAAACACGCGCAGGTTACACCTTCAGAAAATTAATCGCTTGTTTTACACCTCAAGGGAGGACGAGGTGTCAGGGGTCGGCAAAAATGCCATTGTCGCTCGTGCTCTCCATGTCGACTTTTGTGTAATGAGATTACAGCGATATGAGCGACGGATTACCGCGTATCATTGCTACAGATTCGTGGATTTGCCGTGTTTGCACTCTGATAATTCTGATTGACTAGTATAACTTGTAAATCCTCATCACACGTATCATAATTTCGTTTTAATCGGTAGAATATAGAGGGACTTCTTGCCGCGAGACTCCGTTGTCAGGACGGACGGGTAGCGGCCGCCAGGTGAAAAAGAAACAGATACCAGCTTTGATCGGGTAACGCAAACCTCGATTGTGGTAAGGATCGAGTGGCGGCGACGCCAAGTCTGGTCTGTGCTCTTATCGACTTACAGGTAGAGAAACAAACTTCAGATGTTTTGCTGAGAGTACGAGGGAACGCAGTGTATAAATCTGAATGTTGGGCAATCTGTCGGTTCATCTTATTATAAACACACCCCGTCCACAAGCCGTGTTTTTGTGCGTGTAAATCCGCGGCGTCGAATTTCATCATTTTGTAAATAACTAATTTCAAAAGCTATCCCGTGGCCAAGGTGAGCATCTAAAGCAAAATAAATTTGTCTATCTTTATCCTCCTGTTGACCGAAGCCAGGGGCGAGGAAACTGTAGCCGCCCCATTACAGCCTCTTAGGGACCTAGCTGGTGATTGTGCGATCAGTGAGACACTGCGGGGAGGACCAGCCCACCTGACGGGGAGAGATGACTTTCCGCGGCAGGCCAGGTGCTGCTCACCCCGGTGAACGTTCTCCCTCGAGAGAAAAATCTGTCAATTTTTGTTTGACCTGTCACAGTTTACCCGATCGAAGAAAAAAGGAAAACTGATCTGCGCCTAAGCCCGTCGACTTGAACAACGGCCCCTGCCGTGACCCACCACATTTCAAAAGTTGATAAAAAGTAGGGAGGTGGAAATTAGCGAAAAAATTGACAGTTGAGAGCGAGCTGTCAGTTCCTTGCCAAGGCGAATCTTTGGAGCGTTTCGCATTGATACTTTTCAGAAATGCGACACCTTAAATAATCAATTTTCATTGACAAGCTTAATTGTTCATCTCCCGCGAGATCGAGATTGATCGGAATCATGTTTGCCAGTGACCTAAGATTACGGCGGAATAGATAGACGCACTTCATTCAGAAGGAACACACAATCGTCTTAGAAACCCCGGATATCTAGCTTGGGGGCCCGTTAAACGGTCCGTCAACAATAAAATATCAATGTTTTATTTAGGCATCGTAGGGAACTTGCGCTGGTTGAATCCACGAGTGGCACAATGGTCTTGGCCGTTGTCTTTCACACGGTCGTTGGACATTGAGACTGGCTCTTTTGTTTTCTTGTTTTATTCCCAATCAATTGGCCAGCAGCAGAACTGTTCCAGCATATTTGCACTGCGATTTAAATATGATGACAGGCAGATTTGGTCGGACAATTACACACACTGCAACAACACTGGCGAACAATGTGCGCTATTTCTTCGACTCAGAATAAATACCACTGCTTCTATGGCCATATTGTTTAGGATCCCCTCCGAGGTTTGTTGTTTCTGGGCACCTTTGCACAATCCTCACAACAACATTGCAGGAGGAAGGTTGTGGGGGTCACAGTCAGCATGCCTTGCTCCTAGATATGATTACTACAATACAGGTGAAAAGAATTGCCAATGCTTTTTCAGCCTCAAATCAACGAATCTACTGGGTCAGAAAATTAACTGTCACCATTGTATATTGATGTATATTAGTTCAATAGGTTTTCAAAACGCTCGAAGAATTGCAGTTAGTGCAGCTTCTACTTGACTGCGTTTGGTGACAGTTATTGACACTTGGATTTCCTTTCTCGTCATTTGATTTCGAAAAAAAGACGTGCAAATAGGCACAAAGACATAGAACAAAGGACTGTGGTATTTTTCATTGGAGGCACCGTTTTCCGGGAAATGATTATATTTGCCGATGATCAATTTTTAATTCTCTCTCAGCTTAGGTTCATCAACTTTCTAAATCGACATAAGCGACTGGTAATGAATTTCTTACTGCACCGTCAGGTCACTCAAACCAAAGAATTATAAACATTATACACACGCAGTCTCTCTCTCTGTCCCGTTTCTCTGTTTTACACTCTTGAAATATATTTACTTTTAACCGCATTTTATACGACTGTCCCCCATATTCATATTTTCTTTTAAATGACATCCGAAAAGATAGAAATAAATTATTCGAAAATTGACCTGTAAACGGTTGCTCAGAAAAACGTGCAAATAGAGATTAATGCTGTAATAGCTTCGTGTAACTTGATATTTTTCAGGTAATATACCAATCAAAAATGAGATTCTGTGTCGCTGATATTCTGCACCTCTATTCTATCTCATTTTCCAGCCGCAATTCGCTGTTGTTCTCTTTGGAAACCGGAGTCGCTGATGAGCTATTTGCATGTAGACATCTACCAAACACAGCCACGTGGCCGCTGCGATAGCTAGCTTCCAATCAGCTCTTCGGTGGGAGATTTATCAAAATACCATGTCATCTCTGGAAACGACACGAACCTCTGACATTTGTATTGTTTGACTCTCTACTTCATCTTATCTCGCCACGTATACACACAGATTTCGTTCCTCGTCCAGTCTTTGTCTTTTTGTCTTATTTTCTCTTCACGCACACGTGTCTTCCTCACGAACTCGGAAAGGGAGGCGCTTCCTGCCTTCGCAGCGTCTAGTTCTTTAACGGCAAAACGAACTGCGCGACCCAAGACGCCCTGTTATGATTTCAGACCTTGTTACCTAAATTTTTCTTATGTGGCTAATTTTCTTGGATTAACCACACGTACCTAATTAATCTCGTGTATTGTCCTCGAATTGTTTTTACTGTTTACAAGAGTCATTATAAACGGCAGGTGGGAGTGAAACGATCTGTGCTCGAGGCGGCATGTAATTAGCAGTGTACGGAGGGCCGTTTTGGTCTTTCTTTGAGAGTAGCGAAAGTTTCGCTCGACATGCGATTTCTCGCTGTGCACGCCATATGGGCTGATTGAAATTATTCTTATGTATTGTTGGTTTTTTTTCTGGATAAATATGTCATAATAAATGAAAAAAATATTCTGATAGTAAATTAGCCACTAATAAAGACAACACTCAATGAGATATGACAGATGAGGAAACCAAAACAGCTTTTTATTCACTAAAACCATTTTTTTATACAAAAAGCATCACTCTTAACGCTCACCTGAGCTAGAGGCTTCTTAAAACCCCAATAGGGGGCGTACTATCCTAAGTTATTCATGGCGGGCACGTGACAGTTGATCCCCGATTGACCAATCACAAAGCAGTTTCCCACCAACCTAGAATTTATAGTGCCTGTCATTTGAGCTGAGCAATTTAGTGTAAACTCACAGTAGTTGGAAGTTGTATACCTTTACTGCCAGGAGTAGAATCTCTACAACTTATTCATATTTTATTCCAACCGTCAAAATTGCGCCGTCTAAGGTCGACACGGCAATGGCTGTGGAACTCCAGCCCAACAGTAAGTGCCGCGTTTTTAGTCGTGTTGATTCTGCAATTTAATGCACATTTGTTTTCGTGTCACCAAGTGACAAACAGTGAAATGTACACAACGTTTCTTCTGGGTAAACTCCATTTAATGTGCAAAGGATGCTTAATCCTACACGGGATAGCTTTTAAATTCTAGCTTAATGTCACGGTTTATATTTACATGGGTTTCCTTGGAATAGTATTTTAAGGCAGAAAATGAAGCAGGGTTATTCATTTTTAAGAAGACGTAAAGCTGGTAAGTGGGGCCGCCTACCCAACTGATATTCACACGAGGAGTATGCGTCACATGTGAAACAATTCGTGATTCGCACGCTCGACAATCTGACAGAAACGTTTTTACAATAAATCTTATTAGTTTAATAAGTCATTATTTGATTTTTGGTTTATCCCCTATCATTTATCTGATTATTGCTGTTTAATATAATTAGCTGTATTTTGTTTGCGGACTGTAGGGATAAACCTTATTATATTTTTAATTCATTAATCCAGTAATCAATTAATTCATGATGCTGTCAAAAGTTTTGTTTGGATCTGAATGTATTGAACAGTGGAGTGTATCAGTGACACAATTGTCTAGTATAATTTACACAATTGATATCATGTATATTCGCCATAATTAAAAGCAAGAATTTTAATATGCTTTAAAGATAATTTTTAAATTATCAAAATATTAGCAGTAATATACACGACGTGCATGAAATGATTTTATCTCCTTTTATCTAGGAAATTAGGTAATAAACAGCAACGGTTTATATTATAACTTTACTTATATAATAAGGGATTGGCTATGTTTGGCATTTAAAACCACGTCTATTAAAGATCAAATAATATCAGTTGATTACAATTTAATAACACAAGATCTTAACAAAAATGATCATTGAAATATTCAACACAACTGATAATATCACCATACAAAAATTATATTTATAATTTTTTTCCAGAAAAACGGCGTTCGTCGCTGTGCGTTGGGTGCGGGGGACAGATCCAAGACCAGTTTATTCTAAGGGTAGCGCCGGACCTCGAGTGGCACGCTTCGTGTCTTAAGTGCACGGAGTGTAGTCAGTACCTCGACGAGTCTTGCACCTGCTTCGTTCGGGACGGAAAGACGTATTGCAAGAGGGATTATGTAAGGTGGGTTGACTGTCTTTTTCAAAGATCAGCTGCTGGTCGTCCTTTTGCGTCGTAACATGCATGTGGCGGAGAAATTCTAAGCGTCCTTAAACAATGAGAACTCACCTTGTCCGCGAGGCCAGCAGTGTTATCATTTTAATTGAGATAAACTGGGGAAGGGGGGTCGGTTAAGGCTGAACATAGAATTTCACCGCACTGACCGCGACAAAAAAGTCCAAAATGTAGGCGAGGTGGAGTGTATTTTTCTCTAAGATAGTATGCTATATGGTTAGACATGCACGGATTAAATACCCGTTTTCCTCATTTAAGGACAATCATGTTTAGTTTCAGTTACTGGATATTGTCACCTAAATGCCATTTAAACATGTCACATAGATAACGCGTCTGTCACCCGAACGCAATGAGACTTTCTTCTACAGTGACAATCCGAAAGAGACATTAACAACATACTTTTTATCTCGCTAGTGTCTGTTTTGTTTGGCCAGTGTTGGGGCTCTCTTTAGCGGTCAGGTTGTCAGGCTGTTTGTCAGGTTGTCAGCAAGCTGTCAGCTGGACAGTTGAGGTTTATTAGCTAGCTCCGCCTACGCGGGATGGCCACACGTAACTGCCACTTGACCCGATCTTCATGACAGGTGTAATTAGCCCTGCTGAAGGATGTCCAAGTTAACTATGACGGGTGACAATAAAGGCGATGCGCTAGATGGCTCAGTTTTATTGACACTTGTCAATATTCGAGTACGATGCACCGGATTGACTCCTGTGTTGGTATGAAGTCTGAACATTCCCGTTAATCTGTAGTATGAAAAGTACGCGAAAGTGAGAGGGTTCACAGTAGGCCAAAAGCGTTTACGTTGCTGGAGGCGAATTGAATCTTAAGGGGGGAAAAACAGCATCAGCAAAATAAAAACTATTTTCAGTCTTTTCTCAGCCATATATCCTGGGAGATGAATTTCATTGAATATCTTCACCTTTCTACTGTAGGCTGTTTTAGAGTCCCTGCAGACAGAGGTTAAATTAAATTACCAAAACTGGTTGACACATTTGTGTTGGAATCTATATGTAAGCTAAGGAAATACCAGCAATCACAGAGCAGATGCACGGCGATATTGCATTCCCTCGCCCGACTGAGCCCAGATACATACAAATCTAATACATGCGAATGGTAATTGGTAAATTATTCCGAAATCTTGTCGATCTAATTTTACGTGGTTCGTGTTTATCCGGATCTCAAATCGGCAGCTTTTTCAGTTCTGAGGATAGTCCGTCGGTCAGTGTGGTATGGACATGTGAGAAGAGGTCATTACCAATAGCCCTCAAGGCCTTTCCGTAACTCAAAATATTACCATA
Organism: Lingula anatina; assembly: GCF_051362555.1. NCBI lineage: Eukaryota > Metazoa > Brachiopoda > Lingulata > Lingulida > Lingulidae > Lingula > Lingula anatina. The sequence goes on from NC_141767.1 coordinate 33,707,943, forward strand.
TCGGTATCGCATCCAATTCCCCAGGCGGGCCGCACTTTCTCTTCAAGCAGTAGTATTAAAATAGCCATTTTATATCGTGTGTAATACCTGAATCCCCTATTGGCCCCAATTCCTAATCTATCAAGCCCCTGAATTCACGCAAATCTGTAGGTTTGTACAGCGCAACCTTGCGGGTATTTGCCGCTGTTTATATTCGAGATTTGATAAATTCGTTTCCCCCAGACTTTAGAACGGATTAGACATTCTGTTTCTCGTCAGTCGGAGCTTGACATATTCACCTCAGCCAGTCTAGTTGGGCTAATTCTTTACACGAAACGTTCGCAATGAATTGCCACGTTAATTAAGACGACAAGGAAATGGCGGTCACCGGGGGGACTTGTTCCTAGCAATATTTAACCGATTTTGACTGTCAAGTGCCATGATTTGTGGCCTTGACGGAGAAAAACTATGATTAATTTTCTGCGCCTTGTAATAAGCATTGGGACTCACACCTTTCAAGCAACCCCCACGCCCGGTAGCCTCTGAATGTCTTGATGAACATAAATTTGTTGTATATTTTATTGATAAGTCGAGTCTGTATTGCTAGGAACCAGGGCTATCGGACCACGCGAAATTGTAATTAACCGTGTGCCGCAAAATCGTTTGATTTTTCATTCACCACAGACAATGGTTGACGCGGAGTTGTTTCTAAATCACCGAGTAATTTTCAACCAAATCTCCCTCATATTGACACTATTACACATTGATTGTAAAAGAACATCCAAATGATAGACTTCAAATTACTCGGTCACAGCAATTTCTTTTGGGGAGAAACGTGCGAAAATCGCATGGTGTTACATTGTAATTTGTGGTGTTTACAAATGGCGGCCGGCGAAGTGTATTTTTTATGCCTTTGCTGTGAAACTGAATATTCGACTGGTAAATGTTTCTGTCAGAGTATAGGGACTGGACGTGTCTTATGTTATTTTAATGATGATACACACAAAATGTTGATCTTTGCAGGATTTTCCCCTTTTTGTGAATACTGATATGAAATGCAAATTTGAATTTTTTTTAATCCAACATTTGGAATTTCATAATAGTTGTTGTTGTTGTTTTTTCATTTTTTTTTTCTTGATTTTATTGAAACATAAACGGTGTGAATGCAATTTTTATAGCGGCAGCGTTGATCATATGTCTGTCTGCCTTATTCTCAGCAGTAAGACGAGTTTAATAAAGACATTTTACATAGCCCCCTGCGCCAAGTCGCTTCTAAAATATCACATTCTTTTTCAGATTATTCGGGACCAAGTGTGCAAAATGTAATCTCGGATTTAGTAAAAACGACTTTGTGATGCGAGCGAGGAATAAGATCTACCACATAGACTGCTTTCGTTGCGTGGCTTGCAGTAGACAGTTGATTCCAGGAGACGAATTCGCGCTTCGCGAAGATGGATTATTTTGCAAAGCAGACCACGATGTAGTGGAAAGGGCATCCGCTGGCGAGTTTGTCCCACATAATAACAACAACAACGACCCCAGGGTGGGGCCGGGCGGGCAACTGACGTCTACAAAACCATGTAAGTATAGGTTTAACTCTGCCTCCCTGGTATTCTCAAGACGGCTGAAAAATACACAAAATTTATCGGGGCATGTTTGTGTATATTACGCGTGCTGTCAGACTTGTAGTGGTAGGGGAGAAAATCTAGCCGCGTCAGGGTTGTATATAGTTCTGCCATATAAAGCAGCGAGCGCCGATTTTAGATCATTTTTCTGGTTTGTATATTTTTCTGCCATGTCGTGTATCCGGGCGCAGACTGCAGAGCTGTGGTAGGTCCGAACGCGACTAGATTACACAAACCAAATGGCCCGTGAACGACCTCGTGCCACTACCTGTAGCCGCACCGTATCAGCCTTCATACCAGGCATCCTCAGGGGAGCGTCCCGGCGAAGCACCCGATAGGCCACGGGCTACCTGGCCGTTACGTCATGCAATTTTCCATCGTGTAACTTTTCCGCGGTTGCTTTTACAAATTTGATTAAGGCATAAGCTGGTCGGGTTGTAGAAGAATCATTTTCCCCGAGAGGACGGGTCGCTTACCTCTGGGCTATCCGCGCGATCAGGTTCCTTTTGTGCGGCACCGGCTTCAAAGCAATCTGTCGACTTGATAGAATTTCAATCGTTTTTCATCAAACATTTAATCAATAGACGATTTTAATTTCATGAAGGCAGAATTTATTTACCTTGAAATCCCCGAGGAGATGTCTTCATTATATCCTGCAACATATTTTCCCGCATTTACTTTGCGGAATATTGCATTATGTATCGGCTGAGGCACCATAAAGAAGATTTATGGCCTGCATTCACACTAAAAAAATTAATGTTACCGCCAATCCAGATCTAATCAATGTCACTGACTAACAAACTCTGGAGAAATAATTGAGTTTATTTCCACTTAATTCTATTCCAATTATTCTCATCTTTTCTCCTTGTTTCTTCATTGATAATTTTTCTGTATTTCGTTGTTTATAAAGTCGAGAGCTCGGATTGTTTGGTAGTCCTATTGATCAGCTCGTCTCTGTGGATGATTCATTTTTCTGCGACTTAAGTACTGGATTTAGTTTCTCCTCTTATATCTCCACGTAGTATTGTTTGTACTCACGAGTCGGGTTGCTGATACTACAAAAACACACATACGTGATGAAATGTAGAATTTATCATATTTTTCACCAGCGTTAATCCCAAGGTATAGCAAACATTGCTCGGGTTTTTCTTTTTTGAAGAAAAAAATTCTCTTACTTCCAGGCCACGATCAACAAGGACCAATGCCGACTAGCGGGAGAGGTCGATCACACAAAGAGTCAAAGACAACACGGGTTCGAACGGTTCTCAATGAAAAACAACTGCACACGTTACGGACGTGTTACGCTGCCAATCCGCGCCCGGACGCCCTTATGAAGGAACAGTTGGTCGAAATGACCGCTCTGAGTCCCCGGGTCATTCGGGTGTGGTTCCAAAATAAAAGATGCAAAGATAAAAAGAAGAGTATCTTGATGAAACAGATTCAGCAGCAACAAGAAAAGGTAAGATTGATTGTTTATTTGTTTGTTTGTTTTTTGTCATGTTTACCCATGATATATATCCAAGAATATTTTTAAAGAAAACCCTAATACTTGGAACGCGAAGGAGTCGTGTATTTTCTCATCTTGACTTATGCTAACAATACAAGGTGTTTGATAAAGGGTTGAAAATATTTTAAGAATGTTTCCGTTCAAAGATGAAGGAAATTGATAAGAAAATCTTTAGAATTGTGCAGAACAAAATCCCCAAATGTCTGTAAAATTTCACAGGAGCTGTAACCAGTATTGATCAACAGGGAGCTGCACGCAGCCCGAAGGCGGAAGCAATGCCCCTCAAATCGCGTGTTGCTTGAAAACTTGGAAATCATTTTTAAGTCAGTGCTCCGTGGAAATAAAAAAGACTGATTAGTAGTTATGCTCATGTGTGAAATACGAGATAGAGAATAGATTTGGAAGTTAATATTCCTTGATAGTTGATAACACACACGATAATCTAGTGTCGGTGACACGGGAACATGAAAATAAATTGGTTGATATATACTATAGGAAACACGACTCTGGAAGATATTGATCTCTGTTGCCAGTGATTAAAAATATTAATTCTCAGCTTTGTCTGCTTTCTAACCATGCATACAATTGTTTCTTTGAAAAAACGTAACAAAGCGATCGCAAGTGTGTCTACGCATTCGGCGCCTTTGCATTCAACACGTCTGTGTGCGCGGATAATTCATCGGACTAGAAAATTAAATTCTGGGTAAAATGCACCGCCGAAATTTCTCACATCCAGCTATTACCCAACAGTGTTCGTGCTGGTATTTAATTAATTTTGAATTATCATCCATAACGTGCACGGTTACATGTCCATTAAATTTTTAATCTTCATTGGCCTCTTGACAGCCCCGATCAATGCCTAATTAGCGGATAAAGTTACAAGGAGGTAACTGTTGAACGGTTCTAGCGTAAGATCATGAAATTTGACCATTTTAAGCGTCCCAAGAGAGACCGGATCGGTCCCTAACCAAGGCCTGAACACGCAAAGGGGGATATACAACATATTGTTCGTTGATCGTGATAATTGTACTCTTCGGGCGATGACGATTAGGGAAAATAAATATCAAAACAAACAAGGAGAGCGCAATCCCGCCCCCCTTCGGCACGCGTATGCGGTGTTGGTTTATTTCGTAACGATCGCGAAAATTCAAGAGGCTCGCGTGCTCGAGGGTAATTACATGAACAATATAAATAAATATTCGACACCCAATCATCGGGACTTCACCAACAAAGGCCAATTAGCCGCCTGATTAATTAAAATTCATAAGAGTATCCTTTTTCAAAAGAACTCTCTTAATAAAGTCGGTGCTGAATATACAAGTGGCCACAGACTTGCTATTCGAGTGGATAAGGCAAGCTAATCAAAGTCAAGTTAAGATCTACGAACTGTTCGATTTTTTTCTACGTTGGATCGCAGCCTTTAGTCTGCAAGTAATACTTCAGAACAAACACTTGAATACATTTTGGCCGATGCATTCGTGTTTCATTCTGATATAATGATATATTTCAAGATGAAATATGACGTTATGTATACATTTATATAAGTCGACAAGAACATATATGTAACATGTTTACATATAAATACGCGCGCACATATATAAATTTATTGGCATTACATATATGTTTGCCTGTCGACATGAAACGCGATGTTTCATTCATTACAAATACAAACGAATCCCATAAATATTACATTTGTGTATGCAAAAATATTTCTTCGTGCTATTTTCTTTGACAGTTTAAATCAATCACCAAGGGTGTAATAAAATGGACATGCGATTGCTCGTGGAAACAAATTATGTGAAATGTCTGTGAAAGTGAAATATTTGTTCACCTTGATTATTTTATTCCGAAAGGTAGAATGATACACGATTATGTAAATTTGTCGAGGCGGACGGACGATATGAATCAGCTGGCGTAGTGCTTGCACAGATTAATTAGTCTAGCTGGGCATACAGATCAGGAAAATATAGAAACGGCTCAGTTCGCCATAGGCACGATCGATCTCGTAGAATATTTACCAAAATCGCCGGGTCAGCGGTAAAGCTAGTTGTGCCTCATTTATTATGTCAACAAACCTATTGCTCGCCCTAGTTTTTGTCGAATCGAGAGTTTACCAATAAACACTTATTAGTCTTTCTCTTTCGAAAATCGTCGTTAAACATCCTGTACATTTTTTTTTATTCCCATGCCATTTTATTTTATTTTTTCAAAATGGACGTGAGTGACCAGACAGTTTATAGGTTCAGAGTTTTAAGCTGAAAATAACGTACCACTAGTGGGAACAAACCAAACTATGCAAGTTTCTAAAGTATTCGTTGAATTGAATTTCATTACCTCCTTTTCACAAGACTAAAATTACAAGGTCGGGTTTTAGACAGTGTCAAGAGTGACAAGTCTATAGTCCCCAAATTCAAAAGAAGTTTTTTTCTAGAGGACATTTAGCTACAAAAGGCACTAACTAGAAGGCGGGATAAGTCAAAACTCTTGCTGTGCTTCCAGCCACATGCGCCGTAATGAGACGTTGGCCATTCATTAGTGGTTGTTACTATCTATTGTAGTGAGAGTTTTAAGTAGCCCATTACACCTAGACTTGGCTGTGAGTATAATCGCACGTCATTAAAAAGCGGCAAAGAAGATTAACCGTTATTAAATCACCTTGAAATTAATTAGGTATAGAACATGATTGTTTTGTTTGTTTCTTAAGTTGTCTGAAGAGATTCTCCTAATCATTTCCTTAGAAACACCTGTGTTGGATATGCAAACACAGGAGGCCCCTCTAGTTCGGACTCAATCACTCCTATTCTAACTTAATTAGGCCCAAATCTGGGGTGTTGATGCCTTTGTTCGGGCTTATCGATTTCTGAACAGCAAATACATGCACATGTTGTTATTCATAGCCCTGCTCTTCTCCATCTTTCCCTGAAATGCTACATGTGCCCATAAGAATGAACTAGAGGAGTGCAGCTTTTTACCGAGAACCATTGCTCTCAATAGTTAATTTTCCTGTGATGGGTCGTCTATGATCTCGCGTGGGAATTTTATATCTTTTTGGCTCCACGTATATGGACGTACGGTAATCTAGGTTATAGTATAATTTATATAGCAATCAACATAGCCGCTGATGATTATTTTACGCCTTTGCGACCCCATTATCCTGGATTATTTGTTCAACTTTGCCACCTGAAAATGGGAGTTTATTAATTATGTGCCGCAGCACGACAGCTCATGGTCCTGTTACTTCTTTCAATAAAGACAAGAATAGGCAATTATCTGGTGACACGCGTTAAAATGTGCCGAGAGACGTTGTTTTCCTTGTATTGTGAAAAAGATTAATTTTATCTGAATACAGGAGGCGAAAAAGAAAAAAAAGAGTTTTAATGTTTAGGGATTTAGTAGAAAATTCACAGATTATGAATATGGGGATTACAATTGAATATTATATTTGAAGAGAAGTTTGAGCTTTTGCGGTATTTTATTATTGTTATTTTTATATAGTTTTTAATGATATCTTTAATTACCATACATTTAAACATTATCAAAATTATTCTTCTTTTTTCAACTATTAAGATAAAGCCCATCTATTGTATTTCGTCAGCTATTCATTGGTGTGATCTTTCACGTTATAACATTAATTTTCAAGTAGCACATCAAGAAATGATATCCCGAAACAAATCGCCGATAAAAGGCACGTCTTTGAAATACGTTTACTCGATTCTGATTCTTTGCTCCCTGTGCAATGAGTGTTCCTCATCTCCCCAAGGAACCAATCAATCATATGCCTTATGCTAATGCTATCATAGGGTTGTTGCCGAGGTTGGCTATTAGATTTGTCCCGTCAACTACAGGCCATATCAGTCATCCATGCCCGGAGAAAATCAAGTTAGGACTTCTGTTTAAATGACAACAACACACGGTGATTAAATTTCCGAGACCAATTTTTCAATCTTTACGACCAAGAAGATTAGTTTTAATCTTTTCTTAATTATCTTCTTTCTTATTGAATTAAGTAGTGATGCTCAATTGTGCGACGATTAGCCGATCGAAATTCTTTCATGTTGCTCCTCTCTCTCTCTCTCTCTCTCTCTCTCTCTCTCTCTCCACACCGCTCTTTTAGACGACACTACAGGGATGTTAGTTGATGTTAAAGTTGACCAACTCAATACGGTTATGGGAGCGACGGATGCAGATTCGGTGAATATAGATATTCTTCTCCTTTTAGAAGCCATGTTGTGTGTCACCGTCTGGGTGACATTTAAAGTAATAACTTCTATAGCTTTAGAATCGAGGACTCTTGCGGTGCCGCAACACCGTGCTTTCTATCCCAGTGCAGTTCATTAATAATAGGGAGGGTATCGTTTAAAATAATATTTAAGGTAGAAAATCAAATATGTTTTACATAAATCGTGAAATGATTATACAGCGTATTCAAGATTGGTGGGCTTAAGTAAACACGATGTCGATCTGCGTTATTTACCTTTCCCTCTTTTGTGTGGGACATGAATGAACAGTTTTCTGACTGGCATGGCCATATGCTCTGGTGGTATTTAAAAACTCACGCAATCCCAACATCTAATACAACTTGCATAACGTCTAGGTTCTAAAACGATTATTTTCAAATAAAAAGAAAACAGACAAGGATTTTCTTGTGAAATGAATTTTTGGATTCATTTGCAGTTGAACTAGATCAGATTGGATTGCCATTGAGGGCCGCGGTTATATTTCAGTGTTTTTTCTACGGAAGAAACGTTATCCCGGTTAAAAAAAGAACACATAAATAAACAATGAAATCGCACATTATATGATGAGTTCAGTTTAGAGATTCCCTAATGAACAAGTGAATATATTGATCACTCCTTATGGTTCGGATTAAACAGTTAACCCCTGTTTTGTGGGTAGTTCTTCATACAAAAAAAGCATCGACCAGTAGGAGTATTTATTCATCATGTCAGTAATAAACGATGAAAAATTGATGGCGCTTTAAAAGATTTTCTGTCGGTCGACTTTTTAATACGTATTTGGATGCCGCCAAAATATTTGCCCTAAATCTAGAAGTTCTACTGTTTAAACGTCCGGGCGTGCTTTGTCGGGTTCACCGGGGTCAATTCGCAGAGGGTTGACGCAAACCTTCCGTTTATTTATGTCTTAGAATTTCGCCTGTATACATAAAGGCTGATATTTTTTGTAAACACTGCCTATTTTTGTCGGGAACGTCTGCCTATAATCTCACGGGGTCGATCGATTGGTGTGCGACTGAGAAAGGCAGTGCGAGGATTGAACTGAACCGAACAAAACCGCAGCCTGGGGGTTAAAAAGAAACGTCTGGTTTTGGGGGTGGTATTAAGGCCCAGATCGTTACCGATTTCCTCGGAGGTGTGGCTGGTTGTTTCCTGAACTTTTCCACCATGGCCGTATAGATCGGCGACACAGTGTTAGGCAAGGGGGGGTTTGTGATCGATAATATATTACAATGGGAGAATTAAACTCTTTGCGGTTTTTTTGTTACAATTGTCATTGTGTGCTTATCATATGGACTCAAAAGTGGCCTGAGGAAGTTTGCACAACAAAATGCAAGTCAGGTGTCATCCCAATAGCGAATTTATTTAATGAAAAAATCATGACATACCATTCATCCTTAGAATTGAATTTTCAGATTAGAACAGAAAAGGAACGAAAGAAAAACAGTATTGTTCTTTAGTATACTGTATTATTACTAATGACAAGTATTTCAGTGTGTTTGTTGCCTTTTCACGCAGAGAACGACAAAACACATCAGCTTTCTGGTAGATTTCTCCAATGTGAAACCAAGGCAATTTATCTGGAATCTATTTAGATCTGATTCCATATTAAAATAAACCCACCGTTAATTACTGAATTTAGGATGCAGGTATTCGGTTATGCGCTCCTGCACGGGCGATGCAGCCACTTACCAAGCGTATTGCAATTGCTATTCCTTCCTGTATGGTAAACTTCACGTCTCTTGTTTTATCTCTCCTGTTTTTACATGGAAAAATAACATAGCGCGCATCCTACATACGGCGTAACCAGACTTTTAGTTATACTGCCAGAATTGTAGCCACATCTCACAGGCTCACAAATTTAGCAAAAATTGTATATATTGTAATTTTATTTGTCCAGGAAATTCAATAGGTAGCATGTCTTCATTTTTCATAACTCTGGATAAAATATATGAAATCTCTGTCTTATTCTATATTATACATTGTTATTTGAAGTGTGTGGTATAAATATTTCAAATGATAAAAATCAGAGGTGACATATTTTGCTCACCTTCCTATTCATTGTAATGAAACGTGTATTGTAATGAACATACACCAGTTGAGTTCCGCTATTAGATTGAATTTTATTAATAGCACTTTCATTAGATTTGGTTATTTGTTATTCTCTGCAGTCTCTTTGTACATTCAATTTAGATTGTGTTCTGCTTCAATACGTCGTTAATTTGGGCAAAAATCATCGAAATAATTGAGTAAGAAGCTTGTTTGTATTTTCTGTCATGCTCGCCGCAGTGCAAATTGCAAACAGAGTTAATCGAACGTCTTATTAGACTGTCTTGTATCGTCACTGCATTTAGTCACTTTCCAAAAATATATATATATAACCCATGAAGGTGCATTTCAGCCTAACTGCTTCAATTTCTCGTCCAATGCGTTCCCTTTAACTGAGGTCGCCATAATTTTTACTGCATTTTAAAGTTCATCTTGAATACCGATGGCTATTTTGTTCAAGATTATAAGCTGTTAATATCGACGGATTTCTCAAGCACTGTCCACTTTTTTCCCCCTTCCAGAACGGCAATCGGTTACAAGGACCTCTTCCACAGGGCGTTCCCATGGTGGCGTCCAGCCCCGTACGTCACGAGAGCGGCATGCAGGGAAACCCGGTAGAAGTCCAGAGCTATCAGCAGTCCACCCCGTGGCACAAACTGGCCGACTACGGCGGGATGCAGGGCGATATAGACCAACCACCCTTCCAGCAACTGGTAAACACTTTTGTTGAGTGTTCTGACGATGATGATACGGTTGTCTGCATAGAAGAACGGATAACACGGTAATGCACGTCACTTTGTGTGACGGTCGATGGGCTACGGTCACGTTGAAAAGTATGCCTAGGAACACACTCAATCTCATTTAAAAAAATTATTTTTTTTGGATTTTACCCTGTAGTTATCGTAATGTATTGATATTCTGTTTTGAAAAATTTGCATTTCTTTGCTTTCGTCAAAGTACGCCAAAATTTTCCGCAGGGAACAATTCGCTTATCAGCAAGTCCAAATTAATTTTTTGGATTCGTTCAATTTGGTGAATTAATGTAGTGGCAAATTGGCATTTAAACAAGTTGTGATGAGGTGAATGCTGGGCAGCTTGTCAAATTGACCGCCTCGATTTTGTTGTCCCTAAATATATATGTTCCTAAGTTCTTTGACCGCAACCCCCGACCGTTGTACCACGAGATGTGCATAGTGATTGGCAGAGCACTCACCGCTTTTTCGTTTGCACCTTTCTTGACTACTCCTTTGTGTGTCTCCGTCCTTTGCTGAGAGCACCAGCACGCAATAACAAGTAGTAGAACACGTATTAATCCTTTTGCAGGGCGGGACGTAGCGTAGATTTAACCCTTCTACCTTTACTGACAAAATATCAAACTGGAGTGTTGCGTTAATAGGAGTTTTTGGGCGAGTAAATATTTAGAGGTTTTTTAGGGGCGAATTCGAAGGGTGATTCTCGGGAGTTTATCAATTCACTTGAACGAGAGGTGTTGATTGATGACTAGTTTGTGAGCATGGGTTCATTACAATATGATTCTCGAAGTGGGACTATTAATAGGTGAAGGGCGAGTTAATGAAATAATGAGCTCTTGAGCCAATCTTTGAAAGAAAGACTATCGAGAAACTATTGAAAAAATTATTGGCGAGATTCAAGCTAAATATTGCCTCTTTATGAATATTTATTTAAGGGCGATAACTCTCCTGAAATATTGACTCACGTTTATGAAATGATGAACATGAATGTAGATGGTATGAGAGCCCTATAATTATCGATAGGGCATTTTAAGCGTCATCAAAATTAAGTCATTCCCCTTGAGTTCCTAAACATGCGATAATTTAACAACGCTGAAAGAATATTAATGATCCCGGAAATGGCGAATGCTTTAGCGTGCTGAGATTAAAAAAACAAAAAAAAACACGGCAACGTTGAGCTACAGGCCTGGTATATGTCTGTCTACAAAGTCAATGCTGCCGAAGCTGATTAAAGAGCAGAAAGGCCAGAAAAAAGCGGGTTCCAATTCAGGGCCGTCGTCGACTGGATGGCGTATGCCGATCTCGCAGCCCGACATTTGATCCAGAAAAGTTGGATTTCATCCCACGTTTCAATTATACCACGGCCGTCGAGTGAAATCTTTCATATTGTTTGTTGATCTCAGCTGTAGGGGGTGACTTGAGACAAAGGCCAAGTCTGAAAAGAACACATTTAGAAAACTTTGTCTAGGAATGGGAGGCAGGCATAGTTTGCATGGCTACTAATGCTTTTCGTGTTTTCTTAGTCTGTTTTTTTCGGTGGTTTCATTCTTTATTAAATATTTTCTAAATATTTAAATATACTCTAACATATAAGGAAAATCAATAGAAGTGATATTTAAATTATGTCTCTGCTATAGACATGTTTTTAAATTCCAGGTAGACTCTTTGAAATATAAAGTGCCCAAAAATTCAAGATATTTATTTCCTTTTGAATTGCAGGTAGAGTCGTTCGACCACTGCGACACCGATGACTCGTATATGCCGTATTTGGGTGATGATTCTAGTCTTAACCCCCCAAGCGCCACTTCCTCGGACGCCCACGATATCTCAAACTGTTCAGAAATGTCCAGCCCGACGAGCAGCTGACTAGCCGTGGATAAAACTGTCCATGAAGCGGACCGCGACGGACATTGCAACCATCACTGGACACTCAGCTCTGTGAGTGAGATACGTCAGTTAGTTTCTTAAACAAAAAGACAATGAGCATGATGCAGTTTATGTCTTGAATCTCATTTTAAAAAAAGCCGTGTGACGGTATATTATCAGCAACAGTGCCAGGAGCGCTGAGCATAATTTGTACCTGAATACGCCGCGCGTTTCAGCCCAGGAGATAGGTGTGACAATAAAGAGAAAACAATGAGTTATTAATTGCAGACTATCAGACAATTTTTGACCAACTTGGTACTTAGGCGTGAGATTGAGGCGTCAGTGTGTATTGATCCATGGAAGCCCAGATGTGTCAGCCTTTCGACCCGTAGATATATAGTAGTAACGACGTGGAGCAGTGCAATGAATGTGTATTTCTATTTCCAAGGTATCAGAGTTGGCCACGTGAAGGATTTTGTTATTATTTTTTAAAACTTGTTTTATTTATTTTCTGGTTAAATATAAGAATGTATGTGTTGGTGATTAACTTTTTAGTATAGAGAAGTTTGTAAATTGATAACCTCATGAAAGGCTTTTTGGAGACCACGGTAGTCTATCTCTCTCTCTCAAAGAGAAGCACGGAAAATAACCAGACTGAATGGGAATCTTTGACCAACCAAGTGTTTAATTGATCCATTCACATTAAGCTTCTTTTATTTGTGGATGAAAGAAAAAGAAAGATGTTGTAGTAGACTTTCCTTCAATTCCTTTTTATTTGTCTTAAAATCAGAGTCCAACAAAGGATAACCTAGAATCCTGGGAATTCCAAGTTTGATTTTCCTATAATAGGAATTCTTTCGGGGCATTGGTAATTGAATTAACATTGTGCATAGAGATAGGTCAGAATGCATCGATTTCCCGGCGTGTCAGCTCACAGATTGCCTGTGGCAGAGCTCGAAACGTTTGCGGAGGTCTGGGCTGAATTTGAACCGTTTTCTTGCAAATATTTTCAAAAGTTTAAGACTAATATTTATATTGAATATTTATGAGACGCTTGCCGTCTGAAGAAAAGAAAAAAAATAGCTGCGCTCAATGAAATCGGAGGAAAATTCAGTCATTTGAGGTTTGTGGACTGATATTGAAATTCGGCTTCGGTTTGTGTGGTCTTGGGTTTTTTGTTACCTTTGTATAAGAAGGAGGAAAGTCCTATGGATTTTTATGCCTTTGAAATTGTAAAAATAAATGTATGACTTTTATTAATTTATATATATTATCTTTGTCTTTGTTTGGTCTGTTAATTGATTTATGTATAATTTTCTTTTTGCTCGTGTATTGCCCCCCCCCCCCCAACCCACATTTAATAGGATTTTTATTTGAAAAATATGTACAATGAAAACAAAAGATGATTTTCATATTTCTTGATAATAAATATTAAAAATAACTAAACAAATGAAAATAAATAATAAAAAGGTAAAATTTCAATAGAAAGTCAAAGAAAATATATTCATTTATCCCCAATACAAGCAGCAGGGTTGAAACGATACGCAACACAGACTCTTCCACATATTTCCAATCGATAAGGTTTTCTATCATCCCACAAAATCCCATCGATTTAAAGTGTTGAAATCAGAGAAGCTTGGTTGATGCTGGAGGCCGCCCACTGCTGTCACTGCCGTCTGACTGGTACTGTATGTCGGTCTGGGCCCCTTAGAGACTGATTTTCTGCTTGGCTGGCCGGAAAAACACCAACAATCCCTCGTGTTGACAACTCCGCTGCTCCTCCGCAAACCGATCCAGTGCGCTCAACCTCACGTTCAACTTTTATCGTGGGCACAAAACAAGCTTGCCATGCCTTGCCCCGTCCCCTTCTTGCGTTCTTTGCTAGCTTCGACCGCTTTCTGGGTCTGCATGCAAAACACGCAGGATTTCTAATCAGAAGAGTTTAAATCTATTGAAATATTTGATGTTGGAGTGAAATCCGAGAAAGAGATGCCCCTGGGACCAAAGTTGCCGGAAAATTGGTTCTTTACTCATTCGACTATTCATCAAACTGGGGTGGTATTTTGGCCATTGTCGTATGTAAACCTCGCACAATAACTATTGTAGCGGTGTTTGTTTTCTCTGCCTTCAACGTGACACAGGGTATCTAGAATTAAGCCCTATGCTCCGCCCATATTTTCTTAACTCGCAGCCATTACTGTGTATGCCGTAGTTGCCGAACTGGCAATAAGACCAATTTCAGTCTATTATCGTCCAGTAATTAAATAGATAATAACAACGGCTCCCAAACCGCACGACCTACAGCAAGGATGACACGAGGTTTGATTCTGTCTGCGGCCAACCTTAAGTCGCGGGTTCAGTTTACGGGGGTGCAGACGAACATGGGGGTTGTATTTGCTCATAGGAGCTTTGTTGTTCCACTCGAACTCCCACGAAGAAGTGACTGTGTGCTCAGTGGCACAGGCAGCATGATGTGTGATTGACGTGAAGAAATGACAAACACTGAGGCAGAGAAAACCAAACAGTAAGGAAGTAAATATTGAGAATGGCACCGAAACCGCCTCGGGGGCCGCACAGTCGCGTTGCTAGCGGTCGCCTTTTTATTTGACTTCTGTACAAAAACTGTTTAGTAAGCCCCCGGCCCCACATTAGGAATCAAGTTTTATCTTTTTTCTATTCTTCAACTGTTGTTAAAACATCGTGGAAATTTAGTATTAACACTGAGTATTTTTTTGTAAACAGATCGAAGCGTCAGAGATAACAAAAATAGAAAACGAAAATTGAAAGGACGTCAACTTGCCTTCAAAATAAGGACACATATACTTTTTGTCAATTTTAAAATATAATTTTCATATTTTGTTTTGAAACTATATACAATCATTGTGATAAATAGATATAGGCATATACAAATATAATTTTTTACGACTGTTTGAATTCCTGACTGGTCCGGGCGAAGCTTATTCAATACAATCCACCTCATATTCAAAACACTCGAAAGTGTCAAATGTTGTATTGACACACGCTCTTTACTTTCTCTCCATCGTATAAGTCACGAACAGAACTCCATAGAGTTATGCAAGTGTTCTGAAGCCAGCTCCAATAGCCCTCCGAAATGACTTGAAGTGATGCTCTAAAAATGAAATAGTGCTATAATTTGGCCCTTGGACGGAGCATATTAAAGAGGTTGAGATTCGGATTGCGCGGTGAATAACAGGATTGAAATGGGAGCTTTTCTTTCCGCAATATTGACTCAAACACTTGTCCATTGGCTACCCTACCACAGGTGCAAACGGCTAAGCGGATTTAGGAGGAGAGAGAGAAAGAGCCTGCCTCGACTGGCAGCGTAGAGTTTGGCTTAGTCCGCGGGGGAATTTGTACGGTGCAAACAGCCAAAGCCTGCACTGTTTGAACGCACTAATACGTCAACCAAGGATTTAGGGTCAAAGTTAATCTCGCCACACAAAATTCAAACAGCAACAATTTACACGATTTTCAATGTTTTGAAAAGGTATAAAGGGAAAATTGTGTGAAGATTTAGGCCTCTAATCACACGGTGATCCCCGGGGGTTGCAGGTGAGACCGTTGGAGACCCTAGAGAAAGTGTCAATCTCTGTGCCGGGGTTTGCGAAGGCAATGGAGCTGACACAGGACAGGCTACCACGTCCTTTGATTTTATGTGCTTCAAGTTGTAAACGACCCAACTTCAACTAATTTTTGGAATTTTGGGCATTTGTTTGATCATAATTAGGACCAAATAACCCGAGTTGTGATTGTTTTGACGATTGAAGTTTAATCTTATTATCTTGATAAATTGTGCATGCTTAAATAACACATGGTTTATAAAGCAATTTTTTCATAGATAATATTTCGATCCGCCCTGTAAATATATTCAAGTCTTATTAAAATGCCGTGTGTTTGCATATTGCTGAACCTCGAGGGGATTAGTTTCGAAAACTTACTAGTTACTCACTATAGTTGAGCTTGTTTTGATTTTATTTTCAAAAAGTACATGATCAAATTGTCCTATATAAGATGAAAAGCCATTTTCCAAAACAAAGTTTCAAAGCTATTGCTCGATAAGATATTAATAAATGAATATAAGGACCTTCTTAACTGATATCCTATACAAGATGATATGTTAGGATATTTTTTCAAAAAAAAAAAAAATATATATATATATATATATTAATAATAAATAATAATAATAAAATAAAAATAATAAATGAAAGAAAACCTCAGTTATATCAAATGAATAACAATGCACAAAACGATCTTACACTATTCACGAAATATCAATTTTTTTTTGTTTTTAATATATATTTATATTCCAATATTTGTATTTTTGTTTTTCTTTTTTTTTACATACATGATATTCATTGGTTGCACCTTGTTCGTGAAGGTGAATATCAATAAAGCAATCTGAATCTATACAGTTCTATTCATTCATCATTCTGTTGTTGATATAACTGATACCATCCAATTGCAAGTTTCATTTTTATTTCCAAAGCTGTCACAAAATATAAACAAATCGGATAAACCAGGCCCCCATTTAACCTTTCTTCGTAGAGATAAAACTCATCAGGTTGTATGTTAATTTGGCTGTGCTTTCTGGCCATGCTTCAAGGCGCGTCAGTGAATTGATTGAAAAAAGACCAAGTCATCTCCCAGAGCGACCGGTCGCTATAATCTCGTTCAAACCCTGTTTTCCTGATAACAGTAGCAGCAGCCGGAATTGACAAACGGTGACAACCATGTCATCAAGTCCACACGATAAAATATCCCTCGACTGCACACATAGTTTGCCATGGTCTAAAAGAGAGATAAAACCCAGGACTTTTTTTTCATCTATTTGATTAGAGTCGTTTCAATGGATTCGCTCCGCTGGTTACGCCAAGCGTGTGACCGCAAAATCTTTAACTTTGCACACTCGCTCGAATGAGCGATCAATTGTTCTTTTATTTCGCCAGCTCTAAAAGTAAACACCAGTCATCATTTAGGATACGTTGTTCGATCTCAGATAGTGATTAAGGTGAGTCCAGATCGATTGGGCTTTATAAACGCTGGATAGGTTGGTCAGTCTTTTGTCTTCGGTTGCAAGATTGCCTTTTCAATTGCCAATTAACAAACTTCTCTATTGTTCTAGTTCACTTCCCCCAAATAATATGTAAATAATCCGGTCTATAGTGAAGTGTTTGCGAACTATGTAACCAGATGATGCTCCATGGCCGTGATTTGTTCGATGGTGGCACGTTTTAGTTCGGGAACTTCCGCGAACAATAGGGCGGCGTGAGAATTTCGCAATTTCCTAACGATTCCTGTCAGCCTGTCTGACTTGGAAGGGCAACGGCGACCGCGCACGATGAACTATTGGGGAAACGTTGGCTTCCCGTGGAAGTGTCATTGCTACGCTTAATTACAGGGACAATAGGCGGGCACACAACTGACCATGAAAGAAGCGATGTTGTGTAAACTAGACGGCGTCGATATCTTTTTGTCATCATTTGTGTCATTTCCACCCCAATGCAATGCAGAAATCAAATTAAATAGTTTGCACTGGCTGCAATATTTACATTTTGCTTAAATAATTTCTAATATTTGTAAAGGCTATTGTTGACACAAGCTCACAGAGTGGACGGGTTCCCTTTCATTTTTATTCAAAATATATTGAGGGCTGAAATAGAAAATGAAAATGAATTTTTGCAATTTCATACCACGTCTTTTTATATAAAAAAATGCAGTATCCTTTTTAAACGTCACAGGTGGCGGTTGTGTGTGTTGGTGCGTGTCCAAGTATGCGTGCGTGGTATGGAAGTCTTTAATAATAATAATAATAATAATAATAATAATAATAATAATAATAATAATAAAGGAAAGCGTGAATCATTTAAGGTCATTGGAATCAGCCGTCTCATTTCTGCAGCACATAACTTTACATTAACATCACTGGGACCATACAGTATAGAGATAGCGTTACGCCTTCTATCAACACGTTGACAAGATTACCGTTGCATTTCGCAGTAGTTGAACGGTTGAATCCCCACAGAACGCTGCCTCATCCTGCTTCACGCCTTCTGCTTAACCGATTCTTGATTCACTTTGGAGAGGATGCCCGTGAAGTGCGGGTATCATCAACCGGCATCCTTACGACTTCCAGCATCGCTTTACTCTGGAAGGTCTCGTGGTCTGAAGGTAATGAAGGGAATACTTAAAGGAGTCTATTGTATTATCTTTTCTCTTTCTGTCGCTTTCAGGTTATGCGACGTTCCCTTTTTCATAGCTACTAGTTCAAAGATAGTTTAGTGTGGAGAGTCTTTTTTAAACACGGACCTTTCCTGTCTTCCAGTCTGCCATTGTTAGAGTTGTGTTATAGGAGGGATAAGTTTGACCTAATCAATACTTTGAAAACTGTTTTCTGGTAGCCATCAGGTATTTCGAATAATGAAGTCAGTTTTGACTTCTGGCATAAGTATGTTCTGCAGTCTTTGTTTACCCAACTTTAACATCACAACAACAAGAACGTGTTTTTGATGCTCATCAAAATATCAAAGTTCGGAGAAGCGAAAACAAAAATTCTAGCAAAACAGGCAAAATAAACGCAATGAACCGAAAAACTCTTTTCGGATTGAATTTATGGCAAAACTCTATACCTGTTTCAAAAAGTAATTATATCAAAACCTTGGACATTCCGGCTTATTTCCTTTAAAAACTTTTTGCAAAAAAACCTTTAATTTTCCAGTTAATAGATACTTAACGATAAAAGTTATGCTTGGACACGTTTTACGCCCCAACACTTGCACTGGCTACTGTGTCTTTCATGCCGATTTCTTACAAAGAAACAATCTCAGGAAATTAATCTCTAGGAGTCACAAAAGAATAAAATCATGCAAATCCTGAGCGCACAATACTCCCATCCATTGTGATTTATGAAGTTAGCATTAAAGAAGAAAATTATAGGAAATTGAGAAAACTAAATCCTCGTTATTTTCCCAACACACGAATTGATAAAGCATCGAAAAGAATAGTTAGTCATTCTACGCGTTAAACGAGGACCCACGTTCATTAATATCTGTCTGGTAATAGAAGAAAGGCACGTTAAATCAGGTCTGCCTATTTACAGTAGTAACGACTGAATTATGTTATCAGGAACCCCATTATCAACCGTTCCCACATTTATAAACTCTTCAGTGTTTTTGTTGCTTTACTTGTGTGTATTTGCGTGCGTTTCCATGTACACTAAAGTGTGTGTGTGTGTGTGTGTGTGTGTGTGTGTGTGTGAGAGAGAGAGAGAGAGAGAGAGAGAGAGAGAGAGATTTAATTCAGCAAAGTATGTATTGTTTGAAATGCAACTAGCAGTTATACTTGCAAATATGCAGATTAAAATGCATATACATATGAAAAGCAGTAGGATTTTGCAACAGAACAATTTTTGATTAAAAGAACCTTTCTTTGAAAGATAAAATTTAAATGATCTATTTTGGTGTGTTTTAGTTGAGAAAACTTAGTCACCCGCGTAAGCTGACATATGGCTATAGGATATCTTGGTTTGGAACTGTTCATTTCACGCGTGGCACCCCGCATTTGTCAGGCGATTCTATTTGAATCATTAATTGAATCGATTATTACCTGTACCTGTAAAAGATGCAGAATATCTCATTTACTGGTTATAATTAAACGTCTTCGAATTGAACAAGCCGAAGCTATTTGATACGACTCGGAGCTGTAAACTTTAAAATCTCCGTAAATGTCACTGATGAAGACTGTTGATCTCTAAAAAAAATACTATTTTCAGATTCTGATATTCTAATCGATTGTGAGGCTTCGGTTCCAGTGTTACGTTCACTTGACTGGTTTGTTCATTTTTTCGCCGGTTCATTTGCTTTCAAGGTATGTCTTTTTTTTTTCTATTGCTGTCAAATATTCAAGACGCGAACCAACAACTGTCACCAGCAATACCGCATTTCTATTAAAAAAGGGGAATAAGTTGGAGATTACTACTTTACAAAAGATGGGATTAATTTCATTCTTCAGACAGGCCGCCATGACGAAGTCATGATGATTTTCAAGCATTAAGGACATGGTCATATCGTATATCACTTTCGCGGTCAGAGTTACCACATCGCTTCTTTTCCCCTCCTCCAATTTTCTGCTTCAAAACGCCCGCATGGGTGGCAGCCAGTTGACGCGATTGAAACGAGGCTCTATCATACGAAGAAATCTTGCCAGTTAGGAATATAGGCGACAACACAGGAACAAAATAGCCAAGTGGACTCAAGAACGTCATGAAATATCTCGACCAAAGTCCCAGACATGCCACTTGTATTTATGTGATAGTAAAAATGCGAAAGTATGGCGAATTTCTAGTCCCGGTTGTCCAGTCTGCCTTGCCCAGTGACATATCTCCTTGACGTTTTGATAAGTGACACGCAGACGACTTGATATATTAGGCACAAAGACACTTCAAAAGATCACTTCAATCCGGATTTTTTTCTTTTTTTTTTTGCCTGAGAGGAATTTTTCCGTATATTATACGAAAAAGGCTAATATTGTTTTTAATGACTCAGCTTCCTTAAAAGTTACTGTAAGTTATTTATCGCAAAGAATACCACAGCGACTTTAAGAAAAGATGGATAGAGCAGACAGATAAAAAGTCCTCCGCATAATGCCATAAGAATTCTATTCCCCTATTAGATTGTGTAACTTCATGTTGAATTTCAAATGCACTCATTTTCGGTATGTAACTTGATACAATTTTGAGTATCGCCAACATCCTCTGTTTGTGTTTGTATGCTAACGCACTAAAATAAATATGTCAATATGGAAATTCATAAGAATATACTCGCAGTCAAGAAATTTAAGGTAATTAATAAAAAAAAAAGCTCCAAAAAATTCTTTACAAATATCCCATATCAATTTTAAGAGGCATAGACTATAATTTCCCATCATAAGGCAAGTTCAATAAAAAAGACAACCTAATCTAACCTACCCCTGAAAGTTACAATGCACCACAAAGAACATCGAATCGATAGATAATTAGGTTTGTACTTTTATTAGTCTGCAAAACATTGTTGTTCGTTTAAAGTTAAGCGGGTGATTAAAACGTATTGATACCTGCCTCTTGTGGATGTGAGGTTACACTATTTGATCTCACTGGTATAATCGAGTTGGTGAAGTACTTTCATGGTTGGATTAAGTTACTTATAATGAAGATGATAAGCAAGAATACTTTTCTCGTAGACAATAAATGTGGGCAAAATAATTGATATGAAAAATAATTGTTGTTTCGCTTTGCCAGGTGTTTCTGTGGGTTATTAAGCAAATATGATTAGTAACGTGATCATAGTATTTTTTTTATAAAATCTTGTTCATTTTTCATTTCATGTCATTTTTTGATTATTATTATTATTATTATTATTATTATTATTATTATTTGCACCAACTTGCCTACTCGCGGATATGTGTAAAGAAAGAAAACACATTCACGGCAAAAATAATTAGATATAGAAATGCACAATATTGGACAAAGATCGTGCTAGCAAGTAGATATAGAAATGCACAATATTGGACAAAGATCGTGCTAGCAAATACTGTGCTTTTCAGTTCTATAAATAATTTTCTTAATAAAACAACAAACAAAAGTGTTAAAACTCGAACAGAATTGCATTACATTTCAACTCTTATAATTTCTGCCCAAAAGAAGTTGTTATCGAATTCGATGACTCGTCATTTCCGCTATTAGTATTTTAGCGTATGGCAGAGCGGCGTGGGAATGAGTTTTTAAACAGCCCCGGTAATGGTGAAAAATAAGATGCCTCAAAGAGTTTTGACACTTCCAACATTCCGAACTAGTGTCTGATGGCTACGCACGCGCCAACAAAGTTAGATTCGCATCTCCAAAGTTTTTGTCGTGCTTAAACAAGCTATTTAAGACGAACACAACAAATTGGCAGTAATCAGGAACGTTTTGATCTTTCCGAGGGCGCGCTACAAATACACCAAGAGGATATAAGTCAGCAAATATTGTACGTGTCGGAAGAGTTATTAAAGAGTATGGGGGTTGGATAGGAATCGTAGCTTAAAAGAAACACCATGGGGCAGACTGAAAAGTAGAAAAAATCTTAACAAATAATCCCAACAAAACATCTTTTAAATTATTATTTGGATTAAATTAGTTTTGTGCATCCGATCCTATGAAATACGACACCAAAATTGACTGAAAGTGGTATTTTACAATCTCTTTGATTATACATGTACAGTGGGGCAAAAGGCGTATCCTAAGTCGTGGGTTTCTAAAAATGCACGCATTTTTCTTTAATCCCCCACATCTAGTTTTTTTTTCTCTTTTACAATTACTTTGAAGCCGCTGGCATTGCTGGGGTTTTACTTCCAGTTGATTTCCGTGTATATATCCGTGAAACGCAGTCCCCGAGAATTTACAAACAACGCCATATTGGACAAGGTCGCATTTCGGGAACTCAATTTCACGCACATGATCATTGGCAAAAAAAGATATTCCCGCTAGCTCTGGAGACAGATTCATAAACCGTGACCATTTAGTTCCCACACGTCTGGAAGCATCACACAGGTCGAGGGTTTTCTAATAGGACTCGCGTTGTGCAAATATTGAAAATCCAAGATCCAATACTTTTAAGTCAACAAATAGTGATCAAGAATCAACTGCCGACTTAATCAAAGTTTTTCCACGCGAAGACTCGGAGATTGGATAACAAAGAAACTGCAGGAAATTATTCGCAGTTTTAATCAGAGCTTAATCACAGCCCGTGTCGCAATTCGTATTCAGTCCTATTTGAACCGGAAGTTAAGGAATTGCACGAGCAGAGAGGTTGTAGAAAGTTGGACTGCAATGTCGGAAATTAAAGTCACAAGAAAGGATTTGTGGTCATGATCAAAAGTCCAGCTAATCGCAAAAAAATCTATGATACTTGAACTCAAAAGGCTCGGTTTGTATTGAGTCCTCAACGTTGGACCACGACACATTGAAGCAGGCTTTGTTTCAACGCTTGAATCAAATAGGAAAACACGGAACAAATGACCAAAAGCAGGACACCGGAATGATATACATTCCTCTGATATACTTCACCCGAAAACATTACATTTGGTCATATTCATCAATCAAATTGGATTTATAAGTGACCGAAGACATATGGTTTTGGCGCGAAAAAAATCCTAAACGCATTTTCCAGGCGTCTTCAATTGCCAAGCACTTACAGTCCCCATCATCGAATACCGCACTCAAAAATACCATATATAATGATGTACAATTTTCTTCGCACGTCTTACAATCGGTATTTTCGCTTAAAATGTAATATTCATTTAGCAGGAATTTAAAACCCTTCATCTCAAAAGGATGTAAATTGGAATATAAGTTAGCCTAACTACGATTTAAAGAAAATAACATATCGAAAAGCCCAAGTAGTCTTTTTGTTTAGTTGTAGCGCCAATGTGTATGGTCAAGTTTGTCGTGTCAACGGCTGCATTTTTTACCAACAACACATCTCTCCGAGAGTGATATCTTTCTCTTGTGTACAGATATCAATCATGCCTATATTTTAGGATTGATTAGGTCCGAAAAACATGACCGAGAAATTAAAATTATACGTGGCAGCAAAGCTATGAATGTAGCGGTAACCCAAACTGAAGGACAGGTGGCAGTGTCAAGTATTTGGAATTAAAATTTGGTTTGTTTTGAAAATCACACACTCAAAATGTGAATATAGATTAACAATTTACATGCTCGCTTTTACGAACAAAGAACGGAAAAATTAATTTCACAATTTCACATTTATTTTCAATATTTATGTGTACTTTTTATCCCTGTTAGAATATTTACATGCACATTTAATTTGTTATTAAATACAATTACACGTAAATAACATACATTTTACAAAAAACAAGTAAAGACGTATTAATCAATGACATGAGCAGTACCGTATTTAAGTATTTGAAATAATAATAATAATAATAATAATAATAATAATTATAATAATAATAATAATAATAATGGTGAAAGTAATAACATCCATGTTGATAATAATAATACTAAAGGTACAATTCAATTCTCTAGACATTGTTAAAACATAAAAGACGTTTCAGGGTTTTTTTTCGGCAGAAAAGCGGAAAACGCAGGAAAAGGTAATACGGAGATCGAAGTCTCATATTGTATTCTACTGGTCATGGGTTTATAATGTGTTAAAACACAGAATCACTAACAGACGTCGCAGCATGAGGCCCCATGTTTAGCCAGAGGCTAGGAAAAAATTACAGTTTACACGCAAAAGTCTACATAAAAGCACCGCCCTGTGGCGTGAAACGATGATAAACTGACAAAATGTTTATGCGACCGTTACACAAATCGATCAGAGCGTTGCTAAGAGGAGACGCAATCTCGTAACCCAATAGCGCAAAATTTAATAATACTTTTTTTGGGGGGAATAATTTGATTATTATTTATATTTAGGGAAGCAACATCGTCCTCAAGAACGAAATATTTCTTTTTTACTTTGAATGATGTAACCACATCGTCCCAAAACACGTAATATTTATATATATATATATATATATATATATATATATATATATATATATATATATATATATATATATATATATATATATATTTTTTTTTTTTTTTTTTTTTTTTTTTTTTTTTTTTACTTTGAAGGGCGTACCAACGCGATAAATACACGGATAACCTTTTAGATTAATGTCATTAACTTTGAACAAAATGCGACCGGCACGTGTGTGTGTCGTAGGCCTATCAGTCTTCTATAGGAATCGCATTCAAGCAGCTTTCCTTAGCCAACTATAACCTGTAAATCATCGAACAATGCCTAAGGTTTTTTTTTCTCAATGTGCCCTGCACGTGTGAGGGGGAGACAATGGATAGGTTAAAAAACAAAAAGTTTAATTCTTTGAAAATTCCATGTTTCAGTCTTTTTTGCCAGTGATTAACGCCGTCATGTCCAGGTGCACAGGGGATCCGCGTCACTGAACCCGCAGATCCCTTGTCCAAGAAAATATAGGTCGGCCTGACCTACTTTCTTCTTCTCAAGCCAGCACGTACGAGCGCTACTGATTAATGCACTTCCTAGACCTCATCCATATATTTACAACCCAAAGTTCGGTGCAAGTACGGGCCATGCTTTTAAGCATGTCGACGGTTATAGATTATCCCTGCTAATTACAGTTGTCTTGGAAGTGATCGTATCAATTAGACGGAGTCACCGCGGTCAATGCAATGCAGTAAAAGTAATAGCGTAGCCATTACGAACACCTTACTGATACGCGCGGTTTGTCTAATAGGGCCACGGAAAGAATAAAAAGGTTGGGGAAAAACTGAACGTGAAACAATAAACGAGTTACCTTTATTATATACTACAAAAGCTCTTGTTTGAGGGAGTGGAGCTCCTAAATGGCAGACAAATGAATGGAACCATATTACCAAGTAGCAATATCCTACCATCTCCGTGAAAGTAAAAAATATTATCATGGCAATCACTATATACGTGATATGAAAATAACAAAGAGAACTTAGCTACCAGAAAGTATACAATACAATAAGCTCTTGTAGTACAACAAAAATCTCAAGGACAAAAGCCAAAAGCATTTCATCACTTCCAATTTTCAACTATTAAAATATTTTGAGGTTTAGGTACCTACAAAGTGGTGATTTGGTAATCAACTATCAGATCTATCTGGTCTTTTTACGATTTCACGTGATAAACACCATACCATATTGCGGGCAGATGTCTCCTCTGTATACGATTTCAGTGATGTGGAAAGCAAATTAGAAATAAATTAACTGGAAGGTATCATCAAGCAACCACTGACGTAACAACTCGTGCAGCATCGCGCACACATTTACCGCTGCACTTGCGACATTTTTTCAGCGAATGGACAGGAGACAGAAGACAGAAAATGCTTATAATAAAATTAAATAGCGCGGAAGCGCAATGCAAAAAGATGATTGACCCAGTCTAAACGCAAGACAATCTTCAGTTGCTTTCGTTATTCTTAAAACAAACCACCAGTTCGCCAGTACTATAATAGTATGCTAGAAAGTTTCAACGATCAAGACAGCGCACCAAATGAAAATGGTACACGCACCGAGCGGACTGTATCGCCCCTCCCCATCAATTTTTCATGATCCCATTAAATGACACGACGCTGTGAAAGGCAGTTTGCTTGCCGATAGATCCCCTAGGACAGCTCTTAGGTAATGGTTCATTTCAGCTCGCCAGCATTCTCTCTCTACGGGGAAATTGGAAAGCGAGCACGGTGCGCCGTAGCAGGTCTTCGGGGACAGGCGGTGCATTAACACATCCGATATCACGACCGATTAGATAAATAAATAAACAAATTCAAGGAAACATCCAACCTCGTTACTGACCTGTCGTTTGGTTGCATGTTAAACGAAAGCGTGGGCTGTCAATCATTCCCATTTATTATGTTAAACAAAACTTCTGAAATAAATGTGCGTGCGTATTTTGAAGCGGACTCGGGGGGTCTCTAACGCAAATATGAAAGAGCAACGGGACTTTTTTTAACGACCGCTTCATCATTTCGAATGATAATTTCTTCCAGAACTGACCCCATAAATACAGAAAACGTAAGATAAACATCCTCTGTGAGTTTAACATTGTTTTAGATGAAGAATGGATAAACAGGAAATTCCAAATTTTCTTCCAACAGTAATTCTAACGTGTTCCCACTAAAATTGTCGTGTATGAGAGATAACAAGATTTTTCTACTAAGTTATGCGAAAACTCCTTCTGGCAACGGTATCGCATTACGGCAACTAGAAGAAACCCCGTTTTCAAATGTGAACATTTATTTAGCCTTTCTTTTTTATATTAGTTTGAAAAGGTGGTGACTGATCATTTTATAATTACAGGGAGTCCAATAAAGTACATTATATCATTGTGTTACTGTGCACTATTATCATATTATGGAAAAGTAGCTTCACGCTATAAGTATAAAGTGAGAGTTCCAGTTACAATACACAGAGAAACTCTATCTGTCAAAACAAATTTTGATTTACTTCAAGAAGCATTCACAAACCTAGGTAAATCATTTCTTTATACATCATTGACTGATCTAAAAGAAGTCGACCAAAAGGAAGACCAACAAACCACACTTTTTGCTTCACAGAACTTCACCACAAACAAAACATTGGGAAACGCATAAAATACAGCCATTTACTTTCACTACAACCGGACCTACTTTTCACAAACCTACAAATTATTCAGTAAACAATTTACTGATTTTTCACAGTCTTAAATAAACAATATGACAAAAACATCTTGTTTGAATAAGATAAACAGTAGCTTTAAAATAACAATACCTACTTCAACATAAGTAAGATTCAAAAGACTTCTCCAATAATGTATTTTTCATATAAATATGATTACAAAACAAAAAGAACAATTTTAAACAATGTCTAAGTTGATGTCAGAACTTCAATCATTATTCTCTGCAAACGCCAAAGTGTCTTCTGTGCATTAACTACATCATGTCCCATTTCCGTTTAAGCCGAACTGAAATATTCTTGAGCTTTTGTCCACTCTTCACTTGGAAATCTAGCTTGTAGAGACATTCTAGTATCAGCCTGGTCCTTCTCTGAAATAATAATAATAATAATAATAATAATAATAATAATAATAATAATAATGATGTACTTCTCATATGTTCTCATGCTCCAACAGTTGCTTACATAATATTGGACATTAACATTTTTTTTAAATTAAAAGAAAATATTGTGGTAAACCTAGAGCATGTACCCTGAAGATGAAGATCCCTACTGTAGTCAGTCAAATATTACTTCAAGAAAAAAAAATGCTTTTTTTAAGGGAATCATTAAAACAATAATTGAATTGAGCATCATACTGAAATAATTTTTAATGTTATACGTGTGCACTGTTGAGGACAAAAAGGATAATCTATGTACATTACAAATTAGAAAGTTTGAGGAAAGAAAGCAATTTTAACATGTTCAAATCATTATACGAACAAGGTTCAAAGTGTCCTCACTATGTAAAAAATGGGAAGGCAGTGTCAAATACATGCAGCAATAAGGAATTAAGAGTTTTAATATTAGACAACTTGAGCAGAGCACGAGTGGGATGAATTTTAAGAAACAAAGACAAACCCTTATTTCAACTATTTGCACATAATGTACCATATCTAATTGGGTGGTTTTTCCACAGAGCCCTTATGTGTTGAAAATAAGAGTTAAAAGGATCCTCAGTACGTTCATGCTGGCATTGCAGATGTCATAATAACCTGCATCTCTATTCCTTTTCAATAAGTGGAGGAAATGTCTGGGGGTCTGTGTTATCGAAATATGTATTTAATAATACTGTATAACGAAGAAGCAGACCAAAATGATTGATGATTACTTGAAGTAATGATTGAGGAAATGGAAAAAAAGATGACCACTGGGGTATGGTCACAGAAGTTAAAGTCCTGGGTCTAATTCATCCATCATTTTAATATTATTTAAACCTTTTTCACCATATATTGTCATTTTGAGTTTTTTTAGCATATGTCCCCATTTTGAGAATATATTTTTCATTTTTCTAAGGTTATCTTTTTCGCATGTTCTTGGAAACTGCTTTGCAACCTCAGAAAAGTATGCTGCTGTTGTTTTTTTTTTAAGTCAACTGTGAATATAATCTTAATATTTTTCAGCATACTTTCAAAGCAAAATCACTATGAACCTTATACAGTGTAAAAAAAGGTTTTGCTAAAAACCTAACTAAGGGGACCCCTCCCATTCTGCCTGAGGAAAAAGTCTTGAAAGCTCTTGAGCTGTCTAAACAATCGTGAAATATAAGAGATCATCACTTTGAACCCGCATATCTTCAAGGGGCACCAGCGAGGCACCCCCACACGCCTCTTTTTCTCCTGACCCTTTGCCTAGAAACACCCAATGTTTATGCAAACATGCAAAGCTGCTTGAATCCACAGAATCAGAGACTGAAACATGAGATGAAGGGGATGCCCTTTGTACACAGCATTGCTGAGGAGGAGCCCAATGTTTGGGTTAGCAGTATTCACTTCCGTGGCATTCCCCCCCAATTGGTTCAGCTCACCAACCACAAGCCAATGCTCAATTATCCAATCATAATCAACTTTTCAAACGGGCGTTTTTCAAATGCGTCACCTTTGACACCGCGCAAACACCCGGAGATCATTATGTATTCATAATTCTGTGTTTATCCAAAAATATTTTGACTAAATGGCAAGCAAACACAGTATTTTGTCACAGTTGAAGCATAAAGCCCTTCCTGTCAACTCGAGCAAACGGGCTGGTTTCAGTTTACCTTACCAATCTGACTGTGACACAGGTTGAGAAAGGCGTGTCTCACCACAAGAAGAACAGAAGTTATTTTACCTCCAGAAATAATACATCTGTTTGCTCTTTCACACCAAATGCCAACTATTTGACGGATACAAAAAAAATCAAAACTCGCAAGCTAATATTTTCGCAGGTGTGATCTAACCTTTTTTCACAAAAGAGGTCTAAAAGCCATCACCTATTCTTCTAAACTGTTCAACAATCCAAATTCCTAATTCAATACAAAAAGGACAAGCCTACTGTGGACCACTGGATTCTTATGTCATCTCCTTTGAATGCGAACACATACAGGGTTAGCACATAAAACTATCGTTCAACACTGAGAATTTCATAACTTGTTTTCTTTTATGACATAAGATACTTGCAAATATTGCCAAGTGTATAAAATAATAAATAAAATGAAATAAAAAAATTATTTAAAAAAGGATTTAGCAATAGAAAAAGAAAATAAGAAAAATAAGTATATTTTGCTGACAAATGTCTTCTTTTCACTTTTGTATAACAAAATTTCACAGTTGAATGTTATTGGGATAAAAAAATAGAAGGTAATCAGTAAATACAGCTGTCTCCAGTTTTAGTAGATAACATTTTTCAAAAGTTCAAATTATCATTTGTCGAGGGAAAGGTTGTTGATTTGAATTTTTCTAACAAAATTGCACCAGTTGCACACAGCCCAATATCTTCTTACAGCAATGAATAAGGATAATTTGTTCTCATAATCACCTTCATAAAACAGTTTTATCACTATTTTATTGCTAAGAGCAAGACTGTGTTCTATGTACAACCCCTACTGGCCTCCGCCTTGCCGCCAGCAGCAAAGCATGAGCGTCAACCTCAATTCCAACTGCGGCAAATTTGGAATTTGGCAATCATGTTCCAGTTATTCAGTCTGTCAATTAGCGATGTCCCCAACACGACTGTAATTCAATTACAGGGGGGAGGTTGTGGATAAAATTGTCACTGAGCCCTATTAAATAATTTGACAGAGAAGGTAGACCATTTTTCATCACCAAATTAGCATAGCTAGGGCCCCAGAGTCAGTAGCGATTTAAAGCAATTTAACCAGACCCTTTTCCAAATTTGTTAAAAAGGACTTTTGAAAAGAAGGTATTTCAATAGTGGCTTTACTTCCTATGCAGCAGGGGAACAAAGGAATATCTAAACAGCTTTACCTGAAAAACTAGCTTAAATACAGTAATTCAGTATTTTTAAACATTTACCTATTTCCTACTGTGCCCTATTCACATTACTAATCTGTATTTATCAAACCTGCCCAGATCTTACTGTGGCTATTCCTAATTCTATTGACTTTGTTCTTGACATTTAAGAATAAATACAGATGTCTGGAGAGCAGACTTTTCTTGACCAGTCTTCAGCTGACTCAAACAATTTTTAAGAAGGCAAAATTTTAAATTTTAAACAGGGTGGTGAGAAAAATAACACCATATTAAATTTTTTCAAAGGAACAAGCAGCTGCTCTGACTTGGTTCAAGAAGAACGGGAGAAATATTATGACTTACTTCATGATGGTTTTGAAAATATTAGCTATAAACAACTAAACAAAACTGAAAATGATATAAAGTTGATCTAATCTGAAAATAAACTATTTTACTAGATTATTTACTTATAATATCATATATCACCTATTTGAATTTTTTTTATTTTCAAAGAAAGTTCTGAACATTGTGCTTTGTATTGAGTTAAGATCACATTTAGAAATCCATTCTACAACTAAGTTTAAGGCAGTTAGCTTAATTTCTGGAATCTCAGTTATTTCACTGAAATTCATTATCTACAAGCGGACTAACCTATAAATTTTTACATTATTTTCGAGTTTAAAATATATGTTTTACAGTAAGAACTAGCAGGCTGATTACACTTATACGAAAACCATGTTAAAGCTATACAATGCCATTGGCAGTCATCTTATTTCATAGCCATGGTGTATATTATTACAGGACCTCCATTTTTTGTGCTTGTGTATTGTAAACAGATAAACATGCCATACCAGAGTGAACTGTTAAGATGTTCCACAGAATTTACCAGTCACAACACACAAGGACCATGGCATATACTGGACTGGGGCAGTCCATCATGAAGGTGAAATCCCGAAACTCTGCCCACTCCCCCCCCCAGGGCCCCCCGACATACACACAATCCCACTCCGATTGTCACTTACAGTATTAATATCTACTGTTATACTGCCACTGCTGTCATAACAAAAGCTTCTTCAGTGACCATTTTTATTTGTCAAGACAATTCCGTTGATTTAATCTACTAAATGTACATCACAGGCCATAAAGTTCCACTAATTTATGTCATAGCCAAATTGGTAATATGTTCATACTTTTCTATTCCAACAGTTGCCAGCGAAAAAAAAAAAAAAGATAATACAATCGCATTGCCATGGAAACTAAAAGCTTTTCAAGCACCTCGGAGTAAATGAGTGTATGAAATTTATCAATAAAACAGCCTGCAGAATCCTATGGACTAGGAGCCCAATTCTATTGTAAACTGGAGCCATATGGCCAGCGAGATGTCAGGGGGCCTGTAAATAAACAAGACTTTTTATGTCTGGGGCCACACACACAAGTTTAGTAATGATCTTTAAAGTACGGATGGGCTTACTCCTGAAGCAAGGAAAATATTTGGGGTTCTGGGAGCAGCATTTGTGTCGCAAAGTGTCAGTTTCTTTGGACTTACAACCCTGCTGCTTAGTTTCAGACAGACTGGGTTTTTTTTTTCTTTTGGGGAGAAAAATCATGATTGGGTCTGTGTTTCCAGTTTGCTGGCAAAAAAAAAGTTCAATGTTATCCATGATGAGGTCTACAGGTGTACGTCTGTGTTCACCCAAGCCTACACATCCAAAGCATTTTGCTTTCATGGCTTTTCAGTGTCAGTTTGTGTTATGAAATCTGCTTACTTACATGTTCTTTATTTATAAAACAAGTTGTCCACTTCAAAATCTTCTTTTCGGTGGAAGGAGCGAATTTTTGTGTAAAGTCAGAGATAGTTTTGAAACTACAAATATCATTGTGTACCATTAAAGAACATGAGAGTAAAACAATTTGATGTTCCTTTTTGGCTACAGTGGTAAAATTGAGATCATGTAACACAAGTTAAGCAGACTGTACACCTTGCAAGTTCAGCTGTAATATTTTACACCAACAGGGTATCCAATCACCTTTTTCAAAAGAAAGTTAATCGGTGACTCACTTTATTCAACTTAAATAAGTCATACTGGAAATGCAGTGGGGGTGGGGGGTGGGGTGCTAGTTATAACGAAAATATGAAATAAATATACCAAACTGAAAATGCACTGATGCAGAACTAATTATAACAAAAACAATGTTTTTAATGACAAAATATATCTGGACAACTAATTTTTTAAAACTGAAAAAAAAAAAAAAAAACGTTGGCAGTGTTCAGAATGGATGGAAAGTCTACAGTTGATGCTCTTTAGTGTAAAGTATTGAGAAAATGGAGGTAATCCTTACAAACAGTATTTTCCCCACAACCACCTACACTATTTTACTCTTTTTAAGTAATACAGCATTGGATTCTAACATAATAATAATTAATAATTATTTAATTAAAAAAAAAGAATATCAATAAGTAAACATTAAAGGGAATAAAACTGACATATTTGATCACATTACTATAAATGATAATAATAAAAAATTATGAGATCATGAAAATGAAATTATGTTAGACAAGAACTCATTACATTGACTGATCTGTTTCACGTTTGACGATAAAAAGAGCAATTTTATAGAAGGGGAATCAGGGACATTATATTATCAGTCCAATGCCTATGTTCTTGTCACAAAAGACCACTGGTGCTACATAAATTCTGTGTTTGACATTTTCAAAGACCTATCAGGATGCAAATTTTCAAAACTAAAAAAAAAAAAAAAAAGAAAAAAAAAAGAAAAAAGTTAATCACATAAATGACATCTGCTTTTAAATCAATCGAAAAGCAGCAGACACTGCCTCCACCCCTTTTCTGTTGACAGCAGTGGCAGGGACGTGTTTACCTGTGGAAATAGAATTAATTCCAGCCAAACTAATCTTACTGAAAGCTCATCAAATGAAAGGTGATGCATTTCCTCCTATTGTACAGCAGTGATCCCCATGACATGACAAGGACTTCATTTGTTAGCACGTTTCCAGAATAATGTGCACACAAATAAAATACCCAGATGGTGGCTCCAGCTTACCAACAAGCAAACTGATAAAAACCCTGGGTTTTCGTACGAATTGAGATGAAGAGGTCTTTTTTCTTTTCGGTCCTAATTTTTTAATATTCGGAAAAGCTTTCCGGTTAAATTGAAAACCCTTGTGTATGCACTTTGTGCCTTCTTGCAATTATTAATATATCGTCGCTGTCATCTGGGTCTATGTGGATATGATATACAGCTTCCATTACATCCACCCGTCTTGAAGATTCCCAATATCTTTATAAGCTATTTATATATATATTGCCTCTACTGTACTAACTACTCACTGAAACGGAACTCGGCAATAAAACATCTACAAGCCTGTCAGCAACAATAATGTCTTCACAAATTAAGTCTCTCAAACCTTTTTGCATGTTCATTAACCTAATTATCAGCAGAGAAATATTTCAATACTTATCAGTTCTGATGTAACCATAAATTTAGCACTAAATATCAAAATGTCACTTAGAGAGAGAGAGAGAGAGAGAGAGAGAGAGAAAAAAAAGTCCAGCAAACTAGTTTTGTCAGAAGTACCAAGACAAAAGGGCACATCGATTTTTTTTCTCACACCAAATGGGTTCCTATCATCAATCTCCCATCACCTTTGCTACTGACAGTATTTACAGATCAAAAGGCAGTTTTCAGTTGGCTGGAAAGATAAATTGCACAACATTGCCGAATGACAACTAACACCTTTGTTTGGCGCCGCTGGCACCGTGGTCGTGGATTTTCAGCACAACCAATTTTGATGATGGAGTCTTCTTCTTTTATTATTGATAACAGCAAATTACTGCAGTTTCATCAAAGTGTTTTTATCTGAAAATTTTGATTTTGTCAAAATACTGGAAAAGTATTTTATTCAGAACTTTTCTCTGGTGAAACAATTAAGGAAGCGATTTCTCCTGCCAAAATTTAAAAGCAAATGCCAGGACTCTATTCTGTAAAGGTATTTGGAATGATTTTTTCTAATAATGCCAATATTTTTAGGAATTACTGGCAAGTTGATGTAATTAATATTTTAAAGCATTAAACATAAGGCATAAGCTACCTATAACTACAATCCAAACTTTTTTATATCACCACAAACGTAAAAACAATTCATGAAATTCTCTGCAAATCAACATTTATAAACTACTTATTATGAATTTGAACTACCAGATATTTCTTTAATTAATGTACTTCTTCAGAGTTAAAAACAATTTTAAAAGTTTCTCTTTTATTGCAATCTACAATTATGATTTAAAATGTGACTTATATGAATGTGGCACAGTTCTGGGTCTTAAAAAATTTTTACTTGCAAAGAGGGTTCTTAAAAAATAGGAAAGCTGTTCTTTTTTTTGAGTGGGACAAAACCTCCACATTTGTAATAGGGCATTTGTTTCACAAGATAATCTACATCACAAACAGATAAGTTTATACTACGTTTTTTCCTCATAAGGACACAAGCTTGGTATTCACACAACAATAGGCATCTGCTCATTACGGAGCATATCTGCCTCTCACGAACACACGGAAATTACTGGCACCAATGGAGTCAATTACACGCAACCCAGCATAATCCAAACCATAGATCCTAACTTAATTTTGGGACTGGAAGAAAAAAAGACTGGTACAGCACCACACCTTCTAAATTTGGAGGTTGAAAGACCCAATTTTTTCTCCAGCTTTAATCACAAAACAACTCCCTCCAGGGATGTTACTAGGTGGTGTAGGGTTAATGAGGCAGGGGTTAACGAGCAGGTTGACATTTTCTGGCACACTCTCTCTCCCCCCCCTCCTCCTCCCCCTTCACACAACTTACCTGGGTTCTTCAACTTTTTGCTCGCAGAGGGCATCAGCTTGGCTTGTTGCGCTTCCAGAAGTTTCTCCTGCAGAGAGAGAAAAATAAACTTGTAGATCAAATTTGTAGGAACATCCCCACAACAAGGACAACCGCTGTGCAGGGCCAGAGTCTGTCTAGGCTGTACCGCGGAGGATCCCCCTGCTTGAGGTGGGATAACATTACCGCTGCCACAGTCTGCCAGCAGATTTCCTTGTAGAACACAGGCAGCAATCAAAAACAACATGGTTTTAAATTATCTTCCAGACCAACTAACAAGGCCTTTTCTATTAGGGTTGTACAGAGTCCCCTTTCACCAGTAACGCCAAGGAAGAGTTTGTTTTACGCTGCACGGCTTATTTTAGTCGTTTGTTGATTTCTTTTTCTGCTTTCATTTATTTCTTTTCATTTAGGAGGGCATTCCTGGTGGTGTCACTTCTGTCAATCATCAACACCTTTTTTTTTCAAATAAAAAAGAAATAAAAAAAAAGGGGGAAATGAATGGGGCAGAGCTTTTTTTTTCCAAAAGGATGTTAACAAGCTGTGAATTTTATTTCAAAGTGTGTTGACAGGATGAAAAAAAAACCCCCAAATATCTCCATTAATTCTACACTAAATTGCTGTCCTTCTATTGCAACCTTAAACAACTTTTCCAATTCTTTATTTCTATTAATTGGACCTTACAACTAGATTCTTTTTTTTTTTCTCCTAAGGGAAAAAACCAGAAGTCAGACACTGAGGCTGCAAAGACACCATGTGTTTTGTCAAAACTGCATTTCTTCTAGGACAAATTAGTGATTCCTCTACTTTTTACAGAGCAACTTGGCCCACAGTCTGCCAAGTCAATTAATAGGTGACAAACTTAGTTTGAACACAATCAAAACAAGCTTCTGAGTCAGAAAACAAGGAACCACTGGCTCTCATCAAAATTACCTTGAGATATCCATCGGTGGATACATTTTGTACAGTTCAAAGAGGCAACTGACTAAGGAGATTCCTGGTTATAATGACTGACCACAGTGACCACAAAACTGGTCACTTGACCATCAAAATATTTATACAAGAAAACATTTAGAAATGAAAGTAAGGTCAAGTAACAAATGTTTTTCCTGTACAACAGCAATTTACCGATTTTTTAAAACTTTGCGCTATTTTTTTTTTTCCTAAAGAAATCAAAATTACTCCAACTGTTCCATCATTTCATTATCTCAAGTGGATCTCATTAAAAAACTGGTTTTAGAGTTTCAATTAAAATATCCTTCGTCTTCAATCTATTCACACGTGCAAACAAAAAAGTTGTTTTTTCATTTAGAGATAATGCATTTAAACAGACCAGCATTTTGTAGACAACTCAATAAAACTGTAGTGGGCATACTGGCTTTTTAAAGAGAAATGGATTAAAAATATGCAGGGCTTTTACATTAGACCTGATTTTTAATGTTTTCACTGATATCTGAGATATGTACATATCTGGAAAAAACCCATAATGAAGTGAAAATAGAAGTTGCACATATTTCCAAATCACATAGAATCTTACATTTTCTGAAAAAAGGAATATGAAAATAAAAGATGCTTGCTTAAACAATTCATAAAATATATCTAAGAAGATAAGTAAAAGACAAAATAATAACATTCAGTGAAAAATTGACAGTTAAGATCTGTAGTAAAACACCATTGCCACGAGGTATTATATCACCAGAAAATGAATTACTTTGACCAGATTTAAGACACTGTGACTAATAATAATAATTTTTCTTTTTTTCATGTCTGAAGCAGCACACACACACACACACACACACACACACACACACACACACACACACACACACACACACACACACACACACACACAGAGTAGATTCTTGCTTATAATGACTGACCATCAAAATATTTATACAAGAAAACATTTAAAAATAAAAGTAAGGTAAAGTAACAAATGTATTTCTTTAACAACAGCAATCGACGGATTATTATTTTTCTTTTTGCTATTTATATCTACAGAAATCAAAATTACTCCAACTGTTCCATCATTCTACCGTTCCATCATTCACACACACACACACACATACACACACACACACACACACACACACCTGGTATTTCTGTATTACATCCAATGCCTGATATGGAAGCACTACTTTCAGTTGAAGGATATGAGTGTGAGAACTCCTTGAATGCACCTGATAAAAGCCTGTATCTCATGCCTTGCACACACATCACCAAAGATTTCATGCCATATATATCTATATTATATACATATATGTTAGAGGTCCTTCATACATACATACATACATACATACATACATATAAAATGTCTTATCAAAACAAGTGATCATTTTCTATACTTAGTTTTGCTCTTTAAGCACATAACATACACACATGCACGTGTGTATTCCAATGCATACTATACACATCATAAAAGTATTATAAATTAAGTTATATGAAACAATCAATAGTTTTGTAACTGCAATTTGCACTTTATATCTTTTGAGATGTCAAACCTTATTTCAGTGATAAAGATGAAAACTTGGCCAAATAGGAATTAACATGTCCTAACTGGAAAAAAAAATCCCGTAAAAGGAACATTTATCTTCATCAGACAATTTATGTAATGAATCAACAAATAGTTTAAACATAATACAGTAGAGAAAAAAAAGCAATATTTTATTTCTGAATAACACCCACAAGGTTCAATGTCCTGCAAATCATCATAGAGACAGCCATTCGAAAAAAAAAAAAATAGTCATGATTAATTTTCCTTATAACCGTTTTTCTCAACACACCAAGCAGAAATGACATTTCGTGCTTTTGCTAAAAGAAAAAAAAAAAAAAATACAAAGCAAGAAAAAAAGGAATGATATGTGTCTCATGAATTGAACTTCAAGCTGAGTGCTCTTCAGCAGTAGTCCCAGCCCTTACAACTGATTCTATGCACACACGAGGCCGGAGCCTCTGCTGATACCGACTCAATCGGTTTACAGGAGTGCTCTGCGCGCTGTGACATTCAAGGAAATCGCCCTCGACTCTCAGGAGACATTCCTTGTAAACGCCTTACAATGCAGCCCTGTACTGCCAGTCGCTATGACATTTCAGCGGCTCAAATTAACGGGGTTGCCAGTTATAGATTCTTTGAACTTGTATACTCATGGAAGGATGCTGATATTTGCTTAACCTTCTATGAAAATACCTTTGCCATTGTGGGTTGAAAATAATAAGCTATACAGTTACTGTTTTCTTTTCCTAAACAAGGGTATTACTAATATGCCCCCACATATTGTTGTGACCTGACCTTCAATAGGAGGAATAAAAGACATCCAAGTGCAAACCTGGGATTTTCTTCAACAGACCTTTTCTCTTTAAAAATATCTAACAGCTTGGTAAGTGGTTCTAAATCACATTTTTACCCGATTTTTACCAGACATTATTTTAGTCACTGAAATCTGCAATCACTGTTTAACAAAAAAAAAAAAAAAAAAAAAAAAAAAAAAAAAAAAAAAAAAAATAGCCTAAAAACAAAGAAATAATGTAGTCCAAAAATCCACAATCATTAATCCAAAGATTAATTAGCAGTCCAATTTTACCTATTAATATAAAATGCAAAGCAAAGCATCTTACCACAAGCATTAAGCTTTAAGATGCTCAAAAAATGTGAACACTTGACTTCAAAACATGCAGATATTATTATGTACAATAAAGTTGTAACAAATTTGAAATTTAAGCATCCTTCTTTTCCTTTCACTCATCCATTTATATATGCATTCATGGATCATTGCACACTAAATCATTAAATTTGGATACTTCAGGAGTGACAGGATATTCTCTAAAACTGTGTACAGTAATGACAAATATAAACAACCAATAAACAAAGAAGGAAAAAATCTGGATCAATTGCTTTTTGCACTTTCACTTACAAAAAAAAGTATGTAAAGAAAGGGATAATAACAATAAAACTGAAGCATAAAAAGTTTCATTATTTAGGAAATAATAAACTGAGGCTGTCAGTCATTGAACATTAATGCAATTTTAGGAAGTTTGCCTGTAACCTGAAGAAAAAAATATCATTCTTAAACAAAATTACAAGTAGACTATGCTGTCTTTCCAATGCTCAAGAGCTGAAAAACATAAACTGCACAATACTTCTGATATTCAAGCATCAAAACACCACAACAAAAGAAACAAAAAAGGCACAAATTCAAACAGACATTTTTATAGCACCTGTCTCACTGAAAAAGCCACCGTAATTAGCACTATAACACCAACTGAAACAAAGACAACCACACTGGTGCAAACTGTCTCTCCAACTTTTATAATCATAGCACTACGGCTCCTGCACACTAATTACCACTTGAGAATGAGTTACGTAGAACTCCCACCAGCCTCTACTCTAAGTGTATTGACAATCCTGGGTTTATTTTTACAATGATGATTAAAAATAAAAGGATTGTCATCCCCGTAACTATACAGAAGTAATTATCTATAATCCCCATGAGTTTGTTTATATCCCACGTTATGACTTATAATCCAGACAAAAAAATTTAAAATTCTCGGCAACATCCATCGAATGTCCTTGGGAACAAAGGGATTATGAGAGAGTACAATCAAGCAAGGCTAATTCCATTATTTCCAGAAGAAGTTTCAAATAATGAGTTGGGCAGGCACAACTTGCACACAATACGCTTTCTGAATACCCTGCCGCACACAATTTTAATCGAATGGAAACAGTGATGCAGAAGTCTGACGGAACAACCTGAGCCGCACCAACTGTGCCTTTTTTTCCCAATACTTACAGTATCAATGGGTTATCTTCAAGATAGGGTTTCTAACCAATAGAAACTAATTAATTCTACAAGGTCAGGAGTTCCACCTCTCCTTTTCTAGCCGCTCCTGTTTCATGCTGTGCATTGTCTTTGTTATACTTGGTACGGCTCGTTGATTGTTTCTTGAGCAGATTATTGCGATGTGGCAGATACATTTCAAAGAAGTTTGTGACAAAGCCAGGTACAGAACCAACATTGTGTCATTTGCATGAATGAAACAATACTCCTTTGATAACAGAAATCCAATAACCTTGGTTATCCTTTTGATTTTACAGTACTTTGTTCACAGGTTAACTGATAAGACAAAGCAATTTTGGCATGGTACGGACACACTTTGTTTTATAAAGAAAAATAATAAAAAAAAGATATAAGATCCTACTGCTAATAATATAAAACTATTAATTAATTTTTTTTAAATCATAGAGTAAAAACTCATAAATAAGATCAGGAAAAGATTTATACAAGGAGTAACAGTTTCCTGTTACAATATGTGTTTTATTACTGCCCATTTCATTCCCTATATTAATCAAATTATCTCTCAATTAATTCCACGGCCCAAATTAATTCATTGTAAATATTGTCTAAAATAATTGTTTCATGCCTGTCTTCAAATTAGGGACTTCCATTCATGCTGCACGTAAATCAATTATTCAAATACACAGTGTCCACATTCACATGAACAAATTCACATTTGAATACCAAGTTTTTCATCCAGTCTTTGCAAAAGAGAGAGAGAGAGAGAGAGGGAGAGAGAGAGAGAGAGAAAGAGAGAGAAGTACATTTCAAATAGTAATTGCTGTTTGAGCAAATTTAACGAGTGCAACTTTTAAGGAGCAGGATACATGGTGGCTGAGACTGACTGTGGCTTAGATCAAAAAGACGCGGCGCGTATAAAAAGTGACGTCTTGGAAATAAGGGGCAATCGTAGCATGGCTCTGGGAGATCCAGGAGGCTTGTACAACCAATGATCCGTAACCATGGCAATGTTGGGAATGGAAATGTTTTTGCATGACTTGCTGGCTTGGTAATGGAGCATTGCCATTAAATGTCAACTACATGCAAAGGGCTATGTTCTGGCAAACTATGCTTTATGAAGCAGAGACAGAATCGGGTCCAGCACTGCCCAGGTCAAATTTCATCTGTCCTCTTTAATAAAAACCTTCAGTTGCTTGATATTTCTATTATCACAGTATGTTCTGTTGGTTATTGTTAGAATCACCCTTTTTAAAATAAATCACTTCTGGATTTTAAAAAAAAGGCTCTTTGCTTTTAAGTTAGAGCCTTATTGATCTGCCATCAAAACTACGAGTCCGATATTTGATAGCATCAAATAGTTACTCTCTCCATCAACTTCAAATTAAATGAAAATGATACGATCACAGTAACAATGTGTTTATGTGTGATCAGCGTTAATCTGTCACATTTTACAGAGAAAAAGATCATCTCACTACAACGCATTCATTTCACGACTCAATGTGGAGAAACACAAATTTGAGGAAAAGTGAAGCTAGGTGCTTTGCAAATCATCAATCTTCCAGCGGTCTTAGGGTATTTATTTTATGCTTGGCTTTAATGAAATTAGCTCAAATTCCCCATGAATCGCAGGCGATTACATCGGGGGTAAAGCCAGCCTATCGCTAATAGTTTGTTCGACACAATTATCTCGGCATGACAATGTGAAAGGTGAATTTGATTAGAAATGCAAATGTTCCACACTGAGACAATCCAATGCCTGTAGGTAAAATACTCTTTGTGTTTTAATGCATTCACAGATTCCAGATCAATAAGTTTCCAGTGACAATGTGAAAGTAACACAATTATGTTATTACCACGAAAAGAATGAAAGCTAATGGCAGTCTGGTCTCTTTTTCTCTTTTCCCCATTAAAATGTAAGTTATAAGGTGCTTAATTACATTATTTTGTCAACAAACCGGGTGGAAGGTAAGGACGACGTGGTTACAAAGTGTGGGCCCAGTAAGTGGTGTCATTTTGTAGGGGTACACAGAAGCCATTGTTTTCTGGCAGATAATCTTGCTCAATATTTGCTTTATTTTCCATCCTTCCTACATTTCCTTTTTTGATCAACATGGCGGGATTGTTACTTTCCCACAGGCATGCCTAATGTTTTTTCAAGTAGTCATTTCCATTATTGAACTTTAAACTCATGTAAATAACTTCCTGTAAATTCTAAAATCGGACTGACACCATTTCCCACCGTTGAAACCAGAAGTCTGTTAAAAGATTACTTTTTTATTCTGAACAACTTACAATGGTCTAATTAAATCTTAAACTCCTTTTCAGGTCAACAAAGCTAGTTAGGTCATCATTTATTGAAGTCAAGGGATCAGTCGCAAATTAGACACTTTAAATGCTATTTGAAGTATGGAAAAAGAGTCTCAATTGGGGCTTTCAGAGTCTGCATATCAGCAAAGTTTGTTTTATTGTCTCTCTCCAGAGATTTCTCAGTGACACGATCCATGCTGACAACTACATGAAGCAATTATTGTGTTTGTTTATTGATGCCATGACTGATGACTGCAGGAAAATCATCAAAAATGCACAAAAAATTAATCAGATCTGGTGGGAAAGCCATGTCAGAAATTAAATTTCAGACATGATAGATGCTGCGATCTGCAGTTCCTCGATCTCACGGGATGCAGCGAATTGGATAATAAAATTGACAAAGGGGGAAAAAATCTGCTCTTAAGAGACATCACAGCTTTTAAAAGACTCATGGCTGAAGAATTAAATGGTTTCAGCAGATATGTAGCATGCTCACTGGGGACCTATGACAGATCATTAGTGGATAAAAACAGACTCCAGAGAGCCAATGGCCTGCCATCCAAGTGCTTCTGCTAAGTGACGTTAATCTTTCTTCTTTGAATTATTAATTAATGGACATTAATCCATAGATTGAGTTTGCCACCAGTGGAAAAAAATACTAATGGACTTTTTCATAATCTGGCTGCTTGGAAAACATTATCCAGCTAGTAACTGTTCAGGGCTGATCTTCAGTTTTTTGCCAAGACTGATATTCATATTAATTCTATCACAAGCTGTAAGATAATGCTGGCTTTGTCAGCAAGGAACTTCTGGCTACAGCAGGCTGAACAACTGGGAATAATTCTTACAGCAGCAAATATAAATCAT
Source organism: Lingula anatina (assembly GCF_051362555.1). Classification (NCBI taxonomy): domain Eukaryota; kingdom Metazoa; phylum Brachiopoda; class Lingulata; order Lingulida; family Lingulidae; genus Lingula; species Lingula anatina. The sequence continues at coordinate 33,751,339 of NC_141767.1, forward strand.
GATATCTATCTCATGTTTAATGACTACTGTGTATTTTTTTTTTTTGCATCAAACTCTCATACAAGTAGCAAAACTCTTCTACCTGACATCAAACTGCCATCACACAATCAGTTTCTCTCTCTCTGTGTACATAACAAACAAACGGAGCAGTTACAAAAAGAAAAAAACTTACCTCGATGAAATTTGCCAGCAAAGCCGAGCTGAGTTCCTGCTCTATGATGCTCCTGTTTTGATCATTGTGGTAGCAGCAGACAATTAGCGTAGGGAAGAGGACATTGGTGAGGCGTGGGTCGCTGAAGTACTGGAACGGCAGGGCACAGAGTTGCTGGAGTACGGTGGGTGGACGTCCAATCTGGATCATCCCCTGGAAGACACAGCAGTCGAAATAAGACCACAAATGGATGCTAAGTGCCGTTTTATAGCCACCAAGTCTTAATGGAACGAGCATGATTGCGTGAAAAAAAGACAAGTTAAAAGCACTTGGAGCTTACAAACTTCACATGAATTCCATTTCCCTACATTAAAATCTCTAAGTCAATTACTGCTGATTAAATGTACATGAATGTAGTGGTTTATACAAACTGCAAGCTGCATGGGCAACAAAAGTTGGGGGTTAGTGCTAAAACACGCTGCACTTACAGAGAGCGTCTAAGGCAAAAACACGCCTCTGTTTTCCAAACTATCACACCTCGCAGCACAATGTTGCATGTCAGAATGCAAGCTGGAAAAGTCATTTCTGCACATCTGAGAATTCTCAGGTTATTCCTCTAGCTCATAACTAATCACAGAATTACAGAAAAAAAGAAAGACAACGAATGCGTCAGCGAATAATAATTATTCCACAGAAGAAGAAGAAGAAGAAGAAGAAAAAAAAAAACAACACTTTTTGAAATTCTAAACCCTGTCCCAATGTAAAACTGCCTTTCTTTAAATTTAATTAGCAGGACTGTTTTTGCAGTTGACTGCTTCTGTTTGATCACACATCTTTGGGAACTTGAGCTCAACCCTTGCATGATCTCCACTAAATCATTTCATTATCCACTCCCATTAAATGATGCATTTTCTGGCGGAGCCAATCAGTCCTAAAAGCATCTTTGGTAAATGACATGAAATCGTTCCATTACACCTGTGCCATGTGATGACTCAGGTAACAATACATTCATAGATTTTACAATCAGTCACATTATCTCCGTTTGCCACACAAAACTGCGGCAAAGCTTGAAAAGGCCTTTTTGAAATTCCTGGCAATGTGCAGATAACATTGAATATGTGAACATGACAAGGCTGAGGGAAATTCAATGATGGATGCCTCTTGAAACCAGGAGACTTGCATTAACAAATTATCTTTTTTCCACACATTACACCTAAAATAATTTTCATTCATTTCCCTAATCCATAACATTCAGAAAAAATATGAGAATAACCATTTGGCACTAAGAGTGCTTATTCACCTAAGATAAAAGAAGATGAACAGTTTGATAATGCATAATCTTATATTTTGCATAATCTTATACTTATCAACATGGAATCTTTTTTTTTTTTTTTTACTTAATTCACATGTATATTAATAATGGACTTGTTCTTAAATCAAGTATTAATATAAATTTTCATTTTTCTCTTTGGAGGAACTCCTAAACCTAGAACTAACTTATCCTCTAGGCTTATAAAAAAAAAAAAAAAAACTGCTGTAGAGTCATAACATGTCACACTGTCAACAAACTATAATGCTCCTATTCTTGCCCATCCCTCACTAGGAAATCACACTTGTTGAGAACTCACATACGAAAAATTGAGAAAAAAAAAAGTTCGCCCAGAAACTCTAAGTGTTGCATTAATCTGCTTTTCAACACAGCCTTGCCCTGCCCTGCAGAGACGGCAACAAAGAGGATGGAAATAAGGAACCTGAATTTCAAAGCGGTGTGCTTAAAAGCATTCGAGCAAGTTCACCAGGATTTTCCCAAGCTTTCATGTTGGTCATAGGCCACTTATGAAAGCCCATTCACCTCCAATAACAAGACGGCCACAGATCAATAAGTTAGTGATCTGGAAATCAGAGAACTTCTAATATTTGCTTGTGTCTATTTGGACGCTGAGCTATTGTTTCTCTTTATTGATTTCACTTCAAGGACTGGTTGCGGCAAATAACAAAAGTGTAAGTTTCACATTTTTCTTGCTGGGCCCAGGGGGCAGCACTGTAACATCAAAGGATGAAAAGAAAGGGGAAAAAGCTTGCAGGGGGGGGGGAAGAGGTCATGCAAAGTCTGTATCTGACACTGATTTTAGAGGCACTTATTTCAGTTCATTCTTTCTATAAATGGAAGAGACAAAAAAAAAAAGTTAGATGTTATGCTAGTAAATATTTATAGCATGATATTCCTTGCCTTTATGTATATTACTCTCATGAATCATTCTTATGAGGTTTTCCACTGGTAAACACCTTAAACAGCCATCTGTAATGAAATCATTAACACCACACCTTGATTGCTACTTAAATACAGAAAAAGCACGAGAAATCTTTTCACACGACTGAGACTTCATGTGCCACGCTGAATTACGTCCACCCAAGCAGCAGTTCCCTCACCTGATTATCATGGTTTAATACGGTGAAATACCCAACACACAGCACTACTTCGTGGAGCAACTCCTCGTTACTGTGGTGAGAGCAGTAAGAGATCAGGTGACTGGTAATATGGCGGTATTCTAGAGAGATGCCTTCTTGACCTAGAACACTCTGAAAACATAGTGGGGGAATAAATCAGACAACTGAAATCAAGTTAACACCTTTTTTTGTTTACTTAAATAAATACAGGGAGAAGGGTTGATTAAAGAGAACTGCATATGGTGGCAATTACCTATTATGCAGAATGAGCAAATGACTCATATTGAGATTTTTGATACTGCACTTGGGCAATTAACTAAAAAAATTAGTAATGCCCCGGATTTAACTCATAATGTTAATTTCAAGAATATGCCGGTAATTATTGTACTTCTCAAAATTTGTCTGTGGCTTTCTCTCTTTGCCCAGAAAACATCTGCAGGCTTTTAAAATAAGAAAAGGAGAGGGGTCTGTTTAAGACAGGCGTCAACTGAAGTCAACGAGTACATCTCATCAAAAATAAAAAACAAATTAAAAAAAAAATTCAAACCTGTGACATATTAAGGTCCAGGGTTGCAATAAAGTTGAGCATCTTAATTGCTGTAGTTGTGACACTGAGAGTGTGTTGGTTGAGCTCTGGAGGTGGGCTACTACCATGGTCAGGGGTGCCACTGTGTAACAGCATGCCGTACAATAACGAGACGACGCCCACCAGCTCCGTCACCTTGAATGTCGCTATCAGCTGGGTGGTGTCCTCTGGCTTCTTCTTGTCAAATATGTTTCTGTTTCTGTTGAAATAAGATATATTCATGGTGAAAAAGGTATTTTATTGTCTCTTGTGATAAAAAGTAAATTGCATTTGAAAATATTGACCAAGTCCATCATGCGATAAAAACCTTTCACTGAAGGGTTAAAACATCATAACTCACAGGGAGAAGGCAGATTTCATTTCTTTGAATGAAATACTTATTTATCAATATACTGACGGTTATGATTCTGAATTTATCAAAATCTTCAGCAAATGAAGAAGAAAAAAAAAACAATACTAAATTTTTACTAAAATGCTGGTCTTGCTGATCTTGTACAACATGGCTTAGAGACTTTTTTCTTATTAAAAGGTTAGTCTTTTATTATTCTCAAAAATAATTTTTTGGTGACACCAGTTTTTTAACATATCATGATGGAAAAGAGTAAATCATTTCAAAAGAGACAAAGCTCAATAGGTAGAAGTTTGTAAAGAATTATTCTTTATGCCTTCTGTAAAAACACACCAAAACAACACGATTACTTGTTCTTCAGAAAACGGATAAATTTTTAAAGTTTAAAGCCTACCTTTTGACTGAAAGTTTGATCATGGCAGTGAGTAGTCCCATACTGTGTTGTAGAAATTCAGCTGCATGTGGAGCATCATCTATTGGACCTCGTACATTGCTGAAGTAGATGGTCAGTTTGTCCATTATGCCTACCGCTATGATGTAACTGGAAATAAAATGAAACATTTTAAGTGTGGTAAAAAAAGTAAATTGCTTCTGAAAAGACAAAACATGTTTTTATCCTTATGAGACACATTGTTTTTATTTTTCATCAAAGTCCCTTGATCACATGTATTTCATCATCACTTTTCCGGTTCTAATGACATACTATTAAATATCATCAATGCAAATATTGAAAGATTGTAGAAAGTGTTTTATGCAAAACACTTAATTTTCTTCATCATTCATTACTTAAATGCTCTGTTTTATACAATGATAACCAAAACATAGAAAATCATAGCATTCACATACAAACAAAATAAGTCAAAAATACACTGCAATTTTTATCACCACAACAAAATTCATCTCAAGGTCATTCCATCCCGAGTACTGCACAAACCTTATGATATCGTTCCCTCTGCTCATGAAGGCATCCCCCGTGCTGCTCATCCTCTCTGCCGAGGCCTCACTGGAGTTAGAACTGGGGTTCTGTTTGGCTAGACAGGACAAGATGGTGGCTATCAGCTGCATCAGACTAGTACAGACTACATCATGGGGCAGGTGTGGAGTGGCTTGGGCAGTGCTGCCACCTAGGGCACTAGGGGGGCGAACATCTAGGTTGTCTGGTATTGTGAGCTGGAAAAGATAACAAGTGAATATAAGTTTTGAAAAAAAGAATTGAATTTCAGAGTTTTGGATAAAATATTAAGTATTCACATTATGGCCTGGGTTCAAATGATTGTGCTGGTTGTAAAATGGTAAAAGTTTAACTACAAAGAAACCTAAGAATTGAACTAATTTTTTTATCTGATGAGGATAAAGAGCTGGTTGGACAAGAAAAATGAATATGGGAAATTATCTACTGCAATCATTCTTCTTAGTAAGCAAATGAGACTGACATTTCTTAGTATCAAAACTGATACTCATGTCTAGAAAATTGTGAAAACTTAGTATGAGTACTTTCTATAGTGTCAGGTCATTATACTGAAGTATGTTATCACCACAGCAGATAAGTTTTCATGGGCAGTTAGTTCTTGAGCTTGGCAAGACAAATGAAGAGAGCTGTGGAATTATGTGTGAGATAATACACTGTCACCCGAGCGATATATGCCATAACACCTCGAGCGTCAGCGAGAGGTGTTCATGGCATATATCGCGAGAGGGTGACAGTGTATTATTTGACATACATACCGAGAAAAAATACAGTCATTTCATCCTAAAACACCCCTAAAAACGAATAAAGTGACCCTATATCACGCTCTAGAGATGTTATACAGAATAAACTCGTCCACGTGCGCTGGTCACCTCCCACCAAATTCTTACGTAATATCTGACCAATTTGGTCAATTTTTGTTATATACTTGTCGTGGACGTTCATTTGCTTGAAAAGTATTTAATCAACCTGTCGACACTGACCATGCGCGTCTCAGCTGAGCCACACCTAGCTGGGACTGCTGCGGAAAAAAGGTCCAAGGCAAAACCTCTACTTTTTAGTGACATTTCTGATAAAAAAGGAGCGTCGGACCGGAATATAGTCAAACTAATTATTCACAAGTGTAAAGGAGAAAGAAATTTACTTTTTGGTGATATTTCTGACAACGAGGCAGTTTCGGAATATAGTCAAAATCGAGGATGTTTCACACAAGTTCACGGGAGTAATAATTATAGTTTTCTATTGTTATTTCTGACGACGAGGCGGTTACGGAATATAGTCAAAATCAAACGGATGTTTATTTCAAGTCCACAGGAGTATAATTCTACGTTTTGGTGACATTTTTTACTACGAGGCGGTTTCGGAATATACATGTGCTGGTTTTCAGAGCATTCATGTGCTATATGTAATTACAAGTTAAAAGGGGGAATGGAATACATTTGATTTTTTCCGATATATCTGATAAAGAGGAAGAAGAACAGCTTAAAAACAAAAGGTAAATAATAACACAACCCTCGTTAAAAAGTTATAGATTTACAAATAATTTGTATACACGTGTGGCTTAAATGTTAACTAATTCCCGTTTTCAAACCATACCCATATTACATGACTTAGTGTAATAAAATGCTAAATAATAATTGTTAAACGTGAAACGTTTATGCTAATTTTCTAAGATTGTGAGAGATTTTAAATTTGTCTACTGGTAGGTATATAACGTAAGCAACGTCACTATTCTCTTGATGCCAAGAAGGTCACATGATCACTGTCTTTGGCTTTCAGCATTTAAGAGACCTCGACTGATTTAACCAAGATGTAGTCGTGAAATTCTAGACTACATCGAGGTTAAATCCGAGTTCTCCGAGAGACGCTACGCAGAAATGTCAAGTGAAGCGAGACATTTTTGGGTAGCGGCTCGAGGTTGCCCTCGATCTTCACTGAAGCTTGGCTAAATGGACAGGCTTCAGTGATCATCATATCGCCACGGTCATATAACATCCCTAGGTATGTATAACATCTACACCTACCAAAGGGACAATTTTTCTGTGAAATATGGGAGGAGGACAGTAAAATAATCATACCTAGATACTAAATATGAATCTACCATACTCACATTTAGTTGGTGACTTAACAGATCTAACAAAGAACCAATCTTGTTGCTGAACAACAAGTAATGGCAATTCTCATAATTCCCCTTGCAGGCATACTTGTAAACGTTGCAGGCCAGTGCAAGAGATCTGAAAAAAAAAACAAAAACAAATGATTATTAATGAATTCTAGTGCATATACTGATAATCAAGTTCCTACAGTCACCTTACCCAAGAGTGAGAAGTTTGAAATGTATACAGTGCAAAATTTACCCAAACATTTCTAAATCATCACTATATAGTCTTATGCTTCAGACCAATTTCAAACTAAAGTTCTTTTGTAAACTGGGGGTCAAGTGTTAATATAACTAGTGTACATACTTGGCAGGTATTACAGGGGGCAGAGAATCCGTGCTTTGTTCAATGACCAGCAATAACCTGCTGAGGGCTGTCATCCCACCACAGATACGGAATGAGACCTGGTCAGCTGCAGTCTGGAAACAAAGATCAGAGGTCAGGGTTGTATTCTTAACTAAACTGCAAATGTCTGGCCAAATTTAGTGACAAAGGTAATGAAAGGCACTTTCTTAATAAAGGAATTCAGAAGTGAATAATTTTAAAAAATCTATCAAAATGCACCTTTAAAGAAATGCTGTGAAACATGTTAATGAAGGAAAATGTACCACGAGCTGGAAAGTATGTCAATACTCATGACTAGAAAATTGTGAAAACTTGTTATGAGAACTTCCGAAGTGTCAGTTTAATACACTGAAAAATATCTCATCACCACAATAGTCATGGAATGATAAGTTTTTACATTTGTTGTCCTTTAGCTGCAGTTGCACACACACATGCCTTTTTCTCCAGTATTCTGCTGAGTTCTCCTAGTATTCTGTCTAACATAGAGACTCTACTCTGGGGCCATGGCCCACTACCCTGTGTCTGGAGAGATTTGTTGATGTCTTTTACCAGTTTCTGTAATCTGTGAAAAGATAAATGATTTCAAGTATAAATTTTTTTAATCAAACTGAATATAAAATACTAAAATATAAATATATGTTTCGCACGATATAGAACAAGAAATATAATTAACTTTATGTAAGATATCAGTTAATATGCTTTTTTCCCTGAATTTACCGAGGAAATTTTTTTTTTTCAAACATACTTGGCCTTCTGAGGAGACTCCCCAGTTGCTTGCTTGCCAGAGAGAGCATTTTCATATTCACTACCCCTAAATAAAATAAAAATAAAAATTCACTATAAACATTATAACATCCACTGGTGTGAAATATAAATAGATTCTACTTCATGAATCCGACATAACATGATCACATCTTAAACAAAGCCTTCATGTATGTGATATAAAATCAGTAAAAATTTAACCTACATTCAAACTGTACACCCTTTATAATGACCTTAAATAAAACACATCCATATTTCTGAAGGCAACGTCAAAAATTTTTTACATGTCATTCTGAAGGCCCTTACCTTGCCATCATCCTCTGTCTAAGTTTCTTGCAGCGTTTCTTCATGGCTTTCTGTCTTTCCTTGTCTGACATTATGGGCAGATCTGAGGCCTCTGGTGGAGCATCTTGTATATGCTTTAGATTGAATAGTTCCTAATAAAACAAAAAAGGTGCGAAATATAAAATATGTTACCAAACCAGAGTTTTCAAAAGAAAAATCAAAAATGCTATATTTCACTTCCAGAAAAAGCACTCATTAAGCCCATCTGGATTTCAATATTTTAAAGTGTCACAATGCCCTTTTCTTCTAGTGAACGGAATTTTTATTGATCAGTACAGTATAGTTGTAATACATATTTATACACAATAAACACATACTATATCAGTCTTAGCCATGACTTTGCCCTGGTTATTTTCTTTTATCGCCTCTTGGTGTTTCTTCCCTCGTAAGTGACTTAGAAGGTAAACTTCTGAGGGAATCTGAAACAACACAGCAAAATAGAAGTACTGGTGGAAGTGAGAGTATTGAATCACATCTTCAAAATGTAATAACTTTTCATCTACCAAAATGCATTTCTGTGAATCAACTCCTCAGTATTAATGGCATATCTTTGAAAACTAACAATATGAATGCTCTAATACATCAAATGATAAATATTTATCATGTCCTCAATTCTAAAGTCATATTTTAGTGAATCACATCGTCTTAGTCTATATATACAATTTCACACATTTCACATATTTAAGAATTTAAGGACGTGTCGTTGTTAACTTTAGATGGCATGTTTTATAATTCTAAGTTTTAATCTTTATACTGAGCACAGCACTGTTGTGAACATATTGTGTAGTTTAAATTAACTTTTCATCATCATTATTATCATCATTCCTTACTGGCTGATGCCTTGAAAACTTAACATCTACATACCAGTACATTACAAACTTGACAGACTTTCATTGTGTCATATGGCACCAGTCTTGGCGCTTCATTGTGGTCCTCTGTGGAATGGTTGATCACACTCATCTCAAAAGCCTTCTCTCGGATCTGGTCCAGAATTACATTGTGACGTCTGGCAGTCTCATCTTGCTGTTATAAAAACAGAAAATGGACCATCTTAGAATGGTTTATTTTTTATTTTGACTTAGTTTTGAAAATTCTAGAAGGCTTAAGACTAACTTGCACCAAATGAAAAATGCTGGCAGTCTCATCTTGTCATTAAAAAAAGAGAAAACAGACCATTTTAGAATTAATTTTTAAAAGGAAAATAGGCAAACAAAAACTTGACTTTTGAAAATTTTAGAAGTCTTATCCTGAGAGCAGTTTATTTGTTAGGGTTCTCTTTATTTCTTATATTATGAATCTCACCTTCAACTGAATCTTTGTTCTCAGCTCGTCAATGTGCGCTTGCTGCTGCGCATGTAGAGCTGCAACCCTCTCCTCGCGATCCTTTTCTCTCTGTTTAGCAACCTCCTTCTTTTCTTTCTCCTTCTCCATCTGCTGCTGTTCTATCTGAATCTCTTTCTTTTTTCTCCTTTCCTGCATGTCCTGAAGTTTGGCCAATCTTTCAGCTTCCAGGGCTTTTCTTCTTTCCTGAAAACAACAGTGAGAATTTTTTCATTTTTGTCATTTTAATAATTATCAATGTCATTATCATTAAAATGTAAAAAAATGATTAATTTAGGCAAATATAGTTTTTTTGATAAATATCAACATCATCTGTTTTTTGGGTCTTCGGTCCTGAATAAACTGGGTTGGGCAACATGGCATTCATAATCCATGTCAGCATTTTTGGATGTTTTTTAGTTGACATGCCTATGTGTAATATGGAAAATTTGGCCTTTTTAAATAGTGCCTGGCCAATCTAAGTGTTCCTAAAATAAAATTTTCCCCCAAAAAATTCAACAAGTTAATTCAGCCATATTTTAATTTCAACAAACTATACCTCCACTGCAACTTCTTTGGCCAATTTCTCCTCGTGTTTTCTCTGTCGCTCTTCCTGTAAAACAAATACACACACATCAATAACTATTGTAATAGCTGAATCATTTCTCATGAGACACATAAAAGATTTCACCAAAGTTCAAGAAATAGGGTTTGAGCCTATTACAATGATGGATTTTAAAGTAAGAATGAGAAAAAAAACTGCAATAAAAAAAGACACAAAGTAAACTAGGTAAATAGTCTGTCTTGACGAGAAAATGAAAAGGAAAGATTAACTACAAAATTTAACACCAGAATGAAACAACATAAAACACAAGTTTGGGCATTCATTCAGAGAAAATAATAACAAGTTCATCTACAAAATAAGGGTCAAATACAAGGAATCACCCAAAACAACTTTCAATATAAACCCCTCTTCTTTTTCAAAATAAAAAGTAACTTCTTTTGCTGCAAAATTTATAGAAATGGCATGCCTGCAGGTCTTGTAGCCTTGCTTGTGATTCTTGATGTTTGGCTAGTATGTCATGACGCTTGTTTTGAGCTTCAAGAGTATTGATGAAGGCAATTTCATTGGCCTAAAAATTAAGAAAAGGCAAAATTAATTAATCTAAGATGGGAAAGATAGAAAAATAAATGTCCTTTTAAGTTCTGATAACTATACTTGTTTTTGAAATGTATTGGGTTTGATGCAAGACCGCATCATGGTATTTTTGCTTGTAAAGAAATTTCCACTTCTATTTTTTTCCTTAAAATATTCTTCAAAACTAAAATATTTTCAAATTTTTAAAATTTTTATTAAAAAATTTTTTTTATTACTTCAATGAAAATTAACAAGACTTAAAAGGAAAATAAGGCAATCTAAGTAGCAAGAAAACATTTCAAGTCTTAAAACTAAAAAGAAAACTCCACAACAAACAACAAAATTGAAAGTAACGAGGAGTAAAGTGATCAGAAAAAATAAACAAAAATACGGATCATAACCGCACGAATTGTAACAACACATAATTACAAATACCTACCATGTTAATAGACAGCAATTTATCTTTGCAAATTATATTCTTTTATATCATTATATCAGAATTTCATTCTCTGTCAAATTTTTGCCTGACTTTGTCATCTACTGATAAGTTATTAGTATGTTAACTGACCAACTGTGACAAAAGACAGTATTGTTCTTTTATTAATATTCCCACTTGCATTCCAAAATGCATCAATAGTCATATAAAGTTTAAAGGTACCTTGGTTTCTTCCTCGTGAGCTTTTCTCACTTTCATCCTCAGCTGTCTTTGCCTCTTTTCTTCTGCTCTACGCAGTTTGTCTTTCATCGTTTCTTTTTTCTGAAGCAGCAGTTCATTTTTCCAGGCCCTCACTTCTTCAACCTAAAACATATCATTTATATATTCATGAATTCTATTTTATCAAGGTGAAATAGTTAAAAAAAACTCTGACTACCAGTTTTAAGAAACTGAGCACATGTTGCCAGTTTTTAAGTCAACATCACATTTGAATTATTTTAGCATTTTAAAAAATCTGTCAAATGATAAAATGAAGAGCCAAGTCAACTGAGACTAACCTTATTTGATAATTCCTTTAACCTTTCTGCTTTTTCTTGCAGCAGCTTCTCTCGAAGTTCTTGAGCTTTGGCTTGTTTTTCGTCATGTCTCTTTTTAGATTCCACAGCAGATCTAAAGAAGAAACATGATTTCAGTACTTGCAAATAATTCATGTGTAATCATTTTTAAGTTAACAATGTTGCAACCACCATAAAGCAAATAGTAATGACTTGTAAGGATTATCAAAAAGATATCTTTTCACTATAAAATATAAATCATATCATTTCATACAGGTACAAAGTAACAATGGGAACTTCATATGATTTTATATTTCCAAAAAAGTTACCAGTCTTCTTTTCAAATATAATATACTTATGTCCAATGCATGTATAGAGTGTATTATCAAACTCACCTACTTATGGTCAATAATATTTAAAAAAATTGTTTAAGACCAAAAGAATTTCTCAAGGTGTAAACCTATCCATGGTTACTTTGGAAAAAAATGTATTCTGTTAATTACCTTTTTCTGGAGGGTGAAGAAAGTTTTTCGTGCATATGAACACTTCTCCCAGGAGTGCGTGTTTCTGCCTCTTCAACAAGATCACCCCAGGATGCTTCAGAGCCACCTTCTCTCTCTGCTAATTAAACAAAGAAAAGCATAAGATTTGTGCTAAAAAAGTAGGAAAAGGAATTATATAAAGGGTGCTTCCAGATCCATGTTTATAAGTAGTGTAGAGGTGAAAGCTTAGCTTGCAATTTCTCATCCCATTTAGACCATATGAAAAAAAATGATCAAAATGAAGACTGAAAATCCCGAAATCAGGTATATGCTGAAAACTTTCACCCATGACAAATAGTCTTTTACATCTTGTACACTTCAGTCCTTTTTGAAATATGAGATTTATGATCTTGGCTACAGTAAATTTATTGATGATGATTTTTGTAATTGACTTTATACCTTGTTCAAACTTCAAGACCATGCTGTCCCAGTCCAGAGTGCTCTGTGAAGCTTCCAAAGAGCTCATTGTATTCTGAAATATGGCAATGAAATGTGTAGATCATTACAGTAAATTAGACACGCCAACAAAATACTCTACAGAAGTCCACAAAAAAAATGAATAATTAGTGTGTAGGACTCAATAACCTTCATTATTATAATCCAAAGTTGCAAAAAAAAAAAATAAATAAATAAAATAAAATATGACAATTTCAAGCACATCTCACTCACTTGCATGCACACACACACACACACACAAATAAACCAAACTTTCTTACCCCAAGTTCAGTATCTGTTTCAGTCTCTGGCTCAGTGTCCACTTCAATCTCCATGCTCTCCTCCCTCTCTATCTGCTTGAGGTAGTTTTCTTCTTCTTGGATGGCAGACTGCAGGGCCTGATCCTGTTCTTGTTCCAGCCTGTCTGCCAGCGAGTCTTCTTCTTCCATGGCTGTCACCAAAGCCTACAAAATTTCCAGAATCACTCAATGATCTACAATTTAACAAATTTAACAGTATAGTTGACTTTGCAAATAACACACTAATTGGGACTGGCTACTTTTGTTCATTAAAATGCAAAATCTGTAAGACTGAATCAGGACTTTCAGGTTCTGTATTTCAAAGGCCAGTGTCCAGTTTATGAAGGCTGTTATATGTGAAATATATTGTATAAGCAAAATAAACAGTCAAAACTTGAGCCATAAAAAATAATTCAAATTATCATGGATATTGATGCTATGTGAAATACAGGTATATATAACACAACTGGTGCAAACATTGTAAAAACTTATTAATGTATAATTTCACTTGTTCAGAAATACCAGAATGTTACAGAAATATCCAGCATCCTTACATCTTCTAACAGAGCCACATCATCTTCATCATCTCTACTGGCCACACTCTCTGGGTCCTCCTCTATTTCTTCCTTAGTAGGAGATATCTTCCTATCATCACTAGCAACTTGCTGTGAAGCACTGTTGTCTTGTTGTTTATTTTGGTCACTTTCAGGATTACCTTTCACCGATTTCTTATCACAGATTGGGTTTTGGGTATTACTTTGGAGAACTTCAGTTTGAAATGTTTTGGGTTTTACTGGAGATTTCTGTTGACCACTAGGCTGCTGTCTCTTTGGTTGATTGAATGCTGACTGTTGTGGACCTTTTCCTGGTGACCTAGCGCCTTTGTGACTTGTATCAAGATTCTCATGACTGCTAGCTTTAGTCTTATTCAGTCCTGTCTGGCTTCCTTTCGGACTGCCCCTAGCAGCAATGTCACTATAGGAAGGGGTCTTTTTCCCCATACCAGGCCCAGATGGACTTTTATGACTTCCATTTGCGGGTCCCTTTTGTGTAGAATGGTCCTGTTGTTGTTTAGGTGTGACTGCTGTCCTTTTCTGGGCATTGTTTCTATGGTTTTGTGGGGTCCTATTGCCCTTTAACCTGCCATGTGGACCCGTTTGGACTGGTGAATTCTTGGAACGTGTCCGGTGGTTATTTCTGTGGACAGTCTCCCAGCCTTCCCCATCATCTGAAATATCCAAGCATCAAATATCCAATATCCATATCAAATATCCAATAGCGAAGTATTGAAATATCCTTTACATGAAGCAATCTTTAATGCTGTAATTTTTTGAAATTACCATAACTTGGTTAATTTGTTCAAACGCTCTACTTCACAATAAAATGGGTAACCTGCATTAACCCCTATAAACATCTCAATCATATTTTGATATTCTGTGCATCTTAAATTTGAAAATCCAAAATATGTAAAACAATGGTTTAACAGTCTTTCTGTTTGAAACAGAACCAGTTATACAAAACAACTTATCCTTACCTTCTTGAGGTGAGGACACCCTGTCTGGACCCACTTTTTCAACTGTTTCACTTCTACTCGCTACTTCAGTATCTTTAGAAATATGTGTTTCATTTACAGGAATTTCTCCAATGTCATTTTTCTCAGGTTTGACCGTTTCCCCCTCAGACGAATTCTGCAGTCTAGTTTCACCACTATCCATGGAGTAAGATCTCACTTTATCAGCCCAGCTGTTCCCTGGGGGAAGAGGAAGGTGTACTTCTGTCTCTGCCTCTGAGCCCCTCTCAGCGAAGTTCAGGCTGCGGGAAATCACTGGACTAGGACTGATCACACGGTCTCCTGTGTGGAGAGATTTGCCAGGGGAGGTCTTCCTGATCTCCCAGGCTATAGAGATTGGTCTGAAATGGAACCAACAGACAAGGTTTTTAATATGTATGCATAGAACTACGTATAATACCAAATCATGACTGTACCCATAAAATAGAATATTTCTGTATCTTAAAATTAAACATATTTTGATACTTGATTAGGTGCATTTGTTGTTTTCTTTTTTTTTACAAAAAAAAAAAAAAAAAAAAAAAAATTAGAGAAAAATAATTCACTTTTGCTGGCATCCAAGAGGGAAATCATTTAACCAAGAAAACCAAGGTGTATAAATTAAGAGAAGAATAAAGACTTCACTCACTTTTTTTCTGCATTTTCATAAGCTTCCATCACTTCCAGTCTTTCAATGAGATTCTTAAAGTCTTTGGTACACTGCTCAAGCATCATGATCACCTCCTAAAATAAAAGTGTACTGTTTAAATGTTCCTGTTTAATTATCATAGCAGTGCTTAATTAAATACAATATGAAGATATGGGTCACATTTAATATGGGTAAGCCTTAAGATCAAAACACAAAAGAAATGATTCAGGTCATAAGTTTTTCTATACAATTTTGTTATCTTTTTAGGGAATCTTATATTTCTTTTCTTTACCAAAATAAGCTTGCTCAATGTATGGATTAAAAAAAAAAATGCAATAAACAGTCAAAATTCTTGAACCACAATACAAAAAACAAAAAATTCTTACCTTGCACTCTAACACACTCTCATCAGCTTCACATGTTTGATATATCTCATCCACTGCCCTCTGCAGGTTATCAAACAGGAAAGCCCAGTACCTGGCACGAAGATCACTCTTTTTGCTGCCTCTACTAGGTGTAGATCGGCCAGATGATGTGCCTGATTTTTCATGGGCCTTTTTTGGAGGTGGAGTATTTTCCCTTGATGAAGATGATGGCGACTTTGACACTCTAAGCCGAGGTCTATAAGCAATGCGTTTTCCACTGTCAGCTGAAAACAGCAATTATAATAATAACATTAATTGTAAAACAAAATGAAAGTTACAATCCCTAACTATTCAAAATGATGTAAGTTGTAAGTCTGCATTATGTTCCAAATATTAAAATAGAAAAAAAAATCGGACACGATGCCAGTGGATAGCCCAACCATATCTCAAATGCAAAGTACTGTTTCTCACCTCCCTCATCCTCCACAGGAACAGTCCACCCAATAAGATTTCTAGCTGTCCGTCCTTCTTCTTGCACTATCTTACGTACTGTGTCATAGCTGGAGGTCCTCTGAACAAGACCCTGGCAGAAATAATGTTCTGATAATTATAACATGCAACAAAATATACAATACATATAATTTATACAACTACCATCACAGGCTAAAAGTAAAGTTCAGTTCTTGTGCTAGGCTCATTGTAGTAAATAAGATTTTAGTAAATGTTAAACATATTCTAATTGTACTCTAAAAATGTCTGAATGTTTAATTGTTTTCAGACAAAGTCATCATTGTTGTTTCAAAATTTTCATTCTGGCTTAAATTATCAAGTCATTATATTAAAAAATTTTAGCCTTAAGTGGAACCCAAAATGAATTCATCAGCGTAGTCTTTTTGGTGCAGCATGTTCCAGGATGTCAAATTTTCACTTGAAATGCAGTATAAATGTGTGGAGAAGAGCATATGGCAATATCTATTGAACCAATAATACACACCCTCAGAGGAGCATTTAAGAAAGTCATCAGAGACTGGCTTTGTTCTTGGAATTAGAGCATGCAGAAAAATTACTTCTGTCTAGACTGCCAGTCTAATTAGCCACTTTTATGGTTATGAATTAAGCATACTTTTATCCCAGAATTCTTGTCAAAAGCCTCTCCTGGATCATGAATACAGGATGAGATACTACACCACTATTCTATGCTGCAGAGTAAGACTGAAATATCATGGTGATAACCAGTATGCTATGATGCCCTGGGATCCTACCCTTCCACTGTTCAATGGGTTGTTGTACTGAATAATATCATCTTCTTATACTGACTATATCTAAATAGCCTTTTCTGGGTTCTGCCACTCCACACGTGAACGCCTTGACAACAATTTCAGACTTGTATGAGTTTAATGCTCAAGTCATCGACTGTACAATATAGATTAATAGGGGTCTCCTGTAAAAGTGGCCTTCCATAGCTTTGTATAGTGCCCTAACTGTCTAGGGATAGATTACCCCAACTCTAAATCTAACTCAAATACATACAAAAGTGAGCCTATTGAGACGAAGTCTTGAAAATGCTACTGAAGATGGAACTTGGATTAGAAGAAAATTGCCTCTCTGCAGATCATAAATGTATCAACAATACAGGGGCTAATTAAGCTCGCACATCAAATGTCAAAGCCAAACAACGTAAATTTTGAAGTACAACATTTCAATGTTAAGCAAACTGCTGTAGTTAAACTAGAAAATATCGATTTAGATGGATACTCACTTTGGTTGTTTTCATTCCCCCGTTCATGAGCTGAGTTTGCAAGTTCCTATCCCCGCCATTAGTCCGATTGCGCGGGTTTGAGTTGTGCCTGCGCCTTCTATTATCACTCATGTCATATAATCACCTGTTATATATACAAACTGATCTCATCTCCCTCAGATAAGGGTGCTAAATTCGTAACTGTGTCACCCGTAGTGTCAGAGGGCAAAATAAGATAACATTATGCCCAAGAGAGTCGGTGGAACGTGCTTTCTGATTGGTTAGTTATATCTACCATTTTTACAAAGTTTAGTTGTACATTTAATTATGATACACTGTTCAAAGACATATGTAAAATAAGCCTGTAGAAATTAAAAATTATTTAAAATAAATTAAAAAAATATTAATAGATAAATTTGCAAACAATATGTGTATATGATAATAAACATATTTAATCGAAACTTTGGAAAAAAATTAGGCGAAATGTTAGAAGTGAAAGTGGCTTGGTTCCTTGTTTTGTGCCTAGTTATTTTAGCCAATTGCATCAATGTTCTAGGTAAGAATAACACTTTAAAGGCTTGTCACAATAATTTATACAATATACACCTTACAGGTCGTATATTTCAATTGGTTATGCACGACATAACCTGTGCATCATATTTTATATTTTTACACTATCTTTATGAGACATACTGTGTGTCAAAATGCTACCAGTACGTGAAATGTATTGTTTTGAAATGTAATGGTTTGTTTCCGGGTCATTAGATTAACATACAGCCATAATTGCCCTAATTGGTCACAAGCAATTTGAGCTGCAGCTACAGCTGAGTGATCACCGCTGGTCAGTAGTGACAGGTTTTAAGCTGAAAAGTGTGGACACTTTTGGTGCATTTTTGCAGTTAAAAATCTTCAATATCTTTGTTGCTTATAGGAATATTAAAAAAATTCCAAGTGATTTCATCCGGTTTTTGCATTACCTTTCAGATGATATAAGTATTATAATTTTCTGATCAGTTTGAAAATTTTTCTGATATACCTATAATTGAAAGTACGCATAAAAGTAAAACCAACATAAACCTGAATGCTTCTCTGACGTTAAAATGAAAAGTAAGGTTGAAAGACATTATAAGTTGGAGAACTATATCCATCCCATACAGTGCAGTAGTGAAGTGAGACTTTAAGAAACAAATTTATCTAATGACTATTATTGACTAGAATCTTCTGGACAACTCGTCATGCCATTTGTAAAAGTAATCTCTGTACCCAATGATGTCACCAAGGTAAAATTCTTGGCCTGTGTCAGAGAAATCTTTTATTTGAAATTGCAGGTTGTGCATATAACAATAAGATTTCTCTTACAGAGGTTGCTATTACCTGGCCTTACCTGGATTAATACTGAAGACTGAAAACAGTCAAAGTCAGAGCAGTATAGCACTGAAAGACTAAGCCTAAGCCAGGTACTGTAGGTTACTTCTCCCACCAAGCGCTGCTGATGAAAAAGTTTGTTACAGTACAGAGTATGAGATAAAAAGATAAAAAATACAGAAATTGTTTTTGTTTTAGGTCAAAATCAACCCCGTATAACAAACAATTTCTCCCCTGCGAGGATCCCAATAGCCGACCTAGAAGATTTGAACTTAACATGTACTGGTGTCTCATCTTCGGATTCAACACCAACATGGAAGAAAGATGGAAAACATGTGTCAGTAAACACTAGTATATCCATAGAAAATGGCCAGACATCTACAGGTATTCCTACCAGCACGCTGATCTGGAGAAAGGTTCCTCTGGAAGCAAGTGGAATGTATACATGTCAGTTTGCTGGGGTTGGAGAAGACACAGAAGAAATATACATAATGAAAGGTATTGAGACTAATGGATTACTCATTGCAGATTATTTAATGGTTGAATCATGAAGGTGTTTTTTTTAAAGAATTTAATTTTTGACATTTTTGGTAGTTTGTTTTTAAAGTTTTATTCTGATACATAATTACTTATACATAATTATTTTTCAGCGGAAACTGTCAATGTTCAAGTGTCTCCATTTTCTGCGGTAAACCTGACTTGCACTGTTTTTAATTGGCAGCTGTATGAAGGTCCTCAGTTTTACAAGAATAATACTCTTCTGGATGCAAATAACAACAACTATGAGCAGTCAGATGAAATAACCACTTTGAACAGAGGCATAAGCCAGGGGAAAGTTCATTCTTTTAAGATTCTGAATGCCAGTAAGTAATTAAATTACAATTAAATTTTTATTATTGTGTGCAAATTGTTTACTGCCAAATGCTAAAGATGATTTACTTAGGAAAAAAAAAAAGATGAGACTCGTTTTTGCATATTTTAAAAATTTGTCTTTATTTTATTGCGAAAAATTCCTTTGGTGTAATAACACAACAATATTCAAAAATTTTTTCTGTAACAATAAAAACAATAATATTTAATTTATGGTTTGAAAAAGCACGTTAATAATGTTAAAAATTTTTTTCAGCTAAATATGATGGTGGTGAATACACATGTATGGTTACTGTGAGATATGGTAAAAACAATGGAAATACTGAGCATCTTAGAAGTGACTTCATTTTAACTGGTAAGGTGTAGATATACTGTAGGGGCTCCATATAAAAATTGTTGATTTGTAGTAGGCACTGGTACAGTCTAGTAATTTGAAATGTATACCTATGTGAATTGGTTAAATCCAACTGGTGACCAATAATTTTCCAGATGCATCACATTTTCTTAATATACATATATAAACTGATTGGACAAAATGAAGTCTATTTTGCCTCCAACATGAATTATTGAATAATCGACTACAATTCATCAATATTACACAATACTAGTACATGATTTGTGTGACTGTCAGTTTTTTTATCCAACAGATATAGATATAACTTCATTCATGGCTGTTTATAAAAATTACATTTATTTATTTAAATCTGACTTTTGCATCTTTTTTTGTGTTTTTTTTTTTAGTGTCTGAGCCTTCAGATGTCACAAGAGGTGGTGGAATAAGTTGGCAAAAGACGCACATTACCGGCTTCTTCATAATCTCACTGCTGTCTCAAGCACTAGGATATTTGATTTTGTAACAGCTATATGTATGTATGCATGTTGGCATGTATGTTTCTTTGCTTTTTTTTAATCCTGCAAAGCAGTATCAAGATATGAGTGGAGAGTGGTGGAATTCATTTCAGTTAGAACTGTTTCTCACCCTCACCCTCTTTTCGTTATATAATGGGGTATACCTGATGTCACATTTGTACTTTCACTCCGAAAGTGGTCATTATGTTAATTGACACTTTTGAGAATACTGGTAATTTTCACTGTAAACCTGCCACAGTACCAGTGGGGTACCTGACTGAATATCAGGCAGGTATCAGGTTCCCAAGGATTTAAGGCTGAAATGGAGTGTTGCCATTAATTGTGCCTACAAATATACAAAATGCCTTTAAAATCTCGGTCTCATGATAGATGTCAAGCATCTGTTTGTTGTCGCTTCCTTAGCTCAACTATAAGCATGGGCAGATACAGAGCAATTTTCTGACAGTCTTCCAAATTATCTTTGTTGATTCATCCTCCATTTCTGACCGTCTTCCGAGAGAAAAAAATTGGATATCCACCAATGTAAATTGAAAATCTGACCATCTTCCGGAAGACCCAGAAGGCTGCCTCAATCTGCCCCTGATAAGATCCAAAGACAAGAAGGCGCGTTCAACCGCTTTATTTAATCTCCCCCTGCTAGAGATTTTGCAGTAACTCATCAAGATAAGTCAACTGCACAACCCTTTTAAATATTAACTCTGCATCATCTCCTTTCCTTGAAAATTTATCATTTTTTGAAACGTACTATAGCTAAAACAAATTTTAACTTATAACTTTAAACAGTTAACTTTATCTTAAGTAAAAAAATCTAAACACAGGCCTGGGATGAAAAAAGAGTCGGACTATTCCTTTTCCATAAAGACAGAACTGAGACATTAGTGATTTTTTTCTGGGTCTGTCTCCTAAGCGGCTCACTCATCTCTGACAGTGAAGGGAGAAATTTGACAGATAGTCTGAATTGCCTTAACATTTTCAGGCCTGGACATAAAAAAGAATAGCAACAATCTCTGATGGGTCTGCCTTAACTCCAGTTGCAGTGAAGAGGTGTCCCATGTATGCAACTTAAGTCATTTTATAATACTTCATCTTCCTGGGGTTGAACTTTAAGCCAACCTCTCGAGAGCACATTCTAGAAGTGCATGTAGATTTTCATCATGACCATTCTCGACTTCCCCTCCAGTATCTCTTCTGCCATCTTAAATAACACTTACTCCTTTAAATCCTTTGAGGGCTTGTTTCTGGCATCTCTTGTACTCTTTGGGACCTGAAGAAATTTCCTGAGGGTATCCATATCTTTTATGTGGTGTCCAAAAAGTTGTCAAATAACTGCTGGCTGCGGACAGTTTGATTTGAAAAAAAAAAAATCCATCCTTAGCATCCAATACTGTGAATAACTTAGCCTTTGCCAGGTCTGGCAATACCTAATCTACTGTTGGCATCTGAAGTTTTGGCCTCTTTATTACCTTGTTTAAATCCAAACAAATCCTAAGTTTGTTACCCTTCTGAACTGTGACTAGACTGCAAATTCAATCATTGGATTCTGTCACTGGAGTAATGATTTCTTGTTTCTCCATCTCCTCCAGCTTGTTTTTCAACCTTGAATGTAGTGGCACTGGCACTCATCTAGGAGTATTCTGTACAGACTGCACATTATGATCAATTTCTAAGACAAATTCACCCAAATAATCATTATAATCTTCCATAATCTTCTCTTTACTAGTACACATAGCCGTCTTTCTGACAGAGTTTATTTGAATCCTTTTTTGCTCCAGACAAAGTTAACGTCTGACTATAGGCCATGCAGCTTCTTCAACCACATCAAAGGTTTTTATTATGACTGGGCCACCATCTTTGACTTCTCTGGTTCTTCCCTCCTAAAAAAGAACCAGCTTTTTTGTTGTCATAGCAAGCTGTTGCCCCTGTAGGAAAACCAGAGCTGAGTTTGGAGAAGATATTTGTGGGTCTAGGGTGTGGTATTTTCTTCTGAACCTCGTTAGAGATTTTTAGGGCTCCTTCAATATCCTTCATATTTGCATCCATATTGTCACCAAACAGCTCCTTGGTGACAGGATTCTCTGGAGAGACCAAAGCTTTGTATTTCTCATTAATGTCTGGTTTGGCGAGTTCTCTGCGAAACATAGAAATGTCATGTACGGATGCAGCAAGGATGCTGAATTCATCCGTCATCTTTGTGTTGTAAAGCAAATTACTTACACTTTTACTAATTACAGATAACAATTAAAGCGGAATCAAAAGAGTAAAAGGACAGAGAGTTATTGAGTGTAAGTTAAGTTTCTCCAAGAGTCAACAAGTGTAGAACATGTTTTTAGTGTCAGAAAAAGATGGAAAAGATCAAAGTCAGAAACAGTTTATGTGATTGGTTAATTTCATAACATATTCTAATTTGGATCATCTATTTATCACATGATAACTGAGTTTTGGATAAGGTCCAAGCATGAGTAATTCAAATAATATTTTAGATATCTTTAATTGAAAACAAGTCTCTTAGGGATTACCTAATAAGGAAATGTTGCATGGTGACTTGCAACATGCAAATGGAAAATATTTTGTAATCACGCAAAGACAATGGAAAAGAAAACAAGTAAATGTGTGATCAGTACGGAGAAATTGAGTATAAATATTTGTGAAGTTGTATGAAACTAGAGTCGGTGAATAAGCGTTCGAAAGCTCCAGACTGCTGTCGTCATTCCTCACTATAACAAGTGGTGGAGGAAAAATCGATCCCCACTCTACCGAGGCAAGCGGAACGGCGATACAGTTATGGTGATGACGGCAGCAGGAGCGTAGACACCGATGGGTTCACACCATCCACCCAAGGGCAAACATCGTCAGTGAAGAGAAAACTGAGTATGCTAGGTACTGAAAATCGCCAAAAGCAACAATTAATACCCAAGCAACAATTAATAACTGAAAAAAAAATGAAGATGTTGTCATATTTGACTTTAGCGCCAAAAAAGTTTACTGGTAACGAAAATGAAGATGTAGAAAGGTGGTTAAAACAATTTGAAAACTTATAACTTTGAAGCTCATATTCATGAGTTGGTCATATAATTATGGTCTTTTGATAAAGGGTAAAAATGTCATGTTTCATATAAGTTGAAAAGCGTGAAATCTTTTAAAAATTAATTATTATGTACCAATATTGATATTGATGACTTTTTAGCACAGAATGGAATACTCAGTACATTTGATGACTCTCTATGGTCTATTTGCTATATTATAATGATGGTGATGAATGTGATGGAAATATAAAGGATAGGCCTATTATCTAAAATGATCTGCATTTTTCTATGCAAATTTTTGATGTATGTTAATTGTATTGGCCGAAAGTATTCTAGATTAAAATTAAGACAATCATTACAGTTGGAAATTCAGTATATTCACTTTATTTTGTATTACTTTTATAATCTATTGGCCTTTTTTTATTATATTATGACTTTTTTCTTACATTATATATCAAAATGACCTACTTTATGTTCTAAGGTAATAATATTCGGAATAATGATATTCGGAAAGTATTTGTGAATAACCCAAATAAGGTAAGCTAAAGTCAAATATTACAACTTGCCATGAGGAAATTATTATTATAATTATTCCTTTTTTGCATGTTGTTTAAGACTAATTGGTACTATACAAAAGGGAATTCAAAACCAGACCCAGTTGTTAGTTGCCTATATAAGTTTATTTATAAAAGTTGGTGCTGTGTTATAAGTTATTTATACATGCTGTCTATTTATACATCTAGACAAATGTCTTTTTTTTTAATCTATTTATTGTATATGGTATATTGTACTTTATCTTATTTATATATTGCTCTTTATTACATGTAAAAATGCAAAAAAAAAAAAACAAAAAAAAAAAAACATAAGTTTCATTTGCATAAAATTAACAAGTCAGGAGGGAGTAATTTAATCATTTTGGATAAGAATTTTTCACCAATAGGTTTTTTTTAAGCTGAATATCAATGTTCTCCAGTATAACAATAAATGTTTCAATATCGCTATCAACCGGCTGTTTTCTTTGATATAGCTATGGTAAAAAAAATTAAAGATTACAATTTGATGTTAACATTAACAATCAGCATCATGTTTTGTCAGACCTCAAATTCACAGATATACAATTGTGTACAATAAAATCATCAGCAATAAAGTAAGCTTTACCAAGATTATTACTGTGTATCTCAGAGACCACCTATACCATTTCTTTTAAATATCAAAACTACATTGCACAACATTACATTTAAGAACAGCCTAGAATGCATTATTGTCTTCAACTGAAATTATGCAGGATTCAATAAGTTTTGCCAAAAATCCATAAAGAACTACATGTTGATACTTTGAGCGGATTCTCAACGAATTAAGCCAGGCTTTACAAAGCCGGTGACCTAAAAATGGCGGACGTACATGAAAGAAAAACCGCCTAATCTTTTAATAGTCTCTCCGCCTCCCCACACGTCGTCCCTGCGGGGTACAGTAATTAAATCGCGTCTCCGTTCGCCATGCGGAAGCTACCTGAGAAATATTAAGTGCGCATGCTCATCAGTTAAACTCGTGGTGAAGAAAGCATGGCGGCTGAAGGCGATCGAAGGAAAAAAGCTCTTCTGTTCTATTATCTTTGAAAACAGAGACGAAAAAGGAATAATTTGGCCCGTAGAGCAGCAATGAATCGACTATCTACGGAGATAATATCACCAGAGATATTCACGGAAATATTAATGTTCGGAGCCGAGATTTAATTACTGTACCCCGCAGGGACGACGTGTGGGGAGGCGTGTGAGAGGCGGAGAGACTATTAAAAGATTAGGCGGTTTTTCTTTCATGTACGTCCGCCATTTTTAGGTCACCGGCTTTGTAAAGCCTGGCTTAATTCGTTGAGAATGCGCTCTTATACTGCTTCGTCTTCAACTTAAAAACGTACAAACAAATTAAAAACATGATATTTATGAAAAAAAGAAGAGATAAGAAAAAATCTGTATTCTTGTTCTTGGATATATCACACATTAAAAGAAGAAATAAAAATATCTGTATTCTTGTTATTGGATATATGCAAGGTCAACTAACAGTGCTAAAAATGTGAAATCACCCATCAATAATATGGTCTGCTGTGAAACAGTCATAATTTATCCATCCAGACCTAGATGCGCTTGTTACTCTAAACACTGAAGCATTTTAGTCACTTTATTTATATGTTTAAACAAAGGCAAAAATATATCTATGCAAAGAAAGTAAGAGATACTAACATTAAAAAAAAAATCCTAATTCTTGTTCTTGAATAAATCACACTAATCTAGCATTAAAATTTGCCATCTTTGGTGTGTTTACATTCATTGATATTAGGTATAAAATATGACCCAAGGAATTTCCAAGATATAAAGCTTTTTTTTTTTTTTTTGCTAAATAGGTAGGTATTTTCCACCAGATTTACCTGCCAAAATAACATGAAATGTATATAATATGAAGGATATAAATATG
This sequence comes from Lingula anatina, assembly GCF_051362555.1. Classification (NCBI taxonomy): domain Eukaryota; kingdom Metazoa; phylum Brachiopoda; class Lingulata; order Lingulida; family Lingulidae; genus Lingula; species Lingula anatina. Next base: position 33,777,073 of record NC_141767.1, read on the forward strand.
ACAAGGAATTTTCAAACATGTAGAGAGTACATATAAAGCCTCTATCACAGTAGGCCACTCACGGCCTTGAGGCTTGTTTGTGTCCAAATTTTGCACAGAATCTCACATGTCGCACAAGTTCTTCTTGTAAAATTTGGAGTTCACAGACAGCCCATAAGCATGCAGAGAGGATACTGGACATGTCCAAAAGATTCTATAAATAATCTACGAACAACAAAGCTGCAAGCTTAATTTAGAGTATTTGGGCAAAGTCAAGAAAACTTTGTGGTCCATGATGTTGTTTATGTTGCTTTGCATGGTGGCATGCCAGAAAATTCAGCTGATTACATACACTCTATTTCCATAGATTTTTAGATCGATCTATCCCTGTGGGGAGTCTCACTAGATTACTGTCAGCTTGGCCGGCTTAAGCGTCTGTCCCGCCTGCTAAAAGATGTAAGGGGGTAATTAAATCAATAATAACTCTTCCTTTGAGATTAAAAAATCCGCAAGAAATACATTGTAAACAACGCATGGAAATATATTCTATTGCATTTTACCACTAAAACGGCCGTTATCGTAGTAAAACTAAAATCTGTGCTTGTCAGTAGGGCTTTCGATGCCTTTCTTCCCGGTCATCAAGGCATTCGTTGCCAATGACGTTTGGGTGTCACGCGGATTCTCGCGTTCATTCGAGACCAAAATAACATATGGCGCCAAACGCTAGTGCAGTCCGCAGACGTAAGTTGCGAGTTTTTGTACAGTGCGTCGGATAACGAACAGCCCAGAATGGCACACATTGTCGATATAAATGCATTTTTAACAAAAAGACGAATATATATCATGAATCTTATATTATTGTTATATAGTGTTGTTGTTGTCTGCTTTTTCCGCGGTTTCAAGTAGGTCACCAGTGACTATGCAATGTCAGAGAGAGCTCCGTCAGTTAAAATCTCTTAAGAGATTTTAACAAAAAACCGTACGTTTAGGAAAAAAACCCTGGATTAACTTTGAATGCAGGAATGGGGTTGTTGACCATTGGTAAGTACGGGAAAATTGCCGTTTTTTTCCAGGAAAATCCAATTTTTGGCCAAAACAAAGAGTTATTATGACTTTAACTATGGTGTCTGCTCAGCTGACTGCAATTTAGCCTGAACCCCCAGGGAGTTAGGTAGATCTAAAACTTAATCTTTAGATCGATCTAAATCTCTAGGAAAGCACCCATAGACTTTGCTGTAGCCAAGTGTTCATCTAGCCACGCCCTTAGACTTGACCTCCTACATTTTTTCAAACCCTTCATTTCAAAGAGAATAGCTATCCCCCACATCCCCCACAACCCCCACATGCCCCACACCCACCACACCCACCACAGCCCCCACACCCTCCACACCCTCCACAAGCCCCACCTTCCTCTCTCCCACAACAGCCAGCACACCTCCCACTGTTAACATGGTTCTTGATATAGGGGTTGCAAGGGGTTGTAGTCAAGAAACCCGCAGAAACCAGAAAAGATAGATCCTGGTACTTCATGTTTTTAAGTTTGGCTTTTTCTGGTGGTCGAATATCCTGTGAATGTAATGCACGCCTTAGGTAGGGACGGGGTTGGCACATCACGTGAAGCATGGACACAGAAAAAGCTAGTGCCAGGTGCTCAGCAACATCTTTAGTCCCTGCACTGATCATGATCTGACTGTTCTCCATGTTTACTCTGACATCTCTAACCCTGAAATCAAAAGTTCCAGAAGATGGGACTCGGATAACCGGTGGCGGATTCTTCTGGCCATGGACCAAATCATAGCACATGACCGTCAGGTGACCTGTTTTCCCACGGCGACCAGGAGTGCCCCTCACACCAGGAATGCCTGGCTCACCAGGGACACCTAAGGTAAAATAATTCAGACATTGCATAACGTGCAAAATAAACAAGTTGCTGCTGACAGGATTTGGTCCATGAATAGGGAAACAATAGTAAACAACTGGTCATATTTATGGCTTTTCCCAGACGAAAAATTTTGACATCTCTTGTGAATACCATGACATATTGTGTACCTGAAGATTTAATGTTAAAAGAATAACCCTTACTTGTGATATGTCAGTATAATATCATGGTATTCTTTATAAAACCCAAAAACCGTTTCACTTTTTAGAAGTATAAACTGTATTGCCTGGTGCTGCCACCTACCACGTACTCCTGGAATTCCTTTCACATAACCCTCCCACTTCCCTTTCACTATGGCCCAGTCTCCGCGTGCATTCTTGATCTGAATTGCCCTCTCAGCATTGTCTGTATTCAGAATACAACACCCACTTTTACCACTTTCCAACTGGAAAACAGAACTGACAAACTTGACAAAAGATAATAGTTGAGAAATGAAATTCATAATTAATAAATTACAATAAATCCCACTAATATACAATGTTTAAATAATAATAATTTTATTTGCTTGCAATATCTGCAGTTAGAAAAATGTTTGCAAATATCTCCAATCTGTCTCACATACATGAAAACTTGGAAAACATTTTCCCTAGTAATTAATTTAACTACTCCAAACTGAAAATACCCTATGGGACCCTCCTAGTCCCCCTGACCTTTCCTTCAACTAGTAACTGAACTGTTAACTTCTATCCCGCTGACCTGTAATTTGTCTGGTAACTGGTCGGTGTCAATGAGGTGACCCAAAGCGACCATTTTGTTCTCATAGAATACCTGCACTGCAGACATCAACAGTGATTCACAGTGAATTATACGACAAATGAAGCACAGTTTCTCAATGTGATTGAATATCCTGAATTAAAAATATATCAATATGACAGAAACATTACTAAATGCTGATAAAAAAACTGAAATTGTAATTTACTGTCAATACCGTGCAAACAAACAATTAGTGAGAATACTTGTACCAATACAGTGCATTGACTTTCAATTTAAAAAAAATCAGAAAATAAAACATAATAAACAACTAGGATCTGAGTTAGTAGTTAAAGAGATAACAACTGTTCTTTTTGGCTAAAAAAGTAATTTTCCTGGGATTAAGGACAATTTTCCCATACTTGCCAATGGTTAGTGAATCCATTTCCACATTCAAAGTTAGTCCCCGTTTTTTCTAAAAAGTTTGGTTTTTGTCATATTCTGTTTAGTGATTATTACAGAGTGTATAGCCATCTATGGAGGTCACATGACGTAATGGCAAGCACAAATTCCAGACTTATTGCATTAACAGCCATTTTGGTGTTTAAATATAATTATGTACAGACACAGATGTGTCTGTACATATAGCTATCATCTGCGTCTGTCATCGCCGCCGTCGTCGCCGTCGTCGCCGTGCACTTTTACCGATAACACGATAAGTGGAAAACCATTTTACCTTTTGACATGAAACTTGCAGAACTGATGAATATTCATAATACGCAGGTCAAGTTCGAAAATCAGCATGATCGGGTCACTTTTAGGGAATTTATGCTGTTTTTTCACTTTTTTCAGCATATATGCAGCACCGATAACACGATAAGTGGAAAACCATTTTACCTTTTGCCTTGAAACTTACAGAACTGATGAATATTCATAATACACAGGTCAAGTTCGAAAATCAGCATGATCGGGTCACTTTTAGGGAATTTATGCTGTTTTTTCACTTTTTTCAGCATATATGCAGCACCGATAACACGATAAGTGGAAAACCATTTTACCTTTTGACTTGAAACTTACAGAACTGATGAATATTCATAATACGCAGGTCAAGTTCGCAAATCAGCATGATTGGGCCATTTTTAGGGAATTTATGCTGTTTTTTCACTATTTTCAATATAAATACAACACTGATAACACAATATAAGAAAAACGGATTGGCCAATTGTAATCATACTCACAGGAGTGGTCAATCTTACTAAAACGCAGGTTGAGTTCCAAAATCAGCATAATCAGGCCATTATTTTAGAAGTTATACTGTTTTTCACATTTCCTCAGATTCAATTATTAGGCATGTTAACAGTCTCATTATTTAACTAATAAGATGCCTAAAAGTGTTTGTTTGATATTTCCTGCATCTTTACAACATTGTTAGTTGATTATGTAAAAAACATGGTAAACTTGTTATCATGTATTGTGTAATAAAGTGTCAAAAATGGAAATAAACTCATATCATTGCAGTTTGTCAGATTCAATCATCCACTATGTTCAGAATCTCAGAATGGAGGAAATTGGACATTTAACACTGTTCTATTGATACTTTTCCCATCTCATCAATTTTCTTAGTTGGTCATATAAAATGGCAGTAAAATGTTTATTTTGTTTTATGTTAAAAAAGTGTTAAAAATGGAAATAAACCCATTTCAGAACAGTGCTGTCTTGTTTACATTTTGGCATTTTCAAGGCGTGACTTTGAAGTTCCATGGGCCTGAAGACCTTTGCTAGTCACATTTTCTGAATATCTGTGAAACAAATATTTTATAATTAAAAATTGATGGTCATTAAGCTGTTAAACATTATGTAATATTGCATCAAAATTTGAAGAAACCCCTATTTTGGGCACTGCTTCCATGATGACCATTTAAGGAAAATCATGTCACTTACTGTTCTCAAACTTACAGGAAAGAAACATGGGACTAAAATACAGCTTCAGTAGGCAATGCAGTCTGTTTGGTATTTTTATTTATTTATTTATTTATTTTGGCAGTTAAACAGTTTTTTGTGAAAATTTAATTTTTCACATATTGGCATTTTCAAGGTGTGACTTTAAAGTTCCATGATCTTGAAGACTTTTGCTTGTCACATTTTCTGAATGTCCATGTTACTAATATTTTATTAATAACATTTGATTGTCATTATGCTGTTAAACATTATGTAATGTTGCATCAAAATTTGAAGAAACCCCTATTTTGGGCACTGCTCCTATGATGACCATTTAAGGGAAATCATGTCACTTACTGTTCTCAAACTTACAGGAAAGAAACATGGGTCTAACATACAGCTTCAATAGGCAACGCAGTCTGTTTGGTAAATTTTTCTGGCAATTTAACAGTTTTTTGTGAAAATTTAATTTTTCACTTATTTGCATCTTTATTTTCTGTTCTTTGTCTGTACATTTGACAGCTTTGCTGCCTTGTTTTTTATATTTCTATGAGTTGTTTACAATGTACGTATTTATTTTTAAAAATGGATATCTTACTAACAGTTGTTATCCCGTTAAAACCAATCAAGTATGAAAATTGAAGTGGACACTATGCTTCATCTCACCTATGTGATGCCACCACACATGCATTCTTTACACCAGAGGGCAGTAAAGTCAGTGGTGTGGGACCCCACATGGACTCGAGGTTCTCTGGCATCACAGCCTTAACAAATTTGTCAGCCACTACATGTAGGATAGCTGGGCCTCGCTGGAGCTGACCAATGTGCATCTTAAGCTGGACGTTCAACTCTTCTGGAAACCTAACAGTCAGAGAAAAATGGTGGTACTTCCCTAGGTGCTCCTCTACAAGATATGCCAGAAGGTGCTGACTGAGCCCAATCTCCTCCCCACCACAGCCACACCATGTCCTTGTTGTGTCAATGGCCTGGAGAATAAGGTATGGGTGCTTCCCTGTGTCATAGAAAAAACGCTTCCCCTTAAAGCTGCCAGATGGTATTTTAAATGACACAATGTGCTTGCATGCTCTCTTGAAGACCTTTTTTGAGGGTCCAAGGGGTAAAGAAAGCTTACAGAGGAAAATTTTGACTTTCCCTTCTCTGGTGCTAGGTGGTACGTTGATGGCATCTGCCTTTGTGATGGTGACATGAGTGTGTTTGGAGGTGATACTGCTGACCTGTGCAGTCGTCATGGCAACAATCTTCCCCTCTGGTGGAGAACCACGGAACATACATCCAGGTTGTGCAATGCTTACACCATATAAAGCCTGCCAAAGTCTTCGTGTCAGTTTATTTGCTCTGTCAAGCTTGGATCCCTCGCTGCGATCATTTACAGTATCATCATGGTTTAGCATTTTTCTCAATATGTTGACTGTGTCTATTTGGTAGATGTTTGGATGTACCTGGTGTGCATGCCAGACAAGGTCAATGTCATAGCAGGGGACAAGAAAGACATAAGGATTTTGTTGTTTCAAATACAAATACATTTTGTAACGCTGAACAGCCTTCTCTAAGAAGGTCCAGGATCTATAATGGGGGAGGGATACCTGATAATAGAACACACTCTGCCTTTCAATGGCTGCCTCTAAATTGTAAGAACATTTTGTTTGGTAATCATAGGATGGTGAAATATCATCTGTCAAGTCCACCACAAATGGGACATCTGGACCATATTCCTGTATCCAGAAACCTTTAGTCTTCAGCAAACAATCACTTCTCTCTTGGTCACTGAGCAGATGATGGTGTATGACTGAGTTTACAAGTGCCATGCAATCCTCTCTGTATTTGAGTGGGGACAGCATGTGGCAGTGCCATACCCAGGCAACATCAAGAGGAGCGGCAATCTTTTGGCCTTTGAGCCTTGCAGCAAGTGGCAACCATAATTCCTCATATCGCTGAATGGCACGTCTGACTACAGGCCCGCCATATAAGTTTGGGAACTGGTTCACACGAGCCAGAAAATCAAGTTCAAGCAGAGCAGCTGCCTCCGCGTCAATCCCCAGCTTAAGACTTTGTGCCTTGGCTATTGCATCTCTATACTTCTGCAATGGCATCTCAAGTCAATAGAAATTTTACTGGCCTAGAGCTAGAATGCAGTCAATAATTGATTAAAATAACCATGTACCAATGCCTGAACTCTATGCATTAATAACACGAATGGAAGCTTCTTTTATCAATCTTTTAAAACCGAACAAACGATGTACACAAATATACATGTTGGCATACTAGTACTTATATCTATAAGATAAAGTGGCCATTCAAAATGAGGAGAGCCCAGTGCTAGCTAGGCCGCAACCTTAATATGGTGGACATACATGAAAGGAAGACTGCTTAAACCTTGTAATGGTCTCCCCATGCATCAGTAATCATTCAATTTTTTCAATGGGGAAAAATTGTGAATTTTACAGATAAAGCATTTTTAAGTTATAACTTTCTTAAAATTAGAACAAAATTAAAAATCAAACTCTAAACTCACAAAGATGAAGAGACCCTAAGTGTACATTAATTCCCATCACAATATATACTGCTCAAAAAGTGAGGGAACACTTACATGTACATGTACAAAAGCAGATATTAAAAAAGAATGTTCCTGTTCATGAAACAAGCTCAAACATTGCTTTCTTGAATCGTGCATTGTGCTGGACTTTACTATCATGTATCATAATGCAAATTGGCCTAAAAAGGAATGGGGGAGGATCAAAGTTTATGTTTAAAGTACTTAGGATGCCTTCATTATCATGTGTATCCACTGCTAGAAACCATGCTTTGCAACACCTCTCCGACTCTTTGCCAAACTTTCTGCAAGTCAATGACTTTTCCCAGATTTCCTGGGGTTTAGGATCAAGATATTTTTTAACATTTTGACTAGGTACACTGTATTGCAATGAGTTTCACACCTATATGCAAATACACCAACACAGTCCAAAAACAAAAGTCTTCCAAGTTGAGGTTATACATGTATGTGACCTAATCCCAAGGTCTTATATATATATATATATATATAGTCTATGAAGAGATGTACCACTGGGATGGCACAGCCAGAAGACGTATCGGTCTTGGCAAAAGCCACGTATAACCCCAGTGCGCACTCTGGTGGTACAATTAACAGAATATTCCAAAAAGATATTAAAGAACAGATGAAGACATTACAAAACTTACCCATGTTACAGTCCGGATAGTAATGCTGGCAATAATGAAGAAGAGATTTGGAATTATACTTGGAAGTCTAATTATCATGCCCATGTACTGCTTTTATAATACATTACTAAGGCTGTATTCCCAGAGCTTTTAGATCGATCTATCCTCGCAGGGAGTCTCACTAGATTACTGTCAGAGAATCCGGCTCAAATGTCCGTCCTGCCTACTACGAGCCGTAAGAGGGTAATTAACCTTTGTGTCCGCCCGGCTGACAGCTATTTAGCGTGAACCCCCAGGGAGTTAGGTCAATCTAAAGTAGATCGATCTAATCTCTGGAAATGGGGTCTAACATGTAATATCAAGTCTTAAATATGACCTTTAAGCATAAGAATACACTTCAAGGTCAGATATGATTATTCTATGTATGTGAATTCCCATTCAACCTCAGTGGTAACTAGGGGTTTCTGTTATGATTCAGAGTTATCTGACTTTAAAATATGTCAAGAAGGATTTAAGCAACATACTTAGTCTCATATATTGTATTGTTTGTCTAATATAAGGCTGATTTTAGAAATGAAGAATGTGTCATTTTCACATGAAAAGATATATATGATTTAGACTTAGTGCAAAATGATAAAGTGTGCATTTTGGGCCATGAGTTACCCCCAGTAGTTTTGGTGGTTAGCTCTGTGTTCTTGAAAGGCAAACCTGCAAAGCAAAATATGTTAAAAACACAAAGCTCTTGAGAACTCCAAAAATATATTATACAAATCCAGTACATTTTTTTTATCAAGATGAGGCTTTTACTTCTACTAAGTACCTCTGCAAGTTTAATAAGTAAAATGGTCTTCCTTTCATTGTACTATCAAATAAGACCAAGTACCAGTGCAGTGACACCGTTGCATTGTTTGAATTTTGTTAGGTGCCTCACAACATCGTTACATTTATAACCATGGTAACCCTATTATAATGATACAGTGTGTAGTGGGGGTCTAAACCTTTCCAAAAGGTTTATTATGGCGCTTTTTCTCCCCACCTTTATGTTTAAAGGAAATGACACCATATTATATACACAATAGGAATCAATTATATTACCTGTTAGGTTAAAAAAATATAAAGGAGTTTTTCATCTCTGGTAAAGTGCATTTACCCAAACAAGGTTGGGAATTAGAACAATGAGTTAACACCCAATTGTATTAACACAGAATAGGAATTGACTCCAAAGTCCCAAAAGCTGAAATAACCATAAAACAGAGCAAAAATCCTCATCTTTTTATTTTTCCTCAAAAATCCGTAGCTGTTATAAATACAGTGGTGGATTTAGAGGGAGGTCAGGGGGTCCTGACCCCCCCCCCCCCCCCCCCCCCCCCCCCCCACCATCGGTTTCTAAAAAATATGTCACACCAATGTTCCTCCCCTGAAATCAGAATTATGACTAGCTAAATCATAGTTCTAAACCATACCAAAGGCCACTGCTTGCTCTCCCTCCTTCAAAATGACCTACATGTACTTTATGTTCTAAGGTAATGAATGAAATTTTGTGAAAAGCCTGAATGAGGTTAGCTTAAGTCAAATATTACAACTTGCAGTGAGGAATTTTTATTATTATTATTTCTGCATGTTGTATATTATTAATTAAGAGTAATCGGTAGTGTACAAAAGGGAATTCAAAACCAGATCCATTTGCATGTACAATAAGAACAAATGATACAGAGACATAAAATCTTTATTGATAAAGTAAGCTTTACCAAGATTATAACAGTATGTATCACCAGAGACCACTTATACCATTTCTTTTAAATATCAATTGTACAACATTACATTTAGGGACAGCCAAGAATGCACTGCTGTTTTCAACTGATATTATTCAGGATTCAATAAGTTTTGCCAAAAATCCATGAGGAACTACATGTTGATGCTTTTACTGCTTTTAACATTTGTGAACATTTAGTTGCTTCACCTGTAAGTTATGAATGTACAAACAAATAAAAAAGATTATATATATATATATATATATATATATATATATATATATATATATATATATATATTAAAAGGAAAAAAAATCTGAATTCTTTTCTTCTTGGATATATGCATGGCTGACAAGTGCCATTTTACTGCTTTTTTGTAATTAAAAAAGTAAAATGACTGATGAAAAACGTGGACTGCATGAAACAGTCTTAATCCATACAGATCTAGGTGCTCTTGTTACTCGAAGCACTGAAATATTTGTCACTTTATATTTTATTTAAAACAAATAAGAAAATATACCTATTAAAAGAGAAGAAAACTGAAATAATTTTATAGAAAAACATACTCTTGTTCTTGAATATTTCACTTCCCTTGTAAGTTATAAATTAATGTACAAACTAATAAAAAAAGATTATACATGTATATATGAAAAGAAAAGAAGAGATAGGGAAAAAAATCTGTATTCTTGTTCTTGGATATATGACATATTAAAAGAACAGATAAAAATGCATAATCTTTTTGTTGGATATGTGCATGGATGACAAGCACCATTTCACTGCTTTCAAATAATTAAAGTAATGAAAGTGAAATGACCCATCAAAAATATTGCCTTCTACATGTGTGAAACATCTTAATCCATACAGATCTAGCTGCTCTTGTTACTCTAAGCACTGAAATGTTTTAGTCACTTTATATTTCATTTAAAACAAATAATAAAATATACCTATTAAAAGAAAAGAATAGATAATATTATTTAAGAAAAAAAAAATATTCTTGTTCTTGGATATTTGACATATTATAATTAGCCCCATACCTCAACTGTCAGACTATAGGATCATGTAATTGTTCCACATCCCCCAGATGCTGCATGTGTACATAAAAGATGTGTTGGGAGGATGCACATTACAATGCAGTTATTACATCTTATCACACTATAATCTATAATCATACAACAGGGCAGGGGAAGTGAGATGTTCTGTGAAAAAGGTAAAAAATTCCTAGAATGAATTTTATTGCTCGAGATGTGAATAGACAGACTACCTTACCAATATTTCTATGTTATGACTAAAAAGGACTTCATGCTTGTTACTCATTAAACACATATTTCTATGAAAATTAAAGAGATATGTTGCAAAGATATAAAAATAACCCTAACCCAAAAACAAGTTACACAAACTTAGTTGAATACAGTATTTATAAAAGTAAATTTTTCAGGTATAAATAAGGCAAGTTGATATGACCCTAATTTAGGCAGAAAAATTACTAACAATAACACAGGAACAAAACTTTCATTTATCACAAGAACCTTCAACACAAACAACAACATTTACAAACAGCCATGAATGCAGTGTTGTCTTTAACTGATATTATGCAGGATTCAATATTTTTTTCCAAAAACATGCCCCCCTGAAAGAATTTTTATCCAAAAAGAACTACATGTTGATGTTTTTTTCTTTTAACATGTAAGTTCATCATCTATTTGTTAAAAAGGTACAAACAAATAGGAAAAAGATGATAGTTATGAAAAGAAAAGAAGAAATAAAAATTCTTCTTCTTGGATATATCACAAATTAAAAGAAATAAAAATATCTGTATTCTTGTTCTTGGATATATGCATGGTCAACAAACACTATTTTGCTCAGACTTGACCTCCTACACTTTTTCTAAACCCATTATTTCAAAAAGAATAGCTATCCCCCACATCCCCCACCACATCCCCCACCTCCACCACAAGCTCCACAACCCCCACATGCCCCACACCCACCACACCCACCACAGCCCCCACACCCTCCACACCCTCCACAAGCCCCACCTTCCTCCCCCCCACAACAGCCAGCACACTGCCCATTGTTAACATGGTTCTTGATGTAGGGGTTGCAAGGGGTTGTAGTCAAGAAACCCGCAGCAACCAGAAAGGTCAGATCCTGGTAGTCAAGTTCGTATTTTTTGTTGTTTAGTTTGGCTTTTTCTGGTGGTAGGATCTCCTGTGAATCAACGGCACTCCTTAGGTAGGGGCGGGGTTGGCACATCACGTGAAGCATGGACACAGAGAAAGCTAGCGCCAGGTGCTCAGCAACATCGTTAGTCCCTGCACTGATCATGATCTGACTATTCTCCATGTTTACGCTGACATCTCTAACCCTGAAATCAAAAGTTCCAGAAGATGGGACTCGGACAACAGGTGGCGGACTCTTCTGGCCCTGGACCAAATCATAGCACATGACAGTCAGGTGACCCGGGCGACCACGAGTGCCCCTCACACCAGGAGAACCCCGCACACCTAGGGTTAAATAATTCAGACATTGCATAACATGTGCAAAATAAAGAAGTTGTTGCTGACAGGATTGGTCAATTAACAAGGAAACAATAGAAAACCACTGGTCATACGGTATTTATGGTTTTTCCCAGACGAAAAATTTTGAGAATCCTCATGAATACCATGACATATTGTGTACCTGAAGATTAACTGTTAAAAGAATAATCATTATTTGTGATATATATCAGTATAATATCATGGTATTCCCTAGAAAATCCCCAAAACTCCTTTTGAGAAGTATAAACTGTATTGCCTGGTGTTGCCACTTACCAGGTACTCCTGGAATTCCTTTCACATAACCCTCCCACTTCCCTCTCACTATGGCCCAGTCTCTGCATGCATTCTTGATCAGAATTGCTCTCTGAGCATTGTACCGGTATTTACCCAGGGTACAATACCCACTTTCACAACTTCCCACCTGGAAAACAGAACTGAAAAACTTGATAAAAGATAACAGTCGAAAAATGAAATGCATAATTAATAAATTAGAATAAATCCCATTTATATACAATGTTTAAATAAGTAATTCTTATTTTATTTGCTTTGCAATAACTACAGTTAGAAAAAAATGCTTGTTAATATCTGCAATCTGTCACACAAACATGCAAACTGGGAAAACATATTACTTTCCTAGTAATTAATTTAACTACTCGAAACTGAAAATACCCAATGGGACTTTCCTAGCCTCCAGCTGCACTTAGCTTCACTTAGTACTGTAACTGAACTGTTTTATCCCCCTGACCTGTATTTCGCTTGGTAACTGGTCGGTGTCAATGAGGTGACCCAAAGCAACCATTTTGTTCTCATAGAACACCTGCACTGCAGACATCAACAGTGATTCACAGTGGATTATACGACAAGTGAAGCACAGTTTCTCATAATGATTGAATATCCTGAATTAAAAATATATCAATATGTCAGAAATATTACTGGATACTGATAAAAAACTGAAAATGCTATTTACTGTCAATATCATGCAAACAAACATTTAATAAGAATACATGTACCAGTACAGTGCGTTGACTTTCTATTTTCTTAAAAAATTAGAAAATAAAACAAAATAAACAACTAGGTTCTGAGTTACGTAGTAGTTAAAATCACCAATAAAATATAGGTATTGAAGTGGACATTATGCTTCATCTCACCTATGTGATGCTATCACACATGTATTCTGTACACCAGAGGGCAGTGAAGTCAGTGGTGTGGGACCCCACATGGACTCTAGGTTCTCTGGCATTACAGCATTAACAAATTTGTCAGCCACTACATGTAGGACAGCTGGACCTGGCTGGAGCTGACCAATGTCGATCTCAAGCTGGACCTTCAAATCTTCTGGAAACCTAACATTCAGAGAAAGATGGTGGTCCTCTACAAGATATGCCAGAGGGTGCTGACTGAGCCCAATCTCCTCCCTGCCACAGCCACACCAATCCCTTGTGGTGTTAATGGCCTGGAGAATAAGGTAGGGGTGCTTTCCTGTGTCATAGAAAAAATGCTTTGCCTTAAATCTGCCAGGTGGTATTTTCAGTGACACAATGTGCTTGCGTGCTCTCTTGAAGACCTTTTCTGAGGGTATACTGGGTAAAGGAAGGTTACAGAGGAAAATTTTGACCTTCCCGTCTTGGATGCTAGGTGGGATGTTGATGGCAACAGCCTCTGTGATGGTGACATGAGTGTGTTTGGAGGTGATACTGCTGACCTGTGTGGCCGTCATGGCAACAAGTTTTCCCTCTGGTGGAGACCCACGGAACATACAGCCAGGTTGTGCAATGCTTTCACCAAATAAAGCCCGCCAAAGTCTTCTTGTCAGTTTATTTGCTCTGTCAAGCTTGGATCCCTCGCTGCGATCATTAACAGTATCGTCATGGTTTAGCATTTTGGTCAAGATGTTGACTGTGTCTCTTTGGTAGATGTGTGGATGTACCTGGTGTGCATGCCAGACAAGGTCAATGTCATAGCAGGGGACAAGAAAGGCATCAGGATTTTGTTGTTTCAAATACAAATACATTTTGTAACGCTGAACAGCCTTCTCTAAGAAGGTCCAGGATCTATAATGGGGGAGGGATACCTGATAATAGAACACACTCTGCCTTTCAATGGCTGCCTCTAAATTGTAAGAACATTTTGTTTGGTAATCATAGGATGGTGAAATATCATCTGTCAAGTCCACTGCAAATGGGACATCTGGACCATATTCCTGTATCCAGAAACCTTTGGTCTTCAGCAAACAATCACTTCTCTCTTGGTCACTGAGCAGATGATGGTGTATGACTGAGTTTACAAGTGCCATGCAATCCTCTCTGTATTTGAGGGGGGACAGCATGTGGCAGTGCCATACCCAGGCAACATCAAGAGGAGCGGCAATCTTTTGGCCTTTGAGCCTTGCAGCAAGTGGCAACCATAATTCCTCATATCGCTGAATGGCACGTCTGACTACAGGTCCACCATATAAGTTTGGGAACTGGTTCACACGAGCCAGAAAATCAAGTTCAAGCAGAGCAGCTGCCTTCGGGTCAATCCCCAGCTTGAGATTTTGTGCCTTGGCTATTGCATCTGCAAACTTCTTTGATGACATCTCGAGTCGGAAGATTTTAGTGGCCTAGAGCTGTACTGGATGCTCTCCTGGAGCAAGAAGAATGCAGTCAGTGTTTGATTAAAATAGTTATTTTTGAATTTAAATAACACAAATGAATGCTTCATTTATCAATCCCTTAAAATTGAACAACTGATATATAGAGATATATGTTTACTAGTATATATCTGTAAGATAAGGGGTTTTGTACTATCTCCAGGGGCGGATCCAGAGATATTTTCTGACAGTCTTCCAAATTATTTTTGTTAATCCATCCTCCATTTTTGACCGTCTTCCGACAGAATATATTAGATACCCGTCAGTGTAAACTTTAAAATCTGACCGTCTTCCGGAAGACCCAGAAGACGGCCTAAATCCGCCCCTGATCTCAGCCTGTTATGTGAACAGAATTCCATCCCTGACACGTGTTTCATGCCAAAAGTAGGTAGAGATACACTGTATGTAGTTTTCCTCAATGAACCCATATTAAATCAAAATTCACAAAAGTTCCTCATCCAATTTTGCCTCCCCGAACCTAGTGTATGTAGCACTGTGCACTGCAACGTTGTACTTTTTGAAATAACGTAACTTCTAAACTTAAAAAAACACCACCTCCAGTTTTGTGCTTGATAAACTCTACAATTTTAAATAAACACGGGATCTCTAGTTTATAAAGTTCCAGAATTAGAAAAAGTTTTTAGTTTTAGCAATTGATGGCTGCATCTCCTGTGAAAATGGAATGACTGATCGCAATCTCACGAAGATGAAAGAAGACCTTTATTAATTTAACTTCCCACCATAATAGATACTACTCAAAAAGAACACTTAGAAAAGCAGATATAAAAAAAACATTTACTGGTCTATAACTAAAAACATCACCTTGTCTTAATCTGGCTGTTTCAAATTGTGAATTCTCATAGGCCTGAAGCCTTACATCCGTTTTACCTGTTGTGCATAATTAAAACTTACGTGTTGAATTTGCTTTTAAGCATAATATTATATTTTGACAGTAGTCTATTTTGTGCATCATTATTTTTATCAACTTCAGGTTTTTTGTTCTACAAAGCACCTCTGCAAGGTAAAATGGTATTTCTTTTATTATGTTACCAAATGGACCAAGTACCGGTACCAGTGCAATGGAACCATTGCATCGTTTGACTCGTGCAAGGTCTCAACTTTATCACATCTATTTCCTTTGTTGGCATGCCAAGGTCTGTTCTATTAATACAGGGCCGTAGCCTCCGGGGGGGCAGGGGGGGCAGCTGCCCCCCCTGGGATTTGAGGTAAAAAAAAAAAGCAGGCAGAGGCACGCCTTAGCGGATTGGCTCTCTTGCTTGTCCACAGAGGAAGAAACTTTATTCCTAATCCTGGGACAATCTACGAAATGAAGTCCAGTGGGCGTGTTGTGTTGAAAAAATGACTGTACTTATGGCAAAATGAACCCACAATTTCTTACTTCTGATTGAGCAATAAATAACAGTTAAAATGCACCAGAATGCAGTATTATACATACAGTTTTTAAACATTTTTCCACACCCTGGGAGGGGGTGACCCCCTCCCACACCCTCCCCCCTTGGGGGCTTCGCCCCCTCGTGTCCGCTTACTGCCCCCCCTGGGATTTTGCTCAGGCTACGGCCCTGTAATATCTTATTTCTATCCTTGCAAACCTTGTGTCGTGCACCCTTTGCCTTTTTATACCTCGTCATGCATGTGCTAAAAAGTTTCTTCATCGTCTTGACCGCCCTTTTGACTTCTTTATTGGGTCAAATAAATGCTGTCACGTGGCACCCCTACTCACTTGGTTTTCACCGCTTGAAAGTGGGGTAGGGTGAATAATAACTTTTCTTTTGAAAAAATCCAGAGGAACAAGGAAGACAACAAGCTTTGCAAAATATTTAGACAGAAAATATGACGTTGGATTGTTTTGAAATACAACTAATGAATAAGATGTTTTCATTTGCTTGGCCCTGAGGCTAAAGCCCTATGTGATATCCAACTTTTCTATTTGAGTAATTTTAAATTATTGTGTCAGATAGAGATCAACATAACATGCGCACCACTTAATATATATATAAGGCGCAGGTTAAACAAAGTTTGAAATGGTCACGTTTTCTACATCTCTAACATCAAGGAGTTACGACAGAACTCCTCGCTAACACATTTTATACTAAGCAAGCAAAATTAGTAAGGGTGTAAATTTCACTATTCGATATCGTATAAAGAGAACTTGTGTGCAAAATGTGTTGGAATATACCATTGAAAGACCCTTTCCACTTGTTTTGTAGCCTAGGGTCTTCTCTCCGGCAACATGTTACAATGGAACGTGCATATACTATATATCAGACCTCTCTCGGAGATACACAGGTGTGATTTATGTCTCTTTGAGGTCATAGATCTACTGTAGTAAGTTTTAAGAAAAGGAATTTCCACAACAAGGTCTAAAAATAAAGTACTCTTTTTTCTTTTATAGTACATAATAACATGTACATTGCATCTGAATTTTGTACGAGTGTAAGCATGCATTCGCCACCCCCTTCTCCAATCAAAAATAAAACGGTGCCGATTTTACTACGTACTTTGCAGTCACACAAGTGTTTGAACAGGTGCGAACAAAAAATCCGTAGGATATATCTTATTCACATGTTCAATTGTTTTTACTTCTTCCATGCACTATAGTTTCTAAATGCTGGTAGACTAACTAAAAAGAAATAACCTAACATGCTTTAATTCAAACATTTTTTTTCCAAATTTTACCAATATAACCAACCTGGAGATGTAGATAAAGACATAATACCTACATCTCTTTAATTTACTCCCCGTCTCAGCGCTGCATTGTTTAAGTGCGCTCTGATAGTTGAAAGTGAACATAAAGAGGATAGATGAATCAGCATATGGGACAGATTTATGTTGATGAACGCTGCGCATGACACGCAACTCACCGAGTCGGGGCAGTGATAACAACATCAGCATGCTGTGAGGAGGCACGGAGAGAAAGGTAAGAGACTTCTCAAATTTGCCTCGTTCATCGTGGATAATGTACGCAAATCCAGTTTTCAACGAGGCTGTAGAATACATTTAAACGTAATATTTCAAGGGAGATCCGCATTCTTTGGTGGTTCTGGAAGATAGTTAACTTCATGCATATTGCTTTGAGCACTACTACGCATACCTAACCGATGTTTTCAGTTACCCGGGTTGATGTAAATGTCTGGTTTGAAGACCAAGTGGTCAAAGTGTTTATGGGACCATAACCATATGAAGAAAACATATTATTTGTAATTGCGGGTCGCTCTTTTCAAAATAGATTTTGACAACTAAAAACTGCTTCTAGTTACTGACTTCGTCCAGAGCAGATTCGAGGCTTTTTTTAAGTATTCATGACATTATTTCATTAATCAAACTAAGTCACTGGCTTCTTCCACCGCCCATCACGTCTATAACATAACAGTGACTATAGAATATTTAACACGCGTTTTGGTCGACATTATCACTTAAATAGTATTGCTAATTTTATGGAGTAGCCCAACTCGGCCACAGTTGATGAAATATTCATTTTCGTGACTTGGCATCCACGTTTTAAAACGTGAACGCGACAAGATCTCCGTGTTCTTATTACAGCGAAATTATACAGGGAGATTTTGAGATAGCTGGTGTGTTACGTGTTAAATGCCAGGGGTTACTCTATGCATCTGGATAATGAATTACAATGAGGCAGGAGGACAAGCGTTCACGTATAACTCGCTTGTAATCCCTTTTCCTGAAAGTGGTCTATCTCTCTTAGCTTTTAAAAATCTTTTGACTTTTATATATGCTTTTTATTATACATCTGGAAAATGAACTGTCGTTAGCTTTGATACTTTATCTTAATAGGCTGGAATAAAGTACATTCCACTGGAGAAAAATAGATAATAAAATATTATTTTTTCTTGAGTAACATTCAACTCCTGTCACAGTCAAGGGCTACATTGCGTGCACGCGCTCGTTATATTAAACTCACGAGCTTTGAGAAATCACTCAGTGACGTCGCATTAAGGAAATTGGACCTTCAGAGACAAGTCGTGTCATTTTTCTTCGTGCAATTTACATTTGTAGGAAAATGTTGACAAACATTGCAAAACCCGATAATCATGCACCATCCCCCAAAGTCATTTTTATATTAAGACCCCAATACCTTCTAATCGTGACAAGTTTTGACACTAAATTGAAATGATAATATTTAGACAAATCGTCGGGATTCAATGTGAGATTACAAGGACGGAAATTCAAAGAAATGAAAAGATTCAGTTTAATATTCAGTGAAACCGTAACGATGAACTGTGTTAAGGCAGGTCCCTCACTCCCATATTCATCTAACCTCAGTCTACAGCCACAGACCAAAATAGTCTAATATCCCTATAGTTTTTTCAAATCGTTTCTGTGACTTAGCAAAAAGTGTTTGCAAAATGCGTCGTAATCCTGCGTATCAACATAGTTTTTTTTCATAGCAAAATGCGTTGCGTCTGCGACATGCGGCTTTATGCGAAAAACGGGACTGTGCTTTTCCTCCTCTTCATCATTTCTCATGCTTTTCTGATGAATTGGTTCGTATTGCCTTGTCAATAATCAAACAAAAGTTTCTTATTTTGTATGTAGGTTTCTCACTACAGTAGTCGGACAAGCCTCATACGATGTAAAACTACAAACGGAATTTTTAAAAAAGAAAATTGTTATTAATCACTGATTGCATGATCTCTGAATACGGCTCTACGTTATTCCTCTTCTTCATTTTTTCTCCAATCAATCCGTTCCTGTGTCCTTATCAATAATAAAACAAAATGTTTCTTATTTTGGATATAGGTTTCTCACTGCGGTTGCCGGACAAGCTTCACACGATGGCGACCAACGAAATCCGTATTTTACCCCCTCCCCAAGAGCGCACAGCACTGGTCCAGAGACCCGACAGGCGTTTCCCGAACAAGAACACGTATCGCATTGTCGGGGGTGTGCATGTGACATTTGGGATCCTTTGTATTGTGTTGGCCGGATTGGCCATACAACAGCGAGCTCCATGGAGTCACCTCGGGATTGGGCTGTGGGGCGGTGTTTTGGTAAGGAAAAAAAAAACTACCAGAACTTTACAAGTTGTGTCATTATTGATTAAATATTAAAAATAATTGTAAAACTACATATGGAATATTTAAAAGAGAAAATTGTTATTAATCACTGATCGTATGATCTGGATTGGGTTAAACTTTAGATGTAGGTATAATTCTTTCTATTTTATGTCCTTTTCAGTTTATCGTAACGGGTTGCTGTGGGTATTCGGCATCACTTTTGACGAAGAAATATAAGGTATATTATATGATTAATGAAAATATTAAGTTTAAAGTATAACATCACAAGGCCACAAAGCGCAGGTGTATTAAAATTGTTACAATACATTTCATAATGCCATATCAAATTATCATATCTGGCAAAAGACTAAAAAATCATTATTATTATTATTATTATTATTTATTTTATTGATTGATTAATTTATTGTTTGGACCTCCTCAGGTTACTGCCTTCTTGATAATGTCCATTGCCTCGGTGCTAGTTGCGATGCTCACCGTGATTCTGTGTGCCCACGGAGCTATTAGGCAGACCGGCGGTCCCGTCTGGATTCACCATGTCTTTGGGCATGACGACGATGTAAGTGAGGCAAACTTTACCCTTATTTAGTAAGTATGTCAAATCCACGCCACCAAATTAATATACGTGTGGTGCCTATAAATCTTCCCCCCAGGATCAAATCAACAGCTTGAGCTGATTAGCTCAGGTTTACGCCATACCATAAAACATAATTGTTAAATGTTGCAAATAATTATGTTGGAAAATTGTGAAATCTTTTATAGATTCATCAACAAATTAAGATGTTTGACAGTGTGATCAAATGTATTTACGATCTTTTTACTTTTTGTCCTCCTTGTAAATTATTCAAGGGTAGATTAACTTAAAATTGATTCACTGCATCTTTTAGGGGGAGCATTTCTATCACGCCCAGATTCATGGACCTTCTGTCGACCATCCGAATGAATCGCAGAACCATTCTGTCAATGTGTTCCTGGCAGTTGTTGGCGGGTGCGAGGCACTTCTCGGCCTGTTCTCAGTCTGCATAGCATACAAACGGAGAACAACCGACAACCCAGGATCAGTGATGCAATCGGTACGTGGTCCACCAGAATATGTTTCAAGTTTGAAGATGTGTATCATCGCGACAGTGCCGAATAGATACGGTTCGGCTCTGTGGTTTTACATTGTCACCTCTTACACGCAATAGATTATATGAACAAATGAATATTATTTTCTGAAATTTTACTATATGTATATCATTATTGTATCAAATTTACTAATCCACCAGAATATGTTTTAATGTTTGTAATATGTTTAAATATATTGTGGCGATAGTGCCGATTAAAGATTAGATCTAGAGCTTCTAGAGTAACCTATTATACGCAATTCATTATGAATATATAAATTACATAAATAAATGAATACTATTTGATTAAATTTTTACTTTATAAAATTGTTTAAGTTGGCACTTCTTCATTCTTTCATAGCTGTTTTTCGTTCTCATCTCTACAGGGTTCACAGCTGTCTCCATATGTGGTTTATACTGTCCCTGCTTCATCCGCGTTCATCGTGCCACAACCAGGTAATATAATGGAGTAAATATTCCTCTCTTCGCAACGCAAGAACTGGATTGGCGTGTTACTGTGCACTGACTATTTTATTTGAACTTTAAGCCTCTGAGTGTTACGTTTAAGCGAGGTAGTTGTTCTAGATGACCATGTTAAATTCGCTGTGCACGCTATTCACACATACTACATATCTATGAGATAGTGAGAAAGTTTTAGTCTCATGACAAAAGTTATTTTGTGTTCACTTTAGGTGTAACAAAGGTCTTCGTGGTGTGTGATGGCTTTACTCTATATTTTTAATGCAGTAATATATTTTTTATTCGATACTTGTTTCATTATTATTATTATTATTATTATTATTATTATTTTAAGGGGAGAGAACATTGCAGGACAGAGCGATATTTCTTTTTATATTTGATACTGAAATGAACAAAAGATATATGCTTAATATTTGGTATATAGGCCTATGTAGCTAAAATGTAAGTGTTCACAAATGTCATATTTAGTGAAACGAATGTAATTTTTTCGTCACCATTGTACAACAAACTTAAAACTGCATTATTTTCGATTTTAGGTATGTTGATGAATCTGGCTCCAAGCCAGCCTGGCTGTTCTTCCGTGCTCCCCTCGCCCACAAATGATTCCCAAGATGCAATGGGCTCCCAGTCCACACCAGGCCTTCCGCCATCTTACAACGAGGCCATATACAAAGTCCCAAGTGGTTCGTCAGAGCCCTTCGATATTACAAAGTACCAGAATAGCCAAAATGAAAACAAAATTTAGAAAGGCATTATTCATTCTTGGCGTTCGCTTGTTCAAATATGAAATTCAACTATACAGTAACCGTATAAATGATGTTAACTATTAAGGATGCTTTTTGTACTATTTTTTTAAAAATCAAATTGCTGGAAATATTTTTGACTAAACATTACGAAACGTCACGTAAAGAGCATGAAATATTACACACCCTTAAAATTCGAAATTTGTGAATTCTTTTGAAAAGAAATACGCTAAATACTGTTTTTTATTTCGGTTGCGGGTGCTTAATTTGGTATCTTAATAAAACCAAGTGTTTGGATATCATATCTTGTTCCTTCTTCATTCTTTCCAGAGATAAGATCAATCCAGAAGCTCTAAGGTAGTCATCGGGCCTCAAATGTCCGGAAGAGCCTGTAAGCAATAAGCAATAATAAAGTTCAGCATTCGTACCAGTCCCCCCCCCCCCCCCCCCCCCCGGGACCCCCGGCTCCCTTGTGTGAAGGAACTGAGGGTCCATATAACAAAGAGTCTGGCCTCCATTAGGTTCGTACAGATTAGGGTTAGCGTGACGTAATTGGGTCAAAATCTAGGACGGGGTTCACCTGTGCAAACCAAAGGAAGCCAAACAATGGGGGACTGGTACGCGATACCGGGGTACCCTCTACCAAGACGACAGATTTATTTTTCACAATATATTCACAGATGTGTCTTTAGATAAATAGACGGTCGTTTGGTGCTCTGGCTTTTGGAAAATTTACCTAAAATATCTGCCACCCTGGTGGAGGGTAACACCGGGGCGCTTTGTACAATGTGCAATGTAAAATGTGTGCCTGAGGATGTAAATAATATCTTCATGGCATGCCCAACTGTAAATTGTTTCCTTGGTTCTGTACCTTTTGAAGTCCCATATCAGGATGGTGAAGTTTTCTCAGGCAAGCCTGATTTGTGTGCAAATCAAGTGCTGTAAATTTCATTATAAAACACTACATCTTTACAATAATTAAAAACTACAATTGTGCTAGTTGGGACTAGCAATTGATAACGCAATAATAATTATAGTTATTATTAAAACAGTTATTTTTAAATAGAAGGAGCACCGGCAAATTTCCATATTGTTAATTTTCAGTTTTATTAAATTGAATCAGTCAAACTGAATCGTCATCCGGATTCTATTCTCAGCAGGATGTGTATGATGGACGAGAGGGCGACGTTAAAACACAGGAAAAAACCTGCGTGGCAAATCTTTATATTGGAGATATGTTCTGTATTGCAAGGCAGTGGTGGTTTCTCCAACATATTGAGAATTTAAAACAGTGAGGTCTTCACAATTTTATAATACTCATCCATCAAAGAACACACCCGGGCTATTTCAAATCTCAGTCGTCGGAGTTTGTGTAAATTTTATCCCCATGTTCTTTAAATGCGCCATGTTTCTTCTTCGATATCGACTTTTATCGATGCAGAATTAATATCCTCCGTTTTGCCAGTGTCGTTTTTATTTTCTTCTGAATTAGTTTTGACAGAATTCGTTTCAGACTCCTTCTTAAAGGAGACAGCTGTCCCGTTAGTGCTCACAGGTTGCATTTCCGGATCCCTCTCCACATCTGCGGGTTCTGTTGTAAGGGCGGACCCATTTGAAACGGTTGCTCCATTTCCACTGGTCGTAGTTTCTGTAGGGAATGTTTGACCAAAACGCCCTGAAGATGAAAATAAAATCCCGATTGAACCTGGCCATGGGAGATAATACAATTAAGAACACATCCTATGTAAAACAGATGGGTTTTTTGTAGAAAGATCGATGATACTGCACCATCATTCGAGAAGTGCGTTTTGTTACATATAGGGTCTAAAAGAGTGGCACACAGCAAAAATAATGCATTGACGTACCTAGGTCCACCGGCCACACGGCTTTCGTGGCCAAATATGCTGTTAACACACAGGCGCTTATCAACAATAATTCAAACAGGAGCAAAACAGAATCAACTGCAACGTGCATCGTCTGAAAAAAGATATATGTAAAAATGTCAATTCAAATTAAATACATGTGGGTAGGTTTCAGAGTAATTTCCCATGACTTCCCAGACGAAATATAAAAACGAAATGCCTGGTTTTCATTGTACAGATACAAGGAATAGTTGTAATAACTCTATGTCTATCATCTAAACCTCTCACCTAAACTGTAGATAATGTCTGATAAATTGTCTAGAATTAATGTCTATTAATTGATTCTAATATCTTTGAGTACTAAAATACCCCACCCTGAGAAACTCATCCCTGTTTTATAAGCATGCCTCTGGGTTTCCATAGAATCTGGAAACAGTAGGGTGTCTGTGGACAGTACAGAGGTTAGTCACTACTGTCCTCTGAAACTCAGGGTGTAAGAACGCATTCAGAACAGCGGACTTACAGATCTGCGGATCAAATATGGCGACCCACTTAAATACTTGCCGCTTAATTCCTGATTAGGCACCAAATAGATTCCCCGCGGCCCGGGGATCACGCAACAAGCATTCAAGTGGGTCGGCCATATTTGATCCGTGGATCTGTTAGTCCGCTGTTCTGACTGTGCTCGAAGACTTACTTTATAATCATATCTGCATACAATGGTTGTAGTCATAGGTGGTCGGGTTGGGACTGCAGGAGCGCAGCTGATTCTCCTGGCTTCGCTTGCCACGGCATCGACTGTCAGCCCAAAAGCAATTATGCCTGCGAAGGCAGACACTGTTGACAACACCATGCAAACTAGAATCTTGCAAAATACACAGAACAAAGTGAGTGAGAAGAACTGGATATATATAGATGTATAAAACAATTTGCATTAGGCACGATAAAACCATAAATTATTAAAAAAAATTTTTTTTTTTTGGAAACAAATCGAGGCGGTTGGCGAAGAAGAGTAGGGCTACTATGCATCCTGTTTCACATACATGTAAGAACATAAACCCGAAAATTGTCGAAACTTTCAGAACAATCTTTAAGTCTACTTTGATCAGGCTCTTAGCCAGGAAACCCGACTTATGTTTTTTGTGAAACGGGGGCCAGTAGTAAGCATTGCAGGAAAAACATTGCAAAAGTTTCTTTTTCAGTGAACTACTATGGATTCATCTGCTTGAAATAGTTTGGGATGACAAAATTACCCAGTGAAAGTTTTTATTTATATTTTCATGCAGAATTCCATCAAAGAATCGTATATTTCACGTAAGTCGCTTAGAAGTTATTCTGCTACATGTACCTACCGATCTAGTTGACTTGTTAGATGACGCATAAACGCCACTTACTCCTGCGGAGACGCACTGAAATGATATGAAGGTAGATTGTCACCTGGCCAAGCAAAAACTGAGATGAAGGGAAGATCCATCTTATTTCCCAAAATATAACCCGTACACATGCCGTTTGATAATTAGAAGGAAGGTGGGTTTGCTACGTAGTAAGCCCCTCCTGGGGCGGATCCAGGATGCGAAGCCGATCCTCCCCTCCCCTTCCTTGGCGTGGGGTTCGGGGCCCGATGAAGGGCTCAGAAAAATTTTGATATTTTAGAGGGAAAACGGTGCCATTTGATACGGTTAGGAACTGTGATTCAGCTAGTCAAAATTATAATTTCAAGCGGGGACCATTGGGGTGATTTTTGTCAGAAATCGAAGGGGGGGGGGGGGGGCAGCCACACTGTAAATCCGCCACTGCCTCTCGTTATCACTCTATTCTAAACTCATTTCTAAACTGGATAGCAATGCAATGCAATGTAGCGGTTGCTTTCTAGATATAGGCACTCAAGCTAGAGTGAACAATTTGGTAGCACTGAGTAAGTATCATGTAACAACTCAGAGTTTCTAAGTTTCTAATGCACGCACTGTTTGGCTCACGGAAGGGGGGGGCAAACGCACGCACGCACACACACAAACACACACACACACACACTCACATATGATCGAAAAATGAATTGTAAAAATGATTTCAATATTGCGTGAAAACCATAAAAGGAAAACCAAAAATACTTTATAATTGAAAATCAGAGCACGAAATACGTAAAGAAACTCCATCCATAGCGTATCACATTCCTGGTGGCATTTACTGAAATAGAGACAAACATGGATATTGCTCATGTCCCTGGAGACAATGGGTAATTATGGAGAAATTAATTGGTAACGTATAGAAGGTCGCTTCAGTAGAGTTCTAATCATGGGATCGTGGACAAGAATACAGTTGAATAATAAAGACGAATAATACATAGGTCATTGATCCAATAGGAAGGAGCAAATAATGGCAGTACACATATGATATATATATGTGCAAGCGAGGAACTTGGAAATCGATAGTGGATTGCGTCTGTGAATCACCTGGAACATTTAAGCTAAATGAGCTAGTTATTTGAATGATTGTAACGATATAAATAATTCAAATACCTTTTAAGGTATACTATCTGCGTTTGAAACCATCCCTATGTCAAATTTTATACGACTACTTCTTCCGTTAATGTGCTAATCTTTCTCAATTCAGACATTAAGAACAATTAAACCCCTGACATAAAAGTACATGATGTCAATATTATCTTCTAAAATGTACAGGAAGACGTGGCAGTCTAAACGTTTGGGAAACAAAAAACTGAACCATCTGAAATGGTATAAACATCGACACCATATGTGCAGAGATGGGACTGGCTACACGGGTTGGAGAAAATTACTGTTTTTTCGAGGAAAATTCGATTTGTCCGGCAAATCCCGGATATAATACCCTTTAAGTAGTATACATATTTTGATGCTTTCTAAACAGCATACTGCACACGCTCGCTCGTAGGCGCACACGCACACACACACAACGAAAAAAGAATTGCAATTATAATTTAAAAACTAGAAGGCAAACACCGAAGAATACTTTTCAGTCTATCAATAACGGTACACACCAATAAGCCTCCCCAAATGCCATGACCAACTTCTCCAAGAAAACTCTTGGTCAGATTATCCACAATGCCCACGATGATACACAAGCTACCAAGAACAAACTGCACCACTGCTATTGCTCGAAATGTTTGGCTTCCGAATCCAGGACGGGCATGGCTTCCCGGTACGACTGGTTGTGTTTTACTCCTCACGGTGGGGGTCATTCTGATTTTTCCACTGAAATGAACATTCATATCATATAGACATATACATATAATTCAATATGAGTGACATACATCCCACAAATGACACTGTTTACTTCTAGTGAGAAACTCTCAATGGTTAGAAATGGCGGCTAACTCTAGTACATGTGACTGACCAAATCTCATTAATGTAATTATAAACCCAAGCTGTAGAATTATAAATTGTTATTGATATAGATAATTTGTTGATACTGAATGAAATAATAGTTATCCCCTGCTAGTAGTCCAGATTTGTTAAGTCAATGCACTTTACTTCCAGTTCAAAGTTATGAATAGTTCCTGGCTTTAGTTTATTTGATACCATGTTTGGTTACGGTTTGTTTTTTTCTCTTTACGGTAACGTTTTTAATAACATTCACTTTCAGATCGGTATAAAACAAAGGTTTTATCCTTAATTCCAGGTATACAGAGCTTAATATTACAATTCCCTGTGTCATATCTCTTTCATCCGACCTCCTTCCTGCTGTGCTATCTGTTTAACCCAAAGATAAAATATGAACTGTATTATTGAGCTGCAATCAATAGCTTGGATCCTGGAGAATGGACTCGGACAGCTTTTGTCAAAACCGTTCTGAATTTAGCCGTGCATTCGCTGTTGCTGCAGTGATGTGTTTATCTACTTTTAAAAATTCATAATTCTCAATATCTGAAATCGTTCGGAAAACAATGTTGCTTCTGGATTCAATTCAATCAGAAAGCATTATGGAACAAGCGATGGCATTCTCGCTAGTCAAATTTACTGACGAAACAAAAAACACATTTATCATTTTGTCTGGAAAAACAGGTAACACTGATGGAAAATCAATAACTTAAAGGGAACCATCTGTAATTTATCAAGCTCATTTTGTTTTGTGACCAGTTGACTACTGAAAATCCTCTAGATGTCATGTGCTTTAATAAACAACTACTTCTTTGAGAAAAAGAGTTGCATTAAAATGGCAATTTTACATATCGTTTCTAGCTTATAGGGAGCCTGAGAAAATGCACTACATTTTTGTAAGAGTTCAAAGTCATGCATTATTTTAATATGATTTGAATACATGTACCATAGCGAGTCAAAAGAATATAATGAAATTAAAGATAAATTAATAATGATAGAAAAAATAGACTTTCGTATATTTTGAAACAGAGGGAATGGACGCCAAAGAAAAAATATTTATATTCAAAACGTTCTTCTCAAATGGCGTTCTTGCGCCGATACCTTATTATAAGTAATGTCTTAGATATTTCACACACACATCCACACACATTTCCACCGTCTACTTATAATGTTATTGGGATGGAAAGTCTGATTCACACCTCTGTTACTGCGCTTTAATCAGTTCAGTGATGGCCTACACACAATGTATTTACAAGAAAAAACAACAAAATGTACATTTCTCACATTTATGTACCTGAACATTAAAGTAATGGATCCGGTATACCTACCTAGCAGCATGACACGAAGGCCAGTCGCTCTCATTGATAGCATTTATCACCATGGTTACATAGCAAAACACATACATGATATCAAATTGGCACATCAACGGAAAGTCGTGCATGTACTGGTTTAGGAATATGCCGTCTAAATACACGTTCATATTCACATGTAAAGTGAGTCTACATAGGACATTTACCTGTACTCCGTGTAGAAGACATTAAGTGCCTATAGGGCCTACACTGATGGTGCCTGTACTTGAGTTATGTCAGCATTGTCTAGTTATATCCTTCTAGGTCCAGCTGTGTACTATACAATAATTGACTTCATGTTGACGTTAATAATTCACTGTCTTCAGTGGACTAAATAAAGAACTGTAAGTCTAGAGTTTAAAGGTACATTTTTAGCTGAGCGTTAATGGATTCCTAGTAACGCATATTAACCACTCCTACTAGTATCTTATTCTACTCAATGAGAGCATTCACATCGTGAAGAGCCTAGGTCCAGTCATAATCCCTAAATGGTCTCTCAATAAATGTCAATGAATGTCATTGAGAGACCATTAAAAGATTACGCGGTTCTCCTTTCATGTAGGTCCGCCATATTTAGGTCTCGGCCTTGCTTGACCTCGGCTCTTCTCGGTGTGAATGCTCTCAAATAAAGTCTACACGCCAAAGGATGAACGGAGTGCAATCACTCGACCAGCCATAAAAGGGCTTTTAACTGCTCCTTCTTCAAATTTTTGTCTAAAATTTGACCTACTTATCTGTCCCGTTTTTAGAAGGCACAAAAGGCAAGCAGAAAATCCGTTCAAATATCATTTTTCGGTTAAATGGAACGATGGATTTTGGTATTTCTCAAAGTTGTACTATATGAAACCATCTGGTGGCATTTAGTCGGCTTTTGTGGCAAAAAAAGACTTCAAATGCATCTTTAAAGGTATGTTGACATAACGACGTGGACGCCGTCCTATCAATCAAATATAAATGGCAGCCCACCTTTTTTCTAATTGAGGAAACTCTAGTCTTACCTCATCGTCCTGTTCCTTTCAAATGCAGATGAAGTTTCTGCACACGCAGGTACAATGCATGACAAACGTATTTAATTTAATACGGCTCCACAAGCTGTTACTCGTGCCAATATCCCTTTTTCATATGTCATTAATGAAATAGCCATATAATAATACTGACAAGATATTGAAGCTCAGGGTCCAATATTCTTCACCACATGTTGCTTTACACATGGTGCGCATTTCAAATGATTTTAATAACTTAAGCGATAATAAATTTATGCATCTTTTTTATATTCTGCCATTTTTTTTTTGTATCTTTTTTTTTTTTTTTTTTTTTTTTTTGTTTGATTGTTTCTATTTAAATTTACGTTAGGTGACAGATCCAAAGATAAAAAGAAATGAATAGACGAATAAAAAAAATGAGGTCAAATCCTATATAATGTTTCGGGAAAAGGGGATAGCCCCCTTCTACCCCCCCCCCCCCCCCCCCCCTTTGTATCTACCTTTAATACTGTCACTAGCTAAAAGCTTTTCACGTGAAACAGTTTCACTAATGCTAGGCATGGATCGTACATGCAAGCCAACTATAGGCCCTATCACTGCAGTTTCGACTACCTACCCGTGAGTCTACATAACCGACTGTGACAGGCACATTTCCTTATTGTACATACCTGTATGTATACGTACTTACGTACTGAGGCAGTTTTGCTAAACTGATCATGAAAGTGTTGATATTGTTATCTTATCGAACGTGCTTGTTTACAATCTAAAAGCAACACACCGCTAAAGGTCGCTGTCTCCATCGCACGTCCACCACCCACCTTCAATATTTTTCAACGGTTACTCTGGCTTCCGTTACTCCCTGGGGTGCATTTCGTTTCAAACGCACCTTTTCGTCTTAATACTAGTGTCAGTGGCCATGGTGGTAAACAGAGAGTAATCAAGAGATCGTATGACAAACCTCGGCCATATCTAATGACACCCTACTCTTTCCCTTACGAGCCTTCTGCCACAGTGCTGACATACCTGAGAAAAATGGGCACCTTTAGCAAATATGGATAACCCAGATGTGCTATTGAAAAGGGTGGGAGTAGGGTAACCTTTAAAATAACAACCAACAATACACAAGAATAAACATGAAGCCTGTCCCCTTTTTGAACTTACACGATGACATAAAATACATAGGCCTACCTTTAAGTACATATGCGTGTAATAGTGTCTCGGCGTTTGTGCCTTAGCAAAGTCTCAGAGCAGTTGCAGAGATCGATACAGGAAAATCTGTACGAGTTTTCTCCGCCGAGACATTTCCTGGAGTCGCTGTGGAGTTACGTTGCTGTGGAGTCGTTGCAGACAGTATATCTAATACGTTCATAATAGCAACATATATTGTTGAAATAGTTTTTGTCTCTCGAGGGATTGGATACTATTATACAGGGAATGTCGGTATAATAGAAGTGATATATAGACATACGAAATATTGAAAATATGGTATCATAAAATTGTAGAATCGAAGGGACCGTTTGTTACAATAGTGGCAGCAGGTTCTATAAACATTGGGGATTTCTTGGAGCGGGGGGAGGGGGGGGGACCGGTACTATTAAAGCAAGGACTTCTATTTTTTAAAGAATTTCAAAACATGCAGAACGATTCTGTTGTATTACCGCATCGATCCTGCAACATATTACATTCAACGCGATTACCGGTGAAGTGATAATGACCCACAATGAGGTTGTTTTTTACCGTTTGCCTGTCTGCATGTTTGTCTGTCTATCTGTCAAAAAAAAGTTGCTGGCAGATTTTGATAAAATTTTCGGAAATTAATTAAACTGGCGGGAGTGGACCTACATGTAGTAAGAAACGATTAGACCTTGGTGGTGATCAATATCATATTTCAAGTTCGGCACTTGACGAGGATCTTGTATGGGACATTCACCTCTGGTTCTATATGTATTAAAGCAGGGAACGCTATTATGGGAAATGCGGTGTAGTAAGAGTAGTATTAGCTAAATGCAGCTGTACTAGAGAAAACTATTTGTCTTTCCCCATTCCCATAAAAAGATTTAATAAAAGCTCGTGTTTTCCCCGTACTTGTAATAAGTCGCTTCCACTCTAGAAGTTGATTGATGGTATACTAATACAACAACCTGAATAGAAGCTCAAGCCTTTTTATTAGAAAATTAGTCTTAATTCTGAGACTAAAATTCCCGGTCGAATTAGATCCAAGATAAATTACTGCGTGTACTATAGTACAATTTAAGGAAACAAACAGACCTGTTTGTCTGAAAGTCTCGAACAATTTTTGAGCTAATTAATGTTTTTTGGGGTGTGCGCTCTGCAAGGCCAAAAGTGTCTAACTGGGCCAACTATTTCGGTCTCCCCCCGTTGTATAATATAATTTAGAAAATTTTCGAGAAATATGAAAAAAGGTCCATGCAGTTGTGTGGTGGCGCCTCTTATGTCTTTATATGTCTCTGATGTCGGGCGCCACTCATGATGGGTGCATCTTATGTCGTTATACACCCAAATAGAGGTGCGTTTCACATGCTGAAGTGTCAAAAAATAAAATTGAATGAATTCAAAGATGTATTCAAATTTTAAACATATATGTGTACAGAACAAAAATCCACGACTGTCTCAATTTAAATTCAAATTTTTATTTTTACCATGTCTTTTACATTACGCAAAGAGCCCTAAATGCAGTGGCGGATTTAGGTGGGGTGTCGGGGGGGGGGGGGGGGGGGGGGGGGGTTCTGACATATCGATAAATGTGGACTCCTTTTCGTATTAATGAAAATCGTCGGAGAAAGCCCAAAGTCAGAGATCACACACTGCACCAAACTTGTCTCTTTCCTGCTAGTTAACATAAAATTTATCCAAACACCAAACTACATGTAGAAATGCCAGAAAAAAATTTTAAAGTCACATTTGCCTATTGGATTTTCTAATTTATATAATACCTATTTGGTTTTCTAAGTTTGATTCCTACTCCTAGCTCATTCCTAGGCTGACCTACACTTTAGCCTGATCTAACCTACACCTAGCCTGGCCTACACGTAACCTACTCCAGGCGTCTTCGTGTCTGTCGGCGTCAAAGAATGATTCGGAACCATATAGGTGCGCTACCCATTGCGCCACCGACGAGGACACAATGACAACTGCATTTCTTGGCTTATTTACCTGTACTCTTTACCTTGAAATTAAAATATTTAAAACACACGTTAACAAAAGACATCCGTACGTCTAAGGTGTGTGTTGAACCCTACACTTTTGGTTTAGGATCCCGACGTCCTTACCACTGTGCCATCATCGACATCACGATTACCGCCTGACGCCCCCCCCCCCCCCCCAAAAAAAAAAAAAAAAAAAAAAAAAAAAAAAAAAAAAAAATCCGCCACTGTATTGTATCGTGATCCTTGTGGATGAATAAAAAGTTTTATTTGTCCAAGCGTGTTATTTTAATATCTTACTATTCCGTTTTTGGTAACGTTAGATGAGGCAGATGTGAGCCTTATTTTTATTGTTATAATGGAAGACGAGAGACATAAAAAGGACTTGACAGTGGGCATAAAGCTGAGTTGAGAATACACGAT
Source organism: Lingula anatina (assembly GCF_051362555.1). NCBI lineage: Eukaryota > Metazoa > Brachiopoda > Lingulata > Lingulida > Lingulidae > Lingula > Lingula anatina. The sequence continues at coordinate 33,810,248 of NC_141767.1, forward strand.
TCTTGTTGTTTGATCCGACTCTTACAATTTGTCGTTTTTCGCTTTGGTACGGGGCTGTCTTGACTGGTGGCGCTAATTTCTACCCTAGGCATTCGAGGTATGAATTATCACACTATGATTCGCAATGGCGCAGGAGGGGTGGTTGTGCACTGACACGGCTAGCAGAGGGATAGAGCTGACGCAGCGCATTGTGGAAGCTTCACAGGAGGGAGATTTTGATACTATAAAATCCTTGCTAGAGGCAGGTGTGTCGGTGAACGCTGCCGAATACAACAAGACTTTGTTTTATGCCTCTCAGAATTACATGACTCCGCTTCAAATTTGTGCAGAACATGGGTTTTTACAGTGTATTACACTGTTGATAAAGCATGGAGGTAATCACTATATATTTTGCTATACATTTTGCCATATATGATAAAAATGCACTCTCAGTCATCAGACACGTCGCAGACTGCAGTCGGTCACAAACCTGAAAAGTGAAAGTTGTTTCAATATTTCAATACGTACTGCATGTTATCTGTTATTACAGATATACACGAACTGTAATTGCTGCACAATGGGTTATGCAGATCTGTATCAGTATCTGTTTTACACTTATACAATTTAACAAGAATATTCTAAACACATAAAAAACATGGTGTCACCATCATTGTGAAATCACTGAAACGGTATACACTGTACTAGTACATGTAGTGTACAGTACATATGTTGCTGTTATGAAACTTTATCCTGATCACTGTGACAGTAGTAATAGTATTGTCATTATTGAATTACAGCTGCTCTGGATGCCAAAGACCGTTTTGAAGTGACTGCAGTCCACCTTGCTGCAGAGAAAGGGTATTTCCAGTGTTTGAAAGCACTGCTAGATGCTGGGGCGGACTGTAACATTGGGACCAAGTATTCTAGACATGGCTACTACAAAGGTTAGTCTCTTTATATTTTAAAAATGTGACCATTTGTTTTCTCAATAGTATTAAACTCCAAGATGGTCGTATATCTTTATAAAGGAATGAGTGGAAAGGCTGTGAAATATTGCTGAAGGTAAAAGGTTTGTTGACAAGGACACATTGCAAAAACACTGACAGGTGCGATTATAAAGGTGTGATATGCTTTGTTTTATAGAACATAAAAGAAATGAAATTGTTTTTAATATTGGGTTAGAGACAGAAACTAAAAGTCAAATTACACAATACGAAACTTTAGAAGATGGCATGTAACGTATGTGCCAGCATGTTTTTCAATTAATCATGGAGAGTAATGGAGACTTATCAGTCTAACATATTTACACACCTCCTCCTGGTATTGATTGGAAACATTTAAATTGATTGCATTCAGTGAGAATCCCCACAGAGTTGGATCGATCTACGTAGATTGATACCTTCACTGGGAATGAGCACTAATTCTTCCATACTTCTTGTTTTCAGCAGTGCCATATCCTGGGGGAACCACGGCACTACACCTAGCTGCCAAGAACAATCACGTGGAATGTGTCAAGGAGCTCATCCTCAGTGGGGCCGATTTCAATGCGCCAGACCAGCATGGCCGCACCAGCCTGTATATAGCAGCCCACGAAGCCCACGAAGAGTGTGTGCTGGTCCAGCTTAGCTCTGCCCTGGGGAGAGATATCCTCTCTCTGCCGGTCAACATTACAAGTAAGACTGGGTTCCCATAAACTTCGAAGATTCAATCTAACTCAGAGGGGATTCTGGCCAAATTGCATTCAGTTTAAGCGACTTAAATGTCTTTCACACCCACTGAGGATGTAAACTTTTGTGCATGCTTAAACTGAATGCAATTCAGCGAGAATCCCCCGTGGATAGCAGGGGCGGATCCAGAGATATTTTCTGACAGTCTTCTAAATTATCTTTGTTGAACCATCCTCCATTTTTGACCGTCTTCCGACAGAAAAAATTAGATACCCGTCAATGTTAAAATCTGACCGTCTTCCAGAAGACCCAGAAGACGGCCTAAATCCGCCCCTGGATAGATCAATCCCGCTAGTAAGTTGGGGTTATGGAAATGGTCCCTAAGAGGCATTAAAACCTTTGTAGTTTTTGTCCAAAATTAATGAAGTCAGTTTTCATATCATACTGCAGGGATCTTCCTGGATCAAAATCTGGTTGGGCCATTTTGGTCCACTTGGTCAAAAAAAGTGGGCCATTTTTAAAAAAATGTGTGCTGTTAATTATTTAGTAATAATTTATTATATTTCAATGTTTTTATATGATAAAAAAACACTGAAAAAAGGCTTGTTGCTAGTAAATCTTTTAATAAAGAAGAAATTTCCAAGGCATAATAACAAGATTGGTTGTTGTTTGTATACATTTTTTAAACATTCATTAGGTCTGTAAGTTTAAAGACAAAAGGTTAATGGTTGTCCAGTAAATGTGTTATCACTGAAAGTGCACAGCCACTATGGTGACAACAATGACAGATTTTTTTCTCTACATAAAAAAACACAGAAATTAGGTCTCTTAATGTATAGTAAACAATACCCTCTCTTTCATTTTCGCCATTTAACAATGGCAGTGCGAAAAATTTTCACTCGATAATCTGTTTCTAAGAGGTGATGTAACACAATTTTGAGAGCTAAATGCTCTTTCACAGTCAGCTGTATGAACTGGATGGGAGAGGGCATGGGCTGCAATCTTAACAAGATTATGGAAGCCCTGGCTGTGATATTGCATCAGAATGTTCCAAAGAGAGATCAAGGAGTGTCTATGTGTGGATACTTCTTAACCTCCCAACACAGGCATCAGTTTCAACCTGAAAATGAAAATAATAAGTGGCATTGGATGAACAAAGCATAGCTCAGGGAAATGTTGAAAAGAACCAAGGACGTAGTCACGTTTATTATTATTATTGTTAAATGCAAATATATCCAAAGAAAAAACTGAGTAATACCAACTTACCATTTGCAAAAAAAAAAAAAAAAAAAAAAAAAAAAAAAAAAAAAAAAAAAAAAAAAAACATCATGATATATTACAAACTTAGGATGACTGCATTGACAAGATTGAATTATTTCATATAATTTATCACCTTAACAACTCCAATTTCCAGATCCTTGCATTGAAAAATTTGGTTAAGTGTAATGACAGGACGTAGAACATCTAGCATGCCATGACTCATCATAATGAACATCTCAGTGGCCACCTTCTTTTTCATACCAGAAGACTTTTGCAGATGTAGTGACAAAGTATGTAATAAGTGATCCCAGAGTGTGCACTATGGCATCTACAGCACTTTAGTAGCAGCCTGCTCGGTGCACAAGGCAAGTCTGTGAGCTGAGCAGTGAGTGCTGGACAAGTGTGGGTTAACCTTTAAAAACTGACCATAAAGGCCTTCCTTGTGACCTGTCATGACACTGGCACCATCAGTGCCCAGTGCTGTAACCTTACTAAATTCAATTCCCTGGGGTTGCCAAATGATTTTTGATTTCAAGAGAAATCCCCTTCCCTGTCCCATAGGATATATGAATATCCTTCCAGAAGAAAGTTTTTGGTGTCAAAGTTACTGGGTCTACTACTGGTGGTGCACTAAAATATCTGTGCTTTTGTCGCACATTATTGACAATGTTGGAGATGTTTGGACTTGTTTTGTTACATTTTCTTCTATTACTGCAGAAACTGATTTAAGAAGATCTGTTGCAGTTTTGTAACTGCTGTAATTGGTTTTCTCATTCACTCAGAGCAGATCAATATTTGGTACATTTAAATTTTGAAGTAGATTTATGAGATTGGTGTATTTTGAAAGGGGGATGCACTCCTGACTCAGCCAAAACACTGCCTTCATGCCTTTTTAGTCGCTGTCTCAAAATTTTGTTATTCTTTAGGCACCTTTAATTTGTAAATACAGAAAATAAGAAAAACTAGAAAGTATACAAAATGAAAGTAAAAATATTGATTCATTCCCATCTCAGTTCTGGTATAGATATCATACATGTAAACATTTACAATCTTATCAAATTGAAGTAGTCTAGGCTGCCTAGCTAATGGTTAATGAGTAGACTAAGTCATATAAGTTAATTGACTGAGTTAATCTTGAAAATTTTATTTTACCTGAACGGCATGTTGGTGATCCCTGTGAGTAACGTGTCTGATCAGGGAACTCGTGCGAAATGAGGGTGTCATTATGACGCCAAAAGCAAGGGCATTTTTCTTTTCTTGGACACTGCAACTGTCAAACCACATAATAAGCCATGTGTATGATGTCAACCATTTTTGTTGAAAGGATCTGCTAGCCTTAACTCCAGCACTAGTTTCAGGTTGTGGCTCCCTGGCAGCGCTAGTCTGATTCTCAGCTTCGCAATGTTCATCTAGAGTTTCAGCATTGGTACCAGTATCATTTTTTTTTCCCAAAAATTCAGCATTGTCTGAGTTAGTTTTTTATTAGATGCCATCACATGCTTAAGAACGTATTTCGCACTCTCACACTAAGGGACACCAAAAATGCCGCTTATCTCATTTTATCTGTCAAAGATTTTAAGTGACTAAATTCAAAAACTCAACTAAAACCCGATATTTAAAAGCACAGCCCTTACAGCATTGCTATGCGTACTTCAAGCAACACCATGATGTACGTAAGTCTTTACTACGAAAATAAAAGTGTCTGCTATTTGTATGCGCCAGTATGGCGCAGGTTAAAATTTTACTTGCGCCTTTGAGAAAAAGCCCACACATTAGGTGCAATTGCATGGCCCAGGATTATCCCTGATACTGTGAAATAAAAAGTAAATTATTTCTAAAGTCTAAAGAGACTAGACAAGATTTCTACTTGTGAGACATAGTGATTGACCCTACATCAAAGGGCCTTGATGCCACGTTTGACTTGGCAATGTGAGCACTTAAAGTAAAAATGTTATTGTACTAGTAGATGGTGGGCGTGGGCAGGGGGAGGGAGGGTTTTTTTTTTCAACATTTTTACACAAGAGAAAATGATTCAATTATTTCACTTATGAGTAACTCAGTTGTTATTTAAATAATATTCAAACTCTAAGCATATATTGTAGTGTATGATTGAGCTAGTAAGAAGTAGAAGAATCGCGTGGTTTATTGATTTTCCAAGTGGTACATATATGAAGGTAACCACTTGTGGTAAAGAACTGGGACCAAAAAAAGAAGCGTTTTTACATATTTTCAATTTCAGAAGCAATGCATTTTATGAGAAAATTAATTTTGGTCTTTTAAGCCTTGAATCATGTATATCCTGGGTCATTTCATATCAACTCACCCAGCAAGGGTACCCTCCATCAAGAAACTTGCTGGTTTTTATATATGTAACAGTATTAAATGGTTCTTGTTGTTTTCTAACAAAATAAGCATTTGAATTACTACTACATCCTCCCCCTACATAAAACCTGGTCCTACAGCTTTCAGGAAAAAGATACTGATTTAAATCTTGTGCACAAAATAATAACAATAATTCCGTCTCCTCCAAATAAATCCTCAGGTACTGGCTTTAAAAAGGCTTTGGCTAGAGATCTTGTTAATGGGGCCCAAAACTGAGGAGCTGTCACTGTCTGAATCTGAAGCACAAGAAGTACTGGATATCAGACGGGACAGGAGAATTATATTTTTGCCTGTTTTCTTTGAGCTGGTTTGGGTCTATAGATGGGGAAACTGGTAAAGATATCAGAGGCATAAGCATATTCTGATGTATTTTTTTCTGACCCCTTACCAACCTCTGGTTTTACCACAAAAACTGGTGTGTCAGAATTCAGTTGGTTTGTTACTAAGAACACCTCTGGTCTCCACCTATCGGCCAAATTGTTTTTACCCTTTAGACTAACATTTCTTTCTAATTCACCTACTGAAACACCAGTATACTTCTCTTTATGATTGTGGTTTCCTTTTTGTCGGGTTTGAGCTTTTTTAATTTGTTGAGATGCAGAGTCATGCGTGAGTCAGTTTCTTTCTAAGTTGGGATACATATTCCGGATATGACGAGGATGGGGTGGACTCATTAGGGTTTTGAAATAGAAGGTCAACAGCTAGTCTCAGATGTCTGCCGAACATTAGAAAAAATGGAGAGAAACCAGTTGTTTTGTTTTTTCATGCAGTTGTACGCATGGACCAATTTTCCAGTCGTGTTTTTCATCGGGGGTTTTTTAATTTGTTGAGATGCAGAGTCATGCGTGAGTCAGTTTCTTTCTAAGTTGGGATACATATTCCGGATATGACGAGGATGGGGTGGACTCATTAGGGTTTTGAAATAGAAGGTCAACAGCTAGTCTCAGATGTCTGCCGAACATTAGAAAAAATGGAGAGAAACCAGTTGTTTTGTTTTTTCATGCAGTTGTACGCATGGACCAATTTTCCAGTCGTGTTTTTCATCGGGGGTTAAGTGTACCTATACATACTGAGCATTGACCTGTTAAATCTTTCTACTTGTCCATTCCCCCTAGGGTGACATTACATTATATGTATTTTCAAGGTAACATTTTATTGTACACAATCTACAAATGAATATTTAACCAAATCTATATCTAGTAGATGGTACAAAAATCTAACCCATGACACTTCAGATGAGAAGTACATCTTGCAAATTTTCCTGTAGCCATCCTGCGCAATAATATTTGATTTGCCAGGGACAGGGATGTTAATTTTGCAAAGTATATCAGTTTCAGGCACCCAGGCTGCAGATGTCTGACCGAGCTGGCCAGAGAAAGTTCCGAGTGGGTCCTGGAGGATAGAGACAATTAACTGTTCTACGTGGTTCACTTTTTCAACAAAAAACATCTATCATTTTCCATCATATACACCTCAACAATGTCACGTGTGAACTGATAGATTTTGACTTGTACTATGACAAGTTTAGTCAGAAGTTTCCAGTGGACTCCTCATCCTCAGCTGTAGGTTTCTAAGCAATGAAACTAGTTGATTGTGGTTCAAAATAATGGCAACTTCTGGTTCTAGGTAATGTATGCCCAGATTTAAGTAATTGGGACAGTTCACTGCCAACATTATCTATTTCTTCTTTGGAGACAAAATAAAATTGGTTGGTTGTTATATTTTCTTTACAGAAGGTAAACATAGATGACAGTATGAGGATCTGATAGGAAGTTGGTATCTATAGTCTAGCATGTTCTGTTAATCTTTTTATTATTCCTCCAATACAATCACAAGGGGATTTGCCATGGCTTGTTGCAGGCATCTATTCCAAAATCAGATTTGTGGTGGCATATGTTTAAAAGACCTTTAAGTTCCTGTACTGTCTGTCACAATTATCAGAAAAGTACTCTTCTTTGCTGATAAAGGGCATATTAGATAATAATAATCTTTATTGGAGAATCGCAACCCGAAGGTTGAAGTTATACAATTTATGACCAATACAATTTATTAGCTCTAATGATGTTTAAGAGTTCCCTTTGGACTGCATGTATACACAAAGCAGGTATCGTGATCTAAATCATCAGACAGATCCAGAGCAGAAACAATGATTTTTGTTGAGTACTTCCGCTTTGCTTGTAATACACAACAGCAGGGTGGAAAGAACAGTACTTATTGCTTTGACCACTGGAAAGACTGAAACTTATCTTGAATCACATATGGTTTTCTGCAAAGTCTGCAAGAATTAAAGCTTGGTCATCTTCAAGGCCTTTGAATCTTTTCTCTTCATCTTTTTTCCTTCGTTGAAGATACTTAGCTTGACATCTGGCAATATAGGAATAAGCAGTGAAGACATCGAAGGTGTCAACAAGCAAATCAATATCTTTGTCAACTGACAAAGTTTGTGTAATAAATTTTCGATAGTCATGTCATCATCTTTGTCACTGAGTACCGTCAGACGTCTAGCGTATCTGAGGGGAAAAATGCCCAGACCATTATCACTTCTGCAACATACTAGTCCTTTCCAGTCTCTAACCTTGATTTTTCTTCATTTTCCTAGAAGGATACAGGTTACAACTTGCTCAATGGTCCTTGGTAGAAGTATTTTACCAGCCAGTCTTAATTCTTTTCTGGCATAGCCAGGATTCCGTTGAAACTCTTTAACTCACAAGCTTGCCTTTCAGGTGCTCAGACACCCCAAAGTAATTGGTAGCATATCCTCTGGTCCAAGATTCTAGTGTCAGGGTGACAATCTGAATTTTTTCCTTTGTTTAAATATACTGCAGCTCTCAGCTTACTTTGATTTCATGTCTTTATTGGTCTGTCAAGGTGTTGGGCTTTTGTTTTTATATCCAGATTTACTGCGAGAGTGCTGTCAGTTACCCAACAGCAATTGCAAGTAATCCTTGAAACTTACTGCATTGCCAAGTTTCCTTTGAGCATAAAAAAGTTAAATGTTCTTATTCCCGCACGAAAACGCAGTAGATGCTCCAGCGCAGTAGACTACTGCAATCATACTGCAAATATGCCTCAAATCTGCTTCGCATTGGGAGCTAATTAGTATATTTGAAACATGCTTCTATCATGCTGCTAATCTACTGCATTAATGCTCCTCCTCTGTACAACCCTATGTAATTTTTGAAGTAGAATTGCAGTAGGCTATACTGCATTTCTACTGCAAATATGCTCCACACCACTACTGCGTTAATGCTTCTTTGCTACTTCGATACTACTGCATTTTTGTGCGGGTTGTTCAACGCCACTTATTCATCATCTTAAATAAAATAAATGAAAAAAAATAATTGTGAAGTATGAACCGTTAATTGTTTTTGTCATAAATTCATTTTAATGGCAGTTTCTTTTTATCAGTGTTAATGCAAAATTCTGTTCACATGCAGTCTCTGAAAGGGTTTCTGTCATTGATGTTCTCAGGGGTGAACCCGAGGAACTCCTCCCGTCTCCATCAATGTCCAAAAATGGATTGGACAGGTTCTTGGGTTTCCCCCTAAGTGCTGGATTGATGCCAGTGGCATTGAAACTATGTGGTATCATTTCCTAGGGAATCTGTGACCATGCGTCGTTTGTCCATTCAAGCACTTGTTCCTCGGAAGCTGTTTGCACCTTGTCTATCCCCCCAGCCTTGTTGATGGCTTCTACGTTACTCCACATCCTCTCTGACCACAACCTCCATAAATGTCCCTTGAACGGCTTGTTCAGGGACACGTCCAGAGGCTGGGCCAGAGAGGTACATCCTCCCGGGATGATGGCTGCTGTGGCATTGGCCCATCTCAATTCTTTATTAACCATGACGGTTGTCTGCGTTGAGAAGGAGTCCATAATCAGCAAGGCAGAGCGTCTCTCCGTAAACGGTCTAAGAACTTCCTTTATCCACAAAAGCATCACCTCCTTCTTCATCCACCCAGGGGGATTGGCAGTTACGACCCATCCAGGAGGAGCAGTTACGTCCGGGTCTCTCTTCCCTAAAATGAGATTGGAAGAATTTAATAAACATGTGAAATGTCACATTTTTACCTGAAAGGTTTCAGCTAATGTTGCAGGATAAAATGGTTTAATCTCAATGCTAGCTGAGCTTCTATAGAATTTAAGAATATGTTACATAACATTATGTAAAAAATCAATGGTGATCACCAGGTGGTGGTATGTTTTTGTTGTTTGATAACATGCATTAATTTTTACTACTTTGTTTGATGGTAAGATCAAACGTATATTTATATTACCTTTAAAAATTATCATAGATGGCAATTTACGGCCGTATCCTTCTGTGGTTGGCCAAGGAATTAGTTCTATTCAGTATTTTTAAAATGATCTTTTGATTTTTAATTTTACATTTCAAACCTTAGTTTTCTAACATTGTACAAGCTATTTGTAGGTCATCTGTCAAACCTTGCAAGTATTTCACATTTGAAATTCTTTTATCTTGTTTTAGATTCTTAATAAAGGAGTTTTCCACCAGGGGCCAATTCCATAAAAGCATTCTAAGCCCTAGTTGGTTGCTAAACTTCATTCTATCTCTAGTTGCATACTTGCTCTATTCCATAAAACCATTTTAAGCCTAGTATAGTTCTAAGTTTCATGTTAAAGTAGGTCTGGGTATCTTCTAAATCACTAGTATCATTCTAACTCATTTCTCCTCGTACCTCCGAGGTGTAAGGATGGCCAGAAGAATTTTTGAAATTGTGGAACTCCGCAGAGCAATGCAGCAGGAACGAGTGTTTTGGGATAGAAGGAATCCATTTGATGATGTGGAACTTGTAAAAAGATACAGATTTTTCCAGAGACAGGCTGATAACTGACATTGTCAAAAATGACATTACCCAGCATACCAGAAAAAATCATGCCTTATTACCTTATTACAGTTAAATGGACACAGAGCATATGCATTACTTATACAAAATATATTCTAAACTTTTTTCTTGCTTGAGAGAATGAAATGAGAAAGAACATTGGATTTAATGTTTTGACAGGAGATTTAATGTTTTAGGCAAGTGTCCTACAATTAACATTTAGAATTATTTTACAGACAGTGGATAAATGGTATTGCTCACAAACTGAAATACACTGGTGATGAATGGTCAGTGTCATCTTTATGTGTGCTGGCATTAAGTTCAATTTCCAATTTCAATTTTTTTAGTTTTAACTTCAGATTCTCTTGCTGAATTAATTTACATGAGAATCTGAAGTCAGTTTGGAGAATTTTGTCTTCCAAGTCTTCCAAAGATCTCGACACATTAGGAAACTTTGCCTTGTGCTGATTCAGTATGCTTTCCCAAGCTTTATTTTTCCTAGCATTGGTGTTAGCATCCTTGTGTTGACTATCTATTGTATCCTTAAATTCTTCATAGCATTCGGCTATGAAGAGATATTCTTGTGTCGAATAAGTCGGTTTTCGTTGTCTCTTCCCTGAAGCTGAAGATGCCATTTTCTGTATAGGACTTTTATAGAATACATGCGAATGCCTTGACCAGTACTTCCCTCAGCCTGCACTCAGTTGTTTGGCGAAACTGACCCAGTGGTTTTGTGGTTTTCCTATGAAGACACCATTCTAGCCAAAATTAAGCAGCTAGTAAGAATGGTTCTTAGTATGGTTTTATGGAATAGAAATTAGTTGATTGCTAACAAGTATACATCTAGGGATTTTGAATCATTTTAAGGCCTAGTATCATGCTAAGTTAGAATGCTTTTATGGAATTGGCCCCAGGTGGTTATTTCCAAATCTAGTCTTAAGAATATGTCTAGCCTAAGTGCAGCCTTCAAGACTGCCAACAAGAACACAGTTTTTAATGGCTGCTTTAGCAGGACTTGATGCAAATTGTAGTAAAAGAGATAGCTTCATTGAAGAATCACTGATTTTACTATCAATAATTTCATCAAATACTAATAAAGGAGTAATATTTTGACGAGTTTCTGTGGTAAATGTTAATTTCTGCTCTTTGTATTGACAAAATGTTCAACATCTGATTATCTAAACTACTTTCCTTTTGTTCCTTGCTGCTAACTATGCCTTTCAAGAATGCCTTTCAAAATTTTCTTCCACGCCTTGTACCAGCTTTCACTTTCATTTAAATCATGCACATTGTCCAGTTCTTCTTGGAAAGCAGCGAAAACCTCTCTCAATACGTTTATTGTCCCCTCTACACCATGGGCGTCGTCCTCTGTGACAGCTAGCTCTACTTCTCTGATCTTCCTTGCAGTTCTTCAATTGAGGGTTGCCCCCCATGAATCAAAGTTTGTTTCACTGCCTGGGGAATTCTGTTTTTCTGTTTCCAGCCCCACATCACAGCTTAACAAATAAGGTTGGGAAGCTTTTCACATTACTCATGCATACCTTTTACAGATCTGTTGTAGTAGGCTACAACAATATGTAACAATTAAGTTTCTTGGCAGAGGGTTCCCTCATTGGATGAGTTGATATGGAATAACCCTAGGTCTTATTATTGCTTACAGAGGAAACTCCACTGCATGAGTGTGTTCGCCATGGTCAGCGGAGAGCTGTGAGGGAGCTACTGAAGCATGGGTCAGATGTCAACCACAAGAACAATGCTGGCTTCACACCACTGCACCTGGCAGTACAGGTGACCAGCTTTAACTTTGAGTTGTTACAAGACATCGTCACCATGGGCTACAATGTTAACCTGGATATCAGAGATGGAAATGGTAAGTGTCATATATGTGATAGATACAATACTAGTCGCTGAGCTGTATGTGAAATATAACGAGTGTATTGGCGAGCCGCAGGCGAGACAATACACGAGTAATTTTCACATGCAGCTCGGCGACAAGTGTTGTATCTGGCTTAAACCACGGCCTCTGATTGGCTACTACACTAGTAGTGCAACTGACCGTGGAACGCACTCGTGCATGACGTGCTTGTATGTCGAATACAAGAGTGTTTTGTTCTACGTGCTAGCCGTGGTTTAAGTTCACTAATACCATGGCTGGCGCTTCAAAAATACAATAATTACGCTTGTGTTTGGCAAGCATCCTTGCCTCAATTTCATACACTAAGGTGCATTTGTCTTATTGACAATGTTCAAAGTACCAGCCATGGTATACATTAGTTACAACTACATGTTGTCCACTTTATGCAACATGCAAAAGTGTAATTATATCCAGGTGCAACCGACTCATGTTGTAACTAGTACAGATATGTTTATACCATCAAAATAAGTGTATACACTTTAGCAAACCAATGCTTAGCACTTATTTTTACACCAATGTTGTTCAACATCTGATTGTCTAAATGTTGTGTAATTTTAAAGAGTCTCATTTTAGTTTTAAACGCTGATACCTGAAGCAGCTCTTTCAAATAAAGGTAACTACCGATTTTTAAAAAAAATGATGACCTTTCTTTACAGGTGTGACTGCTCTTGAACACGTCTCCCTCAATGACAAATTTGTCCGCCAGCCTGAAGTGGCCGCCTTCTTGGTAGCATACGGTGCTAACTGGAAAAAGCTACGCTCCAAACAACTAACTCTGCTCCAGCAAGAGCTTCTGACTAAATACACAGACCGCGTTCTTCTCCATGCCATGGCGGACAGTGCTGCATCGTTACCAACTGTCGAATCTCTGGATCTGGATACCCTCACAGCTCGCGGTGGCATGATCCGTCCGCACATGCCAAGGTTAGCATTTTCCGAGGAGAAACTAGAGTGGTACAAGAACTTGAGCAGAAACCCAAGAACACTGCAACATAACTGTCGTTGTGCAATAAGGTCGGCAATGGGAATGAAGAGACTGAAACATATTGCCATCTTGCCTCTCCCACAGTCACTGAGGGATTATTTGTTTTTGAATATCCACCAGCATTTAGCCAGTTTAGAAGGGGCTAATGGGGTCTAAACTTTATCAGTCTAAGACTAACATTTATTATGTAAATACTTTGATTTCTTATTTTTATCTCCGCCAACAAAGGAGAATTGTGTTTTCTCTGGCAAAGTTTTTTTTTTTTTTTTTTTTTTTTTTTTTTTTTTTTTTTTTTTTTTATTAGTGGACAAAATCACTCTCATTTAAGTTCTTCACAAATTTTGATGAAATTTGGAGGGATAAGAGGGATTGGCAGCTATTCCAGAGGGAAGAAGGGATTAAGATTTCAAGTGAACCAGGGTCTGGTAGGGTTTTATTGTACCACCAGCATAGGCGCTGGCGGTACACATGGTTTTAGTCCCGACCCGTATGTTCCGCCGGCTCCGCCGGCTCCTGCGGCTCCGCCGGCTCCGCCGGCTCCTGCGGCTCCGCCGCCAAGTCACCGTTACCGCTTCTCCTCCTAGACGGTACGGGCCTCCATACCCATCTCTTGGATTTAGGTCACCTATAATCTCAACTCGTTCCACGTAAAATTTGGGCTTTGTCGGTATTGGGGTCTAGGTGTGGCACTCATTGCAATGCACCCTTGTCCAAAAATGGCAAAATTAAATGCTAATTATCTCCCCTACGGAAGGAATTATGGGAAAAATTTCTACAGACAGCTTTCCAAAAGTCATATGTGTAGATTTCAAATATGCCCTTGGATTTGACCTTTGACCTTTATTTCAAGGTCAAACGGGCCAAAATTTTCAAAAAAAAAAAATTTTTGCCGAAAAAAAAATTATTTGCGGTCTTATTCAGCCACCACACAGACTTAACTAATAATATTAATGGAAAGTGTTACCCTTCGGGTCATCTTTCATCTCCGTGAATTTGGGGTCAATCGGTGCATTTTCACGGGAGTAGCGGCCATAAGATATCGAAACTGAAAACTGTCTCTAATTCGGGAACCGTTAATGCTAGACACCCATTCTTTTTTGCATTTTGTAGAGCATGTAAAGCCTAACACTGTAGGTGGTCTCCGTTTTTTTGTATTCCATACGGTTTTCGAGTTACGCTGTATCAAAAAGTACATATTGGTGGTGAAAGCAAAATGTGCAGTACGGTAATGGATAATAAATTTTGAACTCCGGAAAAATAAAACATAAGGCTTGGCAAAGCAGACAACTTGTGGTCAAAAATGACATTATTTCATCAAATTTGAACATCTGGAACTTCAGAGCACCTCCCATTTCAAGAATTTTGACCAAAATGACCTTTTCTTTATTTTAATTAATTTTTTCTGTACGAAATTTATGGCACATTATGGTAACTCCAAAATTATAACATTTAGTCCCTTATATCTCCAAAACTGGCAGAGATAGGTCCATAGTTACTATTGAACTTGAATAGGAAGTCATATATTGGCAATCTAAATGTGACCTTAAAATTGACCTTTGACCTACTTTTCACCATGAACTGAACTTTGCAAATTTTGCCTCCCTTTTATCTCCAAAACTGGCAGAGATAGGTCCATAGTTACTATTGAAGTTGAATAGGAAGTCATATACTGGCAATCTAAAGGTGACCTTAAAATTGGCCTTTGACCTACTTTTCACCATGAACTGAACTTTGCAAATTTTGCTTCCCTTTTATCTCCAAAACTGGCAGAGATAGGTCCATAGTTTCTATTGAACTTGAATAGGAAGTCATATACTGGCAATCTACATGTGACCTTAAAATTAACCTTTGACCTACTTTTCACCATGAACTGAACTTTGCAAATTTTGCTTCCCTTTTATCTCCAAAACTGGCAGAGATAGGTCCATAGTCTCTGTTGAACTTGAATAGGAAGTCATATACTGGCAATCTACATGTGACCTTAAAATTGACCTTTGACCTACTTTTCACCATGAACTGAATTTTGCAAATTTTGATTCCCTTTTATCTCCAAAGTTACGCTGTATCAAAAAGTACATATTGGTGGTGAAAGCAAAATGTGCAGTACGGCAATGGATAATAAATTATGAACTCCGGAAAAATAAAACATAAGGCTTGGCAAAGCAGACAACTTGTGGTCAAAAATGACATTATTTCATCAAATTTGAACATCTGGAACTTCAGAGCACCTCCCATTTCAAGAATTTTGACCAAAATGACCTTTTCTTTATTTTAATTAATTTTCTCTGTAGGAAATTTATGGCACATTATGGTAACTCCAAAATTATACCATTTGGTCCCTTTTATCTCCAAAACTGGCAGAGATAGGTCCATAGTCTCTATTGAACTTGAATAGGAAGTCATATACTGGCAATCTACATGTGACCTTAAAATTGACCTTTGACCTACTTTTCACCATGAACTGAACTTTGCAAATTTTGCTTCCCTTTTATCTCCAAAACTGGCAGAGATAGGTCCATAGTCTCTATTGAAATTGAATAGGAAGTCATATACTGGCAATCTAAAAGTGACCTTAAAATTGACCTTTGACCTACTTTTCACCATGAACTGAACTTTGCAAATTTTCCTTCCCCTTTATCTCCAAAACTGGCAGAGATAGGTCCATAGTTACTATTGAACGTGAATAGGAAGTCATATACTGGCAATCTAAGTGTGACCTTGAAATTGACCTTTGACCTACTTATTATCATGAACTGAACTCTGCTAATTTCTTTCTCTTTGAACTCCAAACCTGGCAGAGATAGGCCCATAGTTACTATTGAAGTTGAATAGGAAGTCATATACTGGCAATTTACTGTGACCTTGGAATTGACCTTTGACCTACCTTACGATGAACTTAACTTTGATTGTACCATTTTTAGTTATATATATATTGTTTGCATATTTTGAAAATTCTTGTTGATTGCATTTTTACAGCTTGTCAAGCACAAGACTGGTGGCTGTGTTCCTTATTTTGTATATGTGGGGGTCTATACGAATGCGCTTGCTCCAGCTGGTGGTACAATATTCGGAGGCGGTATCGCCTCTCTGATCCTCTAGTTATTATTTTTTTTTTTTTCTTGTAGGATGTAAAATGTACACTCTAGTTACTTTGTTAAATAGTGGCAAACATTTGCAAGTCCATGAGACATAGAGGCAGCTTGTTGTGATTTGGTGCTAAATTCAGAGTGATATCCAGTGTAGTTATTGCAGGTGCTACAATGGTTATGTACTTGTGCAGTGTAGGTAGTATGTTACAAACCTAAGATTTATTATTTATCAGATGAGAGTAATGTCTGTGAATGTATAAAAGCAATGAAGAAAAATACTAAGCAAGATTTTTAAGTTAAGCAGAATTTTCAGGCTGAGGTCTTTGTAAAATATTTAATGTAAATATGGAAAAAGATGTACAGTAGCAGTAATGTACTTCGTATTATCCATGAATGATCCTAATATACACATTTGTAAAAATGAATAAATGTTTATTTTTGTAGTATTGAATGTTTTGCAGAGTGTGATACTTCTGTTCATATTGTGGAATTTGGTCCCATTCCTTATTTTACACATTTTTAAGTCAAGGCAATTTTATTTTTGTGTCACACCAAACTTATTCTTTATATAATACAAGAAAACGCGTAAAATAAAGCTGTTTGTTAAATTCCCTCATCAAGTGTCAGTCTCTTTGTTTCACCTGGTTTTGAAAATCTGTAATTGGATACAATAAGAAATTTTATTTCTTTTCAAATTTTTATTTCCTATTTTTATTTTCCATATGTTGGCCAAGTGATTGCAGGATTTATTATTATTTTGAAATTTAGGGCAATTCGAAGAAAATTCTTGGAGCACAAGCATATGTAGTATGTTTGTACAGTGTGACGAAGTTAGAAGTTTGTTACGTATGCCCCTATTCCCCAAATCTAGGTATCTGAATGTTATATGTTTAGGGTTAATTTCTATAATATTTTGTGGCATTAAATCCTTAAATTAGACCAATGGCAAACAGGCCATCTCTCTGCGGATTAAAGGGGGCCCCTTCAATCAGCTATAGGCTCGAGGAGCCTGGAAACCCCCTTCCCTCCCATTCCTAAAGTTAGTGTTTAGTTTCCAGTTTCGTTTTTCAAAAATGAACCTGGCAACTAGAAACTAGTTTTGTTTTTCAAAAACTTTTCTGACGCTGAGAAACCAAAATTGGGAGCTGGACTGGACGGAGGAAGAGCCGTCGGGCGATTAGCGTCAACAGCAAACAGGTAACATGCCCCGAATATTCCTAAAAAAAAACGTTATTTTCTCCTACCAGTGTTCAAAATGTAGCTATACCCGTCTCTACACATGTCGTCGATGTTTTATCCATTTCTAATCAAACACTAAAACGATACGCTGAGCACCGAATGCAACAGATAAGATCAGTTCTGTTCCCCTCCAGATGGCGCCAAAGTACGGTTTGGTTTGTCAAACCTGGCAAAAACTGCTCAGATTACGGCATGCAGTTGACCATATAAGGATATAGCCAGTGACCTACATAATTCCATTTTACTTTGGGGTGTGTAAGGGTCTGAAGCTTAATTTAATAAATTAATCTAGTGTATTTTGAAATATGCGGGACACAAAAGCTTACTGTGCATTACTATTTTAGTGCATTGTATATCAAATTTTGTCTGCCAAATTATGGTTACTGCTAAATACAAGGGGCGGTCACTCAGCTCTTCTTGCTTCCTACCCCCATAGATCATTTGAAACCTGAACCTTTGGAAGAGATGTCACTTCTTCAGTTCTGAGTGACCAGGGTGTGGATCCGAGGCGGTCAGGATACAAGTATATGGATATTTCAGTTTTAACCGATTCAACGAAACGTTCTAAGACAATGGATTTAGGTATTTGTCGATAAGTTATCTTTGATGCATTTAAAAAATGGGTTCGACGCCTACATTTTGAATACTGGATTTTGCCATCCACCAAAATTTTCCTGGCGTGATGTTTTGTGTCTTCCGTGCCTCCTTCATTTCATTACGTACCTCAAGATAGTGAAAATTGCATGTTTTAACATACACAGAATTTTTAACTACACCGGTAGAATTAGTAGTGGCAGTAAAGTTTTCCATGTGAAATGGTCAAGATGGGAAAATTTCCGTGGAATGGCTCTTTTAGATTTTGGGCTAATGAAATTTAGTGAGTGGTTTTTAATCAAATTGTGTGTCATAATTATAGTGCAGTAAAATAATCTCAGTCGAAAACTAAAGAACAGGGTAAAAGTTTAGTGATAAACTTCAATTTCTAATTTTGTCATGTTTTCACAAATAATACCATAAATTTAATGTTTCGATCTATTGAAGTATGTGACCTAGTTAATAGTTACACTGCTTTCTGCGCGACTGACTATGAAAGCAGCCATTTTCAAGGCATAGTGGGCGAATTGCAAGTAGTGTTTGGACGTAATTTTGATATTTCTCATTTATGGCTAATGCCAATATCGCGTTGTCAAATCAAAACGCTCTGTCCAAAGCAATTTGCCATGATTTTTTACCTCCAAAATTTAAAGCCTTTTGTAAAACAATCAAAACGCAGCATAATTAACACTGTGTAGTCATTAGTAACAAAACTTTTATTTCGCCAAGGAATAAAACCGCCTCTTATGCCTTGAAATATCTTTTACTATAATTATAAGTCTGCGCTTTCCTCCGTGACGTTTGTAAAACTATTTGCGGTATTCTTCAGCAAGGCAGCAAGTTGTCACTTGACGTTTATTTCAATGCAAATGCTTTGTAGAGAAATAAATCATACTGAAGCAGTCTTAACTTATTGATCTTATAAACAATTCATAATTTAGTCTATTTCTAGAATTGTTTAATGCTTAGTTGAAAAAATTCTATCAAAAGACTAAAAAATTCTCATATTTTTTTTTTATTTTCTGAATTGCAAGCATTTTACTTGTCACTCGAAACTTAGCATTTACAGTATTTTCACTAGCTTCAAATTCCTGGAATTAAATTCCTAATTTTGAAGGCATGCAATGCTACTTAAAAGTTTAATAAAGCAAAAAAAAAAGAAAAAAAAATCTGGAAATTTGGGCGATTTTCCCTTTAGATTTACTTTATCCAGAAACCGTTTCGAAAACTACTATCTGAAACCTGTATGGGGTTAAAAATTTTATAATTCTATGGCCACGTGTGAAATTCACAAGTCTTTATCTCCATAGCGAGGGTGACTCAAAATCTAGCTACTTGAAACTCGTATTTGTATAATCTTTCAAAGTTTGAAAACTTGCTGTCGTGTTGAGCGAAAACTGTCATTTTAACGGACCACAATCTATCATTTTGTTCAAGTAGTGGAGAATATTAAGTTCACACATATAAGACTTTTTTCTAATTTGTGAAAATTGTATGTAGTCGCAAAGTGATTTGGCTGATACAACTATATGTTCTCTTATGAGAAAAATATATATGTTAAGAAAGGTAAAACCATTTGCTAAAAATTTTTGGACTTTAAAATATAAATGTAAGGAGGTGTAAGTAATACCATGATTTGCCCCTCCATTTTGCGTAGGTTTGATAATTACAGATGTTACAATTGCTCAAATGCTTTTTTTTTTCAATAATCAGTGTCTCTAGGGGTTGTTTTTTCACATTCCCCATTGAAGTGTATCTCTTGTAGTGTATGAACGTATTGCTTGCTGTTAAATGTAGGAATTTATTTCACAAATGGCTTGTGACAATTTTTGAAAAATATAGTAAAAATGTGTTTATCCTTCCAAGCAATAACTGTTGGAATTTTATGTCGTATCAATTGTAGAAAAAAGCCATATTCTGAAAAAAATTACAGCACCTTGTGATCAAAATGAAACGAAAACAATGGCAGATACATGGTATTTTGAAAGGGTGTCACATTTTGAAATTCTTGGTAATTTGGAGTATTTTTATGACTTTTAAAATTGTGATATCAGAGTGAGTCTCTTTTGATTTTTCCCTCGGTGGTGTGGGGTGAGACAGATAATAGAGCTGCCGTTGTTTTTGTTAAAAAGGAAATTTAAAAAATCTGATTGTCAATTTTATCTGAAATAACTTGTTTAATATTATAACAAGCTCAAACATTAGTCAAGTAGTTCATTAGATAGTTTATTTATCAAATCAAACTTGAGTGGGTCTTAATGCAGAGATCAATATTTTTCAGATATCTGAATAGTCAAAACTTATTGTGATTAAAATATTTTTAAAAAATCTTTAACAAGTGGATGTTTGAAAATATAAGAATACATCAATGTCAGTTTATTTTGTTCCAAATAAAATACTTTTACAATTATATGCCAAGTGACTTAGCGTTTTCATTGGCTCGGTGAAACTCTAGGGATGGGGGTTCGATTCAAGTACTTGGAACATAGTAAATACTTTTCCAGAAGGGCTTTTAAGAATTCACTTTAGTTACTATAAAAGAAAAGTCTACCAGGGGTGGGTGGGCGGGAACACTTGGGAGAGTGGATAGCACGCGCGACTCGGTCCCAGCAAGACTTGGGTTCGAAACCTGGCGCTTCTAGGTCCCAGCAAATTACCTTTTGCAAAAAAAATCATAACGAGTAATTTAAACTCCAACAAATGGGTCCTACGACTATATGAGAAACCAGAAGAGCCCCTGGCTCAGTAGATAAGACGGCAGAATAGTAACCAGGAGAATCGTGGTTCGAGGTGAGCTGGGAATAATGATATTACTTTTGCAAGTTTTGAACAAAGTAAAGTATTTGCACGTTTATTATTGTCAAAATGAATTATTTACAGCGCTCCATTTTTTACAAAAATGTAAAATGAAAAACATTTGTGCTCCAAATTAATATAAATCAAAATTAAACAAGTAAAAAAAAAAGAGTATATATCCGTAAATAAAACAAGTCGAATTTTTTAACATTGTTACTAAAAGACAGAATCCTTTAATTTATGAAAAAAATAAGTTCAAAATCGTAATGTTTGGAAGACTTCGGCAAAAACTGATCATAGACAAAATGGAACTTTTAACAAATTGAACTTTTTGTCAAAGTTGACAAAGTCGAAATCCATCAAAAATATTTCCGTCCAAATTCAGAGGTTGTAACAATTTCACACCTTGTCCTATGTCGTCTCATTGATTTTTGCACCCCAAATAGAACAGTAGCCAAAATTTCTTCATGTTTGTAAGATGATTTCTGGTTGTTTTGGCAATCGATATTTTTAAAATTTTTGTTTTCTTTGCACAACAAATTCGAAAATAAATATCATATATGGCGTAACTGTGGGTGAAATTTTACATTTGGAAAGCATGGGAATCAGGAGCGACATAAAGACATGGTCGGTTTACAAGATTATCCAAGTCTAAGCCAAATTCAGAATAAATATACACACAAAACTGAAAAGGTTCCGCAAAAAGTATACTTGCGTACTTCAAGTAACTTTTCACATTCACTTAAAATTAACTGTGGTTCTCGGTGTTCAGTGATGACACTAAGCACAAACAACAAAACATAGGCATGCAGGACTGATATCAAAACCAAGCCTGTCTTTGTCAATCACCCCTTGCTCCCGAAAAATTTAAATATATAAGAATACAGAACAACTTTAATTTGAACGCTCCTATGCACATTATAGGCAGGTTTTTCACTTTAAAAATTCAAACCAAAGGAATTGTTAAGGTTTACATAAACTTTGGTAGAATATAGAATTTGCCATATAAAAGAACAAAATACTTTGAAATAACATTTTTAGATGATAATTCCTTTAAAAATTTTAATAAATAACTGACCAAACTGTTAGAATGGACTTCAGTATAACAGATAAGATAAATCTTATATTTTTTTTCAATCTATAGATTTTGTTTAAGAATTATTAATTGTTCACTTTCTTTTCGAGCAAAATTGACAAAAGTTGGTCTAAAGATTCATTGAATCCTTTCAAAATACCCATTACCTACCGAAAATTGGGCTTTGAGACCGCTCAAGCGATTTTGAAAATATGGAATTCAAAGGGCTATGATGTCAGTCCTACAGAAACTTTTTAATAGACAAACGATGTCTGAATGAAATCCATTTTCCGTTTTTGTTTTTCGACACTTCTGTTTTGTAATTTAACTTCTAGGCGGCATATAAATGGTAGCAATCCTGGGAAATTATTGTAGCCAACTAATGGAACAGTTTTCATATCCTAGACCCAACAAATATCTCTATTCTTCTAACTGTAATATTAAATTAAGTTTTATTTCGGATGTCACTCTTTACCCCACACTATGGTTTAACTTTGTTTCAGAAAACAGATATTTGAGCCTCGTCCAGCACTGAAAACACCGAGAACCAGAAGAAGTTACTTCACAGCCACAGTGCCATATTCATAATTATACTACATGTGGACAATTCTGCAGTAACATGGACACATTTTGCCCGTTACAATGTTGGAATTTCTAAGGCGTCATATGTTTTATTAAAATTGTCTTTTGTAGATTTACATCTCTTCCTTTTTTTCGACTGAACACACGATAAATGCAATTAATTTTTTTCCTATATGCATTTTACATTATGCGGTTGCAATGTCTTTCTTTCCCAGAAGTCAACATCATTTAAAATCAATAAGAGTATATCTTCGACTTCATAGCGAGGTGTCTAGTTGCAGATTTGCCCACATATTTTCAGTGACAAATAGAAAAGATTTCTCTTCTTGGAAATTGATATATGATAATTTTAAAACAGTCACTTTATCATTTTATATAGACATTATTTATATAAATGAAAACTTCAAATCTAACGTTCAGGTTCGAAAAAGGACGGATTTCAACCCTGACCCAAAAGTATACAAAAATTACCTTCATAACACCACGATCAGATAGAGCACTGTACTACGACATAGAAATATACAATTACCAAAAGAAGCAAACTAGCATCATGCAGGGAGGACGCTTAGTACGGAATAAATTTCCATGAGAAGTTTCATAAATAAAAACTCTTTCTTTTATTTTCATTCGACTTTTCGCTTGATTTACATTGTACGTTTTGGAGCGGAATGTCACAACCAAAAGCAAACAAAACCGTACTAAATGTCGTCCCTGCAAATTAACAAGCAGACAAACGTCGGCATAGGAGGCAATCTTGGTATGGGTGTGGGGCTGTATGGGTCGAACACGAAACGTGTATCTGAGTAGGACACTCCTGGTATCATCGTCAACGGCACTTAGAGTCACTGGAATTAAAGGAATAAATTAACATTCATGAAACAACGTGTAAAGGTCTGATACAGCAGTACATGTTCATTACAGCAATTCTTGTCAGTATCCTTTGCGTTATAATTAAAAAAATGGCAATTTTAATCTTAAAAGCTTTAAAGTTATACAAATATATAATACCCTCATGGAAAGCTTATGGTATCAGAAACAAAAAGGTGCCCAAAAGGGACTGAGGGAAAGCTAAGCAAAGCTAAGGCTTCACGTCAGTTAGATGTCCACGTGGTCATTATACAGAGTGCACCATTTCGGGGAAAATATCGTCAATGAAAAAACGAGAAATGCTACAATACATTTTTTATCATCTGTACGGAACTTACGAGATACTGCTGCCGGTCCAGTGCCATTTTCGGTCTACATGTGGCAGTAGCAGTAATATGGCATGGAATATCCTTCTTCTCCATCTTCTACTGACCTTGGTCCTATCTGAGCACCTCTCACCAAACGCTCACCTGATTTACATAATAATGAAGAGGTCACCTACTTTCCGTGCGGACGCTTCGGTTTGAATTATCGTCTGGTTTTTTGAGAAGGTACAATAAGTCTTTATTTCGAAAACAGGATAAAGAGTTAATAAAGTCATAACGACACGCACACACACACACACACACAACATAAATAAATAAATAAATAAATAAATAAATAAATAAATAAAAACGCATTTTAAAGACAGCATACTTGATATTGCGTGACTGGGGATATAAATTAGCTTTCATTAGTCGAATGAACGTACTTGGGTGGGATTGTGATAGAACAGACAGAATTTTCATTCAAACTTACGGTGCAGCGTAGCCATAAGGTTATTGATATTTCTTTCTTTTTTCCTTTCTTTCTTTCTACTTCTTGAAACATAGATGAACTCTTTTAAAGGAAAACGTTTAAGTTTCACAAGTTTATTGAATTGTCTTGAATGTTACATTCATAGGTAATTTTCCATAAATAAACTCTACAGAATTAATATTTTAACTGTCTGTGCACAAATAAGACACATATTAAAACTAATAATTTAAAGAATTGGTCTATATTTGTATTATATCAAGTTATTTTTGTTCTGAAAATTCTGAAAGTAAATGTTCGGCGCGTTGTTTCATAAAACCTCATTTAGAAACCATTAAAGGGATAATAACTCTTCGTTTTGGCCAAAAAAATAAATTTTCCTGGAGTAAACAACAATTTTCCCATATTAACCAATGATTAATGAATCCATTTTTACATTCAAAGTTAGTCCCTGTTTTTTTTTCTAAAAAGTTTGGTTTTTTGTTAAAATATCTTAAGTGATTATAACAGAGCATAGCCATCAATGGAGGTCACGTGATCTGAAGACAAGCTCAGATATCAGAATAATATCTATAACTGCTGTTTTTGTCGTAAAACAGAATATATTATATTTCTATGAGTTATTCACAATGTTTTTATGGTGAAATATAGATCTCATACGAAGAGTTATTATTTAAAGGGATAATAACTCTTCGTATGAGATCTATATTTCACCATAAAAACATATAGCTAACTGAGGGAAATTCATAAAGAAAATCTACAACATGTTGTGTAAAAAATAGTTAAAGTAATTATTAATTACTTAGGATATTTTATCGTACACAACCATCTGCGAAACTAGACACTAACTTCAGCGCCCCGGGTTGCATTGCAGTCCATTGCAGTGGCACTCAGTCCACTCAGTAAGTCGAGCTGAATAAATTCAGAGAAGGAAAAACACAAGTATACCTATTACCCGAAAAGATACTAAAAGGACGAAGAAGTCATGTTGGCGGTGATATTTAAAATTCTGGATCAGTATACATGTATGATTGTTTTTGAACTGAATTTCAATTTATTTCAACTTTCATTTGAGCTTCTGTACATTTTGAAAAAGTAGCAATTGGAGTTAAATAAACATAAAATGGTTGTTTGGGGTTTATCTATTAGAGGTAAAAAGGGAGGGGTAGGAAAAATAGTCATAACAAAACAAAAAAGAAAAAAAAGGTTGCCTGGCCGACTTGCGACCCAGGGTCCATTGTCTAGAATTGGTGGACCTTACCACACGGCCAATAAAACTACTGAACGATGAGAGAGTTCATTAACGTTCCTATGACTCCCTTAAAAGGTGCAAGTTAAAAGATATAGTTAATATTCAGATTTTTTGCTTCAGAGATTTTAGTCCATCCGTCCGTCCTATTCCATGACGTGCGGGTGGTTTGACATTACCTCGAGGTCACGTATGAAAAATCAGATTCTCCATGTGACGGGTGATGCTCCTAGTGATATAAAGGATATCTATTTTACAATCCATTTTTGACTTTTGATTAAGGTTAGAAAACATACTTTATGTGAAGTGTTTGTGACTGTTGCTCGATTCAGGGCATAAATAACATACATATGGTTTTATAAGGACAAGTACAGCAAGACTGAGTACAGAAAATGTTTTTTAAAAATAGTTTATTGCAAAATACAATATCAATACAGTGCAGTGAGACTTGCCACACATTCACAAAGTCATCAGCCTCACGGTGTGTGAGAACACTATCATTTATGAGTAAAGTAGCATCTTAAGTCATGCCTTTAGTACTCTGGAGAAATGTCAAGAGAAGTGCGATTTACGATCAGACATATCTTTAAAAGTTCTTTTAACTTTGTGAGCTTTCATCAGAGCGGTCACAAGCCGATCCACCATCCAGCTCACTTAAAAGCAATCCAGTATGGAGACAATCATGAATACTGTACCCTGGGAATCATCAGTTCGTTTAATTCAAATCTCTTTCAACTTCTCCATACCCTTTTCCAGGGCGGCAGATATTACAGGCACATTTTCCACCAGCCAGTTAGGAGATACACCATATTTAGCCAGAGACATTTTTTGTGAATACCTAGTGAAAAATTAATCTGTGGCCCAGCCCGTGGTAGACTGTAACTTCTCCTGGGGTTTCGGGTGTCTGCTTGCATCCAGTCATGATTGTTATTGACTAATAGCCAATGATTTGATTAGTACGTAAACCATCATAAACTGACGTTTCCCAGTACACAGTGGAACAACATCATGTCTAGCATACAGAGATAAAACTAAATTAATGTAATTTTTTTTTCAAAGATAAATTAAGATACAACGACTCCTCTATCCACAATGATGCATTATTTTTCTTGTCAGCAATCATTCAACAGAATTTCTAATCTGTTCTGGTCCATAGGCCTCCATCTAAATACCAACCAGTTTCATGCTTCAAGAAAGTAAATACCTGACTAGAGACCTCCTTAGCGAATTTTTAAAAGTGCAACTTCTACTAGTTCTCAACAGAGTTTTCAGACATTTGTAATTCAAACTTCAGCGTCTTCATTCAAAGATATGTTTACTCACATCAACACTGTATATTTACTGAATAAAAAAGCTGAAGTCTCACATTTCTTCAATTAAGAAAATCTCGATTAAATATGGTATTATCACAAGTGCATCACAGAAATATAATTTTTACTACATGTAGATTCATCACTAATGAATAATAAAATCATCGATGCAAAATCTTTATCACAGTCCAAAAAATGTACATTTTTGTAAAAGAAAAAAGCACTACAACAATGTGATGTACTATAAAAATATATCTTTATAATGAGCTGGCGGAGTGTACTAGAAGACAGAGGGAGTGGCTCTCTTTCTCCACTTGACCATTTAAAAGTATCTTTGTCGCAAGAGCGGCAGAGATAAAGATGTTGGGATACAACATTCCACATTTCTAACTTTTTTCAGTCTAGGCCTTATTACTAGTTAAAATAATAGTCAAGTTTCATTAAGAGCTTACTCTACCACCTCTTCATTTCACTCAACGTCAAAAACTCATTTTAGTTTTCTTAAATATGTATTTTTTCTTTTTTTCTTTTTTCAATGTTTTACAAACTCAAGTAAGAATTATATCTAAATGGGATTAAAATTATTCTTTCTGATGATAATTTATCAAATCAAATAAGGAAAAAAAGACTTATCTATACACACTACACAAAAACTGAAGCTACATTGGACGGAATAGAGATTATGCAAAAAAAGAAAAAAACATCACAGTTTATGGCTGCTCATTATCGTATATTCAATAGCATTTAGAATCAATCTTTATTTAAAAAAGGAATGCATTTGTTTAAACCACAAATTTATTATATCCTCATCATCTTCAGTATATAAAAAATATTCATAAACTTCCAAACCTGAATATTGTATATCATAATTTTCTGTAAATAATATCTGAAATCCATGTATTTACACCATTTTCTCTGATTTATGTCTCAGCCCCCAGCTCACCACTGGAATTGGAAACCTTCTGCGGTCTGAAAAATAATAAAAATTGTAACTCAATAAAAGCTAGCAGTTTCTGAGAAACAGACAAAACTATTATAATGTGAACCATAAAACTTTCTTAAAATTCTAAAGTTAAGTACTAGGTATCGAGAGCTAATATACTAATTAAAGCATATTCGAATAAAAAATGTTGAACCTCAAATAGCTAATGTTCAGGAAATGACAGAGAATAGGGGCTTAAACACTCATAACACAAAATACTTATCAGACCAACATAGACCATCAATCTTTTGTGGGCCATTAAACTTATAAGAATAACGTAGCCCAGATGTAATTTGATATTATATATTTTTTGTATGTGTGTTCTGCTTGCTGTACCATATTGTATACATACAGTAATAACAAAATTATACTACTACTATATACTTACTTTTTCAGAATGACCAAGACCACTATGATGACCACTAGGACCACCAGTATGGCCCCTACCACTGACACTGCTATAACCCAGGCCTCAGTGCCTGTATTGACTGGTGTAGTACCCTCTGTTGTGATGGAGGAATTCACGGTAGTAGTCTTAAAGGTTAAAGGAAATGGAATGCTATGTTAAATTATATATTAGAAGACATGTATATTCATATTTATATTTTAACCCAAAAATGACCACAATAACTGCAAGAGTAAAAGTTATTTTTTAATGTACATATAGCAGTTTTCACCTCGAATGAAATAGTTAACAGAAGATCACATCTATTTTCACTGTTTATCTAGAGCAAGTTTCACCTAAAATAAATTTACTATTTGGATACATGCAATTAAGTCAAAATTATACAAGAGGAAGAACCCAATCAATTTTGTTAAGAAAAGAAAAAAACATTTCGATAGAGTCCAATTTGGAGCTCAGCTTACAATCTTGCCAATTAAAACCACCCAGAAATTTTACATTAAAAAGGGTGAAAATAAAGGTAAAACACATACCAAATTATTAGTAGCCATTGTAACAACAACAGTAACAACAGACGGGTATGCAGCAGCAGCAGTCTGGACTTGTGAAACAGCAACAGTAGCAGTAGGATAATATGCAACAATGGCAGTGACAATGCTGCTCTGTGTGGAAGATTGCTGCACCAAGGCAGTGAGAGTGGCTTGGGGAAAGGCGAATTCCACACCACTATTTACTGTCACTGGAATGGTAAGGTAGAAAAATATTTAATTGCACTTTGAAAAATTACTAACTATATAAATTTCTATAATTATTATATTCATTTGAAAGCCTTCAATTACAGATGATACTATTACAATTTATCATTTTTTCACCAATGTTGAAATATACACAAAATACTTAATAAAAGTCAAAACTATTCAAAAATAAATTGTTAATATTTTCAATTAACAGTGCATCTGTTAAATATAACAAATACATGTGCTTATTTAAATAATAAAAAGTAAAACGGAAAAGCAACAGATTCCATAAATAAAACCCATTAAAAAATCCATATAAATATATTAATTTGCCAATTCAGATATTAAAAAGGACAAACTCCACAATCTAATAATCATACCTCCTCTCTTCTTCCTGCCAGACTGAGAACTACTTCCCAGAGCACAGACGTCATTGTCCAGTGGAGCCTTGGCCACAATCAGGAGGTCCACCTTGGTGTTATCAGCAGAGTTCACCCTGGGGAACCCGGCTCCCATCTGGACATAACTGGTGTTGGTGTAGGTCAGGTTGGTTGCTGAGGTGTTCTGCCTGCAATTCATATATTGTGTTAGGTGTATGATTTTAATTAATAATAAAAATATAAACTTATCCTTGAAATTTTTGTAGCAAATGTTTATAAATTTTGCAACTTCTCATTTAAAATTAGCAGCTGCAAATAAATTTTGCAATTTCTCATTTAAAATTATCAGCAGATAATAGATTTTGCAACATCTAACTTTGAATAAGACAAGTATTATTCCAAGCCATTTTTCTGTATTATTTGTATGTCACTGAAATAGAACCAATTAAAGATCCAAAAGCAAACTCATAACATCCTTAATTGGTTAAAAAATTTGATCAATTTGATAACAATATGTTAAAACAAATTCAATGTACCTAGTTCCACTATTAGGGCAGCATGTGGCAAAATTCCCTTCAATAATACAATATGCATTCAATGCTTCAACCACCTTCAAGAGAATAGAGTCCTGGACAGAAGTAGTGAGCTAAAAGAGAAATAAAACAAGTTATATATACAACTTATATATTTTCTCCATTTCACGCACATATTTTAAACATGAACATATGTTGGTCCCTGTACTACTTTTCACCATTGCATGGTAGTAAATAAATAAATAAATAAATAAATAAATAAATAAATAAATAAATAAATAAATAAATTACTCATTTGATCAATAGCTAATTTAATAATTTACCTGAGTTACTGTCACTCCAGAGATTGTCACAACAACACCATAATCCTCCTCAGCTTGACTCACTGAAAGATTCAACAACTTTTGCATTCAATTTCAACTTCCAATTACAAATACACTGTAACATATAATGTTGACCAAGAGATCTATTAAATTGTGAATCTTATTAAACATGCATTAACTCCCGTGTATTTTCATTCATGTAGCTAGGCAGCAATTATAAACAATGTTTTTTTTTCACTCTGGTGGCATCCAGACACACAAACAGAAGTTGCAGCACTAAAAAATTTACTCTATACAATTACTAAATACAATTACATTTGTCATTTAGCATAGTTTCATGTTCTCTACATGTAGGGTAGGCCTGTACATGAGAGACTAAATTGCATGCTAAACTGGGTATTTTAGAAAAAAATTTAAATCAACAAAATATTGCAGGTCAAAGTAAAGAATAGGGGGATTATTTCTAAAAGCAACAACAATCATGCAATTTAACAATTAGCACACTTACATGGACAAGAGTCCGTATTACACTGTTGAGTCTCACTGGTCAGTCCGCTGCATGGAAGGCCATTGCCAGCTTGAGTTGGGTTGGTGCAGGAACGAGTGCGGGACTGGGTTCCACCACCACATGTGACGCTGCAACTTCCCCAGCTTGTCCAGCTAGTAAGACCACCGTTACGATCTGTCATAGAGAGAGCAGTTTAGAATGTTGGCATGACTTGGACAACGATATAAGATACAATTTCCAAGACAGTCACTAAAACATTTTTGAAAATGTTAATTTAATACGATACACAAGCAATGACAAGTATCCTTAAATATATAACATGTTTTTAAACTTATTGTCAAATAGAAGTTTTCGAGGATTGGGATCCAAATTCAAATTTTCAAACTCACACGACTTAAAAAGACAGGTTCATTATCAAAATGACATATGCTATTTATGCAGTATCAATTTATCAATGACCAACAACAAAATCTAAGTTTACTAATTGCACACTTATATAAAAAATAATAAAAAATATCTCAACAGAGGCATATATGATGTTAAGTAATCAGCATTACCAGCACAAGTCAACTTATCAGCTCCAAGTATGTAGTCATTGGTACAGTTGCAGGAGAAGCCACCGTTTGTGTTGGAGCACGTACTGCTGTTCCCAACACATGGGTAGCTGTCAGTGCACTCATCTACATCTGAATAGAGATTATAGTACATAAAGTTTTACATTATTAGTATCTTTTATCTCATTTACAATACAAAGGCTTTTAATTTTAACTGGAGCACTTATGAACAGAGACATTATACATACTTGATGAATATGCTAGGACTCATGTTCACAATGATATAATATATAATGATAGTGTTATGATTTGAAAATTAAAAAAATACTTTTCCTCTTTTCTATAATGATTTATTAACTCTGGAGAACCTCAGCATAGAATCAATGTTTTCTTCTTACCAACACAAGTCTGGTTGTCAGAGGAGAGTCTGTAGAAGTTATTTCTGCAGGAGCAGATGCTCTGTCCCAGTACCATGGCACATAGGTCACTGCAGGTATTGTTAGCTGGACACTCAGCCAGCACTGAAATAGCAGGAAAAAATATTAATAATTAACTTTTTGTAATCGGCAAGCTCTGTAAGAAATCGGCCCATATTTAACTTATTAATAAACACTAACTTAAACTTGAAGGAAGGCAGATAGTGTAAGGCTACCCACTATAACAGTAAAAAGTTCAAGCAAATAAAAATTTAGAGTTCCCTAATGAGAATGTTTTACTATTACAATGAGAATGCCACATAAGCCATATAATAATATGATATTAGTTCTACCCTAATAAGTAAATTATCGGTCCAAATATATATAAAATTTGTCCGAAACATTCTAATTTTAAGGACACTGCTCTTCATTAGGCAGATAACATACTAAGGTTGACATGTGACATGGCTGACATGGCTGACATGGCTGATAATATACTGACAGTGACATGTGTCATATCAATTGAAGTCACAAAAGAATGATAACAAGTACAGTTTATTCTGATCAGCAGGAACAGCAAATCCAAACCATTTGGTTCACAGTAAAATCGTAAAATCTAACAATTTCATTTGAGCTTGGCATAAATAAATATGTCCTTACTGGCCAAATATCAATCAGGATACAGTTTGTACATTGAGTTCGTCTTTAATGAACCTCATACTTATTGCACTGGAGAAGATATAAAGAACACTTACAAGTGCAGTTTCTCTGATCAGCAGCCAGAGCAAATCCTGGCTGACAACCACATGTGAAGCCACCAGGGACATTGTTACACAGCTGAGCACAGTCATGTTGTGGATTGCTGGGGTCACATTCATTCAAGTCTGGAATAATTTTAATAATAAAAAATTAACATGTAATATATACTGGACTGGAAAGTTACTAAAGGAATATATCTTATTATATTAACTTCTGCCATATTAACATATACATATTTTTCCTGAAATCAAATATAAAGAAGACATAGCATTATGTGAAAGATAGCAAAAGACATTGTACAGTAAAAATATACACTGCGCATTATGTTTTAATAAAGACAGAGAAAAAACCCAAAATATGCCTATGATGATATAAATATCTATTGCAAATGCCTATCACTTACCATCACAAGTCTTTCCATTAGCATTCAGCCTGTACCCAGATATACAAGTACAGTTAGATCCTCCAGCATAGTTCACACATGTACCGCGACCACGAGCAACATCGCAACCTCCTGCGTCAGCGGCTGCACACTCATCAACATCGGAGCAGGTGATGCCGTCCCCAGAGTAGCCAGAGATACAGGCACATGTGTAGGCACCAGCAGTGTTGGTACATTGACCAAGGGTCGGGTGACAGTTGTGAGTTCCAGAGGTACATTCATCAATATCTGCGAGGAGACAACCCATGTCAGAAATGTGGAAGAATGCATTTAAAGGATTACCAAGGCAAGCGAGTGGTAGTGTTACCAGGTTATGACAGTTAAGTTTTTATACAGCTGAAACTAGCCCAAAACTTCTCTGATTCAACCAGTGAAATATGGAATTGCATGGTTTGTACCAAAAATTACAATAGAAAATATTCTATTAATTGTGTAACTTTTGCATCAACATATGCCAGTGATAATGTAAATAAAATTGAAAATCTGAGACACAGAGCACACAAACAAACTTCAAAAAAAATTTTTTTTAAATGTCACATCATATTTTCCTCTTACCTTGACACAGTCCCCCAGTGCTGTTATAACCTGCCTGGCAGTCACATCGATACCCTGGTGACAGGTTGACACATGTGGAAAAGGCAGGACATGTGGCGCCCCCTCCTGATGAACACTCATCAATGTCTGGAAGGGAAATTTTTTAAATGAGTTATTTCAATGATTAACGGATTAAGAAGTATTGAAATCAAATTCAAAAGTAACACATTGATCTTAAAATTTTGTTGTTTTTTTTTTTAATATAATTTCAATGAAACTTGTAGAGTGAACCTTACATTAAGCAAAAAAAAAAATTATCATTATTAATGACCAGCCATTTTGATATCAGAATATTGTTCATATCTTCATAGAGGTATACCATATGGATATAAAATAGCATCCAACATAAGTAAACCATATATTATCTCAAAGTTTTACAAGTAATCTGTAGCCTGTACCTATACATTTTCTGGCCTCTACCTGTTGGTAGAGAGAAGTGTTGGAGCAGACACAGTGGTATGTTCCAGGATCATTGACACATATCACATTGTTGGCTGCTGAACACCCATGGGTAGCATTGGAGGCACATTCATTGATATCTGAAAGAATGGTGCAATTTTCACCTTTAAAAAGTGCTTGAAAATTCAATATAAATATACATTTTGTCTCAATAACATTATATTATGAATAATAATTAGATGAAAATCATAACAAATTCAGTATTAAACATACACGTGCACACTTTCTGTTGTAATAAAAAAAAGTATAAGATAAAGGCTGCCATAAAGGGTACCTTTATAGCTTGATATCATTGAAAGATCAACTAGCTTTACAATTTATGCCTGGTTTGTATGGATCCATCCAATCCAGAAACAATCACCATCCAGCCAGTAGTTCCATCTACAGCATTATTTTATCATTTGTTCTAATACAATGTACTCCACATTATCTCACCTGTACAATTCTTGCCAGAGGCGTCCAGTTCGTATCCCTTGGGACACTGGCAGGTGTCATTACCACTGAGTCTGGCACAGGTGTGAGAGCAGTTGTAATTTGCTGCACACTGGTTAGCAGCTGGAACAGGGAAATAAAGTAAAACTTTTTTATTTCTTGAATGATTCTTATAATAGAGAGACTGTTGAAATTCACCTCAGATTTCAATGGTTTTGGATAGGGACTAGTCTTTGTGATAAGATGAAAATTGCTGAAATTTCCAGGAATATCAGGGGGGGTTCTGGAGATATTTTCTGACAGTCTTCCAAATGATCTTTGTCGGTCCATCCTTCTTTTTTGGCCTTCTTCAGAAGACCCAGAGGGCGACCTCGGTCGGCCCCAGAATATTCATTATTTTATTACAAGAAAGTCAAACAAGGATTGCATGCTTTAAAAACATATCCTCAACTCACCAGTACAAGTCTTTCCATCAGAGGACAGGATAAAGTCCACTGGACAAGTGCAGGTGTAGCTGCCCACTGTGTTGGTACAATACTGACTGCTGTAACAGCCATTGTCTGCTTCACGACTGCATTCGTCATAATCTGAAAAAGTAATAAGAATATGTCTGCCTTTAGATTCCATAATCAGACACTGTTAATTGAGTTCACAATTTCATGTTATATAGTGCAGAAAGGTCTCTGGAATGATACCAATTTTATGTATGGCAAAGTGATTTATAAAAATCTTATTTGACCTTGAGATATGCTCCTTCAGCATCTCCTTACAATACCTTTTTAAAATCTTTATTTAAAGACACATCGGATAAATGTGATGATGATTTATATACAGACTTCAGGTTTCAAAATAGTCAAAATCACTTCTCACCATTGCATGTTAATCCATTGGCATCCAGTAAATAGCCATTCCCACAGAAACAGCTGTAGGAACCAATGCTGTTGGAACATCCCTGGGCACAGCCACCACGGGTTGCTAGACCACACTCATTTTGATCTGAAGAGAAAGCATGTAGCATTACTTAGAAATATGGAGAAAACAGCAAACTTGATTGTTTTTGTACTGGCTGTGCTTATAGTAACACCCCATTTCCATAGTTTAGATCGACCTACTTTAGATCGACCTAACTCCCTGGGGGTTCACGCTAAATACCTGTCAGCCTGGCGGACACGAAAGTTAATTACCCCATTACAGGTTGTAGTAGGCGGGACTGACATTTTAGTCGGATTATCTGAAAGTAATCTAGTGAGACTCCCCGCGGAGATAGATCAATCTAAAATCTATGGGAATAGAGCCTAAGTTATGCAAAAAAGCTCATTTACCAAATGTGATATTGTAGATATCTTTAATCATCTCTTAACTTTTCTCATACATCATCATTCTTTTTTTGTGTGTGTTTAAGTCGCAGGATTGTAATTGTATCAAAACTTCATACAACTTAATTTAAATTTACTTTTTGAAAATTGTAATAATGTTATTTTCTCTGCACAAAAAATAAACACTAGGGAAATAATGATTCATAAAATAAGTGTAAAATTTTCAAGAGTTTTTTAAAGGACGAAATGAAATAAAATCTTTTCCTACCTGCACAGATGACACCATCCCCAGTAAAACCCATCTTGCAAGTGCAGGTGTAACTACCCAAGGTGTTGGTACAGTTGGCATAGTCAGCATTACAGTCATTAGTGGTGGGGGAAGCACACTCATTCTTATCTGAAATTAATAAAGACCCCATTTTAGCTATCATATCCAAACAGTACCCTTTACAGTTGAATCACTTAAATTTACTATCAGCACAATGATATTTATCAAAAGCTGAAGAAGTAAAAGTATCTATGATTATATTCATATGTAAATCTGGCCATTAATTAAAGATCAATTTTCTCACCTTCACAACCATTTCCAGTGGCATTGAGATTGTAGCCAGCATTGCAGCCACAGGAGAAACTGCCCACTGAATTACTGCAGTAGCCACGGGTCAAGTCACAGTTGTGCATGGGGCTACCACTGGACAGCTCAGTACACTCATCAATATCTGAAATGAAATTAATGGGAAATATCATCTATATATACTTGAAATATCAGAGAAAGTCATTCATTTCTCTCCTTTCTGTAATGTACTTTGTCTGTGATAACAGGAGTTGGAGAGAACTTACAGATGCTGGTAAATTTCATGATGCACTCAATAAGAATTATTATATATCATAAACAGGTTTGTAGACACCAATTTCAAAGAGATCAAGATCTTATTCTGATTTATTGATTCTATTTATTGAGGAAACATCATATTTTGAATCACTTTTGATTCAGAGTAGATATTTTCCAGCACCAAAGGGCAGTTCATGGATACCCCCCTCCCCCTAAGTCTACAGGCAGCCTCATAATAGATAGTACATTTATACATACATCTTCATGTGTTACTCACCAACACAAGTCCTCCCATCTACATCCAGTTTGTAGCCAGCCCCACAGCTACAGGTGTAGTCTCCCACAGTGTTCACACAGCTGGACACAGAGGCTGGCCGACACAGGTGGGCACCAGAACACTCATCTATGTCTGGAAAAAAAAAATAATAATAATAATGTGCTAGGCAGGCACACTCTTCATTATCATAGATAAAAAAGAAAAAATGTGATTGTATTTTTAATCATAATTTTTTCTTTTAATTATAACTATTCTTATTATTTTGTTTGCTTGCAGTGGCAACCCTTTTGGGCTAAGTTAATTAAATTCTGACTATAATCAAGAAATTATCAATTCCTTGACTCACAACTTACACATAAAAAATCAACCTCAACAATCAGATTTTCATAATCTTACCAACACATTTCTTGTCAGCAGTAGCCGTATATTTGGGTGGACAGTTACATGTCACCTCTCCCTGTATGACAGCACAGAGTGGGGCTGCGTCCCCTGTGTAGTCACAGGTGGCATTCTGGACACTGTTACACTGCTGTTCAGCTGCAATAGCAACATAGTATAGATTTCTTGTTTAGGAAAAGACAGTCATTTTTTAGTTTGAGCTGGCGGACTTAAAAAAAAAAGGTTAGAAAGCATTGTCTGTAATGTATATGTATTTTTATAAAAATGCTTCATTGTTTATTTTAATAATTAAGAATATGATATCATCCTAATAAATCTGAAAAGTTTTGCAGAATGGCAAATGATATAATTATTTATAAAAGGTCACTTACGAATACAAGTGACCTGATCTGTGGTATCAATGACAAATCCAGTGTTGCAGCCACAAGTATACGTAGCCACGCCATCAGTACATGTCTGCTGACACGTGTTGTCACGGGTACACTCATCAATCTCTGAAACAGAATGAAAAATATGATTCCAATTGTAATTTGCATCCATTTTAAAGTACATACTCTTAGCCTAAAATGTGTTTTGACAAGAATAAATTTTCCGTATGATTTTTGGTTTCCCTGTGGTCTCTTTGAAATAGAGTAGGAGAATATTTCATTTTGCTTTCCATTTCAAAAAACTAATACCATTTTATCTGCTCAATTTGGATTTTTATAATTTGAAACATGGATCCATTATCAGTTTAATTACAATTCAAGTCATAGCTAACAAAATCTCAACTGTTTCTCTATCACTTTCCCATACATTATGTTACTGACCAGTACACTGTCCAGTAAGAGGGTCCAGCTCATATCCCAGAGAGCAATCACACCTGTAACTGCCCACCAGGTTGGTACACACAGCATTGGCCTGACAGGGACTGGCACTGCACTCATTTATATCTGCAGAATAACAAGTTAATATGGCAAAACTTAAGTAACATTCAATTCATTGTATTCATGTCTGCATGACACTGTCTCTGACATTTATTGTACACATTTTTCTTATGAAAGGAATCTTTAAACCAATAGTTTCAATTTTTAACTATATGTATTGAACAATAATAAATTACAATAACACTGTCCAGTTGTCCCAAGGCCAGTGTCCACACTAACCATCACATTGTCCAGTTGTCCCAAGGCCAGTATAGCCAGTATTACAGGTACAGATATAAAAACCCACTGTGTTGTTACAGGCAGCATTGGAGTCACAGTCGTGGGTGCCTCGCGAACATTCATCAACATCTGAAAAAAATTTAAAACCAAATATTTGAAGTTTAAGAAAATGAACACTATGTAAACTAACTGCTTATGAACCTTCAGATAAAATTTCACCATGCCTTTGGCAGGAACACATTTTATGTTTTAAAACATGTACTACAATATTTTATTTTACCTTTTAAAAAGTTTTTCTATCTAACTATCTAACAATATTATTCTGTAGACAAGTGTATCCTATGAATATAAAATTTTAATCACAAGCTAAGAATTTTTTTCTTTTTCTTTCATGAGCTGAAAAAAAACCCACCATTCATAAAAAAACTGCAATTTCTATTATAATATTTTTCCCACTTTCAAAATACTTTCTCTATTTTCTTACCCAGGCAAGTGGTGAGATCAGGCCCCAGGATATATCCAGTTCCACAAGAGCACTGGTAGCTGCCTGGCAGATTACTGCAGGACTGGGCACATGGGGACGGGGTCTTAAGGCACTCATCTTCATCTGTGAGTGAATGAGAGAGAGAACAATAGAGAGGAGGGAAGAGAAGACACACTGCTTAAGTTTCAGAAATAAAAAACAGTCTCAAAATATCAAGTGTTATATGATTAAATTAATTTAGAGTATTTTATACCATTTGATCATCATCATTATTATTATTATTATTATTATTATTATTATTATTATTATTATGTCTTTGGCCATACCCTCAACACTTGAATAACAATGACTAAATTCAGTGAAAGTAAAGTCCTCACTAACCTGAGCACACCGAGCCATCTCCCACCAGTCCCAGGGGACATGGACCACACTGGAACCCAGTGCCTGGTGCAGCCACATCCACACATGCCACACCAGTGAAGCATGGGTTATCAGCACAGCCGTCTATATCCCTCTCGCAGTAGTTCCCCTCTCTACCAGACGGGCACTCACAGGGCACCTCTGTGAACAAGTCAGTGCTCTCAATGTTGAATTTACATGTGCCTCCATTCTGGAATGAAAAAATAAAGGAAAGACTAAGTTATTGTGTTTTGAAGGATGCTGTTAATTACTGAATGTATGAACAATTGTAGCAGGTCACATGAAATGCTACGCGTCTCCTTGGGCGTGTCTATAAGTATATTGCCAATTCTCAATTTATCTTTGTCACTAGTGAAGAAATCAAAAGTCAATCAAGCCACTTTGGGAAAAGATTAAATACAATGACTATGGCATAAATCTTAATTAAAAAACTACTATGAGAGAAAGCACTTTCAGGTTTTATATCAGCATTGAAAAAGGAGCCAAAAGAAATCAAACTTACCTGGCACTTGCAGTAGAACAGTTTCGGCAGTAGGGCAGTGTTAGCCTTGCCATCAGAGGCTATGATCTTCAGGGTGGTGTTAGAGGTCAGGGTGGTGGGTACACTGCTCCAGGCAAGTTCTCCACTACTGCTACTGATCGCTGCTCCTGATGGACATAAAATATTTCATATGAGACAAAAATATTGCTGAGGACATGGATTACAGAACAAAAAATGGACCTAACAGCACCTGTGGCAGAACTTGGTCGTTGAAAGGGATGTTTCTGTCTCACCTTGGTTTTGTGTAAGCAAAAAGATCAAATGCAAGACTGAGTGTGGTAGTTGTGCTATTGAGTACTTGTGCCAAATGTGTTCTTCATTTCAAATACCAACTGCAGCAACAGCAGAAGAAGAAGAAGGAAAGATTAGGTCTACCACTAGACAGTGCAGACCTGCTTGGCTATGTCACTAAAAACTATGTAATTCTCTTTTTTTAATATTCAAGATACAACTGAAACTGACAAAAACGGCAAGTGATGAAAAAGAAAGTGGGCAATGTATCACCTAATCATTTTAATGTCCTCATTCATGTTCAAAACGAGTCATCTTACTCAAAATGTCTTCAGGCTGTCATGACAACGCTATTACTTAATAAATTATCAACTATACATGCCATGTCTCAGACTCATTTTAAAATCCTGTAAAAGTTTGAAACAGTAATGAATACCAGTAACTTACCAGTTGGCACAGGGGATGCCAGGCTAAATGAGACAGTATCAGCAGGATTCTGGTCCTGTGCACTGATGGTGATGTTACTGGCCATGTTCTGTCCCGCAACCAGGTACAACACTGTGTTGTTGTTGTTGATGGTGGGCGGGAAGTTATCTGAAAGCAGTGAGATAATATATTAAAAAATGATCACTCTTTCGATTAATATGGTGACACAGCATTTAAAATAGCCTAACAAATAGTTTTTCTGTCTTTTGTGTAATGATGGTAAAATGATGTAATGAAGTTAATATTATGAGTCATAATTTAAAAAAAAACACGTTTTTTCTCTTTTTAAATGATTTAATTTTTTACCAGTTGGAAAATTTTTAATCAGTGACAATTTATTTCAAAGATACGGCAATCAAATCAAACTTAAATGTTCCTTTATGAAATTAGTCTTGTGCTGTGGTATATCCCTTTTCTGCCTATTTTTGTTATTAGCCTTGATGGAGATCTGTGTTCTTGGAGTGCTCTCTAGATTTCAGTCTCTGAAGATGCACACTCACCTACGGCAGCCTTCTCCTCTGCAAACTGTGTCTGCGAGCTCGCCGTGGCAACACCAGCAGCCTCATTTCCAGTCAGGGCGATGTCGTACACACATTCTCTGTTCAGGTTGGCCATACCACCACATGCATTGATGGCAGACCACTTAGTTGCATTGTCTGCAAACATGGTGTCCAAGTTGAAAAACCTGAAATAACACAAATGGGTAATTATCTTTACAATGAAAAGTTTGGTCAATATGTCTTATATGTATACATGAGTTAAATGTTAATTTTTATTTAACAAAACAAACACATATAACTGAGAATCAAAATGGTTTCATAGGTAAGATACATTTAATAGTTCTAAACTTAAAAGGTTACAGAAAGAGTGAAAAGAAAACTCACAGTGGAGTGAAGCTGTCATTTCCATAAGTCTGCGCTGTCACGCCATTTTCATAAGTAAACAGGGACTGGGCAGGATCAATTGCCCCTAGAATGAGAAAATTTTTATTATAAATTTTTCTAACGTAAATTACAATTATTTAATTATTATCGAAATATCAGAAATCTTTAATACCTGCAAAATTTGCATATTTTAAAATATAATTCAAAACCCAGTCAATCAAAAATTTTAGAATTTTCATCTCAACCATGATTAATGTACTTACACACGCATGGGCACACACACACACACACACACACACACACACACACACACACACATTGATTTCTATTACGTACAAGTTTGTCCCCAATAGTAAAGTTCTTCTTCAGTTGAGTTGGACGGCAGCTGTGTGCCATTGGAAAACTTGATATCATCAGCAGGGTTGTCATTGAAGTTACCAAGTAAACCTACAATACAAAACAAAGATAAAGTTAGGATGTATTGCATTTTAAAACATGCATGGCAGCGTGGTACAATGTATAACTTTTATGAGGCTTGTCTAATATCAAATTTTGAATTATTAGAATGTGGCATTGTATGTTTTCTCCTATGTATAAAATTGTTGACAAGGTCTCCCTCAATTTAATAAACTGGCTAATTTTCATTTTTTCATTCTGCAATCAAATTTAGGTGATCAGGACCCGAGAAAGTAAACTTTGCTACATGTATGTGCTTAGCTACTTTAAGAAAGCACAATTATACAGCAAAACCTGTTACAAAATACTAATTACAAACAGTATAGAAATAAATTCTTCAAAAATATACTACAAAATGTTTCCAGGAAAATAATTTTTTTTTCCATAAATATCTCTAAAATCACATATTATTTAGTCACCTGAAAGAGTTCCCTTCCAGCTAGCAGGGGCAGCTACAGAGATGGTGGTCATGTTGAAGCTGGCTGAAGTCTTCACCTCAACCTGAGACGAGAAGACCATGGAGTATTCCGCACCGTTCTTGGTGACACTGACTTTGTTATAGAGCTGAGTGCTGCTGAAGTCTACATTCTGGATAACTCCATTGACCAAGACATCTGGAATACCAGGAGGAGCAGGTTAATATTATCTTATTCAACATAATACAATCAATAAAATGACCAAAAATTCTTTTTTTTCAATCCCATAAATCATACCATGACGTACTAAGTAATTGTGCAACTTTATTATGTACATTATCAGAATCATAAAATATGATTAAATTGCTTAGTGTTCTTATGTTGTTAATCATACCAGTCAATTTCCAAACTGTAAGAACTTAACTGAACTATTAATACACTGTACACTGTGCACCTTTCTACACATGTACCCACCACTATAAAAGTCCCCAGCCTCCCCCAACTCCCATATCAATACCCACTTACCAATATCACTCCCAGTGGTAGAATTCAGCCTGAGCTCCACCACATCACTATCAGTGCCCCCTGGCACCACCTGTTTAGCAGCAAACGAGTTGAACACGGTGGCTCTAGCAGGGGGCGTGTCTGTCACTGCTAGGGCGGTGCGGCCCTGCAGGGTGAAATGGTTGCCCGTGACCACGGTGTACTCTCCGTAGCCATTGAATGAGAAGCTGAGACCATCCAGGGTGGTCACGTGGGGGTCCCCTGCAGAGAGAGCTGAAAACCCATGGGGAGAATGGCAATAAACTGACACAATCAAGACACAATCAAGAATGAGTTACGTGAGGATGAGAATAACAATGAACTGCATGTTTCAAGATTGTGGAGAATGCAACTGAGAAATATTTAAGAATATATATTGCATGTAGATTTTTGTCTATTAGTAAGAAACTTATTAAAACTGCAGTCAATACCTTTACGGCACAATGGATCAGATAGGTGCCATTATGGTATGAATAGATACAATTTTTTAGAATTCTGCAAAACAACTGATCGTTCTTATTATAGCACATCAGTCACATACCTTGACCAGGAGGCACAAAACTAGAAGAATCAGACATGGGTCTCTTCAGGAGGAAATCACTGCAATGCAC
The DNA here is from genome assembly GCF_051362555.1 of Lingula anatina. Lineage (NCBI taxonomy): Eukaryota > Metazoa > Brachiopoda > Lingulata > Lingulida > Lingulidae > Lingula > Lingula anatina. Next base: position 33,853,439 of record NC_141767.1, read on the forward strand.
AGTACTGTTAATACAACACTGGGTAAATGCCGCTGCCTCGGCCTGACCCTGGGAAGTACTCGGATTAAACCTGCGATAAATATTCCCTCCGTTCATAAATTTCCAATCTGACACCAGCGCCATGGCCAGAGCACCATTTGCCGAGGTGTTGGTGTAGTAACAGCAATTAGGGGTCTCTGAGACAATGCCCGTGCCTTCGGGGAATGCCAGTTGGTAGCACTGGACCACCAGTTGATCTATGACTTGAGTAGGGTTGGCTGACCAGCTCTGAGTGAGTTGGTTAAGGCCTCCTGGGCACCTGCCTGGTTTACCTGTGCACATAAATAGAATAAGGGTTATCTAAAACAACATAATTATGGTAATTTTCTTTAAGTTCTTCATTTAGTTCTTCATAAATGGATGTATTATACCAATTTCATTTCCAAAAAAAGGAAATGTATTTACTTTACATAATACTTGCAGACAACATTTTTAATTTAACATCCTTATTTTGAATGTTCCTGAAAAACTGTGTGCTTTCATATCAGTTATAACACCCTTAGAAAACAATCACTCAGCGCTGATTTTATTTTATACACATTAAATCACACAAACCACAATCCTTTCAATTTTTTAACCCTACCTGCAGCAATGGGTGAATTTTGCACATCATACAAATCATCAGCCTTTATCCAATCACTGCACGCCACACCAGGGTTTATAAAACTCCCCTGGTTGTTGCTGCTGAGGACATAGACAAAGACACCATCTCCAGTCCCCGTGGCATTCTCTGCATCAATCAGTTCCATGCGACTCTGATCACTGATGGTTGCATAGGAGTAGGCATATTCTTCCTGTCTCTGTGCATTGCCTCTGACAAGGTAGCCAACCCTGACAGGGTAGTTTGGCTGGAAAAGGGAATATATACCACATCAAATACAAAATGGGGTGTGTTTAATTAAGATTGTTATACAACCCTGAATTATAATGATGATAATTCCGAGTAGTATTATAAATGGCAATTCACACTTGCTTGACAATTAATACTGAATTTTACTTGTTTCAATACCTTTAGCAGTCAATCAAAAGTCAAGTTGACAAACAACTAAAGCAGGTTTAGAATATCATTTCATATTTATCAATATAGCCAGAGGATTTTTCATAGTTAATATGAAAGATGGAACAAATAATACGATTGACTAAAATCAGATTCAATTTATAGGAAAACAATAATTAGGTTATGCCCTTTTCCTCTGAAAAGGCTTGCATATGACATTTTTTCTGTTTATTGTCTAACAATACAGTATATATATATTACCAATATGGAATATTAAAACCAACAGAAAAGACTACCTTGTTAGCTGGGTCTAGAGTCAGTCTCCAGTTCATGTCCCTGTCAGCATAGGTGTATACCACTGCAGTGTTCACATAGTCAGTCACCAACACTGCCTGAATAGACACAGTCTGAAACAGATAGAAATAATAAGAAATACATGTCAGTACCAGTGGTGCACTATAACACTACTGCACTTTTTTTTATAAGTGTTGAAAATGTATAGAAATAGATCTCTGTTGAATAAAACTCTTCCTTTTCCTTACAATTTTTTGTCTACAAGTATGTCTTGACCTGGTCTGGAAGAGAAACTGTCTTAAAAAGGAAATATTTTAAAAAGGAAATAAATATATCCTTTGTATTGCCATTGAAATTGACACACTAAATGTCACGCCAATGGCCTTTGATATGCTTGTCAAAATTGGGTATACTACAACTGACATTTATTTCACTCACTACAGTGGCACAAAGACAAGAATGCAGAGGCTGGTGGTGCTCAAAATTCTACCTCCTGGTACAGTATGGTACATGTACATTTGTGATGCAGATTACAATTATGACATCTAAAATACTGACTTAATTAAAAGGATTTCAAAATAGACACAGAGAATAATCATTTATGAAATCATCAGCCTTCTACCTGTTGTTGGTTGACTTTGTGTTGCATATTGTACCAAGTAATGACCACCATGTACTGGGCCTGGAAAGCATAGCCCACCCCCTTCTTGTTGACCAGGTCACTGATCTTCTCCAGGTCTGACTGGTCAGCAGCAGTATCCATGCTGTATTCCTTGTAGTAGACACCTCGTCCAGCCTACAATATAGTTTTTATTACTGTAACAGATTTCCTTCAAAAAATCAAGTGCTGCTTCCAATACACTGAGTTTTCTTTTTGCACACAAACATGATTCTGTGCATCTTTATGAACTTTGACAATAAAATTATTTGAAGAAGTCAATTGTTTCTATAGAGACCACACATGTTTGCTACCTTACTTGCATTAACGAGCCAGTTGTGATCAACATCCTCTCAGAACATATAAAACATATCAAGCCTCTTGGGTACAAGACATTTTCCGTCTTTTTTTTATGATAATCACATTTGAGTTGTATAATTCATACATGTACTTGTACTTCCCACTTACATTCTGGTCAGACATGAAGAGAGTTGTCCAGAATGGGGCCACTGTGGCTCTCTCTTGGAAGTCTGACTGGAAGGTGAAGTTCATCAGGGGGTCACTGGGGGCCGTTCTGAAGTCTCTCCTCACTGGGTCAGCCAGGGCCTCGTCCCTGGTCACTGAGGATATGGCTATCACTCCATGCTGGACAAACTGTAATATGAGGGTAGGTACAGTTCAACTAACATTCATGAAATTCTGTGGAACCTTTACCAATTCCCCTAATGTACTACATTTAGCACTAACTTTACATTGGTGCATATGTTAAATTCATCATGATCATTTTATCAACTTGTTAAAAAAATTCATTCTCTTTGAAAATCTAAATGTTAAAATCAGGCCTACCCAACTACCAGACTCGGCACCGAATGATCCTGAATTCATCAGTAAATTGGACCACACTACCCGTTTTCAAGGTGTGTATCAGTACGCATTTCACAGTATCAGACACAACACCGCTCTTGCCTAGTACGCGATGTGATAGTGACAATTCTTAGCGGGGTTGAAAATCATTGCATCACCACTCAAAATTTGTTCAGGGTATGATACTGTGTAATGCGTACTCACTCACACCTTGAAAACGGGTAGTGTGGTCTGATCTACCAGTGAATTCAGGATCATTCGGTGCCGAGTCTGGTAGTTGGGTAGGCCTGAAAATGCTAAACAGAATTTTAAGAGAGTACCAGTACATCTTATTATAGTGAAAACACTTACATAGAGAGATGGAAATATCTGGCCATCATACATGGGAATTCCATACTTAGGAAAGATGAATGAAGACTTCATTGTAGTGTTGAAATTAACAAATGGCAGCTGGGTGTGGTTGGCAAAGGGAATGAATCTGTCAGCTGTAAAAAAAGAAAATTTCAAATTTTGCATTGTTTTTTTAAAACATTTTATTTACAAAGAGCCAAACATCTTGCATGTATTTCATTATAATGTAACCTACATTGTATCTGTAATCAGAAACTTATACTTTACTTCCAATTGCACTATAAATGTAGCAGCGGTTACTTAACACTTACTGATACCAAGTTACATTATCCCAAGCTATGTCACTTATCTGTGAACAAAAGACTTAAATCAATACAGTTATGCTGCTAGTAAGCATCATTTTTCCAGTTCCTTTAAAGTCTATAACTACTCACCTTTACAGTTACCAGTGAACCCATCCCCAACATATGGAATAACACACTGACAAGTGTAACTGCCCACTGTGTTAATGCACTGTGCCCTGCCTGGGTCACAAGTATGCTGACCAAGGAGACACTCATCAACGTCTACACAGAGACGAGTGCCATTCTGCTGGGTGTAGCCAGTGCTGCACTTGCAGTTGTAAGATCCCTCACTGTTCACGCATGTTCGCACTCCAGTTTTAAACTGGCCACCTGCTTTGCAGTCGCTGACGTTGGCGCTGCATTCATCCATATCTGTCAAAGTAGACAAAATCAATAATAATTTGACAAACAACATGTTGAATATGTGTTAAATATACATATAACTGAAATCTAATATTGCATAGGATCACTTCACATTGTTTTTCATTTGATTTTTTTGTTTTTCACTTGATGCCAAATGTATATACATATATTTGCAATCTAATACTGCATATTTAGGATCACTTCACACTGTCTTTATGCAACTTTTTTTTCCCTGATGCCAAATACACTAGCTATCCTCAGACTGCCTTTTAATGAAAAAGTCTATTTAAATAAGGTGTGGGGCCAGAGACCGCCTTCTCAAAGATATTATTTCAGGCTCCCAAAAAGTTGAAAATCGGCTAATAATCAGAAAAATCTCACAATTGTATCCTGCCTTACCCACACATTGTTGTTCACTGATAATCAGTCCAGCAGAATTTCTTGGATAGTCATAGCCGGCTGAGCATATGCACTTGTAGCTGCCTGTACTCGTCACTCCACAGATGTGACCACTGCATGGACGCTGGACCACTGGGATTCTGGGATTTGTACATGGGTTAGTCGCAACTGAAAAACGGAATAGCAGAATTTTTGTACCTTATTTACTTTTCTTACTTACACAACATTAAAAACTAAAAGATGTATATAATATCACCAAAATTGATTTTGGAAATAATAAAACTCCAAATCAAATTCTTTTTTTTTTTCAATCACAAGCATCATGCAATATTAGGGGACCGTTTGCATAAACAATGTACTTAAGTACAGTAATGATAAATCAATACTTTAACCCAATTCATGCCAGAGAATATCCAACACGTAATTACCTATGCATTCAGAGACATTGCATTTCTCCATTTCTTGTGCCTGGCCCAGGTTGAAGCCAATACAATCACTATCTGAGAGTGTGGTGCCCTGGATATTAGTGCAGGTTCTGCTACGGTTTCTGTAAGATGCTGAACCACAGGTCTCAGAGCAGTTGCCCCATGGGCTCCAGGCTTGGTAATATGGTGACACTGAAATTAATACACATAAGATGTGATCATTCACTACAAAAGTGACATTTATGGAATCTTTTTGTAATATTCTTTTAGATTAAAGATCCATGCGAACACCTTGTATGGACTTTTTGTATTTTTTTATTTTATTTTTTTTTCAATTATTTATCCAAATGAATGATAAATATTTTCTTTTCCCTAATAAATTTCTGGCCAATATAAAAATCACTCTTTATCAAACCATATCATTATAATGATCAAGTTACACACACACACATACCATTATTTTGGCCAGAATAAATTGACACATTGATAAAAGGTTAAACTTCAAGATATCCATTTTCATGGATCACTGCGCATAGTGCAACATACCCCTGTATGTGTATATATAAATAATATTGCAAAGTATTGCTTACTTAATGTCCAGTAGTCACATTCCAGTAATGTTAATAAGTCAACTTCTAAATTTTCATTTTGGCCACAGGGTATAATGTTGGTCAAGTACCAAGGCTCCAAGTACATTGCTTTGTACATATTTACTCAGTATTAGCTCTCCTGTAGATACTGAATAACTGCTCTGAGTCAATAAGTACCAGTAGAAATTTAAATGGACTTTTTCAAGGGTGCAACTGTAACCGTTCTTTTGTTTGTTCATTTTTAACAAAAGTTTTCCTTCAATTAAATCTGAAATCAGTGACAGCACTTTGAGCTTGTTCTGATGCACTGTGATAATAAATTGTTCAAAATTTTCATTGGTTGCATATGTTACATCATAAATGAAATATCTCTGGAATGAAATAGTGTAAATTAATAAAAATTCCCAATTATCAAATAAAAAAATCTAGATATCTTTCAATAACTAATCATAAATATCTGGATGATTTAAAGTAATAAATACCCAACAAGATATTCAAAATGAAAATATTAGCTGTAAAAAATAATAAATAAATCAATAATCTGGTTAATCTTCTCTAATAGTCACAGGATTAATATATCAAGTATTGACTTGCATGCCTCCCACACAACAATGGCAATGGTAATGAACCTGGACACTGTCCAAGTTTAGTTGACCAATTTCGCTTCATTATAAATATGGATTGTTTATTGAACTTCCTAGGTTACCTATTTAAATAATTAGTTAACACTCAAAGTGGCAGTCACACACACAATGGCATAATTCTGTAATCTTTAATTTTCCTTTTGAAGTCATTGCAATAAGTATATAACTGTGGGTGGAAATTCAAATAAATGAACATCGACATATGCATTAACGACAACAATATAACTCCAAGCTCCATTCACATCATTATTTGGTGCCTTGGGAATAGCATGAAATGAAAACAAAATGTTCAATAATTAAAATGTGTATCAAGTCCATCAATGACGTTTTACTGAAGGCCCAAAAGTACTTAACCAATGCTCAAAAGTTCTTCCCAGTAGGTTTGCATTAGGTTTTAATGTGTTTGGTACAATGCTCTATCTTCTCAAAAGCAAACTAAAATCCAAAAGACCGATTTTGCCAATTAGTGTTTGGCATTTGATATTTCATACATAATAAAGTGGAAGCCTTTTATGATACCCTATGAGATAAAGTGGCGCCTATACTGATTTGACACATTATTCTCCAAGGAAATACTAGGAAATAATCAATAACCTTTACTTCTGATGACTTCATGATAAATTTCTATTAGATTTTAGAATAGAACCAATGTTTGATACTTCAGTAGCACTGAATAAAATTCTCTGTCAATATTTGCCTAAACAGTACAGCAGGAATTAAAATCTATCATATTTTCAAAGTTGAAATACTTTTAACAATAGTATATGGTGAAATAATTTGAACTTACAATACTGACAGTTTTCTCCATAAGTATTGTTAATACACTGGCATGTATATCCACTGATTTGGTCCACACATGTCCCTCCATTCTGGCAAGTGACTCCAGCACAGTCATCTATATCTGGAGACAAAAAAATTGTTTATATTTGAAAAAAGTCAAAGAAATAGAAATGGGCCAATTAAGTCAGTTTCATTTTTTTTTTTCTACAAAACTCATAATCTCATAATGTATTTAGTACATATATTAACAAAAATCAGCTTTTTAAAAACTCCCATTATTTGAAAGTTTTGTTTTTTCCATGTTATTGTGAAATTAAATCAGTTCGAATTTTAATATCAAAATTATAACCCAGATTCCTCAGTTTGCTTTCCAGCATAACACATCAGTATTTACTACGTTGCAATACTTCATAATTCCCCTAAAGACAGGAAATTAATCATTGTTTATGCTACTAGTGGGATTTATTCACTTGCCCCTGCAGGAAAACTAGATTATATTGATCTAAAGACCAGGTAACCAAACAACAGATTAGATGCAATTATTTTGGCTTTAGCTTAATTGCCTTTGTTTCTTGGTCAAAACAGATGCCCTTTACCGGCCAGCATGCGCTTTAATTATTTGATGCATAATTTAAGTGTTATGGTGAAATTGTTTGTATGTTCTCATGGTAATGAAATTTTGACACTCTGATAAGCTTTTACGTGTTCTGTTATTACACTTAGATAACATGGTTTCACATATGAAAATATACTATTTGTACATGTGTACATGCAGCAAAGATTAATGATAATAATCAATACTACAAAATAATTTTTACTATATTACCTGTATATTCATTCAGGCCCGTAGCCAGGGGGGTTCGAAAGAAGCCCCTTTTTTGCTGGGAAAAAGGTCCACTCTGGGTAAATTTGATCTACCAGTAGTAAGGTTTCATGGCATAAGGACTACATTTAACAGAAAAAATGGAACCCCCCTTTAGCAATTGTTGGCTATGGGCCTGACATTATTAATAATAGTAAGTGCTTTGAAGTATATGATACATTGTTTCAAGTTAAAAGAAAGCTGATATGCTTACTTGTGCTGCAGTTCTTGCCAGTATAGCCAAGCGGGCAGTAACAGGTGAAGTCTGCCACTTGATCCAAACAGCTCCCTCCATTTGCACATGGGGATGTGGCACATTCATCGATTTCTGATATTAAAAAAAATATAAAAAGGTTAGCACAGCCATTAATATTTTGTGACCAACTCTTTATTCAAAAAGCCAGATTATCTTGAAATCTATTAATCCTTTAACGTGCATGTGTGTGTGTATGTGTGTGTGTTTGGGGGGGGGGGGGTAAGGGGAATTCTTGATGACCGTTAACTAGCAACCGATTCACGTCTTATATGGTCACCGTATATCCTAACTCAGCAGTGAACATATTCACATCAATATACTTATACGAAGTAATAATTAAGTATCCGGCCTACGATTGCTTTTACTAAAAAACTGAAACATCACTTTTAATGCTGACTCTGCTTACTCGGCCCGGGTTGCCCAACAGCAACACTGCCCAACGGCAAAAAAATTTAAATTGGATCATTACAGGCTAAAACCTTGGATTTAACAAAAACTTCTTATGTTAAATCAAACCTCTGCAATGTTTTGTCTCTCAAGGGACACGGTTACTGCATTCGGACCCAGTCTGCTATTCAGATACGATATGTGCTGCTGATACTGATGCGCGCGCAATACATGACACTTCTAAAGACGTCACGCTAGGTATGCCACCGGAATGTTCACTTGTGTTGGGCTCAACTCTGAGTCAAGTTGAATTATTGCGATCTCCCGCGTTTAGAATGGAAAACTAGAACATATGGAATTTGCTACACACCTAATTCATTTCATCAATATACCTGTATTTAATGTCATTTCAACACTTACTTGTACAGTAAGTCCTACCAGCTGATAGGTCCTATGCATTTCTCAAATAGCCTTAAATTTTGCACAGCGCCACCCTGAGTTTGAGGGGACACTGGGACTTCAACTCTCTACTATCAGCACCCTGTGCCGTTTAATACAGAAGCATAGTAAATCCAAAGAACTGATCGAATTTCCAGTGTGCTATCACTGCTATGCAACACATACCTGTAGGCCTACATATCTATGCATGTAGGCCTTATGTGCCCAGTAGGCCTACCTAGGCCTACATGTAGGCCTATTCGTATTTCAGTTTCTAGCAATTTTTTCGTATTTTTTCTATCCCAAAATTTCTTCCTACCTGTTTGGCAGGTACTGCCTGTATAACCCGCTGGGCATGTACAAGTGAAGGAATTTACACCATCAATGCACGTTCCACCTTGACGACAGGGATTGGAAAGACAATCATCAATATCTGTAACGAAGATAAAGAAAAAAATTTAATAATTTGCTTAATTTGAAAAAAATAGCCTTGGTATGTGGTCATAAGATATAGGCCTACTGTATAGCTTAAAAACCAAAGGATCTTCATATCTTTCCTTCTATTATCATGTTTTTCTTTCGTGAGCAACGAATAGTTGTCCAAATTATTTGCAACGAGAAATTCAATATTGATGGCATTTCGCTCAAAAAAAGATAGGCTATGGCATTCTTCATTTTGATAGCTAACACCTAGGCTACATTTTGGCTGTTAAACTGACAAATTAGCAATTGCAAACAAGCAAACCAAACTAATAATAATAATAATAATAATAATAATAATAATAATAATTCCATTTACTTGTAGTGCAGTTCTTCCCAGCATACCCAGGGAGGCAGTCGCAGGTGTAGTCCAAGTTACCGTCTATACAGCTGGCACCGTTCTGACAGGGGTTGTTGGCGCATTCATCCAGTCCTTTAATAAAACGCAAGGACGCAATTAAACTTCAGGTGTAAATATCCTGTCATTCATCTTGGAAAATATCTCACGGCACGAGTATAATAAAACCTTCATGTTGATATTTCATACTTATATATTCCATATATAGGAGCGGATCCAGGATTATTTGAAAGAGGCCTTAAATCCTTACTCAAACAGTGGAATGAGAAAAGATAGTAAAATATAAATACCTTTTATATTTAATGAACAGTTCTTGCCGTAGAATGTGCCCGTGCAATTGCACATGAAGTCGGAACCTGTGTCTGTGCATGTGCCGTTGTTTTCACAAGGCGACGCAGCGCAGTAGTCTATAGCTGAAGAAAAAAATTAAGGACATCGTGGAGTTATTAAGCGTTAGCTTGAAATATAACCAGTACATTAACCAGATAGTTTCACGACTTCAAAATAAAAAAAACGCATGGAATTGGTCATAAATAATACAGAAAATAAGATGACAAAAATGAAGAATGCAAAAATGCTTTATAAGTTAACACTTACGTGCTGATGTGGTGACTTCCACTTGAATCGATGAGCTTGCCGAAATCGACACTGGACTGGAACTTGTCGCAGCACCTGCACTGCTAGCCACCGCACCTGAAGAAGCTGCTTGTGTTGTCCCCAACGACTGGGTTGCACTAAATACCGCTCCAGAGGTTGTCATGTCCGATGAAGATGCCGTCAAAGATTGTTGTGGAGATTGACTTGTTGATGCTGACGCCCCGAACGATGCTGGACCACTGCTTTGCAGCATTTGGCTTGTAGATGCCACCATGCTCTGAGAGCTACTTGGGCCCGTCATTATGTTGTGAGTACTAGCAGATACGCTTCCAGAGGAAGCCAGCATAATTCCAGAGCTCGCTGAAGTTCCCATGCTAGAAGACTGACTAAGCTGGTCTGATGACATTGGCATTACCACACTTGATGGCATAGCAGATGCTGACCCGCTGCTTTGCATCAGACTTGAAGAGCCCATTGAAGTTTGCATTGAAGCGGACGCCACTGGTTGGCTAGCTGACGAAATTTGATTTGAGGACATGCTCTGCACCATGGGGCTTGTACTGGTAGATGCGCTTCCAGAAGGTGGTATCGTATTTACAGAACTCAGTGACGCACCCATCATAGAGGACGTCACAGACTGGCTGTCTGGTGAATATTGATTCGATGACATGCTTTGAATCATATGGCTTGTAGATGCGCTTCCAGAATGTGGTGTCATATTTACGGTGCTCATTGACGCTCCCATCATAGAAGACGTCACAGACGAGCTATATGACGAAAATTGATACGATGACATGCTTTGAATCATCTGGTATGAAGACGCGCTTCCGGTTGATGGTATCATATTGACAGAACTCACTGAAGCTCCCGCCATGGACACAATAGACTGACCATCTGAAGAAAGTTGTGCAGATGACATGGTTTGCATCATAGGGCTTACAGACTCACTTCCAGATGTTGGTACTATATTTGGAGAGCTCATCGGAGACATCATAGACTGGTCGTGTGAAGAGAGTTGCCCTGATAACATGGTTTGTATCGAGGGACTTTCAGATGCGATTCCAGATGATGGTATCATATTTGGAGAGCTCATAGTAGACATAATAGACTGGTCATGTGAAGAAAGTTGCACTGAAAACATGGTTTGCATCGTTGGGCTTTCAGATGCGATTCCAGATGATGGTATCATATCGAGAGAGCTCACTACTGCCCCCATAGTAGAAGACACCATAGGCTGGCTATCCGTTGAGGGCTGACCCAACGACATGGTTGGCATCACCTGGCTTTCATGTGTACCAGCGTTTCCAAAAGATGACACCATATTCTGAGTGCTCATCAAAACTCCCATCATAGAAGACGGGCTTTCTGACGAAAACTGGCCTCCTGACATCGGTATTGAAGCATGCGAAGAAAAATAAGATGTTGAATCACTATTTTGCATCATTACTTGAGAGTTCATTGAGACTCCAGTCATAGATGGCATCATAGACTGTTCTGACGACATGCTCTGCAACATCGAGCTCACCGCTGCACTTCCAAAAGATACCATTACACTCTGCGAGCTCAGCGGGTCCGTCGTCATAGAAGATTGACCAACTAAAGAAAGCTGGTCTGATGACAGTGAGCCAGACGAGAAGAAAGAAGGTGATTGACTACTGATTAATGGCATACTTTGAGAGCTCATGGAACCCCCCATTACTGAGGACTGGCTGTCTGGTGACATGCTTGTTGGCATTAACTGGTCGGTAGATGCCGTTCCAGAGGCCATCACGTTTTGAGTACTCATCGAAGCCGCTGAAATTGATGGCTGACTGTCCGATGTCAACGACGACATTGAAGTAGGCGAAGATATATCAGACCCAGAAGGCGCACTATTAGTGTCCGTTGAAGAGTATGGACCGGAAGAATCCGAAGAAGAAAATGTAAAACCGACATCACTAGCGGACGAAGACACCAGTGGTGATACTGATGTGCTTTCGATTACGGCACTGGTGCTAGTATAGTTGCCAGGGATATGGAAGACTAAAATACAAATAGATAGCCACCGGACCAGCCGTATCTGAAATATACAGTGTATAAAACGGGTTTAAACATATTGGCACTTGAAAGATCATTCCATTGGGTTCCATTTTTTTTTTTTTTTTTTTTTTTTTGTTATGACGACATGCTTCAATAAGAAATTCACAAAAAATGAACTCAACAGGGATAATTGAAATGTTCGTCAAACGAATTTTTCTCTTTCTTTTTCAAGCTGTAGAGCGTTAAGTTGTTTCAAATGCCTTATTCCCATGGTGTACTTTTGTCTTCCTAAAGACTGAGAAATACTTTGATGGAGATTCTCAAATGGTGTATTTCGCGTGGCTCCTTCATGTGTTACTTTGAGTTTCAGAGATAAAAATAGGCCTATATTTGGAAAAAAACATAAAACGTGTCGCACAATACAACACTTATGTCGAAGTGATCTGTATGAGTAAGAGATTAAACGGGATGAAATCACATTATCTCAGTTACTGACACTAATGCCAAAAGTTCAAGTACAAGTATAGCCTCAGAAAAAGTTCTCCATCAACCATCATCCCTTTGACCAAAGATCTTGTATTGACCCACTGCCAATATTCCATCTGCATATATCTCTCAGATTTTGTGTCATCATCACATTTAGTAGGTTGTACATCTTTTACATCTACTTGCAGATACATATGCTAATTGCTTTGATGATAAACAGTAAATTTTATTCAAGTGTATTTCAGTTTTAGATTAAAAAAAAACGCTTTCGGTAGAATTTGCCTGTTGCTAGGCACTTATTTCATTAGTTAACAAGAGCCCTCTCTGTTGCAGATATGTTTGGACCTTTATGACGAAATTTCAGACAGTGTGATGACAGACACTGGTTTTAACTACGCTCTGAAAGCTGGGTCTACCAGTAGTCTATTACAAATTAATTGTATCGGACCCTGTGGGATTTGAGGCGATCAACAGGAAAGCGCGTTTCTCTCCAGACATTCCTTTTTTTATTTGACATAGGGGCGATTCCACACCTAGGTGCTGAGTAAAGCACATCTACCTTCTACCAGGGTGGCAGATATTATAGGGAAATCTTAAATCCTGGCAGATAATGTAATGACTGTCTGTTTATCTAAAGAAATATCTGTGAATATCTTGTGAAAAAATCAATCCTCCTCCTCTATGCCAGCAGCTACCGTGTAAGGGGCACTTTTCAAACCGCTTTTAGTTTTGCACTGTAACACCCTGAATTTCAAAGGAGACCTTAGGAATTCAACATTCTATTTTCGGTACCTTCTACCAGGACCGCAGTTTAATTATTTGCATTTTTTCCAGCGCGAGAGAGAATCGTTTCATGACTTAGCCAGAGAAATATATCTGTTAATATATAGCGGTAAATCAGTCTGTGTTCCTGGTAAAGGCTAGGCGGGATAGTTACATAACAGCAGACGAGCTGATTGGGAGTGCGCCCACAGAAACATATGCTTTAATCTTGTATACTACTTTAGAGGCCCCTTATATCAGAGGGCAGCCTTAAACGTTGGTTACGTCTATCTCACCGGTTCTCCAAGGTTTGTTTCGGACCGTGTATGATAGCTGTCACGCAACCAATAATTTCTAGGGTAATGTTTTCACTGCGGGCTTTCTCATTAGGAAATAATTTACAATTACCATGTACACATGGGGATTATTCGATGTTGAATTATTAAAAGGGACATGGTGCCAGAAAGTGATGTCGACCGGCGAAAACAAATTCAATTTTTTTTATAAAGCTCTTACAACGATAGGTAATAGGTTTATCTAAGCATATAATCTATCGGTATTGCTCACCTGGAATTTTCCGATTACAAATCGCAAAAACCACCAATGTGTTTTTAGGCTTAAAGCGGTAAATATCTCCAGCATCTTTCATTGTTTTCATAGCCCTGGTTTTGGAATACTTTAAATGATGAGCACAGATATGTGTGTATAGCAAAAACTTTATGATGATCGTAAGAAATTTTTCTTCCCCCTTTAGCAAGCCATTAATAAATACACGATGAAATGCACACAGGATGAGATGTGAAAAATTATTCCTATGGATAAAACCCTTGAATATGAAAAAACACTCGTAACTTACCATATTGAAGTTGTACATGTATAAATGCGGCACTCTCAGGTGACGGTCAGCCCCGCTAACCTTTTTTCGCTTTGCTCGATTTTTTTGTTGCGATTACTTAAATCACAAACGTTTTCCCTATTGTCTTATTTGTATATTTTCCGTAGCGATAAAAGTTTACCTTCCATTATGTTTCGTTGTCTGTGACTGTTACAACGGCTGATCACGACGGAGTAAATATGAGCTGAGGGGTCGGGTGTTACTGGTTGCTATGGCAACAACTCAGCTTTATTGGCTTGCAGTCGTAGTAACACGCCGTCGACACGCAATCGCGATGTACAATTAAGGTCCAATCCTAAGTATTAATCTTAGAAATCGATGAAAGAACTGAACGCAGAAAATAACTGGGAAGATTGCTCAAGTGTTTGAAAAAAGGACACGCACTTGAACAAAGAGTTAAACGTTTTGAAAGTAGTATTTAAGTTTGACGGCCAGAGGCTGCCCCGTGGGGTATAAGGCAATGCTTGCCAGTTGCCACCATACAAAACCACTAAAGCATGTATTCTATAACGGTCTGAAGGGCTCTTGTAAACTTCATCAAATTCATTAGCGTGGAGGGCAGCAAATAAGATAATCATTTCGCCCATGGCAGGGACTTTCTTAGGAGTGAGGTTTCTAATGACAACAATAAACCTCTGTTTGTTGGCAAGTGGTAATGTAAGAATACTGGTAGTCCACTGTACGGTTGTCAAATATTATAAGAGCGACCCTAAGTAGCATTCTTTACCTAAGTAATGTAAAGTTCGGGTAGCGGTGATGGGTCTATTATGGCTTAATCCCACATTATAAAACTTCTTTCAAATCGCGACAGAGATGAACATGATATAGTGTAAATAGTGTATTCAAAAGGCGCCCGCGGCTCACTCACATTTCTACTTGTAAAATAGTACGTCCATCCATGGAATGTACCGTCGCATTAATTGAACTGCTCCTTACGGGCGGTCACTTTGTTCGCATGTGGCTGATTAAATAAAACTTAAGCGGACGACAGGCCACTCACTGCTATTGACACACCCGTGGGTCAATGACCTTGGCCTGACGACTTTTAGTCAAATTTCAGAAGTAATTAGCTGGTTGGACACAGTCGTAACAGTCATATGTAAAAATTGCGAAGTAACAAAGTACCTGTTAACTTCATAAATTTTCTTTTACATCGACTTTTTCAAAAAGTGTATAAATTAAAATTATTTACTACATTGTCCGATTCATGAGCTGATCTTAGGTAAAGACCTAATGTAATACCGATGGGAACACGCGACCCAGAATAAAAAGGCCAAAATTGGTTTATTACTGAACTGAAAGTAGAAGGCTCAAACATTCAAATGACAATCAAATACCTCCCAAAGCAAAGAATGAAAAATTAATTTATTATTAGGTATTTTTACCCAGATGACTTAAGAAACCAAGAAAATAAATTAAAAGCAATAAATCAAAAATTAATTTAGCTACAGTACAAATACAAATGGATAACCAACTGGAATTTAAATGACGCGCTGTAAAACACGTATAATTTCTTCAAACCTGCAAAAGGTTGTTTTTCTTTAATTAGTTAGGTAACAAATCGCTGAGTATTGTAGTAGAAGGTACAATTGTTTCTTAACGTGCATAAAATGTTAACGAATTAAAAAGTATTAAATAATATAATGAATCATCTGACACACTTTTAAGTGTTATCTTCACATCTCTTCAAGAAATGTTGTCAATGATCTAAAATAATTTAATTCCTCTGAATTGTTTGAAACACGCTTACGACGCTGCTCACAAGCCCAAATGGCTTACAATAATCCTTTGTGTTCACTTCATCATAAACAGGACCAATAATATTTGAGGCTTTTAAATAGAGATGAAACCAGGTTAACAACTCGAGTCTCTTGACAAGGCATTTTGAAACGAAAAATTCAGTGAGAGCTGTTGTAATCAAAATGAGAAGTTGTGTCCTAATCCAGGCGTTCAGCGAACAACGCCGCAACTTCAGCGTCATTAAGAGTTCTTGCGATGATTTTAATCTGCAATGAAAAGAGAGTACAATGAAAGAGTTAATTCAAAGACTGTATAATTAATACTGAACTCGTTATGCATATTAAACTGAGAGTGCAAAAGACAAACATTTCATGGTTTGGCGACGTAGCTTTTATCCCTGTGTACAGTACATGTATATATATATATTGACCTACAAGTATGGGTTTCATTTCTGCAGGCGTGGGTTTTTTATTACTTCACGCCGAAAGCCCACCTTAAATTTTTTATTAACTGGACACGCTACTAATCATTTCACCCTAAAGCAATGGATATACTTTTTAAAGACATATGCACTTACTTCATCCATGTAACCAACAAAGTTGCTATCTTCGCACAAGAAGTCACGTCCGAAAATAAGCGGCGTGTTGGTCTTTTTGATTGCACCTAAAATAAAAAAAATAATAATGTAATTATAGAAATTGTGAGCAAATACATGGAAAACATCGATAATTTTCAAATGCTGTGACGATGGAGCTCATGGCAAATAAATTTCAAAATGAATGAAGAATAGGTGTGACAGCTTAGTTAACGAAAGGTAAAATAATCCAATGTGAAAAACGTTGATACTATTGTGGGAAAGATACAGAGTAAATTGTAAACAGAGAGAGAGAGACAGAGGGGGTGGGAAGGATTGCAGTGAAAGGAGCGAATGATTAAGTATAAAAAGAGAGGCAGAACGAAAGAGAAGGCAAATTGAAAAAAAAACACGAGTGAAAGAAAGATTTACCATATGCCTGAACAGCAGGTGTCTGCATTACGCCGTCCATGTAGTAGCGGATATAGGCGCCGTCATAGGTCATCACTGCATGGTGCCACACGTCGAGCGAAGCCTGCGAAATGGAAAAGGTGCGGTGAGAAAAAGGCTTTACATTAAAGTGTATTGAGAAAGCGTATTAATCTCTTTCCACCTGCGACTATTAGTACAATGGCTACATTGTAATTGCCTGCCTTTCATCATTTTCATTAGTGCCAAGTCTTGTTCTGATCTTGAGGTAATATAAAACCACCCATTCAAGGATCGATAAAGAAGAAATGGGTCAAATTTGCATTAATCAGTAAGAGTATATCTCCACTTAATTCTTTTTTGAACTGTTACTTATAACTCTATTGATAATAATAACAATAATTATAATTATAATAATAATTGTGATATAATCTTAATTTTTTGCTTCGTTTATATTAAAACGAGTGTCTTGTTACGCCTTACCAGGAGGTAATGAAGATTAATTTGATCTTGATATGAAAATTCAAGATGAATAGTGTGCAGGTAAGATGGGGATTAATTTGTTTCTACGGCTGCATGCAAAATGCTACAGGTTATTTTTAACCAAAATAAACCTTACTGAGACGTGCTGGTACGCCAAAGTGTAGTTCTTGGTGTAAGTAACAAGGCCTGCGCCAGTGGCACCCGATGCGTCTTCTTCGGTTCGGACATCAATTGTACCAGGAACGAAACAATCCCCATTGCTGACCAGACTGCGGCGAACAAGACCGGAATCTGTCTGTCTAAACCACAGACTGATAGTAAAATAGGTGCCAAACTCGTGGGCAGTGAATCGTGGGATTTCGGCATGGCCTTTGCCATTGAAGTACGCAGCGCCCTGGCCACATTGAGTTTTGATACCGCCAGTCGTAGAAATAGACAGGCCGAGGGAGTCGAGCCATGTTCTTTCTTGTGCTTCGCTGAAGTCCTTGTCAAAGGTGAAGCAAGCGAGGTATTCTTCTCCTGAAATAATGAAAATGGGGGATTGTACATATGTCCAGGTCAGATTTCATAATCATCATCATCATCCTCATCACAATCTCTCTCTCTCTGTCTCTCTCTCTCTCTCTCTCTCAGACTATCAGAAACAATCACTAGATAATAATCTATATCTATTTTATATAAATGCCCTTCAAAAAATACCTAAAACTCGACAGAAAACCCGCGTGCTTACACACAAGAAAATAAGTTACAGGAAATTTCTACAGCACCTCATAATTATTTCAGAAATCAGTACACTCACCGACACACTGTCGCGCACAGACGTTGTCAACTTTTCGGACACATTCACAGAGGTCAATGTTGAACACGTGTCCCTGATGACACTCAAATGGAATGATGCTACCATGCCAGTAGAATGAATACTTGTGGTCATAAGTGGGATGGCTCCATTTTTTCCAGCCAGCGGCGGACACACACTGAACTGAGATAGAAAAATGCACAGGAGTGATTAATTCCCATTTTAAATGGAGTCCTAGTTCTTTTTCAAAAGGTCTGTCATCTAATTTCGTAAATAATAAACAGAGTTAATTTTTTTCGCTTGCAAGGCAATTCTATTGCCCTGTAAAATGCAACAGCACGACTTCCTAAAATTTTCACTAAAGAACGGAATTCATTATTTCCAACGCGTTTATTAAACAAATTCAAATACTCTTAACTTTAAACAATGATCCGTTTATCTTTTAAAAGACATACATAAAAGACCTACTCAGAATATGTATGCTTACCCCCAAGATCAGGATTGGGTGGCTCGACTGAGCACGTGGATGAACAGAGAGCAGAGGCCGAGCAACTGAACGTGTCTGGGTCATATCCCTGGCCAGGGGGACAGCAGTGGGGGATCCACTTGTTGTTACTGCATTCGTAGTATTTGGCACAGTTCGCGGAGTCGTACTCGAAGCCGCCGGGACATGGGTCTGCATGAGTAGAAATGGTATTTCAATTTTATAGTTATGGTAAGGAGAAATAAAAATTGAAATGTTATACATGGTATTAATCAACTGGTTAAAAAAAGATGAAAGACAAATAAATAGAAAGACAAAAAAATAAATAAAAAAGTAATAATTTAAAAAAATAAAAAATTAAAAAACTAGGATGAAATAAATGAAAAAATGTGCCTTTTCTATTCCAGAAATTATAAAACATAGATCTATGAAATCAAAATATATGTCCTCTCACCAATGTTGTCGCAGTTTGGTGGGCCTGGCTGTCGCACGTATCTACACTTCGCCTCTTCGCAAAACACGCACGTGAGCTTCTCCTGGTCCCAGAACAATCCTCGTGGGCAACGCTTGTGGTAAGAAACCGTTTTGCCACCGATTCTGTAGCAGTGGTAGAATTTAGAGCAGTCTTCAGGATCCCAGTAATGACCCGGTCCGTTACGACGGTCAATGCACATGTCACAGTAACTCACTGAATGATGAGGAAATGATGACATTTTAAAACACGTTATCTTGAAGCGTATTTGTCTTGTGCTGTCTTTGTTTTTACGTGTATCTTAATTTGAAGGAAGTGTATTACTAGTTCGTATTCTAAACAGAATTATTCCACCTTTCCTGGAAATTATTGTGTTCTTTATTCTATTTTGAAAAACCACTAGTATTGATTTCTTAGGTGTTCTATGTAATATCGAGGATGTAACGTTATAATACGATATTTTTTAGATTGATCACTGCATTATGTTGTAATCATCTCATCACTTTAGGATTACTATTGAAAATTCATGTGGATTGCTAACAATCTGTTAATAAAAATACTGCTGTAAAATTAACCCTGTTGTAATAATATAATATAATATAATATAATATAATATAATATAATATAATATAATATACGTGTACCATCACCTATCAAGCTATACACAGTTAGTGTTTGTTTCCCCCACGGCCTCGTACATCATCTGTTATCTTAATGGTTAGATAGCGTGCAACTGTTCCTGTCAGGTTAAAAAAATGAAACAAAGCCGGCTTAATATTTCCAGATATGAGATATTACGTAAATCCAATACGTAAAAAGTTAGAAGGTCGTTTGGTTAATAAAAAAAAGACCATATATGGAGCGGAAATGTAACATTAAACATTCTTTCCGGTGCATGTATCCTGAAAATTGAACAAAGAGTTAATTCGCCTTTCAAAACTACACCATGATGCTCTTTGGCATCATACGTTAACATGGCGTCCTTGGTTAAGGTGAAACTCTGAAATTAGTCATAGTGAGAAATGAAACCGATCCAAGGACAAGGGTCATACGTGCCACCTTGGGGCATCTGTCAGGAAGAAACTAGATACACTGAACAAGATCAATGAGATGAAGGAGTCACAGAGGACTCAGACTGAACATTGCGTTAAACCATTCGTCCGTTGTGTCTTGCACACATACCGCACTCGTGGCTCTTACGTATAGCTTTTTGAATACAAGGCATTGGTACAAGAACCAAAGTGGTATGTAGATATTACCCCCTGATAACAGGAGTTTCTAACATTTCCCTCTGGCCCTGGTAGTAGGTTGTAGGTTGGCAGGTTGGCAAAAAAAGACTCTGTAAAAGCACTGGGAATCACATTTTCTGGGTGATACATATCAAATCTACGTTGTTGGTTCACAAAAACTAAGAGGGATAGAAGCTAGTTGGTTTGAATGGCTGGTTTTAAAAAGCGTTCGGGGTGCTTTCTATGACGGTGTATATTGGTAATTTTGATTAAACTACAAATTCTTCAGATAGGGTTTCAGACAAAGTAGATCCCCCTGTAACGTCACCGTTCGGGGGGGGGGGGAGGTTCTTTTTTGGCAGGAGTAGGTTTGGGGTTAATTAAAATCTCTTACCTTCTGACCCTGTTGTAATAATTGTTATGTTCTCGTTTGCATCTTCTTGGCCTAGCATTACCAAAATATCGTTTAAGCATATGATCCAGATTTTTTTCAATTTATTTAAATTAGAGTGAAATCACATATCATTAAACTTCACTTACGAGAATAATATTCGACCAGCATTGCAAACGAAAATGATATAATAATATCTAAATATGATAAAGACATTAGATTGTTTTAACAATTTTAAACATTCCAATGGCGTCTCACAGCACAATCACACCACTCGTTACATATTTTCACATATTTCTCATTCACAGCATATTTGCAGCATACACTAAGATGTCAGCAATGAACGCTAAGTTATCTTTGTCGCTTGTTAACGTTACGATTGGTAAGCGTATAGGCCTACGAATCGAATCAGTCCAATCTGAAAAATTTAAAATCAAGCTTTTATCATTTCCACCAAAACATGGCAAAACATACATGATAAAAACAATGTTTTATGCAGTAAGAACTAATGAAATCGTTACGGTTAGTAAAAGACCTAGCCAAAACCAATGTACAACTGGTTCTCACATGCAATTACCAATTAAATATCCAGGCCATATAAAATGCATCATAAACTTATTTCAAATCTGTTATCTCGATATTGATATAGAAACCAACAGCCTTAACAGATAATCGAAATGACCAAACCCCACCATTGCCATACCCTTTAAAACATGCTTTCACATTACTACCACGATCACATTATGTTATTTCATACAAAGAACATTTTTACGAACCAGCGTCGCAAGACTGAGAGTTGCATGTGCTCTGTTCTTCAGTTGGTCCATCACAGAGATCTCTGCCTCCCACAGATGGCGTTGGACAAGTGCAAGTGCGAGTTCTGGATCTGATTCCGCCATTACACGTGGCACTGCATGTCGTCCAAGCGCTCCAGTCAGACCAGCACTCTGAAACGATTTTTGAATTACCAAGATTACACAATCCAGTATCATAATGCTAATGGTCACTGTTAAATGACAGCCATTATTTAAATCATACTTTCATGGGTTTTAAGTTTGTAGTGTCTAAACAAACCTTGGAGTTTATTTATTCATTTATTTAAATTTTAAAATTATTGATCATACTTTTGTTGTAATCTCCACAATCCACGGCGTTGCAAGAGTTATCAACTTGCATGAAGTCTGCATCAGAACACTGGCGTCCACCACACTTTGCCTCATAGCAGAGTCTGCTTCTGGATCTGCTGCCGCCTCCACACGTGGCGGAACACGGCGTCCAGGCCTCCCAGGCGCCACACGTGCAGTCCTCTGAATCAGAAAATTAAAGATGGTGTATAATGTGTTTTTATATGCCACCTTTCCCCGCTTGTTTAAATCTGTACAAAAATGACTCTGTTATTTTAGAAGTAGTACCAGAGATATTAATAATATTATTTTTTGGTAAATATGACTAATCGGATTGGAAAATAACAGTTCAGAACTGTTTTATTCTTCTGCAACGGCATATTTGAAGACTAATTCATATGAAAGTACGACAAGAACATTTCACATCTCAGCAATACAAATGAAAATAAAACATACGAGGACAGCATCCCGAATTGCATGCTCTTGATTCAGAATAGTCCGATGCACCACAAAGGCGTCCGCCGTTCGTTCCGTCCTGACAGCTTCTTGATCTAGCTTGTATTCCGCCACCGCACGATACGCTACATGTGGACCACTGGCTCCATGCTTCACATGTACATGGCACTAGAGAAAGATAATGGTGAGGTTATAAAAATGCGTTACTTTATAGAGTGCACGAGCACTTGTTTACTATTTCATGATTTTAGCCGATTTTCTTTTTTGTTGTTGTGTTTGTAAGTAACATGATAAAAATACGTAATTAATCATCTACATGTAATTGAGGGTCCTATAATCCTGGCAACCTTGCCATTTTAAAATAATTAAACGTGTATCCACATGTTTGTCTCAAAAATAACAATAATGATAATAAATAAGCGCTTTGTATTGTTTGGTGTCTCAAATTCTCGTTATATTTCATTTATCTTCGATTAGTCTTTCACTCTTCAATAAGCTGTATCGTGTAAAACTATAGACTCACCAGCGCATGGGACGTTATTGACGCAGGACCTTTCTTGTTTATAGTCGGTTGGTAGACAAAGTTTTCCTCCATACAACCCATCTTGACAAGAACGTGTTCTGGTTTCAACGCCGCCTGGACCGCAAGAAGCGCTGCATTTGGACCATGGAGTCCAGTCGTTACAGGTACAATCAACTGGAGAAAAAATGATAGAGAAACCATTGGATTTTACGTTCACTCACCATCTATGTTATTTCCCATGATTGTTTTCTTTTGTAATGTTTTCATTAAAAACTGTCGAGATCTTTCGACGCCTTTATCAATCATATAAAATGACGATCCAAATAAATGGAGATTTCGAGCGATGAAAGAATCGACCTGAAAGTTTTGCCCATGGTATATTATATTATTTCTTAACAATATTTGTGCCTCCAAGCTACATTTGCGGATTCCGTAATTTCGCAAGGTACATGTTATTAAATGATCTCTCAAAAATGGTCTAATGTAATAAATGTTCTATAATCACAAAACTTACTAGCACAGGGCACGGTGTTCAGGCAAACCCTGGTTTCCTTGTAGTCGCTAGGCAGACAAAGTTTACCACCGTACAGACCATCCTGGCACGTACGGGTTCTAGTTTCTACACCGCCTGGCCCACAGGAGGCGCTGCAGGTCGACCACGGCGCCCAATCGTTACATGTACAGTCAACTGAAAAAGAGTGAAATAATGTTTTAAAGTTTACAGTAATTAAGTCACTGTTGTACACAGTATTGGGTCGACCCTCCTGACTTTGATCTACAGTTTTCAAAACCCAAAGTTACCTTCTTCTAGTTTTTATTTTAATTCAATTGTGTTTCCCGTTCAATAAGCTTGTTTTTTTTCAATCTGGTATACATGTAAACTTGTACGTGTATCTTTATAGGCCTAAAGACAATTAAAACCCAGCAGCGCTGGCGGTTTCCACTCACCAGCACATGGGACGTTATTGACACAAGTTCTCTCTTGTTTATAGTCAGTTGGTACGCAAAGTCTTCCTCCATGCAATCCGTCTTGACAAGAGCGGGTTCTAGTTTCTACGCCGCCTGGACCACAAGAGGCGCTACAAGTCGACCACGGAGTCCAATCACCACACTTACAGTCAACTGAAATTTTGACAAAAGAAACCGTCAGTCTTCGTTCCTGTTAAATGGCAACATTCCATGTGGTCATAAGGCCTACTGGTACAATATTCCCTTCCTTCCTTCGGTACTTGTTGTAAAATGCTGCAGGTTATTATAGACCTTACCTGCGTATGACCATTTGCATTTCTGAATTAAAGATCATGGGCACTACACGATATAATACACTGTTTCACAGACGCTCTTTTTACTCACCAGCGCATGGGACGCTAAGGATGCAGGCTCTTTCTTCTTTATAGTCAGTTGGTAGGCAAAGTCTACCCCCATAGAGTCCATCTTGACAAGAACGCGTTCTGGTTACTACGCCACCGGGTCCACAAGAAACGCTGCACTTAGACCATGGAGCCCAATCACCGCACTTACAGTCAACTGAAAATATTACAAAAAACTTTCAGTGTTCGCTCCTTATCAAATGACAACATTCAATATTGCCCTATAAACCTACTGGTACAGTACTCGATTGCATCTCTGACCGCTTCTACTCACCAGCACATGGGACGTTATTGACGCAGGCTCTCTCTTGTTTATAGTCGGTTGGTAGACAGAGTTTTCCTCCATACAATCCGTCTTGACAAGAACGCGTTCTGGTTTCTACGCCGCCTGGTCCGCAAGAAGCGCTGCATTTGGACCATGGAGTCCAATCACCGCACTTACAGTCAACTGAAAATATGGCCAAAGAAATTGTCACTGTACGCTCTTGTTTAATGACAACATTATGTATGGCCATATAGGCCTTCTGGTGCAATACTCGTCCCTTCTCGCCCTAGTTGTAAAACAGTGTACATACTCCACCTTCGTATGACTATTAACATTTCTGATTTTTGAAAAAAGGGTATTTAGTGATATAATATATCATTTAGGATATGATCTTTTAACTCACCAGCGCATGGGACGTTATTGACGCAGGCTCTCTGTTCTTTATAGTCAGTTGGTAGGCAAAGTCTTCCCCCATAAAGTCCATCTTGACAAGAGCGCGTTCTGGTTTCTACACCTCCTGGTCCGCAAGAAGCGCTGCACTTAGACCATGGGGTCCAGTCGTTACAGGTACAGTCAACTAGAAAAAAATTAATTAAATAAATAGAAAATTGTTTCCGTTAGTCATTTCAGTTAAAATTCAATTTTCATCTTTCCATTTAAATATTTATAAAGATTTTAATGCGATAAATTGTTGTAACTGGACAAGGAATAAAGCTGAATTTTAAAGGGTTTCTAAAAGCAGAGTCTGACTTCGTTCTAGCCCAGATCCCAAGGCTTACATGTACTTAACTGTAACTTCTAAATAAAAATGTTAGCATCATATCAATTTAATACTGCTACATTTTGAGGTCCAGATCATTAAAATGATAATATCACACATACTGGCACAAGGGACGTTGTTGACACATTCTCTGGTTTGCTTGTAATCACTTGGCTGGCACTGTCTTCCTCCGAACGCTCCTCCTTGGCATGTGCGAGTTCTGGTCTCTACACCGCCTGGCCCACAGGAGGCGCTGCAGGTCGACCACGGTGCCCAGTCGTTACATGTACAGTCAACTTGAAAATAAAAAAGATAATCGATCTCGACGTAAATAAAACATTTAAATAGGTTCAAAAAGGAAAATACGCCGTGGTATTTTAAGATTAAGGGATATGTACCAGGTCATCACCCCCAATATACATGTATTGTGATATTTGTACACTGGCTGTAAAATAATTTCACCCAAAGCTGCTACACGTAGAATACATTTCTATTAGGAATTAGATAAGGATCTACCACCAACAAATACGGCTGTAAAACTGTAAAACTGTTTGTTATAGAGCTTAATGATATAAATAAGGGGAATAAATAAAGTAAAACACCTGTCACATGTCAAAATCAACCGCTTACCTGGACAAGGCACGTTGTTAATACAGGCTCTGGACTCTTCATAATCCGAGGCCTGACAAAGCCTGCCGCCGTACTGGCCGTCTGTGCATGAGCGAGTTCTTAGCTGTACGCCTCCTGGGCCGCAGGAGGCACTGCAGGCGTTCCACGGGTTCCAATCGCCACATTTGCAGTCAACTGTGAAGTTTTTAAAAATGTTTTAATTCAAAACTTTTTATTATTTTCGGACGTGCGTAATATATGGATTAATGTATGTATCTCAAACTGTATACGTAATATATGGATTAATGTATGTATCTCAAACTGCATACGTATATCACAGCGCTGGCTTTATTTTTGTTCCAAAGAATCGATATATTTATGGTATTTAATATGGCAAAAAGTTAATATTAATAAATATTATTCAGTCTTGATCATATATATATATATATATATATATATATATATATATATATATATATATATATATATATATATATATAGAAACTAACTCAATAAAAAAGATACTCTTAAATGTCGATTGAAATTTTCACACATACATTTTATTATGACGCAATTTGATACTCGCTAAATACGAAAGTCAGTAATATGCCATAACAGTTATGCTATGCTCAATACAGGCGTCCCCTATATAAAAATATGGGAAATATTTTATAATGAATAACAATCTTTTCTTTAAACCCCCTGTACCGAGAACATTAAACGCGCTCAATTTTTAACAAAACCTATACCCAGGGACCTACAGGCGGTGATAAAGACACGGTAGCTGCCATGTTGGTAAATAAATATTAATTTATGTTTTACATTTTGCACAAACATTGCATATATAAGGGATAGGGAGTTGCCATAGTAGCAGGGTGTGGATTAGCACAAAGGATGCATTACACGTAAACTGTACCAATATTCTTGGTTCCCACCCACCTACCTGGACATACTCTGGTATTACAAACATCCGTTTGTTGATAGTCACTGGAAACGCATGGCCTGCCGCCATACTGACCTTCCGTGCACGTGCGTGATCTTACCCGCAGCCCTCCCCCACAAGACACGGAACACTGAGACCAGGAAGCCCAAATGCCACATGTACACGGGACTGTGGGGTGAAAACAACAAGACAAACACAAAGAAGTTTAGGACACAAGGAAAACGACAAGGAGCTAGTGTCTAAATTCTGGGCTTCCGCCAACACGACTAATGGTACCAGTAGTTTAAGTCAAATGTGAGCTTGTACCAATACCACTGCTGGTAACATAAGTCGTTGGCAGAGATTAAACTATCTCACAGAATTTAGACCTAAATAAGACAGTAAGAATATAACCAAAACGAAGACGGGTCTTTTCTTACAATGGCACAATTAACAATTAAAGTGCACGAACACAGTGATGTATATACGGGTAAAAACGACAAAGTGCAGACATTTGAAAGTGGACAAAAAAATGGAAATAACACGCACAAATGCAATATTATAGAAACGCCTCATTTAACGAACGATAAAAAAGGAAAAAGGGCAAATAAATACGTAAATATACAATACCCACCGGGACATGGAAACCTGCCGCACGGCTGCGTAATCTGATAATCACTAGGGATGCAGGTATCTCCCGTGCAGACACGCGTTTTAGTACGTGTACCGCCCACGCCACAAGACATGGAACACTGAGTCCACGAACTCCATACACCACAAGTACAGGGGACTGTAAAATGTAAACAGTTGGACTACCTTTTACTGAACAGACAGAGGAACAAAACCCATTCACAAAAGTTCAGGTAAAAATAACGGGGACAAGAAACATCACGGATACAGGTTTGTTTGGCAATGTTCCTGTTTAGTAGTTAACAGTTGAACATGACGATTAGTGAACCCGTAGGTTTACAAAGAGATTGACACGGTCATAAGAACTTATAGCAAGCATGAACAAGAACAGAAAAAAATGGTAACACTGGAACACAGTTAACGCACACTAGTAACAATGCACAGAGCAATAATAGAAAGCGTGGGAGTCCTTTTTTATATAAAAAGCAATAAACTGTCACTGTGTATCATGTTCATGCATTAGGCCTACTTACCCGCACAACTTTGAGAATTGCACAGTCTCGTCTCCTGGTAGTCTTCTATCGTGCATTTTCGTCCTCCGAAAATGCCGTCGGTGCAAGAACGCCTTCGAGTCTGTTCTCCTCCACCACAAGATGCACTACACTGTTCCCACTCACCCCATTCTTGACAACTACAGCCAACTAGTACCAAAAGTACGGGACAATGAGACACAGTACAATATGTCACACGCAAAAGTTTGAACACAGTATTTTAAATTAATCCCATGAGGACCATGGAGAAGGTAAATTTTCTATTTACCATGCTTTTATCCTCGAGAAATAAAGTTTACCTACTACTACTACAACATACATGTATAATTCCACTTTGAACGTACGGAAAGACATTGCTACCTATACAATGTACCATGTATGCACATGTTTGTAATATAAAAACATATTTAAAAAAGTTCTCAGTAGTATAAAAACTACCAGCACTTGAATGATGCCTCAGGTCTTATTGTTCAAAAGTCAAAACTGTAAAAATGGTGGGATGAAATGATATGAAAAAATGATAAAAAGAAATGTATAATAAGTTAAAATATCAATAAAGATAACACATGCAAATGCAATTTTCCAATACATGAAAATTTTGAACAATGAAAAAGTGGGTGCATATTGAATACAATAAGAGAATGTGACACAAGAGATAATAATTTTCATGCATATATAAAAACATAATGTATAAGAAGCAAAAAAAGCATCCATTCAGGACAGAGCGGTGGACTGCAGCTTGTGAACTGTTGGGCTTATAAATGCGTATTCCCATCGTCTTTTAAACTTAGTTTTCAAACAAATATAACAAGATAGGTTTAAAAGGCAAGCCCGAATTCTTTTCACCCCCAGACTGGCTTTACAAGAAAAAATAGAACAAAGAAAAATTACAAATCGTTCGGAAAAGGAAATTAATTCAGCTTAGTAATATAACAACGCTTTTAGCACCAGAATTTTTATGGGAAGGGGGTGGGGGCAAAATATCAAGAATATATCAAGAATCAAGAGCCCATGACTTAACTATACATATACCTGGGCATCCGTATACATTGCATAATCTGTTTTCCTGATAATCAGATGGCGTGCACGGCCTTCCACCGTTGATTCCGTCAGTGCACGAGCGTTTTCGCACCTGCTGGCCTCCTCCACAGGTGGCGCTACAAGTGCCCCATGCTGCCCATGTTTCACACTGACATGGAACTGTATAGTATGTATATACACTGTATATATGGTGCATGTGCACGTACATGTTTGATGTAGGGGCATTTCAATCGAACACAATTGGCCTATTTCTGAAGAATTTTTCATTTCATTTTATCAAAATAAGCGAGCCTATGCTATGGAAACAAAATCTATACTAGTACATGGAAATAGCGTGCCCCAGTACCAAAAAAGAACAAAAAGATACCATGCTTAGAAAATAAAGAAACGCACATATACAATTAAGAAAGTATTTTCAAAAGCTTTATATATATATATATATATATATATATATATATATATATATATATATATATATCCACTGATATAACTTTTCTCAAACAATATGTATACTGAATATACGAATACACACCATGCAACGTACTGGTAGAGTACAATAAAGTATATAAACATTACTTCACACAATTTACATGCAAGTCAAAAAGGCACTCAATCGATATATGCACAATTTGCTAACATAGAATCCGTATAGTACAGAACTTACTTGGACAGCCATATGAATTACATATCTCAGTCTGTTCGTAATCACTCCTCACACACTGCCGGCCACCATACAGGCCGTCCGTGCATGACCTTGACCGCGTCCTTGACCCGCCACCGCAGGACACAGAACACTGAGACCAAACACCCCAGGTCTCCTCACACGTACACGGTACTGAACAAAAACAATAAATGGTTATTCTTAGTGACAAAATTTGTTTCGAACTTTAAAAAATTCACATGTGAATGTCCATAGAAAAATACTAGTTTAAAATGGGTTAATTCAATTTTCATGACGACGACAGACAGATGGATGTTAAACGAAAACTTTTGTCAGTACACAAAAAGGTCCAGTACACTATATTACTATTCAACCCTGAATTAACAGTTAATTAGATAAGAAACAAGTTGCCATATTTAAAACTTTTTTGCGAAGAAAAACATTAAAACTTCACCACAAATCATTTCACAGTATATCAGATAGACCCAATCTGATAACGTCTAGGCCGTTATAAGATTCGGTCTATCTGAGTCTCGTGTGAACGGGCCCTCACACCTACTGGGACACTCCTGAACGTAACACGGTTGGCTCATTTCGTAATCAGTCGCTAGGCAACCGTTTCCTGTGCAACTTCGTATCCTGGTCTGAAAACCGCCACTACCGCAGGTGGCCGAACACTGGCCCCAAGCTGACCATGTGTCACAGACGCAGGGTGCTGGTAAAGAATGACGGAAAAGACATCTACCAATCTACATTATCCTGTAGTATATCTACGTCACAAGAAAACCCCATTTGGAACATCTTTTTAATAGTTTTGTCCACCAAATTAAAATTCCAAAAAATTTAAAAAATTCCACTTTTCTTGTGGAGGGGTTAGGCATCATGGGTTGAATTACTAAATCTGAAGTTACAAAAACTCCTGGTTCCAAATAGTATCTTCTTTCCACAGACATTGTCACCTATGTTGTTATTTCTACCAACTACAGTTACCAAATTATTAGAAACCCGGTGGATTCCCTTCACAAAAAATATTAGTAGTAGAGAATAGACAACAACTGATCTAGCTTTTATGGAGTTCTTGGGAATATGTGTGCAAAAAAGAATAGAAATATTGTAAGATCTATATCCCTACCTTTGTTGGCATGCAAAAAGAAATAAATGCTTACCTTTTTTCACATTAAATTTTGTCCTCAAGATCCCGTCATTTCTTCTCTCTCAGTCAGCCATGCAGACCTAGTATGTATCAGCAAACATGCCATACGCATGCAACATATTAATGAGGCATATATGCCAATACGTTTGCTAGCGTGCCTAAATATAGTAAATGTTAGCGACAAAGACAACATCAGTAGCAAAATAAGACATTAACAGACATCTCGTGCACCACACACAGACACACAAGCAATCAACACCACTTCGCATCACACTATCAACAGCCGCCATCATTTGGAACTGCAGTGCATTCTGTTAGCTGCAGCACGGTAGCGCAATGGGCTACTGTGAACATTACGTTGGGTTATGTGACAACCCTCGAAATAAAGTGGCAGCACTGCAGCTTGTGAACGTCAAGACTGAAGCTTACATATTGGCAGTTGACAGGCCTCTTGCTGGTATCTGTCGCTGTCCGTGCACATTCGTCCGCCGTGCATCCCCTCTGTGCAGTGTCTGGTTCTGTTGCGAACGCCGTTGCCGCACCTGGCGCTGCAGTCGCCCCAGTTGTCAGCCCACTCTTCACACGTACAGTCAACTGATGCGGACAAAACGAATACAAGACATAAACAAAGACATCAACTGTGAACCCATGCAGAAGACAATTTACCAACAAATAACATAAAAACATTATAATATTGAACAATATTCACGACACAATAGGTAGAGAGACTAGAGAGATACATTCAATAAACATAAAAAATGCGACAACACAAATAAAATTATTCTGCTACATGCAGTATATTTTGACAGATAAAACAGAAACATTGATGGACATACAGGCTGTGGCTGCAACATGCACTTTGTAACAATGGTATAGACAGAGAATATACGAGCCATGCTCATGCACATTTATGATACACATAATACATGCATCCTACCTGTCAAATTCTGCAGCATTCTCAATTGCAAGTAACTTTTTATACTCACCTGATTACTCTACTTAAGAATCTATTCTAAATGCTTCCATCTAGAGGTCAGTATTTTCTCATCCCTGCCAACAACTCTTAATAAGGGTCTTTATAATCTTGATACCGATTTCTTTAATGGACCACTAGTCTCTAAACTGCCTCTATAATACTTAAACCGCCGGGTTAACTGGGTTCAACTATTTCTTACCCAGGTTAATAATTATTGAATCACTTACCTGGACATTCGTGTGTGTTGCATGGTTTTAATTCAAAGCATGGTCCCTCACAATCTTTGCCTCCATTAAGAGGAGCGGGGTTGTTGCAGAATCGTTGACGAACTGTTTCACCGCCGCCGCAAGTTTTTGAACAGCACATCCAGTCCGTCCATTCGCTCCAGCCTCCGTCAACTGAAAGTATGATGTAACAAACCCAATAATTCAAAAGAAAATCTAAAACGGACGTTGGATAGAGGATTAATTAATTTATTTAAGAATTCATTTATATATATATTTATTTTATTTATTTATTTATTTATTTTTGCCACCAATCTGTTCATTCACCTAATCGCTCGGATCGCTTCTTCATTCGTTTATTAAAAAAAAAAGCAATTGCACTGTGATTAAGAAGCTTGTGTTTCACCTTCTGAGGTGGTGATAAAGAATAATAGGTGCCCCTACCATCTTGATGGAGTGGCAGCAGGCACCTTTACATTATCTGAGGAGTTCATTAAAGCAATGATGGGATAGGAAGGTGAGACATATAACAACCTGATTCAGGAAATATCCGACCAATAGATGGCAGCCTTAGAAAATGTCCTCGAGAAACACAATGTTGCTATGCCACGACACGCGTTTCCCAATACAGAAAGTGTCTTGAAATTTACTTTTCGTGTCTTTTTCGCATCTGTTAATCATTAATCAACTGAGTCATCTGGCGGCACGTGTCATTCATACGTTAAAGCAACAAGGTAACTTACAGAGATGATGTAAAATGGGGTCATTGCATGGGCCGAATAAATACTGTAATATGCGCAATGCTTGTATTTTGGTAGAATATTCGCCAACAAACTATAAATATGTTGGTATTATTTGTATGAAGAAGATGCCCTCATAAGAGACCAGTTATCAAGAACATCTCATTGTGATGTAGTTGAAATAAAACAGTTAAAAGTGTCGCAAATAAGGGTACATTTTCGTTAAATTATATATAGGTCTTTATTGGTAGACGACTTCATTCTATCAAACAAAAAACATTTTTTTTTTAAACTTCAAACAGCAGCGGCTTGTCCAATTGGACATTTTACTTCTACAAAAGAATTAATTACACAAAATACACCCAAGGAAGTAAAACCAAGACGAATGACACAAAGACAAGATTCTCCAAGCGGTCGTTATTTATCCTGACAGTCCGCCCGGCCATCCCTATACATTCACCCTGACTCAGCTGAGAAACACCACTCATGTTTCAACTCAAATGGAAGGAAACATGGACGTCTTGAAAACCAAAACTCATAACTACCATCCAAATTACGTAATCTTAAAAACTCCCATCATTGTGCAACCAAATTTTGCAACTTAGACACTCACAGCAATGAATTTCCAAATAAGTTTCGTTTCTCATTTTGGAGTACTGCGCGTCGGTCCCGAGACCTTGATTCCTCACCCGTAAACATCAATCAATGACCAACATGTATCTTTATCACTGGTCAGATAAACTGGTAGCCTGAGTTCAAAATGACTGTCTGAATTATATGGAATAAAATTTAGTAATGGTATTACTTTATTAAATTTTGCTAACAGAAGTATGATAAGGCATCGTCTAAAAGATTATATACGTGCATGTAGTAGCAATGGTATGAATATTCAAAAGCAACAGGCTGACAAGCGATTAAGGAACGCGAGTGAAGAAAGGGCGAAAAACAAGTTTGGTGAACATAGTAAGCCATTGATACCAGCACATAAAACAGATTATTTCAGGACTGATCCAAAAGTATAAAACTAATGAATACTAAAGAGAGAAAGAGAGAGGGAGTGGGAGAGGGAGGGAAAGAGAGAGAGAGAGAGAGAGACGTAGGGAAAGAGAGAGGGAGGAAGAGAGAGAGAGAGAGAGAGCAATGTGGTATAGAAAATTAATGAGAAAATCCATTGATAATCTGCCTTTCAGTAGGGACAAAGCTGAATTCGCAGCGCGTGCTTTCATCTACCACATTGCGGCTACATTTGAGATGGTCAGACACGATATCATCTACCAAAATTTATGGTTTCATGTTTGACAAGACCACCAAACTTCCAGTAACAAGAAGTTAACGTGATGGTTTATATAAAGACGACAAGATGTGAAGCAGGCGATTGTTCTTACGCGTGTATGTATCTGTAGAGCCTTTGAACAAATAACATTTCCTTTTGTGCTGCTTTTCTGTTTGTTGGATTTAGTTTATCCATTTCCTTGAAAGATAGGGTCGCTTTTGACGACAAAAGGATGTATTTAGAAATGAATCTAAGATCATCATCTAAAGAAAATATGTACTTGTTGAGCGAATGTGAAAGACAATGGCACAAATACAGGTAGTGGAATACACCGTTGCCTTATACATTTTTACATGTACCTTGTCCAAAACTGCAACGAACGCCATCGACCTTTGAATTTTATCACAAGCATACAGGTACTGTATATGAGTATCTATGAATAGTTTTCGTGCAACGATAAATTTAGAGGAATTACATTATTTTTCAATGTAAAATCCTTGGTATCTTTTGATCAAAATAATCTTCATTCCCTTTTTTATATAATACAAAGTCCATTATAAACACATCATAAACCTAAAGATAAATGTAGCATAAATATATCACCAATCATACTTGAAGTTTACCTAAGACATTCTCGACAGAAATCATTGGCCTGGTTTCAAAAACCATCATTCCCATTTTACAATAATTATTATAATGCACAAGTATATTTTTTTGGCGAGGTTAGCACAGAGGGAGGGAGTGGCGCAGAGGCAGGGGCAGTGCAGTTCAACTTACCGGGACAAGGGCCGTCGTTGCAGTTCCGGACTTCGAAGCAAGGGCCGTCACACTCAGAGCCTAGACATTCTCGTGTTCGAACGGACTTTCCGTCCCCACATGTGGCACTGCAGCAAGACCACTCCGTCCATGGTCCGAACCCTACAATTAGATGAAAATTGAAATAATATTTTTGATTTTTTAATGTGATTGATACTGGTGTAAACCCTAAATTGATCAGGTAACACATAATCGCAGCAAGACATACAAGTATGCCAAACTTCAGTTTATTTTAACCTCCGTTTAGTGGTAAAAATGTGTCGACATGCCTCATTGGAACTTCTGTTTGTTAATATAATGAACATAGAAAATGTTGAAATATGTACCCAACATATTAATGTTCAAGATATGCGCATACTAGACAAATATTGATATATCTTGATGCTCCCTTAAAATACCGACCATTTAAGTGTGTCTAAAAATAAGGTATAAGAATATCGAAAAATTCTGAAAAAAAATGAATAAGCTCACCTGCATCTGTGTACTGTGCTTGAGAATATCCCAGAAATGCTACCAGTACGAGGCAGACCAACTTGTTCATGACTTGGTACGCTGGAATTCAAAGGCACACAATATAGTTTTTTTGTAATCTCTGGTTATCAGGTATATGACACGGCTTTTACTTGGCACAGCAGACCTTTTCCTTTATAACTGTGCTGTATATAGTCAAGCCGATGTTTTCTTAAGCTGAGGCAGCTAGTCCTTCTTTGGCAGCTAGTTCTTCTTTCCTCATTGTGGAAAGAAAGACAGATTCAAGCTATTTATCCTGTCCGTAGGTTCGACTTGACGTCATGGTTATAGAAACTATTTGAATAGAACCATGAGTAATAAAAGCCTATTATATCTTTATGGTATTTAATTCCTCTTATTCGCATCTCATTAAGAAGGCAGTGACAAATTATTTGAAAAATAGACGGAACGCTACTTCGTAATGGCATTAAATTCCTTTTGATCCTTTCTGCTGGCCTATAGGTGAGAGGAAAAGCGGTGTGACGTTTTATAATGTATTGACATATTTATATATTTAAAAAAACTGGCTTAATATTGAACAAAGATTCAACAAAGTAAGAGATTTTTTAAAAAATGGATGTTACATGGCCATGGTTGTTAATCCCTTTGAAAGCATTTCTTTTAAAAGAAAGTGAAAAGCTGAAATAGTAAACATAAACTGAATATTCACCACTTCTATGATATGATATATGTGAGTGGATACTGCGAATTAGCAATGCTCATCCTCTTGAGTAAAGTGCTAAATGTTAAAAGATGTAAACAAGTCGTGATTTATTTTCTTTTTTGTAGTTCTCCCTAAAACATTCCCTGGTTGGCAATACTTCCATAACCACAAATATTACATTTTCCTAACATTTTCCATCAATTTAATTAAAACGCATTTTCCTCCTCGAAGAGCTTGAATTTTGAAAGTAAAAAAAGATTACTATAAAAATGCAGGAATGCTCCTGATTAATGGGAGAGTAATGGTCTTAGAATGCGAGTTCATAAATTTATTCTGACAGTTGGCAAATAGCAAGGCGGAATATATTTTGAGATACAGCGTCCTCTAAAGACCCAATATTTCGGGCCAGATATTGCATCAAAAGGCTTGTCAAGATTGTACCGGCACAATCTCCCTCTTTTCATCCAAATACCACGGATTATACCTTACGTTGCTAGGAAAAAAAGTTAGGTCTTTTTGTTGACTTTTCTCTTCTTTTCAGGCGATCGACCTTATCAGACAAAAGTCGAAATTGATTAATGACTGCTCGTCCCACTCGTCGCGTAAGTACACAATACTTAAAATAAAGGTCTAGATAAGTTGAATAAAAGTCTTTTTTATTATGGACACCCTTCTGACGACATGTCCCGATGAAGTCCAGTTTCTGTTGAAAAATGGACAGTTCGCACGACATTTGTCAAAACCATGACAAATTTCACTGAAATTATTTTTCAAGTTTGATTCATGATATTTGCCGGACAATCGGTCAGGGCGGGAGAAAGAGAAGTATATCTTTACTGTTTTAATGGACATTAATAATGGCCAGTAATGTCTATTGAACAGAACTCACACTCAATTTTATAATGATGATAGAGTCGAACAGTGGTGACGTTGTTAAAAAAGATATCTACCTACAGGAAAAACATATTATCTTTGCGCCATTAACTGGCAGTAACCGGTAAGCAACTTCTTCTTTGGGCTTGGTGGAGATTTATGAAAATACAGTACAATAAACTGTCTATTTTTTTCATTGGTTTGAACGTGTCTTCGAGTCATTTTTTACAACTGAGTGTTATTGTTGAAATCTCTTTCACACCGCTCAGTTTGTTCCCTCTCAAACGTGACCTGGCTGACAATAAATTAAGGAAAACTATTAAGTTGTTGTTAAAATTCTCATTATCAAAACATATTAGTCTGAACATCTCAAGAACTTCCTATAGCAACAAAAGTTGCATTTGGCCGCATGTAGGACACAGCGCTTGGATCAAGATCGCCAAAAACCCTGTTTTCCAGCACGTGAAAATCCCACAGGCGAAAGCTAACAGGATTTACATGCGGTTTAGCAGTAGAAGTTTGACTTGCATAATAAACTGTAAAACTGCACACAGTCATGCATTGTTCCTACGCCTCATTCAATATTCCGGGCGACATGCAACCTATCTTGCCTTAATTGAGGGAGACAGGCGCAAGGTTACCTTCATATGATTAGAAGTATGTGCGCTTAAGGGCGGCTATTTGTATTTTTACGTACCCAGTCAAGTTGTATTGTAGCCGCCAATTTGAGGTTTTGAAAAAAGGTGACAAGGCGTGAGAATGAAGGTAGTATCCTCCACAGGTTTTGCCTAAGACGGGTAATAAATTCTAATTAATGTCCTTAGTCCATGTCCATCCTTTTTGTAACACGCCCGGTAAACTATTAATGTTTACATTTCGCACCTTGCACTGTCCATTGGCAAATAAAAAACGAGAAACGATCTATATACATGCAAATACGTGGGGAGAGTGTCTATGTTTGATTTTAACCTGATTTTATATATTATGTTTACGATCTATATCTTATAGTGAATATAACAAAAAAAAAAATAACACAGCAGTACGGCGTCTGATTAAGAGCACCCTTTTATCTTGTTTAGTAATGATGCATTGGCTTCTAGGTTATTATAATTGCACGTCAGTGTTATGGCGGTTAAATGTTCAAGAAAACGTAGGCCTAGAAATCACATGTTCGTCTCGGTCTTCCTTTTGTACGATAATACAAATGTTGGGTCCTGGAGAGAATAAAATAAGGAGATGGGGTGGAGGGGTCATGTTTTCTATGCTTACACTTTGGGTCCGTCTACATTATAACGCATCGTGGGCTATATATTTATTACAACTGCATATTCATTATTGCACCCGCTTCACCACTTTAACCCTACCTGAAGAAGATAGGTCATCAAATAAAATAAAAATGTATTGAAACTTTATAAAAGACTAATGGCTTGTTCAGTGAGAGTGCAAGTAACAAAAACATTTAAGTTGTTCTTTTCTAATACATGTACATGCAGGTCGTGCCTGGTGTGTGTCACCTTGTATCCACGAGGCAGCTGGGACGGAAAAAGAATTTGGCACAGCACCTATCAAGTTAAATTCGTTTGTACATGTATGAACATTCAACTGATTCCAATATAAGGACACATATTTCTGTTCTTGCAAATCCTTTATATATACCACTGGCCTCATTATATCGCCCCTGATTAAATTTTGCCAACTAGCATGGAAGTGTGTCTTTGGTTGTTACAGATCATCAAGTACTGGTACGATGACGTCTTTAAGTTTTGTTTTCTATGATGGTGCAAAACCTTAGCATCATCTCAATTTGTAAGCATATGAAGTCAGCGTTTCTTAGGCGTCACTGGTGCTTTAATTAAACCGTGATTACGCACAGCGGCATCTGTAATATATGTACCGGTACATTTATATATGAAAGTATGTTAGGAAACAGTCAACATGATCGATAAAGGCAATGAAAGTGAGATCTTTCTACCCTAAAACAATCCTATCACATCACCGGTGGAGTTGTGCTATCATTTTCGCAGGAAAACAAAGGCCATCCGAGTAAGTTTAAAACGAAACTGACAGCAGTGCTTGACGTCTTTCAAGAGTTTTCATGACCCTCCCTCCTTGATGGGAAAATAATATTTCCTATTCAATGTAAATAAACTGGGATTTATATACATATATATGAGAAAACTGATCAGTCGTCCGCGGCAGGTTCTTTGAAATGGTCCTGCTGGTATCTATATTAAGTCTACAAAAATTCAAGCCTATAATTTTCAATCATTCATATGAGCCATTATTTGCACTATTTAAAGGTCAGAGTATTCTGCAATTCAAATAAAAAATAAATCACATATACTGCATGTTAATCAGGTAATGTCCAGACTTGAACCTATTCCAGTGTATACTGCCCAGCTGGGGTTAAAAGTTTAACTCATTGCTTTAAGTGCATTCATTTCTTAAATGTAAAATAGTGAAGTTTTCTATTGATTATCTGTATTACACTAAGGTATGGTCAGGTGAAGACTTTTAGTAACGTCCATAGATCGTAAATGTAGTGCGTCAATCAAAAATAAAAAGAAAATGAAAAACTATTTAATGAGTGAAAGTATAACAATTTCAATCAAATTTAATTTTCATGTTTATTTTTGCACCGATAATACAAACACTGTACCTTTAAAG
This sequence comes from Lingula anatina, assembly GCF_051362555.1. Taxonomy (NCBI): domain Eukaryota; kingdom Metazoa; phylum Brachiopoda; class Lingulata; order Lingulida; family Lingulidae; genus Lingula; species Lingula anatina. The sequence goes on from NC_141767.1 coordinate 33,893,133, forward strand.
CTTCTTTTGGTGTGTCATACCGGATGCTTGTTCAAGCTAAGTGGAGTTTTTAAAGCGTTATATGATTTTCAATGAATGTATTCTAAGAATAAAAAATATTCCTGACACGGTGAATCACAAGAACACTTACTGTAATAGACATAAAAGCAATTTCACCCTTGATAGGTTTTGTTAAATGCTTCTTTGACGCCTCTGTCTATTAGAATAGCGACAAGAAAACTGCCATCATCTAAGCTGATTCACTGATGATTTCCACGGAGTACGGAGGAAAACCCCTTGATTTGATATGCGCATACTTTAGTGTGAGGTTCACAAAATTTTTGAAGCACTTGTTACGTCGAGGCAACGGTTCGTAAAACACTGGTCATTATTACTGCGATAGTGGCAAAATGATTTGTATTTAGATCAAACAAGGCCACATACCGAAATTAAATCAGTCAATAGATAAATAGACAGATAAATTATGTGATTAAAACCGATTATCTAGAGCAAAATGGGTCGTATGAATTCTTCAGTCATTTGATGCAGTATTGAGACCCAGCAACACAGACAATAAAGGACATCTTTAACAAAACGCAATGCAATCTCCCGCGATCGCCGAACAAGGTCAACGTTTTATGAATGGAGAACATTTCTTTGAGGTTAGTAAATTTGAAACAAAACGCCTCGAATACTTTACGACATGATACTCGGTGACCTTTTACTTGGGTGTGACTTTGAACATTAGCCGCCTACTAAACCACTAACATATAAATTTGCTTATTCGAATAAAATGTTTCTCAATTGTTCTGTTTTACCACATGCATATAATATTCAAGCGACTTTGCTCTCGCTTGTCGCGCTGCAGTTGTCAGTATGAAGGATTTTGTGATGAATCTGATACAACGTTTTTTTACTGTTCACTGACAAGTATGGATAAATCCCGCACACGCAACTAGATGTACACATTTGGTATTGCACTTCTTAGTTGACGTAAATCAAAATGTCAGATTTTTTTTAAGTAATAATTTTCTTTCGCAAGGGGGTAGAATCCCAGGCATTTAACCCATACACCGGGTACAGTTAATCGAGATAGGTGCTTTACATGCATTATCATAATGGTCTGATTAACTAGAATTTATGAAAAAAATACCTATATTTAACTGGCAGGGGTCATTAGTAAGACACTCAAACATGTTATTACGCGAACTGTTGGGTCCAAGTTTGAACCTCAACCTTGACATCGAAGCCTCTGTACATTTTTGTACATAAAACTTCGTTTTCTGAATTGTAGAGATGACTGGCCTCCCCGCGACGGAGGGGAGGAACAGGGCCCCCTTATCAGCATCAGGGAAGTACTTTGTCTGCGTGTGAATGTACATACTTTGTCTGGGTATCGTCACGCGAACTCAGGTAGAGGTTTCTTTGACTCCGGTTTCGTGATCTCGTTTATAGTTATTCCTTGCCGACCAAAATCGGTAATATGTTCTCTTTAACAGTAAGTTTGCATAATAGGGAACCAGAGGGAGTTACATGTACCCACCCCTCACTTTTCTCAACCACGTCGGTGGGGGGGGGGGGGGGGGGGGGGGGGGAGGAGGTACTTAAAAAGGTACATTTAACATATACACGGACGTATACATTGACGCCTCAGTGGCTTTGGATGTAATCTTATTCTATGAATCCCATTCAAGTCCAAAGCAAAAAAAAAAGCAAGGATTCACTCATTAAAACACTTCAAAGGGATAAGAAAGAATACAAAATGTAATGAGGTAACTGTTTTTATCACCTTGATGTGAACTTCATTTTACCATTAACATATGAATCGATAGTCATGACGTAAACACACCTCACATCCTGGATAAAACCAACTTCACTTTGTTGAATCTAATAATGACGAGTGCTGTGAGAAACAAATTTATGCCGAATGTGAGTCACTGTTTATGAATGCATATTTATATTAAAATACATATTTTTAGCTTTTTTACAGTAAATTCTCTGAAACACCAGCCCGCTTCCGCTTTTCCATCAAAATTATTTCATCTGGAGCACGTAGGCTACACACTAGCCAGGGGAGAAATAAACGTATTTACATCATGCAATTACCCTTTAAATAGGACTTCACAATCCTCCCAAAGTTTTAAATCAATTTGGTAGACGACGTTCGCAGTATCGACAATGATTTTATTCTAAGCTGAATTCTCAATTTGATGAAATCGTTCAAAGTGGGAAATCTGTGGATTACAATTAACAAGTTTCCTTTTAAACAGATATCGAGTGTATCTGACTCAAATTCCCATTGCTCTGACTTTCTCTAAAATCTATTCATTTCCAAGTTTCCAAAAAATATAATAATAACAATTGAATAAGTGAAAACAAAAGGTTAAGGCGAGTGGGGGGGGGGGGGTACAGGCTGAGGTAAAGTCAATATCTGCATGCATGCTTAGGCCTACTCCATATTACAAATTGCAGTTGCCAATTAACAAACTATTGAATATATGGGTCGTTTCATTGTGTACAACCGTGCCGAAATTTCATACTTGTAGGTAAAAAAAGCACAATCCATCCTTTTTCTGCACCATATTCAGCGAGTAAAGCGTTACTGCCCTATGGAATTACTTACCTAAGTTTTTTAAAGATAAAATTTGGATCCTTAAACGAAACGCTCCTTTACATGACAAAATACCTCCGAAGCAAGGCAGTCCCGTATTTTATGACATTTACCTATAGTGAAGTCTATTTATACGGGCTCACATATATGTTCTAATTATCGGTACCTGCCAAATCGACTCGATTTTCTACTTAGGGGTTGACCGCTACCTAATACGACGACCCAAGACACTGGTACACATCGTTTCATTTCACCACATAAATCGATTACAACATTTCTACCTTTTTTCAAAGATATTAAAAATTTGGTACCTTAAAATTGCTCCCAACCGGACCCCGAATCATGACGGAATAAATCTGGTTCGTTTAAACTACATTAACGGATATCAAGTATGAAGTTAATTCGTGGGTAAAGGCACATCGTTATTTTACTTCAGACGTATTATTAACTCTAAACACACTGTATAATTGACTGTGTACTGCAGATGATTTTTACCCGTCAGACCTTCAGGGGGGGGGGGGGGGGGGGGGGGAGGAGGTACTTAAAAAGGTACATTTAACATATACACGGACGTATACATTGACGCCTCAGTGGCTTTGGATGTAATCTTATTCTATGAATCCCATTCAAGTCCAAAGCAAAAAAAAAAGCAAGGATTCACTCATTAAAACACTTCAAAGGGATAAGAAAGAATACAAAATGTAATGAGGTAACTGTTTTTATCACCTTGATGTGAACTTCATTTTACCATTAACATATGAATCGATAGTCATGACGTAAACACACCTCACATCCTGGATAAAACCAACTTCACTTTGTTGAATCTAATAATGACGAGTGCTGTGAGAAACAAATTTATGCCGAATGTGAGTCACTGTTTATGAATGCATATTTATATTAAAATACATATTTTTAGCTTTTTTACAGTAAATTCTCTGAAACACCAGCCCGCTTCCGCTTTTCCATCAAAATTATTTCATCTGGAGCACGTAGGCTACACACTAGCCAGGGGAGAAATAAACGTATTTACATCATGCAATTACCCTTTAAATAGGACTTCACAATCCTCCCAAAGTTTTAAATCAATTTGGTAGACGACGTTCGCAGTATCGACAATGATTTTATTCTAAGCTGAATTCTCAATTTGATGAAATCGTTCAAAGTGGGAAATCTGTGGATTACAATTAACAAGTTTCCTTTTAAACAGATATCGAGTGTATCTGACTCAAATTCCCATTGCTCTGACTTTCTCTAAAATCTATTCATTTCCAAGTTTCCAAAAAATATAATAATAACAATTGAATAAGTGAAAACAAAAGGTTAAGGCGAGTGGGGGGGGGGGGGTACAGGCTGAGGTAAAGTCAATATCTGCATGCATGCTTAGGCCTACTCCATATTACAAATTGCAGTTGCCAATTAACAAACTATTGAATATATGGGTCGTTTCATTGTGTACAACCGTGCCGAAATTTCATACTTGTAGGTAAAAAAAGCACAATCCATCCTTTTTCTGCACCATATTCAGCGAGTAAAGCGTTACTGCCCTATGGAATTACTTACCTAAGTTTTTTAAAGATAAAATTTGGATCCTTAAACGAAACGCTCCTTTACATGACAAAATACCTCCGAAGCAAGGCAGTCCCGTATTTTATGACATTTACCTATAGTGAAGTCTATTTATACGGGCTCACATATATGTTCTAATTATCGGTACCTGCCAAATCGACTCGATTTTCTACTTAGGGGTTGACCGCTACCTAATACGACGACCCAAGACACTGGTACACATCGTTTCATTTCACCACATAAATCGATTACAACATTTCTACCTTTTTTCAAAGATATTAAAAATTTGGTACCTTAAAATTGCTCCCAACCGGACCCCGAATCATGACGGAATAAATCTGGTTCGTTTAAACTACATTAACGGATATCAAGTATGAAGTTAATTCGTGGGTAAAGGCACATCGTTATTTTACTTCAGACGTATTATTAACTCTAAACACACTGTATAATTGACTGTGTACTGCAGATGATTTTTACCCGTCAGACCTTCAGTGCAGAATTGGCGTTTAGCAGCGTCGAAGGTTAAAATTGGGTCAAATATTTTATTTGTGAAGAAAATGCTCGACCTAGGATGAACCTCGACAACACGAATGATGCGACCCACGTAATGTGTGGAATTCGCCATCTTTTTATCTGCGGGATTTTCTATGAAGACGTGTCTCAGTGAGTTAAAAACCAAAACGAAACAACTGTGAAAAAAATTTTTTTGAAAACCGTTTCATTTGGAAATGAAGCTTTGGACACCTAATCGTTAAGGGCTATCGGTTTCATGCTTAACAGATGACAAAACATTTAAATTGTTTATCTTCAAGACCAGCGTACTTCATCTTACTTTTTAGGCCATGGAAGGTAAATTCATTGATTTTCGCCAAAAATCTAAATTTTCCATTATAATTTTCCCTTTTCGTCCAATTGTAACACTGAAAGCAATGTTTTATCAAAAAGATGAATCAATAATTTGTTCACTGCAGAGCCTGTTGCAAATAAATCTATTTACGTAAAAATGTCTTTTTATCCTTTTAAATTACACACATGTTGCTTGTAAACACATGTCATTTTGTTGCAAGAAACCCTTAACTGCCATGTTACGGTAGATAAGAGTGAAAATGTACATGGGCTTGAGTTACCCATCTCAAGTGGATTCCGCCCCGAAGCGTCATTGGTACTTATTGCCCTTTTCTGATTTCACAAGTGGCTTCAAGCGTAATTTGTTGTCTATTTTAGATAGTTAACAATTACGAAATTTGCTGTTAAATACAATTACGAACTTTACTGAGACAAGTACTTTACTAGACTATTTTTCATTACGATTACCCCACTAGTCAGAAAATCATTTGAAAAAAATTCACATTTTTGCTGATAAAATTTAAAAGAAATCATTTTTAAAATTGAAAGAAATCTTTAAGGTAATGAATAAATCAATATTTTCCCATGGCTGGCAAAATTGCATTCTATGCTGCTTTGTTAATAAAGAAAACCAAAATACCCCCCCCCCAAAAAAAAAAGGGGGGGGCGGGGAGATTGCGGAATAAGGGTTAGAAGAATTAAATCTGTGAATAACCTGTACTCATTTTTCAGTAATCGATTGTACCTGGCAAGTTTGTCAATGTAATTACTTGTCATGTTATTTAACCCCTTAATTATGCATGTTACTATACACGAGCATGGTTATGGTCGTTTTAGCAATTTAAATACCCATTCGTTTAAGTAAAATTGTTCTTCGAGGTTAAGACCTCCTTGTGTTTGTTTGCCCAAGCATAAGACTTGCCTCATCTTTTAAACATTTCATTCATAAAACTTAATATTGTGACATGGATACAGAGAGCTAGAATTGCCATTTGATTCAATAAATTGAGATTTGGTCGTGTTTTAAATTGTAAAAATAGTTTGATTTTAATCATTCTCGAAATCCTATGTCCTAAAGACATTAAACAGCGCTGTGGCACCCATAAAGCTAATTTTGATGTGCGTGTAACTAATCTTGTTAATAATGAAAAACCAGTCTTAGTTTTCAGATGGTCATCACCACCAGTGTTCTGAAAGGTCAAATGACCGATAGTTTCAATGCGTATCAATGTCTCAAGCTCACGCCATCGCGAGGTAATTGTATTATAGTTTATGTTCATCTTTGCGGCCAATTGCCAACAATTTTCCATTTTAGTCGATAGCAATTTTACTGTGTCAATCAATCAAATAAATGAGGACATCGATACTAACGCAGTAAAATTCAAAGAATATATTTATCCCTACTGTTTCAACACGGCTGCCTCGACCGTTTGCCTTTTGTTCCATTAAAAGTGGGTCTGTGCATTTTCTAATCGTTTAATGCAAACAGAGCAACTATCTTGGAGAATAGTCGCATAACAACGGCTCGATCCCAGAACGATCCAGTCGCAAGACAGCTGATGCGTATTTATGTGTGAAATATGTGTGCGAACTTATGTTTACCATACTAAAAGCATACTAAAAGTTCACCGATTCCGGCGGTTGATAGTAAAGTGTAAATAGCATTTTGATATGTTTTGACAGCTTCTAAAGTAAAAGTTTGTCTTAACAAGAAAATAAATAGGCATTATCTGATGTAAAAAAAGATCATCATTTTTACAGCAAACGTCAATGACTTTTTATTGCTACGAGAATGAAACTTGACAGCATCTAAGATATATGCAGTATGGCATGTATCAAACTTGCCATTGAAGGCGAATTTCATCCGTTTTCAACATTTTTTTTCATTTTTGACTACATGATTAATTACACGTATCTACTCATATCGTAATGCAATTTGCTTTAACCATACACTTCACTTAAATGGAAAATAACCACATCTTCTTACCCTCTTTCGAAGCTTATACTTATTTAGCGGGTTCCTCGAAATTACCAGAAATAGCAGTAATCCCTGAGCCAGTGTTTTGCCCAGACATTGTGTGTAGCAGTGAGTAAAACCATTACATGAAAAAAAAAACGCGCAACCTTCAATCATTAAGGTCATCTGTATTGACGTACGTAATTCCACAATTAGGTTATATCTTCAGGTGTCAATGCTTTTAGCCGGTTACTGTCACATCGAATTCCCTGGTTTATCAGTCGTTGAACTATGCCTACTACCATATCTGCCTAAATGTACCTGCCATTCAACTTCACAATGCATAATTCAAAACCAGATTCTAAAATACAGAGAACGGGTTCTAGAATGAGACACCTTATGACTTAAAAGTATGACATATTTATCATATTGAAATTTTCTTATATAATCGAAACAACAATTTAATATTTTACCTTATATCTGAAGTGGCTTTCTAGTTAACTTCCCAAAGGTTTCAAACTTGGTTCCCTTTTTACCTCGAAACTTATATTCTTGCGGTGATGTTACTTTCCTTCTATCCAGTTTCCTCTGACCGGAAAAAAAGAAGATGACCCGCAAAAACGACTTGAAAGTTGGGCGGTAGGCTGAGGAATACTGATGGGCCCTTAAATCATCCCAGACAAGACCAACCTGGGACCATCACAACAAACGCGCGACAACAATCAGTCAGACGCGAGTGATACAGGCCCCGAAATTAATGTGCTGCCACAAGATGAGACGTGCATTACTAACAGAGAGATGGGCTTGCCTATTGTTCTTTAATGTTAATCGGTAATCGTTATGACCACGCTATCACCCCGCGCCGATAATGAAGACGGCATTGTTCGCAGGGAGTGAACTGCGACCTGTCTGACTTTCCTGGTGGAAAGTTAGAGAGTTAATTCATAATGTAAACGCAAAAAATGCAAGTTAAGCTATATGGTGCGTTCTTACTGTCACAAATGAAACCTCCTTGGCCTATTTCTGTGTATTCCTTAAGAGAAGCGTAAGCTATCTCTAAAATGATTTGTAATAGCACTTCAAAAACTGATGTGAGAAGATAGGACTTGAAAAATGATGAAAGATGAAAATGATTCGTATTATTTTCTGTCTATGCCTTATTTCATTAATTACCTAAATCAGCTGTAAGTATACTAAGATATTTAAATCACTGACAAAATATTTAGACAATTTATGCTATGGATTCAATTTCTAAAACTTGGATAGCATCCAAACATACCTTTAACCAAAAGAACTTCACAAAGAATTTGAATTGCTGATAAAACGTAAAAAATACATTATAATCATCATACTCTATTTTTAAAATGAAATTATGTGTCAACACACTATTAAACACAATACGCCGAGAAGGAAGTGCATAAGAATTCATGTTTATGTTAAAAAAAGAATGTAAATATTGATGTCAAAGCAGGTTTTTATTAGCATTGAATCACTTATATTTGTCACGATGGAAATAGCCAGATGGACCAACTGTAAAAAAAGACGTCGTAATTCAACAGCAAGAGTGAAGGACCATAACGACTGTCAAATGAAATCATGTCCAAATTCTAATTTGTTTTGATGAAATAATTTTGAAACATTTTTTTGAATGAATGAGAAACGTAAAGCTGATAGCAGGCACTTACATATGTGCGAGAAAATCTATTAAAGGAGTATTTCACGCAAAAATACTTTCTCTTTAAGGTGCTTTCAATCAAGTGTGGGAGATCTTAATCTAAGCACACTGTTAATGGTATATTTTACGCAAAATAATCCGCCTACTTTCTCTTTTTTTAAAGACATGACTTCTACGAGGTGTGTTGCCAAATAAACTGAGTGCATTCTTTGTTTGTTATGCCATTAAACTGCAATCATACTTTTTGATTGGATCAATGTAGCAACTATTTGGTTAGTCATATATGTAATGTTCATATTAACAGTTATGAACGAGTAAAATTTTCTAGATGTGTAGGTTTTGTAAGTATAACCGGCAGCCCAATGTAAATATCGTACCTCTCGTACCAGAGAAAAGAGGTAATTTGTAAATACTATTTAGACATTATATTGAGAATTATTTGCGTGTAATAAATCGTCGTAACATATTCAATTGTTCAATCCGCACATTTTGTGCATCGTTGTGGCAAGTGAATACCACAGCAAAAGAATGTTCCTTAAAGTACGCGACCATGAACAAAAGAAAAAAAAAGAACACCCAAAACCATATTTAGAACAACGCCTATAAAAAGACTCCCCGGACTTCCTTTGACCTAAGTATGATAAATATCTTAATGGGAGTGTTTATTTTGGTGTGATAAAAGAGTTGATTATTATGTCACATAACATCTAGTAGAAACTTCAAACTTCACGATGTAAAAAATATTGCCATCAAACTGACACATTTAAAAGGCTGCACACATATAAATATTCAGGTTATGGTGCATTAATGAAGAATATCACGATAAAATACCGGCCCAACATGCATGTAAATGCACCTCAGTATACGATACAAACTATTCTTTGATTTTTTTTCTTTCTTTTTCCCTTTTCTAATCTTCAATCTTCATTTGTTTAATTTTCACTATACCAATTTAGGTTGCATTCTTTTATTTTCTTTTTTTTCATTTTATTCAGTTATACGAATCTTCACTTTGTACCTCCATGCATTTCTTAAGAACGAAACCAAGTAAGGATTGTCCATGTGGTTTGTGGTCTAATCAAGAAAACGTGAACAGTTAAAAAGACTGGTTCTTTTATAATTTAAGAATATGATAAGAGCCACTATGGCTTTCACCACACTGTCTCTATCATCCTGGTCGGTTACTTCATATAACGCGTGCGACGCTGGGGAAATGACCACTCCCTGCTATTGCTTTGTCCTAAGGTACTTTGAGTAAAATCTTGGACTTACATTTTTCGTTACCGTTCAAAATCAGGCCCGTAGCCGGTGTGAGGGTGTTGGGGGTATTAACGAACCGCTCATTTTGTCCGGAAAAGGTCCGCTCTGGGTAAAAATTGATCTAGGCAGGGTCCTACACGAAGGTTTCATGGGAAAAGGTCTACTTTTTCAGAAAAAGACCCTCACCCTTTGAAAATACTGGCTAGGGGCCTGCAGTTTTAAGTATCCATGGGCTAATTCATCAGGTGTTACTCAGTCGTGTGGCCCAGTCCAGATCCCAATATTGAAAGTCCTGGTTAAAAAACGCTGAAGTTGCCAGTTGACACTAAAATTAACCCAAGCACCATACGGGAAATGTGAGAAAAAATTGAAAAAAAAATCACTATTTCCTTAAAAGCAATTTATTTGAATTACTTTCTTATTTTTCGATAATAATAGTTTTTTCTAACTTTTTCCTACTCCTAACTAATTCCTGATCTACACATGCAAGTACCATACTGGAATGTCAGAGAAAAAAATATTAAAATCATCTTTTTTTGCACAGCATTATTAATATATCATATTTTAATGCTTATTTGGTTTTCTACCTTAATTTGCAAGGCCTATTTGATTTTCTAACTTTTATTCGTACTCGTAGCTGAATTAACTACTAGGCTATTCCTAGGCTGACCTACACTTTTGCCTGATCTATCCTACACATAGCCTGGCCTACACCTAAACCTACCCCAGGTGTCTTCGTGTCTGTCGGTATCGAAGAAGGCTTCGAACCACGTGCGTTACCAAATTACGCCACCGACGAGGACATGTTTGTAGCCGAATTTCCTGGTGTATTTACCTGTACACTTTATCTTGAAATTTAAATATTTTAAACACACGTTAGTGAAAAAAGAAGAAGACGGTCCCCGATTTATTCTGTTAGAGGGCCTTTCGCCTTTACCTCCTGCGATATCGACGCTGTTGAAAGGTTAATGGCGTAGAATGGTATGCTTAGTTGTACTCACTATCCAATTCACAGAGATTTCGTATTTTCCTAAACATGGGTCACTATTTAGATGGTAGAGATGCAGAGTGGTCTTTTGGGCTTTTTTATGAACGTAAGTGAACACTATGTGGAACTACCTGAACTGAATTCTTAAAATATAATTTACACACACTGAAGCTCATAAGTTAAACAACACTTACTTATTACTTAATTTGCTACCAAGCTTTTTAATGAGGCAAAATTTGTACAGTAGCTAGATATGTCTCTTGTTCTTAATTTGAACTACTGGACCGTGACTTATGAGTACTATTCACTGTTGGACAGAGAAGAGTATGCTCTAGGAGTATCATGTGCGAAAAATACATGTTAATATTTGGTTGACTGTGTCTGTTTTTCAGTATTTAGTTTTTTTTTATGAAAACACTTTTTGAAAATAAACATGGGATATGTAAGAGATAAACCATAAAGGATCGGTGACTGAAGGTGTAAAAGATTACCACGGCCAATAAGAGCCTTAGTCCCGTGATAGAAAATAGAACTATCCACTGGTTTTGCAATATCAAGAGGGTGAAATATATTAGATAATAGGGCATTTTTTCCTTCTGTGAAGAAATGTTCATTTTACCATTTTAGTTTCAATGGAAAAACGGAAATCAGTTCATTTTGGAAATGAAAATGATAAGACGGATGTATACATAAACGCAGACAAAAATGCAGCCCTTAAAAGTTTAACTCTACAAGATTCTAGGATTATTCCTGGTTTTGTACGAGTTATTGGAGAATTAGTAGAAAAATTAAAGAAGAATGAATTAAGGAATTTCAGATACTTTAAAAACCTCTATTCGGTTATGAAAAAATAAAGCGCAATCGCTGTGTGTGGCTCTGTGAGATAGGCTGCTGCCTAAATATAAGTGGAAAAGAGATCAACTTAAGGTTGGATCATTTCTATTAAGGACTTTTTGTGACACGAATTTGGTAGAAAGTAGATTTTTCTATCGCGAAACCTGGATACCGTTATTTAAATGCGAACGTTTTTTGAAAGCCAGCCCAGGATAAGTGTTAACACACAGGCCTATAGTCAGCATTTGAAAAAAATTATATATAAAAATAATCACATATACTAAAATTCAAACGACAATAACCAAAAAACATAAAAGTGAAAAACAAAAAACTGCGCTAACTGGTCGAATGATCAACTGTCATTACTTACCCACAATTCTCACAACTAGCACAACTAGCACAATATACAGTGTCCCCCCCCCCCTCCCGTTCAACCGAATAGAACAATATTTCTCCTAGACAATAACCGACACGTAATAACAGACTTAACAGATCTATTGGTTTAGCACTATTGAGGTTGATCTTAACTTGCTTTATTGCTTATGACGCTTCCACCTTGTAGTTGATATCCTGTTACTTGGTTTTAATGTGAAAGATGAGGGCGTAAATCAGCTTATCCCAACCACAGCCTGGAGAGTCAATCCACAAGAAAGTTGTAAAGTCGCATTTTGCAACCAAAGAAATACGTAAACGCGATTTGCGACTGTACATAACGCATCAAGCAATCAATTTCTTTTCAGTAATTGTAAAGATTTGAAATAAGATAGAGATAGAATTGGGATGGGAACGGGGTTGCCTCGACACCGTAGGCTGAATTTGGTGTCTGCCCCCTGGGTGGATAATTTATATTTTATACACATCGTTTAATATTCGATGTACTCCACGCTATAATAATAATAATAATAATAATAATAATAATAATAATAATAATAATTTTTTGAGCATTAAATGTGTAGGGCCTACAGGTTCCTTATTTTTTAACCAATGAAGTCGCTTTCTATCATGAAGTATTTTCTATGTTTACATACAGGGTATACTAAGGGCGTAAGGGGTAATTAACTATCGTGCCCACTCGGCTGACAGCTATTTAGCGTGAACCCCCAGGGAGTTAGGTCGATCTAGTTTGGATCGATCTAATCTCTGGGAATGGGGTCTAAGATTTTACCGGGTGTTATAATACTTTTAATACTGTCAAACATTTAATTCTTATAGTTGAGAAGTTGCATCATTTTTTTAATTTACGCGAAACTTCGTGAAGTCTTTTGGCGCTGGATATTATGTTTAGTCATCTGATATTTTCGTAATATTTTAGCCATTAATAAAATCTACATTTCAGTTCGTAGGAGCACCTCCTAAGGACTTCGCAAGAGGAAGGAGCAAGTGTCTTTTGCGTGTTATATACGGCGCACGCTCTCACACCGGGAATGCGTCGTACGTGCGTCACCCCCACGCCAAGAGTATAAAAAGCGTGCTCATGACGCACGCTGGTGTCTCGACAATGAAGGACGATTGTGCATCGTGTACAACAATTGTCAAAAATTTCAAAATTTGCTTAATTAAGCTTCTAATATGCCTCTCCAAAAGGCAAGAGAAAGAAGCTAAGAGAGCAGAAAAGAAGGGAGGAGGTAGAAGAAAGAAGGTGAGCAGCACGTCATCACAAGCATGTAAGGCAAGTGTGAAGCAAAAGTGACCAAAAAGGAAACTTTTTTCGCCGTGTGTTGCATTCTCTTCGTAAGTGATAAATGCGTACCACGTACGCAGGTAGCAAAACGAACTCAAGAAATGAGTACAATTTCCACGGCCATCGCACCTTGCAATTAGCGCCCCTACTTGAAAGGGCACCTCACGTGGCCCCTGCGACTCCCATGGCAGACTTGCACCTTTCCATTGAAAATTTTTCCTCTACCTCTACGAACTCCACGGCCTCCACTGCACCCAAAATTCGTAGGGGACGTATGGTCCTAAAATTCGTGCGTCCAGTTGTGACCGAGGCTTTTAAGTTTAAACTGAACTAGACCAGATCCCAATTGTAAGCAACAATACTGAAAGTCCTGGGGGAAAACGCTGTAGTTTGCACCATAACCAGCCAGTTAACACTAAAATTAACCCAAGCACCATCCTGGGAATGTCACAAAAAATGAAAAAATCACTATTTTTTTTACAGCACTTCATTTGAATTACTTTCTTATTTTTCGATACTTTTTTGATTTTCCAACTTATTTTTCCAATTCCCAGCTAACTCCTAGGCTTTTCCTAGGCTAACCTACACCTACAAGCACCATGATGGAAATGTCAGAAAAAAAATTAAAATCATTTTTTGCATAGAATTTTTATCGTATTTACTATTTTAATGCTTATTTGGTTTTTCTAACTCATTTGGCAGTGTCTATTTGAATGACTATTTGATTTTGAATATTAATATATTAATTTTTTTGCAAGATTTACACAAAAAGCTTTACAAATTATCACTTTATGTCACCAGAGTTTTACCGATAAAAACTACTATCTTCCACAATCGTATCACAAAAAGTCCTTAATAGAAATGATCCAACCTAAAGTTCATTTCTTTTTCACTTATATCTAGGCAGCAGCCTATTTCACAGAGCCACACACAGCGATGGCGCATTATTTTTTCATAACCGAATATATTCTTTGATAAATTTTCTTACTTAATCTCTAATATAACATGCAAAACCAGGAATAATCCTAGAGTCTTGTAGAGTAAAACTTTCAAGGGCTGCATTTTTGTCTGTATATGTATACAACCGTCTTATGATTTTCATTTCCAAAATGAAAATTAAAAAACGAACTGATTTCTGTATTTCCATTGAAACAAAAATGGTAAAATGAACATTTTAGATTCTCTCATGTCTTCACAGAAGGAGAAAAATGCCCTATAATCTAATATATTTCACCCTCTTGATATTGCACATCAGTGGATATTCTATTTTCTATCACGACACTAAGGCTCTTGTGGGTCGTGGTAATCTTTTACACATTAAGTCACCGATCCTTTATGGTTTATCTCTTACATATATCCCATGTTTATTTTTAAAAAGCATTTTCATAAAAAATTGATACTGAAAAACAGACACAGTCAACCAAATATTAACATGTATTTTTCGCACATGGTACTCTTTGTGCATACTTCCAACTATTCTGTCCATCAGTGAATAGTACTCATAAGTCAGGGTCCAGTAGTTCAAAGTAAGAACAAGAGACATAGCTATTGTACACATTTTGCCTCATTAAAAAGCTTGGTAGCTGAGTAAATTAAGAAATAAGTAAGTGTTGCTTAACTTATGAGCATCAATGTGTGTAAATTATATTTTAAGAATTCAGTTCAGGTAGTTGGCGATGCAGTTCCACATAGTGTTCACTTACGTTCATAAAAAAACCAATAGACCACTCTGTATCTCTACCATCTAAATAGCGACTCATATTTAGGAAAATACGAAATCTCTGCAGCTAATATTACCATTCTACGCGATTGGAACCTCGGCAGCATCGGCGGAGCAGGAGGTAAAGGCGAGGAGCATTCAAACAAAATGAAACTGCTTCGAGTCCAATCTTGGACTTTCTATTTTTCACTAACGCGTTTGAAATATTTAAATTTCAAGATAAAGAGTACAGGTAAATACACCAGGAAATTCAATTGCAAACGTGTCCTCGTCGGTGGCGCAATTGGTAGCGCACGTGGTTCGAAGCCTTCTTCGATACCGACGGACACGAAGACGCCTGGAGTAGGTTTAGGTGTAGGCCAGGCTAGGTGTAGGTTATATCAGGCAAAAGTGTAGGTCAGCCTAGGAATAGCCTAGGCTTCAGATACGAGTAGGAATAAAAGTTATAAATTCAAGTAGGAAAGTCAAAGTAAGTTAGAAAACCAAATAAGATTTAAGAAATTAAACTAAAAAAAGTTGTGCAAAAAAGGTGATTTTTAAACTTTTTTCTGACATTATTCTTGGTGTGAACGATTATATTCATGTATAATGTATCTTTTGTTATGTTCTAGAGCATTATAGTGAGGAATTGATATTGGTCCTCAATTTTTTAAGAAATGGAAGAAATGAAAAGTTGAATTTTGAAAAAAAAAAAAAAGAAACCAATAAACGCCATTTGCATGTGGCAAATACATCTTTGGTACAAAGGAAACAAACCAAATGATTCCTTCTTTGTTGAGAGAGTTTGAAGGAATGAATATACATGTATATAAATATAATCAATATGTGGGAATGAATTTTGCTCTAGATTCTGTTAAATAAAGACAGAAAACCCAGGCACACGTCCCTCACGACCCATGAAATAAATGAAGCAAACAGTTAACGGTTTTTTATAGAAACCGACGTCAAGTAGGAGCTGGTGGCTTTGCTATGTGACTTCCTCAATAAATTTCTAAATATACATTTACATGTACCATTTAACCTTGGAAGTTTGTTAAATCCTTCTCTAAGTGATGTGTGTTTTTCCTGGTAATAAAAGCAATGCCGTGTTAAATATGAAGTGAGTTAGGCCTACAAGTTGAAATTATTTAAAACGTGCTTCCACAACACAGAACGAGATTCTCTTACGTGAACAAGAATGATAAGATGGCACCTAGGCAAACATTGCCTGCGACCGTCTTCACTATCACAATCATGGTTATCAATACAAACCTTTTCTATTTCTACTATTGCATTTTGAGACATGTTCATTCTTAAATGGTCCCCTGTCAACCAAGAGTATTGAGAGACTTATTTAATCAAACTCATATTAAAAAACCTATGTTATTTCTACAACCTAAATGATACGACAACACTGTCTTTTTTATTCCCTGTCCACCCAAAAATGACTGAAGTGTGTGGTATTTATTGACCCTTTCTAAAGAAAATTTGGGAGTCAGCGATTCTGGATACGTACATGCGATATCACTGGTGCATAATGTATGCAAAGCACCTTAAAAAAAGACACGAATTTAATTAAGACGACAGTTACACATGTTTTATATGTATGTAATGTTTGATATATTTGATAAGCACATTTGAAATGCCGCCTCATTTTTGTATTACAATAAGCGGAGTTATTTCGTGTTAAGACGGGTCGTGTAATAAATTGTGACATCTGTTTCATGCCCCCTGAGATACTTACAGACAAAACCTCTCAACTGACCGATGCTGTCCGCCGAAAAAGGTACGAGAGGGTTATTCAAAGTTGTGATCACTTATTTTTCCCTCAAACTCAGGGTACATGTATCATTACATAAACCTGAATCTATTCTAGGACAAGTGTTTTTTATTACTCATTTTTAATGTTGATGACAGTGCACATCTTTTGAAATCGCCAATTTAAATTGGTTCTCTGTCATAAAAGAGAATAAAAATTTACACTTGAGATGTTCGTCTTTATACGCCCTAAACTTCACAAAGTAAAACCACCACCCTAAATGCTACTCGCTCTCATGAGTATGTGATCTTTTTGATCTTATTAAGTGTTTCCTTGATTGACACCCATGTCAAGTGTCAGATGTCTTTCATATTTTTACAGTTTAGTATTTTCTGGTGCGTGTAGCATAAATTGCAGCCCTTAAGTGCATATCATGAAAAAATTCTTATAAAAATTGATACGCAAGTATTGCTTTGCATTTTATACAGTCTATAAAAGATACCATATTATTTACGAAAAACGGGTTGACAAGAAACGCTGCCATTTGAGAATCCGCAGTTGTGGATTTTCCAGCGGAAATAAGCAATTTTCTAGTACTTTACTGGATTCGACCTTCAATGGAATTTAAAAAGGTCTAGTTGATTTTGTTTAAAATGACTGACCAGCCATTATTACCAGCGACCATCTGCTTAAGCTCCGATGGAAATACCAACATCTGGTACGGCGCAGAAAAAAAATAATATAAGGGGTTTAAATCGTTTTTAAGGTGTGTGTCTTCCCATGAGTAACTAGCCATACGTGAAACCCTAACAAGAGAAACGGGCTGAATTGAACGCGTCCCACTGAAATTTTCCGCGGTTTCCCCTTTCATTCCCCTGTAAGAAATATCTTTAAAATGATTGTCAGAATGGACTCGGGATTTCCGTCGACTTTTTAAATGTTCTATGCCGCTCAACCACGGTTTAAATGCTTAACCATCCTGCTTTACATTCATGTCACCTCATAATCACACTACTTAACGGACATATCACAAAATAAAAGGTAATAAACAGCACATTTAATTGAATTTAAATTTGAATTTATTTTGTTTGTTAAAAGCTAAATGACCATTTAAAGAAATGGAAGTTTAACTATAATGTTAACACCTGTGACAGTTTGAAATAAAGTTAATATCAATAATTAATGTTCTTTTACATGAGCATTGTATGTCTAAACGGACAATATATGCAGTAAACATTCGGCAATGACAATTTAAGACAAAATGTTGTAAAACGTGAGAGCGTTTTCAATGGCATCTTTTAACCAACTTGAATAATAATCAGGGCGGTATCTTTGAAATATGTATAACTTTTTAAAATGAAATCTATGGCAGCACCCCCTATCAATATCCATTATGCCACACCACGTGTGTTATTAATGGCCAATATATTCCATATGCATTACAGGCCGAGTCTTGAAAAAGAGATAAAGTGCAACAGTGTGCGAAACTACTATTTGATTCCAGTTCAATGTATTTTTTTTAGGTGAGAAACGCACACGGCACACGGCATTTTATTGTCCATAAATCCACGAAATCAAGAAAACACTAACTTATCTATAATCTCATGTGCCTGTTTGCTCGGATTTGCATATACATTGTACATGTATGACTATGAGTGGGAGAGATCGGGATGCGCTTAAATGAACGTGCAGTGCAAAAAAGCAACACATAGTTCAGGCACGTCCAAAATGTATTATAAATAAGAATTTGAAAATTTCCTATGTATTCCCATTGCTTCGCCAAGGTGACATCCCTTCTTCACCATTCATCCTCATTTGAGAGTGGATTCAATTATTCACACCCTTAACACTCAGTATTCGAGAAGGAAGAGATGGGCACAAAAAGAGAAGAGGTGGGGAAAGCCATTGTGTTTATGCAGTACGGAACTTTTGTGTGGTCACATAAAGTGAGACACTGTCTGTACCCAGTGGCAGATGTGATGGGAACCACCGGAATCCTACGTCTGCTTTGTTGGGTTTGCCAGAATATTCCTGTACATGTATAAATTCATGGCTGTATACATGTAACATGTAGTGGGAGGAAGGGCCCTCTGTCAATACAATATTTAAGGGGCTGCTTACGGGATCCTCTCCCTCTCTTTGCACGTAAACTGTGTTTTAATCCAAGAGACATGTTAAATCATTCATAAATAAAGTCCTAAGTCAAAATTCTTTACGGGAAGTGAAAAAAGGAAAAAATACAAGAAATCACTTGGCTGTTGAAGACCATGTACATTGTGCAAAATAAAGTCGTGCGAAGATAAAAATTGCCTTTCAAAAGAATGTTCCTTGTTAGTTTTTTTTATTTAAAACTCTGACAGAATAATTGTTGATTATAATTAAAACACCAGTGAGGACGCCTGGATAATTTGTTAATCTAATATTTGTGTCAAAACATTGTCAATGCATTAATTCAGTTTAATTAAATTTATTAATTTAAATTGAATTAAAATGACAAAAACCTAAGAGAAAATAAGGCTATTAAGCTGAATATGAGCCAAGTAATTATTTTCTAAAAAAAATACTGATTGTTATTATAATGTAAAAATTAGAAATGGCGTATGTGCTCCCAAATTCAATAAACGTGTAATGTTTTAAAGGGGTAATAACTTTTTGTTTTGGCAAAAAAAAAAAAAAGGAATTTCCCTGGAGTAAATAACAATTTTTTCATATTTACCAATGGTTAATGAATCAATTTCTACATTCAAAGTTAGTCCCTTGGTTTTTTTTCTTACTTTTTAGTAATCTCTTAAGAGATGATTACAGAGTATTGCCATCTATGGAGATCACGTGGTCCGATGACAAGCTCAGATATCAGAATAATAGCCATAACTGCCGCTTTTGTGGTAAAACAGAATATATTATATTTATTTTAGCTGTTTACAATATTTCTATTGTGAAATATAGATCTCAGACGAAAAGTTATTATCCCTTTAAGTTTTTTCTAAGTTCAACGGCCAGTGGTCCTTTTACAAGCACTCACATTTATCGGCTGTCAGTGACAGTATAAGTTATGGTATTTGCGTCAGTGGAGCTTGTTTGCATATGTGCCATTGCGGACAAAACTTTTGATTATATTACCCATATACATAATTGATATATTCATGTTAGGTGCAATTTTAGTGGACAATGTATTTACACCGCATAATGTTAAAAAAGACTATGCAGGGAAAGGGATTAGAAATTATTCCAAGACTCTTTAACCGGAGCTTCTCTCTGCTAATTAAACTAGTAATACCAATGAAAAACTCGAGTTTTTACTTGGTGACAAAAGCTCCAGTCATTGCCGACGTGGTATTATTCCCCCAATTATGAATATTGGTATTTTTTTCACATATCCTTTTCCGGGTCAGTTTAATGGTCTTTTCTTTCCTTTGGTTAATTACTGGCACATTGTTTCACAATGATACATTTTGTAAGCTTTCAGCAGTAAAAAAGAACAGTTTTTGCCTACATTCCATACTTTCCTGTTGGATATCCTCAAATGATAATATGCTAAAAGTGCATTTACCTTTGAAATAATTAGATGCTGACGTAATGTCCAACAGTTTGGTCTGTATCATAGGTCAGCTGAGTGCTGACGTCAATTCTGCGCAAAATTGAGTATGTGGGAGAAATGTGTGCGGGATAAGCCAGAGAAATATCTGTGAATATTTTGTGAAAAAATCTCTCTCTGGACTCCATCAAGGGTTGAGGATTCGAGCCAAATTGCAAAATTGATGCAAATGATCATGTGTGTTGGTAAATTTGTTTTAGTATCAAAAATAGCACTGCCATATACGTAGAGAGTGTGCGGTTTAGATTTCTGAAATTAATGTACTTACTGTGTGTTATTTAATGTCTAAACACAAATTTAATGGTATAGCCACATCTAATGCAACGTCAACATAAAATATATCCTTTTCCACTGCATTCTCACAAATTGATTTAATACGATCGAAATACATTGCATGTTAATAGCCATATTAGGCCATGAGCAATGTTTACATATAAAAAGCATAAGGAAGAAGGGTTGCATTGTCCTACAGGGCGGTGTTGGTACTTGACTGCTTAGAGTCCAATAAAACCTCACCTTTGTAAACAGTGTTTAATTAGTCATTGTTATGTTTCACTCTTTTCCACCCATGGAAACCGCATAGGTTGCTTACCCAGTCCCAAAGGTTCGGTTCCCAAGCAATGTATGATTTAATTCAATAACGTATGCACTGACGCGATGAG
Organism: Lingula anatina; assembly: GCF_051362555.1. Lineage (NCBI taxonomy): Eukaryota > Metazoa > Brachiopoda > Lingulata > Lingulida > Lingulidae > Lingula > Lingula anatina. Next base: position 33,914,245 of record NC_141767.1, read on the forward strand.
GAATACAGATGCATGAATTTTAAATACGGGGGTATATAAAGTGTCCAGTAATTAAATGATCACAGACAGAGGGCCTGAACCACAGGAAAAACCGTCTGTTCGGTAAGTTAACTTTTTTCATATTTAATATAGCGGTGCACTTAGTAAGGCCTTTTAGTCACACTAAGTTCTTTTCTTTTATTCTTTTCTAAGCAAATATACCCCAATGAAAAGTATTGGTAAATAATTGATCGTAACAACGATTTTTGTGGAAAAGTTAGATGAAAAACGCAGAAAGCCATTGCAAAAATTCATAGGAGTCCAGTTTTATTAAATGCTTTGTTCACTTTTCATGTGTACGTTATAAAAGATAAATAATCTAAATGCGTTGAAATACTTTCGCTTTGTGGCTTTTTGAAAGAAGGCTTTGTTTTAAAAGTGGGTGCAGTTACACACTCATTTGTTGTAATTTTACGTTAAAATTAAATAGTTAGAGTGACCAAAATTCTAAAATAAGTGAAATCCAATATAATGATAATAATGATAATTCATTTTAACGCTGCAATCATGGAACCAAAGTTTAACTAAAATATTATGAAGTAATTATCAATCTAAATTGCATATATAATTAAATTACTTATACTAAAAAGTAGAAAATTGTCCTTAATCTTAAAGGTAAATTGTGTTCAAATATGCTGAACTATAGTCTTTATTTATTGGCAATCAACCAAACTCATTTGTCAAATTATAAGGTTAAGCCCAAAATCCTAAGCCCGTCCACATTGTCTTTTGATGAGTCAATATCTCTGTGGAAACGGTGCTTAAGGAGACGCCATAATTCAACCTTAAAGACGAACTGAGCATACATATTTGCGCGTGCAATCAAAATTGAAATAAAGGCGGTTTGATATGTATGAAAAATGTCACTGCGAATTATGGGACGTTAGGTCAGCCATTATAAGTTTGAGTGTCTCTATTATATACCAGTGATTTATTAGTCTGATGTCAATGCCGGTAAGATGAATAGCACATTAATATGAGCGTAAATTAAATAAGAGCACTCAAATTGTTACCACTTGGGGCATTCCATACTAACTCTGTATGTTGCTAAGAACCAAAGAATAATTTTAAATATTAAGATGGTTTCCTTTTCATTAGAAATAATATTATGCGTCACAAGAACAATAGTTTACCGGGGCTTGGCCATTCTTCCAATTTTGAATGCCTTAATAAAATTATAACCACTTCATGGTTACCTGAAATTAAACCAGTGGTTTACTGCTGATATTAGACACTAAGTAGACTACACGTGTGACAAGACCATCCTCCAGTAAAAATGACATTTTATCAATTTTCATTGCATCTACTCTTCTCATCTTCGTTTACGTAGGGATGAGATATAAATATTTGAATTATGTTATATTTCCTGCGTAATATTTACTCATTTATATACGTCATTTTAATAAGATGATCAATTTTACGCACAAATTCAAATACGTGCATGTATAACGTACCCGGAGTAAAATTACTTGTTATTTGCTATAGAAACTTAGTTCTACGTTTGAGTCAGATAACTTTGCATCGATTTGTCAACCCCCCCCCCCCCCACCGCCGCCCCCCCCCCCTCAAAAAAAATCGTAGTTCGGTGCCTCTTGTAGTAATCATCTGCAAGCACAACATGCCAATGATCACCATAAACATATGTCAAATAAACAATTTCAGAGGGTAAACCAAATGTAACTTCACAATGGTTTTATTTCAGAACATGGGTACTTGGTTGGCTCTTCTGGTACTGGCAGTAATTGCTAGTACCTCTGCAAGACACATAGCTCGACAAAAACGAAATACTGTGGACTGTTTTGGAAGAGAACCATGCGTGAACGGAGAATGTCGACAGACAGGATTAGGAACAATATGCGTGTGTAATCCTGGTTTTAGTGGTCCCCTTTGTGACCAACGTGAGTATACATATTCCGGGCCCTATGTCTACCAAATTACCAATTTTTTAATCGAATCAAATAAATCAAATTAAAAGATCGCAGATACATAAATCTAACAAAGATACATGTCTGGAACCAGGTCTTCATGTAAACTTCTTGACATAATAATTTTATTAGATAAAACTTTTCACACACTACACTAAATTAAAACTTAACCTTACAAGGGTTGCAGTCATTTCCGTGACCTTCCTCAATTATTTTTGCTTTGTAAGATATAGCTTTAATTTAGTGTAGAAAGTGTTAAGTTGAATATCTAACATTATCAACAGACTACACGCAAAAATCCCCATCAGAATATTTTTAAAACATTATAATGGTATGATACGCTCATACTGGTATTACTATACGATCGGACTCCTGTAAGTAAAAACCATTGCTACTTTCAATATATATCAGATGATAACGAAATATCTGTTTCCAGCGGCCTGCTTATGTAGTATAGTTGGTAACAAATACTACAGAGCTTTTGGAGGCGAGGAAGTCCTCGGTTTCTACGGAACCTGCCGATACAAGCTCACCGGCAACTGCGATGACCTCAACTTCTGGATCGATTCCGAGAACCAATACGTGGTGAATGCAGTCAGAACCAAATACATCGAGATGTTCATATTTGGAAAACTAATTCGCCTTTCTTATCCCGGTGTAGTGACGGTAAGTGCTGCTTGGCAAAATTCATAGCCTTTTTATGGAATATCTATTGATTTGATAAAGCAAGATTGCCTTTCTTATGTGTGAGAATATTAAGATACCATTAAGTAATGTGACCGTTGAAAACACGACAAACATTGCATCATGAAATAACTTCAACAACTGTGTATGTAGTAATCCGTACAACAACAAAATGACAAAATTGTAAAAATAACACATCTTTGGACTTAAAGGAGATATTTTCATATTTCATTCTCAAAATTGCACTTTTTTGCACTTTTTATACGTCATACCATTAAGAAATCGATATTGACCGTACCAGGAGCTATGCTCTTTGTACACATTTCATTTATTGAAAATTATGGACTGTTGACAGGTAGATGGCGTTCTCATCAACTCCCTGCCGCACTTTGTTACTGTGGGCTCAGATCACATCTATATTGTCCGTTTGGCCAATAATGACATTCAAGTAATCACCAGCACAATGGTGAAAATAAGGTACGACGGTGATAATTTCGGAGAAATCGAACTACCACCAAGCTACTACGAGAAGACCTGCGGATTGTGCGGAAAGTGCAGTGTGCACGCCCTACCGGTTGTCATGAGCGATGGCCAGCTTCCGGATCCGGCGCTGCCAAAACCACAGAGAGATGCCGCCATCGGGAACAGTTGGAAAGTGGGCGGTCCAGCTGAGTACGTATACATTGTATCTAAGACCCCATTCCCAAAGATTTTAGATCGATCTATCCCTGTGGGGAGTCTCACTAGATTACTGTCAGCTTATCCGGCTTAAGCGTCTGTCCCGCCTACTAAAAGCTGTAAGGGGGTAATTAACTGTCGTTGCGCGCTCGGCTGACTGCAATTTAGAGTGAACCCCCAGGGAGTAAGGTCGATCTAGATGGATCGATCTAAATCTCTGGGAATGCACTCTTAGCCTAGAAAACACTCGCACATACAGAACCAAGACATGAAAAGAAATGTAATTAAAAAGCACACTGAGTTTTAGAGCGCAGATATCCACCAAGGCATAATGCAAACAATTTTAATAATGGATTATTTTAAAAAGTATTTCGACATCCGGATTCAGTCAAAATTGTAATTGTGTTTTCCCTCCTGTGGTGAAGCTATTTTGCTCATATACAAATGAACGCTTATTTAGCGGAGTTAACAACTGTTGAATTCATAAAAACGTGTAGATGAAATGTGAGCCAAATAATTACAGTATGGCTTACTTAAAAAAACATAAAATGCATATCCCAATTACAGCATTTTACGTAAAGGACAAACACAAATATGGTGTTCGAAATTTGGGCGGTGACGGCCACTTTTATTGAAAGGTCCCTCTAGTTAAAGAATATTGTTAAGTTATTATATAGCATTAGTTGAATCAATTAAAATTACGTAATGTTATAGCATAAACAATAAATGCCCAAACAAATAGTGCACATATTTTCATTTGTGGGGTTGCAAAGAGGCCAACAACTTTTGAATCTGTTGCTCTTCTCATTTTAAAGTTGCGTCGCCGACACGGGTAGCGGTCTTGCCGCTTGTGAAGCAGCAGCTCAGCAGGATGCAGAAGCGAAATGTGCCAAAGCAGATCTGATGATAGGATGCTCACCTGCCATTATCGGCCAGTACAAAGCAATTTGTATATCTGATGTCTGCCATGCAGACGCGGCCGACAGAAATGAAGTAGCATGCGGCATTCTTGGAGCATTAAGAAAGGCCTGTGCAGACGACGGTACTAACATCGAGTATTGGAGATCGCTCACCAACTGTGGTACGCTATATTTCCATCGTTTGCATCTAATTGTATTGACATGTCCTGCCGAGTTGCTTATACTAAATATTTTAGTCATTTTTGAAAAGTGAATTCAGTTGATTAATTCAAGAATTTAAAGACATTCAATAGGCCATATTTGTAAATTTAAGGGCCTGCAGCCTTGGTTTCAATAAATAGTTCATAATAAATAAATATATATTTTTTTTTTGCAAAATATGCCATATATGATCAATATATTTGATCTTCTTTAAGATGTAGTAAAACAATAATTCCCATTTCATTCCTATTTACATTATTTGCCTTTGACAGAGGACGTGGGGCTTGTGTGTGATTCCAGCGAGACATACCAAGACAGTGATTACGCATGCCAGGCATCTTGCTCATCCATTGACCAACAGGAATGCCCAGTAACCGACATGGAAGGCTGTAGCTGTAACGGCAATTTAATTGAAAGCGACGGACAGTGCACTAATGCAAGCAATTGTGGCTGTAATGGCGCGACCGGCTACCATGAGGTAATATTTGGATTTTCCTAACATATAAACGTGAAGTTTAGCTTTTTTTCAAAGCTTATTTACGAAGTGGAAATTTCCTTAAAGTGTTAAGGTTCGTCGCATTAAACGGGTTTTTATAATTTTTTGTAATATCACGGCTGCACGTCGAACTTTTGATTTTATGGTTTCATTATTTTTTATTTAATCTAAAGCATTGAATGTAAACGATTTCTTTTGATAACTGTTTCTTTTGATAAATCTCCTGAATGGGGTTTAAGCTATCTTTTGACATCGTTAATGTTCATGATTGATCTCGGGATTATTTTTTACAACAAAATTTGTTTTACGCCATATACTTGTAATAGCAATCGCTCACAAATTTGCGTTATTTGATATGAAAATATCCCTCTTTGTTTTTCCCTTTTAATTGTGTAATATATGAAAATATATATATATATGTATATACTTTAGAATGGCGAAGAGTGGTTCAGCAGCGATTGTACTACCAAATACTCCTGTAGTAGCGGCACCATTTCATCCACCTCAATGCCGGCCTGCGTTGCTCCTCTTGAGTGCGTGGCTGATATAAATGGCGTGTTAGGTTGTAATGACGGTAAGTGAATTCTCACCATATATTTCAAGTCGGAATTTCCAAATGAATAAGTGCATAACTTAAGCCATCGAATCCTAAGTTTTAAAAATAAAAATGGAATATAGGAGAGAGCGCACAAACCATCTCTCTCTCTTTCTCTCTCTCTCTCTCAGGCACTGAGCCTTGACAAAAGTGACATGAAGATGTTTGTTAAAAAGGACATGTTTTTGATATGATTTGTACGTAAACATGCGCTTGGAAATTAAAGCAATGGGTAAAATGCATTTTCAATAAATAATTTCAGTGCCTACCCCTTACAACAGGGACAACTGTGTTGACATCATTTGTGAAAATGGCGGGTCGTGTATCAGTCAACATAATGCATACGTTTGCGATTGTCCTCAAGGGTACGTCGGCACTCACTGTGAAACACGTAAGTTGACATCAGTGTGCCTTTCTTTTTAAGGTTTCGATTTCAGACAAAGAAACATTTTGCATTGAACTTTTATGTATCAAACAAATTAATGTTCTGTATAATTCAGAATATTTCCCCTTTTCACTAAGGAACACCCAGTCAAAAACAGTTGAAAAATAGTCTTTAAACATGCTTTCGAGTAATTAATAAAATGTTTATTCAAAAACGTTTCTTAGCTTTGTTGTGAGTGTCTGAAAATAATATCAATCTTGAAAGAAAATAGTTGTGAGAAAAAGTAAAGAGTTAAAATTTTTTAATGACTGCAGTTAGTCGTCACAGTCAAACCAGGAATGTAATCTCACGCTACACTTAGTCTCTGCCTGAAAGTTGCTCGATTGCTTATTCAAGTTCAGATTCAATGTATATATTTTTTAAACTAATGACGCGATGAAAAAGATCGATGCATTTATTTTAAATAAATTATTTTGACAGTCACCATGTACACTTCTCTAAACTTGTTATATATTTTGTTTTAAGCAACCATATTAAGGTCACGAAAAGCAATTAAAGTTCCAGAAAATATTTTCTTTATCGCGTATATGTTATGATTCCTTTGAAATAAAACACGGCGCTATCATCATTATTATTTCATTTAAGTTTACCATTATATACAAGAACAGATAAAGAGATAAATGTTTGACTATAAATAAATAAAAATATAAATAATGTATTTCCATTTTAACAGCTATTGACTACTGCACCCAAGACTCGGTCGTTTGTCAAAACGGAGGCACCTGCAGAAACACTCCTCAAGGAGCAGTGTGTGACTGCAAACCCGGCTTCAGCGGGGACCGATGTCAAGGTACCATCCAACTGCCATAGTTCTATTACATAACCATTGTTATTGTGTAGTTATTGTGTAGTAATGACATGGTCTCCTTCTCTCATACACTCTCGCTGTCTCTCTCTCTCTCTCTCTCTCTCTCTCTCTCTATCATGACAAAACCATAATCCACGGAGTTCAACTTCCCTAAAAAATTTATATATAATTGATATATTTTGCACCGTTACATGCGCTTTTTTTGCATAATAACTTGTGTAAGACCATCTTGACGAGAATCTTATTCGAGGAGTTAAGGTCTGTTTGTAGTTTCACAGTGATGAATGTACTGGAGAAGTAAAGGTCAGACAGGTATTTTATTGCAAAACATATATGAAAAATTTCAAAGCAACCAAAATGCCCACTAAAATTTCATCTTTTAATGCCACAGATTCCAGCGCATGCCAATGTCACATTTATGGGGATCCAAGCATCGTGACGTTTGATGGTGCTCTCATGAACTTCCACGGCACTTGCAAGTACAGTTATTCAACTCTCTGCGAAAATTCCCAACCAGGTTTAGAATTCTTCAAAGTATACGTCAGGCATTTCAACCGCCTCAACACAAACCCAAAGACGGCATTCCCAGAGTTTGTACATCTAGAGTATCGTAACCACACTGTCAGACTGCAAAGGGCTGCAGGAGGTGGAGTTGAAATATTGGTAGGTTCAAACACTTTATTCATCAAGGGTACAACAGGTGGATATTGAACGAAAAATCCTTAGGCCTATATATTTTCTGCCTTATATATTTTAGACACCACTTGTCAAGATATAGGGGTGTTCGGTGACAATTTATCTCGGTGAACTATTACGTGTACTTAACATTTCACATGAAATAACTATTAAAAAATAAGTTAATAAATAAATTCTACTTTTCAGGCCAATAGAGTAAAAAGAGACCTGCCAACCTATCTCCACAATAATGGGGTAGCAGACATAAGTATAGAATACCTTCCAGATGGTAAAGTTCGCGCTAAGGCGGCGAACGGTATAGAAATCTATTTTGACGGAGATGCCAAGGCTATAATTTCGGTTCCAAACAGGTATGCTGGCAATGGCAACTTGTGTGGAGTCTGTGGAGATTGCAACGGCATTAAGGCTGATGACTACAAAGCTAAAGACGGCTTCATCAAGATCGGGGATGACAGAGTGAACAAGATCATCACATCTTTCTTCGAGCCCGACGAGCAAATATTCAGGTAAGATACAGACTCCATTTCCCCTTAGATCTATTTATAATGTTGTTCGGTGTGTCCATATGTGTGTGTGTGGGGGGGGGGGATAAGATTAATGAAAACTTTGCTGGAAAAAAAGCGTGAACAAATGCGTTGGATAATTTCGCCGATGACAGTGAAAAACAAAGGTAAATAAATGGGTTTGTGTACCCCTTTCCCTAATCTCAAAGTTGAATTATCTGGAATAACCGAGTGGTTGTCATGAAATCCCCATGTTTTCACTTAAACCTTAACATATTTATTCTGTTATTATTATTATTATTATTATTATTATTATTATTATTATTATGTAGTTGCGAGCATGGCCTTGCAATTGATGGCTTCCAGTGCGTGAACGACCAAGCGAGAGATTTCGCCTCGGCTGCAGATATGTGCGGGGTGATAGTGGACGCTAATGGGCCCCTTGGCGGTTGTATAGCATCTATGGATCCCGTCCTGATTAAAGAAATCTACTACGCCTGCGTTGAGGACGCTTGTAAAATGTACTCTCTACTTGATGAGCCGAGTGCCAGGAAGGCCAAGTGCGTTATGGTCGAACTGCTTATCAAAAGGTGTGCTCAACCGCCGGCGGACTTCAGGGCTTTGACGTCTTGTCGTAAGTTTTTATCAAATTTTTTTCTTTTCTTGTTTAACTGTTTTAATGTACACTGTATATATGCATTTATTCATAAACTTACACGCCGATAGGTACCTATATGCACCAAAACGTACCTATACAGGGGCGGATTTAGGCCGTCTTCTGGTTCTTCCGGAAGACGGTCAGATTTTCAAGTTGACATTGACGGGTAATTTATATGTCGGAAGAAGGTCATATCTCTGGATCCGCCCCTGCTATAGACGTATACCTACCAGAACCTACGAGACCCGTACAGCGCTGTTTATGTTGCCATGTTGTCCTACCGGTCTGTTACCTATATGTATACTCATTGTTATGCTCTTTTAGATTTATTTATATGAAATGTACGTGAGACTACTGTACAAGAGGTCGTCCTATTGCAGCCGTCCTATTGCAAATCCGTGACTGGACATGATATTTTTACTACCTGTAAGACCAACAGGTGTACTTATTTGAAAATTGTCTCAAAATACTTTATCTTAGGTTGTGTTGTCTCCTTTGGGTAACTCAATATAAATACCCGTAAAATATATATTGAATGCATATTGCTGTAGATTTTTTCATGAATATTCTATAAGTGCAGTTAGCAATTATAAAACACGCTCCATTGTCATCATATATTTGACTGTTTCAGCTTTGGACTGTGGTATTTATAAGTCGTACAAGGTGTCTGGGACAGCATGCCCCAATACTTGTGCCGATCCAGAGGCCGAATCATACTGCACGGAGGCAAATGTTGAAGGTTGCTACTGTGATGGAAATGCTCTGTTGAGTAACCAAAAGTGTATCGACATATCAGACAATTATCACGATTGTGGATGTGCTGATCCAAACGACTTGTATAGCTACAGAACGGTATGTGATTTTCACAACTGACTTTTTCACTGAGAGACTGCTTTTATTGGCAATGCACTATTTTGTCTAGAAAATTAACAAATCAGCTAGGATATCCAAATGACTGAAGGATTAGGCTCATATATATTCAATATATTTTCAATATTGACATTTTCACCTAACCATAAAAAAACTGATGACAACTGACTTATGAAAGCTGTCTTCAAAACATTTGAGATAGCATAAAATGATGGCGCTGCTGAAGCTGTGTGACAGTGGCATCACACTTAACTAGAATACAATTGAGAATCTTTGGGAGGTGGGGCTAACCCTTTAGCATAACATCTTAAACACTCATATGTGCTATAAAATATGTAAATACAATGGGCCATCTATTTGACTCCCTATCGCCACTAGTTCTGTGACATAATTATCAAACACAGCAAAAAATGTATCTTTTCACTTAATTTTAAACTTATTTTGAATAGGAATAAAATGGCTTTAAAGAAACCAATTCACTGAAAAACATGGTGAATTTGAAAAAAATGTTTGCTTTTTCTAAGTCAGAGATGGCCCTGAAAAAAATAACATAAGCATTAGAAATAAAAAACTTGGTATAAACAGTGTCTGGGGATAGTTAGGACAGTTAGTGGTCTGCGCTACATTGGTATATTTAAATTAGCATTCCAAGACTAGGTAGTTTGTTTTCATTCGCAAATCCTGCAGTGCTGGGTTAGCCCAAGAGGGCCAAAATAATTATGTGAGTTTATATTTTTAGTTAAAGGGATAACAACTCTTCGTATGAGATCTATATTTTACAATAAATACATTGTAAACAGCTCATAGAAATATAATATATTCCATTTTACCACAAAAAAAGCAGTTATGGCAATAAATATGAAATCGGTGCTTGCCAAGTGACCACATGACCTCCATAGATGGCTATACTCTGTAATAATTTCTTAATACATTATTACAAATAGACAAACTTTTTAGAAAAAAAAAACAGAGACTAACTTTGATTGTAGAAATGAATTCATTAACGATTGGTAAGTATGGGAAATTTGCTGTTTACTCCAGGAAAATTCTTTTTTTTTTTGCCAAAATGAACAGTTGTTATCCCTTTAAGATTAGACTGTACGTAATACATGTAGATTATAAATTTAGCACTTGTAGATGTTGTCATGTTGTAAGTAGATGTGATTAAAAATATGCGTGTACATTTTTTCTAAATATGAATGGAATGCTGTGTAAAACATCTTTATTTAGATAGATAGATATATTTACATGTATGTGATTTACCAATATTATCAAGAAAATAACCTAACCCATCCTAAATCTCTTCATATTTCAATTTTTTGCAGAAAAACACAGCATACTTTTCAGATGGATGTAAGGATCGTTGGAATTGTCATGGCAGACTTAGCATCCCTCCTATTATTGACTTAGAATGGACGTGGCCTGGCATGCTTACTCCAGAGGAAGGCACATGTGATAAAAATGCAGAGTGCACTGTGACAGGGAAACAGCTTACCTGTGCCTGCATGTATGGTTTTACTGGAGATGGTGTTCATTGTGAAGGTAAGGAAAGTAACAAAGTTATATTTTTTTTTAGTTAGTCATTAAAAGACGACCAACTGCGTCATGGGTATATGAATAATGTTTTTTTTTGGGGGGGGGAGGGGGGCAGAGGGGATAACATGTATTTTGGGGATGTTACATGTAGCCCCTCCATATTATTGTCTTACTTTAATTTTTTAGAGCGGCTTTATATGTTGTTAATGCAGGTTCATCATGCTTGAATGTAATTTGTTTTTGGAATTAGATTATTTTTAATGACTTTAAAAGGGTGTTTTCTAGTTATATTTAAATTTTAAATGCTTTGTTTGGAGTTTGAACTTTTCAAAACCGATAGGACTTTTTTCAGTGCTCATATCCAAAGATTGATATTCGCTGTGTACCATTTTTTTATACCAAGAACCTTATTGTGTTTCAGAGGTTAATCTATGCAAAGTTGTATATCAAAATGGCTTAACCCCACAGGAGCTATGTGAGCCCAATGGTGTTTGTAATAACCTTGTTGGAAAATGGGTTTGTCAGTGCCAACCCGGCTGGACAAAACCTCCAGGTGGAGAATTTTGTACCATAGGTAAGTTCAACACTGTAGAAGTAGAATCATTACAGAGCAAGTTAACATTACACTGGGTACAAAGCAAGGTTGGCCAATTTGAAATTTAAAAAAAATGTACTGTAGATAAGTTCAACATATTACAGGGCTAATTTGAAAATTTAAGCTTCTAAAAATCAATTTTAAAGAATGTCTTTTACATTTGAAAGCTCATGGGGGGGGGAGTCATTCTTAAAAAGCTGTCCATGCACAGGTGCTTTGACAAATATACTTACTGATAATTTTAATGATGTGAGGATGCTTGCAGTGTGCAGTGATGTTGGTGAATTTTTTTTAGGGGGGGGGGGGGAAAGTCAGTCCCTGACTTTCACAGATACCTCAGTGAAGTTCCATGAGCTAAAAAAGATTTTTTCTTTTTCCACTTTCATGACCTTATTAATTCGCCATTATATATCTTATATCTTAAAACAATTTTCTTCAAGTATAGATATGTTCCAAAAGAGACCAAGTATGGTTTTTTACCTATGAATTTTTTTCTCACTCACCAAGAGCCAATGACTAGCAATAATTTTCTAATTTAAAATCATTCTAGACATCAACGAGTGTGAAAACGTAACATGCAGTAACCGGGGTAATTGTTCCCAAGTTGGTGCCGGGTATGTTTGCACATGTGATGAAGGATTTACTGGACAGGACTGCGAAACAAGTAAGTGCATGTGTTTAGTTTTGTGTCACTTGTAATAGGGAATTCAGCATAAAGGTTGTATTAGAGGACATATCTGTGTACAAGAATATTTCAGGGGAGCTGCAGTGTTGTGAATTTTAAAACCAACAATGACAATTCTACACCCCAGAAATGTTGACTATGTATTTACTATTATGCACATCATGGATATTGTGAAAAGGGTACATAAAATTTATGAAAAATGTACAATCAATTTCTCATTAATCATTTGTATCAGTAATACTAGGTTTTAGTAGTTACTAACAAAGGTATGAGGGTGTCCCCCTTCAACTGGGCACTGCATTGTAAATCAACCCAGAAACTTTTCGCATTTTTATGTGGACCTTATGCTGGGTAGCGCTAGCAATTTTTTTCACTTAGCTAAATCACCACATTTTTTGTCAATTTGTTATCAAAATGGTTATAATTTGGCTAAAACATGTCAAATCAAGCCCTTTTTCTTTAGCCAGTTTAAGACCGTTTTAACATTTGGCTAAATTGGTGAGTGTTGGCGCTACCCCAGCTTATGTAGCAATATCATTTGGCATGCAGATTGTTGGATCATCACAAGAATTTCATTATCTACTGTAAAACATGCATTCAAAATGTTTATATTAATAATTAAATCACATCTCTACCTGAGGTATAAATACAAATAAAATACATTTAGTCCCAAAATCCGTACTGAATATTGTAAACTTTGCCAAATATGGCTGTAATCCATTTTCTTATTATTTTAAAAATCAGACATAGATGACTGTATACCAGATCCCTGCGTACATGGCACATGCATTGATGGTGACAACGACTACACATGTGACTGCGAAAAAGGGTGGATTGGGAAGAATTGTGATATAAGTAGGTTCCACTTCATAAACCTTTCTATGAAAAAAATCTCATTATGCAAAGACAGTTGATGTTGTTTTTATGATTTTTTTTTATGCCAATCAAAAGAAAAAGGTAGAGTGACCAAATGAAAAATAATTGCATTGGACAGGTGATGTATAATTCATCCTGAACAGTGTTATATTCATTAAATATATCCATGGCCATTACAACATGTTTCAGTATAGGTTGATTGAGATATGACCTTTGAAGAGTAGAATTATATGTCACTAAATTGGCCAACTACTTCGAGACTTATTTTGATGTACGCATTCATTATACAGTAGTCAACAGGTATATATCCAAAAATATACAAAACTTTGTCGAACCAAAGGTTTTTATTTCTAAAAGTGGCATTTGCATTTTCTTTTACTTTTGCATACTCTTTTTAAAGCCATGCAGCTGTTAAGTATTTAAATATGATAATAATTAAAACCATCTAATAGATTGATTAAAATGTAATCAAAAGAAATAAAATCTAAAAAGCTAAACTTAAGTTAATAAATATGAGCATTCTTTATTAAAAAGAACAATTAAAATTAATCAGTCACTATGAGGGATTTTGACTTGCTGATGAAATTTGACCTTGGAATTGGTGCTTGGCAGTCTGCTCTGAGTCATAATTTGATCTAGATCCTAATGTTTATAATATTTTTAATGTTTATTTTAGATGAAGATGACTGTTCTCCTAACCCATGTCAAAATGGTGGAATCTGTAATGATCTGGTAGCAGACTACAGATGTGACTGTATTAATGGTTATGTAGGGAGGAACTGTGAAATAAGACGTAAGTGTTGCTTCGTGTAACTGTTTTTGTTGTCTTTATTTTTTAACTTAATATGTAAAGTATTTGAATTACAAATTATAGTATTTTTTAGCAGGTTGTATTTGGAGAAAAAGAAATAGCTTTATTTATCATTTTTGTCATACCTAGAGTAATATTTACCTTTGAAAAAAAAACAGTTAAAGTCCTTATTAAATGTTAGTTACTCTTTTTCCAAGCTGAAAAAGAAGTTGCTTCATATGTAATTTTATGAAAACATATGAAAATGTGTATATCTTTTTACTATTTTAAGAGAGTATTCAATATAAATCTGGCATACATCTATGCATTGAAGTCAATTTTTTGCCAGTGCACAACCAAACAGTACCATATTCTTTTAATATCATTTTTTAAAGAAATACCAAAAGGCATTGTTTCCAGTTTCCTGAAAAATGATACCTGTATTTGAATGGGTATTTTCTGCTCTCTATCTGTCCTTTTTGGCAACTCATTTGAATAACTGATGTGCAGCAGTAACGTGGTATACATTAATATTGCTACGTAATGTTTTGGTGGACTTTTACGAACTGGGGGGGGGAGGAGGGGGGGGAGATAAGTAGGTCAATATGCAACCAAAATTTTGAATAAGGTGCAGTTTTAAACTCTCTTATGGCTGATTGAGTGATTATTTTGGTTTATGCCTTGACATGTCATCTTTATTTGAGTCATATAAGAAACTAGTAGAAGTGGTTCATAAAGAATCCACTGGGCCGGCTTACTAGTCCGAAGGTTCATTGGTCTGAAAAATTGTAACATTTTCATCAGTTTCTTATAGTTAAGGGTTCGTTGGTCTGAAGATGCTATAGTGAACATTTGGACCAATGGAACTTTTGACTATTGTTACGCCCCCCAATCCGAGCTCACTTACGATGTACATGTACCTGTAACTTAAAAAGTGAAACTGTATTAATTTTACAGCACCATGCCACTGCACTGCTGCAGGAGATCCACATTACAATACTCATGATAACCAATGGATCCATTTCATGGGCACTTGTAAATATGTGCTTAGTCAGCTTTGTCCAGATTCCCAGGCCGGTCTAGTCGACTACAAAGTCTATGTTCAGAATGAAGACAGAATCAATGGCTCAATGCGAGTATCTTGGACAAAGAGTGTTGAAGTCGAAGCATATGGTCACAATATTTTGATTGACAAAGGATTAGTGCTTTCTGTAAGTATGGCTGTTTACTATACTTACCCATAGGTACCTTATCTATGTATCTTCTTTTTATATACTTACCCGTAGGTACCTTATCTATGTATCTTCTTTTTATATACTTACCCATAGGTACCTTATCTATGTATCTTCTTTTTATATACTTACCCGTAGGTACCTTATCTATGTATCTTCTTTTTATATACTTACCCATAGGTACCTTATCTATGTATCTTCTTTTTATATACTTACCCGTAGGTACCTTATCTATGTATCTTCTTTTTATATAAGCGAATATCTTACATGTACTATCTACACCTTGGCCAGCAATTTCAGAGGGGGGGGGGGGGGGGGGGGGGGGGGAGAGGGTGTCTTCTGAATAAGTGGATCTTTCAGTATCTGCCTTAAATGGCTCAGCTTGAGAAATGACTTATAGAACTTACAAAGTTTGATTCACAGCTTTTTCAGCCAAAATGGTTTTTTTGTCACGTACTTTCTTCCAGATTTCAGGCTTGCTGTCATCTAGCTTAATCATTTATGAACTCATATAACCAAAAAATTGTATTTTTTTAGTACACAGCAGCAGGTCAACCATGGATATCCATCAGTAGTCTACCCAAATATTTGGCAGGAGGAAAAATTGCAATCAAATATGACGTAACTGGTAGTGTTAGGGTTGAAGTTGAGCTTGGGCAACCTGGCGATGGCACCATTTTGCTTGTGAAATTTGATGGCGATGATGTGGCTGATGTTTATGCACCAGACTCCTACCGTGACGAGATGTGTGGTATTTGTGGCGATTGCAATGGGGTGCAGGATGATTTAAGACTGTCAGATGGCACAGATGTCTCGCAGCTACCCCCCAAGGAAGCCTATGCTGAAATTGGCAATAGTTACAAGGTCCAAGATGGGCAGGTGTAAGTAAAACTGTAAATATGCATTGGCAAAATGAAAAGTTTGCATCAACTTTGCATTCAATTTGCTGCAAACTTGCTGCAAACTAAACAGTTTGCAAAAAAGTTTTTTCAGGTTGTTTCAAGAATCATAAGGTACTGATTGAAATTTGCAAGAGCAACAGTTTGCAAAAAGCCTGCAAACCCTCTGAAATTATATCAGTACCGCGTTTTCATGGGAAATTCCTTCCTGCAGATTTGCAGCAAATTTGCGACAACAGTTTGTAAGAAGCCTAAAATGATATACTGGTATAACTCATGAGTACTTAATTTGAGGCATCCAATGAGTGTCACACTTTTCATTTGTAAAAAAAATTTATGTGTACAAGTTATTCTTATAATTGAATCACTCTTGATATGGAGATGATCATTGTTTCACAATTTATGGTAAAAATTACATATAAGGAATTTAGAACTTTAAAACAGGTTTGTAGATTGTATTTTTTTTCAACAGTTTTGGGTGGGATACGTTGATTAAAAAGGTTCTTTTTTGCTTAAAGAAGGCCTTAACCCACCAGGTCTATACTAACTATTAAGAAAATTCCTAAGTAACAGCATAAAAATATCATTTAAATATTTGCTTTAGTCTAAAGGGAATGGTATTATCTACAGGTAGTCTCATGAAGTGGTAATTATAAAAGATAATTGGTATTTTCTTTGTTAAACACCAATAGAGCACAAAATGTTTCAAAATGTTAAGAGGAAGTTTTATAAAATGTAAAACACCCGACTCTCAATTTTTCAGATGCCGAGATGGCACACCACAAGATGGCGAGACATGTACCGGTGCCAATGAAGACATTGCTAGGGGCATCGACTACTGCGGTTACCTGCTTGATATCCACTCCGACAACATCTTTAAGGCATGTTATGACAGCAATATGCTTCCCCCAGGATATCTGGAGTCTGCCTTAATGGGATGTACCACTGATGTCTGTGAAAGACTGGAAACAGACCCTGATACAGCAAAGGAAGCATCGTGCAAAATTCTTGAATCTACGGCAGAACTCTGCCGTGGAATCAATCATCCAGTCACATACTGGAGAAATGCAACCAACTGCCGTGAGTATTACAAATTTAAAACACTAAACATTAGAGGAGCCAAAGTAGACTATTATACAGCTCCAATCCGCCACCCATGAAATAGCATGAGGCTTAAGTCCCTATATGTTTTTTCACCTACTGTGATTATTATAATAAGTGCCAGGATGAAATACTGCAATAACTGATGGACTGATGACTTTTTGGCCTTGAGACTAGTGTTGGCACAAAAGCTAAGTAAGTTGGCATGAGGGCTACCTGAAAATATCATATATTCAACACCAGATCACAGTTAAATTAATTTTGACTAACTTTCCTTGTCTTATTGAATTTATGATTAATAAATCTACTATAGTACCTTGGCCAATAAATGGTGTCCCTATGAGAGTGGCCTGCTCATAAAGTCAATAAAAGCTCTGAGTTGGTGCATGGACAAACTGTTGTACATGGCAGTATCTTTACGGCAGAAATGTGTAGTTAGTGTACGAACTCAGTCATGCTATCTGAGCATTTGCAGTATTGGCTAACCATGCTCAAAACAATGTATCTGATATCCAAGGCTTAATGGGAGGCCAACTTAGAATTGCTCAGTTGTCAACTGTCTAAAAATGCCTATGTTTGAATAATAAAGAGATTACCAGGCACCAAAACCTTTTTTATATTCTTCAGATATTTCTTGTAAAGCATGGCCAATGTAATTCAGTTCCTTTAACACATCTAAAAATTCTATCCTGAAAAAATGTCAAGATTTGGCTATTTAACATTTCATGATTTTCAAGACACATAATGCAATCCCTTCACATAAAGATTGCAAAAAAAATTGTTTATTTTATTTTAGCATTGGAGTGTGGTCCTGATATGGCTTATGTACCCCTGGGAACGGCCTGTCCCAACACTTGTGCTGATCCAACTGCTGCTTCAACCTGCACACTGGAGGATACAGAAGGCTGCCACTGTGCCGAGGGCATGCTGTTGAGCTCAGATGAGTGTGTACTCCCAGAAAACTGTGGCTGTGTTGATGCTGATGGGAGTTACCATAAGGTGATCAGAAATGTTTATGTTGAAATTTATACCTGAATGCATATAGGGTGCAGTTTGGATCCCAATTGGCACTGACAAAGCCATCAGTTGGTAGCTAAAATCTTCCAGGAGACTCCATTTAATTAAAATCTGCCATTTTTCGTTCTTTATTTTGATTGAGAAATTTTGAGAATTAAAAATGATTTGTTAAGTGGTGTTGACAAACATTCTGCTATGTTATTGGTACTGTTAGATTTGTCTGCTGCGTTTGACACAGTAGACCATAATATTTTATTGACATTTCTAAAGCAGAGTGTAGGGGTTAGAGATAAGGCCTTAGATCTTTTACGATCCTATCTTGTTGGGAGAATGCATCAAGTTAATATAAATGGTGTGCTTTCTGAACTCTCACAGCTTTTATTTGGTGTTCCTCAGGGGAGCGTGCTTGGCCCGCTTAAGTTTTGTGTTTACACCTTACCCCTTGGAACAATTCTGCGTTATCATAAGATAGGTTACCACTTTTATGCCGATGATACCCAGTTGTACACATCTTGTAACATCCATGATCCAGCATTGTCTGTGAACACAATTGCTGATTGCATATCAGACCTCAGAGGTTGGCTCATTTCAAACAAATTGAAGATAAATGATGGAAAAACAGAATTTTTAGTCATTACTCAACCCCACAACAAGGGCCTTGCTCATAACTTGCAACTTAAAATTGGAGCTAGTATGGCATTTTCCTCCCCCCATGTAAAAAATTTAGGAGTATACTTTGATTCTACACTTTCAATGGACAAACAGATCTCCAACATCACAAGGTCTTGTTTATTCAACATTCGGAATATTGGTACCATAAGGAAACATCTGAATCAATCTGCTGCTGCTACTGTTATACACTCATTGGTAACTTCCAGGCTAGACTATTGCAATTCTATATTATATGGATGTCCAGATGATAAGATCAAAAGATTACAACGCATCCAGAATATATCAGCACGGCTTTTAATGCTACAGCCTAGGGATTGCCATATCACTCCAATTTTAAAGCATCTGCACTGGTTACCCGTTAGGGCCAGAATTTTATTTAAGGTTTTAGTTTTTACACATGCTGCTTTTTATAATCTAGCTCCACCATATATAACTGATTTAGTCAAACATTATAGCCCTCAAAGATCCCTGAGGTCTGGTGACAAACTTTTACTGAAAGTTCCAAAATCAAGGTTAAAATCATATGGTGACATATCATTTTGTGTAGCTGCACCAGTAGAGTGGAATAAGTTGCCAATTTTTATTAGACAAATAGAATCACAAGAATCTTTTAAAAAGGAATTAAAAACTCTTTAAGACATTTTATTCATGAATCTTAAATTTTATAATTTTAAAGAAACCTTGGATTTTTTACTTTTAATTACTGTTTATTACAATTAATTAAGTTAGTTTAGCTCTTATTTATATAAAATATATCTTAACCATTTTTATCTATAAACTTCTTTGTATTTTATGTTGTACAGTCTATTGAACATTTTATGGATTTTAGACTTGAAATAAATATATTATATTATTATTATTATTGAAAACAAAGCAGAATTCAGATCTCTGATATAAATTACAACTTCACTTCATCAATTGATGTATCACTTATGTAATTTTTAACCATCTGTGTTATTTTCTTGTACTCTGCTTTGTAATTGCCTTTTTTATTATTAAAAATACTAGTAACTTAATAATTTATATATGTCTTTTTGGAAAGGAGTAATCATTAGATTAATTTTAACATACCAGTACTTGAAACTATCAAAGTGTGCCTTGTTTTCATCATATAACATGGATGTGTCCAATGGCTTCTATTATTAATAGAAACATTTATAAATATGTATAATAGCATGTTATATAATAAAGCAAACATGATAATGGTCCAATTACCCTTTCAAAGTTCAATAGAGTATGTGGTATTACTGAATGTCTAAAGAGCATTTTCAATTTCCAGTTGGATTCATCATGGCTCAGCGATGATTGTAACACCATGTTCACCTGCGTCAAGGCGCCTGATGGGACAAAGCAGGTTGAATCAGAGGCATATGGCTGCGATCAGGCTGCCACCTGTGATGTGGTTAATGGAGAGAAAAACTGCGTGTGCACGCCACCTATGATTGGAGATGGGAAGACATGTAATCGTAAGTAATATACACAGGAGTGGATTGAGGCCGTCTTCTGGGTCTTCCGGAAGACAGTCAGATTTTCAAGATTTTCAAGATTTTCAGATTTTTACATTGAAGGGTATAAATTTTTTTCTGTCGGAAGACTGTCAAAAATGGGTGATGAATCAACAAAGATAGTTTGGAAAACTGTTAGAAAATATCTCTGGATCCACCTCTGGTACATGAAGTAATTGATTTGATTGCTTTTATATCCCTGGTAATTTTTGTGACACAAACAAGCATTGATATGTTGGAATATAAACAAGATGGTAAGACAGCTTTAATTTCCTTATGTCTGACAAACATTTAAGCCAGTTAAGTTGATAGCAATTAAGTGAGACACCCCAGGAAGATCGACCGATCCAGATGGATCAATCTAGGCATGAGAACCCAGTCCAAGTTTATGTTTTGTTGAGCAATGATTCCTTTATTTTTAGAGCCTGGATGTCCACTACCAATGGAGATACAAAATGGGTATCATGATTATTCTGGTACACCGGTAGTAGTGCCTATAGGCACAAAGGTCAACTATACCTGCCATGGTGGAAACTACATGCCTGGTGGAGCATCAAATGACATGATAACATGTCAAAACAATGGAACCTATGACAAAGATCCAGCTGAATGCAGTAAATAATTATTTTAAACACAATCTTATTTCAAGACATACAAACCATGAAAATTTTTGGTGAACTCCACTGTTAAGAGACCTTTGACACAATGAACAACTCCCAGTTAAAGAAATTGACCTATTGGCAGACACTGGCCAATGTTATACCATTATTTACTGACAGACTCTGTTCACTCCATAATATCACCTTATTCTGATCTAGTATCGGAGAAAAAAAAGATATATCAGATTTTGTTGACAATGAATACCTACGGAGTATATGAAAGGTCAGCTTTGACACTTGAAGAAGGATCTCCAATATACAACATTTCAAAATACTTTCATGAGAATATGATAATATGACACTTTTGCCACTTTATCTTTCCTAATCTAATATCTGAACTTATTAATGTTTGTTATGTTTTGCTGAGCTTGGCATACTTTATTTCCAGGTCCTGGATGCCCACATCCAATGAATGGAACAAATGCAATCCATGATTATACTAATGGCTTACCAGTGACAGTAGGCACCAATGTCACCTATACCTGTAATGCTGGAAATCTCATGGCTGATGGAACAACAATTAAGACAATTAAGTGTCTGCAGACTGGACTTTATGACAGTGGTCCAGCTAATTGTCGTAAGTCCTCTTTCCTAAAGTACAGTCCAAATCAAAAATGAGATGAGATGTGACAGTAATTTAAATTCTCAGTGAAATTCACTGGTAGGACCTGAAATGATATCAAGTAGGAACTCCTTAATTATTACAGAAATTAATCTTTTGACAGACTCTACCCACCTGTGATGTTGACTTATTCTAAACAAAGCTATGTAAAAAATAGATGTTAAATTCAAATATTGGTGAACTTAACAAGTAAAGTACCTTCGACTCTAAGGATCTTAGATTCCAAAGTAACCAAAATCACTTTCATTGTGAATGATTATATCACAAGATTATTTAACAAATAATTTTGTCACCTTATTGTTGTTACTATTATTATTATTATTATTATTATTTACAGTGTCATTTTTGTTTTGTTTTCTTTTTGCTTTAATGACTTATGCATACTTTCATTCTAGAATCTGATGTCCACTCCCAATGCCTGGAGTAAATGCTGGTCATGATATATTTATATATAATATTAACATTTTGATATTCATGTTTTTTTTTGTTCTTGTAATGTTTTGTTGATGGGCTTGGCATGCTTTATTTCTAGAGCCTGGATGTTTACTACCAATGAAGATACAAAATGGAGATCATGATTATCCTGGTGGTATACCAGTACCACCAGACACTCAGGTCAAGTACGAATGCCATGGTGGAAACTTTATGCCTGGTGGTGCAACAACTGACATGATAACATGTCAAAAAGATGGAACCTATGACAAAGATCCAGCTGAATGCAGTAAATAATTATTTTAAACGCAATCTTATTTTAAGACATAAAAACACTGAAAATTTTTGGTGAACTCCACTGCTAAGAGACCTTTGACACAATGAACAACTCCCAGTTAAAGAAATTGACCTATTGGCAGACACTGGCCAATGTTATACCATTATTTACTGACAGACTCTGTTCACTCCATAATATCACCTTATTCTGATCTAGTATCGGAGAAAAAAAAGATATATCAGATTTTTGTTGACAATGAATACCTACGGAGTATATGAAAGGTCAGCTTTGACACTTGAAGAAGGATCTCCAATATACAACATTTCAAAATACTTTCATGAGAATATGATAATATGACACTTTTGCCACTTTATCTTTCCTAATCTAATATCTGAACTTATTAATGTTTGTTATGTTTTGCTGAGCTTGGCATACTTTATTTCCAGGTCCTGGATGCCCACATCCAATGAATGGAACAAATGCACTCCATGATTATACTAATGGCTTACCAGTGGCAGTAGGCACCAATGTCACCTATACCTGTAATGCTGGAAATCTCATGGCTGATGGAACAACAATTAAGACAATTAAGTGTCTGCAGACTGGACTTTATGACAGTGGTCCAGCTAATTGTCGTAAGTCCTCTTTCCTAAAGTACAGTCCAAATCAAAAATGAGATGAGATGTGACAGTAATTTAAATTCTCAGTGAAATTCACTGGTAGGACCTGAAATGATATCAAGTAGGAACTCCTTAATTATTACAGAAATTAATCTTTTGACAGACTCTACCCACCTGTGATGTTGACTTATTCTAAACAAAGCTATGTAAAAAATAGATGTTAAATTCAAATATTGGTGAACTTAACAAGTAAAGTACCTTCGACTCTAAGGATCTTAGATTCCAAAGTAACCAAAATCACTTTCATTGTGAATGATTATATCACAAGATTATTTAACAAATAATTTTGTCACCTTATTGTTGTTACTATTATTATTATTATTATTATTTACAGTGTCATTTTTGTTTTGTTTTCTTTTTGCTTTAATGACTTATGCATACTTTCATTCTAGAATCTGATGTCCACTCCCAATGCCTGGAGTAAATGCTGGTCATGATATATTTATATATAATATTAACATTTTGATATTCATGTTTTTTTTTGTTCTTGTAATGTTTTGTTGATGGGCTTGGCATGCTTTATTTCTAGAGCCTGGATGTTTACTACCAATGAAGATACAAAATGGAGATCATGATTATCCTGGTGGTATACCAGTACCACCAGACACTCAGGTCAAGTATGAATGCCATGGTGGAAACTTTATGCCTGGTGGTGCAACAACTGACATGATAACATGTCAAAAAGATGGAACCTATGACAAAGATCCAGCTGAATGCAGTAAATAATTATTTTAAATGCAATCTTATTTCAAGACATAAAAACACTAAAAATTTTTGGTGAACTCCACTGTTAAGAGACCTTTGACACAATGAACAACTCCCAGTTAAAGAAATTGACCTATTGGCAGACACTGGCCAATGTTATACCATTATTTACTGACAGACTCTGTTCACTCCATAATATCACCTTATTCTGATCTAGTATCGGAGAAAAAAAAGATATATCAGATTTTTGTTGACAATGAATACCTACGGTGTATATGAAAGGTCAGCTTTGACACTTGAAGAAGGATCTCCAATATACAACATTTCAAAATACTTTCATGAGAATATGATAATATGACACTTTTGCCACTTTATCTTTCCTAATCTAATATCTGAACTTATTAATGTTTGTTATGTTTTGCTGAGCTTGGCATACTTTATTTCCAGGTCCTGGATGCCCACATCCAATGAATGGAACAAATGCACTCCATGATTATACTAATGGCTTACCAGTGGCAGTAGGCACCAATGTCACCTATACCTGTAATGCTGGAAATCTCATGGCTGATGGAACAACAATTAAGACAATTAAGTGTCTGCAGACTGGACTTTATGACAGTGGTCCAGCTAATTGTCGTAAGTCCTCTTTCCTAAAGTACAGTCCAAATCAAAAATGAGATGAGATGTGACAGTAATTTAAATTCTCAGTGAAATTCACTGGTAGGACCTGAAATGATATCAAGTAGGAACTCCTTAATTATTACAGAAATTAATCTTTTGACAGACTCTACCCACCTGTGATGTTGACTTATTCTAAACAAAGCTATGTAAAAAATAGATGTTAAATTCAAATATTGGTGAACTTTACAAGTAAAATACCTTCGACTCTAAGGATCTTAGATTCCAAAGTAACCAAAATCACTTTCATTGTGAATGATTATATCACAAGATTATTTAACAAATAATTTTGTCACCTTAGTGTTGTTACTATTATTATTATTATTATTATTTACAGTGTCATTTTTGTTTTGTTTTCTTTTTGCTTTAATGACTTATGCATACTTTCATTCTAGAATCTGATGTCCACTCCCAATGCCTGGAGTAAATGCTGGTCATGATATATTTATATATAATATTAACATTTTGATATTCATGTTTTTTTTGTTCTTGTAATGTTTTGTTGATGGGCTTGGCATGCTTTATTTCTAGAGCCTGGATGTTTACTACCAATGAAGATACAAAATGGAGATCATGATTATCCTGGTGGTATACCAGTACCACCAGACACTCAGGTCAAGTATGAATGCCGTGGTGGAAACTTTATGCCTGGTGGTGCAACAACTGACATGATAACATGTCAAAAAGATGGAACCTATGACAAAGATCCAGCTGAATGCAGTAAATAATTATTTTAAACGCAATCTTATTTTAAGACATAAAAACACTGAAAATTTTTGGTGAACTCCACTGTTAAGAGACCTTTGACACAATGAACAACTCCCAGTTAAAGAAATTGACCTATTGGCAGACACTGGCCAATGTTATACCATTTTACTGACAGACTCTGTTCACTCCATAATATCACCTTATTCTGATCTAGTATCAGAGAAAAAAAAGATATATCAGATTTTTGGTGACAATGAATACCTACGGTGTATATGAAAGGTCAGCCTTGACACTTGAAGAAGGACCTCCAATATACAACATTTCAAAATACTTTCATGAGAATATGATAATATGACACTTTTGCCACTTTTTTTTTCCTAAACTAATATCTGAACTTATTAATGTTTGTTATGTTTTACTGAGCTGGGCATACTTTATTTCCAGGTCCTGGATGCCCACATCCAATGAATGGAACAAATGCAATCCATGATTATACTAATGGCTTACCAGTGACAGTAGGCACCAATGTCACCTATACCTGTAATGCTGGAAATCTCATGGATGATGGAACAACAATTAAGACAATTAAGTGTCTGAAGACTGGAGTTTATGACAGTGGTCCAGCTAATTGTCGTAAGTGCTTGTTTTTAAAGTCAAAAGCACTTTTACTGGTAAATACAAAACCTATAATACATGTTATAGTTGCTCTTAGATAACAAGTAAAATAAAGCATTGTTATAGCATAAACAGAAATATAGCACTGTTCTTTTCCTTGTCATATGTACATAATTGATGTACCTCCCTACCTGCAAAATGAAAAAAATATATATTTTTGAATTCCAGAACCTGGGTGTCCAATACCTATGGATGGTGAGAATCGTCAACATAATTACCAGGGAGACGGTTCTGTGGATGTTGGTACATTCATTACATTTACTTGTAGTATGCCATTCTTTGATGTCTCTGGAGTGAAGGAGAAGACCATCAAATGTTTGCCCGATGGCACATACGACGACACCCCACCACAGTGTGATCAACGTATGCTGTTTGTTTCATTCTTGTTGTTTTGCAATTTGGCTTCTGTTTAAATTATTGCAGATGATAAAATGCCATGAATTCTCTTGGCTTAATAGAAGTTGAAATATTAACAAATACCAAAATACCATTTCTGTGTGTATTCTGTCACTGCTCTTGTTCCCATGAAGATAAGGCAAATGCCATGTGCCAGATAGATGCCGGTTCCATGAGCGACTTATTTCTAACATTTAAAAAATTGTGAAAACTTGTAATTTGTACAGCATTTTCATCACTGATTACACATTTAAATTTCCTCTCTCTAAGCAATTTTGATTTTGTTTCAATAATGCCATAAGCAAAAGTTATAGTATGAAAATGCTAAGCACTTTTATATTAAATAGATAATTAAATTTTAGAATTTAGTGATATGTATTTTTCCGTTTTCCAATTTCAGCTGGCTGTGATTTGCCAATGGATGGTTCCAGAGCATCGAACAACTACCCAGGTGTCAGTGCCCCAGTAGACATTGATACACAAGTAACCTACACTTGTAACAGCGGCTACACTATGGCTGATGGATCTACAACAAAAACAATAACTTGCTTGGATACTGGCAATTATGATTCCGGGCCTGCAATGTGTGATACACGTGAGTCAGGGTTTTATGATTGTGTTTGTTTTACTGAATTTGTGGCTTAATTAATGGAGTTATGATTCACTGAGCACAAGATTTCTTAGTGAAGGGCCATGATCTGATCACTACTACACAAACAACACAGGATGGATATCAACGACGATTTTTGAACCTTTTTTAATTTGTGGTTATTCGTTTAGTTGTTCTCTTATACCCATATTATTCACAACCATTAAGGTATAATTAAATGTTTATTCTGTGCTTTTGTATGTTTGCTGTGCAACACTGCATATAGCTTGTGGATATAACTCAGAAAATGTCCTCTTTATATTCTATTCTAATAAGATCAGTTTATAGACAGACTAGTTAGTATGATGTATGTATAGTATGTGCATGCTTACATTTTTACTGGTAAATGCAAAAACTATTATACATGTTATAGTTGCTCTTAAATTAGAAGTAAAATTAAGCATTGTTTTAGCATAAACAGAAGTACCAATGTTCTTTTTCCTGTCATATGTACATAACTGATGTACCTCCCTACCTGAAAAATAAATAAAATATATATATTTTTGAATTTCAGAACCTGGGTGTCCAATACCTATGGATGATGATGTGAACCGTCAACATAATTACCAGGGAGACGATCCTGTGCCTGTTGGTACATTCATTACATTTACTTGTAAAAAGCCATTCTTTGATGCCTCTGGAGTGAAGGAGAAGACCATTGAATGTTTGCCCGATGGCACATACGACGACACCCCACCGCAGTGTGATCAACGTATGCTGTTTGTTTCATTCTTGTTGTTTTGCAATTTGGCTTCTGTTTAAATTATTGCAGATGATAAGATACCATGAATTCACTTGGCTTAATAGAAGTTGAAATATTAACAAATACCAAAATACCATTTCTGTGTGTATTCTGTCACTGCTCTTGTTCCCATGAAGATAAGGCAAATGCCATGTGCCAGATAGATGCCGGTTCCATGAGCGACTTATTTCTAACATTTAAAAAATTGTGAAAACTTGTAATTTGTACAGCATTTTCATCATGGGTTACACATTTAATTTCCCCTCTCTAAGCAATTTTGATTTTGTTTCAATAATGCCACAAGCAGACGTTATAGTATGAAAATGCAAAGCATTTTTATATGAAATAGAGAATTAAATTTTAGAATTTAGTGATATGTATTTTTTCGTTTTCCAATTTCAGCTGGCTGTGATTTGCCAATGGATGGTTCCAGAGCATCGAACAACTATCCAGGTGTCAGTGCCCCAGTAGACATTGATACACAAGTAACCTACACTTGTAACAGCGGCTACACTATGGCTGATGGATCTACAACAAAAACAATAACTTGCTTGGATACTGGCAATTATGATTCCGGGCCTGCAATGTGTGATACACGTGAGTCAGGGTTTTATGATTGTGATTGTTTTACTGAATTTGTGGCTTAATTAATGGAGTTATGATTCACTGAGCACAAGATTTCTTAGTGAAGGGCCATGATCTGATCACTACTACACAAACAACACAGGATGGATATCAACGACGATTTTTGAACCTTTTTTAATTTGTGGTTATTCGTTTAGTTGTTCTCTTATACCCATATTATTCACAACCATTAAGGTATAATTAAATGTTTATTCTGTGCTTTTGTATGTTTGCTGTGCAACACTGCATATAGCTTGTGGATATAACTCAGAAAATGTCCTCTTTATATTCTATTCTAATAAGATCAGTTTATAGACAGACTAGTTAATATGAAGTATAGTATGTGCTTACATTTTTACTAGTAAATACGAAAACTATTATACATGTTATAGTTGCTCTTAGATAACAAGTACAATTAAGCTTTGTTTTAGCATAAACAGAAATACCAATGTTCTTTTTCTTGTCATATGTACATAACTGATGTACCTCCCTACCTGAAAAATAAAAAAATATATATTTTTTTGAATTTCAGAACCTGGGTGTCCAATACCTATGGATGATGATGTGAACCGTCAACATAATTACCAGGGAGACGATCCTGTGCCTGTTGGTACATTCATTACATTTACTTGTAAAAAGCCATTCTTTGATGCCTCTGGATTAAAGGAGAAGACCATTGAATGTTTGCCCGATGGCACTTACGACGACACCCCACCGCAGTGTGATCAACGTATGCTGTTTGTTTCATTCTTGTTGTTTTGCAATTTGGCTTCTGTTTAAATTATTGCAGATGATAAGATACCATGAATTCACTTGGCTTAATAGAAGTTGAAATATTAACAAATACCAAAATACCATTTCTGTGTGTATTCTGTCACTGCTCTTGTTCCCATGAAGATAAGGCAAATGCCATGTGCCAGATAGATGCCGGTTCCATGAGCGACTTATTTCTAACATTTAAAAAATTGTGAAAACTTGTAATTTGTACAGCATTTTCATCATGGGTTACACATTTAATTTCCCCTCTCTAAGCAATTTTGATTTTGTTTCAATAATGCCACAAGCAGACGTTATAGTATGAAAATGCAAAGCATTTTTATATGAAATAGAGAATTAAATTTTAGAATTTAGTGATATGTATTTTTTCGTTTTCCAATTTCAGCTGGCTGTGATTTGCCAATGGATGGTTCCAGAGCATCGAACAACTATCCAGGTGTCAGTGCCCCAGTAGACATTGATACACAAGTAACCTACACTTGTAACAGCGGCTACACTATGGCTGATGGATCTACAACAAAAACAATAACTTGCTTGGATACTGGCAATTATGATTCCGGGCCTGCAATGTGTGATACACGTGAGTCAGGGTTTTATGATTGTGATTGTTTTACTGAATTTGTGGCTTAATTAATGGAGTTATGATTCACTGAGCACAAGATTTCTTAGTGAAGGGCCATGATCTGATCACTACTACACAAACAACACAGGATGGATATCAACGACGATTTTTGAACCTTTTTTAATTTGTGGTTATTCGTTTAGTTGTTCTCTTATACCCATATTATTCACAACCATTAAGGTATAATTAAATGTTTATTCTGTGCTTTTGTATGTTTGCTGTGCAACACTGCATATAGCTTGTGGATATAACTCAGAAAATGTCCTCTTTATATTCTATTCTAAAAAGATCAGTTTATAGACAGACTAGTTAATATGAAGTATAGTATGTGCTTACATTTTTACTAGTAAATACGAAAACTATTATACATGTTATAGTTGCTCTTAGATAACAAGTACAATTAAGCTTTGTTTTAGCATAAACAGAAATACCAATGTTCTTTTTCTTGTCATATGTACATTACTGATGTACCTCCCTACCTGAAAAATAAAAAATATATATATTTTTGAATTCCAGAACCTGGGTGTCCAATACCTATGGATGATGATGTGAATCGTCAACATAATTACCAGGGAGACGATCCTGTGCCTGTTGGTACATTCATTACATTTACTTGTAGAATGCCATTCTTTGATGTCTCTGGAGTGAAGGAGAAGACCATCGAATGTTTGCCCGATGGCACATACGACGACACCCCACCACAGTGTGATCAACGTATGCTGTTTGTTTCATTCTTGTTGTTTTGCAATTTGGCTTCTGTTTAAATTATTGCAGATGATAAGATGCCATGAATTCACTTGGCTTAATAGAAGTTGAAATATTAACAAATATCAAAATATCATTTCTGTGTGTATTCTGTCACTGCTCTTGTTTCCATGAAGATAAGGCAAATGCCATGTGCCAGATAGATGTCGGTTCCATGAGCGACTTATTTCTAACATTTAAAAAATTGTGAAAATTTGTTATTTGTACAGCATTTTCATCACTGGTTACACATTTAATTTCCTCTCTCTAAGCAATTTTGATTTTGTTTCAATAATGCCATAAGCAGACATTATAGTATGAAAATGCGAAGCACTTTTATATTAAATAGAGAACTAAATTTTAGAATTTAGTGATATGTATTTTTTCGTTTTCCAATTTTAGCTGGCTGTGATTTGCCAATGGATGGTTCCAGAGCATCGAACAACTACCCAGGTGTCAGTGCCCCAGTAGACTTTGGTACACAAGTAACCTACACTTGTAACAGTGGCTACACTATGGCTGATGGATCTACAACAAAAACAATCACTTGCTTGGATACTGGCAATTATGATTCCGGACCTGCAATGTGTGATACACGTGAGTCAGGGTTTTATGATTGTGATTGTTTTACTGAATTTGTGGCTTAATTAATGGAGTTATGATTCACTGAGCACAAGATTTCTTACTAGCTGAAGGGCCATAATCTGATCACTACTAACAAACAACACAGGATGGATATCAACGACGATTTATGAACTTTTTTTTATTTGTGGCAATTCATTTAGTTGTTCTCTTATACCCATATTATTCACAACCATTAAGGTATAACTAAATGTTTATTCTGTGCTTTTGTATGTTTGCTGTGCAACACTGCATATAGCTTGTGGATATAACTCAGAAAATGTCCTCTTTATATTCTATTCTAATAAGATCAGTTTATAGACAGACTAGTTAGTATGATGTATGTATAGTATGTGCTTACACTTTTACTGGTAAATACAAAAACTATTATACATGTTATAGTTGCTCTTAGATTAGAAGTAAAATTAAGCATTGTTTTAGCATAAACAGAAGTACCAATGTTCTTTTTCTTGTCATATGTACATAACTGATGTACCTCCCTACCTGCAAAATGAAAAAAAATATATTTTTGAATTCCAGAACCTGGGTGTCCAATACCTATGGATGATGATGTGAACCGTAAACATAATTACCAGGGAGACGATCCTGTGCCTGTTGGTACATTCATTACATTTACTTGTAGAATGCCATTCTTTGATGCCTCTGGAGTGAAGGAGAAGACCATCGAATGTTTGCCCGATGGCACTTACGACGACACCCCACCGCAGTGTGATCAACGTATGCTGTTTGTTTCATTCTTGTTGTTTTGCAATTTGGCTTCTGTTTAAATTATTGCAGATGATAAGATGCCATGAATTCACTTGGCTTAATAGAAGTTGAAATATTAACAAAAATCAAAATATCATTTCTGTGTGTATACTGTCACTGCTCTTGTTCCCATGAAGATAAGGCAAATGCCATGTGCCAGATAGATGTCGGTTCCATGAGCGACTTATTTCTAACATTTAAAAAATTGTGAAAACTTGTTATTTGTACAGCATCACTGGTTCCACATTTAAATTTCGTTTCTCAAAGTGATTTTGATTTTGTTTCAATAATGCCACAAGCAGACGTCATAGTATGAAAATGCGAAGCACTTTTATATTACATAGAGAATTAAATTTTAGAATTTAGTGATATGTATTTTTCCGTTTTCCAATTTCAGCTGGCTGTGATTTGCCAATGGATGGTTCCAGAGCATCGAACAACTACCCAGGTGTCATTGCCCCAGTAGACTTTGGTACACAAGTAATCTACAATTGTAACAGCGGCTACACTATGGCTGATGGATCTACAACAAAAACAATCACTTGCTTGGATGCTGGCAATTATGATTCCGGACCTGCAATGTGTGATACACGTGAGTCAGGGTTTTATGATTGTGTTTGTTTTAATGCTTTGTGGCTTAATTAAGGGAATTATGATTCACTGATTTCGTCAAATTTGGCTGTAGCATGATCCATATTTGTTGATGTACTGTAACGCAGTAGAATATGTTTTTGATTATTAATTTTTTGAATGGAGGCATATGTAATGATAACAAATTGGGATTTTGATATCTCTTGTTGTTTTTTACTTTTTGTATCATATCTTATCTTAACATGTTTTCTACTCCTTTTTTCAGCTACAGTCTCAAGTAAGTACCATTGGTTGTGCACACTTAATAAATGTTAATTGATTTATTCTTTTATGCATTAACTGCTTTAGAACACATACAATTATGTCATATTTTATTCTGATGTATCCAACATACTTTTGGTACTTGATCATTTTACTGGTCATTATGTTTGGGTAAATATAACTTATAGTTACAACTTTTTGCTTTGGGTTTTGATGGAGTGAAAACAGTCATGTATTAGTAACATCAACATCTTTGCCAAGGAAAAACCATGAGAATACATTAACAAGGACAGTAGAGGAAAATGTTAACTTGTAGAATAGACCTATAATTTATAAAAGTACCTTACTGTAAACATATCCAATAAATCTTGTTTGAGTTTAACTCTCCCCCCCCCCCTCCAATTTTTACTTTTCATCCTCAATTTTCCAGATTACTGTCGCGACTGTATCTATCTCAGAAATGGACCAGGTTATTATGAAGATCCCAATGACTGTGGACGGTTTGTCCAGTGTCTGCAGGACATTGATGGAAACATTGTTACTGTGTCCAGTGCCTGTCCAGGAAATCTCCTGTGGAGCCAGAGTGAGTTGACTTGTGTCAGCTGCGACAAGGCGACATGTGTAGGTGTTATAGGTGGAAAACCAGACTGTGAAGAAAACGGTGAGGTCTATTTATTTACTCATACACGTGCATAAGCACGGACACTTATGTCATATGCATTGTAATTGTTTTGATTTTGTAATAACATTTGATTTTCTTTAAAGTTTGAGACTGGCAGTGAGTTATTGTCTATTGATTGTGGGTTGAGAAGAACATGATATGTTACTACCAAGTGGCCAAAAAATGTTGATGGAAGTTCATTTTACTTTTGGTTTAGACTGCTGCAGTGGAAAAATTATATTTTCGTGCTTACATTATTTTGTAATGCAAGAGTTTTTTTCTTTTTCCTATCTTAATTTTTCTGTTTATTTCAGAAAATAAAATCTGGCTCAGTTACAAATTTGTCATAGTTATTGTCATTTATTTAATGATAGACTCAGAGTGGGGGTTAACACAAAAAAGTATTATTATTATTATTGTTGTTGTTGTTGTTGCTGTATCAGTTCCACATTATTGAATAAAAATTCACTATCCATAATCAGTTATAACATTTTATTTCAACTTTTTTTCTCACAGGCAAATGTGAGACTGGCTACTACAGCGACCCAACCAACTGCGCAGCATACTACCAGTGCAGCCCCGCTGGAGCTGTCCGCATGTGTTGCCCTGGCAACACCATGTGGGGTGGAAGCGGCTGTATCTTCAGAGACGCCTCTTGCACAGATGTCTGCTCTACACCAGTCACTCCCACAGTGGCACCCCCCACCCTCCCACCTCATACACTAGGAGGTAGGTGTCTACAGCTGTACATGTGTTCACAGTAAAAGATCAGTCCAGCAGCACCGATCCATCTTTGCGGCCATACTCGGGGGCGGATCATATTCCAAATTATCTTTGTTGATCCATCCTCCATTTTTGGCAGTCTTCCAACAGAAAAAATTAGATACCCATCAATGTAAACTTGAGAATCTGACCGTATTCCATAAGACCCAGAAGACAGCCTCAATCTGCCCCTGATATTGTCACTTAAGTGCACTCAATGTAATTTGCTAATAAAAGATAATTACCCTCTAGCTTCTGGAGGGGGTGGGCCAAACCATTAAGCTGATTACATTGAGTGCACTTAAGCCAGAATCCTTGCAGAGGTAGATCAATCCAGCTGGACTAATAACTTTTAGTCTGAACACGGCCTACATTGTTAATTTATTGTTTTGCCATAGTGCTTACATTGAAAAAGCTTTGTGACACAAGTAAACATTCAGGAAAATTTCAATTTTAGTTTCATTTCATCTGTGCTTAATATTCATAAACAAAAAGTATGGCACATATATTAATTATTTGTCAGTGACACATGAAATTCAAATGTCATGGATTTGTGTGTGTGTGTGTGTGTGTGTGTGTGTGTGTGTGTAATAAATGCAGTGAGTGTTTAGATGTGTATTAATTACATTTTAATCTATAGCACCGAGACATATATAATACAATAAATTGTAATGATGACTGTCAATTAATGTAATGCTTGTATTAATGTTCTCCTTTTAGACACATGTTACGATGCTGACGGCAGGAAAAAACGGGCTGTGGTTGGCGACAGTTATGTGTATGCCCTATACGTTGCTGGAGGAAATGAGTATGTTCTATACCCATGTACCCCCTATGAATTTAGCCTAGCAGCCTGTGATTGTGTTGTTGATCAGTCCGGACTTCCTCCTGCTTGTCGGTGTAAGTTTAGCTTCTGAATCAATACATAGAATTCTATGTTTTATCTTTTTTTTTTTTTTTTTTTTTTTTTTTTTTTTTTTTTTTTTTTTTTGAAAGGGGTTGTGAAAATTGTACTCTTTACAAAAAAAAATACAAACTTTTAGAAATTGATAATTTTTGTAGCATGGTGTGGAAAAAAATTTAAGTTAAAAAAAATATGATGCTTTTGAAAAATGTTTGCATTTTTTTCTCTTGAATAACGTTATCCTGTCCATCCAATCTTAATATGTCACATGTGTATATCCTGTTCATTTATTATCTTACCATTGTATATTGCAGTCCCCAATAACATTGGTTGCTTCCCATTCGATGTGGACTATAAGGACCAATCAGGTCACATAAGTTGGTTGGATAAGGGGTCGACTTTTATCCAACAAGATGATGCTGTCCACGGTGGTGCTGTGCAATTTGACGGAAACACCGATATCGAAATCCCTGCCTTCAGTAACTCCGATCTCGGTTTGGAGTTTTCCGTCTGCGTGTGGTTCAAGTACACTGCAGGAGACAGTGATGATAGAATGCGAGGCATAGTCAACAACGGAGACTGTGACAACGAGCCCTCGTATAACATCCGTATTGATGGTGGCATCAGTGGAAGCGTTGGTGCTGGCGTTATT
Organism: Lingula anatina; assembly: GCF_051362555.1. NCBI lineage: Eukaryota > Metazoa > Brachiopoda > Lingulata > Lingulida > Lingulidae > Lingula > Lingula anatina. The sequence continues at coordinate 33,949,881 of NC_141767.1, forward strand.
TCAACAGGGTCACATCAAAGAAAGGCGTATGAGGATATATTGGTACTTAGAATTATTTCAATTTTGATCACATCTCCTTCATTATGTGTTTTTTGACTAATAGAGATAAAGAAATAAGTGAAAGTTATTATATTGAATGTTGTGTGCTTTTGATTGACTATTGTATATACGTAATCACTGTTTGTATGATGTACTCTTCCACAGAAAATTGTCTTTATATATATATATATATATATATATATATATATATATATATATATATATAAAGGTGATGTTTTGGGTGTTTCCTCTCAAACAATGTACAAATTAGATAATGGAAATCTGGATAGACAATAATGTTTTTCATCAAGAAGATACTTTATATCATCACAGCATTGATCGTATTCAAAAGTGTCTATTGTCATGTTTTTTAGACTGCCAAAAACGAATGGCACCACACATGTTTGGTGAAGGAAGTAGATAAAGTCCTATTCTATTTGGATGGAGTCAGTCAGGGCATTGCTAACAACGACGCCATTGGTGAGTGCCAAACAGACAAATTATGAATTTGAAATTTTAGCGATACACATGCACGCACACCCATGTACTGTAATTGATGAATTTTTTTTTTTCAAAAATTGGTTTGGGTTCAAAAGATCAAATTTTTTGGCATATTTGTATGATATACAGATGAGTGTATTATACATTTAAGGATTATAAAAAAATCAAGATGGTTAGAAGAATATGTTTTCTTTTATTTTTATAAGCGTATTTAACCTGGAATCAGTGATATATCTTGATATTAAACTGTGACTCATATATATATGTTATATCATTCTATTTTTATTAAGGTGATCTAATAAGCAACCCTGTCCCTATGATTTTGGGCCGTACCATTTACTGTGAACTGAATGAAAATGCCCATAGCTTCTTCATAGGGAAGATGGATGAGGCAAGTGAAACGTATTTTTTGTCTTTTTTGGAAATGTTTTGTCTTTTGTACACTGTACATAAAAGCTATTTTTTATAAATTTTGATAAAAGATAAAGCCTATCTACAAATAGTTATCTTTTCAATAATCCAGTTCAAATCTCCTCTTAAAGAAAATTCATTAAAGATTCCTTATTTTGTAAGCTGTATGTCCCTTTTGTATCAGAAGCAAATACAGTGCTTTTTTAATCCTCCCTTCTACCCATGTACAGTGTGCAGTAAATTAACCCTCATTTATGTCAGAAAATTTCCTTATTTGTGGATTAAATGTATACATTTTTATTTCAGCTGGTTATCTTCAAGTCGGCTCTGAGCCAGGCAGATGTGTTAGCAGTAAAGGATGGATTTAATTAAACATTGAAAGTCATGATGCTTAAAAGAAAGCTCTATAAATTTTATATTGTCACTGCGCAGATGAAGACGAACACCAAGGACACAAATCAATATTGAAAGTGAACAGATAATTGCAGACTTTTCATCTTTGCAATTGATTACCTTGCGCAGAAAATAATAAATTAAAGTTATTGCCAAATAAAATACTGCGCATTGAACTTGAGTTTTTGTTTAGTTCTTACTATTACAGTACTTTGTACAGCGGTTTGTTACACAGAAAGCCACCCAGCCAATAAATTTTCTCTTTTTCCATCTTAGTAAAACGAGAAAATAGCAGTGAAAACTTTACTGTTGAATACCATTTAAAAAAGTCAAGAGGGCCTTTGTGTTTCAAATAAATAAAAAAACCATATTCTTCAAGCAAAAGTGAAGTATCCCACATAGAATTTCAATATAGATATTTTCGTTGAACTTGTATTTGTCTATGCATAGTTTGAGATGTTTCAAGATATTTGTCAGCTTTCCTTTCTTTGAATTCAGAAGCATAACACGTATACGATTCATCTGTTGTTCAATCAACCATCACTACTCAGTGACGGATTTGGAGGGGGGGTCTTGACCCCCCCTCCCCCCCTTCGGTTTCTGGCAAATATATCACACCCCTCTTGAAATTAAATTTTGGACTAGCTAAATCATAGTTCTAAACCGTACCAAAGGGCACTGTTTGCTCTCCAGAAAACCAAAAAAATTTCGGGGCCGTTGAGCAGGCCCGAAACCCCACACCAAGGGGGCGATGGTCGGCTTTGCATCCGAGGTCTGTCGTTCCGGATCCACCCCCTTCAAATAATCCTGGATCCGCCCCTGTTAACAGTCTGATTGGAAAATAAGTCAGTCGACAAAATAAATAAAGAGACAAAGCGAGTTTTTCAGTAGTCATACTAGAACCCACCAAATGTATTCGGTCCTTGTTACATGTACTCATGCATATTTTGATGTTTTATCAAGGGCCTGACCACATGAAAGACGCATCGAAAATCTGGTACAAGTTGTTATATATATATATATATAAGACTATGAGAAATTCAAAATGATATGATTCACACATCATTGACGCCTCGCGTCTTTGTTCGCGTTAAACACCTACTTCTGATTCCATGAATGGCGAACGTGGGCTTGATGCTAAAATTTTATTTTAGTCAGCAGGCCAATTCCCCTAACTGAGCAAAATGCATCGTAGCATAGCAGTAGACCTTATCGATTTGTGTGTGTGTGTGTGTGTGTGCGTGTGTGTGTGTGTGTAAAGAAAGACACCCAATGCTGATTTTTCAGAATAATTTTCACATAGGGAAAACAGGTGCAACGGGAATGGAAGTCCGGGCTCCCATATGATTAGTACAGGTTAGGGTTAATTGGAGTATTGGGGTAAGTATATGGAGGACTGTCACCGGTACAAAGTACAGGGCCGTAGCCTCCGGGGGGGCAGTGGGGGCAGTTGCCCCCCTGGGATTTGAGGTGCAAACAAATAATCGCAAAGGTGAATAAAAATAATTGCAAAGTTGGTATCAATTCTGTGAGAAAATGCGCTCATGGCCACTAGACAATCATTCAACAATCTGTTTACAAAGGTGTAGTTTATAGACAATCTACGAAATGAAGTACAATTGGCATGTTGTGTTGAAAAAATGACTGTACCTATGGCAAAATGAACCCACAATTTCTGACTTCTGATTTAGCAATAAATAATAGTTAAAATACGCCAGAATTCAGTATTATACATACAGTTTTTAAAAATTTTCCACACCGTGGGAGGGGGACCCCCACACACACACCCTCCCCCCTCAGGGGCTTCGCCCCCTTGTGTCCGCTTACTGCCCCCCTGGCATTTTGCTCAGGCTACGGCCCTGAAGTAGTGGGAAGCGGACTCACATTCCTGTTGTTACACCTGGGCTTCATGTCTAGTAGGCCCAGTTAGACACTTTTGGCCTTGTAGAGTATCGTATGTGACATCGAATATTTGCACGACTTTGAGCATATGAAGGTATCTGTATATAATCACCACCGGGTTTATTGAACATTCGTGAACAGTTTCAGTAACAGCCTCTCATCTAAAATGAGCTATACCTGTTGTTATTTGCATAACAACAAGTTGTTCATCGTAGTGCGAGCTGTCTTCCCGAATGCTCACTTGGCAGTTATACCCCCTTTACACTGGACGGCGTCCTTTCTGCGTCCTCTCTGCGACCATGAAATTTGGCATCGCTGTGGTCTTAATAAGGAGGCACGAGCATTAATTTTGTATCAGAATGAATGCTCAATGATCGGCCAGTTGTCGGCACGTAAAATATTTATCTCAAATGGGGCCGTACTGCTGGACGCAGAAAGGACGCCGTCCAGTGTAAAGGGGGCTTTAGACAGAGTCGAGTGTAGACGCAACAGCATGTATGGTGCAGTCAGAAGGTCGAGCTTTTATAATGCGTAGAAGCAAATGTACGAATGTGAGTATAAATCTTTCTTTATCAACCACAGCCATTAAATACTAAATGTGCAGAAGAATGAGGAAAATATTTACGGCAAATATTTATGACACGAATCCTTTTACTATATTCCCATTGTTACTTGTATCACTATGTCACTGAGAAAACAAGTAGAAATTATTGCTTTCAGTGCATTGGGACTCCAAATGTTCAGGATAAGCGGCACATTCATCTAACTTTTGATGATAACCTAAGTTTGCTTGAAATCCTCTGCACTTTGTAACCCTCTTTTTGAACATTTTGTGTGCCCCGGTCTTGACAATTAATTTTGAATATTTTGACCTAATTTAAAATGTCGTGTGTGTTTAAAAGTAAAATATAACCACCCAAATTAATTAATTGGATGATGCTTGTCACCGTTCTCAGCTTCTGATTCACGGTTTTATTTTTTTCAGGAGCTCAACGAGATTCTGCACAGCATCCGCCTGAAAGCAAACTATGAAGTCTGTCCTGTTTCACACACAGGAATCCACGCTCCTTCGTACATCTATTATATTAAAACTCAATAAAAACCTTTTGTAATTTGACGTTTATTTTTCACTTTGTTATGAAATTATTATGATAAGGATAGTAGTAATTATAATGGAAAATGGGTTATTTTAGTGTTTGAGGACTTTCAAATTCAATCTGATGCCAATGTTTTTGTGGTTGACGGTTTTCTGTGGTACCTAAATTTTAAATAGTTGTAAAATGACCGGTATTTTCTAAATAACCCCTCCAAGCTGTTTTAGTGCAATGAAACAAAATATCTAAAATGGTTTCCAACAACCAACATTTTATAGTTTAAATATATATAAATTTACAATCCTGGTTTTTAAAAAATTCACATGAGATTTTTGTTCTATAGCATGTGGAACTAATTTGTTTGGATATAATATTTCCTGTATGGACTCTCCCCACCTGTCACCCCTCTGTTGCAATGGACTCGCCCCACTTGTCACCCCTCTTATGCAATGGACTCGCCCCACCTGTCACCCCTCTAATGCAATGGACTCGACCCACCCATCACCCCCTCTGATGCAATGGACTCGCCCCACCTGTCACCCCCTGATGTGATGGACTCCTCCCACCCATCACCCCTCTTATGCAATGGACTCGCCCCTCCTATCACCCCTCTGATGCAATGGACTCGCCCCACCTGTCACCCCCTGATGTGATGGACTCGTCCCACCCATCACCCCTCTTATACAATGGACTCGCCCCACCTGTCACCCCTCTTATGCAGTGGACTCGCCCCACCTGTCACCCCTCTAATGCAATGCACTCGCCCCACCCATCACCCCTTTGATGCAATGGACTCGCCCCACCTGTCACACCCCTGATGCAATGGACTCGTCCCACCCATCACCCCCTCTAATGCAATGGACTCGCCCTACCCATCACCCCTTTGATGCAATGGACTCGTCCCACCCATTACCCCTCTAATGCAATGGACTTGCCCCACCTGGCACCCCTCTAATGCAATGGACTCACCCACCTGACACCCCTCTAATGGAATGGAATCGCCCCACATGACACCCCTTTATTCAGAATAGAGTTATGACTTTCTTCAGATTGAGTGGATTTTCTCCACTAAACACCTCAATTTCTCCCCCAATTTGTCTATCAGATGACCGTGGCGTACTATTCAACCTTACTTGCATCAGTCAAGTCTTCACTGAGCAACCTTTTAACTACCCCTGTGTTAGCTGACCTTGTAAGCAATTTATTAGAATGAATTTTCCAAAATGAAGTTAAAACAATCCATTCATTCATCACAAACGCCAATCAACTATTAGGATTTCTTGAAAACGCCTTTTTAATAATTTTGATAAACCTTATTACATAATTGAAGTCTATTTTTATAGGTTTTTGAAAAGCTTTTCATCATGTCGGTAATTTCGGGTAGGTACCGACTGCATGCGGGTTCTAAAATCCTCATCGCTCTAATCGCCGACCAACCCCAACCTCAATTTGTAATCAGCCACCAGGTGTAGTTAAAACAGCGTATGACGCAGGCTCGATGCCCAACATTATACCGACAGCGTAAGGCGCGACTACTGCGTGCTATATTGGTAAATATAACTGACACATGTCTTTTTATTTTTATAACATTGTTAGAACGTTTTAATACTAGATGTGCTGATTAAAGTTGCGCAAATTGTAGTGATGCAAAATATGAAATCCTTTATGTGTCTTTGCCAAAATTAACAAAAAAAGTATATATATGTAACCTGTTATCAAAACGTTCTGTGTAAGCTGGGTATACGTTACCTTCATTGTTTTGCATGTGTTTTAACATGTGTTTTTAAAAAATCATTTATTAACAAGAGACCTTATATCTATTTAATCAGTGGATGTACCCCCTTTCACAAGTTGTCCACATTTGCGCTTCCTGCCGTTTAATTAATTAATAATTGACGATGTTGAGCACGGAGGGTCCGTTTAGGTGACTCCGTTACGTTATAAACTCATTTAGTGTATCACTTAAATATACCGCTCGAAGGCCTATGAAGACTTAGTTGATAGAGCTTGATAAATTTTTCCGGTAATTATTTAGAAATATTTCTGGATACTTATCGTCGATGTAATTGATGGTTAAATTATAATTTGAGGATTTGAAAGTTACTAATTTTCATATGCATCATATTTGTGTATATGCTATCCGCGTTTGAATACGTCCCAAAGTCACACTTGCTATGCCTGCACATCCTTCAAAGCTACTTATCTTTTCCTATTCAGACCGAAATAAGATAAAATCCCAAAAATAAAAAAAAAAAAACATATCGATATTTCTTTCTGAAATGTACAGGAAGCGATGGCGGTGTAAGTTATTGACCAGTCAATAGAAATGATATGAAGCATTCATTTTTTTAATTAGGACAGGAACAGGTCGAGAAATGATTTGTGAGTACAAGAAAAAGTTTTCGGAGAAAATTTAATTTGACTAGAAAAAAGGGATTATAATTTTGTCGAAAAATATCTTATGTCTCCCGTGTCCAGTCCCTGATCTGTGAACAGTACCAACCTTAACAGCAATCAGAAATTCCATTCCAGTTACATAATCCAAACTCATAAGATTGTTACAGGATTGCTTTCGGAGTAAAGTTGGAAAGATTCTCCCAAACTATAAATAAAAACAAGAAAAAATCATTTAAAGGCCCAGCATAGGAGCAAAATACGTTTTTTCTTACTACATTTAAAGAAATATAACTAATGAAAGCGACTGCAGTTTAGACCATCGGTACTAGGACATTATTTCAATAGGTATGCACCAACTAACATAACCTAACAAATGCGGACCCCCCTACCCAATCAAAAGAGCACGGACTATTCCCAAACAAAATGACGTCTCAGGGCCCATTCCCATAGACAGCATCGGTCTATGTAGATCGATCCAACTCTGCGAGAACTCTCGCTGGTTGCAATCAGCTTAACTGAATGACACGCCATAATATTGCTAGCGTTAAGTTAAATACAGAAAAGCTGATAATTATACGATTACGTTGGAAACAAAAGGAGGCCAGAATTTGAGAGAGAAAAAATTTAAACAAATGCACGGTTTACGCGATCATACTCAGACATATTCGTCTTAACAACTGTGTTAAAGAACTATTCTGTAAACCAAGGGACTGTTTAAAGTATGCCCAATATCGATTTATTATATACCTCAGTATTACTCTAACACCCCATTTCCATAGATTAGATCGACCTACTTTAGATCGACCTAACTCCCTGGGGGTTCACGCTAAATAGCTGTCAGCCGGGCGGACACGAAAGTTAATTACCCCTTATAGCTCGTAGTAGGCGGGGACGGACACTTAAGGCGGATTATCTGACAGTAATCTAGTGAGACTCCCCGCGGTGATAGATCGATCTAAAAGTTGTGAGAACAGAGCCTAACACCCCATTTCCATAGATTAGATCGACCTACTTTAGATCGACCTAACTCTCTGGGGGTTCACGCTAAATAGCTGTCAGCCGGGCGGACACGAAAGTTAATTACCCCCTTATAGCTTGTAGTAGGCGGGACGGACATTTAAGTCGGATTATCTGAAAGTAATCTAGTGAGACTCCCCGCGGGGATAGATCGATCTAAAATCTATGGGAATAGAGCCTAAAATAAAGCTTTCAGGCTTCGTAATCAACGAAAAGTAAATTAATTAAAATGCTGCGTTGCTTCCATCGGTATGATTGCAATAAACTCAACTTACAGATTCGGTCTATTTGGGCATTATGTGAACTCTATCAGCGTGCCAATGTAGATTATTCAATGTTGACTGAAAAAGAAAAATAATTAATGGGAAGAATTACATCCGCAATTTCATATGTTAGTTTCTATAGGTAACTTTTCTCTCCTCTTTTGAAGTAATTAACATGCACCATGTCTTCATGTGTTTGCAATATGATTTATGCTTATTTCATGGATATGCAATGCACCTGAAAGGCACGTTCCCTGAAGGACGCATTAAAACCTTAATAAGGTTTAACTCAGAATGTTTGTTTATAACATCACGCAAGAGCTTCCAATAAACCTAGTCCAATATATTGTAAAGGAATATTAAAACAAGGCAGCGATTTTTTATTATTATTGATTGATTATTGATCCGGATCACCACCAAAAATTAATCACTTCTAAGTTAACCCATTTCCTACCAACCCTGAAAATTTCATCAAAATCGGTCCATAACTTTTTGAGTTATGTTGATGACAAACAAACAAACAGACAGACAGGGGTGAAAACATAACCTCCTTGGCGGAGGTAATTAACATGCGTCTAAGATATTCCACCCAAATAACTTGAAGACAAACATTTCGTAAATGGCTGAAATAGATACAATATTAAAGACCACGGCCTTTGTTCTTCGTTTAAACTGGTTTAAACTCGCTAAAAAAAGAACAGTTTGGGACCAGTTGGTTGCGTCTGTCGTTTGATTTTTTTCCAGTGCGCACTCGAATAATATATTGCGTACAATGTAACATTAAATGTGTTGAATGCATTTTCGAATTTTAAAAAAGGGGCGTGGGTAAAGTTTGGGGTGCTTAATATGTGTAGATGAAGTATAGGTTAAAATCATGAAGAAGTATCCTAAGAAGCAACTGTACTCTATACGGAGCGTAAGATGTGCTGCGTAGCTATGAAATATTGATGGCTTATTAGTGTCCGTACTTTATTGATGTTCGTTTAATTCCTCCTTTCAACACATTTCATTATGAATTTTTATTAAGTTTGCTTTTACAAATATGCCCGCGTTTATGGGTTGGGAACGCGCGGTGCGTTGTTCTCGAGTAAAATGAATAAGTTATCAAAGCCACAAAATACATTTACTTATTATAAAGAATAAACAAACATTCATCCCTTGAACCGGGTAACCAAAGATGTGTAAAATACGTGGCGGATATATCCAACCGGCTGTTTATTTATGAGCTTCCCTTAGTAATATTTGTTTGATTTTTACCATGCATTTGAAACATAAATTTCACAACCAAAGTGTGTAGTCATCTCCAGACCGTTGTAAAACTTTAGATTTAAGTTATATTAACTTTTGAATCTTAATAGTTAGATAGGTAGGTAATTAACTTATTACATAATTTTATAACAACAAAAATGCGTCTTATTTATTTGGTGTGTTGTTAAGAATGAAGAAATATTGAATTAAATCTGCCTAGATGTTAAATTTATCTGTTTATATATTTATTAATTCATTCATTCATTGCGGAACTAGACTAAGATTTACATAAGCTTTAACGTTACAAAGAAAAAAGGTAGGCCTATACAATCCGTAAAAAATACCAAGGTCACATTTTCACGTCCACACATCATGCAGAGTTACTTATCTTTTTTAACTGAGACAAAAAATTAAAAAATAAATTAACTCCTCAAATAAACTCTGAAATGTACAGGAAGACATGGCGGTCTTAGGGACTGGCCAGTCATTTTAGAAATTAACTTAGCAGGGACGGGCAGAGCAATGCTTCTTGAGAAGGAAATATTGTTTTTCCCCAAGGTTTAACTAGTTGCTTTCGTACAGCAACAGTAATTTGGAAGCGGGGAGACAATCAGCGGATTAGTCGGCTCTTCTTTTATGAAGGGTCCGCCATATTTGATCCGTGGATCAGAAGATCCTTGGATCTTCTATTATGAATGCGCTGAAGTAGTTGTTCGAGATGCGCACCCACGTTACATTTGCACTTTTCCACCCCTCATTCTTGTTACCAATTCCTATTTTTTTTCTGTATACAGCTTGGACCCATCATAAGACATGTATGATGGGGCCAAAAATTTGCATAAAATACTAAAATTTGGTTCGAGTAAACATGTAAGTCTTGTGTCAAGAAATCCTCAAATACGTAAGAAAATTTAAGTGCATAAACCACTGAAACCGCAGTTGAGATTGTTGATTATGTTATATAGTCAGTTCATAGGACTTAAAGTATTGCAAGTAATTATGATTATTTCGAATAATGATATATAATATACCTTGTGTACTATCATGATAATTAATCCGACCAATTTCCTTATTAACTGACTAATTAACTTGACATGGCGTCAGTTTTAAATGGATAGATCCGCCCCCGACAATGTCTATTGGAAAACATTTCTCAGTTGGTTCCAAAGTGCTAGTAAGCTCGGTTTTTTCGACAAATACGTTGAATACTTTCGTTTGATATTATGACAGCCATTTCTGATGTATCACTTTACAATAAGACTATCGTAAATGTCGAGAGGCGTGAACGTGTCCGAGTGAATGATATATCATTCCATGTCTGTCTCAAACAGTACAAACATCACGGATAAAATTCAGAATACGTAATTAATATAATCACCATACCCATGCGCCTGGTGACATTCCAATAAAGTTTCCGGCCCTTGCTTGGGAAAAATATGTCACCGGTGAAATTTGAATCACAAACACCGGCAAAAAGTTATAAAGTCACACACAAATGGCAAAGTGCACTTATTTTCTGTGATTGGTGCCTGACGTCTATGTGGTAATTAGGGGGGGGAACATGCGGTTTCCTATCTATACATTACTGTTTATTGTGTATACAACATCGGCAGAGCACAACAAAAGAAGTGTATTTAATTGTATAGAAACGCCGTGTCAAAATGGGGGGATTTGTCGAGGAAATGACAACGGTTTCTATTGTGATTGTCCGATGGGGTTCCGCGGTTCGCTGTGCGAAAAAGGTATGTGCATTTTTCTTGTGTGTGCAAATTACACGTTATTCCTCCCCTGAGCAATGTTTGCTAATTCAAAATGAAGAAGGGATAAAAGTTTTTAACAGGCTGGAAGTTAATAGTATTCATTATTAAATATTAAATAGCTAATGATGTTGTTTTATGTAAGATTGCGTTCGATGCAACTCGGCATCGATATCACACCAGAAGTTTAACTGTTAATTGGGAGACTTTAATACTGCAGAATAGGAGATGGTTTAGAATAAACAAGGTTTTACAAATTTAATTTATTTTTTTTCTTTGCACAAACGAATTACTTATGCTAACAGTGCGGCCGCGTAAAGTCAAATAAAGAAGCAAATCGAACAGCGTTTTCCAGTCAAATCAAGGTTGATTGAAATTGGATTTTACACCCCCTCCCCACGCCGATGTTTTGAATATCATGCCCACCCCCATGTATATGGCAACTCTAAAAATAATTGATTTTTTCCAGTTAAGGCAATAAAAGGGCCGTTTAATTTAATTGTTATTGAGCTCGATCATATAGCGTGTTTAGTATGTTAACGTAGGCCTATACATATTATTGTTGTTATCTCAAGAAAGAAACGCATGATTTAACAATCTAGTTAAATTACATACCTGACACCTTTTTACTTAGTGGCCGTACTCTGATCTCTTTGGTCACTGGTCACTACTGGTACTTGGGAATTCGACAGGTGTCTTCAATCAAGATCCCTCAAAGTCGGAGATGTGGGGCATTTCTGATTTTATCAAAACTAGCGGGGCTGTTTAATTATCTCGGACAGGTGGGGAAGGTGTGAAAAATAAACTCCTTCAGTCACATTGTACTTAAAAGAATTGACCTAACGCTTGACATGTGTCTTGTATCCTTCAACTCTGGAACCGGTAAGTCATCCCATTTACAACATGTGCTTTGAACAGAATGATGGAAGACAGATGTCAAATTTAGTACACATAATTTTTAACACATCTTAATTATTGCAACCAATATCTAGGAGGTGATTTCATTTCAAAATAAATATGATTGGATCGCTATGATTCATACTCTTGGTCTGTGTACACCATTACATTGTTCCATCTGTAGTTTTTAAACTGGGCATTTGATACGACGTAACCACTCAAAGTCCTTCAGATTTGTAGGTAAAGCCACTCAATTAGTGGACTATAGCTAATTGGTGTATTGTTCATCAACCTTCACATCTTTGCAAATCAACAAATTGAAAATTGGAAAAGTATCGGGGTAGAAAAAGATCGGAGGAATAATTATTTAGCCATAGAAGAGAAGTCCTCAAAAACAATCCTTCTTCATTTACTGTCTTGACATTTAGTGCTGTAATACTGCATGACTAATTACTGCCGGTGCTTGTAAATATTTATAAAGAAAGTAGTGAAGTTTTCGTTTGCCCTGCGATATACCTTCCTTTCTGCATTAATGTGATTTTGGGATTTTTACCTATAATCACAGGCCCGTAGCCAGCAATTTCAAAAGGGGGGTTCTTTTTCTGAAAAAGTGGACCTTTTCCCATAAAAACTTCATGTATCTAGATCAAATTTTACCCAGAGTGGACCTTTTCCCAGCAAAAGGGGCGGTTCTTTCGAACCCCCCCCCCCCCCCCGAACCCCTTCTGGCTACGGGCCTGCATCATAATGTTGTCTACCTTACATTTAATATTATTAATTAAACGATAAATTAATGGATTATTTACGGCAGATTGTTACATCACTACTGTAGATGAACAGATCAATGTGAAATTGTATTTTCAATTATGTCAGTGACATAGGAGAAGTTGGTTTACACCTATAGACAAGGACCTTTAATTGCTGTACAGGTTAGAGATAGCATCTAAACAAGCCAAGTTAGCATCGACACTATATGTCCCGAGGAAACTTTCTTTTGATTTGATTGTCGCTGATTTGAAGGTACGCGTGAAATACAAAACGGTGTCAACTGTTTTTGATTAAGCCTTTTGTCGTATTTCCATGGTTCCAGACATACACTGTATGACCCCCCCCCCCCCCGCCGCCCCCAGAGAACTGAAAACCAATGGAGAAAAGACAAATGTCAATCTTCATGCATTTCACACTGACAGAATCAGAACGACACTATTGATAGCGGTTCTGACCGAGAATGAAAAGAAACCAAGAGTGAATAGGAAAGTGTTTTGGGTGTTTTATGTATAAATAGGGTAAGAAGTGACTAACTGAATGTTAAAACTTGGATCCTATATATTGGATTCTAGGTAAAAAGTATCGAAAGTCCGATACAAATTGATGCGCCAATACTTCTATGAGTATGTTTCTTAAAATAGATAAAGTAATAAAGACACATATATATGTCATTACAGAAAACGCTTGAGCGATTAATTATAACTGACTGTTTTTATTCATTCACAGAATCTTGCATTTGCCGTACATTTGGAGAGCACTACTACCACACTTATGATGGAATACTTCTTGGATTTACTGGCCAATGTCGCTACCAGCTTACCGGCAGCTGCGTGGACAGCAGTTTCTACGTTGATGTTGATGTAAAATTCGTTGAGGCAAAAATAAAAGACAGAAAAATTCGGATAAGTAGGAACGAGGAACCTGTGATTGTGACGGTGAGGGTTTTTTAAAAATCTATTCATCTATTCAAAAATAAGAGACGCTATCAGCTAATTAATATATTTTAATGCAAACCATGAGAGGAAGCTTAAGATGAAGAGGGAGGATGGAGAAAACAACGAACAACGTTCACAAAGATTTATCTGTAAGTTCTGTAAGTGTTTGTTAAAGGGATAATAACTCTTTGTTTCGGCCAAAAATGAATTTTCCTGGAGTAAACAACAATTTTGCCATACTTACCAATGGTTAATGAATCCATTTTTGAATTCAAAATTGGTTCCTTTTTTTTCTAAAAAGTTTGTTTTTTTTTGTTAAAATCTCTCAAGAGATTTTAACAGAGTATAGCCATCAATGGAGGACACGTGGTCTAAAGACAAGCTCAGATATCAGAACAATAGCTATATCTCTCGTTTTTGTGGTAAAACAGAATATATTATATTTCTGTGAGTTATTCACAATGTTTTACTGTGAAATATAGATCTCATACGAAGAGTTATTATCCCTTTAATTGATCTAATGAATTATCGTATGAATGCTTGGTCTGACAGACGATTTTAAAATCCGTACTTTAAAAAAATGCAAATCTCTCCAACGTTATCTTACGTAACATATATTTTTAGGTCGACGGAGAAACCATTCAAACGCTGCCTTACATAGGCAATTCTCCTACTGGAACCTTTAACATATTCCGGCTGGCGAATAAGGACATCATAGTTAAAGTCAACGGACGGACACTTCTCCTCACAGATGGACGCAACTACGTTCAGGTGGAACTGCCCGAGGAACACAAAAGCAGCGCATGTGGTATATGCGGTAACTGTAATGGTATCCTGGCTGATGATCTGGTAACAAGTAACGGCACAGACCTGGCCTCATTGACTGATATATCTGTCAGGAGTAATACTCTGGGAAATAGCTGGGTCGTAGGGGGACCTCCAGGGTAGGTTATCGGACTGTGTGGAAGCATACAATAGTATACTGGTACTACTTACATATACAGACCCGCTGTCAATTAATAGTATTTTTAAAGAAATAAACTACATTTTCCCATACTTCAGTATCACACAAACATGTACATTTTAGTCTTAGTAATAAAATTGTAAGATAGCTATCACCCAGTTTTCCGCGGACATTTTTTCAGATGATCTCTCATACCTATGTCATCTTTCTATATATTTGTTACTTGGCAAAAAAAAAAAAAAAAAAAAAAAAAAAAAATACAGTATGTTGGGGTGCAATCAAGATATTTCAACACTTGGAAAATATTCTTATTTGACACTGCAAAAACCCGATACTACATTGGAAAAAGGATGTGTTGCAAGTAGGCCTACATGTCATCTTACATAACGAGTTAGCAACAGTATAACAAACAATATTTGCATTATCTATGTTTTAGCTGTTTAGCTGGTAGTGACATGGACCAATTCCAGTGCAGCGCACAGGAAACGACCATGGCTTCGTCGTCAACGTATTGTGCAAGAATAGACCACCTAATACCGTGCAGCCCAACAATACTGCTTAAATACAAAGCTGCCTGCATCCAGAAGGTCTGCCAGCTGCTTCCAGACTCGACCACAGCGAAAGAAGTCTTCTGCGAAATATTTGAAGCCACTCAAAGGGCATGCGCTGCAGAAGATGTTCATTTCTACACATGGCGATCTCTGTCTTTATGCGGTATGTTTTAAGGTTTAACAAACAAATCATTTATTTTTTTTAATTGTGTGTGTGTGTGTGTGTGTGTGATCTTAGTTCATGGTTCCTCACCTTCATGTGTTACGACCATATGAATATCATGCTCAATTACATAACCTGTACTTGCGACCTTTAATGGAAATTTGTAAATTCATAAATGAAACATGAAATACATTGAATTAAATGTAACCTCGAGATTCGTGATCACGATGCAGATTCACTATAGAGATATGGAATTCAGGACGTGGCACTCCTAACTGAGAGCGTGTGAACAAAATGGGTTAAAATTTTCACAAAGAGAGGGTTCCTTTTTAATGTTGCCACCGCCGCCAACGCTGTCATTAATCAAATGACATAAAATTGTATTCAAGTTTAAGAAAACTTCCATTTATTATCATATATTCAAATCACATATCAACCAACCTTAATATCGACATAACAGGTGTCAATCCTTTAACTGCACACCTAACCTGATAGATAGGCTCACCTGATAGACATGTGCATAATTTTAGATTTTTACATCATAATATTTGGTTTACCAATGAGCTAAATAGGAAATACACACAAAATGTCATCATCTCTGATTTTAGCACTAGAGTGCCCGGCACAAACACCGTACGAGGAGATAATTGACAACTGTCATTCCTCGTGTCACAATCTCACGTCCAAGGACCCCAAGTGTCTTCTGCCTAAGACTGATGGCTGTGCCTGCAACGGCGGACTGTTGGAAAGTGACGGGGCTTGTGTCGCACCAATGGATTGCGGCTGCACTGATAACTGGGGTTATCATAAAGTGTGTATTTTCTTTAGAATTTTTTTTAATTTTCATCCCTTAAAATTACAAAATAACTGCACAGATAAATGAATGCAATGAAAACAAAAAGTAAAACAAATAGCAGACAATAAACTATCTGTACAAGTGTTAAATCATTAAATTATTTTCTCACTGCAATAGAAAACTCCTATTTGTAAATGGGATAGTACCACCATTAGGTCAACTTGGCCCCAAAATTTAATCGTTTCTTACTTGGTCAATTCCTGACTGTTTCTGAAAATTTCAACAAAATCAGTCCACAATTTTTTCAAAATCTTCTCCTCCTCTCAAAGAGCCACAATAACTTTGTATTATACGATTGGATATTCTGTGAATTTGTTTTCTCGAGTTTAATAATTGCCTTTTTTTTCAGATTGGAGAATCCTGGTTGAGCAGTGACTGCACGATGGCTTATAAATGCGTTAGTGTAGCCAACATCACAGCTGTAGCGCGCCCCCCTTGTGAAGCCCCACAGCAGTGTGTAGCGGTGAATGGGGTGTTGGGATGTAATATACGTGAGTGTATATTTCTTCTTGTTTAGTATCTTCGAGGTTTTGTAGAAGGACACGTTACATAGTTTAAAAATGTGTACTAAGTGTAATCTGGCCCGTTATCTCCAATCCAATACTGCTGAAGTTCATACGCTTCAAGCAGGCATGTAGTGGAGTGCGGAAGCCGACCCAAGTCGGCTCTGAAACTTGAACAACATGTAGTAGTGTAGCATGGCACGTTGCTGTTTCCTATCAGCCCCTTCTTGTACGTTGTCCAACGTGCTTGTTGATAGGTCCTTATTTTAGTATATTCTAATATTAGTCTGTGTGTTTTTTGTTTTTCTACAGCCCCTCCTGGCGAGCCAAGAGACAACTGCGTGGGCGCTCGCTGTGTGAATGGAGCTACATGTGTCAGCAGTCCAGGCCAGTTTACTTGTGTGTGTCCACAAGGTTACACCGGGAAGTTTTGTGGAGAGAGTGAGTCTTAAGTCTGATTAGATATGGCGATCCCTACTTTAAAGAATTGCTCTTAAAAAACTCAGTATATCAATAAGTAGTATATGAGGTTTCGTTCACATGGACCAATACAAAGTTCAGATTGGTAATTGATTGAGGGTCCCATGGGGGGAGGGGTGATAACAGTGATAACAGTTCATGGGAAATAAAATCCTCAAATCACAAATCATAGTAAATGGACCTTTTTCCATATCTTATTGAAAATATTACTCTGGTGAGTTTAATATGACAAATCACTGAGTATAATGACTTCATTTCACATAGGACAAGGAATATAAAGCTGCATTCACAAGTCACAGAAATGGGGTGCTTCGTGAATGTCATGAATCATGCTAAATAATATGAACATATCATGCATATCAAGAAATAAACAGTAGCTTAAACAGGTTACACCATACCCGCAGAACCCTCTTGATAAAAAAGGATTTTGTCAGCTTACCCTTTCATGGAGACTTCCACTTCCGTCTAATATTTCCAGAAATTGACTACTGCGCCCAGTTGTCTGTGGATTGTAAGAATGGCGGTACCTGCGTCTCTACCAGCCAGGATGCCTACTGCAAGTGTTTACCCGGTTACCTAGGAGACAGGTGTGAAGGTATGAACGCGAAAAATGTCTTTTCAATTTAATACAAACACACGATTCATACCCCCTGGGTTTCAGAGGATACCTGATCACTTGCCTCTCTACTATCATAATCAGGCATAATGTCTCTATTTCCAGAAACCATTCATGGATCTGATTGGCTTAGATATCAAAGCCTGCAGTATAGGGATGGTCTAAGGGTCTATTCCCACAACTTTAGATCGATCTATCACCGCGGGGAGTCTCACCAGACTACCGTCAGATAATCCCCCTTAAGTGTCCGTCCCCGCCCACTACAAGCCGTAAGTGGCAATTAACTTTCGTGTCCGCCTGGCTGACAGCTATTCAGCGCGAACCCCCAGGGAGTTAGGTTGATCCAAAGTAGGTCAATCTAATCTATGGAAACGGGGTGTAAGGGTGCTGGAAATGGTAGAGGCACTATGAGATGCATGCTGATACAAAATTTATTATACTTTCATTGCAATACATATTGAATGTATTGAATGCGTACATAGAAATTATAAGAACACATACATATATTATAAATCTCACATATTGCTTGCTTGCAATATATGCCTGGTTATCTTTACGGATCTTTCAATCCGAATTTGTTCCCATCTCCCAGGGAAGCTCAAGGTGATAGCCGAGTTACAAGGAATTAAATATGATGACCATTTTTGGGTCATGTTACACATTTAATGTCTTTGACAAGCTGAAACATATATGTACATGATCCAGTATAAACCCACCAACTGTTAGGTTGAAACTTTTTTCAAATGCAGTTATAAAAATTACTTAACTCTTTATTTGGTAGGAGCATTCCTGTCCCATATGCTTTTTAGTGCTATGTTCTTTTTGTTTTTAGTACTTTCAATTTTCTGTCATTCTTTTCAGTGGAAAAGCGTTGCTTGTGTGCTGTATACGGTGACCCAACAATTGTCACGTTTGACGGTGCCGTCATCAACTTCCAAGGCACGTGCAAGTATAAGTACGTGCAATTGTGCGACGGTGCTCCTGGAAACCTTGAACCATTCAAAATAAATGTGAAACACACTGACTTCCTGGGGATTTTCCCTAAGACGTCCTATCCAGAATTTGTAGAATTGGAATTTCGTGAGCACAACATCAGGTTGAGACGAGATGGAGGAGAAGTTCGAATTTATGTAAGTATCAGCACTGCATGTAAGCCTCTCCTAAATTTCACATAAGTATGACAGCTAGGAATAAATCTGCAAATAGAGAATACTTAGACAGTTTTACTTCTTAAATATGATAAATAGAATGAGTGACTGTATATACCTATAAGATTCGAGGGGGAGACATTTAAGTCACAGCATACCTAGCATTCTTTAAGGTTCCATGGTAGATCTTTCAGCTTCAATCAAGGTCTTGTTTGTAAGAATGAAATATGGCATTTGGGTGAAGGGTCTAAAAAAAGCTTTCCTTACTTTTTTCTCCACACTTTTTTGGTAAACCTTAATTGGTCCCAAACCACCCATACCAGCATTCTTGGGAAAAAAATATGTTCACAAATTATCACTGGAGACAACTTTGTTTTATAGAATAAAGGATGTTACAATTTTATAAACTTAATTTATTCTACTTGCAGGTTGACTTTGAATTTAGAGAGAGTGCTCCAGTAATTGTCAACAATGCCATAGTGATAGAAAGAATGCCGGATGGCACTACTCGTGCAAAAACTACAACCGGAATCTCTATATCGTATGATGGGCATTCGAGAGCATTAATTGAAGTTCCAACTGCATACAAAGGGAGTCTCTGCGGACTATGTGGAGACTGCGATGGCATTGACTACAACGACTACAAACCTCAGTACAGCAAATTTGTCATTACCGGAGATGACCGAGATATCAGGATTGGGAATAGCTATTACATCAGAGACGAAGAGTTTCTCACGTTAGTACTGTATATTAATATTAGTATTTGAATTTTTAATTTAGGGAGCAGATGGGATCACACTATGAACAGTAAGTTGTCAAGAATAGATATTTTACTTCCAGTTTACACTTCCA
Organism: Lingula anatina; assembly: GCF_051362555.1. Taxonomy (NCBI): domain Eukaryota; kingdom Metazoa; phylum Brachiopoda; class Lingulata; order Lingulida; family Lingulidae; genus Lingula; species Lingula anatina. The sequence continues at coordinate 33,969,636 of NC_141767.1, forward strand.
GTTCCAGTTTACACTTGCATCACACAATTAATTTTTTAATGTAATACCAACTGTTGACTTGAAGTTTGTGTCTTTAGTTCAAACAAAATTGATAAGTTGGTTAATGGGTGGTGATTCTCTGTAAACAGAGATAGTAGATACAATTTGTATATGTCTTTCAAACAATGATATTTAAAGAACATAGCATCTAAAATTTTTGGTCAGGTGGTGTTTTCCTCCTCCTCTTCTTCTTATTATTAAGGGGTGTGGGTATATCAAATTTACACTGTGGTCAATTTTAAAGCATAAAAACCACAGCATTATGAACTTTTGTGGGTGCAGTTGCAATTATTTTCCACTTACCAAACCATGCATGCATTTTTTCTATGTGAAAAAAAATTGATTTCCTTAAAATAAAGGTTGATAATTCTCGTAAACCAACTTCTCAAATTTGTCTGTCTCTAAGCGAACAGTTTTCAATTCAGGTGTGTGGCTGGTAGCACTAACGATACATCATATTGTCCAGAATCGGTGCAGCCTGTCGTAGAGGCCAATGACATGTGCGGATCAATTTTGACATTCCCGGGACAGTTTGCAGCATGTGTGGATAAATTGAGCAGTCAGCTGATTCTTGATCTCCATAAAGCATGTGTCAGAGATGCTTGCAAGTTGTTTGAAAATACTAATGAGGAAGCAGCTAAGAAAGCTAGGTGCGTCATGATGGACCTTTTGGCCAAGGAGTGTGGCATTCATGGTGTTCCCGTTGTTGGCTGGAGGCAAGAAACTGGATGTGGTAGGTTGATGTATTTCAGATTTATTTAAATATAAATAAATTGTCGGGTTTTGGCTACTTGCCACACAAGTTTAGTTTAGCACAAAAGTTGCAAGGAATAAGAGTAACATTAAAATCTCACCTTACCTGTTGATCAGATGGCCTGGAAATTCCCTATGCCTAAGGATGCAGTAGCCACTAGCTCATCAGTCTCTCAGTCAAGCAAAGTGTAATGAGACCCAATAAAGCATTGAAATTAATTTCACTGAATTGCATTGTATTTTCAACATTTATCTTCATAGCAGAAGAAACCATTCTAGATCTGTAAGACTGCTTTCCCATAACCTTATTGTACTGGCAGGATCGATCTATTTCAGTGGGAATTCTTGCTAAGGCACAGTCAGTGTAATCAGCTTAATTGTCTGGCATGGCCCCTTCACAAAGCAACAAGAACAACATCATAGACCACAAAGTTTTCCCAACTTTACCCAAGTACTTGAAGTAATGAGGGGACTGACAGACAATTAAGCTGCTTAAACTGAATGCAATTTAGTGAGAATCCCTGAGGAGTTAGATCTATCCAGCTAGTCTAATAGGGTTATGGGAATGGTCCCTTAGTGTAGCCATACATGCCTAAACCCATGCATTTCCCAATATGTGCTGGAGTCAAAAAACTTTCATATTTTGCACACCAGATATGCATTGTCCGCCTGGAACAACATATAAATCAGAAGGTACAGCTTGTCCAAATACCTGTGCGGACCTGGATGCGGAGGACAATTGCAGCAAACCACCTGTAGAGGGCTGTTATTGCCCAGCGGGACAGATACTAAGTGATACTCAGTGTATTCTGGATAGAAATGAGTGTGGGTGCACTGATTTGAAAAATGGTGGAAGTTATTATTTTGTGAGTATTGGTCATTTTCTATATTGAAAAATCATTCTGATGAGGGTTTTTTTACTCTGACTTTGTACATTTGTATTGATAAAATGCAAAATAGCCTTTTGGGTTAAATGTTTACTGAATACAACAATCAAAAATACATTATGCCTAGCTTTTTTTTAACTGAGAAAATTACAGGAAAATTATGCATTGGCTTCAGTTCTTCATCACAAAGTTACTACTCTCAGGGTTGGTGGAAATTACAGCTGCATCAGTTGTTGTGCAGTGTCCAATAATAGCAAGTGGTAAATTACAGTTTTAGAAGAACAACCTTCAACATTGCTAGAAATACAACAACATTGCTAAAAATACACAATACACCACAAATACCACCACCAATATACTGAACTGATGGATTTATTTTAGATCAGTATACACATTAAGCTTTTAATTATAACCTAACAAAGTGTTTTATATCTTCTTTGAATTCATGTTTTATAGATAGGCCAGATGTGGAGAAACATTGACTGTACAGAGAGTGGCAAATGCTTCGATCATCGCAGTTATAATATTCCATGGTTCTTTCCGGGCTTCATCTCACTGCAACCTCTGACGTGCGATCCAAACGCCAGATGTGAAGTGGTTAATGAGGTCAGGCTTTGCGCCTGCCAATCTGGATACAAGGGAGATGGACAGACATGTACCAGTAGGTTTAATGACCATTGATGCACAGTGTGGAATTTTTGGTCACTTTGTGCTATATTTATCTGTTGCAAGCTGTTACAGTGTGTAATGAGTTAAGGATATTGAAAAAATACTTACTGGATAGAGAGCTGAAATAGGCTTAAAGGTACACTATCTCCTTAAAAATTTTCCAAAGTCAATTTTTCTTGTCTACATATCCTGCAAAGCTACTAATCTTTCCCATTTCTGACTTAAAATTTGCACATGAAGTCTGATCTTTGCCACTAAGCCAACCATGTGACAATGTACAGTTTTAAATAGCATTATTAACTTTAGAATTAAAGAGTATTATGGTTTATCCATGGGCATGGCGACTTATTTGGGTCATTTAAGAAACTTGTAGAAGTGGTTGGTTTATATGTGTTATAAGGAATCCACATTTGCTTCATGTGTAACTTTCAAATCGTAAAAGCCCTAATTTAAAATAAAAGCACCTTAAGTCAGATATCCTAAAACACACAGGAAGGCATGATGTTCTAACTGACCTGCCAGTCATTAAGCTTATAATTTAATATTGAATTAAACATGGAATAAAACATCAATAAATCATCAAATCTGGTCAAACAATGATTCATGAGTAGGAGAAAATTGTTTTTTATTCCCAAAATTAATTTTAGTGGTCATAGAGTACCTTTATGAAAAAAATTTATTTTACAATGGGAATTTAACAAAAGAATACAGTAAGGCATCTGTGCCAAAATTTATGTTAATATTAACTGGAATATCTAGGGTGAGAGAGTTAAAGATGTTTGGATAAAGGGACCTACAACCTTCTTACTACATGTACCAAGGCAATTGGATTGCCTAGCCTAATTTGTTTTTGGTTCATTTTCAGTTGCTGATATTTGCCTGGTGAAAGATCCAACATACAATGAGATTCCAAGAAACCTCTGTGCCAATGGTGTTTGTATCACATTTGGAGAGACATGGAAGTGCAAATGTTTTCTGGGGTGGAATGGAACACTGTGTGATGAAAGTAGGTTGAATCATGACATTTCCACTGACATTATTTAGGCCATTTACTTCAAACACTCTCACTGCCCTAGTGGAGTCTTCTTTAACAGTGCACTGACATTTAATTGTCATCTGACACACTAAGCTCCGTAAGAGAATCATCTCTAATATTGCACTGACATTTAATTGTGTGATCATCTAAATTTGCATCCTAAAATATGTGCTAAGAATAATCCACGATCTTATAAAACTTCCTACATATGAATAATTTGAGCCTTTTTTTCAGACATTGATGAGTGCGCTGTTAATCCCTGTCAGAATGGTGGCAACTGTACAGACTTGGTGGCCACATACAGATGTTCCTGTCCAGGAGGATTTACTGGGAAAGACTGTGAAACAAGTAAGACCCCATTTCCAGAGATTAGATCGATCTACTTTAGGGGTTCACGCTAAATAGCTGTCAGCTGAGCGGGCACAAAAGTTAATTACCCCCTTACAGCTTGTAGTAGGCGGGACGGACATTTAAGCCGGATTTTCTGACAGTAATCTAGTGAGACTCCCCGCGGGGATAGATCGATCTAAAAACTCTGGGAATACAGCCTAAGTGACTGTTATCTGTTAAAACACAGCTGTGTAATCGAAAAGTTTTCATTTATGATAGATCCAGATATTTAAAATACCTGTTGACTGTTTCGTCTGTTCACTCTGTCAACAGGTAAATCAAATATTTTTTATCTGGATTTATCATAAATGAAAACTTTCAGACTATTATAACTGAGATCCAATAAAGCTATTTTCACACACAGTTACCTAGTTTGTTCTTTTTATGCTGTTGTTTTTATATGTAAATTTATGTGTTTCTGCTTGTTTTGTATTATATTTGTAATAGAAAAAAAGAGGTTAGTAATATGAAAATGAGCAGTGTGATAGCTTATAAACTTGAGAAGCAGATGTGAGACACATGAAATGACAGAATGGAGAAACATTCACAGCACCACTGCCTGGGATTTTCAGTCTACCTTTTAACTGAAGTGTGTTTATATAAAACTATATCCATTTCTGTAATAGATATTAATGATTGTGAACCAAATCCTTGTGCCAACGGTGGGACCTGCACGGATCATATCATGAACTACACATGCTCATGTGCAACTGGGTATAGTGGGAAAAACTGTGAAATAGGTACGTGCTTTTTTACTTTGAAAAAAATCTATATTTATGCAAATTCTCATTGGTAAAAATGCATAGAACAATATACATGTGGATGACAAGTTAATAGCCAGGTCAAGTGATCTAGTTCCTTCTTTGTTGACTTTTTGCACCAAATTTTGTGCTTTTTCACATTAAATAATTCTTACATGTATTGCAATTCTTGAAACAAGTAAGCAGCTATAGAATTGGTACCCTAATACTTCCTAGATAGTTGTTCTTAAAATATCCAAGAAAGACTGGTCATGATATTAACTTTTGGAGATGTTTTTACTCAAACTATGAATAATTTATTCATTCTTCACATTTTGAACAATGAATACTCCAGGGGCTGGCACTGTGAGTCATCTTTCCTCATGTGCCCCCCCCCCCCCCCCCCCCCCCCCCCATAACAAAAGCCAAACATTTTTCCTAGCGCTGCCATGCATTTCATCAGTTATTTTCTGTTTGACTGGTTTATATATATTTTGTAGACATAGATGATTGCGCTGAAAATCCCTGTAAAAATGGTGGCACTTGCACAGACTTGGTGGCAGCCTATGAATGTTCTTGTCCAGGAGGTTTTACTGGGAAAGACTGCGAAACCAGTAAGTGACTGTCACTGGCTGAAGCCACTAATACATGCTCATGTACAAACACACATGTTGAAACAAGCTTAGTGGTTGTTCCCTTTTGTAAAACCCATTAGCATAAATACTGATATGCAAGCATGTAGGAAACAAATTTAAGTTAGGGCCTTATCCATGGAAGTCGCTTTACCTCCACCCCTTTCCTTCTATACTTCTGACTGAAGGAAGCATTTAAGTCATTGTTTATCAAGAATCTTATTTTCTCTTACTCATATATATTTAAGACATTGATGATTGTGAACACAACCACTGTTCCAATGGCGGCACCTGTGTAGATTTAGTTATGGACTTCCTATGCACCTGCACACCAGGCTATACGGGGAGACATTGCGAAAACAGTAAGTCTGTGTAAATGTAGATGGGATGGAATTTCAAAAAGATTTTCCACATTTAAAGAGGCTTTTGGTTAGATTTATTGGTTTAGCATTCCACTTACTTTATTTTAATTTGGGGATGTTTATAGTTTAAGAAAATATATATGTGCTAAAACTTTTGCTGAAATTGTTACAGGCTTTTTTGTAAGTGACTATGGTTTCCACTGATAATGCATTTAACACACATCATAATACCAAAACACTGTTTTATTATCTGTTGCAGATATAGATGACTGCGATCCATATCCATGTGTCAATGATGGAAACTGTACTGATCTGGTTCAGGATTACACATGCACTTGTCTGGCAGGGTATACTGGGAAAAACTGTGAAATTGGTAAGAGTTATGAAGTATACATGTCTCGATATTTCATCACTTACTCTGAAAGGTGGGCACACCAAATTAATATTCTAAATAGATTACTTTTGGTGTACAGAGATTTACAAGCAATTAAACCTATGAGAGTATACCTTAGAAAATAAGTAAATACATGTACATTACTACGAAGGATATTTCATGGTATTTATGTTAATTTCAGACATTGATGACTGTGCTGAGAAGCCTTGTAAAAATGATGCTACATGCATTGACTTGGTGGCCTCATATAGATGCATATGTCTGCCAGGTTTTACTGGGAAAGACTGTGAAACAAGTAAGTAGCAAAATATGCCTGTTTTGAAATTGGATCATGGCTCTTTTTGAATAAATTACTTTAATTTGAAATCATTTGTTAAAACCACAAGGCTAGTTTTTTGTCTGTAATGTTTTTATATGATTTTTGTTTTAGATATAGACGACTGCGATCCAGATCCATGTGTCAATGGTGGAAACTGTACTGATCTGGTTCAGGATTACACATGCACTTGTCTGGCAGGGTATACTGGGAAAAACTGTGAAATTGGTAAGAATTATGATGTATACATGCCTTGTTATTTCATTAGTTTATGTGAAAGGTGGGCACACCATTGTATTGGCCTTCAGTCTAAATAGATTACTTATGGTGAAGAGATATTTATGAGCAATTGAAGCTTTGAGTCAATATCTTGGAAATGGGTAAATACACGTGCATTTCTACCCATATATTTCATAGTATTTAATCCTTTTTTCAGATATTGATAACTGTGCTGAGCAGCCCTGTAAAAATGATGCTACATGCATTGACTTGGTGGCCGCATATAGATGCATATGTCTGCCAGGTTTTACTGGGAAAGACTGTGAAACGAGTAAGTAGCAAAATATGCCTGTTTTGAAATGGGATCATGGCTCTTTTTGAGAAAATTACTTTAATTTGAAATCATTTGTTAAAACCACAAGGCTAGTTTTTTGTCTGTAATGTATATGATTTTTGTTTTAGATATAGACGACTGCGATCCAGATCCATGTGTCAATGGTGGAAACTGTACTGATCTGGTCCAGGATTACACATGCACTTGTCCAGCAGGGTATACTGGGAAAAACTGTGAAATTGGTAAGAGTTATGAAGTATACAAGTCTTGATATTTCATCACTTACTCTGAAAGGTGGGCACACCAAATTAATATTCTAAATAGATTACTTTTGGTTTACAGAAATTTACAAGCAATTAAACCTATGAGAGTATACCTTAGAAAATAAGTAAATACATGTACATTACTGCGAAGGATGTTTCATGGTATTTATGTTAATTTCAGACATTGATGACTGTGCTGAGAAGCCTTGTAAAAATGATGCTACATGCATTGACTTGGTGGCCTCATATAGATGCATATGTCTGCCAGGTTTTACTGGGAAAGACTGTGAAACGAGTAAGTAGCAAAATATGCCTGTTTTGAAATGGGATCATGGCTCTTTTTGATAAAATTACTTTAATTTGAAATCATTTGTTAAAACCACAAGGCTAGTTTTTTGTCTGTAATGTGTTTATATGAATGTTGTTTTAGATATAGACGACTGCGATCCAGATCCATGTGTCAATGATGGAAACTGTACTGATCTGGTTCAGGATTACACATGCACTTGTCCGGCAGGGTATACTGGGAAAAACTGTGAAATTGGTAAGAGTTATGAAGTATACATGTCTCGATATTATCACTTACTCTGAAAGGTGGGCACACCAAATTAATATTGTAAATAGATTACTTTTGGTTTACAGAGATTTACAAGCAATTAAACTTATGAGAGTATACCTTAGAAAATAAGTAAATACATGTACATTACTACGAAGGATGTTTCATGGTATTTATGTTAATTTCAGACATTGATGACTGTGCTGAGAAGCCCTGTAAAAATGATGCTACATGCATTGACTTGGTGGCCGCATATAGATGCATATGTCTGCCAGGTTTTACTGGGAAAGACTGTGAAACGAGTAAGTAGCAAAACATGCCTGTTTTGAAATGGGATCATGGCTCTTTTTGAGAAAATTACTTTAATTTGAAATCATTTGTTAAAACCACAAAGCTAGTTTTTGTTTGTAATGTTTTTATATGATTTTTGTTTTAGATATAGACGACTGCGATCCAGATCCATGTATCAATGGTGGAAACTGTACTGATCTGGTTCAGGATTACACATGCACTTGTTTGGCAGGGTATACTGGGAAGAACTGTGAAATTGGTAAGAATTATGATGTATACATGCCTTATTATTTCATTAGTTGATGTGAAAGGTGGGCACACCATTTTATTAGCCTTAAGTCTAAATAGATTACTTATGGTGAAGAGATATTTATGAGCAATTGAAGCTTTGAGTCAATACCTTGGAAATGGGTAAATACATGTGCATTTCTACCCATATATTTCATGGTATTTAATCCTTTTTTCAGATATTGATAACTGTGCTGAGCAGCCCTGTAAAAATGATGCTACATGCATTGACTTGGTGGCCGCATATAGATGCATATGTCTGCCAGGTTTTACTGGGAAAGACTGTGAAACGAGTAAGTAGCAAAATATGCCTGTTTTTAAATGGGATCATGGCTCTTTTTGAGAAAATTACTTTAATTTGAAATCATTTGTTAAAACCACAAGGCTAGTTTTTTTGTCTGTAATGTGTTTATATGATTTTTGTTTTAGATATAGACGACTGCGATCCAGATCCATGTGTCAATGGTGGAAACTGTACTGATCTGGTTCAGGATTACACATGCACTTGTCCAGCAGGGTATACTGGGAAAAACTGTGAAATTGGTAAGAGTTATGAAGTATACATGTCTCGATATTTCATCACTTGCTCTGAGAGGTGGGCACACCAAATTAATGTTCTAAATAGATTACTTTTGGTGTACAGAGATTTACAAGCAATTAAACCTACGAGAGTATACCTTAGAAAATAAGTAAATACATGTACATTACTACGAAGGATGTTTCATGGTATTTATGTTAATTTCAGACATTGATGACTGTGCTGAGAAGCCTTGTAAAAATGATGCTACATGCATTGACTTGGTGGCCTCATATAGATGCATATGTCTGCCAGGTTTTACTGGGAAAGACTGTGAAACGAGTAAGTAGCAAAACATGCCTGTTTTGAAATTGGATCATGGCTCTTTTTGAGAAAATTACTTTAACTTGAAATCATATGTTAAATACCACAAGGCTAGTTTTTTGTCTGTAATGTGTTTATATGATTTTTGTTTTAGATATAGACGACTGCGATCCATATCCATGTGTCAATGGTGGAAACTGTACTGATCTGGTTCAGGATTACACATGCACTTGTCTGGCAGGGTATACTGGGAAAAACTGTGAAACTGGTAAGAATTATGATGTATACATGCCTTGTTATTTCATTAGTTGATGTGAAAGGTGGGCACACCATTTTATTGGCCTTAAGTCTAAATAGATTACTTATGGTGAAGAGATATTTATGAGCAATTGAAGCTTTGAGTCAATACCTTGGAAATGGGTAAATACATGTGCATTTCTACCCATATATTTCATGGTATTTAATCCTTTTTTCAGATATTGATAACTGTGCAGAGCAGCCCTGTAAAAATGATGCTACATGCATTGACTTGGTGGCCGCATATAGATGCATATGTCTGCCAGGTTTTACTGGGAAAGACTGTGAAACGAGTAAGTAGCAAAATATGCCTGTTTTGAAATGGGATCATGGCTCTTTTTGAGAAAATTACTTTAATTTGAAATCATTTGTTAAAACCACAAGGCTAGTTTTTTGTCAGTAATGTATATGATTTTTGTTTTAGATATAGATGACTGCGATCCAGATCCATGTGTCAATGGTGGAAACTGTACTGATCTGGTCCAGGATTACACATGCACTTGTCCAGCAGGGTATACTGGGAAAAACTGTGAAATTGGTAAGAGTTATGAAGTATACAAGTCTCGATATTTCATCACTTACTCTGAAAGGTGGGCACACCAAATTAATGTTCTAATTAGATTACTTTTGGTTTACAGAAATTTACAAGCAATTAAACCTATGAGAGTATACCTTAGAAAATAAGTAAATACATGTACATTACTACGAAGGATGTTTCATGGTATTTATGTTAATTTCAGACATTGATGACTGTGCTGAGAAGCCTTGTAAAAATGATGCTACATGCATTGACTTGGTGGCCTCATATAGATGCATATGTCTGCCAGGTTTTACTGGGAAAGACTGTGAAACGAGTAAGTAGCAAAACATGCCTGTTTTGAAATGGGATCATGGCTCTTTTTGAGAAAATTACTTTAATTTGAAATCATTTGTTAAAACCACAAGGCTAGTTTTTGTCTGTAATGTTTTTATATGATTTTTGTTTTAGATATAGATGACTGCGATCCATATCCATGTGTCAATGGTGGAAACTGTACTGATCTGGTTCAGGATTACACATGCACTTGTCTGGCAGGGTATACTGGGAAAAACTGTGAAATTGGTAAAAATTATGATGTATACATGCCTTTTTATTTTATTAGTTGATGTGAAAGGTGGGCACACCATTTTATTGGCCTTAAGTCTAAATAGATTACTTATGGTGAAGAGATATTTATGAGCTATTGAAGCTTTGAGTCAATACCTTGGAAATGGGTAAATACACGTGCATTTCTACCCATATATTTCATGGTATTTAATCCTTTTTCAGATATTGATAACTGTGCTGAGCAGCCCTGTAAAAATGATGCTACATGTATTGACTTGGTGGCCGCATATAGATGCATATGTCTGCCAGGTTTTACTGGGAAAGACTGTGAAACGAGTAAGTAGCAAAATATGCCTGTTTTGAAATGGGATCATGGCTCTTTTTGAGAAAATTACTTTAATTTGAAATCATTTGTTAAAACCACAATGCTAGTTTTTTTGCCTGTAATGTGTTTATATGATTTTTGTTTTAGATAAAGATGACTGCGATCCAGATCCATGTGTCAATGGTGGAAACTGTACTGATCTGGTTCAGGATTACACATGCACTTGTCCGGCAGGGTATACTGGGAAAAACTGTGAAATTGGTAAGAGTTATGAAGTATACATGTCTTGATATTTCATCACTTACTCTGAAAGGTGGGCACACCAAATTAATATTCTAAATAGATTACTTTTGGTTTACAGAGATTTACAAGCAATTAAACCTATGAGAGTATACCTTAGAAAATAAGTAAATACATGTACATTACTACGAAGGATGTTTCATGGTATTTATGTTAATTTCAGACATTGATGACTGTGCTGAGAAGCCTTGTAAAAATGATGCTACATGCATTGACTTGGTGGCCTCATATAGATGCATATGTCTGCCAGGTTTTACTGGGAAAGACTGTGAAACGAGTAAGTAGCAAAATATGCCTGTTTTGAAATGGGATCATGGCTATTTTTGAGAAAATTACTTTAATTTGAAATCATTTGTTAAAACCACAAGGCTAGTTTTTTGTCTGTAATGTGTTTATATGATTTTTGTTTTAGATATAGATGACTGCGATCCATATCCATGTCTCAATGATGGAAACTGTACTGATCTGGTTCAGGATTACACATGCACTTGTCTGGCAGGGTATACTGGGAAAAACTGTGAAATTGGTAAGAATTATGATGTATACATGCCTTGTTATTTCATTAGTTGATGTGAAAGGTTGGCACATCATTTTATTAGCCTTTTGTCTAAATAGATTACTTATGGTGAAGATATATTTATGAGCAATTGAAGCTTTGAGTCAAAACCTTAGAAATGGGTTAATACACTCGCATTTCTACCCATATATTTCATGGTATTTAATCCTTTTTTCAGATATTGATAACTGTGCTGAGCAGCCCTGTAAAAATGATGCTACATGTATTGACTTGGTGGGCGCATATAGATGCATATGTCTGCCAGGTTTTACTGGGAAAGACTGTGAAACCAGTAAGTAGTAAAGTATACTCTTTCTAAAATGGGATCATCGCTATTTATGAGAAAATTACTTTCATTTGAAATCATTTCTCATAACCAGGAGGTTAGTTATTTCTCTGAAATGTGTTTATATGATTTTTTTTTAGATATAGATGACTGCGATACAGATCCATGTGTCAATGGTGGAAACTGTACTGATCTAGTCCTGGATTACACATGCACTTGTCCAGCAGGGTATACTGGGAAAAACTGTGAAATTGGTAAAATTATGAAGTATACATGTCTTGATATTTCATCACTTACTCTGAAAGGTGGGCACACCAAATTAATATTCTAAATAGATTACTTTTGGTGTACAGAGATTTACAAGCAATTAAACCTATGAGAGTATACCTTAGAAAATAAGTAAATACATGTACATTACTACGAAGGATGTTTCATGGTATTTATGTTAATTTCAGACATTGATGACTGTGCTGAGAAGCCTTGTAAAAATGATGCTACATGCATTGACTTGGTGGCCTCATATAGATGCATATGTCTGCCAGGTTTTACTGGGAAAGACTGTGAAACAAGTAAGTAGCAAAATATGCCTGTTTTGAAATGGGATCATGGCTCTTTTTGAGAAAATTACTTTAATTTGAAATCATTTGTTAAAACCACAAGGCTAGTTTTTTGTCTGTAATGTTTTTATATGATTTTTGTTTTAGATATAGACGACTGCGATCCAGATCCATGTGTCAATGGTGGAAACTGTACTGATCTGGTTCAGGATTACACATGCACTTGTCTGGCAGGGTATACTGGGAAAAACTGTGAAATTGGTAAAAATTATGATGTATACATGCCTTGTTATTTTATTAGTTGATGTGAAAGGTGGGCACACCATTTTATTGGCCTTAAGTCTAAATAGATTACTTATGGTGAAGAGATATTTATGAGCAATTGAAGCTTTGAGTCAATACTTTGAAAATGGGTAAATACATGTGCATTTCTACCCATATATTTCATGGTATTTAATCCTTTTTTCAGATATTGATAACTGTGCTGAGCAGCCCTGTAAAAATGATGCTACATGCATTGACATGGTGGCCGCATATAGATGCATATGTCTGCCAGGTTTTACTGGGAAAGACTGTGAAACGAGTAAGTAGCAAAATATGCCTGTTTTGAAATGGGATCATGGCTCTTTTTGAGAAAATTACTTTAATTTGAAATCATTTATTAAAACCACAAGGCTAGTTTTTTGTCTGTAATGTGTTTATATGATTTTTGTTTTAGATATAGACGACTGCGATCCATATCCATGTGTCAATGGTGGAAACTGTACTGATCTGGTTCAGGATTACACATGCACTTGTCCAGCAGGGTATACTGGGAAAAACTGTGAAATTGGTAAGAGTTATGAAGTATACATGTCTCGATATTTCATCACTTACTCTGAAAGGTGGGCACACCAAATTAATATTGTAAATAGATTACTTTTGGTTTACAGAGATTTACAAGCAATTAAACTTATGAGAGTATACCTTAGAAAATAAGTAAATACATGTACATTACTACGAAGGATGTTTCATGGTATTTATGTTAATTTCAGACATTGATGACTGTGCTGAGAAGCCCTGTAAAAATGATGCTACATGCATTGACTTGGTGGCCGCATATAGATGCATATGCCTGCCAGGTTTTACTGGGAAAGACTGTGAAATGAGTAAGTAGCAAAACATGCCTGTTTTGAAATGGGATCATGGCTCTTTTTGAGAAAATTACTTTAATTTGAAATCATTTGTTAAAACCACAAAGCTAGTTTTTGTCTGTAATGTTTTTATATGATTTTTGTTTTAGATATAGACGACTGCGATCCAGATCCATGTATCAATGGTGGAAACTGTACTGATCTGGTTCAGGATTACACATGCACTTGTCTGGCAGGGTATACTGGGAAGAACTGTGAAATTGGTAAGAATTATGATGTATACATGCCTTGTTATTTCATTAGTTGATGTGAAAGGTGGGCACACCATTTTATTAGCCTTAAGTCTAAATAGATTACTTATGGTGAAGAGATATTTATGAGCAATTGAAGCTTTGAGTCAATACCTTGGAAATGGGTAAATACATGTGCATTTCTACCCATATATTTCATGGTATTTAATCCTTTTTTCAGATATTGATAACTGTGCTGAGCAGCCCTGTAAAAATGATGCTACATGCATTGACTTGGTGGCCGCATATAGATGCATATGTCTGCCAGGTTTTACTGGGAAAGACTGTGAAACGAGTAAGTAGCAAAATATGCCTGTTTTGAAATGGGATCATGGCTCTTTTTGAGAAAATTACTTTAATTTGAAATCATTTGTTAAAACCACAAGGCTAGTTTTTTTGTCTGTAATGTGTTTATATGATTTTTGTTTTAGATATAGACGACTGCGATCCAGATCCATGTGTCAATGGTGGAAACTGTACTGATCTGGTTCAGGATTACACATGCACTTGTCCAGCAGGGTATACTGGGAAAAACTGTGAAATTGGTAAGAGTTATGAAGTATACATGTCTTGATATTTCATCACTTGCTCTGAGAGGTGGGCACACCAAATTAATGTTCTAAATAGAATACTTTTGGTGTACAGAGATTTACAAGCAATTAAACCTACGAGAGTATACCTTAGAAAATAAGTAAATACATGTACATTACTACGAAGGATGTTTCATGGTATTTATGTTAATTTCAGACATTGATGACTGTGCTGAGAAGCCTTGTAAAAATGATGCTACATGCATTGACTTGGTGGCCTCATATAGATGCATATGTCTGCCAGGTTTTACTGGGAAAGACTGTGAAACGAGTAAGTAGCAAAACATGCCTGTTTTGAAATTGGATCATGGCTCTTTTTGAGAAAATTACTTTAATTTGAAATCATTTGTTAAAACCACAAGGCTAGTTTTTTGTCTGTAATGTGTTTATATGATTTTTGTTTTAGATATAGACGACTGCGATCCAGATCCATGTGTCAATGGTGGAAACTGTACTGATCTGGTTCAGGATTACACATGCACTTGTCTGGCAGGGTATACTGGGAAGAACTGTGAAATTGGTAAGAATTATGATGTATACATGTCTTGATATTTCATTAGTTGATGTGAAAGGTGGGCACACCATTTTATTGGCCTTAAGTCTAAATAGATTACTTATGGTGAAGAGATATTTATGAGCAATTGAAGCTTTGAGTCAATACCTTGGAAATGGGTAAATACATGTGCATTTCTACCCATATATTTCATGGTATTTAATCCTTTTTTCAGATATTGATAACTGTGCTGAGCAGCCCTGTAAAAATGATGCTACATGCATTGACTTGGTGGCCGCATATAGATGCATATGTCTGCCAGGTTTTACTGGGAAAGACTGTGAAACGAGTAAGTAGCAAAATATGCCTGTTTTGAAATGGGATCATGGCTCTTTTTGAGAAAATTACTTTAATTTGAAATCATTTGTTAAAACCACAAGGCTAATTTTTTTGTCTGTAATGTGTTTATATGATTTTTGTTTTAGATATAGACGACTGCGATCCAGATCCATGTGTCAATGGTGGAAACTGTACTGATCTGGTTCAGGATTACACATGCACTTGTCCAGCAGGGTATACTGGGAAAAACTGTGAAATTGGTAAGAGTTATGAAGTATACATGTCTCGATATTTCATCACTTACTCTGAGAGGTGGGCACACCAAATTAATGTTCTAAATAGATTACTTTTGGTTTACAGAGATTTACAAGCAATTAAACCTACGAGAGTATACCTTAGAAAATAAGTAAATACATGTACATTACTACGAAGGATGTTTCATGGTATTTATGTTAATTTCAGACATTGATGACTGTGCTGAGAAGCCTTGTAAAAATGATGCTACATGCATTGACTTGGTGGCCTCATATAGATGCATATGTCTGCCAGGTTTTACTGGGAAAGACTGTGAAACGAGTAAGTAGCAAAACATGCCTGTTTTGAAATTGGATCATGGCTCTTTTTGAGAAAATTACTTTAATTTGAAATCATTTGTTAAAACCACAAGGCTAGTTTTTTGTCTGTAATGTTTTTATATGATTTTTGTTTTAGATATAGACGACTGCGATCCAGATCCATGTATCAATGGTGGAAACTGTACTGATCTGGTTCAGGATTACACATGCACTTGTCTGGCAGGGTATACTGGGAAGAACTGTGAAATTGGTAAGAATTATGATGTATACATGTCTTGATATTTCATTAGTTGATGTGAAAGGTGGGCACACCATTTTATTGGCCTTAAGTCTAAATAGATTACTTATGGTGAAGAGATATTTATGAGCAATTGAAGCTTTGAGTCAATACCTTGGAAATGGGTAAATACATGTGCATTTCTACCCATATATTTCATGGTATTTAATCCTTTTTTCAGATATTGATAACTGTGCTGAGCAGCCCTGTAAAAATGATGCTACATGCATTGACTTGGTGGCCGCATATAGATGCATATGTCTGCCAGGTTTTACTGGGAAAGACTGTGAAACGAGTAAGTAGCAAAATATGCCTGTTTTGAAATGGGATCATGGCTCTTTTTGAGAAAATTACTTTAATTTGAAATCATTTGTTAAAACCACAAGGCTAATTTTTTTGTCTGTAATGTGTTTATATGATTTTTGTTTTAGATATAGACGACTGCGATCCAGATCCATGTGTCAATGGTGGAAACTGTACTGATCTGGTTCAGGATTACACATGCACTTGTCCAGCAGGGTATACTGGGAAAAACTGTGAAATTGGTAAGAGTTATGAAGTATACATGTCTCGATATTTCATCACTTACTCTGAGAGGTGGGCACACCAAATTAATGTTCTAAATAGATTACTTTTGGTTTACAGAGATTTACAAGCAATTAAACCTATGAGAGTATACCTTAGAAAATAAGTAAATACATGTACATTACTACGAAGGATGTTTCATGGTATTTATGTTAATTTCAGACATTGATGACTGTGCTGAGAAGCCTTGTAAAAATGATGCTACATGCATTGACTTGGTGGCCTCATATAGATGCATATGTCTGCCAGGTTTTACTGGGAAAGACTGTGAAACGAGTAAGTAGCAAAACATGCCTGTTTTGAAATTGGATCATGGCTCTTTTTGAGAAAATTACTTTAATTTGAAATCATTTGTTAAAACCACAAGGCTAGTTTTTTGTCTGTAATGTTTTTATATGATTTTTGTTTTAGATATAGACGACTGCGATCCAGATCCATGTATCAATGGTGGAAACTGTACTGATCTGGTTCAGGATTACACATGCACTTGTCTGGCAGGGTATACTGGGAAGAACTGTGAAATTGGTAAGAATTATGATGTATACATGTCTTGATATTTCATTAGTTGATGTGAAAGGTGGGCACACCATTTTATTGGCCTTAAGTCTAAATAGATTACTTATGGTGAAGAGATATTTATGAGCAATTGAAGCTTTGAGTCAATACCTTGGAAATGGGTAAATACATGTGCATTTCTACCCATATATTTCATGGTATTTAATCCTTTTTTCAGATATTGATAACTGTGCTGAGCAGCCCTGTAAAAATGATGCTACATGCATTGACTTGGTGGCCGCATATAGATGCATATGTCTGCCAGGTTTTACTGGGAAAGACTGTGAAACGAGTAAGTAGCAAAATATGCCTGTTTTGAAATGGGATCATGGCTCTTTTTGAGAAAATTACTTTAATTTGAAATCATTTGTTAAAACCACAAGGCTAGTTTTTTTGTCTGTAATGTGTTTATATGATTTTTGTTTTAGATATAGACGACTGCGATCCAGATCCATGTGTCAATGGTGGAAACTGTACTGATCTGGTTCAGGATTACACATGCACTTGTCCAGCAGGGTATACTGGGAAAAACTGTGAAATTGGTAAGAGTTATGAAGTATACATGTCTTGATATTTAATCACTTACTCTGAAAGGTGGGCACACCAAATTAATATTCTAAATAGATTACTTTTGGTGTACAGAGATTTACAAGCAATTAAACCTATGAGAGTATACCTTAGAAAATAAGTAAATACATGTACATTACTACGAAGGATGTTTCATGGTATTTATGTTAATTTCAGACATTGATGACTGTGCTGAGAAGCCTTGTAAAAATGATGCTACATGCATTGACTTGGTGGCCTCATATAGATGCATATGTCTGCCAGGTTTTACTGGGAAAGACTGTGAAACGAGTAAGTAGCAAAACATGCCTGTTTTGAAATTGGATCATGGCTCTTTTTGAGAAAATTACTTTAATTTGAAATCATTTGTTAAAACCACAAGGCTAGTTTTTTGTCTGTAATGCTTTATATGATTTTTGTTTTAGATATAGACGACTGCGATCCAGATCCATGTGTCAATGGTGGAAACTGTACTGATCTGGTTCAGGATTACACATGCACTTGTCTGGCAGGGTATACTGGGAAGAACTGTGAAATTGGTAAGAATTATGATGTATACATGTCTTGATATTTCATTAGTTGATGTGAAAGGTGGGCACACCATTTTATTGGCCTTAAGTCTAAATAGATTACTTATGGTGAAGAGATATTTATGAGCAATTGAAGCTTTGAGTCAATATCTTGGAAATGGGTAAATACATGTGCATTTCTACCCATATATTTCATGGTATTTAATCCTTTTTTCAGATATTGATAACTGTGCTGAGCAGCCCTGTAAAAATGATGCTACATGCATTGACTTGGTGGCCGCATATAGATGCATATGTCTGCCAGGTTTTACTGGGAAAGACTGTGAAACGAGTAAGTAGCAAAATATGCCTGTTTTGAAATGGGATCATGGCTCTTTTTGAGAAAATTACTTTAATTTGAAATCATTTGTTAAAACCACAAGGCTAATTTTTTTGTCTGTAATGTGTTTATATGATTTTTGTTTTAGATATAGACGACTGCGATCCAGATCCATGTGTCAATGGTGGAAACTGTACTGATCTGGTTCAGGATTACACATGCACTTGTCCAGCAGGGTATACTGGGAAAAACTGTGAAATTGGTAAGAGTTATGAAGTATACATGTCTCGATATTTCATCACTTACTCTGAGAGGTGGGCACACCAAATTAATGTTCTAAATAGATTACTTTTGGTGTACAGAGATTTACAAGCAATTAAACCTATGAGAGTATACCTTAGAAAATAAGTAAATACATGTACATTACTACGAAGGATGTTTCATGGTATTTATGTTAATTTCAGACATTGATGACTGTGCTGAGAAGCCTTGTAAAAATGATGCTACATGCATTGACTTGGTGGCCTCATATAGATGCATATGTCTGCCAGGTTTTACTGGGAAAGACTGTGAAACGAGTAAGTAGCAAAACATGCCTTTTTTGAAATTGGATCATGGCTCTTTTTGAGAAAATTACTTTAATTTGAAATCATTTGTTAAAACCACAAGGCTAGTTTTTTGTCTGTAATGTTTTTATATGATTTTTGTTTTAGATATAGACGACTGCGATCCAGATCCATGTATCAATGGTGGAAACTGTACTGATCTGGTTCAGGATTACACATGCACTTGTCTGGCAGGGTATACTGGGAAGAACTGTGAAATTGGTAAGAATTATGATGTATACATGTCTTGATATTTCATTAGTTGATGTGAAAGGTGGGCACACCATTTTATTGGCCTTAAGTCTAAATAGATTACTTATGGTGAAGAGATATTTATGAGCAATTGAAGCTTTGAGTCAATACCTTGGAAATGGGTAAATACATGTGCATTTCTACCCATATATTTCATGGTATTTAATCCTTTTTTCAGATATTGATAACTGTGCTGAGCAGCCCTGTAAAAATGATGCTACATGCATTGACTTGGTGGCCGCATATAGATGCATATGTCTGCCAGGTTTTACTGGGAAAGACTGTGAAACGAGTAAGTAGCAAAATATGCCTGTTTTGAAATGGGATCATGGCTCTTTTTGAGAAAATTACTTTAATTTGAAATCATTTGTTAAAACCACAAGGCTAGTTTTTTTGTCTGTAATGTGTTTATATGATTTTTGTTTTAGATATAGACGACTGCGATCCAGATCCATGTGTCAATGGTGGAAACTGTACTGATCTGGTTCAGGATTACACATGCACTTGTCCAGCAGGGTATACTGGGAAAAACTGTGAAATTGGTAAGAGTTATGAAGTATACATGTCTTGATATTTCATCACTTACTCTGAAAGGTGGGCACACCAAATTAATATTCTAAATAGATTACTTTTGGTGTACAGAGATTTACAAGCAATTAAACCTATGAGAGTATACCTTAGAAAATAAGTAAATACATATACATTACTACGAAGGATGTTTCATGGTATTTATGTTAATTTCAGACATTGATGACTGTGCTGAGAAGCCTTGTAAAAATGATGCTACATGCATTGACTTGGTGGCCTCATATAGATGCATATGTCTGCCAGGTTTTACTGGGAAAGACTGTGAAACAAGTAAGTAGCAAAACATGCCTGTTTTGAAATTGGATCATGGCTCTTTTTGAGAAAATTACTTTAATTTGAAATCATTTGTTAAAACCACAAGGCTAGTTTTTTGTCTGTAATGCTTTATATGATTTTTGTTTTAGATATAGATGACTGCGATCCATATCCATGTGTCAATGGTGGAAACTGTACTGATCTGGTTCAGGATTACACATGCACTTGTCTGGCAGGGTATACTGGGAAAAACTGTGAAATTGGTAAGAATTATGATGTATACATGCCTTGTTATTTCATTAGTTGATGTGAAAGGTGGGCACACCATTTTATTGGCCTTAAGTCTAAATAGATTACTTATGGTGAAGAGATATTTATGAGCAATTGAAGCTTTGAGTCAATATCTTGGAAATGGGTAAATACATGTGCATTTCTACCCATATATTTCATGGTATTTAATCCTTTTTTCAGATATTGATAACTGTGCTGAGAAGCCCTGTAAAAATGATGCTACATGCATTGACTTGGTGGGCGCATATAGATGCATATGTCTGCCAGGTTTTACTGGGAAAGACTGTGAAACCAGTAAGTAGTAAAGTATACTCTTTCTAAAAAGGGATCATGGCTATCTGTGAGAAAATTACTTTAATTTGAAATCATTTGTTATAACCAGGATGTTAGTTTGTTTTCTCTGAAATGTGTTTATATGATTTTTGTTTTAGATATAGATGACTGCGATCCATATCCATGTGTCAGTGGTGGAAACTGTACTGATCTGGTTCAGGATTACACATGCACTTGTCTGGCAGGGTATACTGGGAAGAACTGTGAAATTGGTAAGACAGTAGTTATGAATTCAAAATGATATATAAGTTATTGAACTTCTGTGTATTGATACAGTATCTTGAATGTTTCTTAATTGATATCAAAATAATTTTTTTTCAGACATTGATGAGTGTGTAGACAACAACTGTCAAAATGATGCTGAATGTGTTGACTTGGTGGCTGGATATCAATGTGTATGCCTGCAAGGATTTACAGGGCAATATTGTGAAACAGGTAAGAGTTTAGAACCAACTTAATTACAGCCCACATTTTACAGGACAACATACTGTGCAAATACCCACAGTGTACACATTACATTACATAGCAAGGCAGAGAATAATACCATCTTTATTATCAGTACACTTGCTTAAGCTTGCAGTTTTGTCAACTACCAGTAGACTTTAATTGTGAACCCAGAAATAGATCTAAGAATTGATCTTTATTGATATGTAACAATTGTACATTTTTCTTTAGTTATGAATTTAAAATGATATATAAGTTACTGAATACTAATATGAGTACTGATATCACGATTATTATTATAACTTTCATATAATCATAATTAATTCATTTATTTACTATAATTTATAATGCATTATAATTATCAATACTTTTATATAGTCATAATTAATTCATTTATTTACGATTAATTATAATAACCCAGGTGAGCACATAATGCTGTTGCAACGTGCTGCCTGCTTTGAATTTATGTATTTTGTATATATCATTATTGTAGAAATAAATCTGTTTTAAAAAAAAATAAGTTACTGAACTTCTGTGTATTGATACAGTATCTTGAATGTTTCTTAATTGATATCAATATCATTTTTTCAGACATTGATGACTGTGTAGACAACAACTGTCAAAATGATGCTGAATGTGTTTACTTGGTGGCTGGATATAAATGTGTATGCTTGCAAGGTTTTACTGGACAATATTGTGAAACAGGTACGAGTTTAGAACCAACTAAATTACAACCTACATTTTGCACGATCACATTCTGCACAAATACCCAAAGTGTGCACATTATGTTTTATAACAAGGCAGAGAATAGTACCACTTTTATTATCAGTACACTTGTTAAAAGCTTGCACTGCTGTCAGCTACCAGTAGAATTAATTCTTACTCCTGGACAGTAATGGATCTGAGAAATTATCTTTATTAATGTACACATTGTAGATATTCTGTAGCTATGAATTGAAAATGATATATAAGTTACTGAACCTCATTGTATTATATTATTAAGCTTATCTTTAATATCTCTTAATTGATATCAATATCATTTTTTTAGATATTGATGACTGTGTAGACAACAACTGTCAAAATGATGCTGAATGTGTTGACTTGGTGGCTGGATATCAATGTGCATGCCTGCAAGGATTTACAGGGCAATTCTGTGAAACAGGTAAGAGTTTGTAACCAACTAAATAACAGCCCACATTTAACATGAATACATTCTGAACAAATACCCACATTACATTTCATAGCAAAACTGAAAATGACTCCATATATATAATTAGTACTCTGGCTTAAGAGACATTGATGCAGAATTAACATATACCTGCTACAGTTGTAATAAGACTGAATTAAAAGTCCAGTGAAAAATTGACTTTATTCATGTAAAAATTGTTTATATTTCTGTATAATTTTATGAATTCAAATGAAACATAAGCTACTGAACCTGCATGTATAAATACAGTACCCAGAGTGTTTCTTAATTGATATCAAAATCATTTTTTCAGACATTGATGACTGTGTAGACAACAACTGTCAAAATGATGCTGAATGTGTTGACTTGGTGGCTGGATACAAATGTGTATGCCTGACAGGTTTTACAGGGCAATACTGTGAAACAGGTAAGAGTTTGTAATCAATTAAAATACAGCCCACGTCTTACAGGTTCACATTCAGTACAAATAGCCAAAGTGTGCACATAACATTACATGGCAAGACTGAGAATCATTCTGGCTCTATTCTCAGTATTCTGGATTAAGGTTGCACATGAAAGATTGGTGTCCTCAACTCAAACAACAACAACACACACACACTTGATAAAAGAGCTATAGATATTTTTATACTTGTGACAATCACAGACAAGCTCCTGAACTTACATCTAATGGTTACCTAAATTGTTAGCTACCTGAATTGTTTCTTGGAATTATATTTCAGACTTTTTAAAATGAAACTCTGTAAAAATGATGCTACATGACTGTCTTGACTTGGTGGCCTTATATAAATGCATATGCCTCCAAGTTTAAATGTGCTCGCTTGAAAAAAAGAGTTTTGCCTCAGTATTTATTATGAAATTTTACAAGTCCGTGAACCTCCATCTGAGGGTTAATGTGTTGAACATTAATTCAGTTACCTAAAACATTTCTTTGTATCATTTTTCAGACATTGATGACTGTGCAGATAACAACTGTCAAAATGATGCTGAATGTGTGGACTTGGTGGCTGGATATAAATGCATATGCTTGCCAGGTTTTACAGGGCAATACTGTGAAACTAGTAAGTGCTAGTAACAGACTATAAGACAGTGTGTGTGCTTGTCCAGCATTGTATGTACACTCTTATTTTTTGTCATAATTGAAGCCATTAACTATTTGGTATATCAGCTAGTTTACATCTTCACTTCTGATCAGTATTTACCCTTATTAGCAGAATGAAAAGATTGCAGCAATATTGCAGCAAAAGTGGCAAACTTAAATTTGCAGCAACGCGTTTGTAGGAGTTTGCAAGAAAAATTTTATTGCTGCTAATTTGCAACCATATTGCAGCAATATTGCAGCAAACCTGCTGGTAATTTGCAGCAGAACTGATATTTTTCTAAGGGTAGTTATCATCATGAAAAGCCTGTCTCTGACAAATTTTGGCATCGTGCTTCAGAGACAGTCTTATTGTTTGGTATTTGAAAGCAGCTCCTGCTGTAAACGTGAATAGATGGTATTTATTCACTAGCCATACTCATTTCTTTTGTAGATATAGACGACTGTGATCCATATCCCTGTGTCAATGAAGGAACCTGCACTGATCTCGTTATGGATTACTCGTGCTCTTGTGTAATTGGTTATACTGGCAAAAACTGTGAAACGGGTAAGATTTAGGACTTCAGGATAATTTCTTCATTTTGTTTGGCCAGTCATTCAGAACCAAATATTTTAAATGGAATCAAACATCAAATCCAAGTGCAGGAATGAGTGGAGCAATGATTCATGAGTGGGAGAAGCTGCTTGTTTTTCTCCAGGATAATTCATTTTGGTGGGTAAGAGTACTTTTAAAAGACGGTGCTTACAAATGAAGAAAAATTCTGAGACGTATGAAAATGTGAATGATAATATGTGTTTTGTATATGTTTTTTTCAGATGAGAATGATTGTGACCCCAGTCCATGTCAACATGGCGGCACATGTGTGGACCAGCTAGGGTTCTATTACTGCTTATGTCCACCAGGGTACTATGGAGAACATTGTCAGATAAGGCGTAGGTACCAATATAATAATTCTGCTCCAGGTCGCGCGCACACACACACACACACACACACACACACACACACACACACACACACACACACAGTTACACTATCATGGTTTGTTTTCAATAGTATAAGAGATTGACAACGTGACAAAAAAATAACTATTGTAAAAAAAACACAATTTATTTATTTTTAATACAAAAGTTTGTCTGTTAACTTTTAAAGGTAGTCAAAAATTTTGCCCCTTCCTTCCAAAATTATTCAACCCATTTCCATTTCCTGTATGAGTGGTGGGCATCTCTCTCCTTTTAGATGATTCACCTCAACTTTTAATTAATAGCAACTTTTAATTAATAGCACCCTGTCAGTGCCTCGCTGTCGGCTCTTCTCACTCCACATACGATGGCCTGTTCATCTACTACCAGGGCATATGTAAGTATGTCCTGAGCCAGAAGTGTCCCGGTGCCGGAGGTGAACTACCAGATTACACTGTTTATATAAGAAAAACCTCCAGCGGAGTGCCTGGTGAATATGTGACCAGTGTGGAAATCCATGTGTATGGTTATGTGATAAGCCTGCTCTGTGGCAGTATTGCAATGGTGAGTGTACATGTAGGTACCAAGTGTAGGCATTTGTGTACTTTTTGAATTAGTGCAAAAAAAAGATTAAAAAAACAATGTTTTTTATTTTGTAATTTATGTGACCATTTATGTGTTTTGTGCAGGACTTACAAGTAGTTGATATTTTACACTACACTTGCACTAAACCTTTGTATTCATCAGTCAATTTATGAAGCATGGTTTCGTATTACCAAATTTGTATTACTAGTAATCCATTCTTGATGTTACTGATGTGGTGTCATGATCTTATTATAAATCAAGAGTACATTTTTCTCATTTTCATTATTCTTGAATAGTGAATAATATAATGCTGTTTGGTTTTCTAATGAAGGTAAATGGCGCATTGGTCAACACCCTGCCAGCAGTTCTTGGTAATGGGGCCATTACTGTCGACTTTACTGCTACACTAAATTTGAGAGTCACAGTAAACTTTGGCGTGAACAGTGAGCTGGAAGTCATATTTGACAGAATCAATGGTGTACAGGTTCAAGCACCCGACGCATATCGTGGCTCAATGTGTGGGCTTTGTGGCGACTGCAATGGGGTAGACTTGAATGATTTGAGGCTGCAGAATGGAACTGATGTTTCACATTTACCAACCAGTGAAGCCCATTCGCTCATTGGCACCAGTTTTGAACGTAGAGCCGAGTAAGTAACGTGTTCTTTGACAACTGGAAACCAATGGATGTGAAATAAAAAGCATACATTTGTTTTATTTAAGTTATACTCACAGATGTGAGATTTTTTCTAGTTCAGTTAGAATAATGAGGTTATATATTCGATCATTAATCTCAGGTTTATTTTAAGGTTTTATTCAACCAAATCACTCTGTCACCTTTATTTGTCACATTTTATTATTTATGTTGTGAACTATTTTAATTATAAACTAAAATGTGAGAAGCAGTTGTTACACTAGGGCACAAAAAATAATTTCTCCAACATTTACATGCAATTTCTTAACTTCTAGGTGCCTGGGGACGACATATGATGAGCCAGAACCTTGCTCGTCAAACAATATGCAAGTAGTTACGGGTTCAGAATATTGCGGCCTTCTCAAGGATGAAGCAAACGTATTTAGCCAATGTCTTCAGAGCGGGTTTATGCCAACTGAAGCGGTAATGAACATATGGTCTGCTTGCACTATGGAGAGTTGTTATGCTCTCCCTAACACCACTCAAGCCAGGAAGGTATCTTGCGATTTCTTGGACTATTTTGCACAAAGGTGTGAGCAGCTCGGTTTTTCAGTGACACCAAATGTGTGGCTAAATGTCACTCAGTGTGGTAAGAATTAATATTGTACACTTAAATGCATATCATATTTTCTAAATTTTACTTTTTCAGCTGTATATAGCTTCAAGGTCTCACAAGACTAATTATTTCAGTGTTTACTCTAAAAAAAAAGTTATCTAAATTTCTGCTTCATGTTATAATCTATTAGTTAATCAGTGCTTTGTGAACAAATGTTTACAAAATGCATGTTAACTTTGTGAATTCTAACATTATTGTAATAGCTAAGATATTATTGAATGGCATAGCATGTAACTCTGTTACTGTAATAGGTACCTGAATGAATTCAAACTTTCCTAACATATTACATGGTAATTGTGAAATTATCATAATGCAAGTAATGATATTTTCTCATTGAATAACTAATATCTCTTACTTTTCCCTTTTACATGAATATTTATTTACTCCAGTAATTTTTTGTCTCTACATCAATTAAACCATAGGTTCTGCACTTGTTCTGTGAGTTTGATGTTTTTATGTCCATAATAAAGTTTGCCTAATTATGTTTATTGAAGACTGCTTTGAAAATTTCCATATACCTTAATTTGAGATTACCTTTTTATTAAGGACCTTGAAGCATGGTAACCTAATGAGTTATTTCTGATTACTATGGGAACTTACACTTATGGGTTATTTTTGATTACTGTGGCAACATATACTGAAGTTTCTGGCATTTATCTCTGGAGATGTATCTCAGTTATTAATATTATTTTCCTCAGCAAAAGTCTGTGGCCCTTACATGACATACCAGGCCAGAGGCCCTGGCTGCCGGGACACTTGCGCGCACCCCAACGCAACTTTGAACTGCGAGGAGCCTCAGGAAGAGGGATGTTTCTGTGATGCTGGGATGGTGCTAAGTGGAAACATGTGCGTGCACAAAGAAGAGTGTGGATGTGTGGATGTACAGGGATCTTATCACGAGGTATATTTGTGTACCATTCTTGCTGGACTTTAAGGGGTGGCAAGAGAAAAGGGTTGTGAATTTTGGTTTGGGAAGCCTTCACATATCAGTGTATGAAACAATGAGATAGACTTAATTTGTTGAATTGCCTAAGTGCCCAGAATGTAAATTGTCTGATGTAGCCCAAAGTTTAGTGACTTTGCATAAAAACAAGTGTGATTTTGCAGGTTTTGGTTGAGAGTGGGTTTAAATTCATGACAAAAAGTCCAGATTAGTATAATCAGGAAAAAGGCCTGATTGGTGATTTCTGAAATAAATGTATGTGCAGTATCTTATAGAAATATAGGGAAAAGGATTGATTTAAATAATGTAACCCAAACTTTAAGTTTTTATGAAAAAAATATTTTCTTAATACTAAATAATGTTCTTTTGACAGCTGAATACAACATGGTTGTCAGTCGACTGTAGCATAAGTTATACATGTTCGAGGTTTGGCGCTGCTCAAGCTCAGATCATGGCTGTGGACTTTGGCTGCGGCCTCAATGCTCAGTGTGTGCTGAAGAATGGTATAAGAGGATGTCACTGTCTGCCAACTTATGTGGGCGATGGTCAAATATGCAATGGTATGTGCTGAAATGATAATCATAATTTGAATAAAAGGTGAAATGTTGTTTGGCATCATTTTCAAAAGCGTCTGTTTAAATAACATAAACAGTGTAGTACTACAACTATTTTTCGTTATGAAAATAATTGAAAGTTGAATGAAAAGCATTACACACACCCAAATGACAGATATTGCCAGAGACTGGTCATCTTGAGCTAGTTGTCACTGCTGTACCCAAATCTCTGTAGAGGTCAACACCCACATTTCACTTCACCTCATCCTCATCCTCACCACATTAGCATAATATAATTTGCAAGTGACAGTTATATTAAATGACTAAGCTCTTTACAAACTGAAATATAAAGTTTTAACTCCATCTTTGCATTGTGTTTCAGCTACGATCTGTCAACCACCTGGGGATGCCACCTTTGCCACTATTTCTCATATTGGTCCGTACCCTGTAGGTACCACTGTGAAGTACACGTGTTACTCAGGGTACCAGCTTCTGGATGGATCTACTTTCGTGCAGCTCACATGTCTGTCCAGTGGCACGTGGGATGGGCTGCCACCTATATGCAAGCGTACGACAATTTTGTTTTGAAATTTCAATTTTTGCAATTTTTTCAGACACACTTAATTAATAAATATATTAAGTCCATCCTAATTGAGCATATATTTTCTGCAGTAACACATTTCTGGAAGGTTGAAGGATTAAATTGTTGTTCTAAAATAAATTTTCTTCGGTCATTATATCACTTGTCCAGGTTAGAAAAGATAATATTATTAAATTAATAGAAAGAGTGTGTATTTATTTATGTATTTATTTTTCACCAGATATTCACAGGTACATGTAATGTCTCTGGCTAAATATTGTCAGTTTTCTAACTGTGGCTGGTGGAAAATGTGCCAATAACATCTGCCACCCTGGTACAGGGTATCAATCATGTACTGTATGTCAGCAGTTCATTTGTCACAGAAAGACAATGCTATTTATCTGCACGTGCAGATTTAATTGCTTCCAACTGGCCAAAAGTTACATGTTGACTAGTGGAAAATGTAGCTATAATATTTGCTGCCCTAGTAGAGGGTAGTATTTATTGATGATCTTTCTTTCATTCATTTATCCTTTTATCATACTCATTTTAATTGGTGAAAATCCTTTTGTTTTCTTTTCCAACAGAAAAAACTACTTGCGATGACCCAGGTCCTGGAATGAACGCAGTGCGTGATGTTAATCAGTTCCCAGTAGTCAACGGGACAGTGATTATCTACACATGTAAGCAAGGCCTCACCATATATGGTGGGTTCACAGAGAAGAAAATCACATGCTTACTCGGGGGGCGCTTTGATTGGAGCCCTCCTACTTGTCTTGGTAAGTATTTGAATAAGATACAAGCAACATGCTAATGTCTTGTAAGCATGATTCTAAGATTTGTTTATGAAATGATAAATTGTGTTTGTAAACAAAGGGTTCACCTGCCAATTTCAGTTTGCTTTCTAGGTAAATTTGCTGGTAATGTCTCACATTGATTTTAAAACATAGCTAAAAATAGTAAAAACTTTATTGACTTTCCAGATATTAATTATTCACTCTTTTATTTGCATTAGATAACCATTATGATATATACATTGGTTGGATGTTAGTGAGAGTTTCAAGTGCCAAATCTTGATTTGAGAGTTTGTATGTCAAAAATTTTCTCAAATGTTGTTTCTTTCTTTTCCAGAGTACACACTTGGTGAGTTTTGTTTCATTATAACAATATAATGACATTAAAGCATCATGTAATTTTCTTAAACCATGTAATCCTTTTTTTTTTTTTTTTGCAAAAGTAATGACTTAGAGGCAGTTCACCAGCCTTTAACTTGCTGTCTTTAACTTGTTGTGAATTAATTTTGTTAATGTTGACATTTTAGTTTGCAAACAACAAATGAGTAATGCTAAATGGTGTTTGTTTTAAGGTGAGTACTGTGACTACTGCCTTGATTTGGACGGCCCTGGACATTACGTAGACAGGACAGACTGCAGCAGGTTTATCCAGTGTTACAGGTCAGAGACTGGGGAGGCTATCGCTGTGGTCAAGTACTGCCCGCCAAATCTATTTTGGAGCCAGGAGGATTTAACTTGTGTGAGATGTGAAGACACTACTTGCACTGGAGTTAATACAGGGAAACCAGACTGCGGAGACATAGGTATAGGGGATTTAAGATGCATTGACATCAGGGTCAAATTTTTCTGAACAAGTCCCAGTGTGGTGGCTATAGGTTAATAAACAACTAGAATTTTTTCGTTTGAAGATGTACTGAACAAAACAACCTACAGATGATATTGTATAATGTACCCATGTTTGGTGTTTTACAAAGATGTGCTGTTAGACAAGTCATTTAAATTTCATGTACTTCTTTGTCTAGAGGTCATTTATTGAGGACACATTAAGTTTATACTTGGTGTGAATGATCTTTTATGGATACACTACATATGACAGATTTTATAAAAAAGGATGCTACACTGAACATATAGTTGTGTAAATGTAAGGTAGTTCGTGAATTTTCAGGCAAAAAAATTACATATTTGTAATCAATAATGTTTTCAACTAAATGCACTTATTTAAATAAAAATATCATTTATAAGAATTTTGAGAGTGAAAAACTGAAAACTCAAAAAAAGAGTACATGATGATTTTCCGATAAAAAATTCAACTAATTATTATATACAATCAATATCTTAATTATATTATTCCTAAGCTGTCCTATTTTCTGATTTGCAGGCAGTTGTCCAGAAGGGTTCCACGCAAATCCCAGTAATTGTGCAGGATATATATGGTGTACTCAGACGGCCATTTTGTATAAATGTTGCCCGTATGGAACTGCCTGGAATGATACAACTTCATCTTGTGTGCACAAACCTCCCGAGTGTACAGATGTCTGTGCTGCGCCTATTTCTAACATTACTACTACTACTACAACTGTCGCACCAACAACTACAGGAGAGAGTGGAGGTTAATTATTTTTCTTTTTGTTAATCCTGATGTTAAGGGGCAGCTAGTCCCAATGGCTGTATACAGAAAGACTTCGTTTCTATCCTTCTTGATTTCTGTAGCAAAATTACCTATCTATCCAACTTATCTCATGAACACAGAAGCATGTTGGGAATAGATCAAGTTGTTTGAAATAAGCAATTTTTTAAAAACTATTTAGGAAACAACTAACACAAACCAAAGTATATATGGCAGAATGCATATTCATACTTGTCAAATAGTGCAATTTGAATGTGAGAGGCTGATCTTGTCCATCGTGCTTTACCAGTTTCTTCTTTTTTTTTCAGTTATCTGTACTTATGGACCCTATAAGAAAGAGGTGATAGATAGCACAAGCTATTATTTGCTGTGGTACGGAGGGGTTAAGATCTATATGTCATGTGGAAACCAAGTTTTCGATGTTTCAATCTGTGATTGTGCCAAGTCCAGTGACCTGTGTGAAGGTACGTATACTGTAGTGCATATACATTTCTCTCTTTTTAATGCCCTTATTTAATACACTAGCTATCTACCTGCTATGTAACTGTTGTTTATTTACAGCTATAAATTATTATATAATTATCTGTTTTTCAGTCTTTTCTAAAGTGCCAGTGTTTTATGGATATTTCTGAAAATATGACATTAAAAAAGATTAAAATCAACCACACTTTAATTTATATATTAGCAACCTCTTCTCTCCTCCTCTTCTTTAAGATTTTTGCATGGATATGTCTTCCTTCATCAAAACACCCTGTGTTTAAGAGAATAATAGAAACTCTGCTACATCAGATACTGCCAATGGCAGATACATAGATGATACTAGTAAAGAGGTAAATTTTCAGTATCCTTAGAAACCCAGGGTTTTAAAGATGTAAAGAATGAAAAGGGGTCCATCTGATATATTGCTTATAATTTTCGGTTTTTCGTTTTACAGGTGAATACGCCATTGCCTGTTTTCCATTTGACAGCCATTACCATGACTCCACAGGGAATATATGGTGGACGAAAACTACAAACATGCAACTCGTTTCTGTTGCAAAACATGGGATGTCTGCCTATTTCAATGGCAACTCGTCCTTTATGGAGATCCCATTCTTTCAAAATTACCAGTTCCCATTGACGTTTACATGCAGTTTTTGGTACATGTCTGTCAGTGGTATGGATAGCGACAGAAAGGGGCTAGTTAACAATGGCGACTGTGAGCATGAACCAATGTTCACAGTGAGGCTCAGCAATGGTGTAACTGGAACGCTCAGTGGAGGAGTTTACACAGTGAATGAACATAACCTCACCAATGCATATGAGAATATACCGGTGCGTAAACCCCCTCCCCCCCAAAAAAAAATTATATATATATATATATATATATACCCATCATAACAGATATAATGTATTTCCAGTAGGTTAGATTAATATGTTTAGAATTATAATTGGATACAATAATCATTATGAATTACAAAACCCTATGTGAGTACCTTGATGTAACTCTTTCTATTTGGCAATTTAATTATGTGTTCTTTTATTGTGACAAAAGTGTGTGTGTGTGTGTGTGTGTGTGTGTGTGAGAGAAAGAGAGAGAGAGAGAGAGAGACTACTTCAATATAAAGTCGATAAGAAATACCAAACCAAAATTTAATCCACACTATAATACTATACACCTTTAATTAATTCGTTGATGTAAATATGAACATTTAGGCCATGTTGGATGTGTGGCATCATGTTGTTATGATGTGGGATGGGACAGCGGTCACATTCTACCTTGATGGAAGCCTGGTCAGTGCCACCAATGTTAACATCGGAAGTGGTACGTTTTCTTTTGTATTGATTGTGAAGTGAGATTTAAAAGAAGCTCATGAGAAGCAGATACAGCCGGTATTAACAATTTACGTAAGATCTACATTTACAATAGTCATGGATTTCTCATAGTTTTCATTCTTTTGTTTTGTTTTACTGTGAATTTAAAATTTTCATGTTGTTTTCAAACATTAATCAACAAAGTAATATTATCATAGATTATATGTTCAAGAAATAATGATGTTCATTAGCTTGCGATGTTCAAAGTTATTTCTTCTTTAGAGAGAACAGCACATGTATATTATATAGTTTGTTTCAAATACAAAAAAAATAGCTTAAAGAAAAAAAAAACAAAATTGCAACATGTCATCGTTAATATGCTTTGTATAGATATCCAAACCATCACGCCCAACTTATGTTTTAACATGAAGTGAAACTATTTCATCTTCCTTACAAACTTCCTTGGCCGTGCTATGCACTCACCGAGATAATAAATTACTGCGGAAGTGCACCGAAAAACTAAAAAAAATGTAAGTCTTGCGTAAGCAAACTATCCCCCCCGGCTCCACTAAATCAAGGCTAATTCTCAAGATATAGGAACGGCCGGAAATGATGATGAAATACCTTGCCTGGCTATCTGGAGTATATCGTAGTGTACTTGTCGGAGTACCAAAGATATGATTTTCATTCCCCTTATTTTTTGCAATTTATTTATTCAGAGTTTTAGATCTAAAAGCTGTTTAAAACTTCAGTCATAATTTTTGATTTGTTTAAGATTTTAAAAAACATAATTAAGCGAGAGGGCATCTCTCTTCTTGTTGACGTACATTTACTTTTGTGAATCAGAGTATAAAAAAATGGCCCTATGATACGGGGAACTGTGACCGTTGATCAGACAGACACATGATAATGAAATAAAATTAAATAATTATCCATGGAATCCTCCACCATCTCCCCCTACCCATACACACATACACAAAACACACACATTAAGTCCTCGATGTATTTTTTTTCAAGGTTTAATCAAGAGGTCTCCCGTGTCACTTATCCTCGGCCGCAGCGTCTACTGCGACTACCAGTTTGATGACAACACATTCCTACACGGATACATAGATGAGGTAAGACTTATCGATTTCAGCTTGAAATCATAGATTAAATACGTCTCTTTATGTTCATGAAATATCGAGTCATTGTGTTACGGCAGTCAGCAATAAGTTTAATTTGTTGGTTTATACCAGGAGAACCCATAATACGTTTGCCACCAGCCTTGCGAATATATTTTTCATCTAAAAAAAGCTGTGTTTAAAAACGTCTACTATGACGTGAAGGGAGTTTTGGCGGGCATGGGAGTAGGGAGTACCTTGTATAGATTAATATTAGATAACTGTTCTAGATGGCCCGGCCAAAAGTAGATTCAGAAAGTGACTTATGACTTTTCCCCGAAAAGGGGCTTGTTCTAGCACGTTAGGCTGTAGTAGTACTATTCTTAAACAAATGTGTGTATTGATTTGAAAACTGAGAACACGCTCGTAGCACTCATGTTAGTGTCCAGTTTTATTCAGTAAGGACAAGCCTCGTGGGTATAGGGTTAAAAAGTCGAAAGCCTGTGGAATGTACAGAAGATTTTATCTGATAAAAGATGTCTTAGTAAATAATTATGTCCAACTTTGTTGTATAGTATATATCAACGTAGGCAGACTAATCATAGGTGTTGAGAAACCCTTCAGGGTCATTACGACAGAAGGGGGCGTGGCACGCCAGCATAAGGCGTTGGCTTGATTTATTACGAAGCATAAAAGTCGTTAGAGTGCATTTCCATGCTCTTATTTTAACATGCACATTGGGCGAATTGATGTCTTTTTTTTTCATTTCAGCTTAAGATGTTCCGGAAAACTTTGACTATTACAGAGATCCAGTATCTCTACCACGAGTATGACTGAATAGCTCAAAAAAGCGACATGGCAGATCTCGTCCAATTCAATAATTAAACATATTATGAAAAACTGCCTTATGGAACTGGGGATAGGGCACTTTGATTAAAGTTTAATGTCACAGACAACATGACATGATTTCAAATCTATCTCATTTTGTAATGATTGGATACTTGAAGGTGTTTGTGTATTAATTAAAGGCTTTATATTAATAATATATAACCAGCCAGAGACTTATGGAAGTTTTATGAACGTCAAGAGTGTTGACAATAAATATTGTGAGAATGAATTCATGAATTAACATTTATGTCAGAAGCTGTTGTGAAAATAAACTTCAGTTAGCTGTTACAAAATAAACTTCAGTTACTATTGTTATGACTCATAAAGTTATTTTATTCAGTTCATTTACTACTTAATAAATAATATTGTTGTATGGTTAACTGTTTTTCTGTGTTCTTCTTCACGAGTAGTCTGAGATTCATTTACAAAACGGTCTCAAGATATAGATCGAAAGAAATTTAGCCAGTTAAGGCCGTTTTAACCCTCGCTCGATAATAAACATGGTCATCTGAATGATTAAGAGGCGTGGCATAACCGAAATATCTAATTATACAGTACAGTAAATGTGTTGCGTTTCATAATGTCATCAATATTCACGGGTCTGCTTAATATATTGTTTCGTTTCATCTATATTACGACGTTTAAATTGCAAAAAATTAAATGTGCCTTATTTGTATTTTCCAAGAAATTAATGTTAATGTTCGTCTGGGTAGTGTGAAAACCATTTTCGTGTTATATATTATTTCAGTCACGCTGGTCTTCTAATACTGTTACTATTTTCATTCTCTTGCCCCCCCCCCTCCCCAACAAGTCGGTATACGACAGAAGTATTTTCATAAACGTTTCTCAAACTTCATCCAATTCATTATCTTTTTGACCCTGTAATCATCTTTTTTTAAGTGAAAGCCTCGCAAAAAAAATCCTGTTCCGATTAAGGCATTCGTATGCCCATGCGCCGTGGATTTAAAGGCGAGTGTTATGTATTGTTTAATTCGCTGAGAAATAAAAGGTCACAAGTAGCTCATGGTGATATCAATGTCATCGAAATGTGTTAGCGAAAAATCCATCTTATAGTGGCGATGTACAACGTAATTAGTTCAATCATAAGTGAAAAGTCGCTCGTTTTCTGTCGGGTCGCGAACACGGTGCAAATCGGCCGTAAGCCATACATATTTCTCTGTCTCAAACACACACCTCAATAAATCTTTCGAAGTGGTCTTTTGTTGCGTTGGTCATCGATTTCCTTCTGTTGTCCACTCGGCTGTGAGGGTGAGATCATATCTATACTGACTGGCCAAAACTGCAGTTCGAGTTTATCGTCCAGTTCGCTGCCACGCGGTGTCCTACGCTGTCCGAATATCTTCCCAGCCGCGTCCTGCAGTGCAAGAAGAAGATGACGGGCCAACACATTGGACTAGTGGCGTTTCTTTGTATATCCGTCTTTTCACAGGTTTGGTATATTTGTCATATTTAGTTCTCATTTATCTTTTTATCATTGTTGTTGTTTCTCTTGTGTTTTACTGAAATCGTATTCCATGTTACCACGACACTTTCATATGTTATACAGGACAAGTAGTGGTCCGTGCAAGTGTTATAAATGTAGTACACCCAACGTCCCATTATTTTTCGTGTTTAAAATATATATGTAATTGTGTCATGTTTAAAGAAAATAAACTGCATAAAATATTTGTAAAGGAGAGAAGTTACCAACACTGCGCAGGCAGTTTGGGGAGTAATTTATCTTCACCTGAAAAAAAAAACCCTACCAGCCAATAAAACAGATTAAGTTAGAATTGGGCCTGCAACTTTTTGAAAATTTTCTCTGCCTGCATTTCACATCCAGCCTAAGCGCGTTCCTCATTTCACTTTGGCCACTTGATTACAGTTTTCACTTTTAAGGTGATCGCGGCACTGATATTAGAAATAAAATTACTAGCAGTACTAACAAATATATATATAGTTCACTGCATGTAACTATTCACAGAAACGTGACTAATTCTTAGAATAGTTAGATTTCCAATCTGTAAATATTTGTACCTAGGCCCACTGTATGATTATTTTCAGTTCGAGCACCGTGTTTCTTTATCCCACAAAACTAAGGCACATTTTTCACCGGAAAGAGGTTTTTTCACGAATATTACATACGTGAGGCCTGCCATCATATTTTCTGTAAAACTCCTGTCTTTAAATTACAACCTACAGCAGGCAAGATGTAGTATACCCAATGTAAAGGGGGTGGCTAGGTGGCAATAATGATTAATTTTACGAATTTTGATAAATTTCAGACTTCCATGACACTTCCGGATTATCTATGTGCAATGAGTGACACAGAAATGGATTCGTCAGTAGATGGCGTTGCAAAGGTAGTATTTTCATTTCTCTAAAACCCATTTCATTGATTCTTTTTTTAAATTAATATACAAGATCACATCTCAACTCAATTATTTGCATAACCATAGCCTTATTACATAACCCAAGCTTATGGCATAAAACTAAGATTTTGTAAAGCAGCAAATATATCCAAACGTCTGAATGTTTACGCACATTATTTTCTTTATTACTATTTTAGTAATGGCCCGATATTCTTTAGTGTCAAGTGGCATTATGTAGACGTTTTGTCGTAATGCGATCTTTAAACAGTCCCATTTCATTATTTCTTCACGCATATTTAAATTCTGGCGAAGTTTAAGGAGACCGTTTTCGAATTCGTTGTATTATCTGCAGAAATTATTTGCCTGCCATTGGGTGGCAATGACGCCATGTCGATTAAGACAGCATGATTTACTGGTTGTTTTATATAAAGTATTCACGAGCATCTTCTATTCGATTATCAGTTCAATTTTTATTTCATCATAGGAAAATTTGTTCATGTCCCACATGAAAGAAACATTGAAGAATACCAGAGGGCGTTTCGGACGACAGAAAAGACAAATTATTAGTGGGTCTACAAGGAAATGGGACGCCACGAAGCCAATTTACTATGTGCTTCGAGATGCGGATCAAATTCGTAAGTTATGATTTATGAATAAAAATAAATTGAACTCGGAGTATTTTATTACATTAAATACGCCAAATTTTTAAAAAATAATATTCATTGAATGTAAGAAAGAAACGGTCACCATTACAGATGGACAAATAACATTCTTTAGATTCTATAAAACTTTTTTAGTTAAACTTGATCTTTTCTGAAGATATTCTGGACAAATTGGTGGTCATTTTCTTTTTTCGTTTAATGTCTCTGGTCAAATATGGTTATACGAAATATTTAAATATGAATGTTTTAATGGGATGTCCATCTGTCCTGTATGTGCTTGTAAATAATTTCTACGAGAGTTTCCGTATCAGGGAGCTTCGGGTAAATTTTCCTTGAAATTGTCACTGCAAGGTTATGCTAAAATCTGGCTACTTACCTTACCCCGGTACACACTCATAAATAACTGAAGACTTATCGTTTTGTAAAGCATGTAGGGATAATTAGTTGCCATATACCTAAATTTAAATTTTTAGCACCGTCCAAACTTGCTATGAT
This sequence comes from Lingula anatina, assembly GCF_051362555.1. Classification (NCBI taxonomy): domain Eukaryota; kingdom Metazoa; phylum Brachiopoda; class Lingulata; order Lingulida; family Lingulidae; genus Lingula; species Lingula anatina. The sequence continues at coordinate 34,008,043 of NC_141767.1, forward strand.
ACGTTTGGCATTGGATCTATGGGAACAGGGCACGTGTCTTCGGTTCGAAGAAAACCTCAACGCAACTGGAGACTTCCTCGAAATCTACGGATATCAGTAAGAAGTTCCGTTACTAGTGCATCTTACATTATATCAAATTGATCTCTTTTCAGAAGATTTTCCTGGAAAAAGCTTTAGTATTTTTCACACATTTTTTTAAGTTTGTATTTTAACCGGCAAATCCGCAACTATTAACCTTTTTTCTTCAAGCAAAAGTAACATTATTCCTCTTGACCTTTATTTACACCATTTCCCCAGAGTTAATAAATTGATAAACTTATTTTAGGGATTTGTGCGGGTCCTTGATTGGACGGATCACCGATGGATCTCCTCAACCCATTTTCTTAGATTGCCCCCTGGTGAGTACGTTTTTTTTTTTTTTTCATGCCCTTCCATTTATTGTATGCTACATTATTTTAATGCATCCAGAAAGACAATCAGATATGTAAAATTATATCATTCGTGTGTACATTAAGTTTAGGATACCCTTACATGCTTAAATAATGATGATTTACATGTAAAATTATCCAACTGATAAACTGTTGATTGAAGGGATGACAACTCTTCACTTTTGCGGGGAAAGTGTCATGAAACGGATTTTTCTAGGGTAGACGATGATTTTCCCATACTGAAGAGTTGTTATTCCGTTGAGTTTCAATGTAATATTGAATGTCTAGATTATTTGTAACGTTAACTTTATCAACGCCATTATGACTTTTCTCTTCGGGCACTTTACAGCCCGGTTACATGTCTCAAGTCATCGGGCTTGCTCTAGGATTCTACCCACTCAATAACAGAGAGGACAGGGACGAATATATTCAACTCCTACCACACAATGCTGACCCGCAGCTAGTGGATGAGCTCCTTTTGGATAAAGTGGGCGGGGAGGTGGCAGTGACGTATGGTGTCCCCTATGACATTGGGTCTATATTGTCAGCGACATCTTTGGTATGTGTTCTCATCTCTGCGACAGCATTTAGTCAGTTCTTAGAAAGCTGCTTTTTAAAATCAAAGTTATCCGTGTTAACGACCTGTGGCTACTATTAAACGGCTATTCTGGCTCACTGATCAGAAGTCTCCTCTGGTTTTGGCACAGGCATGCTCAATTAAAATATCTTCGTTATGAAATCTGGTCTATAGGCCTTTGCGTTTCGAAATAAATGCGACCTGAGAGGTAAATAACCGTAGATAATACTGATTTGACGTGGGGACGAAGTGCATCTCAATTTTTGCCCTAACGATTCAAAATAAGGGCACGTGGGTTGAAAAGTCACCCACAATAAAGGGGGAGGGGCATTTGTCTCATTGTGTTATATGATGCCTTATGGCAAATTGTCACTGTATAGTGTATTCATCAGCGTATTCTATATATGAGTAAACTTTGTCAAACAGAGCTTTTAGAAACAATAATTTCTAATTTCCACACATGATTTGAAAGCTATTTTACCTGCTGTAAAAATGTTGAAAAGCTTTTATTATGACTTCAGTTGTTCCACAGAATAAATAACATCAGAATATTAACAAAGTTTACTTCAAATTTTAGTTTCTATCAACTAACGACAAGCCCACGATTCTAACTAGAAACCCGCTACTTCAAGGAGCCATGGGGAGCGCCCTCTTCACTGGTCCGACCTGGTACGACCGGAGGCAGGCCAATATAGAGTTCTGCAGCAGTGAGTTCTTTTTTTATCTAATTTTTATAGAAAATATAATATCTTTCAAGTGTGTTTTTTATTATTCTTATTATTTCATTTAGATGGTCTTGTAAAAGCCAAGCATAAACAAAACCTTGAAATTTTTCAAAGCGTTTAAACTGATGCTCAAGACGCAAAAGAATCTCTTACCCATACTCTAATAACTTTGGTATATGTTGTTGATGATGGCAATACGTTCGAAATGCTTATCGATTCTCTTAACACATTATCTGAATATAAATTGTAAGGAAAAATGTGTGAGTAACTTTCAATAGTCTCATCACCGTCTTTGAATACCAAACATAAGACAGTCCAGTTTTTAGAACCAAAAGCGCGATGTAGTAGGTGCTCCAATTGTGTTTTATCACACCCAGGAGCGATTTGAAAATTGGCATGTCTTTTTCTCAACTACCGCGTCCCCTCTAAAATGCCGACTTCTAGCTAATAGTGTCCACTTGCAAAATATTGGATCTTGGCCAAACGCACTGTAAAAGAATGTGCACTCAGTAAACTTGCTAAGAACATAGCTATATAACGAAAAACAATGTAAAAGGCTAGTGCTGTACTGTGCACGTGCCTAAGTAACCGTGTAAGTCTTTGACCCCATTCCCACAGATTTTAGATCGTTTTATCCCTGTGGGGAGTCTCACTAGATTATTGTCAGCTTAGCTGGCTTAAGCGTCTGTCCCGCCTACTAAAAGCTGTAAGGGGGTAATTACCTGTCGTGCGCGCTCGGCTGACTGCAATTTAGCGTGAACCCCCAGAGAGTTTGGTCGATCCGGATGGATCGATCTAAATCTCTGGGAATGCACTCTTTATCTGTATTTGGATATTTATCGTGAAATATCGCAATTTCAAGATCAAATTCAGAATCTACAGAATCAGAAAATTAAGTTTTTAAAGAAAATAACTCGGCCTGTCTTCGTATGTTGTAGCTGCCTGCGATCTCTTCCGAGATTTCATCATCTTTCCCAACCCCGAGTTGCCATGCCAACGCGGTGGCTATGCCGACCCCACCGACTGCATGCGCTGTGTCTGTCCTGATGGCTTTACTGGCACTTTGTGTGACAGCATAAAGACGGACGGTAGGCATATGTACTGGTAGATCTGTGTTTTTATAACACAGTAGAACGTTCACAGACCTTTATTACATATTAATATACATGTAATATAATATTTAGTAGTTATATAATAGCAGCCTTGCCCAGAATAAACCTCTCTTTGCCTGTAGCTGCTACATTTACTTCTGCTACCGCTGCAGAAAAAACGTGATTATTGATTTGTGTTTTCACGTTAGAATAATTTAAAATTTTGTATTTGGGAGCATACTGCTGCATATGGATTTTGTTTTTAATTTCAAACTACTGCATTCACTCATCCTTTGTAAGTTGTAAAATTCCATTACTCTTATGTTAATCTTATGTTAATTAATGTCATATCTCTGTAGGAATATGTGGAGGCGAAGTGACGACACCGGGTTTAATAGAATCCCCTGGATACGTTGGGGAAGGGTTTTCCAGGGGAAACGGTTGCACTTGGTTACTGAAGGTGGGAACTTACCCTTATATTTTTAATATATTAAAAATGTCTGCTTTTAATCAATTTGTATAATGAAATGAATATTGATTTTTATTTAAGTATACATGTTTTATATTTGTAACTGGAAATATGTTTGTTTTACGCCAGTATTTTTTAATGTATGCCTTCTGTTGCATCTATATTCAGGCACCTGAAGGGAAAGTTGTGAAACTTAGATTTGAAGGTTCCTTTGGTTTAGGATGCCTAAACACAAGCAAAACCTGCTACGAATGGGTTGAAGTTCGCCATTCAGAAAATCTCCAAAACACTGGACCTAGGTAAAAAAAACTGTATTGCTTGCCATCAAGGGCAACGATGCTTCTGGGGATAATTAAATTAAAGAACTGAAGTGGAAGAAATGTGTCGTTCATTGACTCTCTACAAGTGCATACGCTTTTATCTGCTTCCTGAAAAAATCTGCCCCACTTGCCTGTCCCGGTGTGATAGAAATGGTAGTCCGCTAGAAACCGTAGTCCGTTCCCCATTACTTTGTAAAGGGGATATTTGTCCCATATACTTATTTCAATACCCCGAATAACCCTAACATGTACTAATCATATGGAACCCCGAACTTAACTTCCATTCCTCTGACTACCATTCCTAGCTGTCACACCGGCCTCCCATTGCCTAGCAAATACTACTCTGTTTATCATTTTCTCTAGTAAACCTTCACCAAATAAAAACATCTCAGTCGCCTCTCTAAGTAAAATTGTGATATTCCCAAATCCTGTTACAAGGAGGCTAAATTACTTTCTTATAACCATCATTTTTTCATCACCGTCTAGACTTTGCTGCTATAAAACCCCAGAAGTTGTCCTGACATCAGACACGAACGAAATGCTGGTGTTGTTGAATAGAGACCCTCTGGTGCCCGAAGACAGTGTAGGACTCCCTTCGGGAAGAACCGGATTTAGAGCAGTGTTCGAATTCGTAGATAAAGAAGGTTCGTTATCGCGTGTGAAGTGCTTTCTCACCACAAGAGTATTTCTACAAGTCAATAAATGAATGGACTATCTTAGATTTGACAGTTTCTTTCGCTCTATAATTTTGTGAAATATGATGACAATAATAATTTGCTGAGAGACGCAACAGAAACCCATTTGCAGGACATTCACCTTTCCTAACAGCCGATTCGAATCTCTTTGTAATCAACGTTAAATAATAAACACAGCGACCCTGTTCTAATAAATTGGATTAACTTAAATTTGCAAATGCGATTGTTTATTAATTGGTTTCATGTTTCGGTTATCTCGGTATCTTTTTCTACTTTCAGCCGTTGGTTACAGCGACTGGGGAGAGTGGAGCGACTGTGGCGCCCCTTGCGGCTCTTGTGGCACGCGCTCGCGCACTAGGACGTGTACAAGTGGAATTTGTCCGTACGTTATAATCAGGCAATCAGAGTAAACCTCAATAACATATAATAGTTTTCTTTATCTTTTGGGCTACACACTGTAACGTAAAAAATACGTGTATAAAGTATTGAAATACTAGATATTAGCACAGGAAATTCTAAAAAAAAATCGTTCACAGACGTACGTCTTTCTTTAAAAATAAAAATTCGGAATTCGTATGAAAATTGTCAGCTCTAAATTGCGGAAGAGAAAAAGCTAATGGTGGGTTTAGCCCCAAATGGAAAGTTAACTTTCATATCGCTATAAAGATATTACGGAAGAGAACGGACTACGGCGCAAGATATAACTTGTCCTTGGTGATTTCCTCGCACTAGGGATGAGAAGGCACAAAAAAGCACATTAGTCTCTTACAGACAAACATGACCACAGGAATTAGTGATTTGCGTCGAACAACCCAGGGCAGGCAATAAGGGGAAGTTAATCTAGTGTCCACTTGATTGCTGAGGGCCAAAGCGCCTTACAGTCTTAAACAATTACAGTAATGTGGGATGAAAGACGACTGAATATCAATCAAGAAGGGCATGTAATTGTCGTTAGCAGTAAAAAGTACAAAAAGGTATATTTTTCTTGAAAGCCGTGCTGTAGTTAAAAGTATAGGAAGACAGACCTCCATGAACCTGATGAATATTTTCTTTTGATTTTTTAGCAAAAAAAAAAAGAAAAGAAAAAAGAAAAGAAAATCAGTATTTTTAACTCTCTCTCTCCATCGCATTTTTCCATATTATTTACCAGTTATGAATGATCTTAATTTGATCTTACAGCGGACCGATTAGTGAGACACAGACTTGTAATACATTTATATGTTCAGACCAGGACGCAGACTTTCGCTGCGGGTGTGACGCCCTTCCGCTTTTCACCCAGCGGCTGGCCTGCAAGAGGTACGTTAAATTAAGATTGTTCCCATGTTTATTCCGTGCAGTTCACAGAAAATGTGCCACGTTCTTTTAAAGTTAACGTCAGGTTTCCGATTTTGCATGCCAATAATAGTTTGTACTGTTTTTCTCGAAACTGAGTGCGTCGGACTCCCCCCACCCCCAGCAGTCTTTAGAGTCGCCTTGCTCAACAATTAACGAGTGACCAAGACTGCACAATGAAGTACCATGGTCGTTAAATCACTATTCCGAAGATGCATCGATCTCTCTCATTTGATTTAAAAGAGATGGAACTTCATGGGTGTTGTGTTTTCCTTTTCCCATGTCAAAAACTACTGCTTATCTATAACGTAAAATGAACAATTTTAAAATCTGTCTGTTGTTAAATGTGTGAATATGATCGACTGTAAAACGACGAAAAGTAACTAGCGGGAGCTCGACTTATGCATTGCATGCTACCGTACTTCTCCACGTACCAGTATTGAACAACTGGAGACCAAACATTCACCACCGTTTACCTTTTCTTCAGCCGCTGCCGAGACCGCTCCCCCGACGACATGTGCTGCCAGGGCTACACGAGCCAGGGACTCCGCTGTGTGAGTGTGGAGGAAATGACGGGCTACACCCCCAGCCCACCGAATACCCCCAGGCCCACGCAGCAACCAGTCGTGTTGCCGCGCCTGACCCAGCCTCCACACGCTTACCGCCCCCCGGCACCGGGATCCCCGGGGGTGTATTACCCTGGGAGACAACAGAACCCGTGGGGTGGTACATTTGGGTGAATAACGCTGCGCGGTACAGTGTCACTGACTTAGAAGGGGATGCTGCAATTGAATTGCCTGCTGATTTTTCTGGAAATATATTTTAAAGTGCAGGTCCCTGATGTTGATTGTTCTTGGTTCTTAGAGTTACTATTGGCCGTTAAGGTTAAGAAAAGTGGTATCATTATGAGAAATGAAATGTTCATACTGATTGACTCTGAAAATAGTTCGGTATCTACAATACCTGATACGAATATATCTACAATACATGGTACGCATCCTTTGGACCACTCGAAAAATGATGAAATTTTTTTCTTTAATCAGGTGAAGGCTACTAATCTTAAGTATTTATTTTTTTAGTTACCCAACAGTAATCGTTTGTACGGTACGCGTGAATGTGGAACTTAATAGAGATTACAAATATCTGTATTGTCATTAGTTATCAAAAAGTTTGTAAGGAAAAACAGCATGTGTTATATTCAATTTGTTTGGCATTGCAGTAGAATTATAATAAGAAGGCTTAACATGTGTGAAGAAAGTTATATGATTTCTGGTATTACAGTTCTACATGTATGCTCTAATATCCAAAATGAATAAAGAAACAGATTTTTTTATCTCAAAACCCTTAAACTTGAGTTGGGTGCTTTGCTTTTGTATAATAGTACAATACATCCAAAAGATCAAAAACATAACATTGCTTCTGATTTTTTTTAATGCGCTGTAGTACTGAGTATTACTCAAATGAGCAAGCGGATGTCATGAAAGGAATTTTTAGTACTGTTAGCATTAAAAAATCATTCGGTTGGTTCGTATCTTATTCATACCCTCACTTAAAATTACGTAAAATCTTCACATACTTTACACCTTTTCTTCTGTCGTATTCTCCACAAATAATAATCCTTTACCTTTAACGATTACCGATGCCCAACTTCTTTATGACCGCAAAAAATATTGTTCAAATTCTTTATAGCTTGAACATGATTATCGGTGCCAGCATTTTCTTACCTGGAAGCACCTTTCATTTATAACTTGTATAACGAGAAAAACAATTAGTGATGATGAATTCAATCTCTCACACACCTTTATCGTGTTAAGTTTATCTTTCAGCCACCGAGGAGTTGTCATTGGTTACCTGTAAAAGTACCTGCAACCGCTCAATCGCGTGGCAAAGAAAAATAAATTAAGTCTGAACTCCGACTTTTCGGCTTTTTTTTATACTTTTATGTTATAGATATTGAAATCATTGCAAGAAAGGCACTGGTGCTATGTTAGTCCGTTCACTGAAAGGTAACTTGAAACTGTTGTACACCTGACACGCAGGCTTTTGCCCCGTGGCTGTAACAAAAAAAACTATTTGGCCATGCCAACACAATGCTTGAACTGACGTCCAAAGCAACGTTCACACCTAGATTCACAAGGTTTGATCTTAATGACGTCAGTAGTCTGATAAGTATTCAAGCACATGTAGTTGCAGCGTAACTTTAAACGTTCGTTGTTTAGTCTTAATTGGGATAACCGTCTCTGTAAATGAAGGGATACTGTGAAGGCATCACTTGATTACAATAAAACCAGTACGATTGGCGTTACTCAGATCGAATGGAGTCCGGACTTGAATAGTTTGGTGTGAACGAGGCACCCGTGCGGGGTGGTGCCAGGGTGAGCCAAGAAGGCGTGAAGGCCTATCTGCTAAACACGCTCTAATCTTCCCATCCATCCAATGTTCGCGTTCCTGATTATTGTATAATCCGCGATACGCATCTATTGAACGCAATTTGCCGTGGCTTTACCTTTATTTCCTTTAGCATTGGGGATGATATAAGAAGACCCCGCTCACTGTTGGTGTAACCGTGTAAGACGTCGTGGCTTAAGGGGAACAGGCTTTCAAAACTGATCAAAAACACCTGAGATCACCGACAGGGACTTTATCTGTAAAGTTTACTGCACGTAATGAAAGAAAACAGCGCATTCCGTTGGATAAATCTATACCCGTCACTATAGGTGAGTAAATTAAATTATCTTAAGATTAGTTCGGGACCATCATTACCATACCTAATAACACATAACGAGTTATAGTTTTAGTGATAATGTTAATCAATCATATTTATGCAATCGAATTAAGCTGTAGATATATCAATTGGATGGCAAAGAACTACATACGTGGGAAGTTTACCTGAACTAAATACGTGGGAAGTTACCGGCATTGTTCAATTATCATTTATTATATCTGTCTCAATTTAAAGGTTCCGAATCAATGACAATACAAAAAAAATGTATCACCACTAAAAATAAGACACAATATTCAAAAACACAATATTCGTTGGGGCACAATATCCAATATATATCAAATAAAGGAAATTGATTCGGCGACTTACTGGGCTCTCCCATTCGATTTTAGATTTAAAATCGCTTGATCTTTCCTTCCAAAGATAAGAACCGAGAGATAAGGCATAATTTGATATCACGAGGCGATATCGTCACTTTACACGGTGCTCTATGCTGAAAAATTAAAAGGACGGCACAAATCCTTTACTTAACCCATGCCTGGACGCTTTCCTCGCAGATGTAGCCAAGCATTAGGGCTCGCTCTTTCTTCAGCCCTTATCAGTCCTCGTACGATGACCGCCTTATAGGAAGGGGAAATACTGTCTTCCTTATTTTGCAATCTATAAAAATCAGCTGAAAGTGTTATTACTATTATTATCATGTTTTATATTGCAAATAGTTTAAAAGATTGCGTTATTCTGAAAGTGCAATTCTTAAAGTACAGACTTTTGTTAAATAAAGTAAAACAGTGAATTAGATGGCATATTTTAAACTTAAAAATACAAACAAGGAAGTAGTTTGATCTAGATAGCTTCCAAAACGTGTCATTTGACGTCATATTCATTTACAGACACAGGGAAATAGGATCATGGGCAGCAAAATTGGTTTAAACTATTGGATCAAAAATTTGGTCTACTTCAGTTCCAGATAAACGAAACCATCCAGGATATTTGAAAGGAGAATGGGTAATTTAAAACATACAAACTTCAGTAAATCCTATTAACGCTCATTCAAAAATGGTACTTAAGTAAAGTAATTGAGTGTTTTTGTCGGTATAGCATTTCAGACAACATGACAGGCTATTAGTTTCTTTTCAAATTCATTTCCCCGCCTTAATTCATTTAATTTCAATCTTGTGATGCTGCGGTGATTTTGTCTTTCTTCCTTTTTTTTCAAAATAATACAAGATAAATCAAATTATTTTCCCTATCTAGTAAACACGCTACAGTCAGGCAATTATTTCCACGTAGACTTTGAAGATCTACTCTTGTACTCAGCCCACGGCTTCTACCCAAATGGAATTTAATTGGAGATCTATAGAACTATGAAGTCTAATAAGTATTTTGCATGCAGAAATCCTGGTAATTTGAGCTTAGGTTTGTGCGTAATTTCCGTCTTTTCTGATTTTCTTTTTTTATTTACTTTGTTTCTTTGCTTTTTATAGAAAAAGTTGACATCACCTTGTTATTAATTGAACAAACTTACAAGGACCAGGTACACAGACAGCTTATAGATAAAGAGCGCTCTTAGTGGAACCTACAACTGACTCCTATACTGTATCTGTACATATGCCTGTAGCATCCTTTAAATTGAGTTTTACTACGGTTAAATGGCATTAAACGGTATGAACAGGTATAAATCGAGCTCTTCCAAGAGTTGCTTAAAACTTGTCAATAGTAGTGCATCCAGGCAGTAGATTGGGTAAAAACTGTTCACTTTTCTTGAGGCTTATCTTAGTAGAGCTCCAGTGGCAATATATTTTATACATCAGTCCAATGGCCAATACATGAGCATCTTGGTGAGAACTTTCTCATGAACTGAATCTGGACTTTAGTTTTTGTATCCATGCTAGCTGGAGAAAGTTTATGTGGTGGAATGTTCCGAACACACCCACTATTAGACCGACACTCGTTTGTTGAAAATGTTTACACGCTCGAGTAGAACGGAGTCGTGCATAGGTCAACCACGTTTTGTATGCTATCACTGGGTAAGTTTTTTTCTGGTTCATGAGCGTAGAGCAGCGAATTTGAAGCAGTATTTTACCACAGATAATGATATTGTGATGCCATAAAATCATTAGATGGTTTGTTTCTTTTTCATCCAACTGTATTGAAGGCGACCCATGTCGCAGTAACCTCGATGAAGGGTTTTGCTATCTAAATGATGAAACGGTTCATAGGTACCAATATCACAAATTAACATGAACCAAATTTAAATCGTAGATTAAGACCCAAAAACTTGCTTGACATGGTACTCTGGCCCGGTGTGACAGGAATGGTAGTCCTAGGGATGGAAACCCGGGGTCCAATATGATTAGTACAGATTAGGGTTAGTCGGGGTATTGGGATATAATATGTCACCTGTACAAACGGACTACTGTTCCTAGCGGACTACCATTCCTGCCACGCCGGTATTAAGTGACAATACAGTAAGCCACTTCAATGATGTATAGTGGACGTATTTTAAGAAAATTAATCAAATGGCTATTGTTGAACCAGACAGCTGTTACAATAATTGGACAACCACTGGTTCATCTCGCATCAAAAATATTTGTTAAGACCATTTCCTTTTGTGAAACTGGCCCTTCGTCCTTCGTCTTAGAGGAAGAGGAAGAGGAAGCTGCCAAGTGTAGCTCTACGTCATTCCTTATCATAAACCACCCAAACAGACAACGTCATTTCGATCAGGTTCTTAGATCTGTTGACAAGAGTGCGTGCAGTATGACAGATATTGGAGTACTTCCGTGGTAATATCACCCTCTAATGGGTTGGGCGCAAGTCATAGATACCTTATTACTCATTGCGCACGCATGGCGCTGTGGTTATTACTTAAAAGGAAAACTCCTTGGTGTGTTTGGAAACGATTGTTTCGCATTTAAATTGATGCATGCGTCCTAATGATGTACTTTCATTTACTTGTGTTTTTTACAGTGTACATGGACTAAAGTACATTGTGAACGTACTAACCAAATACACGAATAATGCTGTACTCGTGCCAAAAATATTGTGTTTTTGGCACCTTTTGTGTTATCCAAATATTTAATAACCGTAAGCAATTTTAACTTAAAAGTATTGACTTAAAGGGTGAATATTAGCATTTCTATAAGTGTTATTATAAAAGGTATTCGCAAGTTGGGTAGACCAATCAAGAATTAGTTTTAAGACATGGAGAGAAAATGAGAAATGAGAAATATTTTTATGTCTCTCTAGTAAATACAGTATACACAACGTACGTCTTGGATAACTCGAGGGAAAAGTCAACAGTATAAGGTGAAATGAGTGCAATTCCATACAATGGCTCGCACATGTAATAAAAAGAATTTTGGTAAACTTTCAGCTGAACTGACCCCGACCATGTTAGGTCAAATTTCGACACGTTATTCGCAGATTAACGATGATTGCATGCTAAGTAATAGCACGCTATCTTAAAGGCTATGGTCCCGATACAGCAAAAAGGAATGTCACACACAAATATAACAATGGAGACAAAACTTTCTACCGCAATATATATACAAATATTTACAAATGATAATGACTGTAGAAAATATTATCCGACTTCTAACTTTGCTTTACCTTTTTACTAAAATAATACTAAAATAAAATCTTAATGTCTAAAAATGTTATTAGAACTTTTAGAAAATGACATATATTTACATGTTTGTTCCTCTAAGTGTCGAAAACTGAAGGGAAAGCGTATTCAGTTCACCGGATATTGAATGAAAAGTCAATAATTAACTTAATTGGCATAATTTTTTCGAGATCTTGAATTACTCAGTTGCAATTACGGACTTCTCTGTGTTTCATTATAAGATACCTTTCTATTTACAATCAGAGTCCCACTTTCATACATGTACGATGCTCTTATAGTGCATGTACTATATGTTAAAGGGTTTGCTTCATGCCGTCAGAATGGCCTGAACGGAACATATTCTTCAGAAAACATGCCCAACTAACGATATCTTTATCCAAATACACAAATTAAAAGCTCATTTTGTAAATTTTTGGCTTTAAAAAACGTCCTATTTGCTCGGCCTGGGAGTTAATGAGCTACGTGGTCACGTGGTCTAATGACGACAATCGAGCCACTGGAGAACAGAGTGTGCTTAGCTGTCAAACTGAGCTGCATTGTCTACCTGTAAGATGACTTCTCTGGCTTCTGATAAAAGTTCATACTCATTCAAATCTCTTACCGGAGGGGTCTAAATCCTCGTGAAGCTGTGTAAAACCATTTCCCGTCTAGTCATTTCTTTAACAAGCATTTCATTATGGTTATCCCAAGTTGTATAAAACACTGCATTTGAATGAGTTAAGGGAAATGTTGATTATTGCATATGAGGTCCATGTTATTTGTGAAATTCAATTTATTTTATTAAACCGCTGACACTCCGTCTTGCATACTTTTATTAAACTGAGGTAAACAATGCCCGTTACCTTTACAAGTCCTATCTTAATCATCCATCTACCTGGAACTTCCTTTACCTCTTAATTAGAGGGTTAAATGGCATTCAATTTGTCTTGCTTGTATCGAACGCACTCTCTATCTAAGCTTTACTCCAGTTATCTCAGGTAAAAATCTACCTGTGCGTTAGTTACAAAGCGCAGCTCCCGTAGACCTGGGGGTACTAGATAAAATCTGAACACCAGGTTTATCGAGGAGCTGGAGAAAGAAAGGAAGAATTTTTCCTGCACAACTTCATAGGAATGTTAACACGGACTTGATCCAGCTTAGACCTCCAAACTAACAGGGTGACATGGGCAATTTTCACAAACAAATCATAAAACTATATTTCAGTTAACCGCCTTTAAAATAAATATACCGTTCTGGGTAAATTAAAATAGTTATTAAATCGCAAGAATATTTTTGACTTAAATAATGATTTTATTATTAATGGAAATTAAGCTACTATATGAGGTACATTTGCTGTGATTACGCTGTCCTTCATGTTTTGCGTAAGTCTACATTTTGCTGTATGTGCTTGTAATCTTTTTAAATATGTGCGTACAATTTTTGCAGGTCTGGTTACCCCCCTGTTATGTGATGAGAGTATTAATTTGGCAATTAGTTCCTTAGCTTATTTGAATAGAATTGCAGTGTAAAATTTTCAACAAGATGTTGGCGAAATAGCCCATTACTCTTTGTAGGTATTTCCCCCGTCAAAGTTTGTCTAAAATTATCTTTCAATCTTTACTCTTTCAAAGACAGTATAAAGTTACCTGACATATTTTCGTGTAAACTTAATGACAAGCCAAGTGTCTCCAGTTCATTCCGTACTCAATTTTACCCAAGCAAATTTTTTTCTTGAGTAGATCTTTATAGCACGTTGTTATAAGCTTACAAATTTGCAAAAAAAAATTGCGTACTGACGCAGAATTTGCGTTTCAAGTTATAAAATAATCAATCTTTTAAATTCTTTAATATTTCAGATGAAATAATCTTCAGAAACAAATCCTCAAAGCATAAATGAATTAGGAGAACGAACCATTTTATTATAGCAGTTCCCATTTTTTCTTTAATATGTTTTTCCTCAACACGTTTTCTTCCACGGAAGCTTCAAGATACCCTGAGAGCAATTTCTTTTATTAATGTTCGCGACCGTGTTTGAACTTAATTGTTTAAGTATTGATATTTAACGTCATTTACAAATACCAATAAAATAACCCCATGAAATAAATGAGATATATTGAAAAATATGAAAGCCCACCAAGACGAGTTTCATACCTGTTATTACCTGGCTTGGGAATTGCAGCGGTGCATAATTAACAGGTTTGTTGTAAACGAGCTTTTGGTCAACTACAATGCATTTAAAATGCATCAGCAATCAGTAAGTTTGCCAACTGTTGACAGTTAATCTGAAAGACTACCAGCTCTTGATATGATCTAAACCACCTGAGGTGACCATGATCTAGAGCATCGCAACTATTGTCACCGAAGTTAGTAAGTAAGTCATGGAAGACCGTCACAGACAAAGAAAGATTGTCAACGAGAGCTGCAATTTTGGTGAATCCCACGGCAACACACCGAGGCATAACGAAAATTCCTCAACTCCGTTCAACACAACTTTCCTTAACTTCTCCGTCTGTATGCACCTGCAGCTCAGTTGAGTCTCATAGACCTTTATCGTGATTGTCGTCACAGTACCACGTGACCCAGATCTGTTGCTTCATTTTTGCATATTGAGGTGAGGTTTACTAAAACGCTTTTTTTCTACTAATAGATTGTTTTTATAATTTTTAAATGGCGGGGATCGATTAAAACATACCTCTAGTGTATAGATTGAGTGCTGTATCTTCAAAATTCGAGAAATGGATTTTTACATGAACATTGTCCTTTAATACAAAGAGGTGACAAAAGTGTTGCACCATTTTGCTCAAAGGTGAATGACAGGTAGGTTTGTTAGGTTTTTCAATAGGTATTTTATTGGTCAGTGACAGCGCAATCAGATCAGCGGACAAACGGATCCGCGGATTAAAAATGGCGGACCCCCTTGAATGCTTGTTGCTTAATCCCCGTGGCGAATCTGTGGGTTGCCATATTTGATCCGCAGATCTGTAAGTCCGCTGTTCTGAATGCGCTTTTAGTATCTTTACTATACAGGTTTACAGACCAGTGCTTTGTCTTTACAAAACACCTGCTATTTTGTCAGTATTAACCTTTGGTAGGATAGCCGCGTGATCTCAATATGGCCACCACCTTTCTGGCCTTACACTGCTTAAGGTTCAGTTATGTTTTGGGGGCTGTGTTGGCACAGGTTTTAAACACACTTTGAATTTAATCATTTTTGGAAAAGGGGTGATCTTTTGCCGCTTGATTTCCAAGCTCATTCCACCTGTTTTCACTCGGGATTGCTTCTGGCGATTGGGCAGGCCAGTTAAGCCTGTTGATGTCATGCCGGAGAGCCATTCTCTTACAGCCCTTGTTCTGTGGAGTGCAGCAGTATCTGGTTGGAAAACAAACGAATGGTTTCTGTCCCCAAAGACGTTTTCCGTCGATGGCAAAAGGTGCTGGTCCAGAATTTCAATGTAAGTTTAAATTGATCAACACCAGTTCACCAATTCCGTAGAGACCAATGCAACCCCAAACCAATATTGAAGTGGACAGTCTAGTGAGGAAATGCATATTCTCTGGCATTTGAGACGTGGATGACGTTCTCCCACTCTCATTTGTCCACCCACGTTGCTCCAGGTGAAAATGGACGCATCAGCTGTCCATGCCGCATTTCTTTTAGCCTGTGTCAATCTTTTACTGTTTACCAACGTGATAGGTGGTTTTTACCTGGGAACCCTAGTGTGAATTCCTGAGGCCCGGAGCCTTCTTTGAACAGTCCTTTTGCTAATCTCAACCTGCAAATTGCGCTCAGCCACTGCAAAGGATATTTGCTGCACGGCTCAAATCCCCTTAACCTTGATGGCATAAAAAAACGCATGTCGATTCTGGCAATAGTCTTCTTTAAGAAGTCAATTCTTGGTACTTTACGGGCATCACTAGTGTCCTCCATCCTTCTGCAAACCCTGACCCTGACAGCGGCTCTCTGGGGGACATCTCCACCCTCGCTCCCTCAGAGATACAATTTCTTCTCTTTCTTTATTTGTAAGTTCCCGTACCTTCACCATGGTAGAAATTTGACAGCCAGAATGGTGTTAAACGTTGGATGACACCCTTCATGGCGCACATGGATGAAAATTCATCACTGGTTACGCGAACAATAAATCGCGAATCACAAAGTAAGAAAGGGGTTCCCCATGTCACCTAGTGCACTATTCACACAGATGTTGTAATATTTATATCACCCCTTTGTAGTTGTATATTGTTGGCATTAAACATTTGCATTAAACATTTTCTCCATTTTTTTTTTTTTTTTTTGGCACATTCGCTTACAATAAACTTTTTCGTGTAAATAGTAACTTGGATCGAAAAGAGCTGTATTCTAACCATATTTTCTTCGCAGTGAAGATAATTTAATTTGTTCCATTCCTACCATTTGAGATTAAATGTTATGTTTTCGGACCAGTTGCCCTATTAATTGAATCCAGCAAGAAAAAGGCGGGAACATATTTACGTAAAGTAAGCTTATTTGATTCTGCACGATTTTTTGCACTTTTTTATCCTTTTTGTTTTACTGCTTGGAATTTCCAATTTTCAGCGATGCACTAAAAAGATTATGAGTGACATTTTCTTTCTGTTTTTTTATTCCTCTGTTTTGATTTCACGTTAATTGCCTACAGGTAGTCTTAGTATGGGTCCGAGCCAAGAACAAGAACAGGTCGAGGTTAGACTGGTCGGTTGAAAATTGCAAAGGTGCCAAATAACCTATTGAACTCTTACTGAATAAGGCAATACTCAACACAATAGCAGAATTTTAAATACTAGGCATTTTTGTAAGACTTGATAGATCCTTAAGAACCATCTTGTCAAATTTATAAGTCTATCAAAAGCTCTAAATTTTGTTCCAGATGAACTCATATGTTTTTATTAAAATTATTTTCCTTTCACCCGTGTGAGAGGCTCCCAAATTTCTGTCAGTACGAAACACCTTTCCTGGCGGTCAGATGGTTGTCCCACCTCCAATCCTATATGGTTTTGTTTACAAATGATCACATGACAACTGTTAACCGTTCTTCATAGTATCGCTTCAAAGTGCAGTATCTGTTTTTATCAGCTTAATATCTGATACGTCCCTTACAAGGAACTTTGATATTAAACCGATTTTTGGAACTGGGCGGGGCGTAAAAAAACGTTCTTTATAGTGTTTTTTTTTTTCAATATATCGTATTTTACATGGCTTAGGGATAAGAAAAGCTAAAATACCTGTGAAGATAGCCTTATTGTGTACCATTTGTTGAGAACATACAACTCACCAAATATGTTTTCCACGGTGATTCTCTAGAAGTAAAAAAAATGACCATAAAAATAAATAGTAGCCGTCGCCAAAGGACTCCACTAGAACATAAAGACACCACTAGAAACCACTAAATGATATTTCCGCTAATTTAACAGTTTAATTAGAGACCGACAGTGTTTCATATGAAATCTGTAATTAAACATTCTTCATATAGCGAAGAAGTCTATAGTGATACAGGCGGTGCAGGCGACCGAATCTCAAATGTATAAATGTGGTCGTCTCGTGACGTCATTAGACTCTAACCAGCCAAGACCTCTTCCCTGACAGGGCTTTGTATTAAATAGGAAGCTTATTAAAGAGAGATCAACCGATGATTATATCCAGAAACCCCTATCAACACCGTCAATTATATCCTATTTTCCATTCATAAAGCATATTGCATTTTGCTTCCAATCCATACCTGAGCTATTTTGCCGCGAGAAAGCCAGTACAATGATGTTATTTCTTTACAGTTTATAAATAGGCCCTGGCGAGGTACCGGTGTTACATGTGAATATTAGTATTAGCTAATATTGAAGTAAAATACCACAGTGTTACTTGGAAGGGGACCATCAGAAGTTTGCGTGGGATGCGTGCACCGTGTAACAGTAACACGAAACTGTTTACACGCACTATTGGGAAAATCTGAGACGAAGTACAGAGTGTTTCAAATCGCTCGGCTAATTTGAACCACTTATCTCCCATAACTGGGCGCGCGCGCGCAAGGCCGGTGTCCACTTTCGACTGACCACGCAAGTTAAGTCGACCTTTTCCTCGAGGGAAGCAAAACATCAATAAGAGCATAAAGCTGCGTGATGGTCGAATACAAGAACTCGTAGTCTATCTTAATTAACTACAGTGGGCACAGTAGATTGGCCATAAAGAGAGGAACATTGACTTGAAGGATTTTCCTTTCTGCGTGATAAACGCATATCGTTCATCATTTCAAAAATTGTGGACTTCGTCTGTACGGTAGCGAGTACAGTGAATGAGAACTGAGAATTTTAACAGCAGATAAAAACACGGCAACTCTCTCTAGATGACGGCAGAATTCTTGGCAGTCAGTGGGGAAGGAGGATAAAGGGTTAAAAGGGATAAAAGGTGAAAAGAATTAAGCGCGGAACAGCTTGATCAGTGTAGCTAATTACGGTCTTTACCTACAATACGCATAAACAGGTAAGTAACCTCGTGTAGAATATTATATTAATAGATGTATATATATCAATGAAACATTTCAGATTATCTACGATGACTTAAATCGTATAATATTCTTTGGTAATTGGCATGATACGGTACGTTTGATACAGTGGTCTAGGATGCCGTTTTTTTGGTACTCATCCTCCCAACTTGTCGAGTTTTTGACCTGTCAGATATATTTTCTTTGTGAGTGTCTAATTATTATAAAATACTTGGTGCAACGAACACTGGGTTTATAGGCTACCGTTATATATCACAGGGGCGGAAGGTACATATGTATCTGAATAGGAAACCTTATCGTCATGCAAAATATGTATGTTTATATACACAGACATCTCTCAGGCACGAGGAAGTGCTTTACTTTCAGAAGTATCTGTTCATACTTTCCCCAGGCTATACCATAAAGTGCATGACTACAGATTGTTATGCACCTTTTTATACATATGTAATGAATGTCTTAAACTTATATAAATTTTGGACGCGTAATTCAAGCGTGGGCTCGAAATAGAGCATTACCCTTTCGACTTACTTAGCGGATAACGCAATCTAAAGATTCCACGGTTCGTGTCAGATTTACGTAAGGTCGCACAAAGGAAACCCAAGTCCACACAATGACCAGTTGAACGATTTATTCGTCGACGCTCGGTATCTACATATTCTAAGTGAAGTCTCCAATTCCTAATTCCCCGAAATCACGTCTGTTCCGTGCTCCGTCTCTGTCAGTCTCCTTCTCCTTCCCTTTTTTCAAGGTATCAATTCCGATCGCTTATATACTAATTTCTTATCCAAGGTAGGTGCACGCAAACTAATTACTTATAATTGTATAGTTAATTTCTTTACATCAGCGTTATACAAAGAGGCCGCCACATTACTCAAGAACTATTGGACCACAACTCGTTACATCATACGACCTCATTAAATATCTTTTTGATCTTTGATCTGTCGGACACAAGACGATGCCAGTTTGTTATTGAGCGTATTTAATGCATATTTGACCGTGCGTTATCTGGTTCGTATACCCGAGTTTTTGAAGTGCGTGACGGGATGAGCTCTGCACCTGGAACACTGGTGACGCCCTTCGATCTTCCTACCGCAAAAGGTTATCGACACCAATTTTTTTAATCGATTCAAACTTATTATGTTTGAATGAAAATTCAAGCTTTCAAGATTCAAAATAAATGAAGGACAGAAATAGAAAAAAACTCGGTATAAGAGACACCAGTGATTTACACTTAGATACAGAAAAATCGTCATTTGATAAATTCCCATTTTTCATAATTTATTCAAATTGGCACAAAAACAAGTCAAATCATGTTTTGTAAATGTCTTGTCAATTGTACTAAACTGGATGGACACTAATTAACGATACTACTTGGCCAAGTATATTGTCCTGTATCTCTGACCTGTGATGCACATTTCGATGAAGGATCTTCGTCATTTGCGAATTCAGTTCAGGTCATATTGGATTCACCACTTCCTTGTGCGCGAATGAAACTCAAACATCTCCGAATGCTGGATTTCGTTTTTTTACAGACTCTCACACGACCTTCATATTGAACCGGATTTCATTCGTCCATTTCACTTTTCTCCATCCCTTGTTGTTCGTTCCAAGGTATTACAGACTGTGGCGCAAGCGTGCTCAAGCTAATCTGTACAGTTTGTGCCATGGTGAAAAGGGGGTGTTTTTGCCATGGTTTCTGAAAGGCATCTATTGATTTATCCGTTCTTCCCTGTCGGTGTCATGACCACACTCTTCTCGCTGTTCTCTTGCAGGTCAAAATGAACCGATTTTGACTTCCAGGGCGCACCAAACGCCTATTGTCACTGACGCTGGATGAACTGGAATAACCGGTAGGTTTCTTGCCACTCTTATTATAGTTTCGCCACATTTGGTCAGAATTCCTGGCTACTTGCAATTTTCCCAAATTGTCCTATTGGCACTCCAGCAGGGTAGCTTCCAATTGCATATCACCTTAAATCTATGGTGGTTCGACTGTCTGATATTTTGGCCAATAATAGTGTTTTTGCAGTGACTCGATAAACCAAAGGGGGGCATGATAAGGTATTGTAAAAATCGTAGATCAGACATGGGTTTTGAATTATTTGAAAAGGAACGAAATGTTGCCTAAATTGGCCATCAGTGTAAATGCACTTTAAGACTCTTCTGAAGATGCAACTTACATGCAATTATACAACCATCATGTGTTATAATGAATTAAATCACCGAAGGACATTTAACTGCCAGCTTAGATCTAGCTATTATTCCAAATTAACATTGGCAATGCAGGTATTTTGATTGAGCACATTGCCGGCATTATTCCGATGAATCGTGAAATGACTGTTATTATTGTCGCATAATGCCGAGAACGGCGTCAATGGTTAAAGCAACAATATACGGAACGAAGTACATGTATTTTCTCTCCTTCGAACAAAACGGTCTTGAAACGTCCCATTGCTGACGTCAACAATTTAACCAAATATCGGACAGTTCCCGGCCTGCAATGCTGCTTTCTGTTTAGTAATATGGCCTACTGCTGGGCTGGCTACTGGAAGATTACTATTATGAGCACGCCTGTAAGGCTTAAGAAATAGATCGATGCGGCACGCGATTTGTGCGCGTGTTTGTGTGTCTGTGTAAACAGCAACCAAAAGCCCTCACGCTGTATGTCATCGGTAATACACCCGTATTGGCGTCCATTTTATGATAAATTTTCCATCTCAAAGATGATTTAATAGCAAGGACATCTAATTGTTGCCATTTATGTCGTCCTTGAAAAGGAAATACGAAGTAGCATATTAAGGATGAGCTGTGTATATAAGCAGAGAAGTCGTTTTTTTTTGCATAATTTTCAAAAATAGTGGCTTCTATCAAGAAACATTTTTACTCACTTTTAGCTGCATTTTCCGTACGTATATTCTAATATTTTAAGCGGTAGGCTTATCTGTTTAAGGCAGAATGTTTGCCACAAAACATTACACTCTTTCACGCCAAGTTTGGTTAAAGTTAAAGGACGGTAGAAAGTAGGTTTTAACACTTCAAATGATGAATTTTGCTATCCATAATGAGTTTAAACGTGTAAATCGTACAAGCGTCTGAAATGTGTTCTGTAGTTTTTGGATTTATTGCAAGCGTCATTTAACAAGTGTAGTAACGGCTGGGGATTAGCTTCGTGGTAAATTTTTTTAAAGATTAATTTGAAGACACCTAACAGGTTTATTTGCACAGGAACATATTAACGCTCCAAAAGGCAGTAACATACTGTTATTTACGTGACATCTAAGATGCACTAGAATAATTGACCGTCATTCAGGTCGAAGTCGGTTTGCATTGCTTCTAGGTGTTTAATTTCATAACGCATTTTGCTACACTAACCCATTGCGCGTGCACGTGGTTCTTTCTCGAACACGATCTCACACTAAGGTACTGGTAGAACGAACTGAATATTAACAACAAACACTCTAACAACACACGCGCGCACACGTGTATAAACACATACGTGCTCATGTTATCAATGCACGCACAGACTTAAAAACACACACACACATATACACACGCTTATGTTAAAAAAGGTTTAACTCAGTAAAGAAAAAAGAAACAATCCTTTATTTATACCGACTCAGCCCCTTCTTTTTATAACGATCCCAAGTGCCTTGCAGGTGTTATGAACCCATTTTGAATTTCCGTTGGAGTGACGGAAGTGTCAAAATTGCGTGTCTTGATCCCCGTCTAGGTAGGAGAAATCTACATTTCTTAACACGCAATTCTTTATTGAGCTTATGTATGAAAACGCCAAGGAGGAAATTAACGTTTTCATCGCGCAATCAATGTAATGAAAATATTCCGTTATTGAGATAGTGCGGTCAAGGGATCAAAGTTTCATTCTTCCGTGGCGTGTTGCCTTCGCCGATTTACCGTGATATCTGTATTTTGATTTGAGAAAATTGCTGTCGCAGAAATTTATTAGACATGACAAAAGTGTATTGTTTTCCACTTTTATGTAAACCTTATCTTGCGAAACAGCAACTGACACTAATAACCTAATATCTAGGTGCAATTTTATAATGCCCAAGAGCCTCTGTTTTCGATTTGGAAATACTGACGCGACGTTAAATGTTTTGTGATTGGTCATATTTTGGAAATAAGGTGGCTTCGAGAAAAACGAGAGTGAGATAGCCAGAGTAATAGTTCAGATCAATAGTTATGCAAGAAATTCTGAGCGAAAAGTCATACTCCACTTAAGTATGAGTGCGCGATCGACTACTTTGAGAGAGAGAGAGAGAAGACTGTTCTTTATTTACAAAACAACTTAATGGAGTGAAGAGAACAAATATTTTTTTCGGAAAATGAAATCTCACGAAGCACTCTTTGATCTTCACAGCATAACAAGGCTGAGATTAGCACGAGCGTCAAAGCAGGGTCAGTCTTCCCCTTATTTATATCGCTTCCCATTGAAATATAATCCCCAGGCTTTGGATCTATAGAAAAAATACCACGACTTGGGAAATTAATGCAAGAAGCAGCGCTTTGCGGATAAAGATGACTCGCCCGTTGGGCAAGACTTTAAGAGTTATGTTACACGTACTAACTAGACTTCGAGAAGAGGTGTTACAATTTTGTCAACTGTGAAATCATTTATCCATAATGTGATCAGGTTCGTCTTTCGCTCGCCATTCAAAACCAAACTTCCATAACTTGAAGATTGCATTCAAAGAAATTAACTGACTCTTAACCTTTTTTTACCATCCCGTGCCACACTCTTTCAGTGCAACAACTACATACACTCGTATATCTGAATATGGCAGAATAGCGATTCCGGTGCGGCAACAAATTCAAACCGGGCACTTTTAGATTTTTTGTCTCTGAAACTCTGAACAATTAAGTCTTTATATTAATACATTTGCTACACTTGTATTTCTTTCTTATAGTCTATTAGAGGACATAATCTGAGCAGAGAGTTTTACCCTCGTTGCTTAAAGGATCCTTGCATGTTCTTAAACGTCACGCAGTGCCGACAGCCCCTTGTTAAGTTATCACGGATGGTTTCCATAATAATAATTGCGGCCGTAACATATGCAGCAGCTTGGGATGGATGTACTTGTACTTTTAACCAAAGGCCAGCTTGTTTTGCAAAATTTCTTGCTGGCCAGAGCACAAAAAATGTACACAGAACAAGCATGTAGATACATGTCCGTGAATACATAGTGAAAAAGCCTTCCTTTGGCCTTGGTAGAGGGTAGTTTGTATGCTTCCCATAGGGATGAGGTCGATTAAGGATTGAACAGATTAGTTATGAAGTTGGGCCATATTGTTCATCGGGAATATGAGGCTTTACATTCAAACTTTACCTTTAATAGTAATCTCATGTCATGCTAAGGTGTGCGCTTCATGTCAGCTCTGTCTATCACCCAACCAGACTGTTTTTATAATTAAAAGTAGTCTTTAATACTAGTCTTATGTCATGCTAAGGTGAGCACTTCATGTCAGCCCTGTCTATCAACCAACCAGACTGTTTTTATAATTA
This sequence comes from Lingula anatina, assembly GCF_051362555.1. NCBI lineage: Eukaryota > Metazoa > Brachiopoda > Lingulata > Lingulida > Lingulidae > Lingula > Lingula anatina. Next base: position 34,032,039 of record NC_141767.1, read on the forward strand.
AAAGTAGTCTTTAATAGTAGTCTTATGTCATGCTAAGGTGTGCGCTTCATGTCAGCCCTGTCTATCACCCAACCAGACTGTTTTTATAATTAAAAGTAGTCTTTAACAGTAGTCTTATGTCATTCTAAGGTGAGCATTTCATGTCAGCCCGGTCTATCACCCAACCAGACTGTTTTTTATAGTTATAAAGAATTAAGAGAACAGCCTCTTCCCCATATGTAACGCAGGGTGTTCGCTTCCACGTTATGGAAGATTATTGCATGCAGCACATTCTAATAAAAAAGGACGCACCATGTGGCAAGATAATTGCTGGCTTTTGTGTAAAGGTGTCTTTGTGGACGGTGTTTTTTTTTCTCCATGTTTTATCAACGCTGGTTCAGTCGAACACTTATAATGAGGCGTATTTTCTGGTAAAGATCTTAAACGAATCAACAGACGACCAAATTAATCTCAGTCGCAGAGGGCGGTATACAGAGAGAACAACCCGAACCTCTGACTATTGAATTATATCTTACTATATGTCCTCTGGTTTCGTATTTTTAATACAAATCGCTCAAGTCAACGTCCGAAAGCTAGTCATAATTAACATTTAATCTCCGTTCTATATCCATAATATTGCAATAAAAATGCAGGGAAAATATTCGATCACAGCTGAATACTAACACTCAGACACACACACAAAAAAACAAATGATTGAAGACTAGAGTAATATTTCTTGGAAATATTCCATTTCATTAGAAAGGTATTTGCGTTTTTTTATTTGATGAAAATGATGTCTTCCGGTGCGCATTTAGGATGATTCCCGATTATCAACCAGGTCATGAATGATCGCTGGTGATTAGAAATATGGGGAGTATATAGCAGTCACACGAGTGCTGAATGGGGTTCGATACCTATTTATTTCCTTATCAGCTTACAAAATGTGGAAATTAAGATTCTCATGTTATGAGATAAGGCTGTCACGTCCATTCTACATCACGGTTAATTTGCCAAGTCTACGTGATGACGTAACATCAGCGTTTTTTGTGATAAAATCAACCAATCAATCAAATAAGCCATCAATCAATCATATCGACCGCAGTCGACCGTCGACATCATTATTTAAGCAACAGCATAAATAGATTTCCAGAACCTACGGTCCTTCATGACACTGGCAATCTCAGTTTTGTTATTCAAGCCAGTGTCCTCAAGGAGAACCTGGACGTAAGTTTTTTTCGCTTTTAACCAAATTTCTTTACCTAGACAACTATCAACACCGTTTTAACACGTATTTTATCACAACGATAAGGACAACAACCAGGTGCCAGGAAATCTTGAAAAGCTTACTTGTGACATTATCAATAACGAGGCAAAATAATGCCCTTGTTTATTGGAATATCGTAACAAGGGGCTCGTATCTCCTAAACACAATTAAATGTAAAAACCAAATCCTGGCACAAGATTGAAGATTACAACAACCTAGTCGTCAACTACGCCACTTTTATCATGCCAATATCTGACTTAGTTACGTAGCTATCTCGGAAACCGATCACTATTTCACACCCATTTACAAAGCAGCTAAATTGACGATAAACGCCTGGCCAATCTTGCAGAGGCGCTTGCGGGAGGAGTGGGGGATAAAACAGCAAAATCGGACAACAATTTTTTGTTATCACACTGAAATCAAGATAGGAATTTTATATAAAGAAACGAGAAAAATGCTATTTTGCCTAATGCAGACCTTCATAACTACGTATCGAACCCCTTTAAGCCGCTGCGAACTTTCTATTAAACGTCAGCCTGTACGTTAGGGTTAATTAAGGCGATGACAATCGTACTCTGTTAAATACTAACAGTGAAAAACACTCCCCTCCCAAAAACGTGTCCTTGGGATTAGAATATCAGGGGTTAATCAAACATTTTACTCTAAGGAAATGTAAAATAAGTCCAAGCCAACAACCATCATGTGGCTTTCAGCTTCCCTAAACAGTTGCTTTAATATCTTCCTAATTTTTTCCTGATTGATGAAGATAACCGTACAAGCCTGCCCCATAAATCTCAGCCATAAATCGACATCACGGTCCGTTGCGTACAAAAAGACTAGTATCTTCAGCTCCGCAAATCAGGTTAACTTGTCGTTGTCTATGAACCAATGCTATCAGAGGCATCATTAGGAGCCAATACTATCTAACTGTTCGGCGCCATAAAACTTTCGCGGTAAATTTCCTGCAGGTTTCACCTTTGGTTGTTTGAAAGACAACCCACTTCCTGACTTATCAGTCAAACGCTAGGAGGATAAGAGGGATAGGACGCGCTTGAGTGGACGTCATCTGAACTGACCCTATCCTCAGATAAATCGCTTCTGTGCTACGCAAGGTCTGTTTACATTTGAGAAAGAGCTGCGATCCCGGTTCGTTCTACTGTTGATGATGATAACGCAACTTCTTGTCATGTTTTTGAAATAGAAAAGTTGTTTGAAAAAAGCATTTAGGCATAATACTATAGATATCTTGAATGGTTGGGGTAGTCAGATTTGAACCGTTGTGTATCTGTAAAGTGATCGGAATTTTAGGTTGTTCTTTTTCTGCTTTTGATAATGCTGTATAGACTGCGTTTTTAAATAGAGATCAAAAACTTGAAAAGAAAAAAAAAGGACTATCCTGAGACGAGGGAAATATAAAAAGAAAAGACTGAGACTAAAGACGGTATCCGAAACACGTTCAAACAAGGGGTGGCTAAAGACATACCAAATTGTTGAATTGGTTAACGAGTGATGACTCTCTGCAAACGGGGTCAGTGTACAAAATTTATTTAAAATTTCTTGTATGACAAACGTTGTTATTGTCCTTGTACCCCCCCCCCCCCCACCTGACCCCCCTTTCCGCGCCCCTCGAGCACACACCGGGAATAAAATCCTGAATTTACTAGAAACTGCCATTTTAGAAAAATGAGAAAGCGCATTTCCTGTGTTAAAACATGATCTAAATCCCCAAAGTTGTGCCTAAGAAGTTTTCACTTTAAAGTGCCAAAGCTGATTTAAATATGATTCCATTAAAAGACGTGCAAACATTTTGATTATTTTGATCAAAGACAAAATTGTAATAAGGGCCTCACTTTTTTCTGTGAGAAAAAATAGGTCAGGTAGTCCCACTGTGGTAGGTGTGCCACGAGGGCGAGAAAATGCGAGAACGAAAACAACACATGAAACATACCAGAAAACAATAAGAGTAAAATGCGTCTGTATTCTAGCATACTCCTTCTTGTATCCATGTTAAGCATTTGCTTTAACATGTGATTAGGCAGAGATGTCACTGCCTGTATAATACACGCTTCACTGGAGCTTGATGCTGGTGTACGATTTGCATGACCATAGTCATTAAAAGCGGGGATACGGTTAACACGGTGGTTGTTTTAGAGTAATGTCGATTTTGTCGACCACAAACGAGCGTATTTTTGCCAGGAATGTGTTTGGTAAATTGGAACTATGAATGAATATACATGTACATTTTGGTGCGTTGGCCTTAAAAAGTCTTTGAAATCTTCGTTGTTATTTGTATTTTTTAAGGAACATGCTACTGAGAAATTTATTTGGATACCTTTTTCTTAGAATCGCGACATCTACCGTAATGTTTCCATGGTAACAAGGATTAGTGTATTTGGGACCGTGTAAGAGAAAGCCCTTTGTTTTAGGGGATTTAGGATGTGCAAAACGGTAGGGAAAACCTGCTACAAAATCTCCCTGTTATCGCAACAAAAGAAAACAAGTGCTCGTATCGAGGAAACGAACTAGCTTTGCCGTGTTTCCAGTCACAGTCAACATTTACATTTCTGGAGAAAAACCAGACTGTGAACTGCGATGTGACACACGCTGTTCGATTTTTTATGCTTATCTGTATTCTGCTTTTTGTAGGCTCCGATAACCGAACTGTGTGCAAGATAGAAAAACGGACAAGGACGCTAAAAAAGGAACGAAGATCGTTAAGGTGAGCGTTAAGGACAAGTCGCTACACACACTCTAGAGCTATTACTTTTTTAATTCCTTTCTTTATGGCGTTACTCTTTGGTGCGTGGACAATAACCAGCCACAATTAAGGTAATCCATTCTGTTCAGGTTCACATGTGTTGAAATCTTCTTAAAAGGGGATAAAATTAGCATAGAGTAACCCAAAACGGAATGCTACCAGGACATATACAGTATACATACATGGCTGATCGTTTTTTTAACCTTGTTGAATTCGTGTTGCTCATAGAGCATAACAGAAAGCTGGCAGCAGCAGCAGTGGTGAGTTTAAATTTGTTTCTATCTAAATAATGGGACTTTATCGTGACTCTCGTTCCTTTTTTCATTCTCCCAAGTCAATCTGTGGAGGTGGAAGCGTTATCGTATCTCCCATTTTGATCAAATTTGTGAGGCTGTCTTATGAAATTTGGAAAACATGATAAATTGACGAGCTTCGGATTTGCTTGGCACTTCTCAGTTTTGTGCGTCAAAATGAAATGGGGTCATTAATTGAATTCCCGGTAGAAACTGCCCGATAACAAGTGCTTGATGAGAAATTTACCAGAAAAAAAAAAACAGAGGTGGATCATCGTTGAGAGACATGTAATCTTGTTCCTTGCAAGCATTTTGGTGGAAAACCGTTTTTGGAGTGTAGAAAATAATGACTGTTTGCTTAATTCACAAAAACTGTAAGAACTGAAGGGAGAAGACTACGTGTGTTTCTAAAATGATGATGTACACATATGTGGGTGAACCAGCAAGTTAAGGATAAAATATGAGCACTAAATGGTAGATAAGATAAGGAGGCTAATGATTTCGGTCTTGGACCCGAGTGAATGGACAATGTCATCTTGCATTGATGTATCTCTGATAAGGAGCGTGCCCGGTTCTTGAATGGAACTTTATTATTATTATCGTCATTATGATGATGATAATATGTTGTTTGTGAAAAGGTAGAAAATTGTGCGCGTTTAATAGGATTTTTTTTTATCTGTTTGTGTGTGTATTAACGGGAATAGATAAGTGAATAAAATACGTTCAACTCTACCTGCTGTACGGTTAATCTAACTACTCGATGGGTGGTGACCTTGAGAGCGGAATACAGCATGCATCGTTATAAAATTGCTTGTTGTTTCCTGTCACTTAGCCTTACGTACTTTTTGATGCCTTGGCCTTCCTTTTTATCTCATCCTTGATGTAAATGCCCCCACGCACGGCTTACAAGCCGGGCACACCACGGCTTAGTACCTTCACTGCCTTTCAACCCACCTGATTCCCGCTTGATCTATTATCTGCCTGATGAACAAATCATTTTTGAGAGCAAGCGTTCCTCTATGCTATGCCCACCAGCGGAGGGAATTGTACCTCTTTGCTGCTTTCTAACACGGTTGTGGTGGATGGAAAGTGTAGCTGTCGGAGTTCATTCAGGTCACAGGAATTTTATTTAAAAAAAGGAGAAAAAACGGGAAGAAAAAAAGATTACAGTATTACAACGGCGTTCTATACACGGAGTGGAATTTTCGTTGCTTTTCCCCGCTGTGTGTATCTTTTCTCCCCCCAAATCTAATAATCTATAAAGACAGACAATTATGGAGAACAAGATCACCTTGCGACCCTCCCTGCTTTGAGTTAGGGTGTTAAGAAGGAACCGACCCAGATCAGTGCCTGTTTTGTGGCCTCAGATTGGCTTCTATCAGACGTGTTTAATTTGCATCGTGTATCAATTCAGGCCTTCAGCTACATTTGGAAACACTTCGCGCTGCCGACGTTTGCGCAACTGGAGGCAGAAATGATACGTTATACTGTACAATAAACATGAACTTGAGGGAAATGAACCCCCATGTTTTATGGGATTAGTTTTTTTCCCTCTCTTTCCCCCTCTTTTCAATTTGAATTATTCAAACGCTGATCCTTGCAGTTTTTATTTTTAAATTAAAGGTGTAAAATGTGTGATGGTAATGGGATAATAGCGTAGATATCCAACGCTGACACTAAAAGTTCTTCATTTATATGCATGGCCTCAAAAGACTTCTGCATGGTTATAGCCTTATATAGATTTTATATATACAAACCCGTTCATGATTATAGCCAGTGTAGCCAGTCTATAAAAACTTGTTCATGGTTAAAACCCAGTATTGTCAGTCTATAAACAAATTTGTTCACGGTTAATGCCAAATAAGCCAAGTATTGTCAGTCTACAAACAAACCTGTTCATGGTTAATGCCCAGTAATGTCAGTGTATAAATAAGCCTGTTCATAGATATTTAGCCCAAAATAGTCGGTCGATAAGCCCAGATCTTCGAGGATACAGCCCAACATAGTCTGCTAGGTCAGTATCATATTCATGGGTATCGCCAATACAGTCAGTCTATAAAGTGTATAGTCTTTATGTGTAGTCATTCTATAAAATATCTCGTATATAGTCAATATAACCAGTAGTTTAACTAACATCTTCATGGATATAGCCCAGTAGAATCAGTTGATAAACTGACATCTTTATGGGCATGGCCCAGTATAATGATGATGGTTTTATCTGCGGTCCGAAGATTCATGGACGGGGTGATATTTAGGTCTTGTCTTCGTCGGAATGCCCTTTGGTGGCAAGAGAGTCTTTTAAGATATTAAAATATTGATATACATATTTTTCCACATTGAGGACAGGCGAAACTCTGTCATTCGTTTAACCGTTTCTTTTATGCTGCAGCTACTCTGAACACCTCAAAGTTTGCTGATGCCCTATTTGGGTACCCTCTACCAGGGCGACAGATTGATTTTTCACTAGATATTAACAGATATGTCTCTGGTTAAATAGATGGCTAATCTCTATTACTGGTACAAAAATGTTCACAATAATAACTGTGGCCCTGGTAGAGGGTACTCTTTGGGATGGTTCTCCAATTTTCTGTCAGTTGCTTTTTTTGTCACGTGTTTGGGTTCATGGTGGCCGGTGCTAGCTGCTTTTTAAGGCCATCTTTGATTTTAGGCACTCCTGTCTCTCTTGCCGTGTGAGAGATTTCCAAATAGAGCCACCGGTGCCAAACCTCCTTATACTAGTATGGCCTGCCCATCTCAGATGCTTTTGTTGGGAAATTGCCGCAATCCAGTTCTTTCTAAAACTTTAACATCAGAGATCTAATTCTGCCAATTTATACCCCCAAATGGTTCGAAGGGAGTGCTGGTGAAATCATTTCAGTAACTTGATATGCTGTCGGTACCGAACCCAAGTTTCTGACCTGCCTGGTAGACTTTTATTTTGGTGGGAAGTTTTGAAATAGTGATTTCTCCATGCACGTTTCTGGAGCCTCAAAAGGGAGCTGGCAATTAGAATTAGTTAGCACAGTAGCTTTGGCTGTAGCCCAGTCTAACCAGTCGATAAAAAAACATGTTCATGGATATAGCCAAGGATAGCCGAACGGTAATTCAAACTTCTTCATGCATATAGCCAAATACAGTCAGCTAATGGACAAACGTATTCATGAATATGGGCCAGTATGGCCAACCAATAAACCAATTTCATAGATGTAGGCCAGTGTAACCATATGTATACAGTTTTTGAACTCGTGGAATATTGCTATTTCATGGTAATATTTTAAACCATCTTTACTGGATTTACCTGATTAGTCTAGAATGATGGTGTTGCTTTAAAGTGTACAGAAGCCATCAGCTATATCAAAAATGTTTTAAAGCCTATTAACTTCTGCTTGAAAAAAATGCATTTGACTTCCTTCTTTAAGAAATTACATAATAAATGGATTCCTCTCTCTTTTCCTTTTCTCCTCCTGTTAGCCTTTCCTATCTCGTTTTTACCGCTTTATAAAAATGTCTTTTTTGTAATTAATAAAGAATTCTTCACATTATAGCACCTATCCCTATGACCTTAGAAATTGATGGGATACTGGCTTTTTTGTTCTTAAGCTTTATATATTTATAAAACTATCCATATTACATGGTCTGTCGCATGCTTCGCGTTCGTTTGTTGTCGGAATCGACGCAAAAGGCAATGTTGTAATTTTCCTGGGCCAATGAAAGAAAATTGGTATCAAAAACTTAATTACATAAGCATCCAATGGTCAATAGAGATGGCATGTAAATGCACAAATATGTGTAAAAGCTTAGGAAATATGTGTAAAAGTTTCAACCTTAGGCGTTATCTCTTCTGCCGAAATCCTGCTAAGTGTATCTTTAGGGCAGGAATGTGATGCGTGCAAGATTGTCGAATTGTGTGAAAAAATAATCATAGAAAAAAGAAATGAGCGAATCCAAAATATTCCCAAAATAAGCCCATTCTCCACTTTGTTTACACTGATACCGCATTCATAAAACTAAAAATAAAACTAAAAACAAATAATATAAAAATACATGCATGAAAAAGGACATTTTCAGCCTCATATCTATAAAGGACGTCCAGTGGAGGTGAGTTATTTAGATTAGGATAATCTAGGCAAATCCAGAAAGAATTGTATATCGATCTTTCCTCTAGATTGAATAGAAACTTTTGATCGATACAGCGTAAATGTTCTGTAACAGACACGCTTTAACATACCGATGGTCTCATCCTGAAAACAAAGCATCTGCAACAAATAAAATTCCTTGGTTTTAATGGACGACGCTTTAGATGTATAACAATTGGACAGTTCCGGTCTTCTTAACATGTAAATAAACACTGTGTCAAAGAAAGATTGGCATTGAACCGTTTTGAGGTTCATACCATTGCCTAGTACAAGTCAGTTTGGAAAAAACGTAAAATGAGCAACTCTTTCGAGTTATTGACCGAATCAGTATAAATCACTAGACGCTCAGAAAAAAACATTATGCGTTAAATGGCGATAGGACTTTTAAGTTGTTCAGAACACATTGCCATTAAGTGGTATTGTGAAATTGATTGATATCCCCTGTCTAACGAAACAAGTACGGAATACACCTTGTGCGGCAGAAAAAACTTGCCTTCATACACTAGGTATTGTTTTGACAACAGCGTATGATAGAACGGATGAGATGCGCGTGTGCGCTGGCTGAATGTTTTGTTATATTAGGACTAAGTAAATTACCGTTACTTGTCAAGTCATGGGATAAGGTTATTGGCCTACTATATCACAAGACTCCACTTTTCTTCATACAGTAAGGTTACATATTACTGTATCACTAGACTCGGACTTTGGATATAATGTTAGGTTTTAATTTCAACACTTGACCGTTGATCACATCGTTGATCTGCAAAAATCATTTGGCATGGGCGTTGCAATAACACATCATTTTGTTTAATTTGATTTTTCAAAATTGATTTTCATTTAAATTCCCAGGGTACCCATTTATTATATATGTGTACGTATATCAGAAAACAAATATTATGCAGGGTCAAATAGGACATCCTGTACTCAATGAAACATACTTACAATAATTTAAAAGCAGCAAGAAATAAGGTGCACTGAGTGCTTTGGTGCCAACCGATTACAAAATTTCAAGTGTTTGAGTATTCTCTTTGAAGGTTTTTTCAATTTCCTTTTCGCTGGAATTAAGCGAAAACAACAGCCACTGGGCGTAGTAAGGTAGTGCATACAATATTCTTTTTTTTTTTTTACAAAGTAGGAATAATTTGATGATGTACCTTGCAAACATGATGAAAGTGCTGCTCTTTTTCTTGTAATCTTCAGGATATTTCTGCATAGTGGGTAGTCCTTCTAACTCAGCCCCTCCCCCACTCAAAACAAAAAGAATAAAAAAATAATAAATACAAATCACTCAATGGCATCATCCTAAACACCTGGTGCCATGTTTGTGTTTTTCCCCCCTCCTTTTAAAAATGTCATTACCTTTCGACATTTGGTCATCTTTTTTGTACACTTTTGCCACGGGCGCCATGTTTTGCACGGCCTTTTATTTTTACATGCGATCTTGGTGACAGGCGCACCGAGAGAGACGGGTCACACAAACTGACGGTGACAACTGCACTCAACAGCGCCATCTTTAGTTATTCTTTTGATGGTGCTGACTTCAAGACGAGATCAATTACTTTAAAATTCCAAGAGACTAGTCACTAAAAAACACCAAATGCAATTGTTTGTATATATTCCCATTTTCCCTTGAGCTTTATTGGAATTTTAATTAGAAAAGGTGTCCTCCTTAGGCTAAAGCAAACATATTACGCACTTGGAGCTCTCTGGGGACCCGCTATCTTGTTTGAAGTCTACGAGTCAAGTATCGCTGTTTCTAAAATAGTTGACTATAAGGCCAACTCGGTTTCTTTCAGCAAGTAAAAGTCCGGATAAGAATACCGTATTTTTAGTGTTCGTGATGCAGCGCCTCGGGATAGGTAAACCTAGACTATTTTGCCTTTTATCGACAAGTGTCAGAAAAGTGGAGGTCGAAAAAGGTTACTTTCACGTGGGGAAAGTTGATAGCTAACCAGCTGACTGGAACTAAAACGAAAAAATAAAACTGTGTAAACCTTTCGGTCGTTTCATCATCACGGTTGAACATTCTACAGTAACGGGAAAAAAGGATAGCTTTCAGTTTAATGAATGCTGCAGCAAGGGAAATGGCTTACGGTTAAACAGTAATTTGAGTCACGTCAGTTTAAAGAAGCAATCGAGTATGGCTTACCTTTAGTGCAAGACACGACTAATAAGCAATGGTTTACTCACTGGCACGCGCCGGAATATCAGTTTGAAAATTAAGATAGCAGGTGCTTGGAGAAACAAATCACAAAGATTAAACCATAACTCTTACTTGGCCATATCCTCCATAAACTACAAGTGTTTCGCACACAAGTCAAAGTTATAGAGTTTATGTGCTGATACACAGCTCCTTTATTACTGCGTTGATCATCGGTTGTATAGAGAGAAGGATAGAAAGTAAGAGAGACAGAAGACGGAACCCGCATTGAAAAAAAAACACACTAGCCATTTATAATATTTATTGCATATTTCAAATATTTTTCATAAGCCATATACAAAGTGCTCATTATTTCTCGGTGATTTACAGGATGAATGGGACTCCTTATCACATATATGACACCTTTAAAGTCAACTCTTCCATGAAAGACGTGTCTATTAAGCGTTTTCATACAATAACAGTTATTTGTAATATAATATAATATCATATAATATTTCATCTCTGAAGATCTGTGTAGAGAAGCCAGATAGTGCTTATTCACAAGACGTAACTCAAATCAATAGGGCTACAGCCTAATGCAGCGAATACAGCCTGTGAAAAGATAACCTCGCTTTGTTGAGAACCCCAAGTCAGATACCATAATAGGGTAACCTGCTAACAGACACTTGCTTGGTATTACAAAACCTCAACGAATTCTATCATATTGGCTTTCATATAAGATTACTAAATATCCTGCTCCAATGAGGGATGTCTGTACAAGTGCAAACGGATGTGAAACGATGATGGAAGAGTTGTATTCAACGAAATGTAATAAACGCTTTCCTAGAGTTGATCTTGGCAACACGGGATAAGGCCCTGGGTAATGAATAGGAAGCCCAAATTGCAAAAATTGCCTTGCACGGTCACGATAAGCTCCGTATGAAGTCGACCTCGTTTAGTAAACTCTCCATTTTCATTTTATTATCACTTTCTGTCTGTCTGTCTGTCTGTCTATTTAGTTCTTATTTATTTATTTATTTATTTATTTATTTATTTATTTGGAATGTTTTATAGTTATCCGCCCCTACTTTGAAGGTCAAAGCGTAAGGTTAAAAAGTTGGCATTTAGGCCTCTTGTTAGCATTTTGCAGCTGGACGTATGTAGCCTTTGTATAGTGCGCTCGCGGATAATGGGGGAGGGGGGCTACACCGAAACCCCTGTTTTACTCCATTAACTTAAAAAACCCTAGCTTCGTGTCTGGGGACACGTTTTAGCCGTGAGCCAGGACAACTTTATAACGATTTCTTGAAGCTTGAGCCGCATAAATGACAAAACTATGTCATAATGTAATTTCGATGATTAGCAACTCATGACACAATTTATGGATTAGCGAATTGACAACACTTTAAGGTGGATCTATTTGAATGCTTGTTCCAGTCGTTTGAGACACGTATTGACCTATGAACTACGCAACTCTATTAGTAGGGAGATACAAGTTTCAGCACTTAGTGAATGAATGACATTGTAAACTTGAAGTGAAGAGAATGTGGAAAATGAAGCGATTTGCGTGATATCAAAGCCATAGATACATTGCAATCACGTGTATAGTTGAGAAAAGCAAAGTCTTTGTCATGAATCAGAAGTATACACAAATTTCAGAAAGTGTCTGTGGAAAACTAAATTGCTACATCAGCACACACCCCGACATCCCTTTCCCTATCTCCTACACACACACAGATCATGATGCCTTTTTTTCTGATTTGGTTTGGTTCCTAGCTAGGCCTAAACTGTATCTCTTAATAATATGTTGTAATCCCTTGATAATCTGACTATTTTATCCAAAACAAAATAAAAAAAATGAAGAAAACTCTATTGGGATTCGACACAATAATTACGAGCAGCATCAAATCTACTCATAGCTCCGAAATTAAGTTAATTATACAGCACGTGTGGCACGAATCTTCTTTCTGTACATGTGTTTCAATAAAGCAAATAAATAAGGCAGGTTATTCCGTGTAATGCTTATTATATCAAATTATAGGGTCAGTAATAAGCTATTGGACTAAACGAATTTATAATGATTTTCGACTTTTTGTGGCCTTGACTGTGGGGTGATTGATGAGATCGTCTCTTTGAAGATCTATTAAAAGGCAGAGTTTAGATCTGCAAATGGCCTGCTGAGTTTGATAACTGTTCTACCAACTTCTAGTATTAAAAGAGTTATTCAAACGGGATTGTGAACTTTTTTTTATAAAACCTCAATGAAAAAGCATCCAAGGGTAACTTAAACACATATTACGAATAGGAGCATAGAAATCAAATTGATTGGAACTAAAATTGATTGCATATCCGCGGTCCAGAAGTTCTATACTTGAAAAACCATGGGGTGGAATCACACTTTACCCAGGGATTTGGATCAGAAAAGGTGAAAGTTTCAACCCTTTTCATGCAAAAATTTGTTGTAACCCTACAGGCAGCCCAACTGGTGACTGCCCTTCGTACTTCCCTATTTGTTGTGGAATTCATCTCAGACAACCTTATGTATTTCACTGATCAATCAGCTAACAGATCATTTCCGTGCCACGCAAAACCAATAGACAACATTGCCAGCAATCTGTTCGCGTCGGAAGCCAGTTTCACAAGGTAACTTCAGCCTGAAAGATGGTCGGAACTTTAAAAGCACAAACTTGGTCTACTTTACTTCACAATTATTTCATATTATTAATTTTTGTATAGTTAGAATTGATCTGATGGATATTTGAAGTGTCGTCTTTGTTAATACAACCGGTTCACCGTTTCGTTTGATTGGACTATGGCTTATTATTATTCTTGGGACAAAGTTAAGACCAATTTTCGGGCTAAAGTTTTCTTGTGGAACTGGCCCCAGCACTCTGAAACGTGGGTGTTGATTTTACGTAACTTAGACCATAGATGCAACAAAGGAAACAAAGGGCACAATCCGTTCACATTATACTCATTTGATTAATTTCATCAAAAATCTACTTAAAATATCAACTGTTTGTCCTTTATAGTTTTCCGCAATTTGCATTGTTTTGGAGTCAATCCACTTCTGAAATGGCATAGATAAATGACTACCCACTTATTCCTGTGGAGATATCCCGGATTACTCCACGTGTTCTCAAGTACCACGAACGCCCTTTTCTCGTGTACCGCAATCCTCGGACGATCTTGGGGCTTAATTTTATTGTTATTACATTACAAAATACGTTTTGTGCAAAGTGATCTGTGAGGTAGGTTCTGCGATTGATGGTTGGTTGTTGGAGCTGTTGGAATTTTTGATTTATTCACGGAACTTTTTTTCATGCTATCGTAACACTTATAAATGGAGCGACTGGGTATTTTTGTGCATTTCTTCCCCCACGGGAATCCTACTAGCACCAGAATTCTTTAGTGCAGAGCAATAAGGAAACTTAGGCGAAACCCATGTTGGTTACGTCTTTTTAACTCTGGAATTTAACTCAATGACTTTTGGAAAACTTTGTAAATCGTGCATTCTAACACGTATGTATAGTTCCACAGGACAAGCCAAAGCAAAAGAAACCAGAAGCTCGACTGACTTAATGTAATTGCAGAGACAAACTGTAAAAAAACTTTTTGCGAGGGAAAGAGAGGAGAGGTGTCAATTACGTAGACTGTTCAATTGATGCACTTCGTATCCATAATCATTTTGATTATTACTGGGAGTTTATCTGGCATTCGCATCAGTTAAGCGAGATACTACTACCTGTCGAGCAATTTCTTTACGCTAAGACGAAACGAACCACGACGCCACAGTATGGCACAGTGCAATTAGACTCTGAATGTCAAATGTGACTTGATTGCCGATTATTTCACGAATTTCAGCAGGAGACCTCGGTTCACCATTAAGCCAGTCACAATACGATGCCTCACAAGAATTAAACTAACATTTAATCCAGGTGAAAGATTAAGCATTTTCTTACCACAAAGACCTTCAAGATTAAAAACCACAAGAATTAAACTAACATTTAATCCAGGTGAAAGATTAAGCATTTTCTTACCACAAAGACCTTCAAGATTAAAAACCACAAGGATGCTTTGAAGCTCCGTAAGTACAGAACAACAAGGTTCATTATTTTATTACAGAAGTCATATTACGTAGAATCCTTTTTTTTATTTCTTCTTTTTCATTTTGTTTTCTCTTTGCTCTTCATTCCTCCTACCGCTGAAGCATTACAAATGAATTCCAAACGATACCAATGCTTAGGTTGTTACCAAGTGAAGCTAAGGTAATTTGGACTACAGGGAAACCCATTTGGGCAGGATTTTAATTTCTTCCACTTATCTGTAACGTTTCAGGTAATGTCTAGTTCCATGTTGTTATTCTAACATATAACACGCGCTTGATTAGGAACTGTTTTGGCTTCAATTGAGGTATACAAATGGCCTACACATATCGATAACCCTCAATTAAAACGAGTTAAATTGAATTTGTAACCGAATGCAACTTTCAAATGTTGCGCAGCGCTACTCGTTTATGGTTCGCACTTGAAAAGCCCTTGGCGCGGTAAAGTGGTAAATATTCCATTTTTGAAGTGACGTAAGTGATCTGTAGTAGGAATTGCAATCGTTGACTTGTTTTGGGACGCCTATAAAAAAAGCTGCGAACAAAAGCCAACAGAACTGTGTTTTGTGAAATGTTTCAATTCTTGCTTAGCAGGCAGTGTGATTTCGACATCGGCCTCGGCGTTACTTTTTAGAAACCAACTTAATCCACCGTTTATTTAATTGGTAGCTGTTTTATGTAACTCCATTGTTTGGAATTTTAACAAAATAACAAAAAACAAACAAAAGACAAAAAGTACTGTTATTGCTTTACTTTTTAACAGAATTATTGACAATTAACACTCCATACGTTCATTGTTAATTCTCTCAAACCTCCATGCTGTTCACATCAAACGCCCCGGAGGCTAATTCAATCAAGATTTTTTTCGCTGTTGCGACCTCTCTTGCCTTAGTGCATCTCTCTTGCTGCTACTGAAACTCTATTGAAGTGCTAGAAATTTTACGTTGGGTTAATGCAAAGGGACATTGCGTTCATCTCAAAATCTCCGAACGTGATCAGTGACTGATTATATCCGAGATTGTGGCTTACGGCCGAAGTCCCACATTGGTCTTTAAGACCTCAAATCGGACAAGAAATCTATAACAGTCGACGGCTCGTTGTATCGGGTGACAGTTGCGACTGATGCGGTATTTTCATTTGGCTGACCTGCGCTAAACTTTTCGCAGTAGAACTCGCTGACACCTTTTTTTCACCTCGTTCTGTCTGTTTCAAACAATAGCATAAAACTATCTCCCACCTGTGCCGAGGCACAAGAGGAACATGCTTGGCACTGACACGCTTTCCGCCCGATTTCGTCCGTATTTAATCACAACTGATGTGTGCAAACAATAAAACGCACCTGTATAGGAACCCGCCATAATGGGCGTTTTGCACTTCTATTGTCTTAAAGGTTGACATTTATTGTTATTTTGCCGGGCACTAGTTTTATTGGTCAAATGAGGAAGTGTAACTGATTCAGAATACCGTGTCATCTACTTCATTAATTCAACAGGTAATGGGAAGATGAGAAGGTCGTAAAATCTTGTTCGCTTAATTGTGAGGTGAATACGAGTTTATTGCGTTGCGCTTTTTAGGCTTTTGCAATAAAAGGAATAACAAAAAAAATTCTTGCGGATGCACTCGTACCTCGTTCAGTTTCTGAAAATAAAGGCAAACGTCTATTCGTATTCTAGAAGACTCGATCTCTATATACAGTATACTTAGAAGAAGTACGGAAAAAGAGTGTGCCTTTTTCCCTGCAAATCTAAAAATACAGCAGACAAAGGTAAGCACTGTTTCATTTCCAGAAGCAGCGCTCGCTGGAACCGTCCACATCGGAAAAAACTAAAAGCGTAATCGTACGCCTTTTACATCTTGATTTAATCGGTTTACCTTTCAAATTAGCTTTCAAAATAAGATTTTGAACTTCTACATCTGATACTGCATTTCTTCTGTGCTCCATTAAAGCTATAAATTTCCAGGTCAAAATGCCATCTATTTTTTTCGAGGCTAAATTGAAAATATTTTTAGAGGTTATTAACAATATAATGAAAAACAAAGTGGCAAAGTGAACACGCATGCCAATGTTTTCACAATATCCCCGTAGGTCATCGGTTTCAAGCAAAGCAGTTGTTCTAAGCCTAATTTTACTTACCCGTCAGATTAAGCAAGTAGATTGTACAGGGTGTACGAAAAGTGTTGGACGAAACCTTTTCCAAATGATTCTAATTTGCGCTGACATCTTGAACACAAAGGTAATTCGCCACAAAAAACTTCTTAACGTGTTAGTGAAAGAACATGCCCCTAAACTCACATAAAAAGCAAATGAAATCTTCTTTAATTTTTATTAGTAAATATTTAACAAACACCGACAAAATGTTGCGTCCCCTGTGGATTTTGAAAAGTGAAAATTGAGGCGGCCGGGGTAAGGCCTTAGAAGTCAAAAACATTGCCGTGGGACCAGGCAACTCTATCTTCACTCCATACAGCTAATTAACAAACTTCTTTGCGATGCTGTCATTGATAGCTAAGCCTTGAAAAAGGTTTGGAAGGCGATCAAAAGTCTCAGTTCCTAACTTTGCCCCGCTGAGGCCACACGATGAAGGCGAGATAAGACGGAAACTGAGCTGGCCTTTTCGGTGAGTGGCGCGCTAGCACGCACATTTCGCTGCCGTAGTAGGCAGGTGATGCAGTGTTTTTTTTTTCTATTGGAAAATGCCTGAATAGTTTTTCCTAGTGACTAAGTATCCACGCTGAAGCAGCTGAAGAATTAGATGTGATCACATGCCTATAGGGATTCCAGGAAATTTAAGAAGGGGCGTTATGCGACGACGGCAGGTCGTTGACAATGATTAATTAATCTCATGTGTGCAAGACTTTTGAAGCAAGAGAAATCAACAAGGTACGTTGAATCCAAAATTATATATATATTCTAAGAGTTATTACCGAAGAAGGGCGACGGACAATGATTAGGATTTACGTTTAATCAGCTCTTTGAGCTAGTCAAATTCAGTATCGATTAAGTGACGGTGGAAAGCAGTACTTTTGTGTTTGATCTCTCCAAGACGTGAAGGATTTACACATTTCTCATTTATTTTTTACTACGCTAGGGTAGAACCAGCTTTCCTTGATGTGTTTTTCCGCTGAATCAATTCGATTACCCTGTTTTACCATATGCATGAAATACTGGGATTTCTTGTCTGGGGTGATTTTTCTGTGTTTTCTGTTTCAGTCCACATTTTCTAGGAAACCATGATATCTTTTTTTCTGTAGAAATAGTAATTCTTACGACAAACACGTTTTTCAATATAAGTTGACACGTTGAAATAAGGTCAGGTGAACGCAAGTTAACGTGTTTTCCCACTAGTGTTGTATTTTCACAGCACACACGGTCTGTATAACAGTAGAATCAACTTGAATTGATAAGGGCGATCTTTGCATCCGGGCTGGTGAGACTTATCTATACAACCAAATGCCATACTGCTTGTAGAGTACAACTCTCGAAGATATACAACAACGCGTGATAGAAAATTGAGTACAGCGATTCCAACAATACAAAACTATAACGATTCCTCAAGATATTATTGTTACTTCGCGTAAGAAAACTTAGTCACACATTGCCAGGCAGCGACTGATAGCGCATAATTTTCATTATTTCGGTTAAGTCAAGTTTGCTTAACTCAAATATGTCAAAATTGCTATTTGTTTTCAGCCACGCCTTCACCACCGCCGGACTCCAATGGCATTTTCTTACTTAGAGCTATTTATATCTAGTAATTGATAACAAAGTGCAAGTTCTTTCAAAGTTAATCCATATATTAAAACCCAGCATCACAAAAGCAACTTAAGTGGGTTTAAATTAGTTATGTTTAGAATGCTGACTCAAAAATACAGTAAACAGAGTATCTGCCATGTTCAATCATTGATACATCAAAGTATATTTGAAAACCCTGTCCTTCTCTACACTTTAAAGCAGTACTTAGAAATATTAGGTTTGATGCATTTTTTGTTTCTGGGCAAAAACTATTTTTGTCTTTTGCTTTAAAAAATATCAACTTGAAAAGTAAAGACCAGGCAAATTAGTGACAGCAGTGTGATTTCAAAGAGTTAGTTTTGTAACGGGCACTATTTAAACATTAAATATCCTGTGAACCATTCCAGTCCAAACGTTCGTGTATCATGTGACGTCACAAAGAGGCTGACGTCATCAGTCGGCAAGATTGTTAAACATGGGATGTAATAGTTTGAATTATGTGATCCTTATTTATTTCTGTATGTGCAATGCAGTGAAGTGATAGAGTTGTGATTAGAAATAAAATTCCACTTGAAGTAGTTGTTTTGATGCAAAAAAAAAAAAACTCAAAGAAATACCGATATTGTTAGTCCCATTACATTTTGCGAGTGGTTCAGCGTTTCTCATAAGCGTCAAATCACGCTAAAATATCATTACTATGCCTCAACAAGCAAGAGCGTTGATGTCATGGCATTTGTGCAAAGTAAAGTTTCAAAACCATTAATTTAAAAGCTGCCATAAAAATATTTTTGTGACGAAGCCATGGTTAGAACTAGAAGAATTAAGTCAGTTTTCATCCAGCTTGAATGGTATTGACTAAAGAAGTTCATCATCGTTATACATGCCCCAGTGGATGATATCTTCTCTTTTGATATGGAGTGTAAAACCGTACCATTTCTTTAGCTTGCTTCCCGCATGTAAATGAACGGGGAAGCCATATATCAGAATTCGTCATCAGTTATGGAGAAGGGAGAGGGGAGGGGAGGGGGGAAGTGGTGAACTGTGAGACGTTTAAGGGTGCTTTCCCAGAGATTTAGATCGATCTAAAGATTAAGTTTTAGATCGACCTAACTCCCTGGGGGTTCAAGGCTAAATTGCAGTCAGCCGAGCGGACACCATAGTTAATTACCCCCTTACAGCTTTTAGTAGGCGGGACAGACGCTTAAGCCGGCCAAGCTGACAGTAATCTAGTGAGACTCCCCACAGGGATAGATCGATCTAAAAATCTATGGAAATGGGGTGTATGACACGATAAAGAACAAGAACAGCTGACGGTCATTCACACCAGCTTCATTCTCGAGAAGCCCATTGTCTGTTATGGCCGCCTGCTAAAAACGCTTTAAATGTCATGATATGTGTCCCGGACTAATCAATTTGAACTGTAAATTGCACAATGTTGTAAGAACTGTAAGTTAGATACTAGATAAGAGAATAACAAAGCGAACGCTAGATACGACAAATACAAAATTTGACAAAAAAAATCGTCAGTTGAAACCATCAGTTATGCAGGATAAAGGAAATCAAACACAAGTTAACCGCAATCGTTTTGGAACTATAAATAGCTGACTTGTTTCGATCCAGTGAACTTCATGTATTTTTCAAGGAAAAAGACAACGCTTTTAGTGCCAGGTGCGATTTCACCTATTACAAATTGATGGGTATTTTTCAATATACGGGTGGCATAATGATGTATTTGAATGATGACAGTTATGTTCGAGCAAAATCAAGTTGTAATTTTATTTATGCATAAGCTCTTTCAAAATCTGTGCATTGGAGGAGTGATGAAGTTTATGGATGTGGCCATCGGCTTGTTTTTGTGATAAAATAACTCTCTCTGTAATGGTGCAATGTAACGGTGTGAAAAGAATGGTAGTCCGCTAGGAACCTAAGCAGACCCGTAGCCAGGAGGGGTTCGGCGGATTCGAAAGCACCGCCCCTTTTGCTGGGAAAAGGTCCACTCTGTGTAAAATTTGATCTAGGTACATAAGTTTTTTATGGGAAAAGGTCCACTTTTTTTAAAAAAAACACACTTTTGAAATTGCTGGCTACGGGCCTGACCTTAGTCCGTTCCACATTACTTTGCAGGTGACATTTGTCTTATATACTAACCCTAATGCTCTAACTGACCCTATAACCTTCATTTTTTTCATATGGGACCCCGGACTTCCATTCCTGGGACTACAATATTCCTATCACACCGGTACTGTGAGCTACAGATTAAGTCCCCTTTACCCTTGACACTAGAGGGCGTACGTCCTTTCTGCGTCCCGAAGTACGGCCCGTTATGAGACTAGAAAATAATGGTTGATCATTGAGCATTCATTCTGCAACCAAAGCGATACTTGTGCCTCCTTTCTGCGACCACAGCGATGCCAATTCCATGGCCGCAGAAAAGACGCAGAAAGGACGCCATCCAGTGTGAGGGGGGTTTCTCTCTCTCTCTCTCTCTCTCTCATACACACACACACACACACTTTCTTATAACAACACCAAGGGGTTAGGTGCATCTTAACCTTACGCACAGGTGTAACTTATCTCCACAAAGTACAAGGCTTCACTTATTATTAACCGCCTTGAAAAACTGCTGTGTCCTTATTAACGACATATTGATTTTGACGCTTTCCGTTGCTGTGAGTTATACACGCCCTTTATCAAAAGTTCCAAGTTATAAAGCCAGATACCGGTACAGGCTTGTCATGAAGCTTGGCACATCCCAGTAAAAAACTATTTGTCCCAATAGGAAAATAGAGGAGTTTAAATAATCCGAGATAATTTACATGCTGAGTTTATTACAAAGCACTTAGGATTGATTGCAGTATTGGATGCATGGCCGTCGTTTTCGCTTGATGTGCCACCACCCACCAAGCTTAATTTACCAGTAATAGACATCTACCTGCAACGAAGCAGCGCTCAGAATTGTTAAAAGTTTTATGACGAATTACTGGGATGTCGGAAACAATTTCTTTGCGAGAGTAAATATCAGGTGTTCAAATCACTTAATGTCTTCCTCAGATGCCCTAACCCGTAAATCTGAAATAAAATGCATGAAATTTTATAGCATTTAAGCACATTTCAAAAACTACAGTAGCTTTTAAATTATAAGTCACTATTCAACGCAGTTTAAACCTGTCCTTGGAAGAAAATATCGTTTATCACTCGCACCCCCTCTTCATTACAAGACATACACTAACAGCGTGTCTGAAATCCCCTGCTGCGGTGATTTTTTTTAGTTTTTTCCTGCTATTTCCAGGTGATGAAAAAAATTTGACGCTTTATTTAACCTGGCTAGTTCCCCTTTGATCTTACCAGTGGTTATGATTAAGACATCTCACGGAGCTGAATTTACCACGAATCTGTTTCACCTGGAAATTGCTGCACGCGCTGTTCCTAGAGTGAGGTTACCAGTGACATTTCAGCATAGGAAAAAATTCTCTGTCAGTTTTTTCATGGTTATCGAACTTGATCAGATGTCTGAGTTACTTACATGCATGTGTTCTTTAGCTTGTTTACAAGTAGCAGCTTCAGGTAGGAAGATTTTTTGTCGGGGCGACCAAGTAAGAAGTGTGTATCAAGCTACAGTGTTTTATTTATTTGTTCTTCTTCTACGCGTTGAGCCGAAGTGTGTATATGCTACTGGTAAGTTGTATGAGTGTATATTGAGCGTTTTTTTAACCCGCGTTTTCAAACTTGCATCAAATACTTTGTTATAGTAGTATAAAAAGTTGTGAGATATATTTTTCTGGTGCGATATGCCGAAATACGTTTTCTTTTTCATAACTGAAAACATTCCACTTCCATTTTAACACAGCACAAATCGACGAATGCCTAAGACCCCAAAGGTAGAATTGATCTGTTCTTTCTTTATCTAAATCTGAACATAATGTGCAGAATCGGGACGCGTGTTTATGAAACTAATGATAGATATAATGCATTATATATGACAGCACATGTGTTGATACACAATTGCAAATGTTAAGATGGGGTACATACTTATTTCATCTTATCGACGTGATGTACGTACCCTTTATCGAATTAGTATTTCTTATTATCTCATTATCTTCCGTATTATCAATTGAATTATCGATAAATAATCATAACCCGATTAATGCTGACAGCACTGTTTATTTTTAGTCTTTAGAAGCATTAACCATTATCACGCTCTCTCCTTGTATTTCCCGTATCAGGTCGTTTTCATACTGAATAACGAAAAGAACCCCAAAACTCGCGAAAATTATATTGCATTTCATTTTTCAACTAAATACTGCGTATAATTGCGGTTTGACTTATTACATATATCTTCCTAAATTTGATTTAGTAAGGCGAAAAAGAATTTTAGTCTTGTGAAATTTCGTTTAATCTCATTCTTCTTAATAAACGTTTCGTTTAATTATGTTCCGTATTTTTTAATGAGATTTCCTTAATCAGCTCATAAGGGAGTCGGGTTACTCCTTTTATTGTTAACTATGGGTATTCTGACTGATTAAACGTTGGATTTCATCTGGCATAAGTGGAGCGAGACCTGTTTTCGAAGTGGTTAGTTCACGGGGCTACAATTTCAAAAGTCGACTAATTGTTTTACGCGGACTCGGTGATAAGAGATCGATAAGAGCGGTCAGTTTGGATCTCAAGGCGACTTTTCTCTAAATGAGCAATTCTAGCGTTCAGACTGTTCTTTAAACTTCGGTTCAAAGTGCGTCATCGGGCGACCAATAATCCAGGTCCCGACACCGAATCGGTTTCCACCGTTTCTGAGAGGTTGGTTTGCTTCCTCCTGTTTGCCGTATGACGTAGAATAACGTTTTAGTTTTTTTCCCGACTGTAATAAAATGACCTTGTGCATGTATGAATGTGCACTTAATTATCGGGTATCGACGGTCTTCTACGTCCTTGTAATGATGTCAGTTAACTTGTAAGTATGAATTAGTACTAAAACAACATGCGAAAAGGCTATCAATATGTTTCTCTGAAAAATAATTTGTTTTTTTCGCAATCATCACTGATTACCATGTGGGTTCGTTTGCGTTTCAATTTACAAAAACGAAGGTTAGTTTTATCACCACAAATAATCCACTTCGTCATTCATTTTCTTCTCTACACTCATATTATAATTGAATTTAAGCATAAAATCATATAATAAAAGCTTGACAATTTTGTCTTAAATTCAAGCATTTGTAATTTCGAAACACGGTACTATAATTTTTTCACAAACAAAGTAAATCAAAGGTTTGTGTCATCATTTTCTAGAACATCTTTGAATAATTCATGCTAAAATAGGAATGTGGAAGTTAAAATAATCTGACCGAGTAAAAATAATTTTTATACCTTTATTCGGACAGAAGCTTTATTTTTGCAACTAAGTCGTGTAGATGTCCATACATGTAACTTTTAAATCGTAAAAATAAGGGAAGGAGAGAAGACATGTGTACGTCCTTTTAATAACATTTTAGCACCCATTCCAAAAAAGGGGGGAGGAATAAAACGATTTAATACATGCCCGTAGACAGCAATTTCAAAAGAGGAGTTCTTTTTTCTGAAAAAAAGTGGACCTTTTACCATGAACCTTCATGTGCCTAGATAAAATTTTACCCAGAGGGGACCTTTTCCCAGCAAAAGGGGGGTTCTTTCGGGGGGGTCCCCACTGCCTACAGTCATGTAATTCCATAGTGGAATAAACCACAGAAAAAAAATCAGCTTGAACTCGAACCAACACTACCATAAGTTACGCTTGCCAAAACGTTTTGAAGCATGGCTCGAAGAATGATAAACCATAGAATGTGAAGCTTTACATGTATATCCAGCAGGCTTGGTAAATTCTTGCTGGCATTATGCAATGTTCAACTTTTGCTCGATACTAGTTTTAAAGGCAATTAACAGCGTTTGCTAGGGTTAAGTACCCAACAGGTCTGACAACCCTTTATGGGAATTAAAGATCTACATCCAATTAGTTCACTTTCATACTGTCTTAATCACATTCGGAATTTTTCCCCGGTGAGTTGGAATATGCTCGATAGCATACAACGTTGGATGCTTCCATCAAAGCAAAACCAATTTCATTCAGACACGAGTACAAATGGAGAGATTATTTTCAATACCTCAGCTATTGCGTCCGTGAATAGTCTTAGGCTGAAGGTTTATCTTACTAATACACGGAAAGGGGAGTGCCTACACGTGTAACAAATATTTTATATTTATAAACAAAGCAGTCCAAAATCTCGGGTGAGCAAAAAACGTAATGACTAACATCACCCTGCATTCAATGATAAAATAATGAGGTGTAATCGCACAGCAAGCAAAGACCATTGTTCGATCGTGCTTTTTAAGAAGGAAGCATAAAGATTGGGTCCTCTCGTTTGAGAGACGCTCAGCTTGACCCCCCCCCCCATCCCCCACCCCCAATTTTCAGATTATTTAGTCTCATAAACCATAAATCTGCTCATAAAATCATAAATGTCTACCTATTGTTAATTTTCTACCCAAACAAGGAATTATGCTTCACATACACCTGAACTGACCAAATGATATCTAATGACAATGTATTTACAGAAATTATAGAAGCGTGGTAGACTTAATATTAATCTTTCAGCCTATAAGTAAGTGACAAGTCGATACAACACATGCTAAGTGGACCGCTGGTACTATGTTAGTTTCAATATTTGTATAGCCACTAATGTTAATGTACGGGAATGTGTTTAGTTTATTTGCACTCAATTAGCATTTGTAAAATCTACCTGAGGATCCCCCGACTAGTCCTGGGAGTGAGGGGTGTTAGTGTACACGGAAGCTTATACAGATTACGAGTACCTATTAGCACAGGTGCGTAATTGAAGGACCCTTACACCCCTCCCCCCCCCCCTTACAGACGTACTTTTACAGTCTTCTCCTATTTAATAACAATAACAATAACAATATATAATGTCTGCTGCCCCGACATTTACAAAATTTAAGTTAAGAATTTTCAAAGATATATACAAAAGCTCAATCAGTTGGCCCACTCTTACAGATCAGTCAGTTAGCCCCCCCCCCCCCCCCCCCCCACCACAACCGTATAGTACTCAACTGACTTCAGCGCGTGCGCACGGTCCGTAAGTATTCCATTGAACTTGACATAACAATCCTTTGAATAGCACTTGAGCGTATGTCACATATGTTAGTTTGGTGGATTTAGAATGAACCATGTTGCTGCGCTGAAAAGGTAGGGAAGTCTGTGCTTATGATAATATATAGGTAAGTGCGTAAAAAAGCATGTTAGTGTCTTGTCCAAGATAAACCATGAGGTTGATATACTAGTATATTCGCTCAGCTGCGAGGTACTACCGATCTCTCAGACAGCGAGCAACGTGATTTTCTTTTACCTCAATAACTGACTTGTTCTATCAGTAAGTAAGTCTTTCTTATGCAGTTTCTATTACATTCGCGTTAAAGGGAAACCTAAGGAATTTCATCACTAACAGACCCTTTGTTTCGCACACAATGATGGTAAGCTATTGTGTATGTTTGCTCAGACAACTTCTGGGAGTCTAAAACCTCAGTTGGTCTCATCGACATCGGGTTTGGTGAGTAGGGCATACATGTAGTTTTTCTGGTCTACAAGAATAACCAGTGTTTACATTTGGCAGTATTATAATTCAGTTTTGTTAAAAGAAGGGAAATTTTGATGAGTATGAAGTGATCAAAATAACCTTATGACCATATTGTAAAT
The DNA here is from genome assembly GCF_051362555.1 of Lingula anatina. Taxonomy (NCBI): domain Eukaryota; kingdom Metazoa; phylum Brachiopoda; class Lingulata; order Lingulida; family Lingulidae; genus Lingula; species Lingula anatina. The sequence continues at coordinate 34,058,185 of NC_141767.1, forward strand.
TGACTTCAGAAAATTTAGTGCCCGCTGAACATACTGGGTAGAACGCAACGACGCAAGAGAAAATGTTATTCGGGAGACGTATTTTCATTATGAATAATATATGAAAGCTATTCCTTCTTGCCCACGGGAGCGTGTTCTTATTCTCTGCTCAATTTGTATTAAGCAAAATATTTAAATAATTAATCGATTAGTAATGCCAATGTGACATAATAAATCACACTATAAACGATTTGCATTGTATATCAAATGCACCCATTCAGATTTAGAATGATTAAAAGGTGTTTCTTTAGTTCTCTTTATTATGCGACCGTGTCTTACGTTTTTGTACAGTTAATTCGTGTAAAGAATAAAAGGAGAAAAGTACACACATAATGCATGCAAGTACGCACGCACTCGCACGCACGCACACCCGTTTGTCTGATTCCTCTTTTTACTGTATGTGGCAGTGGCATTTTATAGAAAATTCATACTACAGATCAACGTTAACACCATAACCTCGGGACACCATGTAATCCCTTAAGATCCATGCCATTAGTATGGCGTTCAATAGAAGTTTTCTTTACTGAATAAACGAAGATGACATCATCGCCTGCCAGTTTATAAGTTTGTCGGTTCAGGCGGAGTGTGGGACATTCCGGCAGTAGGTGTGACAGACGGTGTGACTCCCAAAACAGGACACTTTTCTCAGAGAAAAAAGTAACACTGACGACCATGCGTATGCGTGTGTCCACTTAAGCGCGTGTGTGTGTACGTGCACAGCTGATGATAGCTGATGACGTTGTTTGTGTAAATATATGTTGCACTCATTGTTAGAGATACATAAATTCCATATATTATTCATAATAGCGTAGGTATTTGTACTTCTCTTACATGGCTGCACGTGCTCTTTGAACGTCACCGGAGGAAATAATATAAGTTTTGTTATTTTCATAAATATGATGTCAACAACGTAATGTACCTGCGTAATGCATTGACGTTTTATTCCCTTAATTTGTATTGAACGTATGGTCTGTTCACATCGAAGCAACTTTCAGTCGGTCACACAACTAAAATTCCATTTACTATCCAAGGATAGTAGTACGGTGTCTAGTGGAAAAAAACATACACACACGCACGCGCGCACACACGCACGAAGAAACAACCAAAGCAATTACTATCGATTTATTTACCTTTGGTATTCATAGTTCACTCTGCAAAATGGGAACAGACCCTGCTTTTGAATTTTGCAACACATTCCGTCAGTAGTTTTTTTTCTCTCACCGCAGACGGTATTGAAATATATTCCATCCACTTTCATCTCGTGAAATATATATCTATGCATTTATACCAGTATTACACAAGTGAATGATTCAGTATACTGAATGTATACTGAATAAGTATATAGAGGAAGAGCGTGTTGTTCCACTTGGCTAGATGTAAATATGAATTTAATATTCAGTCTGATTTGACCCCAGATATAATTAACACTCATCGTCGACGTAAATATGCTATATAATGGAGGTTTGCCCTAATTAAAAATGACACATATATGTAGGAATTTCATAGATGAGTTTGAAGAAAATCATTATAGTACGTATACACTGGTTATATAGATATTTAGGATCTTCACTTCCATTTTCGTGAATATACTATTAAGTGCATGTATTGTTAAGGTGAAGTTGCAAGGACAAGATCGATTATTTTACATGCATTTATTTGAAAGCTTACTCTGTCAGGTAATCGGATTAGTTGTTTCTGTTTTTGATGGCATAATCCCATATGTAATCAATCCCAATGCATCGAAAATGTCCACATTAAGGGGTAAGTTAACATTGGCATCATTAAGGTTCATGTCCCAATCGATTTGTCATGATATCTGGTATCTTGGGTTCACTGTATGAAACACCTCACACCATGTAGGTCGGAAGTTAATTCATTGAAAGGTTTGTTGTGTCCATTGGCCCCAATGAAATCAACACCGCTGAACCGAAACATGCGCTGGCGATACACGTGTATCTCAATCGTGATATGATATAGATTCGCCGTAAACCTTTTTAACAAGTAATGCCAATCCCTGCTGTTCACAAAGATCTGTTTTTGGAATTTTTTTTCTTGCCTTAGTTCAACAACTGGTGCTTCAGACTATCATATTTAACGAACACAGTTAAAAGATTTATGTGGTTTTTTTGTGCAGCAAAAGCTATGCTGCCAACTGCGGGCATTTGTAAGCTGAGATACAAGGTATGTATCTCTTTGGCGTCACCTTTCCCCAAGGCGAAAACATTAGCAGGACCGTGTGTCCGGTAGCTCAGCGTACATCTTGCGGTGTGAGTTGGGCTTAATACTGTACATCACTGGTATATACTTAAACATTGACATACATGATACGTCATATGGCACCAGTGCCACTTAGCTTTATTTTTACCAGCATTTTTCTTCTTTATGTGTTACAGGTTCACTGAGCTGGCAAGATGGACGTAGCATATAACTTCACTGGATGGAATATGTCGCTTCCTGTCAATGTTTCAGAAGCGGGAATGGTGCCAATTGACAATAGAACAGACGACTTTTTTGGCAGTAACCAAACGTGGAGTATCAACAACGTTACCAATGGCTCTGACATTACACCTGACCCAAATGGAAGTGTAAGCAGATCTGAAATCGACATATATCAGGTACATTTACCTCTAAAAATCACGCTAGAACAATGGGTACCGATTGTTTATTATATATTTGGATTATCAGGGAACTTTTTAGCCTTTATCGTATGGATACAGCGAAGAATGCAGCATTCGTCTGGATGCTATCTCGCTGCATTGGCTCTCTCAGACTTGTGCTTTTTGTTACTGCATATGCTGTACGAAATCCACTATATATGGGGGCACAAGGTCTTTAATGCAAACGGAGCATGTCAGATTTTCGCCATTGTCTTCATGTGGACCCAACATATGTCGCCAATGTTCGTTCTGGCGTTCACCATCGAGCGGTATTTGGCGGTGTGTCACCCTTTTAAACGGGACAAGATATGCACGAAGTCCCTCGCCATCAAAGTGATCGTTTCAATCACGGTGGTCTGTCTATTGATCGATGGAATGCAGGGGTACTTTTGGACATACGTCTCGAAAGCGGACGACTGTGACGTCAGAGGCGAGACGCTGATTGGAGGTGTCGGTTCTGTATGGAGTGTGTGGTCCTGGGTCACGGAGATCTTAATATTCGCAGTGGTGCCTCTCTTGGTGCTGATTTTCAATATTCTAGTGATACACGAGGCTCGGAAACTTTCAGAGAATGAGAAAATTCAACTGCAGTCACGGAAAGGACGAAGGACTTCGACTACCACTTTCATGCTTCTTGCCGTGTCTTTTTTCCTAATTTTCACAACACTGCCAGTGACAATAGTCTATAATCTGTATGCCGTTTTTCAACAAGGCGATCCAACCTTATCAGATGAAGAAATTCATTTAGACCAAAAATGGCAGGCACATCTGAAGTACACTGCTATAAAAACCTTGGTCCAATACTTTGGAATGGCCCACTATGCATGTAACTTTTATATATATTGTATCACGGGGAAGATGTTCCGAAAGGAGTTGGTCTTGATCTTCAAAAGGGTGTTCCGAATTCAAATTCCAGTAAGCAGACGGGGTACTTTTAATAGTAGTCTTCGAACCCATAGCACGGGGTTTTCTTTGCGAAGTGGCGCTCTTAGAGCCAGCGAAAGAAGTATTAGAAGTAATAAGTCTAACGGTAGTATCAAACCGAATGGCCCTGAAAACACCACTTTATTATAAATAAATAAATGACATTGATTTCTGCACAGTATCCTGAAGGAAATGACACACTTTTTGAGAACTCGCCAAAAGTTTAAGCAGAGTTCTGTTGCTTCTGGTACATCTTTCGCGTCAGAGAATGTCGCTTTGTCCAACTGTTTGGTTGTTTATTGTTATATTTATATGCGTTAAAAAAACTAGCCTGATTTTGTACATGTTAATTATTGTAAATACCTATTTCCATATTTAAATCGGCTTTTGTTTGGTTTTATAAAGGCAATTTTGGTCTTTTCCCAGTTTTGAAAAGAAAAGGACACAATTTCAAAAATCATTTCACAAAAAAATAATTGTGCAATGGGTGGCAACTCCTATACTTTCATAACTGCTGAATGCCCACTTCTTTTCGGTTCCTTTCTTTTTCTTATAAATAATCATAATCAAAGTGCATATTAATAATATCGTACGTTTAAGTGGAAAAAATTATGACCAAGTCAAATAAATGACGGCTGTTTTTCATGAGCAAAAAGGCATATGCCATTTTGATGCGGATGTGTTTTTTTTTTCAATGTGAGTTTAAAATCTTTTAAAGGTACTTTGTAGATACAATATATTTATTATTTGCTCAGATAATATCCAACTGTGCGTCTTAAAATTGCAAATATCTATTCATTAACCGGCATGTGTAACACCATGTATTCATATATCACTATATTTATATGTGGATATATATATATATTTAAAGCGAACATAACATTTGCAATATAATATATACACCTTATATTTAAATTATAAATACGAGCCATGATATTGGAACGCTGACATTTTTCATATTGGCCATTTTCAAATGACCGACGTCTTGGACATGGGTCTTATTCGAATCAAGGGTATCCATCTGTCTTAATGGGGTTGTATGAAAAAGCACGTTCTCTCAACCGTCCTTCCTTCGTGTGCCTTCTATAGTAGATACTCTCAGGCAACTAACCTAAGTGAAACAAAATGTGATCGCAGCTGGTATGCACGCTTTTTATATTAGATATATGCTTTTGGTGTTACACATTTCTACCTGGTGATTGCTAACTTTTAACCTTGGCTTTGAACTATCTTAGCAAGAAAGTGCGTCCACTGTTAAAATCCCTATTGATTTTTCTCTCTATTTTGGTGTGAATCGTTTTTATTAGATGCAAGATACTCTGACTATTAGCGAACATTTCTTGATATTTTTTCCCTCAGAGTGATGCTTTTGCGATACTTAGTGGGAATTATTTGCAAAAAAAAAAAAAAAAAAAAAAAAAAAAAAAAAAAAAAAAAAAGAGAGAGGAATTTGGTGGTTGCACTTGAAGATAAAGGTAGTTCACAGTGCCAATGCTTTTACAATATGCGATAACACATGGCTGCCTCCTTATCCTCCCATTCAGTTTTCCTTTTCCATTGTTTGATTACAGGGTGCATGGGAAACACAGAGCCAATACGAGCATGAAAAAGTGAAACTGAAAACTCTTATCCCACAACAATCCAAGGGGAATGACATAACCCCAAATGGACAGTGTCCGAACTAGCCAACGCTTCAACGCAGTCTCACAACATAGTAGACAGTAGATGCTGATTGGTCCAAAGGTATAACAACTGGCCCTGGTAGAGTAGTATTAGCATTCTGGCTTTTAAAAAGAGTTTATACCATTGCCTTACGACGTGTGAAAGAGTTCCTAGCAAGAACAATGAAACGTCTGTGAAAGTATGTCCTGAAACTCTTCTTGTACAGCATGTCTTTCTGAACTGTGCCTATCACACAAAAAAAAGCTCAAACAAAACTTCTTTAACTGAGGGAGCACCAGCGTTCCAATCTCAATTGTACATAGTTTGTACATTAATTACATGTAATCACCTGTTTTGTATTTCTGACAAGACGGCGGGCTTTGCTATTTATTGCTAGCACCTTTGCAAAATCGGCAGTTAATTTAAATTACACGTACGGTGTAAAAATACTAGATGTAAAACGTTGCAAATATATAGTTTCAAGACTTACGGAATTGTTTCAATAGATTCTCATCACAAACATAATTTATGGAAGTGAGACAGAATACGCATAGTGAATTCGAAATAATGGACTAAGGGACTTACAGAGGTGAGGATTGTTTCTGTTACACCATAAGAGCATATGAAATGTAATTTTGGTATTAATGTTTATAAATTAACAATACAATGCGCTCTTAATTAAAACACTTCAATTCAAAATCACACAAAGATTAAAAAATGAGCATTACTCCGGATAGCACTGTATATGTCTATTTTTGCTTCTCCAAGCAGGTCTGGCCGCAAAAAAATGACTGACATGCTTAAGGTTGACAAACCATAATGTGACATGGCCTTAAAATAATTCAGTTTCTTCGTTGATGGAAATGTCAATGTAGAGATATGGTGACTGATATAAATACCGTTCTATTTTTCAATAAATTATAATATCACTGAAAGCTGGTGTTCTGTTGATTTCTGTGCATGATTGACCTTGTGACCTTTGCTTTAATGTAAACTGTCATTATCGGGTGTCAAACTTATCAATCAAAAGGAGGGACAGCAGATTACACTTTAACCTCTCTAAACGTCTTTGATGTGATTCTAATACGAATAAATAGTAGCCTCACTAGCGGTTCTAGGATTTTGCTAAGGGTGACACAGTATTAAAAAGTAGGGAAAAGGGCGAAATATATAAAATGTATAGACATGTATAGACGAGGAGAATTTTACCATAATTCGTAGGGTACAGGAATGGAAACCCACTTGGTGTTGTCTCGTTTTGCTTCTCATACTGCTTTGAAGGAGGAAGGAGAGGGAAAGGGATATATCAGACACTCTGAGTTAGTGTGTGTGTGTGTGTGTGTGTGGGTGGTGGGTGGGTGTCACGTGCTCGCCGTGCCCCCCCTCTCCTCTCCACACACCCCCACCCTCTCCCTGGATTCCGACTTCTGTTGACATAGCCTTTGTCTTTGTGTTATACCTTTCAGTCACGACCCACATATCTTTATGTATGATTGACTTGTTAATTATTCATGTGAAAATTAGGGGCAAATGTTATTCAAATATTAAGCTAAACTTTTTCTCTCTCTTCTTCAATGCAAGAAGTATATCTTAATACACCCGGGACAAAATTAGGCCTAATCTTTTTCGAAAGTTCGTAAACTTTTAGGCCAAAATTGTACGTCAATATTAGGAGTCACCTAATAAAGTGATGCGCTGTTCCTTATTTCTAATAAGAACGATATACGCAGTACCTACTGTTTTAGATTCCTAATTACTCCATTTTATTATGTGCTGAAGAAAATATAAATCTGAGACCAACTTTCTGTCTGATGTTTTTTTTTTTAAATGAAACCAGGTTCATGAGCTATACGCACAAACCGCGCACGCACACAAACATGACCTTGATGTGCATATATACTAGGCCTTCTTCTAAAGAGAAATTATTTATGAAATTCACCTTTGGTTTAAAACGGCTGGATAAACAGCGTACCTTTACATATGTTACAAGCCAGCATATTTGTAATAAATGTTGTAGTACATGTATGTGCAGCCATGCTTTCCGACAAATCAAACTGTTATTTGTGTAATAAAGGCAAAGCATAACAACCAAGTTGAAATTTTAATCAGATAATCGACCAGGTACAACGTGTCATTTGACCTTTCTTTTAAGGTCAAATAAATGGGATGAATTTTTCACGATGTGCAGTGTGTTATATTTGTAGGAACATAATGATTCATAAATCTCTTATCAGAAACCTTGGTTACGCTTCATTAACCTTGCACGGGGCCACTAGGCGATGCACGTTGTGAATTTTAAACCACTGCTAATCTCTTAGACGAGATGATTAATTAAGCATTTATGATTGAGAGTAAGTCCATTTGCTAAGGTAACGGACACGTATTTGGAAAACAAATGTTTTTGTTAGTTTTATGCGCGGATGCACATCCTTCATGCGGGCTACTCGTCCCTGAGCATGAAAATGACAAGCTTGCGTTTATTCGCGAGTCATCGATTCTCATTAACATGCTCTTATTAAAAGGCGAAACGAAAGTTTACTTCGTTTTTATATACATCAGGCTGTTCAACTTTATTAGTCATCACGATCATCATGTAAAAGCCGCAGCGGGTCTTGATTATGGTTTATTATAATGTTATGTTTCCTTCAGAGGGAAACCGCTAACAATGTGTATCCACACCGAGTTGGAGACTGTAACTTTGACATATAGTTGTTGCCTTTTTTGTCAACTACTTATTATAAATCTATGTGAGTAGATAACTTCAATTTAAAAAAAATGAAAGATAACATGTGCAGAAAATGTGTTTCTTTTATATATTACACTGATCATTTAATTGCACATTTTAAAACATCTAAATACATGTTCTGTCGCACTTCTAGGCACTGCCGTAAAGGGAATTGATTTTAATTAACCATATATAAAACTGCGACAATTGTCTAAAGGGAATGAATATACACCATACATCTTTGCATACTTGTGTGTATAATGATTATATGTAGTGCATGTACAACATCGGCGTGCTTGCACATTGTCAAACCCCCTCAACTCCGTCATTTCAATGTCCTTGTATATGGTAAATATTGACTGAATTATTCTGTCAAAACGGATAATCTTATTGTTTTAAATAAGAAAGTCGGTTAAATCTTAGCTTTAGGTGAGATATATGCAGTAGGTATGCTATTACACATGATCCAAAAGGCAACCGTGGATTAGGCCACAAAATAGGCTGTTTCAATGTTCATAATGCAGGCCCGTAGCTAGCAATTTCAAAAGGGGGGTTCTTTTTCTGAAATTGTGGACCTTTTCCCATAAAAACTTCATGAACCTAGATCAAATTTTGCCCAGAGTGGACCTTTTCCCAGCAAAAGGGGTGGTTCTTTCGAACCACCCGAACCCCCCCTGGCTACGGGCCTGATAATGTATTTTTCATGATTTATTCTCATAATAAGTAGAATATAGCGACATTATGTCGTTTTTCCATAAAATATGAACGATTTTATATTAGGTGATTTGTGGCAGACGGAAATGAGATTATGTTCTATTTTATAATTTTCTTAAGTTACATGTAAGTATAATCTCTCTCTGCCTCTCCCTCTTTCTCTCTCTCTCTCTCTCTTACGCCTATATCCCTTTATTCCCAAATGACAAATCAAACTAAAACCTCTCTCGATTGAAATTAGAACAAGTTATGATTAGAACCGGAATGGCGTTTTTCAACGTATAATTGATAATCTAACTAACAAGGGAAATAGGGATCAATCATTTTCTGGAGCAACCGTCGGCTCTCGCGTTGATTATAAAAGTGATTGTCACAATTTACAAGAACCGTTGGTTACCCAGGAGAAGGACCACTTTTAACTGGTGAAAAAAAAAAACTAATTAAATCTCCTCTTATATTTATTCATCTGAAGTTATGGAAGCCTACTTCCAAAGACACTTTCGATGTACGGTACGATCTCTTGAGATTTCCTTTTGGTCTGCACTTCACGGTGTTATTCGGCAAGGGAGCTTTATAAACGCCTTTAATTATCTTTAGCCACTGAGGTTGCACTTCTTCTCCTTTGGGCATAGTGAAGTGCTCCTTCCACTCTCTTGACTTTCCCTTACCAGTTTTTTTTTTTTTTTTTTTTTTTTTTTTTTTTTTTTTTTTTTTTTTTGCGCCAAGTTGAACATGGTTTTTGTTTTACCGCAAATGGACAATCTTCGCTCGCGTCTGGAATATATTGGACCGTAAGCCGTCTTTCCCCAACGCCCTCTTCAGGTTTCTCGTGAGCGCACTAATTATGGGTGGAATTTTGTTTGAAAGTCCACTCCTACTTTGTATCACTCACCAGATAGTGTTTGGGTCCCATGCGTGGTGGCTCCAGGACACTTAAGATTGCATCTGACGGTTGTAGTTCAATTACTACAGAAACTTGACTAGGCTATCATTAAAGGCCGCACGAGAAGACCTATTTCATTATCTAACATAATAAGTCAGATCTACTTCATACAACTGTAGACGATACGACTCCACTTCTTGTATTAAAATCATTGTAGATATACAAGGGAGAAGCATGAAGCAATAAACTTCAGATAGCTGTATATTTCCATTGTGCGGCTACAATGTTATGTATTATTTGTCACATTTCTGGGAATATTTTTGTGCTTGATCAAGTCGATTGGCTTTTCATGAAAAGGGGATATAAATGTAAGAGGACCCTCCCATTTGAAAATGATTGTCATTGTTAAGAGTAACGCTGCCATGTTTCTTTATCATGGCGAATTCAGAGCCGTTTCCATCAGCTTCATTGCGCTTATCATTGCGTTAATACTTTCATTGCGACAGTTGTGAATTAACTTGAAATTATTGAAAAATAACTTCCTACTCCACTCAGCTAAACCCCGCACAGCTTTTGTTTCCGTTGTTATATATAGTTAAATAAATAAATAAATAAATAAATAGATAAATAAAATAGATAAACCCCAAACAACACGATTATGCTTATTTAACATCCAATTGCTACTTTCTCAAAAGATACAGAAGCTCAAATTAAAGTTGAAATAAACTCAAATTCAGTTAAAAAAACAATCATATACTGATCCAGAAATAAAGGAAACAGGACGTCATCGTCCTTTTCATATCTTTTCGGGCAATAGGAATACTTGTGTATTTCTCTCTCTGAATTTATTCAGCTCGACCTACTGAGTTGACTGGGTGCCACTGCAATGGACTGCAATGCATCCCGGGGCGCTGAAGTCGGTTTCTAGTTTCCCGTTTCATTTTTCAAAAACAAACCTGGCAACTAGAAATTAGTTTTGTTTTTTAAATGAAATATGAAATATATCAGTACAGTCCAAACATTTTTTTCTCTTCAGTTTGGTTTAAATACTAGTACGTCGATTGTGATGGTTCATCTATTCATTTTCCATCTATTCAATTCTATTCTAATAATTGGTTTACTCATTTTATCGTTACATTATTACATTATGGTAGACCGGTGTAGTATGTAAAGGTCAATTTACATGGTTTTTAGATCCATGACTATTACTTTATTTGTATAAATACCAGTTAAAATTGCATTATTATGGCCATTTCTGTGGTGATGACGATTAAGCACGCACAAGCGTGTGCATACACACACACACACACACACACACACACACACTAAAACAATCCGTTAAGCTACCGATTGCAGCAGAGAAGATAATTTCTGTTCTCCCTCCAGATGGCGGTATAGAACGGTTTAGTTTGCCAAACCTGGCAAAAACTGCTCAGATTGCAGCATGCAGTATACCAGTGACCTACATAACGACAGTTACCAGTAGTTAGGAGTTTCACTTGTAAGTAAGGCCTGATTGCCATATAACTTGATCAAAGAGAAGCAGATGAAATGGAATATTCTATTTAAACTATTAGCAAATTCAATGCTGTATCTACATGTATACCACTGCAAAGGACATTAACGCAAACTGGCCTCGATCTGTAAATTAGTCTCTAACCTGAAAATTAATTACATGCGCCTTACTTATTAAATTCCGCTTTTTAAAAATGCAAATTATGCTCAATTGTATATGAATCTGCCTGAATTTGGACTGGTGACCTTGTTATATTATATGATAAATTTCCCATATTAAAATGTTTTTTTGTTTTTGTTTTTTTTTTTGTATCTACTTACAAGTGAAACTCCAAACTGCTGGTAACCGTTTTATTACCTGTATGAATTTGTGCTGCTTTTTACAATTAATGCATTATGCCATATTGGGATTAGTGGACTTAGAATATGCCTGGATTAGGACTGGGCCTGTGCCATATATTTAGGGTGTTCTCTATAAGCCTAAAAGTGTCAGTTATTTAAGCATTTTATTTATTTATATTACAGATTTGAACCTAACTTACAGTTATACCTACGTAAACAAACTAGCCACTGAATAAAGCTTATGAGTACAGATATCCTCCTTTATATCACTTGGCGTCACTTGTCACATGGAGAATCGGATTTTTAATACGTGACCTCGATGCTCTGTCCGAAAATAACCGCATTCATTGACATACTTACCTGTACACTCTATCTTTTAACTTGCACATTTTAAGGCAGTCATAGGAACGTTTATGAACTCTCTCTTCGTTCAGTAGTTTAGATGACCGTGTGGTAAAGTGAAATAGGCTCAAGTCAGAAGACCCTGTTCGCAAGTCGGCCAGGCAATTTTTTTTCTTTTATTTTCTGTTTTGCCATGACTATTTTTCTTACCCCCCTTTTTACTACAAATATAGTCCCCAAACAACCTGATCATGCTTATTTAACATCCAATTCTACTTTCTCAAAATATACAGAAGCTCAAATGAAACTTAAAATAAATGACTAAGACCTTCGTCCTGTATTGATATGGCCGATTGGTAAGGTGTGCAGATATCAAGTCAATGGACTCTGGTTCACAAGTCTCCTAGAGCACCTTTTTTTTCTTTTTCTTTCCTGTTTTGTTATGATTATCTTTTTTACCCCCCTCCCCCCCCCCCCGCCTATTTTACGACAAAAAGATAAAATCCACGAAATAATCCGATAACACTTGATTTACATCCAATTACTACTTTCAAAAATATACAGAACTTAAAATGAAGGTTGACATAAATTCAAATTTAGTTTAGAAACAACTGTTACGAAGTTACTTGCTTCGTAACTATTGATGAAAGGAGTCAGTTCTCGGAATATAGTTTATTTTATTTCTGAAGTGCAGCTTGCAAGATTTTTAAGTGCTAATTTCAACCCTGCGGTCACTGCTCTCACGAGTTGCTGATCCTCTGTTTTAGCACTTTTTGGAATTTAACTCACTTTTCAATAAATTTCACATATATTTTACTATAATAAATAGCATGCCGTGTGCAAGTAGATAAGTACCGTGTGCATTTTACCATATATGGTCAGAATTACTTTACTGATTGAACAGTGCTGATTGCATGGATAAATACGTGAAATCATCATACCTAAATGCTGGATTACATGAGATTGGTTATACAGATCATTTACGACATGCAGCTAATATATTTACCTTATTATGTATAATGCGATGCAGCAGGCAGGTCATCGTTTTTGCTTAGGTATCAATGTCCAAATTTCCATAACTAATTTTCACGCCTCAAAAATGAAACATGACTTCGCAAGTTAAAAGCAAAGACGGTCATCCGGTGCACGACACAGTACATAGGGTCAGATAGTACACGGTATATCGAAGAGGGGTTTTCTAATTCAAAATTTTCATTTTAAACGTTATGTTAACCCGTGACATATGACCTTTTAGCGACGAAAGATTTGCCTCCTGGCAAAGTTAATCAGCATAATAAGACTTCCTGAACTAGAGTCCTCAATACAGTAGCAGTAGCGTTAAGAATAATAAAGGTTACGATAAAAACGAGAATATAAGCATAAAATATGTGTTTAATTTCTATAGTATATAGTATCAAGTAAGATTTAAAAAATGATGCACTAAAAATTAAGTGAAAAAATATGTATGTACAATTCGATCATAGTTAAAGAAAACAACCAATGAATTAAGCCTGCTTCATTAATATTTTACCGTGGCTAACACTGTAATAAACTCTGAGTACAATTTTGCGCAGGAACGTAAAGAAAAGTTGTAATATAAAATAGATCTATATAATTGTGGTCTATGAATATGCAAGAGTTCAAATACTATAGCTTGTCCATTGCAGTAAAGAGTCAAGTTCTGAATGTACATAGTACATAATTACACTGAGTACATTAAAATATGCATGAACACGTCCAGTGTGGCATAGTTCATTCTGGAAGTAGGACTACTAATAGTCGCTTACATCATGGATATTGCCGGATAAAAGTAAGTGTTTAGTCTATTAGGATGGAGTTGGAGCTGGATCCCGAGGGATGTAGTCTGTTGGGTGTGCGACGTAGTCGGCTGGTGGTGCAGGTGGTCAGCGCATCCTGGATGTGTATGCATAGGCACGTGCGAACTCTAACTGACCGGAAAGTTGATTGAAACATCAGGGTTCTGTAATGTTAAGAAACGGGAATGGAAATCAAGATTGGTATTGTGATTGTCTAGGAAATCTATACCAAGGATGACTGGTCGAGGGAGGGTACGTAATACATGAAATAGATGTTTATAAATATGCGATCCCATTGATTTGAAAATTGACTTCTATTGTGCCCAAAACTTTAAGCGGTACATCACGAACTCCAATGACATTTTGAATGGCGATGGGTGGGCTAAGTTGGGATTCAGAATAACCTAAGGAACGCAAGGTTGGTCTAGATATAGGTCCTACATGATATTGAAGCACCAGTGTCAATGAGGGTATCAAATTTCTTGTTCTGAACTACAATAAAAATAGAATTTTGGATGAGTGGTTTTGAAAGTACCCCTACGGACTGATTGTGTTTTCGTGGGTGTAACCGTCATTGCCATCTGCTTGAACGGCAAACACGGGCAATGTGACCTATTTTACCACAATTGCGACATGCAGCCTGACGAAAAGGACAAAATTGACGAAAGTGTACATTACCACAGCCATTGGACTGTTGTCCTCCTCTGCTGTTCATCTGTTGCTGTCCAAACGTGGGTCTCTGTGGTGGGGGTCGGGCTGCTAAACTTGCATGATTGAGGTTCCTGTCGTCTGTTTTATGCACAGTTGGTGATTGACACAAATGGCCTTGCCACTGGAATCTGCCTGACGGTTGATTGCCTTGGGGGTGATGAAATCGAAGCTGGCGTTCAGTGACTGGTAGGACAGGAGCTTGGGCAGGGACAGGGTTTTCAGATAGTGTTGTCATCTTGGTAATTGTGGATTTTATTTCATCTAATTGGGTGCTCAGGGCGTTCAGTGTCACCGTGGCTGATGAGGGCTGAACTGCTGTCTCAGCTTGGCAGGCATGCTGGACGAGGTGCTCAAATGTCTGTGGAGCATGTTGAGCTACAAACGTCCTGATTTCAGGTAAAAGCCAATGTAGGACTGCCTGAATGGTTTGCTCAGTAGGGAGCTGGACTTTCGTGGCCTCGCGTCTCATTTTAGCAATGTAGTCTTGACCTGGCTGGTCTGGTTTTTGAGTCTTATGAAATAATTTCGAGACCGTAACCCATCTGGCGTTCTCCGTAGGTTTAACCGCTCCTTTTAAGAAGTTTTAAAAAAACTTGTTTTAAGGAGTCAATGGTACCTTTTTGTTGATCTGACAGCGTGTCAAACCAATCCAGGGCCGCATTTTTCAGCAACAGAGGAAAGGAAGCAAGTTTCTGTGCCTCATTCATGTTGCGATAGGTGGTGTGATTTTCAAAATGCGACAGCCACCTGTCTGGGTCTTCTTGAGAGGTTCCATTGAACTTATCTGGCAAAAGGTGTAGTTCTGTTGGCATGGCGACGGCAGGGGCAGCGGTAGGGGTTGTTGAGCGGGTGGAGGTGTCTTCTGAGTCACTTTCAGAAGCAGTTCATAGAATATGATGTGCAGACAAATCTTCGGAACTCACGCTGTGATTGGATTGTTGATCGTCGTCTAGTGAAGGGGACGGTGGAGAGGATGGCGTTCCTGGTGGTGAAATGTGCTGCTCGGTACCTGTCTGAGTCGATGTAGGAGCAGGAGGATCTGACTGCGTAGACTGTGATGAGGAAACAGGCTGTTGTTCACCTTTTTTTCTGTCGGGTATTTGATACAGGTGCCGTCCAGTAGTCCTGCGGTCTTCTTACCGACATCTGTTGTTATCTTTGGCAGCGAGAGGTCTGGGTGTCTTATCAGGTCCTGCACCAATTTGTTACGAAGTTATTTACTTCGTAACTATTGATGAAAGGAGTCAGTTCTCGGAATATATTTTATTTCTGAACTGCAGCTTACAAGATTTCTAAGTGCTAATTTCAACCCTGAGGTCACTGCTCTCACGAGTTGCTGATCCCCTGATTTAGCACTTGAGCGTTTTGGAATTTAACTAACTTTTCAATAAATTTCACATTTATTTATACTATAATAAATAGCGTACCGTGTGCAAGTAGATAAGTACCGTGTGCATTTTACCATATATGGTCAGAATTACTTTACTTATTAACCAGTGCTGATTGCATGGACAATAATGTTATCATCATAACTAAATGCTGAATTACATGAGATTGGTTATACAGATCATTTACGACATGCAGCTAATATCTTTACCTTATTATGTATAATGTGATGCAGGAGGCAGGTCGTCGTTTTTGCTTAGGTATCAATGTCCAAATTTCCATAACTAATTGTCACGCCTCAAAAATGAAACATGACTTCGCAAGTTAAATGCAAAGACGGTCATGCGGTGCACGACACAGTGCATAGGGTCAGATAGTACTCGATATATCAAAGAGGGTTTTTTTATTTTAAAATTTTCATTTCAAACGTTTGTTACCCCGTGACACAGAAGTACCTTTACAACCCTGAATTAAAGGAAATATCACCCCCAACAGGACTATCGTCCTTTTCGTCTCATTTCGGGTAACGGGTATAGGCCTACTTGTGCTTTTTCTTCTCTGAATTTGTTCTGGACTGGGTACCACTGCAATGCACTGCACTGCAAGTCGAAGTTAGTGTCTTTTCAAAAACGAACCTGGCACCCTGAAACTAGTGTCGTTTTTTTAAAAACGATTCTGACGCTTAGAAACCAAAATCGTTTTTGCGGTGGGAGACAAGACTGGACGGAGGAAGAGGAGTCAGGTGATTAGCGTCTACTGCAACCCAGTCTGCTTGCGTTATAATTGTACCTATGGTAATAAAAGATATATTATATATAATGATATATATATAATAGAATAAATGAATAAACTAAAATAAAAAAGCATATTCGGAGTTTTGTTTCTGAAGTTTTCATAATGAAATATATATATATATCCGTATGGTGCATGTATGTTTTTTTTCTCTTCGGTTCGGTTAAAATACTAGTACTTGGTCGATTTTAATAGTTTATCTATTCACTTTCCATATATTCAATTCTATTCTTATAATGGGTTTTTTAATATATCATTATATTTTACATTATGGTAGACTGGTGCAGTATGTTAAGTCGTTTTACGTGTTTTTTTTATTCATATGATTAACAAATCGGAAAAGACAGTTGACTGTGAGCATCGATGATGCCCGTACAGTTTGTAGATAACATGTACTGTTGGTGTTATTTTTTATAAAAGACTGTTATTTTATTTGTAATTATGCCAGTTCAAATTGCATTATTATCACCATCTCTGTGGTGATGAAGATGAAGCACGCACAAGCGCGTGCACACACACATTCGCGCGCGCACACACACACACACACACACACACACACACACACACACACTGAAGCAACCTGCTAAGCTACCGATTGCAGCAGAGAAGATAATTTCTGTTTCCCTCCAGATGGCGCCAAAGAACGGTTTGGTTTGTCAAACCTGGCAAAAACTGCTCAGATTGCAACATGACGTAGACCATGTAAGGATGACCAGTGACCTACATAATGCCATTTTACTTTGGGGTGTGTAAGGTTCTAAAGCTTAATTTAATTAATTTAATCCAGTGTATTGTGAAATAAGCAGGAAACAAAACCTTGACGTGCATTATTATTTTAGTGAATCGTTAATTTAATTTTGTCTGTCATATTATGGTAATTGATAAATACCCAGGAGAAAGGGGTGGTTCTTCCTGCCTCCTACCCCCATGGATCATTTGAAACATGAACCCTTGGAAGAGATGTCACTTTGTCTTCAGTTCTGAGTGACCAGGGTGTGGATGCAGGGCGGTCAGGATACAAGTATATGGATATTTCATTTTAAACCGATTCGTCGAAACGTTCTAAGACAATGGTTTTAGGTATTTGTCGATAACTTATCTTTGATGCATTTTTTTAAAAAATGGATTTGACGCTAGCATGTTGAACATTGAGTTTTGATATCCACCGATATTTTCCTCACGTGATATTTTGTATCCTCCATGTCTCCTTTATTTCGTCACGTAGCTCATGAAAGTGAAAATTGCGGTTGTGCTTCATGTTAACCGCACAGATTTTTTAAACTACACCGGTAGATATGATGTGGCAGAAAAGTTTTACATGCGAAAAAGCCAAGATGAGGAAAACTCTGTGGGTGTTGAAATTTAGTGAGTGGTTTTTCATAAAATTGTGTCATAATTATACTACAGCAAAAAAAGTCACAGTTGAAAATTAAAGAACAGGATTAAAATTAAGTGATATAATTCCATTTTTAATTTTGGCATGTTTTCACAAATGATACCATAAGATGTAGTATTTCGATCCATTGAAGTATGTGACCTAGTTAATAGTTACACTGCGTTCTGCGTGACTGATTATGCAAGCAGCCATTTTCAAGGCATAAGGGGCGATTTGTTAACGCCAATTTGCAAGTAATGCTTGAACGTAATTTTGATATTTCTTATTTATGGCTAATGTCAATATCACGCTTTGTAATCAAAACGCTCTGTCCAAAGCAATTTGCCATGATTTTGTCCCTCCAAATTTTAAAGCCTTTTGTTTAAAAAATAAAAAATGTAACACTGCGAAGTCACTAGTAACAAATTTCGTTTTATTTCGCCAAAGAACAAAACCGCCACTTATGCCTTTGAACATGTTTAAGCATGATTGCAAGTCTGAGTTTTCCTCCGCGACGTTTGTAAAACTATTTGCGGTATTCTCCAGCAAGGCAGCAAGTTGTGACTTGACGTTTATTTCAATGCAAATATAATGCTCAAAAATACGGAAAACTTGTTTTTCCAGTCCGGGAAAACTGACAAATGAAGCTCAATTTGACCTTTTCACCAGTTCTGCTCACATAGTTTTGCACATTTGATGATTTATGTTACTTGTTCACGTCCTTTGAAATGCATTGAAGAGAAATAAATCGTACTGAAGCAGTCTTAAGTTATTGATCTTCCAAATAACATACAATCAATTTTATCCATTTCTAAAATGGTATAATGCTTAATTGACATTCTATCAAAAGAAAGTCTTTTTTTTTCTAAATTTCACTTGTCACTCGGAACTTAACATTTACAATACTTTCACTTCTTTCGAACTCCTGGAATTAAATTCTTAATTTTGAAGGCATGCGATGCGGCTTAGACCTTTAACAAATCAAAAATAATCTGGAAATTTCAGCAACGTTTCCTTTAGATTTACTTTATCCAAAAACCGTTTGAAAACTTCGATCTGAAAACCCCATTTGGGGTTACACATTTCTATAATTCTATAACCACGTGTGGAATTCACAATTATCTCCATAGCGAGGGTGACTCAAAATTTAGCTACTTAAAACTCGTACCTGTATAATCTTTTGAAGTTTGAAAACTTGCTGTCTTGTTGAGTGAAAAGTGTCTTTTTATGGATCATAATTTATCATTTTGTTTGAGTAATGGCGTATATAAGTTCACACATTTAAGACTCAATTTGCGAAAATTACATGTAGTAGCAAACTGATTTGGCTAATTCAAGTCTACCTGTTAAACAGTGCATAAAAAAGAATATAGATATATTAAACGATTTTTTAATCTGAATTTGCTCATCTCTATTGTAATCTTAATATCACTGATTTTTCTAAAGTTAAGGTGAATAGTATGTGCAATATTCTTTGTATTTTTTTTTTTTTCAAATTATGATTTGCATTTGTGGCATTAATTTGTTGATCAGATCGCACTTTCGCATAAAGATGAAGGGAACAGTCATGTGATTCAAAGTTTATCATTTTCAAAACTGCTGCTTTTTAACAATTCAATCTCGGCAGCATCCTCAGTGTAGCGAGCAGCAGACGCAAAAATGCTGTTTATATTATTTATGTTCAGACATTTAAAACCATTTGCTACAAAAGTTTGGACTCAAAAATATAAATGCAAGGTGGCATAAGTAATACCATGATTTGCCCCTCCATTTTGCCTAGGTTTGATAATTACACATGTTGCAATTGCTAAAATGCTTTTTTTTTTCAATCAACAGTATATGTTGGGGATTGTTTTTTCACATTCCCCATTGAAGTGTACATCTTGTAGTGTATATGAACGTATTGCTTGCTGTTAAATGTAGAAATTTATTTCACAAATGGCTTGTGACAATTTTTTGCAAAACGTAAGTAAAAATGTGTATTTTTCTTCCAAGCATTATCTGTCGTATTAAATGTAGAAAAGTCATATCCTGAGAAAACTCCAAAGCACCTTATGGTCAAATTGAAACAAAAACAATGGCAGGTACATGGTATTTTGAAAGGGTGTCACATTTTGGAATTCTTTGCAATTTGGAGTATTTTTGTGACTTTTAAAATTCAAAGCACCTTCAACTTTCGATTTTTCCTGCGGTGGTGTGAGGTGAGACAGCTACTAGAACTGCCTTTGTTTTTGTTAAAGGGGAAATTGAAAAAATCTGATTGTTATTTATATCTGAAATAATTTTTAGTAATATAACAAGATGTAACATTAGCCAAGTGGTTCATTAGATAGTTTATTTATCAAATCAAACTTGAGCGATTCTTAATGCAGATATCAATATTTTTGTTTTGCATATCTAAATGTTCAAAACTTAATGTGATTAAAATATTTTTTAAAATTCTTAACATGTAGATGTTTGTAAAAATGAGAATACATCAATGGAAGTTTATTTTGCTCCGAATAAAATACTTTACAATTATATGTAAAATGGCTTGGCGTTTTCATTGGCTCGGAGGAACTCTAAGGGTGGGGGTTCGATTCGGGTACTTGGAACGTATTAAATTCTTTTCCAGAAGGGCTTTTAAAAATTTCCCTTGCTTACTATAAAAGGAAAGTCTACCAGGGGTGGGTGGGCGGGAACACTTGGGAGAGTGGATAGCACGCGAGACTCGGTCCCAGCAAGACTTGGGTTCGAAACCTGGCGCTTCTAGGTCCCAGCAAATTACCTTTTACAAAAAAATTCCAAATGAGTGATTTAAAATGCGACAAGAGGGTCCTGCAACAATTGCGAATCAAGATGACTGAGTGGCTCAGTGGATAAGACAGCAGAATAGTGAGCAGAAGATCAAGGGTTCGAATTCTAGAAAAGGCTGAAACATTTTTGCAAGTTTTGAACGAAGTTTATTATTGTCAAAATGAAATATTCAAAGCATTAAAATTTTTACAAAAATAATGAAAATAACATTTTGCTCTCTGAATTAATATAAATTAAAATTTAACTAACAGAAAAAAGACGGTATATATCTGTAAAAAAAGTCAAAAAGATTTTATGCATTTTGAACATTATTACTTAAATACAAAATCATTTAATTTATGAAAATTGAAAGGCTTTGGCAAGAACTATTAAAAGCCAAATAGATTTTGAACAAATTATACTTGCCAACTTTTTGTCAAAGTTGACATTAGTGCGTTGTCCTCATGGAATTCCATTAGAAATACATTTCCGTCCAAATTCTGAGGTTGTAACAATGCAAATAATCTGTTTAAGTGTCATACGTGCACTAACACACACGCGCATGTAAACACACCTTGTCCTATGTCGTCTTGTTGATGTTTCTTAATGTTTGTAAGATTCCTGGTTGTTTTGCCAATCGATACTTTTTTTAATTTTTGTTTTCTTTGCACTAAATCCAAAAATAAATATCATACATGGCGTGACTGTAGAATGAAAATTTACATTTTCAAAGCATGGGAATCAGGAACGACAAATAGACAAGGAAGGTTTACAAGACTATCCAAGTCTTAGACAAATTCAGAATAACATACAAACAAAACTGAAAAGGTAAGGCATAAATCAGTAAACTTGAAGTGACTTTTCACATTCACTTAAATAAACTCTGGTTCTCGGTGATCAGTGATGATACTAAGCACAAATAACACAACATGCAGGACTGATATCTAACCAAGCCTGTCTTTCTCAATCACCCCTTGCTCCTGAAAAAATTAAAATTTATAAGAATACAGGACAACTTTAATTAGAGCGCCCCTCTGCACATTTTGGTCATGTTTTCACTTAAAATTCAAATGTTTTTCACTTAAAATTTCAAAATTCAAACCAAACGAAGTATTAAGGTTTACATACACTTTGGTAGAATATTGAATTTGCCATTTAAAGGAACAAAATACTTTGAAATAACATTTTTAGTTGATAATTCGGTAAAATTCCTAAATATATAACTGGCCAAACTGTTCGTGTAACCGATAAAATGATAAATAGTATAACCTAATCTTAAAAAAAAAATAGATTTTGTTTTAGAATTATTAATGTTCACTATCTTTTTGAGCAAAATTGACAAAATTTGCCAGTCTAAAAATTCGTCGAGTCCTTTCAGAATACTCATTACCTCCCGAAAATTGGGATTTGCGACAGCTCAAGTGATTTTGAAAAAATGGAATGCAAAAGGCTATGATTAATGTCAGTTTTAGAAACATTTTAATGGACAAACGATATCTAAATGAGGTCCATTTCCCGTTTTTACTTTTCGACACTTCTATGTTAAACGACATATGAATGATCCCTATCCTGGGAAATTTTTGTAGCCAACTATAGGAACAGTTTTCTTACGGTAGACGCAACAAATATCTTCTACTACTGTAATATTAAATTAATTTTTATTACGGATGGCAATCTTTGCCCCACCCCATTGTATAACGCCCAGCACTGAAAACACCGAGAACCAGAGGAAGGTTATTCAAAGCCACAGTGTCATATTCATAATTGTTAAAAGATCATTACAGTACATGTGGACAAATCTGTAGTAACGTGGGCACATTTTGCCCGTTTCTCAATGTTGGGATTTCTAAGACATACGTTTTATTAACAGTGTCTTTTGTAAATTTTCATCTCTTCCTTTTTCGACTGAACACACGATGAATGTAATTTAAAATTTAATATATGCATTTTACGCTATGCGGTTGCAATGTCTTTCCTTCCCAGAAGCCCAAATCATTTTAAATAAATAAGATTACGTTTTCAAGTTTACAGTGAGGTGTCAAGTTGCAGATTTGCCCACAAATTTTCAGCGACAAAAAGAAAACATTTCTCTTCTTGGAAATTAATATATGATAATTTTAAGACAACCACTTTATCATTTTTATACAGACATTATTCTCTAAAATGAGAACTTCAAATAAAACGTTTCAGGTTCAAAAAGGGGCGGGTATCAACCCCGACCCAAAAGTATACATAATGACCATATCACCAAGATCAGATAGAACACTGTACTACGACATAATTACATACAATTACCAAAACAAGCAAACCAGCATCATGCAGGACGGACGCTTAGTATGGATTTAATTTCTATGAGAAGTTTCATAAACGAAAAAGCTCATTTTATTTAACTTTTAATTTGATATACGTTTTGGAGCAGAATGTTACAACCAAAAGCAAACATAACATTCCGTACTAAATGTCGTCCCTGCAAATTAACGAGCAGACAAACGTTGGCATTGGAGGGAATCTTGGCATGGGTGTGGGGCTGTATGTGTCGAACACGAAACGTGTCTCTGAGTAGGACGCTTCTGGTATCTTCGTAAACGGCACTTAGAGTCACTGGAATAAAAGGAATAAATTCACATTCATGAAACAATGTCTTAAGATCTGATAAAGCAGCACATGTTCATTACAGCGATTCGTGTTAGTGTTCTTTGCGTTATACTTAACAAATAGCAATTAAGCTTTAAAATTATACAAACATATATTCATATTGAACCGTATTGAACATAGACAGCTGATGGCCTCAGAAACAAAAGGGTACCCAAGAGGGAAAGCAAAGAGAAAGTATCCTTCACGTCAGTTAGATGTCCCCGTGGTCATTATGCATAGAGTGCACCACTTCGGGAGAATAATATCGTCAATGCAAAACTAAGAAATGCTACAATACATTTCCATCATCTGTACGGGACTTACGAAATACTGCTGCCGGGTTCAGTGTCATCTTTTCGGCCTACATGTGGCAGTAACAGTAATATAGCATGGGACATCCTTCTTCTCCATTTTCTTCTAACCCAAGTCCCACCTGAACACCTCTCACAAAAACGCTCACCTGATTTACATTAAAATGAAGAGGTCACCTACCTTCCGTACGGACGCCTCGGTTTGAATTATCGTCTTGTTTTATGAGAAGGCACAATTAGTCTTCATGTCCAAAAGAGGATTAGGGGTTGATAAAGTCATAATGACACACACGCACACACCGCACACACACACACACATAACAACAACAACAAAAAAAATTAATAAAAATAAAGCGCATTTTCAAAGTCAACATACTTGACATTGCGTGGCTGGGTATATAATTCAGCTTTTACAGGTCGAAAGAACGAACTGGGGCAGGATGATAGAAAAAAAAACAGGATTTTCATTCAATCTTTAGGTAATTTTCCATAAGTAAACTATACAGAATTAATATTTTAACTGTTTATGTATAAATAAAACACACATATTAAAGCTGAGCAAAATATTTAAAGGAATTTGTCTATATTTGAAGTATATTAAGTTTCTCTTGCTTTTAAAATTCTAAAGGAAAATGTTTGGCGCGTTGCTTCATTAAATCACTTTTAGTAACCGTTAATTGCATATAATTAACTAAACGAAATTCATAAAGAAAATCTACAACATGTCGTGTGAAAAAAAACCTAGGATATTTTGGGGTAGACAACGATTGGGGGTCGTCTCGGTCTCAGCACACGGCAAAAGAGACCGTAATATTCAGCACAGCTTCCGCAGTAAAGGTTACCTGGTCTCGGTAGACGCAAATCGCCAGTCGCCTCTCCCTCCGTCCACTCCTGTTTCCATCCGCAAAAACTATTCTCGGTTTTTTTTTCGAAAAACGACACTGGTTTCTGGTTGCCAGAATCGTTTTTAAAAACAGTCAATATATTACTTCTGTGAGGGAACCAGAGATGAAGAACCCGGCTTGGGGATGCGGATGGTGGGGAAAAAAGCCAATGCATATTTTAGTCTCTCATCATTTCAGTTCTGCTGTGTAGAAACGGAAATCATTATTTGGGAAACGGATAATCGCATACAAACTTTTTAAAGAAAATATTTACTGGATCTGGGAGGCCCATCGAGAAATCTAAAAAAAAAGAGATCTTAAAAAAAGGTAAGAAATATGACGGCGACACGAAAGCGTATCGAAAGCTGTGCGATGAATACCATTGGCGACCGATACGAGCGCAGTTAATTTTTATTTATTATTCACAGTTTTCTCACCATTATCTAGTTCATGTGTTTAAGAAATCTTCCGTTATTATTCTGTGATAAGCCTTCTTAGTGACTTTGACATAATTCAAAATGACTTATTCACAAGGACTCTGCCGTTCTCTTGGTGTTATTTTCAGCTAATGGACATTGTTTTTCTTTGTTTGGATTTCTCTGAAGCAAAAATATCTGAATATTCTTTTTATCTAACAAAAACAATATATCTATTTTGTTTGCCAATTATTACTTTAATGGAATCTTGCATCATTGAGGAGATATAAAAAGCATTATTGTTCTTAAAAATTTTATTAAAGAGAATGTTTTCACTAAATACTACTATAATAAGCACTACCAAATTGCGTTTAAACAATTAAAAAAATTCAATTTATAAAAATAACGAACTTGCAAAAGATAATACAATTAGTTTATTTGGATTATCAAATCTAGAAGTATTTACAGGTTTTAAATATAACCAACTGAACCAACATGACAAGTTAAGAGACTTGTCGTATAGGTAGGCAAGTCAGTTCACCACCTTGGCAAATAATGCTAATGTTCCAATTTAAAGTTTCAAAAATCACAAACTATGAACATATTAAATTCAACACCTTCTCCCTAATTTCTGACAGGCTTTCGTGTCTCTTCACGTGAAATGTATGCTCCCCTGACGGCCTGCTGGATACTTCCCTTAGGTCCGCGATCCTTACGTCTTCCCCTATGCCGATACCGATAATTTTCATGCCAGCTCGCCTAGATTTCATAGCTTCACGTGATGATGGCCCAATGTCATTAATTTTGCGATCAGTTATTAAGACGGCAACTTTCTTTGCGTTAAACCGCCTGCTCCCATCCACACGCGCAGCGCTCATCCTAGCTGTTCTCATCAAATGACTGACAGCCAAAGGGGAACCAACATTCAGAGAATTTAGCAAACTGTCTTTATCGTTATAGCTGTCAAGGCCGAAATCTAATACCGGTAAACATGGCTGTTGTAGGAGAGATACTTGAATGGCCTGCTCCGAGATGTCCAACTGTCTCACAATGTTTTGCATGAAGTGGTATGAATATCGCGCTCTTGCTGGTCCAGAGTTGGAAGCGTCGTGGATGAAGGTGACATCTACTGGGAAACCATTTCCACAGCCACCACCAGAGCGTGGAAGGTTAGGAGCTACAAATAAAAAAAGAAAGAAATACGAGTTCATTATTATAATCAAAACAGTTGCGCATATCTGTTCAAATGGACAGGTTAACAGGCGGATAGTTTTTCAAGCAAATACAAATTTTGCTTAAAGTTAGAACTCATTATTTACACAAACAACTTTGGAAAATTTTGGGAGTGGAAAAGAAGCTTGAAAATACGTGTAAATGAAAAAACATTGTATTTTATAACCCATTCAAATTCCATGCATAAACAAAAACAAAAAAGAAAAAAAAAAACAATATATATAATAAAACAAAGCAATAAAATACACACCTTGGCAAGTCTTTCTTTTAACTGTATCTGTGATGCTGTCAAGATCATTAACACTCCCCAGCTGGATTGAATTTTCTCCATAGAAACTACCAGAGAGCTCCAAAGTTGACTGAGACGAACGAATTCCAATAGGCAAGACATTGATACCAGCTGCCGTAGCTCTTCTAATTGCTAGGGGGACAGATTGATTCGCCAATGAATCATAGTCGGAAACGACCACTGCAACTCTGGTGGCCTCGTAGCGTTCATCAGTTGAGAAGAAAACCTCTTTCATGTAGTCGATACCACCGGCAATATCCGCCCTGAGCTTTGTCCTCACAGTTTGCGTATAACGCAAGGACGAAATACTATCCAGAATTTGTTTTGTGGTGGTGTTGAGGGGAATCACTGCATGCGGGGACGTTTCGTATGCCAGGACACCGACTCGAACACTGCGGCGACCCAGAGGAAATCTCTCAGTCAGTCTGTATGTGAAATCGACGAGTTTGTTCCACCGGTGACCTTGAAAGGCACGGGACGAGTCCAAAAGGAACACCACATCCAGCGGTTTGTAACACTGGAACCCTGTGGAAGTTGAGACGTGGAGCCAGTCGATTCCGATATCTCCCCTTCTTGGGTTGGAGTAGGGCACTGGAGAGGAAGAGGATAGCGTAAAACGTGTGGTTCACCAAATGTTGGAAGTGATAAGTTTCGGTAAAAAGTGGGATGGTGAATTATTTGCGGTAAATCGTGCAAGATATGGGGTCTTTGCGTAAATAA
This sequence comes from Lingula anatina, assembly GCF_051362555.1. Lineage (NCBI taxonomy): Eukaryota > Metazoa > Brachiopoda > Lingulata > Lingulida > Lingulidae > Lingula > Lingula anatina. The sequence continues at coordinate 34,085,331 of NC_141767.1, forward strand.
ATAAATAAATAAACAAATACATAAATACAACCTCAGTGATGAATAAACTGTTAAAATGGACAATAATTACAATGTTTTATGTCACGGGAAATCTTTAAAAAAGTTGAATGAAACTGTAAAGAATAATTCCAGAAACAATTCTAAAGTTTAGAATTACTTAAGCACTTACCTGCACTGAATGCTGTTTTGATTGTTACAACCATCTGGAAAGAGAAGAAAAAAATGCATTTACATTACTGCAGGCTACAAAATTACAAATAAGAAAAAGTAGCCAATAATTAAGAAACATTAATTAATACAATTTAAAAATATTCCTTGGAATTAGGTCCTTACTTCGCTTTTAACATAGGATAGGAATTCCCAATATATTCATTGTATTCATTATTAAATTACTACTCATTATTTGAAATAACAAATTCTAATAATAACTCGAAATTTGCAGTGGAATATGAAAAATAATGTTTTACTAATATACCGTTGTTGAACAAACTTACCATGAACATTTTTAGGAAAAATCCACCCTCCATCTTCCTGCGTAGAAAGTTGTCGCTCTTCTCCGTATACCTGGGGTCGTTGTGTAATCTGTACTTTTCACCTGAGTATAGATCTCTTGAGATCTCACTTCTTCCGCTCAGATTTCGAACAATTATATAACCCTACCCTAATCCTGAACAGCAACTCTCTTGCAGAAATATTTGTCGAATATACAATCCTGTTTGAATTGAAACAGACACTCAATGTCAGGTGAAATGCACTGTAATTATATAGTCAGTTATGCTAAGAAATATTGGCAGGTGCCTCAACAGCCCTGTAAATTCTTTCTTACAAACGGGAGGTCTGAAATTCCTCAGTTTACCTCCTAGAGCAGATCTTTCGATGTCAAAAATGTCAGATTAGCCCGAGCTTGGAGATATTGTAGTTATAAAACAGAAAACCAAAATGAGCTGATCTTCACTGTTCGAAGTTTATTATCCTAATGAGTTCAAACACTGGAACCTTTCACATTTATAGGAGCGTTCGTTCTGATTCAGTTCCTGCAAATGGCAACGAATATGACCGGAAGAAAACGAACCATTACTCATCTCTCTGAGACAGAAAGAAGCGTGACTGTGTCCATTTCGGGAAGAACCGTCGGAGACTGAAATGAACAAGGGAAGACTGAAATGAACAAGATGTATTGTGTCATCACGTTGGCACGATGTCTGAAACGCTTTATGATATTGTGGTTTACATCTTCTGTCTATTTTCAAACATCTAACGCTGGTGGTCGTCCTGTTTAAAATTTAAGGAGCCGGCCTGGTTTAAGTGCCATTTCTCAGTCTTGTGATTAATTTTAGACGGACATCTTTCCTAATAGAATGTCCACCTAAAAGGCTCATTTGTGCCAGTGAGCTTACACACACACACGCAAGCAAAATAAAATGTGTTGAAAGAGAAACAATTTAACTAAAAATGCCACGTTTTTTTTATTTCTCCTTTAATTTATTTTTCAATGGTCCGATCTTTAATGATTCCAATAGTACAAAATCCTTTTTCGTCGTTACATAACAGCCTTTTAAACCTCATTATTATTATTATTATTATTTGAAATTGAAGCAAGGGTGAACTGTAAAAAATGTAGCGCATCAAAATATCGGGATTGCTGCAATGTGTCCATTATAACACCAACCGTGGGGTGCATTCCTCGCGATGCTTGCCATCAACTGTGAAAACAATTACAACAAAAATGTTTCTCGTCAGCCACAAATTAAACACGCATGAAATAAAGACCAGAAGAATGCCTATGACGTTTGTAAATGATGATAAACACGTCGCCGCAAAAAAGGCACTCAGTCATGCTTTTTAGTTTTGAAGTGAAACTGAAACGTTAAAATATTCCAGTAGGCAAAGCCGCACGATTCGACCTAGGCAGTCGTGGTTAACCTAATTTGGATTTTTGTTTATCTATAAACTGAAGATGTTTAGGCGGTCTCGGGTTTTTAAACGATGTACTCTTGCTGTCAAATCTAAGTGAAACATTTATCAAATTCCTACAGACGCTCAACACACAGTCACCCGAGAAGACATTTTTAGAAATATCATAACTCATAGTAAAATCATAACCAAATCAATTGTCATCATGACACACGCAGTTTAAATGTTTATTAATCGTTTTCCGGGTTCAAAAACCTTTCTCTCGTAGATCATGTCCACCTCGTTTGAACTGGTCAGCGAGCATACAGGTATATCTACAAGCACATCTCGTTTGTTATGTAACGAAAGCCAAAACCATTTCCGATTTATCTACTTGGATAAGGACTCAAAACAAGGATAAGCTAATATATAATCACGCATTTGTTCGACTTCTGTATGCTATTTGAAGAAACGCAAGACAGAGACTAGAAAATGTGCGAGTAGAACTGCGCGTTTTATTGTTACCCAGTGTCTAGAAAAAAATTACAATTCCTTACAAAGGTATTCATGCAGTTAATTTCTGTTTCTAATACTATTGTTCCTCCGGGTAAACCTATATATTTTCCCACACATTGAAATTTTACTCTCTGTGATTCAGAAGTGGTCACGGCAGAGAGAGAGACGGAAAGTAACTGTCAACTTTCTTCACCGATCTCATCAGTCACGGGATGAGGGGTGACTGCGTACAGCTCTGTCCAGTAGCACTCATCCATGCACGGATTCAATATTGGGAAAAATTCCACTATTAATCACACCTATTAAAATTTTTTGAACTGAAATATCATACTGATTGCGCATAGTTCTCTCCATGCAAGAACGTTACTCATAATAACTGGGTTTTTTTCATATGAAAAAAGTAATGTTTATAACCATAAAGAAAATAATAATCATTTACATTTAATGAAATATCATAATAACATACCTTGTAGTTGTGCTGAATGATTAAATATGGAGACTTCAGTAAGACGTTTTTGTGCCTGCCATACACGTCAAATCACACGCTGACTTCTATTGCTTTGACAACGATAATAACAAATTGTTTTGTTCTTCAATTTTGGACCTTGTTCTGGTAAATGTGTGTAAACAATTATGTAGAAATAAATCATTAATACTAACACCATAATACAACAAAAACAAGTGAAAGACAAATATGAGTACAGTGTATAATTAGTCAAGATCTTCATTGCAAAACGCACAGAAAGAGACAGTTATATTGCACTGTATTGCCAAATACGGTTATTACCAGCATTTTTGCACAAGGCAATTGCGATTTTCAAATAAACAATACTTCTTGAATGATTTTCTTCAATACTCATTGTCAATTTGGCTCATTGAAATATATCATACAATGAATATATTATAATTTATATACCCTGTTATCAAATCAAAAAACATGCAGTTGAAATAGGCCCACTAAGTTCAACATCTTTCATATGATGTTCTGACACACAGCTGTATTTTTGTTTTTGAAAAGATCTGTTAGCAAAAATTATAATTATTCCAAAACATAAATAAAAAAAGTTAAAGAGAATCTAAAACTTTAAATTTGTTCTTTAACAATAATACTCTTTTCTACCAATGAATTGCAACAAAACCTATATCCCCAAATAACAAATATTCCATTAATTACTTAAAATTGTATTTTGCAGTAATATAACATTACTTTTACATTCTACATCCATTTTGAGCAAAATCCATGGTTACAATTATAAATTTTTTTTACTAATAATATTTGTGTCTCTAAGAGTAAGGCACACGACCATCTTCTTCATAGTCTCTACTTCACTGTCCTTCATCATGACTTTTTTTAATTTGAAAAACAATTCTAATACCATATCCAAGGTAACAATATATAAACATATAATATGGTAATTGGCATAATATAATAAATGATTGACATTCTCTAATAGTTCATACAGAGATTGGAATTATTCTCTCTCTCTAAGTTAGGCATTCACCCCAAAGATCTTTTCTACAGATACACCCTGGAAGAGAAAAAAAGTGTATTTTACATAAATAAAATGATGAAAATATGGATATATTTTCTTTAAGAATTAGTCATAAAATCAAACCTTACATTCATCTCCTTAAATTAATTGAAAGTCTCTTATAAAAATATGTATAAAACCTATGAGTATCTATTTACTTACTTAAACAGTATCACCATACAGAAGACTTATTCTAAAAGTGAAATCTCTCCTTCACAACCACAACCTTAATTTCAACACTTGGTCTTAATAACTTGACCGTTTCATATATAATGGGCTAAGTAACTTACTGGGATTGAATAGATGAACAGAATAACGAGCACAAGTAACAAGATCAGCAACAGTCCGCCAATGATGTACCACTTGTAGTTCCTCCACACAATGTAGCGCAGTGTCTTCCATGGTGAGGCAAACCACAAGAATGAGGTCTCTGGGCGGCTGAAACGAAATAATATTTTAATTGAGTAAAATATCTAATGAAAGGTCAAAACCTCATGCCTCAAAGTTAAAATGCATGATTAGTCTCTTCAGAATCAATTTACTTTTTTTGTTAATCAAAAATTTTTAATGAATACAGATGCACTTTCAGTCCATCTCAAATAGTTAGAAATTTGGTTAACATGTAATGGTTTATGTCAATGTGTTAGATCACATAGTTAAAGAGCCTATGCCTGACAAAAACATACAACAGATAGCCTCATACTCATTGATTTGAATGGTGCATGCACTGACACACTCGCTTTATGTTATCACAGCTTGATAATGGCCTTAAATTGAAAATGTACTTAAAGACTGACAGGACCACACAGTCATATATCAACATGAGGTTCTTAAAAAATGGATAAATTTCACCATGTTCTAGGTTATGCATGCTGAAAGAGGGTCAAAATTTTACCTGCAGCAGCTGTGTGCATAGTTATACCAACTTAATACTCTAAAGATTAGTCACCCACTCGTACTTCACACGAATAACAATTTTGAATCTTTTAATTAAATAATTCAGGTCTGTAGCCAATGGGAATTGGCGGGTTCAAACAAACGCTCATTTTTTTAAAAAGATCTGCCCTGGGTAAATTTTACACAATTTACACAAAGGTCCACTTTTTTCAGAAAAAGACCCCCCCCTTTTGAAATAGCTGGCCATGATACTTAAATGTTTAGTCCTAAAATAGATTCTAAAACTTACTTTGGTGGATCCAAATGAGGATTCATATTGGGCTCATCTTGTCCCTTCCCAGCAGGCTTCAAGTCGGCTTCTTCTTCTGTGACAATTTCCACCTCCATCTCTACCTTGCCCTGAAGAGAACAACATGTCAAGAGCTGGATTAATTTGGTACGTCAGAATGTGTATTTTTGTGATCCACAATTTTTTTAAATTGGAAATGTGCCTGGGTTTAAAATAAATCTCTAAATGTTCACTACAGAAGTGCCTATAATACTGTTGCCAACTCTCCACATTTACAGTACATGTATACTACACATTTTTTACTTTTAGTTGTTTTATGAGTATCCTGCTATGAATAAATTGTAACACAAGAAACTTATGTTGATAAAGAGCAATCGTTTTTTTAAAGACTATAAGTATTTTCCTTGAAGGGGTTACAACATCTCTCATAGGTAGAAATAAAACACATTTAGTGTTAGACAGGATTCACTTTTTATCATCATTACATAAGACATAATCAAAAACCAGTGAAAACGTACAGTAAGCTCCCTCTTCCCGTCTGGTGTGGTGTCATAACAAGGCCAGTACCCATAGGCCCTCTTTGCCTCAAACAGTGACATGGTGGGGGCACTAATCAACTGATCCAAAGAACAGGAACCAGACCTCTTGGTGGGTTTGGGCATTCGGTTCAGATCTAGCTCCAAGGTGCCTGAGGACAAAAATTTAAATTATGATTTCACTTGAGTATCAGACACATTACAAGTGTTTGTGCTGACCATAAACCTATGCTAATATAAATTAGAAGAAATTTAAGTACTGAAGTGACTGGACTATCCAAAGAAAAAAGTGTTTTTCCCCCCAAGGTGTTAAAAAAAATACAATACATTAAAATTTAACTAAGCAATAACATTCAGAACAGCAAATGTTTAATAACTGACCACCACCTAGACAACACTATGTGTAATGTGATACTTTCAATTCATTACAAGTGTTGTAATGTCATGCAAATAAATAGAACTGTTATCTTTATATACAAGTGTGAGTTGGTGACAGGAGATGTAGGCCTACCCAGGAAATCATCTGCAGAAAATTTGTCATTATCCCAAATCTGGATCATCAGCTTTGGGGGCACATGCTTCTCAGTCTTGTCCAGACTCCAAAAGTGTTCCTACAAGAAACATAGCATGAAAAGAATATTTTTTCATAAATTCTGAAATATATCCCTTTGATTTAATCATGTTCAATATATCAATGATTAATAAGAACATTACCTTTCATAGTATATTAAATGGATGAAAATTGGTTTCTGTAGAAAAGTTCCTTGCACTACCAACATACTTTTTCATAATCCTGCTACTTAAGAAAAATACTATATCTATCTGTACACACATACCTACTTAAGGTCACTCACACTCAGGCACACATATACATGAATATACATACAGATATGCATATACACATACCTTCTGCCTGAGCACCATGGCCTGTTCAGCAGGTAGGTATTCCAGTGGAAATATAAACCTCCAGTTGAAGTTCCCTTCACCATCCAGTGATCTGAAACACATTGGCTTAAATTAGAAATCACATCTTCCTAGGTACAACTAACACATTTATCACATCTGCACACATTCTACTACGTGTGCCTTGCTCTAAATTTTGATTTTTCATTTCAGAGCTAAATCAATTCTATGAGCGGGGAATTTCATTGGCCCAGGGTATTTCCAAACTAAAGTACATATTAATCATAAAACTGTTGCGCAAATGAATTTGACATAAGTGAAATAAGACAAGTGCATAAAGCAGGTTGAGAGAGAGAGAGAGAGAGAGAGAGAGAGAGAGAGAGAGAGAGAGAGAGAGAGAGAGAGAGAGAGAGAGAGAGAGAGAGAGAGAGAGATTTTTAAAAATGACACCGTGTTACCTATAATGCACATCTGTCCTCTGTTTCTCATCCTCCCCTGCCAGCCATCCCTTGACATAGATATCACTCATCTGCTCCCCTGTGATGGACTCTTCATCCAGCTTCACGTCCTTGGTGTTCCAGATGATAACACGGAGGACAAACCTGAAAATAGTATGGAAATATGACAATCTACTAAAAAACTTTAGATAATAAATAATCTTATAACAATAATCACAGGGGAACACACCAGGGGGTGGGGGAGGGATTAAAAATACCCCATTCCCCAATGAAGTATGCCTCTAACCAGACATAATATTAGCGAATAAGTATTAGATTATTTTGAAAGCTACTAAGAAAAGACTTATGGCAATTCTTATGGCAGTCCAGTATAGAAAGACCCATTTTCTTCTGACTTACTTCTTAGGTTTCCTGGGCACAATGTCCACAGGAGGTCCTGGGGGACCTATGCTCTTAGGGAAGATGTCCACCCACATTTGGAGCTTGCCCTAAGCAATATTTTTTGTTTCAAACTTTATGTAATATTTTCAAATTAATATTTTCCTTACTTTAACCAAAGGCCTATTTTACATTTTCATTCTGCAACAGTTAGTACTCTCAATAATTACAGCTTTAAAAAATGTCATTGTAATATCATTGGCCACCATCTACAGTGGTAAAACAAGATCAAGTGACATGATTGAAACAGACTTTACACCAAGCCAGTTTATTCTTGATTTTTTTGCACCAAAAGGTGCTAAGTCACTTTTCTCTATCAATAAAATGTCTTTCAAGAAAATCTTCTCCCATAGAATAATGTTATCAATTACTTCTGTTCATAAATGAAAAGTTCAATTGACAATGAAGAGGATATCATGCATAAAATCATACAAAGGTATTCTAACCTGTTCAATACCAGGCTGTAGTGGGTTGTACAGTGGTCGTGACTCCACATGCTCTGGCACCAAATTAAATGTGTTGAGGACATGGAGAGCAAGCCTCTGCTCCTTTGGTCCATAGTGTTCATTGAATGTGCGTCCCCCTTCTGTAAAACAAAGGTTGTGAAATACTCTTTATAAGTCACTTATCTATACACTGATTACACAGATACATTCACAAACCATTAATGAAATAATTCAGTTAAGAAGTATTATAAATCAATCATAATTACTATTCAATAGATATTACATTGTCATTTTCACAAACAATCCAGCACAAGTAAGGTCCAGAAAAATAATAATAAAGTTCTATAGCTTTTTCTTTTCAAAAATACATGCTAAAATACTCCAAGCATGCTGAAATCAGATGAATTCTTTTATGCATGAATATTTCAAAACATAAAACGAGTACATTTGAAAGAAACATTTCTTTGTTAATATCTTCTTGCTTGTTTTATCAGGGAGTTCCTGGTTAAGAATCATATTAAATACATTAATAACCTACATTTAACTTACCAAAATCTATGAGGTTGAACAGCTTACTCCCAATCCTGACTGAGTCATCTGTGACATAGACTGGTTCTGCCAGATTGTTGCGCTTGCAGTGTTCATCCAGAATATCCTGAGGTTTCTTAGTATCTCTCCACTGAGTGGCCCCGGATCTGGATAATAATAATAATAATAATAATAATAATAATAATAATAATAATAATAATAATAATAATATAGTTCATTAAACTTTAAAATCTTTAAACAATATTATTATCATTACCACATAATATGAACTATGTACTGTATTATTTAGGATAAAAACACTATGACAAGCAATCCCATGCAGACATAAAACACTCTTGTAAAATCTTTCACTCCATGTTAGAAAAATCTTATGAAAATTTAAACTTATGAAAACTTAAAACCTTCTCAGTTATGAGAAAAAAACTATTTTTAATAATCTTTTCTTCACATAATGCTAATACATAATGTTCTACTTACATGCAGTAAGATTTAGGCAGGCCACATAATGCTCTGTGCTTGGTGAGCATCCTGTTCTCAAGATCTATCAGGGTTTCTCCAATCAAGTCATCTGAGCTCAGCAAGTCATAGTCCTTGACCCTGATTCTCAGGTCTTTCTCCATGGGGAGTGTGGCCTCCAGTTCAAACATTCTGTGAATGTGACAAGTTTAGATTGTTTTAGTTTTGTAAATGTAATATTTCTTTAGCAGTGTTTTTGAATCCAGACATTATTTGCTGATAGAGTAAAACACCAGTCAACCTTGACTGATATATTTATATTATAAATCAAAATCAAAAAGGAAAATTTTATATCTATAATTATTATTATAATTAAAATAATACCTGTTTTAATACTAATAAAAAAAAACACCTCAAAATGTTGCAAAATTAAAGAAATGTGTAATTTTTTTTTTTTTGAGTAAAACAAATGTTATATTTTTCATATGAAATACATGCAAATGTAATACTTACTTTCCAAATACAGGGTTGATAGAATTTGGGACATAATCATCCCTATTGCTTACAGAGTTCTTGCCAAGGCGTATGCTGACATAGGGGTCAGCCTGAAATAAAATCATGTGATGTCAATTATAAAAAAATCTTTTCCTGTAAGCAATAGTGCTCGCACAATTAACAAAATACATCTAAAATATTGGGAGGATATCATATTAAACATCACATGATGATAGTAAAAGACAGTCGCAAAAAATACCTAAACTATGATTGAGAACTGATATCTTTTTTAATATATTCAGTGTCTGCAAAAGCAAAAAGTCTTGGCTAATTTGTTAGGTTTTGGATATTTGTGGTACTTTTTACAATCTTTAAAAAAATATTCTTCAGAGAGCTTCCAGTATTTGAAATTCATGTCATTTTTTAAAAATTCAATTAAGATTAAATTGGCACAGTCATATGTATTTATTTTAATGTATTTGGTACTTATTTTAGAATCACAACAATTTCATTTCTAGAACTATCATATCCAACTTTCAGGAGCAAAAATAATTGTTACTTAAATAATAATAATAATAATAATAATAATAATAATAACTAGAAAAGCACTCAGAGAGTGCAAACCTCTGCCAAGAACCTAAAAGAAATTAAAGACGAATGACCTTGTAGGAGATAATAATATCATCATCATCACAATCATTATAATTATTATTACATACCAGTCCACTGGGATCATTAGGCTGTAAGTCCAGTGCTTTGATCACATAGATCCTGACAACACAAGGTTCTGGGTTACTGGGTGGGAGCCAGTTCAGGAGCTTATTTGGTACAGGGGCATTGTAGTCCCCTGGGAGTGGGTACACCCTGAATGTGGCCTGGAAGGGAAAGTGATATAGTCTATATAGGGATGCCAAATCTACATATCTATCAACACATATTCCTGTGTGGTTTTTCCCTTGTTTCAAAATGTTGTTCTTTGCTTATAATGTTTTAACAAATCGACGGATTTTGGTCAATGGAATGTTGGCTACACTGATTTTACAAGATTGAGTTCCCAATATTTCTTCTTTTTACTTATCAAATTTAAAAACAGAAACAAAAGTAGTGACATGGTGCTTCACATATATGTAACAGGTATGATCAGGAAAGTTTTTGACCGATAAAAACACTATTGGGCACTTCTAATGTTAAAATTGTTTGAAAAAGAATCAAAAAGCCGTAAAACCTCAGATCCACTTCTTGGCAGCTTCAAAATATATTCATTCAAGATTTCTAATCAACTGATGAATTAATAAAAAGTCCACCAACCAATCAAACAAACAAACAAACAACTGCTCAATAAACAAATCAAACAATGAGTATTCAAGTAAATAGGATGTCGATTCTGACCTTCAGCTCCCCAACATCATCCAGCTCTTCATCTTCATCATCATTACTTCCTTTTGTGATAGTGAAGGTTTCACAGAAGTCTTTGAACTCATTGTATCCACTGGTCTTTTCCAGCTCACCAGGACACACCTGGATATACAACAGGAAAGTTTGATGAAATATTTTTCCTTTCCTTTTTTTTTTAACGGTCTCATTAAGATATTATAATTATACCAATGGCAGATATGAAAATATAAATTCAGGATGGGAACATTTCTTACTTTTTTCATCATCATCATCATCAATTTTATCATTGTTGTTGTCTTTTTTCAATTATTATTATTATTATTACCTCCAGTAAATCATATCCTTTCTCCACATAGGCCCTGCACTTGTCCATGTCCCCTATGGAGGCATAGTACTTGGACCACCAGTCTATTTCTTCTAGAATACTCTCAGTTGGCTATGAAACAAAATAGCAAAAATTTCAAACTACATAAATATAATGGTAGAGTTGGATCAACTATGGCTAAACTGAGAATGAAAATGAATTATTTTTGAGAACAGATCGTTGTTGATTCATGCCATTATCAGTGCATGCTATACAGATTTTAAAGAATTAAATTTGGTGCAAATTACATGTAAGTTAATTTTTTTTCATGAAAATAAAAGGTTAAGAAATGTAAACAAGGTTAAAGGATTTTTGAACTTTTTAATGATCCATCAACACTGGATATAATTCATTTTTGAGTGTATTTCTTAGTGTTCCAAGATTTATTCTCCAAATGTGAAAATACAGAAACAACTTCCAAGCAGTGCCAGTGAGCGCACACGTGTATGCAGAAAAAGTTTACATGAGATACAAAAATTCAGAAGGAATAAATCTCCAAAAGCTGGTATTTTATGGAATATTTATACTAAAGGCTTTAGTACACGCATCAAAGTATACTGATATGTGGAGTTAGTACAAAACAAGCAGCATAGTATAACAAACTCCACTGTGTCAACTTGAAATCTTCAGAATTGTGCTTAATTATATTACGAATATACATCAATAGCCAAACAGGATGGTTGAGGCAGTCTATTTAGATGGCTATAAAAAGCAAGACATATTAGTTTAAGTGAAAGACAGGTCTGGAGCATTCACTGTTAGTTTTTTCATTCACCTTCAATCAAATCAGCACATAACTATACTGCACTACACTATACATGTACATACCTATACATGTTCTATACGTACAGGTTATATATGCAGTATATGTGAACTAGTCTATGAGGTGCTACAATTGCACACAAGATTTTTACCACATTAGCTTCCTCACTGTCCAAGGCTAGGCTACCCCAGTTTATTAGGTTAAGACCGAACTGTTCATAGAGAATCAAATTACAAGATAAAAATCATTGTTTGCTAGCTAAATGTCATAAAAAAATGAGCTATGCAAATATTCTGAAAAACAAACTTTTAATTATCTAGCTAGAACTTGTACAACATACATGCTTCACGCAGTCAATGTCTTTCATGCCACTATGCCTTTTATCATACTGGTCTCTGCATGCTATAATGCAATCAATTTTCAACAATTGTTGTTTGGTTTTTGATATGTACTAGAATGCATGCAGCTACCATGCACACATGCTCACTCTCAAATGCAAGCATATAAGCACGCATTCATGCAGTACACACACACACGCATATGCACATGCACACACATACGAAATTTTAGGAAAGTATCATAAAGCAGGTGACAACATATATAAAATATATAAGAAAACCATATGACTATCTGGACTTATATAAAAGTTTATCATCACACACAGAAAATTCTCCTGAAACAAAGATCTCCTGATCTTTGGCAGACCATCAAATATCATTTAATGAATATATTTTACATATTATATTTTTATTCGGAAACCAAATCAAACTTGAAAAGATAAACCAGGTGATCTCTTGTATATTTATCTGTTCCTATTCTGTGTGATGAAAAACTTTTAATAATCCCAAGCACACAAGGAGTATGTATGCAGATATACTGGTATATTTTGACTTGGAAGAAATATACCAAGGCTTCCTACTACAATAAAGACCCTACAAACCCCACAGGATAGGTGGCAAAGATGACAACAACTTATACTTAACAAACCTCTTCCTGACTTTTGAAGATATTAAGACTAAAATCAGGTAATTTGGGAATTTTCAAGTCGGCTAGTTTTGGCATCTTTTTACTCTGTTTGCCCTGATAACAGTGTGAGAACAGAAAATAATTTTTATTTTTAAAATAATTTACAATTCTGTAAAATAAAATGATCCAGATTAGCTCGAGGTGCATTAACAATGGAAAACGCCTAACCAGGACTGAACCAGTTTAAGTGACATCATAATCCAGTTAGCAGTCCAACAGTAAGCCATCTGACCTAATGGTTCCACAGAAAACTGGTGAGTTGGAGACAGATCCATTTATTTGTAAGTGCAGGGTTTGATAACAAAAAATTAATAAATATGCAATATATATGTAATGGGTGAAAATGATTGACACAGGACTGATTTATAAATGAGATCTTAAAAAACTGATTTTGAAAAAAATAGGACTCAAACATAATATCATGTGCACAAAAATGTACTCACAAAACAAAAGTACAAAATAATAAAATAATAAAAATACTGGAAAAGAGATAATTTCAGAATTAATTACTACAATCCGGTGTTTTTTTCCTACAAAATAAATACATATTCAAACTCCAGTGGAAAACATACCTTAGTTACTTTAGCTACTTCTCCAGTTTCCTCCTGAGGCATTTCTATCACCACTGCGTCTGTCTTGGCTAAAAACATACGGCATTAAATATATAAGCCAACAATTGTAACAGGGAATTAAATGAAAATTTGTTGTAAAATAATATTAGTTCCAGAATAACATATTATTAGCATTGTAACGGTATCTCAAGCAGCAGTTATAACTTATTTCTTTCATAATTAATGTTTAATTGCCTTGAAAATGGCAATCAATCTATACCATGCTATTTGATATATGCAGTTACTTAAACGACACATTTAAATGTTACTGTATGGAGGATTTCATAAACTGTAAAAACAGAAACAATATTTAAATGTATCATAAAACTTATAAATTGAAATTACCAACACCAAAATATTTATAAAAACATGGGGTTTCCAATTCCAATTTTATACAGCATTTGTTTAAAGTTATAACATAAACAAATCCGTGAAAAAAATAACAATGGGAATTAAGGATGTATATAAGTACAGGTATCATATGGACATTTTATTACTTAGGTTATAGGAGCAAGTTATATTAAGCCAAATTTTGGGATTATGGATAGAAGTCAGAACACTAAATTTCTAAAATTTCACTAAAAACCAAACATGTTTCAAATGCTATATACTAAAAACTTATCAACAAACTTGCTTGGTGCATCAACTCATTTCCATGCTCTACTCAAAAGTGCAGTTCAAGTGAAAAGATGCATAACAGTGAGATGTACAAAAAATAAAAAAATTCAAGATATTAAGCGACAAAAGCTGTATGTAGATACAAAAATTTAAGTAACCTGATACAAATCATACAAATCATACTTTGATTAGTTTTCACTGATCCAAGACCAAATAACGTCTCTAAAACATGCTACCACGCTATCAGTTTTAGCTATCGTAAGTACTACACATCAAAATAAAACCTTAAAATTCTTTCTACATTTCCCCCCCCAAAAAAAACTAACCACCAGATATTTCAGAAACATCAAACTATGTGCCACTATTGGCCACACCCATTAATACAGTGTCTACTGTCAATTTAACCTACTGTATATACTTAATATAGACCCATGCCTATAACTGTATCTGTATGCCCATGCCATTAAAATAACATTAGGTTCATGCCAAGAACCCACCTTGGGGGAATGGGGGCAAAAAAAGAAGGAAGTGTCTCTTTTGTGTGTGAGAGGAAGTGTCAGTGGACACCTGTGATTCCTCATGCCTACATTCCTCATGCCAGCATGCCCACATGCCAATGTTCTTTCTGCATGCCAGCATGGCATGCTAACCCACCTGACTGAGGGCTACTGGCCATAAGCATGTCAGTTTCCTGTTCAGATTTCCCAGTACTACTAGTTTCAAGGTCAAGGTCTGGTGAGCAAAGGCAGAAATATATATATATATGGTGTATGGATAAAAAAAAGTTTGTGGAAAAAGTCTAAGATAAAGCAGTATTTGTTTGTGCCTGTAATAGACTGTAGCTTGGGCATAAATACTGAATATGCACAGCAAGGTATGGTATGAGCCTAGGATAAACTGCATTGAAAACAACATTTTCATTCTCTTAATATGAGTTGTTTCATTGTTTATCAGGCAAACTTTAAAATAAAGACCTGAAATTAAAAGGAATTCAGTGTCAAAAATCACAGGAGATTCATACACGATCTCACAATATCTGCAATCTGAGGGGGAGGTAAATATTGGGGGTTTAAGGGTAAAAGATTAAGTATAAAGTGCAACTTGAAAATATTAAAAAATAAAAATAAAGAACAAAAGGGTTCAGAAGTTAGTTTCTTCATTGCTGGGTGTTGCATGGGTAGCTTGGGGACATGCAGTTTACACATGCCATGCATTGAGAAAGAGCAACTGAGTGGTAGTCAAGAAAATGATATGTTTTAAGATAAAACATTCTGATTCTATGTAGCAAAAAAAAAAAGGGGGGGGGGTCAATTCTATCTAAACCCATCTAATTTTTACCTAAATTAGAAAAAAAAACACAAAGTTATTAATTTCAAGATTTCTTCATGTAGTAACAGGCACTTATGCTTCTAAAAGACATCTACAGAATTTTTTTTTAAATCTGGGAAGGGCAACCTGAGAACATTTAACATCACCACAATGACATTTATAAGAGCAGTTAGACAGGTCTACTTTCCACAGTAAGGTATAAGGACATACAGGGGTATTGAAAAAATAAGAACTGATCCTGGGAAGACAGAAGAATCAGTCAGATGGGGATTTTTCAAAGAAATTTATTGAAAATCATATCATCCCTAAAATCTGTCCTTTGAAACCACCACAGGGGATAACATTCACAAAGCAAAAGCCAACCTGGGTTAATATAGGATTAGATGTATAAGTATAATAGTCAAACAACATTAAAACTCCCAAAGGTCCAAAAATTTTTTTTTTCTCAGCTACCTTTGACCAAGTGATCAGTCTCAGTACTGGTGCTAGGAGATCCTATGCCCGTTAATCCTCGGAATTTACCCGACAGTTCCGCCATACGAGACTGGGCCAAATCCAACGTACCCATAACTTTTCAAGTGACAAAAGAATAGAAAATATCTTATGAGTGAGAAGTCATATTTTGAGTGACTTTTTTAAAAAACTTTGTGGGTATTTGCAAATTTGTTAAGTTATTTGTGCACGGACTTATTCAAAAATTTTTTTCTTGATTACAGAATTCATGCATGCACTATTAGTTTTGAGGGCAGCATGGCAAGGCATTCACTCTTTATTAGTAAACTCACTGATTAATGAACACTGGGGAAAACTGACATCACCGATGTCCAAACAACATGTATTACATTATATATATTATATAATCAGAATTAACATCATAAAAATAACTGAAAAACTGAGTAACTTTTTAATTAGCACAGTGCCCTTTCTTATCAAAACGCCCTTTTAACTGGTACATATAAATCAGAATTATAAATAAAGTATGAACATATTTTCAGAAGTTTTTAACTCCAAGGACTTATAAATAACAGGAAGTATGATGACCAAAATATTCTAAAAGTAACATTACATGGTTACTGGCAGTTTCAAGTGGGAACCCATTATATGTCCCATTATCTACGTCTACTTCTCCCTAGTCTTACCTCTGCTGGTACTGGGTGTAGGTGTTCCAGGCCCATTCCCCATTGTTTCCAACAAACTCTGAGACTCGGTGGGGTCGCAGCGGTACTCCTTCAGGGACGAGATGGAATATCTGCCCACCACGGGTCTACGACCAAACTCACGGTGATCTCGTACCTTGATGTTCATAGGAGGCATGTAAAGCTCATCCTTAGGTAACATCTGAAACCAAGAGATATGTTTTAAAGCATTTCTTTTACATTACCTGGCAGATAAAAAAACAGCTTAGTTGGATTATCCTAAGAATCTCATGTTCTTTTTATCCATATCTCGATCTATCACTGCTGATTATACAATCCCTTGAATTAAAACACACTTTTAAGGGTTTGCATCAATATATATATATTTCTATTCAGAAAAGGCAATGGTCAAAGTATTTATTTCTAATCATTTATATGGATGTATGATCTAAGAATGTCACAATAAATATCGTTATGATAATATAGTAACAGCTTAAATCCCCAATTAAATTTATAATAGCAGTTTTACTCTAAAATTCAAAATACTATTTAAATACTCCCAAAACTTTAACTGTTTTCAAACTCTAGAACTTTTATTATACTTCACTGTTAAAAATGAGGTCATAAATTATACAATTCATATTCCTGTCCACCTTACCACATCAAAAAACAAGAGAGGCTCAGCAAAATTTGGGTTCTTCTTGGCGCTTCTCATCACTTTGGTGGTCTGAAGATGTTCACCACATTCAAACTCAATAGCTGGTGAATTGATACTGGACAACTGGTACTTCTTCAGATTTCTAACACCCCAGCATAGAACCTACAATATAGAATATAGTTAACATTTTACAGGTATCTTGCCAGCAGTTTCAGTGTTTTTTCCTGAAAAAGTGTGTGTGTATGTGTGTGTATGTGTGTGCGTGCGTGTGCATCTTCCTTCTTTTTTTTCTTCTTTTTTCTTCAGGGGGGGGGGGGGGTACCTGACCACAAATATTATTCTTCGGTGCCTATAATTTGTGGAATTTTCCATACCTCAATTGCTGTCCTCTGCATTACTGGCCTGATGCCACTGGGGACAATAAAGTTTTCTCCTTTCTTGGGTGGGTAGAATGGCAAGTCTTTTCTGTCCGTCATCTAGAAAAAAAAAAGGAGAAAAATAAGAACATATAATTTCTAGTTCACACAATTAACTTGATGTATATCAATTTTATCTTGTAATTTTCAGGTTCAATTTTCATTTTCATCCTCAAGGACAGATGTTAAGTTTACTTGCATGAGGTAGCTTTTGAATAAACCAAGTGAATAGATCTAAGCAGTTTATACACATGTAATTAGTGGTAATCTGTATGAGTATCCATTAAATCAGCACATGCAAGCTAGATTACTTTTCTCATACAAATACCAGCCCTCCAATGACGGATAACTGGTGTAACCTAGATTTTGTTAAGTGAGGATGGAAGGGAAACAAGTCTTGCTTCCCAATGGCAAATCTGATGTAAAATCATTATACTCTGAGAAATGACAAGGAAGGGGTGGAAGGGGCACCCTCATATTTGGTTACTTCAAGTCATGATGTGAAAAAACAAGGCCATATAATACAGCATTAGATCAGATTGAGATGAGCAGTTTTCACTTTATGATGTCATACTGTTTTTTTGCATCTCTGTTCTAAGTAATAAACCACCCCTGCTTCTTCTTCCTCTTACAATAGTTTTCCAGAGATATGGTAACTGCTTGTGTAGAATATATCAAGAATTACCTAATTCATGTCCATTTGAAAAAGAAATATGTTGAGACTTGGTACAAAGTCAGGTAAAAGTGCTTAAATATCACAAATATAAATCATCAAAATCACTGTAATTAGTAAATTCCAAATAAAACACACAAAGCATTTTCCAGAAGAAAAAAACTAATCATAAAACTTAGTACAGAGATCAAAATGAACCCTAATACACAATACCCTTTTCATTTAACCCATGCTTTGTTAGTTAACAATTAAAATCTGAAAATAAAAGTGAATCTTCTCTGTGTGCACAACCATCACAATTACCTAAGTTGCCATTGTGAGTATTAAGAACTATAAAATTTAATCTTAAAGAAAAACAATTGGGCAGAGGGCATCAGGCAGTGGCAAAACTTTCTGAAGTATGTCTATACTTCATACCTTGGCATTGCACTAGTAGAAGCATTTTTTGTATACATGTGTTTTTGTTGTAACTTTTAAATATCATGTACTGCAACTTATATTCTGATGATATACTAAGACCAAGTACTGTTGCAATAAATTTCATGATCAACATAATTGTACAACTGCATGCTATTTTGGCAATGTGGGAGTTTTGTTTCAAAACATATGAGTATTTTCAACAGTAATGGCCCTGACGGATAATTCTGATGACAGAAAATGCAAAATGTGTCAAAACTTAAGAACATATTCAATAATGGTAGGAAGCTGATGCAACTAATGCATGTATGCAGTAGGAGAGTGGAAACTTTCCACTCAGTGTAAACAGGATTGCTAATATCTATGCAGTATATCATGTAAACATTATTACCTTGGGGGCTGATTCATGTTTGATGTTTTCAAGCCACTATCTGAAGCAACATTTATGCCTGGTTCAATTCCTATACTTTTTAAGGTAAACTTCATGTATTATGTGTTTCAAAATTTGAATATATTTTTGTCTCCAGAAAAATTTTTTTAGATAGGTCAGATCTCAATTGTAGCTCAAAATAGCATATTGCTTTTGGGGTGGGGGTAGAGGTGGGCATTGGGGGGTCAAGAGGGGAGGGGATAAGCAGGCCAAGGGAGATGCCCTATTAACTACAAATAGTCCATGCTCAATGCCGCATGCAGCATTACAAACCGTTGGTTCACCGATGCTTTGCTCAACAATACTTTCCTCTGGTATCTGGGGGGATACAAAATAAAATGGCACAAAGTTTTTAATGTCCTGAGCATTTCATAACCTGAAAATATGTAGCCTTCTCCTATATCAAAATTGAATGATTTAATTATTTCCTTGGGTATTTTCCTGACATTCCTATTTCCTTCGTACAAGAGCACAGTAAGGAAAATGATCATCCTTCGTACAAGAGCACAGTAAGGAAAATGATCAGGGAATAAAGGGGGGAGCAATATAAGCTATAATACAAATGGTAATAGAAAGTTTAAGGTATATTCATAATTAAATCATTAAAATGAAAATGATGAAATATTGCTGTAGTTTTCCTTTATTAGAGGTGGGTATTTGTAAGCATGGTTGTGTTAAGCACTGACAATTGTCCCAAAGAGATCAATAATACAGAACTTACAGCAAACAGTTCAAATGCTGCCAGTAGTTCTCCTCCACTCTTGTTTCCTCTGTTGATGGGGACCCAGTTCAGTCTGGTGGGCTTGTACTGAGAAGGATCCAGGAAGACGACCGGGACACTTATTGCACGTCCCAGGTAGTCTGGGTTGCCCTGGTGATACAACATAAACATGTAGTATATACAAATTTTGGTAAACAAGTACCGGGTAAATTATTTCTTGTTTTTTTTTTTGGTTCAACCTTTCATCAATTGGCCTTGGAACAAAATGACTTTTCAGTGTGAGCCCCAGAAGTTGGGATGACATGGCTTATAAAAAGTTAAAATATCATGCCTCAAAGGTTAAAAAAACATCTTTAGTTTCTTTAAAAAAGGCTAACTTTTGAACCAATGAAAACTGTTATCAATACACAATGTATTTGAAAAGTTTAAGTTTTATCTCAATGAACAAACTTCTTTGATGAAAAAAATGTTAATACAATTTTTGTGAGTTTTTCTTAGCCATATACATACCACCACATCGTGATCAAAGAACTCAATGATGATCTCTGGTGGCTGGCGCTCTATGAGGAGAGGATCACCATGAATTTCTATTTCCTCAAACAGCAGGGTCTGATCCCAGGTTGGGCACAGTGTTTTCTTCAATTTCTCTGTTGTCTGACTTTGTGTGTGGAAAGAGACTACGGCATAGGGGTCTGGAAATACACAAAGAGCATCATCAGAAATACATATTTGTACAAATATCTAAAATGTCCCCAGTAAGATTTTTATAAAACACTTGGAAGCTCAGAGTACCTTACATAATACGTCCAATATGTGATATTCTTGGGGACAATTCCTTCTACAACTGTGTAAAGCAAATCCTTTTGAATAAAAGTTAAAAGGTTTAACTTGTTGATATTCTGGATGACTTCACTGATTTGGAAGACATATTTTGTCTTACTATTTATTCCTTACCTGAGACACCGGAGTCGTCTGCTGCAAGCAAATCCCGGGCTTGATACAAATAGGCTCGTAACTGATACTTCTGAACAGCTGGAAGAACAAGGCAGCAAAGCTGTCAAATGTACAGACAAAAAGCAGGAAATAACTATGCACAAAATAGGCTACTGTCAATTCTGATGCAAAAGTACATTATGTTAAACTGTAAATTCAACATCAAATTTTAATTATGCTCAACAGATAATACCAATGAAAGTAAAATGTGTAACAAGCATAAGGCTTCAGGCCCATGAGAGTTCAAGTTCACACTTTGAAAATGTATAACTTCCAGAAAAAGAAGCCAATTAGACTGCTTTTCCAACTCAGGCTGCATGCCGATTTTCGAACTTGACCTCCGTTTTAGTAAGATCAATTACTCCTGAGAGTTTCATGACAACAGGCCTATCGGTTTTCCTTGAAATGTGTTTACAGTGTTGCATATATGTTGAAAAGTGAAAGAAAAAAACATAACTTCTACAATAATGGCCCGATCATCCTGATTTTCGAACTTGACCTGCGTTTTATGAATATTCATCAGCTCTTTAAATATAAAGCCCAAAAGTAAAACTGCCTTCCACTTATCGTGTTTACAATGAAAGTGCAAGGTGCCAGCAACGGCGATGACAGCGACGACAGACGCAGGTGATGGCAATATGTACAGACACATCTGTACATATTTACTGTACTGTTTGAGAACAGTAAGTGACATGGTTTTTCTTAAATGGTCATCATGGGAGCAGTGCCCAAAATAGTTTTTTTTCAAATTTTGATGCAATATTACATAATGTTTAACAGCATAATCAATTTTTAAGAATAAAATATTAGTATCATGGATATTCAGAAAATGTGACTAGCAAAGATCTTCAGGCCCATGGAACTTCAAAGCCACAACTTGAAAATGCCAAAATGTAAACAAGACAGCACTGTTCTGAAATGGGTTTATTTCCATTTTTAACAATTTTTAACATAAAACAAAATTAACAGTTTACTGCCATTTTTATATGATCAACTAAGAAAATTGATGAGATGGGAAAAATATCAATAGAATAGTGTTAAATGTCCAATTTCTTCCATTCTGAGATTCTGAACATAGTGAATGATTCAATCTGACAAACTGCAATGATATGAGTTTATTTCCATTTTTGAAACTTTATTACACAATACACAATAACAAGTTTAACATCATTTTTACAAAATCAACTAACAATGTTGTAAAGATGCAGGAAATGTCAAAAAAAACACTTTTACTTATCTTATTAATTAAATAATGAAACTGTTAACATGCCTAAGAATTGAATGTAAGGAAATGTAAAAAACAGCATAACTTCTAAAATAATGGCCCGATTATGCTGATTTTTGAACTTAACCTGTGTTTTAGCAGGATTGACCACTCCTGTGAGTTTAATGACAATTGGCCGATCTGCTTTTCTTATATTGTGTTTACAGTGTTGCATATATGCTGAAAAAAGAAAAAAAAGCATAACTACTAAATTAGTGGCCCGATCATGCCGATTTTCGAACTTGACCTGCGTTTTAGTAAGATCAATTTTTCCTGTGAGTTTCATGACAACAGGCCTATTGGTTTTTGTTGAAATGTGTTTACAGTGTTGCATATATGCTGAAAAGTGAAAAAACAGCATAACTTCTACAATAATGGCCCGATCATGCTGATTTTCGAACTTGACCTGCATTTTATGAATATTCATCAGCTCTGTAAATATAAAGCCAAAAAGTAAAACTGCCTTCCACTTATCGTGTTTACAATGAAAGTGCAAGGCAACGACGGCGACGGCGACGACAGACGCAGGTGATGGCAATATGTACAGACACATCTATATATATTTACTGTACTGTTTGAGAACAGTAAGTGACATGATTTCCCTTAAATGGTCATCATAGGAGCAGTGCCCAAAATAGGTTTTTTTCAAATTTTGATGCAATATTACATAATGTTTAACAGCATGATGACCATCAATTTTTAATAATAAAATATTAGTATCATGGATATTCAGAAAATGTGACTAGCAAAGGTCTTCAGGCCCATGGAACTTCAAAGTCACAACTTGAAAATGCCAAAATGTAAACAAGACAGCACTGTTCTGAAATGTTTTTTTTTCCATTTTTAACAATTTTTAACATAAAACAAAATTAACAGTTTTCTGCCATTTTTATATTATCAACTAAGAAAATTGATGAGATGGGAAAAATATCAACAGAGCAGTGTTAAATGTCCAATTTCTTCCATTCTGAGATTCTGAACATAGTGAATGATTGAATCTGACAAACTGCAATGATATGAGTTTATTTCCATTTTTGAAACTTAATTACACAATACACGATAATAAGTTTACCATCATTTTTACAAAATCAACTGACAATATTGTAAAGATGCAGGAAATGTCAAACAAACACTTTTACGTATCTTATTAGTTTAATAATGAGACTGTTAACATGCCTAAGAATTGAATCTGAGGAATGTGAAAAATATGCTGAAAAGTGAAAAAACAGCATAACTTCTACAAGAATGGCCCGATCATGCTGATTTTCGAACTTGACCTGCGTTTTATGAATATTCATCAGCTCTGTAAATATAAAGCCAAAAAGTAAAACTGCCCTCCACTTATCGTGTTTACAAGGAAAGTGCACGGCGCCGGCATCGCCATCGCCATCGGCATCGCCATCGGCGACGACAGACGCAGGTGATGGCAATATGTACAGACACATCTGTGTCTGTACATAATAAAAAGAAAAATTCACAAAACTTAGGAATTTAATAACTCTACATTAATTGCCTACAATTCATGAAGTCTTACTTTAAACCACTGCCTCTAGTATGTAAAAGTATTGACTTCATAATAAAATATTTTTGTTAATGCTTCAATCTACGCCAAAGAAAAACAACAGAAGACTATTTTTATATTACTAATATGAAAATACATACTACAGAAAAACATTTTAACCCAAATTAATTGACATAAAAATATTTATGACTTAATGATATTCAAACCCAACATATCTGATCACTGTACTCACTCTTGAAAGTCAAGTACATCCTTGGCACAGCTAATGCTGTTGAATATTTCTCTTTGTCCTTGTCATCATCCTGAAAATCAATATACATGCAGTTCGTGTTTATTCAATTACCAGGCCCGTAGCCAGGGGGGGTTCGGGGGGGTTCGAAAGAACCCCCCTTTTTGCTGGAAAAAGGTCCACTCTGGGTAAAATTTGACCTAGGTACATGGGGATTATATGGTAAAAGGTCCACTTTTTCAGAAAAAGAACCCCCCCTTTGAAATTGCTGGCTACGGGCCTGATTACACATATAAGTTTTGTATTTAACATAATTTTGAGGCTAAATGTCATTATTTCTACCTTGAGACATAATTTAAATAATTATAACTAATATGCACTCTTGGACTTCAGGGCTGCAGTAGTGAAATAAACTTGACTTCAACAAATCTACCTGGTTCTGAAGACTTTTAAAACATTAAATGGTTAATATACTGAAAGAGAAAACTCCTTACATCTTGAATGGCAAAGAAACAACTTGCTCCCTTGGTCTCTGCCACCATCTTCCTGTGCCATCTCCTCCTCCTGACCATGTCCATCTTTCTCTCCTTCAGGTGGAACTTCATGCCAAACAATGGTGCATACTCCCAGCCTTCCAGCACCTCCTTTTGCTGCTTTTCCTGGAATAAAGCATTAAATTTTAGAGATTAAATCTTTGCTTAAACTCAGATAAAAGTATGACTACAAATAAATAAATCATGGAACTTATACTAGGTTTCTTCAGTATGTTTTTGATATACCAAGCTATGGAATAATAATCAAACTGAAATAAAACATGGTAATTACAAACCAATGCACATAAACGAATATCCATTTACCAAGACTTTCAAAAGGTTCAATATTTATATATAATATGAATCCTTTGGTATGAAATTGAGATATATCACCATGGAAGTTGATATCATTTATTTACAGCTCTTATTTTAAAAGTAGGTGATTATACTCTGAAAGTTTCTTAATTCTTCATATTAAAAATGGAATCCAGTGAGCAATATTTTTCCAATACCTTTTCTGCCAGTTTTTTCATATCTGCCACCAGAGTTCTTTGTCTCACCCATCTCTTTCTCCTACACAGGTGAAATGTCTTCTCCACAGGTCCATAGCTGCCCAGTGTTGCCTCCACACAATACTCCCAACCTAATAAACAGAATAGGTTGCTTAATATGAACACATTTACAGCTTAATACGCATTAAATTGACATTTGATCAAAGAAACAAAGTATTTTTTCATTTTCAGGTGGGGTTCATATCTTGCTTTTGCCAACATATGATTTTGGGTTTTTCACTTTTCCAAAGAATTTTTGAACTTTTGGTGCATTGGTGCTGTGTATTTCATAAATACTTGTCACGGTAACTCCCCCGCCTTTCCAACTAAATGATGAGAAGGTTCAAAATAATCCAATCTTACCCTCTTCATCCACAGCTCTATTGAGGTCAGCCTGCCAAGCATCATCCCACTTCCAACCCTCAGGTAGAGGAAACTCCTCCAGGGAGGACAGTGGATCCCCTTTCTGAAATAATTAATACATGAAATATAATTATAAAACTACTCTGGGGTGTGTTGCCATAACATAAATCCTCCTAAATAAATAAATAAATAAATAAATAAATAAATAAATAAATAAATAAATAAATAAATATATAATGCTCAAAGCATAAGGATACTGTGGGATAAGTTGTGCCCTTGCTAGCCTGACTAATAGCACCTAACTACAATAAGCTAAGTAATTAACATTATATTTCACATCATATCATTCTTAACAAGGTTTCCAACTAGACAGCCATGAAACTTAAAGATGAAGGGGCTTCACACAAAACACTTATTTCAATCTACACACACTACTTGTATTAAGACAGGCTTTAAAGAAGGGTCACTAGAGTGGCCTGTACTGACCAGATCAGCCCAGGGTCTCTGTGAAGAGGGTCCCCAGGCTCCCCCAGGGTATCTGGCCTGCTGTTCATACACATCTTCCAGGAAAGTAGTGTGCCCAGCATCACGGTCAAACTGGAGACTAGAGAAGAGAAAAACAGAATCTAATCAGTTAAAATGTATTATGTATTTCTCAATGACATATTTGCTTAATTTAACGAAAAATGATTGATAGCAGGCTTGGAAGTCACTGTGGAAACAGTTAGGTGTGTATCACAAATTAAAGTATTTAAATGGTATCAAAGATGCAGGCATGCACAGTAATTAAAAATGTTCACTTTTTTCAAGGCAATAAAATAATCTTCTCATAAATAAGTTTAATCAATTTCTTACTTTACAACTATGACTGAAATTAAAATCCTAAGCACTATGCTATACTACCATTTATCTGAGAATGCTCAGCCACTGAAGTTCACAGGTGTAAGGATTCTAAAGGTACTCAGATGATCAATTTTGTGGATATAATTTAACTCATCAGAGCCTAGTTCTTCTTTAGCAGATTTCTAGAATTTTGGTTGAACATTTTGAGTAATGGACTAATTCTAGGTAGGAAGGATATAAAGCCATAATATTTCTTTTTTTTAGGAAAAAAAAAGTCGGGGACTAACCTCAGCTCTGGACTGATTTTCCAGTCTCCCTCCCAGCGCCAACCAGGGGGTGGCACAAACTTCTCCTTCTTCAGTTTTAACTGTGAACATATAAATTGCCAACAATTATTGCACTGAGTAATATCTGATGGTAATTACAGGGTGATTAAAATCATTTAAAAAACATCTGACATTTAATTAAGATAATCAACTTTTTAAAAGACTGTAAATATGCTGGTCAAAATCAAAGTTCTTATAACATATAGATATTGAGCATCACGTAACCAAAATCACACACACACAAAAAAAAAAATGAATAACAAAAGAAATTAATTTTTTAATATATATAACATGTATTAATATGCATTTTTGGAAACCCAAGATTTTTCCCCATATCCAAAGGTATATATGTGATATTTCTGTTATATCCTACCTTTCCTGTGTTGTCAGACCAGGCTGGTCTTCTCAATGCAGGGCCTTTGTTGGTCCATCCTACTATGGGCATGTCTACTTGATTTTCATACTAGAATTGTTAAATTTTTAGATTTTAGCTGATGTCTTAAGGTACATGTATCAAAAGAAGTTTTTCATTGGTATCATTATATGCAAATATGATGTATAAAAAAAAAAGATCTATTCTAAATGAAGCACAAACTCACAGTCTCTGCAAACACCGCCAGTTCTCCTGCTGTTTGCATTTTATGCCATTCCATTTCATCTTTCTCCAAACCAAGCCATATTTTAGCTCTGATCACGCCAGGGAGGTCTGTCTTGGTGGTCTTTGTTGTCTTTTCCGATGGCCACTAAAATATGTTGTACATCAATTAAAAAAAGCAAAAGGGGGGGGGGGGAGGTTTGGTAAATGTCCTATGTGAAAAAAATTTGTCAGCTGGATACTAAATATATGATAATACAACAACAGTGCCAAATTGTCTCATGTTGTACTGTAAACTTTCAAAATCTTATTTTATTATTAATTTTTTTGAAAATTAAGGAATATTTTATACAACTCAACACAAGTGAACATTTTAAAAAACCTATATGTGACATGGTGAATGCCTCACCCTCAAGAAAAGAGTGGATATTTGTCCACAGTCTTTCCCCATTGTGTTTTCATCTGCTGAGAAGAGGACATCGTTGGCAGGTATCCTGTAGAAAGCAATCCTTTTCTCCCCAGAGATCATCCAAAACACCACATCTGGCATACTGTTCTGTGGCTGGAAATAAACCACATGAAACATTTAAATCTATGTTCTGAATTTTTGTTTCTTCTCTTTTGGCTTAATTTACATACTTCTTTTACAAACACCTGCAAATCAGGTAATTCGACTGAGTACCAGGAGCGTTAACCTTTTGAAATCTGTATAGAAGTCAGCTTAACTTAAACATGCACAACATGATAAAATACCAGCAAAAAATTATCACCATAATTTATATATATATATATACCCAATTCAATGGAGTACTGACAAAGACAAGCCTGGGCATGGGCAGTTGCAACAAAGAAGAGAAAGCAAAACAAATAATTATAAAAAAATAAAATTAGATTGCCTACCTCCACTGCAATATTCTTCAGACAAGAAGCAAGTCCTTCAACCTCTTGGAGGGCCTCTGTCACATCAGTGGCATTCTCCCTTAATTTCAAGGCCTCAGCCTTGACAAAGTCCAGTTCGGCCAGGCGGTGTTCCTGGAGATGGACGTCCAGTTCATTTGGTATATGTCTGCCTGGCTCTGGCTGGGGCAAGGGTTGACTGTATACAGGAATATAAGTGTTAAAATTGTGGAAATCATGATCTTATAAGAAAAACACTTACTTATACTTGACAATAAAAATAAAATCAGATTTAAAACATCTTAAAGGACCACCTGCAGGATTTTTGTTGTCTTACATTTCTTACTTATCTTTATTTTGAATGATCTATCTATGTTTCAAAAGTTATATTCTGATAAAAAAATCTCCTAAATAACTGCACTCTGATATACAGCAGCAATGCACGAAATTCATATAATTGTCCACATTGCATAATTCAAATAAAGCAAAAATAATCACAAATTTCACTGGAGATTTAAGAGTTTCAAACCAGTTTGAATGAAAAATTAAAAAAAATGGTAATTTTAATACTAAAGTGTGTATGCCTTCATGTTCTTCCAAATACTTGCACGGGAATGGAAGTTCTAAGTTATGATATGAAAGTATTCAGAAATGTCTAACCTGCAGTCTGCAATAAGCTGGTCCAGCAGGGCTATCAGCAGCTCAGCTCTCTCTTCCAGAGAGGAGTTGGACTTGATGGATAACTCTACCCTTTTCACATGAGATTGCTGAAAATTTCACAAAAATTAAAGGCTCATGTATTTCCCTATCAACTTGTATTTAACAGGATTTAGACATGGCATACTGCTCAAATAATTCTGAATACAGTGTGTCTTTGGAGATCAATATAAAACGATATCTGATTCCAAAAACACTGATAAACCTGGGATGAAACAAAAAATTCTTAGATTTCATTAGTATTCATACAGTATTTCATTAATCAGTATAACTTCCAAATCAAATTGCAAAAATTTACTTCATAATAAAATAAAGCTTTTTCCTACATATTAAATCTCTGAGCTCTAAATACTCACCAGCCTTATCAATATTCTATTGAGCATGTTGAGGGCCTCCAGTCTCCAGCTTATGTCTTCCCAGTGGGAATCCACCACCACACAAGGCTTAGTGTCCCCCCAGGGGAGGTAGTAGTAGCTGTTGCCATCAAATATAGGATTGGTAGGCTGGGTGGTGGAGGCGCAGGGGGTGACACTCTCATCTAGCTTGTTTCCATAATTACCTAATTATAACAAATGCTAAATCTTATTTCATCACCAAGAAAATGCATCTGATTATTTTTATTATTAATAATTATAATTATGCATGATCTAAGAGTATGAAGGCAGCAAAGTCATACCTATCATGGGCAACATACTAAAATTACCAGAATTAGTTGATAATTTAATTAACTTGCTTTCTAAACATATGTTTTAGCAAGAAAAACACTGGATTCCAAGAAATTATTTAAAAACAACACTTACCAATGCTGACTTCAAACTCCACAGGGGCATCTGTGGCATTAATCATGGTTGCACTCAGGAAAGCCACATGCAATTTAAACTTGCGTCGCCTCATGTATTTCTGGATCAAAAAATCAAAACGATCCAAATTTGAACAAAAATGTTCATTAGCTTGGTACCTGGATCATATATGATAATTAACAAAAACAAGCATAAGCTTACGGTATGAAAGTGTGTCAGCTTATGTTTGATAATTATCATATACGATTCCAAATTTGATATTAAAAACATTCGAAACATCATAATAGGCAAAGGTTAATATTAAAAGCTGGTACACCCAAGTTCCAACTCGTCATTTTCTATTCAAACAATACAACCTTACTGCCAGAAAATTTCAAGTTAAAACTTTGGAAGTCTGGGTGCATTGAGGTGAATATCACATAAAAAGTAACTCAGTACAATTTTGTTTATAGATTGCCAAAACCACAAGGAAATACATTCAAAAGTTTTGAGAAAAGAGCAATAACTTTTACATTAGGTTTTTATTTTCCCTTGTGTAGTGCTGATAAAAAGTAAATTTTTTCTCTGTATGTATCTTTTTTCCCAAACCAATTTTAGATTTAATTTATAAGGATTTCAGTCAACTCTGATGGAGGAGCAAACATACCTGTACACGGAGCATGTCATCATTCGGCAAGTCCTCCACAGGAACCTCTGGCAATTCTCCAACTGTCGTCTTCATTTCTATCAAGAGGCGGCCTCTGTAGGCACATCCTTCACCCTGCAAATCACAGGTAACATATCACATATCGCCCATCTTTCAAGACTAATGTATCACCATTGGTGTGATATACAGGGTGAGATCCAGAATCACTGTGATCTGTTCCCTTTCATGACATTATTCATTTCGCAAAAAATGTCAACCACTAGAGACTATAAAAGAGTAGTTATATTCTAATTAATTGCATATCAGATGATTAATGAAGTGTTTTACTCAGTAAATAATAGATGTGTTAAAGGATTATTCAGTAAGAGAAAATAGTGGAAATCGTTAAGTCAAAGTTCTACATGTAAATTAAGTTGAAAAGTTGAATTTAACTTAGAAAATAGTTTGAAGGTGATCAGTGTAACTGATGTATTCTTAAGTATAGTTACAAGTGTTAGTAGAAAGCAAAATTATCAAATTCAACAAAAATTTTAATCAAAACATCCTTTTTCAAAGTAATATCAATAACATTAAAAACATTCACCACATTAAACCATTTGCATTAACTTTAAACACTGTATTTTGTGTCCCAAATGTGTCAAATTGTTCAATCACATCCCAAAAATGATATCAGATGAGATAGATACCTATTTCACAAAAAGTTACAGGTGCACAGGTTTCACATTTTACACATTAAATACATATTTCTGATTCATTAGAAGGTGGCACTCCTAGTGGATGTTTTTGGAACTAGAGCCCTTGTACAGCCCTTATGAAGACTGATCTACAGTAATAACACATTTTACATATATGTGATATGCATACCATATCTGTCACAGGATTTCTTGGGTATCTATCCCTCATATCATTTTTATCAATTGAAATATAAAACATTTGTATATGCCCCATTCTTCACCAATTTTCTGATTATCAATTTAACATTATTTCAACATTCTTCAATGATAATTTGCCCATGCTACGCTAGCCATTGTTAAATGTGAGATGAAAGGCCAACTACTGTTATTTAAAACACAAACTTTAATACCAGTACAATGTAAACAACAACAATAACATAGAAACAATATATACACAAACAATTAAAACAAAAGGAAAATAAAGCTCAATCAAATATAAAAATTTTCAAGAGGGGTGGTCAATTGTTCAATAACATTTGGAAAATGCTGCTTGTGCAATTTCTGCTGCCAGTCCTGAATATTAGAAAGCCACAGATTGATAAAATACCATCTTTTTAGATCCCACAAATAATCACTAAAATGTTATTCAATTAAGTACACAATTAATCCCAAGACCAAAGCCAGAAGCTTTCTCTCTGTAATAAAGCTTGTTGCGAGGGGCAGGTGGAGAGAGGGGGGTGCATGTAATAATACCAAGTGCACATATAATGTTGAAACCACTAGCAAGGTACCTCACCTGTCTGCCTTTTCCCTATTTAAATAGCAAGATAAAATTCGAAAGCCTTAGCATAAAAGGGGTACAACAACATAGTTAAAACTCACAGCAGTGAAGGGAAGGATAAAGCAATTGTATGTAAGTTGACTACAAATAATAAAGAAAAAGTAAAAATACTAGATCTACTGCCAAAATCTAGCTTATATAAAAACTAACTCATAGAAAAATCAATTGACATATTCAAATACTTATATACAACATAAACTCGTAAACTTAAACATACGAGTACATGTCAGGATAATCGTAGAAAGAATCTTTTCTTTCTCTCTCTTAATCATAATAATCATCTTAATATATGAATTTGCACCACTGTATTACTGTAGACAGCATATTTCTGGGTAAGGTGGGCATTAAAACCACAATTAAAATAAAGTGTTTTGAAAAGATCATCAAAGCTTCTGCAACATAGGAGGAAATACTTTAACAGTAAAGGTGGGCAGTGGATAAGAAGACAGCTGCTTTGTTTAATAAATGCAAATATTTTAACTTTAAAAAAACTTTTTTTTTTTTGAAAAATGTGCTCACAACAATTTGGATTTTTGAAAAGCAAAAAGGTATTCAAAACATCTGATTCTAGATTCTAATAGTGTTTAAGGCAGCTGCTGAAAACCTCAAGTCTAAGCATGTTGGTCTAAGCCACTCTCACTGCATGGATACATATCACTAAATAAATGCTTACTTCAAAACGCTGAAAAAATAGTCAAATGTATATTTACATTTATTCTGAAGAGGTGATGGACAAATAAGATGTGAAGGATCTATTTCATCAGAGGTTTTATTACAATGCAGGTGCAAACTGAGAAAGGGGGGAGTACATAAAATGGCTGACATTTTCCAGCTTTATACACAAGTGTATTATGTCACATGACAAGGATAACGATGATAAAAATTGTTCAATACTAAATAAAATAGTATATAAAATGAAAAACAACAGTGAGTGCGGATAAAAAAGATATCATGCACCTACCTTTCCTTCATTGAGGTGTTCGTACTCATCAGGCATTTCAGAGAACTCTCTTGGGGAACCATACAAGTTGATAAAACATGGCCCAAATGTTGGGAGAAAACCTGTGACAAAGATATGTACAAGTTATATTATTATTTCAAAACTGATTTAAATCCATACAATAACAAAATTATATCATATTAGGTTGAACTTTTTTCCTGAATGTGGTGCAAATTTTGAAAATTCTTCATTCAGGCTCATTTTGCTTGATTCCTGCTGATTCCGAATAAGTGTGACAGGGGCTTAACTGTTAACAATATTCATGAAGTGAACTTAAATAATGACTGTTTCAGAACAATTAAATTGAGGAAATCGGTCAAAGTTTTAACTCCAAATTACTAACTTAAAAGCTATCATTTGTATAAAATGAATGCATTTCACATGGATGCTGAGATTATCTGACCATTTGAGTTAAGATATTTCTTATAGTAAAGTTGAAATTGACATAGTTTAACATATTTGGCTCAGGTTAGGAAGGACTAGGGTTTCTCAGATTTTCAAAACATCTATACACCATAATCTTTTAGGATCTTTTGGTGATCCATACACACTAACAAAGCAAGGGCAATGGTAAGAGGACAACATATGACAGAGATGTGTACATATATTATTTCAAAATGTATTAAATCCATACAAAATCAATTTTCTACAATTATATTTCTTTAGAAATGATTTACTTTTATAAAACCATTCCAAAGTTACAAGGTAAATTTTTTTTTATTATCATCTTATGTAAGAATTAAGGTCTAGGTATTTCACTAGCTGATATATAATCAATTTGCTACAATTAAATTTTTTTAGAAATGATTTACTTTTATAAAACCATTCCAAAGTTATACGGTAAATTTCTTTATAGTCATCTTATGTAGGAATTAAGGTCTAGGTATTTCACTGGCTGATATATAATCAATTTGCTACAATTAAATTTCTTTAGAAATGATTTACTTTTATAAAACCATTCCAAAGTTATAAGATAAATTTCTTTATTATCATCTTATGTCAGAATTAAGGTCTAGGTATTTCACTAGCTGATATATAATCAATTTGCTACAATTTAATTTCTTAAAAAATGACTTACTTTTATAAAACCATTCCAAAGTTATAAGGTAAATTTCTTTATTATCCTCTTATGTAGGAATTAAGGTCTAGGTATTTCACTAGCTGATATATATTTTTTACAACTTCAAGATAATGGGGATGATGCCTGCCAAGTCTAGCTGAACCTGGCCCTTATAAAGAGCAAGAATGTGTAATTGGCAAAAATAAAAAACTCACCAACACTGGGTTCCTCTGAAGTTTCTGGCAATATCAGACAAAATAAATGAATTCAATCCAAAATAGAGAGCAAAACAACAATGGAACGTCAACTTTTTTGATGAGTGGAGATTCCTTTCTTTTCAGTTTCTTATTTCAAAGATTTGAGTTGGAAAGGGGAGGTTTGTAATTAAAACTAACCTATATAGCTGGCACCCACCTCTAACCCAACCAGACAGGACATATTATTTGACACCAAAAAGAACAATTTTAAATTCAACCACACCAACAATCACTCAATATTTGTCGAATAAGGAAAAGGCTATTTTTAAAAAATGGTTGAAATATGTTGTTTTTGCAAAAATTTATTTTTAAAACCCAAGCAAACATGGAGAAGTGAGAAAATTGATTGTACTAAAGCTATGCTATACTACTAATCATATAATCACTAAATATCCATATTTATATCTATCTCTCTCTATATATATATAAAATAAAGTGTTCTGGCTAAGAGAATGAGAAATACTATGTACTTCAACATCTATTTTACAAATACTCAACAGATATATGCTAAAGCAACCCCAGCTACAGATAAGTAGTACATTTTTCAAGTGCATATCTCTGGTATGTACTAATAATACACATATATATACTCCAATACTCAAGTCCCTGCTGTCAGAAATCAGCACTTCTCTGGTGGCAATTCTTATTCTAGGAAATGCAATCCAAGTTTCAACTGGGTCTCAGATTGCAGTTTCTACCATGAATGTATAGAAAGGACGCAGAAGAAAACAACTAATTCACCAGACATAAGACAAAGTAACAATGCTGACAAATTAAAGCACATCTAGCACCCAAGAAAAAATTACCCTCAAACGCCTTGTCTTCTGCGCAATGCAAAATAGAACAAAAATTCAATACAAATAGCTAAACTTTTAACTTTCAACGCAAGAAAGAGCACCAAATTATGTCAAATGTTGAAAGTCTTCTGCTTTTAATCAAATGCTAATCTAATATCAATAATAATAATGTGGCAAAATCAGGGTTACTTACCACTTTCTCCAGGGGAAGAAATGAGTGATAAGGGAAGAAAAAAGGCCCCTATGGCATCATCTTCTGACACTCTGTCCCTGATGAAAAGAAATCAATTTGTGCAATTAAATACAAATACCAAATCTCTATAAAAAAGCATTAATTAAAAATAATTAGAAAACAGACTATTTTTTGCTTTTACTATTATGTATAGCACTGGCTCATTTAATTTTGTTAAAATTCAACTCATAGGGACACTAGCCTTACAATGAAGATCTTAAATTTGGACATGACTACTTGTCAATTAATATTCAAGGATTAAATATTGAACTGGGCAGCAATAAGTCTATGGAGAATAATATCTCAACATTCTACAAGCTGCAGGGGTACATCAATAAGTACAAAAAAAGCAAATAAACCATTAAACATAGCCAAAAGTGCATGAACTGAATGTGATTAATCCTTACAATAAAGTGTTACATCAAAAGCATTTTTTATGGCATCAGAGGTTGATGTCACTATTCCAGTTTAAATATACTACCAGTTTTATCAAAAATAGTACCAGTTTTAACAAAAGCATTATAATTGTATTAATTCATCATAAATGCTGACATAACCAAACCCTGCATATTCTATATATCATTAATAATATTAAAATAAATTATATCATTTTGTGTGAATCATATTAATTAAGCAAACACGTGAGTCAATGTTAACAGTTGACAAAAAAAAAGTCCAATTTCACAGTAGAGTTTACTATAATTATAAATTGCTCTCTCATTGGGATAACAATGGTTGAACAAATACTGAAATGAATTAACATGTTCAATAAAAAACAACAAAAGAGTTTCGCAATTTTTGGAACAGACAACAATAAAAACAACTAAACCAAGACTGACGATACATATTTCAAATCATAAAACACATATCGAAAATGAAACACAAAACTGGTGTGCAAAATATATAATCTAGTCAGTAATACATGAATAAACAACAATACATTATGTTGGGTATTATTTGGATAAGTTACAATGTAAATCTCATGTTATGTATACTACCTTTTTCTTGCTACACAAAACTGGTGTTACGCTGTGTGTA
The DNA here is from genome assembly GCF_051362555.1 of Lingula anatina. Classification (NCBI taxonomy): domain Eukaryota; kingdom Metazoa; phylum Brachiopoda; class Lingulata; order Lingulida; family Lingulidae; genus Lingula; species Lingula anatina. The sequence continues at coordinate 34,121,474 of NC_141767.1, forward strand.
TAAATTGCAAAATTTAATGAGGAAAATGTCTGCCTGCACACAGTATTTTACATAGTAAATAAAACTGAACTGAATTACACCAAGTCTTTATTATTATCAAGTGGTGTCTACCCTGCATTATTTCACAAATAACTTGCTTTGAATAAAGCCAAAAAATCAACTGCTTTAAATACAGCTGTGCAAACACCTTGATTTCAATAAAGACTTCTGACAATTCAGCACTCAATTTTCTCTACCAGGATAATTCTATTTTGATTCAGTCTAATTACAATTCATCATATGGGTATGTGTAAATATGGAAAACTACGGCCATCAAGGATTTACCAAAACACATTAGTGTCAATGAAACTGAAACCATTAATATACAATCTGTCTTTATGAAGTTAATTGTGTTCATTCTCTACTTACCAATCCATCACCTGTAGTTTAACTCTCTCACACATGGATGGGAACTGTAAATAAAAACATACAACTAAATAGACACCAAGGGGGATAATGAGAACTTGCCCATTTCAAAAACAAATAAAATTATATAAATAACTTAATAAATTAATGGTTAACTGAAATTTTGGCACTAAGAACTGATGTACAGTAGTTTGTTAAGGAAAGTATTTGCTCATAAAGAAGTGAGAAGATTATTCCAGCCGTCCAAAGGTCTGAACATGTTATTCCGTCTTAAACAAAGCAAGACGACAAAGCAGTAATGAGGGTCATGTGATCTGCGAAGTCGCAAACACGAATCGGGGGCTTGACCCAAACACACCTTTTCTAGAAGGATCGAGTCAAAATGTAGACTTGTAACAAGCAGAGATAAGGTATGAATAGGCAGTGAGAATGCAGTAAAACTTAATAATTTTAATTATTAAAATAGGAACTGACTGATTGTGCACATTTCAACCTTTTTGATGATACACGTAGACTCACATAAGACTACGGTACAAAATGGCCATGTCACAGCTAACACAATAGGCCTAAGCCACACTATATACTCCACGAATGAAAATGATATGTAATCAAAGTACCTATCGTATAGACAATGGATAACATCGCCAAATGCTTTACTCCAGCCAATACACAATCTGTCTTTATGAAGTCAATTGTGTTCATGTAAATACAGACATACAACTAAATAGATACCAGGGGGATAATGAGAACTTGCTCATTTCAAAAACAAATAAAATTATATAAATAAGTTAATAAATCAATAAATAAAATGTACACAGTCCCAAAAAGAAATAATTTAATATTCCAATATAAAATAAAAATGATTTAAACTGACAATTGTTTATGTGTTCGACTATAACATACTGCACTGTTCATAAACAAGCATGATGATGAACAACCCATGTATTAACTCATTTGATAGCACTTAATATATGTTAGACTGCATCACAGTCAATTACTTTAGTAACAAGGGTCCAAGTATTTTTAAAAACATACCATCAGTCCAAGTCTTAGCTCTTGGTTATACTCTGGATTAGCATTGTTGTACAAGGTCTTGGAGGATACCTAAAATATAGAATATATATTTAAATTCCATTTCTGAATCAAATAATTTACATCACTTCCCAACAGAGTTAATATTTCTACCGTATCACAGTGTTTGAAATGATTGGACATTTTTATATAATTTGAAATGCTTTTAAACACATGATTTCTGAAAATAATTTCAGTGATAAAAATCTTGCCTCTTTTCCAGCAAAAGAAAAGATGACATAAGGGTCAACAAGTTCTTTTTGTTCTTCTCCAATTCTGAGTAATTTCTTCACTCCTTGCATCAGATCTGAATCCACTGTAAGAAAAGAAAAAATTAAAATAAAATTATTATAATAATGCTTACTTTATAAGCCGTTTGCAAACAACTAAAAAAATATAAAGCTCTAACTGCAACTTATTTGTTCAAAATTATATGGGGTGTTTGGACAGTCTCTGACAGCCAAAAAATAATCAGGGAGTACAAATAGAAAAGCTTCCATGATAGAAAGGCCTACTCACTCCTGGGTATATCTTCTCCTCTGTACAGTCTCAATGTGAAGGTTCCTGGCCGCAGCTTCACTCCTGCAGGTCGCAACAAGTTTCTAAAATAAATAATAATAATAACATGAAAATTAAAGCGCAATTTGCCAACTGGTACAATATGTGCCAAGACTTCCAAATGATTATGACATGGACATGAAACATTCAAATATATCTGAAAGTGGAATCCTTGTCTGAAAAAAGGCAGGGGTAAAAAAAAAGCAGAAAATTGCAATCATATCAGACAATTACATACAACAAGAAACAGGATAAGATAACATGGTTACTTACGCTTCAATGTCTTCCTCTTCATCCTTTCCAGAGGTCTTGAAATCCTTGAATAAAAATATCAAATAAATAAACATTTCATTCTTCATTTTCCACGCAGCTTGGCCATCTTTAATTTTACAAAATAAAGATTTTAAAGCTTGAAAGTCTAGAAACTATTCATTTGGTATCCAAACAATGAGTGAAGATCACTTTTAATCAATATGATTCATGCATGTACACACGCACACACACACACACACACACACTCAACAGGCATGCATGTGCACGCATGCAGACACAACTTGTCAACTTACAGGAGCAGAGTCCCCTGGGCCTAGGACCACGATGGACATCTTGAGGTAACCTTTAGATCCTCCCATAGGATCCTCTGGGTCTGTCAACAATAGCCATTTGTTCAACATGGCATGTTTTGGAGACTCGTACACCATACCAATATCAAACTACAATACAGAATAAGTGATGATAATGAAGTTAGTTGTTTGTTAAGAGACTATCATCATTACACAAGAGGGTATGAAGTGAAAAACTCACTTTGCCACAAAATATAAGGCTTGAGGATTTTGAGAAATTTATTTATTTTTAACAAATCTTACATTAATTTCATAGTAAAACTTAAATGGTCAAAGCCATTGATATCTGTGCTATTAGTAAAACATCAAAGCAACAATTTTATTAATTAATTCAGTGATGATGCAATGATTATGACACCTTTATTTTTGTGCAACCTACCTTGAAAGACCCAAGCAAGGCATCTGATCTCAGCTTTCTTGAATTAAATACCTGAAAGAAAAAATCAATATAACTTAACATCAACTCAAAAATTTTCAATCATGCCCTTGAAAGTACAACTCATAACTCCCCTTATTGTCTTAAGCTTTTATATGTATTCTTGGTGGAAAAATAAAACTTTTAAAAGAATTCACCTTGAATTCAACCAGCTCATCAAACAGCTCTGCAGGTGAGGCATGAAAGTTGCAAAAGAAGACCTCATTCCAGTAGGGGGAGTTAGTGGACTTCTTCACATGGGTCTGTTTTAGCTGGTTGTAGACACTGACTTGTGCCACGGGGTGAATGTTAGAGCCTTGTAACTGTCTGGCCTCTGTCACTCTGATCCTCACCTAAGGTGACATAAAAAAGGAAAGAAGAATTTCATACCTCACTGATCATCATAAAATCTTAGTTACACCATAGTTGTGGATTCTTATCAATCATTCAGATTACCATTTTGATTACCTGGTTTAAGTATAACTATAAGATCTCTGAGTTTGGGAAAATATATATAAAATATATATTGTGTTTGTCACTGATATCTTTATTGAATTTTGTACTTCTCAGGATGGAGATTTAAAAGAGATGTATGGCATTGCTAATCAAACCTGAGAAATTGACACTTAAATTTTAGTGTGACTTTGGAAATGGAAACTGTTTTGAATAGTACATGTAACTAAAAAAGTATCTGAGATGGACTTTAAGAGATTACCATGAAAAGACTGTGGTTGCTGTAGGTTTGAAAGAAGCAAAAAGTTTGAAGAAAAAACTTGTGCTAACTCAGAAAACATTTCCAATTATCTTTACCAGTCAGATGTAAAGTTGTAGGTTTATGATATTATTTATTTGCATCTTCAGTTCTAATTTTATGCTCTTAATATCTGAATGGTTTTTAGTAAGTGGCACTAAGATGCATGTGTAGTGTGGTTTGTTTTAAAGAAATAAATTAGCATTACTTCTATTAATGTAAGTATAATGAGCACAATGAGTCAGACAGGATCTATTCTGAAATGAAAACTGGTAACATCGTATCAATATATGAAACAGAAATCAAGAGTTGAATTCACAGGTTGTGATTCAACAATGTGGTCCTGATAACAGGAAGGGTGGGAGTCACTGCTGATGATAACTGATGAGATAGGACCTCCCAGGTATACCAAACAGTGAAACATTTCAATACAGTAACTATAATCTTCCAAAGCCCCATTCCAATTCATTCAGTGAAAATATCAATGTGGTTTATTAAAAACTGCACTTTAAGTTATTAGAAATAAAATTGATCAACAATTTTTTCTCTGGATTATATCACTGAGAGAGGTAGTTGTCACAGGTGCTTCACACAGTTACCAGTGGTTGTCAGACCACAGAAGTGGTTGAAAGCCAACATTAACTTTCACTGAACTTATACTGTATTTGTTGGAATGGCAGAAGAAAAACTGTCAGTGTTACGATCGAGAGAAAGTAAAAGTCACAATATTTCAAACGACCTGGATAGATAAACTTACATTAGATCTTATATTATTCACCTCATTATCTGTCCATCTGTATAAGATCATAAACTCTTATTATAATCTTTAAATTATTCAAGACCAGTTACCTGGAAATCTTGAGGTTTGTTGGATAACTTCCCTCTATACCTCTTCCTTTTTCTTTTCCTTTTCTTCCCCCCACCAGGTGCACCAGGTACCCCGCCACCACCATCAGCAGCATCACCACCATCAGCAGCATCACCTTCATCTCCTTCCATATCCTCATCCTCTTCTCCATCCTCAACTATACCTCCACCAACTTCATCTGAAAATGTAAGTTTTATACATTTTACAGTTAAATAAGGACAATGTTTTTAATAATTTGCAAAGTCAAATATCTACCCAAATACTTTGAATTACATAAAACAAAAACAAAAACTGACAAGAAAAACAAAACAAGATATAATTTTGTTTTTCTTGCCAGTTTTTGTTTTGTGTAAAGCAAAGTATTCGGGTACATGACTTTGCTTTACACAAAACAAAAACTGGCAAGAAAAACAAAATTATATCTTGGGCCCAAGTATGTAAAAGTATAAATTATTTGGAGCCTGGTAGAGAGCCAATAAAGTAAAAAAAAAAAAAAAAAATACATAAATAAAACTGCAGTATCACCTTAGTCACAATTCACAGACATTACACACTGGTTACATATTTTGCTGCATGACAGCAGACAATCAGTTTTTATAGTTATACCTGACTAGCATCAGATTTTTTTTTCTATTTTCAACATGTAACCCAGTTTGCAATTGCCTAATGTAATGATGGACCAAAAATTCAAAACAATAAATGTTATTGTTAACATGGACTATATATCAAAACAAATAATGCTTTATTTGTAGCACATACCTGGAGCAGCATCTGCTGTTGCAGCAGTTTGTTTTTGTATAGGTGGACTGTAGACAATTTTCAGCTTAATGGAGGCCTGAAACAAAATATATGGGATGTCTAGTAGTGGTGGTACTTGATCAACTCTCACTGTGTGCAATACACTATGAATGGTCTGATAATTATTCCAATAAAATTAAGAAAAGTTGTTTAGAGTAGCCTTTAAGTTTCTTTGGCCCTTTTCACCTCAAGCAGGGAATTAAATGGGATGAGAAGTTGACAACTTAATGGCCTAGCTATTATGTAAGAAATGCACCTAAAATAAACAACATACTGAAAAAATCAACATAAAAAATTAATATGACTGTGCCAAGCAACTCTTTTAACTGTATAATTAGAGAATTTCTCTACAAATATTAAACACATGTATGAAGTCAAAGATCTTCCCATGATAACAGTTGTCAGAGTATATCTAGCAGTAAATAAATCACAGGAACCATATAAACTTGACCAGGGGCTAGCAGTCAAGTTTCCACTACACCTTAGAATGCAGACCTAATGCAAACCAGATTCACAGCAGTTTAAATCTAGACAGAAAATAAACAAGTTGTTTTGTCTTTTCTCATGCATGGGTTCCGACTTTAAAAAAATGGGGAAAAAAAGAAAGTGCCACTGCAGTGTCACTGGTCACCATTTAATGAGCAAGAGCATGCAAATACCAGTAGATAAAAAAATTTGCTTAATATTAATGTGCCTAAACTGACCACTTCAGTTATGTGGTCAAATACCTATGGCAACTGTTTTAGAATGACAGATGTATAAAGTGATATGCCAACTTGAGTGTGGGGTTAGACCAACCAAAATATGTGGTCATTGTTTACACATTTAATTTGGCAAAGTTCTAAAATTCATAATGTACTGAATGAATAATGGTGTTCAGAATGAAGACATCTCAGATGTCACAAAAAGCTCCTGGTCTTGACAGTCTAAAGATTCCCTTCTTACACCCATAAAACACAGATACTAGGTATGGTGTTTTATGTTTTTCTATCATTAATAACATGTGTCTAGAATTTTAAAGGTCGGTATATGAGCTCTTTATTACAGACTGAAATAGGAAAGTACAACATAGGAAACTAATTGTAATGGATGTTTTTAATTACTGCAACAAGTAAAGTATTATACAGTTTTAAAAATTGCAATCAGTTTGTTTTCATATAGTAATAAGAACTGCATATTTATCAAAGAAAAAAAAAAAACTCAAGCCCTTTAATCAGCTTGTTAAGTGTTTGAAAATGTCAAAAACCCTGAGGCTGAAGAAATTAAAATGGTTACAGACATTTTGCCACTGTGCCTTAGGAATTGTTGATTTGGTTTAATTGTTTGAGTTGTTTTAAGTTAATACCTATTTAATTTTAACTAATTTTGGCGAAAACATCCAGCATTGATTTACCCAGGAAGAATTGCGTCAAACAATATAGTGTCCGAGACACGAAAATACATTGAAAAAACTTAAACATGTGTGAGATGAACTACTAATAAATATAGGTCTCATATTGCTCATGGCTGGCACATTTGTAAACATTTAGTATTTAGAAAGAAACCAATCAAAATAGTAATGGTGTCTCATGCAGAAATATTAATTTCTACATTTTGTAATTTTGTAATTTTTCTGTTTAAAAGCAAAACTATGCTGTCTATGCAATACAAATTGAATATATATATATAAACCAGAACTTAACACAACTGCAGGATAACTGATAATGAAAGGTTCAAATATATTGTACTGTCAAGTAAGGGTTAATCTTCCCATGCTCTGGAATCCAGAATGTTCTTTTTTTTCTGAAACTATTCTAACTATCTCCAAGGGCATAAAAACACCACATCTGTTCTTGATTGTACTGTACTACAATTTTACATTGCAAGTCATACACACAATAATGCAGCTCTCCACTTTTGATAAGCTTTGTCATTAATTTCCTCTCTTTTTACCAATTGGATACTTATATCCCATAAAAATGGTAATAACATTCCAATATGTCTGCAAAAAAGGGTAGTTTGGGTGTTTTTTTTATTGTTTGTGCTTTCAGGAATAGATATATTTACAGCATCAAGACCACTGTAGAAAATATAACTGACATGTTCAGAATTTCAACAAGGGGTGGAGAAAGGTGTTTAAATACCTAAATTTTCTCAACATGTCTATATGCAAAAAAAAAAAAAAAAAAAAAAATCCTATGAATTTTAAAGCAAACTTAAGAGGCACTTGGCTCCCGTATATCCCAACTGCTACCAAAAATCAGCCTAGATAGAAATAATACCATACTAAAAAGACAACGGTCTTCTCAGCAGAAATTCCAACTAATGTATTTTGTAAATAAGCATGCTATCGATGTTCCAATCGTGAATTATATAGCACAGACAATAGGAAGGACAGGTATGCCATGGATGGACTGATAAACATATTGTCTGCATGCAGAAAATACATTAACACATACATATATCAGAAACTTAGAGACACTAGGTTAAGAAGAGGGTTATTTCATAGGAAAGTTACACTAGCAGCCACTTTATATTATAGTCTGATCACATTATACAATGTACATCATCCCTGTAGGAAGGGTTGGGGGGGGGGGGGGTTAGAAAGAACTGCACTTTCTCTTGAAAAGGGCCTGTTCTAAAACAAAACTTGATCAAGCTTCAACTCCATTTTTCAAGTTGGGTCAACTAAGCGGTTTAAAAAGTTCCACTATTTTTGACATAAAAATCACCATTTAAAATGATTGTATACTGGTTTGAGCAGCATGTTTAATGTATATCAGGATTTTATAGATTGGAATATTATCATCTAGATTAGATTATTATCAAATAGTCAAATGCATATCACTATATTGTAACTGGTTTGACATATCTTGTTTTCAAAGACAAAACCATTCTTGTAAAAACTACACTAAGTACCACAACATTTTGTGTTGTTAAATATATTGCCCGCTGTAAATCATTGATGCCATGAAGTAATCTTTTATTTCAATCAATGTTGGTGGCTAACTTGCAAAATTATTGAAGCATCAATGCAAAACCAGCATACAATAGAACAAATACCTCAAAATAAAGTACATTAAAACTTGTACTTAGGGTACACTATGACAAAAACAATAAGGTGATTAATATGATGGTCCTTATGAACAAAAATTACAATTATATAATATTTAAGGCTTAGTTATGTTACTACATTTGCAGTTAAATTCTAACTCAGATCAAGGTAAAGCATATATATATATATATATATCAAGGGATAAGTAAAACTCTCCATTAACTCATTGTAATGCCTTTTGTATATAGATTTTGTCTACACTGGCATAAAAAAATGCTGAAGATAAAAAAGTCATCTATTTTAGGAAGATGCTATATTTGATTTCAGTGAACAATCTGACCTAAAATATTTTATGTATTTATTTTGCGTGTACTTTTGCAGTTTTGCCATCCATTTGAAAGGTGTACTACTCAGAACTAGAAGGAGTAAGTGGTAAAAATAAAATCTAAACAATTTACAAAAAGTATTAGTCAATGCCATTCAGAACTCAGATTAATAGCTACCAACAAACAAACACCTTATGTTTCTGACATTTGTGCCAAAGCCAATTACAAGGTTCCCCAATTATTTCTACATTTCCTGACATCATATCTTCTCAATTAAATGGACAAATTTTAAATACCAGTACATGTTACTCATTAAGCAGAGAAATACACTTCCAGATTCAAAAGGCCTGCAAGCACAGAACTATAATTTTACCATCACATAACAGATGACAGTGGCACATATATCAATATAGTAATGCCCAGACACATATTTAGATTCCAAACATTTTTCTCCAGTCTGGACAATAGTGGGTTATGCCATAAGTACCATCCAGTCTAAACATGCAGTGTGTTATTAGATGGAGAAAAATAGCATGACTATCATATAGAACTGGGCACTTACTGCCAAGGTTCTCTTGTTAGCATCTTGCAAAGGTAGGTCAAGCTCAACTGCGTGACTGCCTGTCTGAACATCTTTCAAGGGTACTGTTACTGCACCCAGGAGCCTGAAACAAAGTGAACAAGCACATGATAAATCTTACTTCTAAGAGCTAACAGTATTAGAGATATTTTTTTGCTATCTTCCAAATGATCCTTGTTGATCCATTTTCCACTTTTAACTGTCTCCCGACAGAAAAAAATTTAGATAGTCATCAGTGTAAACTTGAAAAATTCTGACCGTCTTCCAGAAGATCCAGAAAACAGCTTCCATCCCCCCCCCCCTGAATAATTACAGCATACACTCCCATGTTGGCTGAGGATTGTACTAGTATAAGATAAAAACTCCTCTTAGGCACAGACATTCAGGTCTTTGGTAAATTTATTGAGTCAACTAATAAGGCATCTTTAAAAAATCTATCTGAAAAGACTTGGAACATGGGAAACACACCTGCACAACCACCTGAGTCAGAGTGTATACCACAGACCTGGTTTATAAGACTGCACCTGGTGCTCCTTTCTTTGTTTAATTTTTTAAATGTTATTTCACACTTACATATATACACATGAATACCAACAAAAACATGCCCACACAAATATGCCCTGTCAAGACTGTGCTATTTACCAGCACTCTAGATTGTAATTGTAATTTTTTACCAATGTGAGCATAATTAATCTCTCTCACACACACACACACACACACACACACACACACACACACACACACACACACACACACACACACACACACACACACACACACACACACACTATAACATACCTGTTTCTTCCAATCTTCTCCCAGTCTTTGACCTGTACCTCCAGCTGGTCTCCTGGTGATAGGGCATTGCCTTGGAGGTCAAACACCAGGCTCTACAATAGAGAATAGAATATGAAGCTCATTTTAATGTAAAATCAAATTCATTTTAAAAGCTTCACTATTAACCCCCCCCCCCCCCCCCCACACACACACACAGAGTGGATTTAATTTTAATATAAAATCAAATTCAAGTTGTATGCAAAGCATCACTGGGCACCCCCCTCTCTTTTTATTTGCCTCTTAATTTTAATCTATTAATAACATGTTAAATAATTTATGCATGTGTATTGAGAAGCATTTACCTGTTGATTAGTTACTTAAACTGTTGGCATTTATTATCTGTCTATGAGAAACCCAACACTAAAAGCTTTTATTTCCAAAAAACGAAAAAAAAAAATGAAATTGGATTTAAAGATTTTAAGATTTTGAACAAGATTAGAATGGAAGGAGGATTGCACTATAACAATTAGCTGAAAAAAGTTCAGTTTCTCAAGTATACGGGTATGTGAGCAGAGAAAATTGACCTAACATGTTACCCGGATATGTTTTATAATATATCAATTTCCTCTTTTTGCCATAAGCTTGATATGTTCATTCATTCATGACTAATAATATGTGTAATGAGCTGTTATTATTTAATATCCGGCATCTGCATGCACAGCTGTCTGGTCACAATTATCGATCAGTTATAATGTAACCATGCCAATATATATGTAAAAAGCATTATAGTTTTATACTTTCAAGGTAAATTCTGTCTCATTCTATTATGTGGTGTTAGTTTAAACAAACATAAATTAACAGATACAAAACTGTCACATGGTCCAAAATGCCCAAAACAAATAAATCAATGTGCCTTCATAACATATAAATATTCATAACATTATTGTTCTCCGAAGTTCATATTTAAGGTCATTTAAGTGCAAGCCAAATATAATTTAACTATCATTTCCATCTGGGACATTTTGAAAAAGGATATGAACTAGCAAATTTTTCATTATCATTCCAAACTGCCAGTATTTGTCATCCTTATTAATGGCCCAACTTTAAAAAAATTATCAAACAGAATAATTAATATATATAATACTCACTTGGTTCCATACAGGGTTATCTTCATCTTTGATTACTTCAGTTTTCTTTTTGATACCTATTAAGGATAAGTAATACAGTATACAAAAAAAAAAAAAAAAAAAAAGAATTTTTAGAGGTTTTGATAGAGGTGGCAGCCACTGGGCATCTAAAACACATTTGAATAAAAAAACATTTCTGGCTGAATAACACAAAAAGAAACATTCAAATCCTTTATGCCATTAAATCACACATGGTACTCTATGCATAGTTTTTAACACTATACAATGTAACTGATATCAGTGAAGATTCATCAAATGAAGAAGTCTTCTCAAAATTGTAATTGTATTTTTTTTTTTGGCTTAATTGAAACTTGCTTAAGTGACAATTAACAGATACTATAAACTTGTCAATACGGGTTTTCCCAGCGAACTGTCCAGTTGTCATTTGGACAACTGGAAGCATCACCGGACAGCCTACTAGTACATTTTCAAAGACAGATGGACAGCTTATGGATTTTTTGGAAATTTGATGGCTTTAGGCATACTTAGATTCCCTGAAATTATGTAGGAAATTACAAGTGGTAATTTTGGATGGCCTGTACCCCCAATCATGGGAAAAGCCCGCTTGTCAATTAGGCCTGAATAAAAAGGCCAAAAACCCTACCATTTGTTTCTCTTATAATTTAAACATATTATATATGCTAGCAAAGGGCAAAGTAAATGGTTGCGTACAGATTAAAAATAACCAAACATACAGGCCTGACACCCACATGCTAAAGATAACACAATCCATGTCACCATGAGGGAATGTCCCTCTGAATGGAGACAACAAAATGTGATCTGATAAGCCAGAAATTTCGGTCACTTCCTATCAGCTTATCACCAGAATACCCTATGTACAATAATAGGTGGAGCATAAAATTACCAGCATAACATCTCATAATAAAATAAAAACACAAAAGAAGACAACTGGCAAACAAGTTTGTGTCAACATGACAGGAAATGTACTAGTTTACAACAAACAATTTTATAATGAGATCATGAGGGAAAAAATGAGTGTTCTTCATATGACCAAATCTATTTTGATTTCACTCTCACTGTCTGCTTACGTTTTCTGAGGTCCAATATCATGTAATATAGGAGACAATTCAATCTTTATACACTTAATTATCATTCAATAAAATCATTGGAAACTGTATTCAGTGTCAATAAGTGTATAATATATGATAACAGCAGGCAAATTATGCTATAAACCCTTTGGATTGAAAACTATGAAGACTTGTTGAAAATTAAATTATTGAACTTTCTAGACTAGTTAGAACTTTCCTCTTCTTTCGCTTCTCTAGTTGTGGTTAACTTAATGCAAAATGTGGCTTTACATAGAAAAGACTTGACAATGTTTAACCAGCTGATACATTATCAGGAAATGACAATCCTCCCAATAGATTAAGCAACAAAACTACTAACACATATACTGACACATTAAATATAAAACACTATAAATGATGTATATAGAACTCTCTAAGATAACATTTTTAAAAATGAGCCATTTTACTGTATTTTCACCCAATCAATGACAGAGTGGTAAAAACATCACAAAAACTTTTATCATTTAAGATCTTCAAAAAGTTTACATTTTAAAAAGAACTATTAGGATACTACTTGTATCCCTGCTGACATACTTAATTTCACACGTAAATCAAAAGTTATCCAGTAAAAAGACTTGACCCTTATCACTATAACAGGATCTTTATAGAGATAAAAAAATACAATTCTGCCTTGGTAAATACTGATAAGACACATGGCTCTGTTCAACAGACTCCTCAGATTGTTTGCTTTACAGAATGTGCAGCAATAATATGGATGTTGAACAAAACATGAGCCAAAGTATTTTTGTTAAATGCCCTTAGAATTAGTAAGCAAAGAGGATGTTAAGATTTTACAGTCAACTCATGCTGACACATAAGGTTGACATTAAAAAAAAAATAAAATAAAATAAAATAAAAAATAAATAAATAAATAAAGTACTTATGCAAAATAAAAAAAATAAATAAATAATTGCACAAAGAATTTAAATACAGCAAAGGAGCCAGATACAGTGCATCATGTATAATGTATAGTGTTTAAGTATAAAAAACTCCTGACCTTAATTTTAGATAATTTTTTTCGAAATTCATGGGAAATATTCCTTATATCCCACCCTTTTTGAGTAAGAATGAATCAAATTAACTTGCGCACTATGAACTGGGTACATGTCAGGTAATATAACTATCATCAATATCTGATATACAGTATATATACTGGTATGGAAAAAGTAGTTGTGGGTGGAATGGGGTCGGACTGGGGGGGGGGCAAATGGGTGTGTGCCCCATCCACATGCAATTAAAACAAAAATATAGGAAATTAATATGTTAACATGCTGAACAAGAGGAATGGTGTCATTTTATCTCATTTAAATTTATCTCACTCCCTCACCCTTCTACCGCCCCACCCCTCGCCAACAAAATTCCTAATCCGTACGTGTGATGTGTCTAACAAACATTTTAATAGTATTTGAAAAAAGAATACCACATTCAACATAAATTTTAAGTTTTAATCTAGGCAAAAAATAAGTGAGGGAAAGCGTCCCCCGTTGACAACATAAACTTTTCATATAACACAACTTCAGGAGACCTGCCCCCGCACCGGCGAGCTTTCCAAAGTACGAGAGTACATTCTTTCCTAACTTTCATTAACTTTGCAACAAGAAAGAACTTACCTTGAAATTCTATATTGACATATGGATCACTCTTTCCAAAAGTCTCTTTTGGCACATTTGATGCACTTATTACGTTAACCTCGAGCGACATTTTGCTGAATGCTTCGCTCAAAAGTTAACACCCATCCCACTCTCACTGCTCACTCTTCTCACACTGTTTATCCAGCTGGCAGCTCTAAACACGCGCAGAAAGACATAATTACGAAGAGCTGTTATTATTACACTTTAATGCCAGGTATTTGTAAAACAAACTGACTTATTATAGTTTATTAGTTAAAAATATTCTTTTTACTTTGGATGAATATCAGAAATCTATATATTCTGTCCTTATGCTGAGTTTTCTTTTTTGGAAGTTTTAACGGTGCCCCATGCGTTTGACATGCTGCTAAGGAGACTCGAAAGGGAACGGGAATAATAAATACTCACGCAGAAAAATAATATAATTTGAAATCAAAAGTTTAGCTGTGACTTCTCTAAGCAAAAATTATATAATAAATTACTAATAAATATTGAATAACAGAGAAAATGGTCGAATTGCAGATTAAATGCTTGCAATTTAATTGCTTAACAGTAACAAACGTCCCTTCGAGACCCTTTCGTGTCGCCGTCCATGTTGGATACGGATTTACGTGGCATTCTGCTGCAGGAGAAGAGACAGTTGTTGGTGGTGTTAGGGACGGGTGCTAAGTTGCTTTTCTTAATCTTAGGATCAAAACACCATAAAGGAACATAAACAGACAGTTTGCGTTTCAGACAAGGGCTTACAACCATTATAGATAAGTCCAAGAAGTCTAACCGGCTAGTTTAGTGCAACGTCGACATACTCAGTACAGTCTTGCAGACGAAAGTTCGATACCACAAGATGATTTCAATAAGACATTTGTATAGTTTCTTTTTGCAACTGTTAATGTTGCAACTTGTTGTTGGACTTTATTTCCACATCGGAGAAACGGAGAAGAAATGTTTTATTGAAGAAATCCCAGATGAAACTATGGTTGTAGGTGAGTTTAAAGTCTAAACGTTGTAATCTTTTCATAATTTTAATTAAAATAGTAAACAGGCTGTTGCATTATGTTTAAAAGTTATGGACAAGACTTTTTGATATCATAAATGAAGTCGTAATTGCATCTGGTGATTTACAGATATTTGAATTTGCTGTAGTATAAATATCCCCCCTCTGTTAAAGCACTTGCCAAATTAACTAGGACCAGCCCAATAGGACCAGCCATATGGCTAGTGTGGAACACAGCTGATGTCCTTCATTAACACTTTTTTTAATTGAAATTATCTTTGAAGTGGAATTTTTGTTTAGTAGAATTTTAATACGTTTGATGTAAGAAAGCATATCACATATGTTTTGCTTGTATATATGTTACATCCATTTTCCCAGGCAATTACAAAGTAGAAATCTTTGATAGAAGTCAAAATGCCTTCCTTCCAACTGGAGGTGGTTTAGGCATGCATGTTGAGGTGAAAGACCCAGATGAAAAGGTTATTCTGTCCAGGGTAAGATTCAGTTGTTTTTTTTTGTTTTTAAATTTTCAAAATATTTTTAAACAATGGGTATTTTAAACTAATTATCATTTTGAAAGTAAGCATGAAGTTTAACTGTACAATTACATAAAGATTTTGGGTAATTTAGGTATAAATAACTTGTAAACCAGCTTTAAATACACATTTCCCCCGTCATTTTAGACATATGCTTCCGATGGCCGCTACACATTCACATCTCACACAGCAGGAGAACACACCATTTGTCTGCATTCTAATTCATCTGCCTGGTTTGGAGGTGGCCAGCTGGTAAGAATTTGAATTGCAAACTTATTAGTAGTAATTGATATGCTTTTGGCAATTTTGCTGACGATTTTGGTATATCAAATATTCTTTAAGAGTGAATGCAGTTGAGTAATCTTTTTCAAAAGCCTCTTGGTGATGTCATAATTAGAAGTTCAGATTGTGGAGTAAGAATTGAGAAAGCAAAGTTGATGGTTAAAAGTTATACTCAAGTAATGATGAAATAAGATCTAGTTTGGAATCTGATGGATATGACGAAGTAAGCTCTAGTTCGTAATCTGATGGATACTCCTTTCAAATTTCAGAGAGTTCACTTAGACATTCAAGTAGGAGAGCATGCTAACGACTACCCTCAGATAGCTACCAAGGACAAACTTACTGAACTTCAGCTCCGTGTAAGACAGTTGCTGGACCAGGTAGAACAGATTACAAAGGAGCAGAATTATCAAAGGGTATGTAGGAGTCAGTTCGGGAGGGCAGAATACTACATTTAATGCTAGATTTTAAGAATTAACTATTGATTGACACTGCTGTTATTGTTTAATGTATTGTTTAATCAGAGTTGGAGGATTTTTTACAAAGACAATTGTGATTGATGATTGGGTATTATCCTCAAGAGTCTTTAGCTCCATTAAATTGGTGCTGCAACACAAATTTCAAAATATTTATCACATTTTATATGTAAGTTGCTGGACCAGGACCATTTTAAACATAACTGTATTTCTTAAATATTTTTTTTTTTCAGTATCGTGAAGAACGCTTCAGACAGACCAGTGAAAGCACAAATCAGAGAGTTCTTTGGTGGTCAATTGCTCAAACCTTGGTATTGCTTGTAACTGGATTTTGGCAAATGAGACATCTAAAAGGATTTTTTGAGGCTAAGAAGTTGGTGTAAATGTGTATATTATAAATTTCCAGGTATTAAAAAAGTTAGACATAGTGTCAGAGGAAAAAATTAAAAACAAGAAAAAAAGGAACAGGAATTGTATTACTATGCACATAAACTGTTCTCATGAATTTCATGTACAAATTGTGAGCCAAGTGAGTACTTCTTTTTTTCCACAAATGTAACTATAACAATTTGGAGAATTAAAATAACAGCCCTTTGTATTATTAGCATAATTTTTTTTTTATTTCAAATAAAGTCCATATATCAAAACATACAAAAAGTGGAATGTTTTTTTTTATGGGAGTGGTTGTGACTTATCAGAGATAATAATTAAAAAAAAAGTTTTTATAAATATTTCATGCTTCCTGTACTATTACAATGATGTAAATATTCTTCAAAATTTGTACATCCAAATACCTAATGTAATCCTGTCTCTCAGCAATAAAACTTTTAATTAATTGTCAGATTGTCTCATGGTGTTTTCTTTGAAAACGCACAAATTTGATTTAAAAGATTCTGGAGTATTCGTATAAAAGCACTTTAAAATATCCTCACATGTACATGTAGTATAACATGTACATAAAGTATATCACAGTTATTTTGCTCTATGTGTAAATAACTCCACAACAAAAAAAAGAAAGGACGGAGAACATTTAACATCATAGTTTACGATGAACAAGGTATCACGAGGTGGCACAATGGTCTAATTGCTATAAATGATAAATGGTAATACTGTACTACAGACTGCTCAACAGAAACAGTTTCAAAAATCCATTATCATGGTAATGGATTCGTGGTAACAACAATGCTATCCCTTCATGCCTTTATAATACATTCCAACTGTGGTAGCTTTGGAAGCCATTAAGTGGAGATAATTGGGGAGTTGTTAAACAGAGGGGTTTGAGGCTCCATTCACATGACAAGTCTATTTTCTAAAAATCTATTTTCTATTCCCGGTATCTTGTGATCACAGTCTGTGCCCTGAATACCCCGCGGCGTAATTACTGGCAGCGCAAGCCAGTTACTTCCAAAGCTGTAATTAATTTTCGGCTGCGCTCGGAGTGATCACAAGATACCACGAATAGAAAATAGATTTTTAGAAAATAGATTTTTCATGTGAACAGAGTCTTAGTCTATGTGTCTGCCTGCCTATCTGGTTTCATCTTCTATGCCTAGTTGAGTTTTAGCTTTCTTTGCTCCTAACCGCAGTTCCTTAGCTAGAGCAGACTTTTGTTTTTCGCTTGCTCCAGCATCTGAAAGATAAGGCATTCATATCAGCAGCTGTCTTTTAGAGCAAGTACTTAGGTTAATAATAAATATTTATTAATATATTAATACATACTTAATAATAAATAACTTATACATCATAAATAAATTTCTGTCCAAACCTCTTGAAATAAACATGTTAGATAAAAGTATGCAAAGATATGAATACAATTAGCTACCAAATAAACATTTTAATTGTGAGTTAGAATTGAAACCACACCAATTAACCATCCAGGCATTTAAATAAATGTTGATATAGTGCTGGGTTTGTGGCATGATGGCTGTCTGAATGTCCAAGCTGATTTATGAGGTCAATTAGGTTTTTATTTCTAAATATTAATTTCAGTTAAGTCAGTTATAATAGCTATTTGTTGTTTATCCTTACCTGACATGGCCATCTCCACGAGATCATTGATCTCATCCCTAGACAAATTACTAGCTGCAGCTATCTGGTGAAGTAACTGCTTTCTCTGCTCCTGTAACAGTAAAATATGTTGTTTGTAAGCAAAGAAAATGTTTTAGCCAAAATACTTATGGGATGTGCCATTCCTTTTATCTGAATGCCACCTTATTTTATGAGTGAAATAAAATTTGTGTATAATGTACAGTTGTTCAGGATAACAACAAATAAGGAAAAATAAGTGAAAATGAAAGATCGGCCCTCTAGAGTAGAGTAGAGTATATCTGATAAAACCTACAACTTCATCACTTGCAGTTTTCTGTATTACTTTTAAATGTTTAATTTGGTTGTACTAAATATTAAAGTCCTTATATAATGAACAGCACAATGTTTAAAGATGATGTATTATGATATTCTGTTGGTACACATTCAATGTCTCCAAATGTGTTGTTTTACCTCTAGTTGATTTTTAAGTTCCTGTTCCAATTCTTCATTAATTTGCTGCTGCTGTTTCTCTAGGTCTTGCTGGAGTTCTTGTTCAAGTTTGGCCTTGGCTTGTTTGTGTTTCTGATCTATCATCATCTGTGTTAATATTGCAGTTGCTTTTCTGCAATAAAAACAAAACAATCATATATCATTTGTTGTTTTCATGGCAAAGGATTTTAAAGGTACAAAACCTGATATATTCAGATTTTTGTTTGAAGTTGAGAACTGATTATATCTTTGGGAGTATTTGTTGGAGAAGATACATCAATGCCAAAAAATCTGTAATAAAAACTGATTTGGACATATTGAGTACATATCCTACTTATTATAAATACATATGACACATCTTACCCTGCTCCTCTCTTTTGAATCTCTGTCAACTCTTTCTGAACCTCTTTGTCTACTTCTTCTTCTACTTCCCTGTAAAAAGAAAAGAACAGATAAATGCATATTACTCACCACCATTGCTGTCATAAAAAGCACTCAATTTATTGAAAAAAAGTTATCTGCAGGTTTTAAACATGAGATTTATGATATAAAAACTGGTACTAGATGACAGATTCAATTTGCTATCTGTGATCAGAGACTTTCCATAGCTTGTCATTCATTTTCATACATTTGCTGCCTTGGTTCATTAAGAGTGTGGTAGTTTGCCAAACAGAAAATCTAGTTAATCTAGTTGCCGTGTGGCAACATAAACAAATAGTGATGCACAATAAAAAGCACATAAAACCTTTTTTTTTTTGACTTTATTTTTTTCATAAAATTTCACTATTATGTACATATTGCCATTTTTTGTGCTACATTCACTTACAATAAACATGCTACTTTTCTTTGTCAAAAGTACTGCTGTTTGATTGTATAAAGTAATTGTATTTGTCTGATTTTGCAGTAGCACTTACGTCTCTCTCTTCAGTCTTTTGGCCTCCAGTCTTTCTCGAAGCTTCTGCTCCATTCTTTTCTTATCAGCAGACACTTGCTCTTGCAGCTGTTGGACATTCTTATAGTGAGACTGGAGAATGGTATCCACCCCATCTGAAGCTTTTCCTCCTGTGGCAATTTTCTTGGCAAGTTGTTCCTGATAACATAAAAAAAATGACATCATGTCAAAATTTACCTCATGTAAACATTCAAGTTTAATGTTCCATAAGTACAAACATATGATTAATAAGTGTTAGTTGATTTTGTTCTTTTTTGAAAAATTTATGGAAAGCTTTCTTGGAGGTTCATTTCTATGCCTGTCTGCCAGCATTACAGTTTATTACTTAAATATTTGCATCAAAATGTTTCTTAAGATCTTCTTTTTGAAAGGAAAAACTAAGACATACAATGAACACAGTCTGTGCAAGTAAATTCTTGAACTCATTGTATATCTGGCCTATAGCAACAATGTCTTTAAATGTTCAAGTGAATTTTGGGAAAAGAAATAGAGCCCATTCTTCATTACCTCCAGCTCTTGAATAGTCTGATCCTGCTTTTCAATTATGGCTTTTCTTCTAGCCTGTCCGACCTACAAGTGGAAAATATCATTCAATTACGTAACTGATTTTTGAGCACTGAAAAGGATAGTTATTATATATATAAACTAACCCATTCTTATCGTAAATCAGTGCTGAATTAACTATAACAGGTGATTTTATAATTAGTTCTCTCTTCATCAAGAAACAGTGTGAACAAGCATCATCTGACTGTCAATCAGATTAGATGACCAACTTATGTTTCCAGTCACCATGAACAAATCTATAAGTACCAATTCCAATAAAATACCTGTAGTCTTCCTATA
Source organism: Lingula anatina (assembly GCF_051362555.1). Lineage (NCBI taxonomy): Eukaryota > Metazoa > Brachiopoda > Lingulata > Lingulida > Lingulidae > Lingula > Lingula anatina. The sequence goes on from NC_141767.1 coordinate 34,142,183, forward strand.
GTTTTACTAAGATGATCTGCTTGAAGTTTCAAAGCAGCCTCTAACTCCTGATCTCTCTGTTTCTTTAAATCATCCAATGCTTTTTGTTCTTCTTCTTTAATCCTCTGTTCCTCTGCAGCTATTTGTTTATCCTATAATGAACATAAAATATTTATTTTTACCTCCATTCTGAGTAGTAAGAATTTCATTAGTGAGATCAATGACAAAACACAGTATATAGGTGAACTGATATTTGGCCAAAAAAAACAGTGCTACCTAAATATACGTATACATTAAAAAATACATTTTCTATCCAAATTTATACAATGTTAAGGAGATACAACTGTTATACATACCAACTCATCTTGTATCTTCTGCTTCTCATCTGCACGCATATTTTGTTTTTTCTCCTTCATTTCTGCCAGTTTAGCCTTTCTTTGACTCATTTTCTGCTCCAATCTATGAGAAAAATTCCAAAGTGTATTAGATCATACCTACAATTAAGCCTTGTCAATGGGAATTACAGCAATGTTAATACAGAACTAATTTGCCTTGATGAGAAAATTAAGACCAAACTGATAACAAATTTTCAATTTTAAGTTTCATTTACAGCTATTCGAGGTGAAAGGATGCATCTTATTTTGATTTCTCATATATATATCTTACATTTCAAATAAATGCAGATGAAATTCACTGTGTAAAACTCACTGTTTCTGTTGTCTTAGTCGACTAAGTTGCTGCTGACTACTAAGTGTCTGGACATTCTTTTTGTGTTCTTTCATTATTCTATCCTTTTCCCTGAAAGAAAAATTGTGTGAATTAGATAATCATGCTTTTCTCAAACCCGATATTTTTTTTACCATTTGTTAAAAATCACCTTAAGAATTTGATGTCTTACACATCATTCAGTTGTCACTGAAGTTTCTAAATAATAGTACAAACTTCAGAGAAATTAATCATGAATCTCTCTGAATGAAAAAAAAAATATACCACTCGGGTCAATTTCACATTTTCTTCAGCATACAAATCAAATCTTACTCTTCGCTGAGATCCATCTGTGTTTCCAAAACTTGGTTAATCATCTTTTCTTGGTGCTCTTCCAGAGCCTGCTGCTCTGCTGCTGCTTTCTGCTGGTTTTCCTCTGCTTTCTGAAAAAGTAAAGAAATGACAGAATGAGTCTCATTAAGAACTTCTAATTTGGTATTTGAATCGCAGTGACAGTGGTTTTCAGGTGTTTAGCTATTAATGACATGTTAAATAATTGATTTTTGTCTATATTTTTGAAGACAATAGTGCTGATTGATTATATTGATTGATTGATTTTATGAGATAAATCAAATATGATGAAAAATTATATTTTTCCTTTAGAAAAATAATCTTGCATTGTCTCTTAAGCATTTTGCACCTATGTTTTTTATTGATGTTATTAAGAAACTGAAACTTACCTGCTTTCTCTGTGCCAGCTTTTCTTGGAGTTTTGCATTTGCTTTATTCTTTTCTTCAGCTCTCTCTCCTTTTTATAAAATATGAAAAAATATACCATTTAGTAACAAAATATTAACATGAATATTGCAGTAGTATTTACAATGACAGTTTATGATGTTTTGGTGCTGACTGTATCAACCAGTTGATAAAAATGTACATGGTTAAATGAACCCTTTGCTATTTAAAAATCCAATAAATTCTAAAGTTAACTGAACTTTTACATTGTTTTTAATGATACATATTGCTACCTATTTATGTTGCTGTTCTAGCTGCCATATTATTGTAGATAGCATTATTTCATTGTCAAATTGTTGTATGACATACTGTTGCTGACTGTATCAACCAGTTGATAAAAATGTACATGGTTAAATGAACCCTTTGCTATTTAAAAATCCAATAAATTCTAAAGTTAACTGAACTTTTACATTGTTTTTAATGATACATATTGCTACCTATTTATGTTGCTGTTCTAGCTGCCATATTATTGTAGATAGCATTATTTCATTGTCAAACATTGTATGACATACTATGTAAAAAACTTTTTAGTTTATTTTTAGTTTATTTCTAATGCGAGTGTATCTCATTATAACAACTGAAACTTACTGTTCATGTGTTCCATCTGCTGCTGGTGAAGTCTAAGAACTTTCTTCACATCTGCTTCTGACAATTCTGCTTTTGTTTCTAAACGTTCCATGAAATTTTCTTTTTCCTTTTCCAATTTCTCATTTATTCTTTCCTGTAAGTTCTGAAAAAAAGCACACAAGTATATTCTGCTGTGATAAGTACAAGTAGAACACTGCTGTGTTCTGTGTTCATCATGATATCTTTTTATAATACAAATGAACAGACTATATCTAATCCCAAAATAAACTTTCAGATATCAACTTAGTGTCTGTGCGTGTATGTGCGTATTTTGTGCATATACAACACTTAAATGGCACTAAATATGTATTCACAACCAATAATGGGTTTAATAGTAACCATACCACTTCTTCCGTTTCCATCTCTTCTACCTCCTGTTTGTCCAACTCTTCTGCTAACATTTCTCTATCCATATGCTGCTTCTCAACCATTTCGGCATAGGCCTGAAGTAGAAAATTATATAAATACATATATATTATCTGCTATGGTTGTTAAATGCTATTATCTATTTTTGCATATTTTAATCATTCTAATTTAAAAATAAATTATTCGGTTTTCTAAACAAAGAAGTTTCTACATTTTCTCCTTTTGACACATTTTCTACTATGTTAAAACTGTGTCAACCTGCTAAAATTCTGGTTTTCTTCAAATTTTATTTGCCTCGAAAAATGAAAATTGTTCCTACATTAAAATGTTTTGATGTGCAAATAATATATAGGAAAATACTCACATTTATAAATGGAACTGCCTTATGTGAATTTCCAGCTTTCTTCAAGAACTCTTCTTTTTCCTGTGCCTGCTGTTTGTGTAATTCATTCATTTTCTCTTCTCTCAGTTTTCTTAACCTTTCAGCAAGCTTCTGTTCATTTTGTACAACCTCTGTAACCAGAAAATGTTTGAGTATAAATTTTACTTAATTCAATGTGAATTAAATTTAACTAGAAAAAAGAACCAAAGATTCTCTCTGAATGCTGGCGTGCACATAATTCCTGATTCAGTTGATGATGACCAGTTGGTGCTAATATCAAACTAAGATCATAATCATTGTGTTTTGTTTGGGGAAAAAGAGCTTCTCCCCTACCTTTATTTTTTTCACATCTCAAACTACCAATGAAAAAAATTACTAACACACATCTTCATATCTTTCAAAATAATGTAATGACCAAAATATGTAATACCTGTTTGATATTCTGTTTGAGCTTTCTCTAAATTTTCCAGGTATTCTTTCATAAGCTCATCTTTCTGCCTTTCAATCAATTGACCATTTTCAACCATATTGGTCAAAGTGGCATCAAATGATTCTACTTGAGTTTTAATGTCATCAGTCTTTTCTGCTTTTTTCTCTAAAAGTCTTGCTGCATTTTCTCTTCTCCTTGCCATTCTGTCTTCAAGGTACTGTAAATTTATCAAACATTTTTAAAACAAATGCCAAAAATTACACATAAACTTTATTTTGAGATGTCTTTTAGAAGCCAATGATAATAAATAAATAAATAAATAAGGAGCATATTAAAAACAAAGCAAGACAAAAACAAACAAACAAAAAACATACAGCAATAACCATATAGTCCTGATTCTCTCCGTTCTGTTTTACTGAAATTATTTGCACATTAACTAGTTAACTGAAAATATGACTGCATGGTTGTATCATTTACATATAGTTTTGTATTTAACACCAGAAATGGTAACTCACTAGTGCTTGTCTGGCTTGTTCCTCCTTGAATTTCTCTTCAGCTCTTGTGACATCCTCAGTAAGTTTTGTTAAAATGGCCTCTACCTAAACTCCAAAAGATATTTGTTTAATAAACACTCCTAAAAAACATTCAAAATTAACATCACTAAACATTTTAACAACTATCTCCTAATACAAAATATTCAATAACTTTTAAAATTAAACAGGAAATACAGTGAACTTACATTTTTATTACATGAAGTATGATATACATTTATCTTGTATATTTTGTGCCAGGTGAATCTGGTTAAAATGTACAGATCTGATAAGCAATACAGTGATTAACAAAATTATTATATTTCTGAAACAAATATTTGGTATATTAAATTTTAAAAATGGCTTACATCATCTTCCTTCAGTTCAGGGAGTTTTCTCAATTCTTCTCTCACTTTCTCCTCTTCTTTGTTGATGTATGAAAGCTAAGAGAAATCAATACTATTTAATTAAAACAAATATCTTATATTATATTTGAAGTGCCATTTAACACATCAACTTTACAAAAAAAAAAACAAAAAAACAAAAAAAAAAAAAAAACAAGATACAAATTTATTTGAAAATACTACATAGTGTGTGGCATAAGCTGTACAAAAATATTAACAATTTAAAGAATGTTTAAGTTTTCTGAATAAATGTTTACCATCTTTTGTAGCATCTTGGGGTGAAGAGCATCTATTTGCTGATTCAGTTCTTCTGGTTTGTCTGCCAGTTTGGGATCTGCTCTCAATTTCTGGAATATAATATCATTTAAATTAAAAAATATATGCAATGTTAAAGCTGTATATCTGAATCATTTTCCAGATAATCAGAAGACAATGTTAAATTAACAATCTACGCTGTTGATATTATAAATATTTAAAAACATGATAAAAAACCCTTGGAATTTTCTGTACATTCCACCACAAACTGTCTTGCAAGGCTTACCTTTTCCTCCTCTTTTACTTCCTGCAGACTGATTTCCATTGCCTGCATTAAATCAGTTTGCACCATCAGAATCAAAGTCGGAACAGTTTCTGCAGCCACCCTTCCAGCTGTGACCAGCTGATTCAGAAGAATTTGCAGCAGGTACGCAAAACTCTGAAACGAAAATTAACAACAAAATTAACAGAGAGAAAGAGATTTATTGTAGCCAACAGTTCATCTTACAAATTATAATGTGTAAAATGTGAAAGGATTAATATCAATCAAACAAATAATTTTTCATCAACAAGAAGTCATAAAATTGAGTAACTGGACATTTTTCTTATCAGTTTTCAAGGTCATGCAAGGTTGTAATAATTTATCACAACATTATTATTTTCCATATAAGTAAGATCAGTTTTCATACGCACCACCCCTTTTTGTGAAATTGATAGTGATAAGGCACAATTATCAAATATGGTAAATTTGGTTCATAGGCTAAAATGGACATTTTTCTCTTAACAACTTTTGTCAATTCATCATGTATTTGGTGAGAGACCCATTTTATGGTTTGAGAACAAGTATGCCAACAAGACCCCCATAAAATGATACTTACATTTGCCCTCTGCTGGATCATCTCATTTTCCATACTTAAGATAGCTGCCAGGTCTTGTTCACCAAGTTTCACTTCTGCTGCTTCACTATATATCAATAAATCATGCATTACAAAGCCATCAAATTTACTGAATTTTTTATGTGTTCAGGAAAAAGTTTGATTTTGAAATTCTGTTTAAATTGACATACAGTACAACAAACTACCAGTGAGTATGCCGGAAGACAAACTAAGTCATAAAAGGTTACATATTCTTTTGATATATATATTTAAATTTACTTTTCAGTAATAAAACCTACATGTATGAAGAATAAGAACATTTACAATTGTTAACAACATAAAGTACATTAAACACTTTCACTTAAACTTTCCACAGCGTGAGAACAATTTTTAAAATTTGAAAATGTTTTGAAATCACAACAAATACCTATTGGATTGGACCAAGGCTTCAGTCATTCCTTTATCACTAGCTTGTGCGTAGGGGTCAACAACTTCATACGTAACCACTTCAATAACTTCTTCTTCATCATCTTCTTCTTGTGGAGCTGCTGAGAATGTGTTATCATACTGCAATAACATCTGTCTTTCCTTTGCATCTTGTTGCTGAAAGATATGAATGATGACGGCTGACATGCTGTGTTTATATTTGATGACATGTAATGACATTATTCCTAGCAGGGAGATATTACAGCCAGATCTCAAGTAGTACTTGTCACAATACAAAATAGCTGGTGTGATGTGGTGGGCACCTGTGCAGTAACATGTAATTCTTGAGCTTACATTTTAATCTTATTTATTCATTTTTTTCATTTACTAGTATTAATCTTTGTACTATATAGATTACAATTTTTTTTTTGCATTTTTTTATAAAATTAAGCTGAAAGCACACAAGTGCAGCTGTTTGTTTGCCTTTAAAATTTTTTTAAAAAAATTCAGCATGCATGCTTTAAGTTAACTGCTTTAAGAGTAAAAATGCAAAAGGAAGGGACTTGACTGATCTGTTTTCCCCCAGTATTACATTGGTATCAGTATTTTTCTACCGCACAAAACCCCAGCATGATGAAGAAGTTCACAAAAACAATAAAGCCTACCTTCTTTTTGCTCCAGCTTTTAATACACACTTTGGCACAAGCGCCAGCAATAGCCGCGCCAACTATAAAACCCAACAAGAAAGCTAAGCCTATCCAAAGGTTATCCGCCTCCCAAGTGTCCTGCTCCTGGTCTATCGTGATGGACACACAGGTGCCCGACATTTTAACTTCTGTTTTCAACGACACCTCGGACTAAGTCTCATTATTTGTGGTAATATAAGAATATGTTCCACAGCACTGAATCGAGGTTGGTAAACTAGGTTGCGGATTTAATAATCTGAAATCAAATAATAAGTAACTGAGCAGTTTTGATACCTTAAATTGATTTTTATTTCTATAAGTACATGCTAAATTATAAATCTGGCAGATATTGGGTTGTCACGTAATTTTTTAATAGTTAAAATAATACCAACTTGAAAGACCTGTCAAAACCTTACTCGTTACTGCTGAGCAGTGTATCCGTCGCCATGGTGTGACGTCTCGCGATCACCAAATAACGTGAATGGAACACTGTGGAGAGGCAAGGCATTGGAGAACTTGAAACGGCTACGCACAAGTGCTCGGAAGTATGGTTTCCACAACTGGCGATCAACATAGCCCATTGTTATTATTGTGCAATCTCACACATTTTTGACCTTTTGAGCACTTTTATGGAAGCAAAAGAAACTAATATACATTTATAGATATTACGCAAATATATTGCTTGGCGTACGCAAGGGACTGGTGAAAGTGAAAATTGGTAAGTACGTCTTCTCTGCAAGCAATTACTACATGTAAGTACATGTACCTCATGTGAAGTGAAACTTAAAGTTACATGTGTACACTGTAGCCATCCCTAGCCATCAAATGTCTTGTTTCTATTTTTTTTTATACTGACCTTTACTGAGAGTTATTCAATGCTTGATACAATACAATCGTTAAAATAATAAATTTGTAGACTAGAATTTAGAAATAAATTATTATTGATTTGACATTCAAGCTGACTAAATTAACATTGTAGATGATGGGGATTGCAAAAATCCATCCTATAATATGCATTTATAATTTCAGAAAATTGCTATTAGTGACATGTCGGGGTTGAGGACAAGTTTAATCACTTTCACTCTGGGTGCCTTGGTAGTTGTATCCACAGTCACTAGCATTGCACATGCCCTGCCTTCATCTCAGTCATCAAGCAATGTTTCTACTGACTGTATTAGCCTGTCTCAGGTTCAAATATCAACAGACTATGTGGAGAGGCCTGGACAAGGTCCAGCAGCTTACACTGGTGACAATGTGACAGTCACCTTTAATGTGTCATTCGGTGCCCTGGATGCCAGTGTTTTTGACTTGGAGGTTGTTTCCCTGAAGATACCGCATTTCACTTATTCCAATAACTGTGCTTCTGATATCAATAACATTACAACCTGCAATGTCACGTTTCAAAGCTATGTTAAAGTGCTGAATACAGAAGTACAAGTTGTAGATGGTGTAGACTTTCTCCAGGCTAACTCAACCACCATTACAACTACACCAAAAGCTGTTGATTTTTCATGGGGATCAAACTTTGCCGATTATGGGAATTTCTCCAATACTACTCTACAGTTTACTGTAGTACTGAGAGTAAATGAGTCTGCGACACCAGCAACATCATATAACTTCACTGCTACAGTTAATACAACATGTGATGCCTTGGATTATGGAGTGGTGTCGTCTTCCAAATCTCTGTTCATTGGGAAGGTGGATGTCCTCATCAATGTGTTCTCCAATCCACAGAAAGTGCAAGCTGGGGATACAGCACACTTTTGGATTTACATTAGGCCAGCAGAGTCTGTGCTTGGAAATTTAACTGTCAATCAGGTATGGATTAAGAACTCCAATTTAATAAAATGCATAAATTTATATTTTTGTCAGTTGGTTAAGGAGAATGCATCCAAAGTTGTGTTGCAACAGCTAGTGTCTTGATTTAAATTTTGAATTAACACTGCTTATATGTTCTTTTAAGAAAATCAAGATCAACATTTATACAGCATAATATTTTATCACTATCATGTTAAACTCATCATGGGATGAAAAATTCTCAATGAATTGTTATTAAATTAGCAAATGACAGATATTTAATTACCAGACACTTATTCACTGTGTATTAAACATGTTATCATTTTTTCAGTGGATTTTGATTTAAAGAAAAAGAATAAAATCTTGGTCTTGATACGTTTATCCATTAAATCTTTTGTCTTGATCTAATTGTTAAGTTAACACTGTGTCTCCATATTTATTATGTAATGATCTGTACTTGTTGATAACTAGAGCAGTATTATGTAATCATTATTGATAAGTATACCTGTGCTGCTAGTCTTTGTGAAAACACCAACGGGATACTGGAAAAATATCAATACTTGGACATTAAGATAATACTGGTTCACTCTCTTCTACTCTCTCTGAGTGGTATAAAAACACTAACCTGGCCACATATTACATGTACGTCATGAACAATTATATCTAATAAAATTATTCAATACATTTTTTTATTTTAGATTAAAGTTAACTTGGGTCAACATACCAATTTCGTTGCTGCATCCCTGGCGGCTCCAACAATGACAAATCTCTCCATATCAGAGAATGTCTTAACCACTACTGGATTTTCCATTGGTGTCCTGGGACATGGTCCGAGCCTGGATGCCAATGTTGATGTCAATGTGACTGTCAAAGATACTATTCCTCTTGGTGGTGTTGCTTTTGGTGGCGCTGTTACAGTCTGTGCCACTTTGAGTTTCACAGGAGCTAAAGCTGATGGTATGTGAAAACTGTATGTGTTTTGTTACAACAGATTGCATACCCTCCCAAACCTGATATAGATATGAAAATAGAAAAACTTTTGTAGGCTAGTTTAAAAGTTGTAACTTTGGTGACTGTCCAAATTGTACCTAAAAAGGTAAAAAAAGCTCAACATGGTCTTAAGTGAAAATTAAAAATAAAAAAATCTAGGTTGTGATAGAGTGCATATGTTCTAAATTAAGCTTGGTTGATTTTTATGATGTAATATTATTATCAGTCAGATATCATGTTGAGTTTTAGAGCATTGGTGAGACCTTTCCTCTTCACAATATATAATATATGTCACTTTTCAAAAATCAAAATATCATTGAAAGGTTATAATATTTATCCATTTATATCTAGGGTCCATAATACCATCCTCTGGGCCATCAGTACTGTGTGATACAGTGCCCAGTGCTGACCTGACTCTACAGACTGGCAGTAGCACACTGGGACTGGGAAGTACCACTAATATTGGCCAAGTAGTGGAAGCTACAGCTAGAGTCACAGTGCCAAAAGGAGTTTTGGAAAATGTGAAATTTGAGCTAGGTAATGAATTGACAGTATGGAAGATGAAAACAAAATAAAAAACAAACAAACAAACAAACAAACAAACAAAAAATTTTGCAGACTTCTTTGTCATCATAGTAAAATTATAGATTGATGATTTTGAATAAATTGAAAGATTTTGTTTCAGAAAGTGATACACCTCTGCCTCACCAAACCAGCTTTCTCCAAAGTCACAGCACATTTTGTCTCTTCAGTCATTTATTTGTACACATGTTTAGTGCATTTTATATGATTTACTCATATAAATCATCTGAAAATGTAGAATAAATTGAAATGTTATTCTGTACTATACAGACTAATATTATGCAAGTTAATTAACATGTTATAATATGTCTGTTTTTTCAGCAATAACATCTGACAGCGGCAGTTGCGTCCCTGTCAAGTTTGTCAAAGGCACACTGACACACCCAGCTGGCGTCACAGTATCAGGACCCACAGATATTACCGAGAGTGGTTTCACGGTCACGGGACTGTCTTGCAGCAGAAAGAGGAGAAATGCAGAGCTGTTATCTCGTGTGAAAAGAGCTCCTGTCACTGTCACTGGACAATTTTTTCTTGGAAATATAGCCAACCCTGCATCCAGAGGGAGTAATGCTGTCTTACTGGGCAAAGTAAGTGTTGATTTTATATTCTTTATCCTATTATACTGTCCAGGATAACAGATGATTCTTTACTTAATAATAATAATAATAATAATAATAATAATAATAATAATAATAATAATAATAATAGTGATCATGATGATGATGATGATGACAATAATAATAATAATAATAATAATAATAAGAAGAAGAAGAAGAAGAAGAAGAAGAAGAAGAGAAGAGTGAGATTAGATTTTCCTGGTTTGCTTTTCTTCTTAAACTAAAATTAGATGAATCAAAACATATACTTTGAAAATCCTATATTTCTCCTCTCCAGATCCACTACTGGGTTCCTACCAATGCACCAACAGCCAACTTGGCAGTGACTGGATCAGTGGAGATTAATGGATATTCCATGATGCTTGGCAGCGATTCCACACAGATTACCCAACCAGTACTTCTCATTAATAAGACAGCACAGGTGAAGTATAAATAGTCGAAAAAAAAATTTAAAAGTTAGTGTGCTTTGCATTTGATTAATAAAACAGCACAGGGTAAGGAATAAAATAGTTGGAAAAAATAAATTTAGACACAACAATACATCTTGGTTAATATATATCATTTGTCTGTCTCCAGATGTACAATGCCACTGCCAATCCTGACCATATTCTTATCAACGTCACAGTGATGCATGCGCCTTCCTCTACTGGTCCTGCTTATAATGTCAAACTTGTGGAAGATGCCAGGAAATTGAGAGTGTTCTTTTCCGCCATGACCCCTCCAACCTCTCAGCTGACCTCTATCCAGAATGACCAGATAATGACCTGGACTAAGTCTGTACTGAATGGTAATTAAATAAATGACCTCTTTTGTTAAGTAATATAAAACTTTATGTGCTTATACTCCAGCCATTCACAATATTTATATATCCTTCATCCCAAGGAGAATGAGATTCATGAAAGATATATATATATATGTGTGTGTGTTGATTAGTATTTGACAATTCAAATTTGCTTTTATTTATGCCAAACACAAATTGATTTACAATTTTAATTCAACTGATTACCACAAAACCAAAAAGGTAATACCAATGATTGATTGATTGATGAGATTACTAAACTACAGATGGCCATCAGTTATGCAATAAAAGAATTTGGTTGGGCTGCAAAAATAAAAGTTGGACTGACAGGTGAATGTTATTTTATGATGAGTCCATTATCGTATCTATGTATTTTAAGGAACATCGCTATTATTGTTGTCATTTCTAATTGCAATATCTTTTATAGTTGGAGATGTGATGTTCATGAGTTATGAAGCATATCCTAGCAACAATGGAGATGACTTGGTCAAACTGGGCGACACGTACTTTCCAGCAACTCTGACGTATGATAGCTATGACCCAACAAGTTACACTGGACTAACAGTGAGTTATGATAGTGATATATTAATGCTTGGAGTATTTTTTTATTAACTACTTTTTAAAGTGGACTTTATTTAATTGAGTCTTTCAGTATAGAGAGAAAAGATAGAAAGCTGACAAAAATTTCTTATTCTTTGTGAGGTCTACTTGACAAGAAAATTATAGGGCTGTTAGTACAATTTAAAAAAATGCTAAAAATTATATGTGGGCTGAGGAAAGTCACCAGACCTTTCACATTAAATGTTTTGTCTTAGTATCCCATCTGTTGTGTTCTGTTTTGAGAGGTTTTTAATTACTGCTTTTGAAATGAAATAGCCCAGATATTATGTTTTAAAATAACCGAAAACGGCCTTTTCACACTTACCACGGCCAATTTTAATTAAAATTTTTATTAAAATAAACAAGCTAGTTTTAGCACACTAATGCCTTTCTCACTGTCCACCATATTGCAATTGTGATAAAGAGCTTAATATGCTCCAGGTAGAATTTCCACCCAAACAGTAACTAACTTGTAAAAGCTGGTCAAGTCCCCCATAGCATTATTATATTGTAACTCTCTCAAAATGGAATGCTACAGAATACTATATGAAGTGAGAGAAATTGCTCGATGTGAACATAAAGGTGTAAAGTCTGTGTTCTGAAACTGGATGATCAGCTCTAAGTATCAGTCCTTCTTTTTCAGGTATCCCCACAGAGCAGTACATTGACAACCAATGCTTGTGCCACAAGACTGGTAAATGAAATCAAAAATGTAAGTTTAAAGAATTAATTAATTTTCATTAGTCTCTAAAAAATAACGAAAAATAAAATTGACTTACGCAAATGCATTGGTGTTCATTGGAGTAAGGGATATATAAAAAAGCCTCATGATTTATTTACTTTGTCACTCTTTAGCACACACATCAGAGTAATAGTTATTCAGAAGTAAAAGAAATAATTACTATTTCAGCTGAATCAGAGTCTCTCAATATTCTTGGCTTTTAGATCATTTTTATTGTATTTGTCTGTACTCTTGGGTTGCTCTGTAGTTGATATTACATTTATTAAATATTTTTTTTCTTTTATTTCAGTTGCTGTATCAGCATGGTTTGACAGCCCTGTCATTTTTCCTGGCCTTGCTGCTGGGGGCAGCCATTGTGTTCTTGATAGTTGTGGTGTATGTTAAAGTAGCAAAGAACGGCATTGGGAATGAAGTTGCCCCATCCACAGACAATGTGAGTGAACTTTCAGGGCATTGTAATAAAATGGCCATTACTTGTATTTGAATATTAATTAAAGGTGTGATGAATGCTGGGAGAATATATGACAGGCAGAAGTCAGTACAGTTATAAGACTTGTATGGTTCATTATCAGTTGATATTTTGAGACTTTTCTTTCCATTTTGTAAATGGTAAGAGATGCAGTATTTGACAAATCTTTTTTATTGCCATTTTGTGTATTTTACGTTCTTTTAAGATAAATAATGAAATTCTTTTGATTACAGCTGCGGCATGGCCTGATAACAAATGCAAACCAAGCCATGAAGAAAGGCTATAAGAATATCAAGGATCAAAGGTTGGCATTGGCAATTTTTCAAATAGTCACCATTTATTTTAATAATTCTGCAGTAACATACATTTTTCTGATTAATACATAAGTTTTTAGAGAGTTTTTTTTTTTTTTTACAAATTTTGCTCAGTATTTAGACAGTCAGTCAACAATGTCAGCATTATTATTAATTTCATAATACAAAATCATTCATTCACAGGAATATTTTGATATATGTAAATTGTTTTGTAATTTTTTAATTTCTATTTATTTCAGCACTGTTGATGAAGAAGAAAGTTTGGTTGTTATTCACTGTATGGGAGATCCATTGCAGAAGAACAGAGCTCTAGACAGGTGGGGACTTCTAGAACTGAATCAAATATGATAATATATCTGAAACTGTCGAGCATTAAGACTTCTGTCCCATGCACCTAGATTGAGGCCTATCCATTAAATACTACAGCCAATGGATCAGTGTTTCTTTCCATGGGCAGGTGAACTGCTTTGAGCTCCAATGGGGGCTGCCCTGGCACTGTGCTTAAAATAATAATAATAATGATAATACATTTAAAGCCCTGCACACATACCTGTAGGACCACATTGGAAATAAGTGTGAGAAATTTCATGTGTCATCATCGGATTTTTTTATTTAAAATGTGAATATTTTGAAAGAGAAATATATCTGGAATTGTTTTCTTTTTATTCTTCAGCATTGACATTGCATCTACCATCACAACTGATACAGAAATTGAGAAGCAGCGTTACAATGCTTCACAGCAAGCTTTAACCATGCTTATTGAGAGTTTGAGAAAAAATGGTGACATCAGTCGCCAAAAGGAAGAAGCTGCCCTGAAGGAGTTTATGAGGAAAGTCAAAGAAATGGAAGCTAGCATGGAGAATCAGTACAAAGTTGCCATGGAGGAGGTGTTTAGAATGATTAGTATAAAGAATAAGGTAAATTCCCAAGCTTATCTTCACAGAATTGTGGATTCACTTATTTTGTACTTTATTTGTTAAAATTTGACCAGGCGATTTAATTTTCAGAAGTTTTATTAAAATTGGGAGGGGAGGGGAATAAAATTATTTTTACAGATGGACTGTTCTTGTTGAAAAATATATCATAGTATAATTTTTTGCTTCCAATGATTATACTACTGTGGTGTGCTGTTATATATATTCCAGTCATACGCATGTTTTACGTTTCATTTTAATTATTTCATAGGAACAAATAACAATCATTTTGAAGAAACAAAAAGAAGAAAAGGATAAATTGGAGAGACAGATGAATACTGCCTCCGAAGAGGTAATTATTAAATTCAGTAGAGGAACACACCAGTATTTCACTGTCTTAGTGTTCTAGATTTAATATTAAAACACGACAATGACTGATGAAAATGAATATTTCTTTGTGATCTTTTGGCATTTGGAATGTGATACAAAGTAAAATGCACCACCCAGTTTTGCTTTCATTTTTTCACAATAAATTATTGAACCAAAAAAAAAAGAAAAAGAAAGAGTTCAGGCATTGAAACAGGGCAAGCAGAACAAGAAATATGTTAGATTTTTAAAATTTGTCACTTATGTCACTCCACATCATTTTAAAATAATCATATTTATACAATTTAAGGAGAAAGCAGAAGTGTTTGAAATACTGAGAAAAGAGCATGATATTCAGCAGCAAGATGCAGTCCATTTACTCAAACTTGAACAGGATGAGGAGTCGGAGAAACTAAGGAAGGTATGTAAAAGTTATCAAACCACACAGTTTGAGGCATTCTGTGTTTTCCAAAACTGAACCCAATTTGGACACATATATTTGAAATATTATTTAAACTGTAATGGGATCAGTGAGTAATTGAAAGTCAACACTTATTGCCCAGGAAAAAATTGATATGACAGAGTAGTGAACAAAATGTTCCTCTTACATTTATTTAAAAGAACTTGTTATTTATCGGATAAAAGCAGTGTATCTTATGTTCACTTCAATAGGTTTTTAATAGTGTGTGTTCTTTTTTCAGGAATTTTCTATTAAAAAGAGAGCTGCAGTTAAAGATATACAAAGGCAATGTCTGTCACAGATTGTTGAACAAGGAGAACTGAACCAACAGCAAGCTGACTGGATAATAAATGAGCATCAGAAAAACCAGGAGAAGGTACAAAGTTGCTTCTGTCTATAAAAATGTAGAAATTCTGTTGTCAGAAGCTTGGGACATAAACTGATAATTCCTTATTTATTGATTTAAATTTTGCCTGCTCATTGTCAGTAGTGGTAAAGAATTATTTTATTCATTATATTATTCTATATAATCTATTCAAATCAACATATTAGGGTTTTAATGTTAATTTTAAGGTGGATGCCACCTGTGATAATTAGGTATCCAGACAAATACAAATGTTGACTTTTGATCAAGGCATTAGCTTCACTTAATTTTTTGTCAAATTTCAAGGTTGATAAGATCTATGATGATGAGGTATCCAGACAGAGAGCCGCACTGGAGGAGAAGTTGACCAGACGAAGGATGCTGGCCAGTATGGCGGATGGCGAGGAGGATGAGTATAGCGAGGTGCTGAACACGTTGGCAGAGCAGGAATTGCAAGTGGTGCAAAAGTTGGAAAAGTAAGTTGTGTACTTTTTTTAATTGGGCAACTTCAAATTGGCAACTTCAAAATATCAGCTTGTCTATGTTCCTTTCAGTATAGGCATGCTGATGATAGGGAG
This sequence comes from Lingula anatina, assembly GCF_051362555.1. NCBI lineage: Eukaryota > Metazoa > Brachiopoda > Lingulata > Lingulida > Lingulidae > Lingula > Lingula anatina. The sequence goes on from NC_141767.1 coordinate 34,158,235, forward strand.
ACAAGTTTGGAGTGTCCCATGAATCTCAGGGCGCCTCAAGTGCATGTCTAATAAAATTGAAATGCTATAGCGTGGATGATTGTTATGTCAAATTTTTACGTTTTTATTTTAATTGTGAAATGGTAAAAATGATAAAAACTGTGAAAAAACTAGAGAACAAAAAAATGTTTCACTTGTTAAGTTAAATTTTATTGTAGGTGAATGCAGATTAGCAAATAAAGTTTCATAAATGATTTTCCAGGCATTAATGAACTCTTGGGTTAATTTTAAAATTGCCTCTATAATTTAAACCTTAGCTAGCTTATTTGGCTGGTAGAAATATCTTTGATCTCATTTTTTTCATTCTGACCAAGAACCTTGACATCAAAATTTAATGTTTAACAGATAAGAGTGAATTTCTTGTAAAAAGACTTAAAATGTCTTTGACCAATGAGTCAATTGTTTAAGCAATTATTATACAAAAGGCTATTTGACTTAATGAAAATTTACTTTATCTTTTAGACAAGAAATAATGGATGAAGATGATGCAGAACGATACAGAGAGGAAATTGCAAGGGAGATGCTAGCAGCCAAGAACAGATATGACACTGAACGTGCCAGACAGGAAGCTGAGTTAAAGAAGAGATTGAGAGAAGCTAAGAAACAAAAGTTGGCTGAGAAGGTATAATAATGACTAAGATTTATCAAAGATTTTATCTGTTACGAGAGTTTTTCATATTTTTAAAATTTCATGTTGGTTGTCACTTGATTTATATAGTCTAAATGCTGTTTTTATCACTGCCAAGGTAAAAAACTGAATTTGAGTAATATTTGATGTGCATCAATACTTTTGCTGAGAACATGCAATCATTTCTACCATTACAAAAGGAAAATGATTTATTTTCAGGCAAAATTCCAACAACAAGAATTGGTTGAGTTACAAAAGAAACAAAAAGAAGAACAGGCACAGGACAATGTTGGTAAGGTGTCTGCATATTGAAAGATTGATGGAAGATGCCTCTAATAATCATAAACTTTAGTGCAATAATATAATAACTAGTAAGACACAAAAATATTTTCCATTTTGATAAATGATTTATTCTGTAAAGGAGTAGCTCAAACTAGTTCACTGTTGAAGTGTGTCTGTCCAACCATTTTATCTTCTAATTGAATGTATTTTTCAATTTTTAGATCCTATAGCTCTAATAGAAAAACAAGCAATAATGACTTCAAAACACAGGGCTGAGATGACAGAGCTAGAAAATCAAATTGACCTAGAACAGACAAGAGAACTTCTGACATTACGTGAAAAAGTCACAGACGAGACAAAAGAACAATTAGAAACCAACCGCCAAGCATTTTTGGATAAGTTGAAGAATAACGGCTTCATGGAGGATGACCAAATCAAACAGATACTTAAACAGCACAATTTACAATTGAATAAGCTTGAGCTGGCACAACAGACTGATAGAGAGAAGCAGCAAGAAAACTTACAGGTATGTAATGAACAAAAAATAGGCAATATCATTTAGTACTTTATACACTGTATACCTGTGTAATTTTGTGTCTGTGAGAAATTTAAAGAGAAGAATTCTGTATGTTTATTTGCTTAATGTCTTATTTCATTGTTACAGTATTCAGTGTCTGATTGTGATATTGTGATCATTAACATATATATTTTACTATTCAAATTTATTGCAGAGAAAGTTAAAAGAAAAGAAAAAAGAGTTGCAACAAAGAAGAGAAGCAGAAAAGCTGGAGCAAGAACAAATCAGAGAATATGAAAAGAATCTGACAAAGTAAGTTAATAGGTTAAATTACATTCTCATATTAAAATTATAAGTTTGCTGAAAATAATGACAGCCCATCCTTTGTTTATATTCTTCTTTTTTTGATAATTAAAATCAGTTTTTAAATTAATGGTTAGCACAGAAGGGCAAGAAACTTACTAAAAAGATATTGAAGGATATCAGCATTACAACTGTACTTTCTCTTGATTTGAGAGAGATAACATTTAGATTGTATATGACATTGTGTGATTATTTGACAGAAAACAACAACAAAAATTGTTTTTAAGACATTTGTCACTGCTTTTTCATAAACATATAAGTTAGAGGTTCATTGCTTTTAATTACAGGAAAATGCTTGATAACCAAGTTGCAGTATCTGATGAAGAGAGAGATAGGATTATGAAGGAACATGAGAAACAAATGGTGAAGCTGGAAAATTCACTGACTCTCAATAAACTGCACCAGAAGAGAATGTTGGAGAAAAAGTTGACTGAAAAAAGAGCAAAGCATATGGAAACACTTGAGAAGAAGCAGTTAAAAGAAACAAAGGTAGAGAGTTTAACATTTTAAAATACAGAATCCTACTTTTTAAAAAAAGTTGCATACTCATTTTATTACATTTATCCATTTTATTTCAGTCAATTTTCTAGAATTATTCAAGAATTCTTCACAGATATCTGATAATTAATTTTTGTTTCTTATAGAGAGTGGAAAAGAAACTGAAGACTGCTGATGAGGAGGAAGAGGAACAACACCAAGCAGCCATTGCTCTGATGAGAAAACACGCTGAACAGAAACTGGCTGTTCTTCAGGGAGACAAATTAAAACTGGAAGAAGAAATGGAGCAGGTAAAAATATTTGGCTTCCAAATGAGGTGCTATGAAATTCTTACTAGTCACTGTAAACACATACAAACCATGCTAATACTTTAATGTGAACAATTTAATGAAGAAAATTCTAGTTCTTGGTTACTTTTTCCAGGGAAATCTGATATCTCTTTCTCAGGACCCAATAACATCTGTTATAATTTTTTTTCAATTTGATTGAAGAACTTTGTGTTAAAGCAATAATATTCAATTAAAAGAAGTTTTTAAAATGTTTAAGGGGTCTGTTTATGACTCTTTTAAATTGTGTTGGAGAATATCACATGAAATCCTTAAAACTGCAAGATCCATGGGTTACAACACTTGCATTTCAGTCCTTGTTTGAGTCCCATGTATTTGTTCATTATTGACTCAAACAGGGAGCCTTGGAAAAGAGATGTGTATGACTCACAGAAAGTTGTGTTTGTTCTAGATACGCGAAGATATGATCAAGGAGCGTGCTGCTGCTCTAAAAGCTCAAGAGGACCAGCTGGGAGCCATGGTAGCAGAAATGCAGCTGAAGAAGGCAGAAGAGGTAAATTTATGTGCAACTGAGAACAGAATAAACTGTCTCAGCAAAAATCTGCAAAGGAAAATTAAAAGTATAGATTAAATTTGAAACAGGCCATGTTATGTTTTTTTTCAAAACCTACCCATTTTCTGTAATTTTAGTGATTGCCTGATTTTTTATGATGTGGGACCTTTAAACATGCAGAAAAAAGTTTTTTTTTTCAATCAGACACTTATTTTCAGCTTTTAAACTAAATAGGATGAATGTAGGATGAATTTTCCAATAAGACTGCACAAAATTTTTATACAGAACTTAGTAAGCAATAGAAAATTAATAAATTTGGATTTTCCTTTCAATGTGTATATGAATTTTAAAAGAATCTTTTTTTTTTTTATTTTCAGCTATCTAAAATTGATCAACAACAGAAGGCTATTTTCAACTTAAAATCCAGTTTAATGGAGGAGCTAAACACCCAGGGAGTAATGTCTGACCCTGACACTCAGCGTGTGCTGGAGAAACACCAGGAACAGCAGGAACAATTGAATAAAAAGCTGGAGCAACAAAAAGAAAGGCAACAGAGGGTATGTTTTGAATATGCAATTGTAACAAAGATAACCAGACATTTTCTGCATGTCCAAAGGTCCCACTTCATAAAAAAAATCAGGCAATCACAGGCTGAATTCTGTTATTTACATATGAAGTGTCACTTTAAAGTAAATCTGCATTCTGGTACTGTTTTTTTTTTTTTTTTTTTTTTTTTTTTTTTTTTTTTTTTTTTCTGCTTTTCAGTTTATTTCATAATTTGTTTATATTGATGTATTTGGTTAAAATTGTACTGGAAGTGTGTTTGTTTTATTAATGATCAGTAAATTTTAATGATAGTCAACAAATGTTTTCAGTGTCATTTCTTTATAAATTATTTAGCTAATATTGTTTTAAAAACATATATATATATATATATATATATATATATATATATATATATATATATTCATGTTTAACAATTATTGATTTGATAAATGGATGTTAATGGGTTCCTTTACTAAATAAACAAATTCTTGGGTCTGTTTTTTTTATATATATTATTCATCCTTCCAGCTGCTCCAAGAGAAATTAAGTGAAAAAATGATGCAGAGAGAGAAGACAATGATGATGGAGCATGAGGACCAACTCAAATCTCTCCTCCAAACTACTTCCAACAAAACCGCAGCCAGGTTCAAGGCCGTGTCGCTGAAGATAAAACAGGCAGCCGAGCTAGAGGCTATGAAGTTAGTATTCAGTGTGCACTAGTTGAACTACTAGTTTTTCTCTTTATCTTTCTTGCATATTTTTTTGCCACATTTTAATACATTTATGAACAAAAGAATTACAGATTTATCCACATCTGGTAATTTTTTTTTAAAGTAATTGCCTTTTATCAAAATATTTAGTCACAATTAACTGTTTATTTGTTTCTTGTCTTGAGTTTTTAAAATACCAGCATAATTTGAATAGCTATAAAAAGATGGTAGACTTTTTCTATAAAAATTTGATATGCATAATTTTCATGCTTGTTTTTGAACAAATAATGATCTCTGAAATTTAATATTATAATTCAGAAATGACGCAGTCACAGAAATGAACCAGAAGATTGAGAGCATGAAAAGAGAATTCAATATGAAGCACATGCAGGCCGTTCAACAGAAGGTAGGCATTTAGTTCCTACATTTTCTTCAACTTGATGATATATTTATATTTAAAATTTCATGTTTTTATTTTAATAATTTATTGCTTGGTTATTGTAGTAAATTGCCACAGAGTTGAATGCTTGATATCAAAATTTTGAGTTTTTATAAGTTTTTGTTGTTGGTTCATATGTTTCAGACTTTAAAGAAACAAAATAATTTCCTACATTATTTAAACAACCCCAAAATTATGCACATTTGGATTTTCTTCCAGGAACTTGAATTTATAAGTGGTCTTGTGAAGGTTGGTCAATTCAATGAGAAGGAGGTTGCTGACATGATCAACTGGCTCTTCCCAATGAAGGACACTGAGGAAAAGAATAAGCTTCTCCAGATGGTGTATCAAGGGGATGATGCCAGCAAGAAAAATGAAAGGTACGATAATATACAGGGCACTTAGGATATGAGTGAAAAAATATTTTAGGAAACAAAAATTGCTCCTTCAATGCAGGAGACAAATGTAATGACAACATTTTTATTGAAGTCACACTTGTGTTTTTTTTTAGTTTTCTCAATCTATTGCTTAGCTTATTTTGATAAAATGTGTTAATGAGGAGTTTATTTTCAGTTATTGACCTGACAGATAAACTATTAAAATGAATTCTCAACATAAAGAAGAATCAAAATCACCAATGTTTATTGAAATTTGAAGAAAAAAATAAGTCCTAAAGCATTAATTATATAATTTATTTATTACAAGTATTTATAGAGGGCACGATAATGCTAATTTACTACTACTGCACTCCAGGTAGAAGATGGGCAGTATTAAACTAGATTAAACCATCAATTAAGGTAAACATAACTGTTTGGTTGGCTGGGTCTTTATATGTATTGTGGAGTTCTGGTGCTCTGTGTGGATACGTACTTGAACTGGGCCTCACAATACCTTTTTCTGTGTCTTTAACTACGTCCAGTCTTATAACCCACCCCACTTCTCTATGTCTGTCTGTAGGCCTAAAACTGGACTTGGAGAGCGAGCACGTTTGGCAACACTAGCGCATGTCACACCAGAAGCTTCCAGAAAAACTAAGTCAGCCAAGAAAAGGTAAAATTTTGTTGTTTGGCTTTGCTTGTATTAACTTGCTGATATTCCTATTTCACTTGTGTTGTAGCATCTGATACAAAATTTGTTTGAAATGTTTTAAATAAAGCAGATATGAAATCACTGAATGATTAATTTATGGAGGATGCTTTTCTTTTTGCCATAATACTTTTTGGGTACAGATTTTTGTAGTCTCAATATTAAATTTGTGAATATTTCAAGTTACATGTTTTCATCTCTTCATTTGTAGATTTTGAAATCTCTACTTTTACAGGAAACAGTTATTTAGATTTAAATAGCAGTATAGTTTTTGGTTTTTGACAAAACAGCAGTTCTGTCACTAAATATGTGATAATACACACTCCATGTCTTAAGCCTTTGTGAAATTACCTTTCAAACAGCAGCTAGGAATGCTAGTGTCGTGAGCCATCTTGCTTTCATTGTAACTGGTTTCATTCATTATTTTTACCAGTGCCAAGAAAAGACAACCCAGTGCCAGTGCAAGAAGAAATTCTGGATTAGATGAAGAGGGGGGTTTGCCACCAGTGTCGGCCAAAGGTAGAAGGAAAGGCTCAGCACAAAGACGATAACAAGCAATCTCAATGCTGAAACATTCCATTTGATGTAGATATATAGTGGACTATCACCAAATATTGTTAATACCATTTTATTTATAATTTTTTTGTTATAGCTTGTGGAGAAAGATGTTGAAGTTGGTTTACTTAGTACAGATATGTAAAATATGTCTGTAGAGAGCTTAACACTGTTAGAATGTGTAGAAGTTTTAATTAATTCAATACCAAGTAATATGAATGATCAAAGCTGCATGCATATGTGCAGATTTATCTCATATTTATACACCATTATTAGAGATGATTATTGTATAGTTTTACATTTGTGTAATATATTAGTATTAGAGATGATTATTGTATAGTTTTACATTTGTGTAATATATTAGTATGTATATATATTAAGGTATTTTTATTATAAATATTTTTACAAAGTATTGTGGATTTTTACAGTTGCTATTGTATATATTTTACACTATTACTTTGGTCAAGTTCAAACAAATTTACATCATGTCTGTGCCTACATTTTTTTTTTTTGTTTGGATATAAGATTGTGCATAGTACCCATCCAATAAGTGATTTTAAGATAACATTCCATTTTTATACTGATGTTTAATTTATAGCTAGTTGTACATATTGACCTGCTATGTATTGTGTACACAATAAATGTCAGGTGATGGCTATTTTGTGAAGACATTCCAGGATTTTACAGTCAGTAAAGATTTTTTTTTTAGATCTTGCCATGTATTCAGTATACATGAAAGGAGTGATACATTTTTTTTTTACAAAAAGAATATTTTTTCTTGCAGTGTAATTTTCAATGCTTTTTTTTTATAGATCATAACTACTCAGATAAATTTTATATCTTTCCCTTTAACATTTTGTAATTATACGTGATGTTATACATCTATAATATGTAACAGCGAGTCAGATTAAACTGACGATATTCTGTACATGTAAGTGAGCATGTATACCAATGGGTAATACTACATTTCTGTGATATTTTTTATTTCCTCCATTTCAATTTACTTATGTATTTATGATGAACTGATATTGATGTTCTGGATTTCAGAGTTATTGTGTAAATTCTACTCCAGCATATGCGAGAGATATTTAAACAGTATCTTATAGACTAGTAAATACTCTGAAACGGGGGGCAGATGTAGATTAATTCCTTTTCAAATAATTAACAGCACAATGTCTAATTGTGATACTGATCTCTATAGCATTGAAATAATTTAGCAATACATTGATACTCTGATATTCAGGTTTTTTTATTGGTTTATGTAATGGGTAAAATAAAGTAAAATAAACAGTGGCAGTTGTAGTATTTTTCTTTATTCATTTCTAAAATTCTAAGAGAAAATAAAGTGACTAAAAACATAACATACAATATAAATAACAGACAGAAATATTGTGACAAAATTTGGTAAATAAAAATCAAATAAAGCAGACAGATATCTTTAAAATAATAGGTGTGAGTAAGAATCTGCTTACCACTTGTAGCAATCCTTTCAAATATGCAAAATAAAAATAAAATTACCCTTTGCATCGGATCCTCAGTATCCTCAACCATTTTGTAACTACACTTTTGTACCAACTTTTTCCTTATATTCTTTACATGCCCACTATAAAACTAAAAGTTTATTCACTTCTGAAAATTATTTTCAAACGCAGACCCTGCTCTTCATTTGTTTTGATATAATGGCGAAAAAAGTTCTGAGTCACAATTATAAGTCATAAAAGTCAATAAAAGTTATCAGTGCTTTTCCACTGACCTGGAGTTGGGTCAGGCATCATCCCAAGTTTTCTTCCTGTGCCAGCTTTCTTTGCCTTGTTCTGCCCTGCTCTGTTTCCCCCTCCAGATTTACTCTTATTATAGGAGAACTGATTAAATGAACCCCTGAAGAAAAAACATTGACATTAAATTTCAACCTGGTCATGGTAGTGCAAATAATTGTGGATGATTGACTCTGCAGTACGCACAACATGTTTGCAACTGCTTACTAGGTTTTATGCTCTCTATGAAGCTGCGACAATGTCCAGAGATGAGGCATAAATTCTGAAGCCAGCTAATCTCATTTATTGAGTATATCAGGCTGTAAAGCCAGTCTCTTTCTTTTAGAAATTCAAGAGAGTTAATAATAATAATATAGTCTAAATACCCATCCTTCCCTTATTCCTTTTACTAGTTATTAAATCCATTATTATCTTAGATTTCAACTGTGTATGTTGAACATGTAATGAAAAATATTAAAACTGTGTCAAAAGCTGATGATTCCTTCTGAAGACTGGAGGAAATTGAAACTCTTGTACATTTGTCAGCAGTGCTTACAAAAGCCCTTTTACAATATCTTACCCTGTATTGGTTTTTGTTGACTTATTTGCTGCTTTGAATCTCTTGGACTTGGCATTGAAATTTCGTTTACCCTTTCTTTTAGTGCCTCTTGCCTGAAAAAGGCAAAAAACAGCCTGAATTTGTCAAATGAAAGTTTGTCAATATTTCTTATCTCAAACCTTACAATATTCTTTCTAGATGCAATATAAAATTTCATACCCAGCACATAAAAAAAAATTACTATTTAAACTACACAGGGGTTTTAAACGTTCTGTCTACAAACCTGTCTGCCAGTACTAGAACTTTCAGGTTCCTCCTCAAATTCTGTGATGACCAAGCCTGTAATAAGAAGCAAATCTGAATACAAATCCAGAGGGGGGGGGGGGGGGGGAATAATAAGTAATTCATTTCAAATTTGTATATCAATTATATTTGGCTGGTAAGTTTCACTATGGTTGTCCGAATGCAATTCTAACCTTCTTTTCCATAAATGCTACAGAGATCTATGTTAAAAGATCCTGATCAGGACCATTTATTTCAAGAAACATATCCAGAACACTTTTGTTGATACTGTGCTGAAACAAAACCTTTATTATTATTTATAGATGTCTGCTTACTGTCTCTCTGCTGCCTGTACTTGCTAGTAACAGCCAGGAACTTCTCTCCATTATATTTCTGGTAGATCTGTGCTGGGAATCCTTCCACACTCTGCATCTCTAGGGGAGTGGCTGGGGTCAGCTCGGCCATCTTCTGTAAGGCCATACTGGACACAAAAGAAGTGTAGCTGCCTATATTATGGGACTTGGCTAGAAATCAAAATAGGAGAATAAAATCTCTGTCATCTTTTTAAAAAAAAATTCTTCGTTCTGGATCCACAAAAGATGCCCAGTGATCCAATATAAATTGGATATTGATTTAATTATACCTACAATAAATTTACCTAGGTAAAGAGAATGAAAAAAAAATTTTTTTTAAATTTATCTCAATCCATGTGCTTATGTGCCCAACACAAAACATTCCCTTGTAGGTTTATTATCTGAATCATAAGTGACATAACTAATCTAAATACTGTTTATTTCTCAAAAAACAAATACATTTATTTATAACAATTTTACCTATATCCCTGGCCAAACAAACCAGCTCCTTATAGCACTCAGTGGTCAGTGCAGACTGTTGGTCATCCACCTCAACGTCAGTGTTGACTTTAGTTTTTCCTTGCTGGATTTCTAGTTCAACCTTAGGTATACAATAATCTTGGAGTTATATGTTCTGATATGGTGAAATACAAAAGAATAACACACTAGGAAGTCATTTGTTACAAAAAATTATATCAGTTAACATGCTGATATTATGCATATAAAATGAATTTGGTCAATTATTTCCCAATATTGGCATACAAATCTTAATCATGTTAAAAATCAAATGCAAATAGATATACAAAATACAATGATAACATTAAATCTTAAATTCTGGCATCACTCTGACATATTCTTATTCTTGGTAAACCAAATTCTTCAACATTTGACAATAAATCTCCAGCAGCGTAATGCTTCTTGGAAAACAAATCTGAGATTGCACTGAAAATAATCCTGGACTTACTTGGGCATATGATTACAATAAGAACTTTTTTTAAAAACTTTATTTAAAGAGGGTAAACATGTTAAGCGAAAGCTTATCTTCCACATGGCCCTCTGTTACCAGTTATTCAACAGAACTCTGATGGCACAACGCCGTACCTTGATTTTCCCCATGATGAGCTCACTGGCTCTAGCTCCCAACTTCAGATAGGCCACAGTATGGTCCATGTTGGTGATCATGAGATCCTCTTTCAATATGCCCTCTATCACCAGCTTTCTGAAGAGCCTCTCTGCATCCAGGCGGGAGTACTTGGAGCCGCGGCCATGTAACTTCAACCTGTGGTGACCTTCTTTCTCCACTTTGGCATTCTTTGACCCTAAAAGCAGTGATTGCCGATGTATTAGGTAAAATGTTTATTCAGAGATGTATCTCTTTTTTGCAGACATGAAATGGAAATTGGCATTTAATGCCTTACAAGTAGTGCACAGTAAACTTTTTAATTAACATTTTATTATATAATTAGCATAGACTATAATCTTATATCCAGGAATCTGATAGAATTCAATATTGACCTCTGATCTCATCACCAAATATTATATTAAGGGATGAGTTAACAGATAACTGGTGATTTTTTTTAAACAATCAGACATAATATCAATCATATGACAACAATGTTGGATGACAGTGATGTTGCAACTCTTTATGCCATCTTGGAAGAGATTGACATTTTGTATTTAACTAAGTGCTTTTCGTAATATTTTGCAAAACTTAAAAATAACATTGATTGAGGTACAAACAACATACTGATCTTGTCCACAGTCAATGAGTGTATAATATCATGATAAAGAGACAATATACTTCAGTCAAGTCCTAAGTTTGCTGCCTTTTGAGGTTGTAATAAAAACCAAATTAATTATTTGTAAAAAAAATTATGGGAAATATTTCAGCAAGCCTTAATTTAAATTACAGGAACACTAGATGCCATTCATTTTTTCCACACACCTCTAAATATCTCAATAAAGTGAAGCAGTGTAAAGTTGTTGAATCTTCCACCTTTCCCAGTAACTTCTTTCACACCCTGAACTATAGCCTTGGCATCTTCTGTGACATCTTCCTTCACAAACAGCTCCTGTGGTGACACATCACAGTTGAATTTCAATAATAAAATTTTTATTGGCTGCCACACAATGAAAGTGTTAGTTTAAAACTGTCAAAAGTGTACAGCAACAGTGAAACAAAAACCTATGTTTATGGGTATAATATAATGCTGAAATAATCTAGTTTTAGTAATAAAAACCAAGTAAAACTTCCAAAATATCATTTTTCAATAAAAACCACACGAAGAGCAAACAATATCAAAAATATACCTAAAAAGTGAAAGTAGATATTTCATTTCTGATTCAGAAAATTCGTCACCAAAATTCACAAAATGACACAAATTTTCTTACCCTAGATGCACAGTTGTCACACATAGCCCCTGGCATGGCAGTGCACTGACTTCTGTCAAAGTTCTCCCCAAAGTAATTGAGCTGGAGCGTCCTTCTACACTCTGCTACATTCTCACAGTAGTGGACCATCTTGTATAGGTTATCTAAGTGAACTTTCTTGGTTTCATAGCCTCCCTCACTATTCACTAGAAAAATATAGACAGGTGTTACACAGAAGTCACATCTTTGAGTAACACACACCAATGTACGCATTCACCCACATACACACAAGTGACAGATTTATCTAGTAACTTTTCACAATGAATTAACTATGTTCCACTGAAAATACCAATTGATAAATAAATTTTATACTAATTCTGATCTTTGTTACTATGTACATTTACATTATATTACTTTATCAATTACATGTTGATAGGAGCTTTCAATTTCAACATTGGCATCACTGATACATTCAATAAAATAACAAAGTTTTGAAACTCTTGTTATAAATCTAACTGCCTATTACAGCTTTGATTTTGATACTGCTTGATCTAAAAGTCAATTGATCTAAAGGTCATGCAGACAACTTATAAGTATTATGCTTTATGTTCAGATCTAATAGAGTATGCAGTGAAAATGACCCCAGGTTGCAAATTATTTTCTAGAGAAAAAAATTTCAACTTAGGGACCTACTTTGCTGTGCCACTGGTAAAAAATACACACTCACGATAAATAAATGCACATACTCAACTTTTCACCCTACTTACTCTCAATCATTCTCCTCATTCTGTTGACATCTTGGTAGGAGTAGAACAGGATACACGTGGACAGTTTGCCATCTCTTCCTGCTCTGCCAGACTCCTGGTAGTAACCTTCTACTGACTTAGGTAAAGAGTAGTGGAACACAAACCTCACATCTGGTTTGTCAATACCCATACCAAAGGCAATGGTGGCACAGACAACCTGTGGATGTCAAGAAAATAACTCAGGGCTGGAAATTTGAATTCTGAAGTCTTAAACTTTAAACTAAAAAAAAAGTCTGTTCATTTCTCTTAAACACTGGAAATTTTGTTTACTTTCTATGTACATAACATCCATTAGACATACAGTAATATTATTTTCCTCATTCATTTGTATGCTGACACAAAAGATGAAATTGGTCAATTATTTCGCTACCTTGTCGTACAACTCATAATCATATTAAAAATCTAATGCAAATAGATATATAAAAGACAATGATAACATGAAATCTTGAACTCTGGCATCACACCCTAGAATATTCCCAATTTCTGATAAATAAAATTCTTCAACATTTGGCAATAAATCTCCAGCAAGAACAAAAACCAATAAAAGTGTCATCTGTGGAGCTGAGGTCCCAGTACCTTGTAGCTGTCTGTGATCCAGTTCTCCTGGACTAGTGTTCTCTCTGAGTCTGTCAGACCAGCATGATAGGGTTGAGATGTGATACCTGCCTTCTGGAGCTCACTAGATACTGTCTCACACTCCTTCCTACAGGAGAGAATAACAAATAGAATATGAGTAAGTGGTATATATGTGGTTATCAAGATTTTCAGAAATTTTGTTTAAACAAGAAAATTATGAATACTTAGTATCTTTTCTTCAACCCATTATAATAATCATACTCTCAATCCTGTACATTATATTAAAAAAAAAATCAACATCTTCTCATGGTCAACATCATATTATGAAAAGTATCAGATTAAAAAAAATGTTTATTGAAGTAAAAGCTTAACAAAATAGTATAATGATTTTACAATTTAATAACTCACAGTTACACTGACACAAAGTGAATTTGAAAAAAAAACTTGATAACTATTACTGACCGTGATAAACAATAGATAATGCCAGACTGTTTTGAAAATTTTGTCTTGATTAGGTTGATCATTTCATTCATCAATGACTTCCCCTTCTTAGGCTGTACAGAGTATTTGAGGTTTGTCCTGTTAAAACTTTGGGTGAACCTGAGGAGCAGATTTCAGAAGATAAATATATATATATGTATAAATGGACAATAAACAAACAAATTGACATTTTATCTTCATGTTAGAATACTGTCAATTATATCAATCTTGCATATATCACAAAAACATTCCAGATTCTCTAGATACCATTTAAAAACTACTGAAATATGAACTAAATTTATTCCTGACCAATTCTCATCAGTTTAACTGTAAGATTTTGAATTACCAATGTGAATTCATAAATTGGAAGTAAAATAAGTATTCCTTTTATCTATAACTTTCCTGAAAAAAAGAAAAAAAAGGTAAGGCTCCAACATATCTCATACCACTTGGGTGCCTTCATATTCAGCTGGTAGAGAATATCTTTCCTGACCCTAGGGGTGGCTGTAGCAGTTAATGCCAGCATGGGGACACCAGGGTATTTCTGCCTCAGCAGCTTCAGCTTTTTATAGTCTGGCCTGAAGTCATGACCCCACTGAAGGGAAGAGGATGAATTATAAAGGATATGAAAGATCATTATAAAAATGATACCTGCTGTATCCTCAATATGCACTTTGAACATAGAGGATGAAGCAGAGAGTAAAGACTTAGCCAGGGACCATATGTAAGACCGTTTCAGTTGCAGGCTCTCCAGGATGAAACAAATCCATAAATGCCAGGAACACCGGCTGACCTCCTTTACCGGCTTTATCAGGTTTTTTCTTACATTTACCATTAAAAGATGGTAGATGCACTCGTCACACATACTTTTCTTTCAATTCAACAAGGTATCCTGAAGAGAATCAGACCTCAAAACAATTTAGAAAAATAACTGAAACTGAATATTTTTTATTTTAAAGAAAAATGCATTTTACTGAGACAACATACCTGACTGACACAGTGAGCCTCATCAATGACAAAGCGACTCAGCATTTTCCTCCTGTATAAGTTTTCAAATACAGACAGCAGCTTCTCACTCTGACTTATCTAGAAAATGCATATGAATCATGAAGACTGACATTTGCCATCTAGAAACTCTAACATTCGCCAATTTAACCAAATGCTAAAAATGGCTTAACTTGGCTAAACAAAAAGGGCTTGATTTGACTCATTTTAGTCAAATTAAAACCATTTGGATAACAAATTTACAAAAAAACAGTGATTTGGCTAAGCGAAAAAAATTGCTAGCGCTACCCCAGAAACTGTAAGACATCGACAAGTTATAATACACCTGGACTTAAAGGTTGTCTTTATAGACTTCTTGTTACCTCAAACACCACTTAAAGTAATGTGACTGACCAACATAGATCTATAAAAACTCATTTCTATTACAAGGCATCTATATCAAAATAAAATTGAATCAATAACAAGTTTAAAGACAAAGAAAAAAATTACTTTTTCAGGAGTAACATAGAGGAGTTTCAGGCCGGGGTCTCTGAGGTACAGCTGGTGATAGATGTTCTCAGACTGGGCTAGAGTTACATCACTAGATAGGTGAGCTGCTGGCACCTAAAATCAAAAGACAGCAAAAATCAACAGATGGAAAATGCTGCTAACTATTTACCTGTGAATATATCTCAGAGAAATACTTAAAAATCTTACTGATCAAACTAATAATTTTGATAAAATATTAGACAGAAATATTGATTTTCCTAATATCGTATTTTAAAGAAAATCAAGGCTCTAGAGGTCATGATTCATGTGCATAAATTAAATCTTTTATGCTCTTAAATGTTGGTGACCAATAACACTGTAGATCAAATAAAACGAGATAAAATAATAATTACAATGACATGGGGGCAAAAAAATAACTAAACACTAATTGTTCAGTCTTTTATGTTCAAAAACTCACATCTAACGAGCACAATTTCTGTACTTGGTCCTGTATGAGTGACCTGAGAGGTGAGATGACTACAGTGACACCTGGTGTCAGTAAGGCAGGAAGCTGGTAGCATAAACTCTTTCCTCCACCTAAATATTATTAAAAAGGCAATGCTTTAAAAAAATTCAATGTTCAATATTCTCACAATATTTTACATATTCCCTTTTTTTCAATGCTCAATTTTTAAACATGCTTAACACACAAAAAAAATGGAACTTTTTTGTAAAATAAGACCAAGGTGTGTGATGTCATATTCTGGCGTGATATTATTTTGAGATTCTAATATTCTACTTTACTAAATATTGTTTCAAAGATCAAGTAATCATTATGATCAAAATATGCACTGAAGCAGGGCATTTATACCTGTTGGCATGAGAATGAAACAGTCTTTTCCTAACAAGGTAGCATTGATAGCTTGTAGCTGATTATGCCGGAAATTCCTCAAACCAAATACTTGTGTGAAAACTTTCAGCAGCTCTCTACTGTGGGGAAAATTGTGGCCATCAAATTCTTTGTTAGCTTGCTGGTTGGTTGTGAGTTGATAAGATTGCTGTGTTCCTATAAAAATCATTATTAAGAAATATATTGATAATACTTATGGCATTTTAGATGAAAATAAAGAAAAGTATTTAACCTGTATTAATGACGCCTTCTATCTGATTAAGGTGTAAAAATGAGGCATTCTTTCCTTTTACTGACAACTGAGTAGTGAAGAGTGTATAGAGAAATCCAACAGCTTACATGGAATCTTCATGAAACATACATTCTTTAATATAAGGAAATTATAACATTTCTATATATAAAATCATTTCATTACCTGATATTGCACCACTGTGGCTAGCACATGCAACTGGAGTACTTTTAGAAGCATCCATATGAGATATAGACATATTGCTAGTTGATGGGACATGTGGACTGAAAATAGCACCACCATAATTGACTGAATTGACCAAGTTCTCCCTTTGATGATTTGTCCCCTGTGTTGAGCCAATAGTGAATGAACTGGTGAAATCACCCTTTGCTGAGGAGTTCTGAACAGACTGGAAACTAGTTGTAGCACCAATGCTGGATCTCTTTTCAGTCATTTTCACAAAACTGGAGTCCTCCTCGAAGAAACTCTCTCCACCAGGGGGTGCTGGTGAGGAGTTCTGTTTATTTGCACTGTATTGGTTATTATTGCTGTTATTGTGTGATACTATTGGAGACTGTGTTACAGGAGATCCTGCTGAGTGTAGAGAATGAGTTGTCCCACTTGTACACAGTCTGCTGTGAAAACCTGGGGTAGTAACGGGAGTGGAGCAGGCCGCCTGAACACTAGGAAGGACACTACTTGTTGTACCGCTTCTTTTCTTAAGGAGAATTCTATATGAGAAAAGAAAGAAAGAAAGAAATAATCTGTGAATGTTTCACTTTGAATTGTAGAGGGATCTATCAAATGAATGTTTATAAAATTGTGAAAAACACCATAAGAACAAATCATCTAAAATACAAATATCAACCAAACACATTACAAAGCCACAACTCAATTTCTTATAATTATAAAGAACAATTACATGTTCAACCATTAAAATACATTTCTACTATGACTTTTATAATTTTCTCTCACACACACACACACACACACACACACACACACACACACACACACACACACACACACACACACACACACACACACACACACAATAACAAAAAAAAAAAAAAAAAAATTACCAATACCTTTTTGCTAGCAAACGTTGCAATTTTGGAAAATCCATTCCTGGAAGACTTCGTAGACTACTTTTGGGTAATAAACTTATCATTTGACATATTTCATCCATGACATTCATCAGCTCTGAGCACTGGAATAAAAGGCAAAAAGTAACAATTAAAGCAACAACAAAGGCTTGTGTTAACTTTCGATTGAAAATTAAAAAAAACAGATCCAAAAGGGCATAATTTATGCATGCAGATAATCAGAAAAAAAGCCAAAGAGGTATGCATAAATGGAATTATTAATCATTTAAAAATAATAATAATGTAAACACACCTCATATCCACCATTTTCAGCTTTAGGTTCTTCTGAGATTTTTCTGAAACAAAAAATTGAATACCCTGCTTGAAAGCTGAGAAAAAAATAGTAAAAAATTTTTTTTTAAAAATCCTATAAGACATGCAACTAATGCAAAAAACAATTATTAATCCAACAGAATCAAAATGAAAGATAATACCTATGAAAAGAGGATTCTAAATCATCCCTAGTATTACTGAACATTAACATAAAACATACCTAGTTGGATTTTCAATTCTGGCTGCAAAGTTTTCCGCACTCTTTGTCACATCTGGTTTATCTTGATTTACGTCTTCCCAATCCTGCAACTAATATTAGATAAAATTTTCTATGTGTTAACCATACACTGAAAATGTACTGTCAATTAATAAGAATCAGTCCAAATAACATAAATAAAATATTGATTAAATCTCTAGGCTAATACTACATTTTAAGCAACTACATTTTATTCATCTAGTTTGACTCTGATTAATTATAAAACATTTGACACCATTTCCAATTCATAATTTATTTGACTAAAACAATAAATGTGGCTTCAACCATGTTTTAAATTAAAACCTACATCTGGTTCAAATAAAATATCACATTCATCACTAAAATACTGGTCTGGTATCTGGTCATAGTCATCTAAATACTCTGTTCCATTATGCATCTGAAAATTAAAAGTATGGCAATTATTCATGAAATTTGAAGAACATGAATTAATAATTTTCCCACATAAAAAGTTTTTTGTAAATACTTCATTTTAAAGTTTTGAAAAGTTGTTGAATTTGTGTCAGAAAGTACATTTTTTCTGAACATGATAAATCTTTAAAAAAAAGTAAAATATTAGAAAAAGTGAGATTTGAAAATTAAGTAATCATCATACATAGAAAAAAATTCCTTGAGGACAAGTTAACTTATTTCAAACTGATGCCTTATTATCAAATCTAGCAAATAACAAGAACTGACTCATGGAAGTTTTGGACACCAACATTTGAATTACCTCATTTACAGATGTTCTTTCACTGTTCTGTGTAGTAATTGTTTCAGTATTATGGACAGACACACTAGGTCTTTCATCAGGACTTATCCAAGATCCTGGACTGGCTTCAAAGGCATCTTCGTCCTCATCATCAAGGCATATAGGTCTGGTATGGAAACGAAACTGACTATACAAGTACAGTGCTACATTTAACCCCTTAATATTGCATGCAATTAGATTGTTTTGTTTGTCATCCTCATATACATTTTAAATTTTGAGATCTGCATCCATATATATGAATTAATTGGTCAATGGATATCAACAAATAAAATGAAAATCAAATCAGTGAGCCTACGTTCAATGCAGTTTGTTATCTATCCAAAATCCATCTGGATAGAACTGGTAAACAATCATCACAAAATTAATATAATTTCATTCTTCAGACATTTTGCACAAATAAATTTAAAAGAGTAGATGTTTCATTTCAGTTCATACCCTGGACTTAATGGCATTGGGACCACCGAAGCCACTGGTCTGATTTTTTCTTGACCAACTGAACTTTGGGTTGGCCTCTTAATTGCATCTGGAACTGACGGCTCATTCTCACTTTTTGATTTTGCAAACTGCAAAATGGAAGTCTGTCCTTGTTTGGCAGATGATGCATTCTGAAACAAAAGTTATGTAAAAATAAATTAAATTATGCAAAGATTAAAAATTACAGGTTTTCAGGGAAACAAATCATAATTAATTATTAATTAATTAAGTACTTGTAACTTTTTGAACATTTTAATCAACACTATAGCTATACTAGTAATCATCTATGAAAACCTTTTATTTTTGGTAATGATAAGTTTATAAATTAAAAACACTGGACATTCCAATCAACACTACTGCTATTATAATAATCATTTATGAAAACCTCTTATTTTTAGTAACTGATGAGTATATAATTTTAAAAATCTCAATGATCTGTACAATTATAATTTTGGTTACAAACCTGTTTTCCCAATTTGAAAGGCTTATCTGTTCTGAAAGGATTAGATACTGTGGCATTGCTCAACTTGGATGATGCTGGACCATTAAAGGTGTTATTACCCTGTGTCCATGCTTGGTGTCCTGCTTTGTTTCCAGATTGAATGTCGCGTTTTACAGGGAATGACTGATAGCTATTAGAACCATTAACATAGTCAGAGGAAGTGTCATACAAACTTCCATGCACATTTTTGTTAGTGCCAAGGGTCCCTGGATTTAACTGGGGCTCATTACTTTGTGAACTGAGGTCTGTCAGTACTGGCGGCTTCTTCTTCTTGAAAATAAACTTGGAGCTGGTGAAAAATTCAAAATGGGATTCTATCATATGACATGTTACAAAATTGTTTAAGCTAAAAAGAAAAATATTAATACCTAGAAAAGAGCAAGAATATATTACATAACTTTTCCAATAATGTCAAAATAACCCCAATCTATTTAGTGTAAAAAATATTTTGATAAAATTTTATGAATTGTAAGTGTAAGCAATAAAAGCCTATCATATCCTTGATAAATGAAATAGAAAATAATGGAATTACAAACAGTTTTATTACCTTTTATGAACCGTCTTGTTGGTATTTGTACTTAAGGATGTTGCTGAGACAGTCCCAAATTTCTTCAACTGCTCTGTAAGATTATTTTGTGGGATCTCCATCACCAACCATGCTCCAGATTCCTGAAGAGGGAAACTTTAATTTAAAGGGCATACCTCACTCCAAAATGTTTACAATGCTCCTAAATTATATATGTTATGTACGTAAAAGTCTGCACAACTTTTGGTCTATTATTTATCTATCAGTCGATGTGCACGCTGAGCATCAAACTACTTTTTCCCTGGTGGTGATAAGGCTTAAATGTGTATGGAATGAAGTTGGCGAAAGCTAGCAATACAAATGTCATCTAATGTACATGTAGGACCACACTCAGACGGGTAAGAAAGGGATGAGTTCAATTATTTAAACTTAAGCAAAAACTACGATTATTGAACACGCAATCATCAACGTAAAAACGTGTCCTTAGCTGTATTTACCTTCTCTATTTAATAACAATCCACCCAAAAATCGCAATATCAACTTAATGTCTATTTGATTCATCCGCTTGGCGCCTCTATGCAAATTCGATAGCGTGAGAAAATTCAAAATATTATAAAAACTATAACATAAATTAAAATATTAGCATTTGTTTCTATTTATCTTTTTAAATCCCCCTTTCTGTTTAAATAAGTCTGTATGCGAAACAATCAATTTGATATATTGAAATCTTAAGTAGAAATATTTTAGGAGGAATACACTTGCGGCAGTTTCGTATTATCGTAATAAGATAATATTATCGTTAACTGCAATAGCACCACGAAAAATTGAAATATGTAACAAAAGGTTTTATACATTCAACGGAAAGTTTTAAATAACAAAATATTCTGATAACTAAACACTAAAATTTTTGAAAACACTTGAGTTATAATATATGCTTATTGTCGCAAATTGAGTACCGACTTACGATCTCTTCACGCCATATTTGCTTGAGATCGGGTAGGGGATTTTAAACGTTTTTATAAATCCTCAATCATCGCCTTACAGGAAACACATTTTCAATTTTTGAAAAGACAGACGAAAACAATTAACATTTGCCCCTTTTGTCAAATTAGTCATTGGCTTCTGAATTATCAATGCACAGAGTAAAAAGTTGTAAAACACATACTGCGTCTATAGGATAAGCATACCCATTTTCATTAACGTTTCTACAGCATTTGGTGCCTCATATATCAGTGTAGATGTCATACATGAATGTTGCTACATTTCAAGTAGTAAAACACCCATCAAAAAGATAACGGCGACAGTAATATTTAAGGCTCTTAATACCACAACTTGGCATCAGTTCTAGAGGTTCCTTTGTAAATGTTCGTGCAGTTTTTTTGAGAGGTGTGATAGATCCCTTTTTAACATATGATTGTAATGAATATAGAAGATTGCTTTATTTTTCTTTGTGCATTTTTCTTTTACAGCAAAATGGCAATTCGATATGAAATGGCAGTGGGCCTTAATAAAGGCCACAAAGTCACCAAAAATGTCATGAAACCCAGACCTTCAAGGAGAATTGGGGTAAGTAATGGTGTTGTGTAAACTTATATCTTAGGTATATTCATTTTGATGGATTTTGAAATGCACATCTGAACCCAGACCAAAACCAAAATTGAGTTAAATAGTGAGATGCATAATCATTGCATGAAACCTTACAATACTGTAGCAGTTACAGTAGCACTGACCTACATGTGGCTAGGGGCGTGTGGCTAGTATATCAAGATTCTTCATGTCACTGCATCAAACATACAAACTTGCCGTTATATTTGTACCATGTGATACATTTGCTGAGGTAATCGGCCTCTAGCACCCCAAGCATATTTTGTATTCACTGTTGTGCTTGAATCTAAATGATACGATTAAAATGGATGTGAACATTATTTCTATTGCTAACCTGGCCCCGTTTCTAAATATCAATTTTATTGCAGGTTCTGAACAAGCACATCAAGTTCATCAGAGACATTGTGCGCGAGGTGTCGGGATTTGCTCCATATGAAAGAAGGTGCATGGAATTGTTGAAGGTGTCCAAGGATAAGAGAGCTCTAAAGCTGGCAAAGAAGAGGGTAAGTAGTGATGTTTAAGGGGGAACAGTGCAATGATCTAGTTGCTAAGTTGAATGAGGGGTAATTAGTACTTTTTTCCTACCTTTGTACTTTTTATGTACAGACACAGATGTGTCTGTACATATAGCCATCATCTGCGTCTGTCGTCGCCGTCGTCGCCGTCGTGCACTTTTACCGATAACACGATAAGTGGAAAACCATTTTACCTTTTGACTTGAAACTTGCAGAACTGATGAATATTCATAATACGCAGGTCAAGTTCGAAAATCAGCATGATCGGGTCACTTTTAGGGAATTTATGCAGTTTTTTCACTTTTTTCA
Organism: Lingula anatina; assembly: GCF_051362555.1. Taxonomy (NCBI): domain Eukaryota; kingdom Metazoa; phylum Brachiopoda; class Lingulata; order Lingulida; family Lingulidae; genus Lingula; species Lingula anatina. The sequence continues at coordinate 34,180,904 of NC_141767.1, forward strand.
GCATATATGCAGCACCGATAACACGATAAGTGGAAAACCATTTTACCTTTTGACTTGAAACTTACGGAACTGATGAATATTCATAATACACAGGTCAAGTTCGAAAATCAGCATGATTGGGCTATTTTTAGGGAATTTATGCTGTTTTTTCACTATTTTCAATATAAATGCAACACTGATAACACAATATAAGAAAAACGGATTGGCCAATTGTAATTATACTCACAGGAGTGGTCAATCTTACTAAAACGCAGGTTGAGTTCGAAAATCAGCATAATCGGGCCATTATTTTAGAAGTAATACTGTTTTTTTCACATTTCCTCAGATTCAATTCTTAAGCATGTTAACAGTCTCATTATTTAACTAATAAGATGCCTAAAAGTGTTTGTTTGATATTTCCTGCATCTTTACAACATTGTTAGTTGATTATGTAAAAAACATGGTAAACTTGTTATCATGTATTGTGTAATAAAGTGTCAAAAATGGAAATAAACTCATATCATTGCAGTTTGTCAGATTCAATCATCCACTATGTTTAGAATCTCAGAATGGAGGAAATTGGACATTTAACACTGTTCTATTGATACTTTTCCCATCTCATCAATTTTTTTAGTTGGTCATATAAAAATGGCAGTAAAATGTTTATTTTGTTTTATGTTAAAAAAGTGTTAAAAATGGAAATAAACCCATTTCAGAACAGTGCTGTCTTGTTTACATTTTGGCATTTTCAAGGCGTGACTTTGAAGTTCCATGGGCCTGAAGACCTTTGCTAGTCACATTTTCTGAATATCTGTGATACAAATATTTTATAATTAAAAATTGATGGTCATTAAGCTGTTAAACATTATGTAATATTGCATCAAAATTTGAAGAAACCCCTATTTTGGGCACTGCTTCCATGATGACCATTTAAGGAAAATCATGTCACTTACTGTTCTCAAACTTACAGGAAAGAAACATGGGACTAAAATAAGCTTCAGTAGGCAATGCAGTCTGTTTTTTTTTTTTTTTTTTTTTTTTTGGCAGTTAAACAGTTTTTTGTGAAAATTTAATTTTTCACATATTGGCATTTTCAAGGTGTGACTTTAAAGTTCCATGATCTTGAAGACTTTTGCTTGTCACATTTTCTGAATGTCCATGTTACTAATATTTTATTAATAACATTTGATTGTCATTATGCTGTTAAACATTATTTAATGTTGTATCAAAATTTGAAGAAACCCCTATTTTGGGCACTGCTCTTATGATGACCATTTAAGGGAAATCATGTCACTTACTGTTCTCAAACTTATAGGAAAGAAACATGGCACTAAAATACAGCTTCAATAGGCAACGCAGTCTGTTTGGTAAATTTTTCTGGCAATTTAACAGTTTTTTGTGAAAATTTAATTTTTCACTTATTTGCATCTTTATTTTCTGTTCTTTGTCTGTACATTTGACAGCTTTGCTGCCTTGTTCTAAATGGGTAGTGGCATATTGTTAACTCAAATATTTTAATTTTGTATTATTTTGATGTCCATTTCTGTGATTCAGTAGAAAAGCTTCAATAAAGTCCAATTGTGAAATTTCTTTTAAATATTTTGAAAAGATTTATGCTCAGTATGATTACTGTGTAACTTAGTTTTACATTTTCTATTTTTAGCTGGGCTCTCACAAACGTGCAAAGAGGAAGAGAGAAGAAATGCAAAAGATTATCCAGGCACAGAGAAAGGCTGCTCACAAGTAGACCAACAAATCATGAACTGTCATATTCTGGGTCTTTTCTGTACACTTTTGAATTAAACTGGATTAAAATAACTGGATGTACATACGGAAAAAGTCTTGTTTTTCTATTTTTAAGTATCCGGAATCAAAAAGATTTCTCAAATACATGCAGTCCTACTGAAAAGTAATGGTGTTGACGTAACAAACCACTTTACTTCCAAGATAAGGCGAAGGTTGCTTAAGTAGAGCATTTCTTTTTTTTGTCCAACTATATAACCAAAAGTTCAGCACGTTGTGAACACATATTGTCGTGGTGAAGCAAGCATAAATGCATGCGAAAAAAATATGCAGTGGTTGTAGAAAAATGAGCTCAAGTTATACATTCCAAAATATAATTGTAGATGCTCACATATTGTGCTTATCCCTCTGCACATAACTCACAAAGCACACCCAATTTTCAGACATCTTTAATCCATAAACAGAAAATGTTTTGATTACCAGTCAGTCATTATTATAGAGCCCAACTCCTCCACGCATAAATTAATATCAAAATTAAACTGTCTAGTTGGGCACATCAAAAAAGAAATAGAAATTCTTCACAACTGTGGCAGTTTGTCACTTGCACTCTTCATAATTACCAAATTGTACATAGTCAATTATTAATACAATACACCACAGCATAACATAAGATTAATAAGTACTTGAGAGCAAAAATATAAGACATCAACACTGTTACTGTAGCAGTGATTGTACTTAAGCATAAATCATAGAATGACACAAGAAGCTTTAAAATTTTTAAGTTGCAGAAAAAAACGTATACAACCCACAAACTTTGAAAGACCAGAAAAGTTAGCAAATCTGCTACAAACAACATGAAAATTTTTATACTGGCTAAGGTCTTATCATCATTCATAGAAGTGCTCCAGATGTGCTCTGTTCTGCTGAAGACGAATTCTTTGGGCAAAGTTGTCAATGGCCTTGATGCAATCTTTTTGTATAGGTCCAATTTCCAGAGTGATTGCTGTTCTGGGATGGTGCGGGGGTTTGTGTACACCCATTCCTTCAAACACCCCCACAAATAAAAATCTGGGGGGTTAAGGTGGAGAGAATGAGGAGACCACTTAAGTGACAATAATTTTTGCCACTAGAATTAGTGACATTGTTTGTACCAGTTATTTTGCTAACTTCTCTAGCTTTCATTAAAATATATGGGTTGTATATAATTTTTTTAAAACAAAATAAATGGTGTTCACATTCTTGGGTTACACCCAGTATATATACAATTATCTATAAAATACACAAAATAAAACAGTTATTGCAATTGAATGCTGTTAAGGGGATTGATATTTTTTTCACCACAAATGATGTCAACATAGCTTAAAATCTGTCAGCAGCACATGTGACAATCATGTTAATGAATTTGCTTTAAAAAATTCTAAATGAAAACAAAGTGTTTCATTAGTTATTGACAGACAGTATAAAATAATAGAGCTTTTTCATTAATATGAAAGCAAATAAAATACATAAAAAATGCTTTTAAAACAAAAAACTTTCTAGTCATAAAATATTTCACCAAAGAACCACATATGGTCCAGTTTCCTAAAACAGAAACTAAACTAAGAACAGCATAAAAACTTTCTAACATCTCCCGCACAATAGTTTCCTTTTGCCATTTTCAGCATAGGCATTTGGATAGTTGGGGCAGGTTTCCAGTTTCCACAGAACACGGATTGATATCTGAATTAAACTTTGCATCAAAAGGACCAAATTAAAAAATGTTTTAAAGATGAATTTGTGAAAATAATGCAAACTTTAAAGTGCTGTCTTCCATTGATAGTTCTATGAAATTTGACTGCATCACTGAGATATACACAAAAAAATTGTACAAATCCTTAACTTGTGCTCACATATATAGGTACTAGTATGAATACTTACATAATACACCTCATATATGCAAAAGAAAATTACAATTACATATATGTATTTACTATAACTATTACCATTTGTAATTTTATAAAAAATCTCTTTTATACAACAAACATTACATTAAAATGCAGGGGAGGAAATGCTGTTAACAATGATCTCCTCTATACACGACAATATTTTTCTCTGTTTCATGGATTTTGATTTCATGGAGTAGTCCAGGAGATGGCAATAACAAACTAAGTTGATCCCAAATGTACACTGCCAAATTTTCAGTGGTGCTAAAAAAATAATACAAAATTATAACACATCATTTAATAGGAGTGCATTTTTCAATTAATTAAAATATCAAATTCATACATAAAACATAAACTAGCAAATGTTCTTAAAAGTGCCTAATTGTGAATTTGTAATCTTTAAGGCTTATTCTGGAAATTGGTAAATAAATAGAAAAAGTCCAACCTACCTTACCACATCCTTAAAGAAAGGGACATCTTTATCAAGATTCTTATGGTCTAGATTATTCATAATGGCAAGCTGTAAAAAAAAAAACAAAAAACAACAAAACAATAAAATAATATATGACAGCACATTCTAGATGAATAAGAAAATCTGCTCTTGTTCTGAAAATTATGTCAAGTTACATGGCCATACTCAGCACAGTAGCCTGGGTATTGGTTTGATTCTTACTGTGTCTGTAATCAAAAGTACGTCCAACCCTCATGACATGCCTTCAAGATTAAAAAAAGATGCAGTCACCCGGGACAACCAAGGGAATACTTCAAATAACAGAGAGCACCACTGCGTTCATCTTTTTTTATTTAAACAACTGAGCACAACAATACAACATTCTTTCTTGGTATGAGTGGTATGAATGCTTTAAAGCTCAAGCTGTCAGGTCTGATGCTATAGCTTACCTGCATATACTTTTTTAAATCTGTTAAATTCATAACCATGCCAGTGACAGGGTCTACCTGAAAAAAATTGCTTATATAAAGTTATTCAATGCAATCTTTTTGATATTTTACATTGAATTCCTAAAATCAAATAGCACATTCTAAAAGATTTCTGATAATGATTTCATATCATGCTACTATCAAAACAAAATTGTTCTAAAAAGTTGAACATTTTCCCAATCTTAAATTTGCATGCCCTTGAGGGGTTGCATAAGGTTATACTGCAATGCCGTGTAACTAGCCTGAACCCATTTATTTTATTCACAGAAGGACAATAAAATTGCTTGAGCAACGTATAGTCTATCACTTGGGTGCATGACTAGAATTATAGTGGTAGTCATATTTCATGTGCCTGAATGCCCTGGCAGAATTTTTTTCATTTTCCTTATTCAACCTCAAATCCTATTTACATGTTGCAAGGTAATTGTTTCCACAAATTTGATCAACCCTGAAATTGTGTTCCCACAGTTTTTCTCACATATGTTGTTGATATAAATATACTGAGTAACCTTGTGCTTAATATTGATAACAACAGTCACTGCATGCTTTTTGATAAAGAAAAAATGTTGTATGCATCAGATGGATCATTTAGTATTTTTTTGTGAAATATTACAGGGTAAAATCCATTTGTTTGATATATATATATATATATATATATATATATATCAAACAAATGGAATTTCCCCTGTAAGCCTGTAATATTTTACAAGAAATATATATATATAATGCCATGAGGACATATTTTCAACTTACCGGTCCATACACAGTGACTTCAACTGGAATGAAAAATATGTAAACTTGGACTCTAAATGTACAATTAAGAAGCTTCCACGTTTGTGTGATGTATATGGATAACAAAATGAATTATGAAATGAGACGTATTTTTTGACAAGGAAATAATGAAGAAATTGTAAAATTCAAGTAATTTTTCAAGAAAAATAAACAATCATGGAAAAAGTTAGAACTACTTGGAGTGGAGGTAGCATAAAATGTATTTGATTTTACCTTAATTCTTTACCTTTTTAATTATGACCTTGCCCATTAGGGTTTTTACCTTTGTAATTACCTTTGTAATTATGACCATGCCCATTAGGGTTATTGCATTTGCCAAAGATACTCTGGTTGCTTTCATCACTCAGCTGGTTACTGCAATATCAGTACAGATACATAGACAAATCTCATATATATATATACAAAATTCATACATTTCAAACACATATGTAATTGTTTAACAATTTGCACCTTAAATAAATAAAGCCTGGATTTGTTTTTAGCAATTAAACTTGCATGCAGTTCATATTTTGCATAATCATTTAAAATTCAAACTGGCCCAGGTGAGATTCAAAATATATGGCATTTGGCCAAAGCAGACTGCTACAAAACCTTAACTGTGACATTCATAATATTATATAAAATGTATGCATTTATCTTTCATTTGTTCTATTAATTAAATACATTTTGTACATTTTAAAAATACATGGTATTCAGGAGACATCAAGTTATCTAAATATATTAATATCAAATCATATCAGATTTTTAAAAAATAATTAAGAGCAAAATATTATACCAAGTTAACATTACCTGTGTAATCTGTGACAAGCACTGAATGTTTCACATTTTGTAACATAAACTTTGGGCTGCAATTGTTTTCCAGACACTGAACTTTCAGCTTTTTGTTTATCTAATTGATTCATTCTTGATAATTAACCAATTTTTCCAGTTATCCTTTACTGATGGGCTTCAAAATTAATAAATATAATAATAAAACATTTTATAATCATTGTGTATTATTAATGTCTTTCAAGGCAAGCACTCATTTATTTTAAGCATAACATAATACTGCACAAGATTTTAATAATATTATGATTATCAGGCACAAAGAAATCTACTGGTACATATTACAGGTATTCCAAAACTTAATTAATTAATTAATTAAGGTATGTGTATTTAATACTTTAATTGACACAAGACTACTATAGTATAGTTTATATATATATATATATATATAGTTACAACTGAAATAGTTGACTTTCACATATATTTGTACCTCAATTAAATGCACATAAAATTTCATGCAAAAAATGTCAACATCACACAATGAAATGTAATAGTCATAAAATGAAGTATAACAAGTTATACATTTTTTCTCGTTTTAACAATGGAAAATCAATACTTACTCAAAATTCACCCTGCATGCCTTCTAGTTCGTGAACTAAGAAGAAATTAACTGTAAAAAAAACCTCGGCTCGGCTATTTAATAGCGGCTGGGATGTTTCACTGCATCACTGAACAAGCCCTCATCATTCATTGCGTGATAAACACTAACAGTACACAATGTCCCTTACCGCAGACACAATCTAAACTCGTTTGAATCTATACTGCATCATCAGACACGTCCATAAATTATGCTAATAACCAGCCTTTGAGAACGAAATCCTTGATTAAAAAAGTGAACAAGCATGATGATCAAAATTAGTGAAGCAAAAAAAAATTAATAGCAAGTTTTGCTTTTAGGGGGCTAATCCGTCTGACAGTGACAGTGACAGTGGTGAGTCGAAAGTGAATGTCGAGCACTTTTGCAAATTTCTCTTGATACTGATTTAAATTTGTTTCGTATCGCTCCACAAAAAATAATTTCTCCTCGTGCAACCTAAACATTTAACGTTAACGTATTAGTTGTCTCAACGCAACCGACCCACAAACAAAGGGCATCATTGCAGCACGTCTTGTAAACAGCTCCCTCTATAGAGTTGGTGTGTAGAAATGGCTGGGACGAGGGAAATTATAACGTTACAGTTTGGGCATTACTCAAATTTTGTTGGGACACACGTATGGAATATACAGGTAGATATCAGTCTCTTCCTTCAAATTATTCTTATCTTAACAATACTGACTTGGAATCAATGGAAAGGGTTCAACCTTTGATAAATGGAGAGAGAGAGAGAGAGAGAGAGAGAGAGAGAGAGACAGAGAGAGAAATGATAATAACATTTACGATGTTGATATTATTTTATTGTACCATTAGTTATTATCATATGTAAACCTGGATTTTTTTCTTGCGAAGTGCCCATTTTTCTAGAACAAAAATACATTGCTATACACCCTTGATCATGTTTTGTGGTTTTTAATTTCTCTTGGATTTCTTAATTAACATGTACAGTAAAATGAGTTTCTTGTAAAAACATAAAAGTAATAATAAAGTATATGATGAGAAGCATTTTTTTGACATATTCTTCCATATACTAACTTAAGGTTTACTTTTGTTTATAACTCACAGAAATATCTACACCATAGATATTGATATTGCACTACATGTCACCTGTATGATATAATAAAGTTCATGTATAAAATCAATTTTAATATCCAATAAATACATTATATGCTGCATATATGAAATATGTCATTTCTGCTGTCATACAAATAGTTTGAAATATAATGGAGTCAAGCAGGCCGTTTATACAATTTTTTTGTTGAAAATGCTCAAGGTCCACACTGACAATAATCTTTTTCTTATTCTGAAGTCTCTCCTCAATGCTCTGTGTGGCTTCGATGTTTTTAGATTTTTCATCTTGGTTAGAAAAAGAATTGTCCCTGTCATTCTGTAAACTTTGTACTGCATCCAAGATGACCCTAGCCCCGCGTTCAGACAGTTTTACAGGACTGTGGTCCCACAACAAAAAATGCATCAATGTCTTGAGGAATGAAAATTTCTTGAATCCAATTTTGAGGAAGCAAATTGATGGATTCTTGCGTAGAAGATCTGCAAGCTGAGCTGCATCCTGATCGTCAAAGGAGTGGTTGTTAACCATACAAAGTGTCTGCAAATTTCTACTTTCCAGGGAAGGAGTAATTAGCTGAAGAACCAATTTTCCCCGAAGATCCACATTCTTTATGAAGATTGTTTTGAACCTGCCTAAATCTATCTGTTCATTACTTACTCCAAACATAAGCCTAGTTATTAAGCTGCATCTTCTGTTCTTGAGGAAGTAATCAAGTTTAGAATCCAGGCAGCCTATTCCAGTGATAATGAGTCCCTTTTGGTCATCTGTGACTAGCGGTTGAAACTTCAGCATATTGAAGATAATAATGCATATCAAACAAACCCCAAGTTGTATGGTATAGAGAAATGAAAAATGAAATTCCATGCTGTGGAAAACTGCTATCCATATTTCCAAGATTGCCCAATAGAAGAGTGTTTTTACAGGCTGTATAAGAGATCGGTAAAATAATAGAACGTAGAAATGAAACTGTGATGGGAAGGGAAGGATTGAACATAAGAGTATGGAAGGCCACAAAGTGGCACACCCTGGATTGGTCAAAGGAGTTCCTATTTTGATTGCCAGATGACTACTAATGGTGTAGAGCAATGCCCATGCCATAATAATAGGACTATGGTAGAGTATCTCCAAGACATGTTTAAATGTCAATGTTTTTATGTTTCTTCGGATGTTTTCTTCATAAATCTGTTTCTTTCTCCACATGATAACATCATTTTGCTCATATTTTTTGAGAACTTTGAGTAATTTTTCAATCTCGGCCTTAGTAACGAAAGCGTCAGGAAGCCCTGAAATGTGAAAATAGGTCTCCACCTCAGGTATGCTGTAGTGTGATATCTGTAGCCAGCTGTACTTGTTGTGCAAGTGAACAAACTTCTCAAGGTTGTTCTCCTGAAACCAGACACTTATCATCAGCGATTCCTTAGCCTGGTAGGAGGCATCCACAAGTTTTTCTTTTAAGTCCAAGTCCCAGTTGCTGACACTGGATTGGCTTGGAAGTTTCAACATTGCCAGTGCTTCAAGAGATCTTATTTGAAGGCGGTGAAGCGTTGGTATCAAGATATTCATCTCTTTTGTTTTCATCCATTGTAGAAGATAGGTTTCTTGGTCACTGCTGATTTTCACATGAAAGAAGAACAATGTGAAGACAAGAAAGTTTATCTTCAGCATATGTTTTGAGAATTGTCTACAAGACATATTTGTAATCTTGTTTAGAAATGCCAGTATACAGCTGATACAGTCAGGTCTTGGTTGCTCTTTGTCTGTATCCATGGGTTGAGTAGAAAAGTTTGTACTTTTATATACACTGTAGTTACATTTATGGCTTGATTGGTAGGTTCTCTCAAATGGTGGTACCTTACAGCAATGCTCAAAGCTATTCTGCATATGTTCTGATCACTGTGTCTGCCTGGGTTGTCACTGTTACTTCCGATGTCGCTGTCTGAAACAACTGGTTCCTATAACTACTGTTGCTAAGAACTACATATATTTACGAAAGATTTAAATATTGTTGACGATTTAAATGTTTGATGTACTGGCATTGTATTATCTTCATTCTCATTTATCTATATTATTGTGATTAACGTTATTATGCTGTAAATTGTACCGTACCTATGACAAAAATGTCATGGTAAATAAACTACTACTACTACTACAACTACTGCTACTGCTGTCATCATTGCCACCTGAAACATCAGTTCCTATAAACGCCAGACTGTACTTTTGTTTACTTCAAATTTGCTGAGTGGCTTTAAATGTTGAAAAGGGGGGTTGGTTTAGAAAATTAGCCTGATCAGATAATTTTTGTGAAAGTTAAGGATTCTTTTTGGAGGGGTCATGTATTTTGGCTACGTTCACCGAAAGTGCCAAACTGTATTTTTGATTTTCTTCAAATTTACTGAGTAGCTTTGTATGTTAAAATGTTGTTGTAGAATTTCGATAAATGAGTATATGCAATCATAAAAACTCCATTGCAAAGTTCTGCACATTACTTTTAGCCAGCAGTGATATTCAAATCTCCTGGAGCAATTTGAGCAAAGTGGCAGGAGTTATATTAGTTATTTTATGGGAGTATTTGCCCTCCACATCCTGCTTACTGGTGGGTCGTTCCATGTAAACTCATCCAGCAAGGGTAACCTCTGTCAAGAAACTTATTAATTTTCACATATTTTGTAGATCTTGTAGAGAATAGAAAAAAACATAAAATTTTTATTAAAATCTCGGTTGGTTTAAGAGTTATGACACTCCAAAGATACACCCAGATAAGGGATTGCTGTGACTTAAATGACATCTAGATCACAAATGCACATTAATAAAAGTACACAGTATCCCACTGCTTTGTCACTTTATGTTTTAATGGTGAGGAATCCAATATCATATTGAAAAGGATGTGGCATATTCAAAATGTGTTAAATTTATACTTTGAAAAACTGGTGTCATTTTTCAAAACGAAGGACACCCTACCTGTTTACAAACTTGTAATATTCTATTAGTAATTTTTTTTTTTGATGTATCACCCATGATATATGTTTCTGTTTTATGTCATTTAAAAGAGGAAACCTTGAACTATGCTAGTGAAAGCATGAAAGCAACTTGTATATTTTGGGAACAAAAATAATGTGTGTGCCTTTTCAGTTTGTGATATTTATAAACTTTTTTATTTTGACATCTGTTTTTCTCTGTTTTTTTGACAGTATATAGAAGTATCTTCTCTTGCATGGTTTATTCCAGGCACTGATGAGACTTTTCAGACTTTTGTTTGAATTCCAACTTTTTCAGGGTCATTTGGGTCCTTGTTGTGAATCGTGTACCCTGGACCCCCGGCCAATTTTCCTACTTTTTCAGTGAGGACTGGTCTCATTCCTGATAATAGGTTAGATTTTAAACCACTTTAGCCTTAGATTTCAGCATTCAACCTATTTAATTTATTAAAAAGTCCCATATTAAAAAAATCTTATATTTTAGGAAAATTCATTTGTGTATGATCCTAAAGCTGCAAAAGGACCCAAAGAGCTAAATCATGATGTCTTATTCAGAGAAGGTCTTACCTTGCAAGTAAGTACATGGTAAAGGATTTCCAGTAAATTCTAAATCCCTTGGTCAATTTTAGCTTTGACTATAACACAGTATGTAGTTTTTTTTAAAATGAATTCTCTTAGTATGTTTTTGAACATGGTCATTGTTTTTCATGTAATTCAGTAACACCCCAAATTGCCTTAAACATAAAAATCCTGATTACTGATTAATAAAAAATTCTAGATAGAAACTGCTATGCTATCTTAGTTTTAGATTTAAGTTTGAAAAGTGAATGATACATGTGCCATAGCAAAATTTTGGACATAATCAAAGAGATTTACAAATTATTTTAGATATGCTCAGTCTTGGAGAAACATTCGGATTATAAATTGTTTTCTTCCAGCCAATTTATGTTTCCTCCATGCCAGAGTGAAATAACTGAAGGAAGTATCTATCTATCTATCTATGTATATATATATATATATATATATAAACTTTTCTTTCTTTTTTCAGGGAGAGGTGACATATACTCCAAGGTTGGTGGCTTTTGATCTTAAAGGTTAGTGCAAGTACTAAGTAGTGTTCAGTTATCTTACTTAAACATTTCTCAAGTTATTTTTGTGAATTAATAAAGGATTAGATTTGGTTTACCCTTACTTTTTTCAAATCAGTACTTACCCATTATTTTGAGTAAACAAGCCTGGCATTTTTGTTTAAAAAGTCGAAAAGTGATTTTTATTTACACGATCTTCAATAGATAATATGCTTCTTAAGATAAATTTTGTTTTTTTTTTACAGGCAGTTTAAATACTCTGAAGCAGGAAGGCACCCTGTATGATCTGCAGTGTGCAGAAGATAAACTTCAGTGGTATGGTAAAGTTGGTTTCTGATTTTTTGTCCAATTTTATATTGTTTGTAACTACAGTTGTATTTCTTGATATTAGAAAGGGGAGTTTTGTAAAATATTACTTATTATATCAGCTAAAAAACTTTCATTCAGGTTTTTTGTGTACCATTAATGCTGGACAGCTCATTTCGTCTTAAAATTTGTAAAGTAAAGCTACAAAACATATTAAGTATTTTTATGCTTATTTCATTAAAATACAAATGCGGGATTAATGGTGTCTCATTTTATTTGCTCTAGGCCTAGTGATGTAACACTGCACCAAGTGGGTGTGCCACAGAAGAATGCCTTTTTACGCGATTTGGACAGACAGCAGGTGATAGTCAACTTAGAACCATATTTAGGCTGAGAACTTTAGTCAGTTTTAATCTACTAACCCCTTTTAGTACAGTTTTAATTACTAACCCTTTTAGTACATGATCAAGAGAAAATGGAACTCAATTGTATCAAAATTTTGACCATAACTTTGACCCATTTTATTGCTAAAAAAAGTTTTGCTGTCTGTATGATATAGACCACATTTGAATTTTTCTTTCAGGAAGAATACCTTAGGGGAAAATCAGAGGAAAGTAGTCAAGGTGATGAAGAAAAGACTTTAGAGGAAATGGGTAATGGATTTGTATTATTTATAATACACATGATATGATATGATACAAGGATTTGATACTTAATAGTTATGGATATAATCTTCTTATTTATTTATTAGTTGAGAACTATGTGTAACGGAAGCCTAATTCATTTTTCTTCAGTGTAAAAGAGATTTGACTAGTAAATTATACACTATTTGACTGTAGTTCTGATTTCTGATTCTGATTTCCATTTAGATACTGGTGAGGGCACCAGCTCAGAGGATTCTCCACAGGTATTTGGTCCAGCCAAACTTTATAATCTGGATGACAGTGTGAAAGTGTGGTCAGATTTCTTAAAACCTCATCTCCACCCAAGAAGTGTGACAATACTTCGGGATTATGAACATGAAAGGTGCTGACATATATGATTGTATTAGTGATTACAATGCCTTAAATATTCTTTTGATATGGCCAGAGGGCAATTTTAAGAAGAATAACAACCAGTTTTCAGAAGGGTCCTGTTCAAACATTTTAAATAAAATATTTGAAGTTTTAAGCTGGTCACTAGAGGATCAGATTTATCCTTCAAGGATTATTATTATGTCTGAAGCACATTTAAGTTTCTGTGGTTGGTAAGATAACAGAGAGACAACCCATAGGTTTTCTGGTACCTTTAACCTAAAGTTTAACCCTTCTATTCTAGTGAATGCAATCCATTTAATGTGTATGGGCAGGGTAAGCAGGTCTTAACCAACAAAAGGTTTCGTGATGAAATTGAAGATAGGATACACTTTTTTACTGAGGAATGTGATCATCTACAGGTAAATTGGTTTCAAATACAACTTATCACATCTTGGATCACGTTTAATTTTGTTTAAATGTTGAAGATTGTAAAATAATATAAAGTATTATATAATAATAATAATATTTCTGCTGTTTTAAGAAAACGTGAAATGTCTTGCCTTCAAATTTAAATAAAAACAGAAAATGTACATTTCAAAGTGCAATACCTTCAAACTGACAAATTGAAAAATTCCTATAGGGTTTCAATATTTTGGCTGATACATACAATGGATTTGGTGGATTTACTTCAAGCATCCTTGAAGAGCTAGCAGACGACTACTCAAATAAAGGTATCCTATCTTTTGGGCTGATGCCAGCAGTTTTGCAGAATTCTGTAAGTATACAGTATTATGCTGGTGCTATTTCTTATGCAGCATTGTTCTCTGTAAATATATTATTGTAAGAGGTGAAGCGCAATATAATGTTTTAAAGAAAACAGAATTATTATCTTAAAACAGAATTATGCTTTAGAGTTAACAACACTAATACTATGGTTAAAAAGAATTATTGTGACCACTGGAGCCTTTTGTTTAACGGTGTCATTCTCTGTAACTGACATAGGTTGATAAGCAGTAGATTTAAATGCTTTGGGTACAATTGTGTTGTCAATTGCAATTGAAAATTTACCATGTTTTAATGAAGACATTTTTTCTTCTTTTAGAGTGCCACAGAGGAGTCTTATCAGCTAATAAACTCTGCTCTTTCATGGGAACAACTAGCTCATCATAGCTCTTTGTTTGTTCCCCTTTCCCTCAATAAAACTCCATTTGATACAAACATTGCAGTGCAGCAGTTTGATCATTTAAATTATAATGTAAGGACAAATACATGATAATCATGGTTGAGTGACTTGTTAAGATTTTATATATTATGTACCAAAGATATTTTGATAGTAAAAGTCTGAAGTAATGTTGTAGGTAAAAAAAAGAAAAAATACAAATGGGAATGAAATATTGTAAGAAATATCTGTAGTGGCTTATATACAAAAATATTTTTTTAATTTGGTTCAATAGTTATGTCTTCAGATAATGTGTTTTTGTCTTTTTACAGAGTTCCCTTCATTACCACACTAGTGCCATCCTTGGTGCCTGCTTGGATACGTTAACATTACCCTTCAGACTAGATACAGGTCCTGTGGCAATGACTGATGTCACAGATATACTCAGTTTTCAAGGAAGAAAAGTAAGCCAGGAGCACTTCAAATGTTGATGAACTCACCTTAAATATGAAACTTCATATTTTTTTCATGAAAATGTTATTAGCAGCTAATAGCTACATCTTGTGTGTGTGTTTGAACATGCATGTATGCCTGATGTATAGGGATTGAGATTCAGGTGTTGAAGAAAATTACCAAGATAAGCATTTGATCCTATAACAGTTTCTTCAAATATGGAAGGCAGGGAACAATTATTTACCGTAAGGTCACTGGTGAGATTGAGTTGTCTAGTAAAACTCTCTTGTGAATAGGTAATCGTCATTATTTGCAATTTATGCTTGACTTATTATTTAAAATGTCAATTTTATTAAAAAACTATGTTCCTTCCAGGTTGCTTCATTAGGTGTGTCATTACCATTTCTGTTATTAGAAAATGGTTCCTTAGCCAACACTCTCATGGCAGCTGGCGATATGTCACCATGGAAACCAGTGACGCCGTATTCAGACAACACAACTTTACCTTTTGCTCAGACAATTGTTGGAAGAGGAGTTTTACCAGATAAAGTTCAGGGGTAAAGGACAAATTGGTGTACATGAAGGCAAAAGCATGACAACCTATTTTAGAAAACAGATTGTATGTAGGTTAAGTTTTACCAGTTAAAGGAAAAAAAGCTCAGTTTACGTATTTAAAACAAAAACATGGCAGCCTGTTATAAAATCCATTTGATATATATTACATTTTATTTTAGGTAAACTCTTCTTGATGTATCTTTGAAAACAAACAAAATGTTAAATACAATTGACATCTTTTTTTCAGAACCATTGACCCAAATGCACCAAAACTTCTCAAAGACTGTTCAACAGCTGACGAAGTTCTCGGGCTGTATCTAGCAGAAATGTTTCCTAACTGTATCAGGTAAACTAACACAATATTTCAATTTGGAAAACTAGTAAGTCTTATTAAGTAAGATATACTTGGTATTTAACTAGAAGTTTATATAATGTACGTATATGCTGCAAATTTTTAAACATTTCCTGTATTTACTTTCAGTAGTGTGAAGGTACTTCAGTCACCATGCCAAGTCACTGCTCCATACCCACATATGTTCAGTAGAAATATCAGTTCAGATGGATATGTTTCACAAAAGAATAGATCTGACAGCATGGGTAGGTATATGCTAGAATATTATCCGCCTTTTGATACATGATTAGTACTTGATAAAAAAAGTTTACTTTATTGGTTTACAAAGTAAGTGATAACCAGAATTTTCCGTCTTTCCTGTAGAGCAGAAGCAAATATGCTTTAATTTTGCTGAGTAAAAGTCTTGATGATATTATTTTATTATTTGGAATTAGCTAGTTCTTTACTATAAGTTGGAGACAAACAGTCATTTTAGAGAATCTGATTAAGGATCAAAGACCAAATTACCAATAAATTTCAGATAAAGTGGATTAAAATGTTCATTATTACTTTTATTTATTTGGAAAGGTGTTAACAGCGTACCAGTAATGACGTCACTTCAGTCTACGCCAACATCTGCCAAGTGCGTGCAGGCTCTTCTCAAGGAAACCAAAAAACTCAATATTTCCAAATATAACAAATTTCTGGAAGCGGGACTTGAACAAGATGATTATAAAGAGTGTTTAAATTCTTTAGAGACTCTGCAAGAAAATTATGTAGTTGATATGAGCTTCAGCTAGCCAATGTCAGGCAACTAGAGAGCATTGATGTCAACAGCTGGATTTCTAAATTATTAAAATAATGTCAGTGAATGGCTAGAAATTATTAGAGCTTGATTGTTAAAATATAGATTACAGCGTCTCCATTCTTGTGTTTAGTTTGTGAATTTTTGTCACATTAAATCTGACAAAAATTCTGAAGTAACCGTGTCAACAGTCACTTGTGTGCGACGTGATATGTGCCAAGTCTTTTAACCTTTATTATATATTTATGCACCATATCTTTCATAACATTTGTCAGTGTGTGAAATAAAAACATCAATTTTCAGATTGTTTCTTGGTCATTGTTTACAAAACATAAATCTTATATCATTTTCAAGGATTTAAATTTATTTATTTTTGGTAGACCACTTAACCAAGAGGGGGAACCCCTAAAATTTTAATTCAAAATAAATGATGAAAACAACAAGGTGAATAGATTTATTTATAATTTATATTTATAGGAAGAAAAAGAACAAGTTATGGTCAATGTGCAAATTCAAGCATATGCAACTGTTTCAGTATACAATAAAAATCTTCTGCATCTTGTTTGTATAAAAAATTTTGCCACTCAAAATTCTGATGCAATGAATAATATTCATCCATCAACCAAAAAGATTTTATTTTGCTTCAAATTGTCCATGGACAGAATGTTAAAAGGCACAAATACTTCATAAAAAGACACTATTAATACTGTTTGACAATTTGTGCAGGAACAGTCGATACATAATATGGTTTCACACTACTGAACAACAAATTATTCCAATCATAACATATTTCTCAAAAACTTAAAACTGAAGAAAAAATTTTAAAATAATTTTTGTTTTACACTTTTCAATGCAAAATATTTCAAGTATGCACATGAACTTGATACTGAAACTTCTTGTGCAAGGACTATTATTGTATTTACAACCTTGTCAGTTCTGCTTTTATAAAACCTGTTCATTTTTTCTTCAACAAACTGATTGTTAAAAAAACAATATTTCAAGAAAAAAAGCCTAAATGTTAGGCAAATGAGTATCATTAGGTTGAGCATGTGTAAAACCAACATGCATTTACAGCTGAGCTTTAGCACTTATGCTAAGAGATTCCAATTGTCTTTTTCTTTCAATATTTCTGAGTTTGAACCAAATGTTCTGCTGATAACCCTCTCCTCCCGTGTGGGTCACTTCCCACATGTGATCTCTGTGCTCTGGGTGCAACATCAGGAACTTCTTCTGAACTGAAAAGAAACAAGTTCAAGGTTAAGTCTACCAAACTGACATGCAATCCTGGGTAAAGTACCCCGGGTTTGGACTGGGTTCCCACAGATTTAGATCAATCTATCTGGATCAACCTAACTCCTTGGGGGTTCACGCTAAATTGCTGTCAGGTTCCGAGAGCTGAGCGCGCACAAAAGTTAATTACCCCCTATCAGCTTTTAGTAGGCCGGACAGACATTTAAGCCGGTCAGGCTGACAACAATCTAGCGAGACTCCCCGCGGGGATAGATCGATCTAAAAATCTATGGGAATGCACTCTTGGTGCTTTCTTTTTCAAACAATTTTAGTAAACATAAAATTGGTCTTCTTGGACACGTCAAAATTTTCAAATTTACTTACCACTTAACATTGCAGATGACACTGGGTAACTGAAGCCCACATCCATGTCAGGGAAAACTTTGACAATATCTTCCATAATCTTCATGCCGTACCCCTGTCTCCTATATTTCTTCTGTACATATATTGTATCAATTACAGGGAGAGCATAAGTGTCTGATGTATGATCATGCACAGACATTCCTGAATAAAAGCAAAATTTTATATTGTATTATCTTTACCGTAACAGTTCAGCATTTGCATATTTCACTGCCAATATACAACTCAAATAAACTATTTTGCCATTTCTTCAATTTTCTCAAGTGAACCTTTGGAGACTAATTTTAGACTAATTTTATACTGTTTTATAAAATAAATTAAAAATTACAATATTCCTAAATTATCCAAAAATTCCATTAAAAGTTGACAGGAAAAAACAGTTTGCACTTGAATCCAATACTCCGATAAAAATGGACTAAAACTTTGTACTCACCCTTTGTTTTCATTGTGTAGAACCCCACAGCATTTCCCCTGTTCCAGACGAGCCTGGCCTCATCGTGGGGAGATATTGACAAGAAAGGTATATCACCTGGCTCACTGTCCCAGTATTTGTACATTATCCTGTTTAGCACCCAAAGTACAAATCTGTCACCAAATGTTGTGACCTGCATGACAGGGTGAAACATGTCCAAAGGTAAGGTTGGTTTTTTTTTTTTAATTTTAGTCTGCTATCCTTAATAAACAAAATCAGCTGGTTTTACAGTTTATGCCTAGTCTATATAATATGGATAAGTTTAATTTTGAAATGATCGCAACGAATCCGAGGAGCAATCAACCCAAATTGGTGCTCTGAATTGTAATACACAATAACCAACACTACCATTGCCAGACCTTTTCAGCACTTTATCCTAATTATACAGCGAGTTCTTATATAGTGAGAAGTTTATCCAGTGCTCAGTGGAAAATGAACCCACAACTACTACAGCAACAAGCACTCTACTAGTTGAGCCCGTCTGGCCAACATACAACTTACTTTTCAATTGTTTTGTTACTGAAAAAACATCAAGACTAGCACTTTTGAAAATACAATAGTATGTCTAACCTTCTTCTGGAATGAACATGCGTACACCTACCTGGTGAAATCCATCCCTGTTGTCATAGCTCTTCAAAGCATGTTGAAGGCCAAACCATTGGGACTGTATACGAAATGCAGTTACTGAAAAAGAAACATAATTGTAAAATCAATCTCTGTTGTTGTTGAAGTTGGACTTCTATAATAAGTGGAAAAATGACATAATGACACATTGTGCCCAAAATGAATTATCCCACAGGCACTTGGATCAAGCCTACTTAGACAAAACTAAAACTGTGGTTGCTATCTGAACAATTTTTACAATTTTAAATTTATAAGCTCAGCTTTATTTTTCTGGCATTGCCTAGAGACCACCTCTTAAGCAAACGTTTGATAAAAACAGCAATAAAACCAAGATTACAGTAAGCTTGTGTCATAAATTATCTGGTGTGAAGCAGTTTAGACTGCTTTATCTGAAAAGAATGTGCTTCCAATATACATGTACAGGCCTCAACATAAATTTTTTAACCAGGTTGCCCCAGGGCAACTTGCCGCATTTTTTTACTTGCCCTTTCTCTGCCTCAACTTGCCCATTATTAACGAAAAATTTTGAACCACTTGATATGCAAATTTTTATCATTACATTTTACTGATGTATAAAAAAAATCAATTGTGTTAATTTTGTCATCTTTGAGTTATTTATTTTTTACTAAATCC
Source organism: Lingula anatina (assembly GCF_051362555.1). Taxonomy (NCBI): domain Eukaryota; kingdom Metazoa; phylum Brachiopoda; class Lingulata; order Lingulida; family Lingulidae; genus Lingula; species Lingula anatina. The sequence continues at coordinate 34,200,835 of NC_141767.1, forward strand.
AGGAACAAGTGGATTGGCAATCCTGACAGTGGTACCTGACACAATTAGTCTGACAGGTTAATTTTCAAATTCGGGCCTCCTTGACTTCTGTGACCATTATAGTGCACTTGGCGCATCTGAAGCAATTGTGCAACGCTTTGTTTGTTGACAAAAAGCAAGCGTTGCAGTTTATGAGTGCGTCATAACATTATTGTGCAAAAGGAAAAAAAACGTGAAATGTTTCAATATTTTAACATCAGATGTAACATTGCACTGCCGATAGGAAAAAAATCACTTGTCCATCGGGCAACTGGACGTAAAATTTACTTGCCCGACTGCAGATTTTAATTGCCCCGGGCAATCGGACAACCGTTTGTGTTGAGCCCTGATGTATATCTCTAGCCCTTTTTTATCACCAGTTGACTAATGAAGATAAAACTGCATTAAGATTATCAAAAGGCTAACACCTTATAGCGAAGCCTTATAGTAACTGCACTGTAAACAATACTTCTTGTGATAGTGTGTTTATTTCAAATAACAAACACACGCAGCTTGCTTTAACATGAGAGAAAGCACTCAGTAGTTTCCAATATGTTTCTTAGTTATACACACTTTTGCTGCAGTTTTCACAAAACAGACTCAGTACTTTCTGGCAAGGGCTGTCATGGTCTGTGAACTCGCCATATATGCCCATCTGCAATGTGTTGTTTCTGCATACTGATACCTAAAACATATGAAAATAAATCATGTGTGCATATCTAAAGCACTAGGTACAAGTATAAGAATATAGAAACCAGGATAAATCCAAGAAGTAACTGCTGAGTAATTCTAATCACTTAATTTATTAATGATCAGACCAATTCCAATATAACAGCCGCACCTAACAAGGAATGTCTTTTAACATTTGTGTTTACATATGTTAGTGTGCTGGCTATACACCACTGATGTGACAACAGTACAGAGCTGTACCATCACCTGACCCAGTATACATATAATTGAATAAACATGAAATGTAAATGACATGTACAAAACAAGAAAACAGTCGCTGATAGGTAGTCCCATCATTTCTTTCTCATTATCTCTTGAAAATTTTACTGTGACAGCCTTAAATTAAGAATCACTCATATTTAATTAAACTCTAGCTGTAACATGACTAATAAAATGTATTAAGATTTTAGTATAATCTTATGCCCAGCAAAACAATTTAAAAGCAACAATTCAATTAATTCTAGTTTTTATTAATGCCTGATTTATCTTGAAATCTACTCTCCTGGCAAAATGAAAAAAATTCAGAAATATTGATGCAAACCTAAAGTTTACAGCAACGATTCTGTATGAGTTTGCAAGAAAATTTTAAATTGCTGCTAATTTGCCAGAAGGAATCGCAAACTGCGGCAAATGTGCAACAAGCCTGATATTTTGCGAAGGGTTACACCATGCATGCGTACCTTTTTGGCACATCCCTGGCAAATAACAACATCGGTTTTCTTCCCTCTTTCGATTTCCACCAAATAATTGTCAAGGTCTGAGGTGTTGTTATCCGCTTCTACCTGCAGTGCATCAACTGGATATTGCAGGCATGTCGTCTGGCGTTCCATTGGAGCTAAACAAATTGATTTGAAAACGTAAACAGTGTTCAATCTGAGGCTGAAAACGTGACTGCACATAACTTAAGTTGAAAATCAATAAGATTACATTACTTTTAACATTATCAATTTGCATAAATGCAGATCATTCAATTCACTTTCTTCTCCAAGCGTCCCCACAGAAAGAACCTACCTTCTCGTGTGCTTCGAAACAATATACATAGTGGTTCCAACCTGTTTTATCCAGTCTGCAGAAACAACAAAAAGAGGTCATTTGAGGTCAAACAGAACCTTGAGCTAAAATTACCATCGTTGCGCCTATATACTCCTTTGTTTTATTACAGATACCATGTAAACATAATTTGGACACCTTTTGGCGGTTTTAAAACTAATTAATGCTTCGTTTTTGCACATCTCATAATAAAAGTACATCTGAACCCAGTGATCTGAACCCACCTAGAACCGGATGTTGACATCAAATATTGTATTGTGGGTAGTTTAAAATGGCGCTAGAATTTGTAGGTCAATCTCGACGATGACATTGATGCCGCTACAATGTGCTTTGAAACCTCGGAACAGTAAACAGAAAGCTCGATATAATGTGCAATAAGTTTTAATGTATGTATATGTAATATTGTACGAATTTGTTTTGGATAACTTGAATAATATGATGCAGATTCAGTCAGTTCTAATTCTATCTGTCTCTCTTGGTGTCTCTCAATCTCAGTTTCACACTCAGTCTCACACTTAGGCCTTGATAAAGACACATAAAATGTTACTTGAGTAATATAACTGAATCCCACTTTTCTAGAACACGATCATGTTTGATACTGGAAGTATTCCAAAAGATATATCTAATCAATGTTTGTGGTTCAAAACATTGAAGTTAACATACAGTTGTATTTGTGTCATAATATGACACTCCTTTGGTTTAAGCGTACATTGTGTAAGTCTGCATATCCAAAAATTTACGTCCTTGGCATTTCACAGTTTATGATTCAACTTATTTGATTTGTTCATGTGAATCACTAACATAAACCAAATTAAACCTTGATTTCTACTATTTCAGCCAGTAAAATGAGTTCCAAAACGCCATCGAAAAGAAAAGGCACCCCTCGCAAGTTGTCACTAACACCGCCTCTGAAGAGGTTTTTGTCAGAGGATGATGGTAGCAACACCAGCCCAAGTCATGCGGTGAATGTTACAGCCGCCCAGCCAGCGCAGAAAGTGAACGATTCTGCTGATGAGCCTTATGATAACACCAACAAAGTGGCCGAACATTCAGATGCTAACACCTCAGAAAATGAAACTGAAAATAGGTCTAATGATGTAAAGACTAAAGAATGTACAGGAGAAGGCGCAACTGAATTATCACCAAGTCAGCAAAAGAATACCATTCAGAAAAATATGGAACAAGAAGAAAAGGATAAAAATGATGCCTCAAATGAAGCATTTTGCAGTCAGACCCCCATAGTTTTACCTGATGTTTCCAAAAGTACACCAGAAAAGGCAAGTGAGGCGTCTGAACATTCACATGATTCTGCATTACTCAAAACCATACAGGAAACAACGCCTACTAAAAAGAAGCGCGTCCAACTGGTTAAAGGAAGATCTGGAAAGAAAAGTAGTCCTTTGAAGATCAAATTGACGTCTTCGCCGCGTAGATCGACCAGAAAGTCTCCATTTTTTACTCGTAAAGGTGATGAGGGAAAAAGAAAAGGAACCCCTGGAAAGTCCTCACACACTGAGGCTAGTGAAAGACTTGAACAGCTGAGGGAAGAATTGACATTGTTAAATGAGGAAAGTAAAGGGATCACTACGCATATATTCCAAGGTTCTAGTTCAAGTGAAAAAAAGGGGAGATTGTCAGGTTCAGCTTCACCCCAAAAGGAGGTCACCCCTAGAAAAAGGTTAAGTCAGCAATCTGTTTTAGCTTTTAAATATGTTGAATTCTGATTATTTTCATTATATGAAAAAACTTATGAAAAGCATGTGAACTATTTGGAATCGTATTAAGCTGATGGAGTCCATTGACAAGTGCTTTTAATTATTTTTGCATGTAATTTAGTCCTGTTATTCCTGACATTTTTGCCCATGTGGAAAAGTATATATTTCACACTTTTTAGGGGTAAATCATACACTGTAAAACTTTGTTTATTTTAGGACACCAAGAAAAGTTGGGAGCCCCGTTATGAAAAAGAGGAAAAAGGAAAAAGATGATGATTTAGAGATGGAGAAGCTTATTTTGGGTAGGTTGATGGGTCAACAGGGCTTTCCCCAGAGAGCCATCCAACTTCTTCAGAAGACTACCAATATTTTTGATTTAAGGTTAAAAAGTTTTGATTTGTCAGGATGGGTGGACAGTGTATAAAATATTCTTGAAAAATATGTTTATCAGAAATTTGGTTATACTTTATTCACTGTGTGAATGTCATTGATATGTTTTTCTTAAATTCAAGGATCACCAGACCCAGAAAAGCTACGCATCATAGAATCTGACAGTGAGATGGATCTGTGTCTTGAAGAGAAAGCCAAGAAGAATAATCTCACTGCTAAGAATGTGAAAAACATATTGCATGTAAGTACTGAGAATACAAGTAACAGATTTATTTTTAGAAGTTGAAGACAAACCGAGATTTCGTCTTTATACCCTTATAATAAGTTATATTCCTCCCATTTACAAACTTGTGAAATAGTTAGTTATATAAGCATAAAAGACAAAGGGAAAATGGACTATATATTAAAACTATATGAAATACATTAGCAAAGATAATTGTTGGTAAGTTGAAATTACAGCCTGCTTTGCATTTTAAGTTTTTGATTTGGCTACATTATTATGATATTTAAAGGATGCCATACATCAGATCTGGATGATACAGTTGCAAGTGTTGAGACTTCAAGTAATATAACAATTTCTACATTTTGAGTCTTCTGAATTTGTTTTGTTTGCATTAGTTATAAAATGTGATATTGTATAAATTAACATTCTAGCATGTCCTAACCAATGAACACGTGGTGGCCATGATGAAGAACACTCTGTCCATGGAAGACCCCAGTGAGGCACCTTATGTTCCAAAAATGACCAGAGCTAAGGTCAAGGAGGTCATGCAGAAAGGAAATGTAAGTTTGGAATATCAGAAATGTTATAGAAATTATCTTGTTTTTATCTGTTTAAATTTGTGATGTTTTTCTTTTATACAATTTTCTTTACAGCCTTACCCATAAAAGTTATACAAAATTGGCGAATAATTGGTGAATTTTGTCTAGAAATTATGCCATCCCTTGATATTAGTATTTTATTGTTTTCCAGGTTCCTTTACCACTGCCTTTGTCACCAATCAAAAAGCCACAGAAAGTCAAGAACTTTCTTCAGCTGAGCTTTGAAGATGATGAAGAGGATGATGAATATGTCCCAGAAAATGAGGTACAAAACCTGACATTTTATTCATGTATTTATTTTGAAATTTAAACCTGAATTTCTTTAGAAAGTATAACAACTGAAACAATTAAAAATTTGAACGATGAATATTACATTTTACATATCACTTCTGCTGAAGTATTAATCATAAACCATTGATTTGAAATGAATATATATCATTTCAACACCTAGATCAAATATGATTGTTTTATATTTCAGTCATTTCAAGACAGTGATGAAGACAGCGAGAGTGTGGCCTCCTCTCAGACCAGTGATCTTGGTTCTCCAACTCCAAGGCCTCGAACTCCTTCTACACCCAAGCAGCAGAGAGTGCAGTTAAAACCACTGGGAGAAAGCACCCCAAAAGCCAAGTCCTTGGTGACGAAAGAGCAGGAGCCATCTTTGCCTACAGAAACAGAAAAGGTGTGTTTTTGTGCTAAAGATTTGATAAGGATCATTTGAAGCAAAAAAAAGGGCAGTGTATCTGTATAGTGAGAGAGGGATGTTGGTGTTCTTGTAGATTTCTTTTCTCAAGTTTAGTATATAATTTGGTAATTTGCAATTTAAATAATGGTGTTGATGATGCTTTTATATATAAAGTGCAATTGGTTGGGTGATATTTGGGGTTTGCTAATAGATAAATGTTCAATATAATGCAGCCTGTTAGCTCCCCTAAACCTGCAGCTGAACCAGCCCAACCAGAAAGCAGCAGCACAACTTTGACAGCTGATGCACAAAAGACAAGCACTATTACTGAACCAAAATTTTATACAGTAAGAATTTGGAAACTCTTAAGTCTTTATTTGTTTTCTTCTTTACCTCTTATCCTGCTTATTAATGTTTTAAAAATCCACATAAAATTGTAGTGTTGACTTCAAAATAGTAGCTTATATCTCATTATATTGCTAATTCTGCTTTTACCTGATGATAGTTTATGTTTATTCTAGGAGACTATGGGTCCTCCCCTTGAATTGCCCCCAAAGTCTAAACTTAGTAAAGGAGAAAAAACACAAGCGGAAAAATCTGAGGAAGTATGTATTGAATTTCTTTGGTATAAGCCACATTATTTAAATGTTAACACATTAAATTTTTTATGAAACAATATTGATAAAACATTCTTGTCCTAGAATGAAGGAAAAGTGAAGAAAGTATATGCTGTGGTAATAAAAATTGTCCACTTTCCTCTAATATTTGAGTCTTTATTAAGTTAAGTTCCTATATTGTTATATATTGTTCCTATGTTGTATATCCTATATTCCTATAGTTAATTTTATATTCTGTTTTGGCATAAAACATAATTGGTAATACTAATTCATTATATCTAAGGAGAATATTTTTTTTCACTTCAGGATACCATTGCTCTTCGAACCAGATCCAAGCTTCCTTTAAAGGACACCCCCCTGGATGTGATAGAGTCTTCCTTTGTGGCCCCAGACATCACTCCTGATATGTATGACTTTGAACATGATGACCAGGAATGGACAGGGTTCTTGACTGGGCTGCTCAAGGATGATGGTATGGCTTTGTCATATGCTTGCTGTTTCCTTTTTTATTAATTTTTTATGGAGCATAAGAACACATTTATTATAGTAATCAGAGAAGGAATTATATATTTGATAGATGTAAACTCAGTTATGAGGTTATTGGGAAAGGTATTTGATGTGCTCTGTAATTTAGATGTTTATATCTGTAAGACACAAAAGTATCAGCTGAATTTTTTCCTACCCCCTTTTTTCCAATTATGAACACAAAATAAAAACTTTTATTCTTTTGGAAGTCATAATATAGGACATAAAATAAAAGTGCCATTTTGATTATTTGACAAATTCTGAAAAGCATTTTGGTAGGTAGGAAAAGTCCCCCATTCATTTCATTGCATGTTTTTTTTATTACTTTTTATCCCTGCCAATGTGAAACTTATACTTTTCATTTCAGACCCCAGTTTGTTTGATGCAGTAGAAGATGAAAGCATGGATGACCCAGAATATAACTTTCTGGCTGATGAAGAAGAAGTGGATGAGGAGGATTACAGAAATGATCAATCTGTCCGGGTGTCAAGTAAGGCATTTCATTAAATTAGATATTATTTTATTCAACTTGGAAATGTTTTCTCTCAAAATTTGTATGTAAAACAAGAATCCATTACTAGTGACATCTGCACAAAAGAGGAACTGTGAAAGTCTTTAATTGTTTGCCTTATTTAAAAGAGGATACAGTTTGTCTAAAAAGGTGATACTTCAACACTTAATGCAAGTATAGACAATGCTTTAAAAATCGCCAGATGTTTATGAGTGTCTTAAATTTGTCTTTCATTGGACAGTCTTAGATAATATCAATGAGCTTTCCCTTACTGTCTTCAGAAAAAGAACTGAATGAATTAATGGATGAAGTATTTGAGGCCTATGGTGGCTGGGAGGGGCTGGAGCAAGATGATGACAAGATTGAAGAGGAGATGTGGACTCAAGGATTATTACAAGGAACTAGCTGCAAGTAAGGCCAAAAAATATATAAAAAGGGGAAAAAATAGACATTTTTGTGATTAATACAGTGAAATTATTAAACAACTTATTTTCTTAATTTAGTATATGTAATAATTATTAGCTTTAGTTGTATTTCTCTATATGTATGTATTGTACATTATCAACACAGAAATGTTGTATTTAGCTACAATAAATTATCTGATAAATAAATTGAAATGCCAAGTTGAAATATAACACAATTTTTAACACGAAGAAATTTTTATTACACAGTGAAAATGAGCATAATGAAATATACTTGATGTTTCTTCAGAGTTGACAACAGGCTTGTTTCCAAGATGGTGCAAGATGGAGAAGTGGTTAAGAAAAAAGACAGTAAAAAGAAAGTAAAAGAAGCTGATAAAATCCCTCAAGTAACTCCAGAGGAGAGGGCACAGTTGGATCTACAAATGAGAAAGGTAAAATGTATTTTTTAATCAAAATTTAAAATTTGTATTCTACTTGTAGATAAACGTATGAAAAATAAAAAAAGTTGAATAAACTTGGCTCATGTTTTTTAAAGACAAATATATCTTAATGATTAATGAATTGAATACAGCATAAATTAACAAAATGAAATTAAAGAATAAAAAAGGTATAGCAGAAATGTCTTGCAAGTTTGACTACTGTCTCTTCACACATTTTTCACTGATATTCACTGTATTCACAAACATTTCTTACAGCATGTGCAGTTGTTAACCCAGATGTTTGTGCTCTCCAAACCAATACCAGATTATTCAGAGGTGGCCTCAGCAAGTAGAAAACTCTTGGTGAGTTCATTCCTACCACTTGTAACATAATGCTTTATGTTTTAAGGCTTTTGAATTAGATTTGCTTTATCGAGTCTGTATTTGGGTTATTCCTGAAGGAATACTGGAGAGGGGTGAAAAAGTTCTTCTTAAAGAGGTTTGTCTTGCAGTGCCTCGAAAAAATTGCGTATGGATACGAGGATACAAGGTTGGAAATCTTGAATTTCTTATTATGAATAGTAAAAAAGGAATTTGTTATTGCAACATCACTTAATAAATTTCACTGGGTTGATATGATATGTCATTCCAGGAGGAAGTAGATCTGTTCAGACAGAAGTCCCAGGCAGGTGCCTTGTCAGCATTCAATGCCCTCAACTTGCCAGATGCTCTGACAGTGGTGAAGAAAGAAGACGAACAGGTCTTCCCGTGTGTGACTGTCACAAATCTGAAAAAGAAAAGAGGCAAAAGGGGTAAGGGCGCAGTTTAGAAATGCATCAAGTGAATGTTTATTTCTCCCTTGCGACTTATCTCAGTTGATGATGTACTCTACCTTGTTCAAGCAAGCAATTTTTTTTAATAAGCAGTTTGCAAAAAAGAATTATTGTATTATTTAGTTTATGATTAAAAAGAAAAAATATATATTATGTGTTTTCATATTATAATTGTATTATTAATCGTATATTTTAGTGTTCGACCCACCAGAACTAAATAGCCACCAGATGTCAGTGTTTGTCAACAATACTGTCTTCATGTACCCTTGGTTGGTTCCACAAAGTGGGCTCTTCCCAAGTACAGTGATGTTCCCGCAGAAAGTGTTCTTCACAGAAGCAGAAGACAAGTAAGTGATGTTGATATTTGAACCATGATTTATAAAGGAATTGCATTTTCTATTTTTCTGACATAATTGTAACAGGTCTATCTCGTCACAGAAATAAACGTCTGGACCTGACATTACTTAGAGATGTGTGTATGGGTGTTTGTGTTTGTAGAATTCAACATCAAGACCCCTCAAGACTCAAGTCCTTATAAAAAAACTGCTCCCTTGACTTCACTGCCATTTATTTCAGCACTTTTTATCATACATTATTTAGGAGGTTGATATATTTAAGGTTAAACTAGTTAAGGGTCAGCATATTTTAAGTTGTGCAAATTTATATCATGTTTTTCTCTATGAAATGATTTTTCATTTCAGTCTTTTGGCTCTTGGCGAATACCAATTCAGTGCATTCATGAAGAGATCAGAATTGATTAGATATTTTCTCTTGCCAACCAAATCGGCAACACAGATTCGGATAAGGACAAAGAACATGTGTGCTACAAAAAAGGGGGATAACTTGATCAAGGTAAATATTTGTTTTATTGTTCAAAGCTAAAGTTAATCCCAAGTGTAAATATTATAGTCTGATGTTTCTTGTGTATATTTTCTTTCTCTTCTTTCTGTCTGTCTCACTCTGTTTTCATTGCTTTTGCTACATTTATGGCACATATCCATAATGAAATTTGTGAGACAGATGTAATCACTGAACCTGTAAATTTGAAATCCATACTGGGCTTGTTATAAAAGTAATTAAAAAAAAAACAGTGAATTGAGTATAAGATAACTGATCAAAATGAATACATTACATGAAAGCAGCAGGAGAAATATAATGATGCTTATGCCTTATAATGACTATCAAACTGTTCAAACTCATTTATTTTCAGAGAGTAAAATCAGGAAAGTTTGAACCCCAAATGCCAATTTTTTATGAAACATTGGATCTGACAAAGATAAAACCAATCATTGAACTGGACTGCACTCAACAGCCATGTTGGATAGAGGTATTCTTAGACTGGGTTCCCACAGATTTAGATTGATCCATCTAGATCGACATAACTCCCTGGGGGTTCATGCTAAATTGCTGTCAGCCGAGCGCGCACGAAAGTTAATTACCCCCTCACAGCTTTCAGTAGGCGGGACACATTTAAGCCGGCTAAGCTGACTGCATTCTAGTGAGACTCTCCACGGGGATAGGTCGATCTAAAATCTGTGGGAATGCCGTCTTAAACTTATGCTGGACCTGTCTATTCATTCTGAAGTACATGAAATTATACTAATGTATTGTTTTCATTTGGAGCATTTTTAAATATTAGAATATGGCAACTAATGGTTGTTAATTGGTGAAAACGTCTGTCTTTCAGAAGTACCATAAAATATTTTCAAAGGAAGGATCCAAGAAAAAGAGAAAGACAAAATTGAAAAAGCATAATAAGGAAAAAGACAAAGGAACACAAGGTGAAAATAAGAATGGTCAAGGAGAAAATGAAATACATGACACAAAAGATATCGGTACAGATTCCGAATGTTCCACATGTTGTTCCTCATGTGGTTCTTCATGTGACTGTACTTCTGGATCAGAAGACGAGGAAATGAACAAAATTTCAAAAGATACCACAATTAGCCCATCGTGCGGTGGAAACCCCAATGACAAGGGTGAGACCACCCAAAAACCAAATTTTCAAAAGGAGACGGAGACAGCTGAGGAGGACCCGGCTTTAAGAGACCACTCTGATGTGGGCTACAGCAAACACAAAGGTATCCAAATCCATTATGGGACCAGCGGGAGAAGCACTCCCACCTCAGGCACCACCACCATTTCTATACAGGCTGATCAGGCAAACAGAAATAGCCCCACACAGTTTGTGTCCATCCAAAAATTTCAAAGTTCAGCTGAAACATCATCTTGTCAGGCTAATCCTACAACTTCAGTGCCTGCTTCTTCAGGAGGGGCTGGCAGTGGAAAAGGACCTAAAGTGGACCCAAGAAAACCTCACCTAAAGCCGATTGCTCCAGCACTTACAGGTGGACCAATCATCATAGTTGCAGGTCCTCAGCAGATGGGAGCCATTATCAGTACAGATAAAACCTCTGGTGCTGTCATTCTCAATCAGCAGAGTCCTCAACAACAGCGAAGTACCAGTCCAGTGCTTATAATGACCAGTCCACAGGTGGTCAGCCAGCAGGTGGCCACCGTGAATGAAAGTAGGAGTGTGACTGTCCAGTCAGTGTCCAGTGTACCGACATCTGGTGGTAATGTCATTGCAAATAGCAGCATTGTTACTGTTCTTCCTTGCTCTGAATCACGGACTTTGAATTCTGGAGTGAATGGAAGTGGAGTCCCTAATGTTACTGTTAATGCAACTGCTGCAACTCAACAAAATTCCCCAGTTGTTGGTAAAATTGGTGCTGAAGTGTCTAGCCAAGAGAATGCCAAAAGTAAAGCTATAACTCTTAATGAGAACAGCCATGCTTCTAGTGATATAGGGGTTACGATAAGCATGCCAACAGGAGACACATTGCCAGAACCTGCTGATGAAGAAAAAGGCAGTAATGACAATGATATTGCTACTGCTGCAGCTCTTCTACATGTCTCCAAGTTTGTGAGTGAAACAGGCACAGAGGTGTGTAGTCAAGAGAATGAGATAACTAAAACTACAAGTCTTAATGAGGACAGTCGTGCCTCCAGTGATATAGGGGTTACTATAAGCATGCCAAACCTAACAGGAGAGGGGTTGTCAGAATCTGCTGTTGTCCAGAAAGGCAGTAATGACATTGACAATGACAATAACAATGCAACTGCAACATCGGAGGCTTTGGAAATGGCTGGATTGAACAACATGTCACCGGTGAAGCCAAAGGACTTGGACAATGATTCAAATTCGCCTACTAAATCAGCTGTTCAAATCATGGCCAGTGTTGCAGGTTTTATGATCACACCCCCGAAAAGAGTGCTGAACTTAAATGAAGATGCTCTTCATTCTCCACCACAAATAGGGAATTTCTCAAAACTTTCAACTCAGAAAGCTGTGAAAATGCCTCAGTTGGTCTCTCCAAGATGCAGAACTATTGCACCAAAGACTCCAGAGAAAACGCCAACAAAAACCGTTTCGCCTTTTCTGAAAAAAATCCAGAAAAGTCCCAGAAGACAACTGCTGCAGCAACAAGCTAGGGCAATTCTTCCAAAAGGATTTATTTTCACAGCCCCCTCCGTATCTCCATCTAAAAAAGCTGCCCACGCTATAACTGAGAAAATCAAAAGAGGTGGTTTGTCAAGAAACATGCCCACAATCCTAAGGCGGAGTAGTCGTTTGAGACAACTTCTGCCAAAGGATCCAGCCAAGGAAAGTTTTGACACTCAGGTTGTCCCTGAGGGCGACATCCCAGATGAAGATGAAGACCAAGATGACGATCTTGCCGATGCTGATGCTGAAGCTGCCAGTGAATATGACACCATGGAATCTGAGTATGTATCTGATGAAAATCAACAGGACAAGGAAAACCAGGAAGATGCGAGTAAGATTAAACCTCAGACTAAGAAGAAATTGACCAAAAAGAGGACGACCCAGAGGAAAACTAATCGAGTGATTGGTCCACCGAGTGATGGAAGTGATGATGAGGATGAAAGCCCAGATGAAGATGATCATCTGGCACAACTAATGGCGGCTAGTTCTACTATTGGGTAAGAAAGATTTTTTGCTAACAAATCTTTTGTATCTCATAGTTTGTGACTTTTATTTAAAGCTATCTTTTTGAGGGTTTATAACCCTTGTAAACAGGTGAAGAGCAAACATCTTTCTTTTTTATGACATTTTTTTTTACTTAATTGTTGAAGAATAAAACAAAATTTGATTAGTTTTTGGTTTTTTTTTAATTTAGATTTTTATGATAATGAATCTCGGTCCTGTAAGAAGAAAGATGTTCAGTCACAGCAAAAAATGAAAAAGCTGCAAGACATTAATTAAAATCAAGATTGGTTTTCACTGTCATAAAAAGAAGATAAACAACATCTAATTATTTTAGATTCAATCCTCAAAAGAGATCTTCCCTACAAATGAGCAAGAAAAGTAAGGCAAAGAAGAGAAAGGAGGCAACACTAGCTATGTTAATGCCAAATCTTATTGAAGCCGATACCTTGGTAATATTCATAAAAAGTTGCTTCATTGAAATACTTTTTAAAAAATATTGACTGTGGTTTAGAGTAAAACTGAAATAAGGACAAGATCTCATAAAGATGCATGTTAAGATAATTCTTTATTTTAATCTATTAAATAATGATTACAAGATTTCACATTTAATAATTCTCTGTAAATATATTTCAATATATGAGAAAAAGTCACCTTTCAGTATTGAGATGAAAAAGTTAAACTTTCAGTGGGAGCTTTCAATGTTTCAAAATTAAAATTGTATGGCTCAGTTTTCAAAGGGAGGTCAGATTTTAAGGTCAGGCTACTATGACAGCTTCATCTTGTGCATAGAATAGTCTTATAATTGATTTACTCTTTAATCTTACAGAAAGATGAAAAGGACACAGCCTTTGCCCAAGCCTACTTAACTAAAGTGAAGGAAACTTTGAAGAATGACCTCGACACCTATGAAAAGTTTCTTAGAACTTTGTATGAGTTTGAGAAGAGTCAAAGTTCACCAGTGCAAGTAATTAATATCTTTCACTCTTTTTCTTTGTAATTTAATTCAGTATTCAGATAAGTTTAACAAGTGTGATTTAACACCTGCAGGGTTAATTAAGAACAAAAAAAACATTTTCATTCATAAATTGTTAAAGCACTCAGTTTTTCAGTTCCAAAAAGCTATGTAGTTCATTAGCACAGTTGGAAGTTCCTAATAATACGAAGCTGTCTGTATCTGCTAAATGTCATATGTATGGAACACATTATGCGGTTATCTTTCAGCCGGCTCTGAAATATTTAACATCTTTAAATATGAATGGAATCCCTACTGATATACAGTGCCTGATTGAGTTCTGGTCGAAGATTTATTCGTTGACATCCTGAGAGTCCTCGTCTAATTTCCAAGATTATAGTTAAGATGGACCAGATGTAGAAAGTTTAGTTCTAGAAATTATGTATTCAGTCAGATGTCTAAGATACATTTCAGAGAGTTGTTGTCTGATCTCGCGCGGATGTCACAAACACTTTCATTGGCTTTTTACTGGCAAAGTTGTTTTGCTGCAGCTTACGTGTCTTTGAAATGAATAGAGTTTTCAGCTCGGACCTGAACCTGTTCCCACAGATGCAGTACAGAAAAAAATTAATGCTGTGATTAGTGTATGTTAAGAAACTTGCAACTGTGGACAGCAGTGAATAGAGTCCCATATCTCTGGATGTTCTTTGAAATGTTGAATATCTCACAATGATCAGCATGACGTGAGGCAGTGAGAGAATCAGAAATGAGATGGAGACTGTCAGGAGCAGGATCATTACTTTTCTGTTCTGCTGGTAATACTTTGGAAAGAGAAGTTGAGCTCTAGTTATGTTGAATTTCTTACTCCTGGCTTTAGCTTTACTTAATTCTCTCAACAAAAGACTGTTTAGTATAAGCAATAAAGTGCTTGGAAAGAATGAGTACAAAACTCCATCAATCCAAGGCCAGATGAATTGTCCGAAGTTCTCAAAGTCAGTTGAAATGGTGCAGAAACCACGAGTATTTAAAGAAGCTGTCCAGAAAAAGTGTATGTTTGCCAGGACCAATAGTGTTGCAAGTCCTGTTATCAGCCTTAGGGCATTTCTTGTTGATTTCCACTGAAAGGGGTCATGAATAGCAGCAAATCTTTCTGCAGTCATGATAACTATCATCCAAACAGCAAAATAATATCCCCAGAAGTGAAGAAAGGTAATCCCTTTGCAAAAATAGTCATTTTGGTTCAGGACGTCAAATCCAGTGAGGTGAAATACCCAGCGTCTTGTAGCACCAATGAGAAGGACCAGGTTATCTGCCAAGGCCAACACTCTAGTATGATAGCTGATCACTCTGTTTCTTCTTTGGATTTTTTTCTGTCCCATCACCACAAAGTTTGTTGTATTTCCGAGGAGTCCAGTTATGATTAAAACAGGCAACATATACTGGTTTAGAACTGTGGAGATTTGATAATATGTTGTATCATGTAACTGTTCCCAGAAGGCTGAATTAGAGTAATTTTCCATCTTCAATGAAGTGTACTACTTTTTCTTAAGAAGAAAATTGATGAAGTTCAGTTCTTCAATACAATCACAGTTTACGTCAGTCTTTATCTTAGATCTGTAGCATCTGTTTTAAAGTGATCCTTTCTTAGAAAAAAAATCCCGATTTTCTCTTCCATGGTGTTGAATTTTAGTGCAATCCTCTCTTATCAATTCTTGCTAAGCTTTCGGCAGATCTACCTCATTTTTCAGCACAGATGTAGAAATGTATTATTTATATTGTTTGGCGCCTTGTAGAATAATTGTTTTTTGTTGCTAAAAGGCTCAATCCCATCCAGCTGTGTTTTGTTGTTTTATCAAATGATAAGGTGTTTTTTGTACACTATTGTAGTTTGATCTGCTAGCTTGTTTACTCCCTAGTAACAGTGTTTGTGGTTCAAATGATTCAATTTGTGGCCTTAACAGAAAAAATGGCTCTGGTCAACCTTTCCATCCTTTCTGACAGTTGTATTTGACAACTCAACATTTGTATTCTGTCCATTGTTTTTTTCTTTGATTTAAGATTTTCTAGAAGTCCTACATGTAAAATTGTCTTAAAAGTTACAGTATTTCATTTAGTATACATTCCTTGATGTACTTACTCAGTTGAAATTAATTTTTTTGAGAAATTAAATACTTTAGCAAGAATGAAGCACCTTTTGACATATGATATTCAAACACAGGTCACAGGCATTTGCTGAATTGATTAAAATATAGGGCATAGAGTATTGGATTAATTTAAAAATACCTTGTACTTTGGGTAGAGACCTTGAAAGCTAAGTTCATTTGAAAAAAAAATGTTTTACATAATGTCTGTACTGAAGTAAAGGATGATTGATAATATTTTTAATATTTAACCAATGAAACATTTTTTTTTAGTATAGGGGATTAATATATTTATATTTTACAAATCACAAACCAAACAGATTTTTTCCTTTTTCGGCTGTTATTTTAAAAATCAGAATAGTTTTGTAAGCTAGATTGGTGTTGCCTCTTCGCGGATATTGATGTTGTGTCCTGTCAATGAAGCTATGTAGCTCCTGAAATGATGGTGTGGCCATTTTAAAATTGTTTTTAATGTGTTTAAACATATTTTAAAAGAACACTTGCTTCAAAATCAAACATCTTATGTCAACGTCATAAATTATATGATAAATCTCTTATCTGCATTGTAGTGAAGCTTTGATAATTCCAGTCATATTATTGTTTCCCATTCCAGCTGTATAACAGTATCAGAATATTGCTAGGGAACTTCCCAGACCTGGTGAATGACTTCTCAGGTTTTCTTCTCCCAGAGCAGGCAGTGGAGTGTGGCTGCTTCATGGCCAACAAGGAGTTTGAGAAAGTCAGGATTTTTTTGAGGAAATTGGAGGTAAAGAAATATTGTATTGTTATAAATTTTTTTTTATACTTGAAAGTGCATTTGCTCTGATTTCAAAAGTTGATAATGTTTTTGTTTTTTTTTTTTTTTTTGAAAATGGAATATTAGGTGTCTACATTGGTTGCAATAGACTTGCTTAATCATGGTGTGTAATTAGCATTGGTTTAATAAGGAAATTGTTGCTGATTCAGGTGTTTAACGTAGAATTTTTAAATGTCAAATGCTGGACAGGTGTTAAACATAGAAAGTGCTGTTAATTTAATTGTTCGTAATCTATTATTCTTATTATTTTTTTGTGCCAATTGAATTGCAATTATATCTATCTAATCTATATTTAGGTTTGTTTTGGGAGGGATTCAAGTCACTATCAAAAGATCCTGAAGGTATTTTCTCGTTGGCAAAACAAAGGCAAAGGAAATGTTGAAGAGCTGAAGACCACTGTGAAACCATTGCTCAAAGGACAGGCACATTTACTGGAAGAATTTTCTACATTTTTTATGGATGCAAGGCCACCAGAAAGGTAAAATTGGTATTGAAAATGTATATGTGTTCATGTATAATCACTTCTACAAACATATTACACTAGAATCTTTCCTATATCCACACAGAACTTAATAAAAAATAAGTAAGGGGTCAGATATTATATTGCACATATATACAAACATCTTTATTTGCCAAAAGACAGAAACACACGGCATGCTTATGATGATGAAATTTTACAACAGGTCAATGTCTACACTTTAACTAAAAGTGTACCTGTATTTGCTCATTTTCATCAGAATACATGACATGCTTTTTCCAAAACCTTGAAACAGTCCAGAAAAGCATGACCATATCAGCTCTTGTTGCCAAAGTTGACAGCAGATATATGATCAGTAAAATTCTCTTTCTTATTCCAGTCAAATGAATTGTTTTGAAGAGGTGAACCTAAGTGACAGTGGGGATGAAAGCAAGATGGCTGCCCTCGACGGTTTTGAAATAGTGGAACTTCCTGAAGAAGACACAGACTGTGGCACAAAACGATGTCGATGCAACTGCCATCAAAATACTCAAGATGAAAAACTAAAGAAAAAGAAGAAGCATTGTGCCTCTTGCTGCCCTCTTAAGGTGAAGTTTATTGATCAAAGTGGCATACTATTTGAATGTCATTTTTTTCTACAAAAGTTATATCTTAAAAAAATATGAATTTGAGGAAATACTTTTTTTCCAAAAACTGCTCCGTTGAACACTAAAATAAGCATTCTTTAGACTTTCTGGAGACATACTGAACATTATTATCTTTTATGTCCAGAGTGGGTCATTTTGCCCCAATTATACCTTGCTGTGAGAAAAACAACATTTTAGAACAAATTTATATTTTTCAGATTGTCGATGGAAGAATTTATCTTCAGATGGGTTCAAAGAATCTGAGACCAGCACAGGTGATATTCCACCATCCCCCCAAAGCAGCCTCCTCACCACCTTCTTTCTCACCACCGCACACAAACCCCTCCCAGCATTCACCAAAAACTGCTGCCAGGCAACAAAACGCAAACGAAAAGAGTAACAGTGCAAAAGAGGATGTCTCCAATTCAAATCAGCCAGCCAGCAGAAATGGAAATGCACCCAGTGCTGCATTTCCAAACATTGACATGAATTTACAGGAACAATCAATTGAGTCAGGAAGGATGCAAAATTCCACTGATCAAAAATTGAATGAAGAACTGCATGCTATGGACTCACCTGTTTCAGAAGTGATGCAAAGTACTCAGATATCTGAACTGTCTAGTGATAGTGATCTCCTCAAGGCTGCTTTACGCCAATCTGGTATAGAACCTAATTCAAACTCAATGGACGGACAGACACAGTTAACAGTGACCCCCTCTCGATTGGGTCCTATTATGAGCAGTGACATTATGTTACCATCATCAGCAGCATCAGCATTTTCCAGAGTGACATCATCTTCATCCTCACAGTCGTCCTCTGATGTCCAAGCAAAGTCAGGCTCACCATTGGGTTTAACATCTAAGACTCAAAGAAAAGTCGAAGTAAGTTTATTTCAGTAATATTCAAGTATTAGAATTGAGGAGTGTCAGCCGACTGCATGTCATACATATTCATGTAATTTGTTTTATTTGTGGCTTATTTTAAAGGACAAAAACAGTGAAATATTTTGCACTGTTGTTTTGTCCTTTTATTATTTGCCATTATTGTAAGTTTCATTTTGATAGAATGCTTATGAATGCTTATCAACCTTTAATCTCATTTGTTGTTCATTGATTTTCTCTTTAAAATTTAAAATAAATTGAATTAGATTTAAAACACAGCCCTAAATTTTTTGTTTATGATGTGCTTTCAGATGAAAATACAAAGACCTAGAAAAAGAGCCAAGCTGGTGACATTGTCCACCACAGTTCCATCTCATGTACCAGAGCACTCAGCATTCTCAGTTGCCAGCCAGGCATCAAACCCAGACTCCAGCCAAACAACCACTCTGGAAACCACTGTCCAGGCAGAACTGCCAGTTGTATTAGAGACACTGAACATGCCTGAGAAATTAAGTGCACCCGAGGTATCCAGTGCTTCTTCTGAGAAACCCAGTGTACCTGAAAACCCAAATGCCTCAGAGAAGACGAGTGGAGCAGATTCTAGAAGGATAGTAATGAAGATTAATTTGACTCAGAACAGTGCAGTTACCACGGTCTTGCCGCACAGTGATGATTCTGAAAGCTCTAAAGATTCTTTTATTTGGTCTAGGTAAAGAGTTGTTCATTTATTTCATTGTGTCCCATTGTACTTTGGTACTTAAAATTACACACGACCAAATCTTTGATCTAAGATTATATTTAAACTTAAGTCCAGGACTTGGTATTTGTTAGAAGTTCAAGTCCTATCTGTTTGGCTAATTTCAAGTATACAAGTCTACATAGTATATTTGCTTATATAATGCATTGGGGAATAAAATATTATTTGCCCATTGCATAATATCAGTTGGCCCAGGCTTTCTAGATGGACTTTTTTCATCAAAATTATTCTGCATTGTTGAATTTTTTAATTTCAGAGAGGATGACAAAATAATCTTAGAGACATGTAAAACGGAAGAACCTACAGATGAAACTTTCATCAAAATAGCAAGTCAGCTTTCTAGCAGGACAGCAAAACAGGTGAACTATGTAATTCGTTAAGAGCTGTTGGTTAAATCACTGTTAGTCTTGCACATCTCTGATAAAATTTCTAGAGCAAAATAGTCCATATTTTCATTAAAGTAAGTTATTTCGAACAGAAGTTTAGTGGCAATATACACCACAATTTTTTATATATGTAAATATACTCCCAAATTCAAAAATGTTGCAGATTGATCTTAGATATATATATATATTTTTTTATTTCAGGTTCGGAACCGTTTTTACACTTTGATGGATATTTTCTCTGATGATGGTACTTGTGATGGCGATGACATAAGTACAGACTCCAATGATGTGTCTCTATAGTAATATGTGGAAGACATCGACTTGTGAAGTTCAACATTAAGAGCATTATTTCAAGACAATGGTGTTCTTATGTATTTGTGAAAATGGATTATATTACCAAGTTGCCAGAAAGGTTTTCTTTTGTTTACTTTAACACTGGGGAATTGCACAGTGTGTGAAGTATGCTTCAGCAGAATTACTTTTATTGCAGTTTGAAATAGAACTGCAGTGATTGAAATTGTCAAGGTACTACATTATCAAAATGTTTTTGTAGTATGCATACATCAGTTATTGGGATCATGTGAGATCTGAAGGATTTTTCTTTGTTGACATAATTATTTAAAATTTGATGGTTTATCGACCATTGTAAATTTTTTCAATAAAGTATTTGAAAGTTCTGTCATAGTTTTCATTTAAAACATGTACTTGTTTTTAGACCACTGTAATAGTTCTGTTGGGTCGAGAGATAAAAAAAAATCTTTAAAATACAAATTAAGCAAGTAGTCATGTCAAAATGTTGCCTTGAAACCAAACTAATTGCCACCAAATAGTTTCAAATAGCATGGCATAGACAAATAAGTTTCAGTACATTATTTCCTGAAAAATTACATTTGACAAGAAATTTTAAGACTTTAAAGCCTTCTTCCTCGCTGCATTTGCACAGACATTTTCTGGTTACATACTTTTTGTGATTTACTGACTGGAGAGAAAATGAGTGGATCGAATTTATGACAAATTTTAAGATTTTGAAGCCTTTTACCCCTGCAGACCTAGAGATAAATTTTATGTTTTGGGCACATGAATTTTGTGATGTGAAACTGGTACTAATAATTCACATTCACCTTACAGAAAATTTACTCTCCCTTCTCATGTATCTTGAATTTCACCCCTTGATTCTTCCAATCTGAAATTTCGAAAAAAAAAAAAAAATTCTATGTATATAACACACAAAGACAGAATGATTATACTTAACAAAAATATTTATTCGAAAGAGCACATCTGGAAAAGTACACCATAAAATGAAAATGCTAGTATTTTTCAAAATTTAAAGAAACCCTGAAATTTTCTAAACAATAAGTGCTATTTTTTGTTTGGGAAAGAAATTACTGAGAAGTATTGGTTATGGTGAATGAAGTAAGTCCTTACAGAATCACAAACATATGTCAACAAAATCTGGGATAAAATAATACTTCTTTTGAGCGAATTCTAAGTTTATCCTAACATATCTTTTCATTTCTCTTCTCTTCACCAATTTCAAATCACATGTAAAAATATGTTGGCAGCACTCCTAGTGGGACTCAACTAATCACAGCAACATTTTCTGTTAAGAATGCTAAAAAAAATGTAAAATACAGTTTGCTTCGATAAATAAAAGCACCAGGTATAAAAATAATCAGTTCAATGACCTCTCTCATCCATTTTCACAACTTTAAAAAATCCATCTTTAGTATCCCTTAACTTTGGTGCATATAAATGTCAAAGGATATGTCAAAACAGAAACTGAATCTAGAATATTACATATTTCCTTTCTATAAATTGTACCAACAACCAATTATGCAAATTATAAAAAATTTAAAGGGGGAGCCAAGATTCTTGCATTTACATCCAAGACCCTAAAATTCATTAAAAAAAAATTTTTTTAAGAACTATTTGTACAAATTCTGGCTCTCAGTTGGTGTCCTTTCTGAACCTGACTGTGAACACACTGCTACAATCTTCCTGCCCATTGTAATTTGATTCCACAGAAGCTTTCTTGTTCTGGATCAATCAATAAAATCCTGATCTGGAGCTTCCTCATTTGCAGGAATGTCATCTCGAGCTTCCTCATTTCTGGGAACATCATCTCCCACATCATCCTGTATATTAGCTTCATTGGGCAATTCTTCATCTTGTTCTGCTTCAGTGGCAGTACCTTCGCCTGGCATAGTTATTGTGGTGTGACACATGGGGCACCTATTTTGAACATAAAACCACTTGCGGAGGCACAGAGCATGGAAATAATGCTGACAAGGAGTAATACGCGCCGTTTTCAGTTCTTGGTAGCAGATGGCGCACACGTCATTATGGGCTGCTAACTGTTCCTCTGTTGCTTCTGGGAGAGATAAAATTTTTGTCACAGCTTCCTTACGGAGTAAAAAGCTCCTCCAACCTTCTTGTGCTCTTTGCCATATATTGAAATAAAAGTGAATAATAAGAATGGAACTGTTGATCCAGCTCCACTGACCAAATATAGATTCTTTTGTGCCATAAAACACTACAAATACAGCAACTAAAAATTCCAACACTCTTATAGTTGCTCGGGCATAGTAAACGTAATCGTCTAGCTTTTCCCATGGTTCAGTAAGCAAAGCATCATAGAAAAATAATGAATACACAACAAGGGAGCCTATAACCTGGACAGAGGTCAGCAAACAACTGGACACTATCACTAATAGCCAGAGGTCAACATCAAACACTGAACAGATAATGTACGTCATAAACAATGGAAAGATCCACAAAAAAGTGCAGAGAAGTACCGCTTTAACATGTTTAACTAAACTCTTATTATGTGACGCGCTTAAGCCTAGTAAAATGGGGTCTGTTATTTCATACATGGACTGCAACAGAGAGGAGACCAATATGAACAATACAATACTCATCAAAAATGCTCTTTCTTCCGACTTCAGTTCAGTGATGCCAGTCTGCATGGCAAGCAGAAACATTGTAAATCCTTCTGTCCATCCACCGTGTAACATCAGATCGTCCGTGAATCCATTCCAGCCTTGCAAATACAGCTTGGTGGCAGCCAGAGTAGCATATGATGCATATGAAACCGTGACGCAGAGGCCAAACACACTGACTGCAGTGCCACAACAGTCTCCAATGCTGGCCAAAAATATGAGAAGCCATCCGTCCAGCCATCCGTCCTCAAATAATGGGTTGTCAAGAGTATTTGCATTGATGTATAATCGAAAGAAGAACATTGATACCCAGAATAACAAGAACTGCACTTGCATTGATAATTTTCTCCATAATATCAATATATAGCTTAACCAGCCATATACAGCCAGTCCAACACTGGCCTCATGCAAACCCTGATTGATCACGTCAAATATCTGGCTCAGGTGGCTGATAAACAATATGATGACTAAAATTACTGAATATGTGCATCCAAATTCCCAAGTGCTCAGAAGAGTATAAGGATTGACATAACACAGTCTAGCTATAATGGGAACCGTATACACTAAAAGAGTAAATCTGGTCCAGTGTTTTAAATGCAGCAAATATGTGATTACTGATATGATCAAGCATTGTAGACTGAGGTGTATCCCCAGTCTCATTAAGTTGATTTCATTTCTGCCACCACTCTTCTCAAAGTCTTCTATTTCTGTCATTATATACACCTTGCAAAGGCCAGCACAAATGATGACCAGAATTGCACTCATCACATACATGTAGAAGTCCACCAGTTTCTCTATAGGCAGGAATGCAATTGCAAGGGCAAGACATGGCACTGGAAATGAACAAAATACAAAATAAGATAAATATTGTTTAAGAGCTGTTTGTCTAATATGTGGATAACTAGACATTTATTCATAAACACCAATACATATTGAGAAATGAAAGAACACGGGCATTAAGCTTTATTATTTTTTTGTTATTATTCTTGAAAATTTGTCATCATCATTTTAACCATATTGCTAGATGCTGAGAATTTCATTCTTAACATTTAGATAAACACCTGAGGTCTTTTGCTCTCCGTCTTTTCATCCATATGGAATGAATTGACATGGTTAATTTCACACATATTTTGTACTAATGTACCAAAGGTAAACAGTGTCCAAAATATTTTCGTCCACGTCATCTATTTCCGTGTAAACTATGCCTGTATTTGTCAGTTTTTTTTTTTTTATTATACATGTAGACATGTAGCAAATAAGTTTCTTAGAAGAAAAATGATGCAACCGACATAAATTATATAAAAATTTGATACAGGTTAGAGTGAGGGTTTGTAAACAGACATTCCACCTGCCACATTTAAAGCCTTTCGTCGAAGCTGTAGCAAAAGACGAACGTAGCAAACCTTGTGGCAAAAAAATTACTCACGCGTAAGATCTAACATCGCTGCGCCAGGCGCCAATTCACCTTCACCAGCTGCTTCGTCAGCACCCAGCTGCTTCTGAATATTTGCACTAAACTCATCTCTGCTCCAGATTTCATAAATGTATAAAGCTGGAACCCTTAAAATGACATTCACACATGTCAACAAGAACTCCGACTCTATCGGCATCTTCTTCCACACACACCAAGCTAGTTGTAGATGTCAGGATGTGCGCCTTGCAACACTGCTTTTTGACGGATGAGTTCGCGTGCAAAATTAGCGCAGGCGTTTGGGGCAGACGTTGGCTGTATCTTAAATATGATAAATAAAATAAGAAGTTATTTGCAATAATGCAGGGTACTTTATGTTATTCTTTTACGCATCGGGGATATAACAAAATAATGAATGAAGCGTAGTTATTCTGCAAGAACGTTTTTTCTGTTGACGTCTCTTGGCGAGCTTCTCGTTTTCAATGCTTACGTTGAATATCTACGTAAAAAAATAAACACCAAAGCGAGGCAATTATTGGGAGAGTAAAAGTTAATCGTTGACTTGCGCAGACTGAATACGGAAGCTGAACCACAACAAGTTGTAAAAGTAGGGTCAGAATGGGAGGGCAACCGAAAAAAGTGTAGTTTAGTCTGTTTTCTGTTATTGATAGAAATATTAAAGTGCACCACACCAGAAAACAATGGCGCGAATACTGGAGGTGTTTTTACGAATCCCTCCTCTGTTTACGTTAGATGTGATTTTGAACCATAGCGTTTTGAGTGTGATCGTTATGTATTTGTTACCGGCTGATGTTCATTGGTATCATGTTGCTTTTCTTTTTCTTGCAATAGTCGCAGGTAAGAGCTGGGCGTCTTTTAAAACTTAATACGTAGACACTGTTTCTTTTAACTTAAAATATATGTATTTGATAAGTATGACTGTGATAAATCGCATCTAAATCTAATGTTATTTTCTTTAGACTAAGCATCTGTATTAATATATATACTTTACTTACAAATTGAAATGTTCTGAATGCATTGTTGTAAATATGATAATGGACTTTTTATCATTTCTAGAATAGTCATACAAAACTGTACAGATTGAGTGAAGTAATATTTCTCATATAGCTACTGTGTCACTTTTTACTTTCAGTTTTCATTGGGGCGGCAATGCTGTTTTTTATGAGCAAACAACATCTTTTGAACACGTATACGTACATTGGATCACTGGCTGTAATTTATAGTTCACTTGCATGGAACAGGAATTATATAAACACTGAAATCACACGTGACTTTCGCAATGAACAATTGCATCACGTTATCCTTGGAAACTGGAGGACATTGCTAGGAAATATAATGTTACAAATAGCAGCTGCATATGTTTGGAACAGGCAGCGAATGATCCCACGGCATGTTAAACGAGAAATTGCTGTTCTTCTTCCTTGGTACAACAGAATTATATATTTTATCCTTATTTCCCCCACTGTGGCAAGACTTGTCATATTTCCAAGGGTAATTCTGCTGTGGATCCCAGGTGTATCAGCTATGATATTGATACTTGAAATAGCTTTCCTTTTAACTCTGCATGTACGCTCTATTGTACGTGTTGTATATGTCAGTTTTAAAAATGCTCAGAACACAATTAAAGATGTTGGACTGCAAATTTTCTTAGAAAACCATTGGATTCGTCTTCAAGTTCCCTTAGTGCTGAGAGTCTTTTGGCTGTGCATGCTGCTGCAAGAGTTTATGACAAAACTTATTTTACTAGAGAACAAAGATTCCACTTCTGCATTTGCTATAGACAGTTTAAATGAACTTGTTCAAGATGTTACAATCAGAGGTTGTGCAACCATTGTGGCAGTGCTAGGGATGACTAGCTGTGTCTCTTATATTACACATTACATTGGAATATTTATGGCCTATCTCATTCAGTCAGACAATGAAGAGGACCGCAGCATGGGAACTGTCTCTGCCATTCTGTTTTTCATTCTGGCGTTACAAACTGGACTCACCAGCTTATCACCGGAAAAGAAAATTCAGCGACTTTATCGGAATTTCTGTTTGCTGGGCACAGCCATTTTGCATTTTATTCACAGTATGGTGAATCCACTCATGATGTCGTTGAGTGCACAGAGAAACATGGCTGTACATAGGCATGTACGGGTATTAGCAATGTGTGCCTTTCTGGTCATAATCCCTTCCTGCTTTCTGTTTTACCTGTGGAGTGTTCATAGTATTAGCACATGGATGTTGGCAGTAACAGCATTCTGTGTAGAGGTTGTGATTAAAGTGGTCATAACATTGATGGTTTATTCATTATTTATGTTTGATGCCTACCAGGATACTTTCTGGGAACAGTTGGATGACTATGTATATTATATTAAGTCTGCCGGCAGCACAATTGAATTTTTATTTGGAATTTTTTTATTTTGCAATGGTGCCTGGATTATGGCATTTGAGTCTGGTGGTACAATCCGTGCAATTATGATGTGCATTCATGCATATTTCAATATCTGGGTACAGGCCAAAGAGGGTTGGAGCACCTTTATGAAAAGAAGGACTGCGGTTAATAAAATTAACTCCTTACCTGAGGCAACTAGAGAGCAGTTAGAAAATTTCAACGATGTATGTGCAATTTGCTATCAGGAGCTGAACAATGCAAAAATTACCAGGTGTAATCATTATTTCCATAGTTTATGTCTCAGAAAGTGGTTGTATGTTCAAGAAAAATGTCCATTGTGCCATAATGTAATATATAATACTGAGCAAAGGACAACAGGGACTCAGACTGAAGAGAACAGACCTGATGGGCAGGAAGGCCAGGATGCGGTTCCTCAGTGAATGCTCTCTGAACTTCACCTTTTGAACCTTTTTTTTTTTCGTGACTGAAAGGTATTTTTGTCCATTTGATAGTGACTAATTTTTGTGTGATAATTCTCAGAAACAGCAAGAAAAAAGACTGGCGGGTAATTTTAAAAAGCACTGTGAACTTGCTGCATTTAAACTCCAGTATTGCATACTGAGAGGAAATTAAATGGGCTTAGACATTTTTTTTTTTTGAAGAGTAGTGTATGTAACAGTGACATATAGCATCACATTGGATTTACAATGAATTCTAGTAAGCCAAAAATTACTATTTTTCAAAGGAATGGATTTATATTTCACTGTAATGCAATGAAATTGTAACGTCTGAGATGAGGCAAATGTAACCCTATTTATGAGTTGTGATATGGATTTTATGATATAAAAATATTTAGACTGAAATTAAAATATTTACACCATTAAGAATTTTTGTTATATGTGTTTTGATTATTGAAAAACTACAACCATTGTTTCAGATGTTTATAAAGTTGACATTGTTAGCATGTTAATAAAAAATAACTGCAAACATTGTTATGTTGATAAAAAACAGGTCTTATAATAGTTCAATGTTGCTAAAGGAACTTATAACACTTTTTAATACATGTAGGCTGCAGCACAGGATTTAAAAAATGTTTTGATAATATTTTTGCTTGTTTGGCACCAATATGATAATTTTTTCAAATGTATCATTTTATCCTTCCCTCAAAATGAAATCTATTAGAAAAACAAAATTATGTACAGTTAAACAGTGTGTGGCATTTGTTTTTCAAATAACTAATGCTCACTTGTGCCTCGAAGCAATTTTCTGACTTCTGTAAGGCATGCTTGGCTGTTGCTTTGATAAATAATCATAAAACACTATAACAAAAGAAAATAAAATATATCAAAATCAGGTCAACTATTTGACATCCTGAACCTAACAAGATGACAGCTGTTAAATGCTGTTTCAAGCATTGCTTCAAAAGCTTATTAATTTGTAGAAAAGTATAGATTTGAAATCATTTGTTTTTCATACATGCAATCATACTCAGTATATGTTGGTCATTGCAAATGAGGCCAAGCAAAATGTTTGTAAACAAATACTAGTTTATACTACAGCTAAGTTTTTTTTTTTTTTTGTGTGTGTGTGTGTTATTTTTCAAAAATTAATTATTTTTATTTTTCAAATGGAAAAATGCCTTGGTCATTGGTTTGGCTAGAAGAAAAATGACACCAGGCAATACTTAATGCTAATTGTTTGACCCCCCCCCCCCCCCACACACACACACACACACACACACACAGACACACACACACATAGACACTGAAAAGAAAAAATGCTGCCCAGCCCTAAAATTTAGCCGCTTTGCCTGTTAGACATCATGTATCTTTCATGCCGCTGGCTTCCAACTTATCAATTTTCCCTGGCCTTATCTTGACTTTCTGAGGCTAACTTCCTGTGCCAACTGTGGCACGGGACCAGCTGAGGTTCGCCGGCAGTGCACTTCGTTGGGATGTAGACACTAATCACTTCCTGTACCGAAGATTTTGAAACTCATTGTGGACAGCCTAGCGTGATTTCTTCGATTTAAAATGCCGACATTCAAAGGTAATACAGTCTCAACTATATTTATTATTAACAGAGATCGATAATAAAAATTCAGTCTGTCTCTTAAATGTAACTGATTACTCTTAAACTATAAAACGGATAGTCCTTAGTTTGTCTGGTCCATTGTGGCATGAGATTTTGGAAGAATAATCAATGCAAGGACCGTCAAGGATCCACTAATCAGAATAAATTATCAATCTAGAGCTGTCGAAAAGATTTCTTAGATCTACAAATAACAGCTCAGACAATTTATAAAGATACTGATTTTTATTTCGACAATTAAATTAATTTTAGCGGTCAGTATTTTACATTTAATTTACATCAAAGTTTATACAGACTTTACAGTTGTAATCAATTTATACAGGCTCAGCTCATATGACACTATAGAATTAAAAGTGATTGATATTAGAAATCAATCTGCCATTGAAATTTTGCTGATGTGAAGCCCTTAAAGTCTAATGTTTCATTTATTCATAGCCATGGCCGATTTGTTTGGAAATAATGTACTCAGCTACTGGCATGCTAACATATACATACGTATATAAGAGAATTGAAAAATAACACTTATTATCATAATTGATGTGCATATTGCCTGTATTTGTAGAATGTATTAGAGAGAAAAACAACTCTTTTACCCCTATTATGTGAAATGTGTGTCATTTCCCTCAACCCAAACATAATGCTATCACAAAATAATCAGGTGTGCTTTTATAGTTCACAAAATACATTTTCAGTGAATGTGAAATGGGGCAAGGAGAAGTTCACAGATGTTGAGTGTAATACAGATGAGCCCCCTCTTTTGTTCAAAAGTCAGTTGTTTGCTCTCTCTGGAGTTCAGCCTGACAGACAGAAGGTTATGATGAAAGGAGCTGTATTAAAGGTGAGTTTTTAAAAATCTTATATAGATTCAAATTAAACATATTTGCTTTGCTTAAACAAGCTGCTAATGACAGCCATCTGATTAACACTTGTATTTATCTATTGCAGGATGAAGAATGGGGGAACATGAAGCTGAAAGATGTAAGTAACTGATAGTAATTTCAGAATAGAAGCACTAGCAAAATATCATTTGGTAATCTGAGTTTAAACATCCATATTAGTCTGTCATGATCTTTAAGGCATAAGCTGACTGGATTGAGGTATATGAATAAAAACTGAATAATTAAAAAAAAAAAATAACAGTGATTGCACTAACCTGGAAGATTTAATTGATAAATATAAATGGTTTTTCTTTTCCCAGGGTGCTACATTGCTGATGATGGGCACTGCTGATGCACTGCAGGAACCAGTAGAGAAGACTGTGTTTATGGAGGACATGAATGAAGAACAGCTTGCTACAGCTGTAAGTGGAATGCATTTGTCTTATACAAACACATATAGTTTGCTTTTATTTGGTGTGATATAAACTCAAGAAATGCATACATAAATATAGGGAAGCATGCTTGGAATTTGGAAGTGTTGCTTTCTGTAGTATTTTTTTAAACGGATTTTTAATTTGAGGAAGATCTGCTTCATATTCTTCTCTCTCCCTCTCTCTCTCTCATCTGGAAGTCAAACATTTTCCTTGATTTCAGATGGAGCTACCAGCAGGGTTGAACAACCTGGGAAATACCTGTTATATGAATGCCACAGTGCAGTGTCTGAAGGCAGTGCCAGAGCTGAGAGAAGCTATTAACAAGTAATGACCAACTTGCAGACTTTATTATTTGTTTTTAAACACTAATGGTTTGTCCAGTTAATATGACACATTAAACCCACACCACAAACACACACTTTCAAACGAATGATAGTTTTTTAATTGATGTAAAATTAACACATCTGCCAACCTTTCTCTCAAAATTAATGTGATGATAAATCCATAAATAGCATGAAGGGCATAATGTACAACACAATGCTGATGATGGACAAGGAGCATCTCTTAATCCTTTTTGATGAGGATTTTATTTAATTTATTTTGTTTTGTCCCATATGCTTCTTTTGCAATTTCAGAGTTGTTGGTCATCCCAATGTTGGAGCTGGTGTATTTAACCCATCATATGCTGTTACAACAGGTTAGAAAGAATCTGTTAAATTTATTTGAAATATATGCTGGCTTGTTGGATGGGCATGATTACTGATTGAATTGAATATGCAGGCATAATATACAACTTCTACTTATATTTTCCAACATGGCAAACTCGACTGACTGAAAGCACTGAAAATTATTAAAATTAAACAAAAGCTTTGAAAATTTGATAAAAGCCTTAGCCCTAAAGAGGTTAAAATTTATACTTAAATATCACTTTCATATATGATATGTGTGTTTTAGCTCTGAGGGATCTGTATGCCTCCATGGACAAGTCTAATACAGTTCCTCCCCTTATACTGCTGAGCATACTGCAGATGGTGTTCCCCCAGTTTGCTGAGAAAGAAAGCGAACATGGAAATTGGGCTCAGCAGGTACAAATTTTTAAACAATTCTTTCAGATTTTCCTTATATTGAAGTTTTATCAACAAAATATACCTGAAGATGTCATAATTTGATTTTTTAAAAATGTATGATATCAATATATTTTTTAAAGTTAAAACATGGAACAATTGAAGTAATGCTCTGTTTAAAAAAGCACTGGCATGGTGTACTTATTTATTTATTTATTTATTTATCTT
Organism: Lingula anatina; assembly: GCF_051362555.1. Lineage (NCBI taxonomy): Eukaryota > Metazoa > Brachiopoda > Lingulata > Lingulida > Lingulidae > Lingula > Lingula anatina. Next base: position 34,232,070 of record NC_141767.1, read on the forward strand.
TTGTGTGCGTGTGTAATAAAACAGTAATGAAATATGGTACATTTTTATTTTCAAACAGGATGCCAATGAATGTTGGACACTGATAGTGAGATGTCTCCAGCAAAAACTGACAGCCCTGGAAGACTCTACACCAGTAAGTACTCTCATTAGAAAGCATTTTCAGTAGAAATTTTACTCCTCTGCAAATTTTATCAGCATTGTAATGCTGAATGGTATAGTTAATTTCTCTCAAATATATTTCTAATTAGTATACAATGTATATAGGTATTTATGTATATAGGTTTTTTGATGTGCAATATATGATAGATAGCCTTTCCAGTTAACAGTATTTCTTCTGTTGCACATAAATGTTTAGCTACACATTGCCTCTAATCTGTTCATACAGGTACTCAAGTATGCCTAAGTGAGTCATATTGCATCTCTGACTAATAAAGATGTTAAAAATAATTAGTAGATGAAATATATATATATCAATAGGATAACACAAGTTGCCATGTGTTTTAGGTTGATGGTTCCACCCCAGCACCCACCAGGGGGTTCATTGACCAGTTTATGGGAGTGGAGATGACTTCAACGTATCCTTTCTGATTGCATTACCCCAGAAAAACATTCTTTTTATTGAGGGACATTACTGATTAACCCATTATCAAATTTGTTTGTTCTGTATTTGACTATTGTGTAAGTTAGTTAGGGTGTATAATTTGATGTTTATGTCAACCTTAATTTTTACCAGAATGAAATGTGTTGAGGCTCCAGAAGAGCCACCAACTATAATGAAAGAGAATCTACTGCAACTGAGTTGCTTTATAGAAAAAGGTAAGGTTTGTTTGGGGTGGTTGATGAGGAAATCAAGTGATAGACACCCTGAGCTTCAGAGCTGACTTGACACTAACCTTTTCACTGTAGCCTATCTCCATCGTGTCAAGTAACCTCTGACCAGATTCGAGTGCTCCCGCCGCCCGCCAATCAAATTTAAAGCCCGCACTCAATGACTCATTGAACGATCTAGCCAATGAACGCGAACGAGTCAAAGCGCGCTTTGTTCAAATCCGGACCAATCAAAGATAAGGCTGAATATCAGGGACTTGCCGTAACCTGTGGGCAGCACGCAAAATACATCATCCCTCAGTAGATAATGATGCAGGGCATCATACTGCTCTGGTTTCAATTCCGATATACTCCATGCTTTCTTTGTGTACGGTTATGCACTCGGAACCACTCGGAACTACTCGGATGTCTCCGCACTCGACAATAACTATGTTGTTAGTATGGAGCTTGCGGAATCAGCCGAGGATTGCCGATTGACGATCAACCAATCAGCGTTTTCACCAAACTTTGGTGAAAAATTTTGAAACATGGATTCGATTGGCTTATATAAAATAGGTCAAACTATTTTCGTCAGAGGTTACTTGACACGATGGAGATAGGCTACAGTGAAAAGGTTAGTGTCAAGTCAGCTCTGAAGCTCAGGGTGGTGATAGAAAGATGAGATGTAAAACTTTTCATAATGGAATACAGTAAATGATTTTCATGCACTTGTTTTTATTTTGGTTGTTATAATTTAAATGGATTGTAAATTTAATACTTTTCCATTTTCATTTCAGATGTTAAATATTTGCAAACTGGTTTGAAATCAGTAAGTAGAAGATAAATGTTTTGCACGAATGAAAATTTTAAAGTTATATAAATGTTCTTATATTTGTGCCTCATTAGAATGTGGAATACAATATATAGTAATATAAAGCTGTGTATATTTGAACAGTGTCCTTGTCTATACATTGTATTTGTAAATATTATCATATTTTTTCTTTTCTTACCTTAGTTTTTCATTCTTTTTACAGAGACTTGAAGAACATATAACAAAAAATTCCCCCACACTAGGTAGAGATGCACAGTATGAAAAAACAGTAAGTACACTTTTTTGCAATGATGTATTTCATTTTCAAAACCGTAATGGCAAGAACTTTAACATTAATTTTCATTAAATTGAATTATACATTTATAACATAGCTTATTAATCTGATTTCACCTGACATTTTAACAAAGGTTATAGATATCAAACCTTTCTTCATTTCCAGAGTAAAATTAGTCGTCTACCAGCTTATTTAACAATCCAGTTTGTTAGATTCTTTTACAAGGAAAAGGAGGCTGTCAATGCTAAAATTTTGAAAGTAAGTGCCCATTGTTTCTACTTCTATTGACGTCCACTTCATATTCATTCTGCTTTCATCTTCATATATGCCTCATCCAAGTTGGAGCATATATAGTAGGAGTGAATTAGATCAGTCACAGAATTAAGTAAATCTTGTGAAATGGGGATCATTACTTTTGGGCTAAGATTCGACAGATAAGGAAATATTTCTCAAGCAGTGGGTTAATAATTTTGTTCATCATCATCATCATCATCTTCGGTTTTTCCAGGTCTTCAGTCCTGAATAAACAGGGTTAGACTTTTTCAAACATATGTCCCTCTTCCATTCTTGTCTGTTACTTGGATCTGTATCTTCAGCTTGTATCTGTCTCTTGTCTGTGCTCACTGTGTTTAAAATACATGATAAAATTCAAAGAAATCTTACACCTTTTACAGGATGTGAAATTCACAGAAATTTTGGACCTTTTTGACCTGTGTACTGAAGAACTGCAGCAAAAGCTGGTCCCAATGAGGACAAAGTTTAAGGAAGAGGAAGATAAAAATGTGGAGAGAGCAAATTTGGTAAGGCTATTTTCTCCTAACAATTTCCTTTATCCAAAAAAAAAAAGTACAAACAGTTACATGTTATTCAGCAATTATCCTTATGTTTTGCATATTGCATTACCCTGTTACAACAGATTCCTTTTTTCAAAAGTTATTCCAGTTCTCAAAACTTGATCAGAAAATCTTATTACATACTCATCTTGAAATTGAAAATTATTATCTTTCAAGAGCTCTATTTGTCTTCTTGTTTATTTTTGGAGATATCAATTATTAAGGAGAAATGCACACTGTTGAAACTGAAATATCGTTCTCTCACTCAGAATGTGAATCTCATTGTCTTTCAGTCCAAAGGCAAGAAAGGAGTCAAAAATGCTCCTGCTGTCCCTGAAAAGAAAACTAGAAAGGAGCCATTTTCATTTCCGGATGGTCAGTATACGCCTTCATAGTGTCCTGCACCTGATACTAATGCTCTCATTTAAACTCAAAAATATATGAAGCGATTACAGTACATATATCATGTGTCAAATCATAAATTGAAATTAATTTGATATTTGGGTACATATTGTAATGTGTTTCATAAACAGGCTGCTTAAGATAAAAATCTTTTTGCTTTCTGATATAAGTAATTTTATTTATTTATTTACTTATTTTTAGATACTGGTTCCAACAACAGTGGTTACTACAAGCTGAGGGCAGTGTTAACCCACCGTGGCAGGTCAAGTTCCAGTGGACATTATGTATCCTGGGTCAGGAGAAAAGACACCGGTCAGTTTAGGTCTACAGTAGACTCTGCATAAGTAGTTGCCCTATAGTCTACTATAGCCCCAGTTATCATTAATCTGAACAAATCTTTTGGAAAGTATAATTGAAGATCAGGCACACATAGCTACTTCACACAGTGATGAGGGAGCAGCATTTTTTCCTTCAGTCTTTCTAATTTAATACTACAGTACCTTGTTACCCTTATATCACTACAAGCAGTTACTTGGCTTTTCCATTCCAAAGAGTGGGACAAAGTACCATAGTTCATGAGGAATGATTTGTTTTTGTATTACATATAAGTATTATTATTATTACTTCATCTTATATTTTCAGATGAATGGCTCATGTTTGATGATGACAAAGTCAGTGTGGTAGAATCTGAAGACATCTTGAGACTCTCTGGAGGAGGTATTTAATGCTATCATATCTTGTTTGTGACAGTCTTATATCTTACGGTTAATTAAATGGCTTGGTAGTTTTCAAGTATATTTAAAGTATATCTCCTTTAAAATTTAAGAAATCCCTTATATATACAAATTTATGGATATGTGGTCTAGGTTATTCATACCAATTAAAGAAGAATAAAAAATTCGAATTTTAAATAATTCACTTTCTGGTCATTTTTAGGTGACTGGCATTGTGCGTACTTCCTTGTATATGGTCCCAGGGTGTTGGAAATTGAGGAGGAAGAGGTTGAGGAGGGGGCAGGTGAAGGACAGGCAAAACCAATGGAAACCAGCAGCTAAACTGGATAGTGATCTGACAAAAATGATTTAAGACCTCTAACAGTTACAGCCAAAATAGTAAATTGGTTTAATGTTTTGTTCATGTGATTTTTCTATGCATTGTGTTGCATACAGTCTTGCTGCTGGTTTTACCTAAACCACTAAAACGTCAGTCTGCAAGTCGCACCTTGAAATATGTGCTGAATGTAGCTTTTAAATATTTGACTTGGAACCGAGATTTAAAGTGCCAGTATGACAGTGATGAAGTTATCTTGTTAAAATTGGACCTTTATCTGACAAGACCATTTTCGACATTACATTTCGGGCATTAGATTGAATATCAAATTGCTTGAACACTGGATTCCTGAAAAAGGCTAAGTTTGACATTTGTGCCACTAATTTGATGACAAAGAGAATGCTGTTGACAAATTCACAAAATTAAAATTTGTAAATAAATATATTTATTTGGCCATATGTGTCAGTTTTTTTTTTTTTCACGTATTGTTAATCTTTTCATGTACAAAATGCCTTATGACAATATGGTTATTTGACACCATAAGTATTTTTACCAAATCTTGTACAGGGACAGATTTGACTGCAGCTTAAAAAATGAAGGTTGACAAATCTGATTAAACCTAGAATTACCTTAAAGAACATAAAATAAGACTTTTCACTCTGCTCTGTTGTTTGCATTGGGTCTAAGTGCTTGAAATGATTATTTTGCTACTTTCATTTTGTTCAAGAATGTAGGTTGCAGCTTGATCCCTTATCAATTCCTGATACATGTTAAAACTCGGTACAACTTTAATTTTGATGGATAGAGGTTTTCAGATAAATAAATAGATGAATGAAAATAACTGTTGCTTAAACATCAATATCTGTAAGGATTATCACTTATAAAAGCTCCCATATAATTTAGTGAGATAAAAAATTATTAGCAGACATTTAGGTGTCACTACAGTCTGGCACCATATAATAAACATCAGACCGCAATAAAACTAGATATTCTTGTTTTACCATAAAGTGATCCATAGCTCACATTAATATACATATCATACTGATAAATCTATGATGATATTCCTCAAACAGTTGCAGAAAAAAAGAGCAAAACTGACAGGCCACTGTTACAGGGCAGAAGATCATTTCACATCTGATGTACTCTGAACATAGACTAAATGCTGATTCTGAAAAAAGACATAAACTAACTTTTATTACCTCGATCATCTATACATAGGTTTGACAGTGTGTTAAGATAGATATATGACAATTTATTTTAGGGTGGTCCTATAAAGCAAATGGGCCATGATGATGAAAAAAGGCACTAAAATTGGCAAAAAAATTGACATTTTAGCTCAATAGTCCATTTTTAATTGACAATTCAGATGCAATTTAAACACAAACCGAAAATCGGCAAATAAACAGACATTACTTTAAATAAAATCCATAAGTTTGCACACTAAGGGATAAATAATAATTCAGCATGATGGATTCTGGGAGATTGAGCGTTTGCACTGGAAGCATCACGTGTTTGCGAACTTCAGAAGCGTCTAGTCGACCCTCTTCTTGTGACATGCTAGATATTGCTCTTACTTCTACAGATTTTATGTTGGGAATATACAGAATCACTTATCAGAATGGCAAAAAATCACTTCAGATATGATTGTTCTGAACATAGTAAAAATCTATAAAATTGAATTTGATTCCTTGCCTGTACAAAATTTTGAACCCAATGAATGCAAGTTTATGATACTGAAAAAGAGATAGGGGAAAATTTTGACAGAGGGCCTGGTCTGGCAGTGGAGAAATGATACGTTTGTTAGCTCTGAGCGCCTAATATGGCAGCTGGGGTGTATCCTCCCCAGGGAGGTGAGAGCGACTATAGGGTGCTCCAAGGCCAAAAATGACCAGGGTTCTCTGACTTATATATATAATTTCAACCTTCAGGGCCTGGTTTCATTAAGGCTGGATAGGCTATCCTATGGATAACACTATCCAAGGTATAAATCTCTTATCCTCTGGATATTTATCCTCTGTATAAATTTGTGTTTCATAAATGCTGGATAAACAGCATGATAGTTATCCAGTAGATAAGAATTTTATCCAATACCATATTTGGAAAAAGACATTCCCATAATGCAATTGGTTGCTATAAACATTGTAAAAGCCATGATAGTTGCTAACAACAGAAGTGATCTATACCATATTTGGGAAATATATTACCCACAATACCCTTGTTCTGTCGTCTGCTTCTCTGTCTTGCAAGATGGTGTCGGCTTTGGCAAGCAAAAGACAAAGAAAAGCTAATTGGAGCCATGCAGAGACATCTCTGTTGATTGAACTGTGTGAAAAAACCACACAGTAATAAGAAACAAACACACTTCCACCTTGGACAACAAGGCCAAGGTGTAAGTGTGGAAAACCATAGCAAAAGAGGTGTCATCAGTTGCTGTATCAATGAGAAGTGCAACAGAGTGCCGAGAGAAATGGAGACATCTCGTCTCTTCAGTGAAAAGGACACACAGTAACCTAAGAAAGGCAAGAAAGCAGACTGGAGGGGGTCCACCACCCCAGGAGCTCAGCCCATCTAAATCAAAGATTGTAAATATATATGCTGGCACTCCAGCGTTTGATGGTTTGCCAGGAGGCATAGAGACAAGTGGTAAGATTCATTTTATTTTACTAACAAAAAATATTAACTAAATAACAGAAAATATTGTGAAGTATACTAAATACATACACATAATATTTTCCACCTTGTAAAATCTCTTGCTCTAATGTGTTAAGCTCCATAAAATAAACCGACCGGATAGCCTCGGACTTGGGTTCAAAACCCGTCCGGGGACATACCAGTCCTTTATAAACGGTGCCTGCTGTCTCCCAGCTTGGCACTCAGCACTAAGGGGTTGAAGAAGGGACCTGGTCTGGGAGTGCAGAAATGATATATATCTGAGCGCTTATATGGCAGCCGAGCTGTATCCTCTCCTGGGAGGTGAGAGCGTCTACAGAATGCACCAGTGCATAAACACCAAGAAATATGTCACTACCCAACACAAATATTAAAACACTTGGGATTAATTTTAGACTTTGTAAACATGACAGTAGCATTCAATCAAGAAAAAATTGACAAAATTCAAATTCAAAAGCCCCTATTAAAGGGTTTGACTCATTGTTAGACTGAAGAATGACCTCCATAAACTGGACAAAACGCAGATCTCGGACTTCCTAGATGATGCCATTGCCTTTACTGCAGACGAATTGCATGAGCTTGACTTGTGACAGCAAGTCTTACTAAAACCAGGACTTAAATTAAGCCTCAATTTAAGTCTCTGGCAAGTGAAATGCAGCCTGTCACTAATCTACCCTTTGGAGAAGATTTGGAAAAGACTGTTGAGGAACTGAAGAAGTCCCATAAAGTGTCAGCCACAGTAACTGTCAATACAAGTAACAACAAGAAAAGAAATATTAAGCATGATGAGATCAAGCGCCCACCCTTTATCCACCCTTGGTTATCCACATGGACCTTTATGTCTTAGAATGATGCTTCCAGTGCGCACACGCAATCTTGCTTGATCTCATCATGCTTAATATGATAAGGTAGAATCCCAATCAAATTTCACCTTACCGAGGTAAGTCTTGTTTAATTTTTAAATCCTACATGCATTTCATGCAGCTTCCAGCAGGTTAAAAAAAGTTGTTATACAGTCCACAGATACAGATGTAGTGATTATAGCTACCCTTGCATTAGGCTCAATGCATTTGATGAGCATGGTTCAAAATGGGTGTTTAAGACAAGACTCCAATATACAGAGTTCCAATATACAGCATGTCTTAAGATCTGGGACCCGTGTTCTGATCACCCTGGCTTCAATGTACTGACGGAGGGTGATACCTCCAGCAGTGGTTGCAGTATAGGCAAGAAAAAAGGCATGGAAAGAACCCTGAACAACAGATGGCAAGAAGGAGAAGGAATCCTACAGCCACTCTTAGTGACCATAAAACCAGCGCCCAATGGACTTCGGGCACTGATTGCTTGTAAATGCAGTAAATCCTGTTGCATGTTAGTTAACCTGTATCCTTGCAGGGGGAAAAAGTTACCATGTACTCAATCATGCCTCTGTGAGCGGGGAGGAATGTGAAAACGTGTATGTGAACAGTGGATGCATCACAGGCAGTGAAGAAGATGAAAATGATATTTTGAAAATGTTGTAATGATCATATTTTGCAAGGTGTCATTGAATATTTATTAAGAACATGAATATATGATTGCATAAATATTATGATTTAAATAAAATGTAAATGGGTCAAATTTGTTTTTGTACAATTTTGAAGTATCGCATTACAGCATTTATTAAAGTTATGCACGTGTGGACTTTTGTGAAAAACATTTGTTAATGGATAAGGGAAATTTCATTGTTCTAAGAACAATGTTTATAGAAATGTCATTGTCCAAATACTGCCAAATAAGCAAATCTGGCACAGTAGTAAAGAAAAGTAGACTGCTTCAATTATGATTATAAAATGATTATTTGTCCCTTAGCTTGCCAGCTTAGGGATTTTACTGAAAGTGACAATGTCTGTTTATTCATGAATTTTCAGGGTTCAAATCAATTTTGAATTTATGTCATTGTCAATTAAATATGGACTACTAGCTACAATGTCCATTTGTTGCACCTTTTGCCGACTTAAGCACCACTTTCATTGTCACAGCCAATTGGTTTTATAGGACAACCACCCTAAAATAAACCTTCATATATCTGTCTACCATAATACAGTGACAAACCGAGTATAGATTGCCGAGGAAATTAAAAAAAAAATTCAGGCCTGTAGCGTCTAGCCTAATAAGACTACTTCAAAAACCCAGAAGAAGATCGAACAAAAAAAAAATTATTATGTAGACTGTGTGGCAAAAAACACAATCATGAGGAAATTTAAGAACTTCCAAACCCCATGAATGATCAAGAGCTCTAGAGCATTACTGTGGCCCCGTATACACGACATGGTGATGATAATGAGGATGTTAGGGAAGCACCTGATCCATCACTTTCATGCTCTTCAAAAGCTGACCAATTCATGCCCCTGATGCTCTTGACAATTGAAGCAGTCCAGGGCCTTTGAAATATAGGTCTGGCCAAAGTATTCTTCCTAACAATGTACAGATTTAGGTGACTCAGACATACAGCATAGCTCCTTACCCTTGTCCAACTTCAGGACCAGCTTTAGTGCTCAAGTTATGGATCTTATAACTGTATTAAAGGAAATCTCTCATTCAAAATGTGCATCAAAATTCCTTTCTACAGTTTCTTTTGATAGTTTGATAGTTCTGTTCCAAGAGTCTGATGTAATGCTTATCATGCCATCAAGATACTTTCTTCCCCATCCAGAACTTTGATTTGGGCTTCTGTTTGCCGGCAATGTCCCCTGCAGATCTTCTTAGTTTTCTTCTCTCTGCATGGTGTTCTATTGCCTCGCGCCTTTTATGCTTTTCTTTTTCATTCTAAAATTATAAGATGGACATTATTCTTTATTTTCACTCACGTAAGTAAAAAGGTATTTTAATTCTTTTACCTATGTTTTACCTATGCATGATGATAAATTCAAGATTTACAATCATTGCAGATTATTCTTTGATGATACACAATTACCTTCTTGAGGGAGAACACCATTTCTCTGGCCCCTAGAGAGGATCCAACATGGCGAACAATACCACTTGAATCTTCATCTGCTACACGCTCTGCCAAAGATTTTCTGTAATGAAAGAGTACACAAAAACATCTGAATTATTCACATGATCCTTTCATAGACACTTACACAGCAAACACTTCAAGGTTATCAAGTCTATAGTAAAATATTCCAATCTTGGTTTGTAATGAATAAAATCATTTGAATTATTTCTTCTTCAGACGTCTGAATAAAAAAATGATAAATTTTTATTTGCAAAATACATCTTTTGTTTCAAGGGGAAGATAAGAAAGTTTTCATGTTTTTCTGCAGAAAACAGTGCAAATACGATTATACTGGAAATGCACTGTTAAGGTAAACTCTTACATTTATTGAAATTATGTAATCAACAGATTTCAAATAAGATGCAGCAGCAGGTACATCAACTCCAGATTATCACCTAATTTTTCAATGAACTTACTTGCTCAATGTCTTCTTTTTTCTTTTGAAACTGTGAAATTCTTCTCCTTCTTTGATTTCATAGAATTTTGGTTTGAGCTCTCTTTCTTCTCGCTCTCTCTTTTTCTTTGCCCTTGCTTCTTCTGAGAGCTGTTTGTGTTGTTTTTTTAACTCCTTGGTCCAGGTGTGTTCATCGTCTGAACTGCTGTCCTCACTGCTTGGTCTGCCCTCCAACTCATTCTAAAGAAAAACAGACTGTAGTAATCTTTTCTTTTCTTTCTTTCTTTCTTATTATCTATCTATCTGTCTGTCTACCTACCTATCTATCTATTTATTTACTGGTTATATTGGTAAGAAAATGTACTGCACGCATACTCCCTAGATGTAAAGATGAGTAATGATTTATATAAATACGTACAGTCAGGTCATGTATCCATAGGGTGAAAATAAGTTATTTCAATCATGTTGTGCTAATAATTTATTGTCTCAGTCTTCTAAAAAACTACAATGCATAGAACCTTCAACAGGCTTTAGATTTTCAATTATTTAACATAATAGGTGCTAAATGACAAATAAGGCATGTTTTCATATATTAGTAAATTTAAAGAGGGAACTACAACAGAAAAATGTTTGAGCAAAGATGCAATAAAAATCAACCGGCATATAAATGCTAGCCAAACTTACATTTATTTCTTCAAATTGCTGGGCAAGTCTCTCTTGTTTCTCTTGTCTTTTCCTTCTATCCTTTTCTAGCTTGGAGACCACAGGATTGAGCAGACGATATTCTTCACTCTCTGGATCCACTTGGAAATCGGGATTGCTGAACATGGCGGCAAAACGTGAATCTCCAAGTAAGTTGAAAGTCTCTTTCTGCAAACACATAAACACATAACTCCATTATTTGAGGTAAATATTCATAAAATTTCACTAATTCAGTGAATAATGTACACAATAAGAGATTTCATCTTTATACTACTGCTTATATGAAAATACACTGCATATTACAAATCTACAAAATTTTATCCAAAATAAACAAGTTTTTAAATGATTTACGTTGTGGTACTTCTCCTTTATTCACCGTTTAAAAATGGGACTTATTTAATAATTACTACCTTGTCCTTCTTTTTCCCAGATTTTTGCTGCTCTTCTTGCTCTTCCATCAACCTCTCAGCTAGATTTTTGTTGACTTTAGGTAATTTCTGGAAACAAAACAACAACAACAAACTTTGAAATAAATACACTCAATACACTAATAGGATTGAATTTCCGTATTCACTTTTTACTACTGCACTATAGAGAAATAGATACACATTTAAATATACTCAAAAACCCTACATACCTTGACTCTCACTCTGTTAGCTCTTGCTTCTTCAATCTTTTCCTTGATCTTATTCTTTCTATATTCAGAATAAGCAAACGGCTCCACTATAGATTTTGCCTATCAAAAGACAAGAGTCTAAGAGTTAAAAAAAAAACAAAGGATAAAACATGACAGCACTTTGTTACATCGAGACAATCTTCTCATCAACTCTATCATACTATTACTTACTAAAGAAACCAATTCATGAGTGAAAAATAGTAAAGATTCACTTTTTTCTTCCAAGAGGATACTGGCAAATAGTTACATTAAATATTCAAGCAAACTATTTGTTAGGGAAATGTTACCTTGTGATATAACCTGATATCTATGAAGAAACCATGCATGTAGGCCCTCAGTAAATTAGACCCAATCAAATGAGAGAGTCCCAGCTCATCAAGCTCTTGTCTAGTTAGGAATTTGTAGTCATCGTACACTGCAACAGTTATAATTCAACACATGATCTTCACAATATTTCAATTAAATTATGTATTTGTTATAAGACAATTTTCATTTCCTGTCACTGATTTGGAGCTAATGACGCTGGATGAATATTTCAATGGAAGTAAACATTTTTGTTTTTAAATGTCAGCTAAAATGATCTTTCTGGCAGTACTTTGTCACATACTACATAAATACAGGCCTTTAATTACCTTGAGGAGCGTCCGTTTCTTCTAACTCTTCCGTAAGATTGTCTAGGAAAGAGCACCACTTAGGTGCAGGGCCCAGTGACTGTATAAGTGATAATAATTGTATGCATTATTTTAATCATTTAAAGATCCAGTCAGAATTTATTCTCACACCAAAACTGCTCACTTCATCAGCATTCAAGACAAATTTTCCAGTCAAAATTTATTCTCACACCAGAACTGCCTGCTTCATCAGCATTCAAGACAAGATTTTTTGAGAAACATGTATGACAACAAATTTCTAGACCCGATACTTTTCAAAATTGCCATGAAACTTCCTGTTTATCTTTAAGTATGAGCAAATATGTTTGCAAAACTTCTGAATGTGACAAAAATATCACAAATATTTACATAATCCAAAGTACAAATCTATTCACAATATCATATATAGTTTACTTACAGGTATGTAGTATGTGAGCACTTTAGGAGCCTCGTTGGCCATAAACAACAGCCCAGAGTCTGGGAAAACACACAGGTCATTCAGTTTCACACCAGGCTCAATGGAAGTAAAAGGTTTGCCCTGAAATTGCAAAATTAAATTATTACATTTGATACCTTACCTTAAGAAAATAAATAAAGTCTTTTGCAGCACTTAAACCAATATAATAAATTATTCTAATTCAGAAAGTCATGTAAGTCTGAAAGGCATGTCAGTCTCACTGAATCATGAATAGTTTCAATCCAAAATATTTCATTAGAAATGGCAAATGACATTGAGTCCAGTTATCTTAAATGAGTGTTTCAACAACTGTGAATTGTTATGAAAATCTTGATTAACTTACAGTGTCTCTGTGCCAGAGTTTGAGAATTTTGCTGTCTATGGAGAGTACTACATCCAGGCCTTCGTGGAAAGCAATAGATTTAATAGGCAGGCCGTACTGGTGGTCCTTTACCAACAGGGGCTTGTCTGATCTTATATCATACAACAGGATCTGCAAAATACAATGGTAAACATGGATGAATGGTGGTCTGTTTTTATTTGATGTTGTCATGACTGACAGCAGAGAATGAAATTTGAACTCACAGACATGGGCAACACATGGTGATTGAAAAATACTAGCAAGAAAAGGTTCATGTTGTTAATGACAAGAAAAAATGTATCTCTATTACATTAATGTATCTTTATAGTATCAATGATGTTTAAAGCACTACTCATTGGTGGGTTCTAATTTTGAAAAGATACTCCAAATAGTCTAGTGCAATAAGAATCCACATAACTAAAGTGAGAGCAACAATGTTTCCTAAACCCACTCCATAAACAAAATATAACACCAAGACAAAATTAGCTTCAAAAAGTAAATGACATTAAACAAAATTATTTTAAATCTGACACACAAAACATAATCTGAACATCAAAAATGACATCAATTTTTGTAAACTGACCCTGATCTCAAGTGGACAGAACATGTGCAGTTAATTTATTCAAAGTCTTGTGCCAAGCTTTTTTATCTAAGGCAGTTGAAAAGGGCAAATCTGGCCACTGAGGATCTAATAGTTATATATCAATCAATAATTAGATCAGTCCTAGAATATGCATGCCCTGTGTGGGGGCCTGGTCTTACAGCTGAACAATGTGAATGCTTAGAATCTGTTCAAAGGAGAGCTCTTAGAATTATTTACCCATTTTATACTTACAAGGATGCCCTACAGGCTAGTAATCTCACCTCTCTGAGGGAGAGAAGAGTCGTTTTACTTAAGAACTTTTTTACAAAAATCAAGAATTTTAATAAGCTACACCATCTGTTTAAACAAAAGAACCCAAGAAATCTCAGGGTCAGCAACAAATTTTTAATACCAAAAGTAAAAACGGAGCGTTTTAAATCATCTTTTATAATACACAGTCTTTTAAATTTTATGTAAATTACTGCTTCAAACTGTCTTATAAGTCTTTGGTCCTTTTAGTTTAGTTTATAATTCTTAGTTAATTTTAAAATACCTTATGATTTTATTATTTAAGACGCATTGTAAAACTTCAACCTATTAGGTTGCGATTTTAGTAAATAAATTATTATTTTTATTATTAAAAAAAAAAAAAAACTCATATTTCTTAGGCAACTTTTCTGCAATATTTTTACAATTACCATCCATCACTTGTCTCTTTATTGACTTTGTAAAACCTTAAACCAAGTTACAACACAAAGATCATCTAATCAATATGAAAATTCATAAGAAATATTATGCTCACATGTCCAGCAGATGTGCCCACTGCAAGAGTCAATGCATCTCTATACTTCAGGGAAGTTATTTCTGGAACACCCTCTAATCTGAAAAACACTTAACCATCTTAAATTTTTGTTTAAAAAGAACAGGCCAAAATAAAATAACACATCAAAGATTTATTTGTAATAAACAATCTCACATTCAGGATTAACAGGAAATTACACCTCAAAAATAACATTCAAACTAATATAATCCAATTTAGCCTCCACAAATAAGAGAAGCTCACAATGTGAAAAAAGCAGCCATGCTTTGAGAGTAAATATCGTTTTAATTTTTTATTGTAATTTTATCACATTTAAACATAACATTTCAATTATGCTGCAGTGTTTGCACCTACTCAAGCTCCTGAACTATGCTTCCAATGGCACAATCTAGCTGACCAACTTGATTTCTGGTCCTTGGGTCCCAACACTCAACTTTGCCCTTTTAATCAAAAATAATGTCAGATTGGGTTCCACTAAAATTATTATCTTTTTAATGTGTTCCAAAGCTTGACTAAAAATTAAACCATTCTTATTTTAACTATTACTAAAAACTTATAACAGAGTTAAAATTATTTCAGTAGTTACTGTAAAACGTTAACATTTTAATTAAATTTAAAGAAAAACATAAAACAATGTACAAAATATAATAATAATAATAATAATAATAATAATAATAATAATAATAATAATAATAATAATAATAATATTTAATAACAGGGACAGCACAAATACTTTAAGTGCTCATTAAAGATAGAAAGTCCCTAAGAAAACATTCTAATGACTAAATTTAAAATGTTAAACATGTTAATAAACAAAATATAATAAAGATAGTATAATAATGAAAGTATACATACTTCTGTTGTCCCACAAGTGAACAAACCATGAAGAGGATTGATATCACAGCAATTCAGTTCCCTGTAGAACATTGAAAATACATGTGCAACTTTCAATAACTTCAATCAGAAACATAATGACCAAAAGTGTGTGACTTTGGCTTCAAACATAAAATGAGTTGTACAAAAAAACAGAGGGATTAAAAAAAAAAGAAATAAAAATCAGGGCATGCTGTGCAATATTTGCCATGAATGACCAGATCTCCATTAAGCAGTGCATATAACTAATTTATATGTAATTGGCTATTATAATATGTAACTTTGACATGAAAGTTTTGACCACAGGTCACTCACACAGCATTTGTCTTCAAGGGCGACATGAATCTCCCCAGCTCCAGATTTAGTCTGACAATTTCTGGACTGAAAGAAGATGTCAATAATTATGCACCTGTATAATCCACCAACTTTGCAAGAAACAACATACTACACTGGCTATTTTAAATGAAAACATGCAAATTTTGTAGTTAAAATGCTTTAAAAATACTAAGATAATATTAAGTTCTTGAAACCACTTGTGTTTCGTGTACTGAGGAAGAAAACTCTTAAAGATCAAGAGGTTCATCTGTAGGTTCATTAATGGAGAAAATGCAAAAATTCACAGAGCATTCGGGATAAAACAAAAAAAAAACAGATTAAGTAAACAGGGCACAAAAAATACACCAGCAAGAAGAAAGGGCAAAAAATGAGACTATTTTCTAATTAAATAATTATTTCAATAACAACATACTGACCTAGCACCAACAAAGAACAAATCACAGGATGGATAATGATAGTGAAAGTCCCTGCCAAACTTAGGTATCCTTGTCCTGAAGTATCTCCCCATCTGACTGTGAAACTCCACATATCTGTCATCTTGAAGGAACACAACCTAGAAAGCAAGGTAATGTGTAAGTTAAACCAACTTTGTTCAAGTACTCATCCACTATATCTGAAGTAAATTTCACAATAAACTTCAGCTTGAGTGTGGCAGTGATTTACCTCTGTAAACTGATCTTTCTTGATGTGTCTCTAAAAGGCAACAACCACAAAGAACCAATGTGTGTTGTTATATAATAATTAACTGTGTCAGTACCCAGCCTTGACAACTAGGGTCTACACAGGACAGGGGAGTTTTAATGTGATACATAATTATCATAAGTGTTTATGTCTGTTCAGCTGGTCTCAAAGTAGCTTTTAAGAAACAGGATAAAATGAAACTCAGCTTTCTAGCATACATACAGATTTCCAAAATCATGTTGAATATGATCAATGGCCAAAAAATTCAAATGACTATTTTCAATCATAACATAGGGGCTACTGTTCCTACACACCTTGGAGTAGTCCTCAGATAGAATGCGGAACTTAATCACTTCAGCATCCAGGCACCTCTCAAACTTCATGGACATCTGTGCCATATCATAGCACCTAATTCTTGGCTTGTACACGCCTAAAACAACATGGTAATCAATTGATAAATGTTGATTTATGCATTATAATGTGGGATAGTATACCTGGAGATATCAAACCATATCTTCTACAATCTAAATGTCTAGTTTTTTCAGGAAATGGTAGCTTATTTAGAAATCGGTGACAATGAAAAATTAATAATTTACTCTAAACACTTAAAAAGTATTCTGCACAACAATCTAGATGCCAATAAAATGCTTGTAAATCAATCAAAATGCAAACATCAAGGTTAAGTTTTAGATTTACATTGAAAAAGTTAACTTTAACTGCAAAGGTAAAATATTATTTAACTGTTCTAAAATTTGTGAGCAGATGCAATGTTCCTTTTTTTTCTAGTCTTGTAATGAAATATGCTTTTACCTGCTGCAAATATATACTGTTTATCTGGAGTAACTGCAACATTGGTGCTCACTGTTGGCATCTCAAAGTCCTGTATCAAATTTATTCTCCTCCTTAAATCTAAATAATAATAATAATAATAATAATAATAATAATAATAATAATAATAATTACAAACAATATAATAAGTCATGGTATAAATATTATGGTAAATAACCTTTTGCAAGTTGTGTCATAATTTGTACTGCATTAACTAAATGAAACAAACAGCATGTCTAAAACTCACAAAATATACTTAGTTATGGCAGTAAACAGAAAAAAATGCTGAATATGCAATTGTATTCAATGCACCATAAAATTCTGAACAGGGTATCAACAGAAACAAAGATACTCTTTTTCCAAAATATTTTGATGTGGCAACAAGGCGAGATATAACTTCACAAAGACCAGAATTAATACTGTTACATGGAACAAATAATAAGAAAAATACTATTGTATGTCATAAGCTTTTCCTAAATTCCTGGTCTACAATCTTCCAACAGATGTAATAGCTGTGTTTTCAGGCAAAAAAAAATATTTGCAGTTTAAAGATTATATCAGCCGTTATGGTAGCTATCAGTAAAACCTTTACAGTATTGTGTAGCCACAGAAAAGGACTACAAAACTGCCTCATTTATTTTTCAATAACTGAAAGCTTTTATTCATTTGTTTTCTGGCTACTTGGGGTCATAACTTTCAAACAAACAGTGTGATGAAAAAATTTATAGAGGAGGGTTCAGATCGAGCCAGTGTACAAGCTGGAATGATCCAACTCGGTAGGAGATTCTCGGGCCTAAGCAATCACTGTAATAGGCCTTTATGTCTGACATGCCTCTTCTACCTGCTAACAGATAATTAGGACTAGCACACATGAAAGCCAACTACCTCCTAGCAACTACAGCAGGGTTGTCAGACAGTTTAGCCGATTACCCTAAATGCTATTTTGTGAGAATCCCCTGCAGAATTCGATTGATCCAGGTGGTACGATGTTTGAATCTGAACACAGTATAAGCACCATTGTGTTCTCCATGTACTCTTTGGCCCACATAATAGATCTGCAATACAAAACCACTATTCTTCTCATAAGCAAGGCATCCCCAATATATTTTCATACATACCTATGTCATTCTTCTGTAGTGACCTTTTCTTTCTGTCTGATAACCACTACAAAGATGAAAAAGGTACTGTTTAGGTTAACATTTATTAGAATTGCAAAAATTGCCCAAGATGTTGTTTTAGGGCTCATAACTAATGAAAGTATTTTCTAATGAAAGTATTATTCTACTTAGATTGATCCAATGCCATCGGAACTCTCGCTGAATGCAATTAGATAAAAAGATTAATACACCCCCTGTCACTTATAAGGTAGAATACAGAAAAGCTGGTGATTATGCCAGTATGTGGAAACAAGCAGAGTAGCACAAAATTCATGTCTTAGCACTCCTACTCACAACTTTAAAATCAGAGCTGTGTTATAACATGAAAGTAAAAGGTCTCGGGTGGGGGGCTCTCAAATTTTTATCTTACCTCTCATCACCTCAACTCACACTCTTCTGTAAAGGCAACCAGTATTTCCATCAACAGAGCTAGGAGTAAGTAAATACTCATGCATCTGCTTGTTTATCAGTTCGATTGTCGTGAAATCTTTTACCCAGGGAGAATGTTTATGATGAAAAGACATCTTCTTGTGAGAAATTTGTTAGAAATTGTTTCACCACCTGGAAATCTTTGTATATAATCATGTTGCTTGTGGAACTTACATTGAACTTGATTCAGCACAATAGGGTGATTTTTGGAGGGAAAAACATTGGGTCATTATTTGACCTACATTCAGAAGTCTTTTTGGCTTAGTTTTCCGGGTACTTAATTTCACAATGGCCTAACTAGTAAATAAGCAGTTGGATACTACTCTCAGCTCTATTGATAGGAAAACTGGTAGAATTTACAGGAGTGTGCCAGTTAATACTGAGCCCGAGGAGATAAGAGGTGAGATAATAATTTGAGAGCTCCCACCCCAAGGCTGGTTTGGCAACTGACCCTCATTACGCACCTTTTAAGGTCTTTGCTTTCATGCCTTATCACAGCTTAGATATCAAAATTGGAAAGTTAACGCATAAATTTCGTGCTACAAGTGGACATGTACAGTAGTAATCTCTCAATCTCAGACCCAATGAATATTTGCGAATGATATGCGTCAAAGTGCGACAGAGGACACACAATTACCCAAGGCTTTGGATATTTATAGCACGGAGAGTTTGTATCAAGGGGTGTTATGAGGTCTTATAGCTGCCGTTAGAAACTATCATGTAAGGCCGAAAACTGAGGCAAATAAATTGGCTTATAAACAACGTTAATGGCTAGACCACTCACGGTTTTCGGCTTCTTCCAAGAACTTACCTCTGGTAGCGATTTTCCAGCACTGAGGTTGTATATTTTAACATTATTGGGATTAGAAACCTGCATTTTGTACTAGTAAGCATATGTAAAACAGCATCTATTTCCACGTGCCTCCCTGATACATCTTTTTCGCGTGAAACGACAATGGGGACTAACTGCGCACCGATACACAAGTGCAAGATGTGCTGGGTGTCCCCCCCCCCCCCAAAAAAAAAAAAAATGCTGACAACAATCATAAGGAGAAAAAGAAAGAACTTCAACTTCAAAAAAACTTTTCTGAATACATGCACAAGGCAACATATTACATTGTTACTTGTTGATCAGTTCGCATGTCCAATATGTCTTTATTTTCTTTTTTTTTCTTCAAAATACTGACACAAGTGTGATTTACAGGGGATGTATCGGTTCAGTGCGCATTATGCAAAAATTTACTAGATGAATATCGGTGCGGGGACATATCGGCATGACCCCTATCAAACTTCACTATGATCTCGTGCACATGTCTGTGAAAGAAATTATATATATGGAAATTTTAAGTGCCATTTACAGTATTAAAATTAATTAACACGGAAAATAAGGCATTGCCTGTCTTGTGCACCATTAATTATTATTGGAATATTGTAACCCGTGTTACCAAATAAAAACCTATTGAAATTCAACATTTGATTAAATTATTTCTCATCCGTAATAATTCTGGGTAAGCAAGTCCATCGAAACTCACGCATAAACAATCTATGATGAACACAATTTAACTTGTATATTCAAAAGTATATAGCCATTCAATTACAACCAATTCTTAATAAGTAATCATCACAAGATTTGAATGTGACAAAGATGGATAATATGTTTATTGGCTCTATAATCAATTCCCATATAAAATAAGTCTTTATAAATAATAAATTTGGTTTCAATTATTACTTTGTGCATAAATGAGAAAAATGAATTATGAACAATACATCAATAATTTTAAAAAAATCTTTACAAATTATTCATCTTAATTTAAATAAACTGCAAAAACAACAACAAGACATAATACAAGAACAACACAACTTTTTATTATTTTTGATGTTTTAGGACGTTCACCGATCATTTAAATGTTGTATAGACTTTGGTCCAGACATCTATTTATTGTATCGAGTTATATGTACATGTAGTTCATCATTTGGAATAGTTTTGTGTTAAAGTTTTGTAACTTTTATGTCAGTTATATTTATAGTGTCAGAATTTATAGTGTCATATCATGTATTGCTTTTTGCTTTTTCTTAGTTTTGTGTTAACATTTTAATTGATTTTGTCATTTAGTTTTGTAGCTTTTTATAATGTCAGTTATATTGAGGATTTATAGTGTCAAATCATGTATTTTTTTAGTTTTATTGTGTTAAAATTTCGATTTGTTTTGGCATTTAGTTTTGTAGCTTTTAATAATGTCAGTTATAATGAGAATTTATGTCAATTCACATAGTACCTTTTGCTTTTTTTAGTTTGTGTTAACATTATTTGATTTTGTCATAGTTTTGTAGCTTTTTATAATGTCAGTTATATTGATAATTTAGAGTGTCAAATCATACAGTACCTTTGGCTTTTTTTAGTTTGTGTTAAAATTTTATTTGGTTTTGGCATTTTGTAGCTTTTTATGTCAGCTGTTTTGTCCTTTTTCTTTTTATCATGTTAAAATTTTTTGTTTTGGCATTTAGTTTTGTAGCTTTTTATAATGCCAGTTAAATTGAGAATTTATAGTGTCAAATCATACAGTACCTTTTGCTTTTTTTAGTTTGTGTTAAAATTTTATTTGGTTTTGGCATTGTGTAACTTTTTATAATGTCAGCTGTATTGAGAATTTATAGTGTCAAATTATGAAGTACTTTGTTCTTTTTTTTTTTAAATTTTATCGTGTTTATATGTTATTTGGTTTTGGCATTTAGTCTTGTAGCACTTATATTGAGAATTCAAATCATGTAGTTCTTTTTTAGACAATGTTTGTTGGGTTTTTTTCTTTTCAGACATCTAATTTAAGTTTAAATTTAAATTAAATTTGAACTTAAAGATTACTATACTTAATATGATATACTACAATAACCATTGACTACATATAAAATATAAAATGACCAATTAACCTAGCAGCAGAGAATGACTAAAATACATAAATGCATGTCCTAAAAATGTCCAGGCTGCTAAAAGAATTAGAGCAGTTTCTTTTTTAAAAACATCTCAAAAGTGTCTTTATAGCTTTTCTTATACAAGTATATATACAGTCTTTGGTAATCCTAGGTTATTATGTTCTTTTCTGCCATCAAAAAGCTTGAACTAATTCAATGGTAGTTGACTACCTAGGATGTAGTCTACCATCCAGCTAAACATAAACCACACTCTACATGCTGATGCACTCATCAAAGAAGAATAATTGCAATTGCTACAGAGTCCACCAGGCGCTAAAAGCCCCATTTTTTATGCAATCAAGACCAGCATTTTCACTAACAGCGATGCCTATAGTCCGGTATTGTGCCAGGAACCTGAGGAAGATAAAATTAAAGTTTTGTCACTACATATGCATTGTGTTTTTATACAACTTTCTTTTCCTATTATATGCAACCAGGCAACTCTGTCTTATCTCATCAAATGTCATAATTAGTTATCTTAAATCAAAGTACAGACTGGCATATTAAGAATGAGAATTCAAATCAATTACTTTTCAAATCAAAATGGATCAAATAAATTGTGACAGTACTTAAATCAAGGACAACCAAACAAATCAATTCCTAAATTCAGATTGAAATTACTGCAATCAAAGTGGACCAAAGTATACATCAGTGTATACTTAACAAATCAATTTTCTTCAATTCAAAGAACATTACTATCTATAATAAACAAATCAATTACCTGAATTCAAAGTGATATTGCACAAATCAATCAAATCAATCATTTGAATTGAAAGTGATGGTACTGAAAACAAAGCGGACCAAACAAATTAATTTTTGGAATAGAAAGTAAGCAAATAAGTTACTCTAGTTCAAATTGACATTACTTAAATCCAAGTCGACAAAGATGATCATTTACAGGAATTCAAATTAACATTACCGATATCAAACTTTACTAAGCTAATCAGTTACTTGAATTCAAAGTGATATATATTACTGAAATCAAAGTGGACCAAATGAATCAATTACAAGAATTTTAAGTGACATTACTTAAATCAAAGTGGACCAAATGAATCAATAACAAGCATTCAAAGTGACATTACTGATAACAAACTATACTAAGCAAACCAGTTACTCAAGTTCAAATTGACATTACTTAAATCAAAGTGGACATTACTTAAAGTCAACAAAGATGATTAATTACAGGAATTCAGAGTGGACATTACTAATATCAAACAATACTAAGCAAATCAGTTACTTGACATCAAATTGACATTACTTAAAGTGAACACAACTAAAAGTCAAAGATTATCAATTACACAAATTCACTACTAAGCAAATCAATTACAAGAATTCAAAGTGCCATTACTTAAATCACAGTGGACAAAATGAATCAATTATAAGAATTCAGAATGACATTACTTAAATCAAAGTGGACCAAATGAATCAAGTACAGGAATTCAAAGTGACATTACTGATATCAAACTATACTAAGCAAATCAGTTACTCGATTTCAAATTGACATTAGTTAAGTCAAAGTGGATCAAATGAATCAATTACAGGAATTCAAATTGACATTATTTAAATCAAAGTGGACATTACTTAAAATCAACAAAGATGATCAATAACAGGAATTCAAAGTGACATTACTTAAATCAAAATGGACATTACTTTAAATCAACAAAGATGAACAATAACAGGAATTCAAAGTGACATTACTTAAATCAAAGTGGACCAAATGAATCAATTACAGGAATTCAAAGTGACATTACTAATGTAAAACTATACGAAGCAAATCAGTTACTTGACTTTACTTGTATCAATTATGATAAACAAAACAATTACCTGAATTCAAGGTGAAATTGCTCAAATCAAAGTGGACCAAGCAGATCAATTGCATAAAATGAAAGTGACGGTACTGAAATTGAAGTGAAACAAACAATTAATGGAATTCACATGTCAGTGACAGTAGTTAAATCAAGCTATACTTAAGCAAATCAGTTACTTTAATCCAAAGTGAAATTACTCATATCAAACTATACTAAGCAAATCAATTACAAGAATTCAAATTGACATTACTTAAATCAAAGGGGCCCAAACGAATCAATTACAAGAATTCAAAGTGACATTACTTAAATGACAGTGGACCAAACAAATCAATCACACGAATTCAAAGTGACATTACTTAAATCAAAGTGGACCAAACAAATCAATCACAAGAATTCAAAGTGACATTACTAATATCACACTACTAAGCAAATCAATTACATGAATTCAAAATGACATTACTGATTTCAAACTATACTAAGCAAATCAGTTACTCGAGTTCAAATTGACATAACTTAAATGAAAGTGGACATTACTTAAAGTCCACAACAAATCAATTACAGGAATTCAAAGTGACATTACTAATATCGAACTATACTAAGCAAATCAGTTACTTGACTTTACTTGTATCAATTATGATAAACAAACCAATTACCTGAATTCAAGGTGAAATTGCTCAAATCAAAGTGGACCAAGCAGATCAATTGCATAAAATGAAAGTGACGGTACTGAAATTGAAGTGAAACAAACAATTAATGGAATTCACAGTGACATTAGTTAAATCAAACTATACTAAGCAAATCAGTTACTCGAGTTCAAATTGACATTACTTAAATCAAAGTGGACATTACTTAAATCAAAGTCAACAAAGCTGATCAATTATAGGAATGCAAAGTGACATTACTGATATCAAACTATACTTTGGACCTTGGACCTAAATAGAGTTTGGACCAAGCAGATTAACTGCATGAAATGAAAGTGACGGCACTGAAATTGAAGTGAAACAAACAATGGAATTCACAGTGACATTAGTTAAATCAAACTATACTAAGCAAATCAGTTACTTGACATCAAATTGACATTACTTAAAGTGAACACAACTAAAAGTCAACAAAGATGATCAATTACACAAATTCAAAATTGCATTACTGATATCAAACTATACTAAGCAAATCAATTACAAGAATTCAAAGTGACATTACTTAAATCAAAGTGGCCCAAACAAATCAATTACAAGAATTCAAAGTGACATGACTTAAATCAAAGTGGACCAAACGAATCAATTACAAGAATTCAAAGTGACATTACTTAAATCAAAGTGGACATTACTTAAAATAAACAAAGATGATCAATAACAGGAATTTAAAGAGACATTACTTAAATCAAAATGGACCAAATGAATCAGTTACTGGAGTTCAAATTGACATTAATTAAATCAAATTGGACCAAGTTAATCAATTACAGGAATTCAAAGTGACATTACTCATAGCAAACTATACTAAGCAAATCAGTTAATAGAGTTCGAATTGACATTACTTAAATCAAAGTGGACATTACTTCAATCAAAGTGTATCAAACAAATCAATTCCAGGAATTCAAAGTGACATTACTAATATCAAACTATACTAAGCAAATCAGTTACTCGAGATCAAATTGACATTACTTAAATAAAAGTGGACCAAATGAATCAATGACAGGAATTCAAATTGGACATTACTAATATCAAACTATACTAAGCAAATCAGTTACTCGAGTTCAAACTGACATTACTTAAATAAAAGTGGACCAAATGAATCAGTTACTGGAGTTCAAATTGACATTACTTAAATCAAAGTGGACCAAATGAATCAGTTACTGGAGTTCAAATTGACATTAATTAAATCAAAATGGACCAAATGAATCAATTACAAGAATTCAAAGTGACATTACTTAAATCAAAGTGGACATTACTTAAAATCAGCAAAGATGATCAATAACAGGAATTCAAAGTGAAATTACTGATATCAAACTATACAAAGCAAATCATTTACTTGAATTCAAAGTTACATTGCTGATATCAAACTATACTAAACAAATCAGTTACTCGAGTTCAAATAGACATTACTTAAAATCAACAAAGATGACTAATTACACAAATTCAATGTGACATTACTGATATCAAACTATAATAAGCAAATCAATTACAAACATTCAAAGTGACATTACTTAAAATCAACAAAGATGACCAATTACACAAATTCAATGTGACATTACTGATATGAAACTATACTAAGCAAATCAATTACAAGAATTCAAAGTGACATTACTTAAATCAAAGTGGACCAAATGAATCAATTACAAGAATTCAAAGTGACATTACTTAAAGAAAGTGGACCAAACGAATCAATTACAGGAATTCAAAGTGACATTACTTAAATCAAAGTGGACATTACTTAAAATCAACAAAGATGATCAATAACAGGAATTTAAAGAGACATTACTTAAATCAAAATGGACCAAATGAATCAGTTACTGGAGTTCAAATTGACATTACTTAAATCAAAATGGACCAAATGAATCAATTACAAGAATTCAAAGTGACATTACTTAAATCAAAGTGGACCAAATAAATCAATTACAGGAATTCAAATTGACATTATTTAAATCAAAGTGGACATTACTTAAAATCAACAAAGATTATCAATAACAGGAATTTAAAGAGACATTACTGAAATCAAACTATACTAAGCAAATCAGTTACTTGAAATGAAATTGACATTACTTAAAGTCAACAAAGATGATCAATAACAGGAATTTAAAGAGACATTACTTAAATCAAAGTGGACCAAACAGATCAATCACAGGAATTCAAAGTGACATTACTGAAATCAAACTATACTAAGCAAATCAGTTACTTGAAATGAAATTGACATTACTTAAAGTCAACAAAGATGATCAATAACAGGAATTTAAAGAGACATTACTTAAATCAAAGTGGACCAAACAGATCAATCACAGGAATTCAAAGTGACATTACTGATATCAAACTATACTAAGCAAATCAGTTACTTGACTTTACATGTATCAATTATGATAAACAAACCAATTACCTGAATTCAAGGTGAAATTGCTCAAATCAAAGTGGACCAAGCAGATCAATTGCATGAAATGAAAGTGACGGTACTGAAATTGAAGTGAAACAAACAATTAATGGAATTCAGTGACAGTAGTTAAATCAAACTATACTTAAGCAAATCAGTTACTTTAATCCAAAGTGAAATTACTCATATCAAACTATACTAAGCAAATCAGTTACTTGAAATGAAATTGACATTACTTAAAGTCAACAAAGATGATCAATTACAGGAATTCAGAGTGACATTACTAATATTAAACTATACTAAGCAAATCAGTTACTCAAGTTCAAATTGACATTACTTAAATCAAAGTGGACCAAATGAATCAATTACAAGAATTCAAAGCGACATTACTTAAATCAAAGTGGACCAAATGAATCAATTACAGGAATTTAAAGTGACATTACTGACATCAAACTATACTAAGCAAATCAGTTACTCGAGTTCAAAAAGACATTACTTAAATCAAAGTGGATCAAATGAATCAATTACAAGAATTCAAAGTGGACATTACTGATATCAAACTATACTAAGCAAATCAATTACAAGAATTCAAAGTGACATTACTTAAATCAAAGTGGACCAAACGAATCAATTACAGGAATTCAAAGTGACATTACTTAAATCAAAGTGGACCAAATGAATCAATTACAGGAATTCAAAGAGACATTACTTAAATCAAAGTGGACCAAATGAATCAATTACAAGAATTCAAAGTGACATTACTTAAATCTATATCTATAGTAAGCAAATCAGTTACTTGACTTTACTTGTATCAATTATGATTAACAAAATTACCTGAATTCAAGGTGAAATTGCTCAAATCAAAGTGGACCAAGCAGAGCAACTGCATGAAATGAAAGTAACGGTACTGAAATTGAAGTGAAACAAACAATTAATGGAATTCACAGTGACAGTAGTTAAATCAAGCTATACTTAAGGAAATCAGTTACTTTAATCCAAAGTGAAATTACTGTATCAAACTATACTAAGCAAATCAGTTACTTGACATGAAATTGACATTAGTTAAAGTCAACAAAGATGATCAATTACACAAATTCAAAATTGCATTACTGATATCAAACTATACTAAGCAAATCAATTACAAGAATTCAAACTGACATTACTTAAATCAAAGTGGACATTACTTAAAGTCAACAAAGATGATCAATTACAGGAATTCAGAGTGAACATTACTAATATCAAACTATACTAAGCAAATCAGTTACTTAAGTTCAAATTGACATTACTCAAATCAAAGTGGACCAAACGAATCAATTAAAGGAATTCAAAGTGACATTACTAATATCAAAATATACTAATATATAATATAATATAATAATATACTAAGCAAATCAGTTATTTGAATTCAAAGTGACATTACTTAAATCAAACTTTACTAAGGAAATCATTAACTTGGAATTTAAATTTAAATTGATTTAACCTTAATCAAAGTGAACAAAACTAATCAACTACTTGAATTCAAAGTGACACTCAGTATAAAATAATATTACTTAATTGAAAATTGAAAGAAAAAATCAATTATTTAAATTCAAAGTGGCATTTAAACCAAATTATAAAAAGCAAATCAGCAACATCATTTGAAGTCAATGTTGAAGTGACAAAGTGGATGAAACAAATCAATTACTTTAAAACAACATAACTTGTATCAAATTGGGTGTAACCAAAGTGAGCCATAGAAATCAATTACTTGAAAACAACAATGCTTTAGTCAATGAGGAACAAAATTTCAATTACTCAAATTCAAAGTAACATGAAAACCAAACCACATCATTTAAAATTTAAGTCCAAGTGACATTGCTTACCTGTGTACATCAAAGTGGACCAAACAAATCAAGTTCTTCGCTTGAGAGTATTTTACAACACAATACATTCAAACCTTTGCAAATCCACAACTGCTGAACGCCCTCACTACGTTTCACGCGGAAATTTAAATGGCGGGAAATTCAAAGTGTCGACCACGCTTGGTTGTTTCATTGATTGGCAAATGAATCTGAAAACCACACGAAACAACATTTTCTTATTGCCCAGAATTCTTCATAATGCCCTAAAACTGGAGCTGATTTAAGCATTTTCAAACTAATCCAGTAGATGCATGACCCCGTCAAGGCAATTCAAGAAGTGCGACAACGTCCTTACTTACACGTACGTAGTTTTCAAGTTCCAACAAACAGCTCCAGTATCTCTCTTCTTCGCCACCAGGTCAGGAATGAACAAAAGAGTGGCGCGAATACTGATTTTATACTACGCAGTGCCCTCTAGGTCATGTGACCAAAATGTGACATGTTGTAGATGACCAGACAAAGACCACACTGACTTCTTATTGTCATGTACGTGACGTCAATAGAGAAGTACGAGCTGTAGCACTAATCGCATCTTGGCAAAAAGCCAAACGTAGTTAGTAACTACTGCTTCCCAGTCTACTCTCCCTCCACTCTGCTAATGAAAGAGTAGTCAGTCAAACCATGGGCTGCAGAAAACATATACTTCCATGGTTTTAATTGGGAAAGGGGGAAATATGTCGGGGACATTTAAAAATCACCTGCATGTGTTGGTAACCTCACGTTATGTCTTTTTAGGCCGTAATTTTTTTTATAATACGTTGTGTAAAATCTAAAGAGGTAAAGTAGGCTTGCTAATTAATTTGATTAAGAAGTTAGTTCAAGAATTCTTTGTTGTCTTTGCTTGATATTAAAGAGTGGAATTCCCCACAAATAGTCAATAGTATTAACGCGATATCCAACCAAAAAGTTTACAGCAGTACGTGTCCGTATTTCAAGCATGTTTGACATTTTAAAGTTTTTACCAAATTTGCGTGGTTCCCGACATGTCATTACGATCCAGAAGCTTGTAACTTTTTATCCCTATGAATCTTTATTTACTGATAAAACACCCCTTCACATACAAGGTGCAATCGTCAGATTATGGACCATACATCTAACTACATTGAATAAATAAATAGATAGATAGATAAATATTATTACATAGAAAATAATTTTATAATCAAACCGTATGTGAGGTTTGATCCCGCTCGGGTATGTCACCTTGATTGGTTAGAAATTAATTTTAGAAAAATCGCTATATGATTCAAAACCGGAGGATTAAAAAAAAACACATAAAACGACCCTAGAGGGCCACGCAAGTCCACCACAAAATCAAAATCGGTGGGAAATCTATAAAAAAAAATGTGTCTGACCGTCGGAGTATACGAGGCAGCTCGTAAAAATTATACCCGCAACATAGTTCTACTGAACTTAGAAAAAACTATTTCAGTCTAAGATCTACAATAACTTAGATTAACAGAAGAAGTGGCGACAGTCCCATCCAAAAATCTCCTTTAAAAATAGACTAGACATACATGTACTACAGTATACTAGAAAAGTCCAAAAATATCATACGAAAAATTACAAGCCATCCATCGGAAGTGGCCATGGCGATAAAACTGTAAATTGGGAAACTAAGGGATTTCAAGGGTCTGGCGAAGAGAACCTTTAGGTCCTGTGCTAAAAAATGTGTCTGACCGTCGGAGAAAACATTCAGAAATAGGAATTAAGTGGTTTCGGACTACTAAAAAAACTTTCGTCATGCCACCACCCGAAAAACAACAGGGGCGGATCCAGGATTATTTGAAGTGGGATCCACGGATGCCAAGCCGTCCTCATCCCCCCCCCCCCCCCCCCCCCCCACCACCACCACCACCACCACCACCACCACCCGGCGTGGGGTTCGGGGCACGCTGATGGGCCCCGAAAATTTTGGTATTTTAGAGGGCGAACGGTGCCATTTGGTACGGTTTAGAAATTCTAATTGCAAGAGAGGACCATTGGTTTGATTTTTTTCAAAAATCGAAGGGGGGGGGGAGGGTAGTCAGGAGCCCCCTGACCACCCCTAAATCCGCCACTGTAACAACACATACTAAAATCCACAACCACGAATATCTAAAGGAAGAAATAATGAAAATAATAATAAAGTCAAATTTTGGGAAGAATTGCAGAGAGGCAAAAACAACAAACTCATAAAATATGGTAAAATTAAACCTACTTATGAGGCTTGTCAGGAACCATAGTATAGAAAAAAGTGTAATTAGTAATTTTAAAACTTTCATACATGTTGTTGTATTAACTCAATCAGAGGAAGCCATTGTTTGATAAAATTCAGACATGGGAAGCCAAGTTGTAGCCAAGTTGTTCAGTTAATGCTTCACACCTTGCAATTCAAATTTTAATGTTCTTTGTTCCAAAACCAGTAATCTGCTAGACCTGGATTACAGGGTGTTATTAGGAGTGCCCACCAGGAAGAGGGTGGACTTGTGTATGAAGTAACCAATCAGTTTTTAAGTTATGTGATGGACAGTTTAACTGATAAAGTTTGGTATAAAAAATCTGTAAACTTAAATCTAGGGGAAAGAGATTGGAGATGTAGAGAGTAGTATAGCCTAGTATGTAGTACGTGAGATTGGAGAGAGAGAAGGAGAGAGAAGTCATACTTGTATCATGTAACTGTTAGTGAAGCAAAATATATTCTGTTGAAGTTACAACATGAAGTCGTTTCATTCTTTTCCGTGTGCGAAATTTAAGACAAGGAACCTGGGAATCTCTGTAGCAGTATTACAGATAGCGTTATCCAAAGATGTGAGCCCATTGAGCACAAACCCTGGGGTTTTAATATTAAAAGGGTATTTTATGTAATGTGGGGCCCCGGGATGGTCTAAAGGGGGGTTCCCCACAGGCTGAACTTTATCTAAAAGTCAGTGTTCTTTTAGCTAAAAAAGGTCTTGGCAAAAATGAGGATCAGTGATCATGAATTAGAAACTCCAGAGACGCCAATTGACGAAAGGAAATGCCCCCACTGCGACTCAATAGAGGATGCATGAAGCACACTTTTTTCTAGAATGCAGTTAACACAGAGCCAAACGGGAAATACTCTTTGCCTCCGTACCAGAGGTAAATTTGCAGGGTCCAACAGACAATAAACTATTTTACTTAATCCACTTTGCCATATATAAATTCGTAAACAGTAGGGCTAATTCAAAAGCGTGTATCCCCGCGTAGATTATAGTAGGCCTATAGTTTGCCACCTATTATTACTGTATATTATATTTTGTAGTAGTTAGAGAGCCTGTAAATGTGGGGCCGTAGCAATAGTCCGAAGGTTCAATAGTCCGAAGGTTCATTGGTCCGAATATTTACTATAGAACCTTCGGATCAATGAACCCTTGATTAAAAAATCGATGAAAATGTTACCACTTTTCGGACCAATGAACCTTCGGACCAATGAACCTTCGGACTATCGAGACGCCCCCGTAAATGTAAACCATTTCTTGTGCTCAATAAATTATTATTTATATTTATTATTAATAAAGATCACAGCTAATTGGCATACCTCAAAATACATTACTTCTCGCTTATTAATGGAATCTTCAATAATACTTTAAAATATAAAATATACCTTATAATTTAATATAATAAATTCTTATGCGAGGCCTTTTTATTAATTAAGTGATATTTCATAGAATTTAGAGCTAAAAAAACGCCATAAACCGTCCTGTTGACCTTGTTCTCATAACAAGGACCTTAGATTGTCAAGGAACTGTTTTGTTCCTGTGCTCAGCCGAGCGTGGTGAGCACGTGATAAGCTCGCGTGATCACGAGGATCGGAGGATATACTTTCGCGCCAAAATCCTGCGTGTTAAGACAAAGAAGTAGAGAACTTCTATGGTTAAGATAAGAATTTCAGTCAAACCATGAATGTTATTTTTGTGATAAAATTACTTATGACGAATGACAACACGGAAGTTTTTACGCAATGATCTACTTTACATTTAAAAAAATAGACCCCTAGCTTAACATGTTAATTTAAGTTCGTGCAATGTTTCTTCTCGGTTGTTCACTTAAGTTAAGTATCAGTGTTGACCATACCATACCATACCATATTCAAACATATATTTTGCAGTGTATGCAGTGAAATATTCTGTCTGTATCGGACCTTCTTTTTCTTTCTGTATGCGGATCGATCATGATCGAGGCAAAGTGGTTGGTAAATAAATATGACTGCAAATTCATGTGCAAAGATTGTCAGGAAGCTTTAATACTAGTGCTGATTTTGTTTGACAACAATCGTTTACAACAGCTGACAATACACTGCTCAATTAAGAGGATTCCCCAAGAGGAGTGAGTATACGCCAGTTTTGCTAGTGCTATATCTTTGTTAGTAGATTCTTGGACCTAAATAGAGAAGGACAAGTAACGCGGAGAAAGATCAAAGGATAATCGGCTTAGCGCGAGCTCTTCGCGAAACGATGTGCTTTCGGATCACGTGACCTCCCGTACAGGTAGCGAGCATATCGCCGCTGTTGATGACTTTTTGTGTCATTTGGACAGGTAGCTGGTGATAACGCGAGGAAAACGTTCGGGTGGATGAGTCAAGACACTTATAGAGATAAAATGTAAGTACAATTTCTTTTGCTATTTTGGATGCTAGATGAGAATAAGGTATGTTTGTTCATGGGGGAATTCAAATGCCCAATATGGTGAAGGCAATCGTGTTTGTTGCCGTAAAATGAGTGTTTAAAATTGTACAACTGCGGTGTCGAATACTTGTCTTTAGCTATAATCCGATAGAAAAATATTTCTAGTCTCGAAATTTTACCTCTATGTAAAGAATTAGCCATAGATGCGGCAATAATTTAACCTCAAATCGTGTTTTGAATTGAAATGACGCAATTCCTCTCCGATTTATTCGACTCGCCGACATCGTTTTAGGTCTGGTATTTTTTACGTACGGTTTAGATAAAGGTAGCATCAACACCGCTGTGTACTATATGTATAGGTATATGTTACTTGCTTAAGTGAGCCCGAATTATGGAATGATAATTAATATTTTTAACTCTTAATATGGGCTCTCGTTGCAACATGGCACCACACATGCAATTGTGACACACAAAAACGCACCTGTGATCCTTTTAATATCCTTTTATCAAAGTTGACATTAACACTGCTCTGAAGTATATATATATTTACACATTACCGGCTACAGTCAGCTCCGGTCTGAGAATGATAATTATTATTTTTATAACTCTCAATATGGGCTATCATTGCAATATGGCACAACACATGCAATTATGACACACAAAAACGCACCTGTGTTCCTTTTAATATCCTTTTATCAAAGTTGACATTAACACTGCTCTAAAGTATATATATATTTACACATTACCGGCTACAGTCAGCTCTGGTCTGAAAATGATAATTATTATTTTTTTGACTCTCAATATGGGCTATCATTGCAATATGGCACCACCCATGCAATTGTTACACACAAAAAACGCACCTGTGGGCCTTTTAATATCCTTTTATCAAAGTTGACATTAACTCTACTCTGAAGTATATATGTATATTCACATGACCGGCTAAAGTCTGCTCCAGTTTGAGAATAATAATTATTAGTTTTTCATTTTTAAATTGGATTCCCTAAACAGAATAAAGACGATTGACAAACACCCTCATTGGTCTTATAGTGAAAGTGTATATGTGGACATGTACACATGCAAAGTTCATGATTACATTTACTCGGGTAATGGTCATAAAAGTAGATCTTGATCACATTTGTGATAAGAGTCTCACCTCTGTAATTGCCTTGCTACATTGTATTATCTTGTTATCAGGTGCTTGAAATCTTTGAAATAATCCTGAGACATGCCTTTGGATAGCACCTAGCTGGCTTTATCAAATCATCAAAGGGCCAGACGGCTTAGTTACCTGGCTGATAATGATCTAGAAAGTCCATGCCCAACAAGGGAAGTAAATTTAACTAGAGGGAAAATCTACCTGACAGGTAGAATCTTGAGATGCATTTGATAAGGCTTACCTGTGGCTCAAATGTCCAAGTAGAAGTAAAAAAGGCAATTGTCATTTATAGTAGTTTGTGATAAAAACTTTCTTATTCTCTTCCAGATTCTCTCCACAAGATGCCGGAAAGTTAAAATTGGACAATGCACCATTGCCCAAGAGGAGACGCACTAATTAAACATTTGGACAGTAATTCACATAGGTCAATGAGAAATTAGTTTATACCTTTTATAAATAAGTTAATACTACTTGGATACAAATAGGAAAGAACTCCAACATGACTTTCACAAAAAGAGACAAGACAAGAAAACTGCACATTAGTCTACATGTATTGTATATTCATCATCACTAGCTTTGTAACAAGCATTTTAAAATTTTAATGTTTACTTTTATAAGAATAAATATTGGAATGTACTCAAGTTGTTTTATATTTCCTATCTTATAATGAAAAAAAATCAAATGTAAAAAACATGGATTACATGTTTAGACAGTTTTTTCTTGCTTGATTGAAATTGCATATTCAATTACCTCAGAATACACTAACTACAGGTTTAAAAAATCTGATCCTGATAAAATTCATACTCACATTTGACATTGACCCTCTTGCAGTGATATGCGTCTTATTTGTTAGAATACACTAACTACAGGTTTAAAAAATCCTGATAAAATTCATACTCACATTTGACATTGACCCTCTTGCAGTGATATGCGTCTTATTTGTCAAATCTTTTATTATTTAAAGTTGTGTAAAAAAAAAAGGAAGTGAAAAGAAATAAAAAGAAGATTTTTTATATCAAATATATGCATTTTTTATTACCATAAGATCAGTATTGGTGAAATTAATCTCATAATGTAAACGGGTAACTTTTAAT
Source organism: Lingula anatina (assembly GCF_051362555.1). Classification (NCBI taxonomy): domain Eukaryota; kingdom Metazoa; phylum Brachiopoda; class Lingulata; order Lingulida; family Lingulidae; genus Lingula; species Lingula anatina. The sequence continues at coordinate 34,267,551 of NC_141767.1, forward strand.
GAAAAATAAAGGGAAATATAAATGAAAGATAGTTGCTGAATGAAAAAAACAAATATTATAAATACTTATAATAAGTTCTTGAATTACGACTGCTTTTCAGTTACTGAAAACAGAAAGCCATATTTTGGTACCTGGTGTATTATTTTCTACCAAACTAATACGACAAATCTGACTCTTAAATAACTAATTAAAATTAATGTAAACCTAGATGAAATTTCTAATTAAGATCTTAATTGCTAAGTGAAAAAACCCAATTGTTATAAATGCACAAGATCATACTGTCTGTTTGTTGAAAATCTAGGTAATAATTCAAGCTGTAATTCTACTGTTCCTTTTGAGAGACTTTCTCAATCCTTTTTCTTTCGTAGATGCAGACACAGATTCTTGGTACTTTTCTTTAAGCTGTCTGCGAAATGAGTGGCCCCTAATGGTAATATATAATTTCACAAACATGCTAAAAAGGTCCATTTTTAATTTGTCTGATTCACCAGCAGTCAGTTCTTGTGTAAATTTGATTGATCTTCCGGGGTGTCACAGCTACTGGTACATGTAGGAATGAGATTTCCGGTCGTTGGGTGCATATTCCTGTCCTGTCAGAGACTACCTTACGGACAGGGAAAGGCAGCAGGTATTGAAGACAAACTTCACACCCTGTTTTTATGAGGTAACGGGGAAAAATGCCGAAAACCCCTCAATAAATTTCCACGTGTTGGCGGAAACCTGTGTGCTCGCAACTGCAAGATGGCGGCAATGCTGTATCATAGCAACCATGAGGGACTGCGAGAAATTGCGTTATCAATGCAGAGAAACAATAGAAATGCACTGAAGCACAGCGCGCGCTACCTTGATAATAAGCTGTTCAGACGCCCGTGGAGCTATCAAAACAGATTATGTGAGACAATAGGCGAATGTTTACCCGAACGCACATAGCTTCAAAGGAAGATGCCGCGTTTCTTGTCCTTCTCTATTTAGGTCCAAGGTAGATTTTGCTAAAAGAATTATGTGCATACATAAATATGCATTAAAGGCCTTTAACCACATTAATGGACCGTGTATAGCCCGTCTTATCTCTCTTTTTCTTTATCCAGAGCAGACATTTGGACCACAAGGTCATACAACTTATAACATATTTTATATTTGTCAGGAGAAGTACTAATACTTGAAGTGAATGCCTTAAAGAAAGCCAGGATGGCCGAGAAGCAGGAAAAGTAAGTTATTGACACTGTGATGCATGTCAGATTAAATAATGATGGAAGGCTTTCTGTGAAATCATGCTGTAGTTGGGAAGTTATAATTTGATAATTTGGTGCTTTGTCTAAATCTACTTTAGATTTTCATTGGTGCACATGTTAATTTTTATCATAAAAAATCACTAACTTGCAGAACTTCTCAAAGTGAGACATCATCTGAAGTCCTCAAGTATCCAGTTGCTCAGATACCCAAAAGTGGTACCAAAGAAGTGTCTTTTTCTGCTTGTGGAGTGGCAGGGATACAGGATAGATCACCTCATGAAGTACAGGATTCAGATAACTACCCAGTTGAAAAACACACTTCACGTGAAGAAACCGCTACACCTTGCCTCTCTAAAAAAATGGTATCAGTTGGGTCCAATCCTTCACAAATCCGACAAGAGTCATGTGTAGAGCAGCAGTTTTTTGATGACCGGACAACTGGACAGCCAAGGGATAGAGTGGACTTTGATGGCAAGTTCTTGAGTCTCAACAAGACATCTCCAAATGGGGGTACAGATGATAGCCAGGCTCTTTGTCTTAAGTCTAAAAGAAGGGCAATGGGCAGTGTTCACCAAATGGACACACTAAATGTCCAAAAAGATTCCAGATGCATCCAACCAAGTGAAAACAGCGGGGAAAAGAGTTCAGAAAGTGAAATTCTTTCAGTTCAAGAAATTACCAACTTGGAAAAGAACATTTCTGTATCTTCAGCCAGTGGACTCGTGATTTCAGTTCAAACTAATCCCAGAAAAAAAGTTTTGTCAGGGGTCATACCAGATGATTCCATTTCCATTGTAGAGGAAAGCAAAAATAACATTGAATCTACAAAAGACAGAAGTGACCAAGCTTTGGATGATGACCATGTTTCTGACAATGACCCAGAATTTCCCAGGCATGGATCAGAATGGAAGGGGAATGAAGGTCAATTCATAAATAAAACAGAAGTAATTCATAATAATGTGTCAAACAAGCAAAATAAAACCACTCTATTTTTGGAGAAAGGTACCCAGACAGAAGCCACCAGAGAGGCAAGCAGAAATAAAGAGACACAAACAATAAAGGAGGCAGCTGTTAATGATTTGGGTGAGAGGAGAGAAGCAACCTATGTAGAGTCTACCCATCAACTGCATTCTATTCCATCACCCATTTGTGAAGTACAAGATGGAGCTGCTGGCAGAAATTTAGCTGATGGTGAGAAAGGAATAGCCAGTGGAAAATCCAAAACCCAGGAGGTATACCTTTTAAACATCTCATATTGTTATTAAAAGGCAAACATCTAAGAATCAAGATATTTTGATATTTTGTAGTTGAAAAAAATTAAAGTAGTCTTGTAGCAATAGAGTGTATTGATTTGTAAAGTAAGGTTGTAGAATAGAATCTAATAAGATAAATAACTTCTAAATAGTAATTTCAAGATTGAATATGAAGTATATAAATTGCACTTCTCTTATCATCATCATCATCATCATCATCATTATCCAGGAATTGGAAAAATGCCTGGACATTTCTCAAGCAGAGTTCCAGAAAGGGACAAACCAAGGCTTAGAGTCAGCAACGAGCAGAACAGCAGCATTCAAGACAAAAGCATCCAAAACTCCAGCCCCAGTGAAGAATCAACTGAAAAGTCAAGGCGGTTTGAAGAGTGTTTGCAAACCAAGTGGGAAAAGAGGTCATTCAGAAGCAGCAAAAACAGCAGAAAAGCCAGGATATTCATGGAAGGCCAGTTTAAACAGAACAAAACCACGTGGAGACAAGAAAAGTGAGGAGGCAAGACAGCATCAGAGGGAGGCAGCACGCAGCAAGATGGCTTACAATGATTCTTTGCAGAGAAAAGGGTCTGTTACAAGAAACAAGGAAAAAGTAATGACAAGAGACGAGCATGGCGACTTCCCACCAAAAGGCTTAACAGAAATGCAGAAGAAGGATGCTATAGAACCTGAAGTAAGGTCCACATCCTCTCAGCCAGACTTATGTCATGAAGGAAATGAGACCCATGATGTTACTGAAAAATATGTAGATTCTACCCATCAACTGCAGTCTACTCCAACACCCATTTGTGAAGTGCAAGATGAAGCTGTTGGCAGAAATTTAGCTGATGGTGAGAAAGAAATGCCGAGTGGAAAAGAGAAAGCCCAGAAGGTATACCTTTTAAACATGTGTCATATTATTGTTAGAAGGCAAACATCTAAGAATCAAGATATTTTGATATTTTTGTAGTTGAAAAAGAAATTTTAAAACTTGTAGCAAAAACGTGTATTGATTTGTAAAAAAAGGTAGATTATAATCTAATATGATGTATAACTTCCCTTAAATAGTAATTTCAAGACTGCATATAAAGTATGTTCATTGCACTTCTCTTATTATTATTATTATTATTATTATTATTATTATTATTATTATTATTATTATTACCCAGAACTTGGAAAAATGCCAGGACATTTCTCAATCAGAGTTCCAGAAAGGGACAAACCAAGGCTTAGAGTCAGCAACGAGCAGAACAGCAGCATTCAAGACAAAAGCATCCAAAACTCCTGCCCCAGTGAAGAATCAACTGAAAAGTCAAGGCGGTTTGAAGAGTGTTTGCAAACCAAGTGGGAAAAGAGGTCATTCAGAAGCAGCAAAAACAGCAGAAAAGCCAGGATATTCATGCAAGGCCAGTTTAAACAGAACAAAACCATGTGGAGACAAGAAAAGTGAGGAGGCAAGACAGCATCAGAGGGAGGCAGCACACAGCAAGATAGCTTACAATGATTCTTTGCAGAGAAAAGGGTCTGTTACAATAAACAAGGAAAAAGTAACGACAAGAGACGAGCATGGCGACTTCCCACCAAAAGGCTTAACAGAAATGCAGAAGAAGGATGCTATAGAACCTGAAGTTAGGTCCACATCCTCTCAGCCAGACTTATGTCATGAAGGAAATGAGACCCATGATGTTACTGAAAAATATGTAGATTCTACCCATCAACTGTATTCTACTCCATCACCCATTTGTGAAGCGCAAGATGAAGCTGTTGGCAGACATTTAGCTGATGGTGAGAAAGAAATGCCAAATGGAAAAGAGAAAGCCCAGAAGGTATACCTTTTAAGCATGTGTCATATTGTTGTTAGAAGGCAAACATCTCAGAATCAAGATATTTTGATATTTTTGTAGTTGAAAAAGAAATTAAAAGTCTTGTAGCAATAAAGTGTATTGATTTATAAAGAAAGGTAGATTATAATCTAATACGATGTAAAACTTCCCCTAAATAGTAATTTCAAGATTGCATATGAAGTATATTCATGGCACTTCTCTTATCATTATTATTATTATTATTATTATTATTATTATTATTATTATTACCCAGGACTTGGAAAAATGCCAGGACATTTCTCAAACAGAGTTCCAGAAAGGGACAAACCAAGGCTTAGAGTCAGCAATGAGCAGAACAGCAGCCTTCAAGACAAAAGCATCCAAAACTCCTGCCCCAGTGAAGAATCAACTGAAAAGTCAAGGCGGTTTGAAGAGTGTTTGCAAACCAAGTGGGAAAAGAGGTCATTCAGAAGCAGCAAAAACAGCAGAAAAGCCAGGATATTCATGCAAGGCCAGTTTAAACAGAACAAAACCACGTGGAGACAAGAAAAGTGAGGAGGCAAGACAGCATCAGAGGGAGGCAGCACACAGCAAGATAGCTTACAATGATTCTTTGCAGAGAAAAGGGTCTGTTACAATAAACAAGGAAAAAGTAACGACAAGAGACGAGCATGGCGACTTCCCACCAAAAGGCTTAACAGAAATGCAGAAGAAGGATGCTATAGAACCTGAAGTTAGGTCCACATCCTCTCAGCCAGACTTATGTCATGAAGGAAATGAGACCCATGATGTTACTGAAAAATATGTAGATTCTACCCATCAACTGTATTCTACTCCATCACCCATTTGTGAAGCGCAAGATGAAGCTGTTGGCAGAAATTTAGCTGATGGTGAGAAAGAAATGCCAAATGGAAAAGAGAAAGCCCAGAAGGTATACCTTTTAAGCATGTGTCATATTGTTGTTAGAAGGCAAACATCTCAGAATCAAGATATTTTGATATTTTTGTAGTTGAAAAAGAAATTAAAAGTCTTGTAGCAATAAAGTGTATTGATTTATAAAGAAAGGTAGATTATAATCTAATACGATGTAAAACTTCCCCTAAATAGTAATTTCAAGATTGCATATGAAGTATATTCATGGCACTTCTCTTATCATTATTATTATTATTATTATTATTATTATTATTATTACCCAGGACTTGGAAAAATGCCAGGACATTTCTCAAACAGAGTTCCAGAAAGGGACAAACCAAGGCTTAGAGTCAGCAACGAGCAGAACAGCAGCCTTCAAGACAAAAGCATCCAAAACTCCTGCCCCAGTGAAGAATCAACTGAAAAGTCAAGGCGGTTTGAAGAGTGTTTGCAAACCAAGTGGGAAAAGAGGTCATTCAGAAGCAGCAAAAACAGCAGAAAAGCCAGGATATTCATGCAAGGCCAGTTTAAACAGAACAAAACCATGTGGAGACAAGAAAAGTGAGGAGGCAAGACAGCATCAGAGGGAGGCAGCACACAGCAAGATAGCTTACAATGATTCTTTGCAGAGAAAAGGGTCTGTTACAATAAACAAGGAAAAAGTAACGACAAGAGACGAGCATGGCGACTTCCCACCAAAAGGCTTAACAGAAATGCAGAAGAAGGATGCTATAGAACCTGAAGTTAGGTCCACATCCTCTCAGCCAGACTTATGTCATGAAGGAAATGAGACCCATGATGTTACTGAAAAATATGTAGATTCTACCCATCAACTGTATTCTACTCCATCACCCATTTGTGAAGCGCAAGATGAAGCTGTTGGCAGACATTTAGCTGATGGTGAGAAAGAAATGCCAAATGGAAAAGAGAAAGCCCAGAAGGTATACCTTTTAAGCATGTGTCATATTGTTGTTAGAAGGCAAACATCTCAGAATCAAGATATTTTGATATTTTTGTAGTTGAAAAAGAAATTAAAAGTCTTGTAGCAATAAAGTGTATTGATTTATAAAGAAAGGTAGATTATAATCTAATACGATGTAAAACTTCCCCTAAATAGTAATTTCAAGATTGCATATGAAGTATATTCATGGCACTTCTCTTATCATTATTATTATTATTATTATTATTATTATTATTACCCAGGACTTGGAAAAATGCCAGGACATTTCTCAAACAGAGTTCCAGAAAGGGACAAACCAAGGCTTAGAGTCAGCAACGAGCAGAACAGCAGCCTTCAAGACAAAAGCATCCAAAACTCCTGCCCCAGTGAAGAATCAACTGAAAAGTCAAGGCGGTTTGAAGAGTGTTTGCAAACCAAGTGGGAAAAGAGGTCATTCAGAAGCAGCAAAAACAGCAGAAAAGCCAGGATATTCATGCAAGGCCAGTTTAAACAGAACAAAACCACGTGGAGACAAGAAAAGTGAGGAGGCAAGACAGCATCAGAGGGAGGCAGCACGCAGCAAGATAGCTTACAATGATTCTTTGCAGAGAAAAGGGTCTGTTACAAGAAACAAGGAAAAAGTAATGACAAGAGACGAGCATGGCGACTTCCCACCAAAAGGCTTAACAGAAATGCAGAAGAAGGATGCTATAGAACCTGAAGTTAGGTCCACATCCTCTCAGCCAGACTTATGTCATGAAGGAAATGAGACCCATGATGTTACTGAAAAATATGTAGATTTTACCCATCAACTGTATTCTACTCCATCACCCATTTGTGAAGCGCAAGATGAAGCTGTTGGCAGACATTTAGCTGATGGTGAGAAGGAAATGCCAAATGGAAAAGAGAAAGCCCAGAAGGTATACCTTTTAAGCATGTGTCATATTGTTGTTAGAAGGCAAACATCTCAGAATCAAGATATTTTGATATTTTTGTAGTTGAAAAAGAAATTAAAAGTCTTGTAGCAATAAAGTGTATTGATTTATAAAGAAAGGTAGATTATAATCTAATACGATGTAAAACTTCCCCTAAATAGTAATTTCAAGATTGCATATGAAGTATATTCATGGCACTTCTCTTATCATTATTATTATTATTATTATTATTATTATTATTATTATTACCCAGGACTTGGAAAAATGCCAGGACATTTCTCAAACAGAGTTCCAGAAAGGGACAAACCAAGGCTTAGAGTCAGCAACGAGCAGAACAGCAGCCTTCAAGACAAAAGCATCCAAAACTCCTGCCCCAGTGAAGAATCAACTGAAAAGTCAAGGCGGTTTGAAGAGTGTTTGCAAACCAAGTGGGAAAAGAGGTCATTCAGAAGCAGCAAAAACAGCAGAAAAGCCAGGATATTCATGCAAGGCCAGTTTAAACAGAACAAAACCATGTGGAGACAAGAAAAGTGAGGAGGCAAGACAGCATCAGAGGGAGGCAGCACACAGCAAGATAGCTTACAATGATTCTTTGCAGAGAAAAGGGTCTGTTACAATAAACAAGGAAAAAGTAACGACAAGAGACGAGCATGGCGACTTCCCACCAAAAGGCTTAACAGAAATGCAGAAGAAGGATGCTATAGAACCTGAAGTTAGGTCCACATCCTCTCAGCCAGACTTATGTCATGAAGGAAATGAGACCCATGATGTTACTGAAAAATATGTAGATTCTACCCATCAACTGTATTCTACTCCATCACCCATTTGTGAAGCGCAAGATGAAGCTGTTGGCAGACATTTAGCTGATGGTGAGAAAGAAATGCCAAATGGAAAAGAGAAAGCCCAGAAGGTATACCTTTTAAGCATGTGTCATATTGTTGTTAGAAGGCAAACATCTCAGAATCAAGATATTTTGATATTTTTGTAGTTGAAAAAGAAATTAAAAGTCTTGTAGCAATAAAGTGTATTGATTTATAAAGAAAGGTAGATTATAATCTAATACGATGTAAAACTTCCCCTAAATAGTAATTTCAAGATTGCATATGAAGTATATTCATGGCACTTCTCTTATCATTATTATTATTATTATTATTATTATTATTATTATTATTATTACCCAGGACTTGGAAAAATGCCAGGACATTTCTCAAACAGAGTTCCTGAAAGGGACAAACCAAGGCTTAGAGTCAGCAACGAGCAGAACAGCAGCCTTCAAGACAAAAGCATCCAAAACTCCTGCCCCAGTGAAGAATCAACTGAAAAGTCAAGGCGGTTTGAAGAGTGTTTGCAAACCAAGTGGGAAAAGAGGTCATTCAGAAGCAGCAAAAACAGCAGAAAAGCCAGGATATTCATGCAAGGCCAGTTTAAACAGAACAAAACCACGTGGAGACAAGAAAAGTGAGGAGGCAAGACAGCATCAGAGGGAGGCAGCACGCAGCAAGATAGCTTACAATGATTCTTTGCAGAGAAAAGGGTCTGTTACAAGAAACAAGGAAAAAGTAATGACAAGAGACGAGCATGGCGACTTCCCACCAAAAGGCTTAACAGAAATGCAGAAGAAGGATGCTATAGAACCTGAAGTAAGGTCCACATCCTCTCAGCCAGACTTATGTCATGAAGGAAATGAGACCCATGATGTTACTGAAAAATATGTAGATTCTACCCATCAACTGCAGTCTACTCCATCACCCATTTGTGAAGTGCAAGATGAAGCTGTTGGCAGAAATTTAGCTGATGGTGAGAAAGAAATGCCGAGTGGAAAAGAGAAAGCCCAGAAGGTATACCTTTTAAACATGTGTCATATTATTGTTAGAAGGCAAACATCTAAGAATCAAGATATTTTGATATTTTTGTAGTTGAAAAAGAAATTAAAAGTCTTGTAGCAATAAAGTGTATTGATTTATAAAGAAAGGTAGATTATAATCTAATACGATGTAAAACTTCCCCTAAATAGTAATTTCAAGATTGCATATGAAGTATATTCATGGCACTTCTCTTATCATTATTATTATTATTATTATTATTACCCAGGACTTGGAAAAATGCCAGGACATTTCTCAAACAGAGTTCCAGAAAGGGACAAACCAAGGCTTAGAGTCAGCAATGAGCAGAACAGCAGCCTTCAAGACAAAAGCATCCAAAACTCCTGCCCCAGTGAAGAATCAACTGAAAAGTCAAGGCGGTTTGAAGAGTGTTTGCAAACCAAGTGGGAAAATAGGTCATTCAGAAGCAGCAAAAACAGCAGAAAAGCCAGGATATTCATGCAAGGCCAGTTTAAACAGAACAAAACCACGTGGAGACAAGAAAAGTGAGGAGGCAAGACAGCATCAGAGGGAGGCAGCACACAGCAAGATAGCTTACAATGATTCTTTGCAGAGAAAAGGGTCTGTTACAATAAACAAGGAAAAAGTAACGACAAGAGACGAGCATGGCGACTTCCCACCAAAAGGCTTAACAGAAATGCAGAAGAAGGATGCTATAGAACCTGAAGTTAGGTCCACATCCTCTCAGCCAGACTTATGTCATGAAGGAAATGAGACCCATGATGTTACTGAAAAATATGTAGATTCTACCCATCAACTGTATTCTACTCCATCACCCATTTGTGAAGCGCAAGATGAAGCTGTTGGCAGAAATTTAGCTGATGGTGAGAAAGAAATGCCAAATGGAAAAGAGAAAGCCCAGAAGGTATACCTTTTAAGCATGTGTCATATTGTTGTTAGAAGGCAAACATCTCAGAATCAAGATATTTTGATATTTTTGTAGTTGAAAAAGAAATTAAAAGTCTTGTAGCAATAAAGTGTATTGATTTATAAAGAAAGGTAGATTATAATCTAATACGATGTAAAACTTCCCCTAAATAGTAATTTCAAGATTGCATATGAAGTATATTCATGGCACTTCTCTTATCATTATTATTATTATTATTATTATTATTATTATTATTATTACCCAGGACTTGGAAAAATGCCAGGACATTTCTCAAACAGAGTTCCAGAAAGGGACAAACCAAGGCTTAGAGTCAGCAACGAGCAGAACAGCAACCTTCAAGACAAAAGCATCCAAAACTCCTGCCCCAGTGAAGAATCAACTGAAAAGTCAAGGCGGTTTGAAGAGTGTTTGCAAACCAAGTGGGAAAAGAGGTCATTCAGAAGCAGCAAAAACAGCAGAAAAGCCAGGATATTCATGCAAGGCCAGTTTAAACAGAACAAAACCACGTGGAGACAAGAAAAGTGAGGAGGCAAGACAGCATCAGAGGGAGGCAGCACACAGCAAGATAGCCTACAATGATTCTTTGCAGAGAAAAGGGTCTGTTACAAGAAACAAGGAAAAAGTAATGACAAGAGACGAGCATGGCGACTTCCCACCAAAAGGCTTAACAGAAATGCAGAAGAAGGATGCTATAGAACCTGAAGTAAGGTCCACATCCTCTCAGCCAGACTTATGTCATGAAGGAAATGAGACCCATGATGTTACTGAAAAATATGTAGATTCTACCCATCAACTGCAGTCTACTCCATCACCCATTTGTGAAGTGCAAGATGAAGCTGTTGGCAGAAATTTAGCTGATGGTGAGAAAGAAATGCCGAGTGGAAAAGAGAAAGCCCAGAAGGTATACCTTTTAAACATGTGTCATATTATTGTTAGAAGGCAAACATCTAAGAATCAAGATATTTTGATATTTTTGTAGTTGAAAAAGAAATTTAAAAACTTGTAGCATAAAGTGTATTGATTTGTAAAAAAAGGTAGATTATAATCTAATGTGATGTATAACTTCCCTTAAATAGTAATTTCAAGACTGCATATAAAGTATGTTCATTGCACTTCTCTTATTATTATTATTATTATTATTATTATTTTACTATTATTACCCAGGACTTGGAAAAATGCCAGGACATTTCTCAAGCAGAGTTCCAGAAAGGGACAAACCAAGGCTTAGAGTCAGCAACGAGCAGAACAGCAGCATTCAAGACAAAAGCATCCAAAACTCCTGCCCCAGTGAAGAATCAACTGAAAAGCCAAAACGGTTTGAAGAGTGTTTGCAAACCAAGTGGGAAAAGAGGTCATTCAGAAGCAGCAAAAACAGCAGAAAAGCCAGGATATTCATGCAAGGCCAGTTTAAACAGAACAAAACCACGTGGAGACAAGAAAAGTGAGGAGGCAAGACAGCATCAGAGGGAGGCAGCACACAGCAAGATAGCCTACAATGATTCTTTGCAGAGAAAAGGGTCTGTTACAAGAAACAAGGAAAAAGTAATGACAAGAGACGAGCATGGCGACTTCCCACCAAAAGGCTTAACAGAAATGCAGAAGAAGGATGCTATAGAACCTGAAGTAAGGTCCACATCCTCTCAGCCAGACTTATGTCATGAAGGAAATGAGACCCATGATGTTACTGAAAAATATGTAGATTCTACCCATCAACTGCAGTCTACTCCATCACCCATTTGTGAAGTGCAAGATGAAGCTGTTGGCAGAAATTTAGCTGATGGTGAGAAAGAAATGCCGAGTGGAAAAGAGAAAGCCCAGAAGGTATACCTTTTAAACATGTGTCATATTATTGTTAGAAGGCAAACATCTAAGAATCAAGATATTTTGATATTTTTGTAGTTGAAAAAGAAATTTAAAAACTTGTAGCATAAAGTGTATTGATTTGTAAAAAAAGGTAGATTATAATCTAATGTGATGTATAACTTCCCTTAAATAGTAATTTCAAGACTGCATATAAAGTATGTTCATTGCACTTCTCTTATTATTATTATTATTATTATTATTATTTTACTATTATTACCCAGGACTTGGAAAAATGCCAGGACATTTCTCAAGCAGAGTTCCAGAAAGGGACAAACCAAGGCTTAGAGTCAGCAACGAGCAGAACAGCAGCATTCAAGACAAAAGCATCCAAAACTCCTGCCCCAGTGAAGAATCAACTGAAAAGCCAAAACGGTTTGAAGAGTGTTTGCAAACCAAGTGGGAAAAGAGGTCATTCAGAAGCAGCAAAAACAGCAGAAAAGCCAGGATATTCATGCAAGGCCAGTTTAAACAGAACAAAACCACGTGGAGACAAGAAAAGTGAGGAGGCAAGACAGCATCAGAGGGAGGCAGCACACAGCAAGATAGCCTACAATGATTCTTTGCAGAGAAAAGGGTCTGTTACAAGAAACAAGGAAAAAGTAATGACAAGAGACGAGCATGGCGACTTCCCACCAAAAGGCTTAACAGAAATGCAGAAGAAGGATGCTATAGAACCTGAAGTAAGGTCCACATCCTCTCAGCCAGACTTATGTCATGAAGGAAATGAGACCCATGATGTTACTGAAAAATATGTAGATTCTACCCATCAACTGCAGTCTACTCCATCACCCATTTGTGAAGTGCAAGATGAAGCTGTTGGCAGAAATTTAGCTGATGGTGAGAAAGAAATGCCGAGTGGAAAAGAGAAAGCCCAGAAGGTATACCTTTTAAACATGTGTCATATTATTGTTAGAAGGCAAACATCTAAGAATCAAGATATTTTGATATTTTTGTAGTTGAAAAAGAAATTTAAAAACTTGTAGCATAAAGTGTATTGATTTGTAAAAAAAGGTAGATTATAATCTAATGTGATGTATAACTTCCCTTAAATAGTAATTTCAAGATTGCATATAAGTATATTCATTGCACTTCTCTTATTATTATTATTATTATTATTATTATTATTATTATTATTATTATTATTATTATTATTACCCAGGACTTGGAAAAATGCCAGGAGCTTTCTCAAGCAGAGTTCCAGAAAGGGACAAACCAAGGCTTAGAGTCAGCAACGAGCAGAACAGCAGCATTCAAGACAAAAGCATCCAAAACTCCTGCCCCAGTGAAGAATCAACTGGAAAGCCAAGATGAAGCTGTTGGCAGAAATTTAGCTGATGGTGAGAAAGAAATGCTGAGTGGAAAAGAGAAAGCCCAGAAGGTATACCTTTTAAACATGTGTCATATTGTTGTTAGAAGGCAAACATCTAAGAATCAGGATATTTTGATATTTTTGTAGCTGAAAAAGAAATTAAAAGTCTTGTAGCAATAAAGTGTATTGATTTGTAAAGAAAGGTAGAATATAATCTAATAAGATGTATAACTTCTCTTAAATAGTAATTTCAAGATTGCATATAAGTATATTCATTGCACTTCTCTTATTATTATTATTATTATTATCCAGGAATTGGAAAAATGCCAGGACATTTCTCAAGCAGAGTTCCAGAAAGGGACAAACCAAGGCTTAGAGTCAGCAACGAGCAGAACAGCAGCCTTCAAGACAAAAGCATCCAAAACTCCTGCCCCAGTGAAGAATCAACTAAAAAGCCAAGATGAGGCTGTTGGCAGAAATTTAGCTGATGGTGAGAAAGAAATGCTGAGTGGAAAAGAGAAAGCCCAGAAGGTATACCTTTTAAACATGTGTCATATTGTTGTTAGAAGGCAAACATCTAAGAATCAGGATATTTTGATATTTTTGTAGTTGAAAAAAAAATTAAAAGTCTTGTAGCAATAAAGTGTATTGATTTGTAAAGAAAGGTAGAATATAATCTAATAAGATGTATAACTTTTCTTAAGTAGTAATTTCAAGTATATTCATTGCACTTTTCTTATCATCATCATCATCATCATTATTATTATCCAGGAATTGGAAAAATGCCAGGACATTTCCCAAGCAGAGTTCCAGAAAGCGATAAACCATGGCTTAGAGCCAGCAAGGAGCAGAACAGCAGCCTTCAAGACAAAAGCATCCAAAACTCCTGCCTCACAAACCTTGCAAGATGCTGTGGCTACAGGAGGAAACTGTGAAGAGAACTTGGCTTCTCAGCACCATTGCAGATCCAAATATCATGATATGAAAAGAAATTTTGATATCATAGATAATGGATTCAAGAAACCAAACTCTCTCACAGTCTTTGCCATTCCATGGAGCTCCAGTGGTTCTCATTTCATTCCAAACATCCCACCACAACCACCATTTGCAGAAATGGACAATTCCTTTCTACCAGAAGAACACTCTAGCTCAGACGTTTCAGATTCTGATAATGAGTTAAATCTAGAGGAGCTTCAACAACTCCTGTATGGTGACACATGCAGAGTAGCACAACCTGTTGAGGGAGTGGGGTCAGATTTTGATGCAGACACCCAAGGTAAAAGTACAAGGTCTGGAGGAGGTGAGATGAATCTTAACCTGCCACTATGGACCAGTTCAAGATTAAACCAGGCCACCAGAGGGAAGCATGGTACGAAGAATGTAGAATGTAGAACGACTGGCAGAAATCGAGCTGATGGTGGGATAGAAGTAAGAAATGGGAAAACCAAAGGTCAAAAGGTACGCGTGTTCTTAATGTATGTCACTTTGTTGTAAAAGGTGAACCATTAAAGAATTGAGATGTTTTATATTTTGGGGATTAAGAAAATTTCAATAGTCTTGTAGAAACAGAATGTATTGGCTTGCAAGTTTAAGAAGGTAATTAACCTACTAAGATATATTTGTCTCCAATCAGCTATTTAAAAATTGCATTTGAGGCATGTGAAATATGCTGTTATTATTTTTTTCAGGATTCTGAAAACTGGATGAAACTTTGCCAAGCAAAGATGAGTTACAAACAAAGGAAAGTTCGAGAAAGAGATTATGAACCCAGTAAGCCAGAGTTGTAATACTAACATGTTTTAAAAATATTTGTTAAAAGCAAGAATCAGTAGCTTTCTTGGATTGATAATTGAAACCAGTTACTGAGTTGAGCTTGATAAAATGTCACTAAGTGCTCATCCATTTATGTAATCATCATCGTAAGCCTTTTCCAGACCTCCAGCCCTCAGGGAGTACAAGGTGAAAAACTAAAATGATGGCCTTTGACAGTAATTTGGATCATTTTTAATTTTTTTTTTCAAAATCACACAGTGCAATAACACCCCCCGCCCCCCCCCCCCCCCCCTTGAGGCACATGGTTTGCAGACTTGTGAAAATGATAAAAATGGATGATCTCTAAACAAAAAATGAAACTGAAATAATGATAATGATAATCCAAGCCCTGTTGTTTTGCCTTTGTTAAGTTAATGCTTTTTTTTTTTTTCAGAGGTTCAAGTTATTGTCAAAAACGGAGCTGGCCAAGTAATGGCTTCTGTGCTTTGTGGACGATTCCGAACTTATGAGGAATTAGCATTGCAGATAGAAAACAAGGTACTGTTGTGTCTAGTGAAGCTGAATCATAGAAAAGAATTAATGTGAAATGTTTACAATAATTATGTTCAATCAATAGGAATGACTTAGGTGCTTATAAATGGATATTCAAGTTTTTTTTAAACACACGTCTGCATATGAATGCACTGTTATCAATATTTCAGGTTTTCAGTGAAAATTCTGCCTACGTGTACCCTGATTTTACCTTGGCCTTGTATCATGAGAATGAAATCCACCTTGTGGGCCATGATGAGTGCATTGGCAACAGAGCTGACAGTATTGGTGGCCCTCTTGTCCTCTATGTAGTACCAACTCTGGACATCCCAGAACAGTGGATGTGGCGCTTGAGCTTTTCAGGGGAATAAAGATCGAACGATTCCTGTGGTGAAGAACAGTGGACATGGCGCTTGAGCTGTACATAGAATTATCCTTTTCAAGGAAATAAAGATAGAACGATTCCTGTGGTGAGCATATTTAGGCAGTGGATAGTTGCTGACAGTAACTTATTTCTACATATACATTGATTGATTTAGACAGCATGTTTAAATTTTGAACAAAAGAACAATTACAAGAACACATGGAAATTTATAATCATTTTATTTAATGAAATTTTCATTTAGAATAGAATATCATTCAATGTAGCTCATTTTGAATTGCCTATAGAAGAATTTAAAATTTGAAAACAAATTAAATTATATGGATATTGAAAAACCATTTAAAAATTAAAAATGGATAGTTGGTGACAGTAATTAATTTCTACAAATACGTTGACTGGTCAAGTAGATACATGAAAAATTGCTATAATTTAAAGTTAAAAGAAAGGAACAATTACAAGAACAAATGGAAATTGATTTTTAATCATTTGATTTTATGACAGCTTCACTTAAAATAGAATATCATTCAATGTAGCTCACTTGAAATTGCTAGTATGTACTGAACATACTAAATGGTAGAAAGCTTTCACTCACTATCGTTCACTTACGCTCACTTACACAAGTAACCTTTCACTCTCACGATCGATCCCAGATTCGTATGTCTAAAACTTCACGTAAGTGTGTGCGCCAGAAACCAAGTCAACCACAAGGATAAATCAACGTAACGCTGCTTTATTAAACAACCGACCTCGATTTGTAACAAGAACGATCTTTTATACCCGTTTTCTTTATCATGATGATCTAAGGTGGATTTTCTGCTGCAGGACGAGTGTCCAATCAGCGCCCCTAAGTTAATGAAGTCTTATTTACGTAATTAGGTCATCGGGAGCGTCTCTTGATCCACGTGCGCTCCCGACAAGTAGCCATTTTAAAGTTTGAAAAAAATTAATTATATGAGGGTCAACGTTGAAAATTTTTTTTAAATGGCAACAAAAATGAAATAGATCTTACTTAATTTATTACAGACTCTTACTTAATTTATTACACTGTTATATTACAAATAGTATTTATTTATGAAAATGAGGACTATAAGAAAGTTATGTATTATCTAGGCCATAATTTTTGCTGATATTTTTAACCAGTCCACCATTCCCCAGCCTTCTTTCAAAAATTGAAGGTCTTTTTATGTGAAGTATTTTCTGTCATTGTGATAAATGTTTGTCAACAAATACTTAACTATTCAATTTTAACTTTGTTATTGTATAATGTACATTTCTTATACATGTGACTTTCTTTCAAATTTTTAAAATTATTCAGATGTAATATTTTTAATATTCAGATAAATTTGATCAACAGTATATGGTTGATGTGGTATTTTTGGTAAATTTTAAAAACAATAACTGTTACCCATACAATTATATGATGTTTTAAGGGTGTTCTGTATTGTTGCACTTGTTATGTGCTGAAATGTCTAGTTTTAACTAGACTAGACTAGACTAGTCTTAAAAGATGGATGGCTAAATGAAGAAAGACTTGTGATGTACGATTTTTTTTATATAGATGCAAGAGTTATGCTTACGCCTTGCCTGCCTACAACATGTGTGAAGTTGTAATTAAACTTGGCTTTGGTAGTAATTGCATTAGAGTAGACAATTTAAATGTCAAAGATATCTCATCAATTGAGTCTGCTTTTGAGTTGAAACATTTCAATTGTTTGGTGTTGGTATTGCAACTTATTTGTATCTGTGTTGTACATAATTGATTGCAGTGAAACTGGAATTTAATTGGTGTCGATTTTTTTTCACCAGCTAACCTCTGTCCAGCACATATTAGCATCCTTGCAGATTTTCACACGCGAAATATCACTTAATTAGTGCCCAATTTTGTTAAGTTTCACATATTAAAATTGACACATTTATCTCAATTTTCTTAGGGCAGTTTACATATTAGCAATGCTTAGTGATGTCAGCATACAAAATATAGGAAGTAAATCATTCTGTGTCAGATCTTTTATTTTCAAGTGATGTAATAGAACAATTGATGGATAGTCGATATTAACCATGGTTACCAAGTGATCATGGAAATTGTAGAACAGTTTCATTAGCTATGTTATTGTAATAGACTAGTGAAGATTCTTTTGTCTATAGCTACATTTGTCTGATCTTACCATTCAATATTTCATCTGCTTGCAGTCAGACTTCACCACTCCCTGATGATGGTAAGATCAGACAAATATATGTGGCTATAGACAAAAGAATCATCACAAGGCTATGATCATGGAAATGCTTTGAAAATAATCCTGGATTACCAATTTTTGCTAATTTTAAACACCCTGGATCAAAACTTATTCCTACATCTCTCTTTATAAATTTAGAAATGGAAAATAAAGCTTCAGTTCAAATTAAACTTTGTCTTTCTTTGTGCAAATTTTGCAGCCGTCAAGCAAGTTGCATCCTATCTGTGTATCATTTTCTTAATAAAGGTAAACTAGCTGACCACCAATTTGGTATACATGTACTAATGTGGAAATGTCCATACACTAGAAAATAGGGAAGTTTGGTGAACAAAATTTGATGGCAATGGTTTACACACTGCATGGAGAGTCAACCCCACAAGTTATTTGTTCTTAATGGGAATTTGCCAGGCCAAATCATATATATTTTTATTACTCAACATTATTTGTTATATCATAATTTACACATTTCTTTCACTACAAGGACCTTTCAATAAAAGCGGACGTCACTGGCTTAATTTTGAACAACATACTTGTGTTTGTCCTTTACTTTCGATTTCGTAAACGCAGAGACAAAGCCATATGCCGGACGCCCTTCCTTTCTTTTTACTCTTAGCAACGTATAGTACTTGGATGCAAAAAAAAGTCCTTAAATATCAGTGTTTCAGTATTTTATTACAATTATCTCATAGCTGAAATCAATATCTCACCCTCGATTTGTCTGTTAAAAACATTCAGAGGCATCTTTAAATAAATCCTAACTGACATTTAAAAGCATTGTTACTGTTCTAAAGCTCTCTCTGGTAGTCAGGGCTAGCACAAACATGCATATTCCTCAATTAACCTGAATGTTCTTTGACTGATAAAGACAATCAAGGCCCATTTTTACAATTCAGCTGAAGTTGGAGGTAAATCCACTCCACACTCTGGATCAAGACTAAAATCTTTGTCACAATGCTCCCGACAAATGTTAACCCAATCCTTGGCACCCAAAGAAAGACTTCTCAGTGAAATGTTCCATCTTTCTCCTGCCAATTATTTCCCTAACTGAGAGGGCAATTTAAAGCAATATTCTTCCTAAACATCCGAATAGGTTTGATGTTATTTCCTGGGTGGTCCCATCATTCTCATGGGTGGTCCTGGGGGTCCCATTTGTCCCATCATCATCATAGGTGGGCCCATTGGGGGACGCATCCCTGGAAAGGTATGGCACAGTGTTTTAGTACTTAACCAAGCTCAATTCAGGAATGTCTTAGGTCAGAAATGTTGATTTAGCATTGATTTAGTGGACAATTATTTATATAGAGTATCTTATATAATACTGTGCTAAATTTTAAATAATTTTACTCATTGCCGACAAAAATTAGTATGGAATAAATCAAAGATTCGCCAAGTCCAATTTATATTACTCACTGAAAACACAAAATCTGAATACGAACTCAAAAAACTTTTTAATATATTATTACACAGAACATTGCTCTTCAGTTTGTTAAATTTAAAAGACCACTTATTTCTTAATTGTAAACAAAGCAAACTTGTTTCCATTGAACCACCACTAAAGATAAAGAAAGACAATTTGTTTCAAGATATCAGAAAACAAAATAATAAAGAAATATCAAGATATAATAATAACCAATATGTAAAAATAATTAAACACAATATATATGTAAATATCCCATGTACAAATGCATATAATATTAAAGAAACAATATTAAAGAGTAATAATAACCAATATGTAAGAGTTACAATTAAACAGTATGTAAATATCCAGTGTACGCCAGTACATACCCATCATAGGCATCATAGGTCCACCAGGCCCCATCATTGGCATAGGCCCACCAGGCCCCATAGGCCCTTGAGGTGGACCTGGCATGGGAGGCCCACCAGGGGGGCCTGCAGGAGGCCCTGTAGGGGGCCCACTAGGTGTTTTTGCACCTGTTAAAACAGTTGCATTTGATTACCAATGCAGGTTTTAAACTGCATATAGCTTTATCTGCTTATGTACAGCTGTATGCATCTGTGTTAGTCGGGATAATTTATCTTATAGAATACATGTTTCTCCAAACACAAGTGCCATATTCCACACAATAGTAGTCCATTTCTATTAAATGTTTTTGGGGTGAAGGGGGGAGCGACCACTTAAAGCAGGCGTTTATTTTTTTTCTTTGCATCCCAAAACTTTCAAAACAAATTCACTGTATTGATTTAATAAGATGTTATATGCAATGTACAATGACCCAAGGTACAACATGACATGTGACAAAGAGGTGTTCCATCTAAGCAGGAGCTTCTATTTATGTTTTAAGGGTGTAAAGGGGCCTTTTTTAAAGCAGGAACCACTATTATGTGAAATGCAGTATATCAAATTGCATTTAACTAGTTTTTCTATCTTAAAATCTCTTTAATTAATATTGCATTAATTCAGATTTCATTCGCACATGAAAATTTAAATTTATGATTTTTTAATTAGGATAAGACGAAAATTACCATACATCAATTAAGCTGATTTAAATTATCACAAAGAATTGAAATATGATCCATTAGGTAAATCAATACCATGGGGTGCTATGATACCAGCTGAAAAGAAGAAAAGCTTGTCAAAAGGTGGCCTTAGTTTAAACCCTTAACCCACAATCACTATCACATTAGAATAGGGAGAAATCAAGTTTCAATCATTCCAAACTTGATTAAGCAATGGGTGATATCTGATGACAGGAGGGGGGGGTCTAATTTTTTTAATAAACAGCACCCCCCTGGGGCAACATTTTGCATGCTGTGTGCTAGGGACTTACTTTGTTGTAAATTAGATGGAGGTGGTATCATAGCACCCCCAGGGCCCGGCAGTCCAGGACCACCTGGGCCAAATGGATTACTGGCAATTTTACCCTGTTTGAATGCAGCAGCTGAAAAGAAAAAAAGACAAAATATTATTTATTGTTTTTCATTTTATTGGGCATTATACACATACTCAAATAAAAAGACTTGGAATGTTAAACAGAATGAGTATTAATTTTTTTTCTTTCCTGATAGTCACTTTATTCTAACATTTAGCAAATAAAGGATTGAAACTTATGGAAAGTGCTTCATTTCCCCATTTAAATAAAGTAAGACTTCTTTTGCCCTGACTTACTTGTGTCGTCCACCAGCTTTTGAACTTGTTCTTCTAACCATTTTTGATAATATAATCTGACATTTTCTTTGTGCTTTCTGCCGCTGCAATGTGTTTTTCTTACAGAAGGCTTGAATGAAAAGGATGTGAAAATATCCATTAAAAGTATTAGCAAATCTACAGGCATGGATGCTGCACTGCAGTGAAAACATTCTCACTAGCAATGACGATTAAGATTTGTTCAATTTTTAACTGCTTAACTTTACCAGCTTAATCATTCTCAGCAAATATCTTGAAATTTGTTTCAAGTTCAGAAATGAAGCTCATAGAGTGAGTTAGCAGTAGTATCACAGTAGGGTAGACAGAATAATTATATTGTTTATTACCCGAATTCAATTTAATTAATATCCATTCATATTGTACATAATCACCATTTCTGTAGTATACTGTCTTACAATTTAGTTCTAATTTTTTAGATTTTCGTTAATTTTACACAGTGAAGTGTTTTGGGGTCCTATTTGTTTATACTTACAGAATCATGTGTGAGGTAGGTATCACAGTAGTCACAATAATATCTGAAATATATGATAACAATAATAAACACATCTGGCATAAGACATCACCATTTCCAAATATTTCCATTTTGAACAGTAAAATCTTGAAAACAACTTCCTTTTAACTTTTGTATAATTGCTCTAGCTTTTTTGGACTCTGCCTGGTAGGTATCTTTCAAATAAATAGTGGAGTCAAACGAAACTGTAGATTCACGCTGATATGGGAAGTAGACAATGTCGATGTAAGACTCACTGGTCGCTCTATAAAATCTCCAAATAAGAAAACAGTTACACTAGAGATAACGTAAAAACTAAATATCCACACAACTTAGCACATGAAAATAAAGTTATAGGGCCATTTTCAGCCTTTAGTTTTTGAAAAGGCTTGAAAATGCGCCCACATTAAACCTGTACTTACTTCGGCATCTTGTGTTATTTACAATCACGCTTTCATTTACGACGCACAGACAGACAGAAAATGCCGGCTACTTAATTTAAAATCTCGAATGCTTTTCCGGAAAGCTTTTAAAGCAACGCATTGATATAATTTGTCCATCATTTAATTTGAAATTATTTTTCATTTCACGACTATTGTATTACACTGTTATTATTCTTATTAATATTGCAAGGGCAAGAATTCCATCAACAGGTTTGGAGATTAAAGCGAAGATGGCGGAAAACTGCATGAGTTTTCGCGAAGTTGTTCAAAAGAAAGGCTTTCCAATCAGGTGGAAGGAAATAACAGTGAATACAGGTATTTTGTGTTTACCATTAAATCGAGGTTTAATTGCATCTGACACTTAGGTGCTGCTTATTGTGAAATTGCAAACACAGTTGAAGTCATTCATTCGGTTCGCCAACTTTGGTTTGAAAAGAAACCAATTTCATTTTGTTAGAATCACAAACATCACTTTAGATAGACATAAATATAAGCACAGTTCCTACAAGTTGCTATGTTAACATGCACAAAGTTAGTTGGCACACCCTACCACCAATGAATTTAGTATATTTACTCCCCCCCCCCCCCCCCCCCCCCACACACACACACACATTAAATAAAAAAAGATAAAATAATTAATCCCCCACCCCCATCAACTGTATGGATGATGATTGTGAGGCTCAGTGAGTAGGTAGGGACTGGATAATGTGATAAAGCTATTTTCATCAAGGAAGTGATGGTTCCAACAAATTCCCAACTAAAATTAAAGATGTGTTCCCTGCCTGTTTATTTTGGGAAAGGTTGCCGTTGGCCTGTACACACTAATATCTAATTGCACTGATGCAGGTGACATTAGACAGCAGCCTTAAACTCTTAGCATTGAAAATGATTTTCTTTGCACTTTCATAGTTTATCCAAACCTCAAGTTTATTAGTCTTACTAGCATTTATACATATGGAAATGACCTTTAATATTTGTTTGTGCCTGTGTTACTTGACACGTAAAAATACCGAAAGATATTCAAATATTATTTGATTGAAATTAAGTACAAATTTGTTTCATCCATTAAATCCTACACAGAAGTAAATAATGCAGTGTTGGTAATTTCATCATTACAGTTTATTCTATAACTATTATAAATAATCTGTGTGGTGTTTTGATTTTACTTACTAGTATACAGTTATCTCATATGTTTATAACAGGTGGATCTGGCAGCACAATCCAGGACTTGAAGGTTCCAGAGTCTGCAGGAGGATATGTGTACAGAGATGGCAACAGGCTGCAGTCATATGCAAGGAACAGATTCATATACTGGTAATGCCAGTCAATTATTGTCATCTCATTTTACATGCATTTTGATGTCGATTGATTTGAATATATTTAATCTGCCTGTAGGTGCAATAAGTGCACCGGCAATACTAGAAGCACAACTAGCACAATCTCAGTCTCTCCACATATGATTTGCATAAGTGAGAAGTAGTCCACATGACCTTCTAGCCTCTTCTGTGCTGAATTTGGCAGACATTTTGAAAGTAAGAGACAGGCAGGACCTAAGTAAGAGACCTTAAGGGAGTCGATGTTTCAAGGTTGGTTGTTTGAAAGAAAGAAAAAGAACACAGTATAACCAGTCAACATTCTCTTTGTGTTGCCTGTATGTCAGTACTGCCTTTCAGCAAAGTTTTAAAAAAACTATCAATGTAATACGTAGGGTAATATGAATATGATAGTGCCGCCTTTTTCAGTATAGTTTTCAATATTTTTTGCTTTAAGTTAGGTCTTTTGGCATTTGCTAACAAGATGAATATTTCTTTTCAATTTTATTGTGTGTTCACCTTGACACATACAGATTTATTTAAAAATTTGACATTGTTATTTAGATGCACCAAATGAAAAATATATCTTTGACTGTAAATCTCAACTGCTTCTTTTTTTTTCAGGAGGGTTCACAAAGACACCCTAGAGCTTGTAGAATTATCACTGGACAACGATCTCCATGGAAATGCCATCCGCCTCCACTTCCAGGATTCTGCCATATTGGGTGACATCAGCATTTTTGAGAGTCGAGGAGAGGTGGTCTTCCTTGTGGCCACAGTGTCCAGTGTCCACCGCCTGGTCTTTCCACACCCAAGTTCATTGCAGCATCAGGTAAAAGGACTAAATAATATTAAGCTGTTTTAGTCCCTACACCCCCCCTCCCCCCCCCCCCCCCCCCACACACACACACACACACACTCACACTCATCTTTGAGGGGGATATTGTATTCAGACGAAAAGTGGGTTTGCAATTATGTATGAATACTTCAATTGTTATACATTTGATAATTATTAAATCCATTTTATTCAACAGATTTTATCTTTAAAGATTGAACTTTATATGATATTATATTCATGTGCTATTTGAATTTTATATGATATATATATTCATGTACTATTTGTATTTACTTATGATTAAGCATATTAGAATTCTCATGGAGTATGATGGAGCTGAATATCTTTGTCTTCAGGTTGTGTTATATATTTTGCATCTGTGGGCAGAGGAATTCTGATTTTTGAAATTTTAAATGTGATATTGATAATATCAAAGTTTTTTTTGCTAATTTTAACAGGTACAGTAGACTTAACATATCTATCACCTTTTAATTTTAAGAAATCATTGTTAAGCAAAAACTTTCTTTAGCATTAGCTGCACAATGCTTCAGTAGTACCTTTGCATAACTGCAACAAATTTTGCTGACTGTATTGTTTTTCTTTATATTTAGATGTCCATCTTCACGGATGCCTCTGTAGTAAATCTTTGTGAGCCTTCAGACTGTCACTCCATAAGCCCAGTGAGTAATGTGGCTTACTCCTTACATGCTGCTGGAGCTTGGCTCACCACTGAAGGGGAGGCTTTATTTGCCCTGGCCACAAGCACAGGAAGCATTCTGTTTATCAAGCTACCACCAAAGGGAATTCAAGGTAAATTGATCAGAAGTTGAAGTGTTTCCTTAGGCTTAGATAAGAGACTTGTAAGTCAAAGAGGAAAAAGGTAAAAAGTGTAGAAATGTTTTGAATGCAATTGTGCATGACAGAATGATTATTTTTGTACTGTTTGTCTTATAATTGTTCAGATATTGAAAAAAAGATCAATATTTATTTGCAGGTGAAAATTTTGTAGAGTTTTTTGGGATTTTGAAATGCTATATAGATATATGTATAAACTATTGCAGTCACAGTAACCAATTCTCTCTGATATTTATCTGTTTTATGTATGCATTTTGTGTAATATATATGTACATATTTCAATGTTGCAGCACTTAATATTTTGACTGTTGTTTTCAGGGAATTTGAAATGCTTGTTTTATTTTGATTGTTTTTTATTAAGCATGAACAAAATTTATAAATGATGTGAACAAGAACTAATTGAAATGACTGGCATTAAATTTTAAGAATTATCAGTATACAAAAATGAATATTAAAAAGCCTTGAATTTATTACATTTCTTATTTTGTTCATTATTTATATGCTATTATAGAAACTGTTGTAGTTACAGTAACTTTTTCTCTGATATTAACCTGGCTAAGAGATATTTTAAGCTGAACATTTAATAATATAATTTTGTATTTTGTATAATATATGTATATATAACAATGTTGCAGCATTTAATATTTTGACTGTGTCATAGCAGGTTCTCCCATGGGGAGTTTTCAGCGAATTTGAAATGCTTGTTTAATTGTGATTATCTTTAATTGTGTATGAACAAAATTCATGAATGATGTGAACAAGAAATAATTGAAATAACTGGCATTAAATTCAAGAATTATCACTATGCAAAAATGAATATTAAAAAAGTCATGAATTAATTACATTTCTTATTATTATTTCTTATTTTATATATATATACAATATTTGTATTTTGTATAATATATATGCATATATAACCATGCTGCAGCATTTAATATTTGTCATACTTGTTAATATTTTCCTCCAAACTCCTGTATTGTAGGTATAGTGACACAGCATGAACTGAAACATGCCAGTATGATGCAGAGGCTATGGACAGGACTAGTACCAGCTATGATCAGGTAGGACATAAAACTCATCAAATTCTTGACTAAGCCCTATTTTTAAAGACTGTAATATCCAGATTGTTTATTACCTGATATATTTGGATGTTTCTTTGCATTTATGGATCTAGAGCATTGATCAAATTTGATAGTGTCTGCTGCCTAGGGAGAGGCACTTTTTTTGTAAGTAAACTGTTAGGCACCCATGAGAAACAGTCTTGGAATTTTTATAAGTATTATAAGTAATGTAAAACTTTGAAAATTTTTTTTTCTTTTATCTATGTATATATAATAAGTAAGCATATCAGATGATATACTTGCAGTTTGTTTAAATTTTTAATTATCTTGAGTAGGGGTGGTCCATCTGAAGCCGACATGGCAGAAAGTGTTTGTCTTCACTCTTTGGGTCAGGATGTGTTCATTTTTGCTATCTGTAGAGACCACAAACTCAGAATGTGGTCCTGTAAGGTATTATTTTAGCTTAAAAAACATTTATATTTTGATAATTTTTCTTGTCTTTTAATAAGATCTTTGATAGCATTTATACCAAACGCATTCTTTAAAACATAATTTATAAAGACTTCAAGTTCATAATATGATTTTGTTATTTGAAGAACTTTAGAAACATCTTTTTTACCATAAATGACTGTTCATGTATGGAAAGTTGTCTATGAATTCCTTCTGTCAGCTGTAGAATATCAGCAATGTTCTGAGCATCAAAACTTATTGCCAGTTGTAAGTTTGGGAACATGTACTTGCATGGTACAAGTTTGAATTCATATTTTCCAGAATCAAGAATGTGTGCTGGTCAGTGACATGCTAGACTTTATTCCAGATAAACTTGACCCTCTGAAAGGAACAATTGGAGGTAGGAATCCTATATAGAGAAGTATATGTTTGTCTATCTTTATGGAAAATGCTTTGATTTTTGTATGATTCAGATCAATATTTTAAAATGTATATCAGAAACTTATTGAGTAAAATTGTACTCTATTAGTCTATGTTAGTCAATCAAAAATTGATTTGGAAAAGCTTTGCAAATTATTGAAAAGTTCATATATTTGTTGTTGTTGTTGCTTTTCAGCTCGAGGCCATGTTATTAGAAAATCAGTGGAGGGCAACATGCTGCACCTAGGAGTTTTCTTGAACTTTTCTGACAGAAACCAGGTGACTTATAAAAAATTGTACTGCAGTGAATTTGAAACAAACAAATAAAACAATACTGTTTTGATATTTTTGTTTATTTATAATTATTGCATGACAGCTTAATGGTGATTTTGATTATAATGCAAAAAATTTTATTTTATTTTATTTATTTATTATTATTATTTATTTATTTATTTATTTATTTATTTTTTTTTTTTTTGCAGTTTTGCATATTTCAACCAGTATTAGCAGATGGTCGATACCAGCTGAACTTGATTACCACTGTCTTTGCCCCAAATGTAAGTAGAAAGTCAACCTAAGGTTATTAATCAGTCTATTTTTCCTCAGTGGAACCGTGCACATGAGTATATTAATATTTTTGTATGTCTGCACATTCATGCAAGTAGTTCACCAAGTTGCCAACTGAATTTAGTCTTTTGTGGCTTCATTGAATTATAAAGAATGAAAGGGTGATTTAGACTGACAAATTATTGTTTTAATCCTGAATGTTTCCTGTTCCATAGCTGTAAGATAACAGTTTAGTAGACATGAGATTTTACATTGAGTGAACAAGTTACTGGCATCTCAATTTTAACTGACTATCTTTGTGATCATCTTAGGAGGACCTTGTAGAGTTCAGTCTGACCAATACTCACCTGTGGTCACTGTGGACCACATCAGAGAGTGAAACAGTGGTCAGATATGCAGCTTTAGACAAGTAAGTATAGTGTTAGTACATCAGTCTTCAGTTTGTGGAAAATTAATAATTGTTTTCGGAGAGACTAACTATAACATTCATGTGCAGTTATCATAACGGCATTGTCATAAGAGATGGACCTTTATTCAATTAGATTATGCTTTGTGCAACCCTTTTGCAGTCGGACAAATCAGCAGTCCATCTTTCCTTCAAATATAAAATTGCCAAAATTGTTTATATTTTGCACTTTTTGTCATGAGGCAGTGTTTCACATAAAAAATAAACCTTTTAATGATTTTTTTCCTTAAATGTTAACCATTGATTTTATTTTTAAAATCAACTTAATCATAAATAAATGATGACATTTATTTATGAGTAATATACATCTATTTTGTTCTCTTCATAGCAGTGATAATTTCTCCTATGACCCATGGAACATGGTTCACCTGCAGCAGCCAGAATCTCCTGAGGTCATTGTGCCTCTGCACAGGGAACCCAGAGAGACATACATGGATTATATTTTCTATCCTGGGAGATTCACGGCTCAGACTATCAGCAAGGCACTTAATGTGAGTCTATTTTAAACAAAACACATCTGTTAATGGTCTATATTAATGACATATTAATTTGTACTATGGTCTGCTTGTGGTAGAATTTTCTTTATTCTTTTGAAAATCAACTTAGTTGTAAGGACATATTTGAAAGTTCATTCTTTTCTCCATTTTTGATTTTTAAATGATTAATAAAAATATCAGGTCCAAAAGAATGCAAAGATGCTTTTAGCATATTTGCTGTAAAATGTGATGAAATTTTTAAAGATAAAGGCTGAATGTTTTTCAGATATATCGCCGTTCCCTAGACAGTTTAATGGGGCATGGTCTCCACATCTCCAGCCAAGTGTTGAGAGAGGAGGTCACAGCAGCAGTGGAGAACGAGGTAGGTGGTTGTCTGGCTTAGTCAGGGATGTGACTTTTCTTGCTCTCTCAGTATTACCCTGGATATATATTTTCCAACTTTTTCACTAAATGACATTCACATCCCTGCTTAGTGAAAAAAAAAGTTGTAGTAATATGTTAATAATGGGAATTCTGAATGACCACAGGGTTCTTATTGGATAAGTGCTACAGAAACCATTTTGAACAGGCAATATTTTATTTGCTTGGTGAAATCACAACTTCAGATATTTAAATTGGACCTCTTGAAGCATTTACACAAACCATAATACAAGAAGTGTTAAAACCCATAGCAACACTAAGAGATATTAAATAAGTAAAATGAATGCTACATTAAAATCACAGGACTAATTTCAGCAAGATTGATCTCGGGTTTACATATCACCTGTATTGTTTAAGCTTAACTGATGAAGTAGAGAGTTGAAAAGCCTGACTTAAGAACTTGATAGTTAATACCAATTCTTAATTTAAATTACTAGTCACTGTTCCATAAGTTATAGTTGATAGTAAGGACAAATATGCAACCATAATTAGGAAATTCACTAGATGCAAATACAACAGCGTGCTATTTAGTTTTCATCTTGATGGGTTTAGTGCTAGTTTTCTTTTTGCAAAATATTCTACAGCAGCATCAACAACATAATATGCACGATGTCAGTAGGACAATAGACACAACAAGCAGAAAGGCAATGACATCCAGCAAGTAGTATTGATACCATGGCATCAGTACCGTAGGAGAACGCAAGTAGGAGCCGCCATGTTTAAGGACATGTTCTATCCAATTGGTAGTGAGCTGTTGAGGTGTCCATGGCTGGTCCCGATAAATTGCTGAAAGTTTTTTGGCTTTTTCAACGTAGGAAGAATTGTCAATCATAGTATTAATATTGAATACTAATTCTTCAGTGGTGAAATAGAGAATGTCCATAACTCTAGCTATTCCTCTTTGTTGTGCTCTATTGCTATTATAGTACTGGTCTCCGTTGAGAGGTAGTCCAATCACAGGTACGCCGTGATAAAAAGATTCGAAGGCTCCCCCAAGACCAAAATGGCTAATGAAAAGTTTGGTGTTAGGGTGAGCCAAGAGATCATTTTGTGGAAGCCATGGTAAAAGTTTGACATTTGGCGTGATGGAGTCAGGTTTTGGTCCTGTATGTTTCCATATGACTCCATATTTTACTTTGCCAAAAGCTTCAACCATTTTCTTTATGACATAATCTGGAAGATAACTTGCTATGGATCCAAAACTTACCACAATGACACCATTTTTATGATGTTTCATGAAAGATTGAAGATCTTTAGGCAGAGGTTTCCCAGGTTTTGCACTCATTCCTCCAGCAAATATGGTGTTTGGCAACGTCAGTTGTGGAAAGTCTAATGCAGGGTGCCTTCCAGTCACTATAAACAATTCCGAGTCAGCTAATATCTGATGAAAGTTTTTCTTCGGAATTCCCTTCAAAGAATCTGCATGAAAATCATATGGGATTGAGCAGGTTACCATATATATGTAATGCACATAGAGTAGAAAATTCATAGTCCTTTGCCAGAAGTTCATAGTATCTGAATAAGTAGATAAAAAATTGGGAACAATGGAAGGCAGAGATGGGGCTCCAGATTCAGTGGGTGGAAAAGCAACACCTGACACATATGGGATATTGTGTATAATGGGTAGTAGGTATGCTGTTGAAAAAGATATAAAAGCATTTTGTACAATTGCCATGTCAATCTTAAGATCTTTTAACTTTTTGTTAAAGTCAGCGTCTTTCAACATGTCTGCAGTGTAGTTTTTGGTGAACACATCACGGAAATTATTGATTAATTGTGCAATTTTATAAGAAGGAAAGGTTCTGTCCGTTGGTCTATCAAAGTATGAAAATATTCCATTTTTCTGGAATTCTGCCGTTTCAAACACCAAAAATTCATCTGACCTTGTTATGAACGATAGAACTTGAATCCTCTTGTCAAGAAACCCGCTGGGTAAACTTGGTATCATTGGCTGTGGCATGACGATGTAGACTTCATGACCTCTGTCTGCTAATCCAAGGAGAAGTGCCTGTGTGTCTATCATTTGGCTTTTAAACGGCATGCATATTCCCAAAAATCTTGCACTGTTGACTTGGTTGATCAACGTCATGCAGCTTAGTATGGTTAAGCACACTGTACATATGTAGTAATTTTCCATGTTGTGGTGCTGAGAAGATCTTTTCAAGCAAAGTTAACTTGTGTAGATAGTATATAATGGTGCTGATGTTTAAGCCTATAGATATCAGGGACTGGTTTGATTGGTCATGCCTGTTTTTTATGTCATTAAGTAGGACACTGATATCATAGTATAAGGTTTACATTTGACCTAGAGAGCAATACTTTGAATTTGAATACATATTTTTTCTTTCTTTTTTTATAGTTTAAATGTGCAATAAGTGGTTCAGGTGCATAATAATGTAAATAATTTCAAGGTATTTTTTAAATCAGTTTATTCATTTTTACCTTTTAAACACAAAGTTGAATAATAAAATCTAGAGAGTTTTTATACAACTAAACTTTAAAACCAGAAAGCACTGCATACTACTGACTCTCTTACTGTTATCACATTGTTATACTTTCAAGTAGAAATGCTCCTCAATATTTTTTGAAATCACAATTAAAAAGAAACTATTTAGCTGTTGTATTTACAACCTTATACACATGTAGTCAAGAAAACATGCTATTTGGTTTTAACTTTGTTGGGTTTAGTGTTAGTTTTCTTTCCACAACAAAGTCTACAACAGCATCTACAACATGATATACAAAGTGTCAATATGGCTGTAGACACAAGAAGCAGAAAGGCAATAACATCAAGCAAGTAGTATTGATACCATGGCATCAGTACCGTAGGAGAATGCAAGTAGGAGCCGCCATGTTTAAGGATATGTTCTATCCAATTGGTAGTGAGCTGTTGAGGTGTCCATGGCTGGTCTCGATATATTGCTGAAAGTTTTTTGGCTTTGTCAACGTAGGAAGAATTGTCAATCATAGCGTTAATATTGCCTACTAATTCTTCTGTGGTGAAATATAGAATGTCCATGACTTTAGCTATTCCTCTGTGCTGTGCTCTATTGCTATTATAGAACTGATCTCCATTGAGAGGTAGTCCAATCACAGGTACGCCGTGATAAAAAGATTCAAAGGCTCCTCCAAGACCAAAATGGCTGATGAAAAGTTTGGTGTTAGGGTGAGCCAAGAGATCATTTTGTGGAAGCCATGGTAAAAGTTTGACATTTGGCGTGATTGATTCGGGTTTTGGTCCTGTGTATTTCCATATAACCCCATATTTTACTTTGCCAAAAGCTTCAACCATTTTCTTTACGACATAATCTGGAAGGTAACTGGCAATGGATCCAAAACTTACTATAATGACACCATTTTTATGATGTTCCATGAAAGTCTGAAGATCTTTAGGCAGAGGTTTCCCAGGTTTTGCACTCATTCCTCCAACAAATATGGTGTTTGGCAACGTCAGTTGTGGAAAGTCTAATGCAGGGTGTTTTCCAGTAACTATAAACGATTCCGAGTCGGCTATTATCTGGTGATAACTTTTCTTTGGAATTCCTTCCAAAGAATCTACATGGAAATCATAAGGAATAGTATGTGATGAAATATGAATATATGGCAGGTAGAGTAAAAAATTCACAGTCCGTTGCCAGAAGTTCATATTATCTGAATAGGTTGATAAAGGATTTGGAAAAATGGAAGGCAGTTGCTGGGCCCCAGATTCTCTCAATGCCATACCAGAGCCTGTTATATATGGGATATTGTGTTTGATCGGAAGAAGGTATGCTGTCGGAAAAAATAAAAATGCATTCTGTATGATAGCCATGTCAATCTTCAGCTCTTTCAATTTCTTGTTGAGGTCAACATCTTTTAGCATGTCCGCTGTGAAGTCTGTGGTAAAATAATTTGTGTACTGATGAAATATTTGCATAGTTTTATAAGGAAAAGTTCTGTCCATTGGTCTATCAAAGTATGAAAATATTCCATTTTTCTGGAATTCTGCTGTTTCAAACACCATAAAGTCATCTGACCTTGTTTTGAACGATAGTACTTGAATCCTCTTGTCAAAAAACCCACTGGGTAAAGTTGGAATAGTTGGCTGTGGCATGACGATGTAGACTTCATGACCTCTGTCTGCTAATCCAAGGAGAAGTGCCTGCGTCTCTATTAATTGACTTTTGAAAGGCATGCACATTCCCAAAAATCTTGCACTGTTCACTTGGTTTATCACAGGGATACAGCATAGTATGGCTAAACACACTGCTGAAATGTAGGTCTTGGCCATTTTGTGGGCTTGATATGAAGACTGTTTAAAGCAGAGCTCACTTTTACCTGTATGTTATTCTGATGCTATATATATAATGCTGACCCAGTGTTTGTCTTCATTCAAGTGCTCATGTGTTGATTTGATTGGTCCCTCAGAGGTCAGAAGGTCATTATTTAGGACACTGGTCATGCTAAAGGGTTATCATGTTACTTGTGAAAACAAGGCTTTGAACAGTTTGGTGACACTTTATTCTACAGAAACATGCAAGCCACTCTGAAGGAATTCCGATCATTATTATTTTCTTTGTAAGAATGATTTTTCTTAAAATTGATATTATGCTGTATTTGTTCACTCTTGGATTTATTCTATTTCTTTTTTAATATTGTGAAAATAGTGATATTTCCTATCTGGTGCAGAAATTAATTGTTTGTTCTTCTTTTTAAGTCATCAAATTGTACTCTTTCAGTGTTGTTTACTTAGTAAACATCTTGATCTAGATCTGTGTTTTACTTTACAATGATGTCAGTATGTCCCTCCTTAATTTTAAGAGATCTTTATTTAATTTTCATTTTTTGTTTCATTATACATCAGTTTTTTAATAAAATGAGTTCTGTATTAACTATAACCATGTCTGAAGTGCAATCAGTCACAGTACTTCTGGTGATGCTATTCATTATATGTATTAAAATTCAGCTTCTGTTGGCACAGTGTGTGAAAGCAATGGTAAATCCTTGTTCATGGTTGCAGAGGGTTACGCTATATTGAAGTGTCTATATATAGATAATATTACTACCAGGTTTAGTCCAACAAAACTAGAGCAATTTTACAAAAGTCCAGAGGAAGTTATTGTCAAGATTTATTCCTGTTCAATGAAAATATTTGGAAATGATGTCTTATGCTAGTTGTGGGTATTATTGTCAGGGGCAGATCCAGGATTATTTGACCTTATGCGAAGCCAACCTCCCCATCCCCCCCTCCTCCTTGACATGGGATTCAGCCTAAAGATTTTTGGTATTTTAGAGGGCGAATGGTACCAATTTTTACAGTTTAAAATTCTGACTCAGCTAGTCAAAACTCTAATTTTAAGAGGGGACCATTGGTGTGATTTTTATTCAGAAATTGAAGGGGGGGTCAGGACCCCCCTGACACCCCCCAAATCTGCCACTGATTGTCATTATCACAAATAATGAGATTATTATAACTACTATGAAACTTACCTATATGACAATTGACGAAAAAAGGAGATGTTTCCATTCTCTTTTATTGAGCAAATTTGTACTTATATTCACAACATTTATCAGCAGATTACCATCAGTAAATTGATGGTTTATTTGTAAACCCTTTCAGAATATACCTATAAAAAAGCATATAATAAAGCAAACAAATCTCAACAACAACAAAAAAAGTGATAGGGTTCTTGTTTTTTTTTTCATGTAATAATACCATTTTCGAAACAAAAACAAGACTATTCAGCAGTATACAAAAATATCAGGTACTTCTGAATCATTTTTTACTCCATTTTAATTATTTTTCTTGTCAGGTGACAACGGCATGTACAGAG
Source organism: Lingula anatina (assembly GCF_051362555.1). NCBI lineage: Eukaryota > Metazoa > Brachiopoda > Lingulata > Lingulida > Lingulidae > Lingula > Lingula anatina. The sequence continues at coordinate 34,302,300 of NC_141767.1, forward strand.
TCCTTCTTGCACAATATTTATAATAGTAATAAAATACAAAATTTGATATAACAAAGCACACAATGAAAGCCACCGCAAAAAGAAATCCTATGACATCCAACATGAAGTACTGATACCAAGGGAGATATTCGGCAACAGAGTGTAAGTGGGAGCTACCAAATTTTGTGACGTGTTCGATCCAGTAGGCTGCAGTCTGCTGGGGCGTTAAAGGAAAATCGCGAAAAATAGCAGATGCTGTTTTGATAGCTGCTCTGTAACTGTCATTGGACATCATTTCGTCAATGTTATCAATGAGCTCTTCAGGTGTAAAAGTTGCAATGTCCATTGTAAGACCAAAACCTTTGCTTTGGACTCTCTCAGCATTATGGATCTCGTCTCCGTACACTGGGAAGTTGATCATTGGAATTCCATGATACATACACTCATATTGACCTTCATTCCCTCCGTGCCCTATAAACAGTTTTGTATTCCAGTGACCGAGTAGATCATTCTGAGGGATCCATTCCTCCAGGCGAATATCATTGGGCACATCTCGTAATGGCAAATCGCCTTTGTATTTCCACACCACCCTGTAGGGTATCCCGCGAAAGGCCATGTAGAATTTCTTGTAGATTTCATTGGTCAGTTGGAAGGATATTGACCCAAAGGAGACTATGATGACCCCATAGGGGGCCTGGTTCATGAAGTTGTCCCAGTCGTCTGGGAGGGCTTTAGCGGGACGAGTGTCCATACCCCCCATGAAGACAACATTGGGCAAACTGGGTAGAGGGTCCTCCATGACAAAGTTATTACCTGTCAGTAGCCAAAGTTCCGATCCGCGCAGAAACTCCTTGAAAGTTCTCGGGTGTTTGTTGCGCACATGCTCCTCGCAAAATTTTTTGGGAATATCAGGCAACACGATAGCAGGCAAGATAGTCTGCAGGCAAAAGTTGAAAACTCTTTCGAAAAAATTCATTTTACTGGACCATTTGAAGCCCTGATTTGGCACATAGGATGGCATAATGCTCACTGGGACGCCTGCGTAGAGATGGAGCTGTGTAGTTGTCAGGGTGACATAGGGAATCCCATGCCTGTATGGAAATACATAAGCGCTAGGCCAGAAAGGATAACCATACATGAGCATGAGATCCAGTGTCAGAACGTCCTCCAGATGGCGATACAATTCCTCATCCTTCAGCATATCCTCAGTGTAGTTAAACAAGTGTTCTGTTAAGTTGGAAAAAGTGTTGACCATGTCGAAGATTCCAGTTTGTTTAACCCCGGGCGATTGAGACAAGACACTGAGCGTGTGCCCCCTCTGCCAGTCTGCTGCCTCGAAATACCCATGTGTTTCTCTAGATTTAAACTGCAGCAGATTGATTTCTGGATCATGAAGATCTTCTATTTCTACATTGTCTCCTACAATGATGTAGACCTCGTTGCCTCTGGCTTTCAGCTCTTTCAGCAAGTTTTGAGCCTTCACAAATTGTCCTTTTGCAGGGTAGATTATAGCCCCAATGGTGTGTCCGTCTGTGAACTGGGGCAGTATCAAAATAAGGGTCGCTATCACAGAGAGCATTTTCACTATTATGCGGTGGATTCTCACATGTATCTCCATGTAGGTAAATTATACCTGTAACATATTCACAACATTCACACCCCTAGCCTGCACCAAGGTCACCTTCCCCTGAAATAACACAGAATGATGTGGTGTTTTAAAGCAAAAGTGAATGTTAGATCCATCAGTATAGTGCAAAAACATCATTTTTCTACTAATGCCAGACATTTATGAGCTCATAAGACTAGTAAATGCACAAGACTGATTTGCAAATGAAAAGCTCCCATTTCATAGAAAGCTTACCTTCGGTTCATATAGTAAACCTACATTGCTGTAGAATGCAGACCTTGAACTGATGTGCATGTCAAGTAAAGCATGGCTGCTGTAATATGACCCAGTGACCTAAATAATTACGATGACCTTGACTGCACTTTACTATAGAAATATTTGTATCAGTGCAAACAACGTGAAGTGAAAACTAATACGTCTGTTTGTGTGTCATATGCGAGTTTATTTCAAAAGGGATTTGAGTGCAGATCAAGATTATTCTGGAAAACTACCTGTCTAAACACCTGAGAGAGCTAGCTGTGCATTTTTGCAGATTTCTTTTTCTTTTTTTATTGGCCAGCTGTGTCAAAATGCCTTTTTGCTGATATAGATAATACAGTTTACCTGACAAAATTATAAATACTTTCTTAGTACAGTTATATGTTTATAAAACTCATTTTTAAGATAATTAGGTATGTATTGTTTTACAAATTAACTATGGTGAATGAAAAGTATTTAAATTAATTGTTGTAGTAGGAAGCAGATATTAGAAAATCAAAAAATCATTGTGTATAACATTTTTTTCATTTTTGTTACTGTTTCTAATAACATACTTTGGTTGTTGTTGATTAAACAAAATTTATATTCATAAACTAGTAGTATGTGAAGAAGTTAAATGAAATATGGGCTTCAATATAAATACGTGACTTTAATTCTTATAAAAGCTGTGACATTCCCAAGCCTTGAGTGACAGTACATTTATGCAGTATTGATCGTTTTAGACAGATAAATTAGGTTTAATCATGATTTCATTTCTTAGACTCAGAATTATTGATTCCTTTTATATTTCCAAGGAGATCCAATAATGGTTCCTTCATGATTACCATTGAAGGAATTTAACAGATTTAGGAATTTAAAAAAAAATGCATAAACTACAAAATGTCCTTAAAGGTTAAGGGAAAGTATAACAAAATTTGTTTATTGTACCACCAGCGTTAGCGCTGGCGGTACACATGGTTTCGGTCTCGTCCGGATCGTTCCGCCGGACGGCTACCGTTACCGCTTCTCCTCCTAGACGGTAAGGCCCCCCATACCCATCTCATGGATTTAGGTCACCTATAATCTCAACTCGTTCCACGTAAAATTTGGGCTTTGTCGGTATTGGGGTCTGGGTGTGGCACTCATTGCAATGCACCCTTGTCCAAAAATGGCAAAATTAAATGCTAATTATCTACCCTACGGAAGGAGTTACGGGAAAAATTTCTACAGACGGCTTTCCAAAAGTCATATGTGTAGATTTCAAATATACCCTCGGATTTGACCTTTGACCTTTACTTCAAGGTCAAATGGGCCAAAATTTTCAAAAAAATGAAATTTTTTACGAAAAAAAAATTTTTTGCCCTGTTATTCAGACACCACACAGACTTAACCAATAATATTATTGGAAAGTGTTACCCTTCAGGTCATCTTTCATCTCCGTGGATTTGGGGTCAATCGGTGCATTTTCACAGGAGTAGCGGCCATAAGATACCGAAACTGAAAACTGTCTCTAATTCGGGAACCGTTAATGCTAGAGACCCATTCTTTTTTGCATTTTGTAGAGCATGTAAAGCCCAACACTGGAGGTGGTCTCGGTTTTTTTGTATTCCATACGGTTTTCGAGTTACGCTGTATCAAAAAGTACATATTGGTGGTGAAAGGAAAATGTACGGAAGCCCACTGGTGCCATATGTAGAAAAAAAAATTATCTCGAAATTTCGAGATACTATTTTGAAATTTGAACAAAAAAATTTACCACCAGCGTTAGCGCTGGCGGTACACATGGTTTCGGTCCCGTCCGGTCCGTTCGCCGGCTCCGCCGCCATGTTACCGTTACCGCTTCTCCTCCTAGACGGTAAGGGCCCCCGTACCCATCTCATGGATTTAGGTCACCTATAATCTCAACTCGTTCCACGTAAAATTTGGGCTTTGTCGGTATTGGGGTCTGGGTGTGGCACTCATTGCAATGCACCCTTGTCTAAAAATGGCAAAATTAAATGCTAATTATCTACCCTACAGAAGGAATTACGGGAAAAATTTCTATAGACGGCTTTCCAAAAGTCATATGTGTAGATTTCAAATATACCCTCGGATTTGACCTTTGACCTTTACTTCAAGGTCAAATGGGTCAAAATTTTCAAAAAAATGAAATTTTTTACGAAAAAAAAATTTTTTGCCCTGTTATTCAGACGCCACACAGACTTAACCAATAATATTATTGGAAAGTGTTACCCTTCAGGTCATCTTTCATCTCCGTGAATTTGGGGTCAATCGGTGCATTTTCACAGGAGTAGCGGCCATAAGATACCGAAACTGAAAACTGTCTCTAATTCGGGAACCGTTAATGCTAGAGACCCATTCTTTTTTGCATTTTGTAGAGCATGTAAAGCCCAACACTGGAGGTGGTCTCAGTTTTTTTGTATTCCATACGGTTTTCGAGTTACGCTGTATCAGAAAGTACATATTGGTGGGGAAAGGAAAATGTACGGAAGCCGACTGGTGCCATATGTAGAAAAAAAAATTATCTCGAAATTTCGAGATACTATTTTGAAATTTGAACAAAAAAAAAATTATCTCGAAATTTCGAGATAGCATTTTGATATTTGAGCAAAAAAATTTATCTCGAAATTTCGAGATAGTATTTTGAAATTTGAACAAAAAAAATGCTATCTCGAAATTTCGAGATAATTTTTTTTTTCAACATATGGCACCAGTCGGCTTCCGTAAAAATGTGCAGTACGGTAATGGATAATAAATTTTGAACTCCGGAAAAATAAAACATAATGCTTGGCAAAGCAGACAACTTGTGGTCAAAAATGACATTATTTTATCAAATTTAAACTTCTGCAACTTCAGAGAACCTCCCATTTCAAGAACTTTGACCAAAATGACCTTTTCTTTATTTTAATTAATTTTTTCTGTAGGAAATTTATGGCACATTATGGTAACTCCAAAATTATAACATTTAGTCCCTTATATCTCCAAAACTGGCAGAGATAGGTCCATAGTTACTATTGAAGTTGCATAGGAAGTCATATACTGGCAATCTTACTGTGACCTTGACATTGACCTTTGACCTACTTTTCACCATGAACTGAACTTTGCAAATTTTGCTTCCCTTTTATCTCCAAAACTGGCAGAGATAGGTCCATAGTTACTATTGAAGTTGAATAGGAAGTCATATACTGGCAATCTTACTGTGACCTTGAAATTGACCTTTGACCTACTTTTCACCTTGAACTGAACTTTGCAAAATTTGCTTCCCTTTTATCTCCAAAACTGGCAGAGATAGGTCCATAGTTACTATTGAACTTGCATAGGAAGTCATATACTGGCAATTTTACTGTGACCTTGAAATTGACCTTTGACCTTCTTTTCACCATGAACTGAACTTTGCAAATTTTGCTTCCCTTTTATCTCCAAAACTGGCAGAGATAGGTCCATAGCTACTATTGAACTTGAATAGGAAGTCATATACTGGCAATCTAAATGTGACCTTGAAATTGACCTTTGACCTACTTTTCACCATGAACTGAACTTTGCAAATTTTGCTTCCCTTTTATCTCCAAAACTGGCAGAGATAGGTCCATAGTTACTATTGAAGTTGAATAGGAAGTCATATACTGGCAATCTTACTGTGACCTTGAAATTGACCTTTGACCTACTTTTCACCATGAACTGAACTTTGCAAATTTTGCTTCCCTTTTATCTCCAAAACTGGCAGAGATAGGTCCATAGTTACTATTGAAGTTGGATAGGAAGTCATATACTGGCAATTTACTGTGACCTTGAAATTGACCTTTGACCTACCTTACAATGAACTTAACTTTGATTGCACCATTTTTAGTTATATATATTTTTTGCATATTTTGAAAATTCTTGTTGATTGCATTTTTACAGCTTGTCAAGCACAAGACTGGTGGCTGCACCCCTTATTTTGTGTATGTGGGGGTCTATACGAATGCGCTTGCTCCAGCTGGTGGTACAATATTCGGAGGCGGTATCGCCTCTCTGATCCTCTAGTTAGTCATAGATTTGTGAAATTGTCCTCGTAGGTCCTGTCGATCACTGGATTAGACATGGTTAATGAATCCAAATTAATAGATTGACTCAGCATATTTATAAATAATATGTGTCGCCTGTATCTCTGATAACAATAATAATAATAATAATGAAAATGATAATAATAGATATTAAACTTTGAACTCTAGAACAAGACATAAAACCTGGGTTAGATTGAAATGTGGCCTGTCATAGATCCTCTTTCCTAGTTTGCTTTAAAATACATGAATTTATGTCACAAAAGCTATACAGTACTACAGTACATTCCAATTTAATAATGATGTGTCACTATCTTTCTTGTTCCTATTACAGTGGACTTAAATTCCTAACAGGAGAAATCTCTGAAACTGTAATCTGGTGAAATTTATTGATGGGGTTGCAAGAGCCTGCCTTGATGCAAATAATGAAAAATTCAAACCAACCTTAGTCTGACGCCAGAGCTATTGATCAGTGACATATCTCTAATTCAGCACTCCTATTGATTTGATTTAGTGAGATATTATGTCTTTCAGAAGGTCAAATTGTTATCAAAGAGGAAAGCTTGTATTTCAGTATTGATTTCTCTTGAAAGTTCTGAATTTTAAGGTCTGTGGGACTTGTCTTGTCATTATGAGTTTAATTTAAAAAGGAATTTTACCAAATTTTTTACAATGATAATAATAATAACAAATTTCATTTAAAGAGGATAAAACATGTTAAATGTGTACACTTAGTACACATGGCCCTCAATTTATTTTTAATAAATTTCAGCATTTTATGTGCTATCCCTCATTAAGAATATATCAATGATTATTATTATATGATTAATGTATATTAATGTTTCCCTATTTTGATTTATCCACAGATTCAGAATAGTGCTGGCGACTATGAACTGTCAGAAGAAGAATATTCTAGACTTCAGCTTCAGCAGTGGTCAAGGTTTTACTCCTGTTGTCTCCAGTACCATGAGGTAATAATAATAATAATAATAATAATAATAATAATAATAATAATAATAATAATAATAATAATAATAACAACTTTATAAGAGTTTAAAGTATCATTAGTTTGAGTTTGAATTTTCTTTCAACTTAGTGCATTTGTTGTCAAACAGGTGCTGTCATTTAGAATGATGGTTGTTTAAGACTCCTTTATAATGCTGTATGATATACTATTTCTGATTGATCTAAGGGGGAAATAAAGCAGTCATTTTTTAGAAATTTTATTGTCATACAAAGTCCTTATTACTGTCAACATTTTTTTATTATTTCATTTGATTTCAGGTTGGCACCAAACCTATTGGGTTGTTTTGTGATGGAAGAACTGGAATCAGCTGTCTTATCAGGAAGGTATGGACTGAATTAATGCTTATTTATTGGGGAGTGATATCCCAATTCCAATGTATATTTTACTTATATATGCACTGGCTCAGATGCATGAAAATGTATTACTAAATAATTTAGGTATTTTTTCTAATCAATTTATTCATTTTTACCTTTTTAACACAAAATTGAATAATACAATCTAGAGAGTTTTTATACAACATTTAACTTCAAAACCAGAAAGCACTGCTACTCTCTTACTGTTATATTGTTATACATTCAAGTAGAAATGCTCCTCAATATTTCTGAAAGCACATTTAAAAATAAACTATTGAACTGATTGTTTGCACTTGTTAATGGTAATGTTTATGAATACAAGTGTAAATGTGGAGAGGATGATTTTATTTAATTCTATATATATAGATATATTGTAAATGTCTGAGTGTTGGTTTGTGAAAGAGGAGTGAGTAAGGCAAATGTTTATTTAGTTATTTATCAATTTGTATTTTTTGATATGTGCAATAAAAAAACTTACCACACACACACACATGCATACGTGAATTCAAATAAAAAGCAATTGTTGAAATAGCTCCACAATATTTTCTTTAAGTTAACCTATATTATATGTTGCTCTGATATATTGCTTCTGAAATTTTGATTTTGAAAATTTGATGAATTATTATTATTTTTATCATTATTATTATTATTATTATTATTATTATTATTATTATTATTATTATTATTATTTCCAGCATCAAGTGAGTTTATTGCGTCCATGTGATATATTGGAGCACCTGTACATGTCCCCACTGGACTCCTGTGTGCCAGAGACACTGCTGGAGACACAGCTTATAGCTGATGGTAAGGAAATAAAATTATGAATACATAGAGAACATAGTGGAAGACACTAGAGACTATCTGAAGAAATACCATTATGTACTGTTTATTAGAATGGTTGTTGATGATGATTTTAATTTGTGTTGAAAATTCTATCAAATCAAAAGTTTTTTTTTTTTTTGTGTACAACAATATAATACTATTTTAAAAGATATGAAAATTTATTGATGATGATGATGACACTGATGCTGACACAGCAGTATTGACATCATGGAAAAAAGTATGGTTGCTCTTTTTTTCCAGTCAGTTTTATCATTAGTTTGTGTACTTATCATTGTGTTAACATATGTGTGGCTTTTCAACTACATTTTTGGAACATCCACAAATTAAAAGTCAATGCTACATATAATATTTGAGAAATAAAAATGTACTCATAGACTGGGCTTTATGTTATAGACATCCAAACAGTGCAGGATGTCCTCGCCCTGTGCGACTGTATGAAGCTTTTAAATGGCAGTCTACCTGAAGAAGTATGCCTGGCTTTTGAACATGAGATATTTTATCTGGAAAACCCAGAGACAGTCGCTCAGCAGATGATTACAGCTCTCTTACCAGCCTCTGGGCAAGTATAATATAACTGAGTCAGAGCACACATCTCTTTGTAATTTTTCTTAGAAATTAGAATATCTTATTCTTGCCAATTTCAGACATGAAGTAAAATATGATTTTAAATTTCTCAGAAAATGAATCCATTGTAAAATATTGCAATCTTTAAATCTTAAATTATATATTTAATATATTTTTTATTTATTTATTTATTTATTTATTTATTTATTTATTTATTTATTTATTTATTTATTTCAGAAATCAAATAGTAGCACAAGACCTAGGAGAGATTGAAATGAGGGTTCAAAATATTGCTGACATAGCAAGGGCAGTGGCCAATCTCCTAGAACTGGCAGATTTGGCTAATGGTCAACCTGAGGGACTCATGATGGATGACATTGGTAAGGTGTTGTTAATTTGAAATATCCCACAGAATATGGATATGCTTAAGGTTGTGTTGCCATTGAATGTTATTCTGGTTTTGTTAATATTGGTTAAGTCCAAGCTGAACTTATGATAGGCACATGATAATAATGGTAGATATCATAAATTTTTTTAATTTAATAATGCTTTTCTTCAAAATGTTGCATGTGTCTGGATAATTGGTTTTCTTTGTCTTTTTCTTTTTTTCCCTTTTTCTAAGTGTTAAGTTAGATGTCCAATTCTAAATATTAATGTTCAATTCAAAACTTAAAAAAGTCTAAAGGGATTAAGTAACAACTCCATTTTTTTTTTTTTTTTTTTTTTTTTTTTTGTTAGAAGAAATGTTATTGTAAAAGGACGAGTTCAATAAAGTGCCCTTTCTTTGCCATCAGTTTGTTTTATCATGAAAAAAGATTTTGTCTTAGATTTTCATCTTTATGTATGCTTTGTGCACTTTCAAGTGTTGGATGCCACTCGTCAGTTGGTTTGCAGTCGACTGTGGTCCAGTAACACCGCTGTGGGCCTGCTGTCCACCAGTGTCCAGCAGACGGCAGAAACCAGGTTTTGGCTGGCAAGAGATCTGCTGCTCTTACAGACACTCATGCTTAGAGCTGGAGAGCAGGTAAATTATCAATAAATGCAACCATCATCGGCCAAATTTCAAATATCATACGTGAGTTTGTTCCATTATTTTATCTGCATGTCATATTATTTAAATTAGCTTAGATCAAGAAGACATAAGTTATATGGTTGCATTGAGCTGATAGTGTGCACTTGTTATTGGTAATGTTTATAAATACTAGTGTTGTGAATAGATAGTAAATGTGGGAAAGAATTATTTTCTTTCATTAATTTTTTTTTTTTCATCATTTTATTGTAAAGTGGTGAAAGAACTGGATAACCTAGTAGTCAAGATTCAAGCATCATTTGATCTTTCTTATTTTGTTATTGATATTACTTAATATTTTTTAATATTAATATTTTTTGTTTGTTTTTATTTATTTGCACACAACGTACCACACACAAGACATTTATTAGTTTTTTATCTTTTGCTATTAGGTTTTCAACATATCGTTGTTGACATATATTGTAAATGTACATATATATGTATATGTTGTTAATGTCTGAGTGTTGGTTTGTGAAAGAGGAGTGAGTGAGAGAAATGTTTATTTAGTTATTTATCAAGTTGTATTTTTTGAGATATGTAATAAAAAAATAAAACTTACCACACGCATGCACGCACACACACACACACAAATGCTTACTCTTATAGAAATTTTGTGATTTGAAATTTTTGTGAAATGTAAAGTGCTTAATTTTGTTTCTGTTTTTATAAAACTCTGCACACCTTCAATATTACATAAATGCTAATTTTTAGGCTGGCCTCACACTAGAAATAGCAGACCAGTTAAAGTCGGATCTCATTCCCAGAACAAGTGACATGGTCAGGGCTTACTTTGTGGTAAAGTGGTTGTCCACTACTGTAGCAACACAAGTCCAAACCAACACTATGTGAGTACAGTACTGACCAGTGGTTAAGAGACTGTATCAAAAAAGTGTTGAATTATCAAATATATAGGCCAAATATATATCAAATATATAGGTAGTTGAAGATCTTTCAGACCTCATGACTGAGAGAGAGCTTTAGAAGAGAATTTTGGCTAATAATTCAGATGTATGCACACTATGATGATGATGATAAGATTTATCAAATGAGTTTCAGTTTTAGCTTTAAATCAACACATTTATGAAAGGTATTAAATAACTATATGTTTTAATGAGACAGTTTATGAAATTATAGAAATTTTTGAGCATATCAAGAAAGGCAACTGAAGCTATTTCATCTGTTGTTTAAATTTATATAGTGTTGGATTTGTTGATGTTGAATCCAAAAAAAAAAAAAAAGATCAAATTCATGTTTATTGTGGATAATCCTATATTGATCATCTCATGCAGATAAATAGTTAAAAAAACATGATAAGTTAAGCCAATAATATAAAGTGTGTTCTTGCTTTAAAATAATGATAGCATTCTTTTGTTTTAGAGAATCAAACCTGAGGCAGCTAGATGTTCTGGACATCTCTGATGCAACTGGCAGGACACATTTACACAGGCACAGTAAGTTTTGAGGCCACGATTCTTTCTTTCACTTCTTAAGGTGTGATACCACACATATAACTCCCTACATTTACTGATCTGTTGAAAGTTAATGCCTTTGTTTGTTTGGTTATGAAACATTTTAACTTTAAAAAAGGAATAAATTGTAGAACATTTGTCAATGTCTTCAATCACATTCTTTAAGCTCTTTGTGTTTTTGAATGAAAATTTTCAGCTTTAAGTTAAAAAAAGTAAACTGTAGACTGATCATAAGACTAATAGCAGTACTCTGTTTCTCACCAGGTGTGCAGGACCAAACATTAGTGGAGCTATTTCTAGAAGGTACAGGAGGCTCACAGTCCAGAGTGTTGCTGGCCAATAACAACTTCTTGGATGAAGACCCTTGTCAGTTGTGGACAGTGGCCTTTCAGCCAATGGTCACTATGGTGGCACAGCTACTGTATCCTTGACCAGCATTGATGTGAAATAATTATCTCTACTGCAATTAGACTAATGGTTTCTTCTTAATTAACTGCATTTACTGATCTTTATTTTTATCATACAGTAAGCTGTTTGACTTGTTTCTCTCCTGTTACTCTTTTTATCTGCTTCCTTTGCACTTGACCAGGACAAATCCACATGTGTTTTGTCATCTGGAGTACATTTACTGTACTTTTCTGCAGCTCTCTTTTATTTGATGTGCTGTTGTTATTTTTAACACTAGTTGTAAACAGTGATATCCTGTCTCCTAATACAGTTGTAATATCTGTTCTTCCACTGTGTCTAATCTAAGAAAACATTATTAAGGGATTTTATATCAAAACTTATACTTGTGTGTTGTTTACTGCCATACGGTCTACCATGTAAATTGTTGTGATTCCTTAAGTCATATCTCAGCTGGCCTATCAGTGCTAACTTCCTGCTCCCAGAGTTCCTGATGGGACAATGTCAGTTCTCTCAACTCCAGGAATATGCCAGGTTGTTACAGTGCTGGTGTCCCTGGAATCCGTCCTCCAGGAAATTCCTCCTAGGACAGTGTTATCTGAACTGCAAGTAAGGGGACAGCATTTCTGTAGTCATATTGGGACTGTTTTCAAAATTCCCACAAAATTGGTTTATTAAATTTCCTTGAATAATAATGGTTGGTTTGTTTGTATGTTGTACTGTATTTGGATAAGGTTATTTAAAATCTGAAATGCAAACTTATTTTATGCCAGAGTAAATGCGTGTAACTAACTACAAGTGATGTACCTTGACAAGAATGAAAGATCTGGTGGAGTAATTGTGTAGATTAACTGCATTGTTGTGATACATTACTGTATTTCTGTATAAATTGGGATTGATGTGCTTTCATATGATATATTGTTATATGCATAACATGTGAAAAGTCATTGTTATGTATAAAATTTTTATGATTTATTTCAGTATTAAGATGTATGCATTTTTAAACAATTTTGAAAATTTCACAAGTGGAATATAAATTGGAAATAGTTTGTGAAAATTACATATAAACTTGTAAGGTGAATTTATGATTTATTTCAGTATTGAGATATAAGCATTTTCAAACAATTTTGAAAATTTCCAACTGAAAGTAGATATAGAAATTAGTTTGTGAAGGTTACATGTAAACTAGCATGTAAGGTGAATTGGAATACCATGCACATGCATTGGTGAAGGGCATTTTTTCACTTATTCTTTTTTTTTCTCTCTAGTGAACCTGCCAAGGCTTTAGACTGTTTCCAGGAGGCAGTTCATGGAGTTGGAAATGAAGATTTCTTACTGAATAAACTGGTGCAAGCAGATGAGATATCTGTCAGGAAACTGGAAATTGTGTATTATCTTAAGGTAAGCATGTATCACAATTACACTATTTTGAAAGTCAGTTATATTTCATAAGGAGAAAACGTGTCTTAAAAGTTTTCAGTAGATAAAAGGGTTGAGAAAGTCTCCTTTAGTGCATGCTATTATATTTTCATTATGTTTAAACACCTATATTTTTTAAATTCTTTAAATGTCACAGGTTAATGTATTTTCATAGATTATAAAGGTAAAAGTAATTTTTCCATGAAACTTTATTTAGGTGATCAAGCTCCTAGAACAGTTTTCTTTGCCAGACCACATCATTTCACTGGCCAATACTGCAATCAGTGTAGCAGATGAAGATGATCAAAATATTGTAAGTTTGCTGATACTGTGATTGTTTTAGTCTATTTCTTGTGAGCAGAGGCTGCTATTGTTTGCGCTATCACGAAAAAAGTGATTCGGTATGTACTGTTACATTATTATAACAGTTTATTCTCATAACTGTAACAAGTGTTTTAAAAAGTTACCCATTATTTGCACTATCATTAAACAATTGACTTGTCATATTAATTGCCTTTAATAAAAGCAGATACGGCAAGAATCTGTAAGGTGACAAGATCGTTTTTATTTTGTTATCATTAGTTTTTCTGACACTTTCAGCCAACATTATGGTCCAAGGTATTCAAACATCACCTGGAGCTGGGGCACAATGATGAGGCTTACTCAGCAATGATCTCAAATCCAGACCCTGTCAGGTAAGATGGTGGGTGTATTTTTGTGCACAAGAACAACATTTTCTGTGCAGTTAGCCGATATCCAGTCTGTCTGTAGTTCCAGCTGTAACTGAACTAAAGCCATGCACATATTTTCAGATTTCTTCCATCCAGAGTAGTATGAAATCCATTAAATAAAATGAGATACGTACAAACTCAAAATATAGGTTGATTAATAAAAATACAGTTATTGTATTTTCTTACTGCTGTGTCATTTCAGGAAGAAAGATTGTCTACGACAGTTTATTGTGGTTCTTTGTGAGCAGAAGCAACTTAAAGCCCTTGTTGACTTTCCTTATATAGATTTACATGATGAGGTAAATATTAAACAATTGTTTTAGTTTTTTCTCTGACTCGAAAAATTTAAAAGGTGGGACTCACAGAGGCATCAGTTGCTATTGAGACTTACCAGTTTTTAAGTTTGCTGGTTATTTTGATATATAAGGACAGTGTTCATTACTTTCCATGTGTGATAATTAAATTTTATTAAATATTTATTTATTTATTTCAAATGATTATTGTGTTTATCTTTGCAGGTGGTAAACATCATAGAGTCCAGAGCACGCTCTGTTGACCTGGCCACTCACAACTATTACGACTTGCTCTATGCATTCCATATCTTCAGAGGGAACTTCAGGAAAGGTGGGACTCTTAAATTATTTTTTACTTTCAAACTTTAAACAAGATTGTAGCATAAGGTTTAATTAAAATGTGAAATTAATAGCTAAATGCTTCTTCAAATACCATGAAGTCTGTATCTACAAGTCAATCTATGACAAGGTTTTGAGATCTGTTTTTAAAAAAGTAGTAAGTGTAAACTAAATTCCATGAAGTAAACTGTATTTTTTTGCCATAGTCTAAGTGATTCTAATGTTACTGTCAACTGAGATGTGCTAAAGGACCCCTTCAGCTTTCTGCACAAGTTTATGAAAAAAAATATGCTCTATTTCCATATTCAATTCCATGCTTATTTTGAACCCTCTTTATTTTCCCCCTTCCAGCGGCCAGTGTTATGTATGAGCATGGTATGCGTCTGGGTCAGGAGCTGCCAGGTGTGAAAGGTCTGCAGAAGAAGGCCAAGTGTTACCTGGCCTGCATCCACTCCCTGGGGCTGGTAGACCCCAAGTATGCCTGGATTGTCAAACCTGTGCCTCTCAGCAGAAGAATGGTATGTTGATGTAACTTTTCTCAAAAACTAGTGAAACTAGCACTCATTTTAAATGTTCATCAGTTGATGGAGATACAGCTTTTACTTTGGGCAAAGAAAATGAAATTTATGTAGTTTTTAACCAGTAAGATAATGATAATATTGTGTTATCAGTGAAAAATTAGTCACTTTCCTGTCAAACAATGCTGCTTTCTAAACTAAAACGTATAAAACAGGTCAGTATTATATGCAAAATTGAAGCATGGTACACTCAGTATTTGAAAAATTCTTAAATTGATCTTTTTATTGATTCTAGGATGAGGAATTGCCTGGTGTCTCACCAAAGAGAGACCTTGAAGGAGAGGAGAAAGAGAGAGGTAAAAATTGTGTGACAACAATTAACTTATAGCTATTACTTTAAAAGATTTTCAAATCTTTCTCATTCTAAATTATGTTCTTGAAATATTTGCAAATTGAACAAAAACAAGATGTTCACCATTCTAAATCATACATTTCCGAAATTTGAGGCCAGTTTCTGGATTTTTCAAGGGCCTGTAATTTTATGTAATTCTTTTAAATATACAGTTAGCCATACATTTCTGAAAGTCGAGGCCAGTTTCCAGATTTTTCAAGGACTTGTAATTTTATATAACTCTTTTAAATATCCAGTTAACCAAAAAATGGAGGTAATAGAGTTACCTGATATAGAAAAGGAGTACAGATTGGTACATGCTAGACTGAAGTTACTGCAGAAAGGAGATGACCCAGCATTAGCAGCAGGTAAAGGAAATATTTTGCATATAAAACTACCTGAATTTTGTTGAATTAGCAGTAGTTGAGTGGCAGCAAGTAAACAACAACAACAAAAGTTCAAGATACAAATTGTATATTATATTATATTATATTATAGGTATGTTTTTGAAGTAGCCACCTGCAGTAAGGCATTGTGCTAGAAAAGCTTTCATGTTTGATGAAGTTTATATATCTTATAATCTTACTCACAAACTACCACCTTACTAGTATATCGTTTTGCCACTACACAACAGTATTGTATCCTTAAATGTTTGTAACTTGAATGTAGGTAAAGTGGGGGTCAGTCTATTACACATAGGCTCTATTCAATAAAGTCTTTTTGTAAAATAATGCTATCCTGTGGTCTGTAAAATAGTAATTTTATCATGTTTATGATAAATAACATGTTATAGAGCTTTAAAAGTGTCCATTTTTCTTTTTCATGACTGACTTCTGTCCAAGTTATTTGTAGATATTTGTATAATATATCTTTGTATTGTAGGACCCTCTTTGTCTGCCTCAGAGACAGTTGGACTGCTTGTCAGTGCAGGCTTGTTTGATGACGCTGTCAATGTGTGCAAGCTGTTTAAGATGTCTCTAACTCAAGTGTTTGAAGGGCTGGCTTTAAGGTGAGACTGCTTCATATCATGCTTTTATATATTGTTGCTTTAATGATAAAAAGAATGTGGAAAAAATTTCATTTGATAATTCACTTTATATTTTTTGTTTGCTTCACAAATTTTATTGTAGTTTTCTTTTCAGTAATTTGCTGTGAATGTAAAAATTGTTCCTCATCTTTTTGTTATCATTTTGTAATTTTTTATATGCTTCATGCTTTTTCCTTGTGGTTTTGTTATGTTATGATAAGAAATGAATAAAGTTTAATGAATAAACAATTATAAATAACTGGGATGAAATACCTTTCACTGTTTAAACAGGTGTATCAATCTGTCACAACATAATTATCAAAAAGATATGGATTTTACCACTGAAACCTGGGGCTGGCTGGCTGCCAATGACACGGGCAATGTGAATTCTGGCAAAGAAACAAGGTAAAAGTTTGTTTTTGTCTGCCTCCCTGCTTAAGAATGTGCTATTTTATAATAGTTTATAATGTAGACTTTTAACATATCTTCATTTTGATACATTTAAAGTATTTCTGCTGTCTTATAATTCAAAAATTAAACGAAACTTACCTGTAAGTTGATGTTTGATTGTAATTCTATGAGACTATTATAGGTGAGGAGATGAAATGAGAATGCACAGTGGGCATGCGCGTTAGGTTTTGAAGAATTTTTGCGTGATTTCTTCAGAAGTTTAATATCAAACTTCATTTCCCTAGATGATAATCTGCATCAGTATTATCATAAGTTATGTAATTAGGGAGGGTGGGACAGGCATTTCTGAAAAACCACGGTCTCTAAAGGACTTCCTGATAACTTGCCTGCAATCAAGGTACTTTGATTGGATAGAGGATGAACTTTCTCTGAAAACTGCAGCAGCAAAGTTTCTTCCACCGGTGGTAAAATCGAAGGAGCTTTCACCAGCATTTGCATCAACATTGGCCACCATATTTGTGTTGCCGACAGTGGTACCATCATAACAGCTCTTGCTTTGTCTGTTTTTATTCTCTGCAGACACCTTGTCATAAGGCTGAAAGGAGGAAAAACATCAAAGTTCAAAATTTTTCCAAATTAAACTGAAAGCATCAATAAATGTGGCATCAGGATCTGGTGTCATAGAGCAAAATTGTTCTACTTTCTTGTTTATTCTTGTTGCAAATAAGTCAACTCTAGGTAGACCATAATGTTCACATATCTTGGTGAATATAACATTTTGTAATTCCCACTCAGTGTTATCCTTAAATCTCCGTGAAGGCTCATCTGCTTCATTCTGGATACCTGGTATACAGGGTTACTACTTAATATGGAATATTTTTTATCATTGTCATTTTTGAGTGCTGATTAAAATTTTTTTGGCTTGATTCATCAAAAAAGTATGTCATTGAGTGATAAAGATATCCAGTCTTCCATTTTAAGATATTTTGGCAATAATATCAAAGCTGACGTAAGATGTTATACAAAAGAAAAGAACACCCCCAGAAAACCATATCAACAGTTTGATGTCAGTATTAATTTTAATCTAAGATATTAAAGAAAACGGTAGCCTCCGGACAGTGATATGTTACACAGTCAAAGAACTCGTTATAGTAAATCATGAAAAGTTATCAATAGCGGGTATGACCTCCAGCAGCCGCTTGCAGTGCCCTCATCCTACATGGCCTGGCCTGTGACAAGTTTTTTTTTAGTTTGGATGGGGATATCATTCCACGCAGGGATATTTGCCTGTCCCAGTTCATCACTATTTACCGGCCGATGACCATAGCTATTAATTCTGTGAGTTACTTCAGCCCACAGATTTTCAATTGGGTTAATATATGGGGAGTTTGCAGGCCAGAGCAGTTGCTGAACCCATTGGTTTCGAAGAAAAACAGTGATTCTGCGAGCTCGATGTGGGGTTGCACAGTCGTCTTGGTACACAAAATTGTTCCTGAAGATGACTCTTAGCATTGTTTGCTATAGAATATCTCTGTAGGAACCCTGGTTGAGGTTGCACCGGCATGAAATGCTCCCCAACAGAGACATTACCACCCCCTGCTTGCACCCTACACAGTACAATATCATCGTTTTATGCCTCTCGTACACCCCTCACAGACACGGATTTGACCGTCAACCCTAAAAACATCACCGAAAACGACGTGATTCCAGTGTTTTGGCTGCAAACGCGCGTGGTCTCCAGCCCATTGCAGATGTCGCTGTATACGACCTGCTGTTAACATAGGTTTCCCTACTGGTCTTCGTGCAAAATAACCGGCTTGCAGTAATCTCTTGTTCGCGAGGGACCTTGAAACAGGCGTTTGAATGACATTCTGTGACTCTTTTCTGAGGACACTGGTTGTCTTTGTACAACCAGCACGGTGCACTCTAAGGAGAAGGCGATCCTGTCTTCTTGGTGTAATATGGTAAAAGTTACTGGTCAATTTAATAATTCACTGGCATAATAACTTTATCACTGACCAACTTAGCTACTTCACTATCACTTCACTCTCAATTTTGTTAAACTTACATTGAGAGAAACTATGTTGCATAGGCAGAGCATTTTCACTAAAATCAAAGTGGCAGTGTTTCACTGTCAAGAATATTTTTGTCATGCGTAATGGTTTCCCATTGAGAGGAGAAATATTTCAATCTACCTCCAACTTTATAATCTACTAAGGTACTTACCCTAATTATTTGGAGTCCTTGTACCAAACTCCCTTTTTTTTTGGATCACTGCCATCTGTTGTCTAACACCCTGAGAACTTTTCAGTATACCTGCCTTGCTGTTTTTCATCAGACTTAGCTTGCCAGTATGAAAAGTCTTGTTTTTACTGGGTCTTTGAATTTTATTCCCTATTATGACTGAGTATTCCAACTCTCTAGCTGTTTTAGAAACATCGTCTCCAAACAGTTCAGTGGCGAATGGTACAGCAGGATTACATAAATGACTGTACTCCTTCTTGATGACAGGTTTAATGCAACTCCTGATCATACATATCTGTTGATTACAGTGCCCAAAGAGAGCCAATGCATCTTTGCATAAATCCAATACACTATTAGCTTCCACTTGAATGTCATGCTCTGACTCCAAGCCTTGTTGAAAGCTAGAAAAATCAAGTTCGGCTGTCTTACTTGTTGCTTGAGCAATAAGTTTGGAGCCTTTCACCAGAGACATGCCTACTATCTGGAGCATTTTTTCCGTGTGCCTGATTTGCGGTGTGCATAACTGCCAAATCAACTTATTGCAATGGACTGAGGTAAGCGCATGACAATTCTCTGGTCTTGAAATGCTCTCAGTCATCTTCTCAAACCGAGTCTCCTCCAATCCCTGGCAAAACAAAACATTTATATTTGCTGCCAGTGTTTTCTCCAAGGGAGGGCCTACGGCGTCATCTCCTTTAAACTGCTTTAAATTTGCTTAGAGGATCAATCTCATTCTCAAGAGGTCGCTTGGCATTAGAACACCAACTGTCGTTGTCGAAGTTATAGTCAAAAGACGTGCTGTTCACAGTTTCCTCAATATCCGCTATCCTAGAGGATAACACGTCCAATTTGACATCGTTAGATGTCAGTTTTTCATTCAGACTTTGCAAGTATTCTAGAATCTTAGATTCTTGGTTAGTTGTGGTTTTCGCAGCAACACTAGTGGTCTTTACAACAGCACTGGTTGATTTCTTACTATTTCTAGCCACTTGTTTCTCTTTAGAGTCTTTTTCCGCTGTCTCATTTTTCTCCGACATGTTGGAAAAAACATGCATTGTCAAAAAAGACAAAATACACCAAAATGTATTGACAAAAAATGTCAAAATACACACACACACACACACACACACACACAAGAAATTTCTTGTTAACCACGCGGTTCCCGCCTCGTGCTACTGACGGGCATGCGCACTGTGCATTCTCATTTCATGACAAACCAATATAATTGTTCAATATAGAATCCCAGTCTGATCTGATTCTGTTATGAGAGCATTTTTTCTGAACTTAATGCATAAACAGTTTAGTGCTTCTTTTTCAATTGTTGTTTGTATTTCAGTGCTGCTGATCAAGCATGGAAACTTCTCCAGACATATTTAGCCAAGCATGAAGACGGCTCGTCCAGATATCACCGCTGTGTGGCCATCAAGCTCCTTGGCCATGGTTACAATCTACCAGACTGGATGCTGGTGTCCTATAAGGTGAGTGTCATCATTTTCTTACATGGGTTTTACACAATTTTCAAAATCTTTTCTTTCCAATAGTATTGACTTGTATGAAATTAATTTATTGATTAATCATTATATAAAAAATTGAATTAAAAAAAAATAAAGAAATAGTTTAATAATAAATAAAGAAGTGAAAAAATATCATTGACAACATTTATGAAAAAAATTAACTTTTTGATCTTTATGGAAAAATCAGGGACTAAATGCAACATAATAATTTTCACCATTTCTTCTGATTTAAACTTTATTATTTTTTTTATATTAAATTTTTAAAAAATTTTCATACTTGCAAATTTCTAGGTGGTGAATGCTCCAGAACTTATACGTTTATATATTGATTATGACTTACTTGAAGAGGCAACCTACTTGGCTATGGACTACATAGATGCAGTCATGGGTAAAGGAAAGGAATATTTTGGGTTAAAGGTATGTCACATTGAAGAAATCAAAAGTTGGGGAGTTATTTAAGTGACTGTTGCAGTGTTTTGTTTGTCTTGTGCTTTATACTTTGCGTTGTCTGGTCTTGGATTGAGTGGTGTCCTCTTATGGAGGTGGATGATTGGTGTCCAGTTGAATGGAATATGTCACCATATATAGGTATGGTTTGGACACGCCCGGTATTTTACAGTAAGGGAATATGTGGAGGCAAGATTGTTATTACGTACTTTTTAGTTATTTAACGTGTTTCATTGTAAATTCTTCATTATATTATTTGTATTAAGTTGAAATTTTGATATTTATGTTTATTCTTTTACTGTCATTTGTTTCACTTATAATTTGGGTTCACTGTCATCATCTAGTCTCTAGACATGCGTGTAAATAAATGTATTCCTCCATTGAATATTTGTGTTGTCGTTCACTAAAGTGTCCATCTCTCTATTTAGCCGTACCCTACCAACTGGGTTGTTTTAATGTAGCACCTAATTGGAGACTTTTCAAAGTTTTGTATTGAAAAGATAAGTACATATGATGTAAAGCTATACATTAAATGAGCATGTTTTGATTTGTTATAAATTTCACAACAAATTTTGTATAAAAAAGTTGCACTTTCAGACCTCCCTCAATGTGACTTCCCCCAGTGTCTGGTTGCCATATACAAGTATAGATCAGCTTCTTCATGCACTGAGAGAGGTACATACAGACAACACTTATCTTCAGGTGTGTATAGATATACGTAAATAATGATTTCATATTTACTCTTGATCAACCATTTAGGACAAAATTAAGGACTTCTTTATTTCTGGTAGTAACTTTATTTATTATCAAATTAATAAGTTACCACCAATTAAAACAGACACACTCTCTTTTTTTATTTACAGCTATTGAGTGATGAGATGAACCATTTTTTAACATGTTTTTATCTATTCTTCCACTTTACAGCTTTACCAAGAACTTTCAGAAAAGTTAGATATTTATCACCACAATGTGGAGAGAATTTCTAGAGACAGAATCGATGCTGCAACAAGGAGAGCCAGTATGAGATTGAGCAGCTTGCACTGATCTTTGATTCTGAAATCATTTCCTGGGTTCAGGAAATTTGAGTTCCTTATCTTCATTTTGAACGGATAAAAGACTTGATTGTCATTTTCTACATGTACATAAAACTGTATCAAGTTACCAAAAGTCACCAAAACAACTTCCAGGTATTTGTGTCTGTAGTACCATCTCATCTGTACTGCATTTATTTCCTTGAAATTTATGAAAATTAAAACAATATTGATAATAGTGTACAAATCATGTTTGTAAAAATGTCAATAGATATATTTTACCCACCACTTAGGTAGGGCTTTTTCAAATAAATAATTAAATAAATTTTTTGTAATCAAATGAACCTTCATTTTTTTTTATACAAAAGTATTATATTAAGTCAAGTGACTTCATTAAATAGGATTAAAATTAATGGTAAATTACATGCAGCTTACTCCAAGCCATTATACAAATGTTTCTCACATATTGCATGTAAAAGCCATTCAACAGGCAAAGAAATGGTAACCATGCTTTTAACAGATGATAAAACAATGATATTTGGTAATACTATAGTGACAAACATTCTCCCTGTTTATCAAGTCTGCATCAGTAAATAACTGAACACAGGCAAAACAGTGGACTGTCCTCAAACAAACTGCGGTGTAAAATGCCTCAATGCTCAATAAGGGCTATATTTCCTCAAGAAGTCCTGAAAATAAAAGTAAGGTCTGATCAATGTATGTACCAAGCAGAATTGGGGGCACTGGTGGAATATTGCTCCTCTTTAACAGTTATACTACATAAACAGTCACCAAGTCAGTTCCTTAGAAATTTGATTAAACCTAATTTTCATGTAAATTATTACATACAAGTTTTCAGTTATGAATCATATTTTAAGTAAAATTTTGATAGCAAACAAAATATATATATACTATATATAGTATTACCTTATCATACTCGGAGCCAATAACCTCCCTTAGGTGAATTATATACTGAGCTGCAAACTCAAACACTGTGGCTTTGTCAGTCTTGTCACTCAAACCAGGCACAAGTTGACGTAAAGCATGACAGGCTTCAGATATCCTTGCTCTGAAAAAGATGTTTGAATTTTTAACAAGAATCCATCTGACCTTTTAGGGCATAAGGTTTTAAATGGACCTTCAGAAAGTTGGAAATATTGCACAAATGGAAATTACTTTATAAAAAAGATGACTTCCCAACACCCCTAAGGCCATCACGACCCACCACATTTCAGTAACAACTTGAGATGTTAAGTATATGCTACTGCTTACACCCATGTATTTTGGAGGTGATAACCTACATATCCGTAAGCAATTTCCAGTCTATTTTTCATTATAGTCTAATTTTCTCACAATCAACACAAAGTGAAAAATTATTTCAAGACCATAAAAGGAAAAATAAAAGTTGTCCCAAAATAATGGAATAAATAGCAACTTAAAACCCCATTTTATCAACGTGCTTTGTTTGTGTGTGGCATCGCCTAGTGATAAAGTACATATCGAAGTTCCTGATAAAAAATCTGAGCCTGCAATAACTGGAGGGCTTTGACTTTTAAATTCCAGTCTTGTGAAAATATGTGGAATTTTTTTATCTCATTATGATGAAGAAATACAATTTAAAAAAATACAAAACAACATTAAAACATGACCTAATGATAAAATACCTTCTCTTTCTCTCTTTTGCATTGTGATCTCCTCTGCTGTCTCTTTCATTAGACCAAGTGTAAAACTCCTGATCCATTGGCCCTGGCAGAATGTTTTGATAACGAAGTTTGAAATCAGACGTGGGAGTGTTGGGTGGAACAACGGGGAAGTCTGGGGAGGCACCAATGTTGTTCCTTATGCTTCCATTCTTGTCAACCATGGTACTGTGCATGGGAGTAACTGAACTTGTACTTTGGGATTCACTTCCTAGGTCACTGTGCATCTAATTTGGAAATTGAGAATGAAACAATGAACTGATATATTATGTACTGATCAAGAGACTGGCCAATAACCGACTAAGACATACTCTTAATTTAAAATATTTTTGACAGTTTTAATTGATCATTTGGACAAAAACATTAATCTTAAGTAAAAAAAAAAATAAATATTCATAATATTTGTACCTGATCAGCAAATTTGAGTGCCTGACGCACATTCTGGTAGATATCAGACTTAGTTGGCTGAATCGGTTGAAGTGGCCTTGATGGTGGTGGCGGTGGTTGTGGCGGTGGTGGTGGCATAGATGAGGCTGAATACTGGAGACGATATGGCACATGAACATAGGAATATGGCCCAGCCATCATTTGTGGAACCTTCAGAGGTTTGGGCCCTTTGCTTGTTAACTCTACTGGGCGTGGGGTACCAACATATTTAGTACTGCTGGGTACTGGAGCATACATGCTTTGAACAGGAGATGGTTTAAGTACTGGTGGCTGGAAAGCTGAAAACCGTCAAATTGGCAAGTTATTTTTTAAAAAATCAATTAAAAGATTGCATTTATATAAGTGCTGGTGGCTAGAAAGCTGAAAACCATTATATTGGTGAGTTATTTTAAAAATCAATTAAAAGATTGCATTTATCCATTAATGAATTATTTGTAAAATTAGTTCCATTATATACGTATATATATTAATCTATAAAGTACTTCCTTCTTTTTTGTTTTAGTTCTCAATCTATACCTTTCAAATTTGTGTCTCCAGGAGTACCAGTAAGTGGCTGTGATTGGATACATGGCTTCAATCTACTTGTCATAGTGCTTGTTGTTGAGCTGTAGAAATTTGTAGCAGGCAAGCTATATTCCCCATTGACACTCTGGTTGCAAGAACTGGTATATGCAGGAAAACCAGTATGGTTGGACTGTATCAAGTGCCCAAGGTTGCTCAAGATATTCCTGTAAGTTGATTTTTTAAAAAAATTTACATGGTGTAGCAATTGTTAAAATACAAATAATGCACGTAAAAGTAAAATAAAATCTACATAATTCAAATTTTTGTAATGTTGTATTTTCAAAAGATCAAGTTTCAGTTGCATTCCAACTACTTCATAAATTTAGCAATAGAAATAGTGCTGAAAATCTGAACATCTAATTAGTTGATTTAAATCAAGTAAACTATTTACTCATTTATGTAAATATTCATTTTTCCCTTTTATGAGACCACTTACCAAGCTTCTTCTGCGGTAGATGCTGATGGCATTTCATTGTTGTTTTCATCAATAGCGGAAAGTGGAGTTGGTCTGAGAACATGCTGATGCAAATCGGATAACTGTTGTTGCTGTTGCTGTTGTATTGAATTATGAGTATTCATTTGGTTTGACATTGCATTTGTTGTCTCTGTAATTTGCTGCTCAGATATATCACTTTTCTGAGCAATGCTAGTCATAACATGTGTTGCCTCACATTTGCTTGCAGTTAGTTGTTCAGTAAATCCAAAATCGGGGTTAATGCCAGCCATTATATATGTTGCTCCAGCAGCTTTTTGGGATGAACCTGCATTTTCAGAGAATTCATTCTGAGGAGGATTTTCCACAAGAATTCCCGCAGCTAGGGACGCTCTTAGTGAAGCTTGAAACAGAGTAGGGACACTCATAGATGGTACATTTTCAGTTGCACGTGGAGAGTCTGATGATTTTCTGTGCTGGGTTGAATCAGCTCCCTCACTTCTGTTATCATCTGGATTTTCTGTTTCAGTTTTTGGAGTTTGAGGGCTTTCAGTGCTTTGTTGTTCATTAGAATGCTCATCCAAGCTGAAAAGAATCAATCTTTAGACATGATGGATAATTATTTTATAGAATTTAACTGCATTTCTTTATTGCTGCATCTTCCAAAATTGAGACCATACATCCTGGAATCAATCAAAGATAAATAAAATGAAATATGATTGATTAATTATAAATGCAGATAGACTGAGGCAGGTATACTATTTGGTGCATCCCCCCCCCCCCCCCCCTCTCCCCAACACACTCCAAGTAATTTTTTTTTACACTTTTATCTTTTAAAAGTCCAATAATTTTTTTCAAATATAGGTAAGATTAACCTTTCAATGGTCCCAAGTCAATTTTTAACATTTTTTAATCGAATTTTAACGAAATTGACCTACCCAAGACTGTCGTCTGCTTGTCTTGATTCGGGCGCGTCTTGCGCACTTTGTGTAAGATTTCCGGAATTCTGACTATTTTCATCCGTTTCACTTGTTAAGGAAGGTGATGACTGTCTTTTAGGAATATCTTCTGGCTGTTCAAAACCGAAATAAGAAAACCCTGATTCTCCGCTTTGGTCGGGATCCCACACAAAACCCATACTTTGCGAATGTGCAGGAGTGTTCTCCTTCTCTTCATTGAATTCAGAGGCATCTTCCGAACTGCACAAGCGTGCTTTTTTTGGTGATGGTTCGAGGTGACTAATATTTGAAAGGTTTTGATCTCGTCCACTTGTTTCTTTGTTTGCCTCATTAACATTTTCCATCAAATACCTTTTCTTGGGTGAAAAAACGTTCGCGGGCAATGCCTCCCGATCCCTTGCTCTGTCAATGTGCTGCAAGAGCGATGCCATGCTCCGCGAGTTCCAACCCGAAGAAATATTATCGCAGACATTTTCCAGTTCCCTTTTCAGTTCGGGAGTACTTATCGAACTTTGTTTTGTTGACATGTTGGAAACCTCATGAGCGCAAGACGGATACGTGTGCTCACGTTCAAATCAAATGCGCTGCACTACTAAACGCGCAGACGTGCAACGCTATCAAACGTCATCATTTCAGCTCGATATGTTTTCCCGGGTATGGCATCGTTTACATGTTGCTTAGAAACGGCGAAGCAGCACAACCAGTCGCAATGTTCGCGGTGCAGCTGTGACAAGCACAACTAAAGCAACCATGACATAAATATCATGTCACATATCAAATAATAAATATCTCGCAAAGCTTTTCTTATCTTTCTCAATTCAGACACAGCCCCCCCCCCAAAAAAAAAAAAAAGAAAAAAAGGCGCAGGCCCAGTCACTCAGAACCAAGTGATTAATTAGAAAGGGTTAAAAATCTCGAATCCAAGTGAAGGGATTGTTCGAGCAATGATTCGTGACTTTTTTCCAAGGACAATTCGATTTTGATTAGGGGAAAATTCCAGATAGAATAGCCTCAACGGCTGTATGTAATGTAAATGTGATTGAACATCCTTGCTCTTGATATTTTTGTCCGTCTTATGAATTTCTTTTTTTATTTTTATTTTATTTATTTATTTATTTATTTATTTATTTATTTATTTATTTATTTTTTGTCCTCCGTGTAAAGATAAAAAAGGTAGCGACATGCGATCGACAAGATTCTTTCCCTTTTGATATCCAATTAGAAATTATAGACAGCAGCAAGGAACCCCCTTACAAACCTCTGAGGAGTATCAGATGAAAAACTCTAGTTTTCTGGCGTAAATCAAAATCATCAAAACCACTAAATTAGTTTTGCGGTTTCCGCGGTTTTATTAAATTTGCCAATTGTAACATATTTCTCTTTAATTTCCAGATAATGACCAAACTATTTTGAAGTTTTGTCAATGATCCAAAAAGTGTTTTTAAAAAGTGGGATCAACAAAATAACACCAAACTTGTAGAAAAAACAATAAAGTCACAGAAAAAAAATTCTATGATCGTATACAGTTAGCAAGCTGACACCCCTTTCAGTCCCCATTTTGGTATCGCCCAACCACTTGCACTAAGCAAAACCGTTACCTTAGAAACAAAGCTCGTGGTCCCCAAGTCTGGCGAGTGTGATAAAGTGTGATTGAAGAATTCACATCATTTATATAATCTTTCCCGGTGGGTCACACTCCCGATTTATCAATCGCAAAGTCAATACGAGATACCAATTCGGTGACATAGCTTGAACTAACATTCGAACTGCTTGTTCAGTGCACTGCACAGTGAGCCGACCACCGCAACGTTAGAGGTATGGGGACTGATATGGTACTCACAGAGAAAACCGAAACGTAAACCACGCTCAGGAAAACGAACTTATTAACCGTACCCAACAACCTGTACTAAAGGATGTCGTAGTTTTCACCATGCTTCGACCTAATTCATTTGTAATTCCACCGAGGAATTCAAAGTCGTGCGACTACGACTTTACTGCGAATCCAAAGTTCTTGGCGAAGTTCCTCAGGTGAAATCGACAAGTTGAAATTAACAACGATCGACAATCATGTCAGCCAGTACCGTCTCGAGCAACGTGGTTGAAACCAGTGGCAAGAAAACTGGAAGTAGCACAAGTTCCAACACGGATTTGGGATATTCAGACACAATTTCCATCAGCTCCGGGTCCACCGCCACTACGGTGAACACCCGTGTGTATAACCTATGCCAGAAAGGGGATTGGAGCGTCCTCGAACAAGTTCTACGAACTCTAGAGAAGGGAAGTCCCGAAGCCGCTTGTTCAGATGAGGTATTTTATAAAAATTGATGCATTTTATGCAATTTTTTTCAAATTCAAGTATAAAAGTAGGCCTATCAAACACAATTTTATTTTCATGGAATATGAACAAATTCGATCATGAGCGTGGTATCTGCGTTGTTGAATCTGACAATCTGTGATTATTATTAAGATGTGAAGGTGAAATATTAGAAATTCCTTTATCTAAGCTGGCTTGCTGCTTGAGTGAATAAAGAAATCGACCCCCTCAAAACTCTTTAAAAGAAATTATTAATTTATTAATTTACAAATTAGTGCAGTAACCATGAAAAACAAACCATTTTTTTACTGTTGTGGCAAATAATTATATAGATGTCTGCAGTGGATCTGTCATCATTGTTTATTATATTCATATTTTAAAGCATTTAAGAAACATGTAATGAGGTGCTTAAAAGCTGGCAATTTCTTAATTATTACTAATGCAATTAACTTTGCCAATGCATCCATATGTCAACTTGTCACCATGACCAAAAAATATAAAGGGTCATTCTTTGGGAGATGGACTAACATTTTATTATTTTCCCTGTTTAACTTTTAGTCAGTCTTTTGAAAAAAATGTTAAATATTCAAGTTTTTTTTTTTTTTTTTTTTTTTGTAATTAAAGAAAAGGCCAATATGAAGCCAATTTAATACTGTTACCATAAATAGACATAGTTTGTTTCCAGGCTTCATACAGCATGTTGATTTTACTCCCAAAATCATTGTGTCAGAACATTTTCCCAGATTGAGTTACTAAATACATGTATTTTCCATTAAAGATATTCTGCAGAGGCACTCTGATAGCTCACACCTGTAATTAATGATACCTTGATTATCCTTTTGATAGAGGTGAAAGATGACGCACCAGAATTAATAGGAACAGTTGATCATGGATTTTTTTTATATTGGCATGATGATGTTTTCTGCATAGCTTTTGACAAATGGTTTGAGGCTTGGTTATTAACATCAGCATTTTTTACATAAATACATAACTTTTCTTGAACATTTTGTTTGAAAAGCTATGAGAAAGAAGCTTATGATGGTTTTAATAAAGAAACCGACAGTGCTAAAAATGTATGAATGAAAAACAAAAACCAACCACACTGTAGGGGGTACAAAATGTAGGCATTTTTTTTATTAGGTAAACAATGTTGTTAGTGTGTTTGTTTACATTTACAAACGAAAAAAATACTAGTTTTAATTATTTTCTTGGTTTCTATTCCTTTAACAATCAGATAGGAAGTAAATTCCCCTGAGAGGGTGTCAAAAAAAAGCCTCCAATACATAAAAGCCCCAAAAAGTCAACAAAGAATCTCATCAGTACTGCAGTTTGTTAAAGGAAATGGAAATTATTGCGTTTATAGTATGTTGCATTCGATGTGGAATTGCCTGCTTGTTTAATCCATTCCAGTTAATCCCTTCAGTCTTGATCAATCAGTAATCCAGTCTTGTTGCAACAGAAATCAATAAAACATGCCTGCACCATCGGCCTTTGGTCCCCATATTAATAGCCTTGTTTGAAGATTGAGGAAAATATTTGAATGGGATGCTTTTTTATTTGGTGTAAAATAATTAATCTTTACAGTGGCAGTGAAATTGGAAAAAACTGGGTTTGACAGCCTCTATCTCTGTATGTTGAATTTAGGTAAATGATATCCTTGTGAGTGCATTTTTTCTTTCACCATGGGGAAGTTATCCCATAGCGATGAAAGAAAGTGCGCAAACTGTTTTTGAGAGAAAGCCTGTGACATGTTATTAAAATCTTGCAATCTTGCTTAAAACTGGAAATATTCCAGTACCCCCAAAACTAGGGAAACAATACCCTAGACCAGGTCACTTGTTTACACAGTGGGGTCAGTTTACTGTTTTTTGACTATTCAGTCAGCTAGAGTATGAAACACTCTTTCAACTTAAGTCACATTCAGAGCTGTTCTAACTTGGACCAGATGGCCAGATGAAGCTGTCATACAAGATAATAAGAAAAAGACCTCCCCCCCCCCCCCCCCCCCCCCAATAATCCAAATAAAAATCTAAAGATTCATGCTACACAATCATTTCAAAAAGTAATGTCAAGTGACTAATTGTAATTTAAGTTAGTTATAAACGCTTTAGGTTCTTTAATATACACCTTTAAGTAGACTGCCCCAACTTGTTTTCACAACTAAAACACTGAAAGTGTAATTTGACTCTAAATAGAACCCCACACAGCACCATTTGTTCCTTGCATCCATGTGTTTGTTTCTTTAATGTAAATGAAGCTGATATCCAATTGTCCTGTCTTTTCCAGTTTTCTCAAAACCATTTTTGCACTGCAGACATCTCTCTTTTGATCACACAGTGTAAAACATCTGTAGGAGCAATCAGATTTTGTTTTCAATTTAGGACCCATCTGAAGGGGGAAAATTGCAACAATACACAGCCGAGGTTGCCCCTGGAATTTATAATCTTTTTTGTAAAGGGCAGCGTAGAAGCTGTTTTTCATTATCTTTAGAAACACTGCACTGACTTGCAGTGCTCTGTCTTGTTTCCATGTGAAACATCACGGAGCGTTTGTCTTCACAATGGCTGATGGAATTTCAGACGAAACATCCTCGGAGTTTGATCCGCTTTTTAAAAAAATCCACTCTGCTCTCTGGACACTGAGTGGAAGAGAGAGTTGTGGAAATTTGTTTTTAGCACAGACTTCTGCATCACAAGTGAGTATGGAGATGTAGTGAAAGACTTTTTCGTGGCACTCAGAGTATCCTTGATAGTTTTTATGCCGGATTTTTTTTTCTTTTGTCATAGCTGTCCTCAGCAGTTGCCACAACTTGTATTTGTGACTCGCTAATTGTTAAGAGCAATTTCAACAGCACTTCTTTTCTTCAGCTTCAAATTGTGTATTTTATGTTATTTGGATTAAGTTTGATTAAGAATCAATTCCTTTAGTTGCTTAGCACAGGTATTCTTTTGCACTAACTTGTTTTTGACCTTAAGGCAAATAAAAGATTAAACGCCAGATTTTTTCTGGTAATTTCATGGCTTCTTCTGCAGGCAATCTTGAACAGGAGATGGAAGCAACTGTGATATTGTTTGGTGACCTCACTGTAATGTGTTTTTGAATGGTCATTATTTTGTGCTTAAACTTTCAGGACACAGGCATCACCCCACTGATGGTAGCGGTCAAGGAGAACAAGCTGGTTATTGTGGAAAGGCTCATAGACCTGGGTGTCGGACTCAATGATAGAGCAAAGGTGGGTGTTTCTTTGATTAGTGCTTATTAACACTCAAACCACAACAAAAGCTCAAGCACATTTGATTTATGAAATGTCCTTTAAAAGTGTTTTGTTAATAATACCCCAAAAAGATGATTCCATAAATTTTGGAAAGTCATTTGGGCTCTTGTCAGAAAGTTTTTTTGTGTTGATAAAAATGATAAATCTATTTCACAGACACAAATGCATAGTCTGGGAGTACTCCATATGTTACACAACATACAATGTGATGCAGCATAAGATTTTGTAGTCTGCATGAGGACTGAAATTTTTTAAAGGGAGAGGGGGGTCTGTCTCCAAAGGCCCCAATTGGAAGTAATTACAAAGATTTGTATTGAAAGAATTTAGTTGTTTGAAATTATGGTTACTAGTATGATTGCTGAAGAAGCAGTCCTTAAGAACTTAAAAAATATTAAATCATAGAAGCAGATAGCTTGAACTTGGAGGGGGGGGGGAGGGAAGTGAGGGAGAGAGAGAGAGAATAAATCTTTCTTCCTTTAGTTGTTTGACAAAATATAAATGTTTTCATGACATTAGTTTGCAATTTTATCGCAATTTTAAGACTAACATTAAAGTTATAGTTCATTAATGAGTTTCAAGTAAAATTGATTTGGGTCTAACTTCAGAAGAGAGCAATTGATTACAATATTGTAATACAGATATCTTTATAAATGTAATATTTATTACTTTCACCAGTGTTCATTGCACAAAGAGTTGGGTCAGGGATTACTTGGAGGGAGGGGGGAGCTAAAGTTTTTAAAAAGAGGAAACTACTGAAAACATAAGGGTAAAGTTTGGAAAAAAAACTATTTCCAGTGCCTTCACTTCAAAATGATTATGATACTCATAAGTACTTTTTTCTCACAATTATTGAATAGCAGAAATCCT
Organism: Lingula anatina; assembly: GCF_051362555.1. Classification (NCBI taxonomy): domain Eukaryota; kingdom Metazoa; phylum Brachiopoda; class Lingulata; order Lingulida; family Lingulidae; genus Lingula; species Lingula anatina. The sequence continues at coordinate 34,334,836 of NC_141767.1, forward strand.
ACGCAAAGCAATAGCAAGGCAATGAAATAGGAGGAGCAGGAAATACATGTAATCTTTACATAAATATTAAAGTTGAAAACCTATTCAACTTGAGTGGGTACGTGCAAGGCAACACTTTTATCTGAACGGGTCATAATATTAGGGTATTACCATAACACAGTGATTGTGTGTGCAGATTAAGGGAGATTCAAGTGCCAAACTGTTGCAAGGAGAAGCCCAAACAAAGCAAATTTGGATACATATTTGGCCATGTTCACATTATAGGGACATGGTCCTGTTTGTCAACAGTCCTATAAAAAATAAAGTGGGATATCAGACAGCTAGGACTTTTAATTGGTTAAATTGCATTTTCAAAGAATCTAAAAAATCGGTTAGACCATGTACGACTTGTTATATCAATTTATAATGGTAAAACCAATAATCTAAAACATACTGAGCTATCCAAAGCAAAAAAAAAATTTGGGGAACAAAGCCTTGGTACATTCTGTACGCAGTTTTGGTTGCAGTCAAGGCTGAAACACACAGCTTAAATCCATTCAACAGCTGCTTTATTTCAGATGTTCAGCTGAAAATTGATAGAACAAAGTTGTGTTGTGCAGACAGCAGTTTTATTGAAATTCAGACATTGAAATTCAAAAATTATAGAAATAAATATGGACGCTAAAACTTTTTCAATTAGGTTTTTCGGCCATATGGGAATTCAACACAAGAGAATGCTTACTAAGCTCTGTGACTGTGAAATTATTTTGAATCCAGGAAAATTCACCATTGTTCACTAGGTTACCAAGCAAAAGGTGTTTAATGAGGCTTTGTAACTATGTAGAATTTTCACCTTTATCATGATGTAATAATTATTTGATTGAAACCTCTGATAAATGTGATTAAAATGGCACACCTTCTCCAGACATTTCTTTTCTCATAAAGACAGAAGAAACAGTTAGGTAATTATAAGGTACCAGTTTTTTGACAAACCTAGTCAATTATTATGACGTTTTGAAAGGAAAAGGGCACAATATCAAATGAATGAAGTATTATATATAGTATTAACTCACTGAGAAGTTCATCAATGTGACCTTAGCAACCGCAGACTTCCAACTGGTGCACTGTTTTTATTATATGTGCAAAACCCATTTAAGAGAAACTTGAACTGAAAATGTCACAGACCAGACTCAACTTAAAGCCCTTTGGCACAGTGTTTACTCTGTTTGACAATTACCTCATAAATGATTGCTTTTAGAGAATAACATATGGATAAATCCTTTACATGAAAGAAAAATATTATTATTTAAAGTAAACTTTGTCCCTTAGTCGAACCCAAAATCTGCTAACATCTGTATTTTTCTTACATCTGTAATTCTCTTCTTTAGATTTATATGCTTAATGCCTCGTATTAGAATTGAAATATGGAGGAAGCTTGTCAGACTGCAAGCCAGAGCTTTGAAAAATGCATCTATTTCAATGACTAGTTGTTTAATGTTAGTAACGCAGTGATCCTTAATAAACTTTGTATTTAAATCGCATTTATTTTGACTTGATGACTTTATAATTCAGAGAGTAATACTAAGCAACCAATGTGTGTAGTTATTTACAAGTACCTGTAGCTGATAGATGCCCATATTGAAGGCAGGACCCCCGAATGCTTTCTGTTGGCGTTGCCTGAATAGGGTTTGTGTGGGGCTATGTCTTATCTTGGAAAGTTAGCAGATAAATAGCTGGGGACACAAAGTTCACCCAAGTCTGAGCATTAACACGTAAATGTTAAAGTAAAAACCACCGTTGATTAGGATTAGTGTATGTTGTTTTGAATGTAGGTGTTGAATTATTTGCAATGGAATTCATGAGGGTGGAGAAGTAAAGTTGTTTTAATCCCCCCCCCCCTTTTTTTTTAAGGGAAGGTGAATAAATAGAAATGAAAGTGGTTTTATTGGGATAGTAGGAAATTGCCAGTATTTTTTGTCTCATTTTTTGTTCATTATAGGTTTTTATAAATCATGAATGGCTTGAATAATTTTCTTTCACAGAATATAAAGGATACATTCATATGATTGTCCATGGGTAAAACATCAGTGGCCGTTCTTGTAAAGTAACACATTTGTTATAAAGAACCAAGAACCCTGTGGTTACGCGCTGCCTAGGCCACACAACATGAATGAAACATTTTGTATTGAAAGAATTGTACTACTGTGCATTATTCTTCAACTGAAGCACTAGACTCAGTCAGGATCATTTGCATTCCTTTTTTACTGAACTGTTTCTGTGCCTTTGAGTTTTTTTGCCTGTATAGCAGTATATCAGATTGTCAACAGTTGTGTTAAATTCCTTAAATTTTTGAGGTTTGCTTGCTGGAATTAGTTCAGTTATGTGTACTTTATTCGCTGTGGTCGATGGAAAACTTACTGTTACTATTAAGTATAAAGTTTGAGGGAGTTTTGATTCAGAAGTCCAACTTAATTTTAGGATTTTGTGAATTTTTGATAGTGCAGGGATGTGTGAGGTAAATTGTTTGGTTGAGCATATATACTAAAGAATGCAGTCTGAAAGTATAGATTAGCCTCCTCGACAATTTAGGCATTTATCATCCAACACCAAACCCTTTACACAACCAGTCTTTTCTAAAGTTACCAATTTAGGAGTAAAGTCAATCACTTGTGATGTTTGATACGAGGTCCAAGTATAGAACGGCCCTTTGTCCAGTTTTTAGCCGAATCGCCTTTCATGTTGACAAACACAACAGAATTAGAGCCACATTATCTACGAACTTGAGGTGGTCACTTAATACCATTCAAATCAATTGCCATGGAGCGAGTCCATAATTAAAGATTTTATCAAATATTGTATAGCACTCAGATGCATTAGAGGCAGGTATCAAAAGTTATGTTTGTACATAGAAATGGGTTTCGCAACAAGTTGAGTGGTAATTACCCAAAAAATTTTCAGGTGTGAAAGCAAGATTCCTAATCTCTTTCGGATATTCTATGTCAGGATTTCTGTCAGGTTGATATCACATTTGGTTCTTCATACTGGAATTAAGGTAGTTTTAAATGATTTTTATGTTTGTAAAGAGTAACTACTGATATTTACTGGAGTTGGACCTGGGCAGTAATGATTTAAGTCCTGAAAAGGAAAGATTATATTTGATGCTTTAGCTTAGAAAAAAATAAACATGTTGACTATACAAAAAGTAACTTTTCAGTTATTCGCATTTGTGGATATCAGTTTATTATTCCAGAAAACTTTGAAGGGGTTTCTTTTCACACAGGTATCACATTTCAAAATGTAAACCCGCGAATAAGAAAGTCCTATTTACTGAGAGCAACTAATCTGCTGATTTTCACTGGTTTGATAATCTGTAGGAAATTTTTTATCTGGTTCACAAGCAAAGTAAAGTATTAATCAATAAGGACACTAACTGTCTTCATACACTGCTGCCACTCATTGCTGCACCTCATAATCACTGTGTAATTGTCCAATAAATCATGTTTGGGATTAATTCCCAGAGAAATGATGTGGTATTAGAGCGGGGAGACCAGACCATCGCCTTAGTTACCTGTCTGTGCTGGTATTGATTACGCGTCTGCCGTCTATTTTGAGAATAAGAAAGTGAACACTTGTACATTTTGTGGCATTTAACTTGCTACATTTTGTCTGAAACACAAATTAAGTTCATAAATTTGTCTGTGGTTTTTATAGTAAGTTTTTTGCCGAATTTAGAGTGAAAAGCATTAAAAGCTTTTTAAATCGTCTGCATTATATGTGAAAACAAACCTGTATCTGTCATCATTTCAGTGCTGTATGTATTGGTAATATTCTATATATATACACTCAAAGAATGAAAAAGTTGATTATGATTAACCTGTATGTAACAAAAGCTCACAGAAGTTTTAAAATCAAATTGTGATCCCATTATTTCCTCCCTGTTTAACTCAATCGGATAACATTGCTTGCACTCATAAAGAAAAAAACCTAACTTACCATTCATAGATTTACAGGAATGATTCACAGGAATAAAACAGAAAAAAAAAAAAACAGTTTAAGTTTAATAACAAGCCTGATTGGGTTGTTTTTCATGATTTTTTTTTCACAAGCCCATTGCTGGTTACATTTTCTGAGTGTTCACAGTGACAGTAGTACCTGACTAAAAATTGCTGGTAATTGTGTAATATTGCACAAAAACATTTTGTGCACTTTCATTGTCAAATTACTTGGTCTTATTTTAATGTCACTGCTTCTGTCAGTTTTGTCATATTTTTTGTCTGTCCATGTGACAGCTTTTGCTGTCTTGTTATTTGTAACTCTGGCATCGATTAACGAGATATTGCAGTGAAGATTGGTTGCAATTACTAGATAACAGGATGTAAAAAAGAAAAATTAAAAATGAAATGGGTCTTGTGGATAAAAGTCCTCTGAGTGTTGTATTGATCTATACAGCAGGGAATAAATAAAGCTACTTTAACACATGTGTTCATGCAGTTAGAATTAATCTACCAGAAACCTGACAAGTAAATAAAATATTTACTTAACTGTCAATGTTAAATAGCCATTTGAGATGGCATAGAACTTCAGTTTTTGACAGGTTTTATAATAGGTACCTTCCATGTTAATCATAAAGATATATTACATTTTTCACTGTTTTCTTTTGAATGTATCTTTTTCAATATTTATCTTTTAAATACAGTTATAAACCTCCACATATTTACCTGTGCCAAGGAGGTAATGTTTTTACCTTTGGTGGATGTATGGTTGGTTTGCTAGTTATCAGCCTAACCCCTCAAAAATGTGTATTTTTTTCAACTCCCCCCCCCCTCTCCCCTCAGAAAAAAAAATTGTTGGGTTTTGTCTTGTTTAATTCCTGATACAGACATATGGGAGTGTGAATCTCATCTGTTAAAGATCATTTTTTCAGACTTTATTTTTAAAACCACTGATAGTTCCATAAGTATTTTGCTGGGTTTATTTTGTACAGAGAAGTTGGTTGGCATGGCCATCAGATTAGACTGTGTTATCTTCCAGTTAAAGTCCTCCACATTATGTTTACATACCCAGTGCAAATTGTGACAGCATGTGGAAGATTCACCAAGGGGGTAATGTAAATGCCACAGATTGTCAAGGTCACTTGCACAAGGCCACGTGGCTGGTCAGTTAGAGGCCTTTTTCCCAGTGTTAAGTTATGTGGAACAGTTTAAGTGTTTCCTATTACCCAAGTAGTATCCAGAAGTAGAATTTTCAGTCAGAATTATTTGACATTTTTTCATTATCATTTGATCAAAGTAAGTAGCAGTAGGCCCTGAAGAAATGTATAATCTGTCATGAACACATACCATAGCTGTAGCTAGGTGAGGCAAATAAGACACGTGCATCATCTGAATCTATAGATTAATATTACTAGCAAGGCTGGCCCAAAGGGAGTGGTTAGATTTGTATCCTCATGTTTCAACTTAGCTACAAGCCGCAGGATGCAGTTTACTGTTCTCATGGAAGTGATTGTCTGAAGCGATTCTTCAGATTTGTTTGAAAAGAACTGCAGGAAATACTTTAGACTGGAAGTGTAATTTTATAACAATATTCAAGCTACATGACGTCTTGTATATAAACACTTTTAGGAAGTATGGTAGAATGACTACCATACTTTAATTTTTTACAATGTTTTTTCTCTTAATCTTATTCTAAAATATTAATAAAAAGGTGTGAATGGGCATTATGTTTTATAATTTTCTTTAATAAAACTCTCTAGTTACACCCATTAATTGCAGATTAATCTTAATCTAGTTCGTGTATTTATTAATATTGAAAAAAAAAAGCCTTGCTTTGCTATTATCAGTTAATGTCTTTATTTAATTATTCCTAGGATGGGCGCACTGTCATGCATTTTGCTGCGTCATATGCCAGAGATGACATCATGAAGCTGCTCATTAATAAGAAGGCTGATGCCACTATACCAGGAGGGGTGAGTGGAAGATGAATTTTTTAGTTTTCTGCGTAAATAAATTAATAATCCATTTGTCGTATGCAGAGTGATTAAGATGTGAGAATAAACATGATTGTGATAAGATTATAAATTGATAGTAGATGTGAAGCCATTGAAATGTGATCATTGAAAAAAAAATACCTTTCACAATTATTATTTGAAATTGAGTGATAATTTTTCCAGAAAAAAATTGTAATTACTTGGAAATTGTCATAAGTTCTGAAGAGTTAGTTAGACTTATATATAGAAAACATGTTTTTGGTGTAAGTTAAGTCTGGAAAATAAAAAAAAACTTAAATTGTCTTTAAAAGTGAGAATTTAGAAATGTATAAGTGATTACTCAATTTCTTTTTTATTGCTACCATTATCAAAAATGTAAAACTCGAATTTGTCATTAAAGGAAATGGACTTCTGTTGCACAACTTGCGCAGCATCTCTATCATTATGCATACAAATGTTTCAGTCTCCTTACATTGCGCTGAAACACAAATCCTTGTCTCGAATTAATTCTGACAAATTGAAGTCAGACTGGGCCTTTGGTTGCTGTCTGGAGTTACAAAAAGGGAAGAGAAAAGTCATTCAACAGTTCGCCTATTGTTTAGAAAAAAAGGAATAATGATTGGGTGATTATCCCAGTGGGAGAGCTATGTAATCAGATGCAGAAACTTTTGCAAACAGTGCCACCTGGCTTTGAGGGGTTTTATGTAGCTTTTATGTCTTAATTGTATTGGGAGCTATGGGAGGGGTGGTATGTTGGAGAGTGGGGGGGGGGGGGGGGGGGGGGGGCGGAGACACCATACATTTTATTAAAGGATAAGAAGATTGGATGGTTATTAAAAGCACTTAAAATCAATTTAAATGTATTAATTCATTGTCATTGTCACTGTCTTTTCTTTATTAATGTTGCTGTATTTCTTCATTGTGTGTGTCTTCTTGCTTATGCGGTGTGTGTGTGTGTCTGTGTGTGTGTATGTGCGTGTGTGTATGTGTGTGTAGAGAGAGAGAGAGAGAAAGAGGGGGAGGGAAACCTCAATTCAAACATGAAAATGACGTCAACCTTGGTGTCTGGGGTATTCGCTATCTTTAGGTGTCAAACATTTTACTCACAGAGTTGGTGGTGTTTACAGTGGTGTGTGTGAGCATGAACATGTGTGTTGATCGAGAGTGGGTGGGGAAAGAAACTCGAATTGCTGTGACCTACGGAGCTTTGTTAGTATCATATTAACTTTTTTCTATTTTCATTTAAGTTTTATTTTATGGAATTTTCACCACGGTGAAAATAATTTACACCGCGGTGGAAAATAATTTTCACCGCGGTGGTAATTCCTGGCCATCTCGGTGATGAATAGGTAATGAGAACCTTACATTTGCCAGATGCCGTCACGGTGCATGCTATTGTTACATACACACAAGGTTGGTGGATCTGTTTGTGGGGCCACTGCCGTTAATTTAGGTTTCCCATCTATATTTACCACCTATATAATTAAAGTCCCGCTTGCAGTTTTATGCAAAGGGAATCCCATTGTTATTACTAAATACTTAACGTTATTTTTGGACAATGTATTTTTAAATATTAGTGTGATGTGTTTGCCCATAGATCTTATCTTAATAGATGTAATCTCGGTTTCTTCGGAGAGGTTTCTTTTTACCAATATTCCCAATAATACACAAGTTATAATAAAGGGAAAAGCGACGTACAACATTGCAGCATTTCGGTGATTTTTAATCTATTCGAATACTGCCCGTTTCCTTCACATTCCTGGGATGATTGGCACATAAACTGGTTAAACCGCGTGCATGTGCATGTGAGTGTCTTTATCAACTTACTTCCCAGACATCTGGTAAATTTTGGATTCGTACAACCTACATGTATGCATCACCCGGGCCGAGATGGCCAGGAATTATCACCGCGGTGTAAATTATTTTCCACCGCGGCGAAAATTTATTTCCACAGTGGTGTAAATTATTTTTCACTGAAATAATTTTCACCGCAGTGAAAATTCCATAAAATAAAACTTAAATGAAAATTTAAAAAAGTTAATATGATACTAACAAAGCTCCGTAGTGACATGTTCACAGTTTTACCCTACTGGTCTGTGTAATTTGGACATGATATGCCCATACAACTGTTCTGTACCTGTTGACTTTTAAAAACATTTGTTTCATTTCACAGTCTGTTTAATTTTATGTAATAACATATTGATTTGTTCAACTAAATGTGAACAATGTAAAATATGTAAATTATACTCGTGTAAGGTTTACAGCCTGTTGGCTTGAATGAGGGATGTGATATTACTTTTAGAAACCTAGTCAGGTAGCCAAGAAAATTGAGTCAAATATGCCCCCCACCCCCCACAAGGAAAAAAAGGCAATCACATCAAAGCTGTCTTCATCTTTTGTAAATACATTATTCCCTTATTTTTTTTTTTTTCATTATGCAGCCTAAGGAACAGCTCCCCCTTCACATGGCTTGTGCAAGATCTAGTGGGGCACTTGCAATAGTTCAGATGCTCCTGAAAGTCTCTGGAAAAGACTGCAGGCTTGTGGAAGACAAAGTAAGTTTTAAACACTCTTATCTTATTCAAAGACAATTTCATATTGATATTATCTGTATGGAGTTTCAATTTGTTTGATGATATGAATAAAATACAGGGGTGTATTGTGGAAGCAATTTTAAAAGTGGCCTAGAAAATTGTACCCGAATACACATAAAGGAGAAATTCATTCTATTTAAAACAACCAAAATATGTGCATTTATATACAAGTTAGGTGGACCGACTGCTGTTGCATTTGCTGCCTGCATTGCATGATAAGTTTTGTTTCTTGTACTAGACATGTCACGTCAACGACACATCAGTCCCTTGTATCTGAACATGCTTTACTTTAGTTCGGTTGGTCTCATGTCAGTCAGTCAGAATTCTTTCACAGTAATATGAATCTAAGACAAGTGCAGAGTTTGTCTCAGTGGTGGTTTATGTGAATGTCCCCTAAATCTGTCTTTTGTTTTTCATAGACATGAGTACAAATTTACTAGTAACTTTTTTTACTTTTTATGTTACACTAGAAGCCAGCTAGGTTATTGAAAAAGTGCAGGAGGCCTATTGTCTCGTGGTCTTGTGTTTCTCTGGTGATTTATTTCACTCAATAAATTAGTAGTAGTTAAGTGTCTCTTAGTAACATTGTCTCTCCTCATTTAAGTTGTCTAAATCATATATTTAAATTCCCAAGCCTTTGCTATTCACACTAATTTTAAGTGCATTAGGGTTGTCTCATCTCAAACAGTATAAAGTAAATGTACTTTGTCTTTTGTCTTTTCTTTACAAATCCAGTTATTAATATCCTGCACCGCAAAATCTATTAAAGTGTTTATTTATTATTTTTGTTTGTGTCATTGTGTGTGTGTTTGACTGTTGTGTCCTCAACCTTAACAAATGCCTCCTTCATTTTCACTTAAATAATTATATGAATATCTCTTGCCATGAAAATTATTTCAAATTTTTTTCAGGATGTTTGGTATCAGTATCTCGCACACAGAGTTTTACTATGATCGTTTCGTTTTTATTTACAAAAATTGTTATAAACATTCTCTGATTCAGAAATTATTTCAGAACTGTTTCCATTTCAGGATGGCTCAATTCCTATATTTCTATCTTCTGAAGTTGGTAATGTGGCAGTTTGCAAAGAATGCCTCACACAACAGACAGAGCAACAGATCAAATTCCAGAGAAGGGTGGGTCCCCCTGTTTTCTTTGACTTGTTTGAAGTTGGCCAGACATGACATATCTGGAGGCAGTCAGTGCACAAACAATTACAAATTTCCCATGGCACTGGGCTTTGTTTCACAAAGGGCTTGTTTAAAAAGTCTTGTGTGGCATTTTATGAAATGTGGTACTTTTTGTACTCTAGACATGCATTGGACATGTCATGTCACCCACATGGTACAAACCAGATGTCACAAGCATTATGATTAATGTTTTCAATTAGAACAATGGCAGTGATATTGTATTATATGTTTTGTTGACATCGTGAATTGTTTTAGCTTTTGTTCTGGACTATTTCAGATATTTCACTGTTACGTAGTTTGATGTTGAAATTATGGTATGGTTACAGAATTTCAATCATAGAATAGATTAAGTATTTAGAGCGATTGTTAATGGATATTGGTACATTTAAGGGGTGTAGGGTAACCCATGTTGCTAAATCTATGAAATCTTTGGTTTTGCACATATATTATCGTGTTTTTAGCACTTCAACTTATGCCAATAAGCAAGAATGGTTGAATTCACATACTACGGATAAGATAATGAAATTAAAGATTGCTTTTCACTTAAATCAAATTTTTAAAGAAAAAATTAAATAACTTAAAGGTTGTTAAATAAACAATAGTGTGGTCAGTGATAAAGCCCTCTTTACATTTCAATTTCTTATAATGCTGTTGTATGAATGTATTTGCGCCAAAATTAATAAGGGGATTGGGCCTCCCAAATTACTTGTCTATGAATTTCTCTTGTGCACAGAGTTGAAGCTAAATTTCTTTTAGCTAAAACTTACTTGAACATGTCCTGAATATTATGCTGTGACGCTTTCTGAAGTCTTGAAAGAGTAAACAATTTTCGTAATTGATACCAAATCTCTTTTTTTTTTAAAGATCTGCAATACATTATCACTGATTTTCCCCAATTTCCACAGGGTAATGGAGACAACTTGATGCATGTTGCTTGCAGAAGAAAGGACGTGGATCTGGCAAAACTATTTGTGGAGTACGGAGCCAACTTTGATGTGCAAAATGTAAGTTTTGAAAGTACAGATGGCATTCGAAAATTCTGGAAGAGTAACAAAAGTTATGATTAATATAAGTGTTTGCTGACATTTCATGATGTTGACATACAACAATAATATGTTTGCAGAATATAGCTAAAATCTTGACTGCTTGATTTTGATAATTTTGGATAATTTAATATGTTTTAAAATTCTAACCTGTTTTGATTTTAATATTTAGTCACAATTTATTAATTTACATAGAAAGGCTGGCAGAGAATTTCCTTAAATTGTCACATGTGGCTACTCAGTTATTATTGTTGTTGTTGTTAATATTACTGTTGTTATTATTATTATTATTATTTAATTTAGTATGAGGGCCATACCCCCTTACATATATCAGCCTGGGAAGGGGATGAAGCCATGATGAAGTACCTGTATCAAGCTAAAGCCAATCCAAACATAACAGATCAGGTATGCAGATCTATTTGAGATTGGCATCATGATCGGCCATGGCATGTCATTGTATGGAATTTTGTAAAATATGAATTTGGATTCAAACATTTAATGAGTGAAGTGGTATTTTCAAAATACTAAAATTGTAAATGGATATTTCTTTTTAAGATATTCTCTATAAAATCAAAATAGAATCAAATTTATATGCCAACAGTTTTATTATATTCCATTTGTCAGGCCAACAAAAAGCATCTGCTTGAATAAAAAAATATTAAAGTTAGACTTTTTATTTTTATTTCGATAAAAGGGTCAGTTTTCACATAAGGTGCTTGCTGAATGCTATTTCATTGGCCTATGAGTCAACAGAATGTGATGAGAATGGAAATTTCCTTTCAGATGGATCGTAGTCCCTTACACATAGCTGCAGAGCGTGGGAACACAAGTGTTGTGGAGCTGTTGGTGGATAAATTCAAGGCTAATGTCGCCGCTCGAACTAAAGATGGCAGCACCTTAATGCATATAGCATCAGAATGCGGGCATCCTGATACTGCACTTACATTTCTCAAGAAAGGAGTGCCATTGCATATGCCAAATAAAGTAAACAATTTAATTACTTTAACATGTAAAACACATCTGGAAATCTTACTCCTTTTTTTCTTTTCTTTTTTCTAATGACAACAGTCATCATTTTAACGATTTAAAAAAGATTGGAAATTAGGTATCTAAAATAAATTTTTGCCATTATCATTAAATCAGTGTGTAATATAATGATAATAATGATTGCGTTGATCAAAGAACATACTTGATAAATTACGTTTCTGTTTTACTGTAAAAATATTTAAAAAGCCCTTTTGTGGAAAAGAACTGGAGTCTTTATCCTTATTTTGTTTACTTCATTGATTATTTTTAAAACAAGAAGATGAATTAAGTTGAAATGTCTGTTGAAATGTTTATTCATGAAAATGAGAAAAAACTTTGGCACTGCTTTTTCAGGCAGGGGCTGTTTGTCTCCATGCTGCTGCCAAGAGAGGCCACACTGCTGTAGTGAGGTCACTCCTCCAGAAAGGTGCACAAGTAGACGCCAGGACCAAGGTGACTTTAATATATCATTTTACTACAAATAAAGAGAAATAAGAATAGAAAAATCTTCTTATAAAAGAGCTAAGCATAAGTAACAAGTAAACGCCAGGGCTAAGGTGACTTTGAAATATCATTTTACTACAATAAAGAAAAAAAAATAAAAATCATCAAAAAGAAGAGTTAAGCATTCCTTTGACAAAATGGTGTACCATTTCCAAATTGTCATTTTGACTATTGTTCATGAGGGTTCAGTTTTCTCCATATTTATGCATTAATTTTTTTCCAGATAATGAGAGAATCCTTCTATTTTCAAAACTTAATTTAAAATTACAGCCCACCTATCATCATTAGTTCAAAGTTTTTATGTTTAAAGATCAAAACATACCCAAAAGTATCTTATTTGTGTCCAACTGGCAATTTGAAAGGGAAGAATTTGTATTTTCAGGACAACTACACAGCCCTGCACATAGCTGTGGAGGCATGCAGACCACTTGTGGTACAGACACTATTGGGCTTTGGTGCTCAGGTGGAACTCAAGGGAGGACTGGTCAGTCTGTCTTTTTATTAACCATATATTGATAATTACTTCACTATGTTGAAAAGATTGTCGATTTATTTCAAGGAAAGAAATACCATTCATTGGATTATTAACATTGTAGTTCTTTTAGTTTCCTGGAACAGCAGTTTTCTTGTGGAAAGCAATAATGATCAGTATAATGGTGATATGTTGAATTTAAAAAAATGTTTGGTTATAAATATTGATCAAACAGACTGTTCTTTTTTTTCTATGAGAATGCAATTGTGCAGTGAATGTTTACTAGTGAAACAAATTTCTGTAAATTAAAGTTGATGTTGATATTTTAGGCCCAGGAGACCCCACTCCACATAGCAGCCAGAACCAGTGAAGGGGAAAAGTGTGCAGAAATGCTTATCAAAAGTGGAGCCAATGTTAATTCCATTCAGGAGAACGGGGAGACTGCAATGCACATAGCAGCCAGATATGGTCTCATCAAAATGGTTATTGCCCTCTTGGAAGAAGGTGGTGACCCCTGTTGGCAGTCAAAGGTAATGTGTTTATTTTTATAGTAAGGATAGAAGATAATACCTAAGTCAAACCACTGTTGTACTTCATAGATTTATCCAGCATTTGTGATATCCCAAACAAAAAATTGTTATCACAGTTTAAGTACCATCTGCAAATGTATATATATGTCATTTGTGATAGTTGAAATACAATTTTGAAACTCCAGAATTCATCAGTGTAGAATTAAGGAATGTCTTGTTGAACAGGGGTTATCTAATTATCTTTAGGTCTTGATTTATACACAAGGTTACTATTGTTTCAAAGTAGAGAAGGCAGTTTATACGTTATTTTAAATATTCTCAAGTTAATTTGTTCTATATTTTTGCCAGCTTGGGGAAACTCCTCTCCATGTGTCTGTGAGACACTGTCATTGGGATGTGGCAGACGAACTTCTGAGATTTGTGGCCACAGAGAAGTCCCATATAGATGCTGTGATGCTAGTCAACCAACAAAATACTGTAAGATATTTAGTTTTTAATTTAAATATTCTAATGACTTTTTATATTCTCTCAAATTTCCATGCTCTGATGTTTGACATTAACAAAATTCTATAAGGTTAATTTTTTAATTCAGATATTTTAATTACATTTTACTCTCAAATTTTCTTTGCTGTACATAAAGTAACACTTTTATCTGGATGGGAACTGGTATTGCTTGAGGCATATTATGCATTTATCATAAAATGTTTACATAAGCATGGTATTATTTAAGCAGATTTTCCAAGATTGTAAATTGAAATATTTTTTAAAGATATTGATATCAATTTTTTTTAACAGGAAGGGGAAACTTGTGTGCATTATGCAGCTGAAATTACCAAGAACATGTGCCATAGAGAGTTTGAAGATGTCGATGTGATCAAACTGATGCTGGAATACAATGGAGACACGAACACACAGACTAGAATGGTAAGATCCTGTAGAAATGTGAATGAAAAATCGTAGTATGCTCTTCTCATTATCGCACTAATGGAGTGCAGGCTGTAAATCAAGTATGTGAAAAAAGAATGATGATTGCGGTAACTGCAGATGCAAGTCAAGATATAAATGCTTTATTGATGAATTTAAACATGCGTATTTGGAACATATGGGTTTACAGACATTGTAAATTTTTCTAGGTCTATGGGCTATAGTTATAATAATAATAATAATAATAATAATAATAATAATAATAAAGGGTTAATTGTACATTTTGTAATAAACAAAATGTATGTGAGATCTAATTTTTTTGAATAAACATTTGAAGTGAAAAAGTCTAAAAACAGGGATCATTATCATTTAAAAAGAAACAAGTTCATGCTGCACTGAATTTGACTCTGCCATCTTGTTTCTGTTGTCACATTTTCATCCTTTTCTCCAGACACATGAGACCCCACTTCACTACTGCTCCAGGGCAGGAAACGAGGACATCCTGTTGGAAATGGTCAGACATTTAGGTCCCAACAGAGTCCAGTTGGCAGTCAACAAGCAAGCAAAGGTACTAGATGTAGTATAAGGACAGTTAGTACCATATCAGTAAAGACATTTGAAACTGTGAAATTTCAATAAAAATCCATTAAAATGTTGGTTATCATATTGAAATGTTATTCACCAATTTTTGCTTACATGAGATACACTGTATATTTTATATCATAGAAAGAAGTTTTTTTTTTGCTGTTGTGGGCAACAGGACGTGACTTGAAATTATACTGTCAATCATAATTTGCCACATGTTCATCCAAGTTTATCCCTTTATTAAATTGATAACAAACTTACCCATCAAATATGACACCACTGATTCAGTACGAAACTTAATTAACCACATGTAGCAGAAATGAATGAATTAATGTGTGAATGAGGCAGAGACAGTAATTAATTAAGATTAGGAATATCTTCAGTCTGCAGCTTTTCAAGGAATATTTACCACATATTGAGGGATGCCAGTGCTTCATACTTAATCTTTTTCTTAATCTTTTCCTGAAACCTAATAAAAGGTATCCCCAGTGCATCAAGCCAATTTATGTGATTTAGGGTCCGGGTAATATTTTCTCAGAAAAGTACTTCTCCGTTCATAAATCTGCAATTTACAATATTCTTTCAGAATGGCTGGTCCCCATTATTGGTTGCGTGTGAGCAGGGCCACCTGGACATTGTAAAGATCTTAATGCAGAACCATGCCAGAGTGGATGTGTTTGATGAGGTGAAAATTTGATTTAAAAATATGGAGAGATAAAAAAATAACTTAAGATATTATAAGATTATTGGGCACTTAATACAGCACAGGCTCTCTATTTTACATAAATTTCTAAATGTTTTATTTACAGTAGGTGTAACAACTCACTTTTTAAGTTAAAGCAGAGAAAACATGAAAGAGGCATATTATGGGAGTACTTATGTCAAATTGCCACTATACCATATCAAATGCCACCATATAGAGCAGAGTTACATTAATTTCCGAAAAAATGATATTTACACATATACTTTTTGATTACCTTTCTTTGCTTTTTGTACTGGAGGGAAAATAAGTAGATCAAATTTACAACCTTGTTTATTAAGACATTTTTGTTCTATGACAGCATGGTAAGGCGGCACTGCACCTGGCGGCAGAGAACGGCCATGATGAGGTAGCAGACGTGTTGCTGTGGCACAAGGCATTTGTCAATGCTAAGTCCAAACTTGGGGTCACCCCTCTCCACCTGGCGGCACAGAATGGCTGCAATAAACTTGTCAAACTGCTGATAGAAACTCACGGAGCTACCATTGATGCCTTGTCCCTGGTGAGTATGTCATTCTCTGACATAAGATGTTAGTGCAGCCTGCATGTATTTATTTTTGTAAATTTTTTTGTACATTCTTGAAATAAAAGATTGTTTTTCCTGATCATTTGTGAAAAAAAGAGTAAAGCTGTTATGTCAAGTCTTTTTAAGCAGAGACATTTGTAATACATTGTGTGAAAGGGGTTTAAATTTGCTGTCCCACTCATAGATTAAAAAAATTAAGTTGCATTTGGGTTGCCTGCCTCCAATGTCCACCTCAACTTTTGTTACGAAAATTATTAATTTTTAGGCGAAGAAGACTCCCTTGCATATGGCTGCACAGAATGGGCAGATGGAAGTTTGCAGTACTTTCCTGAAGATGAAAGCTGATGCAAATGCCACTGATGTGGTATGTTTAGTTATTTTGATTAAAGAAATAAAAATAAAGTCAAGTTCATTACTTTGAAATTTAATTATAGGTTTGCAAAAACACATGCTGATGTTTAAAAAAGGAAAATTTCTGAAAGGTAAAAATATTACTGCACGATTAACAAAGCTAGATTGAAGAACAAAAGCAACATTCTGTGGTTTTCAAAAACAAAAAACAACAAAAAAAATTATATCTCTTAATGCTTTTTCAGCATGGTCAAACTCCCCTCCATTTGGCTGCTGAAAACGACCACTCAGATGTTGTGAAACTCTTCCTAAAGCACAAGCCTGAGTTAGTCACTATGGCCAACACGGTGAGTGATACTATATTTGAACCAGCAGCAATAGTCGCAGCATAAGAATTGCCATTTGCTGTTCAGCAGTATGTCATATGTAAAATTGACATTAAGAATTTCCTGGTTATAAAAAAATACAATGGGATAATTATTTTTATGAAGTGGTTCATCAAAGAGATGTTTAATGTAAGGCATCAAGAAATAACTTGACATTTCTATGATAAGATCAGTTTTAAATGAATGTTTATTAATATCTTGGATTTTGGATATTGATGAAAAGTTTTGATTATCTCTTTGACAGGTTGTTAGGTAAATTTTTTATGTTTGACATTGTGAAGGTTTTTCTGCTAACAATGAATTATAGCATTTCGTTTGATAACTTTCAGAATTGATTTTTTCTGTGTTTCTAGGATATAAAAGCACTAAAATAACACATCAAAATGCTCTTTAACAGCCATTCAAGAGGGGGGATTAACTTGAAAGGTTATGCAATAATCATTCTGGTTTATTAAATTGACAAAAGGTGGACTTGTTTGCTATGTCTGTGATTTTATTACTTTTCACTCCACTGACTTTTAGGTTTTTATCTTACTTACCAAATGGTATTTTGCTATCATGTTACTTTCCACTTAGATTTGTAATATAGAAGACATTTGAACAGATTATATTACAGAAAACAGCTACATTGAAAGATAATTGATAATAAATTTTTCTAATGCTCGGTAATAAAAACCCATGTATATCATGAGGGCTTAAAACAAATGTATTGGTTTTTAGGTTTACTATAGCTTATAAGAAGTAATACAATTCTTCATGTGTCTTTACTTGGTTTTTGTATTAAATCTAGTGGATTGATTATAATAGAGTTTGGGTACTAACACTGTGAAATGGTTTAGTAACTATTACAATTTAATTAAATGCTGTGACCAGGATAATGTAAGTATGTGGGGCCAATGACCTTTATATAGGTAATGGTTCACTTTCCAGAAAATTGGGATGACCAAAAAATGCATGCATGTCCAATTACCCATATTTTGCATTGATCACCTTTGTACATTTCTCCCCTGCAATAGGAAACGTGGATGTAACATTGTGTCATACTGCACGCATGCACTTGTACAGTATCATGTTGGGTTTTGCAGGAAGTTTATATGAATTGGTATTTGACCTGTTGTTGTTTTACTTTCACTGGGTTGGATTTTATCTTTTTTTTATGAATTTTCGTAAGCATGTTGATGTTAATATATTGCAAAATTATTTTAAAGCTGTATCTCTTGACAATGTTGATAGATTGTATGACTGAGACTTTATTTTCTTTTAATTATGTGAAATTAGTTCTAACTTTAAATCTAGTATAAAGCATACATCAAGACCTGTTAAGGGTTCTTTTTGAAGTTTTGCTTGCGTAGTCAGAATCAGGATATATATCTTGTCACACAAAAGGCATTTCTTATAATGCTTTGTTTAAAATTATTATTTTAATGTTTTTTTTATTAATCTGACCCTTCTTTTTTTTTGTATTGATATTCTATTTCTTGGTTCAAATATTGTTAAACATTGGAGTAATGAGTATGGGTATAATTTCAACTCTTATAAACATTTCATTAAATCAGTGGCACTTTTTTTTCACTTTCAGAATGGCATGACATGTGCTCACATAGCTGCCTCAAAGGGCAGTGTAGGTGTCATTAAGGAACTTATGAGATTCAACAAAATGGTAGTGACAACAGCCAGAAATAGGGTAAGTGACACTTTTTGGTTGAGTTGTTTTTGTATACAGTTTTTTTTCCTTTGCCAAAATAAATTTTCTTTACAGTTTTATTGACAACATGAAGACAATTTTAATGTGACATTGAATCAGATAAGACTACATATGCATACATACTCAAACAAAGCTCTGAATTTTTTCCAACCAAAAAAGTTTTCCTGACATGCTTAACCAAAAGAGGATTGTCCTGAAAAGGCATGAATTCAGATAGAGGATTGTTTAAATTTAAACTAAATTCATTTTGTTATTTCCTTTGTTTATTGTGTATAGACCAACAACTCGACAGCCCTCCATCTAGCTGCAGAAGGAGGACATGTAGAAGTAGTGCAAGTGCTGCTGGAAGCTGGAGCCTCTGCAACTGATGAAAATGCCGTAAGTGACACCTAGTAATACACTTAGCTTATTCATAGGGTTATTGATGTGTCTGCTGTTCATTTACACTAATGTGTTTATGTTAATGTGATGAAAAATGAAGAATATATATATATATATATATATATATATATATATATATATATATATATATATATATATATATATATATATATATATATATATATGAAGAATTAGAATGTAAAAAAAAATAGAAGATAAGAAACAAAGTTTTTGAAATACTTGATTTGTTACACAATGTCATGTGGTATTATTTGACAAAATTTGCCTTGTGAATATAAATAAAAAGATTATTGATCTAACGTGGCTATAATTGCTTTGGAGATAAAAGGAACTGAAATCTTTCAGTAATGAAAATATACCAAAATATTAAAGTTTATATTCCACAATTTGTTTACGTTTAATAATAACATCTGATAAAATTTACATTTTGATATTTTTAAGGAGGGTATGACGGCCATTCATCTGTCAGCCAAACATGGGCATGTGCACATCTTGGATGCACTGAAGGGACATGTTGATTTTGCCGTCACGAGTGCTAAGGTAGGTCAGGAAAACAGTTCTACAGTTTATCAATAACTTTTCTGTCAATCAAAAAAGATCAAAAGGCTCTTCTTTCCAAATGTTACATCTAAAGATTTTCATGAGATAATTTGTTGAGAACAGATGCTGCCTTTTGGAAACACATGGCAGTTTTGTAAAGTAAATAACCCATTCACCTTGCAGTGAAGGTTACTTGGATATGCATGTTTTGGTTGTCAGTAAGCGTTGTCAGTTTTGACAAGTGCAGGGCCCATCTAACAACTTAGTAGTGCCAGTTTGCACTGGCTTCCAAAACTTGTACAGTATGCCAGAACATTCGGTGTGATAAAAAAAAAAACTGTAACTAAATGCGACTTTTTCACCTTTTGACCTTTTTGATCTGATTTTCTTTGTTTATATTATACTGTGACTATGGGCAATATTATTGGCTACCGTGTATGTTATTACAAACTCTCAGTAGTATCTGTTGAAATGCAACACTTACCAAGAGGAAAGTTGATCTCTTTTTAAAGACAAACAGATTGAACATGATTTTATATCTAGGAAAAGAGTTTGATTTAGGATTTAAATCACTGGTAAGTCTCAGGTGTATTCAGTGGTGGCTCTCAGTGTTAATCCTGTTGCACATTTCCTTGGATGGGCAGTGACTTCAAGTTAGACTGTTGTTTTGATGCATCTTTTTGATACTGTTCTCAGACATTGGGTAGGTGTACACACAGGTGTATATAGTATTCTCAGGTAGCTGGTTAGCTTGATGAATGGGATGCTCTGTCAGTACTTGGTTATAACTCTTTTCACGATGAAAGGAATTGAGCGCTAGGGTGTAGTTTATCAAACCTAATGAGACTAAAGAGATATGTTCATGCTCAGCCTTATAATGCCAGTAGGAAGAGGAAACCTGTCATTCCAGTGTCATGACTTTACGTACATGCGGTTCCAAAATTGAACATGCTTACCTTGTTAAAGGTCCACAGGGATAGTTTGGCTTCAATTTTCAATCAAAGTGTCAGTGAGGATAGTGGAGTAGATGTGGAGTCACTTTTAGATGAGAATTGTGATGAAAGTGAAGAAAATTGGCCACAGTTTGATGATGATGACGGTGGTGGTAGTAAAAAAGAAAATGGACATTTTGATCATTCTGAGGTTAAGTTCAAACCATTCTGACTTTTGAAATTAAATTGAATTTCTTATCTTAAATCAATATCCAATGCAAGAGAAAATCAAATTTTTTTCAGACTGGGTTAACAGCCCTCCATGTTGCTGCTCATTATGGTCAAGCAGACTTTGTGCGTGAGACACTGACCAGCATTCCAGCCACAGTGACCAGTGAGGCCCCAGACTCTGAAACTGGACTCAAGGATG
This sequence comes from Lingula anatina, assembly GCF_051362555.1. Classification (NCBI taxonomy): domain Eukaryota; kingdom Metazoa; phylum Brachiopoda; class Lingulata; order Lingulida; family Lingulidae; genus Lingula; species Lingula anatina. Next base: position 34,355,701 of record NC_141767.1, read on the forward strand.
TCACTGCTGAGGTGAGTTTTACAAAGCAGTTTTTTTTTAATTAAAAAGTCGCATAAAAAGTCAAAGAATAACAATTTTTTGTTGGTGTTTGTCTTTTAACTTGGTAGCATTTCAAAAGAAATTGATTAAAGCTTCGTTAGTGTTGATTTTCTTTCCCAGAAAAACATAACATTATTTTCAATATGTTTATGAGTTCTGAGATCTTTTAACTGTAGTCTACAAAAAATAATAATGAAAGAAAAATTAAATGAGTCAGTAAAGATAACAAAACATATTTGAAAGAAAATGCATATTTGAAAATACAGGTATTTTTGTTTTGTTTTGTTTTGTTTCTTTTTTTAAATTTAATTAATTATTTTTTATTAAAAATATAAAGAATTGTTTACAGTTGTCATCTGCATTAAGCGTTTACAGCTGGAAGTTCTTTCTAAGCATATTTATTACAACCATTGACACTATAGTTTATGTACCCTCTGGTTCTTTACTTGCTTCAGATATAATTCACTAGAATTTATTTTCACGTTGCTTTTTTTAACACCTGGGCCATATTTCACGGTATTAATTGGTCAGATGAAGGAGGAACTAGTCACTTCAAAATAGCATACCAAGAATATAATGCATTCGTGTAGGCCTTGTTATTGCTATTTTCCCTACTGATGAACTTTCAAGAATCACAGATTGTAATTGTTATTTTTGCAGTATATATATATATATATATATATATATATATATATATATATATATATATATATATATTCATTTACTTTATTATTCTGGCATTGCTATGTATAAATATGGCTCACATTGTAACTATGGAATTTATATAAAAAAAACAAGTTCAGAATCTCAAAGTCACACTGTTTATCCGTTTTTAAATTATCAACATTTTTAATATGCTTTACTATGGTGGTTAGATATTATTATTTTTTATTTATTTAATCTGTTTTATCTTGGCATTTATCTCTCCTGTAGTCTGGCCTCACTCCGCTCCACTTGGCCTCCCAGTCTGGTCATGAAGGGTTGGTCCGCCTGTTACTCAATTCTCCAGGTGTGCAAGCAGACGCAGCCACCAAAGTCCAGGTAATAAACACAGTGATTCTGTCTGGACGTTCTAGAATTTGTATGCGTGCATAACCAGTGATCTGACTTTTAACTTGAACTTCTGAACTGTATCGGGAGGGAGGATGTATCCAAGGAATTTAGGATCAATACTTTATTTATTTCTTAAGTATAACAGTGAAATAGAGATGTGTGAATTTGATATGTTAATATCTACTAGTAGATTTACAATGCCTAATGCATCATCATTAATTTTTTAAGTTCTTTGTAAAGATTTAGTATTACTGGATTTAAATTAAAAGTAGTATTTTTTTAATCAACAGCTATCCAAATCATCTATTTATTTATAAAAATATTTTGAACTGTTAAAAAATTTCTTACTAGCAACCCGTAGAAAAATGTAATATTTTCAATATTTATTGGTATGATTAAAATTAAGGTTACATTAATAAATTGATTTCAGGGTTCAATACCACTCCACATGGCTGCTCAGAATGGCCATACTTCAGTGGTCAGTCTGCTTCTCAGTAAGTCCACCTCTCAGATCCATGTCAAGGACAAGAGGGGCAGGACTGGACTGCACCTGTCTGCTGCACATGGACATTATGATATGGTGGCACTTCTGCTGGGGCAGGGGGCTGATATTAATGTTTATGATAAGGTAATATAGTAAATATTCTGAAGAATTTATTTATTTATTTATTTATTTATTTATTTATTTATTTATTTATTTATTTAATATTTTTTGTTTATTCAGGCAACCTAGAATTTACATAAAAATGTTTATGTGAAGGTGATTAAGCACATAAAATTTATTTTTCATTTTTTCATAAATATGGGATTTACAGAGATGAGTGATGAACAATATGTTTTCCAAAGCCATGATATTTTTAAAGTATACCATCTTTATACAATTATATTGAAATCATTGAGATTTAAAGTTTACTTTCTAAGAAAAAAAATTACAGTTACATATAACACACCACAGCCACTCACTGTCAAACATGCAGTATACATATCAATGACTACACTTAAAACATTTTCAAAAAATGACAGCCTCAATTTTTTAGAATGGCTGGACCCCTCTCCATTTTGCTGCAAAGGCAGGCTACTTGAAGGTGGTGAAGTTATTGATAGAGAGTGGTGCTGCACCCAAGTATGAATCTAAGGAAGGGAAGGTACCCATCTGCTATGCTGCAGCCATGAATCACACCGAGGTGGTCAGTTATCTTATGAAGAGAGACCACAACACACAGCATTTGATGGACGATAAGAAGGTAAGGAATTTTGGCTGCTTCCACATTCCTTATGGGTGCAGGAAGGTCAGGCAGAGTGCAGGTATCCTTTCCAGGAAAGATGTTGATTTGATATTTAACTGTGTCATATACAGAAATGTTATACTCTTATTTATTGGTACTCCAGCTCAATGCAATCAAAAATCTCATCTTATGTAATCCTACATAAAACGCATATGCAATTATGAAATCCCTCAAACCAGGAACATTTAGAGGAAGAACTTGTTTAATACAAAAAAAAAAAGAATGACATAGTTCAGGTTAATTCAATCCTTGTCACACAGGTTCATCATTAGTCTTAATATTTTAATAACAAGAAGCATAGGTTTAATTAGACAAAATGGCTTAATATTTATTTAGATTAATTTTTTTTTTATTCATATCCCAGTTTGTATTTGACCTGATGGTGTGTGGCAAGACCAACAATAACAGATCCATCCAGGAGTTCATCACACTGTCCCCAGCCCCAGTGGACACAGCAGCCAAGATGTCCAAGAATTTTGCCCTTCTGGCCATCAGGGAGAAGGAGCGGTCAAGGGATCTCCTGCATGCCGGCGCATACTGTGAGAAAATGGCTACGGAATTAATGGCCATTGCCTCCGGAACCAACGGAGCATCAGCTTTACTCAAATCTGTTGACTGCCGTGGAACACCTTTCTTGGACATACTCATTGAAAATGAGCAGAAGGAAGTAGTTTCCCACCCAACAATTCAGAAATACTTATCAGACGTTTGGAAAGGAAATTTGAAATGGAACACATGGAAAGTAGTGATGGTTTTCACATTGTTCCTGATCGTACCCCCAGTGTGGGTTTACTTCTCATTGCCACTTAGGAACCGCTACAACAAAGTTCCGCTCATTAAGTTCATGTCATATTTAGTCTCGCATTTCTACTTAATTATACTATTTATTATGACAACTGTTGCACCCATTTATCCAATCTTTCAGTCTGGGTCACTCATACCCCATTGGTACGAGTGGCTACTATTGGCATGGCTGTCTGGACTTCTGGTCTCAGAGCTGACCAATCCAGGTGACAGGGCAGGGTTAGGGTGGATTAAAGTATTTGTGATAGCAGTTAGTGCACTGGGAATCGTGGTCCATCTTCTAGCATTTGCATTTAAGGAAGACGAGCGCTATGTGTGCTTATATGTGAGGAATCAATTTTTTGCCCTGGCATTACTGTTCTGTTTTGTGTTGCTGCTGGATTTTCTTTCATTTCATCACTTATTTGGACCATGGGCAATTATTATCAGAGATTTGATGAAGGATTTGATCAGATTTTTGGTCATTTTGTTGGCCTTCATGCTAGGATTCACTCTTCATCTCTCAGCAATTTATCAGCCAGTGTATCCACCACAAGTATCAAATTCATCCATTGGTCAAGGAAATGGAGGAGGAGGAGCCAAAAGTCTCACGCCAATAGATACTTTTGAACTTCTGTTTTTTTCCCTATTTGGTCTCATCGAGCCTGATACTTTACCTACAATAGCCCAGAGCCCTGACTGGACAATTAACTTAGTGAAATCTGTATTTGGAGCTTATATGTTAGTGACTCTCATTGTGTTGATAAATCTGTTAATTGCCATGATGTCTGACACATACCAGAGGATTCAGGCACAGTCAGATGTGGAGTGGAAGTTTGGGCGAGCTAAGTTGATCAGAAACATGAATAGAACCTCAGCTACTCCATCTCCTCTGAACCTTTTCACCAAGCTCATCACTTACTGCAAAGTGGCTTACAAACACAAAGGTAAGAGGACTTTCAGTTACAGTGCAAAAATTTAGAATAAAAGAGAAACTATGTTCCAGAATTTAAGATAAACAGTATTCAGAAGGAACTTTTATGATATATAGTTTTGTATTTTGCAGCAGGGCCTGGGGAATATATGACTCAAAATTTCCTCAATATTCATTATGATTTGATAAAATAATAACTGATCTTATTATTTAACAAACAAAAAGCAAGGTGATAATAATAAATTAAGATAGAAAAATGGGCTACTTAGCCAAACCAAAAAGGTATGCTGGACTTCACTATCCCTTCATATTTGACCTTCTACATGTGCGTTTTATTTTCTGTATATTTCAGGCAAAATATGCAGTGCTGAGGCCCAGAGCTACATCCATGAAGAGGAGGACCTGAATGAGGATTATGATGCTAGATCTGTGGACCTGTTACAAAATAACCAAGTCATGCTCAGGAATATGATGAGGAGAAATACTCAAGTGGCTCCTGAATGTGAGCAATGTATTTTTAATAAAAGTGTATTGCTGTTTACACAATAATAAAAAAAGTGATCACATTAAGAAAAATAAATTGTTTGGAGTTTACTTTTGCAAAATGATGCTGAACAGGATGTAGTTCAGTTAGATGATAAATAAAAAGAGGATTGATTAAAATATTTATTTAAGAACAGGATGTATTGAGGAGAAAATTTTGTCATTTTATTTCTGTTACAAATATGTTTGTATCTTATTTATTAATTGAGGTAAATTCACATACTTGATATCAACTACATAACATAACAATTAACATGCAGATATTGTACTAACTGCCAATTTTCAAATTCAATTTAATAATATTCACCTTATTGCAAAAAAAGAAATTTTGAAAAATTTCACAATATATATCCTTGTACATTTTCCAGCCTATTTGCGTGCTCCGCAGCAGAGAGGTCCTCAATGCATAGATGATGTGATAGACTGGCAGTTTGTTGTCCACAAGTATTTGGAGGTCAACAACCTGTTGGATGAACACTCAGACGAGGAAGAGGACAACAGTAAACACTTCAAGAAGGATAACCACTTGAAAGAAATTAATGAGAAGGTGACGGAAAATGGTGGGATTAAATGACCAGGAGTTGAACTATTTGGGTAGGAAGGGTAACATGTAAGAAAAATAAGTGAAGGGGTAACAAGTGGCAGTGAAATGAAATATGGACATTAACAGATACAGGTTTAAGAATAAAGTGTGCAGTGATAAAGAGCTGCTGTTTGAACAAAAAGCATAGACACGTTCAAAAGAACATTTCTGGAAAGTCAAGAATCTACAGTGTAATTCTTTTCCATAAAATGCTAGTGGCCAATTTTTCAATTTTAATTTATTTATATCACCTTCTTATATGTCAAATTTAGATTGGATTGGTTTTTATGGCAAATGCATTGCATTGTAATGTGGGGCATTAATATACTAGTACCATGTGTCTATTAGCCAGTCACCTTGGAGAGAAGTTTGTTTTTGGCTTTTCTTCTTTTTTTCTCTCATTGAAACAGATGCACTGGTATGTATAAATATACAAGTATGTTGGACAATGAAAATATTTAACCTTAAAGCATTTTTTGCAGTTATGTCTCATACTTTTTTCATTTATTTAACTGAACAGAAATATTTTGTGTAATTGTTACTTTACTCCACGACAATAATTATATTTATATCCAAATATGATTGCAAGTGATAGATATTAACTACATTGTGAAAAAAAATCACTATCATAGTCCAAGATTATGTGTATTTTTGTTATATGAATATTTTGATTCTGTATAAGCAGAGCTTTTTCTAGAATGTGGCAGATGGTACTGCTGAGCAGCACTACTAGTTCATGTAGATGAATATTGTGTAGACCCCCAGTCAGTAGGCACAGTCATATCGGTAGATATAAGGCAGTTTCTTTAGCTTTTGAACATTTGTAAACTGTAGTCACCACCCCAGTGATAGTTCACCTGTGAGACAAGCTTGAAGATGTGGAGAGTGAAACTACTGTTATTCTGACTATAACGACTACCCTTTATCTACAGGTGGCATGTGATAACAGGGAGAATGCCTTAGAACCAGTGAAATTGTTGATTAAAGTTTAAAAAAAAAATAAAGAAAAAGACATAATTGTTGTCTTCTTATAATATCTGTATGACCAGTTGAAACACTTAAGATTTCTAATTGGCAACAATAAAGTTGTTTAAAGTGAAGGTTATTATTCAGCTGAGTTACTTTGGATGCATTGATGGGCTTTTTTTTAACCATCTCATATTTTGGTCAATTTCTCTATGAAAAGTTATTTCAGAACATGTTGTGTATTGGAACTAATTGATTGACAGTGTTATCGGACCAGTGTGCATTAAAAGGAACCATTTTTTCAACATTTTTAAATATTTGTATGAAATAACTCTAACTGTAACCTTAAACATGCTTTTACTTTGGAAGTTATATAGTCATTGCTTTTGTTATGAGTTGTTGTGATGTTTTTAAATAATCTTCAAATGATCAATATGAGAAGTATTTGGAATAATTGTGTGACAATATTTCTATAAATTTGTAATTATATTTCATTGCCATCCTAATCATACCTGGGTTCCCGTAAGGTTCAACTTAAGGTTCTGTTTACTTTTTTCTGTGCATGGTTTCATTAATTTTACTTTCTTTGTTGTGACTCATCATATTTGGAGTTAAAGTATTTCTGCTTTATACCAGTGCCATTCATTGCATTTTCTAAATTAAAAAAAATTACCTTCGTGTTATTGACCATAGCCTCCAAATAATAATTGTACAATCAAGAAATATGAGAGAACTTCATTATTGAACAGTAACTTTTAGCATCACCTCAAATTTGTGCAAGTATGTGTATCCTTTGAACAATACACAATAGTCTTGTTGGGACTCTTTGGAAATTTAATTTTTATCTTTGCCTTCATGAAAAATGCAACAACTGTACATGTATTATTGCAGAAAGTATGCCTTGCATTTGAAGTGCAATATACCAGCTGTGAAATAAAAAAATATTTTCAGTCATAACTCATTCTTGGCTCATTTATTAGTTTTGTATTGGTAATTTGTAGTCGTGTGGAGAACTTATTCTTTTAAGTTCTACTATAATAACATGTCCGAAACTCTTTGTACCTAAAACTTGCCGACAAGGACCTAAAAAGGGATGGTTGGAAAATGGTTCTCTTGAGAAATAACTCAAGAAATTATACTTTAAAAGTTATTATTACCATCCCCCAAAGAGGTATAATAGTTTTCGTTACCTGTTAGCAGTTTTATGCAAAAAGTGTCAAGAAACTGAGGGTCTTTGTATCAGGGTGCCCACCCTAGATGTAATTATACAGGACCATTCCCAGACCCTATTGTACAAAGTGTAGGATCGATCTATCTCCAAGGGGATTCTTGCTAAATTGCAATCAGCGGTCTAGATGTCTGTCATGCCTACTGAAGCTGCTAGGGGGTAATTATGGTTTAGCAGCATCAGTAGGTGTGCCAGACATGTAAGCAGTTTAAGCTGGAAACAATTTAGCGAGAAACCCCATGGAGACGGATCGATCCTGTTAGATTGATCTAGGTATGAGAACCCAGTTTTAAAGTATCCACCTATATCCAGAGATCAAGACAACTTCAGGAGACATTCTCCAGATAGTGGAAGACCTCAGATACTTAGGGTCACGCACCATCAGCACTGAAAAGATGTCAGCACTAGAAAAGGTCAAGCTTGGGGAGCACTGAATAGACTGAATAAAATAGTTGCAGCTGTCCCTTGAGCGCAAAATCAGGCTGCATGTTGTGTTTGTAGCAGTGGTAGAATCAGTGTTACTTACAAAGGCAATGGAAAAAATCGCTAAATGGTGCGTGTACCAGGGTGCTAACAGTTGCATACGGGGTGCCTGCTGCACAAAAAATGACCAACCCCCAACTTTATGAGGACTTGCTTTTAATTTCAGAGAAGAACGTGTGGATCAGGTAATTGGGTCAAAATCTAGGCTTACCTGTGCAAATTAAGGGGTAACAGGATTCTGTCAGGATTCTGTCATGAGGAACTCTCACGTCATAGCTTTATGCAAAAAGAAATGAACGGAGTTTGCGGAAATTTTGAGGATAGGTCACAAATGGGTCAAGGAAGAAATGGTTAGATTATTGTGATGATTACTTAATTAATTAATGGTTAATTATTAGTCAATTATTTGTTTTTGATGAAAATATCAGATAGGTCACAAATGGGCCAAAGAAGAAATATATAGATTTGGTGATAAACCATTAATTAATTAATGGTTAGTTATGAGTCATTTAACCATTAATTGATTAATGATTAATAATTGGTTAATTATGTCTTGGCTTAGGTCTAAGCTTTCTGAGTGCATTTTGTTTATACTGATTTCTTTCTGTACTGATCGCGCTTTTACCTCTTTTCGTGCGAACAGCTTTTGCGTGATCTAAAAAGATTCTAGTCAATGGGTGTTCAAAATTACTTTATTTGGCAGTCTCCTTTAGCACTAGATCACACCTAAAACTAGACATCTAAAATAGTTTTTCTCTTACATTATATACTTGAAATTTGAAAAGTTCACAGTCCAGCTGTCATCAACTAAATGAAAGTAACTTTTTTTTTTAGCAAAGTCAACCAGCACTTTGAAGCGTTAACATTTTTCACTCTTGCCTGCCGAAAAAATATACTTTTCGCACTACATGTACTTGACTCCTACTTGCGCTGAGTAATTCTTTTTCAAATAAATGGAATTCTGCTAGTTTGTAACTGGTGAAACCGCAACCACTTTACAACATTATTATGAAATATTAAAGCGCTTATATACATATGGTACATATATATATAAGATATTTAATAGAACTTTTGTTCAGCACAAGAGGTAAATAACACACTTACAGACAACAAATTAGAATACGATTATCTTATGCAACGTAAAATATAGAAAGGACCTTAATATTATTATTATTATTATTATGAACAAAACTGACAATTTGCATAATGTAACCATACTGTTAGCAAGACAAAGGCCCGTATACAATGCACTGGCAATCCATAACAACGCATTGACCCGCACTAAAATTTACTAAAGGGCATCCTACATGACTATATGGAACATAACAGAAATTATCCTTGGGACTCTCTAGGAATTCCTAGGATTTACTATGGGAGTCCTATCTAGTGTGTATATTTTATAGTGCATTTCTATAAGGGAAGTTGCTTCATAAATTCCACTTGATAAAGTTAAGAAGCTGCTTTCGCTTTTACGATATCGACATATGCCACAACCAAGTCATAACCAAAATCACTTGGACTGCGAGTAACATCTTCCTCAAACCTGCCAAAGAACTCGTCAATAATCTCCTTCTTTTCCTTTTCTGATCGACGTTCATCTAGACCAGACATAAAGATGGCTTCGCTCCATGCTCGGAACACATTAACGTATCTTCTTGCCTTGTGCGCCACGCTTAGTGGTTCATCATCTGGGGGGTAAGGTACATGTATCAAGATAAAACGTCAATGCATATCCATTGAAATAGCTTTCTTATTTCAGCATGTTCTTTTATGAATGTGACATTGAGAGAAACAAATATTGTTCGGTTGTTGTATATACGACTGGTCAAAGTTTGAAACAATTTACTCGTACTGCACCAGAAAAGGCAGAAGGAGTGCAGAATATGCTTTATTAATGAAAAATGCTTTTGAAATAAAACACTTTCCCTCAGTACCCCCCCCCCCCAAAAAAAAAAAAAAAAAAAAAAAAAAAAAAAAAAAAAAAACCGTAAGGTCTTTACCTAAGAATTCGTCATTCTTATGTTTCAAAGAGTAGTCCAATTGGATGACCTTCATCTCGATCGATACAAGTTTTAACCCCGCCTTCAAAACCTTGGAATCTTCATCCAAAAATGGCGCCTTGAACTCCTCTTCTGAACGCTGGTAAGATGAAATGTTTGTATTCAGAAATTCTTCCTACAAAAAAGAACGGCACACCTACAACTCGCGTGCTAAAATAAAACATTGCTTCACCGTTGCATTATGGTACCAACGTCAAATCAGGCGTTTACTTTTCTTTATCCGAAAGGAAAAAATCCCTTCCCATCCAAGTATACAAACTTAGTTGTCTCTTTTTACATCATACAATCCGGGAAAAGGCCCACCTTGGTTATCCGCCCCGCTGTTATAAATGAAAGCCATAAGTCCCTAAGGTACGAGATGTCTTTATCTTTGTAAAGCGCTTTACTGCCGGGATGCATGTTTTCCTTTGTAGCCAGAGCTAATATGATGATGTGGGCACCTTAATAATAATAATAATAATAATAATAATAATAATAATAATTTATTGTCATATTTATACATAAAAGTATAAAATGAAAATTGGTATGATCTGTCCATAAAACAAAATACAATAGAATAATTAATATCCATTTTGCTCATTAGAAATACGTACTGCTGATGGGTAAAAACTACTTAAAACGCGTGTGGAAGTTAACTTTAATGACCGTAGTCGACTTGATGACATAGGCATAAGTACACTATTCGCTGGCATGTGGTGACCAGGGTCACCCGTGATTGACTTCACTTTCCTATCACAATGCAGCTGGCAGTTTTTACTACGAAATCGAGGCAATTCTTGTCTTCTGTTGTAGCACCACCGCACTAGGCGGTGAAAGAGAGTGTCAGTACAATGACCGCACGGTTAAATTTTGCCAGCAGTTTTTGCTTAACATAGAACGACTTCAAACGCCGTAGAAAGTATAGTCTTTGCTATGCCTTACAGACAATTTTATTTATGTTGATGCACTATAAGATCATCAGAGATATGTATGCCAAGAAATTAAAATCTTATATCATATAAGCCAAGAGTGAGTGAAAAGAAGTTATATTTTTATGACGAAAACGTACTTAAACGCTTGCGCATGGGTGCCAGCCTGCAAAAAATGTGTTATTAACATTTTAATACTCAAATCCAGCCGCAACCCTAACGTACAGTTTTTTTTTTTTTTTTTTTTTTTTTTTTTTTTTTTTTTTGCACAATTTAAATGGATTCAAGTGTAAATAAACATTTTAGTGAAAGGCTTTTTATTTTTTCTCAACCTAAGGTGCCCACTGTTAATTGTTACATTGTTAATTGTTAATCAGTGGACTCAGACAGTAAAATAAATCGATAAATTTGAACATTTTCTAAGAGGTACCTATTTTCAGTTCTGTTGCCCGGTTTATGAGAATCGTCTTCCAGTCCTCAGCGGCCTGTTTTTTATGTGCATCAAATTCTTCGTCACTGAATTCGTCTCCCTGACAAATTATATCCCACTGAAGATTACAAGGCCTGAAATGTAATGGAAACAATTCACAATTAAACATTAGTGTAATCTTTAAAATAACATGACGCCATATGTCAGTGCTGTTGGCTTTTATTTCTCTTGTCGCAACTTAAGTTTTTCAAAAAAAAATTTGAAAAGTAGCACACTCATTCTAAATAGCAAGGACTACAAAAAATGTAAAAAAAAAAAGCAATTTATTTCAAGGTACCTTTACACACGTCGGCATCATTATAGAAATAGCGTGTCATATTGTTCTTTGTTCATCTCGGTATCTAATCCCTTTAAATAGCTTATAGACGAGACGATGCCCACCTTTTACTCAACCAGTTCATAGCAATGCAGGATACACCCAGGTCCACGTAATTTGGCGGCAGACATCGTTCATAGAAATTAGTACCACTGGCCAGGAAAAACACGTTTTTATCTTGAGGAAGAAAGTTCCTTTGATCTTCAAATAAACCTGTAAGTTAGAATACCCTACTATAAACAACTGGATGACAGGAATACAATAACTGGTGTTCATGACCATAATCCCCATAAAATTAACAATTAAACAGGCATTAATTCTATCAAATTTTGTACCTTGTGTTAGAAAGAATAATGACTTAAAATCGTTCCAGGGTTGATCCTCGTACACTATTACAATCGGTTTTTCTTTCCCATATTTTGCTCGTACAGCTCCTGAAGAAAATCAACAGTTCAGTGTGTGACCTGTGACCTTGGGCACCAGTATACAATATAGCCAGAATTACCACAGTTTGAAAGTGATCTACATGCACAATGCAGTGTTTGATCCATGCTGCTGTTTAATGGTTAAAATTCTTAATCTAAAAAAGTGCATTGAACTCTGTTAAAGAATGTGTACAATCTACTTTGAAAACTTAGATCTAACAAAGAAAAATATTTTTGTTAATTGAAAAACCTGCAGTTTAATTTTCAAAATGTTCAAAATTAATTTTTAGGAGGTACTTATGATCTCCGTCATCAGTTTCATAGATGTTCCTCCATCTCCAGCACCGTAGTCACACACCACAAAGGGATCCTTTGTGTTTTCATCAGTTCCATCTCCTTAAAAAGAAGCAATATCCTATACTATTAAATAACAGAGAGGGTTTACAATTTCTCGACTGCTTCTTCATTCTCTTAAACGCCAACGTAAGTCAACAGATGGAGACAAAAAGTGATACGAATAAAAATTTAAAGACAATTATTAAATGTGCCTACCAATTGTTTGCAGCGCATAAGGCAATATGTCATTATACAATTTTTCGTAATTCACAGCATTTCTACTCCAAAAATGTGATCCGTGATGTCTATCCAACAGCCTGTACACAGGATACCTTGATTGAGAAATTTGGTCGCCAAAAGCTGTAAAAATATAAGAAGGATCTACTCTTAGACCACGGCACATTGCTTGTTCTTTTCAATCTATACTCGTTCTCTACAACTTTAAAATTTATTATTTTTGTTTAAAAAATGAGATATCAACTTGCATCAATAGACGTTTGTGCTTGCTTATTAAATGAATATCTCACCATAGACCCCAAACTGAGGTTTCCTGGGTATACACCAAACTTGAAAAAACAAAACATTCATAGTGTACAATGAAGAGCATCATATTAAGTCATTCCATGTGAAGTGCCACATCGAGCGACGCGCGCGATATTGAACTTTCATAATTCTTTGAGTGCATTCCCAGAGATTTAGATCGATCCATCCGGATCGACCTAACTCCCTGCGGTTCGCGCTAAATTGCAGTCAGCCGAGCGCGCACGACAGTTAATTACCCCCTTACACCTTTTAGAAGGCGGGACAGACGCTTAAGCCGGCTAAGCTGACAGTAATCTAGTGAGACTCCACACAGGGATAGATCGATCTAAAATCTGTGGGAATGGGGTCTTTGTCTCTAAAGCCTTCTAGAACAACGTTCTTTCATGGGCATGAATGTGCCCCTTTATCTTGAATCCATTCATTAAAAATGTCATCCAAAGTGTCCTTCGTCTTTTTCTATTTACTTTTCTTGGACAACAAAATAAATTTCAAAATTGCACACACACAATGATGCACTAGTACATGTACATGTTCATATTCATCAAAATAATGCGTATGGTACTGTGTCAATTCCAGACACGTAATGCTGTGGTAATGGCTCTAACAGATTTTTCATGTTTCATCCAGCAATAATAAGCAAAGTCTGGTTAATCGGGGCTTTGATGATATATGGTATACCTGTAGATTGGCCAGGGGCTCCATTGGAAAATTCTCATTGAAATCACCCTGGATACCCTAACATGCCTGAGCCTTATGGTGATTTCTGGCCAATTTTATCACACTTATGTCTGTCGGCCATGACATATGTAGTCACAGCTTTGACTTGATAAAATTGCAAAATATTATCAACATATCTCTGGTGTTTTTAACAACAGTATATTGTGAAAATATGACATAATAAACATGATATGAGGATATGACTCTGTAAAGTCACATACCTGTTGAACACGGGGCGCCATCTTGTTGATCCATATTGTTTTGTCAAAACAAATTTTTATGCTCAAGGCCAACACTTCCGCGTTATTTACGTTCTATGCAAAGCCATTTTAAGTTGAATCACCCAACTATATTGAAACATGCTTTGCGTGTTAAACTCAGGAGTTGGATAAAACCTACTGGTACATAAAATGTCGTTCTGTGAGTCGATAAGTGTCGAACTATAGTGCTCCGCTATATATTTATACTGATACTCAAAACTTTTATCAAAATAACCATTGGTTTTTTATTTTTTCAATTTTCTCCAAACGGAGCCTTTGAGGCAAAATTTGTACAGTGTGCGCACGCGCCCTTTGTTTTTACAGGGTTGCTACTTAATATGGAATATTTTTTATCATTGTTATTTTTGAGTGCTGATTAAATTTTTTTGGGCTTGAGTCATTAAAAAAAGTATGTCACCGAGTGATAAAAACATCCAGTCTTCTGTTGTGAGATATTTTGGTCAATGATAACAAATCTGACATAAGATGCCATTCAAAAGAAAGGAACACCCCAGAAAACCATATCAACAGCTTGACGTCAGTATTAACTTTAAGCTAAGATATTAAAGAAAATGATAGCCTCCGGCCAGTGATATGTTACACAGTCAAAGAACTCACTACAGTAAATCATGAAAAGTCAGTAATTGCGGGTATGACCTCCAGCAGCCGCTTGCAGCGCCCTCATCCTACATGGCATACCCTGTGACACGTTTTTTAGAGTTTGGGTGGGGATATCATTCCACGCAGTGATATTTGCCTGTCGCAGTTCAACACTATTTATCGGCCGATGACCATAGCTATTAATTGTGTTAGTTACTTTTGCCCAAAGTTTTTCAATTGGGTTCATATCTGGAGAGTTTGCAGGCCAGGGCAGTTGCTGAATCCATTGGTTTTGAAGAAAAACAGTGATTCGGCGGCCTCGATGTGGGGTTGCGCAGTCGTCTTGGTACACAAAGTTGTTCCTGAAGATGACTCTTACCAATCGAAGCATTGTTTACTGTAGAATGTCTCTGTAGGAATCCTGGATGAGGTTGCCTCCTAGAAAAACCAACTGGTTCTGGGCACCGACATGAAATGCTCCCCAAACAAAGACGTTACCATCCCCCGCTTGCACCCTAGGCAGTACACAATCATCGTTTTATGCCCCTCGTACACGTCGGTGGACACGGATTCGACCATCAACCCTAAAAAATCCATATCTGGCCTCATCATTGAAAGCGACGTGATTCCAGTGTTTTGGCTGCAAACGCACGTGGTCCCCAGCCCATTGCAGACGTCGCTGTATATGACCTGCTGTTGACAGTGATTTCCCTACTGACCTTTGTGCAAAATAACCGGCTTTCAGTAATCTCTTGTTCACGAGGGACCTTGAAACGGGCGTTTGAATGACATTCTGCGACTCTTTTCTGAGGACACTGGTTGTCTTTGTACGACCAGCACGGCGTCCTCTAAGGAGAAGGCGATCCTGTCTTCTTGGTGTGATACGCGGACACCCTGGTCGAGGTATTGGAGTAGGTGCCCCTGTTGCAGTATTTCTTTGGAGGATTTTACAAACGGTTCCTGATAAATGTTGAATTACCTTGCAATGGCTGTCCGTTTCTGGCCATTTTATCTGAGAGCAAGAATCCCATAGTAAGCTGCGTTGCATAGCTGTCGAATCATATCTTCACTGAGGTACCTGTCAAGTTTCAGAGCGATCCCTCTGTTGCTTCTCTAAACACACTCCAAAGATTGACCAAACCCATGCGTTTTTATACAAGGGCAGAAATTGTCGAAAAGACCACCCCTCACATTTCTGACCACTGAAAATGCAACTGCATGCATCAATTGTTTCGAGAGTTGTGTGGTAATTAGGTAACACACCTGGCTACACATAGAGTGACACCTCAGCTTTGGATTTAAAGTAGTTAGAGAGAAATTTAATATTTTGTAGAAAATTTACTAGCCAAAAAATAATATTCCATATTAAGTGGTAACCCTGTATATACCTCTTATCACTAGGCCATGACAAGCGATAAAGTGAGAGATAATAGACTGTCACCCGAGTGATATATGCCAGAACACCTCGAGCGTCAGCGAGTGAATGGCATATACTTTAAGAAAGTACAGAAAAAACACCGCTAAAAATATAAAGCGTAGGCCTATATCGTCACGGTCTCGTTACTTCTCTAGGTGTGTATAATGCACTGCCCGAGTGAGTAGAATATACACGTGATTAAAATCCCAAAGACAACATTCAAAGATATGATTTTTTCGATTGCTTGAAGTGCATAAGGCAACAAATCACTATATAGAGAAAATGAAAAAATAAATATACTAATAGATATTACGTTGAAACAGTATGATATTTGATTTTCTCGTTATCTCAGTATAATATAACTGGATAAATCAAAACTTTGACTTTGAAGTCATTCATTCGTAGTTCACGTCATTTTCACTCCAAAAATGTGATCTGTGATATCTATCCACTAGTCTGTACACAGCAAAGTTCGTTTCACGAATTCGGTCGCATGAAATAGTAAAAGAAAAAATGATTTATTGCATACTGTAGGTGCTTAGAACCCTTTCTTTGTTTGCTTATTTCTGTCGAGTTATGGCTTTATTGCAATTTCGTTATTTCTATATTATCAGCTTTAATCAGAGTAGTTATCTTTGGCATAATTGTCCCTCTTAATCATGTTCGAAAAAAAATGTAAAGTGGTGAGTTAAAATACTTGGCAGCTAGAACAGTGATGTGTTACATTTGAGCTTCCACATTTCGAAAACACTGGATCACAAATCGCATTTTATGTACCCAAGATCAATGCACTTTCTTCCAGTCATTTGATTAGTTAATAAACGGACGAAAATTATCGAAGTAGGACACAGTAAAAGGCATGGGGACGTTCAGAATGAGCTTAGTGCAACCTTACTTCACGGGGACTCTCGCTGAATGCTTCTAGACTGACAAACTATCACGCCTTTTCGAGTAGCGACTGGGTACAAATGTGAATGTAATTTCAATCGGCTGACGAGAGGAATTAGAGTGAAATTAATTTCTCTATGATGATGGCACGTCAGTAGAGGGCGGGGTTGGCGTTTAGGAGTTCTTGTGTCATTCAGGCGATTGACACGGTACTGATGACATATCGACTCCTTTGTCGACATGGATGATGAGTCCAGCGGAGGCGAAAGTTTTACCTTGGCTGATGTGATGAAAAAAAAAATGGAAAGAGAAAGAAAGAGCTGAAAGACTATTCAGACGATAGACTTTCTACATTTAATGCCGAAGCCAGTGATTGTAAAAAACTGAAAAGCGACAAAAATTCATCTTGGAAAAGAGAACCAGCGGGTCGGGAGTTTTCTTCGCTTGTGGCCATTTCAGGCGTGACTGCCCAACTTACAGAGGGGGGAGTTCTTCCACCAGAGTCCAACCCCAGAGATCAGGAAATATCTGATATGGGGAAGAGGGTGGAAGCATTGATGAAGGATACGTATGGGTGCGTTAGTTTCAATCAAGAGCTGGATAATTATGAACAAGAGCACAATCAGGAATTCATACGTCCGAAAGGTAGGTTAAGATCCAATGTAAGTGTTTGGGAAGAAACAGGGTCTTCATCTTTTATTTCAGACTGTGTGATGAGGAAAGAAAACAAAATTTCGGCATTGAAAAATAAGTTTCCTGAATTGGAGAAGAAAGGTTTGATTGGAAGATGTAGTGAACAACCAATTGTTGTTAACCCTTTAACAGTAGCAGTGCCCAGCAGTAGAAAAAGAAACTGATTTTCGATGTACGAGAAATATGTTTGGAAGCAGTCTGTTTGATACGAAGGTTGGAGAACGGCTTTTATGTATATAAAATTGGATGATTGATTAAATTTAATCTTGATTCCGCTGATCATCATCTCGTTGTCTGTTATCCTCATGCGGATTATTAAGGATTTTCTTGGTAAATTTAAAATCAATAGGTCTATTTCAAAATTTTAGTTCTTCCATTTGGGTTATCATCAGCAGCTTAGGCCTATATTTTTTCAAAATTGACTGGGCAATTAATCAAAAAGTGGAGAGGGTCTGTGTTTTTGTAATGACAAAAATAGATTGGAGCTTCAGGGTGCTGAGATCAAAGAGGACATTGCCAAATCAGATTTTATTCAAAAGGATGATAAATCTATTTTGTCGCCGGTACAGAGCTTGGCATTTTAAGGAATTGATATAGATACTAGTAGATTAGCAACGAAAGTGAGTAGAGGTCAATTGGTCCACGATAAAAGTCTGGCAAGTTTTGCCGGTCAGATTTTATCCATGTCAGTTGTGTTGGGAAATGTAACGCAATGACAAATTATATGTTAACATGGTCATTTCAAGTGCTCTTTCTTGGATTAAGAAAATGTTTCTGTGTGAAGACGCACACACAAATATTCAGACGGCAAGCTTTGGCAGAGAATTTTCACGAGTTACCGTGTGTTTCAGAGATCGGTAAACATTTATCTCTCGGCATGCCTCTGCCGTTGATATAGCATGCTATAGTAAAAACACAGATAAATTTTCAGTAACCTCTGCAACTCAAGGCGCGCTAAGAACGGACAAAATGTTGCACATGAACGAATAGGTCACAAATGGGTGAAGGAAGAAATGATTAGATTACATTATGATGATCCATTAATTAAATTATCAATTAATGGTTAATTATAAGTCAATTATTTGTTTTTGGTGAAAATGTCAGGATAGGTCACAAATGGGCCACGGAAGAAATAAGTAGTTTTTGGTGATGAACCATTGATTAGTTGGTCAATTAACCATTAATTAATTGAATAATGGTTAATAATTAGTTAATTGTTTGTCTTGGCGATTAATAATTAGTTAATTGTTTGTCTTGGCGGAGGTCTGAGCTCTCTGAGTGCATTTTGTTTGTACTGATTTCTTTCTGTACTGATCGCGCTTTTACCTTTTTCAGTCGAACAGCTATTGCATGATCTACAAAGACTCTAGTCAAATAATGGGTATTCAACATTACTTTATTTGTATACTCTCTTTCAGCATAAGATCACACCCTAACTAGACACCTCAAATATTTTTTCTGTTACATTATATACTTCAAATTTGAAAACTTTACGAAGTCCAATCCAGCTGTCATCAACTATTAGTATGAAAGTAACTTTTTTTTAGTGAAGTCAGCCAGCACTTGGAAGTGTTGCCTAATGGAAAAGTGTACTTTTCGCACTACATGTACTTGACTCCTACTTGCGCTGAATAACTTCTAGTTTTATTCAAATGAATAAAATTTTGCAACTGATAAAACCGTGACCACTTATTTAATTATGAAATATTAAAGCATTTATATACATAAGATATTTAATGTAACTTTTGTTCAGCACTAGGAAATAAACAGATATAAAGAAATTGACATGAGGTCAAACACACTTACAAACAACAAATTAGAATACAATAATCTTATGCAACGTAAAGTATAGAAATGACCATACTATTATTATGAACAAAACTAACAATTTGCATAATGTATCCATACTGTAAGCAAGCTTAAGGCCCGTATACTATGCACTGGAAATCCTTAACAAACATAATAACGCATTGACCCCCACTAAAATTTACTAAAGAGCGTCTTGCATGACTCTATGGATTTTTATAGAAATCCTACATGACCCTTGGGACTCTCTAGGAATTCATAGGACTTACTATAGGATTCCTATCTAGGGTGTTTATTCTATAGTACATTTCTACAAGGGAAATTGCTTCATTATTTTCACTTGATGAACTTACGAAGCTGCTTTCGCTTTTACGATATCAACATATGCCACAACCAAGTCATAACCAAAATCATTTGGACTGCGAGTAACATCTTCCTCAAACCTGCCAAAGAACTCGTCAATAATGGCCGTCTTTTCCTTTTCTGATCGACGTTCTTCTAGACCAGACAAAAAGATTGCCTCGCTCCAACCTCGGAACATACTGACGTACCTTCTTGCTTTGTGGGCCACGCTTAGTGGTTCATCATCTAGGGTGTAAGGCATAAAGATAAAGCATTAACACATATCTATTGAAATACCTTCCTTATTTTAGTATATTGTTTTATAAATTTTACATTGAGAGAAACAATTATCTCTTGCTCGGTTGTTATATTCACGAGTGTATTATCTGGGTCAAGTGATTTACTCGTACTGCACCAGAAAAACAAATGGTGCACAGAAGATACTTTCTAAATGAAACAACCATGACAACACAAACCACCAAAAACTCATATGGTCTTTACCTAAGAATTTGTCATCCTTATGTTTCAAAGAGTAGTCGAAATGTTCGAGCTTTATCTCGATGGATACAAGTTTTAAACCCGCCTTTAAAACCTTGGAATCTTCATCCAAAAACGGCGCCTTAAACTCCTTTTCTGAGCGATGATAAGATGAAATATTTGTGTTCAGAAATTCCTCCTATAAAAAAGAACGGCACAGCTACAACACGCTTGCTAAAATAAAACATTGCTTCACCGTTGCATTATGATGCAAACGTCAAATCAGACTTAGGACGTTTACTTTTTTTTAATCCGAAAGGAGTAAATCCTCGCCCATCCAAATATACAAACTTAGTTGTCTCTTTTTAACATTGATGATTCCAGAAAAAGGTCCCACCTTGGTTATCCGCCCTGCTGTTACAAATGAAAGCCATAAGTCCCTAAGGTACGGGATGACTTTAACTTTGTAAAGCGCTGTGCTACCGGAATACATGCCTTCCTTTGTACCCAGAGCTACAATGATGATGTGGGCACCTAAAATACAATGTCTTATAAAGCAAGAGTGAGAGAAAAGAAGTTATATTTTTATGACAAAAAACGTACTTAAACGCTTGTGATTTTTTTCCCACAATTTAAATTAATTCAAGTGTAGGCCTAAATAAACATCTTAGTGGAAGAGTTTTATTGTTTTTCAACCTAAGATATCCACTATTAATTGTTACAAATTAATGGTTTCAAACAGTAAAATAATTCAAGAATCGATAAATTTAACCCTTGCTGAGAGGTACCTATTTTAAGTTCTGTAGCCCGGTGCATTAGAATTGTTTCCCAGTCCCCAGCAGCCTGCTTTTTATATGCATCAAGTTCTTCGTCAATTACTTTGTCACCATGACAAATTATATCCCACTGAAGATTACAAGGCCTGAAATGTAATGGAAACAATTCACAATTAAACATTGGTGCAATCTTTAAAATAATGTGACGCTATATATCAGTACTATTAGTTTTTATTTTCTTGTCGCATTTCAGTTTTTCAAAAGTTTTTTTGAAAATTAGCACACTCATTCAAGATAGCAAGGAATACAAAAATGTAAAATGTAAAAAATAAGCAATTTATTTCAAGGTACCTTTACACATGTCGGCATCATTATACACATAGCGTGTCATATTTTTGCATTTTCTTTTTATTCTTCTTTGTTCATCTCGGTATCTAATGCTTTTTATAGCTTCTACGTGTAACAAGCCCACCTTTTACTCAACCAGTTCATAGCAATGCAGGATACAGCCAGGTCCATGTAATTCGGCGGCAGACAGGGTTTTTTAGAAATTAGTACCACTGGCCAGGAAAAACAGATTTTTGTCTTGAGGAAGAACATTCTTTTGATCTTCAAATAAACCTATAAGTTAGAATATACTACTATAAACAACTGGATGACAGGAATACAATAACTGGTGTTCATGACCATAATCCCCATAAAATTAACAATTAGATCGCATTCACAACGAGTTGAGCCAGGCTTTACAAATCCTGGGGACTAAATATGTCGTACATGAAAGAAAAACCGCCTAATCTTTTAATAGTCTCTCCGCCTCTCACACGTCGTCCCTGCGGGGGGACAGTCATTAAATCTCGGCTCCATTGGGACGACACATGGGGAGGCGTGTGAGAGGCGGAGAGACTTAAAAGATTAGGCGGTTTTTCTTTCATGTACGTCCGCCATATTTAGTCCCCAGGATTTGTAAAGCCTGGCTCAACTCGTTGTGAATGCGATCTTAAACAAACAGTAATTCTGTCGAATTTCGTACCTTGTGTCAGAAAGAATAATGACTTAAAATCGTTCCAGGGTAGATCCTCGTACACTATCACAATCGGTTTTTCTTTCCCATATGTTGTTCGTACTGCCCCTGAAGAAAACCGTTCTAAGGGTGACCCGTGGCCTTAAGGTGGTACAATAATTCTGTCAGAATAACCAGAGTTTGAAACTGAGTTCTAATCATTTAAATACTTTACAATGCGGTGTTTGATCCATGCTCTTACATTGATACTAATATTCTTAATCTAAAAAAGTAGGCCTACATCGAATTCTGTTAATAAATGTGTACTATCTACTTTCAAAATTTAATAAAGAAAAATATATCTTATTCATGGAAAAACTTGCGGTTTAATGTTCAAAATCAATATAAGGAGTTACTAATGATCTCAGTCATCAGTTTCATAGATGTCCCTCCATCTCCAGCACCGTAGTCACACACCACAAAGGAATCCTCTGTGCTTTTAACAGTTCCATCTCGTTAAAAAGAAGAAATATCCTATATTATTATATAAAAGAGAGGGTCGCTATAACTACGAAAAAACTACAGGCTTTACAATTTCTCGACTGCTTCTTAATTCTCTTAAATGACAACGAAAGTCAACAGCTGGAGACGACAATAGTTATGAAACTCGACAAAAACTGATACGAGTAAAGACAGAATTATTACACATGCCCACCAATTGCTTGCAGTGCATAAGGCAATATGTCGTGATATAATTTTTCGTAATTCACAGCATTTCTACTCCAAAAATGTGATCCGTGATGTCTATCCAACAGCCTGTGCACAGGATACCTTGACTGACAAATTTGGTCGCAAAAAGCTGTAAAAATATAAGAAGGAACTACTCTTAGACCACTGCTTATTGCTTGTTCTTTTCAATCTATACTCGTTCTCTGCTACAGGTTTTCACAACTTAAAATGTATTATTTTTGTATAAAAAATAAGATATCAACTTGCATCAATAGACGTTTGTACTTGCTTATTAAATGAATATCTCACCATAGACCCCAAACTGAGGTCTCCTGGGTATACACCAAACTTGAAAAAAAAAAAACAACATTCATAGTGTACAATGAAGAGCGTCATATTAAGTCATTCCAAGTGAAGTGCCACATCGAGCGACGCGCGCGATATTGAACTTTCATAATTCTTTGAGTGCATTCCCAGAGATTTAGATCGATCCATCCGGATCGACCTAACTCCCTGAGGTTCACGCTAAATTGCAGTCAGCCGAGCGCGCACGACAGTTAATTACCCCCTTACAGCTTTTAGAAGGCGGGACAGACGCTTAAGCCGGCTAAGCTGACAGTAATCTAGTGAGACTCCCCACAGGGATAGATCGATCTAAAATCTGTGGGAAGGGGGTCTTTGTCTCTAAAGCCTTCTAGAACAACGTTCTTTCATGGGCATAAATGTACCCCTTTATCTTGAATCCATTCATTAAAAATGTCATCCAAAGTGTCCTTCGTCTTTTTCTATTTACTTTTCTTGGACAACAAAATAAATTTCAAAATTGCACACACACAATGATGCACTACTACATGTACATGTTGATATTCATCAAAACAATGCGTATGGTACTGTGTCAATTCCAGACACGTAATGCTGTGGTAATGGCTCTAACAGATTTTTCATGTTTCACCTAGTAATAATAAGCTAAGTCTAGTTAGTCGGGGCTTTGATGATATATGGTATACCTGTAGATTGGCCAGGGGCTCCATTGGAAAATTCTCATTGAAATCACCCTGGATACCCTAACATGGCTAAGCCTTATGGTGATTTCTGGCCAATTTTATCACATGTCTGTCGGCCATGGCATATGTAGTCACAGCTTTGACTTGATAAAATGGCAAAATATCATCAACATATCTCTGGTGTTTTTAACAACAGTATATTGTGAAAATATGACATAATAAACATTATATGAGAGTACGACTCCGTAAAGTCACATACCTGTGGAACCCGAGGCGCCATCTTGTTGATCCATATTATTTTGTCAGAACAAATATTTTATGCTGAAGGCGAACACTAGCTACTGCGTTATGCGTTATTAACGTTCAGTTGAAAGCCATTATAAGTTGCATTATCCAACTGCATTGAAACATGCTTTGCGTGTTTAACATGAGTTGAAAAAAAACCTACTGGTACTGTACATGTAATGTCGTTCTGTGTGTCGTTACGTGTCGAACTATAGTGCTCCGATATATATATTTATACTGATGCTCAAAAGTTAATAATGATTTCTTTATTTTTCTTTTTCAATTTTCTTAAAACGAAGCCTTAAGGCAAAATTTGCGCACGCGTCCTTTGTTTTCACCTGGTATCACTAGGCCATGACAAGCGCTTACATATGCCAGAGCACCTATCGAGCGTCAGCGACTGAATGGCATACACTTAAAGGGAAAATAACTCATTGTTTCGGCCAAAAAATGAATTTTCCTGGAGTAAACAACAATTTTCCCATACTTACCAATGGCCAATGAATTAATTTTAACATTCAAAGTTAGTCCCTGTTTTTTTTCTAAAAAGTTTGTTTTTTTTTGTTTAAATCTATTTAGAGATTTTAACAGAGTATAGCCACCAATGGAGGTCACGTGGTCTAAGGACAAGCTCAGATATCAGAATAATAGCTATAACTGCCGTTTTTGTGGTAAAAGAGAATATGTTATATTTCTATGAGTTATTCACAATGTTTTTTTTTTTTTTTTGTGAAATATAGATCTCATACGAAGAGTTATTATCCCTTTGAAGAAAGTGCCTAAAAACACCCTTAGAAATATAACGTGTATATCGCCACGGTCATATAACATCTCTGGGTGTGTATTATGCACTTCCCGCCTGAATAGAAAGTGCATTTGATTGAAATCCTAAAGACAACATTCATAAATATGATTTTTCCGATTGCTTGAAGTGCATAAGGTAACAAACCATAATATAAAGAAAATGAGAAAATTATATCTAATAATAGATCTTACGTTGAAACAGTGGGATATTTAATTTTCTCGTTATCTCAGTATAGTATATCTGGATAAATTAAAACTTTCTCTTTAAAGTCATTCAAATTCACCACATTTTCATTCCAAAAATGTGTTCTATGATATATATACTACAGTCTGTACACAGGATGGTTCGTTTCACGAATTCGGTCGCATGAAATAGTAAAACAATGAAGATTCATTGCTTACGGCACATGTACGTGCTTAGAACCCTTTCTTTTGCTTATTTGTCTTATGTCAAATTATGGCTTTATGGCATTTTCGTTATTTCAATATTATCAGCTCTAATCAGAGTAGTTATCATGGTGACCACGAGCTTTGGTATAATTGTCCCTTTTAATCATGTTAAAAAAATGTAAAGTGATGAGTAAAAATACTTGACAGCTAGGACGGTGATGTGTTACACTTGAGCTTCCAGATTTCGAAAACACTGGATCACAAATTGCATTTTATATACCCAAGATCAATGCAGTTTCTTCCAGCATTTGATTAGTTAATGAACGGACGAAAACGCGAGAAATTATCAATAAATGTTGCATACACATCTAATATTGAATCAATTAGATCCATTTACCCTTTCTCTCGGTGTTTCGCATAGCTAGCATTTAACGAATACTTCAAGTTTTTTAGTCCTTTTTAAGGCCAATTTTTCAAATATTAAATCAATAGAAGGCTGGGTCCCTTCTTTCTGTCCGCACAGTTCTAAATGATTGCGTCCGTAAAATGCCAAACATCCTAGAATTTAAAAAAAAAGGACGCAGTTAAAGTACACGATATAAAATTTGGTCTCCTATCGTCAAACACATCTGCAATATGATCCACTTTTCCGTCCACACAAAAATTCAGACGGGAAGCTTTAGTACTAATTCGATTTTTTACGAATTTTTTAACCCATTGCTTTTCATGAAAACACTTAATCGTGGTTGTCTTAAGTTTTTTCTACCTTTTTACAGGTTCCCACTACCACCTCGCCCCTGGATCCATGCATGGGGTTGGTTCTCAAGTGAATTATTTTACCATTTCTACCGATTCGTGACTCAGTGGCTGAAATATTAATAAATGAACACACTGATAGGTATAAAAGATTCAAATAAATAAATAAATAAATAAATAAATAAATAAATAAATAAATAAAGGCACATAATGACACTAACAAAAAGGTGCGTCCTTGATTTCTAGGATCGGCCGATATAAGTATGAGATCGCTGTAAGATTTAAGGAGATCTGTTGGTCTACACCAAAACCAATGGTAGTCTACATCCTTTATTCCACGGAAGAACAAAAATAGCTTTCTTTTTCCTTATATATTTTTATGACTGTATAAATCTTGGTTTCAAGAAGATAGGTCCAATATTTGATAATGCATTCATAAAGACTAGCTTTACATGAACAAATGAAACTTTCCCGCAGTACTAGTTATATAAGTAGCCGCTCGTGTTACTGTGCGATCGCTGGGTTCTTTTTTTACGTACAGGATGAGAACAAAATATATATATTTCTGCAGTTTGGAAAAAAAGGAAACCGGATTTTTTCCAACCCCATTTAGCCGAATGTAGAAATAAATGTGCCAAAAGACATATTATATTAATAATTAGATGCACTAATTTTCGCTACCTTACAGGTTTATTGTATTGTGTTGTATTTTTAGTCGCTGGTACATGTAAATGGTCGCGTGACCAGTTTTACTGATTG
This sequence comes from Lingula anatina, assembly GCF_051362555.1. Taxonomy (NCBI): domain Eukaryota; kingdom Metazoa; phylum Brachiopoda; class Lingulata; order Lingulida; family Lingulidae; genus Lingula; species Lingula anatina. The sequence continues at coordinate 34,382,380 of NC_141767.1, forward strand.
CTCGTTAGTTAACAGAGTAAAGGGAGAGTAGACTGGGAAGCAGTAGTTACTAATTACGTTTGGCTTTTTGCCAAGATGTGATTAGTGCTACAGCTCGTACTTCTCTATTGACGTCACGTAGATGACAATAAGAAGTCAGTGTGGTCTTTGTCTGGTCATCTACAACATGTCACATTTTAGTCACGTGACCTAGAGGTCACTGCGTAGTATAAAATCAGTATTCGCGCCACTCTTTTGTTCATTCCTGACCTGGTGGCGAAGAAGAGAGATACTGGGGCTGTTTGTTGGAACTTGAAAACTACGTGTAAGTAAGGACGGACCTTTCGTTATACAGTATTTTCATACGACGTTACAAAGATTAGTTACTTCGCGCTATACTAACGAATCGCCTTGACGGTGTCATGCATCTACTAGTTTAGTTTGAAAATGCTTAAATCAGCTTGATTTTTAGGGCGTTATGGCAGACTTCTGGACAATAACAAATGTTGTTTTGTGTGGTTTTTAGTTTCGTGGATGGATCAATAAAACAGTCGAGCGTGGTCGGCACTTTGAATTTCCCGCCATTTAAATTTCCGTGTGAAACGTAGTAAGGCCGTTCAGCAGTTGTGGATTTGTATAGGTTTGAATGTATTGTGTTGTAAAATACTCTCAAGCGAAGAACTTGATCTGTTTGGTCCACTTTGATGTACACAGGTAAGCATTGTCACGTGGACTTAAAATTTGAATGATTTGGTTTGGTTTTCATGTTACTTTGAATATGAGTAATTGAAATTTTGTTCCTCATTTACTAAGCATTGTTGTTTTCAAGTAATTGATTCCTATAGCTCACTTTAATTTCGCCCACTTTGATTCAAGTTATGTTGTTTTAAGGTAATTGATTTGTTTCATCCACTTTGTCACTTCGACATTGATTTCAAATGATGGTGCTGATTTGCTTTTTATAATTTGATTTTAATGATACTTTGATTAAAATAACTGATTTGTCTGTTTCACTTTGAATTTGAGTAATTGATTTTTTTCTTTCAATTTTGAATTAAGTTATATTATTTTATACTGAATGTCATTTTGAATTCAAGTAGTTGATTTGTTTGGTTCACTTTAAGTTAGACCAATTTGAATCCCAAGTTAATGATTTGTTTGTTAATTTGAATTTAAATTTGAAATTAAGTAATTTGTTTGTTTCATTAGTTTCAGTTTGATTAATTGATTTGTTTGGTTCACTTTGATGTAAGCAATGCCTATTTGACTCGCTTTGAATTCAAGAAATTGATTTGTTTGTCCAACTTTGATTTCATATGTCACTTTGAATGCAAGAAAAAGTTTTTTTCTAATATAGTTATGAAAGTAATATCTTTTTAAATTTGAATTTGAACTCGAGTATCTGATTTGCTTAGTGTAGTTTGATATCAGTAATGTCACTTTGAATTCCTGGAATTGATTTGTTTGATCCACTTTGATTTAAGTAATTTCAATTTGAACTCGAGTAACTGATTTGCTTAGTATAGTTTGATATCAGTAATGTCACTTTGAATTCCTGGAATTGATTTGTTTGATCCACTTTGATTAAAGTAATGTCAATATGAACTCGAGTAACTGATTTGCTTAGTATAGTTTGATATCAGTAATGTCACTTTGAAATCTTGTAATTGATTCATTTGGTCCACTTTGATTTAAGTAATGACACTTTGAATTCAAGTAAAAGATTTGCTTTGTATAGTTTGATTTCAGTAATGTCACTTTGAATTCTTGTAATTGATTCATTTGGTCCACTTTGATTTAAGTAATTTTACTTTAAATTCTTGTAATTGATTCATTTGGTCCACTTTGATTTAAGTAATTTTACTTTAAATTCTTGTAATTGATTCATTTGGTCCACTTTGATTTAAATAATGTCATTTTGAATTCCTGGAATTGATAATCTTTGTTGACTTTAAGTAATATCTACTTTGAATTCCTGTAATTGATTCATTGGTCCACTTTGATTTAAGTAATGTCAATTTGAACTCCAGTAACTGATTTGATTAGTATAGTTTTATATTAGTAATGTCACTTTGAATTCCTTGAATTGATCATCTTTGTTGACGTAAATAATGTCCACTTTGAATTCCTGTAATTGATGCATTTGGTCCACTTTGATATAAGTAATGTCATATTTGAACTTGAGTAACTGATTTGCTTAGTATAGTTTGATTTCAGTAATGTCACTTTGAATTCTTGTAATTGATTCATTTGGTCCACTTTGATTTAAGTAATGTCACTTTGAATTCTTGTAAGTGATTTGCTTAGTATAGTTTGATTTAACTAATGTCACTGTGAATTCCATTAATTGTTTGTTTCACTTCAATTTCAGTACTGCCACTTTCATTTCATGCAATTGATCTGCTTGGGTCCACTTTGATTTGAGCAATTTCACCTTGAATTCAGGTAATTGGTTTGTTTATCATAATTGATACATGTAAAGTCAAGTAATGATTTGCTAAGTATTGTTTGATATCAGTAATGTCACTTTGAATTCAAGTAACTGATTTGCTTAGTATAGTTTGATATCAGTAATGTCTCTTTGAATTCAAGTAACTGATTTGCTTAGTATAGTTTGATATCAGTAATGTCTCTTTGAATTCAAGTAACTGATTTGCCTAGTTGAGTTTGATATCAGTAATGTATCTTTGAATTCAGGTAACTGATTTGCTTAGTATAGTTTGATATCAGTAATGTCACTTTGAATTCCTGTAATTGATCATCTTTGTTGACTTTAAGTAATGTCCACTTTGATTTAAGTAATGTCAATTTGAACTTGAGTAACTGATTTGCTTAGTATAGTTTGATATCAGTAATGTCACTTTGAATTCCTGTAATTGATCATCTTTGTTGACTTTAAGTAATGTCCACTTTGATTTAAGTAATGTCAATTTGAACTTGAGTAACTGATTTGCTAAGTATAGTTTGATATCAGTAATGTCACTTTGAATTCCTGTAATTGATCATCTTTGTTGACTTTAAGTAATGTCCACTTTGATTTAAGTAATGTCAATTTGAACTTGAGTAACTGATTTGCTTAGTATAGTTTGATATCAGTAATGTCACTTTGAATTCTTGTAATTGATTTGCTTAGTATAGTTTGATATAAGTAATGCAATTTTGAATTTGTGTAATTGATCATCTTTGTTGACTTTATGTTCACTTTAATTAATGTAACTTTGAATTCAAGTAACTGATTTGCTTAGTATAGTTTGATTTAAGTAATGTCACTTTGAATTCCTGTAGTTGATTCATTTGGTCCACTATAATTTTAGTAATGTCAGTTTGAATTCTTGTAATTGATTCATTTGGTCCACTTTGATTTTAGTAATGTCAATTTGAACTCGAGTAACTGATTTGCTTAGTATAGTTTGATTTGAGTAATGTCCACTTTGATTTAAATAATGTCAATTTGAACTTGAGTAACTGATTTGCTTCGTATAGTTTGATTTGAGTAATGTCCACTTTGATTTAAATAATGTCAATTTGAACTTGAGTAACTGATTTGCTTCGTATAGTTTGATTTGAGTAATGTCCACTTTGATTTAAGTAATGTCACTTTGAATTCTTGTAATTGATTCATTTGGTCCACTTTGATTCAAGTAATGTCACTTTGAATTCTTGTAATTGATTTGCTTAGTATAGTTTGATATCATTAATGCAATTTTGAGTTTGTGTAATTGATCATCTTTGACTTTTAGTTATGTTCACTTTAAGTAATGTCAATTTGATGTCAAGTAACTGATTTGCTTAGTATAGTTTGATATCAGTAATGTAACTTTGAATTCAAGTAACTGATTTGCTTAGTATAGTTTGATATCAGTAATGTAACTTTGAATTCAAGTAACTGATTTGCTTAGTATATTTTGATATCAGTAATGTAACTTTGAATTCAAGTAACTGATTTGCTTAGTATAGTTTGATTTAACAAATGTCACTGTGAATTCCATTAATTGTTTGTTTTACTTCAATTTCAGTACTGTCATTTTCTTTTCATGCAATTGATCTGCTTGGTCCACTTTGATTTGAGCAATTTCACCTTGAATTCAGGTAATTGGTTTGTTTATCATAATTGATACATGTAAAGTCAAGTAACTGATTTGCTTAGTATAGTTTGATATCAGTAATGTCACTTTGAATTCCTGTAATTGATCATCTTTGTTGACATTAAGTAATGTCTACTTTAATTTAAGTAATGTCAGTTTGAATTCTTGTAATTGATTCATTTGGTCCACTTTCATTTAAGTAATGTCACTTTGAATTCAAGTAACTGATTTGCTTAGTATAGTTTGATTTGAGTAATGTCCACTTTGATTTAAATAATGTCAATTTGAACTCGAGTAACTGTTTGCTTAGTATAGTTTGATATCAGTAATGTCATTTTGAATTCCTGTAATTGATTCACTTGGTCCACTTTGATTTGAGTAATGTCACTTTGAATTATTGTAATTGATTAATTTGGTCCACTATGATTTAAGTAATGTCACTTTGAATTCTTGTAATTGATTTGCTTAGTATAGTTTGATATCAGTAATGTCACTTTGAATTCCTGTAATTGATCATCTTTGTTGACTTAAAGTAATGTCCACTTTGATTTAAGTACTGTCATTTTGAATTCCTGTAATTGATTCACTTGGTCCACTTTGATTTGAGTAATGTCACTTTGAATTATTGTAATTGATTAATTTGGTCCACTATGATTTAAGTAATGTCACTTTGAATTCAAGTAACTGATTTGCTTAGTTTGATATCAGTAATGTCACTTTGAATTCAAGTAACTGATTTGCTTAGTTTAATATCAGTAATGTCATTTTGAATTCCTGTAATTGATTCACTTGGTCCACTTTGATTTTAGTAATGTCACTTTGAATTATTGTAATTGATTAATTTGGTCCACTATGATTTAAGTAATGTCACTTTGAATTCTTGTAATTGATTTGCTTAGTATAGTTTGATTTGAGTAATGTCCACTTTGATTTAAATAATGTCAATTTGAACTTAGAGTAACTGATTTGCTTAGTATAGTTTGATATCAGTAATGTTGACTCTGAATTCCTGTAATTGATCATCTTTGTTGACTTTAAGTAATGTCAATTTCATGTCAAGAAACCGATTTGCTTAAGTATAGTTTGATTTAACTAATGTCACTGTGAATTCCATTAATTGTTTGTTTCATTTCAATTTCAGTATCGTCACTTTCATTTCATGCAATTGATCTGCTTGGTCCACTTTGATTTGAGCAATTTCACATTGAATTCAGGTAATTGGTTTGTTTATTATAATCTGATACAAGTAAAGTCAAGTAACCGATTTTCTTTATTAAAGTTTAATATCAGTAACGTCACTTTGAATTCAAGTAACTGATTTGCTTAGTTTGATATCAGTAATGTCACTTTGAATTTCTGTAATTGATCATCTTTGTTGACTTTAATTTAAATAGTGTCCACTTTCATTTAAGTAATGTCACTTTGAATTCAAGTAACTGATTTGCTTAGTAAAGTTTGATATCAGTAATGTCACTTTGAATTCTTGTAATTGATTTGTTTGGTCCACTGATTTAAGTAATGTCACTTTGAATTCTTGTAATTGATTCATTTGGTCCACTTTGATTTAAGTTATGTCACTTTGAATTCTTGTAATTGATTCATTTGGTCCACTTTGATTTTAGTAATGTCAATTTGAACTTGAGTAACTGATTTGCTTAGTATAGTTTGATATCAGTAATTTCACTTTGAATTCCTGTTATTGATCATCTTTGCTTATTTTAAGTAATGTCCACTTTGATTTAAGTAATGTCACTTTGAATTCTTGTAATTGATTCATTTGGTCCACTTTGATTTAAGTTATGTCAGTTTGAATTCTTGTAATTGATTCATTTGGTCCACTTTGATTTTAGTAATGTCAATTTGAACTCGAGTAACTGATTTGCTTAGTATAGTTTGATATCAGTAATGTCACTTTGAATTCAAGTAACTGATTTGCTTAGTATAGTTTGATATCAGTAATGTCCACTTTGATTTAAATAATGTCAATTTGAACTTGAGTAACTGATTTGCTTAGTATAGTTTGATATCAGTAATGTCATTTTGAATTTATGTTATTGATTGGTTTGGTCCACTTTGATTTAAGTAATCTCTTTGAATTCCTGTAATTGATCAGCTTTGTCGACTTTGATTTAAGTAACGTCCACTTTGATTTCAGTCATATCACTTTGAATTCAAGTAACTGATTTGCTTAGTAAAGTTTGATATCAGTAATGTTAATTTGAATTCCTGTAATTGACCAGCTTTGTTGACTTGGATTTAAGTAATGTCAATTTGAACTAGAGTAACTGATTTGCTTACTTTGTATTCCAAAAATTAATTTGTTTGGTCCACTTTGTTTTCAGTACCATCACTTTCAATTCAAATGATTGATGTGATTGATTTGGGCAATTTCACTTTGAATTCAGGTAATTGATTTGTTTATCATAGTTAGGTAATAGTAATGTAATTTGAATTTAAGAAATTGATCTGTTTAGCATACATTGACCTTAGTAATCACTATCAAGTAATTTATTTCTTTGGTCCACTTTGATTGCAGTAATTTCACTCTGAATCAAGGAATTGATTCGTTTGGTTCTCTTTGATTTAAAAACTGTCGCAATTTATTGTTTTGAATTCTCCTTTTCAATATTCCAGTCTGTACTTTGATTTAAGATAACTAATTATGACATTTGATAAGATGGAGTTGTCTGGTTGCATATAATAATAAAAGAAAATTATATAAAGGCACAATACATACGTATGTAGTGACAAAGCTTTAATTTTATCTTCCTCAGGTTCTTGGCACAATACTGGACTATAGGCACCACTGTTACTGAAGATGCTGGCCTTGAATGCATAAAAAATGGGGCATTAGCATCTGGTGGACGCTGGCGATTGCAATTATTCTTCTTCGTTGAGTGCATCGGCATGTAGAGTGTGGTTTATGGATAGCTGGATGGTAGACTACATCCTAGGTAGTCAACTACCATCGAATTAGGTCAAGCTTCTTGATGGCAGAAAAGAACAAGATAACCTAGGATTACCAAAGACTGTATATATACTTGTATGAGAAAAGCTATAAAGAAACTGTTAAGATGTTTTTAAAAAAAATGCTCTAATTCTTTTAGCAGCCTGGACATAAGTAAGACTGGATTTTTAAGACATACATTTATGTATTGTAGTCATTCTCTGCTGCTAGGTTAATTGGTCATTGTATATTTATATTTTATTTATATTTATATGTAGTCAACAGTAATTGTAGTATATCATATTAAGTATAGTAATCTTTAAGTTCAAATTTAATTTAGATTTAAACTTTAATTAGATGTCTGAAAAGAAAAAAACCAACAAACATTGTCTAAAAAAGAACTACATGATTTGACACTAAATTCTCAATATAAGTTCTACAAAACTAAATGTCAAAATCAAATAAAATATTAACACGATAAAACATAAAAAAAAAACTACATAATTTGACACTATAAATGCTCAATACAACTGACATTATAATAAGCTACAAAATGCCAAAAGCAAAATTTTGACACAAACTAAAAAAAGCGAAGGGTACTATGATTTGACACTATAATTCTCAATACAACTAACATTATAAAAAGCTACAAAACCAAATGACAAAACCAAAATAAATTTTAACACAAAACTAAAAAAGACTACATGACTAAAAAAAATAAAAAGAAAAGTGCTACATTATATGACACTATACACTCTCAATATAACTGATATTATAAAAAGATACAATTATAACGTGCCAAAACCAAATAAAATTTTAACACCAAACTTAAAAAAAAGAAAACACTACATGATATGACACTATAAACTCTCAATATAACTAACATTATAAAAAGCTATAATTATAAAATGCCACAACCAAATAAAATTTAAAAAAGCTAAAAAAAAAAAGCTGCAATTATAATATGCCAAAATCAAATCAAATTTTAACACAAAACTTAAAAAGAAAAAAAGTGCTACATGATTTTACACTATAAATTTTCAATATAACTGACATTATAATAAGCTACAATTATAAAATGCCACAACCAAATAAAATTTTAGCACAATAAAGCTAAAAAAAGGGACTAAATGATGTGACACTAAAAATTCTCAATACAACTAACATTATAAAAATCTACATAACCAAATGCCAAAACCAAATAAAATTTTAACAAAGCTAAAAAAAGGACTACATGATGTGACACTATAAATTCTCAATACAATTAACATTATAAAAAGCTACAAAACTGAATCGAATTTTAACAAAAAAAAAAAAAAAAAATGCTACATGATATAATACAATAAAACTATTCCAAATGAAGAACTACATATAACTTGATATAGCTTACTCCATTAAATAAACCATGAAATGTCTATTAAAATCTGCAATAAAATGACATTAAAATGAAAAAAAAAAAAAAAAAAAATAATACAACCTTTGCTTGTTAAGAGATGGGTAAAGGATGGGTGTGTGGGGTCTTTGGAGCCTTTAAAAATAATACATATTATTGTTCAAACAATGCCCAAATTAAAAACAAATGCACTCAACCCAATAAATAGATGTCTGGACCAAATTCTTTACAACAATTAAATGATCATTGAACATCCTAAAACATGGCAAAAATAGTATAAAGTTATATTGTTCTTGTATAAGGTTTGGTGTTGTTTTTGCAGTTTATTTAAATTAATGATGTATTTTTCATAATTCATTTTTCTCATTTGTTCTCAAAGTAATATTTGAAATCAACTTTATTATTTGTAAAGACTTATTTTATATGGGCATTTATTTTAGAGCCAATAAACATGTATTATCCATCACTGTCACACTCGAATCTTGTGATGATTACTTGTTAAGAATTGGTTGTAATTGAATGGCTATATACTTTTGAATATACAAGTTAATGTGTGTTCATCAAAGATTGTTTATGCATGAGTTTTAAAACCCATCTCTCCAGTATCTGACAAATTATTTGGGATGATAAATAATTTAACCAAATGTTGAATTTAAATATGTTAAATTTATTTGGTAACACTGGTTACAATATTCCAATAATAATTAAAGGTGCACAATGAAGGCAATGTCTTATTTTTTGAGTTCATGCTGTAAATGGCACTTAAAATTCCATAATTTTTTTCACAGATGAGTGCTTGAGAAGATAGTGAAGTTTGATAGGGGTCATAATATTCACCCTAGTAAATTTCTGCATTATGTGCATCAGTACAACCTCTCAATGATAGATTCCCGAATCAATACATCCTCATTAAATCGCACGTGTGTCAGTATTTGAAAAAAAAAAAGTAAAGAAACTGAGGACATATTGGACATGCATTTTATTCAAACTGATCAACAAATAATAATGGGATATGTTGTCTTGTCAGAAAAGTTTTCCAGTTTACGGTTCTATTTTTTTATTATTATTATTATTATTATTATTATTGTTGCCGTAACTGTTTCTTTTTTTTTTTTTGGGGGGGGGGGTATAACCAAAAACGGGCTTCTGAATGCGTGAGGTAGGTCAAATAATGACCCAATATTTTTCCCTCCAAAAATCACCCTACTGCGCTGAATCAAGTTCAGTATAAGTTCCACAAGCAACATGATTATACAAAGATTTCCAGGTGGTGAAACAGTTTCATACAAATTTCTCACAAGAATGGCTGATATAATCTTGAAACTGCAAATTAAGCTTTTGCCTGAAAACACAGCTATTACATTATCTGAAAGTTTGTAGAGAAGGAATTTAAGAAAAATTAATGACATACAATATAATATTGCATCTAATTATTATTATTATTCAGATATAAGGAGGAGAATCAATTTGATACAGGACTTTGAGATGTCCACCGTGAGCACCAATGTTGCAGTTACTCCAGATAAACAGTATATATTTGCAGCAGGTAAAACCATATTTCATTACAAGACTAGAAAAAAAGGAGCATTGCTCTGCTCAAAAATTTTAGAGTAATTCAATAATATTTAACCTTTGCAGTTTAAGTTAACTTTCTTTTAAATGTAAATCTACAACTTTAATCTTGATGTCTGTATTTTGATTGGTTTACCTCATACTTAAGTGTAGCATCTAGATTGTTGTGTGGAATACTTTTCAAGTATTTTGGCTAAATTATTTATTTTACATAGTCACTGATTTCTAAATAAGCTACCAGTTACTGAGAAAACTAGACATTTAGATTATAAAAGATATGGTTTGATATCCCCAGGTATACTATCCCACATTATAATGCATAAATGAATATTATCTTAGTATTTTTAAAGCTTTTTAACTACAAAATTTGCATGTTTTTATTTAAAATAGCCAGTGTAGTATGTTGTTTCTTGCAAAGTTGGTGGAGTATACAGGTGCATAATTATTGACATTTTCTTTCAGTCCAGAAATTTTCAGACTAAATCTGGAGCTGGGGAGATTCATGTCGCCCTTGAAGACAAATGCTGTGTGAGTGCATGACCAGTGGTCAAAACTTTAAAAAGAAGTTTTTCATGTCAAAGTTACTTATTAAAATAGCCAGTTATCTATATTTTAGTTATATGGACTGCTTAATGGAGATCTGGTCATTCGTGGTAAATATTTCACAACATGCCCTGTTTTTTTAAATTCCTATGTTTTTTGAACAGCTCATTTTACGTTTGAAGCCAAAGTCACACACTTTTGGTCATTATGTTTCTGATTGAAATTATTGAAAGTTGCACATGAATTTTTAATGTTCTACAGGAAACTGAATTGCTGTGATATCAATCCTCATCATGGTTTGTTCACTTGTGGGACAACAGAAGTATGTTTGTTGTATGTTTTTCCTTACATTTAATTGAAATGTTAACTTTTTACAGTTACTCCTGAAAGAATTTTAACTCTGTTATAAGTTTTTAGTAATAGTTAAAATTAGAATGGTTTAATTTTTAGTCAAGCTTTGGAATTAAATGATAATAATTTTAGTGGAACCCAATCTGACATTATTTTTGATTAAAAGGGCAAAGTTGAGTGTTGGGACCCAAGAAACCAAGTTGGTCAGCTAGATTGTGCCATTGGAAGCATAGTTCAGGAGCTTGAGTAGGTGCAAACACAGCAGCATAATTGGAATATTATGTTTAAATGTGATAAAATTACAATGAAAAATTAAAAAGATATTTACTCTCAAAGCATGGCTGCTTTTTTCCCCATTGTGTGCTTCTCTTATTTGTGGAGGCTAAATTTTATTATATTAGTTTGAATGTTATTTTGAATGTTATTTTGGAGGTATAATTTCCTGTTAATCCTGAATGTAAGATTGTTATTTTGACCTGTTTTTTTTTACCAAAAATTTAAGATGGTGAAGTGTTTTTCAGATTAGAGGGTGCTCCAGAAATAACTTCCCTGAAGTATAGAGATGCATTGACTCTTGCAGTGGGCACATCTGCTAGACATGTAAGGATCTTGTTTCTTATGAATTTTGAAATGATCAAATAATCCTTGTATTGTAACTTGGGACAAAGTTTACCAGATCAACAAAGAGAAAAGTGATTTCTTTCAATTATAAATATATTGTAGAAATAGTTGCCTAATGTTCACATAAATTATATTGTGTCACATTAAAAATAATTTTGTTTAATGCTTTTTACTTTTGGAACCTGGTATTGTGTTGATGTTGTATTATGTCTATGGAGAGGGTTTAGGGAACATTGTTGCTCTCACTTTAGTTACCTGGATTCTTATTGCACTACTATTGGGAATTGGTCTATTTTGGTTATCTTTTCAAGATTAGAACCCACTGATGAGTTGTGCTCTAGACATAATTGATACCATAAAGAAATAGTATTTAAATAGAGATAAATTGTCCACTTGTCCTTAACAACGTACACAAACCATTTCTTTGCCAGTATTTTTCACTCCCCATGTGTTGCCCATGTCTGCTTGTTCAGATTTCACTCTCCGCTGTCAGTTATGGTAATGCCAAATAAAAATAAAGTGCCTTTCATCCATGTTAAAGGTACATACGAACCGAGCATCGGTGGAGCGTGGATTCCCAGTAACACATGTAAACCACTTCTACTAGATTCTTATATGACTCAAATAAATTCGACATGCCAAGGGATAAACTGAATAGATCACTCGATCAGCCATAAAAGACCTTTAGACTGCTCCTTTCTTTAAATTTGTGGTTGTAAATTTAACCTACTTTCGTGATCTACTTTCCTGCCCCATTGACATACAGCTTAGAATGCCAGCAGAAAAATCCGTTCAAACATCATTTTCGGGTAAAATTAAACAATGCCTTTTGGTAATTCTCTTAGTTATACTACTTGAAACTATATGCTGCCATTTGGTTGGTTTTTGTGACAAAAAATTGACTTTGTATGCATCTTTAAGCATTGTTTTTTGCAGATCTTGTATGACATAAGAACTGACAAGCCGCTGTTGGTAAAGGACCACCAGAACAGCCTGCCTATCAAATCTATTGCTTTCCACATAGGCCTGGATGTATATAGTACTCTCCATAGACAGCAAGATTCTCAAACTCTGGCACAGAGACTGTAGGTACATGTAGGAACATTGCATTTATTTTCTAAAGGTTACATATCATATGTAATAATTTTGAGTATTCCAATTTCAGGGTAAACCTTGTACTTCCATTGAGCCTGGTGTGAAACTGAATGACCTGTGTGTTTTCCCAGACTCTGGGCCATTGTTTTTGGCCAACAAGGCTCCTAAAGTGCTCACATACTATATACCTGTAAGTAAACTGTTTGTGTTAGAACTGTACATCAGCTTCTGGAAATGGATTTATGTCTCCTCATTAACCCAAGCCAAAGGATAAGTAAAGGACAAACTCAAATATAGTGTTCGAAATTTGGCTGGTAGCGGCCGCTTTTATTGAAAGGTCCCTCTAGCAAGGAATGGTGTTATATAGCATTAGATAATGTTAATTAGTTAAAATTACGTAATGTTATATCATAAAAATAAATATCAAAACAAATAGTGCAAATATTTTCATTTGTGGGGTTGCAAAGAGGCCAACAATTGCAACCAGAAAAAGAGTGAAAAATACAAACCAAAATAACATAAGTCAAAATAATGCAAGCCAAAATACATTTATGTTAATATGTGTGTCAGCTTCTTGGAAATGGATTTTTAAATTTTTCTTTTTTTTCTTTTTATGTCACATTCACAAGTTTTGCAAACAAATGTGCTGGTATTTAAAGATAAACAGGAACTTTCTTGGCAATTTCATCTTGAAAAGAAATGGGTCTAGAACATTGTTATCATACATGTTTCTCAAAAATTGTCTTGATTGCTGATTAAGCAGGTAGTTTTGGTGTTAGAATAAATTTAGACTAAAAAATTTGTCCTGAATGCCGATGAAGTGGGCAGTTTTGGTGTGAGAATAAAACATAAGTGGGTCTTCAAATGATTAAAAGAATGCATTCGATTTTCATCACTTATATATTCACTGGGCCCTGCACCTAATGTAAGTGGTGTTCCTTCCTGGACAATCTTACAGAAGAGTTAGAAGAAAAGGATGCTCCTCAAGGTAATTAAAGGCCTGTATTTATGTGCTTACAATGTGCATTGTTAACATATTAGTATGTAACAAAGTACCGCCAGAAAGTTAATTTTAGCTGACATTTAAAAACAAAAACATTTACTTCAATTTAATTCATTCAGCATCATTAGCTCCAAATCAGTGACAGGAAATGAAAATTGCCTTATAACAAATGCATAATTTAAATGAAATATTGTGAAGATCATGTGTTGAATAATTACTGTTGCACAAGGTAACATTTCCCTAAGAAAAAGTTTGCTTGAATATTTAATGTAATTATTTGCAAGTATCCTCAGATATGGCGATTTGTATGACCAAGGCGGCTGCTCATTCCCTTGGTTCTGTAAATTATCTGCTGTTAAAAGTGCTCTGTGTGAACCGACAATCTCATCGTGCAACCTAAAATTGTTTCTAAGGTGCCCCATATCAAATGACAGTCAAGTGTTTTCCGGATTAATTATTCCTTTATTTGATCTGGTTCAGATTTTTCATCAAAAACGACCATTGGTGTTTTGGCACCAGTGTGGTATCCACTCCAAATACTGATGCTGTCAATGACCCTAGTCACTTTAGAAGTGGCACACACCTTGTTGTAGGCCTCCTCAGGATGTCTGTAAACTCTGTTTTGACCAGTTAAGGAGTACATGTGAAATTTGAGCTCAATAAAGAATGCCACTCGGTTTCAGAGTCCTACCCAAAAACAGTCATGGTCCTCAATTCATAATAGAAACAGACAACACTGTTTTGCTGTTTACAGTGGCTTCTTCAGAGGTTGTCTGGTATCCTAACCTGCTGAAACCAGTACAGTGTTGGCTAAGAGCCTCGAAAAATGCATTTTGGTGACAATTTGCCCCTCATTCTGAATGAACTGGTTGGCTTTTGTTTAGTTGCAGAGCATATCCAGAAGGACAGTGAGTCCTGTACCCTGGTGATAAGATGTCGATACATTGGGCGTGGCCTCTCTGTAGGTACATCAGTCTGGGCATAACTCTATAAAACTGTGTGGACCATTCCGTTTGACAAAATGATCTGGTTGTCAATGTCTGTCTTTTTCGCACCATTCTGGCACAGATGAAAAAATTTGTAAAACACTGTTTAACTCATTTTATGCACTGCAAAACTGACCACTTGCATGCAAAATTTCAAATTCTGCGATGCTGTAGTTGCCGACATATGGATGCTTTTTTGACAGAACCATGCTTAGCCAAAGCCAAGCTTTGACCAGCCCAAAGGAGCTCTGCCAACATTAAATCACTGAATATTACAGTGCAACAGACTTGGTAGTCAGTTAATTGGTATCGACACAGTTGACTTCACACTTCTCCAGTCAGATATCTTATATGAGATCCGAGTTTTTTGAAAAAAAGAATTCATTTTTACCTAAGTATACCTTTGAAACTGAAATATTCCACATTAAATGTCAAGTCTGTATGTGTTTGCAGAAAGAGACTTTAAACTTACTTGGAGATTCCAGTTTGTTCAGCAATCCTGATTTCCAAATGGATCCAGAAAGGATAAAAGGAAAAGACAAGAGAAACAAGAGAGACTTGCCCAGCAATTTGAAGAAATAAATGTAAGTTTGGTTAGCATTTATATGCTGGTTGATTTTTATTGTCTTCGCTAAAACTGTTTCCTGTTGTAGTTCCCTTTTTAAATTTACTACTTATGTCTTATTTGTCATTTAGCATCTAATGTTAATGTTAATGGCATTTGGTTGGTTTTTGTGACAAAAAATTGACTTTGTATGCATCTTTAACTTATTGAAAATCTAAAGCCTGCTGAAGGTTCTGTGTTTTGTAGTTTTTTATAGGACTAAAACTGTAAGTTTTCAGCAAAACACAATTGAAATAACTTATTTTCTCCCGATGGATGCTTGACCTGACTGTACGTATTTATGCAAATTATTGCATGTGTGCAATGTATTTTCTTACCAATATAACAGATAAATAAGTAAAATGAATAGGCAGACAGATGATTACTACAATTTGTTTTTCTTTAGGATGAGTTGGAGGGCAGACCAAGCAGTGAGGACAGCAGTTCAGATGACAAACACACCTGGACCAAGGGGTTAAAAAAAACAGCAGAATCAGCTCTCAGAAGGAGCAAAGGCAAAGAAAAAGAGAGAACGAGAAGAAAGAGAGCTCAAACCAAAATGCTATGAAATCAAGGGAGAAGAATTTCACAATTTCAAAAGAAAAAAGAAGACATTGAGCAAGTAAGTTGATTGAAAAATCAGGTGATTATCTGCTCCTGCATCTTATTTTAAATGTGGGGATAATATCATTTCAATAAAAGTAAGAGATGTTTGTTTGTATATTCCTAACCCAGTTAACCTTGATAGTGCATTAATATCTTACTTGTCTGGTTTTCTGAAAATTAAAAAAAAAAACTGAAAACTTTCTCATCTTTTTCTTGAAACAAAAGACATATTCTGCAAAAAAAAAAAAAAAAAAAAAAAAAAAAAAAAAAAAAAAAAAAAAAAAAAAAAAAAAAAAATTCACTCTTTCATTACAAACTAAGATTGGAATATTTTACTATAGACTTGATTACTTTTGCTGATTAAGTGCCTATGAAAGAATATAAATAATTGAGATGTTTTTGTGTACACTTTTATCTCAGAAAATCTTTGGCAGAGCGTGTAGCAGATGAAGATTCAAGTGGTGTTGTTTACCATATGCATGTTGGATCCTCTCTAGGGGCCAGTGTTCGCCCTCAAGAAGGTAATTGTGGTGTCATCATGGAATAAGCTGTAATGATTGTAAATGTTGAATTTATCATCATGCATAGGTAAAACAATGTTGAAATACCTTATTACTTACTATATGCTAGTATGTAGCTAGTATGTGAGTGAAAATAAAGAATAATGTCCATCTTATAATTTTAGAATGAAAAAGAAAAGCATAAAAGGCATGAGGCAATAAAACACCATGCAGAGAGAAGAAAACTGAGAAGATCCACATAGGGACATTGCCAGCAAACAGAAGCCCAAAGCAAAGTTCTGGATGGGGAAGAAATAGTATCTTGATGGCATGAGCAGTGTTAAGTCAGACACTTGGAACAGAAATATTGGAAGAAATTGTAGAAAGGAATTTGGGATGCATATTTTGAATGAGAGAAATCCTTTAGTTCACTTAGGAGATTCACAACTTGAGCATGCACTAAAGCTGATCCTGAAGTTGGACAAGGGTAAGTCATCTTAATCTGTACATTGTTAGGAAGAATACTTCAACCAGACCTATATTTCAAAGGCCCTGGACTGCTTCAATTGTCAAGAGCATCAGGGGCATGAATTGGTCAGCTTTTGAAGAGCATGAAAGTGATGGACCAGATACTTCCCTAACATCCTCATTCACCATATCATGTGCATACATCTAAAATAGGGGCCATATGGTATTGCTCCAGAGCTCTTGTTCATTCATGGGGTTTGGAAGTCCTTAAATTTCCTCATGATTGTGTCTTTTGCCACACAGTCTACATAATAATTTCTTTTTATGTTCAATCTTCTTTGGGGTTTTTGAAGTAGTCTTATTAGGCTAGATGCTACAGGCCTGAATTTTTAAAAAATTTCCTCTGCAATCTACATGTATTGTGATAGACAGATATTTGAAGGTTTATTTTAGGGTGGTGGTCTTATAAAACCAATATGGTGTGACAATGAAAGAGGGCACTAAAGTCAGCAAAAGGTGCAAAAAATGGACAAATTAGCTTAGAAGTTCATTTTTATTGACAATTACATAAATTCGAAAGTGATTTGAACCCTGAAAATCTATGAATAAACAGACATTGTCACTTTAAATAAAATCCCTAAGCAGGCAAGCTAAGGGACAAATAATCATTTTATAATCATAAGTGAAGCAGCTAGTCTTACTGCCTTTCTTTACTACTGTGCCAGATATGCTTTTTTTTAGATATATTTATTCTCCCAGAAAGAAAATGTTGTTACAAAATATGTAAATTCTCTCACTCACTCACTCACTCCCCATTCATTCATCTTCTTTCTGAAACAATTGTATTAATGATACCTATTTTTTGTTAAACTTTTCTTTCTCACCATTTACTAATGGGCCTGAATTTTTCTACTTCAAAATATCACCTTATCATTTTTTCCAATTCATTAAAATTTAACTTAGCTTCTTCACTTCTCTTCATATATATATATATAATATTTTACAATAAGTATTATTTGATTTAAAGCCATCTTGTTAGCACTCAATAATATAATGTCACGACTACTTAGTTCAATTATTGTTCTTGTAGATTCATTTAACCATCTTATTAATCTATCCTATAGAAACTGAACAAGCACACATTCATAAAAAAGAAGTTCAATACTTTCTAGTTTTGTTTTACAAAATGTACATACTTTAAGCCTCGGTCACAACTGGATGCACAAATTTCAAGATCGTATGTTCTCTTCAATTTATGGCGCTTTCAAGTTTGGCAACAAGTGGAATTTCTATCATTGTTGTGGTACTATTGACGGTAAGTACATCGAGTATAAAGTCCTTTACTAGTAAAAAAAATCACATAGTACAAAGTCTTTACTCGGCATTGTTATCTTCTTCTGTGTCCACCAGGGTTTCTGGTGTGGACAGGGGGTGTGGTTTAGAAGTATTGAGTACCTTCACAAAGTTGTCTGTCCAGGGAGGCATGCTGCTTACATCCGTTGACTGAGGGCGTGGTGTCTGTGTAATGTTAAACGCTATTAAATATTATATGTGCCAAAGTTTTTTCACATTATAATGTTTTCTTAAAATATTTGAATGATTAAAAAAAACAACAACATTTGTTAATTGTATTAAAACTTGCCACCTGACGTAAAAATATTAATAACCTGGGAACTCTCTGTTACTGGTGTGCTGTAGCAGCAGGTTGGAATTACTATATCTTGTTGCTGCTGTGTCTGCTGCTGTGGTTGATGCCACTTCTGCTGTAGTTGCTGTTGTTGGAGCGGGTATAGCTGCCACTCCTGGTTTTGCGGCCATTGCCAGGCCAGTCTCTGAGGCAGGACGATCTGTGATGGTGCTGCTACTGTGGGAGGACATTAATTGACTGTACAGTGGGCGTCTGGGAGGGAGGCTGTGAAGGCAATTTATCTGAACGTGTGTACGCTTTGAGGACTCTCTGTACCTCATCTTGAAACTCATCCCATCTGGAATCTGGGACTTTGGAGATACGGGCACAGAACCAATGCCCAAACACTGCACGCTCATCCACAGGGGCTGACTCCAAGTCTTCTATCTGCAGTCATAAAAATACAAAAAGACATATAATTTCAGGTATATCTTATATTGTTTTAATGTTATTTTTTGGATATATAAACTTTTTGGCCCTCCACAAAAAAAAAAAAAAAAATATTAAAAATAATTATACATTCATACATACATACATACATACATAGCCTACTGTACATACTTTCTTAGCCAACACTTGGGATGATCTGGGTCTGGACAAGAAGTCTAACAGCGCTTCCTCAACCTTACTAGACCTCTTTGTGCCACGCCTTGAGGACAGCATAACACTGCATGCTGCATGCTGTATTGGCAGTTTCCCCATCTGGTCCCTCCTTATCCTCGCTGTTGGTTGCCCTAGCAGGCAGCTGAAAGCAGATATCGGTAACTGGAAGTCATAGGACTATTAATTAATATTCACTAGGTAAACACAAAAAGATAACAAGAAGAGGACAAAAAAAGTATAACATACATGTATAAAAATTGCTATGCTTACCAATCCTGCGTCCTGAGTGTACGATCTGGGCATGATGTGTTGCTTCAAATAATTAAAACTTGATAGCTGCCATTTTTTCCTTGCAGTAAGAGTGTCTGCTGCATCACCAGACTTCTTCTTGAAAAGCTTTCCTACAGCAGTGCGTTGGTTTTTAAACCATCCCTGAATCTTGTCATCTGAAGTCAGCACACATAAGGTATAGTTACGTCAATATCAACCAAATTCTCCCACATATATAAGCAGAGTGAAGATTTTTGATTACAAATGTACCATTAAAAAATTTGGAATGAAAATGAATACTCGCATTCTGTGTCAAGTTTAGTAGCTATCCCCTCCAGAAGCTTCCTCTTATTTTTTATATTGCTGTACTGATGTGATCCCTTGTTATAAAAGCAATCATGGGTGGAGAAAAATTCTACCAGTTTCTCTTCCTCCTCAGCTCTGAAGCTGTACATCTTCTGTACATTTCTCTTCCCTGTGGAAGTGTTGGTGGAGTCAGATTCTAGTAGGCCTCCTATTTCTGTGTCTTCATTTTCTGCTTCTGCTTCTACCTGCCTCTCGACAACGGCCTCCTTTCTACCCTTTTTTCCTCCGCCTCCATTCTTTGTTGTTTGCCTTTTTTACCCCTTCCTTTTGGAGGCATATTTAATGCAGACTTTTTGTATAATATTAAATATAATATATAAAAATTATAAGGTACTTTCGGTGTACAATTCACATCCACTGGTGAAATGAGACGGTGCGATGTGAACACGCCTTTTATACTACTGGCGTGGGTGTGACTCAAGTGTGAAGTACTATCGCAGTAAATACCAATTTGTTCTTAAGTTGTGAGGGTGTAAGCCGTACTCAACATGAATGGGGCACTTGCTCCTTCATTGCTTGCAATGTGCATCATGGATCACGGTTTATCTTATGAGGGTACTTTAAAAATCGCACGTCCCACTTGCGAACTCCTTGCTAGGAGAGCAAGTTATGCTTGCTGTCTCGCTGTTCGCAGGCTATTCATAGAATCTTTTGGACATGCCCAATATCCTCTGTATGTGCTTACGGGCTGTCTTGGTAAGAAGGACTTGCATGGAACGTGAGATTCTGCACAAAATTTGGACGCAAACAGCCCATAAGAGCCTGTACGACCAGTTGTGACTGAGGCTTTACTATCTTTAACCTTAATGCAATGCAAGTATTTGTTTGTTGCCAAAATTTGATGCACTATTCTATACTAAAACCATCTCAATTTTGTTTTCTCTGTACTTAAAAAGATGTTTTTGTTAACAATTGTCCAACTGAAATTCTCTTCCAAATTTAACTTATTTTCCCATTTCACTTCATATGATGACTTGCATTGCAATTTCAGACCAGCCTTAAGTAGAATATTGTAGATTCTCCTTGACCCTTTTTATCTTTAAGCATTACTTCTATTAACTTTGGTCTATGTGGTCTAATAAGCATACTGAGGTATCTTTTGACATTATAATTTCTGGCCATTTTTTTCTGGATAGCATATTTTATTCCCCAAAAATGTGTGAATGGACTCATGACATTATACAGTGCAGAGAAATTTTCAAAGGAGTACATATTGCCATTTTCCTCAAATAGATCAGCCCTAATTCTGACCCCTTTCATATTCCAACTTTTGTAAAATTTTTCTTTTCCATCTATTTTGATATTAGATTTTTTCCAGAGTGATTGTCTTAGTTTGTCACTATTGTCAGTTGTATTCCTTCCAAAAATAATTGGACATATTACCTACACACTCTTCCCAATAATTATCACCAAATTTCGTCAAATTTTCAGTTTTAAAATTTTGAGTATCTATTAAAAGGTTTATCCATTTTAATGTTTTTTCTTTATTGTTTAGTATGCGTCTTATCCAAGTTAATTTCAAAACTTTAATAAATGTTGTTATGTCTGTCATTTGACACCCCCCCCCCCCAATTCTTTGGGTTGGACCATTTGTTTTTAGAGATCCTACTCCTTTTATTGTTCCATATGAAAGCAGAAAATAGTAATAGTCTTTTGATCAGGTTTTGGTAAAGGCATAAAAAGGTGGGTCAGTTTTGGCAATAAAAGTTATTTAATCAATGTAATTCTACCTAGAGGTGTGATGTTGCGACGATTCCAATCTTTAATTTCTTTTTCTTTTTTTGCTATTTTATCAAAAAATTTTTTTTCTAAAATATTTTCAAGTTTAGGGTTGAATATAATTCTGAGCATGGTAAAGTCATTATTTGTCCATTCCAAACCATATTCTGGACATAAACTTTCTTCTGAGTCACATTTTGCTCCTATCCAAATAGCTTTTGTCTTTTTGAGATTTGGCTTCAACCCAGAAAACTTTAAAAATTGATTCAAAAGGTCAAGGGCAGTTTTTAGACTTTCCTTATTTCCATTTAGAAACATTATTGCATCATCAGCATATTGCTGTAAACAGTACTCCTTTTCTTTAACTTTTATACCTTTTATATTTTTGTTATTTTTAATTAGCACTATTAAAATCCCAACACACAAATAAAAAATGTAAGGTGAAAGTGGGTCACCTTGGGGGTATCCATGACCTATGTTAAAAAATCTTGAGAAGAAACCATTTACCATTCTGATCATAAATTCTGTCAAGTCTGACCCGAAAAATGTGTAAAACTCAGTTGTAAAGCCATCAGAGCCTGGTGATTTGTTGTTCTTCATTTTCTTTAGAACTGTAAGAAGTTCTGTCTTGGAGATTTCTCCCTGTAACAGTTCTTTTTCAGTATCATTTAATTTGGGCACATTAAATTGGTCAAGAAGGGCTCGAAGATCAGTTTTTTCTTTGAATCCTTTTTTTCAGGAATACAGACGTTCATTAAATAATTTAGCTTCATTAAGTATTTCCTTTTGGTCAAAAATAACAGTACCATCTTGCACTTCTAGATTTTGTATAGTTTTGTTCACGTAATGTCTAGATTCTAGAAAACAGAAGTATTTTGTTGGCTTCTCACCTTCTTCCACCCACACATTGCTTTTGCTTGCAAAAGGATACCTTTTAGTTTCTTCTGTCTGATGTTTTTCAATTCTGTCTTTTTTGCTTCCAATAGATCTGAAATGTCTTGGAATTGAGGATTAGTTTCCAGTTCATTGATTGACTTTTCTAAATCATTTTCGAGTTTACAAGCTTGTTTATTCTTGTAGCTAGGAGGAATACGATATAGTCGATATAGTCGTGCCTCTAATTTCCATTAAAAGAGTTTCAAAAAATAATGAGTCATCAATAGTGAAGGTAATAGACTCATTCGGAATGTCAGCTATATGTTCCAAATTATACACATGGAATTCACATACAAATTTTCACATTACTCCTCGTTCATACAGAGGCACGATTGAGTACATGGTAACTTTTTCCCTCCTGCAAGGATACGAATTGACTCTCATGCAACAGGATTTACCACATATACAAGCAATTAGTGCCTAAAGTCCATTGGGTGCTGGTTTTATGGTCACTAAGAGTGCCTGTAGGATTCCTTCTCCTTGCCATCTATTGTTCAGTGGGGGTAGATGTTGGAATGCAACATGACAGTGCTTCCACATTTACTCTGGTAGTTTGCCTCAATGTGTCTGATGTAGGTGGTAGTGTTTCACTTTTTTGGTGGTTTTCTAGAGGGTCCTATAGGATATTATAGGATCCTATAAGACTTTTTCATGAGGGAGGATCAGTATCTAGTCTATGTGGAGAGTACATCAGATGTGATATGATCTTCTGTTGATCCTGTAACAGTGGCCTGTCAGTTTTGCTCCTTTTTGGCAGCAGTTGGAGGAATAACAACATAGATCTATCAGTATGATATGTATATTATTGTGAACTATGGATCACTGATACTTTATGGTCAAACAAGAATATTTCATTTTATTGCGGACTGATGTTTATGATTTATCATACAGTGCCAGACTGTAGTGACACCTGAATGTCTGCTAGCAATTTTTTATCTCACCAAATTATACTGTATGGGAGATTTTATAAGTGATAACAGATAATGATGTTTAAGCAACAGACAACAGTTATTTTTATTCATTCATCTGTTTGTTGATTTATTTGAAAACCTCAGTTTTCCATCCATCAGAATTAAAATTTAACATTTTGACCAAAATGAAAGTAGCAATAATTATAAATTATTATTTAAAGCACCGGTTCAATGCAAACAACCAAGCCGAATGCAAAAAAGTCTTATTTTACATTCTTCAAGGTAATTCCAGGTCTAATCAGACTTGTAAACCTTAATTTTTTTAAGTCATAGTCAGTCTATCATTGTACAAGATTTAGTTAAAAATACTTATGGTGTCAAATAACCATATTTTCATGAGGCATTTTGTTCATGAAAAGATGAATAATATATGTGAAAAAAACTTTCACACTCAAGTAATTGATTTTTAGGCCACTTTGATTTCAGTAATTTCACTTCGAGTTCAAGTAAATGTTTTGTTTGGTCAATTTGATTTATTAATGTCACTTACAATTCAAGAAATTTCAAGAATTTCAGTAATTGATTTGTTTGGTTTACTTTGATTTCAGTAATGTCACTTTGAATTCATGTAATAGAACTTGGCTCACTTGGATTTAAGTAATGTCACTTTGAATTCAAGAAATTTCAAGAATTTCAATGATTGATATATTTGGTTTACTTCAATTTCTGTAATGTCACTTTGAAATCATGTAATAGAACTTCTTGGTCCACTTTAATTTAATCAATGCCACTTTGTTTTCAAGTAATTGATTTATTTGGTTCACTTTTATTTAAGTACTGTCACTTTTAATTTTTATATTTGATCTGCTTGGTCCACTTTGTTGTAAGTATTGCCACTTTGAATTCCTGTAATTGATCTTCTTGGTCCACTTTGACTTATATAATGTCACTGTGAATTTCAGAAATTGATTTGTTTGTTTCACTTTAAAATCTGATCAGTAATGTCACTATGAATTTCAGAAATTGATTTGTTTGTTTCACTTTGAAATCAGTAATGTCACTTTGAATTTCAGAAATTGATTTGTTTGTTTCACTTTGATTTAAGTAATAAAACTTTGAATTTAAGTAATTGATTCATTTGGTCCACCTTAAGTAATGTCATTTTCATTTCAAGTTATTGATCTGTTTGGTGCACATTGAATTAAGTAATGCTTATTTTAACTTGTGTAATTTGATCTATTTGGTCCCCTGTGGCTGTGATTAGATAAATATCACTTTATTTCAAGTATTTGATTTGTTTTGTTAACTTTGATTTAAATTTGAATTCAAGAAATTGATTTGTTTAGTAAAGTTTGATATAAGTAACATTGTGTTACATTATTAAAATGATTAGGATAGTGGGGTTTTACCAGTATAATAAAAGCGGCCTTGTTTGGCCAATGCTTGAACAACCTATATACTTTGTTCGCTTCTTCTAGAAAATGATCTTTAAAATGAGGTCGAATTAGGCGAAAATGAAGACATTCTTAAAATGATAAATAAGGAAAAGGTGAAACCGTAAAATATAAGAAAATAAAAATAAAGGGTATAATGATAAGATCAAAGGAAATATGGATCGAATATGGAGAAAAACCATCAAAATACTTTTCGGCACTGGAAAATAGCAATTTTACAAATAAGTCAGACACATTTCGGAATATCACAGATTAAACTTACCAACTTTGTCTCATCTAGTTTCCCCGACTCCCGTTTTAAAACATAAGGTATTCACTTATTCACCCACAACGAAAAAAATAAAAACAAAAACGCACCAAAACGAATAAAACACGGCTTCTCACTCCCCCCCCCCCCAACCCGTCAGATTAACCGGGATCCGCCCGTCTTAATTAGACCTCACATTTACAACTAAGGTTATCAGTTTTTAAGTTTTTAAGCTAAAATCTTTTCGCTGAAACAAACCTTTTGTCGATTCATATTTTATGTAATTTAACGTTCCATAATAAAATAAAAATGTAGTACTCACCGATTTGAACAATTTTTTCCTCCTTTTGAAACATCTGTAGTAAATCCAAATTATTCTGAGTCAAGTAAAATGGAAGAAGCTTATCCGGTGGTTATAGCAACATCTCCACGTAAAAACCGCATTTATGATGTAGATTAATTGTTACGTTGCTGACGTTGCGCTATGCAAGACGGTCCAAAAGAGACAAGTGTTTTTGGCATAAATTTGCTAAAAAAAAAAAAAAAACATCTTATGCACAATTAAAATTTATGGATGACAATATTTTTCTGATGAATTTCTTGACACCGAAGGAGAACATTAAGTACTTAGGTTATAGGCTAAAAGAAAATATATGAAATGAGACTGCGTATCATTATATCATAATAAAGAAAATATTGAAAGCCATTGACTATAACACTGCTTGGCAATAAAAATGAGATACTACAATGAAAGCAATCATTTTCTGGATGCTACATTCCAGTATAATCCCATTTTTATTTAATTTGATTGATTCGAACACTTATTAGATGTAGGCCTAGGCTCTACATTTTAAAGTCAGAGAGAGAGAGAGAGAATAAAAGAGATTCCTCTCCTCTGCATTTGCATTCGTTTGGCTTATTTTTTTACTCTGACGTAGCCTACATGTAATTTTTTAAAATGTTAACGATTTTGGCTTAGATCTAATCTAACAACGAATCACACTGAAAGCAATATTGGACGATTTTATCCGCAACGTTACGTTACGTTGTTAGGGCCTACTCAATGTTACGTCGATGCGTTACGTCTCTGTCTATATTCATTACGTTGCACGTGTGTTACGTTTGGCAGTTAGAGTATGTCATTGGCTAGTTGCCAAATGCTGACGTCAGTCGGTGACGTTCTTGGCATATTGCCAGTTTTTTTGTTTTGGCAACAGACCTAAGCACGTCATTTTTCAAAAATTTTGAAACTCGGTGGAACATGGAATCAACTAGTCTATAGATGGTCAAAAAAGAGATTTTTATTTCATCAAATTATTTCTGTTGTCTTACCTATTTTTCATTTGATGAACATACGCAAAATTAATAGTAAATTCAAAAACTACTTTGTTTTTCGGATATCGTCAAGACAACCGACAGATCATTACGCCATAGTATATAAAGCGAGCATGCTTCACGAGCGTCAGTTGACAACGAGCTTGCACAGTGAGCAGACTTTACGTCACTTCACAGCGAATTTCTCAGCATTTTCGACTGCTGTTGCCTCAGGCTTTCACCTTTTCTACATTATTTTACCACTGTATCTTGAAAAAGATATTGGTGAGTCTTTCTGCATAATTGTATTCAAAAATGCAATTTTGAGATATCCTTTTTTTTTTATATTTTTTTGGGTATTTCATTTTTTAAACTATTTTTTAAAAAATCATAGGACATAGGCCTATCTATCGAAAACACTTTTGAAGAATTATGCATCAAATCTACTTTTATTTATTTATTTATTTATTTATTTATTTATTTATTTATTTATGTGAAACAACATATTATCTTTTCAACGAAAGTTGCTGTATATAGTTCTAAAGAAATATAGACTTCAGGTCTATAGGCCTACATATATTTTTTTGCTGATAACTTAATAAAAATCCCTACAATTATCCCCATGCTACACATCAGATGCATGCTTCTGTATGCTGATTATGACTATAAAATCTACACACACCCAGTTATGTACAACAAAAACAATTTTGCTCCTTTCAGAGATGTGTAGTACAACTGTATCCACACGTAGTGGAGTCCACAACCACGCATATTATTGCCCATGTGGATGTGGTGGCATCTTTAGAACCAAAACTAAGGTACCAAATACAGTGTTAGCCACTATGGCTTCAACTCTGTTTATCTTTGCCATGAATACACTTAAGAATGTCTTTGGAAGCACCACTTTTAAGTCTAGAATCCCTATAGCAGTTAACGGGTGTCTCCGTTCTACTGAGAGGGCACACTGCCCAGCGGTTGTAATCCAAAGAATACCTAAACCTAGTCGTATTCCTGTTGCTACTAAAGCTTTGTATGGTGGTGGTGAGGGGAGAAACGAAAGGGGGGAAATTATTGTGGCTGATCCTCTGTGGAGGATGAGGGGTAGGCGTGCTCGTAAAACACCTATGCCTAGATCTCTTCTGCGTTCTCCTTGGCACCCTATCAGCTCTAGGCACACTTCAAGAAGTGTTGCCGATGCTTTGAGGAAGACAGAGCTACATGGTCGCTCTAAGTTTTGTGGTGATGAGTTTACTCCTTGTAGTCGCAATGTAAGAGTTAAAAACAACGCATTGGTATCAGAAGTGATACGCACTTCTACAAGACGTTCATCGTTAACTGGCTCTGTATTGAGAATGTTCTGTTTGGGGTGGTAGCTCAGTACTTGTGTCCCTAATTGTATATAGCCTATATTTTATATTGTGTATAATATGGCATTCAGTTCTTCAGATAGCATCTGCAAATTTTTCATTGCTAATTTTAATATTTTTTGCATTCTATACAGAAGTATTTCTTACAACCTTTTTACAACCTGATTTACATTGAATAGCACTTGCTTTGTAAGCACTGTGATGACTGTGTGGAAGATACTAAGTTTTAGATAATGTCAAATTAATATTCAATTCGTTTTGGACACTTTGTGTGGAAAATTCAACTATTTTAACTATAAAGATAAAAATAACATAAATTTAACAAATTAAAACAAATTTCTCTGCATTATATTTATTCTGGATGAAATCTATAAAAGTTAATAAAACCCCTTTTTTTCAAATAGTTTATAGTTTTCATGCATGAAATCAATACATAGAAATATTTCTGTTTCATCAAGGCAATCTTTATTGATAATAATTTTGCAGTATTTATTTTATTACTGGTTGTCATTGTCTACATACTCATTAGAACATCTCTGAGGAGGATCATGTTCTTGTTAGTGCTGGCCACACTGACAGGAACATTTGGAAAGTTCATGATCAACCCTTATTGATTTTGGCCAAATCTGTAAGGTCATTGGTCATGATCTTTTCATCATAGCATGTGTTTGTGTTGATGTAAGGCCAAATCAACACCAACACTGCTATATTCCTCTGGAAGTGTGAGTATGTAGGTCTATCACCACCAGTTATATCATTTACTCTGAAAAAAAAGGAGAAAACTAATCAATGTTTGAATGATAAGATGCTTTCTAAAAGTTTATTTTCTAAAATCTTACTTTGCTATGATAGGGTGATATACTCTTTTTTCAATATACTTCTCAATTTTGTCGTTTTCTGATGTATCTTCCACGCAGTCATTCCCTTTCAACTTGTACATATATGCAGTCGTGTTAATAAAAAAAATTACATTTACACATTAGTCCTTGTCAGTTTTGATGTAAAATCATATTCAAATAAGAAATAAAAAACTTTTTTATCCACTACATCTTGTCGTTGTTGTGGTTGCTGTTTGCCTGTCTCTCTCTCTCTTTCTCTCTCTCTCTCCCTCTCTCTCTCTCAGATGCATAATAAAACACAAGATTTAATAATTTTATATATTTATTTAGAGTCTAAAATCCAAAAAATCTTTTCTGTAGACGTTTCAAATAAAATACAATACAAATACAATTAAAACACGAAGTTAAAAGGATTAATTTAGAGTAATAAGTCATGGTATTAAGAGCGGTGTCCCTATATTGCGCAAAACACCGCAATACAGAGCGACTCAGCGCAAGAGTGGAATATTAACCTTCAAAATAAATCACCCCGGCAACCATTATTGTACGGAGGAGCAGGATGTAATACACTGGTATTAGACAAAATGACATAGAAATACAGTTGCTTAACTAGCTGTTTTAAACAGGCTTTCCACTTTGGGGTTTGTTTTATATCTGATAGTAGTCCTATGGAAATGATTGCAACAACTTGTTGCCAATGATCACTGATAAACTGATAACTAACAGCAAAGGGGCACACCATCTGAATGATATAAATTCATAAAACTAGCATAATTATGAACATTGTTGCTTTGTGGCGTTGTGGGACAATATATAGGATCAACTGTCATGACTGCAATTCCTTTTACATTGGTGAGACAGATAGACAGTTGAAGACCAGGGTTAGTGAACACAGAAAACCAATGACTGTAGGCAATACCAGCTCTGCCATTTCTGAACATGTTATAGTATGTGAACATGTTGTAGACACCGGCAACAGTATCGACAGGACTTCAACCAAGATCCTTGAATCCGAGTCATCTGACATCCTGCGAGAGGCTACATGTATCAACATCAGCCGTCACCAGCCACCCATGAATAGAGACGGGGGGTCGATCTACCTGGTATTTATAAGAGGGTCCTGGCTGCTATACCACCTAACGGTTAGTGAGTGTCAACATCTGCTCACAGGTTGGCCGTCCAGGTTGGCTGTAAGCTAAAGGTAAGAAAGTATCTCGGCTTGTGTTTGACAATTTTTATCAATGATCCAACTACCAAGCTAGTGCACATTTTTACTCAAGTATGAGCATATTCTCAACAAAAATGAGACAAAAGCACTTCATTGGGTACAGTACGGGGGGGGGGGGGGGGGGGGGGGGGGGGGGGGGGGCGGATCCAGGATTATTTGAAGGGGGGGGGGTTATTTCATTTTATTTTATTTTGGAATGACAGGACCCCTCCCTAAATCCGCCACTGTATGACGTGGTGCTATACCAGTAAAGCTACTGAATCAATCCAAGTTTGGTCGCTTTAAGCCTGCCCGAACGTTTCTAGGTAGATGACTTCAAATACTTTAAATTCATTTTGTTTTACGCTGAGATTGCTCTTGGTCTGTCCCGTGATAGAGCACGATGACAGTCAAAGCAGTTCACAGCTTGACGGTTTAAGCTTCGAGTAGTCCCTGATATTTTAAATGTCGACTATGGAGTTGCCCCGGGTACTGTATTACCATATGAACAATCTTGATAAGCAGGGGCCCAAGAGTTTTGAGCGACCAGGGTGTGGATGCCAGGCGGTCATGATATTCTAATATACTTAAAAGTATATGGATATTTCAGTTTTAACGGATTCAGCGGAACAATTTAAGACAATGGTTTTAGGTATTTGCCGGAAACTTATCTTTGATGCATTTTAAAAATGGCTGTGTTTTGTTATCCACCAATATTTACCCTACTTGATGTTTTGTGTCCTCCATGCCTCCTTTATTTCATCGCGTACCTCGTGAGAGTGAAAATTGCAATTCTGCTTTATGTTAACTACACAGAATTTTAAATTACATTGGTAGAATTACTAGTGGCAGTAAAGTTTTACATGCGAAATAATCAAAATGGGGAAATTATGTGGAATGGCTCCTTGAAAAATCCGGATGTTGTACTTTAGTGAGTAATTATGTCTCATAATTATAGTACAGCAAAATAGGCATTTTTAAAAAAATAAAGTACGGGATAAAGGTTTAGTGATATACTTCCGTTTGTAATTTTGGCATAATTTTATAAATAATGTCATAATATATTATATTTTGATCCATTGAAGTATGTAACCTAGTTAATAGTTACACTGCTCTCTGCGTGACTGATAATGAAAGCAGTCATTTTCAAGGCACAGGGGGCGTATTGCTATATCGTCAATTTGCAATACTTGAAGGTGTTTTTGAATTTTTTTCATTTATGTCTTCCAAAACAGTTTGTCATGATTTTTTATCTCCAAACTGTGTATAAGAAGAGATAAAGTAACATTTTCTATGTAAAGTTTTTCATATCCCTCCTACCCTCCCATTCATTAGTTTTATCCCCCACCTTTGACAATCAGATCTTTACTTGTAATCGTTAATTGATTATTATATTATTTTTCGTTGTCTAAGGTATTTATGAAATACAAAATATATCGAGTGACTCCAAATCGCCATAACAAATAATGCATTATTTAAAATTCTGACTGTTAAATGAACAAAAAATAAATTTGTTTTATTTGTTATTATGTATAAGAGAATAAGATGGTCTACTGCACGCTGCAATCCGAGCAGTGTTTGCTAGGTTTGACAAACCAAATCGTTCTATAGCGCCGTCTGGAGGGGAACAGAAATGCAATCGGTAGTTAAGCAGATTGTTTTAGTGTGTCTGTGTGCTTGTGTCTGCATGCGCTTGTGTGTGCTTAATTTTCATCACCACAGAAATGGTGGAAATAATGCAATTCGAACTGGCATATATAGAAATAAAGTAATAGGCATTAATGATAATAACACTAACAGTACATATCATCTACATATTGTGCGGGCATCATCTCTGCTCACGGTCAGCTGTCATTTTTTATATGTTAACTAATAAGTATATGAATCCAAAAACCATGTTAAATGACATCAAAACACTACACTAGTATACCATAATGTAAAAATGTAACAATAAAATAAATTAACCCATTATTAGGAAAGAATTGAATAGATGAAAAGTGAATAGATGAACTATCAAAATCGTCCAAGTACTAGTATTTTGTGGATTTTGCCGATTAGGTCAGATTTAACTTGTACCATCGACATAATCAAATTAAATTGGCACATTTCCTGAAGAGACCCACGACAAATCATGACTTAAAAAGCATTGTTGGTTGTGGCCGAATTAATAAGATATTACCAACATTTCAAGAAGTTTGTATATTATGGGGCCACCATGGTTTGATTTCCAACCATAGAATACGTTACTAAACACATTGCTTTAACATCTATCTATCTATGCTTTATCTATCTTTCTATCTATCTTGAATAACTACTTCGTTTTTGCAGTCATTAAGTTCGAAGGGTTTATTTTTCTTTGAGTATATCAATGTATGCCACAATCATGTCATAACCAAAATCATTCGGTCGGCAAGCAACATCATCCTCTAACTGAGAAAACAAATTATCCACAATGGCCATTTTCTCCTCTTTCGATCGACGTCCATCCAGACCAGACAAGAATACCGCATTGATCCATCCCCGGAGAGCATTAACATACTTTCGTGCATAGTGGGCAATGACTCTTTGTTCCTCATCTGTAGAAAAAAAAAGAGGAATAAAACAAGGCTCATGTCCATCAGTTATGTAGATTTTATTTCATTTAATAGTTTTTGGATATCTAGCGTCGAAATTCACAAAACGTGAATATGATATTACTTATTTAACTGCATTCGGTTAACTAAACACGTCACGTGATATAATTTATCAAGTAAGCGTTTCAAAGAAACTATTCTCAGTTCAGAAATACAGCAATCTGCTTAACACTTTTGTAAGTAGTCCTTACTTAGTTGTTTATTCTTGAGTTGCATAGATATGTCAAATATTGTTTCGTTTATTTCCAACGACATCAGTTTTAAGCCAGACGCTGAGACCTTAGAATCCGCAGAAAGAAATGGCGCTTTCAATTCGTCTTCTGTGGGTTGGAAATATGCAACGTTTGTATTCACAAACTCCTCCTAGAAAAAAAAACGTCCAAACTGTGTTGCAAAATCCATATTTGAATAAAACAGTGTTTTGTATTTTTGAAAAAGAAGTAACTATACACATAAACGAATAAGCCTTAACGTTCTGTTGTGTATCCAATTAATACATGGACCAGAAATATAATCTGTACATCTATATTTATTATGACAAAAAAAAAAGAAAACATATACATAAGGATCTGTCTATGTAAATCCGTACCTGTTTCATCTGACATATACATGTAGGTCTGTAGGGTATGTGTAAAGCATGTACATAAAACTAAAAAAAAAAAAAAAATACCATGGTTATCCGTCCTGCTTTTACAAATGAAAGCCAGAGGTCCTTTAAATATGTGGTAATCCTGAATGTGTAATGCCTCGTCGCACCAGAGTGCATGCCATCCTTGGAAGCTGATGTCACTAAGAAGAAATGGGCACCTTGAAGAAAACGAAGGAGATATTTATGAAATGGTTGTACGTATACACATTTATGTGTGTGCTGCTATATTGTAGGCCTACGATGTGCACAAACGTGGTGTATAGAAATGCCCAGGGTTAAACATGTATGTACTGGTATATATGTACGAAGCCTTAAACACGAATCAATTATATCCATGTCATAATTAATAGTATCGGAAATTTTTTATTCTTTAAGTCAAAACTTGCCAAATTGATCTTTAACATTTGCACTGTACCTGGTTTCAGTTCTGCAGTCCTATTTAAGAGAATGGTTTCCCAGTCTTGAGCGGCCTGCTTTTTGTATGCTTCAAGCTCTTCCTCACTGTTCAAGTCTCCTCGACAGAAAATATCTTGTGCAAGACTGCAAGGCCTACAAATCAAAATCGTACCAACGCTTAGTTTATAGAAAAGACATCCATGCATTACATTAATTTGTTCCTTTTTTTTGCAATAAATGAAATAAATGAAACATACTGCATATTTTATTATTGTTCGTTGCATTGACTTTCCTTTTCTTCAATGCCCAGCAAACGCTTTAGCTTTAGCTTAGTACTTCTTACATGTAACAAACTCACCTCTTACTCAACCAGTGCATTGCGCAGCAGGATACAGCCAGGTCAACATAATTCCTTGGCAGACAGCGTGAAAAGAAATTAGTTCCACTGGCGGGAACAAACACGTTCTCGTCTTCAGGTAGAAAGTTTGTTTGGTCTCCAAATAAACCTAAAATTTAATCCATGCTGTACAGTAAAACAAAAAGAATGGTACACGTCTCCTATAAAGGCGTTGTAACATGAGTGGCTGAAAAGGTTGCATTTTTTAATTTTGCAAAAACGCAATGTTTTCATTTTCACATACTCAGAAGCATTTAAAGTATTCTACACTTGGTTAAGGAGTTCTTGGGAGCTTTAGGATTTAAGTCATCTGATAATTTTGATTAAAATGTGTGTCACTGAGTTTGTGGGGTAATACCATATATCAAAGTCTGCCTTCCTCGTTTGGGGGAGGGGGGGGGGAAGACATGATATAACGTCTTTACTCTGATAAGCACAGAACAACACGCAAGTACAAACAACAGTTCTCAGCAGAAGGGTACAGTACCTTGTGATAAACAAAACAGCGACTTGAAATCATTCCAGGGTTGATCCTCGTACACAATTACAATCGGTTTTTCTTCACCATGCTTTTTACGAATACCTTCTAAGGAAATAAGTCATATTTTCTGTTTAACTCCATTTGACAATCATATAATTATAATCCAGAATATGTGGGATGTACTCGGAAAAGGATAACTGAAAACAAAAAAGGTCTCATAACATATTCGCACTGCATGTGAAACCTCGTCGCTCTGCAAACGTTACAGAATTTTTGACTCCCCGGACATACGCATTGGCTTATTTCTTAATCCTTTGTATTATTTAACACTGTATTAGGGGTGACACTCTTTTGGTGGCTGAGTATGATTGAAGAAATGAAATGCCGTGTTTTTTTAAATTATTTTTTTTTACTTTAAAGAGAGATAGAGATTAAGAGATAGTTACTATAAGAGTGTATTACTTATGATCTCTGCCATCAGTTTCATAGATGTTCCTCCATCTCCAGCTCCGTAGTCACACACCACAAAGGGATCCTCTGTGTTTTCAACACTTCCATCTCCTAAGAAAAACAATGTATTATGATTTCATTTTCTCGTTAAGATGGGAAATATATTGTTAAGCTTAAATTTTACTTTCAGCATTTCTTGATACACTTCTATTTGACAAAGATTATCATATTAACATTGGCATATCATATTAACATAAAAATTACAAAAAGGGAAAAATAAGATTAAAGTCAATCATTGCTTTTCAGTAAAAGTCCATAAAGTAATCATCTTATGTATATGTTTAAAGGCACAGAGGGTGTTTGTTTTAAATTAAAAATAAATCAATTTTGCGATAGATAACCAGTATTTGTCTTAAAATGTTACATATACGGTGATGTTAATAACATCTAAAATTTAAAAAAATGGAGGGAGGTGAAGGAATCGACAGAGGGCGATGTAATAGATGTTGGTAAGGACGATCGAAAAAGAATCCGTAAAACGCGTTTGGCTGTAGTGTTTTGAATGAATGGTCAGTTGTCAAGGAAAATTATGTAAAATGCCATCGAAATCCATTTTATGGTGTACAATGCGCCAACTGCTCGCCCACTTTTGTTTTGAGAGACGATACTGATATTACTAATATGATCTTACCAATTGCTTCTAATATGCTAGGCAACAAGAAGTTGTACAGCACTTCGTGATTCGACGCATTTGCACTCCAGAAGTGGGTTCCGGTATATTTGTCCGGGAGTTTGTATATGGGATTTCTGGGCTGACACAGCTGGCCGTTTAAATCTGTAAAAGAAAAAAAAAAACATCATTTACACCCCTCGTTCTAGGCATCTAAGATTTATGAGCTATGGTATCAGCAATTCCGATAGAGGAGGGCAGTTTTATTAATTGGCCTCGCGCACATCTGAAGTATGCCTAAGATGCATGTGGCGATTGATGTCGTAACCACTATAAAATGTATTGAGTGGACCCAAATCAAATTGATGTTGCTGAACCGAAACCCACCTTGACTGTCAATCATGAAGGCAATGTACGTGTACTTTACACCCTTCAGGACTGCTGGAGAGAGAGAGAGAGAGAGAGAGAGAGAGAGAGAGAGTTCAGGAACTATATAGTTTCAAAACACTTGAAGTCGTATATCGGTCTTAACTGCAAGAATTTTTTGCAGATTTAGTCGCGTTGCATTTTGGTATTGTGTTAATTATGCGATGATGCTCATTTAAGTACTTATATCAGGAAAGTGTACATTACAATGTGCGTCAAACGCCTTGAACACAAATACCACAATTTCAGTCAGTCGTGCGTTGTCGGCTATCCGATTTTACCAGTCTTACCTAAGGAAAGAGGCTTTTTATGAAACGGGACCATGCCCTCTTGCAGTACCATTAGTCATTTCCATGATGAAATCTAATGACATTAATTGCAGATGACTAAAATAGGCTACCTGGCGCCTCCGGCATAAAGGGATTGTCACACATTTACACTCGGCACTTATTATATCGTCCTAAGTAACGCTAAGTAGTAAATGTACATTGTGCAAGCATACGTACTTGCAATCATACACTTGCCGATGAGGGTGACCATTCTTCTGTTCCATGCTTTAAGAATAAACTTAATTTTTACTAATTTTTATCAAAGTCAAGTCTGAGGATTTGAACTACATGAAGTTCAACATGAAATTCGATTCCTAAAAGATTAAACTGATGCTTTCCCCAATTAAGATGCGTATGTGGCAAATTTTTTTTTTAATTACTGAAGTTCATACGTCCTATCCATACTATTTTTGTTTTATCTTAACCCTGATATTTTTGGAAAATTTCTCTAATTCAGTCATTAGTTCAGCATACCTTTTTGGCAGCCTCTAAGACCCCATTCCCAGAGCTTAGACCCCATTCCTTTAGATCGACCTACTTTAGATCGACCTAACTCCCTGGGGGTTCACGCTATATAGCTGTCAGCCGAGCGGGCACGAAAGTTAATTACCCCCTTATAGCTTGTAGTAGGCGGGACGGACATTTAAGCCGGATTATCTGACAGTAATCTAGTGAGACTCCCCGCGGGGATAGATCAATCTAAAAGCTCTGGGAATACGCCCTAAGGGTGCTTTCCCAGAGATTTAGATCGATCTAGAGATTAAGATTTAGATCGACCTAACTCCCTGGGGATTCGCGCTAAATTGCAGTCAGCCGAGCGGGCACCATAGTTAATTACCGCCTTACAGCTTTTAGTAGGCGGGACAGACGCTTAAGCCGGCCAAGCTGACAGTAATCTAGTGAGACTCCCCACAGGGATAGATCGATTTAAAAATCTATGGAAATGGGGTGTAATAGTTTCAAACTACAAAAATTGGAGACCATAACAGAGTCAGCCAAAGACACGTTTGGGGAACACGTTTGAACACGTCATGCTGGACATTTACAGGTGTAAGACCAGAACAGAGCCTCTTGTTTAGAACCAAGTGACTTCCCCCTACCACCTGTTCTACATTTTCTGCATCGAAAGCTTGTATAAAATCTACAATTTGTAGTGCTTTAACCGATGTTGTGTTAAACAAATAGTTTGTTGGGTTTAGGTCTACCCTCTCACCTTGGTAAGTCTCCCGTCTATCCCCCCGGTCTACAGCACCCACTGGATCCTCTAACAGCCTTCCCAACCTGGTGTTCAGCTCATCTGTGGATTGCGGCATAATGTTGGTGACTGCAGGCTGGGGTTGTGACTCTGCATTTCCAGGATTGTTTCTACTTATTATCGCAGCTTCCAACAGCCTCCTCTCGCCTAATATTTGAATCCCTATTTTCCTTATGTCTTCTACTCTCAGGAGGTCCAGCGCTCTCTGGGACGAGAAACCATTTGTCAACAATTTTTCTTTTGTCTCTGGCCCCAGACCATGTTTCTCCACGAAACTTTCTAACTCCATTTTTTTATTTGTGCTAGCTCCGTTTTGAATATTGGCTTCTCCTGTATGTTCAGTTCTCAGCTCCTGCTGAATCTCTTCTCCGATTTCTGGTCTCACTGCCTTAGCAATGTCCATTAAATAATTATCCCAACTTGAAACTTCACTTAAACTTCAGATTAGCTGCAAACTCTGCATTTTCATGTGTTGTCGCTCTGCTGCCCAGCTCTAAACTGATGTGATCATAAGCCAGCCACTCACTAAGAGGAATCCCCCCTTCCCACTATAATAACACATATGTTAGTAAAACAAAGGACTTAATTCCTTTACTGCAAGTGGACAAAGCCCCCTAACACTGGGGTGAACAATACCCAGGAAATCACACCTCTAGATATGTGATCGTGGGCACCTGAGCCCTTGCAAGTGATAGTCCTTTTAACAGACTGCAGCTGCGTAATTGTTGTGTGTTTACTTCATTTCAAATGAAATGTCCAGAAAAGACGATTGTTGTTTATTACCTTTTTCCGTTTAATTAAATGCGATAGTAGTTATGTCTTCAATGCCCTTTCCGATCAAGTCAAGACGGTAATAGCTATTTTAGTTAGTTATAACTTACATTGACAATGTTTCAATCGTGGGTAACAATTCGCTTAATAAGAGGAAAGCCCGTGGATTTTAAATTATAATAGTTTATTGCAAAAATAACCATTAAAATGCAGTGGGAATTATATGTTTATAATATAATGCAACCTCCTACATCAAATTATATTTCACAATTGAATAGTAATCTTATAGTAATGCATTGTTTTGTACATTCAATGTACTCACCCACTAAACAATAGTGAATACTATTAAAGGGTTTGCTTCATGCCGTCAGAATGGCCTGAACGGAACATATTCTTCAGAAAACATGCCCAACTAACGATATCTTTATCCAAATACACAAATTAAAAGCTCATTTTGTAAATTTTTGGCTTTAAAAAACGTCCTATTTGCTCGGCCTGGGAGTTAATGAGCTATGTGGTCACGTGGTCCAATGACGACAATCGAGCCACTGGAGAACAGAGCGTGCTTAGCTGTCAAACTGAGCTGCATTGTCCACCTGTAAGATGACTTCTCTGGCTTCTGATAAAAGTTTATACTCATTCAAATCTCTTACCCGAGGGGTCTAAATCCTCGTGAAGCTGTGTAAAACCTGTGTAAAGTCATTTCTTTAACAAGCATTTCATTATGGTTATCCCAAGTTGTATAAAACACTGCATTTGAATGAGTTAAGGGAAATGTTGATTATTCCATATGAGGTCCATGTTATTTGTGAAATTCAATTTATTTTATTAAACCGCTGACACTACGTCTTGCATACTTCTATTAAACTGAGGTAAACAATGCCTGTTACCTTTACAAGTCCTATCTTAATCATCCATCTACCTGGAACTTCCTTTACCTCTTAATTAGAGGGTTAAATGGCATTCAATTTGTCTTGCTTGTATCGAACGCACTCTCTATCTAAGCTTTACTCCAGTTATCTCAGGTAAAAATCTACCTGTGCGTTAGTTACAAAGCGCAGCTCCCGTAGACCTGGGGGTACTAGATAAAATCTGAACACCAGGTTTATCGAGGAGCTAGAGAAAGAAAGGAAGAATTTTTCCTGCACAACTTCATAGGAATTTTAACACGGACTTAATCCAGCTTAGACCTCCAAACTAACAGGGTGACATGGGCAATTTTCACAAACAAATCATAAAACTATATTTCAGTTAACCGCCTTTAAAATAAATATACCGTTCTGGGTAAATTAAAATAGTTATTAAATCGCAAGAATATTTTTGACTTAAATGATGATTTTATTATTAATGGAAATTAAGCTACTATATGAGGTACATTTGCTGTGATTACGCTGTCCTTCATGTTTTGCGTAAGTCTACATTTTGCTGTATGTGCTTGTAATCTTTTTAAATATGTGCGTACAATTTTTGCAGGTCTGGTTACCCCCCTGTTATGTGATGAGAGTATTAATTTGGCAATTAGTTCCTTAGCTTATTTGAATAGAATTGCAGTGTAAAATTTTCAACAAGATGTTGGCGAAGTAGCCCATTACTCTTTGTAGGTATTTCCCCCGTCAAAGTTTGTCTAAAATTATCTTTCAATCTTTACTCTTTCAAAGACAGTATAAAGTTACCTGACATATTTTCGTGTAAACTTAATGACAAGCCAAGTGTCTCCAGTTCATTCCGTACTCAATTTTACCCAAGCAAATTTTTTTCTTGAGTAGATCTTTATAGCACGGTGTTAAAAGCTTACAAATTTGCAAAAAAAAAATTGCGTACTGACGCAGAATTTGCGTTTCAAGTTATAAAATAATCAATCTTTTAAATTATTTAATATTTCAGATGAAATAATCTTCAGAAACAAATCCTCAAAGCATAAACGAATTAGGATAACGAACATTTTTATTATAGCAGTTCCCATTTTTTCTTTAATATCAGGGGCGGATTTAGGGCGTCTTCTGGGTCGTCCGGAAGACGGTCAGATTTTCAAGTTTACATTGGCGGGTATCTAATTTTTTCTGTCGGAAGACGGTCAAAAATGAAGAACGAATCAACAAAGATAATTTGGAAGACTGTCAGGAAATATCTCTGGATCCGCCCCTGAATATAACGCTCTTTTTCCTGTTTTTCCTCAACACGTTTTCTTCCACGGAAGCTTCAAGATACCCTGAGAGCAATTTCTTTTATTTATGTTCGCGACCGTGTTTGAACTTAATTGTTTAAGTATTGATATTTAACGTCATTTACAAATACCAATAAAATAACCCCATGAAATAAATGAGATATATTGAAAAATATGAAAGCCTACCAAGACGAGTTTCATACCTGTTATTACCTGGCTTGGGAATTGCAGCGGTGCATAATTAACAGGTTTGTTGTAAACGAGCTTTTGGTCAACTACAAAGCATTTAAAATGCATCAGCAATCAGTAAGTTTGCCAACTGATGACAGTTAATCTGAAAGACTACCAGCTCTTGATATGATCTAAACCACCTGAGGTGACCATGATCTAGAGCATCGCAACTATTGTCACCGAAGTTATAAGTCACGGAAGACCGTCACAGACAAAGAAAGATTGTCAAAGAGAGCTGCAATTTTGGTGAATCCCACGGCAACACACCGAGGCAAAATTCCTCAACTCCGTTCAACACAACTTTCCTTAACTTCTACGTCTGTATAGTATGCACCATGCAGCTCAGTTGAGTCTCATAGACCTTTATCGTGATTGTCGTCACAGTACCACGTGGCCCAGATCTGTTGCTTCATTTTTGCATATTGAGGTGAGGTTTACTAAAACGCTTTTTTTCTACTAATAGATTGTTTTTGTAATTTTTA
This sequence comes from Lingula anatina, assembly GCF_051362555.1. Taxonomy (NCBI): domain Eukaryota; kingdom Metazoa; phylum Brachiopoda; class Lingulata; order Lingulida; family Lingulidae; genus Lingula; species Lingula anatina. The sequence goes on from NC_141767.1 coordinate 34,423,387, forward strand.
AATGGCGGGGATCGATTAAAACATACCTCTAGTGTATAGATTGAGTGCTGTATCTTCAAAATTCGAGAAATGGATTTTTACATGAACATTGTCCTTTAATATTAAGACCAAGTTAATAAAGAGACACCACAATCAAATGCAGCTTTCCAGAACTCAATCTAAGCATAGAAGTAGAGAAGCCAGGCACATTACGGAATATCAAAGATTCATAGGTAGCCAAAGGAAAATGTTTCCGTTTTTCTTTACAGTGAAATCCCTTCACAGAAATTACCTGTGACCAAATGCATGACAAATTATACATCTTCTAGAATTCACATAGAGAAACCAAGGAAATACAACAACAGTGATGAGCAGAAAAAATTAATCAAACGATAGGAAAAGATGTGAAAGGGAATGTTAAAATCAATATACAATTTCTATGCTGATGGATTTTACTAGTATTTACAAACAAGTTTAGAAACTAATCATTGAACAGAAAATTGCAATAAGTTCAGCTGTCCTTCACGCAGCATAAAATGAAGACTTTAACAATCAATGTTCCAAGCTATAATTCAGGGAAAAAATTTTTAAACCGAACAAAATTGTGAAGGGAGCGCGACCGAATTTTTCTGTACCGAAGTGAGGGCATTTTACTTGTGATCCCAGAAAGCATACTGGTAGACTAGCACGTAAATGCTGTTGCCGACTCTTAAAGAGGTAGTGAACCTTCGGGCTGGTCAAAGCTTGGTTTTGGCGAAGCATAGTTATATCAAAAAATATCCATATGTCGGCAACTATTGAATAGAAGAAATTGAAATTTTGCGTGCAAGCGGTCAGTTTTTTCAGTGAGTAAAATGGGCTAAGCTTAAATGAGCTAACATCGTTAATCTGTCAGAATGGTGCGAAAAAACAGCTATTTCGAGACAGATTATTGTGTCACACGGAATGGCCCGCAAAGTTCTATGTCCAGACTGATGTACCTATACACAGGAAAACTTCCAGTGTATCTAAATCTTACCACCAGGGTACAGAACTCACTGGCCTTCCGGATATGCTGCTGTAACTAAACAAAAACCACCCAGTCCGTTCAGAATGAGGGGCATATTGCCACCAGTCCTCCTTTTGAAACATCTGTAGTAAATCCAAATTATTCTGAGTCAAGTAAAATGAACAAAATTGGAAGAATCTTATCCGGTGGTTATAGCAACATCTCCACGTAAAAACCGCATTTATGATGTAGATTAATTGTTACGTTGCTGACGTTGCGCTTTGCAAGACGGTCCAAAAGAGACAAGGGTTTTGCATAAATTTGCTAAAAAAATCTTATGCACAATTAAAATTTATGGATAGCAATATTTTTCTGATGAATTTCTTTACACCGAAGGAGAACAATGGTATGTCTTAATAAGAGTTCACATTAATTACTTAGGTTATAGGCCAAAAGAAAATATATGAAATGAGACTGCGTATCCTTATCATAATAAAGAAAATGTTGAAAGCCATCGACTATAGCACTGCTTTGCAATTAAAATGAGATGCTACAATGAAAGCAATCATTTTCAGGATGCTACATTCCAGTATTAGCCAATTTTTTAATTTAATTTGATGATTCGAACACTTATTAGACGCAGGCTCTACATTTTAAAGTCAGAGAGAGAAAGAGAGAGGAGGGGGGAGAGAGAGAATTTGCATTTCCATTCGTTTGCCTTATTATTATTTTTTTACTCTGACGTAGGTCTACATGCAATTTTAAAATGTTTACGATTTTGACTTAGATCTAATCCAACATCGAATCACACTGAAAGCAATATTGGAAGATTTTATCCGCAACGTTACTCAATGTGACGTCGATGCGTTACGTCTCAGTCTATATTCGTTACGTCGCATGTGTTACGTTTGGCAGTTAGCCTATGTCATTGGCTAGTTGCCAAATGCTGACGTCAGTTGGTGACGTTCTTGGCATATTGACAGTTTCTTTTGTTTTGGCAACAGACCTAAGCACGTCATTTTTCAAAAAATTTGAAACTCGGTGGAACATGGAATCAACTTGTCTATAGATGGTCGAAAAAGAGATTTTTATCTCATCAAATTATTTTTATTGTCTAACCTATTTTTCATTTGATGAACATGTGCAAAATTAATAGTAAATCCAAACACTACTTTGTTTTTCGGATATCGTCAAGACAACCGACAGATCATTACGCCATAGTATATAAAGCGAGCACGCTACACGAGCGTCAGTTGACAACGAGCTTGCACAGTGAGCAGACTTACGTCACTTCACAGCGAATTTCTCAGCATTTTCGACTGTCAGTAGCCTCAGGCTTTCACCTTTTCTACATTATTTTACCACTGTATCTTGAAAAAGATATTGGTGAGTCTTCTGCATATTATCTATTCAAAATTGCAATTTTAAGAAATCCTTTTTTTAAGGTTTTGGGCATTTCACTTTTTAAACTATATTTTTGAAAAAAAAGAACATAGGCCTAGGTCTATCTATCGAAAACACTTTTGTAGAATTATGCATCAAATCTACTTTTATACGTTTATTTATTTATTTATTTATTTATTTATTTATTATGTAAAACATATTTTCTTTTCAACGAAAGTAGACCTAGCTGTAGTTCGGCCACGTTTCTAAAGAAATGTTTTTTTTTTGCTGAGAACTTAATAAAAATTCCTACAATTATCCCCATGCTACACCTCAGATGCATGCTTCTGTACACTGACTATGACTTAAAATTCTACACACACCCAGTTATGTACAACAAAAACAATTTTGCTCCTTTCAGAAATGTGTAGTACAACTGTGTCCACACGTAGTGGAGTCCACTACCACGCATATTATTGCCCATGTGGATGTGGTGGCATCTTTAGAACCAAAACTAAGGTACCAAATACAGTGTTAGCCACTATGGCTTCAACGCTGTTTACCTTTGCCATGAATACACTTAAGAATGTCTTTGGAAGCACCACTTTTAAGTCTAGAATCCCTATAGCAGTTAACGGGTGTCTCCGTTCTACTGAGAGGGCACACTGCCCAGCGGTTGTAATCCAAAGAATACCTAAACCTAGTCGTATTCCTGTTGCTACTAAAGCTTTGTATGGTGGTGGTGAGGGGAGAAACGAAAGGGGGGAAATTATTGTGGCTGATCCTCTGTGGAGGATGAGGGGTAGGCGTGCTCGTAAAACACCTATGCCTAGATCTCTTCTGCGTTCTCCTTGGCACCCTATTAGCTCTAGGCACACTTCAAGAAGTGTTGCCGATGCTTTGAGGAAGACAGAGCTACATGGTCGCTCTAAGTTTTGTGGTGATGAGTTTACTCCTTGTAGTCGCAATGTAAGAGTTAAAAACAACGCATTGGTATCAGAAGTGATACGCACTTCTACAAGGCGTTCATCGTTAACTGGCTCTGTATTGAGAATGTTCTGTTTGGGGTGGTAGCTCAGTACTTGTGTCCCTAATTGTATATATTTCATATTGTTTATGATATGGCATTCAGTTCTTCAGATAGCATCTGCAAATTTTCACTGTTAATTTTAATATTTTTTGCATTCTATACAGAAGTATTTCTTACAACCTTTTTACAACCTGATTTACATTGAATACCACTTGCTTTGTAAGCACTGTGATGACTGTGTGGAAGATACGAAGTTAAGATAATTTCAAATTAATATTCAATTCGTTTTGGACACTTTGGGTAAAAATTCAACTATTTTAATCATAAAGATAAAAATAACGTAAATTTAACAAAACAAAACGAAATTTCTTTGCTTATAGTTATTTTAGATGAAATCCATAAAACCCGTTTGTTTTAAATAGTTCACATTTTTCATGAGTGTAATCAGTACATAAAAATAATTTTGTCTCATCATGCAAGCAATTTTAATGATAATATTTTTGCAGTATTTATGTTATATCTGGTTGTCATTTATTCATTAGAACATCTCTGAGGAGAATCATGTTCTTGTTGGTGCTGGCCACACTGACAGGAACATTTGGAAAGTTCATGATCAACCCTTATTGATTTTGGCCAAATCTGTAAGGTCATTGATCATGATCTTTTCACCATAGCATGTGTTTGTGTTGATGTAGGGCCCCATCAACACCAACACTGCTATATTCCTCTGAAAGTGTGAGTATATAGATAAACCATCACCAGTTATTTCATTTTTGCTGCAGAAAAGTTTTGTCATCTCAATACTTGTGTAGGAAATTTCTTTATAATAGGAAAAACTAATCAATGTTTGAAGGATAAGATGCTTTCTAAAAGTTTATTTTTTAAAAACTTTACTTTGCTATGACAGGGTGATATCCTCTATTTTCAATATAATTCTAAATTTTGTCATTTTCTGATGTATCTTCCACGCAGTCATTCCCTTTCAACTTGTACATATATGCAGTCGTGTTAATAAAGAAAGTATTACATTTAAACAAAAGTCCTTGTCAATTTTGATGTAAAATCATAGTTAAATAAGAAATAAAAAACTTTTTTTATCCACTACATCTTGTCGTTGTTGTTGTTGTTGTTTTTGTTTTTGCCTCTCTCTCTCTCTCTCTCTCTCTCTCTCTCTCTCTCTCTCTCTCTGATACAATGGTTAATAATTTAAATCAACCTTATTATTATTAATATTTTTGGCACTGCATAGTGAATGATAAAGTATAACTGTTCGGAAAATGAATATATCGTCAATAAAGAGTTTAATTTTAGTTTAGTTTTATATGTAGAATACATTTTTAAGTAAAAAAAAGATATTGTGTATTTGCAGTTTGGATCTCCCACGACCATATTGTTTTTTTTTTGTTTTTTTTTGCACCCCTTGACACACTCTCTCTCTCTCTCTCTCTCTCTCTCTCTCTCTCTCTCTCTCTCTCTCTCTCTCTCTCTCTCTCTCTCTCTCTTAGACGCATAAAAAACACAAGATATAGTAATAAAATATATTTATTTAGAGTCTAAAATAAATAAAAATTTGTTCCGTAGACGTTTCAAATACAAAAACAACCCAAATACAATTAAAACACGAAGTCGAAACGATTAATTTAGATTAAAAAGTAATGGTGTTAAGAGCGGTGTCCCTAAATTGCGAAAAACACCGCAATACAGCGCAACACAGCACAACAACATTTACCTTCAAAATAAATCACCCCGGCAACCATTATTGTACGGAGGAGCAGAATGAAATACACTGGTGTTAGACAAAATGACGTAGAAATACAGCTGCTTAACTAGCTGTTTTAAACAGGCTTTCCACTTTTGGGTCTGTTTTATATCTGCTAGTAGTCCTGTGGAAATGATTGCAACAACTTGTTGCCAATGAGCACTGATAATGAAACTAACAGCAAAAAGGAACACCATCTGAATGATTTAAATCTATATAAGTGGCATAATGATGGTTTTGCCATACAAGTGAACATTGTTCGTTGTGGCGTTGTAGGACAATATATAGGATCAACTGCCATGACTGCAGTTCCTTTAACATTGGTGAGACGTAGACAGGGTTCCGTAACTCGAAAGCATCGCGTTTTGCGAATAGCGATATCACATAGAGGCCACGATATATTATATGGGACGAGTATGGTATGGGCGAGTAATGGAATCGAGACGCTTGCGCTCGGTCGCAATTCGCGATGCTTTCGAGTTACGGGGCCAGGGTTAGTGAACACAGAAAATCAGTGACTGTAGGCAATACCAGCTCTGCCATTTCTGAACATGTTATAATACGTATGTGAACATGTGATAGACACTGGCCACAGAATCAACTGGAATTCAACCAAGATCCTTGGATCCGAGTCATCTGAAACACTGCGAGAGGCTACATGTATTAACACCAGCCGTCACCAGCCACCCATGAATAGAGACGGGGGGTCGATCTAAATGGCATTTATAAAAGGGTCATGGCTGATATACCACCAAACGGTCAGAGAGCGTCAATATCTGCTCACATCTGTCTGACGAAGGCTTACGTCCAGTTTGAGCAAACGGTATGAGAGTATTTCGGCTTGTGTTTGACAATTTTCATTAATTAAACCAACTACCATGCTAATGAACATTTTTACTCAAGAATGAACATATTCTCAACAAAAATGAGACAAAAGTACTTCATTAGGCACAGTACTAAACTTAAGCGGGGGATAACGGTTGAAAGAAAATGTAAATTTGACATTGCTTTTCTGCAATTAAATTATCAATTTTAACCACAACACTGCATGGAAAATATTGATAATGTTTGGATTTGATTGACACAGCTTCTAGCTTCCAACCTCACAAAATCACAAAGAGTCATTATAATTTTAGTGGTGTTTTACATGATTGATGAAATGCCAAATTCAGCAATTTCGTTACACCTTTGGGAATGAAATAAGCACAGCACCGGAGCTCTGGTGCGTGTATGCTGTACTAGTGAATAAAAATGATAAATTAATGAAACATCTGATTTTATTATACATTCTTATTAAAATTGTACAGATATATTAAATTGTACATTACTAGTCAACTAATAAACTGTTTTTCAATAACCTTCTTGGGTATAACTGTATAAAGGCCCATTTATAACAATGGATAAAATAGGACTTCAAATATTTATAAGACAAATATTTGGCTTTTATAGTTTCAACAGATTTGAAACATATTTATCTTTCCAAGTGAAACATTATCTCAAAAACATTATAAATAAAAATACTTTTACAACGTACAGCAATGACTCAATATTTTCAATGGACAAATTTTATCTATTTTCAGACAAATATTGTGTGTGGTGTAAGTTTTTCCTTCGCATACCATCATTTTTCGAACATATCTCAACAGTTTTCTGATGTACTCCATCCAAGCTCCTTGGCGCTGAGCCACTGTGGTCACTCGCACATTGAAGTTTGTAATATTCAACGTGTCATTGGGTATTTTTGAGAGCATCAATTGTTTCGGGATTGCTGTCATAGACATTGTCCTTTGGGTATCCCCACAGAAAACAGTCGAAAGGGGATAGGTCTTGAAAATGAGCAGGTTAAGTCGGGCCGTACAAAGGGAGACCTTTGGAATTTTTTTTGTTTGTTGTGGTGTTACGTTTAGAATAAATAATGATAAAAAATCTAGCAGTAATTTCAAAACACTGCCGATAAGAAACTTAGTGGCTGATTTAGAGGGGGGTCAGGGGCGTCCTGACTCCCTTCAAATAATCCTGGATCCGCCACTGGCGTTTACATTTCTCGTTGCAATGCATAAGCATAGGCAAGCCAAAGCTTTAGTCGTCAATTTAACACCTTTCTATTTTGAGGTGAGATAGCAATCGGTATGTGGCGTAACCTCATCCCTAAACAAGATTTTATCACAAAAATTGGCAGAGTTGACCGCAAGTGTATGGGCTTCAATCTCGTGTCGTCATTTTGGTGTAAACGTTTTTGTAATGGAATTAGGAGGTCCTAATTACACGTTTTCGTTAAACAAAGGCTTTTTTCTTTATCAAAGATAAAATCTGAAGTTAAACTTTTTAGAAAAATCACTGGCAGAGTCTTGGCGTACAAAATGATGTTCTTAAATTGGCGTAAAAACAGTGTTCGTGGGTGTTCCATTTTTACCCCAAAATCGCAATTATGACGTCACCCGTAAGATGACATATGTGTAAGTGTTGATTTTAGTCACTGAACACTGAATATTTATCTGTTATCAAAAAAAAAAAAAAATGTATGTAAGGCAGTATATGCAATTTTGCTGCAATATAGCTGCAAACTTTTCATTTTGTTAAGGGCTGGTGTGATTTACTGATTTTGATCAAAACTTGCTTTACCCTGTATCTTGCCTGCCTTGGTTGTTTTATTCAGGTCTATGAAGATATCAGTATATGGTATACATTTTTATTTGCAGAAACCGTTTTAAATTGACGCATACTACATAATGATTCTTAACTTACTGGGTTCAATCGCATCCATTCTCTTCGTCTGTTGTTACGTACTGTATGTACCAGCAATACAGAAACAACATACTGATCATGTTTGCTATATGTGAGGAAAATTATCGCTGTTTAATCCTGCAAAATATCAATAGTTTTATTTATTTTTAATTTTTTTTAAATTCATTTTTTCAATCAAGTCTTTTTTCTTTGAAAATGACAGCGTGTTTAAGATCGTTTACTCCTGCACTAATGGCTCAAGCCATGGTCTGTCGAGCTAAATCTTATCCCGGGGATGTACTACGATCAGTCGCGGGTCAATATTCATCCATCAAATAAAAATGTTCTCATGCGTCTCCAGTCAATATCGGTATTTAAATATTTTTGCTAGAGTCTTTAAGCTAGATGGAATATTGAGGGTGACCATCCGTATAATGATGATATGTGCGGTGTTAAAATTTCTCCGGCCATCAGCGCATAAAATGCCAAAACTTTCTCTGTTGTTTGTTCTTAGCGTAGTGTTGATAAAATTAGAACATTTAACGTCCAGCTGCTATCAGTACACAGTCAAAAACCACAATTCCTTGTTGATGAGGTTGACTTCGTTGCAACTTTGTCCGAAATAAACTCACTAAAGTTGTGAAAATTGCATCCTGTCTTCTCTAACACAATTCCCTCCCTCACCTCCCCCCCCCCCCCCACGTTCATTCATTCGTCCTATGGATGCTGATCTCTCTGCCTGATCAAATATCTTTACTGAGAACATGAGAACATGCGTTTTTTTGTTGTCATTATGACTTTATCAAACCATTATCCTCTTCTCGAGATAGTGACTTATTGTGCCTTCTCATACTACAGACTAAAGTTCAAACCGAAGCATCCGCACGGAAAATAGGTGACCTATATCATTATGTAAATCAGGTGAGCGTTTTGGTGAGAGGTGTTCAGGTAGGACTTGGGTCAGCAGAAGATGGAGAAGAAGGATGTCCCATGCCATATATTACTTCTATTTCCACATGTCTGCTGAAAAGATGGCACAGAAACCGGCAGCAGTATCTCGTAAGTTCCGTGCAGATGATACAAGATGTATTTTAGCTTTTCTTATTTTTGCATTGACGATATTTTCCAATAATTCTGCATGTTGCATTGTTGGCATAGGGACATTTTACTGACGTGCACGATACTTCTCTAGATCTTACATTGTAGATTTTCCCTCAGCGCCTTTGGGTACCCTTTTCTTTCTCATACCACAAGCTTTGCACATTGTTAAAACAGGGCGTGTAGGTTCAATAAGAATATATATTGGTAGGCTATAATTTTAAAGTTTAATTGCGATTTGTTAATTAAAACGCTAAGTATACCGACACGAATTGCTGTAATGAATAAATGCTGCTTTCTCAGATCTTGAGACATTGTTTCATAAGTGTGATTTTATTCCTTAATTCCAGCGACTCTAAGTGCTGTTTACAAAGATGCCAGAAGAGTCCTACTGAAAGACACTCCCATGCCAAGACTGCATCCGATGCCGACGTTTGTCTGTTCGTTAATTTGCAGGGACGACATTTAGTATGTTTAACTTTGGTTGTAACATTCTACTCCACGTATATCAAATTAAAAATCGTATAAAAATAGCTTTTTAATATGAAAATTCTCATAAAAATTAAATCCGTATTAAGCGTCCGCCCTGTATGTTTCTGGTTTGCTTCTTTTGGTTATTGTATGTCTTTATGTCGTACAGTGTTCTATGTGATCATGGTGTTGTAAGGGCAGTTTGTGTACCTTTAGGTCGGGGTTGATACCCGTCCCTTTTCGAACCTGAAACGTTAGATTTGAAGTTCCCATTTAACAGAAATAATGTCTGTATAAAATAATAAAGCGGTTGTTTTAAAATGATCATATATTAATTTCCAAGAGGAGAAATGTTTTCTATTTGTTACTGAAAATATGTATGTGGGCAAATCTGCAACTTGACACCTCGCATTGAACTTGAAAATGTACTCTTATTCATTTAAAATGATGTAGACTTCTGGGAAGGAAAGACATTACAGCCCCTTTACGTAAAATACATATAGGAAACTTTTAATTACATTTATCGAGTGTTCCACCAAAAAAGAGGAAGAGATGAAAGTCAACAAAAGACACTTTTAATAAAACGTATAACATTATGTAACTGGCAAAATGTTACTGCAGAATTGTCCACATGTACTATAACGATCTTTTAACAGTTATGAATATGGCACTATGGTTGTGAATAAACTCTGGTTCTCGGTGTTTTCAGTGCTGGGCGGGGATCAAAGATCTGTTTTCTAAAACAAAGTTAAACAATGGGGTGGGGTAAAGATTGCCACCTGAAATACAAATTTATTGAATATTGCAGTAGTAGAATGGTAGTAGTAGAATTGCAGTAGTAGAATCTTTGTTGCGTATATGATAAGAAAACTTTTCCTATAGTTGGCTAAAATTTTCCCGGGATTTGGGATCAATTATATGCCTTTTGGGACTTTTTCGGTAGCAAGGGGTGATCGAGAAAGACAGGTTTGGTTATATATCAGTCCTGCATGCCCATGTTGTGTTATTTGTGCTAATTGTCATCAGTGAACACCGAAAACCATAGTTAATTTTAAGCGAATGGGAAAAGTCATGTCAAGTACACTGATTATCGTGTAACTTTTTCATTTTTGTTTGTATATTATTCTGAATTTGGCCAAGATTTGGATAATCTTATTGTTATATTCAGATTATTCGCATTTTTAAAATTGCTACAACCTCTGAATTTTGACGGAAATGTTATGATAGAATTCGATTTAGCCAAGGCACTTATGTCAAGTTTGGCAAAAGGTTACCAAGTACATTTTGTTTAAAAAATTAATTTTGTCTATTATCAGTTCTTTCTTTCAAATGTTACGACCTTGAACTTATTTTGTTTCATAAATTAAAGGATCGTCTTTAATGACAATATTTAAAATGCATAAAATTTTCGACTTGTTTTATTTACAGATATTTACTGTCTCTTTTCTGTTTAATTTTAATTTATACTAATTTAGAACACAAAATATTACATTATTTTTGTCAAAATTTTAATTCTGTAAATAATTTACTTTGACAATAATAAACGCATAAATGCTTTACTTCGTTCAAAACTTGCAAAAGTTATTCTTTTTTCCCCTAGTTCAACTCGAACCCTTCGTCTCCTGCTTACTGTCCTGCCGTCTTACCTACTGAGCCACTGACTCAACTTAACTTCCATTGATCGTAGGACCCTCTTATCGCAGTTTAAATTACTCATTTGGTATTTTTTTGTAAAAGGTAATTTGCTGGGACCTAGAAGCGCCAGGTTTCGAACCCAAGTCTTGCTGGGACCGAGTCGCGCGTGCTATCCACTCTCCTAAGTGTTCCCACCCACCCACCCCTGGTAGACTTTCCTTTTATAGTAAGCAAGGGGAATTCTTAAAAGCACTTCTGGAAAAGATTTTAATACATTCAGGTACCCGAAACGCGCCCCCACCCTTAGAGTTCCGCCGAGCCAATGAAAACCCTAAGTCATTTTGCATACAATTGTAAAGTATTTTATTTGGACCAAAATAAACTGCCATTGATGTATTCTCAATTTTTTCAAACATCTACTTGTTTAAGATTTTTTAAAAATATTTTAACACAATAAGTATTGAACATTCAGATATGTAAAACAAAAATATTGATATCTGCATTAATTTAAGACTCGCACAAGTTTGATTCAATAAATAAACTATCTAATGAACTACTTGACTTAATGTTTGTTCTTATTATAAAATTAAACAAATTATTTGAGATAAAAAGTGACAATCAGGTGTTCTAATATCGTGTTTCAGAAAACGACAAAGCTGTCTCACCTTACACTACCGCAGGAAAGAAATCGAATGAAACTCACTCTGATATCATATAATTTTAAAAGTCACAGGATATGGCATTTTCTACACTAAATACTACATAAAATTCCGACATTTATTGCTTGAAAGGAAAAAACAATTTTTACTATGTTTTGCAAAAAAATTGTCACAAGCCGTTTGTGAAATAAATTTCAACATTTAACAGCAACTGATACGTTCAAATACATTACAAAAGATACGTTTCAATGGGAAATGTGAAAAAACAATCCCCTAAAGACACTGATTATTTTAAAAAAGCATTTTAGCAATGCATTGCAACATGCGTGATCATATGACCTAGGCAAAATGGAGGGACAAATCATGATATTACTTACACCACCTTGCATTTATTTTTAAGTCCAAAAATTTGTAACAGATGGTTTGCAACTTTCTGAACATAAATAATGTTCTCGTGCGAGAACATAAACATTATTTCTGCATCTTCCGTGAATATACTGAAAATACTGCCGAGATAGAATTGTTAAAAAGCAGCAGAGTTTTGAAAATGGAAAACTTTGGATCACATGACTGTTCCCTTCATCCTTATGCAAAAGTGAGATCTATTTAACAAACTCATGCCATAAATGCGAGTCATAATTGACAAATAATTACCCAAAAAATCCACATACTATTCACCGTAATTTTAAAAAATCAGTAATATCAAGATTACAATCCAGATGAACAAATTAAGATAACAAAATCGTTTAAAATCCATGTTCCTTTTATGCACAGTTTCACAGGTAGACTTGGATTAGCCAAATCAGTTCGCAACTACATGTAATTTTCGCAAATTGAGTCTAAAATGTGTGAACTTTATTTACTTCATTACTCAAACAAAATGATTTATTGTAGTCTGTAAAAATGGAACTTTTCACTCAACAAGACAGCAAGTTTTCAAGCTTCAAAAGATTATACAGATACGAGTTTTAAGGAACAAGATTTGAGCTACCCTTACTATGGAGATAAAGACTTAAAAATTTCACACGTGGTCATTGAATTATAGTAATTTGGAACCAAAAACGGGGTTTTCAGATCATAGTTTTTGAAAGTTTTTGGACAAGGTAAACCTAAAGGTAAAATTGCAGAAATTTCCAGATTTCTTTTGGTTTATCAAAGAAGATAAAAATTTGAAATTTTCTAGTCTTTTGATAGAATTTTGTCAACTTAGCATTACACAATTTTAAAAAAAATGGACCAAGTAGACCACGTATTATTTGTAAGATCAATAACTTAAAACAGCTTCAGAATAATTTATTTCTCTTTTGAGCATTTTACAGGACATGAAAAATTATAAGTAACATAAATCACCAAATGTGCAAAATTACAAGAATAGAGTTTGCAAGGTAGCTTTTTTTTTTCGTCTTTTGATGAAAAGGTCAAATTGAGCTTCATTTGCGACTTCTAGAAAAACAAGTTTTCCGTATTTTTGAGCATTATATTTGCATTAATATAAACGTCATGTCACAACTTGCTGCCTTGCTGAAGAATACCGCAAATAGTTTTACAAACGTCTCGGAGGCAGACTCAGACTTATAATAATAGGAAAACATGTTTAAAGGCATAAGGGACGGTTTTATTCTTTGGTGAAATTATATAAAACAAGTTTTGTTACTAATGACTATGCAGTGTTAAATATGCTGCGTTTTTATTATTTTTTACAAAATTTTAAAACAAAATTTAGAGGTAAAAAATCATGGTAAGTTGTTTTGGAAGACAATAATGAGAAATACCAAAATTACCCTCTAGCAATGCGCCCCCTATGCCTTGAAAATGACTGCTTTCATTATGAGTCACGCAGAAAGAAGTGTAACTATGAACTAGGTCACATACTTCAATGGATCAAAATATTACATATTATGGCATTACTTGTGAAATCATACCAAAATTACAAACGGGAGTACATCACTAAACCTTTATCCTGTACTTTAATTTGAAATGATGACTATTTTGCTGTACTATAATTATGAGATATAATTACTCACTAAGTTTCAACATCCAAAATTTTCAAAGAGCCATTCCACATAATTTCCCCATCTTGACTATTTCGCATGTAAAACTTTACTGCCATTAGTAATTCTACCGATGTAGTTAAAATTTTGTGTAGTTAACACGAGGCACAAGTGCAATTTTCACTGTCACGAGGTAGGCGACGAAATAAAGGAGGCATGGAGGACATACAATATCAAGTAGGGAAAATATTGGTGGATGACAAAACACAGTGTTCAACATGCAGGCATCAAACCCATTTTTAAAATGCATCAAGTTTCCGACAAATACCTAAAACCATCGTCGAGAACGTTCCGTTGAATCCATTAAAACTGAAATATCCATAAACTTAGTATCCCGACCGCCTGGCATCCACACCCTGGTCACTCAAAACTGAAGGAGAAGTGACATCTCTTCTAGGAGTTCAGATTGCAAATGATCCATCGGGGTAGGAGGCAGGAAGAAGTAGGTGACCGCTGTATCTCTTCATTAATTACCATAATTAAACAGATAAAATTTGATTAACAATGTACTAAAATATTAATGCTTAGGAAGATTTTGTTTCCCGCATATTTCAAAATACAGTAGATTAAATTGATTAATTTAAGCTTTAGAACCTTACACACCCCAAAGTAAAATGACATTATGTAGGTCACTGGCCATATCCTTATATGGTCAACTGCATGCTGCAATCTGAGCAGTTTTTGCCAAGGTTGACAAACCAAACCGTCCTATAGCGCCATCTGGAAGGAAACAGAAATGATCTTCTCTGCTGCAATCGGTACCTTAGCAGATTGTTTTACTCTGTGTGTGTGTGTGTGTGTGTGTGTGCGTGTGCGTTATCTTCAACGCCACAGAAATGGCAATAGTAATGCAATTCGAACTGGCATATATCTACATATAAAATAAAAGTTATTTATGAAAATAACACCACCAGAACATGTTATCTACAAACTGTACGGACATCATATCTGCTTGTGGTCACCTGTCATTTAGTTAGTGCTAAAAGATCTGCGGGTGGTTTTAGTTAACGCCTAATCCGTTTATAAGGCCTGATGGTGGAGAAAACCGCCATAAGGTTGGTCAGTGATTCGTTTACTGATGAAATAAAGAGCCGAGGTAAATGATTACATGTACAAAAGATTCAACGTTAAGCAGCACTTCTTTTCAATTTTCTAAATACAAAGCCTTTATTAGAGCAAAATCTGTACACTAGCTGCACACATGATCGTTTTGAGAAAAGAATCACGTTCTTTTAAAAAATGTGCCCCAATTGGCCTCCATGCATACGTCACGTAAAAATTAACGAACACTCGAACACATTCCTACTTGGCGATTTGCCTGCTTTTTGCTGTTATTGCAGCCTTCAGTTTACCAATTGTTTCAGGATTGTTTTGTTTCCTTGTGATATTCTCACAGATTAAAATCTGGGGGAAATCACAACAGGCTAGGAAGCTTTGGGTTCTTCTTTTCTTTATTTGTTTGGGGGGGGGGGGTCACTCTGTACTTTGTAGCTACATTCATAAGTCAGATTGAAGGCGTAACCGTAGTCTTGTAAAAAAAAGAAATCATCGCCACACATTTACCTAGGTGTTTAAGATAAGATTAGTTAAGAATTTATTCAGCCAATTGAAATATAAGAATCGAAAATCATTTTGATTGACATGAATGTGTTACGCATTTGTTGAACCAAAACGACTCAATGTAAGCCATAGTGCACTTAAACAGGTGTTCGGCACATCTGTAAACGAAAGGTAAATGTTACAGTCAGCTATTGTAATATATAATAAAATATCATATCAAATAATTTTATTAATCTTTGTGCCTCAACGTTTGCACGAAATAAATGCTGTATTGTTAGTAACCTATTAAATTGTCTATCTAACATTTCCTGAAATTCATCAACATTCTAAGGGGAAGTATTAAGACAAAATTGACAATATAAAAAAACGGTACTTTCTGAAAAAACTGTTTTAATTTTAAATGTTACTTTCTATATATAAAGTAGATGTACGAGGTATTTCAAATGTATAACTACATAATACTGGCCTATCCTTTGCGTTAACATACATGTATTACTGAGGTTATTGATCTTCTTTTTTCCAGACCCAAATACCCATTAATTCATTCAACGTACGGGCATGTCTCATGACATGTCGTTTACGCAGTGTATGCATCTCAAGCTAAGCGCACACATGCTATATAAACTGCACATAAACATTATGTAACAATGCAGTTGGTCTCCTCACTGTTTGCCCCATTTATTGGTTTTGATTTGACAATATCTATATATGCAACAATCATGTCATAACCGAAATCCTGTGGATTGCGAGTAACATCCTCTTCAAACTGGCCAAATAAAGCGTTCACAATGGCTACCTTTTCCTTTTCTGATCGGCATCCATTCAGCCCGGACATGAAGACGGCTTCGGCCCATGCTCGGAACACGTTAACATACCTTCTTGCTTTGCGGGCCACACTAAGTTGTTCATCATCTGTGACTAAAATAGATTAAACGAAAACTATTCTCCACTAAAATAAATTTTCTGCTTCAGTATTTTGTTTAATACAGACTTGACATTAAAATGGAATATTTCAGTTTAAGAGGTATGCCTAGGGATAAAGTTTTTGCTAAAAAAAAGTTATCTCATATGAAATTCATGGTTAGAAAAATGAGCAAAATTAACATAAATTATGCTAATTAGGTACTAAAATATAATATTTTTATCCCTTTTTGCATATGAAACGTGTAGATTATAATACCTGAATAAATTAGTGACAAGGAACCCCTTTTTGACATCATGGAAACAATTCGTGGTCATTCTGTGAGCCTTAAATCCAAGATGGCCGCCATCCTCCATTTTGAAAATTGACGAATTTTTTTATGATTTTTTAATCGTTTGACCTACATTTACGTGTAAAATATCTATTCCTATTTTTGGGGATTAAAAAGTTTTTTAATATTGTTTTAATGATAGAAGGTGATTTGAAGGGATAAAGAGTGTTTTTTAAGTGACTTCCAAGATAAATGTCTGTGAAAGCTGCAAAACCATGGATATTGAACCCCTATTCAAATATATATAAGTAAAATTTGTTGCTGTTAACCATCCATACCTGACTAAATCATGGACAAGAAAACTCATTTTGGGCAATATGGAGGCAATTGGTGGCCCTTTTGCCCCTCAAAAATCAAGATGGCCTCCAAACACCATTTTGAAATTAGGCATAATTCACCAATTTTGAAACTATTGCACCTTCATAAGCGTGTGATACATCGTTTCTTATTATTTTCGGGTGCAGAATATATTTTATATATTATTTGTTTCATAAAATGTGAGTAAAAACTATTATAAGCCTACAAAATCAATATAAGCCTTAGTCGTCACATGGGCTTACTAAATAACGGTTTTGCTGTGACAACTAAACACTGGCAACTCATTCCCTTCATAATGATGGGGAGAGTGCCATCAGAGAGCATTTTTCTAGACCCTATGAGAACCTTTGAGTTTTAGATGGTTACTATATATGTCACATATATACTGAATAGATTACTGAGTGTCATAAAACACGATTTAAATCCTTGTTGTTATTTATAAGTGGGAAAAGTAGGGAAAACCAAAGAAAAATAATTCGAAAAAATCCTTGTTAAATGTCAAGTCTGTATGTATGTCATACAGAAAAGAATTGGCTTTGCCCTTCAAATATTAACATTAACGATTGCTTTATTAAAAGTGAATGAGTATAGACCTTAGAACAAAAAAAAAAAAAAAAAAAAAAAAAAAAAAAATAGAAAATAAAAAAATGATCGGCATAATAGAGTTTGAAACACCATACTGGCTTAAGATATAATGTAGTATCTTCTAGTTTTTAACTTATATCTATCATCTTTTTCTATGTCTAAATACATCTTATTTATCCAAATATTTTCCTCAGACTTCCAATGTAGTATACATGTATGCTCCTTACCTAAAAATTCGACATCATTTAATTTTAAAGAGCCGCCAACCGGGGTATCCCTACCTGAGGATTCATCTGTCTCCGACTTCAAATTGGAGTCAAAGTAGGTTTCCTTTATCTCGATCGATACAAACTCTAATCCCGCCTCCAAAACTTTGGAGTTTTCATACAAAAATGGTGCTTTGAATTCCTCTTCGGAACGACTGTAAAATGCCATGTTTGTATTCACAAATTCTTCCTGCAAAAAATTCACAACTAGATTTACACTTAGTAACATAACATATCGATTATATTTTGGAAAGGAATTGGATCCAGGATTATTTTAAGAAAGCGGGGTGGGGGTCGGCTTCGCTTCCGCCCCCCACCCCCCACCCCCACCCCGCTTTCTTAAAATAATCCTGGATCCGCCCCTGTTCATGCATAAACTAAGCTTGGTCCGATTAAAATTTAAAATAAAAAACTTACCTTGGTTATCCGCCCCGCTGCTACAAATGACAGCCATAAGTCCCTTAGGTACGGGATGACTTTAACTTTGTAATGCCCTGTACTGATGGAGAACATTCCTTCTTTTGTAGCCAAAGAAACTATGATGATGTGGGCACCTTAGATATAATATCAAATAAAACAAGAGTGAGTGGAAAGAAGTTTAAATGCCCAATAAACTTAGTGTATTCTTTACGGCATTTCTGCAGCAAATTTAATTTCCCACCTTAAAAAATCTACTCGCCAATTACCTCTCGAACCCATCCCTGCGAGCCGACACAATGCGTTATTAAAATTTCAAAACTCAGAACTTCACATGTCACCTAAACGTTGTAATATTTCTGTACTATTTATCAAATGATTTTAAGTGTGAATTAACATTTCATTGGGTAGTGTTTCAATTTTTCAGCTTCAGGTACGTTGCTCTATTTGGTTGTACAAATAGTGGAACAAAAATAAACAGAGGAAAAATTTAATAATTAATTTTAAAAAATTCAATTTTAGTACTTGGTTATTAGGTACCTATTTTTAGTTCTGTAGCCCGGTTTATGAGAATTGTCTCCCAGTCCTCAGCGGCCTGTCTTTTATATGCATCTAGCTCTTCATAACTGACTTTGTCACCTTGACCAAGTATATCCAATTCAAGATTGCAAGGCCTGTAATGTAATGAAGCAATGAACAATTAATATCAACATAGTATAGAAAATATTGATAACATTTAATACTTTGCATTATATTACAACGTAATGTCGTTGTTTTTATACGCATTTGTAATATGGCATCCCATAATGGTTTTTGCTCATAAACACACTTACCTTTTGCTCAACCAATGCATAGCAATGCAGGATACAGCCAAGTCCACGTAATTCGGCGGCAGACAGGGTTTATAGAAATTGGTACCACTGGCCAAGAGAAACACGTTTTTATCTTGTGGAAGAAAAGTTTCTTGATCCTCAAATAAACCTTAAAATGAAAAGATTACATTAATTAACACAAAGATGAAACGAAAACAATAAACATGATTTTCACGGAAACAACATCTAAAATTACAAGTTAACAGACAAGTTCTATTTCGTACCTTGTGTCAGACAAAATAATGACTTGAAATCGTTCCAGGAATAATCCTCGTACACTATCACCAAAGTTTTTTCTCTCCCATATTTTATTCGCACCGCTCCTGAAGAAAAAAAACGTTGTACTTGTGACCTAGCTGTGACCTAAGGTAAGTTTATTGCCTTTCTGTCTTTGGCTTCGTTCACATGCAATGTCTATTTTCTAAATTCTATTTTCTATTTTCGGTATGTCTTATGATCACGGTCTGTGCACTGAATATCCCGCGGCGTAATTACTGGCAGCGCGAGCCAGTTACTATAAGTTACTATAAGTAACTGGCTCGCGCTGCCAGTAATTACGCGGCGGGATATTCAGTGCACAGACCGTGATCATAAGATAGCGCGAATAGAAAATAGAATTTAGAAAATAGACATTGCATGTGAACGAAGCCTTTGATTGGGATTGGTAGATACATGTCATGATATCTAATTAATACTTTAAGCAAGACCACTCTCTATTTGCGAGATATGAGTAATTAATGACAGAAAAAGTATATAAATAGCAAAATGATTTTAGAAAAAGGAAACAACTATTATTACAAGAATAAAGCACTGTATGTAACTGAGTTTTATGCACTCCAGCCAGAATGCCCCTGAGTTTGCAAAGGGGGGGGGGGGGGGTTGATCCATGCTCTAACTTTAAGATTATTCTTAATTTAAAAAGTGTTAATTAGTTGTTTTTAAAGAAAGTATATTTTGTTCGTGTAAAATGTGTGGTTTGTCATTCTCTTTTGTTTTAGAAGGTACTTATGATCTCAGTCATCAGTTTCATAGATGTTCCTCCATCTCCAGCTCCGTAGTCACACACCACAAAGGGACCCTCTTTGCTTTCCACAGTTCTATTTCCTAAGAAGAAGCAATATCCTAACATAACAGTGTTGTTATTATTTCGCAACGATTATTGTTTTAGATTGAACAAAAGCTAACTATTATTTCTAAATCTAAATTTTAAATCTAAATCACAGTTAATCACTTCTAAATAACGTTAAACGACAGTGAAAGTCAACAAATGCAGACATTACACTAACAAAAATGTACTTTTAACCAGTTTCAGTCTAAGAAACCGTTTGGTAATTCTGCTATGGGGGTGTCAAAAGAATTGCACCATCTGTGTGAACAGACCCGTTCGTAAAAAATGTTTCGTGTTTTATTGCTCGCGTGACCAGTGATGTGTTTTCATCCATATATGCACTAAATATATGTCACCGAAAGTGTCAAGTCCTTCTGGCTGTCAAGTTGCTACCATGGTGAAGGTACGGGAGCTCACATATGAGAATATAAAAGAAATTGCTTCTCTGAGAAAGCCCCCGATATAGCCACCAGATAATTGCGTACTGGGTATCTCGTCAGACTGTATATTAAGTTTGCAAAAGGATGAAGGACACTAGTGATGCCCATAGGTTACCAAGAAGTTGCGGCCAGAAGAAGACCAGTGGCACAGAAGACAGGAATCTTTTCATGCTGTTAAGAATCAAGGGATTTGAACCGGTGTGACAGGAATGAAAGACCGCTAGGAACCGTAGTCCAACCCTCCCCCTTTACTGGGTAGGTTAAATAAGTTTCTCTCACTAACCAGATGCTTCGACTAACCCTGACCTGTAATTATCATATAGGTTCCCGGACTTCCATTCTTAGGACTACCACTCCTCTCACACCGGGCAGCGAATAAGCTTTGGAGGGGTCGTGCAATTTGCCGGTTGACATCAGAAAAAAACTGTTCAAAGAAGGCCCCATGCTACAGGAATTCACAGCAGGGTTGCCAGAAGGAAACCACTTGATAGACAGTAAGAGTGCCATGGGCTGCAAAGACCATTGCATGGACCGTAGGTCAGTACTGGCGCCTTTTTGTTGTATTTTCTGCTGAGTCTAGCAGAATTATAGAGAACATCAGCCACTTCTCATCTGCCAGAGAATATGCATTCCCTCACTAGAGAATCCACTTCAATAATGGTTTGGGGGCACATTGGTCTCTGGGAAATTGGTGAACTGGTGTTGATAAATGAAAATGTGAAGCGTGAGCGTTTCATTGAAATTATTCACCAGCATCTTTTACCATCGACAGAAAACATCTGTGGGACAGAAATTATGCGTTCATTTATCCAGAAGATAACGCTTCAACCCACAGGACCAGAGCTATACAAGGATGACTTTACCTGCATGAAATAGGACCCCCTTGAAAACTTGTGAAATGAGAGTTGAAATCAAGTGGCAAAGAATTGCCCCTTTATCAGAAACGCTCTAATCCAAATTATCTTTAGAGCCTGGGCCGCCACATCCTTCAGAACATTACTAAACCTATGGCAGCCTATGCCTGAAAAGGTGGTGTCCATGTTGAGATCACGTGGCTAAATGTAGGCTACAAAATATTAATACTGACATAATAGCATGCGATTTGTAAGCGCAAAGTACTGTAAACCTGTAGTAAATATACTAACTTGACAAAACCAGTTTTCAATAAAATGGTAATTGAAAACCCTAATGTCCAGCTGTTGTTCACCATGATCAAGATGGCCCAGTACCTTTGTCACCCCCTGCAGTTAAATGTGACTATGTGATAAGATTAAAAACCTAAAGACAATAGCCATAAGTATCCCTTTACCGATTGCCCTGAGTACATAAGGCAACATGTCATTATATAGCTTTTCGTAGTTCACCGCATTTTCACTCCAAAAATGTGAACCATGATATCTATCCAACAGTCTGTACACAGGGTAGTTCGTTTCACGGGTTTGGTCGCATGAACCTGTAAAAATGAATGATCAAAAATGTTCATTAGCTTGGTTGTTGGATAAATATGAAAATTCTCAGACACAAGCCTAAAGTCAGTGAGTGTGAACAACTACTCACGTCAGTCTGATGAAGGCCTTCGACCAGGTTGGCCGTAAGCTAACGGTACGGAAAATTTTAGGCTTGTGTCTGAGAATTTTCATATTTAAAAATGAATGAAGTTTTTAAAAAAAGCACAGTGCTTGTTCTTATTCGTCTGTGCTCGTACTGTAGCACAATTACATGTTTACATTATGCTTAACCCTTTTTTGTTCAATATACAATTATTGACTTTGGCTGAGGTGTATATGTTGTTTACCATGGAAAACTGATGTCGACCTAGTAAACTAATGTCGACCTCACTCTGTCGTATTCATCGTGTAGTGCGCTCGCATCTGTGCTCTATTTGTACAGTATAGTATAGTATAATATAATAGTATGATGTAATAGCAAATTTTCAGATAAATAGTACATGTAATCTTCAATTATGAGATTTTATATCCTTGAAAGTCTCGTACCTGTTGCATACGGATCACCATGCAAATCCATAAAGTTTTGTCAGGAGAATAATATCTTCTGATAAAAAAATCTTAATAATATCTTATGCTGATAAATACGTTTGATCAATCAAAATATAAGAATCTGTCTCTGAGGAGTGACATACCTTTTAAATGTATTGTGACCGGTGGATCCACTTTGTTTTCATCCATTTGTACTTGTTTTGCTTTTTTATGAGCCACGGAAATATTGTACCGCGTCTTGTATTGCGTGTCAGCGGGGCAAGATAATGGACATGCGGGTAGAGAAAGGGTTCAAATTGCGGACAATGAGAAAACACAGTTATATACAAAACCCAACAACACCTTCAGCATAAGTGGCATTCATACATGTACATCAATTGGCATGAAAGAGCATGAACAAATTATAGCAACCGTATTCGGTTTGTCAGCTCATGCATGACCTTATGGTGGACGCTGGTCAAACCCAAAAACCCAATGAAAACCTATAAGGATTGGTGATATTGAGGTTAGGGACCATTCCCACAGAGATTTGGACCGTTCTATCTCCCTGGGGAGTCTCACTAAATTGCTGCCAGCTTAACCGGCTTACATATCTGTCCCGCCTACTAAAAGCTGTTAGGGGATAATTAACTTTCGTTTTAAAAGAAACTAAAAAATTCGGTCTTAAACCGGTAATTATTAAACTAACCATTGACTTAGCTTTAACAATGGTCTATATCTCTGTTGCGCGCAAAGGATTGTGGTCTATATGAGGGTCCAACTTGCCCCTAGCCAAGAGGGCCAACTAGTCCCAGGTGCACAGTTTTAGATTTAAAGGTACATACGAATCGAGCATCGGTGACTACTTTTCTGCCCCATTGACATACGACATAGAATGCTAGCAAAAAAATCCGTTCAAACCTTATTTTTGGGTAAAATTAAACAATGCATTTTGGAAATTCTCTTAGTTATACTACTTGAAACTATATGCTGGCATTTGGTTGGTTTTTGTGACAAAAAATTGAGTTTGTATGCATCTTTAAAGATTGCAGCCATTTATTGAGCAAGAATGGCCTACGTTAATAAATTTTCGTAAAATTTCAAACAATAAACTTTAATCTGATGCCCTACACGTATACTTTGTTTCATCAAAAGCCTATGAAAATAGATTTTTAAATCTCTTAAACAAAATTACTTTTAGGTGCAAAAATCGTTTATTTGGGCTCACCGCTTCAGTAAAACTTTTTAATAGTCTATAACGTCCGACACTTCCTTAGCATTGTAGGATACGGCCACTTAACAAGAGTATGTGGCCAATTTTTTACCTCGTAGTTACTTTTCATAAATTGACGGGGGAGGGGGGGGGGCCGACTTACCCCGGTCACCAGTTTCTAGCAAGACAAAAGCATTTAAATGTGTAACGACTCTATTGGAGTCTGCAGAGGTAGATTGGGAAATGGAAGTAAAGGAAGCTATTTCATTGAAAACTGGATCCAAGACTACATCTTATCGACAGACAATAAATCCCAACTTGACAGGTCATAGTGTTTACAAGCAAACTACTGATATTCCGGAGTATAAGAGGCTAACTTTCACACGTCTCCGCAAAATAGCACACACACCTTGAAAACGGGTAGTGTGGTCCGATATACTCGTTAATTCAGGATCCTTATGTGCCGAGTCTGGTAGTTAGGTAGGCCTGAAAAAGATATCTTATGAGGTCATAAGATGTAACGTGTTGTGGTCCAATAGTTCTTGAGTAATGTGGCGGCCTCTTTGTATAACGCAGAGGTAAAGAAATTAATTATAGAATTATAATAAACGGTCAGAATTGATAAGGAAAAGGAAAAAGGAGGAGGAGGAGGAGAGTGAGAGAGACGAAGCACGGAGACGGACTTAGTTTTGGAGAGTTAGGAGTTGGAGACTTCACTTAGCTATGTAGATACCGGGCGTCGACGATTAAATCGTTTCACTGGTCATTATGTGGACTTCGGTTTTCTGTGCGCGACCTTACGAAAATCTGACACGAACCGTGGAATCTTTAGATTGCGTTATCCCCTAAGTAAGTCAATAAACCTATTTCGACCCCACCTTTAAATTAAGCGAAGAAAATTATATAATTGTAGGACATTCATTCCATATGTATGAAAAGGTTCATTACATACCTTCGCCGATGTTTGGAAAAAGTTGGACGTATATAAAATTATAGCTGCATGATATGTTTTGCAGTTACACCAATTACAGTTGCACTGACATATTAGGAAAGAGGCTTTCGGTAGCGGAGATTTATATTACAGCAAAAGTACAGGGCTGTCTTCTAAAATGCAAAATATGGATGAAGAGAAACATCAAAGAACCCTGCAGTACGAAAATGCCCCAGCAGGGCATCATTCACGAAGAGATGGACAAAACTGCCCCATTATTCGTCCAATAAGAAGAAGAGAAGAAGAAGATTCATGGTGAAGAGCATCTCTTTTATTGAAGCTTGCCTCTGAAGGAATTTACACAGTATAACATCTAGGAAATATATGTTTAGTGTTTAAAATAACGTATTCAAATACTAACCTAATATTTTCTGAAATTCGCCAATTCTCTCGGGGTAGTATTAGCACTATTATAGATTTCCAATTAAAGGGCGAGACTTTCACAAAAATCTTTTTTTAATTTTCAAGATTACACTCCATATAAAGTATACGCACGAGGTACTTCAAAAGCATTATGTATATATTACTGACCTATCCTTTTTGTAAATATATTACCGAGATTATTTATATTCTTTTACCAGATCCAATTATATATTATTTGTTTCAATAAAAGTATATAGGGGAAATTAAATCAGTTCTGTCTCATGATTCGTCATTTTCGTATCCACCATTACGCAGTGTGTACATCTCAAGCTAAGCGCACACATGCTATATAAACTGCACACACATATCACTATGCAGTTGGCCTCCTCACTATTTGCCCCCTTCATTTTATTGGTTTTGATTTGACAATATCTATATATGCAACAACCAAGTCATAACCGAAATCCTGTGGATTGCGAGTAACATCCTCTTCAAACTGGCCAAAGAAATCGTTCACAATGGCTACCTTTTCTTTTTGTGATCTGCACCCATTCAGCCCGGACATAAAGATTGCTTCGCTCCAAGCACGGAATACATTGACATATCTTCTTGCTTTGTAGACCAAGCCAAGTTGTTCATCATCTGTGGTTAAGATATAAAGATTAAATGCAAGCTATTCTTTGCTTAAATGGATTTTCTACAGTATATTGTTTAAAACAGACTTGACATTTAATATGGAACATTTCAGTTTAAGAGGTATGATTGTTGAGGATAAAACTGTTGTTAAAAAAGAATATGAATATGAATATCATATGAAATACATGGATAGAAAAAACGTGTAGTCAGGTGAGCCAATACCAATAAATTGACTACCTTGTCTGAAGCACTCCTGCATTACATAATATGTCATCATTTTATTGGGTAGTAGTCTTTGGGGTGATCCTAGCACGACTATAAGACAGTATAGTTCTGTTAAAAAAGTAATACTTTTGCTCTGGGCCAGAATGGCGCGAAACAGACAGACATTACCAACCAGAATTATTATGTCACAAAAAACGACCGGTGTGACAAGAATGGTAGTCCGCTAGGCACAGTGGTCCATTCCCAATTACTTTGAACAGGTGATATTCGATCTCCTTATATACTATATTACCCCAGTACTCCGGCTAACTAGACTCCTATCTAGACTCTAATCACACACCCCCCTCCCCAGGACTTCAATTAATAGGACTGCCATTCCTGTCACACCGGCGTGGCAAGAGTGCACGTCCTAGTAACGCAAGTCTGCCCTGACACTAAGTCCTGGGAATGAAAGTCGTAGGACATGCATTGCTTGGAATGGAAGTCCTAGGGTATACGTTACTAGGATTCAATGTCCGTAGGACGAAGGCTCCCAAGTACTGTTAGTCCTATGTGTAGTAATGCACGTCCTAATGGGACGTGCGATCCTAACAGTTTAGTAACGCACGCCTATATAGTTCAGATATATACTGGTTTTAAGATATAATTAACGTTTGCTTTCTTTCATTTTTAAAAAAATATTTTACGTTTTTATTTTCCGATAGGCAGTTTATATGCATATTAATGAAGTAACAAAAACAACACGGTTCCCCTTATTTTTCCTTCATTTACTTTGGGTAGGCCTATTTTTCTTGTAGTAAACGCATATTTTACATGTGTCATTGACCTTCTTAGGTCTTCAGATGAGGGGAAAATCACTTTACACAATTACAAAACACCGGATCTCCGTTCTTAGATTAATTTTTCGCTTTACACTCGCAGAAATTGAAAAATAACCCAAAAGAAATTTGCTCTTTGATAGAGGATTAAAGTCAAATCAAGACAGTTTAGAATATGAAATTATAGATAATGTTAGGTAACATTCCTTTGGTATTTTGGCGCTTTGAGGTTTTAAAAACCAAACGAAAAACTAGTTGTAAGTGTAATCACAGAATTTAGAATACTGTACATTAACAACAGCGATATACGGTTAGCTACAACAAGTTATCCGAGGTGGGGATGGGAGGGGGTAAGATCATGTCAAAGGTAGGTCTCGAATCCAATTTGTAAGAGTGCGACTTATAAACACTTACCTTATGGTCTTTCACGATAACCACTACACAAAAGAGCTGAAATTACAAGCCCTCCATTTTTGTCTAATATATGGCTCAACGAAAGGATTTTCATATACATTTATAATTGTATCATTTAACCGTATTATTGCATGAGGATAGGACTTTCAAATGGCCGGACTTTCATTACTGTCATAGGTGTAACAGGAATAAAAGTCCGCCAGTAATACAAGTCCTACCTATTATTATAATAATGAGACAGGAACCCAAGTTCCTGTAGGACTACTATTGCCAAGTAATGGTAGTCCTACGGGCAACCATTATCAGGAACCGAGGTCTTACGTCTGGGTTGCCATTTGAGCACCCCAGACGTAGGACCTCGGTTCCTTGGGGACTTGGATTACTGTTACACCGGCACAGTCTTACAAAGGTATACCTAGACTAGTGTTTCTACACAGAGGCCAACTTAACACCAGGAAACAGGATCCAATGTCCTTACTGTTTTGCTGCTACACGTAAAACTTAACTCGGGCAAACTATTCCCCTCAGGATTGCCATCAGAAAGCAATTTCAAGGCCATTTGAGCACCCCAGACCAGTTTTAGCTGGTTACTATATATGTCACAAATTTACTGAATAGATTATTGAAAGTCATTAAAACACAATTTTAATTCTCGTTGTCATTTACAGTATAATTCAGAAAAGTGGGCAAAAATCGAAGAAAAATGATTTGAAAAAATTATTTATTAAATGTCAAGTCTGTTTATATGTCATGCAGAAAAGAGTTGAATTTTCCCTTTAAATATTTACATTAATGATTGCTTTATCAAAAGTGAATGAACAATGACCTTACCACAAAACAAGAAACGCGTGGCATGATAGAGTTTGACATGCTATCCTGACCTTAGAAATAAAATATTATCTTTTAATTTTAAACTTGAATCTACGTCTTTTCCTTTGTCCGAATACCTTTTATTTTTTCCAAATATTTCCTTCACACTCCCAGTACAGTATATGCCCCTTACTTAAAAATTCGATATCATTTGATTTCAAAGAGCCGCCAACCTGAGGACTCACCAGTCTCCGACTTCAAAGTGAAGTCAAAGTAGTTTTCCTTTATCTCGATCGACACACACTCTAACCCCGCTTTCAAAACATTGGAGTCTTCATACAAAAAAGGTGCTTTGAATTCCTCATCTGAACGGCAGTAAACTGCCATCGTTGTATTCACGAACTCTTCCTGAAAAAATCACAACAAATTTACACTGAGTAACATAAAACATTGGTTTATATTTGAAGGGGTAATCAGTTCAGAGATCACTCTATTTTCTAGTCTTAACATTAAAAACAATCCCCTTCTAGCGACACCAATATAAAAAACTTGGCTTAGACCCGATAAAATTTGAAATAAAAAAAGTTACCTTGGTTATCCGCCCTGCTGTTACAAATGACAGCCATAAGTCCCTTAGGTACGGAAAAACCTTAACGTTGTAATGCCCCGAACAAAAGGAGAACTTTCCTTCTTTTGTATTAGCAGGAGCTACTATGATGATGTGGGCACCTTCAAAATAATATCATATAAAGCAAGAGAGAGAGGAAAGAAGTTAACATATCTTTGCGCTGGTTGGTGTGGTATAAATTTTATTTAGCATGAACTCAGTGTATTCTATACGGGATTTACGCACCAAATCAAATCCTCCATGAAAAAATCTACTCGCCAATTATTGTTCGACCAGTCCCTACTAGTCGGCATGATGTGTTCTAAACATTTTAAAACTCAGAACTTCATTTGTAACCTAAATGTAGAATCATTTTTTGTACAAATTAACCAATGATTTCAGGTTAATTAACATTTTTGTTGGTGGCTTATTTTTTAGCTTATCTTTTAGCTTAAGGGTACCAATATTTGTTTGTACAAATTAATTAATTTAAATAGTAAGGCAAAAATAAACAGAGGATAAATCTAATAGTTAATTCAAAATAATTCTGGTGCTTATTAGGTACCTATTTTCAGTTCTTTAGCCCGGTGTATGAGAATCGTCTCCCAGTCCTCAGCGGCCTGCTTTTTATATGCGTCAAGCTCTTCATGACTGACCTTATTTCCCTGGGATGTTATATCCCGTGAAAGATTGCAAGGCCTTTAATTTAAATAAATGAACAATTGATTTCAACATATGCATAACAGAAAAATATTGGTAACTTTTTATAGATAGCGATAGCATCATATAACATTGTAATACTGTTTTATTTTATACTAATTTGTACATGTAATCATAGGGGTTTAATCACCTTTTGCTCAACCAATGCATAGCAATGCAGGATACAGCCAGGTCCACATAATTCGCCGGCAGACATAGTTTATAGAAGTTAGTACCACTGGCCATGAAAAACACGTTTTTTTCTTGAGGAAGAAAAGTCTCTTGATCTTCAGATAAACCTGTAGTATACATAAATTAACACAAAAATGAAACTAAAACAATATACATGATTTTTCATGGCAATAACAGTAGTATATAAACGACGGGAGCCTCTCTCTTTGTAAATTACAAGAGTCCCACCGGACATTTAGCGGACCCCTGTTTATTAACTAAGTCGCGTACAATGCCATCTCACCTAAGTTCAACAATAACGCTGTTCAAATTGACAATGTATTGAAATAAACACCTATCTTTTGAATCTTGGGTATACACTTGTCATGCCAACCAAAATAAACATTTTTTTCTTTATAATGTAGTAAAATATATATTAAAACGCATATTGCAAGAAATAAAGTACATAGTTAGAGGGCCCTATCAGGGCCTTATCGTTTTTGGTAAGGCTTCCGTCGTTTATATACTACTAATAACCTCTTAAATTATAAGTTAACGGACTGACGTTCTG
The DNA here is from genome assembly GCF_051362555.1 of Lingula anatina. Taxonomy (NCBI): domain Eukaryota; kingdom Metazoa; phylum Brachiopoda; class Lingulata; order Lingulida; family Lingulidae; genus Lingula; species Lingula anatina. The sequence continues at coordinate 34,453,477 of NC_141767.1, forward strand.
TTCTATTTCGTACCTTGTGTCAGACAGAATAATGATTTGAAATCGTTCCAGGGTTGATCCTCGTACACTATCACAATAGGTTTTTCACTCCCATATTTTATTCGCACCGTTCCTGAAAAAAGCAGCTGAACCTGTAACCTGTGACCTTTATGTGCATTTATATCTCTTCCGTCTTTGATTGGAGTAGTTAGTTACAAGTTATGTTTTTTATTGATACTCTAGGTGCTGTTTACCAACGCCATAAGAGAAAATGAATGACAGAAAAAATATATAAATGGCAAAAACAATTCAAGAGAAAAGCACACAACTATTGTTACAAGAATAAAGTATGTAACTAAGCTTTGTGCACTACAGCCAGAATAACCTTAGTTTGCAAAAGGGGGGTTGATCTATCTTGAAGACTATTTTTATTTAAAAAGTGTCAATATGTAAATACGTCAAGTAAAGTAAAGGTATATTTTGTTCGTGTAAAATTTAATATGTGGTTTTGTGATTTTTTTTTTCTTTTTGGAGTTACTTATGATCTCTGCCATCAATTTCATAGATGTTCCTCCATCTCCAGCTCCGTAGTCACACACCACAAAGGGACGCTCTGTGCTTTCCACCCTTTCATTTCCTAAGAAAAAGCATATAACAGAAAAGATTGCTATAACTTCACAACAGCTTTTCTTTACTTTGAACAAATGCTAAGTTAATAACTATATATCAATTAACCTCTTCTAAATAACATTAAACGTCATATAACGTCATATAAAGTCAAGAAATGGAGACAATTACATCTACAAAAATGCAATTTTTACCTGTTTCAGAGTTAATTACCTTTGGGTCATTATGCTACGGGGGGGGGGGGGGGGGGGGGGGGGGGGGAGGGGGGGGGGGATAGGAGTCGTACCTTCTGTGTCAATAGTGCTGTGGTGGTAAAGACGTTTTATTTCGTGGTTAGTTAAGTTTTCATTCGTGTGCACTCTAAAGTGTCACACTGAAAGTGTAACGCCCCACTGACTGTCAGTTCACTATCATGGTTAAGGTACGGGAGCTAACATATAAAGAATGAAAATAAAAGAAATTGCCTCTCTGATGGAGGCGGGTATAAATACCCCCTACCAGTAGTTAGCCGCCATATATGGCTTACCTCGTCAGACTGCATATTACGTTTGCAAAAGAATGGTGAACAAAGGTGATGCCCATAAGTTAGCAAGGAGTTTCCGACAGAAGAAGACTAGTGCCAGAGAAGACCGCGAAGGGATTTGCAGAAGTAAAGGTTGGTGGACTGGTATGTAAACCTTTCGTGAAGATACTAACTTGAAATAAACCGTTTTCAATAAAATAACAATTGAAAAACCTAACAAGCCAAGCAGTTGTTCACCATAAAGCAAACTGGTTCAACCAGTGATGAAACCAAACTGATGCCAACTCCCTGTAGTATAACGTGACAAAAGGTGATAAAATTAAAAACCTAAAGACAAATTTAATTGATATATTTTTACCGATTGCTCGAAGTGCATAAGGCAACAAATTATTGTATAATGTTTCGTAGTTCACCGCATTTTCACTCCAAAAATGTGATCCATGATATCTGTCCAACAGTCTGTACACAGGATAGTTCCTTTCATGAGTTTGGTCGCAAGGAGCTGTAAATAATTAATAATGAATATGACTACAGTACGATGCTTGTTCTTATCTGTCTGTGCATGTCCATGGTCTGTGCTTGCACTGTAGTACAATTATATGTATTTGCTTAACCTTTCTTTCTATAATATACAATTATTGACTTTTGCTGAGGTCAACATGTTGTTTTCCTGACCAATGATATCGACCTGTGTAGGCACAAACAATCCTTAAAAATCTGACGTATTCATATGCATCATATAGTACGCTCCCTATGTGATCTACATGTATTTGTACAATATTGATATAACAGCATCATAAAATAGCTAATTTCGAGATATAAGATACATGTACTATTCTGTGTTAATTCAATAATGAGATTTCATATCCGAGAAAGTCTCGTACCTGTTGAACACGGATCACCATGCAAATCCATTCAGTTTGTCCTTATGGTGGAAGAGGCTCGCTGGTCAAAAGTCCCAATGAAAACCCCAAGACCGGATGCGGGAGCGCAATAACTGTGGATATAATGTTCTGTTTGACTGTCCGCTTCTGCGCACAATATATATCTATCGCAACCCTGTACCGTGTATAAAACAGACGATGCAAGCTGGCAATGGTTCGTTTCAGATAAACACGTGAATGAATTTCAAACGAGAGAATTTTAAAAATTCATTTTGCCGGGAAAAACCCATGGACTGGTTTTTACATGTAAGTTGATGGGGCACCATCAAAGTGATGGTGTAAGACCACGCAAACCAATACCAAATTTTCTCCAGACGTTCAGTATGGAAAACCTGGCTATTTCGTCCTACATGCAGCACCAGAAAGAGAAATTATGTAGAATAAAGTGGCCTACCGTTTGCACGGTACTGTAGATATGATGTCCTGAATTTTGAGATATGATGTCTTGAATCGTTTAATATGCTTGGCTAGTGAAAAATTTCAATGTGGTTAGATGGGTATTTCAAGGTTGAAATACCAACTACATACAAAATAAAATGTTCATCGGGCACTCAGCGTACATTTAAGGTCACAGTGGGCTTGTTCATCTGTCCGAACAAAGGCTTTTTTTTTTTTTTTTTTTTGTACTGTAACCAAACAACATGGATTCGCATGGTGTTCTGCATTTAACAGGTACGTACAACATGTAATGATACAAACCAGGGTCTTTCTCGTAAGTCATGCTAAATAAGGTATATCGAATGTAAACACTATTTACAGGCCCGTAGTGAGCAATTTCAAATGGGGGGTTCGTTTTTTGAAAAAGTGGACCTTTTACCATTAAACCTTCATGTACCTAGATCAAATTCTATCCAAAGTGGACCTTTTTCCAGCAAAAAGGGCGGTTCTTTCGAACCCCCCGAACCCCCCCCCCCTGGCTACGGGCCTGATTTAGCACGGTTTACAGCTACCATGTATCAATTTGTAAACAAAAGCACATAGTATCGAAGGTGAAATAATAATAATAATAATAATAATAATAATAATAATAATAATAATAATAATCCATTGAACATGAAAGAAATTTTAAAATGGACGTGGTCATTTTGGCCAAGATACATAGGTGTCAACGCTCTTGCCTCCATGGGAAGGATACACCCCGTGGATAGATAAATACTAAATTATTGGCGAAGACTAACGGATATAGAGTACAAGACGATCGCACAAGTATCCATCTTAATATTTTACCATTTTATTGCGCCGCTCGGTCGTCAAGGTGTTCCTGCTCGAGCAATACAGGGTGACTCCGAGTCCCGCTCTCGCTACCAACACCAACAATTATTGAACCGAGCAAATAGTTTCTTCCTCTCCTTTCATATAGCAACTATAAATGTCTTATTTTGCTTAGGTAAATGTGTATTGAGATTGTCTTGAGGGGGTGAATTGACCGGGGGGGGGGGGGGGGGTGGCCCCTTGAATCTGGTTAAAGAATTATATAATGATGTGCTACATGCACGAAAGCTGTTTGTAGAGAACAGGCAAAGTATCGCGGTCTGAGAAAGATCATGTACAGGTATGTTTTTTACAGCTTTAGAAGATCGAATTTGTCAATCGATCCATCCTGTTTACAGACTGTTGGACAAATATCACGGGTCACATTTTGGAGTAGAAATGCGGTGAATTACGAAATACTGTTCAATGGCTTCCTGTCTTATGCATTGCAAGCAATAGGTAATGGCAGATATAAGATTGTCATCTTTATATATTTAATCGTATAACCTTTTAACGAGCCATATTGTCTTTTTTTTTTAAACAACGTTTATTCAAAAAGAAAGAAATGGAGGCAAGGCGCTGGAAGCATTATATGCTCTCCACAAAATTAAATAAGTAAATAAATAAAACAAATGGATACATATATACATATATACAACAGAGTAAATGTAAAACTTCAAATATTATGGAGCACAAATTAAGTACAGAAAGAAAGAAGAAGAAAAGAGATAGTACCTATTAAGTGATGACAAAGTTTTCGAGAAGAAAATTTACAACAGTTTCGAAGATAATTTCATTTTGGGTGGGTGATAAAGATCCATGACCGTAGAGAAATAGGGACAGCTTTTCTTTTTGTGTTTTAAAAGAGGTCTTACTTTCAGGTAGAATTTCATTTATTTTTTGGTAAAGGGGAGGGTACCTTAAATTGAGTGAGGGGCATCTGAAAAAGAAATGCAGAGGAGTTTCAAGGGCACCACAGGTGCAGTGTGGTGTGTCAGTAATAGTCCAGTTATGCCTAAACAATTCTGCTCTAAATAAACACCCGACCCTCGCTCTGTTAAGAATTTTTTCTTGATTTCTGTCCAGGTTTAGTGTTGTTGTTGAAAGCGACCCAGCAGTGAGGTGATTTTTTATCGAGTTCTTGAAAGATGAGATTGAAGATAAAGATTTAGTGGAGGAGGAGAGTTGATCCCATGAAGACATTAGAAAATAGTTAACTGAGGTACGGGGGTATTTAGTCTCTTTTGTTATTTTCTAGGGTTATGATTGGAAAAGGGTTTCTGAATGGGCGGAATATATCAGAAACATAGGAGGGGACCAAATTCGCCATAACTGAAAACATAATTTATTGAGCGTGCATTTTTCTTCCATCAAATAGAGAAATCCAATTTAGTTGTTCAAATATTTTGTCTTATGATTACCCCTTGCTGCCTTTTGCTAATTTATACTATAAAATGACGCAAAGCAACATGTGTTCTGGTTTTTCATTCGTAAAAATTTCACCATTTGTTGGCTTTCAAATCTGTTAAAGGAATGGACATGGTAACATCTTTAATGAAACTAAAGAATGTAACAATTTTTTAGTTATAGCAATCGTCACTGTAATATGATAATATAGGATATTGCTTCTTTTAAAGGAGATGGAACTGTTGAAAACACAGAGGATCCCTTTGTGGGTGTGTGACTATGGTGCTGGAGATGGAGGAACATCTATGAAACTGATGGCAGAGATTAAGTAACTCTTCGAAATTAATTTTTAGGAAAATATTACAAACTACAGATGAAATTAAGTTAAATTTCCTAATTTATTTACGGTTATCAAGTGGATAATGAACTCCATAATAAACATTCATTGAAAGCGTTCAATACCCTTTCATATAAGATATAGCCTTAAAATAAAAATCGGGACTATCTAAGCTTAGAAAGGCGACCTTGCAAACTTGGATTAATACGACTGGATTTCAGGATATTGATGTCACGGACAACGGTTTCTTTTTCAGAAGCTGTTCGCACAAAATACGGGAAAGAAAAACCTATTGTGATAGTGTACGAGGATCTACCCTGGAACGATTTCAAGTCATTATTCTTTCTGACACACGGTACGAAATTTGACAGTCTGTCTTTTTAATTTAATTATTTATTTAGGTTATTGAAAATAATATTTATATTTATTGCTTTCGCGTCATCCTTCTGTTAATCAGTTATTCTTACTTATAGGTTTATTTGAAGATCAAAAGACCTTTCTTCCTGAAGATAAAAACGTGTTTCTCCTGGCCAGAGGTACTAATTTCTATGAACAATGTATGCCGTCGAACTATGTGGATCTGGCTGTGTCCTGCTATGCTATATGCATTGGTTGAGTAAAAGGTGGGTTAGCTCTCGTGGTCAAAGCTTAAGGAATGTAATGAATGGAGAGTAATATAAAGGAACAGCACATAAAATATAAAACACTTATGATAAATATCAAAACCATTATTATGCTATGCTAACTTGAAATTAAATTACACTGTTTGTATTCTGTTATTTGTATGATCACGCAGGCCTTGCAATCTTCCATGGGATATTACATGCCAGGGGGATAAAGTCAGTCAAGAAGAGCTTGATGCATATAAAAGGCAGGCCGCTGAGGACTGGGAAACAATTCTCATACACCGGGCAACAGAATTAAAACCAGGTACTTTAGAATAAGTTAAAGAATCATGAATTAATTATATATATATATATATATATGTTTTTAACCTCATATCCAGGCGAGATTCCTACTTTTTTTCCATTCACTTCTTTTGATATATATATATATATAAATATATATATATATATATATATAAATATATATATATAAATATATCATAAACAATTAAATAGTCAAGATTACATTTGTCACCTAAACAAAGCCTGAATAATTAGTTCATTATTCTTTAACTTATTCTTATGTTGTCTTTAAGGTGCCCACATCATAATAGTGGCCATGAGTACAAAAGATGGCATGTATCCTGGTAGTACAGTGCATTACAAAGTTAAAGTTATCCCGTACCTACGGGACTTATGGTTTTCCTTTGTGACAGAGGGGCGAATAACCAAGGTAGGATATTTTTCCAACTAAAATTTCTACCTTTTTTCTGAACGGGATCAGGCATTTAGTTTTGTTAGTGTTGAGACTAGCCACCACCTACATAAAAGTACACTCTGCACCTACCGGTAGTCTCCTACCAATGTATAATAATTTTTCTACGATATATAATCTAGTTGTTACATTTCAGGAAGAATTTGCAAAAACAAACATAGCATTTTGCCATCGTTCAGAAGACGAATTCACGGCACCATTTTTGCATGAAGACTCCAAGGTTTTGAAGGCGGGGTTAAAACTTGTATCGATCGAGATAAAGGATGCCCACATTGACTACTCTTTGGAAACAGAAGTTGGCGAAACCTTAGGTTAGTAAGATTAAAGAAACAAATTATTTAAATATAAAATGAAAAAAAATTTACTTGCTGGCAAAACGCTATGCATTGTTATATTTCAAAAACCAAAATGATGTCCGAAACTCTAACTTGGCACGTATGGTAAGTGATTTCGCATTGACTTGATTGAAATCAGTCGTTGTAACGATGTTAAAATGTTAATGTTGCAGACCAGATTGAAATCCATGCTGATGTAAAATCGACCATAGTCAAATTTTATTTTTAGATTTTAATTTGGCCTATTCAGGATCAAAATTCCAAGTTGGCTAAGGAAGATTTAAAATCTAACCAGACCAAATTAAATTTTCAATTCTGCTTAGACCAAATTGAAATCTGACTAGGATATGTTGAAATTTCAATATTACAGATTCACTTTTGTAGTTTAGCCTAGACAGAATTGTAATTTTAATTAGGTCTTGGGCAATTCAAAAACTGCCTAGTTCATGTTCAATCCTTCAATTCTACCCCACAGATGGCGAACCACTAAGCGTGACTCACGAGGCAAGAAAGTACGTCAATGTGTTCCGAGCATGGGCCGAAGCCATCTTTACGTCTGCTTTAAATGAAAGTCGGTCAGAAGAGGAAAAAATGCCATTGCAGATGCTTTTTTTGGTCGGTTTGAGGAGGATGTTGCCAGCAATCCAAATGATTTTGGTTATGACATGATATTGGCATATATAAATATAATGAAAACCAAACCAATGGCTTGAAGTCGTAGCATGCGGGGTGCAGAGTTTTACCTATTTAAAATTGAGACATATTTGATTAAAATTTTTCTTTAATGTTTTTATAAGTAAGTTTAATAACACGCATAATAAGCGTCTCACACTTTTATGATATTAAATAGTATGGAGCACATAGTAATATAGGATTTGCCGTGGATCCTTATTTCTTAATGTGCCTTTTTCTTCGTAGTTCATGAGAGACTGTGCTCCATTTGTTTTATTATACTGGTTGTCCACAAAAAAAAAAAAAAAAAAAAAAAAAAAAGGCAACGTTCGGTTTTGCTTATTAATTTGCATATCGCTATCGCTCGGCATGCTATTGTGTATATGAGCCTCATTGGCAATGCATTATTTAGTGTTTGTGTACATATATATACACTAGAAAAAATATTTGGAAAATATTCCTTTTGACTTACCAGTCAGAGGCCCAGAAATGAGGTCACTGTACAGCATAGTGATTGGTCATAATGAAGGGCAGTATTGCACTGGCACACTGTACATAATAATACTGTACTGTATAATAAAGCAAGACTGACTGTGCAGCGATGAAACTTGGTAAATTGTCTGCCTTCAGCACTGCTCACCCCCACTACTTGCCAAGCTCCTCTTTGGAAGATATGGCGAGGCATTGTCACTCTTCAGACCTGCTGTGCAAATTTTGACCTGCAACCACACACGCCTGTGTGGAGGGCATAAACGTGCATGTGACCTTACATTCTGCTTGGACTTGTCACAAAGGACACACAATTCTCATCGGCAATTGAGCATTACCCAATGAATTGGTTCCGCATCCATGACTTGCAAATTGTTTATTCGCGATTGCCTGCGCCACGTAAATCAATAGTTATGTGAAAATTATCCCCGTGAACTTAAAAAAGGTAATGCGTGAATATATATATATATTCCATCCATTCCATTAGCAAGAATGAAGTTTAAAGACAAAAGTTTAAACGGTTTTCATTTTATTTGTATAGCGGTGGATAAAGCATGCTTAAAAAAGTTAAAAATAGCAGTAGTTGAGTGAGGCTGAACATTCATCAGTTCTGAAAGTTTGGAGAAAAAAGGTAAAACGATGTTCTTTTTATTTGTATAACGGTGGATAAAATATGCTGAAAAAAAAAAAAAAATAGAAAAGCACTCCGAGAGCGCAGACCTCCGCCAAGGCAGCGATTTTTGATCATTATTGTTTATTGATTGATAATTGATCCAGATCACCACCAAAAACTAATCATCTCTTCCTTGGCCCACTTCTGACAGTTCCTGAAAATTTCATAAAAATCGGTCCATAACTTTTTGAGTTACGTTGATGATAAACAAACAAATACAAACAGGGGTGAAAACATAACCTCCCTGGCGGAGGTAAATATTATAACTTGTGGAAAATGGTGAAATAAAGCTGATTTTTAGCTCGACCTGTAATTTATGAATATTCATCAGTTCTGTAAGTTTGAAAACAAAAGGTCAAACGGGTTTTCAGTTATCGTTATAACACTGAAAGTGCTCAGCAACGACTGTATGTGATGGCTGTTTGTAAAGACATATCTGTGTCTGTACATAAAAAGGATAGGTCAGTAACATTTACACTTTTTCAATGTATAGGTCTATTTAACATTTTCATTTTATTAAAAATGAGCTAGCTAATTTTTTTTGGCGCGGACCTTCCTGTTGTCCATACAGACTATTGTCCGGAACCGCGCAAATTTAGCAACGAATACCAAGTACAAATAATCTCGAAATACTTACACTATGTCTTACATAAAGCACGTGCAGTATTGACCGCGCCGTTCTCAACCCACACTGAAGTAAAAGTATAAATTGCACACTTGAGTTTGAGATAAGCCGCACAGAGTAACTAAATATCTCGGCTTTATTCGTCCCAAATGTACTCATATAAGTTAAGAAAAGGTTCTGAGCTTCCCTATACCTCCAGTATATTGTGCATCGAGGGGAAAATTAAAATTCGGCGCCAAATTCATGAACTCCCAAGTTTGTTTAATTTTCTTTTAAAACATCAATTTTGTCTACGCACTCGAGATAACAATGACTTTCGGGAAAAATGGAAGCTGCTTACATGTAATAAATATTTATTTTGGTAATTAAGTATAATATACTACTTAAAATAAAGACAACATAGTAAATTATTATATATATCAATATCATAAATATCACAAACGAATGGAACAAAACACTTTGAACACTAAATGGATGAACTCTAATGACAAACTACTAGGAAATGTCTACGATTAAAATTTAAGTCGATCAATGAATTTTCCGGTCGGAACTTTTTAACTCCATTTAGGAGAAAACTGTACTTTTAAGAATGATTGATATTTAAAAGTATGATTCATTTTAAGTCACCAAAATGAAAATAATTGATTACAAAGAGTCATGGAAATAATCGACATACAAATTTCTTACAGAGAACGAAAACTTGATACAACTAGAGTTAGAAGTGTAAAATATACAGGAACAACTTGGAAAAGAACTATGATAGCAATGAAAGTCTTCAACGTGAATATTTAACTACAAACATTTCATTTCAAAATCCCATTTTTCTTTTTAAAGCTCCTTGGGCGTTTATTAAACAATCGCTGCAAATCAATACCAACTTCTTTCAAAATTTCCAGTTTCGCTGTGAAGAGTTAAAGACATTGTACAAGCTGTTGTCTCATTCGAATTCATCCTTGGTATAAACTACTGACACATGAATATCGTCAACAATTTTTACATCTCCTGTTCAAGCATTCGTTCTTCAATGTACGATTCCCTCGGGTTTTTTTCAAGAATGCAGCCGATAGTCGAACTGAAATCATCGATTAATATCTGTAAAATTTGGGCAAAGATACCAAAAAAGTACCAGCCTCTTTGACACAAGATATGGCCTGACTGTGTACATATTTTAAAGCTATAACCCTGTCCCTCCCCTGCCCCAATCCATAACTCCTCCTTTAACTTATTCACTTTTAAATAGCAGTTGTTCATCTAAAATACCATAAACCTTTGTGTTTCACGGAAACAAAAGAAACATTTATAATCAACATCGTGTTCTGTCTCTGTTAAATAAATATTTACTGAATACCTGATTAAAAATTAAAATAAATATTGAGTTTTAGGCAACCAAAGTAAATATGGCACTTGATTTTTTTTCAAGCATATTTGGGTTTTTACTTCCTTCAAGTAAGCTGTAAGATACATAAAGCTTCTATCCAAATGTATACTCATTTCAAAATCGCTCATGATTGCACTGGCTCTAAAAACAACTACCAAGCTCCTGAGGCTTTGAGAAAATAGTAATTATAACATTTTTAAACCCTCATAAACAGCCTACACTTTCTGGTGGTGGAAAAGTGGTTCAAAATTATCAGACAAGCTTCAATAACAGGCGACTTGTATTTGTTCTACTGTAACAGTTCCAGAGAACTCTGTTCACACAATTCTATGCAAGTCGGCACAGAGGCCAAGTTCTATAATTTGGGGGTATTCAATCAAAATAAACAGATCTGACTATCAATATTTCGACCAATTCTTATCTACATTCAAAGAAAGAAAACAAAACAAGTCACCAGGTCTATTAAGAGCAAGATTAAAACCCTCACATAAGGGTTATATGAAAATGAATAATTTTGTCAGTTTTATTTAAGTTCCACCAAAATCCTAGTACATCATGATATCATTTACATCTTAAAGGTCCTTCTTACTTTTGGTAAATGATGCTACCTCGCGTATTGTGTCTTGATTTCTTCAAAGAGTTTAATGAGATTCTCTAAGCCCTTTAAATAACCTTTATCTGGTCCCCTGTGGACTGTGTTATCCTCTGTAAATCCTTCATGCGTTGTATGTGCAAAGTCAATCATACGGACATCCACCTTTGGCGGCCTGGGATGTTTGCTCCGTGGTTCTACATTGCACTTGTTACTAATGTTCTCTTTACTCAGGCTCTTTGGCTTCTCTGCGTTGATTTTTGATAGTGTATGGTGTTCGGCGCTGCAAGAAGATGGCAAAAGCAGCAACTGATCTTCATTGCTATCGTCACTGCCACTCGACGATCCCGGGGTAATAAAACTGCTATCGTCCAATGATCTGCTTCTCTTTGGAGCCATTTCCCTCACCGGTGTGTTCTTCTTCATATCCGACGTGTGCTCTTTCCCATCATACATCAGTAAAAGTGAACTGGAATAGAAACGGAATGTGTCTTGCTTGGACAACATTTCATGGAACTGCAGCAGTCTCTCTATCATAGGGTCAATAATGTCCACTCTAAGTTTGTGCCCGTTGTGCAGGAACTGATAAAGCGTCTCTTTGAATCCCTCCACTGTAAGTCCACGCCCGTAGTATTTGTTTCTGCACACAAAGCTGAGGGAGTTGACCTGGTAAACCTGAGGAAAGAAACAATGAAAAGCATTCAAATCACCATCTGAAAAACATTAAGAAAAAGTACACTTTGAAAATAAACAAATCCTCTTTGTGTACTTTTTAATTTTTTGTGTACTCTCTGTCAAAAAGTCAATCATTTTTATGGTTGAAACGGGTCACAAGGGGATGTCACAGTTGCCTTCACATCTATAATGATCTAACTGACTGAGCCTACTTGAGATGTGTTGATATTCAATCAAGCATGAAATAAGAAGCAAGTTTTTTTTTGATTTCTTTTCATTTTTTTTAAAAATTCAGTGACCTCAAACATTACCTGCATTCCAGCCAGCCTTATGGCTAGGGATGCAGAAGTAGTGGCTGCACATTTGTCTATCTTCCGTTTCCTTTTTGTTTCGTTTTCCTCATCTCCATACTGTCGTGTTCCCATCTTTAAGTCTAGTATACAGGGATATTTGAACTCTGAGGACACGTTCTCCAACAAAATAAATTCTGCACATGAGTTAAGGTATACAAAGTCCATTTTTATCCTTTTTCATTTAAAACAACTCAAAACATTTGCAGAAATTTATATTGGGAATGGCATTATCTGATAGCTGTAAAATGTATGAAAAAGTATGAAAAAAAAAAAAAAAAAAACAGCTTTTCCTCTTCATTTCCATTCAAAATTGAATACATTTCCCCTTTACATTTTACACAAATCATCTGTTTGTCCTTAATGCCAAAAATAGTTACTCTTGTACAATATATGGAAGTATGTACCTCTTCTAGAGAAACAAATTCGTAAACATTCCCCTTAATAGATGCACAGGCACATGTCCCTAAGGTGACCCAGCTCCTTTTATTCTCCTGTACTTAACCAAACAATGGCGAGACAGAATTTCAATCACCACTCACTGAAGGAATGACAGTGCAGTCAAGCAGTCTATAAACACAACCCTAGCAATCATTGTTTGAGCCACAGAATCAACAAGGTGTCAAAACCTTGAGTTTAAAGTACGCCTAAAAATAATGTGATGTGATGTGATGTGATGTGTTCTGGAGGGTGCCAAGTACAAGAGGGTAATAATGGGGTCATTGCTTTTTAGCTGTACTGTCTGGGTGATCTGGGTGACCCAATTCCATCTGTCTGCTCAGATCAGGAAGAAGGGACATGACAGCCTTCTGACACGTGATTATCACCGGGTTACAATTTCAACAAAAGACCCTTCTACCCTGATTCTTTATATCAGAGAGCAAGGATCTCACAGCTTTCTGACATGATTTCAAAAAATCATTCAATAAACAAAATAAATTTATTCACCTTAAAAAAAGAAGACCCTTTTAATCACCATAATACTTTGATTAGACTGGGAAAAAAACTTGAAATTGCATAAGGATACTGAATGTCCCAGATGGGCTGATGTTCTTCCACATCTTGGATAGTGTGCGCTTGTGACAGCGTAAACTCCATGGGTTGTGCCCTGCGTGTTCCACTAACTGGTCTGTGTTGTCCAATACTTCCACATCGCCTTCAAAGTCGATGCTTCCAGTTCTCCTCATACGAACCCTGAATGAGAGAAAGGCAAGTCGCCAAAGTTAAAGTTGTGATATCCATGTTTAAAGTTTGTGGAGTCCTGACTTTCATTCATTGAACAATACCTCGTAACCAAACAATGACTGAATATGTCTGAATCCCCCCTCCTCAAAGATTTCATTTCTGGTGCACTTCAGGTGAAAAGTTTACCTAAGAGTAAGGCAATTACTCACTACACGTGAACAAAAATGAATAAACTGCATTTTCTTAAACGTTGTTTTATAAATGATACCTGAAAACTAACCTGATGTGTGCATTAACCTTAATGAATATGGTGCTTATTAATAAGTCCTTATACTTTCTCTAATTCTGAACCCAATTCAATAATCAGAATCAAGTTTGCTTCTTCCTATTAATATATTCACCTTCAGATATTCTCTCTCTTGCAGTTTTTTAAGATCATTGAGCTTGCAATAAAAATAGCCTATTTTCTGAGCAAATTTCAACACAACCAAGACCAACAATATATAAGACTTAGTATGTCAAACTCCATGACACTACCAACCTTAATGCTTCTTTCCCATTCCCCTTAGACTGCTGCATGGGGAGTCTCCTCGTTTCAGAATCCTCTTCCTCCTCCTCCTCCTCATCTGATTGGTCCTCACCTTCCCCACACGAGCCTGAGGATTCTTGTGCTTCTCTCCATAAACGTACCTTGTCATGGCAACCTGGTGGGTAACCTATTAGTGTCAGGTAACCCTTGCTGTCTTCATGGAAGGCAACCTCGATTGCACCTGTTATCATTGAAAAAATCTGTTAAGTTAAAAGTATACATCTTTTGCTTATAGTTTATATTTCATCTTTCTTACTAAAAAATGGTTTACCTTAAGGAATAGGTTCTTTTATTCCTATGGCCTTATTAACTCGGGGGTCTCCTTTTGTAGAATAAACATCAATTGCAAAACTATTGAAAAATCTTGCATATTAATAATCAGATATTGATAAGAAAGGGCTAAAATTACGATTCTTGGAACAAGTCATATCTGTTATACTAAAAATCTCTAGTAATCTCATTCACTGTATGTAATAATGTGCTATCGCCTCATGTTATCCTTTGGCTATGATTGCAACTCAACATATGTCAAATCAATAAATGAAGTACAGATTATCTGACAAGATAATCTGATAAGATCAAGTTGATCCCATTGTCTTTGCAAAAATCCATCAGAATTGCAGATACATTCTCAGAAAATCCCAAAAAAGATTTTCAAGGAATCCCAACCACACAAAGAAATACTTTAGCAAAAGAGGTCTGAAAATATACAGCTTGGATAGTCATTACTACAATGAAGGTATGTGTTTGTTTGTTTAACCTGCTCTAGTGAAAGCAGGGTGACTCAAATACACCTGGTATGCCAGGGGAAAAGGGTTTTTCCAAAAAAACAACCACTCACTCATTCAAAGAAAGAAGCAATATTTTTTTTTATAATTTTCAGTACCCTTTTCAAAAAATCATGTTGACAACAAAGAACCAGAAAAGGTACATGACAGGTAGTCATTAAGACATTTTATACTTATATAATAACACAGTCTTAATCTGATTTATCTAAAAAACCAGTTCTACAATGCAAGATGTACATAGCTTAACACAAACATGAGCCTAGGTTTAAAAAAAAACTCTGAACATATATCATGGGACCCAACACCTAACCTTGACGAATCTCAGGGATCAGAATTGAATTTAAAAAACGCGGAATTCCGACTCCACTTTTCCACGGAAAAAGCTCATGTCTGTTAACACGACTGGATATAACTGTAAATATTAACTGAAGTGCTGAGAAATCAGATAAAATGCCATGTAACTGGCAACTCTGAATATCATAAAAATTGACATAGGTCATTAACAGGGCTATAAAAAATACTTGTACCTGCATAGAAAACAGCTGCAGCTCATCAAATAACTCTAATACTATATTTACACACATACCATCTGTTTATGATGCACCCATATTTCCAGCAATTGAACAGTGACCATAACCTTGTAGGAGCAGTCCCCTGCCAACAGTCCTACTACTGAATCTGTCACAGGTTTTTCCACAAATAAATAAAGAAATTAGCCTAGGATGGATTGAGCCACACCACAACTCTTTTCACTAGTGTTACAGAAACTGACAAATTCATAAACCTCAGAAGCAAAGTATCAGTCTTGGGTTTAAATACCTTTCTGCATCTGTTCATAGCAGAATTAATTTTTTGTCAATTTCTGATTTTCTATTATCTTTTTCTTTCATTTTTCTTTCATTTTCATAGGCAAGGGTACAAGTTATAAATAAGAAATTGTGCTGCATTTGGTACCACTTTCAGTACCAAATTCAACAGTGACACAGACACTTCCAAACCCACCTCTGTACCCTGGTGTGAATTCCTTCATCGCACTCGGCATGGTCTTATAGAAATGATGTTCCCTGGCAATAAGTGGTTTACATAGAGTTGTATCGTCAAACTTCAGCACACTGCTGGTTCCGCCCACCTGGTGAACATAAGGTTCCAGTGGCACCGGCTCCCAAATCTCCTTTACATCCATGATTCCTTCAGGCATTGGGGCCCACTGTGAAATAAATAAATATAACAGAATAAATAATTATAATCAATTAATGAAATAAAATAAGAAAAATACTGTTAGTTAACTATGACCATGACAACAACAATTTGCAAAGAACCTTAAATTGACAAACAAATTCACACACTATTAAGAATCCCCTTAATTTAGTCAGGTATGATACAATGCTATACACGACATAACCCAACTACATGGACCTCACCAAACTAAGCTTCAATCACTTGACTACATACAAAGGGGTACACAAGAATAAGCGAGGGGGGACAAGACATGACAATACAACACATGACAAATATATAAACAAAATTGTATGTTGACTGTGAAGTGTCAACAAAATTAAAACCAATTGTTTAGAAAATTTTGAGAACCCAAACATAATATCTAGTGCTTCTGTTCACTTTCACTGTGAAACATCCAAGTGAAAATGTTGACCCGACTTCACTCAATTGATATCAACTTGTGGAACCAGTCTTCCAAAAAATGTATTTCTGGCTATCACTTAACCCACTTTTGTAGCCATTAACCGAACTTTCCTACTATGAATTGTACTTGTTGAACTCTCAGTGGCAATGGTTTCAACATGCCACAAAAGTAATGAGTGCTTTCTAAGATTGTATTCCCACAGATTTTTAGATTGATCAATCGGGGAGTCTCACTAGATTGCTATCACCTTAGCCGGCTTAAATGTCTGTCCTGCCTACTAAAAGCTGTAAGGCGGTAATTAACTTTCGTGTGCGCTCGACTGACAGCAATTTAGCGTGAACCCCCAGGGAGTTAGGTCGATCCAGATGGATCGATCTAAATCTGTGGGAACCCAGTCTAAGATACTTTTTCTCCATCATCTCATCTAGGCAAATAAACAGGTCCTCCACTATAGTAAGATTTAAAATGGTGATATTAACTGGTGGGAATACAAATCTAGTGAGTACTTCTTTGAGTTTCCTAGCACATAAATCTTAGGAACATAATAACATTAAAGGTTACTACTTAAGACATATATGCCATCTTACTGACAATCAATGCATTATCTCTATAAGGGGTGTTTCACTACTGTTCTATGACATTTGCAAAGAAAAAAATAAAGGGAACAGATGAGTCATATGCGTAAATTGTGCTTCTTAAGCCAGATCCTATCCCTGGCATACCAAACTTGTCTCTGCCCCCACTGCCCCAACCCCTCAAGGTGTTCTATTAATACGAAAACCATGTTACCAGGTGGGAAATACCTGTCAGAAACTACTGGAAGCTGTTTCATTCATTCCACAAACATCCAGAGTAAGCTACGTACACGTAGGTATTTGAACTAAAAGACGCAATCAAGGATTGCTCATCTCATGCTTGAATATTTTATGTTACAAATATAACAGAGTGAAGGTTTACCCATTCAATCCCAGTGAATATATTGTTCAGTTGTTCAATTTCTTTTTTATTTTAAAGCCTGAGGAAAATGAATGGCTTATGGACATGTATGTTACCATTGCTGACAAAAACCATGGTGAATTCTGCTATACTCTTGGCTCATGTAAAAATCTACTACTACTTTGTCTCCCAATAACATTGTTCTGAAACTGTTCACATCTTTTATTTGCACTCAAACTGAAGTCTGTGTATATTACTGGTAATTGCTTCGCAACTAGCAACAGAGTATTTATTTCCCCCAAGTAGAATCTTAATAAGAAAAATACATAATATACTCCAATTACGACTTTATAACAAAGAGGGCATTCAGAAAAAGTACAGTAGTTCCATGAACTAACACATCCATGGATCAAATATGGCCCACCCACTTAAAAGCAATCCCAACTTATGCCCTGATGGTCTTCCCGCCTCCACACGCACCGTCCTAGTAATTAAACCTTGGAGCCCATATTTAATCCGTTTATTGGCACCTATGGAGGCGAGGGGTTCAAAGGATTAGGTGGCTTGCTTTTAAGTGGGTTTGGCCACATTTAGTCCATAGATCAGTTAGTCAAGAGATCATCTGTTCTGAATGCAAACATATGCATCCATACAGACCCTACCTCATCATTGCTTCCTTTGAAATAGACCTAAAACATACCGAGTTAAAAATGTTCCCACATAGTTGTAAACAAAACTTGTTTATAGCTCATGCTTTAAAAATAATGGCCCTTGGGTTATCACTCCTGGCTTATCAAGCTTAAAATACTCTATCTGACCTTCATGTCAAAGGGACCTTAGGCATAAACAAATATGACCTATTTCAAGTTTATGAGACTGAAACACAGATATGATACTGGCTTCCTAGAATACCACATGCCTTTCAAAAGGGCAACAAGCAATCCTTAGCTATCTGTGTGTGCTACTCCTGAGCTTCAGCCAGAATTTCACATTTTACCAAAAGATGAGCATCATAAGGTCTTCTTTTTAAACGAACAGAAAGAAAACATCTTATCACTATTTTGAAAAAAAAAAGAAGTTTTCTGGCAAGGCAAAATAATTCAAGCTTGCTTAACCAAAGCAATACAACTGTGTCTCAATTCATCAGCCATGTTCAGCCTGCAAGTATTGATCGTTTGACAGCATTTCAACCAGCTTCAGCTGTTGCATCACTTTACAAAGGAGAACTGCAGATCAATATACTGTTCATCCATAGGCAAATATTTATATATATGTGCACCAAGTAATGATTTTTAACAGCAGGTGTAGGTGGATTATAACCCTAGCATTATAGGTCATTTTTCTCTTAGATTTCTCCATACTTGGATGCATTATGTGTACAGCACTTTCGTAAAATTTGGAAAATGGCATCATCTGTTGTTCAAGTACCAACAAACCATCAATATGGCCATCAATGAACAACATGAAATCCAGATGATTATGTGAACCTAGAATGGGGTAGTGCTAGCAATTTTTTTCGCTTAGCCAAATTTGTCAATTTGTTATCCATATGGTTTAAATTTGACTAAAATTAGTCAAATCAAGTCCTTTTTATTTAGCCAATTTAAGTCAGTTTTAGCATTTGGCTAAATTGGCTTGTGTTAGTGCTACCCAAGATAGACCATCTGAACATGAATAAAGAATTTAGAAAGGTGTCATTGGAATTGCTCTAATAATGAAAAGACATTTAATCATAACTTTTCCACAGCCAAATTGTGATAGCCCTACTTGGAATCCTAAATATATCATGTGATTGAACATTTTCTCATTTCAAAGATAGCTAGAGGGTACAAGTACCTTGTATTGTTGATACTTTTCAACAGCTGACATAATGAAATTATTCAGCAGGGTTTACTCTGTCATAAGACCTTGAGAAAGTCAGATGACAGATAGTGACACAGGGCAGTCATGATATACCTATGACTGAAAATAATACAGTGCATGTAGATTTAGCTATCAAATGTGCAGTCACAAGACAAAATATAAACATGTTATCAATCAGACATCTTTCTTGGGTGTCATATTCCACAAGCTATGGCTGACAAAACTGACAACTGTTGTGCCTCAAAACATCCATGCCACTGATGCCTTCACTGAATATTTCAGTAAGTTCACTGAACTGCAGTTTGAAACTCAAATAGTATGACTCCAACTTCTTCCGTGAAAACCCTTTCACCTAAAAACCTGGAACCCCAACCAATATACAGTATAACTGCACATATTACAATTTGATTTTTCCACAAATATCCTAGCAATTGTGGTGTGGATTTTTTTAAAATCTTCTTTTCATTTAAAGTGTCTCATGAAATGACGATGGAAAAGCAAATGAGACATGCGTTATAAATTTCTGATCCTATCATTTGACAAACAGTGACACTGCGCTCTCAGTTCTATCAGATGACTATCATCTGTGCCAGCCGAAATTTGCTTCACTGTGCCAGCGACTGTTATTTCATTTCGGAAACGAAGGGCTACTGATCTAATCCTCAATTTCTATCACTTATGAAAAGGCTGAAATGTTAAAATACTTATTTACAGTATTAAACTGTATATTCCTCAATACCTAATAGAGTGATAATATGATATCTTTTTCTTTTCCTCAGAAAACAACTAAATGCTGTCATAGTATAAGTAACCGTAAACTGCTGTCAGTGTAATAATCAATAAACGTATACCGAAAGAACAACAAATAATTTCTAGAAGCTTACTGAAGACACTTACTAACCTCATTCGTCGTACTACATGAAATCCCGAGATTATCTCTATCTTACAGTACAAGATTAGATTGAGACGCAAGGACGGTAGTAAAGACTAAACATGTACGTATCGGAACCTCTTTCAGAGGGATAAATATTTTTTTCAACAGGCGTTAATGAACTCGAAGTGATTATATTTTTGTGTGGATGACAACTGTATGACAAAGAAAACACAAGTTCCATACTGTCACGTACCTTAATTCGTCTTACCTGATGATTAACTCATTAAACGTGTACTTTCTCAGTGGAAAAATACATGGCAGCAGATCACTGCCATCAATAGATTAATATAGCCAATCATCTCTAAGAACAGAAGGCACGTGACATGGCTATGCTGCGTTTCAAAGATAGATGGCAATACCGTCGAGGAACTCAAGATAAACTAGTCGATCAAAGCTTTAAAAGATATTTTTTAAAATATATTTACTTTAATTTTCAAAATAGTTTCAGCTCCATCTCAAATAAATTAGTTTATCATTAATTAGTCCATTAATCGATTGTTTAATCAGCCAGTCAGTTACTCAATGGATGAATGCAGGAGCGGATTTAGTTGGGGAAGGTGGGGGGGTCAGGGGCGTCGCCATTGAGAGGGGGGGGGGGGTCGGCTTCGCATCTGAGCCCCCCCCCCCCCCCCCCCTTCAAATAATCCTGGATCCTCCCCAGGAATGAGCGGACTCATTTGAATTTTAAAATCAGGGCCAGGAGTGCCAGAAAATAACAACAAAACGACGACAACAACAACAATAATTATAATAATAATAAAAGAAAAGAAAACAACAAAAATGTAAAACCAAATGATGGCACATACTTGCACTACACACTCTAAACTTAGCCATGCCAATGTTTTGTTTAGCTACGGAGTTAAGTCGGAAACCGATCATTATCTCATACTAATTTGTGCAGTAGCTAAATTGACGCCGATGAATGATTGGCCATCCTATGTGCAGAAGTGTACGTGTGGGTGATAAGTAAAAACAAAAACTGGAAAAAAGTTTTCACCCTAAAATTGTACGCTTATTTTTAATTGCATAAATAATATTAATTAAGATACATGTAAGCAATTTATATTAAAGGAAGAGAAATAGTTATTTTGCCAAATGTGGGCATATAGGCCTATAATATATCCAACTACTTAAGCATGATTATAAAATGAATTCACTGTACAATATAGGCTACAATACAATATGTAGCTGGCATGTTAACTGTACCTGTATGAAGTAAGCAGGGCACGTGTCCTGTCAAAATGTACCCTATGAACCCTATGTCAATGGGGGCGGGGGTCCGCTTTAAATCCGCGGCCTGTCATTCCTAAAAACCGGACCCCCGTTCAAATAATCCTGGATCCACCCCTGATAGCTGTTACTCAGATGAGTGATCCACCGATAATTGTCAAATGAAAAAAAGTTTCGTTCAAATTATTCTCAGAAACTCGAATGTTTACCGGAAAATACAATCAAAACACAAAAAATATAATCAAAACAAAAAATTAAAAATTATACCTTAAATCAAATTACCTCAATTATTTTGAAATATTACAAATGGATTTTAAAATTTTATTCTGTGTAGAAATTGAAGCTGTTTTCTACCTTTCAGTATTCAGCGATGTTTCTGTCGATTGCGCTGATGTGTCAAGATTTTTAACTTTACCATGATAATGCAATATAGTAAGGAGAGGCCAGACCAAATTGATAAGCTGGTTAACGAGCAGTGAATCTCTATATACAGGGGCCTTATATTTGTTATTTATTGATTTTTGATAAATAATATAGATAAGCTTTTGGATAGACTGGATTTTTCTTTACTTTCTTTCCCTTTTTTTATTTAAGTTGGAAGGATATAGGCCTATGTCAAATTCACATTATGAGCATAAAATAACAAGTGTTATTTTTCCTGGGGTCAGTTATAAAATTTCCCACTTACCAAACAAATGCATTTAACATGTAAAAAAAAAGACATTTGTAAAACCAAAGATCGGTCGTAATGTTTTACCAACTTTAATGTAGATTTTTTAACTGAACTAAACTGCTCAGTGCGGTTGTGATGTCCTTGGTGCAGGTATCGTTTCGCAACTACTGCATTTACTGGAGATAGTTTGCGCACAACGAAGTGATTTGTATTTCACGATTTATACTTCCCCTATCAAGAAAAAATGAGGCATCATTCATTGATTTATGTGTATATTATATTTTTTGTTATTTCGCTTACAGATCTGACACGATCTACCACATTTAGAAGAATTTCGCCAGTTATGGATGTTCGTCTTTCATAGGAAGTTTACGCGCGCGTTAGTAACGAAACAACAATCGACATGGTGATGATGGCTGAGACAAGTATGTGAAAAAACTCCTTGCATCTCTTTGTGGTTCATCACTGACACATCACATAATCTGCATGTCCAACGCAGCGATGGTCAAGGAGAAACCTAATTCCATAAGAACATATGATGAAGATGGTTTTAGACGACGCGGCGCCTGTGTTTGCTTTAAGGACGAAAGCGAGGAAGAGGTGAGAAAATAAGTTGAGAAAATCAGCCAAGCTTAGGTCAGCTTATTTTATTCTTTAATTTTGATAACATTAATGGTTTGTGAGTTTGTTAAACGACTGGAATGTCTAGCTCTTTAATGGATGACCAAACTGATTTACACGCTGTTCTTTATATGTGGTATTGAATTCATGATCGTAATTTGTATCGTCTCTCACTAACTTTAAATCTGAAGTGCTATCATGTAAGATCATGATGTTTTACATAATCGCTTTCCCTCTCTCACTCTCTCTCTCTCTCTCACACACACACACACATGCGCACACACGCACACACGCACACACACTTAAGTGTTGGTTACATAACAACATTTATCTTTCAATGACAAAATGCTTGTCATATTATATGGGTACTCTAAACCCCCTTTACACTGGATGGTGTCATTTCTGCATCCTTTGTGCATCCATGAAACTGGCATCGCTGTGGTCGTAGAAAGGAGGCAAAAGCATTGCTTTTGTTGCAGAATGAATGCTCATTGATTGACAAGTTGTTTGCTTGTAAAATATTTTTTTACTCTCAAATGCGGCCATACTACGGGATGCAGAAAGGATGCTGTCCATTGTAAGGGGGGCTATACTGAAATAAGGAATATCTGTTTTATATTGATTAGATATACCCCCTAAATTTAAATGGAAGTAGATAATACACATTCCTTACCCTCTACCAGGCCCACAGATTGATTTTTCACTAGATATTAACAGATATGTCTCTGGTTAAATTCATGACTAAGATAAACACATTTGGCACGATCAGATTTCATTTATATTTATAAAGTTCTTTAGAATTATTGCAGTGAATTACATCATTATATTGTCATGAAGGATAGTGCCGTCTGTATATAAATGTATATTGTTTTTTTGGCTTGAACACACTTAATTTAATTTCCAACTGACGCTGATTTGTGAAGATATTCTGATATCAGTGATATGAAAAATTTATTGTCATTTACTCAGTAAGTGCTTTCACCCATCACAATCTTAATCCTGAATAGTTAAAGGTATCCAAAAGTTGTTTTAGATGTATCATATTTTTTCTCAAACAAAAACCAATTCAAGTATATAAATTTTATTTTATTTTTAATTAAAAGATTTTAGGGAAATGCCAACATGCGAGTATGTAAGAAGGCACATGCAGGTACACATACACACACATGCATATGCACACACACACACACATACACACACCCTGGTGTTGGTATTATGATAGGTTGCCTATTTATGTGGAGGTGTAGCAGAGGTTGACAAACTCTTATGAGTATGATGGCATTATCTTGCTTTGTTGAGGCCCAAAGAATTTTATGCAGACTTCACAAAAAGTTGTATTAGAGTCAATGCTTATACTAGGTTTATATTTTCTATAACTAGTAATTGAATATTTTGCCAACTACAGTGTGATCTGCAGCTTTGTAGGCTATTTATGTGGTTACAAACATACAGATGATACTGGATGGATCGACACTTAAAGTTATAGATCTACTTTGTAGATTTCTTTTCTCTTAGTCACTAGATAAATTTAAGTATGTTAAACATTCCAAAAAGTGCTTAATTTGCATCCTTGGAAGTTGGTGTAGTACTTTACCAAAAATGCCTCCTGCCTCAATGGTGCCAAGGATTTTTGAAAGATACTAGCTTGCCTGGTTGGTGTTCTACCTGGCTACAGTGCTATTTAAAAGGGGTTTCCACATACAGGGATGAAAAATGTTTTAGCTCCAAAGGGATAAACTGGTGAGAATACATACCCATAAAATTGAATCCAGAACTCCAATATATGTTAAAGTGCATGGAATATCTAGATTTACAGTGACAGAAGTTGAAAAATCACTGAATTTTGAATAAAATATTCAGTCTGAATGCCATTAACAGCCAGTATAGTTTATCTTTAGTGCAATTTCATTTTCATTAACAAAACATGAATGTTTCTGAGTTGGATCATATTTTGGAAGCCATCTACACCACCTGGCCTATATCCCTGGAGTGGCTATTGATTAAAAATTAAATTTGTTAATATCTAGGAGACAGAAATTATTGAAAATTCGAAATGCATCTCATGTGATTAAAATGATAGGATGTCAAGGATAAAAGGTTGCTGTAACACACAAAAATGCTGACTGGTCATAATTTTGAATTCAAAAGAAAAGAGAGAGAGTTGGAAAGAAGCCAGGCAGAGAGAAAAATCTTGAAACGATGAAGAATAGAAACAAAATAATCACAAAATTTGATCAGGTCATGGATTTGCAAGCCTTCATTAGAAAACTCCACGCAGTCTGATTTACCAATACTTTGGTCTAGATATAACCAGTAATTAAGCAATTTTAGAAAGTATTACATGGTGGTATTCGGTGCAATATTAATATTCAATGTGATTATACAATTCTGTTGTGAACAACAGTTATAATGAAACTATTAAAGTACTCAAGACTAGCAGCACAGGTAGTCTGACAGGTGTGTGATATTGTTTAGCAGGGGAAAACAATTCTGTATGTATATATATATATGCCTTGAGCATCAATCTTTGACAGGCATATGAAGACATTATTATAGAGCTGTGCAGGTTGTTGTAAATCAACCATATCCCAGGTTATTTAGTGTCTAATATATAACATCATACAGCCCTTCATATATATTTGCTGCTGAAGTGATATGCCAAAGGGCATCTATATGTTTGTCAATGTTCTAAACAAAGCAAAATGAGCCCTTGGGTCTGTAATGTAGTGTATTGTAATGCACTGTTATGTAATGCAATGAAAGACATGTCAGTTCTACTTTTAAAAATTGACATAATTTTTAACACTGGCAGTTTGATTTTTTTTCATTTCAAAAATTTATGTGGTGCAGGTATTTTGTTAGACATTTAACCTTCCTTAAGGGAGGCACACCTGTGTTCCAGATTTATTTGGCAACTTTCAGCATGTTTAAATGCCACTGACCGCTTATAAGTAAAGTTGTACCGAATGATTACATAGTAAATTTTTATCAGACCCGAGATAAAAGATTTGGCTAATGTCAGACTTAAAAGTTTACGTATCACTGGGAGAAGTTCCAATTGAACAGAAAGTCCCTGGTTCTCTTCACCAATCTGGATTTTGCAGTATTGTTTCCACTGATTCATGATTTATGCAATGCCTTATGGGAAAATCCTTTTAATTGTACATGTATGAAGGAGTCTATGGGCGTATTGACGTTAAGATGAGACATATTCAAGTTCATTTCCGACAAAGTCAAAATGTGGTGTGATGCCTGAATTATCAAATTGATTTTTATGTTTTTGTAACAACATGTATATGTGTTACAGTCAACTTTTGTCTGATAGGTTATTATTATAGACCAAACATAAAGTTACATAATCAGCATGCCAGTGTGTTACACACATCTTATATATGCTTTCTGAAATTATTTAATTTGACTGGAAAATGGACTAATTTATGCCTGATTGACTTCGAACACCATGTTAAGCAATCTGGTCATCTGATGATGTCGATTAAACTATTTCAGTTTAGGTTGGTACACCTTTAAACACTTCTAGACCATCTTTCTACCCATATTAATAAAATGGCAGATGAAGGTCTTTCTATTGTGTGCCCATGCTATAGTAATCTGTTTATAAACATAAATGAAGCCACTGGTATAGAGGCACAATTTTTACTAGACTGCAACTGGCTAAAGCCAGTGGCGGAGGATTCCCCTGCAAAATAGGCGTGGAAATGCTCTTACAAGGTCATGTGAAGGTCACGGGTTAAATTTGATCCCATATTCTGAAAGAGCATGTGCGAATTGGGGGGGGGGGGGGGGGGGGGTCAACAAAACATCACTTTTAGCCCACGTCAATAATTCTCCATGAAATAGCCAAATGACCTTGAAAATGAGGGTCAAGGTCAAATTTGACATTTGATTTGGGGGTTTTGGTATATATGTTTGGGGTAGTTTACTATAGCATGCTATGATGACCAAAAACCAGTGTTTCATGGAGAAATTGCCAAACTCAAGATTTCTGCAATGTCATAAATATTTAAAAATCTATATTAAAAAAAGTAATTAAGCAGTCGCTACCAAAGTACGGCTATCCTTAGATATATATATAGGGCATCATTTGCCACTATGATTGGGGCTCTGGGCCTTCCGGTTCTTGAGATCTCGGAAACAAACCTTTTTTGAGCCCGTTTGCCCATTAGCGACCTAGACCTTGACCTACTTGCATAAAAGTAGGTCATTATCTGTGGATTTACCTCAGTATCACTGGCCGTAAGGCTCTTAGCCATATGGCTTATACTTTAGGCCTAATGGCAATTTCAAATTTTACAATTTTTGCCTTTAAAAGCCCCTGTGACCTTGAAAAGTAGGTCAAGGTCACTGAAACTGGTTCTGTGGCATATTCTGACCATAGGCTACCTATGATAATTATTTCAGATTTTTTGCGAAAAAAAACGCGCGGAAAGAATAATAATAATACAACCAAAAACAATAGTATTCCCCTATGGGGAATCCTAATTATAGTTGCTCGCATGTAGAAATGGAGAAATTAACATCCACTGTACCTGTCTTTTGTAATTGAGTTCTGGCAGGTTAATTCTTACTTAGGTCAAGAGAAAGCAACAAGCTGTACGTGGTACGTAAGCATGAAGAAAATAAAACCAATAAAAGAGATTATAATACAATAATTAAAGAAATCAACCACATTTCCTAAGTAGTTTTCTATGAAACATGAAACTAAACCAGCCCACAACTGTGATGGCATACTTTTACAAGACAAAACTGTGCAGTTTATAATGGACTTAGTAAACTGTCTGGTGAGCATGCTCGTGGAGTATTTATTCAGCAAAGTGCATACTTTGAAGGAGAAGCATTTAGGCAAGCAAGTATGTAGACAGACTCTTTCACTGTAATCAAATTGTAATGTTTGGGGTTTTTTTTCTTGAGAAAGACATTAAGATGTGTAAAATTAAATAAGAAGGAAGATTAAAAGTTATAAAACCATCAGAGCTTTGTTGTGAGTCAGTGGACCTCGAAGTTTACACTGAATATACAATAGAAAACTTATTGAGTATACTCTGTTTATTTGAATGAACTCTACACAGGTTATTGGCAAATTAAACTTCGTGGTGTTCCACCGTTTCTGAAGTTTATTAAGAGTATTGTTATGTATTTTATTTTCTTGTACACCAAAGAGGGTGTTTACATGCGTTAGTATTCAGCCCATTCAGACAGCCCCAGAACAGCCGAACGTGGAAGGTTGGAACTGTTCAAAGAGCTCTCTTGTTTAAAACATGATGGATTAGTCGCTCAAAGGATAAGGCCCATTTATGACGATTTTTATTGAAATTCTGTAGAGGCAGAGTTCCAAAGGCCGCTTTGCTCTAAGATGAAAGTAATTCAAGGTTACATTGTTTTTGCACCAGATTAATTTTGATTTGAAATATGAAGCTACTAACTTTTGAAAATTTTACTGTTCAAGTCAATTTGCTGATGTACAGTCGAGTCTTATGTGCATGGTCTTTATTATTCCTACATAAAGACCTTTTTTTCCTAATTGACAGATGTTTATAACCATCACAGTAAGATATAAAAAAATAGAAAATTGATCTGTCTTTGGGTGTTTTGTAAATCTGTTTAAATCATCATAGACCGTAACATGTAATCTCACTGTTTGATTTTCTTTTCAGGGATAAAATGCACACATACTCTTTTCATGTTTTACCACACTCTGAACTGGTATGGCTTCTTGAGGTTACAAAAAAAGCCTGCATGATTTTCACGTAGGTTGCATTGAGAATGGCTTGTTATAGTATTAATGCGGTGTAATGCAATAGTACAGTTCAACAGGGAGTGCTGGCCATCTGTCAAAAGGCACAGGGAATTGTGAGAGAACTGTGTGAGGACATGCAGTGAAAGAAAATGGCATACTAAGTCAAGACAGCACTGAGTTAATGAGATTTCTAGTCACAGCCTCCCCCCCCCTCTTCCCCTTATTCCCCTTCTTGATTAACCCATGCCATAAGCTGTAGGTATGCACACAACTTGTTGATGAGTGGAGATGATTCTAAGCTCTGTAGCATCCTTAGCTCACAGGGCTGCATTCCAGTGAAATCTAGTGAAATCAATAAAGTTCTTATTAGGTCCAATTCAGAATCAGTCTATTTATCTCCTCCAAGTGTTGTTCCAGGTAAATTTTCTTCGCGAGACCCACCTCATCGAAACCAAAATAAAAGCCCCAATCTATATCTGCTAGCTCTTGGCCGTAGTCCAATATATTTGTAATGTGCAGAGCTGAACTAAGCCAGTACCTATGATTTATCAATAATTAAATGTGTGGTGTCTGTATAAAAAGACCGTTGTGTAGGTTTATTATTCATCAGTGAAAATCAAAGCAAATGTGCATACTGCTGATAATTCTGAGAAGTATTTGCACTTTTAACTTTGGAAATCTTCTTTTATGGAGAACATTTAAACCAGTTTCTGAAGAAAATGACATTGAAATTAGTCATGAATGCTAAATATAATGCAGATCTCGGTAATGACAGAAAGTGCAGGGACGAGTATTCTGCATTTTCTTTTTCAAATCTGAATCAAAGATAGTTGGTGAAAAGAATGACTGACCTTTGAGCCACTGGCACATGTAACTGCAGGTGTAAAATGAAAGAAAATGTCAACAGTCTGTCTGGAGAAAACTGAACTAACTATTCGCAAAATGTTAAACTTTCAGCAAGTAAGACTGTCATATTTGAGTAATATTTAATCCAGATTTGAGGAAAGAGGGAATTTAATATCGTCTTGTTTTGGGTTCGGGATAGGAAACTGAAATCTCATTCTCCCCAGAACAAGGTGCAGAACGAACGATCTCGCAGGATGTAAGAGGTCATAATAGCGTAATAAAAATATTCAGTTCTCATGAACACCTTTCAGCACTTTTCATTGACATTTCCTTTCAAATGCCAGCTGGTATATAAGTAGAGGTAGAGGATTCATCTTGTTGTCTGGCCCACCCAGATATATCTTGTCAGGCCACCATGACATCATCGACATATTTGGACACTATGCAGATTTTGATAACCCTTTTTTACAGCAAGATACACTCAATGTGCATACTTTTTATTTGAGTCAGAAGTTTAAATAAGACTTGTCAGTAATGTAAACCTAGTTCAAATAAGTAAGAGTAATTAAAAATTATGCCAGATGTAGCTACTTGGTATATTTTCACAAGACATAATGTACATGGTATCCGTGCATGATGACATCATCTGACATAATGTAAATTGTGGTAACCCTTAGGTACAAGTCATTTCCGTTGCACGTTTTTTGTCCAATAAGCAAACAAACAAACAAACATAGATAAATAAATTGTGAAATTAATTAATTGATTTAGTTAATTAATTTTTTTAAATACTACTTACCTGTAACAAGATATGTCAGAAAATTCAACCAAGTTTTAGAAAAAAATTCAAAAATTCAATGAAATATTTTCATTCACTTAATTTGATGTATGTAAATTTTAGTTATGAACTGTATATATATATTATTTTACTTGCATAAACCCAGGGTACCTGCAAGGCCATAACAATCTGAAAGCTTAGGCATCCTAGCTACTAATGGAGAAATACAACATTGATTAATTGGACCATAAACCATACTATTCCATTTGTTTTGTATTGGCTTTTTTTTTTTAGTAGTTGTTGTTGCCTGCCCTAAATTGATAATGGTAGTGATTTAGCTTTACTTATTATGCTGTGGGAATTTTTTCTTATTCAGGAAGAGACGGTAGAATATCCCCTATAGCATGAAGTCATTTTTTTTTTTGTTAACTGTAAAATCCTCATTCTCATTCTAATCTGTAGATATAGTAGTATAGCAGTCAGTTTTTTCCCCACCTAATTAAGAACTTTTCCTCTGACACTCGCATTCTAATCTGTAACATGCATGGTAACTGGATTTTTCCACCTTTCACGAAAGTTGTACAGGATTGACATCATGAAACCTTTTTATGTCAAATGGAAATAAATGGATGCAGCAAAACTAACAGATACTGTTGAAACAGTCAGATGTATTTGGCCAAATCATCAATATTTGTCTACAGCAGTGTGGAAAGTTTTCAGGATTATTAACATGCTGAAAGCAAAGCAGGCTTATTATTGAACAGCTAAAATTTTGTCCATGCAGATTAGATTTGCTCTGATTTATATGTGGAGTATTCACTGGTTTAATATTTTTCTTACATTTATTATATGGAATAGCTATGATGATGCTGAAATATATTGTATAACCTTGCTTTTGCCGTCTTCCTCTTGCTCTACCATATTTTAAGAATTTGTTCCCTAAAATGAAAACATCCCACCATGTATGAAATTTTAGACATGCATCAATGGCTTATGTAAATAGCCTCAAAGAAAAGGCCAAATGGAATCAATTCTGTGTCATTTAGGCTCTATTCCCATAGATTTTAGATCGATCTATCTCCGCGGGGAGTCTCACTAGATTACTTTCAGATAATCCGACTTAAATGTCCGTCCCGCCTACTACAAGCTGTAAGAGGGTAATTAACTTTCGTGTCCGCCCGGCTGACAGCTATTTAGCGTGAACCCCCAGGGAGTTAGGTCGATCTAAAGTAGGTCGATCTAATCTATGGAAATGGGGTGTAACATATAGAATATATATCTAGATTTCACTGGCAATACTTAAGAGTTAAATTTTAGAAATGCACCAACATGTGGTTAAGTATTCTGTGTTTGAAAAGAAAAATCGTACTTAACGATTGAAATACGACAAATGAAATCCAAAATGATAATGACATATGTAGTATATATGTCTCCTGTTTGTCATTCATTTGTTTTAAATTCAGGATCTATTGTTAGTCATAGAATTTATGTACTATGTCTTTCTTGTTTTCTATCTAATAATTCCTTAATATGAAATCAAAGAGGTGTTGTGCTGCCACACCGCACATTAAGCTTTTCCATTCTTTTCTGTTTTGTGCCAAAGCCTGAGTTTGGGTGTGTCCATTCTAAGTCTTTAATGTCATTGTTCAATAGCTACATGTCACACCTTCAACTGTGCCTTGGAGCATTACATTCTGAAAACCGATCTTATCATATGTCTGTACCATCAGAGCTTTCTTTACCTCTATGAGAAGGTTGTCACATTGTGAATCTTGATGGTTTTTATTATTGATTTGGTTGTAATAAACATCTAAAGTAAAAACACAAAGATGTATATCTACGCATTTATGAAATGCACCATTTGGACTAAAATGATTTCAGTAGCACTTTATATCAGTAGATAATGCAATAAATATAAAAGAAAAGTATTTATAAATTTGTATTCCTCTCTCCCAACACACACACTCTCTCATACATGCACGCACACGCACGCATACACATTTTAAGATCACATAACTTTCGGGTGATACACTTTTTCTAAAAAAGATTTTTCTCTAGTTCCCCCTAATAGTTATATAATTGGAAGCAACTCCCATTACCACCAGAAATCATAAAATTAATGCAATCATATAAGAGAGCAAAAATTCAATAAAAATCTTAACAATGTTATGAATAACAAGACCTACTTTTTTGTTCTCAGGTATTATTGGTAACCAGTAAGAAGAGTCCAGACCTCTGGGTGGTCCCTGGGGGTGGCATAGAACCAACAGAAGACCCCAGGGTAGCGGCAGAGAGGGAGTGTTTTGAAGAAGCAGGAGTAAAGGGGGCTGTGAAGAGGAAACTAGGTGTTTTTGAGGTACGTATCTAGCTGCCATTACACACAAATAGATGATGTCTTGTGAAAAGGCAAGCACACAGTTTCAGCATAGAGAATGCAGTCAGACTAGTTGATTGTATTACATCTTGTGGATATTCAACAGGTACAAGCATGCAGGTTGGTTACCAGTATCAATGGTAAAGGTCATAAAAGTGATCAGGTGAGGAGCATGCCACCTCCAGTCATGAATCTACAGTATACTTTGTTCATTCAGGTGGCACACTGCTGGGCTGGTGCCTGTCTAATTACTCCATTCGAACAAGTACCCAAATTTTCTATCCTAAATTTGAATTATCACCAACAAGACACTTCAGAATGTTGTTTTGTTTTCTGTTGGTGTGTACATGGTGATACACCTACTCTTTGTAAAATTGTGTGCTTCACAAAAACACTGGTCCTAGAAAATCGAAAATTATTTGTCTGCTGTTTTTACCTGTAGTAAACTGAAGTGGTATCCCGTTAAAGTTTTCAAAGTGAGGGATTTTTCCTGATCATGTCATTGCACATCAAAACTCTTGATGTATAAAAGGTGTATGTAAAGGTGTTCTTTTAAGTCATGTTTAAATCACTTGCTAAGCAGTGTTATTTTTCCAGGGTAGGTATCTTTGGATCATCCATATCGGACTCTTCAGTTTACATGAACGCCTCCTTTTTGCCAGTTTGTCTCTCATTAATGTGATTGATGATTATAAGTGTAAATCATACACCGTATTGCAGAAATGAAAAGAAATATTTTTTATTTGTGAGATTTTATAAATTTTGTTTGTTATATATTTATTTTTATCAGTGATACCTAGTGTTCCATTATTACAAAGTTTTAGATGGTGACAGAGAACAAATTACCAGCTAGCAGAAAGAGCATTTTATTCATAAGCATATTAGATTTTTCCCATTACAGTACTTCTGATCTTTTAACCTTAGCAGTGACATGTGAATTTCATGCATACTATAAAGTATATTTCTTGGTCAATGGAATGTCTAAAAGCACTCTGCTTCTATTTGATCAGTGATATATAGTATAGTCATCTTTTTTTACCAAAGGGATAATATCACATTTGGGAAATACAATATGGGATGAACTAGTTTCCCTTGCACCATTAGCTTAGTTTAAGCTAAAGCCCAGGGATTCTAAAACATAGTTGATAGTTAATATTATAGCAGTTTAGTTGAAAAGAAACTTGACATTACAGTCAACGTATGTTGTCTGTTGAACTTAATTTTTGCATCCCAAACTCAGCTGAAGTTAAGCCTTGGTGTTTTTGGATTAAGTAAATGCCAGTTGGGACTCATTCCTGTTGAAACTGTCAGTCTACATAGATTGCTCTAACTCCGTCGGAAACACTCGTGAACAGCATCAAACACCAGATTATTAGGCCTCCTCCTGGTGTTGAATACAATTTGGAAAAGCTGGCAATTATACAAGTATGTTGGAAACATGATTGCATTCAGCAGGAGTCCCTGTGGAGTGGGAGGGATCTACGTACACTAATAGTCTCAATGGGAATGAGCCCCTAGACATATCATTTGTTTTAGGAACCAGTTTCAACCAGAAGATGGTAAAGAGAAATGCAATTAAACTGCCTTTTATTTCTCCCATGAGAGGTTTGATCACCTGGAACAGTCGATTCCATTCATTTAAGATAACACTGACTTGTCCGTTTAGTCTTCCAAATGAGACAGCAGCTAGTAGTAGAAGGAGGAAAAGCCTGCTTACAAACAACTGGGTGTTCAAGAGGGATTCTGTATATACTTAAGTTGTTCTCAGGGTCATGTCTGTTTACTTTTTTTCTTTAAACCCTTCTTTCTTTTGCATCTGACGGATGTATTTTCTCATAGAAGACTGAAGAACTTCTAGAGTTTGTGTGGATAACTTGTCTATTTAGTTGAAATCATTTGTGAAGATATGGTTTTATGTTCTCATCGGTTCTTTATAGTCATCTTCAATATAGTTTTTGCAGAAATATGTTTAAGTTTTAACTTCAGAAAAAAGATATATGATCACAAACTACTTCCCTCTCTCCCCCATTAGCATTCCTTCCACAAAATCCATCATCCATTTTATTAAGAATATTCAGAACTATAGTGGGCTGACAGAACCATGGGGTATACTCAAATGTCAATTTCCTGAAGTTGAAGCTAAAACAGATATTGTTAGATGTCTCCTGAGCACAACATTTTCCTCCCCAAAGCTAGATAAAGAGTGGATTGTCTATCTATAGAAGCCCTTTTGCATAATGTTCTGTTCTAACCTCAGAAAGGATGCGTACAAGAATGTAAACACAATAATGGTTCTCTTTGTGGTAAAGAATGCCTGACAATATATCCTTCTCCTAGCCTCTTCCTGTCCCTAAATGAGGGCCTTCTTTTAAATGGTAAATTGATGTTCCTATTCTGAGATTTGTGTGACCTTATCACATACTGTCATTGTGTCCTGAAGGATGTCACTTTAGTAATGCTGCTATAGGATCATTGCGTATTATTTGACATGTAGTGACTTGTGGTAGATACCATATGTGGGGCTGCTTTGTAATTTGGCAGTGATAAAAACTCACCATGAATATGACTTTACTCACGTTGGCTTTGAAAAAAGTTGCTCCAATTTTTAAGTAATTGCATTGTGATATAATGCACTTAAAGGGACCATGTATATAAGATTGTCTTTTCTGTAGTATTTTTAAATTTTATTTGTGGGTAGCTGAGGGTTAAATAATGAAAATAATTTCAGTTCTCCAGAATAGAATTTTATAAATTTTAATGTGGAGTGAAATGGGAGGAATATGTGTAACAGTTCACTTGGACAAGTTAAAAATTATGGAAGTATATTCATCGGATATGTCTGAGTTTGGAACTAGATAAAGTACTAAAAGATCATGGAGGTCCCATGGCAGTTTTGCTCACTTAATTTTTTACATACAAATCCCATGTACGTGGTTCCTTTAACCACATTCTTTGTTAATGGACCATTGGGAGGATATCAATTAGACTGTTTGTGTGAAGGCCACTAGTGGCAAGCTGATAAAAAAAATCCCCATTGGTAATCTACTGTACATGTTGTCAAACGTTACATCCATGCCTCCGGTTCTTTGGTCCCTTTAGGTTTCATGAATATCCATGTCTTGCCTTATGTAGACAAAACTGTTTTGGGTTATCGTGTATGGATATCTGGTTTATCACGTTGAAGATGTTCAAAGATTTAGTTGGAAGGAATCCATCCCGTAAGGTCTCAGTATGTGAATGTACAGCCATAATGGTCTCTGGGTAGTTTGGTTTTGGGCTCCAGATGGCTTGGAGGGCAGTTTAGGGAAAATGAATTTGTGAAAAATACATGATCTATGGATCTGCTAAATAATGAAATACAGTGCAAAGGATTTAATTTTTCGAGTTTGCCATTGGGTATTGGAAAGGAATTTTATAAAAAAATATCTTAACTGATATTGACCCACCCATATCATTGTTCTTTGGGTTTATTAAATGACCTAGCATTTTCTTTTTCAGGACTGGGGATGGTGGATCGTGCTCTTTTGAAAAATACAAATGAAAAGTGTGAAAGGTGGGGGGGGAAATAGCCAAGAAACCAAATCATTTGGCTCTGATGACCCCTTGGCATGTTTCCATCACCAACCCCAATAGTCGAATGAATCTCACTTGTATGTAATCATTGCATCTGAATAAAGGCATTTTCATTTCCAGTCCATCTTGAACCGGGATTGTGTTTGGGAAGTTATCATTTCCTTGCCGAGATGTTCAGGGATTTCATGCAACAAAAGGCGCACTATTGTATTACTTGGAGTTCATAGAAGTAGGGTTATGGCAGGAAATTAAGATTTCTTTTTATGATATCAAGGATGGAAATTGTCCTTTTTTTATGAGTGAAGAGAAGTTATGGGAGATTTGTTTAGTTATTAGTATTATGAAACATTTATTTATTTATTTATTTATTTATTTATTTATGTTTGATAAGAGGCTTTTAAACAAATAGTTTTTCCAGCAGAATAGATTTTAAAGGGCTTTAGCTCAGTAGTTAGTGGCTCCTACTGAGTATAGACGACAGTGACAGATATTACCTCCCATCCCAACTCAACTTAAAACTGGGCACTGCATATAAAAAAGGCATTGGCTCTCTTTGTCTGTGTGACTTGTAAAACACCTTTATTGCAGCATCTTCTAAGATTAAAATGAATTTGTGCAAAATTATTTCAGATTTAAGTATCAGATTTCATAAGGCACCAGTTATTGAATAGAAGGAAATAGAAATAGGAACAAAATCAATCGTCATTTCCTTAAACATCATGAAAATTTAAAGTTTATTGGGATGACAACAGCACCAGCAACACTGTATTCCTGTGGTTTTCCATTACTGGTAAATTTACAAGCATGCATATGTATTATGCAACGCTGTGACATATTACGCTGTATCGATTACGGTGTTTGGATTTTGGTACCTGGAGTAGAATTCAAATGAGAAATCAGCCATGTGTTTATATTTATTCAGAACCTGCTTTAAAGGTAAACGAGTATTGAATAACACCTCCTGTGAGTGTCCTATATGTAGTGCTCCAGGCCCAATTAAAAGTAACAAAAAGAAAAAAAAAAATTATCTTGGTGTAAACATGAGTTACCTCAGGAGCCAACTCACAAGTGAGGAATATTGACCGTACATCTTCAATTTTCTCAGTTGATATGGCTGAAAATATTTTTGGGTATTTGGCCGAGATAAGTTATGGTATTAGTGAGTTCAGGTATTGGAAAAGAATCTCATCAATGTGGTACTACTTGCTCTAGTACATGTAGGAGGGTAGCACAGAGTTCTGAGCAGGTTTCAGGCTCATTGAAATCCAAATGCATTAGGCTGGCAAGCATTCAATCACAACATTGTTATCAGGTGAGGAGTAAAATGTCAACAATTTATTAGAAAGCAAAGTGGTGGAAAGGTAAAAGTAGAGAGAGAGCTCCCCGTTTTTGAATTGCTCAGTGGCATTTGTACTGGTTTAGAGTGATTGTAGGTAAAAGCAAGGGCGGTAGTCTTTCACTGTCTTATGTCAAGGATATCCTGTACAAGACAAGACCACATTTTTCAAGATACCTATACACAGAAAAATGGGAAGTTTGTTGCATTATAGTCAAGGAGAGACTCAGACTGCAACTTGATTGGCCAACAGGATTGTTCCAAACTTTGTTTAAAAGATAATGGATTAACATAAAAAAAGGAAAAGAAATAATAAATGCAGTATTTTGGGATGGATGTTTGGAATTTGATTATTGCAAATTTTGGTATATGGAAGCACAATAGTAGGCTTATATGAAAACAATGAAACCACTTGTAGTGGTAAAAATGTGAGACAGGTGTAGATAGACAAGGTGGTGTTAATAAATAAACCGTAATAGATTAGATTGGAGGGGGGGGGGGAGATTTTGTGGAAAATAAAGAATATGATTGGATTTCATTTTTCTAATTAAAAAATGTCAGTAAATTCACTTTGTAAACCAGGATATCAATCAAAATATTAACCTATTAAGTGAATTGCAGGGAGAATGTATTACCAATTACGGGAAGCTTGAAATGACTGGCTATTGGCTGCACTAAAGCACTGATATTATTGATGTAGAAAAGTGCCAGGATGCAGACTAAACAAGGACAGTCACCATTTTGCCAGTGAAAGTGTATTGATGCTCTGGCTTTTGCTTTGACAACCTGGCTTGTCATGTTTGGCCAATTTTTATAGTATTTATATTTAATATATTTATAAATTTGTCCTTGCCCAACTAAGGCCAGTGGAAAAAATGATCATCATTAATGGTGTATAGATTTGTCATTAGCAGACACTCGCAACAAAGTACTTCCTGACAAGAAGAAAAAACTTGAATCATTATTTTAATGTATTAGAGAGAAAATTTTTAATTCATGTTGGTTTGTGTTATTGAATAATTACCGTAGGGTGCATAGCCACATTAATGTCAGTGTTGAATTGGAATTCATAGAAGTTGAAGGTTCTTTACCCTGACATTTGATAGTACCACCTTGCCATACTGAGGGAATTGCATGAGCAGCTTTCTCATGTGTAACCTGTACCTCATGCTAGAAATTAGTCTGCCATTTGTATTCGTTGAACAAGTTGCGATTATAAGAAGAATGTTATAATGTCTGTATTTGTAAAACATTTGCCAAATGCTTAGGATGATTTATTTTTGGTTGGTTGGCTAAAGATATGAAAAATATCTGATTGTCATTAGGGCTTTCCTTTTGAGATTATTTATTGATTTGATAGAAACTTGAATTAATGACTAAAACCAATAGCTTTCAAGAATTTCTATTTTTACATCTGAAGCCACCACTTCTTAAGATTGATAATCATTTTTTGGGGTGTGTGGTGGTGTTGAGAGGGGGGAGGGGTGTTACCAATAACTGATTTAAATTAGGTAAATTTAACTTGATATCTATACTTTTGAGAGGTGTATGTATTATCTATCAAGGAATTAGATATCTAACATATGTTTGATTTTTTAGGTCTCTGCAAAAATCTCCTTGGATTGAATTTAGGAACAGAGGAACAGAAAACACATCCAGTGCCATGATTAATTTTATTAAACTATGAATATTTAACAATCTTGGCAACAGTCAAGTGCTTCACTCCTAATGGATGCAGGAAAGGTGTTCTTGACTGAAAGCTGGAGAATGTATGAAAACACATACATGTTGGCAGATAAATGTGAGGGTGTATGTGTGCACACACACACACACACACACACACACACACACACACATTCACACAATTGTTCATAATCCTCATATGTCTGTGTCATCACACACCTCAGCGGAACTTGTTGTTTTCAGATTTAAAAGAGTGGAAATGAGACGGGAGCTGGGAATGGAAGCCACTGGCCAAAAGGGTTCAGATTGGCAAATACGTTAATGTGTGGGTTAATGATTTTAGACCAAGGCTCTGTGTTCATGACACAAATATTCATAGCACTTAATACACGATACATCAGAATTAAAATTGAGATCATCATCATCAGTTTCTGTGCTGCATGAAATAATCCAGTTTGGTTTTGCGAACTTTTACGTAGTAAACCCCAGACACCAATTAAGCATGGAATTCGGATTTTCTAGGTAAGGATACAAGTGTGCTTGTTGCCATGGAAAGGTCTTGTTTTCTAGTGTCATACTGTCATATTTCATATGAAAAAAATATTATTCAAACCAGATTCATTTCATGATATATCTGTGTATGCCTTGTGAAAGTATAGTGTTCATTTACCAGAGCCATGAGAAATTTGGACAATGTTCAGATGTTTAGATTATCAGGAAAATGTATGTTATAATGGTTCTTTTCTCAAATTAGCCATTGATTCGACTATCCATAATTTCACTCAATTTGACTAAATTGATTCGTGAGAGAGGCAAGAGAGATAATTAGTACTGTCAGCCAATTGGACGAATTAAGACAATTATGTTGCCCTCATGGCTGCGTATGATGTTCTTATTGGTGAATTTGAACATTACGCAGGTCAATAACCAGAAAATATCTCAAAAATGCGTTCATATGCAAGAAAACGGTGAAATTATTTCCTGAATTAGCTGCAACTGGAGCAATCATTGCAGCCACTGGGATTTCAGCACTAAGGAATGAAACAAGTAAACAAACAGCAACAGCATAAAACAAATAATGTATATATCTATACAAATTGTCCAAAAAGGTGTTAGTTTAGGTATTTTCTATACAAAACTTAAAACCATTTGTTCCCAGGTATCTCGGTGGTAGCCCAGCAGACGAGAGCTAAAACGTAAACCAAGATGGCCACTGAGGAGAGCGGGGGGGCAGACACTACTGCCAAGCCAATAGATGAACAATCCTAGAAATTATTTATGTAATCAAGTGAAGAAATGTGTGAGTTAGGTTTTCATTTGGAACAGAAGAGGTTAAATTGATCATGGATAGTCAGTATAACGAAGAAAGATGATTATATTTTCTCCCCACAGCAATGCCTGCATGGACAAAATCTCTAGAGGCCTGCCACACAGACGACGATGATTGCTTGCTTTTAAATGGGTTCACAGGATTTTATTTAATTTCTGTGATTCCCTGGTTACCGGTCAAGGTTCCATGATTCCATTACCTTACTGAACTTGACCTTCAGTAACCCATATGAGTAGACTTTGTCATTGTTGTTTATTTACTGTGACCTATAATAAATGCTGCTTTAATATTGCCTTTGTTTATTTATGATAGTAAGAAAAGCGATATAAAATTTTAACAGGCTGATCCCTTAAGTAGTGCATCTATTCTTGATACAGCTTCTGTGTGATTTAGCCTGCAGGACATAATCTCAGTCTCTTAAAATTTCCACAAATGCACGTAATCTTCTTATACGTGTGTGCTCTCACATGCTGTCTTATTTTTTTATACCCCAGGAGACGTTGAGAACAAAATGCCTAGTTTCTGTACATAGCTTGAATGCAGGTGCACCATGTATGAATGTGAACTACACCAGTTCTGAGTGGTTAATCATGTAAAATAAGTCATGTAACATTACTTACATCATTAACTTTGGCTGATTTTATTTCTGAGAATATGCAATATCTTACTCTGTAGATGTACATGCATCTAAATATAACCAAATGGGAAGCAAATGTACCTAACATCTATGTCATTAAGCCATGGCACGTTACCAGCCATTTTTAGGTGGATTGGTGAAGAATGTTTGCCATAGCTTTAAAAGAAAAACTAACACCCCAAATAGCAGTCTGTAGAGGGATAACATTATATGTAAGCGCAGGATGATAATTGTTTTGAGACTTGGTTGTTGTTGATCTTTCACTTTCGTCATTTATTATTGTCTGTGCTATCAACTATACTCACTGTGGTTTAAGTTTGAAATAGTTTTGATGATAAAGTGTATGGAATATCAGTCATAACAGAGGTTTTAGCCTTCGCCGTTAACAAATCATGGTGTAAGAAGATCATAATGTTATTGATAGTAAAATGTATGAAATCTCAGTTATGTCAGGATGTTATTGCTTTCCCTATCAGTAAACCAAGAAGATGAATGTTACATTGATGGTAAAATGTCTGAAATGCCATGTTTTGTGTACATGTTCACTACGGGTTAGTCAGTGCATAACAACTAGTTGTAATGTCACACTTGGTTGATAGGGAGTTACGAGAGTCCTTTCTGTGTACCTTATCATAAACCTTGACTGGCTGTATTTTTTTTATCTTGTCAGGCATTTGATGTAGTGCAAATCCATATCGTTCTATTTTTTATGGAGATTCAATCCCTGAATGGAAAATGCGTTATCGTGATTATCCATGAGCAGATGGGGTTTTAAATTGGCAGTTTTCCTGCTTTCAAGTACAATCTAAGCTGAATACCTTTTACATTTGTTCCTCTTTTTTTCAGCAAAAATTATACTGTAGGATTAAGTGGAGATTTTATCTTGACAAGTTTTATCCCTGTTTTCTAATTTGGTTGAATCTACAGCGTTCAGCAGCAATGTTTTTTGGTCGACAGATTGTGTTGCGTGTTCCTGTTAGTGGTAACAAAGGTTTCTCACCTCTACTACATTTCAGAATAAAGACAGAAAACACAGAACGTATGTGTTTGTACTTCATGTTGAAGAGATGGTAGACCACTGGGAGGAGAAGACATCATTAGGTAGACCAATTTATTTATTTATTTATTTATTTAATGTTTGCCCAAGTGAAATCTGGCTCTGAAGTCGAGGGGTTGAACTCTCAAGAGGAAAGTATGTTCTGAGTTCTTTGATAATCTTGAAATTTGTCTCTTTCACACACAGTACACTCTTAGACTGGGTTCCCATGCCTAGATTGATCCATCTGGATCGGTCTAACTCCCTAAGGAGTCTCACTAAATTGTTATCAACTAAACCAGCTTAAATGTCTGGCACGCCTACCGAATCAGATAGGGTAAAGATTATTCCCCCCCTAACAGCTTTACTAGGCGTGCCAGACATTTAAGCCAGTTAAGTTGATAGCAATTTAGTGAGACTCCCTAGGAAGGTAGATCGATCTAAATATCTGTGGGAATGGTCCCTTAATGAACCAAGTAAGTACATACTTTGGCTTTTTTTCATCCAAATGTTCCCGTGAAATACACCACAGGCCTGAGCTTATTTGTGCCCCCATTTGGTGAGCCTTTCCATGCATACTAAAATTGGCCGAGTCGAATTCTAAATTCTGTCTTTGGAGTTCAGCCTCCTTGAAAGAGCTTGAGAGCCTCTTTTTCAGCATGGTTGCTTGGACGAATTGAAATTTTTTTATGAATCTTAGATTTATACATATTTTTTTAGAATACCATTGATAGTTTCGTCTAAATCACATCTAGACATGCTAGAAAAAGATCAAACTGCCTACAGGTTTCTTAAAATGAAATGATCTATCTTCATGAGTATTTTTCAATAGAGTTATTTAAAGATCCAATGAAACCATTATCTCATAGATGTTTGGCTTTTCATGACAAGCAATGCTGACAATTTTAAAAATGTGATTACATGCCATAGCTTGTTTTCGGAGATGGCATCTACCTATAATATTTTTTAGTAGCAAGTCAGCAAGAATATTTATGCCTCATGATGATGCTACAATAAAAAAAGGTTAAATATGAATGTGGTAATAAAAAAGGCAACTGTTAAATAAGAATGTTGAAGTAGTTAAAAAAGTTTTCATTTATGATAGATCCAGATATTTGATTTACCTGTTGACTGTTTCATGTGTTCGCTCTGACAGACTTGGCCACAACTGAATTACTTGTTCAGGTGAAGGTGAACAGGTAATTATCTCAGTCTTGATGATGACTTGGTAGTCCTTCTTGCCCCCTTCCCCCAGGGTGGGTTTCAGAATTCATCATATACACGGGACATCTTGTGTGCTCCATCATATCTGTTCATAGTGTGTTTCTTTCTTCTTATCCGGATGGATTCCAAAACTTTGCGT
Source organism: Lingula anatina (assembly GCF_051362555.1). Classification (NCBI taxonomy): domain Eukaryota; kingdom Metazoa; phylum Brachiopoda; class Lingulata; order Lingulida; family Lingulidae; genus Lingula; species Lingula anatina. The sequence continues at coordinate 34,496,886 of NC_141767.1, forward strand.
TTATTGTCATTATTTACACTGGTTATCACTTTTACATTATCCCATTTTGGCACATGGTTGTTCTCTGACACACGATCTGTGATGGCAGATTTGTTTAAGACTCCTGTCGACATTGAGCGTTTGGATCTGGTGTTGACTCCCTCGCTTAAATTTTCCTTTACATCTTTCTTGTGCTCCTCTAGTCTTGTTTCTAGTTTTCTTCCCATTTCTCCAACATATACTTTGTCACAGCTCCCACACCCGATTTCATATACTATTCCACACTTTGTTTATCTTGTCTTTTGGGTGTACAAGCATGTGGTTTAAATGACACTCCAACATTTTCCTTCCTCATTGCATTCATGATTTTCTCTGAAATTCCTGGGATTGTAACTTGTCCTTTGGATTTTTCCACTTGTTTATCTTTCTTATTTTTGGATATCTTTCTTCCTGATCTTTTCATTTCCATTTGATGTTTCACCTTATTTATCATCCATTTTGGGTAATTACACTGTTTCAGTGCCTCTTCTATGGTGTTTTCTTCTTCCATTCTGTCCTCTGGTTCAGTCACCAGTTCATAGCACTGATCTAACAAAATGTCCTTACCACTGCCAATTTGTGTACTACTGGATGGTGAGATGTGAAATCCAGAAATTGGTTGTTGTGAGTTGGTTTTCTGTACATTTTGGTTTTTATGGACCCATCTGCTTTGACTGTAATGTCTGTATCCAAGAATGCTATGTGGTTGTCCTTCATTTCTTCGTTGGTGAATTTTATGCTGCTGGAGAGGTCGGTGCTATTCATGTGTTGGTTCACTGCTGCTGTAGTGTCCTTTGGTAGATGTCATCCACATATCTGAGCCATAGGCGTGGCTTGCACCAAAGGGGAGCTGTTTTGACTAACAAGTCATCATCAAGACTGATGTAATTACCTGTTCACCTTCACCTAAACAGGTAATTCAGTTGTGACCAAGTCTGTCAGAGTGAACAGACGAAACAGTCAACAGGTAAATCAAATATCTGGATCCATCATAAATGAAAACTTTTTTTAACTATCAAAACTGAGATCCAATGAAACTATTTTCGCAGGAATGTTGGAATTAATATTGTGTGTTAATCAGACTTTTCATGTTTAATTAATTTTTTTCAGGTCGACAACGAAAGTGGTTCTCTTTGGAGGAGGCCAAAGCTAAGCTCTCTGCACACAAGCCCGTGCAGTGTGAATACCTAAGTGTGATTCCCAATGGACGGCTGTCTTGACAACTTGTGACATTAAAACTTTTTTTGAAACACCCTCTGTACTTTGTGTTGTAACATAGTGTGTAGATAATTCAGTATTGTACGGAAAGTTTTGTGTATGTGTTTCGTGCACAGTTGACATACGACTTCATATTATATCATGTCGCTTCCTCATACTTACATCATCGTACTCATTTTATTGCATCGATTCTCATCACATTAATTTAAATGGTGGTGATGTCACTATTTTGGACAGTTATTTTTTGCCTGTCGGTAGAAGGTTTCATGCAGGACAATTCTGAGTCACATTATTATTGCTACAAGGCAAAATGCATTACATGCCAACTAGATAACATACTGCATAAATTCATCAAATTATTCTTATAAATACGTCGGCAACATTGAGATCAGTATTCACTTGTATAAATTATTAAGATTTTTTTTCACTCTCTGTACCTTGTTCTAATTCAAGTTAGTGTAGTTAATATATGACTATGCCTATTATAACTTGCAACCAAGTGGCAAGGAAAAAAAACAGATTTTATATTAAAATGTAGTTATTTGTAAAAAAAAAATTAAGAGTATACTAAATGTGCAGGTGACAGAGTCAACGGTCTGCTTAAAAACTGGACAGTGTAAATTTAATTATAGCAAAATGTCAGAAACTAGCTTCAAGGTGAAGATGGGCAAATGGGGAATGGTCAAGTTACCTATGGTGAGAGTCTATTTGAAATACACTGCCCTGACTGGTTGGAAATATTGAATCAATGAAAGAGAAGATACTGTTGTTTTACTGCTCTTTTACAGAAGCCACTTGCAAATGGTCATTATTTTATTTCGTGTGCAGTTCAGGATGATTTTTCCAGTGATTAGTTTATGATTTTTCTTGATTTAATTTACTGTTGAATCTCTTCAGTTGTTATCCAGGTGTTACTTTTTTGTTTTTTGCTTCCCCCCACCCCCCTTACTGAACCTTCTGTTTTTGCATCGTTTTAGATTGAACCTTCACATGCTTTTTAATTCTATGAGACAACAGTTCAGCTTGTTTTTCTTTTCTCCAATCATTTTAGTTACCTTTCTATGTGAACTGCTACACTGAATGTAAGAAAGGAAGAGAGGTGGTTACAATTATGGTCCCTCTCCCAGTATTATTTCTTCATTTTTGCTGTATTTCAGCCCACTAGCAGTATGTATATTTATTCTTTTGAAGTAATTACACCTCAAGCATTATTCCAATGGAAGAATATTGAGTTGAATTTCTTTTGCTGACTTTTGACATGAATAAATTTTTACTTGATTCAAGAAGTTGCTCTTTTTTATTGTCTCCAATAATTTGAGTAGATTCAAGTAATGAAAATGTAAACCTGCAAAATAATACATCGAAAATAAATACTAAAATTGGAATAATTTCTATCACTGTCCTTTATTATGTATATTCTTAAGGAGAACTATGAAATGGCAATACCTACTTAATGATTTCTTTATGACTAGTAACACTTCTTGCACAGTTTTATAGGGCTTGTGTATCAGCAGGCATCTTACTGATGCAGAATATCCTTCTTGTCAAACATTTCTTTCACTTCTATTTCACTGTCAAAACTGAAAATAATCCTGAAATTACCAAACAAATACACCTTGATCCTAAAGGTCAAAATACGTTTCATTCTGTATCATGATTTCTAAAAAATTCCATTTCAGGTAACAGAAAAGCTAGACCGAGTTAACTTAAAAAAGTTGTACCTAAACCAGCTTTCAGAAAAAATACTTTGCTCATTTTATACAATGAATAATTATACCATCTTGCAGTAATGTCAGTACCTAAGTTGAGTAAACAGAAAACAAGTGTTAAACAAATTCTCCAATTTTCTTCCTGTAAATGTCTCTCTTTAAATCTGCAACCTTAATCCTAACATCAATTCTTTTCGTTAATGCTCTCTCTGCTTTCACTAACTGATACACTGTCGAGTATTTGTGTATGCATTGCAATATCCACATTGGCATCACATATAGATCATGTACAAATATACAATGCAAATCAAATGGGACATTTAGTAAATAGTAGGCATAGAAAACAAACTGCAGACTGGAAAAAAAAAAAATTCAATACAGAGGCAGATACATTTATGGGCATGATTCCTGTTTTCTCCTTCTGACTCCAACATTCTTATCACTAGATATAATGGTAACACGTAGTGGCTGAAATCTGGGGCATCCCCCCCAGTTCCAGTTTTGGCATGTTACTGATAATGTGGCACAATACTTCTATACAATCACTGACAAATTTTACAATCTAGCTCTACACACAGAACTATTTACAGTCTACTTTTATAATTTTATTATTATATATTTATAGCTCTAATCTCACTGTACACTATCTCATGCCTGTATCTACATGTAGTATATATGTCCGATGTCCATCCCTTTGGACACCCTTCTCCATCAACAGCTTTAGTGTGACCTCTTAAAAGAAAAAAAAAATCCATACTGCTCTTTCAAAACCTCTTTCTGAAAGTATTTGCACATAAATAATTCAAACACCTGAGTTTTCAACGCTTCAAGTCCCTTCAATGTCTAGACACCACTCGAATTGGCTCATTTCATGCTCATACCAGATGTGTGGCTATTTCAAGGGGTTACTAATAATATATCTCTTGGTCATAAATAGCTGTGGTATGGAAGTGTTATGCTTATGCTCTTCATTTTAACCAAATTTAGAAAAAAAAAAAACTTTCTATGCAAAAATCATTTCCCTCTTGTTGGATGAAAGTATGTGAAAAATATTTCTCTTTCAACTGACGAAAGTATGCAAAAAAATACTTCTCTTTCAACTGAATAAAGTATGCAAAAAAAAAAAAATTCCCTGGTTGGACGAAAGTATACTCCAAATCGTAACACCATCTCACACTCTTACAATTTTGTTTTGAAATCTGTAACTTGATTGCTGAAGGAGGTAGACACCCCTCTTTCCTAACTGTAGTCTTTGTAAAGAGAATCTCATCATTTCCCAATACACTCCTCCCTCTCTAGTTACCCATGCAAAGCCCCTGCAAATAGGAAGAAAATCTTGCCCAAAATCCTCTGTTGTTTTTTTTTTTTTTAAACAATTTAGAAAATGAATGTCAGGATGTTGTTGTAAATGCTAAAATTGAGGTAGAAATGCACAATACTTATTGCCTGTGATGTTTAATGGCAGGTATAAGTCACCAGGCTCTAGATAGAGGAGTATAATTAACAGAATTTAAGTATGAGCATCTAACCACACAAACTAATATTGCACTCTCCATAATTATGTATAATATATATATCTATAAAAGCTGTTCAATATGATAATAAGAATTTGAATGGAACATGATTTTCAATTTGCAGCTTTTTCATTAAAATGACATGATTTGTTTAGTGTTCATACTCTTGAGTGCAAAACTCTCAAATACAATGGCATACCAACATGGCATTCCAGGTAAAGCATACAAATAAATATGCCCTTGAAAACTTGTCAGCTTAACATCGATGTGCCTTCTTTAAGTAGTGCTTGCACTTCAGCTGAAACAGTTTCAGGACCAAGAGGCCGGCGACTAACAGAAATTTCTGGGATGTTGCAGAAAACAAGTCAGCATAACCAGCAGGGTTACCAGCCTTTTGTCTGGCAGTCAAAGCAATTTTACAGAGTGTTTCAACTGGGTCCCAATATCCATGAAATCTGTGGCAGTGAAATCTCAAAGTTCCTTGATCAAATGGCATGAGTGGTGGTGGTGTCAAAACACTGAAGGCTTTTCCTTTTATGAATTACTGTAAGTCCTGTGTTGGTCACTGCTGTTACTTTTTCTGGCGTTGGAACCGCTACTCCCTGGCGCTCTGGGTGAGTATGGTGGCATCTGAACGGTATAATTCCCATCATGCTCATAGGGCGCCACCTCGTCTCGACTCACGCCTTTAGCAGGACTGTCTTTTTGTTTTAACTTTTTGCGCCATGATGGACCTCGACGTAACTTCCCACTATCTCCCTGCAAAATAAACAACAGTTTAGAATCATACATCATCAAATGTGAAGCCTGCAATGGCTAATTATTTCTTAAACTGATGAGAAAATTAAGACTCGATAAAAACTTATCATGGAGAAGGGGAGTGGGTATAAATAAAGAAATTTAAATTATTTTATCATTTTCATTCTTGACTCTAAATAAACAACTCACTTATTCTGTACAGGGCACTTTATGAAGTAGCAAGATCATGGAAACTCATCTCAAGAATTAAATAATCCTTAGACATAAATAGATACCCTTGGACCATGCATATCTTTAAGGGGAAAATAAAATGTCTCTAAAATTAATGCCAAAGTCATAAAAAAAAGTTCATCCATATTTTCTTTTAACTCATTATCTAACATGACACATGCAAAAAAAGAGTCTTTCCATAAATCTCATCCTGCTAGAAAATATATACAATCCAAACAGCTCGCTCTGTTAACAAACTTATAAAAAGATCCTGAACAGAAATGAAAAGGTTACCAGATTAGTAATGATGGGTTGTTACCATGACATTATCCTTTCATGCACTGGTGGAAAGTTGGAGTACATAATGATGACATGCAAATAAGGACATATGGGGGGACGGAAAAAGGGAGAGGGGTTTACATGCAAGGAGTACAAGGGGGACCAAAAAATATAAGTTTCATATATACAGTAACTGTTACACGTTGTAGTTAACAAAATGTCAGTGTTTCAATCAGTGCAGTACTGATACCCAGTCATCAATGTATTAGATGACATGTGACTGTAAAATGTAGCAGTACTGCACTGAATCTACAACTGATACGGTAAAATTGCCGTCTACAGACCAGCAATAAGGTCAGTTGACATGGAGAATTATCAACATCTTGCAGTGGGCATAGAATTTGTCATAGCAGTCAGTAGTACACCACGTACATATACATATATGCAGCCATAAATATAATGGAATTAAAGTGGGATAAAGTGATCTGAAATATTAATATCGCCTTCATGATGAATAATATTGATAAATTGCAGAGAAAGTAGTATGCCTGACATTTACACATCATGTCAAAATGAATATATTACACTTTCACTATTCTTTGCTCCAATAAATATCTAAAGGGCATCAGTGAAAGACATTCTTCATAGTCAAATCATAATACAGTTTCCAAACATCCAACCAAGCAGAAATCTTGAATCTTAAACTCCACTAAAAATTTGTATTAGCTCCTAGCTTGAAATTGTCTCTTTCAAAATTATTTCATTCAGGAACCAACTAACAACATCTACGTATTTTAGAACTTCGGGGGAGCAAAGAATCGTAAAAAAAATCAACATGTATTCAATTTGCACAATGGGATGCATGCACATCGATGAAGACATTGAACGAGGAAGGTACTTGTGCCTACAGGTAGAGCCACTGCTGCTCAAGGGGTGGTCACCACTTGGTGCTTACGAGTACCCAACTAGACAAAATGGAAAAAGAGAGAAGAGACATGACACATCAGACATGGTGACACTATATGGCTAGCTGACACAGAAGCAGCTGCAAAGATTTCAGCGATGCTATATCCATGTTCCTAGGCCCATATAATATAGTAATACAATGTATACATGTATTCCCTTACACCATATTGCTAAGCTTTGATTTTCTAGTAATATAGTTTATGATGAGGTGTATATGGTATATGGAACTGCCAAGAGCTGCAGTTATGGTATGTTTTTTATACACCTATATTATATATATATATATTCAAGAACTAGGAGCCATCTTAATTGAATATTTAAAAAAAAAAAAATCAAAAACTATTTACTTAACAAAACCATTAAAATGTGATCCAAACTGTTTTACTTTTTTTTTTTTTTTGTTCTCATCACCAGTATTGACTGCTTAATACCACAGTCCATCTAAAAGGCTTATCATGATTTTTTTATTCAAGTGAAAATATCCCCCCCCCCAAAAAAAAAAAAAAAAAAGTAAAAAACTATTTGATAAATCTGGTTAGAGACAATTTATTCTTCTCCTGATGAAGTGCTAGTTCGCATGTGACATTTTATCTACAGAGAATTAGAAAATGTGAAAATGTTCACATTTGTCAATTTTGATGAAAATGGAAGCAGAAAAATGGAAGACACTTTCGTTCATGAGACTGAACCATATGTAATATGGTGCCTTGTTAACATATTTGGGAAAATCTAGTTTCATTTTCTCAGTATCACTGCAGATCAACACTCTGTCACTTATCTAAGTAAAACATTAATCTCTTTACATGACTTTTTTTATGTTATCATGCAAATAAACATCATAGAAAATGCAGTCAAATCTCAACTCGGATCAAAACTTAAACTGCATTTAATCCATCACATAATGCACTTGACTGATGCTATGAATTAACAATGCGGCTTCTGATGCATTTCTATATATTGGAACTTATTGGTAAAAACCCTCACTGCAGTAACACCAACTTTCATGCTTCTATGTCTACTCATGCTGGTTGGCAACAGACTTTTTTTTACCGTGCCCTGATTTAACAATCCTTTAAACATGACCCTTAACCTAAAACAGTCTTGCTCTCAAATGATACAGAGGGAGGGGGAAAAAAACATCCCACATACCTCATCCAATCTTCTATCTGTTCCTATTGCTAGTAAGTTGTGGAATTCCCTGTCCAAGGTCTGTCTTGCCTGAAAATTCAAAATAAACATTTGAAAAGCACAAATCATGTGAAAATGAGTGTTTTTTTTTATTTCGAGGCAGAATTCAGTAAAATTGAGACTTTCTAAACAGTATTTATTCTGTAACAGGACACATGAAACTTGGCAAATAATAAGTGCATTCAATAATTTGATCAGACAAGAGCGCTTTCAAAAATATTTCCTGTAAATATGTGCACATATAAAAATGAAGTGTTTTACCTTTAAACCTGAGCATTTTACCTTGCAAAACTACACGGAAAACCTTTGCTTGTCAATTCAGATCAGGCAATACTTTGTTTTAGATCAAGGTTCCCAGCATGAGAGTTAGTGTTACACTCACACCAGAGCAGACAAGTCTATGATTCTACAGTATTTTACTATAGGGGGCATAAAATATGAAATATCTTTGGGGAACCTCTTTAGCACTTTGTTTAGAAACAATACAAAAAAATTCTCTTTCTTGTTTATAAAATTTCCTTTTAAAATTCTGTAAAGCATGTTCCAATTTTTACCACAACATAAGGGGTACCCAATTATGGTTATTTTTTGCCGTTTCATGTTGAAGAACAATCCTTCATGAGTGAAGGACATTTCATATTAATACACATAATCTAACATTCACTCACCTGTGTGATTTGTGTGGGAATTTGCAGAGCTAATGCGATACTGTTATGATCAAAACTTTCATCTAATGCTATAAGGGAACCGTGGACACCAGACTCCAATAAGTTATTAGCGTGTTCTTTAAGTCCTATAGATTGCACCCATCTTATGACACGTTCATTGGACCATACTAGTACATCTGGAAGACAGAGAAATAGGTAGAAATCAATGGTTTTAAAAAGTGTGTGTGTGTGTGTGTGTGCGTGTGTGCGTGCATGCGCACATACATATGCATGTTTGTACATTTGTATGTGCATGTGTTTCAAACTGAGGGATTCAAAAATGAAATGATTCCGATAACATTATTGGACATGTCATATTTTGGTCTACGTTTTTCTAACATCTTTATTTATCATGGTAAAAGCAGAATCCAAGAGTCAAATGAAACATTTAATTCCTGCATTTGTACATGCATATGATGGTGAAAAGAACATTGATAACTAAATCACTGTCATTAAGCGTTGAACGTTACCACTATCTGATGCAGTTTTTACAGTAGTTATAACAGTAGTTAAATATACAATCTATTCATATTTTGTAATATTTATAAATAAACAAAATTATTATAATTATAAAATTTTAAAACTTTTGACCTTTAAAATTTGCAGAAGTACTTTTAGCAAAATCTGTTATTCCCATACCTTTGTTCTCTGTGGCACTTTCTTCTCTCCGCCTTTCTAATTCTTTTCTGTCATAATTTAATCTCTTTAAACAGTTAATACCATATTGCAAACTTGTCCTAAAACAAACAAACAAACAAACAAATAAAAATCTTTAGCTTTCCACAATTATTGAACTATGAACACGTGTATAGTGTACAGTGCCATATGGTCTAATGTATATTCATGCATGGCTAGCAAACAAAAGGCCTTAATTTCATGTCACAATGCCAGAGCTTTTTAGCACAACAGTGAACTTTGAGTGCATTCCCAGGGATTAAGATCGATCCAGAGATTTAGATGTAGATCGACTTAACTCCCTGGGGGTTCACGCTAAATTGCAGTCAGCCAAGCGCGCACCATAGTTAATTACCCCCTTACAGCTTTCAGTCGGCGGTACAGATGCTTAAGCCGGCTAAGCTGACAGTAATCTAGTGAGACTCCCCACAGGGATAGATCAATCTAAAATCAATGGGAATGGGATCTTTATTTTTGGTCATGCCCCTCCATCTGCTACATTCAGCTGTACATATTATTGTGTATTTTTAATGAATGTTTTTTTTCAGCAGAAAATTTTATGATGCAGATTTATATAATTATATACAATTTTGCCAGTGATATAATAACCCATATCCACAAACTGACTGATTTCATGCATGAACATGGAATTAAACAGCATGACATACATGAGAGAAATACTTCCAAATGACTTTTGATCAAAACCAAATGATAAGCTATCTTGATGTGAAGTACCTTGAAATAAAATCTCTTCTTTAATGAAAAAAACAATGAAAGGACACACAACCCAATCTATAGGCATAGTATATAAAACAAATCAGTCCCTAATACCTATGAAAGCTGTCCACCATTTTTAGCTGGCCCCTCAAGTCTTTCTTGGTGAGATGGTCCAGCATGCGGGCGTCCACCAGACACTCCATGAAAGTACTCCTGTACTGAGGTAGACCCAGCGATGGCAGCCACTCGTTGCCTATCCACTCGTGGTTCATGTCCCCGAAAGCTAGAGGCTGTAAATATAATATAAAATACTGTAGATAAGAAAATCTGATTGTTTTTCTTTTTCAGTAAGTATAGATGAAATAACATATTTCAGAAGCGAGAAAGCAAGAGGCTGAAGTGAGGAACAAGTTTTTTTTTTCTTTTTCAACTAATACTGAATGAATGAAATAGCAGGCTTCAATGGTGAGAAATCAATATGCCAAATAAATGCGAGGTCTTTTTTTCTCAACATCCACCAAGTAAAAGTAAGATACACCATTCATCATCAAAGTGAATCTGTTCCACATGATTTCTAATGTGACAACACACAGTACAACTTACAGTCCTGGTAGTCTTGGGAGCAGATGGACTGGTCAAGCTGACCATTTCCTGAATGGCCAGCCTAAGTTTTAGCCGGTGGAGTGGGTTACTGATCCCTATTTCTCGTTGTATCTCCTGGTCAGACAGAGCAGACATGATGGCCCCACTCTTCACATTGGCACGGCAGGCGGCGACATACCAGGCTGGCATGCCTACCCACAGCTGGGTCGGAAAAGGGGAAAAAATAAGTGAGGGGGGAAAGGTGAAAATATTCTTGTACATGGTAATTCTATTTAAATTCCCATCTATAGAAGGATTGAAATGAGTCAGTTTTACACTATCAAAATGTGAACACCCAGCAGATGCAGTATTATTATTATTATTCTGCCATAAAATTTCCCCTAATTACCTTACTGATGAAAATAAAATATTTCATTCAATTCAATATAATATTATCGTTCTCTTATAAGGTCAAACCATGACCTGATGAAATTCTTAGAGTATGGAATACTAGACTGATAACTAACACTGATCACTGTGGATGTCTCACCTCAAGCCAAGCTACAACTGTTGGTCCATTCCATAATGCAAAAGGTGTTCTATCCTTCATAGCTTCTTCTAAAAGCTCCTCTCTGAATAAATAGAAAGTACAAGAACATAATTACTGGTAAGAAATGTAGCTAACTTGAATATAAAATAGATCAATCACTGGATATTGGATGCTGGCAAGAAAGTAAAATTAGCCTAAGAATGTTGGAAATGCCATGACTTCCTTTTATTACCATTAATCATAAAGCTTTTTTTTTACATAAAGTTTTCCTTTTATAAAAATCAACAAGAAAAATTTATTTTACTGCAAGAAAATCAAATGACAGCTAAATCTATGTTTACAAAAAATTCATTTTTTGCAGATGACTCAGAAACCAGTTCAAGCACAACTCTGATGCAATGAAATCAAAATGTTTTGTTCTTCTGTAGACCTACTTCTTCTTTTTCCTTCTGTCAAATTCTGATTTTAAGCCTATAGCATCAGCACCAGTTAAATCACTTTCTCCTGCTCCTGAATGAAAAATTATAATAAATAAGTCACCTTAAATGTCATTACAAAAAGTCCTGGATTTCTACAGTTCATAGTCTTATCATAACTTTCACCTAATGATAACCAAATATATATTTAGTAGCAGAAATGTGATTCATTAACAATTACACTCAATTAAATGAGGGTCTAATATATTTCAAAGCACTGCATGCCAAATGATTTTTTCAGTATTGAAGCTAGTAAAACAGTTATCCTCACAAGAATCACAATAGATTTGATATGGTTAGTATTTTCAACAGGCAATTTCAATAACTGTTGGCATCTATCTTCAGTATAAACCATCAGCATAAATATAAACAAGATGTATATATATTTTTTATATACACAAGATAACTAAAATGTCTAATATATATAGTCAAACGTAATAGCCTAGGTGCTAAAACTTGTCAGTTAAGCATACATAAGAGATATCCAAAAACACCCAATAACATTAGTTATGAAAATTTCAACAAGTTTCTGTTATTATTTTTTGTGCTACAAATGATTCAAACCCTAAACATATACTAAACAGAGCCTCCTAATAATCATAATAAGAATTCATGTTAAGTACCTCTTTATGTAAAGGAAACCTTACATAAAAAAGTTCCAAAAGTTCAAATTAAGGCTATGTTCATCAATGAACTAATAAGATTACAAAGAATTCAAAATCTCTCATTAAGCAGTCTGGTCAGTGAGGTCAGTTGGCCAACAACTGATCTATGTAAGGCAGTTATGAGCATTTCCCCTGGACAACCTCAATGGGGGTCCATCTGGCTAATTAGACTGACCAACTTCCCCACTGCTCCAGAAACTAATTCTTTTTACACCAATTATATTGTGCTGTTTCAACTAGCAAATCTATGGGCTCATTGCCATTGAAACTATTTGTCTACGTAGATCGATCCAACTCCAAGAGGACTCTCACTGAATGTAATCAGTTTAAAAGATTAACACGCCGTTGGCATTGAGTAGAATACAGGTAAGGTGGTGATTATAAGAATTTGTTGGACACAAGAAGAGGTGTTAACCTGCTACACTGATTGCATTCAGCGAGAATTTCTGGGAAACTGGATCGATGTATGTAGACTGGTAGTTTCAATGGGAATTATCCCCTTTTTCAAGGAATCATTTCTGAAGAAAATGAACAAGCAGGGACACAAAGGAACAAGCATAAAAGATTTAGAAATGGTAAAACAGAGTTATATTGTGTAGATAGTAATACATAATTAAGAAAAGAAAAAAGTAAAAGAAAAAAAATTACAGCCAAACTAAGCTACAGTCACCCACCAGTAAGCAGCAATACCTGTTATTTGCAATGTTTCATATGTATTTCTCCCAACATATTCACTCTTCTTCATTTTAGGTGAAGCTGTCATGTCTAATAAACATGAGTGAAATGAATACAAGATGTTTTTTCAAGCAGTGAATTATAACTGAGACAATGACAATAACAATAATCCATACTGAGGCACAGTGAAACCAATGTTGTCACGCACGCTCATGCATCAGAGGCAAGCAAAAAAAAAAAATAAATAAAGAAGATTTTTCAGTTAAAATCATGCAGAGAACTTTGAGAGAGTAGCAGACACTAATATCATCACAGGATGCATAAATACAGGAATCAAATATACATAGCATCACCACGTTGCACATGGACAATTCTTAAAGCAAGATCCTCAAAGTCAAGTTCCTCCAAAAATTTTCCATAAAATTCGTAGATATACATTACCTGCAGGCATCATAAGATCCCTGTGTAGACTTTCCTTGCTCTTTAGCTTTTCTTTTTTGCTACCGAAAAATCGTCCTAAAGAGCCTTTGAGTCCCTTCTTCTTGGGTTGTTTGTGAAGGGAGTCTTGACTACTGTTGGTGCTACTCTGTGGGCTAGGGGTGCTGTGGGACCCGCTGCCGTCCAAAGACGCCCTACAAGACATTAAAGATTGGGAACATACAGGTGGTTGTATGGTGAGACATCCCCCCAATCTTTAGGTTCTAGTAATGAAAAACTGCAACATGTCCTTTTCAGAATTCTGCTCCACCTTGTGGCGTCAACAAAACTGTAACACCTTGCACAACAAGAGATGCCTTTATGTTATTTGTAGCAAAGTAAATTGTTAATTTTACCTAATGTGGGCTTGTTGACAACATAACTTTTTCAAAAAGTTTATGGCAAAAAGTAAATACTTTTTAAAGAGACTAAACAGGTATTTTTTACCTATGAGGCAAGACATTTTCACACTTCTTTTTTTACCATCACTACACAATAGTCAGTGATAATCCTATATAACCATATTCAACATTTACTTCCATCAAATGAAATCACAATGTTTGAAATTTTACCAAGCAAAAAAAAAAAAAAAAAAAAAAAAAAAAAAAAAAAAAAAACTATTGTCTATGTCTAATTTGTGTCAAATTTGACACGTGCCGCATTCGTACCCAACTGCCTTTGCGTCCTCCATTTTATACCTTAATTCTTCGCTGCTCTGCGCCAGCGCTGCTGCCACTCTCTCCAGCCTAAGCGACCTTGCCGTAGGCGGACTAGATTCACACTTGATGGGTCTGTTCTCTTCCTTCAGGCAAGTATCATCTTGGCTGTAGGGAGGGGAGGGCTAGAGGCAAACAGAAAAAATTTCAAATATCACTACATTAGTATTATACAGCATAATTCATCTGTGATTTCTTTCAGTGAAGTGCTACTTTAAGAAATGTTATCTATGGCGAGGCATTGAAAGTAAATACCTAATTAAGGATTTTCAACAAAATACACAATATAGATATTATTTCAAACAGAAGAGAAAACAGCATTAAAATTAGACAAAACTAGTCATGTTAACTCATTAGTTGATTCAATAAGTAATTATAAATCATAGCAAAGAATTATACTGGTTTTCATATTCAAAGATCAAGTAATATCAATTACCATCATCAACAAAGCAAGAAAATATTAATTTGTTAAAACAAGAGATATCTGCTGGAGAAAGCTTGCGACTGACTGACTGACTGACTGACTACCTTAGGCGGAGGTTCCGAGACCAGGCCAATGTTAGGTGTGGAGGCGGAGTGAGCGTACATGTGCTGGGCAGACATACTGGCCGGGGCCTGAAGGAAGGAGGTTGGCACTCAGAGATACGATTATGTTACGCTGAAGCCATCTTAACACGCAGAGAGGCGACAATATTATGCTGAAGCTCTTCTGGGCTCATTCTAACTTGATATTCTTTTTCTTTTCTATTTTGTTTGACAACCTGGCATAATACTTTCTGATAATCTCTTCAATTCAGTCAAATTAAAAGAATTACTCAAGGTGGAGAAAAGGGTGTTTAAATAAGTAAAAGGGTTTTCAGCCAAAAATGATTTTAAATGCAAAAGTGAGCCCAGTTTTTGCTGTAATGTAGCTATTTTGTAAGGATTAGCCTGTAAGCTATGATATTGATATCAATATACAGGAATTAATGTTCTCATTTGAAGAATAGAAAACACAGAGCCACAGAGGCATTGCAGAGTATGAGTCTTACATCAGAGACTATGCTTAATTTTACAACATCTGTATCCTGGTTAGTATTTCACTTCTCAGAGGTCAAAGAAATTATTAATATTGCAGAAAAAAATCTGCAAATTTCCTCAATTTTGCATCCTAGCTGTTAGCAAGTCATTTGTATGAGGTCAAAGAAATTATTAATGTTATCAAAACAATTACAAGTTTTATCTATTTTTTTACAATAACAAGTGGAAAGAAATACAAAAATTCATGCAGAACAGAGACTGGAGTTCATACAAAATGAAAAAGAAATAATTTAGAGAGAACCCTTGCTTTTCTGATCTTACTCTCATTTTGCTTTTTTAGAAACATGATGTTACTTATATATTGTGCATCAAGCAGGGTTATAGATTGATAGATAGTAATTGCTGACATAAACTAGGAAAGAAAAAATATATTACTGGTAAAATTATAGACAGCATAAAAAACAAAAGCCTAATATCATTAGAAGCTCAATATATCAGATTTCATAATCAATGAGATGGTATGAATCACCCAAAGCATTTTACAAAAAATTCAAGCATTAATTAAGGATTTGCTTTATAATTGACACACACACACACAAACTATTTTACGCTGTTCAATTAAAGATGTGTTTAAAGCATAGGTACATTAAGTCATTTGTTTTCTTTTTATTCATAATCATGAATATAGGTTCTTTTTGTCAATAAGCAATGTGAATTATATGCTGACCATTTGCCAGATTTCCTCAAGGAGAATGAGGTCTCCTGTCACTGATTCTCTTTTAAGAATTCTAGCAGATATATATATAAATTTCATAGAAGAAAGAGGATAAATTCAAGATCTTTAATACACATTTCACATTGATGGACAAAAATAACCTCAACACACGAATATTTTCTTTCATTTGATTCACAAAAGAAATACACATAAGCCAGGGGGTATGACCATTATTCCACTGAAAGCAAGGTGAACAGACAGATAACAGCAGGGTTGAAGCTAGCGACCCAAGCATGTTACCATGTGATATTTCTGCACGCTGGGCCGCGAAGAAGTAGGTGTAGACCTGCCACTAACCGGAGGTGATGCTCGGTCTCGATCGAACGAAACACCAGCTTTCCACGTGCGACTGCTGATGTCCAGGCTACCGCTGCCGACTCGACTCTCAATCTCTTCTGCTCTCTGCTCGGTGGTCTCTTTTTCTTCTTGTATTAACCTGGAATAAAAGGTGAAAGGTATGACGGTGGCAGCTTAGTTTACAGTACATCCATTGTGTTAGGATTTTATCAAATTTGAAGCTTATGGTCACCCATATAGAAGCTACAATAAATTGAAGCACATTTTTCAGTTTAATAAAGATACAACTTTTTTTGAACATATAAAATTTCATAATATTTTCCACAATTCTTTCCTTTTTCAGTTTAAGACTTGATTACAGAAACCATTCATTCATCATTACCATGTTAACAAGACCCATTTAAAAATAATATCACATTAATACAAAAATATTTACTGTTTCGAACATTATCTAATAAATATTTATGACTGTAAAAATTCTGATGACAAATTATCCTCATTGAATAATGCAACTGCAATCTTTTCAAGCAAATATTATTGCAATAGTAGCAAAAACAAAGAAATGCTAAAAAAATTCTTCTTTCACAATGCAGAAATAGTCTCATCATTGTACAGACATTGAAATTTTGATATCCATGCCAGAAGAGCACATAACTATTTTTCTCAATATAAACACATACAATGCAAAAAGATCAGTTTCACGCTGAAAAGCCATGCAGAAAACACCATCTTACCTAATTTCATTATTGATAGCATCAAGCTGTTCCTGCAACATCAGCGCCAGTGTCTGTGCGTCTGTATGGCCCGACGGCGACAGCATGTCAACAGCACCAAATATCGACTCCCCGTCGTCTGTCACCTCCGTGTCACTGACATCAAATGCTTGCTGGACATTGGCAATGACATGGGCCTGCTGCAGCTTCTCCCATTCTTGTTCATTCAGAGTATTCACCTGTGAAATAAAAACAGACATAAGAAATTCATTGATCCAGGCATTGTTCTCAAGCACGGCTCAACTGGAGCAAATTTGATTTGATCTAAACTTTGTCAGCAGTGCTAATTGAAAATCAAGCTGAGATTTGCCCAACTTAACTCCGACCATTACATTTACAACTGATCAGAATAATTGAAAAGCATTCAATGGAAAAAAATTCTGATGCTTGTCTAATGCAAGCGAGTGATTTATCAAGACATGTTCTACTCTACTCTAGTGTGAAAACACTACCAAGGTGAAACTCATATAATAAATCAACTTGTACAGCTTGAATGAACATGAAACTGGTGGCATTAAATCTAGGGTAGGGCATTGAAGGCTATCAGGCAAATCTTTGGAGGTTTTACCCCGTGAGTTGACATAATAAGTGATGATGGTTTTAGGATGCTCCAATAATTTCAGATTTTTCTACTGAATATTTGATTACATCAAGAAATTTCAATATATGCAATATGATAAACTGACTGTGGATCTAATTCAACTTAGCTACTCAAGTGTGTGTGTGTGTGTGTGTGTGTGTGTGTGTGTGTGTGTGTGCGTGCATGCGCATGCCCACACACATTCAGGTATTTCATCGTAGGCCTTCAAAGTGAGTGAATCAAAGCCAGTGGAGAGAAAAAAAATAATAATAAAATAAACCGGACTCAAGCTGAAATCCACATGATCCACAACCAGATTAAATGACTGCTTCTCTTGATGTACTAATAGTACATTTTCCGAGTACATGACACCACGTGCTAGCACGCCTCTGTACCACCCACAAGATTTATGACAAATACCAAAATCAACTGCATGAACCCAAGATAAAGCCTTGTTAGTGCTACCTGAAACATGACCTCAAAATTCTGAGAAGTGCGACGGTTCACATCCGACAACACTTTTGTGAGTCACTACAAACGATCCATCTCTTCCAAAAGAGATAAATTACTGGAATACTTCAGTTGTTTGAAACTTGTCAGTTATCACCAAGGATTTTTTTTTTTTTGTATTCCAGTGCAGATACAGAATTGTGCCATGTACTTTGTATATTGTCAGTGCATTCTCAAGTGTCCCCAAGATGCCCTAGATGTGACACGTACTGGGATCAAAGGGAGACTGAATCAGGACACTGGCCATACAAGGCTTTATGGCAGTCATGCTCTGACAATGACAATCAATATCTTTTAATGACAAAGAAACCGCATACACACTTCTACTAAAACACCCCATTGTATGAAAATAAGAGGCAAAAACAAAAATGTTCTCCATGTCCTAATAATAATCAATAACAGAAATAAAAGAGGTCTTAAATGTATTTTCGATAATTCTTTGTAAATAAATCCATCTTTTAATCTTCAAACCAACGCTCAAACTTCACTTTATGACGGCCGCTTTGATTGATAAAACTGACATGGCTGAGAAATTTGAGAATAAAATGAATAAAATAAGTGAACATCTGCAGCGCTGAAACAAAGCGTCAATAAAATGCCCATGCAGCTAAAACCCCCGAGAAAAGTGTGCCAAGTAAAGGAGAAAAAAAAGTTGCATAAATTTGTTTCTGAGCATGCGAAAAAACTATTGCATTTGTAAATGATATCTTTTATTCAATTATAACACTGATGGCACAGAATGATGGATCATTCAATTCAATAAAAATCATTGCCCAGCTGCCTGTATTATCTTTACATTAAAACCAGGTATAAAATGTGCAATCATTCATTTAAAACAAAAATATAATTTAGTAAGCTGTCAAAAAAGGATGATAATAAGACAGATATTAGATTTTTCGATGCCAAGTTCTTCAAACATGTACAAGTACAGTAGTATGCATGGCATAGACAGAAAGCAAAGCAATCTGAATAAATTTGGTTCCCACTGCTCACTCTCAATATAGGACCTACAGACAATATCCATCTACCAAAGAAAATGTTGTGAACCTAACAAAACAGACCTTTTTCTTTTCTGTTCTGTTCAAACTGTCACCAATGTCAATCCCGGTTCTATGAATGTGACATTGAGGCACGCAGGGTTCATGTAATAGATGCATCGTGCTGAAGAGTGAGGTATCTGACTCATATACTATGACAGATGTTGAGAACATTAATCCAGGTGTGGCATAACTCTCATTCATGCATCATGTGCGTGCATTTGAGATACACCACATCTGGATCGTTTGTTCTTGCCATCCGCTGCAGTAAAAGAGAGAAAAACCCCACCAGCAATTAATGTAACAGAGATTCCCAACACTTTCAAGCAGGAATGTCTCACTATTCTTCAACTTCGGTCCAAAGAACACTCAGAGTAAAGAATAATAAGGAACCAAATATATTCAGATTTAAAAAGCAGGCATCTAGAAAGCAGTATGCAATCAAAACAATTGTAAGCAGAGTGTGGCATACCCGCTCTCTATAGTTAGGCTCCTCAAGGTGGCCAGGGTTTTGCACCTACAAAACGATTATTGGGATTATCTAACACAGGAAGTCTATGTGACAGTAAGAGGTTACTACTGTAACAATATCAACAACAAAAACAACAACAACAACAATGGCATAATGTTTGAGATACCTTCAGGTTTACTTCATATGAGCTCCAGGAATGAGTGGAAATTTCTGAGATTAATCTGAAGGTATTGTCTTGAAACACATGCAATAAAACTAGCATCTATTTCTACAGGTCTAACACTAGGTTCCAAACAGCCTGAAAATAATGCTCAGATCAGAAATGAAAGTGGGAATTTAGCAAAAAAATTCTGAAAGATGCACGGCTCTGTAATGCCATGCGCCCTGAAATTTTTTCAATAAATTCTTTATAAATATCTGCACTTCAGGACAAATTTGGAAGACTTTCATCTCTGCCAATGACACATAATCCGAGTCATTTTTGTGATTAGCAGGCTCTTTTGATTCTAGTGCAATGAATGACAAAACACTCTATATTCTAGCTAATATATTTAGGAAACTGAAGCAGCAAAACACTCAAGTAGTCTTAAGATGATATATACAGTACACAAACAAAAATGCAGGTTATTTCTATTAGCTATAATTCCAGCCCTAGGAATCTAGCAAACTGCAGTTTTCTATTGGCATCACTGCTGTGCTATGTTGATGCATTACAGCAGTTTGTAGTATCAACCAACAAACTTCGTGCAAAACTCTCATAACTTGTTGAAGAGAAATGTCAGTGTGAAAAAAAAAAGCAGGCTTACTTAAACAATTGACATTTCACTAATTTAAAAGCACTTAAATCAATTCACCTGGTTGAACAAAGAACTTTTCTGATTGATTAAACAAAGTAAGGTTTGTAATAACAGTGACAGACTTGTGCAGGAAAAAAAAAAAGAAAAATGATAGCAATTTCTGGTCCCTGGTGAAAAAGAATGGATTACATAATGCTGCTCATCTAAAAATACAACAATGGGTATCATTTATTACAACTGTCAACATCAACAACAACAACAATGCAATACTGTGATCAAACTACCCGAAAAAGAACATACTTTAGAAGGATCTTCCTCCACTGATTCCTGTCGACCTTTCTGTTGCCGTCTGACGACATCGTCTGTTGATGATTCTCCAGTGGTGGCGTTGTTGATGACTACATTGGGAGTGAGTGGGTAATTCCCTGTCACACCGAGCCTGAAAATGTAAATCAACAGGGCCTCAGTCTAAACTCGTGCAGCAGTAGACAAGAAATGCAATTTCTCTTTTCTCGTAAAGAAAGAGGTTTTCTCACAAATTCTCATAAAGAAAGAGATTTACTCTCAAAGAAAGATGTTCAGTAAAAAAACACTCAGCTATTTATCTTGAACAAAAATATTAACAGTAAAATTATATATTATATAAATCTTGTTTTGCAGAGAAATGGCTAGACTAAATGTAGAAATTGTGTACATTAAATCAAGGAGAAAAAGAATAACATTAAGACATACTGCAAAACTTTATGCAGTCCGATTCTTTATTTCTTGCTTCCACTATAAAGTAAACTGAATCATTTGAAACTTCATTCTATACCTGGTAATTTCTTCTACCCTTTGCTTGTATACTAGTAACTCTCTTTTAATCCTGTCTAATTCTTCTAATATTGCCTCCTGCAATGAGACGTTGTGTTGAGTAATTTATGTATAGTAACATGTTTTTCTATAACATCAGTGGATAAGTTATGAAAAAATTAGGCAAAACACTTGTACTAATTTGAATCAAGCCTAACATTAATCTTTCATCACACCAAAGAATGTGAGGCTGCTAAAATCAGTTCTACGAAAATAAAATAAAAAAAAAATTAAAAATTGACTTGTAAGAGGATACGTTTTTTTTTTTACTACTTAACCATCTGCATACCAAAACATTACATTTATGTATAAATATTTTAATACCAAATTTTCATATGCCAATTGTGACATCCCACCCTGAACAGATAATACATCTGACTCACTCAATATTTTATCTCAGTCACCCAGGCCATTGTTTGAAGTTTTAACACCCTCAAGAGAATACACCCCACGTACGATCAGCTTAGAAATACATTGTGCTTATAGCCAAGACTGAGTGGATTTTAAGCAGGCCAATTTGGGAATAATTTTTTCTGATGGTGATCCTTTAAAACTGTAGATACAAATAATGTGTTTTTAATCTTTGTGATGTCCCAGGGGGGGATAGAAATCCTTGATAACATGTATGCCAGGAAATCAACTTGGGCACCTAAGAAAAATGCCTGTTACAAAGTCCTGTTGTTTTAATTTTGATTAATCAGGACAGACAAACAAAATTTCCTGTTTTCGAAAAAAATTTATAACCTTGTTTGTGGGCGCTTGCATTACACATGCATCAAGAAAGACTAGCGTGATTACCTTTTCTAATTGTGCTTCTTCATATAATCGTCTAACCCTGTCTAGTTCCTGAGTAAGCTGATTTTTTTCTTCTAGAGCTTGCATTCTTTCTTTTAGATGCAACTGTAGCCTCTCATTGGACTCAGACAATAGTTTATCGACAGTTGCAGATAATCTGGCATTATGCTCTTCGTTCATCTTTTCCCGCTGCCTAGCCTGAAAAGTTAATTTGGTATTATCGCTGAACAAATTTTATCAACAATGAGGTCAGGACAGAGGGTAAGAAATACACAATAGTCCACTAGCCTCTGGATAATATTTATTTTAATCTGACAAAATAAAGTCACATCTAGATCTTGAAGCATTAGTTAAATAATGAGCTAGTCTCAATATAAGGTAAATGGCCACCCTTGGCTGGTGGGAGAATATTTGGATTTCTACACCCAAAAATATGGCAAGAATAGATGTGTAGTAAAGGAAAATAAAACAAAATTTCATAAAAAAAACTCCAATCTGTGTCAACTGCTTGCTTAAAAAAACAATAGCATTCAAAGTGTTTTGTTAAAAATATCTCCCCTCCCCTCAAAAAAAAAAAAAAGTTAATTATCTGAATCACAATCCAGTGAAATGAAGAAAACGTGACAAAATGAACTGCAAAAGCCTTATAAATGCTCATTATGCAGTATTGATATTCAGTCAAAAAAACAGCTAAGAATAAAACACGGTTCATCACAGCACAGGAAATTAAAAACATACCTGTCCTCATCAGAAACAAAACTGATCTATAAAAAGTAATCTATAAAAATTGATCAAAGAGGCAAATAATTCAAGGAGAAAAAAAAATGACGCAAGGAGATGTGAATGCACCGAAGCATGTCTTAAAGAAAACACAAAATACGTACCCTTTGTATTTCTGAGTTCTTTTCTTCAATTTGATTTTCTAAATGCTTCAGTCTTTCTTCTATAGACCCATGCTTTTGCTCAGCCTGTTTAAAGATAGAGATGTCCATAGCAGTGACTAGATGAGAAAACATTCCAATGACAAGTGTTGGCAAGCACATGCATGAGTTCAGGCATCACTGGGGCTTGGACAGTCCGTGATGTTGACCACTGGTCAGACTACCAATGCCAGTAAAAATTGAACCAGGCCAGTGAAATTTCTGAAGAACAGTCAGTTATTGGCCCAACTGGGCAAGTGTTTTTTTGGTTTTTTTTTTTTTTTTTTTTTTTTTTGTTTTTTTTTCAGCTGTAACAGGTACTTCATTTCTTTTAATAAATGTTCAGACAATATGGTGAAGTTTTTTATATCACCCTTTGAAAATACCATTTTTTTGTTCTTATATGTAATAGGAAGCACATTTAAGCTCAGTGTGTCAATTTCAGTAAATTGTTTTGATAATTGGACTTGGGCCAGTGAATTTTGGTTTCGGCCAGTAAATTCTCAGAACCTGGTGGCCCAGAAGGCCTGTAAGTTGAAAGGTATTTGGCACACACTGCTTGTGGAATACTTCATTCTTCAAATTTCTAAAATAACTTAAAACTCTTGCCCTCCAAAGTTTTCTAAATTAATTGCTTTCCATTAACAGTTTTCTACTTAGAGTTTATGATCTGCAGCAAAGAGAAGAAGCATAAGTTCAAGTGTTTCTCATATGCATGTGAAAATCTTCTGCATTCCTGATCAAAATCAAAACAGAAAACCAGAAGGACAATCTTTACATGCTTCCAATGTTTGAAAAGTATTAACAAAAGTTTTATTTTATGAACACTATGAAAATAAATATCTAGATTATAATACTCTTCAAAACATCTTCCAAAGTGCTACAATCACGTTATATGTTAAATGTTATTTTAATGCATTTTATAACTGCTGTTGCATTAAAAAAAAAATTCTCAACAGACTGTTGTGTTTAAACCTGTTGCCATGACAATGAATTTAATGAACCAATCAGATCCTTACCTGGGACAATGCTTCTATTCTTTGTGCTAATTCGGCCTCTATGGTGGGTACCACCTCTGCTTTTCGCAATGATTGTTGAAGTTTTTGTTCTGCAAGTTCCACACGCTCTTGTAGCTGGCGACATTTTTCTTCACTCTGTAGTCAAAACAATACATTTTTAATTGTTTCTCAACAACCCAACAAGTAAACCTTAAGTAAACAGATTTCTGCTAATTAAACATTTTGCCACTTCTATAATATATTCTATTCCGACTTCCTTCTTAATATATAATTCATTCAACTATATAGGAATGTATTCTGCAAGAAGTACAAATGTTCGACACAAATGCTCATCATTGTCACTTCTGCCATCAGACATGTTTAAACACGATATAGGAAAATTACAGGCCGAGATACAAAAGCTACCAAATTACCAACAAGCCATTATATGAACATCTCCTCCATATTCATTGGGCTATGGAGACATGGCTGCGGTGAGATTGCTGGACTATTTATGGTTAGACTGCAGGAAATCAATTAGGGTCTAAACTGAGGATCTGCCTCGCTATAGCCATAAGCATGCTGATAATGTGCAATCTACAAAAACATGGCTACATGGCCCAAAAACAATGACTCCGGGTTGCCATAGTGACCAACACGTTAAAGGGGGGGGGCATGAGTCCTGAATTATCTCTTCCATCGTTCTCTAACATCTCTTCCGTACAGCGTTTTGCTCTCTTCTTATTTCTTTATTTCATTTCACAATTTTTCACCTGTACTTCAAGTCGGTATAGTACAGACTGTGAAGACTTCGGGAGCAAAGAAAAAAAAATCTCATCATTGCCTTCACCTGACTGGTTTGATCCTCATGACAGGTGAAAGCCATTAAAACCAACTTGCAGCATTTATCCCAATGTGCTTACTGCCATTTATTGTTAGTGAAAAGGAACTCATAGCCATTACTGGCCTGTAGGTGTGTAATAAAATCCCAATCAATGATAGACAGTAGCATCAAAGAAACGAGACAATGAAACCATCAGAAATTTATTGAAAAATGCGATAGGATTGTGTAATGCGTTTTATTGAAAGCATAAGGGTCGCCTATCAACTGTGCAAAGCAGATTAAACTGAAACTGAAGTCTAACATCGAAATGATGGGCCATTACGCCCTCTTGAATCACCGATGATATCAATTTATTATATATTTCATTGGGGATGTGTACTATTCCCAAAATACATGTGCATGGCCCATCAAACAAGCAACAAGCTTCAGATAACATTGTTTTGTCATTGAGCAAGGGAACCATATACAAAAAAAATTGGTTGCATCTGTTTGTGGTTTTCCGGGGCTCTTTATTTCTTCTGGTTCATAATCCAAAGTATCTGATTGCATGCTGCTTTGTTGTGTGAGATCTCCAAGTTATCTATCTCACAAAACCAAAGGTAGGCGTTATAAGGTAATAACCTAATGGCGGTCTCGCCAGAGGGTACCGCCACTGCCCACATTTACGTACACTCTCGTCATATCTCACCGTAGTTTCATCACAAATCGTGAACCTGCATTCTGTGGTAGACCATAATAAGACATGGCACTGTGTGACATCTTATATTACCTGCTGTTGTCATCTTGGAACATTGCAAAAGGTTTTCTTTGCTTTTTCCAAACTGTGCCAGTCCGAAGCCAATTTAAGATGGAAATTTTGTCCTAATAATTCTTATACTTCTAGTTTTTAAGGGTAACAATTTTTACTCGGTATTTATCATTCAGCAGTGTCTTTTTTGACATTAAATTTTAAACTCATTTTAGTCTTATCTGATTTTACAGCTCATTTAATGCTAGATCTTTCATGGTCACTTCTGCGTTGCAGTAGAAGCCAATATGTCTCCTCTTTTACTTTTATCAAAATTGAATAAGAAAGACTGATTAAATCTGAAAATTCCTGTTTCCAATCGTCAAATATAGTCAAATTCTTACTGGTTTCTAACAGTGACATCTCTTTGTTTATAGCTGCCATTTGGCAACAAGGCACTGAATAACTTGTTTGACAACATTCTATTTTCTGTTCAGGTATTAAAATAAAAAAAAATAAAAAAAATATGTTTTTCACAGTCAAGGACAGCACTGTAGAAACTCCCACCTGTTTCCAACTGGCTTCTTTGGAAGCCAATTCGGACTCTAATTTATCGTTCAGATCTTGGACTGAGGTCGATTCTCGCTGTGCATTGAGGTATCGCTTTTCTAATGTAGCTATTCTTTCTTCCTGGTCCTCTCTTTGGGCATGGGACTAAAAGGAAAGAAATTTTAAAAAAATCATTTTGGTACTCAGTTGCATTTATTTTCAGAATAGCTCAACTAATATCTACTTTATAGTGGTAAGCAATTGAAAGATAAAAAGATGTGAATCCATAAAGCAACAGACTGACAACTATCAGAGGGGAAAAAAAAATTAAATCTTATCTGTTAATTTACAAACTTTCAAGCATATCATGGGGTTTCTTAGAATTTCGATGTCAAAGTCAACATCTCCTGAAGAGACAAACATGAAACCCAACGCCTCGAAAAGGTCAATAATGAAACCTCCTTATTAGCACCTGATATTAACCAGGTTTTCCAGTCATCCGTATCAATGAGAATACTCACTGAAATAACAGACTAAGATTATTGAAGTGAATGCAAGTTGGAGTACTTTTAGTTGTAAGCCATCTGATGGCTTCGTATTCAAATGCATCCAATTTATACAACAATCTTAGTATATATTGAAGGTCATACAATATCTGTAGGATTCTAAAGATGCATTGTAAATGTTTTCTTCCAAATATAGTTCCTTCAACAAACAAAGACCATATTCAAGTTACAAGTTCAGGATCTCATTTCTGAGACTGAAGTTGCTATTTTCAGCATGAAGTGTCATAACTATTGATGGTTTCGCTCAAAGAATTACACAGCTACATGTTTTTTCCATTTTTTCTTCAAGTGGTATTTCATTCTTTCAAAAAAAAAGCATAAACCTCTCAAAATAGAACCAATAATTGATGAAATATTACTGAGGGACTAAACAAGGTGAAAATGACTTCAGCAAAACAGTGTGCATTACAAAAGGCCAACCTGCAGGCAATTTACCTATCGAAAAAAAAAAAAAAAAAAAAAAAAAAAAAAACAGCCAGGTCGCAAGGGGATAGAAACAGGGGATGGTGGGTTTCTCCAAAGTCAATAATAACTTCCAATAGGCTAATATTTCACATCTTTATCAATGCAGAAAGCATACTGGAATCCAGGGGCTGATACTAGCGCACACAGATCAATACAGGTCTTCACGAGTTTAAACTCCAGATCCGTTCACATTACATAAAAACGAAATTGGTTTTAAAGCGTTCCGTTTCTAACATTTATCAGTCGTGTGCTGCCATGCCCCAAAACAGTCCAACCCAACATGACCAAACTGGTACCATTTAGGTGTCCTTCTGCTGGTCTGGTGATCATGGCATTACATTACATCAGGAATGGCAGAATCAGACCACCACAAACTTTTTTTGCAATATGACCAGACACCATTGCAGCCACATTCATATGGCTTGCCATTGTGATGAAACTGAATTGATTAAAATGGGAGAGTAGCATCAATTATCTATTAACAACTCCACTTTGAGTTGAATGGAAAAGGTCATATGGAAATGAAGACCTTGCCTTATTTTTCTAGATCTATAAATCATTTCTGGCATTTTTAATTTGATTATTTGGACTGAGCTCGATTCGATATTCGTAAACCAGTCCCCCCCCCCCAAAAAAAAAAAAAAAAAAAAAAAAAAATGATGGTAAAATTTGAAACAATTTTAAATAACATTTTTTTGTTTTTATGATGCTGACCATGAAATATGCTTTAAAAAATCATTTCAAAGCCCACCAATGAGACCATAAAAGATAAATGTTGAAGATTTTCTTCATACAACATTTCAAGAGATTAAAGAAAACCAATCACTACCCTGAACTAAACTTAAAGAATGTTAAACTATGCTGGTTTATAATCTAGTTATCAATAATGACGCGTCATCCTCACTGCATGTGACACGAGCACCTCTTGGGAGGATAATCATGTCACTGAATCTGACACTTATCATCTGTGTCACCAGACATAGAACATTCTTTCCTAATCTCCATGGCAACCTGCTGCATTACCAGCATCCCCTTTGTCATAGTTATGAATCTCTACGTCTACCTTCAGAGGACTGAACCAAGTTAGAGCATCTTAATGCTATTATCTTTAAAAGACTATGGAATAACGGCCTTTCAAATAGTAACTAATCTGTGTTAATTGTGGTAAGGAATAAAAAGAATTATGCTATTACATAAAATAGGCTCCGGATTGACAATTTTGATTGCAATTAATCTGGATGGAGCTCAGCATGTGTTAAATTTTGGTAAGGAAAGTGGATTGAAAGAGGTTAAAACAGACTTTGAGTAAAACTTCATCTTGTCTTCAATGGAAAGGACAAAATCCCACATTTGTTTTGGGTTTAGTACATCCAAGTTTACATTAAATTAGTTGCTAAAAGACGATATTAAAACTTACCTCCCGTAAATCTCGCTGTAGTTTCACATTGGCCTCTTGAGATTTAATTAGATCCTTTTGAGTCTGTGCTAAAGTAGCTTCAACTTCTTTCAGTTTATTAGATATTTCTAACAATTTATTTCTCGTTATTGTTAATTCACTGTTCTGTTTTTCAACTGTCTCTTGTAGTTCTATTACTCTATTTATTTCGGAGTCTGGATCTATCGAACCATTGGATAATCTCTGAAAAACAAATAACATAAAAATATAGAAGATTTATATGAAAAGTGTAAACATTTTAAAAATGATAAAATGACCGCACTTTTTTTACAATTTCACATTAAAGGACCTTGAAGGATATAATAAAAATACAAATACATCATCTTTATTAAGTATAAATCTTTGACAATATAACAGTGTTTGCAATAAACCAAAATATCACTGTCACTTAATGTATGGCAAATCAAAATATCATTTCTCCACCAAATACAAAACAATAGTGATTTTCTCATACTTTGGAATAAGAAAATCAGCATACAGATTGCATTCTGATCATGCAATCAATCACGACAAGCTAGAATCAAACTGCCATAATGCGCCTAGACAAACTGTGTATTCCACTTATGGAAATTATTCACAAATTGATCAGCAGAGGAAGAAATTACGAGGTAAAAATATCCCTCTCTGAGAAGAGAATGATGGAACATTTGATTTGTAGTGCTGGCTAATATATTGAGGATTAAAAAGATGAGACTCGGCCTTTCTATCTGCAGGAAAGAGGGGTAAAGCAACAAGACCTAAAGTTTTGAGATAAATATCCAATTTTTATCTTACATAATCAGAGGCCTTTTGAGCAGTTTGAAAAGGTCAATTAAAAAAAAACACAGAATAGCAATCCTTAAAATATCATGGAAGGAGAAATTCAATGCATAAAGCAATGAAGAAACTAGGGCATTGACCTAGAATTCTCAGAAAAAAAGGTGACACACAATACCATGTAACAGTACAAGCATTATAACTTGTCGTAAGGTAACACTATCTCCAACTCCATTAGTTTCTAGAGCAGTCTGAAGGAAAACATGAGGCCTAACTTAATCACATTGTGGCGTGGATAATCATGTGACAACAAAAAGTTTCTCTTCGTGTGGCATGCTCTCATAATGTTCTCTGGGAGTCTGAACGTAAAGAATTCAATTCCTTGGTAAACTAAGCTAGTAATCTAGGACGTAATCTTAACCATGGAGCTCAGCCCACAGTGAGTATCCCCACAACATGCTGCATTGCTACATAGAAAGGTCAAACTGAAATTTAGAGCCCCCTAACCCTATTTAATTAGTCCTGGGTGCACGAGTGACTGCCCACGCCCATGCAGTTCTGATAATCAGAAATCTTTTTTTTTTTCTGATTTCACATTGTCAAGGTAAAATTGGCTCACACAGACTTTGGAAGAACAATTTAATCTGTTTTTCTTTTAAGCTGCAACATATTTTTTCATTATTTTAATTATGGAATTTCACATTTCACACAAACTGATATTAGTTTCTATAAGAATAAGCTTAACACACTTGGATCTAAATTGTTATTCCATATTTATTTCCTGGCATTTCTAAAAGTATTCATCTATTTTAATAAAGCTGCTTTTGTCTGCCCATAACAATGGGTTATTTCTACCTGATGTTGCCTAATCACAATTTCATTAATTCAGGCCAATATGTGGGCAGTTCTCCCTTGTCGATCAGTGCTTTTCCTTCTTTCTCCGCTCTCTTCTGTCAGTTCCATATTAATAGAAATTTCAACACTGCACACAAACTGATGCCATACAGATACATTTGTGACTTACAGTCCACCTGACCAACACAATTGAGCCAAGGAAAAAAAGTCCAAATTATATAAGTAACCTAATGACAGATGTCGAAACAAAAGATCCAGATCAGGTGTATCTTGCATACACGCGTGAATGCACATTACGCCATTGGTCTTATGCCCTTGACATCTGATGTTGTGCAAGTAAGATACACCACTTGAATGCACTTGTTCTACAATGTCAAATACACCTGGCTGACTTCCATATTGGGTGGAAGTTGTAAAGACTAAAATTCCTAAGAAAGTAGCTTGAAATGTCTCATTGCATTTAGAAGATATGAAGAAAGAAAAAAAAACAAAAAAAAACAATCAAAATGAAGATGAAAAATCCTGAAAACTTTAACCCATGGACTTGTGGTGTATCTATTTTGATTAATATCGTCTTTTTTTTTTCCTACTTTCTACGACAATTTTGTGAAAAGAGTGGAGTCAGTAGGTCCTGTTACCCTGTCCCCACCTAAGGAAAAAGTTGCGTTAACTTTACCTTAGGGTACGCCTCCTTGTTGTCGCCATCTTTGTTATTCTCAGATCCCATTTTGACAGCTTTTATTTCCTCTCCGCTGGAGTGCCGCGATTTCGCCTGCTGTTCTCGCAACGTAAATAGCTAGAAAAGAGATAATTGCTATTGTGTCAGGACAGGCTCATTTGAAAGATTTCAAGGAAAATGTGTTTAAAGAAATTGTGAATAAGTGTTTAAAAAAAATTGTGAATAATAAAAGATGTATATAAAAAATACATAGTGCTTAAACGTCAAAGGAAATTTGTTTAAAGATCCCTAGTTGAAGAATGTTATTTATGTTCTTAACAGACATAAGATCATGCAGGGAAAAATTAACATTTAATTACAGTAAATTTATAGTCTCTTCCATGAAACACACTTTCTGCACACTCCACATCAAAGAGTTTACAACATAAATCTAGTTAGCACGCTTGAATTTTCTATAATCTGCCACGATAAGTGAATTTATCTTGGAAGCAGATTCTATTACCATGCAAAACCCCTGTGACCTAACAAGGAAACTTCTGGAAATTTTCTACCGGCCATTTCCCAAAGAACTTGGGGAAATTATTCTGGCCTCTTGGGGCACTGGGGGAATGAGACCTCAGTGAGGCCAAGACTGCAATATTGTTGTACAAACTGTGCTGGTTTACTTGCTTTGTAAAAGAATTATCAAGATTTACTCAACTTCTAAGGCAAAGTGCTTTATCTATCATTTATAACTAATAAGATTTTTTTTGCATCCCGACAAGAAACTCCTAACATTTTCAAATGGTTTTCTACAGCCCTGTGCAAGAGGCTCATCTCCCTGTACAGACCAATGATACACTGAGCACATAAACAAGTAACATTCTACAGTCATGTGAAAGAGGCTCATGCATATTAAGATCAATCTTCAGGTGATCAATAGATTTTTCAAGTGGCTTTCTACCGCCCTGAACAGGAGGCCCTCCATCCCTTAATGTTAGTGTATGTACACTCAATACAACTTCAAGTGGTTGTAAAATCAAGCATGTAATTCCAAGGCTAACAATTCCGCCTTTTAGAAAAGGCGGCAAAATTGACTGGAGATGGCGGTGCTACTTGTTAACATGGTGTAAGAAAGTACTCGAAAGTGTATTTCTTGTAGCCATTAGCCGCCTGTGCACTAGTTTAAAAGGTAAACCACTCCAGGTCTGAAACACTGTCACTAGAAAGCTGGCGCAAACTATTAATGAATTTCGAAGAGGTTGTCTGAATTATGGAAAGATTTCTCTGTGCAGAAACCAGTTTTTTTTGTTTTTTTTTTTTGGAAAATGCCCCAAGGCACCTGAGACTACTGAATCACTTGCTGCACTGGCCACCTGGTAATGCATATGCAACCCGAAATAACTAAAACTTGTACCAGTCTGAACGTAGGCTGATAAAAAAAACCTGTGAGGCAAAATTGATTGTATTCAAATGTTAATACTTCAGTTATTTCTGTATACGGCAGGTTTAAGAGAGTTTTGGCTTTGGGGCATCTCATGAGAGGATTCTTGGAAATTCGAGCAAAATACCTGCTAATAATAAACCTGTTACATGAATAACACATTATGCCTAAAACCTGAAGAGAGGCCATTTATCGAAAGCCGTAGTTTGTTTTTTTCTTGACAGCATCTTACCACAAATGATAAACAAAGCTTTAAAGAGGCAAAATGCCTCTTCTCTTTCCCTTCACTAGTAATATTATATGAACAAAACTTGAAGATACTTGTGACACTCATAAAGTACAAGTCCAACTCTGTAATTGGCTGTCTTGTGTATACTTCCCAATATGTAACCTACCTCCTGATTGGCTGTGGCTAACTCCTCTTCTAACTGGGACACTCGGTCCATGGCAACCTTCAATCTCTCTCGAACCTGAAATTACAAGAAAAAAAATTAAGAAACTTCATTTCATCAGAGGATGCAACTTGCACACTTCATCTCTCAGAAAGTGCTAATGGCACAATACTACCACACTAATAAATGAGAGCTTTTCTCCATTTTCATCTGTTTTTATGGCCGCTGCTCGCAGGAAGTGCTCCTCACAATAATCACGCAAACTTCGTTTACTTGGTAACAAATTGTTATCATAACACCACTGGGCTGCCATTAAACCCAACTTATTGTCTATGGATTAAGTTTCCTAACCCAATTATGATGATGAAACAGTATACAATGTCTAATAGCAAAAAAAAAAAGTTCAAACCTTGGAAAATGGAACAAATCCACGTAGATACAAGCACAAGCCCATGATGCTCCAGCAGATAAAAATATAACTTCAAACTTTCAGGTGTTTCTTAACCAGGGCACTAGAACAGCAGTGCACATATGCACTACACCATTTAATGTTTTGTAATATTAAAGGAAAGTGCCTGAATAACGGTTCCTATTCCTCAGGGGTGCATGTTCACGTTACTTTCCATCCCAACATTTAACAAATTAATCCGTTTGAATTCCTGTGAACAATCCAGTCTGGTAATTATGACAACATGCTACAATATCTACCTGGGACCGGCACGCAATATCCGCTACCAATGCCCATTAGTGTAATTTGTATTATATTGTTTTCAGCATTAAATAATTAATACCAACAAAACCCACCTGTTCATCATATATCTGGGAGAATCAATTGTTAGATTGGCTGTGCCATGCTAAGTAGATTACGGTTGTGTTCACATCGATGATCATTTGGCTAGGTCCAGAACAAAACCAGCAAGAAACAATAAGAGCAAGCTAGGGCAAAGGTACTTATTTCTCTATCATTTCTATACCTTTTCTCTAAGTGGTTCAGTTTTGTTTTGCCTTTGTCACCAAAAAGGGAGCAATGACACCGTGAAATATGATAAAAACAGCCACGTGTCAAATTCAATAAAAAAATTTTGGTAAGACGAAACAGTCAACAGTAACAAGCTGGAGTACAAATCTATCCAACAAAACTGCACAATTATCAATTAAAATCCATTTTAAGGCCAATCAAATGAAATCCTGTAGGGCACGCTAACTGCAATATTTGCCAAGAAACTGAGACCGATTGCTTAAGAACACGCCATGACCCCAGGGATGACCAAATGCCAACCAATTCCTCCAGGTTGTGTAAACTCGCAGGATGGGCACAGAAATCCTGCATAACCAATCCAAATTATTGATACAGAACAGGGCACAAGTCAACTGCAATTGGAGTCCACTGGGACTCGAGTTCAATAAACATATAACCAAATACAATTTAATCATAAAGTGGGGTTCCTACATAGCCATTTATATTAATAAGAAGGTTAATTACTCATGCAAACGACAATGATCACCTGTTTTCACCTGCAATTTGTTATTTTCCAAAGAGATAAGAAAATGCCACAAACGTAACATAAAGACGTTTTTAGTGTTCGTGTAATATTATGCGAATGCACTATGAGACACATTAAGAAGAAAGCACAGGCCCTAACTGGCCATGGAGATGAGAAACAGAACATTTCAGAAATTTGGATGATGTATAAGAAAGATGTTTTGAGGGTATATTATCAAACAAAGCATTACTTTTTTGTTTCTGTTTTAATCACAGAGCTGCATAACGGAAAGTATGAGAAGTGTTTTATCTCATAAATGACAAAATGATTGAAATAAACTGACTGAAACAAAAATTCATATGAGAGTAGTAACCCCTGTTTTGCAGGGATATAATTGTTATAAGTTCAGGAAAAAAATGTAGGAAAAATTGTATGAAACACCATGTCCAAAGAATGTCACAAGAACAAGGCAATCTCCAGAAAGCTGTCCAGTCTTCATTTGGACGGGCATTAGCCTCAAAAGACAGCCTATATTCCCAAAGACAGCTAGACAGCTTACAAAATTTCCAGGTTGGTTGGTTGGGCTTGCTTTGGGTTGGACTCTGTAAATCAATGCCTAAATTACAGATTCACAATGTGGAGTTCCTGTATCCCAAATCCTGAGGAAACCCCCTCACAAGAACAATGTTCCCAACAGACAAATAGGTTTCATTCATTTTAACACTGTTGCTTGTGATCCTATATTGCATGACATCACACTGTCTGGTTTTAATAACCTGCTAGTAAACAGAAACCTTACATCATCGTAAGCCTAATCAACTATATTCCTGAAATCCTGTTCTAAAATGCATCTTTTACTGTTTAAGTGTAGGCCCAAAACATGACATCACGCCACAAAAGCTGCACACAACTTACATTTCTGTTTCACCACTTGCGACATTGTGGTACGAATTTTAAGACAGAAAGTTAAAAAAAAAAAACAACAACAACAAAAAGAAATAATTCAACTAAAAAAGATACCCAAAAGTCTACTACAGAGGGTGCATTTCATCACATTTACATATTTTCCTTTTTATGTCAGTAAAGCAGATTAAGATGAACACTGAGGAATATTCCGAGGGTGGATTGATTAGTTTTGCCATCTGCCTGTTTTGTTTCCATCTCACACACTGAGTGGATTTGATATACAAGTATCCATCTCCGCAGTTCTGTGAGAGAAAGCTATTCTGAATGGGGCCTTAGACTCTCTACTGACAAGAAAAAGAAATGATATACAGCATACCTCGAGTGACCATCAGCAGGAATCTTTACTATTACTAAATGTCCCTCCTCTATAAAAACCCTATTTGATATAACTCATTAAGACCAATTTGAAAAAGTTGATTGGTGCAGTTGATACTTCTACCATCAAAAAGTATTTGTCCTCTTCAGTATGACTTACTTCTCTCCCCCCCCCCACGTCAGTGATATCCTGGTTCGTAAACATCTATTTTACAATGTCTACAGCATATTCAAAATTTAGCTTTGTTACTCCATTCCTATTCTCAAAAAATACACTAACCCCATTCAGAATGGATGATCTGAGTACTTAATGATCTGCTGACTAAATATGGCCGACCATAGTTCAAAAGGGATACCGCAGATTCCTGAAGGTCTCCCTGCCTCCACACGAGCTATCGCTGCAGGGGCCAAGGGGTGTGGAGGCAGGGAGACCATCAAGAATCAGCTGCATAGCTCCTGAACTGTGGTCAGTCATATTTAGTCGGCGGATCAGTAAGTACTCGGATCATCCATTATGAATGGAGCCATTCATTGTCTACAAGTACTAACACGTCTACTTCTACTTCTAGGCCTCTCTGGTACCCAATCTTATGTACACCTGTTAACCTTTACAGATCTTAATCTAGAACCTGCCAACCAAGTCAAAAACTGGAATTAAAAATCAATTGTTATACACATCACACTGCATTAATGAGGTGATCAGACATTTCGCACTTCCACATAAATGTAAGGCAATGAAGAGAAGTGGCAGAGGCCAGGGGAAATTATATGTACGTTTTGGACCAACTTGCTGGAAATCGGGAAGTTAGGTTGTATGGATGGTAAAACATTTTTCAAGGAAGTTATATATTTTTTACCTCTAATCTTGCTATTTAAGAATTTCACTCTAAATCAAGAATCATTATTGCAAAGCTATATTGGTCAATAGAGTTGGCCAACAAATAATCAGCTCTTGTAACATATAACCAGGTACATCTTTTTTTTTCTTTTTTATTAAGAGTAAACATGCCAGTGTATTATGAATGCAATTGCAAATATAGTGGAAATTTCAAAGAATGAAGTGAAAGAATATCGTTCAGTGAAGCCTTTTAAATTTGGCTTGGTTCATGTTATAATTTTAGGGCAACTCGAAAATCAAACATTTCTTTTCATTAGTCCTAATCTGCTGTTAAGCCGATTTCAAAAATTGAACTGTCATATCTACTCAGACTATAGGTCTGATTAATGATTTATACTTTCCTTGCACTTTCTCTCCAATGTTTAGAACATTCATGATCAATTATCACATGTGTGTGTGTGTGTGTGTGTGTGTGTGTGTGTGTGTGTGTGTGTGTATATATATATATATATATATATATATATATTTTTTTTTTTTTTTTTTTTTTTTTTCTGCCCATGCTGGATGCTCACTTTCTGTTACTGAAACCCTGATGTCAAGTGTCACCGACCTACAGAATACCCATCATATCCCCATTAACCATTTAGCTTTAACCACAAGGACATGTAAGTTCCCAATTATTACTGCAGTTTCATAAATCCCCCATTAGCCCATTAGCTTACTTTCTGACATGGCTAGTTGATAGTCGTGACGCAGAACGGCGTTTTATGATGATAAGTCTAATTCAGCAAGATTTTTTTATCTTTTGAGGATGAATTTGCATTTTTTTTTATTTGGAGGGATTTTCAATAAAAGAGTTATATAAATTTTTACTTTTAAAACATATAATAAAAAAAATAATTTAAATTCAGCGGGTTTGAATCAAGGCACTTATTATTCTGAGCTTATGCTACCAAAGGCCAGTGTCACAAAGAGTGCACATAACCCACAAATTAAGTGGGAGAGAAATAAGTGGCTTCCATTTGGCTTGTTGGACATTTCTGTTTGGCCTCAGACAGTGGGTAGTTGAGAGATAATCAATAGTTACAGGATTTTAGACATATTGTGAAACTGGTGAGAGGCAAAAAAGATGTGCATACTTAAAAGTTGAAGCTATGCTGAAATGTCAAGGGATCTTAACACAATTTTTTCAATTGAAAGGGCCTATACTACAATTAAAAGCTTAGAGGTTTCTTAGCCCCTATCTTTTATCTATCTCCAGGTGTAAGACAACAATCTGTGTCAGTTACCAGATAACAATAAAAAGGACTTTTCCAGAAATTTTTTCTTTTCACTTCCAATCTTAATAGACTAAAAAAAACCTCACTTTCCCCTTACTAATCAGATCCAATCATAGTTAAGCGCCATCCTTTTTTTTTTTTTTGCCTTTTTTTTTTTCAATTCACCTTATCCTTTCCTTTTTAATTACCAGACCAACATACCTTCATAGCCATTTATTTCACTGCATGTGCTATATTAGAAGAAAAACCTAATCCAGGTACCAAATTAAAATCTGTGAGAGACCTCCCTGTCAGGGTAGAAATTTATAAAAGGAGTAGGCAAGAAGGTAATCATTGATAATTATGGACTGGTAATGTACTTTACTGCATGTTTTAATGAACCAAGGCACATGCTGAGAAAAGTTTTTTTAATCTCTGGGATTTTGAAAAGTTCACATTTTGAAAAGTTCAAGTTTATATTAAACTGGCCTCCAATCGGTTCCAGGCATCCAAAAAAAAAAAAAAAAAGGAGGTCTGATTGCAACATAACAATGATGAGTTCATGGTTCATGGTGGCACAAACTGCAGAAGCAAAATTGAGTACCAAAGCATGTCACAATGCAATCAACTTTCCTCAACAGTTGTCATGCACTGAACCAACTCAGGGGTGGATCAAGAAGGGACCATTTGTGTGATTTTTTTTCAGAAATCGTAGGGGGGGGGGGGGGGGCACTTAAGGTACACTTGATAGAAATAAATGTGAATGACTTTGTATACATCATAGTTTGTGTATAAAAAGAAAGAGTTACATTCTGTGTGAACATGCTACAAAACATGAAGGCATCCACATCTAAGGTCTCATTCCCATTGAAACTATCCGTCTACATAGGTCAATCAAGTTCCATGGGGACTCTTGCTGAATGCAATCAGTTTAAAGGATTACCACGCCTCCTGGCAATGAGTAGAATACTGAAAATCTGGTTATTAATCTGTAAAACTGGCTGCATTCAGGGAGATTCCACATGGAGTAGGCTTGATCTATGCAGACTGATAATGGAGTCTGTAATGTTTTAAGGGGAATGAGCCCAAGTACCAGAACGCGTTGGTGGAGAAACCAACCCATGTGTCATCTCTCTTATTGGATAATTACACAGTGTGTCAAACCATTTTTTTTTCTCTTTTTCAACTGAAACCTTTTCAGGAACTATACAAACCTTTTCATCTAAAGCCTTGTGATGTTCAAACAAAGACTTGAGGGCTTTCAAAACTTCCACTTCACTGGAAACCCCAGCGGGAGAGGAGGCCTGGCGTTTGACCACCGTCATCCTAAGTGACCGCTCGTGCCGAGAGACCAAGCACTCTAAATGTTCTAGGAGGAGCTACAATTGAGTAAATGATAATAGTGATTAAACAAAGCAAAGAAGCATAGACAAATGAGTTTTGTAATCATTATGATCATTATATATGATTTATTGGTCCATTACGTAATTATGCAATAATGAAAACATTTTGTTGTAAGTGATGTATTAAGCCTGCTTTCCAATAAACTGAAATCATGCAATTTATTTCACAAACGTCAAACAAAAAACATTCTCTTCCTCTGCAGACATGAGCTTGGGTTCTTGAAAAAAAAAAAACTCTGAAAATGTATTGTTGGACCAACACCTAACAGCTGGGAGCTTGGATAATGAATTCACGGAAAAACAAACGCCTACTCTTGTGCCAAAAAAAGGGGGGGGGGGGGGGGGGGGGGAAGAATGATGTCCATAGAACAGATTAAAATATATGACCTTGACTGTCTACTATGAAATACAAAAAGTACTGTGTACAAAAATGTATTAATGAAAATCTTTTTTTAAGTCAAAAATAAATTTTTCACAATTGTGCAAATCCAAAATCTCAAAAATGATATGTGTCAAAGTGACGTATCTGTCCATGTTTTGTGCTAATTAAGAAACTTGTGTTCCCAAATTATCGACTGAAAGCTGCGTCCTCGTTTGGCTCCTATCATGGAGCCATAAAAGACCAGGGACCTCACCTTCAACAAGCATACATCAAAGGAAAATAAAAAGAATAATAAGTTAATACTCCCGTCCTGGAATAAAATTATCAGCTGTCAAAGGGAATCCTGAAAAAATCCATAGAAAACTGTGTCTATCTGTGAGAGTACTTGACACCAGCAACTCCCCAGTGGACTCATTACTACTATGATTAGTCCCACTTGCAAAATCAGCAGGCTAGATGCCATCTGACCTTTCTGTTAACCGATCTTGATTTCATGATTAACCAGTTTGTGCTAAGGGCTGGCAGGACGGAGAATAGGTGATTATTTTTTTCTCCGAATTCATCAGAATAAGCCGCATAAAAATTGTAAATGCATACTTGTAGTAGTGTATGAAAAAATTATATAAAAAACACACGAATAAAGAGCAAATCTCCATACTGCTTTTATTCCGTCCATGTGGTAATTTCTCTGAATGACAGTAAAAATGCTGCAAGACATGGAAGACAATGAAATCAAACCTCTGTAAGATGGAATACTTACACAATCAATATAAAAGGGCACATCTTGAAAATGGACTTTAATAAAATCATGGGAAGAGAACATTATACATCAACTTCGTTTCTTGTTTGAATATAGGAAATGAAAAGAGCTAGAGTTTGATGTGGACACTTGTATAAAAACATGTTTTACAACCTATGTGTATGGGGATGTGACAAAATACAGAAAAGAAAATGGGAAATAACTTCACACAACTGTTTGCAGACACCCTTATTGCACAAATAAGTAAAACAATTAAGTGACATTTCTAATACAAAAAGACAATTATGAATAAAAGTCCACTCTCTCTTAGCTCACCCTTGTGTTATTCCTTTCTGCTTTTAGTTCTGAGATTTCTTCTTCTTTCTCAAGTAGGTTTTCACGCATTTGGCTCAATTCTTTGGTAAGGCTAGCATATTCCTAGAAAAATACAAAAAGACCCTACGTTTAGCAAAGGAGATCAAAACCAACAGACAAGAAGAGGGCTTCAGGAAATTAGGATAAAACTTATTAATATTCTACAGACAAAGTGAGATCAAATTAAACAAATGCTTTGAATCTGCAAATTAAAACTGATATTAGACTAAGGCGGTTCCGGGGAGGTGTCAAATACCAGTCCATATCACAATGCGTTACAAAAAAGAAGATTAAATATGTGCATATTTTTATTGGGTTGGCTTAGTTTAAAAGCTTTCATACTTAAATATATCTATAATTCTCTGATTTCTGACAAAGTATACTACAATCTAAAAGTCTAAATCAAGCTTTCAGTGACAAACCAAATCATTCGTGGTCTGCCAAAAATTCATCATAGTATGCAACAGGGATTGCAAAATTAAAGTCTTATTAACAAACTATACTGACAAAAAACTTCATAATAATTACGATTATCCAGAAATGAACATGTCTACGTGTAATGTCAGTTAAGGTGATCAAACATTTGTTTAAACAATTAAACAGGTTATCTCGGTTCAGGACCCAACTTTTCATGCCTCGATACTGGTATTGATGTTTAAAGATGAGCTAACGAATGCCACAACAATATGAGGCCTGCTGAAAGTATAACAACAACTGGATGGAAAGCAGAGCCAACAAACGCCTGTTCACACATAAAAATGGTTTGGCAGCGATCCATCCCTGTTTTTAGCAACTGTCCATGCCATGCATCAAGTTTACTCCAGCTCAGCAGCAGACCACCTTTGTACAACTTCACTTATTTATTTTGGTGGCTTCCTGCTGAGCTGTTAACCATCTGAGTACTCCTATACATAGTTAAGATGACTGCTGACAAAAAGGAACGTTTCAAAGAAGTTCTTTTTTTTTAGTGTGAACAGGCATATTATTTCTTCTTCACAATAGAGGCCCAAGAGAAAAGTACAAAAATGTAAAATCTATATCAGCACTAATCCCCTGCAAAAGGTCCTAGAAGAGGTGGCCAGACACCAACTTAACACTGGGACTCATTCTTAGGGGAGCTTATTGACTTTTTTTCCCTTTTAACTTAAGAAAACAGACTTGAAATCAAGACATATTCGGACCAATACCCACTTTTAAAAGTTACTTCGTGATGACATAAAAAAGCAATATTTTAGTTTTAATGAAGTATCAACTTTTTATCCAACTGAAAGGCTCTAGATATTTGGAAAGCTACACTTAAGAAAAGAAGCAATCACCAGTATATTTCCATGTGAAAGGAGCAAGAGCATGTTTTTAAAGGCTTTCCTGGCAATGATTACGAATCGGGAATTATTCATCGAGGCAGACATCTTCTGTAAATTACTCCCATGGATATCTTGAATGAAGACTTATTAATAATTCCAAAGACACGATGAGTTTTTTTCTTGATTTTCAGAAAGCAAGAGCCAGACCTCTATGTTCAGATCTTGTATGGCTCTCAGAGAAGTCGTTACATAAATGTGCTGTTTCAGTCAGAGCATTTCTCAGAGAGAGAGAGAGAGAGAGAGGTGTGTGTGTGTGTGTGTGTGTGTGTGTGTGTGTGTGTGTGTGTGTGTGTGTGTGTGTGTGTGTGTGTGTGTGTGTGTGTGTGTGTGTGTGTTTTGAATGTATACTCATTCCTGTAAATGTGCACCAATTCCAATACAGTTTCTGTTCAGACAAAACAAATTGATAATTGTAAGCTTATTTCAAATTTTTGTTTGCACTGCCTATATGTGCAAATCAAAACATAGAAATTTTAACTTTCTTCACACACAGCTCTTCTTGAAATCCGTTTTGAACAAAGTCGCAGGTGCAATTTGGTCAATAATCAAAATAGCAGCCCACAAACAACACCAAGTAACAGTCTGGAAAACATGACTGTTGAATACCACGATGCCAACCTGTACTCAATAACTTCACATCACCCAGGTAAGCAGGGAAAACTACACTGTAGCATCAACTCGACATCAACTCAATCTCTCTCATCCCTCCCACCCCGCAAAATGAACACAAGCGTTATCCACAACTAAATAGGCAAATCTAAAGATTTCACACTCGAACAAGTTCACTCATTTCCTGCAACTTAGATAGGCAGATAGAGCCCGTCTCTTGAGGGTTACGAGCCAGCCACCTTACTTTTGCCCTAGCCATTGAGGCGCTAGGTCCCTGTGGAAAGCTCCTTTAGTGCTGGAAACTGGCAACGCTTCAAGAAGATTTCCAGATATACTGGGCCCTAGGTCTTCTACTGGGTTGAGCTGTGTGGCATTATATTATCAGCACTTTAAGCCAAATGGAGTGGAGGACGAGCTAGGCGCTTGAGTAAGAAACTCGCTACAATGTGGGAGATACCAGGAGAAAGAGAGAAATAAGAGAGATGAAGCTCTGGGGATGAGGGTAATTAGCAAGCCTAAGTTCACCTGTGTTGACCTCCAGGAGAGCTGAAAGACTGACAGCCTTCAGAATGTATCTATCTGAAAGACTGACAGCCTTCAGTATATATCTTTCTGAAAGACTGACAGCCTTCTAGAATATATCTATCTGAATCATGCTCAGTTTTTAGAATAACACGATCCCTAGATGTGTAAAAAATTCCCAATTACATATAGTACAAGAAATGATCCAAAACATGTTTTGGGAATTTTAATTCAAGGTGAAACTAATGAATAGCAACACCTGTATTTAACCCTACTACGTCAGAGAAACGAGATTGGGCAATGTTAAATGGTCAACATTACTTGATGAATTCATTAATGTGCACTTGTGAACATGTTAAGAAAACATTTTTTGCATCATTGTCCATTAAATGTGAGACTAATTAACACAATCACCTTTATTCATTTCTTGTACGACAGTTTTAATGTATTGGGGCAAATAATACAAATTTGTTGCAATACATATCAAGGTCTACAAATTCATCAAACAATTTTTGCCTTCAGCAAGAATGGGGAAGGCAGACATTAAATAGGGAATGTTATTTGTTCTTCTTTTGGAGTAAACTAAAGGTAAAGGGAACTAATTTACACATAAAAAATCATTAATTAAATCAGTTTCGGCATTTTTTTTTTCAGTTTCAAATGTCTCAACCTTATAGAATAAAAAACACCAACCTTCATCTCAAATTGGTATTCAAAATACTTTTTTTTTATCACAACAAAAATAGATACACTTTCAGAATGTTGTAGCCCACCTACAGTAGTGTATACAAGACAAAGTGCTCT
The DNA here is from genome assembly GCF_051362555.1 of Lingula anatina. Lineage (NCBI taxonomy): Eukaryota > Metazoa > Brachiopoda > Lingulata > Lingulida > Lingulidae > Lingula > Lingula anatina. The sequence goes on from NC_141767.1 coordinate 34,540,585, forward strand.
GGTGAAATTCTATAACCTTCATACAATTTTCTATTTTCTACATGAGATGGGTGACATAATAAAAGGAGAAAAAAATCTCCAAATCTTTCAGGTTTTCCTTGCATAATCTATTGATTTCGGTTTGTAGTTGTGCAGCCATGGAGAGAAGACTACACCCGAGGTCTGTTTGGCATTTGAAAAAAGAAGACTTCAGCCAGGGATATGTTAGTATTTTTGGTAAAAATAGATGTAGACAAAAAGATGACTAGAAACATTCAAGTAGTAAGTGAGAGGCAGATAAAGAGGAAAGAAAAAGTGTGTGAGTCCAAGTGTGTGGGTGTACGTGCAAATGTGTGTGTGTGTGTGTGTGTGCATGCATATGTATGTGTGCGTGCAAAGATGTAAAAAGGCCACCAAATTAAAAATCAGATAATATCACAAAACACTATCTGTACACAAATCCTCGCAACATTCCATTACAACCCAATTGCATGTCAAAATGTAATCACCATATTCTAAACGATGTTTTATGTCATCATTCCGTGTCAAAAATGCATAACACTATAAAATCCTTTAATCATATTCCCATCAATCTGCTCCACAATCTCTTTCAAATTTTCATTTCCAGATCTTTTCAAATCATCTTCCCAACACCAATCCAGGCTTCCCTGCGGCATTTCTGAGCTAATTCTTTTTTTTTTCCATTCACGACACACATGCTGCACAGCTAAAAGACATTTATTCTGGCAGAGAACATTGACATAACACAAAATAAACACAAAGTTGTAATGTTGTCAATACTCTATTAACGCATGCATGCATGATCATCCTCTGTACAAAAAAAGAAAAGAAACGAAAAAAAAATAAGGCAAGTTTACATTTGCCCCCGAAGATATTGATGAATCAATCCTGAGTGTGTTTTCTTGTTGGAAAACACCATATGCTTCATAATTGATTACAATTAAGTATCTGTTTTTTCACTAGTTACCTGTACTTTTTGCATGCAGATTCTTTACCTGACCTTATACAAAACAGTCACATTTTTGCAGGGTCTAATATTGACACACTGCCTTAAATTTGCTTAATTAACAATTTGATACTAATTTTTTATGCACAAACCAACCCTAAGCAAACTTGTTATGATTTGTCATAGGCTTTCATGCCTGGTTTTTCCTCTATCCTTTCTATTGAACTGCATAGTATTTGCCACTGCATATATATCAAGTTTTTTGTAGATAAAAAATACACCCTTCTCCTCAAAAAGAAGCTTCACAAAGCAAATTACATCAAACAAACAAACATCTTTATCTTTATAAATTATACAAAGCATCCCCTTTATGCCCATTCATAGCAACCATATTTCAGAAATCTCAAATCTCTGAAGGTCGCTCCAAACTGATAAAACATGACATACTTTTGGGAAAGCTACTCCATATTCTGGGTATTTTTGCACATCCTGTGTGTTGCCAATGGGCAATCAGCACAAAGCACAAGGTTTGGGAAGAAGAATAAAATGCTATGGACCATGTTCTTGGTCCCAGGGGGCTAGTTATATGCAAGAATTGGTTTTTGCGTTGTGCCATTATACCTCAATTGCCCATGGCTGACTATGGGTGATAGCACAGTCAATGGCTTGTCTGTACTTTTTAGATAGTGTTTCAGATCACATTTCGAAAGGAAGGGGCCTTGATGTGAAAAAAAACAATACAATTAAAAAATATATAATGTAAAAGAAAAAAAGGAAAATTTCAGAAAGCTTTGACTTATTGCATTCACCTCTCTGAAATCTGGAACAAAATTACTTTTATCAGCACCCCAAGAACATAATGTCACCACATTTTGCAATAACATAATGCAAAAGTCTTGCAGTGTAAGGCAGGATGAGACATTAATTAATACACTATTAAGTTATTTAGCCTGTTCACATGAAGTCGTGTTTCAAGCCAAGATAGACCCACCTGAATCACTATGGCCTATCTCGATTTAAAGACTTATCTCTGTAATAGCTAACCAAAAAAGAACAAATCTAACAACACACAATTTGACTGAATTAAAATTATAACAGAAAGTACAATAGAGGGATATGATATGTTGTTATGGTGAACTACAACTAATAAGGCTGCCATCTGAGATGATTGCCACCAAGATAAATCAAACCAACTAGACTGGAAACACGACCTAGGCAATGCCCCATCACTTAATGTACAGACATGAGATGGCATACCAATGTAAAGCAATGTACTATTCTCTTGATGCAACGTCAGGTTTTGGAAGCCAATACCTAAGGCCTGAAATGCTATGTAGAATGATGGCCTTGCATAAGAATGCACAAGAATATCCTAAGAATGCAAATGGAAATACCAATCAGAAACATTTGGTCCAGGAACAGGAAAGCAATTCTGATAAGTATTCTAGTCAAGAGTGAACTTCTCTGCTGTGGAAAGGGGCATTGGCATCTTTGTCATAAATATGACCAATATTATATCACAAGGATGTTATAACTTTCTTGTTGTTTTTATTGATAAATTCCATTCCCTTAATTTACCAACAATGATTAGATTACCCCCCTCCCCCCCCAAAAAAAAAATAAAATAATAAAATAAATTCAAAGAATAATTACAGCAATTTAATTTGTTTCTGCATTTAAATAAGATTGTGCTCTCTCAATTTTCCGACTTAATAAATACAATCATTAAGTTCCATGAATGATGTATCCAGCACCAATAACATAATTTTTGCTACTCCAGTACGGCAGTTGAGTGACCAAGTGAACAAACACCAAGTAATTAGATGATCACACTTCAGTTGTTTTTTCCCCCCATACCAAGGTATTTAGATTTTGTTTTCATAGCTTTGCTCTGATCAATGACATGTGCATTCACCTAAAAACATTATCTAGTCAACCTTATTCAATTCAATGAAGAAGAAACTTCATCAGAAAGGAAGAGTGAATTCATGGATTAACTATCTCACCCTTGACTGTATACCTTAAGCCAATGAAAACACTTGTATAGGCTCTCTGTGCTTCAAAGCATTTTCAAAATTGGAGAAAAATTGTTGTGTCATGCCAGTGAGAGGACCCACATTTCACTGCTTTCATTAGAAGACTTAAGGGAAATTTGCATAAAGACAGGTGGCGCCACCTGAGATTAATTCAAATGACACAATGTATGTTTCCACCTGCAAGAATGAATAAGTCTGACACCTTACTTCTTTTATATAACAAAGCATGGATGCAATGCCCATTTTTGAATTGCACAATGGATTTTCCTAATTTTAATACCAAATCTTCCTCTGCAACTGGTATCTGTAGGACTGGGGTCCACATAATAATATACGCTTTAACATGCACAGCCCAACTGAACATGTAATGTGCAATAAACTTTTTTTTTGCAAAGTGGTGTATCATCATTCTGACAATGTCATATCATATATCTAATTACGATAGTGTAACATCCCACATGCCTCCCACACAATAACCACAAGGATAATTAGACCTTGAGGCGTGATCTACGAAACATTCTTAAGTGTGTGTAGAGGCAGGCACACGGAAATGATGGTAGAGATAATAAGAGGGAAACGGTGATCATCACACAGTTGTTTATGAATGGGGACTAGATTTAAAAATAATCTATTATTAAATTGTAACATAATGGTACATTCAATTTGTAGGGAGGAATTGTTGCTGTCACAATATGTTTACATAGCTGTTTTTAAAGGGAAAACACTGAGTGATCATCACACACTTATTTATGAATGAAGACTGAATGAAGTGCAGCTTTGGCACAACAAATAATATGTTGACTTGAATTAAATCACTGGTTTCTCAGTGTGTCTGGTTTCTGACTCTCGCCCAAAAGTCGGTTTAGGTCTAATCTCTTGTCTGAATGCACAGTTCTGGGAAGAAATGAAGATATATAAACTACAACTATTCCCACATTCTTAGCAGTACACCAGGGCCATATTTCTTACTATCCCAACAAGATTTTTTCCATAGCATTCAGCTGGCATATATTTTACCCATCTCATCAGCCTCGTACTTGGTACATTTCTGAAATAGCTAGATCTGCTCCTTGTTGCCTCAGGTACTGGTTCACACCTACTATGTAGCAGCAAATGAAGAAAGGAAATCACCTTCAGGTCCACCACCCAACTTGATGAGAAATCTTTCATTCAAAATACAGTGTGATTAACGTTGGAGAAATGGACTTTTCTCAAAGCAATATTTACGTTGCCTCAATAAACAAAATTTCAAAATTAAGAATAATGTTCTCTTATCACATGGCTGTCACCTAAATAAAACAAAAGGGAAAGGCAAAAGATTTTTTATAATACAAGGTTGCAATCCTATTTTTCTAGAGAAAGTCATTGATGAATGTCCTTCAAAACAATCCAAACCATCACTTCTCACCTTTTTCACAATTTTAGGAAGAAATCCTGAAGTCTGATTCAACCATATAATAAATGATGTTTAAATTTGTTAAGTGTAATAAAAAAATGAAACAATCAAAATTTGTTCTTTATCCCTTGGGCTTTTCTTCAACTGTTGTCAGTTCTTGACATATAATTGCTACCAAAATAGCTGATATTCAAGCACTCTTACACCAAAGTACATGACAATTTAGTGAACTCAGCAGTTTTCATTAACCCTGATTAGTTACATAAAACCAATATTTTTCTTCAATTTCTCAAAACTAGAGAAAAAACAAACTGTATATCCCTATGATGCTGTCTGTAAAAGTACAGTTATCGGATCCACCCGACTCAGGAAATCAGAGGCAATAAACACAAACGGCAGGTCCACATTTCCATAGAACGAGGTGGAGACATGGGTGGTCCTTCCTGTTTCTGCAGATTATTTTTACCACAGGTGTGATATTGAATATATATATAACCAGACCTGCGCTCACCCTGAATTCAAAGTGTCACTGCATTAATCTCTCCATATTCATAAGTTTCACGGTGTATCGCTGAATACGCTCTGCACAACCTAGGTTTCAGAGCATAAAAAAGTAAACAGTCCTGAATTAGAAAATGCACAAAGAGCAAAGGGGGAAAAAAAAGAAAGAAAAAGAATAGAAGCCAAACCAATTTTCTTGGGAATACACTGAACAGTTTCATAGTCTATCACCTTGTTTTAAAATAGACAATAAAGGCTATCAACAGCGAAAGAAAAAGAAAATTTATTGCACTTGGGTGCACCAAAAGTAAAAATAGAGAAAAAAAAGCACCTGCTTCACAAGAGATATTTTCTTTTTTTTTTCTTTTATATTTCATAAGCTACCATTGCCAGGAAATTAGCAACACCTCTTTCTACAAGTGACATCTCAAAGGAGCACAATAGGAAAGCAGCGACCATATCAGAATCAAGGAGTCAACAATTTGCACAGCCATTTCCATTGCCATCTCACACAGCAAGCTGGAAATTAAACATTGTGGTAAATTGATAATCTCCTCTGGAGTGAAAATTGAATTCTTCAGGAATGTAATAAAAATAAAGTTGGGGAGGAAGATTTCATTAAGACCTAAACTGGCATGACATTTTTATCTTTGCCAAATCAATTACTGGTCCAGCCTGTCTCTTTACCCTTGCTTTCCCTTACCCAACATAGCAACTTCATTTTCCAAATAAGAGAAATCAATTTGTTGCTTCTGCTTCACAGAAGCAGTAGATATTCAAATAGATCAAGACTAAACCTAATAAATAAGAGAATTAGTTTAAAACTAAAATTGCGTTCTTTTAATTGGTATTGGAGAAACCTGTCAGTTCTGAAATACTATGGGTGCTTTGGGCTGCGATTTCAATGAGATAATGCCAACTTAAATTTGTCTGCAGGTCTAATTCTGTTTTTTATTACAGGTTGTCTGGCGTAATTCTATGAACTTACACGCCTCAGATGTCTGAAAAGCAATCATTTGCCAGTGCCATCCCATAAGTGCTTTAAATTGATGCCTATTGCATTTTTGGTTGCTTTCGAAATCTTTCTGCCTTTGTAGTGGGAAACTGAGTTTACCAAGGGAAACAAACAGTCAGATTTGAAAAGTCGCAATTAAATGCAAGTTGACACACTTGTCTTTCAGAAATAAAAACACACTGATGATTTTTATGGATTGGTCAAATATCATTGATTCGCAAGGCCTCCAGAAGTCTGACTATTGCTTTAAATATGAAATTGATTCCATCTAGAGGACATTTTCTTACTCTTTCATGTTTCCCCAATCTATTTGCCAATCCATCTCTCTACAATCACAGTATATAATGATCAGCTGCATCCAGTTTCACTTCTCTGCCAAGAGATGGAAGTATCCCATCTATCAAGGTGTGAGTCTACTGCTAAAATGTATCATACATGACTGGAACTTCACAGCACAACCTATTAGTAAGAATACTTCTTAAGTTTATTAATATGATCAGTAACCTGCAACGAAAACCCAAGAGCCCCCCCCCCTTCAAAAAAAAAAAAAAAAAAAGATATGGCTCCAACAGCAATTTCATCAGAAATAAGAAATTCAAAGACTTTCTGACTATAAAGATTCAAAACCCACCCCATTTTTAACTGAAATCCCCATACATAACACTGAACCTACTTGTAGAAAATGGCCTACGTAATCCTCTCCATGAATCTTTACGAACTGTCGCACAGTTTCTATCCCTTGTAACTGATATTCCACAGGGTACTGTCTAAGTCCATTCGACTTGGGGGAATGGTGATTAGTCTTGCCCCCTCCATATTCAGGGTAATCCTGATAGTAACGTTCAATCTCGCCCATTTTGAGAGGCCTTCTATTGAATAGTTACAGACAATACTGTTTCACAAAAGTAGTCTCCTTATATGCTGTCTTCTATGAAATATAATATACTCCACAACTTTCCTCATATTTTCTAACAGTAATACAGAAGTTAAATTTCCAAATGTTGTTCCCTTCAGAAAGGTACTTCATATAATCCACTGTTTTTATAAAAATCCTGGACAAAAACTGAATCTAAATACCACTGACGTAATCCTTATTCAAAATTCCTTGAAACATGCCAGGTAAAATAATTCTAGACAACTTTGAACCCATGATCTGACAGCATTCAATATGGATAGCTCAAGTTTCTGCTTTCCATTTAAAATCACAAAGCAGCGTTATCTATATTTTATACCTGACATTTTACAGAGGAAAAATAAATCCAGTTCAACCTTTCCGCTGACTTGTGTATGTGCAAACTAGTTCCCAGAGACCTGGGAAACATGTTCTCCACATGTCTCACCAGGCTAGAACGTCTTGCTCATCAACTCAATCCTTTTTTTCTTCTCAAGCAGAGAACTTTCTCCCTATAAAACAACCCTCGGTTTGATCTCTGCTGCCAAGCTGATCTCCCGACTCCGACTTCCTAGCTGTGGCTCAGCCAGCCGGCGAGCATAAACAACAACCTCCTTCCACCAATGACAGGTCCCAATAAACAGTTCATCATATAAATGGTAGTAGTCGTCTCCCTATTCTGCCACTTACTTGTATCCACTAATCAATAGCCAGATCTTTATCCCCGCATTCTGATAGATATGATGCTAGCAACTGGAACAATATCAGCCCTGAACCATCAGTCAAAACAGCCAGACTTGTGCAGAAAAAGATCCAGAGAAAAATCTGATAAGGGGGGAAGAGACAGGAACGCCACTGTCATCTCTCTGTGCATCTCCCATCTCTCTCAATCTCTCCCTTGTTGATCAGTGACAGCGAAGGCTGAATCTCAGTTTTGCTTGTCAGTCTAATCTAGCCTCCTCGTTGGTTACCGGCTAATTATACTGTGGCAGTGGGCATGCACCGACTGCATGCATTACACACTACAGGTGCTCGAATCTCATCAATACAATGCCGGCTGTAGAGCGAGGTGTATGGAAGTATCAGCTCACAAAACAGTCAATATCTCCAGTCCAGAAAAGAAGCACTAACCCAGCCTGGTGTGAATGAATATGAAATAAGAGCAGGTGCCTTGTTTAAACATTAAACAATTCCTGTGGTACTAGAATAACACAGCCCTAGGAGTTGGGTTTGAGGAGGTTTTTCGCCATTAGACACAAGTTCCAGGCTATGGGAGTTTCTTCTCTTGGGATTAGTGCCCCACCCCCTCGATATAAGTAGGCACTTTATGCCATGATTTGCTGACATGTAATAACAATATTATGTACTAATTGGCATCACCGTGTGTCAATCCCAGGCTTTATAACAATTAAAGGTATCCTATCTGAGATTTTGCAGCAAAATATTTCATGAAAAAAAATTTCAAGAATCATTGCCCAATTTGTTCCTGCACTTGGATTCAATATTTTACATCAGTTTAAATTTAAGTTCTAAATGACTGGCCAGTCACTTAGACCGCCATGTCTTCTTTTCGTTTCAAATGGAAAAATAAACAGCAGATACTTTTATTTGAGGGACTTTATCATTTTAAGGTCCGAATTGAAAAGATTAGCAACTTAGATTAGGACATACAGACATGGAAATTCTAACTTTGGGACATTTTCAAATGTATAGTATACAATATACCTCTATTTTAAAATCCGTTTCTTCAATGTCAACTGCCATCTGGTCAGTCAGGCAATTCCCACTGTCCACTAGAACTATGGTCAAAAGTCATCAACACCAGTAATATCACAGTCTACTTCTTAAATGACCATTTGATCAGATCTGTTTCTTCTGTCACTATCTAATACATCTTATCAAGTCTTCTGCAGCCATCTACCTTGAGGCTTATGAATTTTAATCATATATATAAAATATATCACTTTTTTTTTCTGTCTGAGAGCAACCACATCCTCTTTCCTTTACCAGGTTTAGTGGTTTAAGCTGATAAGTATTGGGGCCAGTGTGGTACGGTCATGACTAGATCTTTTCAATAAGAATAAAATTATCTTTCAGATACATATTTTTGAAATCATAAAATACATTTATTTATTTATTTATTTTTTTTTTTTTTTTGTGTGTGTGTGTGTAGCATTTGTGGTGCTTTTACTGCACAGAACGTAAAATACAGGGAAGCTTGCTTTTCAGTTCTGTTGTTACCACTCTAATTCCACTTTCGAGAATTTCTGTCTTAAAATATACAGTACCTGTAACATTCCCAATATTCCACCATTGAAAAGATCCGAGTCATTACCGTAATTGCACGTCCACAAAAAAAACTTAACCACACTAGCTGCAGCGCATGTTCTCCCACTTTTCTTTTCTAAAGTTCTTTAAGGTCGTGTCACCTAAGTTTTCTTTGTTTGTTTAAAACAAGAAGCTATTTGTACCAAAATCAATGCTTGGCTAAAAATAGTCAATTTTTTCAATACTTCGCTTTCTTTTTTAAGTCAAAACAATTAACGGTAGCAAATGGTAAATACCCTTAACCTGGTTTTATTGGAGCATTGTTGCTTATTAACCACTCTTAAAACAACCAGAACAATTACACAAATAAAATACATATTTAGCAACCAGACTTTCTGATGGCTATCCACTTCCCATTAGGACTTCTGCCAAATGATACTGTACTTCTAATCAGTCATTTGATGCTTGTTAATTGCCATAATTCATAATTTTTGTACTCAGTAATTGCCATCAATAGACTATTTATCTGATAGTCAGTTTAGAGGTCACCGATTAAAAAAATTGACAGCAATATTAAGATAAACATGGCAATAATGGTGACCACCCACTGAATAGGCATGTCCTTAATATTGATATCTGAGTCATGCAAGAAGGCTTAAACATAAACTATTAGGCATAAAACAGTGCGATACATGTACTGAATCATATGCATCATGCATACATTTATGAGGCTAAATGCATATAATTGTTCTACCACACCAAACATTCTAGACATGCATGTGGGCCTGGATATTGAAAATCATTAAAATTACACCCTTAAACAAAACATACATATAGCTTCATCATCATGGGAAATATTCTTTACTTTTTCCTCTTCTTCCCCCTTGTTCTTTTATTTCTTCTTTTCTTTCTCTTTCTCTCTTGCAGTTAATGTATATATCTAATTTCACTTCCACAAAATTTCTGTTTCCCGCTGAGCAGCAATGTCTTGTAATGGTCTCTGACATTGCACTAGAGAAGACAACTAGCACTCTGCTGTAATTGTGCTTGCTTGCGTTAGAGAAGATCCAAAAGGTACCATGTTGAGATTGAGCACAATGGTCAACACAGAATACAGACATCTTATCAACATAATTCTTAGCTCATGTTCACCAATATATGGGATGAGAAAAGAAACAGATCGACACAACAGAAATAAATAATAATTTTAACTTCCGCAAAAAGTACATATCCATAACACCAGGGTAAACTTCACAAAAGCTTAACAAAGATGATGCCTATCAAGTCACATCCACACTCGAAAAAAGTATAACGAAATATCCGCCATACATAGGCATTTTCATTATTTATGTGTTCAATTATCCATCAAGTGTAACAAAACATAAAATATATCTCTCCCTAGTCCACAGCCGAGCTGGTTGCTAATCAATAGCCACCAAGAGAACCATTATGTAAGGTCTGTATCAGATATAGACTCCCTCCCTCTGGTCCATGTGATCAATATACAAGGGAAAGACCGAGTGGAATACAATTACAGAGTATTGACCACACATGTATTTGTACCAGAAATGACCTTGTGCAAATAATATCTTTCTACCAGACAAGTTTGTCCTTACTCTGACAAAACAATGGACACCACTCAAAGAATTAATAATAAAGCCTGGTCTCTAACGGGGTTGTCCAGCTGCGGTGACTGACCTGGCATTCTGGCCATACTTCTCAGTCCACTGACCAGTACTGACCAGTATTTTCCCCTGTTAATAGTGTGGTCAGACAGCTGGGATGTGATAGCCTGTGGTCACTAATCATACATATAGAGTGACCACATTTTCCCATTAAATAACCAATTCTTAATGTTCTTATAAACAAAGATGTATCAAAAGAGTATCTAACATAAGACCTCTTTATTTAATGTAAGCATGGTTCAACACTGCCAAGCAGGTAAAAAAAAAAAAGAGAGTTGCTTATTTTGCATAACAACCACATGGAAAACACATGCTCTTAGGTATGAACTGATTACACCTCTGCATTTAATGTCTTCATTATCAGAAGTGCCAAGCAGGCTGAATCAGCAAAAGTCAAAGACCCTGCATTAGGCCTGGTAGGAATTGATCAACATTACATGTTCATTTTATGCCTTTTTTTACTTTGTAACTGACAGGCTTATAGCCTAGGTTTCTTCCACAATAATCTGTACTCAATAATCTGTACCACTGAAGTATCTCAGGGAACATGGTCAATTTCTTTAAAATGCATATGATCTGTTCTCATTCTCCTCCCTCCCCCGAAAACGAAAAATCTGAGAATATGGTCAACTTCATTAAAATGCTTATTCACAGAAACATGTTAAAGAATGTTAAACCCACATTCTTACACATTGACTCACATAAAAATCACACTTATTTTCTTTTTTGAGTCCATGGTTCAAACTGCTTTATGTTGTGTTCTTTTAAGCACAATCTAACATTTAGTATAAACTGAGATAAATGACAAAAGCTAGGATACATTATCATTTAAAGGAATATTTCAATTGATATTTGCAGAGATATGTGTTTGGTTCTGTCTTTAAAATAACTTCAAATGATCAAAACGATGGGCGTTACCAGTAAAAGGCATTTCTCGAGTCTGCAGTTCCACTTGGACTAAAACAAAGATAATTCCTTCACATGCCTAGTTCTTAAAACCAGAAAGAGGGATTAGCCAAGGGCTCAAAATAATATGCAACAATCAAATTAGTAGGGGATAAAATGAATATGCATGCAATGTAATACCTTGTAAACAAATTCTGACAGTGGAACCCATGGTGTTCTTCATAAAATGAGCCATGTATGTTTACACAAGCAAAATAAAATGCCTCTAAATCGGTTCATTATTAAGAAAATCATTCTCAGTGAGCAAATGCAGATGTATGTTGAATAATATTATAGGGGATAGGAATTCAACTTTAAATGTTGGTTGGAGCATACCAATGGTAATCAGCACCTGCTCAATCACAATTACTGCAGATAAAACGGAACAATTTAGAGTCGTCTAGAATCTAAGGAGTGTGAACGCATTTTGAAACCAGTATGGAGATTCCTAATATTCCCTTTTCTCTCTGTGCTTAGTCTTAGTTAAAGTATAGATTTTCAGCTATGCAACAGCACCAAGAATAATACAAGCCTAGATACCTATTGATCAGTGCCAAGATTTGAAATTTAATGATGGCCAAAGGAATTAAGAAACATCCATATTTTAATGAATTTATAGAATGGACCAATGTGGTAATTAACTCTGGGCTGGGAAGAGGAATCAATACCAGGGCGAAGAGAGAGAACAGGAAAGGCTGTTTGGAGAATATCAAATATGCAGTGCAATAAGACAGGAATTCATTTCCTCGCCGTTTTTCATTGTAACAATGCCATATTTCAGTATTAGCAAGAACACTGAAAAATCAGCCCATTCTTTCCTCATATCCCCCAAGAATAATGGTGGTGTTTAGAAATTATTTCCTAACACACCATATTAGAGTGAGAATGGCTTTCCGATGCAGTAATCAAAGTCTATGGGTGCACTATTACAAATCGAAAAAAAAAAATTTTTTTTGTTCTTATGCAGTAACAAGAACTAAAGTATAAGCCACATGCTTAAATATATTCAGGGTTGTGGTTGGTTAACTCTGAATTCAACCAATGAGATTGGCATTTTTGCCAAGAATTGCTCATAACAATTACCATTTATTCAATTAAGATCAATCCCCATTGGTCTTCCTACAATCACTGCAATGAACAAAACTTCCTGCTTGCATTTCATGATCGGGTAGTAAAAATAACTAGCTTTCAGTACTTCACTTATCTCTGTATTTCAGTTTCCAGGACATTTCTATTCTCTTTATTTTCCAAAAAAACTACCACAGCTAAATAAAAATAAAAAAACAACATCAAAGAATCCCTTTGTTTTATCAGTCTTTAGAAAAGGAAGTGAGCATCTGGCAAAGGTGACAAAAGACCACTTATTTCATTCACCTTTGCCTTTATATATAGCATGTATTACAGTCATTTATATCACAGCCTAGTTGTGATGCATCAACTTAGGTTGACACTTATATATAGGACAATTCAAGAGGAAGAATTTATATGTACACAGTCATAAATAAATAAAATCTTTCTTTTCTTTTCTTTTTTTTTTTTTTTTGTTGCACACACATACACATTCATATTCATGTATCATTTTATTTATAACAACATCATCATTTACAATGATCCTAAAGGACCCATAGTAAAGAATATCTTCAAAGTAAAAACATTTATTTCTAACTTGATTATATTCAACCTGTATACCTTCCATTAAGTGACAAATACTTCAAGTGCATTACAAGTTTACAATATTAAATAAAGTTGAATTCAAATAATACAACAGCCCCTCTTGTTATTTTTTTAAACCTTAGAAGCTATCTTAGAAGCAAAATTATCTAAAACTGCATATTCAAACCATAAAATGCTGATCAATTACATAATTGTCTACGTATAGCTTCTATATATATTAAAAAACAACAAACTTGCTTTTACTACTAATTCCAATATGGGGGTAACATCCCTGATGGCCTCACTGCTGACAGTGACAATGTCATTTATATCAGTTTAAAATGGATGACCTTGCCTTTGGTGGATACTGCTGAGAGGAAACCATTGATTTCCACACATTTCTGTATCTAGGGCCTTCATATCATAACACGGGGGCCCCCAGTGACCAGAGAGGACTGTGTAAAGGCAGTGCTTGGTATGGGAATGCAGAAAAAGTACACAAGTCCTATAAAACAGAGGATGGCTCATCCTCAGATTAATTATTGACTCAAAGTTCTCCAGCCTTGCAAGCCTCAGAAGGCTTTTGCAAAAAAAAAAAAAAAAAAAAAAAAAAAAAAAAAAAAAAAAAAAAAAATGTCACTTTTAAGTCACTGCATGACAATATTTAGTAAGATGGGTATCATTTTCTTCTTGAACCCATTACGCACACACAAACATATAACAGAAGCAAGTTTTTTTTTTCTTACATGCTAACCTGGCTCCCTGAAAGCTCTGCAAGCAGAAACACTGCAAAATTTGCCAAGTACTTCCAATCTAGGTTTTGAATACTGACCACCTCACCCACCCCAAAAACTTTATTTGCTTTTTATTTTACCTACATATTGAGCGACCCAAAATTTCCAGTTTGTTTGTCTGTAAACTTGGCCATAAACTATGTACCCAGAGGCATTCAGCTGGTTATTTGTTCTGTATACTACGATATCGATTTGTGTATTGTCTCTATACCACAAATAACTCTACAATTGCATGTTCTTGTAATTACGCAGATTATTACTTACAGAACACTAGGAACAATGTCTCCATTCTAAGAATTACACATTTCATCACTTATTGGAAGACTGAAGAAAAATGTTTCAATGTGAAGAATAATTTATAACAAAATAATTTGTGAATAACAAATACATATGCACTCCTTCCTTTACGTACAAATGTTAATTGGCTGGATTCTTTTCTAAAACACAGACTATCTACTGGCTAGTGTTTAACACCCTGTACACTATACCCGATAACTCACACTACTTTCTGTCACACATGCTCCTCATTTATATGCCACCTCACTCACGAGCTGATGGATGCACATGCACAGGGCTGTGCCTCGAACATGCTTATTCCCACATATGCGATAACATGCTATCTCGTTTATTAGCTGGTGAATGCACATGCTAAGGTCTGCACCTCAGATACATTTCCACATGTATATGCAATAACATGCAGCCTAGCTAATGAGCTGATGAATGCACATGCATAGGCCTGCACCTCGAACACACATATTCCCACATATGCAATAACATGCAATCTCCCTCATGAGTTGATAAAATGCACATGCATAGAGCTGCTCATCTCACTAGCCTCTGATACTACCTACTGCATGTGTTTCCTGTCTCATGTACTTGCATACGCACAAAGCCTACTAATGTCCACCCCACACACACCACCTCACACCCCACCTAACAGTTAAAGATGCACACATATCCCCTCATACATGTCTCTGCAAGATCTTCTTGAACAATCAAGATGGGTTGATCAGTTTATGGCTACATTCAGAGAAGACAAACCCACCACGGCGCCAGAAAAGAGAAATTGTAGTTAACAAAGTAAAATCCCAAGGATCATAACTGTCAAGTAATTGCCTGCATTTCAATAGGATGCCTATGCACACACAGTGACATTCAACCCACTGATTAATTAATTTGGTCAACGAATGTTTTGCTGTTACCATGTGTTAACCAAAATTGGACTACAGTTTAATAAATATCCTGAGACCCTGACTGAAGTAATTTATAGCCTGAACACAGGGCAGCCAGTGCAGAATCTCATGCTTAGGTATATTTATTCACTGAGTAAGCCATCCACTGGACAAACAATGACCAATCAGCGACCCATATATTAGTGTGTTTTATAGCTCAAGTAGAAACTGATATCCTTCTCTACATATGGTGTCTGTATGGGATGAAGGACGTGCAATTTGAACAATGTTCTGTTTTTAAGTGTAAACCTTCATAAAAAATCATAATCAAAAACAATATCAGATCAATCATAAACAAAAATTTTACAAAAATGCTAATATCAAGAAGCTATCTATAGTTGACCAAAAAAAAAGTGTGAAAACCATACTATCTCATTCCTCATCACAGAATCTTTAAAAAAATTCCAACAGAGGAATTCTTAACCTTTTCATCCCAGCAACCAACACACCCCAGCTGCAAGGCTGAAGTCAGATGAACAGCATAGCTTACAAATCAGTCCCATACCTACCCTGAGGAGGTCTGTGTTGAGCCAGTGTGCAGCCAACTTCACGGGGACTACTAGTTATTAGTAAACCAGGCTGCATATATACTACCACACAAACTTGAGGTGGTGAAATATGATCATCCAAGGCACTTGTTTATTGAATTTAATATTATTATTATTAGAATGTTTGACAGTGTAATCAGCATAATCCAGGACTACGTATACAGGATAATTATATCATAACATTTCCTTCTTATCTCTGAAATTGACAAAAAGACATATCAAAATCAATTAAATTGAGCAAAAGAAAAAAAGGGAAAAAAGAACAACTAGAGAGAAATAATGTGAAAGTAAAAAAAAAATGAAGCACAAAAGGGGAGTGAGAGAGGGGGGATTGCGATAAGATAAACATTGAAAATATGGAGTTCTAACAAAATACTTCTGTGACCAAAAAAAAAAAAAGGCAAACATCTGAATCAAAAATCTCTGAAGACTAGCCAAGTCTTCATCACAATCACATAACAGACATGCTCCTGGTGTAAAAAAAAAAAATCTGGAGGATTATTTTTCCCTGGATATCGCACCTGTAGAAGTAATGACAAAGAAAATCCAGACAGACCGATAAATCCAAATCCAAATCAATACTGGTAAGATGCACTCAAGGACACCTAGGCTCCTTCACAAAAATATATTCAATTTGCAACTGAGAACATAAATCTATAGGTAAAATATTCAAAGGTGTTGTATTTTTTAAAAGAATAAAGCAAAAACTGAGCCTTTAGGCCTACCCAACTAGCACACACGGCACTGAAAGATCCAGCATTCACCAGTATATCAGATCATGGCAACAGTTTCCAAGGTGTGTATCAGCACACATTTTACAGTATCATACCTCACTATTTTGTACGACCACAGTCAGCTCTACCTGTCATCCAGTTATTGCACCTCATTTTTTGTCAAGTAGGGATTGTAAGAACACATAAGTCGTATTTACATAACATCGTTAGCCATGTTCAAACCTGAACATTATATTTAATTTATTAAAAATCATGGTATTGTACGATTTATTATATAAAATAGGGAAAATAGCAGTAGTGCATGAATTTTGATGAGTTACACTACTTTCAAACCCCACGGAGAATCATCGCTATCACATGACGTACCCGACAAGAGGGTGCCACGTCTGATGTTTTGAAGTGTGTCCTCATATACACCTTTAAAACTGGTAGCACCATCCAATGTACGGTGAATTCTGGATCATTCAGTGCTGTGTCTGGTAGTTGGGTAGGCCTAGCAATTGTTTGGTATAATATGAAAAATTAAAAGTGCATTCAGTCTTCAGACCCAACAAAATGTAGTTCATTTTTGGACGAAATCAATAGTCCGTGTCTCCAAATCAACATATAAGTGTCTCACATTTGCTCACAAATGCCCATGATATCATTTACTGCACAGGGAAGTAGAGCAACATCTTCAAAAGTTCACTTGGTGCCTGATCGAAGTCCAATAAACATAAGAATAGCCACGGTGACACAATCATCCCTCCATTATTAAACGCTTTCTCTAGGTGCTAAATTAAGGAAAGTATGATTAGCTATGCTGGTGACCCTTACTTCCATAACATCTCTTCACAACTTTCATCTATATCTCATGAAAAGTGACTATGACAGACCTCGATGAGGTACGCCGACATAGAGAACCAAGTAGATAGAACCAGTCTGATAGAACCATTTCCCAACAGGACACAAATATTAAATTGAACAGCTCTGTATTCTTTTTACAACCATATGCTTTGATGTACATAGCATACACTGTTTATTGCAGATTCATTTAGTAGCAAACCATGATAAAACCATGGCACACACTTGATTGTGTCAGGATGACGCAGCTTTCATCTACCATAATGTTTCATGGTAATATAGTTGGATGAATTAATATTATTTTCTGTCATTTCCTTCATGTTTGTATGTGTTGTGACTTTCCAAATTTTCAAATGAGTGCACCTTGAGTGTGGAAGTTAAGTCAATAAACAGTTTTGTCTTCACGTGCAATGGAAGTTATCCCAGCTGAAAACGATGCTGTCGAGAGACAGCGTGAATTCATATGAGAGTCGAAGACTAGCAAACGTGTGAGAATCCACATAGACTAGAGTAAGGTGGAGCTAACCTTTGAGCAACAGGAGTGAAACTGTATGCACCAAGAATATTGTCTTTGACAAAAATATAAAAGTAATGCGCAAAACATGGCAAATACAAACTGTTGCGCAAACTTGTTTCACTTATCCATTGCCACATCACAACTTCTAGCCTGTCATTATTACTGTCCCTGCTTTCGTCCAAATCACGAAAAATCTCATTTAATTTTATGCCAAGTCGCTAGACTTTGGACCATCTTGGATGGTTACCATTAACAATGACAGATACACATTCAGCAGCCATGTGACGTCCTTAGCAGGCTAAAGTTAGATAGACATCTATCATACAGATACACCTGTCACTGCAGATGGGTTTTAAAATGGTGACAATGAAGGTTTCCTGTAATTCATTAGGACAGCGTGTCAATCGAATTTGATATCCTGAGAGTGAAGAATGAATACAATCAAGAGTTGTATGTACTGTAACAATTGCCCTTTGAGCAACTGGATCACACAATGTCATGCCTACAGCAGAGAAAAAATGCAATTTTTTTTTCTGTTAAGAAAACAATCAGTTAGGGTTTGCTCAATATCAGGCATGAGCCTGAAAAATGGCGAAAAAGTCGGTGCTTTTCAAAGACCAAATATTCCAATCAAGATCAGTCATTATGTCATTGCGTATCATGTTGTTGACTGAGGGAGGTTTCAAACCCCTGTGAAAGGACTCTGTGTACATTGTCAATAAAGGGGTTTGCAATTCACGCAACCTTTCTATCCTCGGCAAATATTGCACATTCCGCTGATGCAGTTATGCAAATATTTTCAAAACTGTTTTACAATACTCTAATTCTAAAAATACCAGACCATTGTAATCCACACTGACAGACAGACCTACCTTTTTATGGCGTCTGATCAAAGTGCTTCACTAGAAACCAAACTGATGTCCAATTTACAGTAGCCCGCCGCTCCCACGGGGTTTATAAATACAATATAATATAAAACAAAAATACATCTGAGTGGGAAATCATTCATTTTTTTCTTTCTGATATTATCATTATTGTTGCTGCTATGCTTTACTTAAAATATTTGAAAAAATTTTTAGTGATATTGAGAGAAAAAAAAAAAAAACGCTGGCATGTTAAGCTAGAGGTAAAAGAAAAATTTGATATTTATGAAAAAATGCTAGTAGTGTTACCCTTAACTTATATATTTTCCTTTTATAGAGCAAACTTTATGTTACCTATCACTGCATGCCAAATGGCCTTAAGTATTTTGTTTGTTTCGTCCAAAATAGCTGAAAGCTAAATTTAGACATGGTCTGTATGAAGATATAATCACCATACCTGGGACGGAAAAACACGATTCAATTTTCATAAAATGTATGAACTTAATTCGCTTAGACTGAGAGCAAAACTAAAGATTTCCCTTTGAAATTGAACATGAGAAGAAATGTGAGGATCTGTTTGCATTCATGGTTCAAAATAAATATTATTGCTGTCTCTTTTCAGCCTATCCCCTTCTGCGGAAAGCAAAGCACATGTCAGGTTTTACAACTAATAAACAACAAATTGAAATGGTGTTTAAACATGCTTGTTCTTCTGTGTGTTGGGTGTGTTGCTTCTCATAACAAAGCATTACAGTTAGGTAAATCAATTGGCCAGCATGGAAGCACATCTGCTAGACTAATACAGACTAAGAGACAGGATACAGCAAACAAAGGTACATTTACACAATTGTAATTTGGATTGACACTCATGCATACATGGTGTGCTAAAGTTTTAAAACTGAATGCAACAGATATAGTTTTTAAAATTATTTGCATGTCAATTGTCTTGGGGCAAACTGAAATGCAGTCGTAGCCCATACTTGTAATGATGTCCAAACACAAACAAATGTACATGCGCTCCTGGATCATCCTAGACTTGCATCTATTTTCCAGAGTAATCACACCTTTCGCAAAGATACACAGCACACTCCCAGTTCAAAATGTTTAGACAGAAGCATGAAAATGCCAAGCGTCAAATTAGCTACTTTCAATTCCATCTTTGAGGAGCTATTTGGCAGGCATCCCAAGTTGTATGACCCTAGCCTTCCTGAAATATCAGCTTTTACTACCTCTGAAGTACCAGTTCCTTCCTTTTTCAACCATGTGCTCTGCCACGCTTAGAGTATTTGAAGGATAGAAGCAATTAATTTATAAAAGCAAGGGTATAAAATATATGGCAGGAGGAAGAACATTCAAATAAGGTCACAGAGTTGTTGCACTAGATTTGTTAGCTGAGACTTGGGGGGGGGGGGGAGATCAAAGTAAGACAAACATTTAAATACTAAAAATTGGAAAAAAATAAATAAATAACTGGACAATATTCAAATACATGGACTATAACCTCCAGCAATCCAGTTGCACCTATGCTGCCCATTTGCTTTTCACCACAAAAATGTGCCTGTCATACCTAACAGGATGGCACCAGTAACATTTGTCCAATCTGACTCACATGCCCCACTCCACAGAATCAGAATAAAAGTCCTCTCACTCCAATGCACAGGGGTACCTTTTTTTTCCCCCTCCTGAAACCCTAGCCCCATTTTTTACACATGAACTTAATGCAATTGTCATCAGGACAGACTTGAGTAGGTCCCCTCTGTTTAGTCTTCCTTACATGCTGTGATCATTGTTAATCCAATCATGAAGTCAGCTTACACATCCACTTGCCAATAACCCTCTCCCGTTTCCCACAGCCTAACACCTATTTACACAAAACCACTACCTCCAGTCCTATAGCGTTCCTCAAGTTGTTCAACTTGTGTTGGGAGAACAAGCAAAGAAGTTGGAGTGTATTACTTCATGCAGAGAATTTACAAATGACAAGATACTCATCTGATTGGAGAGCCCCCCCCCCCCCCCCCCCCCCCCCCCCCCCCCCCCCGAGGTCAATTCAACTGGTTGATATCAGGAGTGCACCAAGCTTGTTTTTGGGATCCTCCAGGATTTTATTTGTTTAAACCCAGCTTTTTGGTAAGACTAGGTGGGAGTAATAACCAGCTTCTAGCCTTTTGATGTGTATTTGGAAATTGGAGACAAGTGGCAGTACAGGTCAAAGACACATTGATGTAAAATACAAGAGATAGAAGCACATTATATGGA
Source organism: Lingula anatina (assembly GCF_051362555.1). Lineage (NCBI taxonomy): Eukaryota > Metazoa > Brachiopoda > Lingulata > Lingulida > Lingulidae > Lingula > Lingula anatina. The sequence continues at coordinate 34,561,712 of NC_141767.1, forward strand.
AGGGGGGGTGATGTAAATCAGACCCATAACTGCCATTACGACATATCACAGTAGGTTCACTTCTTCAAAAAGAGAGAGCAATCCAATTACATAAAAGACAATCTCTTCATCCTGACCTTCAGAGCTAGTCAGTAAGTATCCTTTGTTACATAAATTATCAATCCTCCTGATAGAACATCCACTTTAGAACATTGGAAAGAATGAAGGAGCCACCCAACTGTCAATAATGACTAATTCTGGGACTATTTTAGACATGTAATTTAATTGTATTTCTTTTTTTCGTGTTCTTGTGCCAGAAACGCCAGTGCCCTCACAGCAGCTCCACCCAGGTCACCATGACACTTCCACGATTCATAATGGAACAGACCTTATTCCATCATGTTATGATTTGGACATATATCAAAACTAACTATGCCAATATGGATTCAAATTTACCCAACCATGGGACTGGTCTTGCATTCTATACTTCAGCCGCAGACAAACTGAGCTTAATTGCACTTCATGTATAATATTTCTCTTTGAGGAGAGATCCATTGCACTCTTTTAATGCGGTTATCAAGGTATCAGTTCAGTTCCCAGAGAATGAAAATCCCAAATGAGCGAACCTGATGCTGAGTTTGTCCAAGAATGCAGTAAATGGGTTTAAACAATAAATCATGGAGTCCTACAAAGTTTCAACTTTCTTCTGCTTTCTAAATGGTTTTCATACCCACATGATGTCTTCACGTAGGCATTCCTGTACTAGAGATACCAACAGCAACCACTTCTGAAACATGGCTTTTGTGATTCCAACATGTTTCGAACCAAAACAATGTACATCAAAGGGCCCCCAGCGTAAGTCTGAATGTATGCAGATGGAATATGAGCTGATGATGCATTACAGTAGTTTATTTCTCATCTTATTTCATGATATGAACCAAAAACTTTTTTAAATGTACAAAATGCAAAATTTTATACCTAATAATAATAATAATAATAATAATAATAATAATAATAATAATAATAATGATATAGGCTCTCCATATCAGAGTGCATCAAATTCAAGTTCATTCAAGGGATTCATTGGTAAACCAGAAAAAGCACTTTACTCAGGCTATGTACCTGCATTCCAATCACTTGACACAGGTATATTTGGTACACCTAGGTTCCTGCTTGGAAAAACTCCAATACCGTTAATTAATAATATGTACCAGGAATGACAGACAGAAAAACAGGCCTTTGAACCTTAATTTATAAGTGGGTTTAGCTATATTAAATTTAGCCGCTCTAAACAACCTTGGGTATGTTCACACGGGTAAGGTAAAATGCAGTCCGATACATTTTATGTGATGTCATATCAATAAGTTAGTAGTCAGCCCAGCAAAAGTTCACCTGACTGTACTGGACACAGATGTTTAAGGGCAGATAACTATTTGGCTGCAAACTGTGTCATTTCTAATATGTCATTAGCGCACTTCAGAGTCCGAACCCAATTTTTTTCTGCGTGGCATGAACGCATTTCAACTATGCTCCAACCTACCTGTGAGACGTAATGGTAATTTGTTCAGATGTTTTATCTGACCATCTACTCACCCTGAAATGTGAACCCTGCCAGTCAAAAACTGCACAGAATTACTGGAATATTCTCTGAAAAAAGGCATTAACATGGACCAGACAGTCTGAATCGTTTAAACCAGAATATTGGTTGAAAACATGATACGGTTCTATGTTTAAACTTTGAAAAATTCATTATAAGACACTCAGCTTTCCTCGGGGCTTATTCATAAGCGGCCAAATACAAAGATGCTGTATACATGAGAATAAATTCTTACAAAGTATTCATACCAAAATGTGTAATCTGAACACAAGGCTGAAAAGATGTAATTCAGCTTTATCCAGAAACGAACTAGTTATGTCTAAAAGTTACTATTCCTGAAAGAATACACACTGAACAATTTCTCAGGTTCTGAAAAACAATGCCATCAGAGTGATTTAATGCCTTGCATATTCTTGATATGTCCCTCAAACAAAGAAAAAGAGTCCAAACAAATGGTGATTGTAATAAATTTCAAATACAAGCCAACGCATGTCAGCAAGAACCACAAACACCCTGGCAGTGGCAAAAGGTTCTGGGGCATCAAAAACCCTCCATTGTACTCCAACTGACTTCCAGCAGCAAAGTGTTTGGTTGCTTTCATTTCAGGAAAAAAACACTGCATAATGTATTAAGATCACAACCAATGTCAAACAGCAAACACTTGGATGGACCACAATGCATTACAAATGGACCCGAAACACCTGTATTTGTTGCTTAACCTTATTCTATAGAGACTGAGCAGTGTTTTCATTTGGGAGCACTAAGTGACTGGCGTTGCTGAATATCAAAGTGTTATATGATTGTATTGCAATTCACCAAACGTCATCTGGTATTCTGGATATTATTTATGTGTGAAAGGAGAGATCCCCTGGGGTTTTCTTAATTGAATGAAGGAGAGGTAGCTACTACCTGAAGCAATATAGGATATCAACCAAATACAGGCTCCTACATATGATGGCCAAGTACATGGCCAAGAGAGAAATGTATTAGCCTAGACATGTTAATGTAACTGTCAGGCCCTTAATGAATGGTCATTTTACTGAATGACCATTTTGGCAAAGACCCTAAATACCAGTGACTCAGCATAAGATGCCACAGTTCCTCAAATCCATCTTTTGGGTAAAGAAAAAGACCACTCATAAAAGCCTAAAGGTCTCAAAATAATGATGTCTTGGCAATGCAATTTATTTTTTATACTAATAAATATCATCAAAAGCAGACCTCTTACAATCTTAAGGTTGGACACTAGTTTCTTTTCAGATGGTGTAGTAAATTTGAAGCAGTTATGTATAATATAAAACACTTGTGGATATTGGCAGACACACCTCTTTAACTTTTAACCAAGAACTTCTTGATTAGTATTGGATCACAGATTAATAAACAAAAACCCAGTCCGATTAAAAAAAAGATCTTACAAAACACTTAAAATAGGCATCAAAAAGTTTTATTGACTCGGAACAAAATTCTTTACACCAAAGATGGCATCCAAAAATTTATATTGACCTGCAAATTGATTTTTCTCTCATACAGGGTCTGTCAGTTAATACTAGGCCATAGTTTACTGTACAATGAACCATCTTGGGTCAGGGGCAAGGGGACGAGGGTTTTACACCTATCAATAGACTCCCAGAGATATAATAATGTTAGAATAAAGCAAAACAAACTTGTTAAAAACAATAAACAGTTGTTTAACAAAATTTCTCATTAATTGTATTTCTCTGGTCCTTTGTTTTGTTATAATTTTTCTCAAAGTGAATATAACAGAATAGAAAAGAAGCCTGATCAATACTGCTTGTCTTTTGAGAGTTTCCTAAAACAGGAAATGCTGAGCACAGCCCACACTCAATTAAATCTCCACAAAGCCTGGTGATTCTTTTTTTCTTTTCTGTTCTATGATGAATGACTCAATGACAATAGTTGCAGTCTTATCTCTTTTGTATTTTATTTTGTACTGTGTATAAACGACTATAAAAAATCCATTCTAAAACTAATTTTGGAAAAGGTTCCACTGTGGCAACCCAATCAGCAAATTACATTAATAAAATATTATTAATACAATTCCTTCATTCAAATTATTCATTCAACAGAGCTCTACTGAGCATAATGGCACTTTTACATCATTATTATACATCGTGTAAACGCATTTTAATCAGGAAAGAGAATGATCCCTCCCCTCAGTTTAACTTTCTCCACATAACTCCAAAGATTCAAGATACCAATTTCTGAAAATTCAACCCACATCAAGCAACTTATACTGGTAAAATAGAGGATATAATCCAAGGAGAAGAGGCAATCCCTTCTCTGATCTATACTTCATCTGAAGATGCATTTCTAGGCAAATGATGATTTCTAAACTTAAGTTTACATCACCTCAGCAGACCATGATGTTTTTATGGTTTCTAACCACAAAAGGCCAATACACTGGCTAAACACCTCATTCATCATGGTGGCGTTAGGGAAAGTTTTGATGAGTAGTGTTTTCTTATGATTAGAAAATCTAATCATACTGTCTGCCAAATTAGTCCGTTTTAAGTTAAGCCATAAAAAAACTTGACTGGAAATGCAACCTTAAAGCAATATGTCACCTTCAAGTTAGCACTTCAAGAAAGTGTGACTGATATATATGTGTGTGTGTGGTAGACAGCCTCTGCTTCAGGCTGGAGAGAATCAAGGTGCTAGGCAAGATGTGACTGGAATAGTCAAACACAGCCAGCTTGGGATCTCGGCAACAGAGGACAGGCTCTTGTAATGATGACTTGATAAGACCACGGGTGTTCAACATTGCCACTTCTGGTGATACTAGATTGTGATTATGTGGAAAAAATGTGTTAATTAGCCAACATCTGGCTACCGCTGTCACCAGATGGAGGATTTTGATGAAACAGAAAAAGAAAAGTAAAAGACAAATGGGAGTATTTATTACAGCAAGGCATCCCATCACTGTAATCGGATGGAGTGGGATGAGAGAAAGATAATTCTATTGGGCAATATGCTTATGATAATAAAGTACATATACATATAATACAGTCTATCTTTAATGGTCCTAACACACTTTTACAAAAGCTATGACCTAACAAATAAATACAGTACCATACTGGGCTGCTCTTCATCTATTGCACTTAGTGCCCACAGTTAGTTTTAGCATCTTATCATAATCTCTTAATCCCTTGAGAATTCATTATGCACTGCAACACTCATGCAATTATTACAATACTATCCATATACTGCACACTTCAGTCAATCCTACACAAGTTACTCATCTTCCTCGGTTTGAACTAGGCCGAGATAGAACAAAACAATATGAAACAGAAAATAAAAATAAAAAAAAAACGTGCCAAACTTGTCTGAAATTTTCAGGCTTTTAATGACTGACATTGTTGGCTTTGAAATTCTATATGTGAGAAGGAAAATACAGATGCCTAGTGTGTGGTCTGCACACAATTTTAAGATAATAAACAATTATTTGAAAACAATTATGTAATATAATTTTTGGTTTTTCTAATACTTACTTTTTTCTTTCATAAGAGATGTAAATGAAAACTGAGGCATTATTCAGGCTTCATAAAAATTACCTATCTTTTGGGTGGGGTGGGGTGGGAAGGGGTGGGGATGTATTTTGGCAATAAAAAAAATGGATGAAACCTCCACTGACGCCACATTTGGGATGCCTCGACCATTGAAATTAGGCAATTCCACTTCAAAGACCACCATTTTGCTAGAGGTTGACTCATGAGAGTCAGGTCAGACAAGTTTCAGCTATCACCTCTCTTCCAGTAAACCAGATTGGGTAATGTCATTACACAAGGGGACGTTGCATTCAGTAGTGCAAAAAAGCCTTTCCAAAACCAAAGATCCACTTTCAATGCATAACCTTAGTTCACCCAGTCTCAAAAGTGGTGTAGGATCTAAAGGTGTATCTACCAGCATACAAATCAGCTGAAATGCTAGGCAAGTTGCTGTGGTTTCCAAAAACCTGAATCTCTGATCAGAATTAAGTGTCCAACATTCAGATAGATCTCTCAGTAACTCTGTCAAAAATTACAAAACTGCACAGGCAATTATTTCCAGATAGGCAAGGAAGAGCCAGAACTCCTTCTGCAAACTGCATTTATCTACACATGTCAAAACACTTATTTCTGGTGATGCTCCCATCTCTGGTCCAACCTACACAATGTCTGCAATTCCAATCATGGTTTAGAAGACAAAAATCTGGTTTCAGTAATGTGTGTATGAAAAGAGGGCTTTGAGAATTTAGTTAAATTTAGTTAAATTACCTATATTTAGTTAAATTACCTAAATTTAGTTAAATTACCTATATTTTTGTTTGAAAAACTGACTTGTCAAAAGGCAAGTGAAGTAATTTTGACCTACAGCAATACTATCAGAAATTTTAAGTAAAGCAACCAAATTCAAGATCATGTATATGTGTATTCCATTCTTGACTCTGTTATATAATAAAATACAAACTAAAACACGTACATCTAACTTTTCTGTCACCAACCTGCATCTTACACAGACCTACAAATCATCTAAAACCACCCAAAGAAAAGAAGGAGAAATCTGGGGTTAGTTCTACCCAAAGCCTTACATATATATCCCTCTCCATTATCCAATCTATTTCACAGGTTGAGCCAGGGCAGGGTTGCCATAGCTGCTGTCCCACCAGTGGTACCCCAGGGACCCCAAGTGGCTAGTGTAATCATATTTGCACATAGAATAAAAGCATGGGATGCTGCCACATCCTCCATAAATTGAATTCCAAACCAATGTTGTGAGATGGGTTTGCCTGCCCACAGTATTAGATGAGAACCTAATAGCAAAAGATTCAAGTGACATGTGTGGGGATGATACAGGCAAAGTTTGAACATTACCATCAGCAAGACATCGGCTCATCGAAATGTAGAGACTATTTTTAGTTCAAAAAAGTCAAATCCACAGAGACAGTCGTTTTAGCGTGATCCAAAAACGGAACAATCACATTTGTATTATTTGAGAACAAAGGCTACCTAGATCAACCCAGATTGCTTACCAGATTTTCATAAGTAAAGAGACACAGTAATAATTGAGTGGTGACTAAGCTGATGATAAATCTACTGTGAATTAAAAATTAAAAAAAACCCGTGAGTGTGGGCATTCAAGTATTCCCCATTAGAGAAATCAATTTATATATCGAATTTGTAATATTGCACGTGTGAGTGATTTCAACAAATACACCAATTATGAATATGTATGACATAATAAATTATAGACATATCCAATGATATTAAATCTTTGCACAGTATATTCAACCTTATAAAAGAAGCAAATTTGCCCGTGTAAGGATAGGATCTAGATTTATTCCCACTGATAAGCAAGGAGTCCTGTCTGAACTCTTTTCTTCTTTGACACATAGGCTGGTTAAAATGCAATAGTCTATTACCTCTCAACACACAGGAAATGTTCCATTAAAATTCTACAATTTACAGGGACATGCAATTGGAAAACGCAGTCCCTGGGGGAGGGGGGTTTGGAAATCTCTCAGTATTTTGGGATGTGTTCAGACATACCTAAGATTAACGTGGGTTTTGTTTTGAAGGGTGTTTTATAGCAACCCTACCTGTTACAGAAAATGAGAAATGTACACCAATGGGTAAAGCAAAAATTCCCACAAAAAACATGCTATGTACATACCAACTGTACTGCAACAGTGATTCTCTGTGTCTTCAAGGTCAATTGAGATTCAGTCCAACTGAGCCCTGTATGAACGCGCCCCAAGAACCAGCCAGACTGAGATGTATCAAGCACTGCCTGTATATTTCTAATATTGTGATCGATTGCATTTGGATAGAGGACTACATCTATGATGAAATACATGCCATTCTAAGGAATGGTATTGCCAGTCTAACTGACAAATAAAAACATTGGAACAATTCTATTTCATCAGTAATCGCTAAAATAATGGTGGTTGCTCTGTTCCTAAAGGCAGAATCTCTTCCTAACAAAATATAAACCACAGAAGAGAATATTTGGCTTTCTTTGTTGTAAATATAAAATCATCTTCACTGTATTTCTTTTAAATTCCACTGACACCACTGGAATAAGCTAACCAGTACTGCTTTGACATACATGTCAACAAGGCCCATTCCCATAGACACCACTGAATTACATAGATCTATCCATCTCTGCAAGAACTCTTGCTGAGTACAATCCTGGCCTTAGTAGAATACAGAAAAGCTGTTGATTATAAGATTACGTTGGAAACAATAAGACACATGCTATTCAGTTAAGCTGATTGCACTCAGCGAGAGTTTCCACAGAGTTGGATCAATCTACATAGACTGATGGTGCTGATGAGAATGGGATATATAACGGACCAACTACTTGGACCTTTCCGACACTTTCCAGAAACCAACTTATTATAACTATGATTTATACTTTTGTCTTATGTGGTGATATAATTTTGAATGAGTAATGAACTGCATGGCTATCAGTTTAACGAAACAATTGCATGACAAATGTTGCCACAGCACAAGATGACTGCAGCACATGAAATGTGCCCATAAACAAACGAAAATTTGTTGCTACAGACAGAGAACTTGTTGAGACTAATGAAAGGCATCATTTTCCCTATATCAAACGGTCTTAATACCTCATATTTCCTTAGACTGTAAAGCCAAACCAATACTTCAAGGCTATTTCTGGCCAACAGGGTGTGTGTAAAATCAATCGACTGACTACTAGTAAGTAATGCAGGCCTATGAATATAAAAGAATTCATCCTAAGAAGATTTTTGAATCTAGTAATTGCATGTGCTAATTTTAAGCATTAAATCAATTAAGATTCATTTGAAATAAATGCATTTACTATATCCGCAGAACAAAATTAAAGAAAAGCACTTTCCAGAATATGCAAATTTTCCACCATTTTCACTTTTCTTTGTAAATCAACTGAGAAAAAAATATTGATAAAGACATGAATACCCAGACCATTTCAGTTTGCAATTCTGTACATAACATAAAAAGAATCACATAGAAAATACACCATATCCAGCATACTTCACTATTATTAAAATGGAAAGGGACACAGAAGAAACACAATAGCCAAACTATTTCACAACATTCTCTTTCCTTTACTTGTAACACACATTGTGAAGGAGGAGCATAGCAAAGATACATACTGTGTATTTTGTTTTCTTTAAATTCCAGTCAACTTGCCACATGCATTCCCTTTTGTACTGCTTTGTATTATTTTACCAACAGCAAATTATGAAAATTGAATATTTCCTTTGGATGAGCTAAATACCACAGATCAACAACTTGGTTTTCAATTATCACTCACTTATAAAATCAGATTCACACAATAGTAGTGTCAGGTATCACTACTTCAGTTTATTAAGCATCGTCGTTCTCATGTATACAGCACCACGTAAGATCTGCATGTGCACATTCACGTAAAACTGATAAAAGCCAGCGATATCAGTACGGAGACAAATATCACCTACATGAAAAAACTCACGTATGGTTCTAGATTAAGACATCTGCAGGTGTTTCAAACATAAAACTTTCGGAAATGACATAAGATGTCTTTCTTTTTTTTTCTTTTATCATTCAGAGTTACCCACGTATTCAGATCATCAATAACTGTAGAATTACAATACTGAGACACTCATCCAACAGAGACCTCTATTAAATATCCTGACAGTCTGTGAGGGGCTTAAGGCAATATCAGGTTTAGCAACTGCTAGTATGCATCCTATCAAGGGCATAAAACACAATGTAATTAATGTCACATATCACAGGCTGGTTTTAATGCAAACTCCATGTGCGTCATAATACAATGGCATATGGGAAGTTAAAGCAATTTGCAGTTAAATGTTGCCAATTAAATGGATTAGCTTTCCTGAGCTATCTTAGGCTGGACTAATTATAAAACTGTATTATGTTATGAAGAATCAATGTATAGATTTTTTGCTCTCCCTAAGAAACACCTGCTACAGTGAGTGGAATGGTCCACATTCTGAGATCATAGTTCAATGGTATGGCCTTGTTTGTATTGAAGATACATCAGGTTATGTCCATAAGTAATAACCATTTATAGGGCCACCCTGGTGAGATTATAACACAGATGTGCTTGATAATGATTTTAATGGAATCAGTGTTATAATCGCAGCAGAGCATATAGCACAAATGGAAAAGTAACACGACACGTACTGGTTGGGGAACAAAATGTTTACGACATACCTGCGGGGTGTTAGATTGCAGTTGCTTCTGGTATGCGTCCCTTTCCCTTTCAACCTCTCTCAACTTCCCCTGCGCCATCGAAAGCTGGTCTTGGTTTTCTCGTAAAGTCTCCATTAGCTTGTCTCTCTCGTCCAACATGTTCACCATCAATTGCTCAAAGTTTGCGTCTTCCCCAGAATACTGGGAGTCACGCTCCGAGGACCCGTCTTCGGCTATAGTAGGCATCACGTCGCACATCATTCTGCGTTAACAAGATCCCACTGAAAACTTGATAATAAAATACCGGGTGAGCTGACAGAAAACTGACACAACACTCCGAGATGGTAAAAATGGATCAATGGATCATTACAGACGCATGCCGAAAAGAGCCGATTTTTACCTCTTGATTACACTTTAAGTAACATTCTTGTAGCTGAAATCAAATCCCTCGCATTTGCTGTATATTTCGTGAATAATCCACGTTCCCAGAGGTATACCATATGGAGAAAATACAACCAAAAAATTCCCCTTTAAGCCGACTCCGGCCTCCTACTTGGAAGCCATTTTCCTCTCAATGGGAAAAGAGGTCACTCCCATCGTTCTTTGCCGGGAGAATGCGCGTGCGTGAATTGATACCGGAAATGGCCGACAGCTTGGGTAGGTGTGAGCACAAACCGCTTTCCCCATATTTTCCCAAAAATGATGTTATTTAGTCGTTTGTCTCATTGGTCAGGTCGATGCCGCGATCGGCAAGAAAGCCTAGGTCGCCTAGGAGGCACTGTGGCAGCACTCAGACTGGTGAGTTTACTTTTCATTCATCGCTGATCGTGCAAGACGGTGCGTGTTGACAACTTGTTGAATGTGGCCTTGTTATGCAACGCTACTACTGCTAGTACTACAAGTAGTGGTGCTGTGAAAGAATGTCTCATGAAATCGATACTTGTTTTTTTTTTCAGAGAAATGTGCCTTCTGCCGATTTGAGTATTTTACGAATTGCACGCCACGGGGGGAAATGCAATTTTTTTTAATAAATTATTGTTGAAAATTTTTTCTTTAAATTTATTTCATTTTATCATTTTGATTATGGTGAATTTTAGAAGACCATTTTCCATATTTGCTTAATCATAAATGGGTGTTTACCTAACAATATTTCACCAAAAAAATGGGTCCACAGTTAAATGCCTCCTTGTTTCATATTGTTTGTATGCTTTTGATAAGATAAGGGTTTATTCAGCCATTAATATATTAATATACAAATAATGGTAATTGGATTGCTATTCTGGTAAAATGTATTAAGTTTTCTAGGTTGCTTTAAATATTAGATAAATATTTATAGGAATATACCATTATCGGCATATAACTACTATTTTATCGAACTGTTAATATATACTTTTTGTTGAAAGCTTTGAATGGCATGATCTTTTCTCATTTTCAGATGTGACAGTGTATGATTATGCCAACAGTGACAGGCAGCCAGTGGCTGCGTCTGGAAGAATGAAGAAGGCAGCTGTGAACGCTGTGAACCATGAAGGTCAGTGTCTTACATAGCCTAGTATAACTGTGTATATATATATATATATATGTATATATATATTGTTACGGGTCAGAGTACCCAATGCCAGCAAAAATCAATGACAAAAGATTTAAAGAAGTTTTAATATTTTATTAAAACTAAATAAACTTATGACAATAACAATAAGCTATTCTTAATACACAAATAAACCTATCTGAAAGCATGAAGTGTCCTGTGTGAAAGTCCAATGTGAATCCGTCGACTGGAGAGTGAATGGAGATAAATCGGCTCAAAGTTCAGTGAAAGTGTCCGATGAAATCCCACAGTAATTACAATGCACGTTCCAGTAGAAAATATGAGTGTCGGTTCAGTGGTAGATAGGTTCCAAAAAAAAAAAATTCTCCTTCAAAAGTCCCAAGACAAAACTCAGTCTCCTATCTGTTCATACTCCCAGCGTCTGTCTAAACTAATGCTCTCGAGATACTCATGCTCTCGCGATATGGTGACGTCATAAGCTGACCTACTTATACACAACAATATATATATATATATATATAAGGATGTCTTGCAATGTTGTTCATGTATAATTATCATTATTTATAATAGAATAATATCTAACCAAGTATAAAACATGTTTTTTTTTAGTGAAAGAAATGTGTGGTCCAACCCCAGAATCGCAGGCTCTGACATGGTTTGAGAAGAACCTCTCAGATTTTGATTCTGACAGTGAAACTGAAGAAAATGCTGTGAATTCAGAAGATGAAGGTTTGTAAAGTTCCTGATACATGTTATTGGTATAAAAATCTCTCTCTTCTCTTTGAAGAAATGGGATGGATTTTAACACAGATTTATAGATTTAATTTTTTTTAAGAAAGGCAAATGTCTGCATTTTAAAAGTGATTATTATAATCTTCTATCAGGACTCGTAAGAAAAACATACTGGGACATTTCACCAAGAGAAAATCAACTTTATAGTGAAATCTTGTGAATGATATATATGTTTTTATTGAATTATTGTGTGAGGCCTTAAGCATGTATTACATCCAGACAAAAAAGATAATTCATCCATTAACCTTATTTTAAAACTCTTGTGGATATACTAAGTAAGTAGATTTATCAACAACAGTGTTTGCATCTGTTGAGTTTTTGTTTACTACTTTCTTAAATGAAAAGACATTTCAATGAATACTTTACTAGTGGATGATGAACATCTGTAGAGTATGGGCATAATTTTTATCTGTCCGGGATCCTGTTGTGGGTCATTAGTTTCTCACTTTATAGAGAAACAAGGAAATGCATCCCACTTCTGGCATGACAGACAAACCTAACTGAATGATCTGTTCTGTTCTGTTCATTGTTACAGACATTGCAGAAATTTTGCATAACTTGTCCATGAAAAAGAAGACAAAACTTCCCAAAAGTGAGACGAAAATGTGCAGAGAAGGATTTTCCTATCCCGTAGAAGTCTGGTGGATGGTGTCAGACTTTGTCCAGCCAGAGGATGTTGGGATATTTGCTGCAATCTGTAGAACTACACATCTGATAACACACACTGCTAGGTTCTGGATCAAATTATACCACAGGTAGATTTTCATGTTACAATATTCACTGCTAATATAGCTTAAAGAAAGGCACCATTCAGTCTCTGTTGATCACTTATGCTTTCCCATGATAATAGTTTTCAAGGGTATACTTTTAAGTAACAGTTATAACACAAGCGAGGAAGGTACATTAATATCTAAAAAAAACTATTTACAATTTTGGCAGGCCTTCTGAAAAACTTGAAACTTACTTACTTGTTTCCAAGTTTCTCATCAAATTTGTTTGTGAATGAAAAATTTTAAACTGTTGGTTCATTATATATAGAGCTCTCCTAAAATCTTGCCATTTTGTATTTCAGATATTATAACATTAACATCCCAGTGCCAGATGATCTTAAACCAACCTGTATGGAGAGACACCATGGAATCAAGGCAAGAGTTATCCAAGCTCTCTTTCATCTGCACAAACCTTTTATTGAGCGGACCAAAGTCAGTGTGCCATTTGAGGTGGATTTATACAGCGTTGAGGCTATGAAGTGCCAACTGATGTGGTATGAAACTGTGAAAAACAAGTGGCATTTTTCTTTTAAATTTGAAAAACGTTCAAAGACGACTTGTCCACTGACTAATACAATGTCAAAATCCAAACGCCAGGATTTATTCCATGGTTACAATGATGTGGACTTCAATCCGGACAGAGATTGTGCCATACTGCAAGTTTGGTGCTTGAATTTTATCTCTATTCCCAGTGTCATGGGTTTGCTGCTTAAAAAGGCCTATCTAAATGTGAGTCAGAATATGCTTAATCATAAACTCAAACTGCACTTTGGGCCACATCAGACTGTGAATTCCAATGTGATAAGCAGCAGCGATGTGCTGGTGACTTTGGACCCTGTGGTGAATATTAAAGTTCTCAGGTGGTGGGACACATTGTATCCCAGATCTATACACATGAGCAGTTGACATCTGGTTCAGTAGTGAACACAGAGGGAGGTTTGGGAAGGGGGGAGGGGCTTGGGGTTGTGGAATGAAAATTGACAATGTTGTGCAATTATCCCAGAAAACTTCGAGAAGCAAAGTTAAAAAAACATAATTCTGAAAAAAAAACATCTGAAAAAAAAATCACATCCCTTTAGAATAAAAAAATCAACATCTTCACTGCAGATCCAATATAATACAAGTTGCTTTCCTCGTACTTATAGATGGTTGTGACATTTAAAGGACATGCGGCAATTATAAAGGACTTGTTGCAGTTTGTGTTTAGAAGCTGGATATTCTCATTTAGCAATGGCATGTTTTATATATTTATTTTATTAAGTTATTTAAGAATGAGAACAGTGCCCACATGTACCAGTGCTTTCAGTGAAAAACTTTAGGGAAGTCTGAGATTTCCAAATAAAGAGCTGTGTAGAAAAAGGCCGATTTTGTTTTTGGAGAGGTACAATTTTTTCTTCTATATATTAAAAACATTACAAGTTACTTTTACAGAACAGAAACATTCTCAGTATCTTATGATATCAAAGCAAAAATTTATTGATCACATCTTGAGAGTTCAATCTTTTCTTCAGACACTAAAAATGATAAAAAACAAGGTAGCTTTCAACAAATAAGTGTTCATAGTCCTAAATGTGAATATTCAACGCCATTTGCCTGCAACCAACCATTTCTTTGCATAATATTTTGATGACCATAAGATAACACAAAGTTGCAAAATAAATGGTTTAAAACTTCATAAAGAGCACCAGTTTTATTACATATCAATTGATGTTAATATTCCTAAAAACACTTATTCACATTTCTTATAATTGTTATTTACATAAACAAAACGTCACTTTACAGAAACTAACACATTAAATTTGTTCTAAATGCACTTAATTAGCATTTTTGAAGTATTTTCTTTTGACACATACATAAGGAAGCTGCTAGTAACAAATCTCACAACTGTGCTTTTCATTTTATACCCTTCACCCCTTTCAAAACAAACCTCGGAACAAATGACAAAAACAATCATTGGAAAAGGATATCAATCCAGTTAAATGCACATTAATATTGTTAAACAATGGAAGGGCTAAATTTCCCTAGGATTAAGTTTTTGAAAAATTCCCTGCTCGTGAGTCTCAACACTTTGAACAGCAGTTTAACTTGATGCATATTTGATGGACTCCATGTCCAAGTGACCCTTGCATCTGATAAGTCTTATAGCCATCTCCATTACATGGAGCATAGTATTAAGCTGGATGAAAATTTTTTTCATCAAAAAAAAAAAAAAAAAAAAAAAATCCTAAAACCTAATATAAAAATGCATAACTTTGCTATAGTATGGCAATGAGGTATTGCAACATTTTGGATACAGTTCTGATTTTTAATTAATTTCTAATGTTAAAATTCAATGTTAGCTGAATAAATCATACTTATTGTGTCAAACGTGGTACGTTTTCATCATCACCACATGGAGAAATTTCATTAAAAGCTGGGGTTTAAAAGCCAAAACAAAAGAACAAGCTGTTTCATTTTTAGGTGATCACTGTAGGTTTTTCTCTGCCAGTTAGCTCTCGTAGCTGCGAGATTTGAAGAGCAATTTCTACCAGAGGTTTCAACATTTCCTGTAAAAAAGTTAAATGTTAATAAATGTATTTAAAATAACTTTTATAAAAATGATTATCTCTAACTTGTACAATCTAGCAAGTATAAATAGTTAATACAGCATCTTAAACAATTCACTATTTTTGTAACTGTTCTGAGATAAAAAGGATACTTACATCATATGCCTTTAAATTAAAAAAAATAATAATAAAAAATAGCTCTTAATTTTTTTTGATTTTTCCTTTTTCTTTTCATTGTTGTGAAACATTTACTGTGACAATTGCCTAAAGAGAAATATAAAGTACCTGAGCATCACCATTCAGTTTGGCCTGATCAGATTCATAGCTGTCAATATACATTCTAATGGTGGCGCCACTGCTGCCTGTTCCACTCAGACGGAACACAATACGAGATCCATCTTCAAAAACAATCCTTATACCCTGAAAGGAATCAAAACTGTTCAACATCTGTGCAACAACAATAAAAAATAATTGATACAAAAAAGCTGCTACTAAATGTTATCAGGAAGGGAACTGCAAACTGGCAATCCTTGATTTTAAATTACTTATTAGAATGGTCATGCAGACACTATATTTAAAAGATGTGCTGCAAAATGAAAACATATGGGAGAAAGACAGCTTTAAGTGTTTCCTTGATAGCATTCAAACAATACTTCTCAAAAAAGAATAACATCACCCTGCTAATTAAATGGAGAAATGGTCACTTTACCTGCTTTTTTGTCACGCTACCATCTATTGGATCGGTGTATTCAAAGTTGTCTGCCAGGGCCACCTTGTAAACCTTGTCTCCATGGGAGAATGACTTGCCAACAAATGAAGGGTCACCAACCAGGTCATTAAGTTTGGCCATCATTTGGTCAGCTGGTGCACTGTCCACTTCCTCATAGTCATACCTAAAGACACATGGTAATTTGGTGCATTTTCTCAGAATAGCATTTTAAAGCTCTAATCATTTAAATATATGTAAACGCGTTTGTGAATCCACATTAAAACTTGTTACATTCACTGACACAACTTGGAACTTTTATGTAAGCATCATTTATTCTAGAATTTCTGTAAGTGCACTTTTAAAATCATCTTCAATCACAAACCCCTTTTTAGAAGCTAACTCTGAAACTCAACAGAATTTAAACAAAAAATGGCAAATCATTTATTCTTCACATTTTTAGTGTAAACTTTCATGAGTTACCTATCTGAAGTTGAAATACCTGGTGAAAACATTTCTTCCAAACTTCTTCCAATGATCCTGCACAATACCCTCCACACTTTGTTTTCTATTGGCGAGAATACTTAGCCAAGCCAGGACTGCCCACAGACCATCTTTCTCCCTGAAATTTAAAGATTTTGAATGATTTAGTTACTTTTAACCAGCATTTGTAGTTATTGAGCCATGAGACTGCTGTTCCTTACAGAAGCTGATAAAGGCTGAAACTTTGCACGTGAAAAGAACAACTGGTCCAAAACCCAAGCTGAAGATGAGTAAATAAAGGGCTTTTATTTTAATTTTTCCATTAAAAAACATGATTGGGAACTGTGTCATATTATCCTGCATTTGGACAACAAAAAAAGAAAGTGGTTATGCTCATGGGAGATAATTTTATAGATACATATAGTTAGGCATTGAGAAAGGCTCAATTCAAACTTGTATCAGAAATATATTTAGCATGGAGTTTGAGTTAGTTTTCTATTTTATTCATAGATGAGACCTTTAAAACTAACCAGTTTTCAAATACAAGAAAGAAATAAAAAAAGAAAAGGAAAGGAATTTAACTGTCAAGTTGATCAAAGAACACTTCTCAGTAATCATCTATCAAATGTTGGTGTACCTTATGTGATCTGAGCCTGTCCCAAAACTTTCCTCTCCACACAAGGACAGTCGCCCTGCATCCATGAGATTACCAAAAAACTTCCAGCCTGTTGGTACTTCAAAGATTTCTTTTCCCAGAGCTTTAGCAACCCTACAAAGTTGTTTAAAATAAATAAATAAATAATATTATTTATTTATTTATTTATTTATTTATTTATTTACAAATAAATAATACTATGAAATGGATCTAACCCAAATTTTCTGAATCTAATTTTATATTTTCATCTAACAGAATCAATGTCAGATAGTAATATGTCAGGGAAAATCTTTATAAACAAAATATATATTAAAAATAGAAATGCCTTCAGGTTTAAGGAAAATAAAAAAGAGTTGAATAAAACATATTTGCCAAAACTTCTGCCACAAAGTATACATGGTCAGCACTATGTATTATGTTCTTTTTAGTTTGAAAAAGCGTACAATATAGTACCATGAAATACAACACAATACAAAATTTCTCATACCTGTCTACTGCCCCAGCAGTGGGCATGCTCCTGGCATACCCCCTAACCCCTGTCTTCTTGAAGTAAGGGATACACTCCATGTTGGCAGCTATCACAGCCAGAGAGTCAGATGGGGTGATGAAAAAGGCATTCTTACCAAGGATCATGTTTCGGTCCTGCAAAAATTAAAATAGGCCGTTTGCTAAAGGTTATACTGTGCAACATTTTGTAAGAAATTTAAAGGAAATCATTACTATTTTTTCATACTGTCTGTAAAGTTACACTGTACAATAAATTGTACACAATTCAATTTCAATAGATAGAAATCAATAATATATTGTGGTAATTCTTTGTATAGTTACAATGGCAGCATTTTTTTCATAATTTCCTTGCTTATGCTTTAATTTCAAACCACTTTTCTCTGCACAAAAAATGGTATGAAAAATAAGTAATAGTCTTTTAAAAAAAAGGGAAAAGGAGTTGTGGATAATTTGAAACAGGGGAAAAACAGTTCAAACACAAAATAGTGCCTAGTCAATAGACACATATATAAGTCAACCAGACCATGACAAGGCATGATAGTTGCTATAAGACACTCCTCTCAATGATGTCAGTGATATCTTGTGGTAAACCAACCGTGATGTTCTGGCCAGTATCTGCAGTAACTGACAAATGTGATATAAACCATGATAACAGAATTAATACAAAACTAACTGCAGTTCACTGACACAAGAGACACAATAAGGACATAATAGCTGTATAAATTTATGACATGCACTGTGATAAAAATACATGTTTGTTAGCTAATAAAGAAAGTTGAATTGTTTTAACAATTACTTAAAAGTTAACTTAAAATGGAGGCAACTAAAGAGTAAGCAGCAGAAAACTTAATCTTATAACCTTAAAAAGAACATAACAAAATTATATGCATCATAAACATTTACCCCATCTCCATCAAAAGCTGCACCAAATCCATGGTTTCCTTTTTTCATTTCATCTACAAGTTCAGCTGCATATGTAAGATTGGGGTCAGGATGGCCACCTCCAAAGTCTGGCAAAGTGACACAGTTCACTGCACTAGTCTCTGGGGCACCAAGCTCCTGGCAAACTATTCGTTTTACATAAGGCCCCATGACTGAAAAAAAAATGTAATTTCCAGATAATTATTGTCTTTTTTTTTTTTTTAATCTCATTATACCTAACGGAAATTTATTATCATATATCACCAGTGCGAACCTTGAAACAATTTACTGAGGATGCTTTGTTTTAATAGAAAAAAACTGTCCATTAAAATTTCACTACAAAAGCAGTTTCACCGCATTTTAGGTGGGCTTCCTATTATACAGCCACTGGCAAATGCCCATGAAATGATAATAAACATGATAACCATCAAAAAATTGAGATAATGGGTACACATATGTAAAACTGTCTACTATACCTCCATGAAGAGCATTCAGTGTTATATTTAAAGCTGAAGGTCCTGTCAGCAGTTCCTTTATGGCACCAAAATCAAAGATCTCCTTCATCAGTCCACAATAATCCTCTACGGAGTCAATAACTTGCACGGTGAACTTTCTTCCATCAACCGTGAAATCATGAGTGTCTAATTTAGAAAGATCCACATTGAGATCTTTACAGATTTTGTACTTGGTTATTGATTTTGACAGCTCAAAAATTTTATCTGTTACGCCTGATGGAGCAGGGCCTGTAAAAAATAAATCAAATTTAGAGTATTTACTTGTCAAAATAAATCTATTTAATAGTTATGAATGCATAGGCCATGATAATCAGATCTGTAAATATTATAAAGATGTGCCTCGCTACCCATGTGGAACATATTGCACTGGCGTCACAGAAAGATGACATCTGTGAAGTCCAACAACAAGTTCAGGATTACAATACTTGGGACATACATTTCAATTCAAGAACATAACCAGGATATTACAGCTAGTGAATTAAAATAAAGGAATTACAATTGGCCAGTCACATTTGTCAGATTTAGAGATTGGTGTTTTACATCACAAGATAATATTCTTTCCCATATAAATAAGTAAATATAAAGACTTGCACAATTATCAATAAAAAAATAACATCGATAATTTTTCATCAAATAAATAAATAAATAAATAAATAAATAAGGAAAAACATTATGTAAAAAGGGAAAATAAAGATAAAAAATAATAATGAGCTGACCTCCATTAGCAATATTAAACTTAATCCCAAAGTCTCCATTCGGGCCTCCTGGGTTGTGACTGGCAGTGAGAATAATGCCCCCATCAGTGCCATACTTCCTGATGACGCAGGACACGGCAGGGGTGGACAGGATGCCATTCTGTCCAATAAGGAGCTTGGAAACCTAAAAGTGCAATGATTTTTTACCCTTAGGCATCATAGTTAGCATATCTGTTATTCTGAATAAATAAACATCAAATTTGTATATTGCCATTAAAGGAACAGACATCAAAATAAGACATGTATTAAAATGCATATTTGTAATCGACACTCTATTATATAACAAGCACACTAAAATTAAACAAAAAATATCCTCTTTTTTGTAAATATTTATAATATTGTGCATGTACTCAGTACTAGTATTTCTATCTCTGGGTTATCATTCTAAAACAATCACTTTTATTCTAACCAAAGAAACATTTGTGGAACATATCAAATTTAACCACGTGTATGAGTGTGTGATGTGTAGATTAGTTCAGACTTTGAGATATAGTCAATAACAGTGCAGCTGTACTCACAATCTTAACACAGCGCCACGTACATGTACGTTATAATATAGTTGTGTGATGTAGTATTTTAGGCCATGACAGCCAAAATAAATGTCGTATTTTCCCTATAAACATACCCCATTAGCAGCTGCCATCTGCACGATGATCCCAACAGCTTCCTTTCCGAAAAATCGCCCATCTCCTCCTACAACTAAAGTCGAACCGGCGAGTTTCTCCCCCAACGCATCAAGCGTACACTGGATGAAATTCTCAGTGTAATTCCCTTGTTGAAATACTTTTACATTCTTACGAAGACCACTTGTTCCTGGCTTCTGGCCTTCAAAAGGCTTCGTTTCAACTTCGGAAGAAGTGAGAGTCATGTTGCGCTTCTGTCAGGTGAGAAATTGTGCAGAATCCGGGTGGAAGTTGTCGTGTTTATACTGTCCCTGTGTCCTTCAGTAACTAGATCAAGGTCACGACATAAATATTGCTCTTCGATCCCCATCATAAGTGATTTTTAGAGAAAATATTGATGAAATATCACCAAAAGTTGATTTTTATCAATCATGAGATTAAAAGTGTAACTGATAAACTTTTCTCATTTCTTTTTCAATTCTTGAGAACTGAAGCGCCGAAAAAAAAAAAATAGCGACCTTGACCCAGTTGCGATCACGAGATTAATCACACAGACCGTGTTGATTTATCACTAGAAATATGCTACTATGAGTCTGGATTCTATGCGATCAGTAGACGAAGAAGTATCCCCTCTTCTTGCGTCCCCAGTAGAGGATTTAGAAGGAGAAAATGCACCGTAAGTGACAAAGCCTCTCTGGTTTGGCGATCTGACCATTGTTGCCGCCCCGCTATTCTGTTGACTTGTGTGCTAGCTAGTACTGCTAACTAGTCTTTTGACGTATTGTTGAATGTAGTCGAATAAAGTCTTATTGTGTCTCAGGAAAATTGATTGGATATAGATAATCTGAACTGATAGTGATGGATTTACTGATATAATATACCGGTGGCAATTAACGCCGTTGATTGATATTATGGCGATTATGATATCATTATGTATCTGCATGATAAAAATAAACATGTGGTAACACCAGATAATCAGCCCTTACCACTCCTATTGATTCTTTTTATATTCCAATTATGAGGAAGGTTAAATGAGGTGAATCAAAAGTCGGTATCATTTACATATTTTCATTATATTATTTTCGAGTAAATTCTGTAATCATCATTATTATTATTATCTTGCATACACTCCTAAACAAGATATATTTCACTTTCATCCCTTATCTTTCACCAGTGTGTGTTGAACCCTGTCTATAAGTCTTAAAAAATGTCTCCACTTATTACAATATAGCCTGATTTAAAGGCTTTACTTCTCAAAGCCTCATATCTGCCAATCCAACCATTTCTTACTGAACATTTCAAAGGTACTGCTTTAACTGTATCAGATCTCTCTCTCTCTCCCTCTCTCTCTCTCTCTCTCTCTCACACACACACACACAGACACTTTTATGTGGTATATACCGGGTCAAGGCTTTTTGACAATATCACATATCTCATAAACCTTATAATGACCAGTGTATAAACCATTTGGCCATTTTAAGCTTGCTCTTTGATATGCAGCCTAGATAGAAGATATTCAGACTGATAAAAGCAAATGTAGTACAGATATTATTATGTTCGATCCTTACATTGTTTTACTACCATTTGAAGATTTATTCCAAGTTCAGTGAGCGCTTGCAAATAGAGAGGTTTAATGTACAATATATGATTAGATGTTATATTGCTTTTTAGTGTAAACTTTCATGAGTTGCCTAGAATTTCAAAAACTTTAGAAAAAATCACCTTCCATCCTTTCTCCTTTGGTGTCAGCATGCCAGTGTCAGGCATGGTGTCAGAGATGTAAACATCCTCTGTTTATTTCAAAACAAACGTGAGGGCTCTGGGGCTGTTCATCTGTCTGTACCAATGAATTTAATGTATCAGCTGACCATGAATCTGTGCAGATATGTTATTGTCCTAAATATTCCTAACCTTTATTGTAACCTCGTGATAAAGTCACAGTTAAAGCCAAATCAGATAAAAGGTGGACTTCGGCTTTATCAGTTATAATTAAAACTCACTTTCGCATATAACACAGACTCTGCCATTATGCAGATCTGGAATTAAACGCATAGTTGTTCACTGCATCAGTGTAGTAATGTGGTAGGAATTATGTCGAGTAAAAGTGAGGATAGTGTACCACTTATGTCTAAAACAAGTATTCGTGGCACTGTAGCTACTAGTAAAAGGTAGGACAAAGTAAGGCAATACAACCTGTTTATAAAAAAATTATTGTTTTGGGTAAATTTTTTCTGGTTTTGTAAACTGGATTTGTAAAGCAGATCTTATGCTATTTCAGCCAAGTAGCATACACTGATAACCTGCACTCTAGGACCACATTCAGATTCACACATCGTTAATAAAGCTGATTCCAATGACTTCAGTGAGAATTCCCCACAAGGTTGGACCAGCCCAGCTATTATGATGTGTGAATCTAGAATGTGCCCCAGTAAATGTTTGTTTATCATAATTAATCAGTTGTTCATTTCAGTCTGCGAAATAAGCGGTTGTCCGATTGCCCGGGACAACTAAAAAATATGTCGGGCAACTTAAAATTACGAAGTTGTTGTCCGGTCGGGCAACTGAATAATTTATGGACATAAAGAGTAAACCTTTGCCAAAATCTATACAGAAAACAAACTTTTAGGTTAACCTAAATCGTTATGTTTTCCACAAGATTCACTGTCGCAGTAACCGACCTGCCGACTTCGCCTTGTTTGTGCAGAATCTCCGTTACTATTATTAGATCTACAGTTATTTATAGCTCTGCCAGTAGCTGGTCGTTTAGACAGGAAGATGATGTAATGCCTGGGGAGTGGGGAGGGGGGGGGGGGGTGTCATGTTTGCCGCTTTTTCATTGGTCGAAATGAAACAATGGCGGACATTACTTCAAAATTATTGCGCTTCTATCTACCGCGTGTTTCTCTATCCAACTTTCGTCATGGAGAAGTTTCTGAAATAATTTGACGGTGCAAACCCCGGATAAAGGTTACCCTTACAAACAGCTGAGCCAGAAATGTCAAAGAAAAAGAAGTTATACGAAATTAAAAAGATACACGCCGAAGAGAATTTCTACCGTCACGGCAATCCGGGCACACTTGGCTTGTTTTTAACAACATAGCTCAGCGTGCAAAGCATGCTGTCAAGGAGATTCTTCACCTTTCGTTCAAGGCAAAAGCTCACTACAGTAAGATGACATTAAGAAGCACAAGTCCTCAGAGCCGCACGTCAAAGCGACGGCGCGAGTGCTGGCGGTTCCTGCTAATCAAAATGTCGCAGCGGACTGCTTGCATCGGCTGCAGAAGGCAGAATCTGAACGTCTAGGAGTTTTAATGAGAACATGTAAGTTTCAATTTTTTATTTTTTTAAATTTGTACTTGTTCTTGTTTTCTACTTTTAAGTATTTTAACTTCTTTTTAATAAAAGATAAAAGTGAAATTCTGATGACGATTGATTTGCTTTTAGACAAGCACTTTTTCTGGAAAGAGAAGAATTAGTCTTCCAATTTTTTTTCATTTTTATGGTACTGTATGATATTTTGTATTGAATGATTTACTTGTCTTTTCTAGCAGGAGGTAGTTACAGATTCTTTGGTTACTTCAATGGGGAATGATGAAGATGAATTTGATGAAGTAGATGAGATCTATGAAGATGGAAGAAAACACATTGTTTTTATTTTTTTGTCCTTCAGAGACTAGTCTGAACCAGACATTCTATTATGTTTAATAAAGTGACATTACTTTTTTTATACAGACACTCTATATTCTGATCACCCTGTCTGTCCATGCTGTCCAACATGTCTTGTACTTCCAATATCATTATTACAATGGTGAAGATGAATGTGATGAAGTAAATGAGATGGAGATGGCAGAAAATGCAGCATTTTCATTGTTAATTATGATAATTGTATATATAATAAATTAATGTGTCCACATTTCAAACTAAGTTAATAGACTAAGAGGCAGAGAAATGGAGAATGCTATTACACTTTGCTAGCAGTAAATATATTGAAAAATATTTCTCATTTATGATTTTGGCTTGTCTTCAAATCTTGACCTGGAATGCCTTCTTTTACTAGAAAATATTCTAGTATTTGTACAATATGTATGATGATGCATAGTTGTTCTTAAAATACTTGTTTGTGGGAAGGAAGATGTAACCAAATGCTGCATTGTTGCTGTTGAGGTTCTTTAACATTAAACTGCTCATCATCTGTTTATTTGTATAAATTAATGTTTAAAGCTACACAGCGCATGTTAGCCTTCACCCCGCTGAAATAAAAAGGGATCTAGGAAGTTTTGTGTTCGTTTTCTTCGATTTATTTGGGCAACCAAAAGTGGATGGGGGCAACCAAAAAATTTTAAATGGTTGTCCGATGGGACAACCACTCTAAAAAGCTTATTTCACAGACTGTCATTTCCCATCAAAATAATTTTTTGGCTGTTTACATCTATTATATTTATATCATCTTTATGTTAAAAACTGAATAATAATAGCTTTGATGAATGGCTTAAAAATCTATGGTTGCTTTCCTTTCTATAATTCCTTAATGTATTGTTTTGTTCTTATATTTATGGACATTTGAACTGAATGCCAATGAAAACTTGTTTTATTTTCTAGTTTTCGAGATGCCAACAGTATCAGAGGCAGGGCATCTGAGACACAGATGGGACCTAGTGCATCTTGGCCACGGTTAACACAAAATGAAACTAGATCTCTTAAAACAATAGGCAGGAATGACTCATTTAAAAGGTAAATCAAATGTGCATCATAAAACAAGTGATAATTGTCTGGACAAAGTTACGATGTCAAGAAGACAGATGTATGATTCTAGGACATTGTAGAAAAGATTAGACATTATCATATATTCTCTAATTGACAAAAGGTGCTTTGACCTATTACCAACAGTGAAATAAAAAGATTGATTTTTAGTGAGTTTTATAGTGGTAAGGCAACAGAATTTTACAAAGCAATTCCAGGTATAAGTCTGACATAAATCTATTATACTCTTCAGGCGGCCAGTGTGCTACCAAGCCATTACAGGCAATTCCAGTGTCCAGTCTGGTACAGTTCAGTATGACGAGAACACTGTGGCAGCCATCAACAGATACAAGTACTATAGCAGACTGGATCCCAGTAGGGGCAGTTCCTTGGTAAGGTTAAAGGGATAGGGCTTTGGGTAGGGGAATAGTGTAATAAATTGCCCAGTTTGGTAGAGAGTCAAGAAAATTCATGTCAATATTTTAACATTGTGTTTAGGATTAGGGTTAAAATTGGGACTTCTTCTCTTATTTATTTCCATTGTACTGTTTATTTATCGCTGTTTTATATTATTTTCTTTTTCAGTTGATGCCTGACCATGTAGTACCATCCCAATTCTTTTACCCTCTTCCAGTCACTCCAACAGGGAAACAGAGCAGTATAATTACTATGTAAGTACTTATTCTTAAACCCCTGTGCGTGTGGCACCCACTGAAAATAATGTGAAATCCTTGGTTCAAATATGATATTTGATATATGGTTATCACTGCCTCACTGCCATAGTCAAATTTATAGTCAAAATTGTCCCTTCTTTAAGCCCAGGTTGTGAAAAAGTTGGGTAAATCCCTCAGAAATATTTGAAATTTGGGTCTAAGAATGTATTATAAAAATTTGAATTTAAAGTTTTTGGATTAGGCTGTTCTTAAATGTTCATTGTGTTTTGGTGTGAATAACATATGTTATCATGTCTTGGTCTAAATTTGAGTATTGTTTACAATCAGAAGTGATTAACCTGATATCTGATATGTGAGGATGTAAATATGCATGGGTATGGAACTGATTAATCATTTATCTCCTTATCAGCAACATCAACTGTTAACTAAGTTTTTCACCAACTTGAAAATAAAACAAAGTAAATAAGGCAGATAAATCTTATTTTACAAAGCAAGTTTATTAAGATCTGCGTTCAATTCATGATTGAATTTGACTGAATGTCATCTCTCTCTCTCTTTCTCTCTTTCTCCCTCTCTCTCTCTCTCTTTGTGTGTGTGTTATTGTCTCTGTTAACTTTTTATTTTAAATTTTGGTAGATTTTCAATTTGGAATACAATGATGGGGACCTCTCTGCTCAGCATGCCCTGGGGTCTGGGAGAGGTAAGACTTTATTCATGTACTTTGTGCTTCTTAAAGATTTCTAATATCTCTGTATTTAAACATGAATGTTTTGCCCATATTAACACATGCATATTTATTTTTGCTTATAAAGAAAAAAAACAAGAAAAATACACAAAATAATATTATGTCATTATTACACTAATTCATCAATGACTTTAAACATTTTGTAAGTTACTGAAGAAAAAAATAGAAAAGAATAACTCAGCTCGATACATGTATGTAGCTGATTGCCAGTAGTTATTTTTTTTTTGTCTCATGTAATTTAGAAATTAAGAAAAATTCTATTTGTTTTCAGTCTGGATTTGGCTGTGGTATAGGAATCATAGTGGTGATGGGCATCCTGACATTGTACACCTCTTACAGAGTGATGAAGTCTGTGGGATATATACGTAAGTAAGAATAAAAGAAAAAATTTTACAGAAAAACAAAATAGACTAATACAAATATTCATATAATGTAACATAATATACAAATATACAGACAATAGTTACACAATAAAAAAACTTTGAAATGCATCAAAGATTGAGTTTAGAAATGGAAATATATCACATAATGCTGTGTCTTTCTGTATTCCCACTATTAATAATAAAGAATGAACTGTGCAGATTCTGAAATTTCTTTTTTTTTTGCTTTATGACAAAACTGCAATTTTGCATGGATGCAGTATTGCATTAAAACAGTTTAGGTTTTGCAACAGAATTCAAGATTTATAGTTATACCTAAGTCAATTGATAACAAAATGAAAATAATTTCTATTGTATTTTTTCAGAAACAAAAGGAGAAATCCTTGAGTTTTCTGACGTGTGTAAAAAGTTCCTTGGCAAGTGGGGAGAGTACAGTGCTGTTTTCTTCTCCCTGGCTGCTCTCCTGGGAGCCATGATAGTGTACTGGGTCCTCATGTCCAATTTCCTGTACAACACTGTTAGGTTTATATTTGGTGAGTATTCCATGGGCCCTGTTGCACAAGCAAAGATGGGTTGAAACCAAGAGTTATCTGTAGCAGTTAAGCAGAAGAAAGTAATTGTCATCCTTAAAAAGTCATTTCTTACTAATATGCAAAACAGGCACAATATTCTCATGAACTAGACCACTTGTGACAAAGCTTACAGCAATAAATCTGACATAAGTCTTTCAGTTTCTGTTAATTGCATGTTCCTGAAAAAAGAAAAATCAGGTGTTTCTTATTAGAAAATAAAATGATATTCTTGCAATTTTTTGTAGGTTTATCTCATCCTCTGTCAAACCATACCTCAGCTCCATCTATTGATGGTACCAGTAAGTATTTTCATTCTTCGCAGTGGGTAAGAAAAGTAAATATTAGCACTAAACTATATCATGTAATTTTGAATTATTTATTTATTTGTAAAAGAAAATGATACTATTGAGCAAAAATAGTTTGCACGTTTTTGCACTTCGCATTAAGTGATTTATGTGCAGGTATTGTGTATAGAATTTTAAAATCTCTTTCACCATCCATCTTGTCTAGATTTTATTTAATCTGTTTCTTTGGATTTAATATTTTCAATAATTTTTTTTTCTTTCTTTGAGAAACCAGTCAGACAAATTTTCCCAATTCAATATAAAACCAAATAATTTTCAATTAATAAGCCAATGCCTACAGAAAAATTACGCATTTTTCTTGATTATTTTCCTTTTTTTTTTTTATTCAGCGTTATGTGCCACACCATATCACGGTCACATCAGCAATAGCACCACATATCACCTGTCACAAAAGGGACTCCCGCTGAGCACAGGCTTGCAGTCAGAAACGGATACTTTCAATGAAGTCTGGGACCAAAGAAAGACTGTGCCTTTCTTTTTGATAATCCTTCTCTTTCCATTGGTCAACTTCAAGTCACCTACATTCTTTACAAAATTCAATGCATTAGGTAAGTAACAAAAAATTAAAAATGGGCATAAGCTCTGATATTCAAATGTAGGAGTTCATACAATCTACTGAATGTGATTTTCCAGTATGTGATTTGGTTTTCTTTACTTATTGATTGAAATAATCAAAATATACATTCTGACAGCGAGAAGTCAAGTTGAAATCCTTTAGTTGTTGTGTAACTCCCAGCCTTATAAACAAACTAATATGGTAAAAATTGAGGTTAAGCATTTTGTAAATTGTGTATTTTGCCAATTTGAAAAAGATATAGATTTCATTAGATTTAGCTATTTAGACAATGTCAAATATTGTTAATTTTGGAGAAGTTTTTTATTTGTTTTTTCTTTACTCAATAGCATATTTCTCTTGTTGTTTTCAGGAACAATTTCAGTGTTGTACCTGCTCGTATTTGTAACATACAAAGTATCTCAGTGGGGATTTCATCTGAACTTTGACCCACCCCCTGCAATGAAGGACTTTCTTGTGCCACGTAAGATGATTTTAATTTTTAAAAAAGCTTTAAAAACTTCTCTAGTAGTTTATAAATTGTGAAAACAACAAGGTTTTTGTTACTTAAGAATCTCCTATTGAGCCTCAATAAAATTAGATGATACACATTTAAGTTGTGAATTTATGGATTTATTTTATGCATATGCTGCAGTCACTCCAGAATGTATCATATGAAAATAATATGAAAAATAATATGATAACATATAATGATAATAGTAATGATATGAAATTGATATAAAATAATGTAACACCTATATGATACCTACCTTTTGTTTCTTTGAAAATTCTATATGTTTGAAACAATTTTCAGTATGTTTCATGTATTTATTAATATAATTACACAATTCTTTTTCAGAATTTTTACCTTCATTTCCAAACTTGACAGGAATTTTAGCCTTAGCATTTTTTATACACAACTGCGTCCTTACAATATTAAGAAATCAGAAAAATCCAGAAAATAATGTAAGTCTAAATTAGTACAGGTAAGGTATGAAATCAAATAGAAGTATAATATTACACTAATTCAGGGGTTAATATTAAAATTTCGAACATGTGTAAGTTATTTGTTCAGATGAACAATAACTAAAAGTAAAAGCTTAAAATGGTTCCAACACACATGCTGTCACTACATTTACAATATTTCATACCAATATAGAAAGACATGTTTTTATTTCAGTCCAGAGATCTCAGTATTGCATACTTCTGTGTGGGTGTCACATATCTACTAGTAGGTGTATTATTTTATGCTGGCTTCCCCTTGCCAAAGAAGTGTATAGCAGATGTAAGTGAAATAGCAGTAGAAATGCTTATGAATCATTCAGTTATGTGTTAAGTCAAAGACCCAGAAAGATATTCATCTTGGTTATTGGTTAAGTGACTGAACTATAAATTCAGTGTATGTTAATCTGTGTCAGTAATTGTTATATAGCAGCCATTTTTCCTTAAAGATTGCATTGCATTCATTTGGTATTTAGGACAGTATTTTGTCTGTCACATTTATTAGCACATTCTTATCAATATAATAGCTTTCCATAACCAATTAAATGATTCTAGTTACTAAATTCTATTATTTCAGAACTTACTGGACAATTTTGGCCACAATGATATTCTAGCATTTGCTGCCAGAATATTTCTACTTTTCCAAATGACCACAGTATTTCCTCTCATCACATATATGATAAGGCTGCAATTCATGCATGCTGTGTTTGGAAACATTTATCCTAGGTAAGAATTTTTTCTTCTTTTGTTAGAAATGCTATAATTTCTCTTTATGAGGCACTTTGTAGATTACAAAGATATTTCCTTCTAAATTCAATGTGTAATTGATCAATATTTAAGTTTGTTTTTTTGCCATTTTTTAAATAAAAAATTGTCAGTTGATTTTATAACACTAATTGTTATTTGTTATGTAATTTTAACCTGAATTTGCATGAGAGCTTAAAAATGAAAAATTTATTTACTTAAAGGAAACCCTTTCCACAGTGCTATTAAGCAAATGACACTTCTTATTTGCAGCCTGAAGCATGTGATAATACTCAATGTTGTTCTGATTGCCATGTGTATACTCTTTGCTGTATTTCTGCCTCAGATTGGAACAATCATAAGGTAGTGAATTATCTTTTTTCTCTCTAATTTTGATTTTTTAATTTGGCAGCATAGAATCTCAGAAGAGTACATGAATTTGATTTTAAAGAGTAAATGCGGCCCACCTGTGCACTGTAATTGCCATTGTAATTGTGTTAAAAAAGAGAAATCAATCAGTGATGATTAAAATAAACAATGCTTTTCACTCTCTCTCTCTCTCTCTGTTTGGTTTATTTCTGGGGAACTGTTTAAACTTTTGTGAAACATTTTGTCATATGTAATTTGTGTTGTGAACAGAAAAGAAAATTGCACTAAATCAAGTTAAATCTTTTAGTCTTCAAACTATTTCAAGTGCATGTGGTCTGCTAATATTTTAACCATTGCAGAATCTCTATAATTCTTATTTCAGATTTGCTGGCGCTTTTTGTGGTGTTTCGCTCATTTTTGCACTGCCATGTTTGATATACATGCTCAAGTTGAAACAAGATGGCAGACTCACCTGGCCTATGATAGCCACACACAGCTTCATCATCTTTCTTGGAGTGGCAAACTTTGTTGGTCAATTTTTGACACTGAGTCACTAGACATTATGATAAGAAACTGTTCTAGGAAGAAATTGTTTCAACACTCTTCAGAGAAATCCAGATAAACGTATAAGCTTTTACATGAAAAAAAAAATGCAATTGTTGTTTGTGTTTGGTCTGTTGTATGATGAAAAAAAATATTTGATCTTGTTTGTAAATGGGGCCACAATTAATGTGATACAGAATTTCTCAAGAATTTCATGTGTATGAACCTAAAGACTTCTTGATATTTGTGATAATTTGAACACCTTATTCAGCATTGTATGTAGTATCACTAGTATTATAAAATATTGGATCTACTGTACAGTGTGTTTCTAATACCATTGTATATAGGACTAAGAGGTTTTATTTTTGGAGATACAAAATCTGGTCTGTCTACAGAAATCATGTGCATTGAACTTCAAGGTAGTTAGGTCTAGTTGTGCATCCTTATGGCACGACAGTCACAAAACATAATTTTAAAGCCTCTCAAAAACTTGTATCATGTGCAATAGAGCTCTCACACACAAAGAAGTACGCAAAAGAACATTGCAATAAATTTATTTCAGTATTCTGATATGATTTTAATGTTTTCAGTATATAGCATACATACTGGGATTATTGCCAAGGTCCATAGTCAAATAAAGGTAGCATATAGATCACAAGACATGCTTTTGATAGGATGTGTATGTTATTTTAGGACCCTCAGATATAAGGCCTGTTTAATTCATGATTTTCATGATATAAATCAGTTCAGACAATGTGATCAGTTTGCTGAGTTATCATTAGACGTGTTACAGGAATGTGCTCCCCCTCCCACCCCAGGAATCTCTTGTTACATGTGAGAAAAGAAGCTGTGGGTCTCACAAATATACACATTTTGAGTGTTTCAAGGTGTCTGATCCATGACATTTTATGTAGTGTATTATATTTAGCTTGTTTGTTGAATATTCGTTTAGTGGGTTATCAGTCATGCATGATTAATAGTGTTTGTAGTTTTGCACTAGATTATTTGTTTTATTATTATTATCATGAAATATTCCATCAGACCATACATACCTTGTGAAATCTACTCCCAAGAAGTGTGAAAATCATGCCATGCTTGTTGTAGTAGTGTCATTTTTAGTTATCATAATATTCTAATCTAGTTTGGATGAGTTACTAAGATTTTAGTCTGGTAGTCAAAATTAATAGTTCTTTATTGATTAAAATATTGTTACTTGTGAGGTTCATGTGCCTGAAAACCTATACACATTAAAAGTAGTACATGGGTACTATATATTGTACAAACATGTACATGAATTTTATGTAAATCCGTTTCACTTCATATTTGTAAATAAATTGAAAAATAAATTTATTGAAAAGCTATTGCTCTCTAGGGTTAATATAAAAACATGGAGTTGGGACAGATTCACTCCACTCACATGTACTTCTTGTGAGTTAATAACAAAAAAACTATTTTGACAAATACAAATTATGTGGATTATAATATACTTTATTGTACCACCTGCGCGGCGCTGGCGGGACACGTGGTTTTAGCCCCGAGCCGTCTCATTCTTATTATTTCAGGATAAATTATTTAATGATTTGTTTCTCATTTAATATGAAGTTTCCCCCAATCGGATTTTAAACATATTACTGTCAACTGGACTGGTTTGCGGCAGTCTGAAAGAAGCCAGTGGGCTACTTAATTCCGAAATTATGTATCTGGACGCCTTTTTGTATCAAATGTAACATAGTTTTGCAAAGATTATCAATGCAAAACTTATAAGCTTGGGGAGTTTTATAATCCACTCAATTTTAAACTGCTAGTACATAAGTATAAATCTATTGCAAATGTTAACAATAGATGTTCTTTCTGTGTTAATAAAAGCCATTGTGACGTCCGGTACATAACGTGTCGTCTACTGAATTTTGAAACTTGAAAATTGACTGTGACGTCACAAAATGAAACTTTATGACGTCAAAAACCAATTTTGGTTACGCTTCACGACAAGTTGGATATAGCACCTAAAGATGTCTTGCGGATTATCTTATTTGTTTCAAACTAGGAATACGCGTCAAAGGATTGCACGAGCAGTGGCCTACGTTAGATCCAAGTTATTTAGGAAGAGGCCAAAAAATGCTCCTAGCGGAAAGACCGCCATGAAAATGTCCTTGGACGATTATTTACAAGGTGATGCAATTCTTCCCATGTTCGTAGAGAAGTGCATTGTATATATTGAAGAGAATGGTCTCGGTTCAGAAGGACTGTATAGAGTACCTGGAAATAAAGCTCATGTAGAATTACTGCTGCAGAAATTTAAAGAAGGTGAGTTAACCAGAGTGTGGTTGTGATTTTTATCATTTCACTTTCTGGGAA
The DNA here is from genome assembly GCF_051362555.1 of Lingula anatina. NCBI lineage: Eukaryota > Metazoa > Brachiopoda > Lingulata > Lingulida > Lingulidae > Lingula > Lingula anatina. Next base: position 34,595,350 of record NC_141767.1, read on the forward strand.
TTAAATATGTATATAATTGCTGCTATAACATATAAATGATCAATCTTCTGAATTTTTATATCTATTATTTTGCCTTATTAACCGAGACAGCTATTTTTTCTTACCTTAATTCTAAACTCAAGATGCGCGTTAGAGGAAAGAACACACAATAGAAACAACATAAATTATAGAAATAAAGATTTAAACTTGAAAGAAATGTTTCGACTATTTTCACATGGGTTATGACTGTGTTTTGACTTTTCGCCCCAAATTTTGTTTTACAGATCATAGTTTGGTTTTCACTGATTTGGAAATCTCTGTCAATGATGTGGCGACAGCTGTGAAAACTTTCTTCCGTGAGCTGCAAGAGCCACTGATTCCTAACAAACTTAATAACGAATTTATAAGTGCAGCAGGTAAGATACTATTGCAGAACTTATGGTGCCTTTTTCTTCGAATTTTTAAATCGAATTCTTTCATATGGATAACTGTTACAAATGCATTTTGTGTGAATTACTATATGTGAAATTCCAGATTTAAGGGTAAGTTTAATTTGCTGACCTCTAGCTGTTTTACAGACGTTTGAGGTATGATTTTCATTCTTCAGGTATCCATGATGAAACATGTCGCCTTCAAGCTCTGAGAGAAGTGCTCCAGAAGCTTCCTGCTGCCAACTACCGCGTGCTTAAATTTATTACCACACACTTGAGCAAGTAAGTCATGATCTAGTATTTCACAGTCTTGTTTCCAGTATTTCAATGAATTTAACGGAGTCCTCAAATTGTTTTCAAACTCATTTTCAAAATTAATTTTCCATTATTAAAAGTAAAATTATAAAGACATAACATATACAGGACAGATGGCAATTTAACACTTGCTTTTAAGCTAATTTTTTTAATCAAAATTTTGACGCATATAGCGAATACCTTATGTCTTATATCCTCATAAAATATGATTGTCAAACTTCATTACATTTTTCTTCCTTAATTTGGTTGGTATTTTCTTTTCAGGGTGACAACACTCAGTGATGTAAACTGTATGACCAGTACCAATCTTGCCATTTGCTGGTGGCCAACGCTACTACGGCCAGAGTTCGCCTCTTTGACCGACATGGCGTCTAGCGCAGGCCCACTCCAGGCTGTTGTCCAAACCATCATTGACCAGCACGGCTTCTTCTTTGAGTGAAGTGTAGACATTGTGTTCTACGCAAAATCCTCTAGGATTTTTTCAAGTTAACATCTAAACATTTACGGATTACTAATCTTTGTTGACCAGAAATGTTGTCCAGCGCTGGCAAAATACAACGAGAGCCTAAGGACGCCTTAAAATTCATCTGCTCTTGGAAGCCACGATAATGCTGGTGGAAAATTTATGAGAGGCGGATTATATTTACGATGTGTAACTGGCGATAGAGGTCCACCTAATGTGAATGAACCTGTATCGTTTCTATTCAGCCAAAGTTTGGACCCATAACCAAGGCCCAAAGAAACAGTACGCCAAGCGAATGATTGATAAGTCGGTGACTGGGCATTGGTCAGTGTCCTTGTAAAACACCAGAGGATGTAAACTCGTAGCTTTTCCAGATTTATCTGTTTATTTTTAAGCCTTAATTTTTTCACCCTCAAATGTTTGTTGCAACAATTTATCCTGTTTTGTGTCTACCTTATGTATATATGTATATTTTTGTAAATATTTTTCACAGATACTTGATTTGATTTGATTTCAAAGATTTGTTTTAAAATGGTATTCATCCTGAAATTCGTAAATAAAGCATCAACATTAAAAATGTGTCTGATCCGTCGGCGATTTGGAAAAAAATTATGTTGCTTGGCCTACAAGAATACTGATGATTTAAGAAAAGTACAATAATTTTACACTAAAGACAATTTTTAAAAAATTTGGATATATAAAAATGGCAATGAAAAGAAACTGCGCAATTAACTTAACTATTTTATTTAACGTTATAATACGCACTGTATCCATAAAACAGCACTAAAACCACTGAATTTAAATGAGATCCAACAGTCATTTGGCAATTTGACGTTTTTATTTGTAGAGGTCCAACGTAAGATCACATTTAACTGTGGCAGCCTCATATTTTCCGCTGTACAAAAGTTTTTACTAGAGAAATGTTAACTTGCATATTAGATGTCAGTGTTGTCTATTCTGACATATCAAAGCCTAAATGAAGAACAGTGGTCTAGAAGTGCTTATCGCAGTAGTCCATCACCAGCGACACAATGAAGACAAGAAGGAACTTGTGAAGCGCGTGGAAGGTGAAGTCCCACAATGAGTGAGTGTTGTGTACGACATGAGGAGCTTCGAGGCACGCGAACAGAAGAGTAATGCCGCCAGCTAGCCACGCCGCTGCCTCGTATGCACGATAAGTGACTCGGTAGTATTTTCTGGAAAAAAAAAAAAGAAAAAAAAAACATAGTGCGCTGACAGTTCGACGATAAATTCATTGCTAATACCCCCTTTACACTGGACGGCGTCCTTTCTGCGTCCTTTCTGCGACCAGGAAATTTGACATCGCTGTGGTCTTAATAAGGAGGCACGAGCATTGATTTTGTATCAGAATGAATGCTCAATGATCGGCCAGTTGTCGGCACGTAAAGTATTTTAATTTTTTAACTCTCAAATAGGGCCGTACTGTTGGACGCAGAAAGGACGCCGTCCAGTGTAAAGGGGGCTTAAATATTTTAGTATAGATATAAAAAACTTATCCGAAGGGCAAGAGTGGGTCGTAATGAGAAGGAATTCGTAAATAAACAGGCTGAGTTCTAAATTAAACTAATGCTAGGTATATTACGTAAGGCATACTTGACTATGTTTACAGCCAATATATGGTCAAGGTGTGGTACTCTAAGGTAAAAATGTGCTCTAATATAACGGCTGTTAAGCTAGCATGATATAAGGTCTACTTACTGTGTAATATACTTCAGTATCACTACCAATCCTGCATCTGCTATCACCGCCGTGAGGAGGTATCTAGACCCGTACCACGGCGCCCGGTAATGGTACCACAAACTACTGACCAACTCTCCCACGATTATGCAGACGATCACGCTTACACTCACACTAATCTTGATGTCTGCCATTTCAATTCAACCATGGAAAGCAATTTTAAAATCTGAAAACAGCCCAATATTAAAATGAGTCGTTATAATGAGATGGAGCTGGGCCGACTATATTGATAGTAGGCATATTAGTGATTATTTCTCGACTTTGCGCACCTAATTTAACGTCAGTATAACATTAATAAGATATGAATTACGTTGAACACTATCATTAATTTCGCGATGTCATTTTAGCTCTGAAATGACTTGATAGGCTCAGGTTATGAATACGAATGAGTACAGGTGTATAAGTCAACGCGTCCTATGGACTAGATGTGATTAGGATATTATCTCTCAATACCTTTCAGAAATGAAAACAAGAATGCATTCCAATTATCGACCCGACGCCCTTAATACCCAAATATAACATGATTTGTTGCAATACTTGCTTTTTATTATAAGGTGTGTTGACGTTCTTCTGTGTCCATTGTCACTCCACGAACAACTTGAAACACTATCGTGCAGGCAAATTTTGTAAATAAAGCATTTTACAACTTGCACGTATTCCAACTCTCGAGAGGATATCAAATATAACGAACTAAACTAACCTTTTTGTCTTTTAGTCGTGTATGCCTTATAGGAAGTGCTATAACTTAATAATCCAGCAATAGATAGTCTTCTTGTCAACTTGCATTAAAATTTCACCTGTCTGGGCGTTAGCTTGACCTACAAGCAGGTATTCGATTGACTCCCACTGTGTTTGCATGGAGTACTGCCACAACATACATGACCTTAGCCGCCACAGGTAGTATTATGAACATATTTAAAACAGGGCAACATGTAGGCGTGCGTCGCCTGAGGTAGAGATTTAAAAGAAATTACACCAAGCCTAGGAGCATTGAAAAATAAGAAAGAAAAGCATTTCAATAAAAGCATTGAAAAATAAGAAAGAAATACGAATATATTGCGGAAAAAGGAGATTTTTTTCCCTTACATTTTTAAGGAAATTTTTATTTTAAAGGATTGCAGCCGTCTCTGGTGCTAGATTGGACTACATTTCTGTCAAACTTGAAACAATTAGCTTCAGTTGAAGCCCTATACATATACTATATTTGACGACAATAAAGTAACTTTTAGATGTGGAAATCTTTCGTTTGGACCCCTTAAAACTTTATTTACGTCCGAAGCTTTCTTGGCATTATTAGATACCAGTGCGATCACTTCACAAAATGATGTGATCAATTTTTACCTCCGCCAAGGAGGTTATGTTTTCACCCCTGTTTGTCTGTCTGTTTGTTTGTCATCAACATAATTCAAAAAGTTTTGGACCGATTTTGATGGAATTTTCAGGGTAGGTAGTTTTTAGTGGTGATCCGGATCAACAATCAATCAATAATCAAAAGTATCGAAAATTTAGGGTGAAATGGCATTGGATGGAGTCTTTGCTGCCTTGGCGGAGGTCTGCACTCTCTGAGTGCTTTTCTCTTTTTTCTGTTGTTACTTTTTCTTGTAGTTACATTTTATAAATTGACGAGGAGGCAACTAACCTCGGGGCCCAACTAGCAACGGTGTCATGTACCAGAAAGTCCCCCGTGACAGAGAGTCCGCCTCCCATTACTTTGTACAGGTGAGCCTCGCCCTAGATTTTGATCCACTTAGGTAAGACTTACTCTAACCATTATAAGTTTATAACTATACAGGGGCGGATTTAGGCCGTCTTCTGGGTCTTCTGGAAGACGGTCAGATTTTAAAGTTTACATTGACGGGTATCTAATATTTTCTGTCGGAAGACGGTCAAAAATGGAGGATGGATCAACAAAGATAATTTGGAAGACTGTCAGAAAATATCTCTGGATCCGCCCCTGCTATAGGCTATGGAGGCCGGGCTTTCTGTCACAAGGACCCTCAGTTTCGTGACACCGGTCTCCGCTACTGGTAGAAATTGTTAATGCTGTTAAGTTATAAACTGTAAGTTTTTATTTTGGATTTATTTCTGTGGGGATAAGTTTAAAATAGATAATAATGAGAATCAGTAATTTCAATACACTGCTGATAAGAAACTTTATACATTAAATACTTTTTTGTCTTGACGTCTAGGGCACGACAGTACCTCGACTTTCTTTATTCATACTCTTCAGTTATAGAGCTGAAAATGTGGCATATTCCTATTTCAAAATATTATGTTTTCTTCAGTAAATGGACGAAAAGGGGCTTATTTTCACATTTGAACGGGCATTGTAGAAAAACAATGAAAGCTAAAGCTCTCAAATTTTGCATGTAGGTGCAATATTATATAAAGAGTTTACATACCAATACAAAGTTTAACTCAAACTGTTGCGTAGATTTTGAAATTTGGTGCAAACCTAATAATGCCCTCAAGATTCCAAGAAAACCGGAAGTTCGTCTTGACGTCACTCACTTGTATATGGGATGATTTTTCCATGAGGAAGACTTCGTAGCTCATGTAAACGTAAAGAAAATAACCATGAAGATAACAGAATATTCGGTAATCAAAATGCCATTGAATAAAGAAACCGTTCTGAGCACAACCATGTGATCACGGTGAATTAGGGCAAACGTTGTCAGAAATGACCTAGCGCATCAAAAACAGAAAATTTGATTGGTTTAAAGTTTTGAGAACAATAAGGAGCTGCCCAATCAAATTTCTTGAACTATTTTACTATGCATATGCAAATTAGGTAAACAAATCTCGATTGTTTTTGAGATGATTAAACCTGAACTAGATACATTCAGCGCTGTAAGTTGAATTTTTCTTACCAGAAATAGATCTACTATTCCAAAAATCTTATAGATGAAAGAAAATCAAGTGAAGTTTATCCATTTATTTTATTATTATTCTGTATGTGATACTTTTTGAAAAAAATGCACTTTATGACAATGCGTGAACTCGCGCAGTAATTTAGGAAACTACTAGTAGACTAGAGTCTAAGTCAACTCTTGCCTTGCAATCAAGGAGATGTTTTTGATAAAAGATATCATGTGGGTAAGCAAGTCATTCCCCTTATCAACTTTAGAAATATGGAGCAGTAAAAGGGAAAACTTTTTGTAGGTGACGATGGAAAACACACCCACCAGCAGTGATATTCAACCGGAGCCAAAGAGCACAGGTAAAGCGTGCATGCAAACTTCCATTTAACTAGTACTTGTACCTTTATTTGTACGTACATTTACCCTTATTCCTCAAAGTTGGTGTGCGTGTGCGTGTATGTACCAGAAGAATGGATGTCAGGGCCGTGACTGTAGACTGAAAGAATCTCAGCCACTGAGGTTCAAAACAGATAATCACAGAGTGCACAATACATGCTAGCACGTGCACCACGTGCTTATAATCCAAAAATTACTCAATTAACAATGACTAAACCATCTTTAAAAAACTGATGGACCCTAGTAATCATGTTATACCTTCAGTAAATGTGGCACTAATCAATGTACCAACACTTTAATGCCAAACTGCTCATGCACGTTTCAGTATCTTATCATGAACTTTTAGATTTAAAAAACACGGTGGACACCATATTTTGTTATTATTTTTTTTTAAATACTCATTTTAAGTTTAGTGGTAATTTATTGAGTCTACTGCATTATTATATTTCTCCATATGCATTCAATATAAGCTGTTTTATTATTATTATTATTATTATTATTATTATTATTATTATTATTATTATTATCAAAAAAATCATTTAGTTATTGGCCATCTTCAGTGCAACAAAAGGATATGTTAAATTTTATGTAAATTTACCACTCCTGTATCTATGCCAATGAATGAAAAAAAAGTTGAATGTATTAATTTCATTCCATTTTTTAATTTCATTTTATAATTCATTTTTAACAGATTCGGCAAAGGTCAGAATAATCCTTAGGGAAAACACTTTACAGGCCAAAGTAGTTGGCAGCTGCCCATCACTTGGAAGATGGTGCCCTCAGAGTGGCATCAAGATGCTGAGGGTCAGCCCGCAGGACCCTCAACAAAGCTGCAACATAATGTTGCCAAAAAACTCAGATGCAGAGTTTAAATTTGTTAAGAAAATAGATGTGAGTATAATATACCTAGTTTATTAATTGTATGGCAAATTGAAATGGTTCTATCAAACAAATGTCTGAAACGTTGTGTTGCAACTATTTATCTTTTTTTTTTTTTGTTTTTTTCTCTGTATTAGAATTGATGCTTGAATTACTTCTTGATATGTCAAAAAGAAAATGAAGCCTTAAAAGAGAGAGAAACATTTAGTTCACTATGGTAGAGCATTTCCTTACACAGATGCTGATACTCAAAACTTATCTTGAAGAAACTTGCTGTAATAACTTCTGTAATATGTACAGTAGCAAAGGTAATGTTATGCCATCTTTGTAATGATGAATGCCTTCATGAAGGAGTGATTAAATTACATAATATGTTATTTAGGTTATGATAATTAATTGTTTTATCTCTGTTTTCTATTTATCAGATGTATTGTTATGCAGATTAAGTGTATTGTGCCAAGGTAATCCAGATTAAGGCTTCGTTCACTTGAAAAATCTATTTTCTAAAAATCTATTTTCTATTCGCGGTATCTTGTGATCACGGTCTGTCCCCTGAATACCCCGCGACGTAATTACTGGCAGCGCGAACCAGTTACTTCCAAAGCTGTAATTAATTCTCGGCTGCGCTCGGAGTGAGCACAAGATACCACGAATAGAAAATAGATTTTTATAGAAAATAGATTTTTTATGTGTATTGTTAGACAGTTTAATTGTTTTTTATCCAGATGAACTGCCCTGACAGTGGATATGAATGGGAGCCAAGGGCATTCATTAACAGGCATATTCATGTCACCTCTAAAGAAAATATGCAAATCACTTGCAAATGGGGAGACCCAGAAATGAAGATTGAGGGTGAGTTGTATAAGAAATAAACCATCTGCTTTGTGATTCTTTGGAATTTAGTAAAAAGTTTTAACTAGTTAAAACTAGCTTTTATTCTAGCTTTGCATGCAGCTTTTATTTATTCCTCATTATCATATTTAAACTAATTCTTTTCATGATTTGGATTCTAAAATAACATTAAATTTAACATTTGATTTTTGACATATTGGGATTAACCACGCTATATTTCCTTTATGAAAATGAATGTTGTACTCAAATATACTTTATGATAGTGAAACTTGTGATATGTTTTATTCCAGAGTGGACCAGTTCCAGTCCTGATACTCCTACTGGTATGGAACAATTTTATATAACCAACGCGATGTCTGGCAGGTTACATACAAACACCATGTTGACCTTCTTTTTACCACCATTTTGCTTTGTTTTTTTATTTTTATTTTTATTTATTTATGGTGGATTTTTAAAACTATATCCTCCCTTTCTCTAAAATAAATCTTGATTTTCCTATGTATCATGTAACAAAAGTGACATAAAGAACTATATATTAATATAATGATATATTTATTTCGAGTCTAAAATCCATAAAATGTTCAATAGACTGTACAACATAAAATACAAAGAAGTTTATAGATAAAAATGATTAAGATATGTTATATAAATCAGAGCTAGACTAAATTGTAATAAACAGTAATTAAAAGTAAAAAATCCAAGGTTTCTTTCATGTAAAATTTAAAAATTCATGAATAAAATGTCTTAAAAATGTGAGTTTTCAATTCCTTTTAAAAAGATTCTTGTGATTCTATTTGTCTAATAAAAATTGGTAACTTACTCCATTCTACTGGTGCAGCTACACAAAATGATATGTCACCATATATGTTTTTTAACTTTGATTTGGGAACTTTCAGTAAAAGTTTGTCACCAGACCTCCGGGATCTTTGAGGACTATAATGTTTGACCAGATCAATTATATTTGGTGGAGCTAGGTTATAAAAAGCAGCATGTGTAAAACTAAAACCTTAAATAAAGTTCTGGCCCTAACTGGTAACCAATGTAACTGCTTTAAAATTGGAGTGATATGGCAATCCCTAGGCTGTAGCATTAAAAGCCATGCTGAGATATTCTGGGTGCATTTTAATCTTTTGATCTTATCATCTGGACATCCATATAATACAGAATTGCAATGATATACCAATGAGTGTATAACAGTAGCAGCAGATGATTGATTCAGATATTTCCTTATGGTGCCAATGTTCCTAACGTTGAATAAACAAGACCTTGTAATGTTGGAGATCTGTTTGTCCATTGAAAGTGTAGAATCACAAAGTATACTCCTAATTTTTTTACATGGGGGGGGGGGGGGGGGGGGGGGGGGGAGGATAATGCCATACTGGCTCCAATTTTAAGTTGCAGCTACATGTAGGTTGTGAGCATTAAGGCCCTTGTTGTGGGGTTGAGTAATGACTAAAGTTATGTTTTTCCATCATTTATCTTCAATTTGTTTGAAATGAGCCAACCTCTCCGATCTGATATGCAGTCAGCAATGGTGTTCACAGACAATGCTGGATCATGGATGTTGCAAGATGTGTACAACTGGGTATCATCTGCATAAAAGTGGTAACCTATCTTATGATAACGCAGAATTGCTCCAAGTGGTAGAGTGTAAACACAAAATTTTAGAGGGCCAAGAATGCTCCCCTGAGGAACACCAAATAAACGCTGTGACAGTTCAGAAAGCACACCATTTATATTAATAGGATCGTAAAAGATCTATGGCCTTCTCCCTAACTCCTACACTCTGCTCTAGAAATGTAAATAAAATATTATGGTCTACTGTGTCAAAGGCAGCAGACAAATCTAACACTGGGGGTGGTGTCCCTTTTTTTCCCATATGAATGTGCTTATTCTACTGGTGGTGCAATACCTGGAGGCGGTATTGCCTGATCCTCTATTTTTTTAAATTGTATATCAATGCTCTGAGCAGTTGAACTCTCTGAATCTGACGATTGGATATTAATTTGTAAATGAAAATCATATATAGTAAATCATTTCCAAGTTTAAGGATGTAATAAAAGTTTCAGCAAAAATGGATTGTAATCCGGATTGACTGTATTAATTGTTAGACAGATTAATTGTGTTTTTATGATAGTGAAACTTGTGATATATTTTATTCCAGAGGGGACCAGTTCCAGTCCTGATACTCCTAATGGTATGGAACAATTTTATATAACCAACATAACAAGTGGCAGGTTACAGTACAACTAAGTTTTAATCTTTTATAAATAAACATGGTCAATTCCTGTTACGATTAAAAAAACTTAGAGCTACCACATTTCCATATGTTGATTTGATGTATTACATTTTTATATTTTTGTTCATGTTTAAATGCAATAATATCACAGTTTTAAATTAAACTAATAAGTGGCAACTAACACATTCACCCTATTTGTTATATATATATAGTATATGTGATCATGATATAATTATGATATATTAATGCAAATGTTATATTTTCAGAGACAACTGTTGACCAAGTCCACATTGGCTCACGTAAGTGAATTTTTGTTGTTGTTAATATGAATTTATATGAATTTATAGACATTTACATCTCCAAAAGAAGATAAAAACAAAATATTTTACATGTGCCATAAAGACGACAGATGTATTCTCATATGTATTCTAGATTTTACAATATTTCAGCTGACACTTTCAAGGCAGGAGGAGAAAAAGTAGATGCTGCACCAAGCAAAGAAAGTAAGCATTTCCAGACAGGCATACTGTATTGTCATATACATGTACTCCTGTATGTTTACACTAATAGGTTAGTAAGTGACAATTACTACATTCACTGTATTTGCTATATAGCATATGCGATCGCGATATAATTATGATGTATTAATGCAAACGTTATATTTTCAGAGATCATTATTGACCAAGTTCACAATAGCTATCGTAAGTGAATTTTAGTTGTTACACAATATGAATTTATAAACAATTACATGTCCAAAAGAAGATAAAAACAAAATATTTCACATGTACCATAGAGATGTCAGTTGTATTCTCATATGTATTCTAGATTTCATAATATTTCAGCTGACACTTTCAAGGCAGGAGAAGAAAAAGTAGATGCTGCACCAAGCATAGAAGGTAAACATTTCCAGACAGGTCTACTGTATTGTCATATACATGTACTCCTGTATGTTGACACTAATAATTATAAATTAATGCTTATTTCAGAACATTAATGAGATAGCATTAACTAAAATAAAACTGCAGCAGCAGCTTTTTATTTTATTTCCTTCTTGGCATATTTATCTATTTTGCAAAATATTTTTATGGGAACATTTGATTTATACTAAACTGCATGTTGTATGTAATATGCTTTACATCCCTGTTTCTCTTTGTTATGTACAAAACAGATAAAAATATAGAACCAGCCATATTGTTTTGTATATCTAAATATGAATTTGGCACAGGTGAGGTAGCATTTTCCCTAATAATTATAAACAATGGTTTATTTTTATAATATATGGCACATTCCATTTAATTTTAGAGCTTAAAAAACTGATTGATTAATAATAATGCACTGTTCTAAAGATATAAATCTTTAAAAGTCTCTGGTTCCTTAAACTACTTTGAGCTTCAGATCTGATACCTTTTTTTATTTTTTATTTCAGAAGAATGCTTGGAAAAGATTAAAAAGGGTGACTCATGTAAGTATAGGAGCATAAGATATAATAGGAAGAAATCTAATGATGAATTATTTGCTGGAGTCTAATGAATTTATTACTGTAACTATTTGATGAAAAAAAATTCTTTGCAACCTTTCGTATTATCTCAAAATATTTGTCTGAAACAATGCATTGAAAGAAAGAAGTTGGCTCAATACAGTGTGTCAGGGATATTTAACGGAATTCACAAATCCCATGCGATACAACAAAAATGGAAGAACAATCAACTGACATTTTCAGTTGATGACAACAAAAACATCAAGGCTCAGATGTAAATTGGAACTGAGGGTGGTCTGTTAAAATAATGGGAAGTTACCGCTAGTGGAATTAGGGCAAAGATGGTGGTGGTGGTGGTGGTGGGGGGGGGGGGGGGGGTGAAGATGTATTTCTGTGATAAATCCTAAGCACTTATTCAGAAGCAGACAAATAGTTTTTTTTTTACATTTGAATTATACGTTCTAAAACATCTTTGGTGTCTTTGAGGGACCCTCCATGTTTAAACAGTGAGGTTGATCAGCTTTACAAAAATACGGTAGTTACTGGATCTTTACAATGGGGGGGGGGGGGGGGGGGGGGGGGGGGGATTGCAAATTTTAAAGATACTCAGACTGTATTTTTTAAACTCACAATTTCTTAAAATTTAAACATATTTATTGAGTAGTAACAACACACAAAAGCAAGCTACTATATAGTTATATTCTATGCAATATAAGCACTATAATTGCATTATAATTTTTTTTTTGTTATTATAAAATTTGTGTCTGAAGTTTGATATAATTTGCCCACTGAAAAGAATGAATCATAGCTGTATATTGTAAGTATTTTCATTTATCATGTTTTTTAGACCAGGTTCCGTATATATTTCAAATCTGTTGACCACATACACTATAAAAGCCAATCATTTGTCTTATATTTGAAGTCCAATTCAGTGCGGATCCAGAGATATTTTCTGACAGTCTTCCAAATTATCTTGTTGAACCATTCTCTATTTTTGACCGTCTTCCGACAGAAAAAAATAGATACCTGTCAATGTAAACTTGAAAATCTGACCGTCTTCGGGAAGACCCAGAAGACGGCCTCAATCCGCCCCTGCAATTTTATCCAATGTTTTTAATTACATATTTTTTTTTCATTCCAGCTCCAAAGCCAAAACAAAGATCCCGGTTCAGGAGATTCCTGCACACTATCTTCTCTTGCTTTAGGCGCAAGTAAAAAAAATACTTTATTAATCATAAACTGATACGTAAATGCTAAGAGGCCTTCATTGAACTTCATTTGTTTTCTTTCCCAGTACAATCATATTCAAAGTCTCACTTCTTACTGGACTCCGTGTTTGTAGCAAACACGTGCTGTGCATGTTGAGATGTAAGCGACAAAGACTATTAAGTGTCAGTGAGTTTATAGCTGTATGTCTCTGCAGAATACATTGTCAGTTGCCATAATTGTGAATGTTGCCTTGTTTTTGATTAACACTTTTTTACTAATTGGACCTGAAGAAGGAGTGGTTTTAAAAGGTTGTAGATTTTACAAGCTATTAGTACTACAGGTACATATGATAATGATGTTCATTTGCAACAAAGAATAAATAAATAAATAAAAATCTAAAATGAATTATTAGTCAATGAAGTTCTTAAGAGCATTATATAAAATTATATGACGATTGATGAAAGATGTTTAAATAAAATCCGTGTGAAATTTGCTAGACTCTACAGCGTGAATATTTTAAAAACTCCATGTTGTAATTGCTCTGCCGCGGAGCGCTCGCCGCTATGAAGCTGGAGTCGTAGGGCGTGTACATACCTGTAACTTCTACGGAAGCGGAAAGATCTTTCTCTGTGTTGAGATAGTAAAGACACATCTGAGGAATGGGATGACCGACACCAGGCTCTCTGCTCTCATCTTGCTGAAAAACTCCCTACTGGTAATTGCAGAAGTCACTTGTGCCTTCAAATATTATACACAAGAACGTTATATAAAAGCATAAAATAAGTTGACTAGTAATGTGCAGTTTAATATGTTCAAACAATTTTAATAGGAATGAATAATAAAAATGTATAATAAAACCCGGTGTTCCGTTAATTTATCAGGTTTATTCACTACCACAGAACGGGCGGATCCAGGATTTTTTGAAAGGGAGGGGGGTCCGCGGTTTCCAATCCGATCCGACCCCCTCCCCCCACCCCCTTGGCGTGGGGTATTTTAGTGGGAATACGGTGCCATTTGATGCGGTTTGGAACTATGATTAATCAAGCCAAAATTCTAATTTCAAGAGGGGACAATCGGTGTTTTTTAAAAGAAATTCAAGGGGTGGTCAGCAGTGGCGGCTTTAGAAGGGGGTCAGGGGGCCCTGACCCCCCCCCCTCCCAGCCTTTGGTTTCTGAAAAATATATCACATCAGTGTTCCCCTCTTGAAATTAGACCCTGCCTTATCCTCTTTTGAGATAGATACTTATTGTGCCTTCAAATAAACCAGACAAATGAAAATTATTTCAACAGCAACCCCTCAATCAAAATGTGCCGAACCCGTTGTAATTTGCATAACAGAAATTCGCTCAGCGCAGTGCGCACTACTCGTATCTTCTTGACTGGTCACTCGACAGCTGCACACTGTAAGAATAGGATGTGTGTGATGAAGTCGCAGGGCCGGAATTTTCATTCAGCTTCGAGAATTTTAATGTGAGTAAAAGCTTTTCATGTTTTTTACGAGTTCAAACTATCAGGTAATTTATTATTATTTTACTCGTTCTAAACTTTAAGTTGGCCTGAGTAGTTGATTGGATTTTTGGATTTGAGAAAAGTTGCATAGGGATATCTTTAAAAATCTTGAAAAGCACGTGCTGCCAGTTAAAACACAAATATAATATGTAGAAAGTTATATTAGATAGTTTGATTTTTGGTGCCCAGATGCTGTCAATTCACTGTCACTCACTGTACGTAATTAGGCCACCTGAACACATTTCGTATTTTTAACACTTTCATAGTACATGTACTTGATATATTAGTGTGAATCTTCTCAGATGCCTACATTACAAACTGATCAGTATAACTGTGCATTTGGTTTTACCAGTATTTTTTTTAAATCCATATTTTCAATTGGAACATTAACGAGAGAAAACTATGTAAGTTTTTCACGATGACTTGTTTATGTTAGCCGTCTAGACTCTAAAGCTTTGACTTAAGGTTATTATCATCCAGATACCAAAATTAGTTTTTTCCTTTATCTAATTATTCAATAATGCATATACCTTTGTGCTGATTTAAAACGATGGGGTCTGGAAATGGTCCCTTTGCCTTGTAAACGCTTTCCAAAAGTATTGGGATTCTTGTGATTCTTCTCATCGTGAAATCAATTTTTTTAATCTTGCATACAAACCCCGTTTAGTCGACTTTTCAAATTTGGTGTTCAGTTAGCCTCAATGTGATTTTTTCGGCATGAGCAGAGGTTTTTCCATTTTCAGTTAATCTAATCTTTATTCGGATTCTCTGCTTTCGAAGATTGAAATGTCGCCATTTAAATGTTCTTTTGATATTTCAGAACTGCGAACGCCTTTGCCGAGATCCTGCACAGTGCACGTGACGTATTCTCCAAGACGTATTTTAAAATCAGACGCAGATCCAGATCTATTCGCACCGCAGATGCTATATGTTGAAAATTATACCTTAGGACATGCTATGTACATCATTTTATTTGGAAGCAATCCAGCTTCTTTTTAATTCATCTCATTATGCAATTGTGCAATTATTAAAGTGTTTAAAATGGCATGATGTTATTTTCAGCGTGTTTGCAAATCACAAATTTCAAAGTTGAGATTAAAAATGCAATTTTCTCGTTGTTGAAGCTCGTGTAAGATTGTTTATTTAGCCAATCAACTACCTTTACATATTATTGTAATTTGCATTGTATAAGTCGATTTTTAATGTTAATATTTACACTTGCGAATGACAAGCAATTAATGAAAATAAATGACTATTTTGGGGGTAGTTTTTGATTCAATCTAAAATACACAGAATTAAAGTAAAACTGATATGTAGTGGATTTTTAGAACCTATACTATACTCTCTTTGGAATGCATTTTTTGTTCTCCAGATTAAATCTAAAAGTGCTTTTAAATTTTGTAAATGAAAAATTTGAAATTAACATAAAGCAGTTTCATTACAATTGCACGAATTATTAATAAGAATAAATTCTGTAGGTGCCAATTTTCAGATTTATCATTTCCGGTCAAATTCATACGGTTAATATCGCCTGGCGGCCTATTCTTTGTCCAATGTCCTGTTCAAAGACTGTTCTATTTCCTTATTATCTTTTTTATTTGAGCACATGAGTTTCCCAGTAAATATTTGTTTCTTCGAGGTTTTCTGTCATTAAAGATGTCATATAATAAATAAAACATTGAAAATTTGGTCTTTGCTTGTATATTGAAATGAATGATACTCGTATGACTGCATTGGTATGAGTGGGCGAGTCTATCAACTTTGAGGGGTGGAAGGTGGGATGAGTCAATTCAATTTAAGGGGTGTCGGATGGGGCGAGTTACCTCCATTTGAGGGGTGACAGGTGGGATGATTCCATTCCATTTGAGGGGTGACAGGTGGGGCGAGTTCATTCCATTTGAGGGGTGGCAGGTGGGATGATTCCATTCCATTTGAGGGGTGACAGGTGGGACGAGTTCATTTAATTTGAGGGGTGTCAGATGGGATGATTCCATTCCATTTTAGGGGTGTCAGGTGGGGTGAGTTCATTCCATTTGGGGGGTGACAGGTGGGGTGATTCCATTCCATTTGAGGGGTGACAGGTGGGGCGAGTTCATTCCATTTGAGGGGTGACAGGTGGGACGAGTCCACTCCATTTGAGGGGTGACAGGTGGGGCGAGTTCATTCCATTTGAGGGGTGTCAGGTGGGACGAGTTCACTTCATTTGAGGGGTGACAGGTGGGATGATTCCATTCCATTTAAGGGGCGACAGGTGGGACGAGTTCACTTCTTGTAAGGGGTGCCAGGTGGGACGAGTTCGCTTCATTTGAGGGATGACGGGTGGGATGATTCCATTCCTTTTGAGGGGTGACGTGCATGTTGCTATAAACAAACAAACCTTATGAATGGATTGCAAGATTTTAAATTTATACTTTATATTGAAATTTAGATATTCTTTCAGCGGGTATTACCTTTAATGTCCAATTTTTATTTACAAAATAATGTGCATAATTACAAAGCTTTAAACCATTTCAATTTTAAATATCACCAGGTTTCATAGAAAATCGTCATCCCCCCCCCCCCAAAAAAAAAAAAAAAAAAAAAATTACACAATTTTCCAGATTGAACTTGAAACAGTTATCACATCTATGTAATCTTTCTCCTTTCCCATTTTAATATTGCTGTACTGTGTATTTTATATCAATATGAAAAAAATAACAAGGAATTAAAGAAATATTTATTCGGATTTGATATAAGAGATACATGAAATTGAGCATGATATATGTCAACCAAAGACCTTGTAGCTTGCAGGTCGATATTGCACAGTTTCTCCATGGGCTTCTGAAATGAAAAAAAAAAGCATAGAAATTTTGATTCAACTGACAGATTGAGATCATTTTGTTTTATTCTAGAGAAGAGCAAAACATCTTATTTGAACACTTTCTTTTAAGAATGTATGAAATAAATTACACATAACTTGGATGAAAGTACAATCAAGTTTTAATATACATGTAGTTGGTCGTGTAATGGAGGAACAGAATGCGGCACACTGGAGACGGTAGTCAACCTGCGTAAAACTTTCATCTGTAAACCATCGCTTTATTAGCAATTCACATGTGCGTGAATGTGTGTTGTATTATATTAAGAACACTTACCTTACAAAAAGATTTTTGACAGCATGTCAATCTTTAAGAATAAATGGATTGCTCAAGTGTAATCTGAAACAAGTAAGAGAACTTTAATAGCTATGTGGACCCTTATTCTTGTAGTAATAATAATGATAAAATGATGTATTTTAAAAATCGCAAATTCTCCCCAATGATCAATCCATTACAGTTGATAAATATAGCCCAAAAGAAATCGCTGAAACCCACCGTAATTGTCTTCAAAAGCGACGTTTAAAATGTTAACTAAATTTGACTTGATGTACACCTTGGTAGGGCAGACTTCTCACTGTATCCAAAACTCAGAACTATGACAAGTAATATTACCTAAATGAATCAGTCTTTTTGTGCAGTTATGTTTATTACACGAAAACATTTTAAATTAAGTCACAAATGCCCTTTTAATTGCCAGGGGTCATACAAAAAATTTCACACGTGCACAACTAAATATAGCTAGTTTGAAGATTTCAAGCAAATATTGTTTCATCAATGGTCAGCTGAAAGCACCATTTCTCCTGTACAGTTGTAGTCCCAAAGCATTGTAACCAACATATTCTGACATTGTGAGTGACATACAAGTAACAATGGGCATAATATTACAAATCGCGCTACTAATATCTACAATAAATTTTCTCTCATTTGGTTGCACTTGTGTGTTATTGAGGGAGGTTATTTAAGAAGCAGTGCTACTTACCATATTACTTGCTTCTACGTCTTACAAAAGCATAAACTTGTGGATTCACCACACATGATGTTGCGTCTTCACTCAACTGTGCCCAACTGCAGAGTGAGTATTCAGCTCGCACCACGACGGGCAACTTATTGTTATGCAAATTAGAACAGATTTGGCCCATTTTGGGTGAGAGGTTTTCGCTAAAACTGCTCACAAATGTTCATTGTCAAAATATAAACAGTACATTTTTGATACAACTGAAGTTCACTTGTTGTTAAAATGTACTACTTAAATACAATAACTGCTTTTAAAAATCATAATCGAATAAAGCGTTTTTATGACTCTGTCTATATCTTAAAACCCAAGATCCGCAGTATTTTATATAATGAAGCCGATCAGTGGGCTTGACAAAAGGGTCCTTTCTATATATAACTGGTCGCTAACATTGTCATCTCGAGCGAAGTTGTATTGGTCACACATGATTTTTTTACTTTGATACCATTCTTTCTAAATATTATGATGGCTTTAAAAGACAGAGGTTCGTTGAAAGAAATATTTTTATATGTTTTTATATGTTTTCACCCCTGTTTGTCTGTCTGTCTGTCTGTTTGTCATGAACATAACTCAAAAAGTTATGTATGAATTTCGATGGAATTTTCAGGGTAGGTCAGAAATGGGTTAACTTAGAAGTGATTAGTTTTTGGTGGTGATCTGGATCAATAATCAATAATCAAAAATAAAAAAAACTAAGTTATGGGTCAATTTTGATGAAATTTTCAGGAACTGTCAGAAGTGGGCCAAGGAACAGATGATTAGTTTTTGTTGGTGATCCGGATCAATAATCAATCAATAATCAATCAATAATCAAAAATAAAAAAACTAAATCATTATACATGTAGAATGAAAATTTAGTGGTGAAAACGGCATTGGGTGGAGACTTTGCTGACTTGGCGGAGGTCTGCGCTCTCGGAGTGCTTTTCTAGTTTCAAATTGTATATGGAGTTTTAGTTTTGTATGATTTCCAAAGGAAACAAAAACGATTACATGGCCATTTTAACACCTTTTCCCGAAAATGATACATTGGACAAATGATCGTTGCCTTCTGTTTTTTTTCTGTTTTTTAAGTACGAAAGCCTGCAATCAGAGGCGAATTTAGGAGGGGCGGTCAGGGGGTCCCCTTCGATTTCTGAAAAACAAAATCACACCAAAGTTCCCCTCTTGAAATTTTAATTTTGACTAGCTGAATCATGTAGTTGTAGACCGTACCAAATAGCACTGTTTCCCCTCTAACCAAATTTTTTCGGGACCTTTCAGCGGGCCCCGAAACCTCGCCAAGAGGGGGGAGGTTGGCTTCGCGTCCGCGGACCCCCCTTAAAATAATCCTGAATCCGCCCCTGCATTGTACCAGTGTATTTAATCATCAATCTGTAAAGATATACATGTACATGCAAAATCACTTCTTTAATTGGACCGTATGGGGCGAGGTGGGGACGGTGGGGGTTGGAGCTAGCGTACCTGTTTCCATTACGAGTTTCCGCTACGAGTCTCCTCCCACCCCCCAACATAAAATGAAAAAAATAAATATTACAAGAAAATTTAATACAACATTTAATGAAAAAAAAAAAAAGAATATTGCATGAACATTAGAAACAACACTGAATGGAAAAAATAAAACTCCATTAAAATTTTTAAAAATAACAAATCCGCCACTGCACAGGATACATCCATTAGAGCCCCGGTGCTGTGCTTATTCATTGCCTAATGTGTAACGAAATTGCTGAATTTGGCATTTAATAAATCATGTAAAACACCAAAAAAAATTATAATGACTCTTAGTGATTTTGTGAGTTTGGAAGCTGTAAGCTGTATTAATCGAATATACATCTTCATCAACAATTCCCTTGCAGTGTTGGGGTTAAAATTAATAATTAAATTGCAAGCAATGTCAAATTTCCATTTCCTTTCAGTCGTTACCACCTGCTAAAGTTTAGTGCTGTAATATAGTCCGTGCAATACTTAATGAAGTACTTTTGACTCATTTTTTGTTGATAATATGTTCATTCTCGTCTGACAAAATCATAATTATGTCAGTTTTATAAATTTATAATATCATTCAGTGGTCTGCCCACTGGCTGTTAGACAGTTTCATCATTGGCGACAGGTTGTTACAGTCACTTTCTACTAGGAGATATTAAACAAACCCGAAATCCTGTTTAAAACAGCTAGTTTAGCAACTGTATTTCTACGTCAATTTGTCTAACACCAATTTATTTCATCCTGCCCCTCCGTACAATAATGGTTGCCGGGGTGATTTATTTTGAAGGTTAATATTCCACTCTTGCCCTGTGTTGTGCTGTATTGCCGTGTTTTGCGCAATTTAGGGACAGCGCTCTTAATACCATGACTTTAATTTAAATTAATCCTTTTAACTTCGCGTTTTAATTGTATTTGTATTGCATTTTATTTGAAACGTCTACAGAAAAGATTTTTTAGATTTTAGACTCTAAATAAATATATTTCTTTATTAAATCTTGTGTTTTCTTATGCGTCTGTGAGAGAGAGAGAGAGAGAGAGAGAGAGAGAGAGAGAGAGAGAGAGAGACAGCAACAACGACAAGATGTAGTGGATAAAAAAGTTTTTTATTTCTTATTTGAATATGATTTTACATCAAAATTGACAAGGACTTTTGTTTAAATGTAATATTTTTTTATTAACACGACTGCATATATGTACAAGTTGAAAGGGAATGACTGCGTGGAAGATACATCAGAAAACGACAAAATTTAGAAGTATACTTAAAATAGATCATATAAACCTGTCATAGCAAAGTAAGATTTTAAAAAATATACTTTTAGAAAGCATCTTATCCTTCAAACATTGATTAGTTTTCTCCTTTTTTTTCAGAGTAAATGATATAACTGGTGATGATAGACCTACATACTCACACTTCCAGAGGAATATAGCAGTGTTGGTGTTGATGGGGCCCTACATCAACACAAACACATGCTATGGTGAAAAGATCATGACCAGTGACCTTACAGATTTGGCCAAAATCAGTAAGGGTTGATCATGAACTTTCCAAATGTTCCTGTCAGTGTGGCCAGCACCAACAAGAACATGATCCTCCTCAGAGATGTTCTAATAAGTATGTAGTCAATGATAACCAGAAATAACATAAACACTGCATGATACTACATTTAACAGAAATTATCAATGATAACCAGTTAAAAAATAAATACTGCAAAATTATTATCAATAAAGATTGCCTTGATGAAACAGAAATATTTCTATTTATTGATTTTATGCATGAAAACTATAAACTATATGAAAAAAAGGGGTTTTATAGATTTCATCCAAAATAAATATTATAATGCAGAGAAATTTGTTTTAAATTTGTTAAATTTATGTTATTTCTATCTTTATAGTTAAAACAGTTGAATTTTCCACACACAGTGTCCAAAACGAATTGAATATCAATTTGACATTATCTAAAACTTAGTATCTTTCACACAGTCATCACAGTGCTTACAAAGCAAGTGGTATTCAATGTAAATCAGGTTGTAAAAAGGTTGTATGAAATACTTCTGTATAGAATGCAAAAACTATTAAAATTAGCAATGAAAATTTGCAGATGCTATCTGAAGAACTGAATGCCATATCATAAACAATATGAAATATATACAATTAGGGACACAAGTACTGAGCTACCACCCCAAACAGAACATTCTCAATACAGAGCCAGTAAACGATGAACGCCTTGTAGAAGTGCGTATCACTTCTGATACCAATGCGTTGTTTTTAACTCTTACATTGCGACTACAAGGAGTAAACTCATCACCACAAAACTTAGAGCGACCATGTAGCTCTGTCTTCCTCAAAGCATCGGCAACACTTCTTGAAGTGTGCCTAGAGCTGATAGGGTGCCAAGGAGAACGCAGAAGAGATCTAGGCATAGGTGTTTTACGAGCACGCCTACCCCTCATCCTCCACAGAGGATCAGCCACAATAATTTCCCCCCTTTCGTTTCTCCCCTCACCACCACCATACAAAGCTTTAGTAGCAACAGGAATACGACTAGGTTTAGGTATTCTTTGGATTACAACCGCTGGGCAGTGTGCCCTCTCAGTAGAACGGAGACACCCGTTAACTGCTATAGGGATTCTAGACTTAAAAGTGGTGCTTCCAAAGACATTCTTAAGTGTATTCATGGCAAAGGTAAACAGCGTTGAAGCCATAGTGGCTAACACTGTATTTGGTACCTTAGTTTTGGTTCTAAAGATGCCACCACATCCACATGGGCAATAATATGCGTGGTAGTGGACTCCACTACGTGTGGACACAGTTGTACTACACATCTCTGAAAGGAGCAAAATTATTTTTGTTGTACATAACTGGGTGTGTAGAATTTTAAATCGTAGTCAGTGTACAGAAGCTTGCATCTGAAGTGTAGCATGGGGATAATTGTAGGGATTTTTATTAAGTTCTCAGCGAAAAAAAAAATAGACACGTGGCCGAACAATGGCAACTTTCGTTGAAAAGAAAATATATTGTTTCACACAAATAAATAAATAAATAAATAAATAAATAAATAAATAAATAAATAAATAAATAAATAAATAAATAAAAATGGGAAAATGAATAATTAAACATACAAAATTAAATTTGATGCATAATTCTACAAAAGTGTTTTCGATAGATAAAAGTTTTCAAAAATGAAATGCCAAAAATCTAAAAAAAAAATTCTTAAAATTGCAAATTTGAATACATAATATGCAGAATGACTCACCAATATCTTTTTCAAGATACAGTGGTAAAATAATGTAGAAAAGGTGAAAGCCTGAGGCAACTGACAGTTGAAAATGCTGAGAAATTCGCTGTGAAGTGACGTAAAGTCTGCTCACTGTGAAAGCTCGTTGTCAACTGACTCTCGTGAAGCGTGCTCGCTTTATATACTGTGGCGTAATGATCTGTCAGTTGCCTTGACGATGTCCGAAAAACAAAGTAGTGTTTAGATTTATTTTCAATTTTGTATATATTCACCTAATGAAATATAGGTAAGACAATAGAATTGATTTTGTCGAAGTTAAAATCGCTATTCTGACCATTAATAGAATAGTGAATTCCATGTTCCTCGGAGTTTCAAAATTATTGAAAAATGACGTGCTTAGGTCTGTTGCCAAAACAAAAAAACTGGCAATATGCCAGGAACGTCACCAACTGACGTCAGCATTTGGCAACTAGCCAATGACATAAATACCAAACGTCACGAATGCAACGTAGTCTAACCGTCGTGAATGCAACGTAACGAATCATTATGTAGATGTAGATTAACGCATCGATGTCACATTTGAACACTGTGAAGATTCGTGTCTAATTTTGACTTTTTTTTTCATAATCCCCGAAGAAGGCCTAGGGGCCGAAAGCTTGGATTATATATGACATCTGTAAAGATCTTCAGAGATGCGGGTGAAAACATAACCTCCTTGGCGGAGGTAATAAGCCAAAATCTAAAATTTTGACATTGTAAAATTACGTCAGAGTGAATAATAATAATAATAATAATAATAATAATAATAATAATAACTAGAAAAGCACTCCAAGAGCGCAGACCTCCGCCAAGGCAGAAATTTTTGATTATTATTGATTATTGATTGATTATTGATCCGGATCACCACCAAACACTAATCATCTCTTCCTTGGCCCACTTCTGACCTTCCCTGAAAATTTCATCAAAATCGGTCCATAACTTTTTGAGTTATGTTGATGACAGACAGACAGACAGACAAACAAACAAACAGACAAACGGGTGAAAACATAACCTCCTTGGCAGAGGTAATAAGCCAAGAGAATGCAGAGGAGAGAAATCGAACTAATCTCCCCCCTCTCTCTTTCTGAGTAAAATGTAGCTGATATCCAATAGGGCTTCGAAACAATCAAATTAAATTAAGATAATGGGCTTATAGTGGAATAGGGATGTAGCATCCTGAAAACGATAGGCCTATGCTTTCATGTAGTATTCTCTTTTAACTGCAAACCAGTGTTATAGTCGATGACTTTCAACATTTTCTTTAATAAGCAGTCTCATTTCATATATTTTCTTTTTATAACCTTACTTATTAATGTGAGCTCTAATCAAGGCATGCTCGTGTTCTCCTTAGGCGTAAAGATATTCATCAGAGAAATATTGCCATCTAACATTTTTTTTAGTTTTAAGTTTTTTTTTTGTTTATTTTTAAGCAAATTAATGCAAAATTAGCAAAAATCCCAGTATATGTTGGACCGTCTTGCATAGCGCAACGTCAGCAATGTAACAATTAGTCTACATCATAAATGCGGTTTTTACGTGGAGATGTTGCTATAACCACCGCATAAGCTTCATGCAAATTTGTGTTGATCTTACTTGACTCAGAATAGTGTGGATTTACTACAGGTATTTCAAAAAGAGGAGAAAAACTTATCCAAATCGGTGAGTGCTACATTTCTATTTCATGTCGAGCGTTGAATTGGTATACATTATGAATCGGCAAAATGTTTCAGCGAAAAGATAATAACTGACAAATAATTATAAACCTTAATAACTTCCACCTATTTTTATAAAAAAAATATACAAAATCATAATCATCATTAATCCCAACTTCTTCCAACAACGTAGACAATTTTTTTCCTCTGTTAGTTGTCTTGGAATAACGCGGTTCTAGATACCAGAATTGCCGCAATATTTAAAGAATTTATCATGATGCTAGAACGCCTTAATGAAGAATGAAATAAGTAAGCATACAATAAAGTGATATTCAAATACAGTACATGTAGTGAGGCGATCACAGTGAATGGTTAGCGGACGGCCTCACGATGCATCCTTCAGGCGAACTGAATCGTGAACGTATAAAAATTATGGATAGATTCTAACTCACAAGAAGACAAGATCCAGAACTTCAAAATCAAAACCTTTTCAATATCAGTTTTTATTTTGTTTATTGTATAAAAAATCCAATAAACTTACAACTACTTTTTATTGTACATTTTATGATAATCACACATATGTCATCACTACTAACGTTGTTATGTACACAAACAAATAATACAGTAGTCCTTTGTTAGAATGTGATCAGTTACAAAGTAAAATGAGAAAATATCACAGTTTTTCTTTTCAAACACTTATAATCTATAAAATAGAAAAGATACCAGTAATGTGGATGTTGTCTTTTTGTCAGATACAAGGCAACATTGGTATATAAAAGCCCTTGTCATCCGCCTGGTTCAATTTAAACCTCGGGAAGTGGTTCATCGATATCTTCTTTTAGTCCTAACTCCCTGAGAAAAGCTGACTCTTCCTCCAAAAATGCTGCATATTGCTGTTTCATACGGTAATGAACTTCCTCTTCTGTAAGTTCCACATTTGGTGCAATCTGAAACACAACACATAAGACGAATTACATGAAGCTTCAAAGTTTTCAAAGATTTTCAAAAACCAGTTGTGATATGCAAAGGAAAAACACCAACTGTCACATTAAATCAGCATTCATATTTAACTTTTCTATCAGAATATATTTTTTAACAATGTTTATTCAAAGGAAATGGAGGCAAAGTACTAAAAGCATTAGATCAGAATATATGGTGAGGATAAGTATAGTGCCATATTCTGATGACGACAATAAGCATTAATCAAACCTTATCTAAATTCTTTATCAGATTTATAAATCATATAAATGCAAATAAGGTTCAGTGTATTTCTGGCGTCTAAATTGGAATATATAAAAGGACATTCAATGGAATTATAGCACTTACTCCTGCTTTTCTCTTATGTTCTGCTTCTATCTCTCTTTTTTCCTGCTCCCTGAAATTCCATCTATCCACCACAAAAGCCCGCCTTTTCACTTCTCGGTCAAAGTAATTGGACACACCAACCGTCTATAGATTAAGGGGGAGATGTATGAGAATATTCGTGAAAAGTTTTTTAAAATTAAGTCTACCTTTTGCATTAAAAACTTCATATTTTTGGTATTGATATAAATACATATCAAAAGCAATACATATAAAAAGTAGCAAGATTTAAACCTTTCTTCACTAAATTCAAATTAAATCTTTGAAAGGCAGCAAGAAATACATCATGTTAAAAGTACTGATATTACATCATGATCACCATTGTATTATTAAGAACTTAAGACTGTTGATGTTTTACCTCATTTGGAGTGGCAACACGAAGACTCCAAGGTATTTCTAAGATGTGCAATGTTCCAAGGTTGTCCCCTACTGCCAAAAGGTGCTGCTTGCCTGTAGAATAAGATTTAAACAATGTTAATTAATATAATACTGTGTAGACTAGTCATCCAGTTGTATTTTACATGAAAAAAGTTCTTGGATCTTTTGCTAGACTTATATACAATATGAGAACTTATTACAATTCAATATTAGCAAAACTTTTCATCACCTAATTAAAAGAAAGAAAAACTTTAAATCTTTTTTATTTTAACTTTCTAATCATTTTTCTAACTGATTTTAAAGTTTACAGAGATGTATATTGATTTCTTTCATGTACATTCTTAAGATATACAAAAATGAACTCCCTTTCAAACAAGTAGGCAGGTACCTTCAGTGCAAAACTGAAAAACTCCAGGATCAGAATCGGACTTGATACAATTAAAATACACGAAAGCTGCTTGATCATATTACAGCAGAATTTTTCATCACTATTTCACATACAGTACTACTGGTTGTTACACATGGCAGACAAAATAAATACTTACTAGAAATCTGGTATGGGTAAATACTTGGACTTGATACAATTAAAATACACGAAAGCTGCTTGATCATATTACAGCAGAATTTTTCATCACTATTTCACATACAGTACTACTGGTTGTTACACATGGCAGACAAAATAAATACTTACTAGAAATCTGGTATGGGTAAATACTTGTTATTGGTGCTGAGGAGATACTCTGGACAAGTGATGGCTCGTGTGTTTTGTCTAAGAGGTCCCAGACCTCAATACTGCCATCCTCTCTGGTCACATAGAATACTCCAGCTCTGGATGGTGACCAGTGGGCAGCTGTCAGGTGTTTGGTGGACGCAGATGAACTCAGAATAGGGCCAGACTGGAGAAAATAATTTGAAGCTCAATGTCAATACAATTGTCTGTACACATATAAAGACATTTAATATTAAAAAGAAAAAAAATCATACTAATTGCTAATTAATGCTTCATTACAGGTAGAAATAATATTTAGTTTGCATGTTTCATTGGATCTATTTTATATGCAAGTGATGGACATCTGTGCACGATCTGAAATATATCAATACATATGGGAACTCATAGTACCCACAGACTGTGAACTTAAAAACTACAATGCCTTAAATGTACACACATAATTAAATGACATTACTGAAACATGAAATTCACATGAACACATTTCAAGCAACTAAAATTTATTCGTTTCAAATGAAAGCATATGTAATATAGGTCAAACGTATACATCTGGACTAAGACTTCCAGTATAAACTAATGATCCTGCCATGACCCCTCCTGCCCTATGTCTACTTCTTGGCCAACCTTAATCCTACTGTTAATTGTTAAAATTTGAAATAGAGGATGAACTCACATTAACTCCCTCTTTCCATATAGACCATGTCCATCCTCCCACACATAACACTATGTCCTTGAAGAAGGCAGATCTCTGGAGTGTGTTCACTGGGCCATCATGGAGGGCGTTGTAAAAATCAGGTTTGGGGGCTGCACAATGAAATGCACATAAAATTTATATGGAAATATGAAGACATTAGTTGAGTCATAAAAAATGAAGTTATTTTTGATGAATATTTGATAATGTACACAATAATCTTTAGAACTCACAAAAGGTATTGAAAAAGTTTTCATAAAATGGTCCATATATTTATTCTGATGACATAAAATTTTAATAATTCTAATGCTGAATGAATTTGTTGTTAATGAGTGCTTTTCATAGTTTTATAATATTATAATCCATTTACTTAGAATCTTTCCACTATCTTGGTCCTTTTGAGGCATCCAGTCAACATAGATGATTTCTCCTTCCTAAAATTATGCAGAAATAATATGCTCAAAAATATCACTGGCATATTTCAAAAAAAAACTTTTTTTAATTTAGAATTTGAAAAATTTCAGTTTGATGGGCAATTTTAGAAAATAAAAAAAGACACTATCACATATCAAATTCACTTTTGCTAAGAGCAGGAAAAGTAGTAGTAGTAAATCAAATAACATAGCAACCAAAACTTCTACCAACCTCTCCACCAACATAGAAGTGTGTCTTGACATCCTGTAGAGTTCTTTTTTCTTTCCCAGACCCTGGCTTGCCAAAACCAAAGCCACCACCACCGCCACCACCACCGCCTGACTTGTCTTCCTTTGACTGGCTTTCCAATTTGGCCACTATATAAATTAATAGTACAGAACATTATACTCATCAAAGAGTTGGAAAGTCATATCTACTGCAGTTTTCAAGGATAATCTAGAGACATTGTTGAGAAATCAATTTCAAAAAAAATCTTCTGTCTTCTTGTAGATGCCTGGACAAAGATTCATTATCAGGTTATCATGGATTTCATACAATTCATTTGAGTTTATTAATCAACCAATAGACTATCAATTTTATTTTAATGATTAATGCAATCTTCGATTAAAACTATCTAATATACAGATGTCGTAAGAGGCCCATGTTATTTCTACTGAAGGATCAGAGATATTTTCCTATACTCACAGACACTCCTGTCTCCTTGTTTTTCCTGTATACTAAATTTGATAGGACTGTGGTCACCACCAGGCTCAGATTTCATTAGTGTCACCTAGAAAAAATTATGGATAAAAAAATGAAACTCACTGTCATTTGGGTACAAATATATTCCTGAATGTATTCTGTGTAGATAAAAATATTAAAAATCCCTGTGAATATAGAAAATTAATAGTAATCAGTAATGAGTAGATTAAATGATCAAAAACTGCTATTATATGCACTTTTGTCAAGATTATTAATTAATTTACATACTTTACCCGCCAATCTTATCAGTTATTCCTTAAATTCACGATACAAACTTTCTTGAAGGGCAAAATACTCTGACAAACATGCAATTAATTTTAATATATTTCTATGTACAAACCTTTAGATGTGGTTTCCAAGTCAGATCCAAGTATTTAAAAGTGTTTGGCACTCCCATAGGATTCTTGATGCCTTTATCATCTCCACCACTGGGACCTTTAGGAGACCTGGTGTCCCATACTAGCACACAGCTGGAAAATAGTTTTTTAAAACAGTTAAATGAATGTCTCTAAATTTTTAGCTGGATGACCAGTGTGTGTGTGTGTGTGTGTGTGAGTGTGTGCGTGCATGTGCATGCATGATGTGAATGTGTGTGCAGTGTGTATGTGTGTGCCTGTATGCATGTTTCAATTTGAATGTGCATACATGCATACCCACACATTAATCTAAATAGATAGAAGACTTATTACAGAGGATCAACATGCTATTATGTATTTGATGCAAAGTGGAATGTACTAATCAATATAGTCTGTTTGTAGGACTATGTCGTGCTATTAATTTAATCTACCAAAATGTTTTATTGATGCCCAAAACCAACTGCTTTTGTAAACAATTATAAAAACATTTTACTATTAACAAAACCAGATTTTAAAAAAATAATTTTTCATGAAAATATAATGCCTCTTCTTACTGATCAGTGGCACATGTCATAATTTGTACACATTGCTGCTGTTTGTTTTCCTGGGGGATACCCATTCTGTTCAGCTGGAAACAAGAAGGGACAACTATTTATTTAATATCATATGAAAAATAAAAATATTGTGGATGTACAAGTAAAATGATTTACAATCCACTTAATTTAACAGTAGCATATATTTTGCTGCAATATCTTTACAGAAGAAAGAAAGAAAGAAAGAAAGAAAGAAAGAACCAAACAAACAAACTAAGTTAACATTCCAAACACTATGACAATTTCTGGTATTCTAAAACTGAAACATAACTGAAGACAATAACAAAAAAAAAAAAAAAAAAGAGAGATCATAAAAAAACTATACAGTGTATCTAATGTTAATCAAGTGTACCTCCATGTGGTCAGGTATCCACAGCAGGTCAGTGATGGCTGCCTTGTGACTGTGGTCAATACTGGACACTGCACAGTATCGAACAATGGGAATGTCAAGGGCGCTCTCATCCTCAAAACCAGGCTGGAAGAAGCAGATTTATTAGGACACATTAACATTTGTTTCTACCTTTTTACTATTTTCACTCAGGTTAAAATTTCTAGATTTGTTAATATTCTTAGGGTAAACCTCTTATTCATTTTTTGTGATCATAATTCTTATAACTACCATGCTTTATAAAAAAAACTTACATAGATATATTGCAAGTATCTTACTTAACTTTTACTGTGGAAAATGTTAAATCAACTTATTAATAATAAATGGATCATCATGGCATGTATAATTTTATTCATATGTGTGTGTGTGTAGCATACCAAAGTATTGCTTGTCTTTTTCCTATTACTTCTTGGTGTTCTTAACCTCTCAGCATGTGCCGAGATATCCCACAAAACCAGCTGCCCATTAAGACACCCGCCAGCCACTATATTAGGATCAGTAGGGCAGAACTTGAAGCACTGGATGTCCTCTGGAGCCTCTAGCAATAACTGGAATCGATTGAATTGAGTATTATCATCACAAGATGGAGCAGGTTTTCTCAACTTCAACACAAAATCCAAACAAACAACACCATAGCATAAGAAAAGATGTTATACATGTACTGGTATACGTATCTATTTAATTTGTTCTATTAAAAGTGAGGGATTATTATATTTTTATGAAGAAAATTTATAAAAGGTGACAGCTAGTGGTAATACTATTTAAGAATGCAATCATATCCCACCTCCCCCTAAAATCTATAAAATATTAAAGTCAGGGTAAATGGGAGCACAAGGATTAGATGCAAGAGCAGACACATGTAAGGAAAGATATTAAATCCAGATCATCTCGTTTGTTTTTACATACATGTACTGCTACTTTTACTTTTTTTAGATTAACTCATAAGGTTTTAGCCAACATAAAGGGCAGCCCACCACAAGTCAAATCTCAGCACAAACTTATGTCTTTGTTACATTTTATTTTCCTGCATCCATTTAGAATTAAATCATATGAAAATGAGAGGAACAGATAAGTCATAAAGTGCATTTTTCCCACCTGAGGATGAATGGGATCCAAAAAACTCCAGATTAGTATGAGTGAGGGGTTCATGATAACCTTAGCAGCTTGGTCTATCCTCTGGTCAAAACTCATCTTTTCACTTACTGATACAGCAACAACACCTAAGAACAAAACAAAAGAAAGCAAATAATAAAAAAGTGATAATACAAGCCCATTAACTTTCAGTTTTACTCATTTTATGTATAATGTTTTCAGCTGATGCAAGTTATATGAATCACCTATTTCGAAAATCTTATTTCATTCATCATAGAAATCTATAGTTTATTATTGTAAATATCCCTATTCATACCATATGAGACAAGTTTTCTTCATACATGAAATGATAACTGACTTTAAAAAAAAGCCCCATGTAATGTGCGAACTTAACTCTTCAACAAGTAAAATTTATTGAACATGCAGAAAGAAAGTAAAATTTTATCACTGAATCGCAACTGTATTTTTTCTATATAAACAAATAATCCAGTGCCAATGCAATTAATTTAAAGCTATGTACCTTTAATAGTTGGATGCCACTCGATACAAGTGATAGTTTTATCTTTACTGAACTGTAAGTCTGTGAAAGATTGGTATTCTTTCAAATGGTTATCAGCCTTGCTGCCAAAGCTTCCATCTTCATCAGCCAGACCCATCCAGTCATCATAAAACACATTCATGATCTCATTTTGTTGCAGTGCTAGATCAAACCTGTAATAGTGCAAAGATTATTAAACTATTTTGTAGTGAAATTATTACTTTTGTCACTGAAGTGAGCATGGGAGAGGGGGGGGGGGGGGGGGGCAGAAAAATTAACATCATTTCATTTTGTTCCGTAATGTTTATGTAATCCTGCAATAACAGAATATGTATCAATATGTATGTACTTAAAACTTTACTTAATCACTTCAATGAACTTATCATTCTTATTTATTCAAATATTAATATATCTATCTGTAACAACAAAATGTGTGCCAAAATATTTCACATAAAACGTTTTAATGATGTATACAAATGTACAATTTGAACCATACATTCTTCAGTAAAACTACATCAAGAAGGGTGGACAATGAATTTAAAACAGGAAAATACAAAATACAATTAGATGAAAATTAGTGACCAAGCAGAATTTTCAGCTTTGAAATCATACCTTGGTGCAACACTTTCTAAAAACTCTCCCATTCTTTCAGCATTTTCTGCCTCCTTCTTTTCTTTGTCATCAAACTCTCTTGCCATGTATTGGGTGGTAGAATTTCTTGGGTGCTTCCAATCTGTCTGTGTGCCTGTGTTATCATAATATGGAATGGCCTGAAAAGAAAAAAAACCTTGATTAATATTTTGGCAACTTTTCAACAGATATCTTAAATCTCATAAAAACATCCTTATTATAAGTTCAAGCTTAAAACATTTCACCTTGCACTACTAAAAGGTCAATTTATAGAAGGAAAACAAAAAGATGGAATTGCAACATAGCAAGTGCCAATAACGTCAAACCTTACACAAATCATTTATTGAAGTTTCTTGGCAAAATTAAGGTGAATAACTTCATAGGTGCTCTCATGCTTTTGCAATGATCATATGACACTATGTATTTTGCTGGTGATAAATCTACATTGTGATGCTTAATCTTAATCAAAAGGCAAACATAGCATATTTAACGGGGAGGGGGTATAATGCATTGCATTCTATAATTACATTAGCCTCTGTCACCGTCAATCTAAAAAGAGGCTCATAAATAAATAAATAAATAAATAAATAAATAAATAAATAAACTAACCTGAACAGACTTGTCAATTTCCATTGCCTTGAGTTCAAATGTCTTGTCTTCATATGGTGTGCATTCCAGGTAACCATCTTTAGCATCAGCCACATTGCGGTCTGAGAACTCCACTGGTGTACCAAATTCTCTTCTTACACGCTTGATAGAGATCTTGATCTAGTGGAACATATTTTATAATTCAATCAAAGTATACTAAAACTTCAGTGGGATTTTAATTAATACACAAATTTGATTACAGCAAAAGATCTTTATTTCCAGCCAAAATGACAATTTCATGGGTAAAATTTTCATTAAGTCTTTATTCTAAACAAAATGACATTTTCAGTGGTAACATTTTCTTAAGCCTATATATTAACCAGATATATCACAGAAAAAGAGAAAATAAATAACATGCTAAAATATTTAAATGCCTCAACCTTGAGAATCCAATATATATCAACCGACTTCATACCCGTGGTCTTGTCTCAAAGACATTCTCCTCTTCTATTTCTTTTTCACTGCCCTGTGACACCCAGTCCTTGGGTACTGGTGGAATGTATTTATATTCCACTTCCTCCTCCTCCTCTCCTCCCTCTCCACCCTCTCCAGTACCACCTTCTCCCTCTGCTTTGGGGGGCTACAACATACAAAATAAACAATATATGAAGAGTACAATTTTATAGTATTAGATATTTATAGAGTACATAAAAATTCTCCGGTTAAACCCTTGTTTACTTTTTTTTTCTTTTTCCTCCATTCTCTTCTCTTGAAGAAACAATTATTAATTTTAATATTTAATGTAGCAATTACTAATTTTAATATTAAAAAAGCTAGTTAACTTTTTTCAACATTTATGAATTATGCATATATACATGAGATAATTTTCACATTACAATACTATCTTTAGATGAAATTAATTAAATTTTAACAAAAACTTATTCCACATTTGTGAAAAAAAAAAATGAAAAGGATTACTTACATGAAGAATAGAGTTTTTACATTCTTCTGTCAGGGCAATTACGAAATTTTGTCCGTGCTTGAAATCTGCATCATATATGAGCAAAATCTCTTCACCTGGATAATCCTGAAAAATGTACAAAATTCAATTTTACAAGTAATCTTATAAAAGAGGCTTGCTTACAGGCACTATGTGATTTATCTCTTGCCAGCTTATGAATGGTACTGAAATATTACCTTTAACAGAACTTCAAAGGTCCACTTAAAAAGATTTTGAAAAAGCATAATTACTAATAAAACTTTCAGGGAGATAAAACATCATACAGTGTATGTTTGCTTGTGCGTTGATTTTTTTCTCATTTTAACATCTAAATGGAAAATTAGTGACAGTCAAATTCTAAAAATTTGAATGATAAAAAATTGTCAAGTTTTTTAAAAATGTTTTATAACTGCTAAGTTTCTGGTCAATTTAAGAAGGAAAATTGTTTTGTTCTTCTTAAATAAACTGTTGTAGAATCAATTGAAAGTAAGAAATGATTGCAAATGATTTGAACAATCTACTTTTTAGTTCTCCTCCATAATGTTGAATTGAATTTTATAACTTAACCATTAAATGCATGCTTGAATTTTTACTGGCCTCTTTAAATATGTAATATTATAACCAAATACAGATATCAATATTAGGTTGTACAAGAACACTGTTACAGTACCAAATTGCTCTATACGTTCAAACATTTTTCTTCTCCTCCAAAACAATCATATATTTTTGGAATGGCCCTTATTTAAATCCAAAGCTTATACATGTACACACAAATATTCTTATAAAGTCAGTTCATTCAAAATGAATTGCCAGTTGTTCTCAGTTGTTTTATGCAACTGCATCATATTGAACAGGACCAAAATTTCAAATCACCATCAAATTTGCTCACCAAAATCTGAGGTTTGAAAACACTGAAGTCACAAACAGCTGCCCTATTCCTCAAGTCAGCCATGATGTCTTCTTTTTTGACCAGCTTATATGGATGGTCCTCTGTGATCTGCTCACCACATGTTACCTCAAACAACTCTTGTGTCTTAGTAGCCAGGAAGATAGGTTGACATCCTTCTGGTAATGCTATAATGAACAAAAGGGGAAAAAACATTAATTTTTTTTGTTTTGAAAAATCTGGATCAAGAGGACAATGCAGGGTGTATCCTACAAGTAAGTACTCACCAACTAGCCAATACTGGTGCATTTGTGCTCTGACAATTGCTATGTTACACTTATTTGCCAAATAAAGGCTATAATATATTTGAGGGCAATAATTGAGGGCAGCCTGCTGATGCCAAACTTCCTGAGTGGCAAAAAAAAAAAAAAAAAATGAAATAATCAAAATGCCTCTGGATTCATGTATCTAAACAACAGTTATCAAAGAAAAAAAAAAAAAACTTTAGTACGTCATTTCTACATGTACCCAGTCCTTGTCACCATTTTGTATGGTTCTTGGTAGTAGTAAAAAGTAAAAACAGTGGAAAGTGGAAATGTTGTACTAGTACCGGTACATGATCAGTTTTACTAAATCAATATCCAATAAATGTAATAAAAAGAAAGATTTCTGTCTGATTTCATTTCTAAAAACAAGAAAACTTTGTTTCTTACGTCCATCAGCTAATGGTCCTGGACCTTCAACATGTATAGGTTCTTCTTTCTTTTCTTCTGTTGGTTCTTTGGCTAAAGACAAAAAGACACTTTGTTGAAGACAAATAAATATACCGGTACATCATGACCAATATATTATAAAGATCATCTTTGAAAAATCTGCTGTTAACAAATATGATACATTAATTTGTCCCTTATACATACCAGTATCTCAACAAAAAGACAATTTAACAGATAACAACCCAGCAGACCCTGACTTCAAGTATAAAAAACAACTTGTTTAATTATGTCTGATATTGAGCAAAAAAAAAAAAAAATGAACGAAAAGAAAATAATGCAGGAAAGTGAAATATGACTCAGTAAAATATGTCTCAGACTATTCAAATCTATGAAAAATAACAGAAATACATGCCACTAGTGTTTACTAGTTGTCTATTAAAAATATAAATGTAAATCTCTACTACTGAGTAATTAATTATAAAAAATAATATAATACATGTATTAAAAACTGATTCACTTTGAAAAAAGGTTTTCCAATAACAAAATGATAGTCATAATACATTTTCACAGAGAGAGAGAAAGGATGTTGATATATCATAGTGATAAAATAAACAAAAAATATGGATTAATGTCATATCTTGATACCTGGTTTGCCTTTCCTTTTTCCACCTAGATTTTGAAAATATTTAAACGTGTAGTGTAAACATGATTGCCTAATAATCCAACTTTTGCTTTCATGTGAGGTGTCTATTTTTCCATAATTTTAATTTTTTACATGAATCCAAAACATGTCACTCATGTTCCAATAAGTTTTCTTTTCAGAAATTAACCAGAATACTTGATGTATAACAATTGACTAAAATAAATGATAGAAAGGAGTATTCACATAATCTCACAATATAGCACAATGGATAAAAAATAGCACAATGGATGAAAATGATATCATGATTCTACATATCGTGACATCCATGTAGTTATTTAAAGAGGCATGAAATGAAAAACACAAAAGTATAAATAAAGATTAATATGTTACACAAAGATACACCATTCTACTCTCTACACATGGTGTGAACCAACTGGCATTTAAACATTATTATAATCATTACTTATGTTTCCAAGATTTCGCACATGCTGCTGAATATGTTTCAGTGCTAAAATATTGATAAATATATGATGCATGATACTAAGTCACTCACCAGGACTCCAAACATTTAAAATACTATTTTTCTGGTATATTTCAATCAACTATGTTTGGGATTATAATGGTAAATCACTTTTGAATTCAGCAAGTACTAGTAATAACCATACATGTATAAAGCATAATTAAATACAAACTTCTTATTTTAAAGAAAAAAACTCACTTTTTGATACAGAAGATTTTGGTTTTCCTTTAGCACTTCCCTTGCCACTTGCAGGAGTTTTGGGAGGGCTTCCTGACTTGGCACTCCCCTGACGGGACTTGGCACTCCCCTGACGGGATTTGGCACTACCGGGTTTAGACCCTCCTTCAGCTGTCTTTGGTGGACTCAGCGTGTCCTTTTGAGAATGAAAAAGCATGGTACAATTTACTAAGGGAATAAAAAATAAATAAATAAACGTAATAAATTAAAAGCATGCTAAATATTAAGCCAATACTAAATATTAATCCAATTTTCTCTGTTATGATTTTTATAATATTATTTATTTATAACAGTTCATTCTTTCTTATCAATATATCTTTTCAGTATTACTATTTATATACATATCAATTGGGCAATCAGTTACTTTCATCAGCAAAATGGAAAGCAAAATACTAAGTAACATACCATTTCCTTTTCTTCTTGCTGTTTCTCTTTTTCACTTTCTTCATTGTCAGCCATTATTTCAGGACAATTTTTTATCACTGCTTATATTAAAATAATATCAACTGAACCTATAAAGGGAATGTGAAACAGTTTGATATTGATGTGGATATTTAAAGATATTGTCATGCATTATCTCACTGTACAAATACAACTCTACCTCATTACTACCGTGGAGTAATCACGTCACATTCCTACAAACCCAACAAGTTTCACTGAACATAAATAAAAACGCTATTTCACACTGTATTTCTAAAACGTGTATTTTTATTTTTAACACATAATTTTCAAGTCAAATGTCCAATTTCTTAGTTTATCTTGCAAAATTCCTGAATCCATGAAGACAGCACAAATTCTCAATCGACCCAACTTCTGCATACACATAGGTTGTGTATATGCATAATTCTTCGTGACATGATAATGCTTTCATAAGACTTTCACCAAGTGAAAATTACCTGTTTTGCTTTATTCATCGTAAAAACTACATACCAAATTTTTGTTGATGACTTTATGCCTGGTTTTCCGCCATCTTGGAAATTACGAACGAAAACGAGGCGGTTGCTAGGGTAGTTCAAGGTCATATAGCAGGTGGTGCCCTCATTAGCATCCTGCAGCTCCAGTCCACAAAACGATCAGTATAAATATTTCACTTTTGGCGGCTAGACAAATTATATGGAGAGCGCAAATATACTTTTTTCACATTCCTTAATTATCCAAATAAGGGTGGTGCAGATCTGGAGAGACTAGAGTTATGATGGAAAGGCGTGCTTTCACTTTGCTGTGTCATCCACTCATGCTTTTGCATATAATTCACATTTTAAGTACGAAATAAATCAAAAAGGCAAAAAATGAAAATGCATCCTCAAGTTGTTTTTTCTGCACTAGCGGTAAGGAATGCTATAATAGTCACCTTGACCTTAAAATACACTAGTATTTTTATTGTCTTTATTAGCATGCAAGACTGCACACAAAGAAACGTGAAAACATATCCAGTCTACTGGAGGTGGATTATTAAGACTTGTAACTAAATTTTTACTGATTAAAAAAAATAGGCCAGGCCATGCACGGCCAGCAGACACATTTTCAAATCGTTTTTAAATGTAGTTGACTTGCATAACTTCCACACTTACAATATACCTTTTTCTGAAATTTTGAATTTTGAAGAAAAAGTTTACAAAGGTTCAGAAAATACCAAAGAAGAAGTTTTGTTTGGGGATGAAGCCGTATAAGGAAAATACTTTAAGTCAGACAAATTTTACCAGATTTTAACTCGTCCCCTCCATCACCCCAACTGCCATTTAAAAAAAAAAAAAAAAAAAAAACAACATTCTGGCTGAACTTGCTTCCATGTAACATCCAAATAACTTGTCAATAATCAAAGCAATGTACCATAAATAGTGTATAATAAATGAAACTTTCTATAATTCATTACAATGAATAAATTGATGCACTCTTTTTGACATAACATAAGATTATACTCTGTGATCTAAAATAAGCAACGAATTTAAAGTCAGAGGACATTAAAAATAAGAATCATAGCACATATCAGATCAGCTTTTCTTTTTATTTAAATATAATCTTATTATATCCCACAGGCCGGACGTATCATTTTGCTCATTCTCCGTCAGCTGTAGAAGCTTCAGACATCTCTCAAATAAATACTTTCAGCAACAGTACAAGCTTTCTTCCTTCTTTACAAAATGTTCACATCATTTGTAAATATAAATATATACTGCTCAGCTTCAACCAGAATACTCAGAATCCTATGTTTTCAATCAAGCCTGATCATAAATTTTAACTCGTGTCCATGGCATTGCTATTTGCATTTAAAGCCCCTTGGTTTGTGGGTGCTTTCAGTTCAACTGGCATCTGATTGGAATCTGTGAGCATGGAGTTGACTGGAGGTGGCACATTTTCTGATTCTTCTCCTGGGTTTTCTGCTTTGCTTGGATTTAATGGATCATCATCGTCCCAATCAATCTTGAACTTTGTGACTCGTGGACATTCTGCTAGGATGTTCCTCTGCATCTGTTAGAACAAGGTGGAGTATAATAATATTGAAAAGTTTTCAAATTAAGCCTACATCTTAAGAGATATTGTCATAAAAATACAAGAAAAACAAAAATGTCATTTTTGTGCAAATTTATTTGCAACCATTGCTCCTGACTCAAGACTCACCTTGGAGAAGTCTGGCTTCTGTGGTGGATTTTCCTTATCTTCTTGGTCAATATAATCATTATTGACATAATAACCCACTCTTATAAATTCTTTTGATTTATAGGAACATGTGAGTAAAACTGCCGTCACTCCAACTGCATCTGCTACTGGGATCAATTCAGTTTTTGGTGGGTCTGCCTACAAAAGATAAAAACACACCACTTACTCACATTTTCAAACAAATGTGTTTTAATCTAATGCAAAATAAATACATTAATTGCAGTGGTAAGGGTAAGTTGCAAAGACATTTTTCTTTTGAAATATTACATTAATTTGTTTCCTTGCTTCATTCTTATTTTAAGTCACCCCAGAGAAAAAAAAGCACACATCCACAAACTGGCATTCTTCCCGGGTCCACTTTACTGATAAAAATCTTTGGGTTGTTAATCTTCCTTTAAAGTAATGTCTACTAATAATGAATGAGATAAAAATAAAAGGTCTTCACAGTAATTTTTGTTGCAAAAGAAGGCCACCTTTTATTGAGACCTCCTTGTATATTCCCTTTACTGCTAAGTGATGTACTAGTATTTTGTTGTTCAAACATACCAACCTGAAACACAAACTTGTGTTTCCCCATGGGTATAGGACCTACAAGGACAGAATCCAACACTTGGTCAAAGTCTTGATTTGCTGCAGAACCAACATACACCACTTTCCATTCCAGATCTAAAAACATTACAGCACATTTATGGAAATATTCAGAAAGTCAAATGTTCACACTACACAGAAATCAATGAACAGTTTATAAAGTAAAAATATAGTGAACCTATAAATCAAAGTAACTTCCAAGGTCTTGACAGTGTGAAATTGGGGGAGGGGTTTGGAAGGGGGGGGGGGGGGGGAGTCACAAGTATATCGTTAACTTTAATGAAAACCAACTCTTGATAATATATGAATTCCTGCCACCAAAAGTTTCCAACGTTACATGCTCAGTGTACTATTGTATCATTATCACACTTGGTCAAAAAAAAGAAGGATAATCAATTCTAATGCGATATACATGTATAACAATTACACATTTGAACATTGCACAATTCTTTGCAACGACAAGGGTTGTTTAATGAAGTTAAAACAGCTACGGTTTTCATGTAATGAGCTCATGGGAGATACATTCAGCTGTCTTCAGCCCCTATCTTACCTTCGTTTAGTTCCTCGAGACACTCGAAAGTGATCTCAAACTGGAATGGGTTCTCAAATGGCGAAGGGTTGTCTAACACTACAACGTTAAGGATGTTAATTTTAGCCATTATTCCAGGTTCGCCAGTTGTTCCTTGAATGTAACTAAATAAAATCTCCTTGTTTCCTTGACTGTTAGACCCGTTTACCCTCCCTAATCATTGAAATTTGGAATAGTACTTTGTCTTATCAATTTTGTCCACAAATGGCGGGAATTTCGCTGAAAATATTTCCTGTGCTGTCATTGGTTAATTCTCCCAAAGATTTGCAAATAATATTCTCATTGGCTCCTCTCAACTTCCGTCAACAAACCTCTAGTACTTCCGGCATCTATCCAAGGCAAATGTCATAATGTCGTTTTCAAAGCTAAACATTCAAGAGGCAAATAGACATCTTCAGGCTCTCCACATGAGAGTTCAAGAACTTGAATCTATGGTGAAAGAGCAGGCTGAGGCACTTATCAGGAAAGATGAGCAAATGCAGGTGAAAATAGCTGAGTTGGTGTCGGCTAAAGAGGCGGAGGTAACACAGTTTCAACAGGCGCTCCATATATCAGAACAGAAAGTACAAAATCTAATGACATTGTCAAGGAACAAAGATGCAAGAATATTTCAATTGAAACAGCGTTGTGAACACTTGGATGAACTTCTGAAAACAAAGCCGGTATTGGAAAATATTCTTGAAATCCTGAAACAGGCAGAACATCAGCACACAAATGGCACACCCCCTCAGTTACAGCAAGAACAGACAATGGCATCCAGAGGGGGCGTTCCATCACCAGGAGGGGGTATCTCTAAATCCAATTCAAAACCGACCATAAATGATGTGATAAACTCTCCTCAGAGTGGCGATCCAAGAAACTTTTCGATTGGGGAAGACAGTGATGCTGCAGGAAGTGGGGATGAAGTCAAGAAAAAGAGTAAAGAGTTGTACCTTTAACCATGGATTAAGTCTAGGAGTGTTGGAAGCTCATTTTGTTAACTTTTTGTATGAACAGCATTACACCAGTTGCCAAGTGTTCCAGGAATTTTGCAACTTTATTAAAATATATTAGAACATTGACTGGCTCTTCTTTGACTGACAAAATGAAATCGAGGTCTAATCTAGTCCAGATGTACTATATATAATAGCATATTTATTTTGTGGTTGGTGTCAGGGGTATTATACGGTATTACACATTCCAGATATATTAAGTATTGCCATACAATGAAAACTTAATATTGGTGGAAACCATGCACTTTTTTCACTTAAATTGGAATTTTTACGTGGTTCAGAGATGGATGTCTTTCAGTTGGGATTTTATGCAAATATAAATGATTCTAGAGTCTTAAAATTGTAAACATTTATTAAAACTTTAAATAAACCATTGTAAAATATAAATAGTCGCATGCTTTTTGTATGATAACTAAAATATGTAAAATCAACAGTCTCTTCTGAAAGCTTGCTGCATATTTCATCAAAATTATACAAATTACTTAGTAGCTTTATAAAATATGAATTTTATGCAGGTGAAAAATAAGACCATCTTGTGTTAAATAAAGCCTTGGAAAACCAGTTTGAATTAACAAGGCAAACTTAAACATCAATAATTCAGTTTAATTACTGGTAGTGGCGTCATATATTGACAATCCAAGTCCACCTGATAATCATTTTTGCAGTTGGTTTGGCTTATGTGATATCTTTGAAAAACCAAAGCACTTCCATCACTTTTCTTCCAGTTCTATAAGCCGTAGAATCAGCGGAGTATATACCATTTGCCTAATACAAGATATGTCATCAAAATGACAGCCATGTAACCAGTTTCTGATATCAGAGTAGGTTTTCCCAAACTGCTCATGACCAAGTTGTCGTTCTAAAAAAGAACTGATCATCTCCATAGTTGCATAAGTTGAATGTAAGTTTGACTTGTAACTAGTGAGCAACAATTGATTCACTTTAACTTGAACATCGTCATCCTTGCTGGCATCACTGAATTTTGACACTTTTGATTTCCCTTTTTCATTTAAAACATCATTTCCTGTAAACACATCATCATCATCATCATCAACTGGTAATTGTGACAATCCGGGATGCTTATTTTTCTGAACCTGAGTCTGATCTTTGTTTCTGTTTGTACACAGCAGCTTCTTGACACTGTATGTTAAACTTGAAAGCCTTCTCATTCTCTCTTGGGATAAGTTTGTTATGTCTTGTAGTTGTCTTGATTTGTGACTTAATTTGAATACTGGCGGGTCATTCTCTAACACTGCAATGGGGTCTCCAAATAGTTGGTGTTCTTTCTCTTTTTGCTTTAAAATAGTCTGGACCAAAGTTGTTTGGGAATCTGGAGGCATAGAGAGCTGGAATATGTAAAATTATATAAATGACTCTGTACTCTCTAAACAAAATGCACAATGTGAGATGAAAAATGTTGGCAAAATGCAGGTAGACTTGAATAAATTAATGAAACTGACGAAAATTAGATTATAATGCCATATGGTGTGATACATTAAAAGTAGTAGTTAGACTTAGTAATTAATAATGAAAATGGTGATGAACTGTAACTTCAAGGACATGTATTATTTAAACATAATTGTGCAAAGAGAATTGGACAGGGATAGCGTGCGAGTCAGGTACTTCAATTCTGTACAGCAATTGCAAATAGGTGAAACAACTATTTGAGCAATGACGTTGAGGTCCAAACCAGATAACCATATTGTGAGTGGATGTGTGTGAAAAAAACAACCACTTGCAATACATTACCTTGTTCCTTTTTCTTACTGTTGCCCTATCAATACTCATTGTACGCTTGCAGGATACCACTGGTCTATGTTGCCTGGGTGTGCGGAATGAAAAAGTTCTTGTTCGGCCAGCAATTTCCTGGTAAAAAAGGCAATTGGGACACTTGATAACAGGACTCTGTAAGCATCTTTCATTTGTATGCATGGTACATCTAAAACAAATCCAACGACTTTATTTTGCTTCAAATTTTGTAATTTTGTAAGAATACAACATTGGGTTGACATAAAAATGAATTTTTTACTGATATCTAGGAATAATCTACATTAACTAAGGCAATTAGATTTTCTTTTTTATGTTAAAATATGAAGTTGGTGGGCTTCAGTGTCATTTGCTTTAAAACTCTA
Source organism: Lingula anatina (assembly GCF_051362555.1). Lineage (NCBI taxonomy): Eukaryota > Metazoa > Brachiopoda > Lingulata > Lingulida > Lingulidae > Lingula > Lingula anatina. The sequence goes on from NC_141767.1 coordinate 34,639,470, forward strand.
CTAGTTGGATAAAACCTTTGTTGACTTTCCACAAATTAGCTTTGCCAACTTAGACTTTACCATTTGACAACTTACCTGCGCATGTGTGTCATCTCTGTGCATTTTTGGTGGTGTTCGTTCATTGAGGTTTTGTATTGGGACATGGGATGAATCACTGGACAACTGACCCTTTTTGGCTGATGGGCGTCTTGCTTCTTTCGAAGAGTCCTTAACCCAACTTGGTATATCTGGAGTCTTAAAAGCAGTCTTCTCTTTTGCAGACTCTGGGGTGCAAGATGGGGCCTTCTTTTTCACACGTCTTGATACGTCTGGAGTACCAAGGGAAGCCCTTTTGGGTGATTCCGGTAGGAAAGATGAAAATTTCTTTGTCACTCTCTGAGGGATTTCCGGAGTATTAGAGGCATCAGTAGTGTGCAAGCTTGTTTCCCTCTGCCCAGGTTGTGGCTGTGGGGTATCTGTAATGCTACCACTGAGTTTTTTCTCATACACTTCCCTCTGTCTCAACACACAGTTCTCCACATAGGACTTGATGGCAGGAATACACAGAATCTGTTGTGCGGAAGGGCGGCTCTCTGGCTCAAGGCGAAGTAACACAGCAACAAGGTCATCCAACAGTGGGCCAAACTTTCTGTGCAATAAACATTTTATTTTTAATTAAAAAGTGAGATTTATGGAAAATACTTTAAAAATGTAAAATTATATTTCAAGAACCATCTCTGTCCCTCTGGAATTCAGGGTTTAATAATGATGAGCTAAATATAAAATGAATCCATTAAAATAAAATGAAACAAAGACATGTAGTTTGTGCTGAAATTTCAGACATTAACTACTAGGTACTCTTTATTATAAAGGCAACTAACTTTTCAAAACTTTTAAATCCCCATTTCCAAGCCTTACTAACATAAATTTTTCAGGAAAAATTTTTGTGTCAAATGTATTAAGTGATTACTGTCACAGCAATCATTTTTCATATTTATTTAGTCAAATTGAAGCTGAACTGATCAAGGGATTACATAAATGCGATGATGACTTCATTCCATTAACATATGCTCTTGAGCTTGAAAGATGAAAACAAACAGCTTATAATTCAATTTCTAAAAAATAAAGGTTTAATTGCAAAAATTTCATTAAGGCACTTATGCAGGTACAGGGATTACTTCTTGAAAAAAAGAAAAAAGAAAAAACAACAAATTGTTCCGACACTTACCTTGGAATGGGCTTGTATTTTCCTTGCATTATTTTCACCACAAGTGATGTGAAATTAGATCCATCAAAGGCATGGGTCAGACATATCAGCTCATACAAAATACAGCCAAGGGACCACATGTCAGTCTTATAATTGTAAGTACAATGTGTTAAGGCCAATACTGATTTATTGTGATATCTAAGGGCTCATTCCCATTGAAAGTATTGATCTCCATAGATCGATCCAACTCAGCAGGAACTCTCGCTGAAAGCAATCAGTTTAACAGATTAACACGCCTCGATCCTCTTGTATAATCACCAGCTTTTCTGTATTTTACTCAAGGCCAGGAAGCAGCGTGTTAATCTGATAAACTGATTGCATTAAGTGTGGGTCCATGCAGGGATGGATTGATCTATGTAGACCAATAGTTTCAATGGACATGAGCCCAAATTTAACTTAAATTTACTATAAATTATTTATTTATGACTAATGTCACAACATTGACAATTTTAAAATATAAAAAAGGATATGGCTTCTGCTGACAAATCTCAGGACTGAGATAGTATGGAGTTCCTATGGCAGTGTCAGCATGGTCCTGGCTGCCTTCAAGCATCTTTGCAATTCCAAAGTCTCCTACTTTTATCACATTCTCTGAGGTCAGGAAGACATTCTGGGTTTTCAGATCTGTACAAAGAATCAACACAAGTAGACAAAAATGAGTTAAGACCACATGAGCATTCAAATGGATCAGCAGAAATCAAAATTGCCTTATATACAAAATAAGAAATTTTAAAAATGCCTAACTTGCATAAAAATCCAAGTAGGAAAGTTTAAAATATTTTGCTTGAATGTAATTTATACATCACCAACCAAAATAGAAATAGAAATATTTTTAAGGGAAATATTTCATTTATAGCATTAGGATAATGAAGTAAAATAATAACATAAACAGCATGTGAAGTATATACTACCTAATAACTACTTAATAATTTTAAAGTCAGATAGATTTGCATAAAATTTAGCAGTTGAAATTCTGTACCTCTGTGAAGAAATTTCTGCCCATGGATGTATTTCAAAGCAAAGCAAATCTGGACAAACCAATCAAGGATCACCTGGAAAATGTAATTAAAAGAGGAATTTAACTGGATTACACATGTAACATAATCAGTTATACCGGGGATGTTGAAAAGTTAAAAGCAAGTATTTTTGAGCCATCAACATTTTATTGTTGTACATACCTAATTTAGAAATTTACTTAAACAGTTAATTACCTCTGTTGAAAAGTGCTGGCCATTTTGCTGCTGAATCTTCTGACTAAGATCACCTACGATAATGAAAAATGAACCCATGCAAAATAAATAATCATAAAACAATTGTATTTGAATTGATAATAGCTGTTCATTTTGTCCAAAAATGGATTTTCCTGGAGTAAACTAAAATTTTCCCATAGTTACCAATGGTTAATGAATCTGTTCCAACCTTCAAAGTTCGTCCCTGTTTTTTTTTTTTTTTCCAAAAAGTTTGGATTTTGAAGGGTAGTCATTTATAGCGATCACATGGTCCGATGGCAAGCACAGATTCTAGAATAAATGGGATAACCACAGTTTTGATGGCAAAATACATGTAGAATTTATCGTATTTCTATGGGTACTGTTGTTTACAATGCATTTATTGTGAAATATGGATCACATATAAAGATACATACTTGTTGTGGACAAATTGGACGTCTGGCTAAATGAATGGACTTAGGAAATATCTACCTCAATGAATTTTCTTCAGCTAAATTATCAGTTATCGTACTGGTATTATACAGAGAAGGATTGCAGGGATTTCCACTTACGGGATTCAGGTAACCTAGGATTCGGTCAAATACTGAATGAAATACCTCAACAGTAATTGTACTCTCAGCTTATGTACATGTGCTCAGTTTTACATGTAAAAAAATTACCTCCATCTGCGAACTCCATGACAAGGTTCAACATCATGTTGCTTGTGACAAAGGCATCTTTGTAACGAATGATGTTCCAATGCTTGCACCGGGAAAGGACAGCCACCTCCGTCAAACTTTGCTCTCTTTGCTTCTTAGACAGGCCTCGGACCAGGATTTCTTTCAGTACGTATTTTCTTTTGTTAATTTTCGAAACCACAAGCCATGCACGGCCAAAAGTTCCAGATCCGATCACACTTTCCTTCTCATAATTCTCCGCCATTTTCACTCGGCTAGTCACGTGATTAATCAACCTCGGTGTAAAAGAAAATCTCGTCTGTGTCTTCAGATTCATGTCAGAGCCGAAGTAGAAAGATGCAGATGAGGTATCGAAAGTGAGTAGCACATTTCCTTTTCTTTTTTTCAATCTTTGCATTTTTCAAACGATATTGTTTAAAGGGAAATTGAATTATATTTCCTCAGTCAAATGATATTCTTCTTATTGAAGTATAGCACAAAATATATGAAATATCTGCAGATATTTTCTTTTGGTTTAAAAAACAGTGTGTTGACAAATTACTTATCACAAACGAAAAAATGAATGAATATCAGTATAAACTGGTATATCATAAAATTTGATGTAGTAAAGATTCGTTAATCCACATAAACAAAACTGCTTTCATTTTCAACAAATACGAGTAGCCTATGCTGAATATTAGAATGCCAAAGAAAAAAGCAATTTCTTAAAAAAAGGCAGGAGTCATAATGTGAACTATTGTTTTCAAAGGATTTTCAAAAGTATTACATCTAAGATATACAATGTATCAAGAAGTCATATAAAGCTGGAACGTCGCAGGGCCCGTGCGGCGTAGGTGCAACGGACGACAGAGTGGCTGAGGGTTATTAGTCCCTGAGTATTGCTGCTCTGAAAGATTCAAAAGACAGTAGCCAAACTATTGAGTCCTCAAGGTGGTTACAGTCCAGTCCAGTCCAGCTTTTGGTAGGAAATTAATGAGTGTAAAAGATGGAAACATTCGCTGTTATTTGTTACGTATTTTTCAACCAGGTTATGAGAGGAAAACTCCTTGGCTTTAACTGCGTTTGCTGCTGCGGATTTTGGTCAGGTATTCCTGGTGACACAGAGATGACATAATCATTTTACAAAAGAATATTAGCCTGTTAGCTTTATGCCTGTTACACTATGGAGTTAAGCCTAAGTTCTCTAGCATTATTAAGACACACCCTGGTTTTCTGACAGCATAATCACCCGTTATGAAGCGAGCTGCCTGACTTGGAACTTTACAATTTTATCGATATCTTTTTTGGTGAAAGGGATCCCACTATGGAACTGTACTCAAGTTTAGATCGGATCAGGGATTGAAAGGCTTCTTTCCTGCAAGATGGGGGTGGGGGTGTGGGGGGTGGGTGGGAGTGTTTTGTTTTCCTTTCATTGAAACCCAGTGAGCAGCTGGCTTTCGTATTTCTGATGTGGAGCCCCCATTTCAGATCATCAGAATCTTTATGTCATCACCTTCTCATATCAAGAAAAACTAATAGATATTTTGTCATAAAAAAGGCTTGAGAGCCGGGAGTGCTAGGTTGGCTTAGCGCTCCCATTTTTTTGCAGTCACAAGCGCAGAAACAGGTGGAGGGGTGGTGGTGGTGGTGGTGGTGGTGGTGGGGGGGGGGGGGGGGGGGGGTAGGGTAACACTGCCCCCGCCCTCTTTCGCTTCTTTTGTGATTTTTTTAAAATAGTTAGGCCCTAAGGTAAAATTGCTTTTCGCCCCTGTCCATTGCTATAGCAGTTTACCAAACGACAGTAGCTAACAAGGTTTTTTTTTGCTGATTGCAAGCTCAGCTGAGGGTTACCATAAAAACACTTCACTGCGTCTAAAAGTGTTTCATCAAATGCGATAGAAATTTCGAGGTATTTTAAATGTCAAAATACATGAATCATTATCTGATGTTTTGTTACAGTTATAGGCATGTAAATGCTTGATTGATTATATATCATTTACTATAACTGAAACATGTCGAAGTGGTGTTTACGGCTCAAAGCGTCGTCACACCTACTGCAATGATAGTGCAATTTGGCCCAGTCGCAGAGGATTGATTGTGTTTGAGGAGAATTTGAAAAGTGCTGCTGTATTTGCTTTTTAAGTGTCGGGTGGCCCTCGTTTACAATATTACCAATTTCTTAATCTGTACTTACAGACTACCAGTTAGATATTTTCATTTATGTTTGACTCATTTATTGTATGTACTAGTTGAAAGTTTTTTCTGAGTATGAAGAGGTTAATTTAACTGAAAAAAATTCTTTATTCTGCAGACGCAAGTAGATTTAGACATACGGTTTTTAAATGTGTGTCCAAATAAAAGCGGATTATATCTTACGTCGTTAAATTTGTTTTTCGATAATGAAAGAAAATATTCCTTATCCAGGCATATAATCCAAATTTGTTCATCGTTTCCATAAAAGAAAAACATAGGCTTGACGATTTATGTATCTTCTGTATAAACAGCTGGCTTTATCGGAGAAAGTTTTTTCTTGTCTCGTGAAAAGTTAGCACAAGCAAAATTATAGTAAAGCGTATTTGATTTGTCATTAATTAGATGGCATGTTTGAGAATATTTTCAATGTCTCGAGTTAATTTTGCAAATAAGATTTGAAGTAGACGGGAAAAAGCAATTTGACAAGAAGCACACACTTTTATCTTCAGATATTTTAATGCTGTGTGTAAATACTGCGGATTTAATCAAAATTACTGCAACAAGTGATGTAGAATCATGATATGATGTTGCAGATTAAGTAAATATTTGTCCATGCATTCTTTTTTTTAGGGCTATTTACAAAGCTTGATGATAGAGCATCAAAAATCTTGATTCAGGTTAGTAACAACCGATGTTACCACGCGATAGATTCGAAGCAGACATAACAAAACCACACACCTTTTGTACGTTATAAAATGTTCATAGCGTTTCATCGACCATTTTCACACCAGTGGCATAAAATTTGAAGCTTCCAAGGATACATTTTAATAATACGTCCAGTTCACCTTCAGGTCTTCCGAAAAGAAGGGAATTCAGCACGCGGGAAAAAAATGGATGCATTCCAAGAAGGGTGTATCTATACAATAAACATATATGATTAAAGTCCAATTGTCATTGTAAATTACAAAAATATACTCAACATTAAAACGTTAAATATCCCGATTAGATTGGATGTAAAAAGCCACGTAGAAAGTATTTTTGATAACAAAAATATGAAGAGAATGTATATTTTATTAGTGTATACCACCTCCACACTCCACACTTCCAAACATGCACGTTTACGCGCGCGCGCACATACACAATCACCAAATACGGACAGTGCAATGATTTGGTATTAGTCTATATGGAAGAAAAGTAAATATATATTTAAAGATAACAGATAAATTCAAGCCTAGCATGCTAGTTCCTTCCCAACCCTCTCAACGCTAAATTTTGCTTTAAGCCAAGATTCTATTCTAGAGATTCCACTTTAGAATTGACATGATGCATTTCTTGGTACACTCTTTTCAACATTTTGTTATTGTAAAACAACACGCAAAAGTTTGTGACGTACAATAATAAGAATTTTTTGTGTGATTCTGACACCCAGGTGGCATGCTGAAAACATGAAGAAGAAAAACATGTTTTGCAGAATTATGAAAAACATTTGATGATATTTTTTCTTAAACGATTTGAAGTTGGACATTGGTCACTTGAATTTCTGTCCCGTCAATTAATTTGTTCTTTAAGATTATTTAAAGCGATAGAAACGGTCATAGATATGGCTCAGAATATTCTACATTTTTTATAAGCCTTTGGACAAAGTAATGCAGTTTCGCGCGTTTCCTTGCCTTGTTTCTTCGTTATTGTATACATGCATTAACAAATGTGCATTTGACAGAATCCGAACTACAACGCATATAAGGTAACTGAAAATGCCCATGGCTACATTTTTCAATCCAAAAATGAGTGGTCACACGCACGCACTCAAGAGTACTCTCACGCACTTTTTCTAGGATTTTGCAAACTAGGAGCAAGATTAACATGGGCGCTTATGCTAGCTTGGATGCACCTATGATCCACTAAAAAAAAACGTGTCTACTGTGTCCTAGGCTTTACCATGATATGCTCAAAAAAATCTGTATTACTGTTATGTAGGCCAACACGATTGTTAAATATTAATTTCGAACTTAATTAAGGATTTTTAAAAATTCGCAGATATTTCTTTACTTCCCCAGTTTTTGAAAACATCCGATATGGCTGTTTTGAAAATACACCACATGCTTTCATATACAATCGAATATCTTATGGACAGGGTTCTTGCTTAATATTCCAAGTAGCTTAAAATATCGGAAATACCCTTTTAACTGGACTGATATCTCGAAGATATAAAGTACAGCAGTCTACATTTAACTAATGTAACATAAATTAAACGATGCTTCCACAAAAATACCACATTAGCAATGTATGGCCACCGCCAATCAGCTGACCGTCCATATCTGACCACCTCTCTGTCTGCTTGACCGATCAAATAAAACTTAAGATTAGTGGACGGACCAGACTAAGCATTCAACACGAGCACGTGTGCTTGGTTAGGTAAAACGGTTGCACCAGAGGAACGATAGACTAAGCACTCCGCCCTTTAAACCGTTCAAGGTAGGAGGAAATTAAAAAAGAACAGACCCTGAAAAGTCGGCCATCTTGAGACGTAGGTCGGCTCGATAAGCGTGTTAGAAAAACGAGTCTTGAACATGCAAGCCGCAGTGTGATGAAAGCTGTATTAAAAGTCTTTTTGTCGCCCGACGGATGACTTGACAAATGGTGTCAGATGTATTTTAGTGGAAGAAAAGATGGAGAGTTAAGAATATAATACATGTACCTTCAAAAACGGTGATCCATTTAAAAATTAAATGTTTACGTCTGTTAGTTAGGCTTTTTAACAACAACAAAAAAAATGAATAAAATATTCTGAGCACTTCTTTTGCAAAATATTTTTATGAAATTTTAAAACATATTTCGATTTCAATTTACCGTAGACTTTGTTGTGTTTATCTATTCCAAAACGTTGTGTTGGATAGACTCGATTACAAGTTTTCAAATAGTTTTTAAGATAGGCATAAGATAACGTTATAATTTCCCATTTATCTTTAAAAATGTGCCACCCCTCCTTGGTCATTGCTCTTTAGCCTTCTAAATTTATGTATGTCAGGGTGTTCAGAGAAAAGCTTAGGTAGAGGAAGGCAGTACCTACATGTTCGAAATGCTTAGACAATATAATGATATTTGCACTGACAATGCAAACGCTGCCGAAGTAATGAACCACGATTTGAAGAGAAGAGGATGCCTTTATTTCTGTCATTCTTTAATATTTGTACTACATTAATACTGTATGTGGTGCGCTTGATCAGGGATATAAAATATTTTTTTAAATATTCAAGAAAAGCTCCAAAGAAAAAAAAAATCAATCATAATTTAGGTATAGATGTTCAATGCCAGGCGCAATAAAAATCCAAATATATTTGACTTAAAAAGGTGAAATAAGTAAATTTACCGTACGTCAAACTTAAGTGCGGTTTGTAATTAATGAGCTTTGTACAAAAATGGTTCTTCTATATAAAACGCTCAAACAGGACAAATTGCAAAAAGTAAAATATAAAAAAATGAAAAGGCAAGAGACGATAAAATATTTCAATCCGGAGATTCAAAATATGCTCACTAAAACGTACGCAATTGTATACAGTTTTGATTGAATGAAATACGTGAAGTTTACCTAAATTTTGAAATAGAAAAGATCGAAAACAAAATGAAAACCCGTTTTTAAGAAATGTTTTTCACCGACAGTGTGTCCTCTTCACCTTTTTAGATTTTAGCATGTTAACAAAAACGTATTGATTATGCTGAATCATAAAGGTCATTACACCTGATATTTCAACCATATGATCTCAGGTGATAAAATAATTTATATGATAAAAAAACTGGCGGATCCAGGATTTGTTAAAGGGGGGAGGGGGTGGGGACACAAGAATGAATAAAAAAGGGTAATAAAAAAAGCCACGCTCCGTTCAGCAATTATGAAAATAGAAGACAATGGCAATTCTGCCATAATATGTTGGGCACAGGGGTGGAAAGTGTTTGGCATTGTCTCGTTTTACTTGTTATACTATTTTTATGCTTTTTTTTTTTTTGGGGGGGGGGGAGTAGGGGCTACCTGCAAAGCTGGGAGACACAGTGGTTCACTGTAATAGCACATATTTTAAGAAATAGAATAAAGGTTTCACATTATAAATTACCCGGCCTTGTTTTCCCATGTTTTACGTGCATTTGACTTAAATACTTTTTAATCTTAACTATGCTGTATTTCAAATAACATATCTTTAAAGTATTTTTTTTCAATTTGAGGCTCTATCCATGCACATAAAACATTTTTCAATGTCATGAAGACTGAAAATGATTAAACGCTTTCATTCGTACTTTAACAGGCTCATGCAAAATGTTTACTCATTCGAATAACTCAGTTAGAATGTGGTCGTCGAGTGTTATTTCCAAGATACGTTATTTTTGTAGACGCATAACTCAGTTCACTGCCAGTGCGATATTTTGAAAGTACATCTTTATCTAAGCCCCAACGCACTTTGTATGGGTATTGGTGCTCCATTGGAAAAGGCATTTCTTTTAAAATGCTAGGTGTAATAACTAATACAACTGTAGAATTAAGTTAACGATTACTGAAGTAGATAAAAAAAATCAATATGCAACTTTTTTTCTCTGTGCAACATGCTTATGAGAAATTCATAGCTCAGAATACGCCTTCCAAGGTATTTTCTTGCTTGCCTTGTTTTTCGAAAATCAAGTTTACCTTTTACCCTCTGTTAAAAAAGACAATAAACTAGATTAACATTTAAGCGACTGTTGCGTGAGCAAAAGTCAGGGATGAAGTGAGAAAAAGAAGGCGGATAAAATACTTAAAAGCTTTTAGCCGATATCTTAAAAATGCAAAAAAAAGTGCGTGATATTTATTTTTCGTACGTAAACATCCATAGTACATGTATCTCCTATCATCAGGTAGAGCGTGCGACTATGAAAGCTTTTACAAGAACCCTTATGTCTACGTACATATTTTCAAAAATAGAAAAAAAGGTCTGTTCTAGGTATAAAATATAATGCGTAGAAAATCGAATTAGGGAGGTCTGTATATTTGCATAGGTAATTTTCAAAGTCACAAATATCACTTAGCAAAGTTAGTCATCTGCTAACCGTTTTTTAGGTGATTATGAATTCTTTTCACTTGACAAATGATCAATTCAAATTTTAACCCCTAATTTTGATCTCGGGAATTACTCTGTCACAAATTCCCCAGGACAATTAAGTGTAATTTCTCTTCTATGAATGAACAAGTGGTAACAAGACTCTGGTAGACACTAACTTTGACTCAACCAGGCAACTATTTTTACTCCGAGGCGTGAAAGGTCAGAGATGCCGGATTCAAGGGCGTATTCTATCATGGATGGATAATTAATACTGAATTAAACAGGGGCTTGGGGAAAAAATCTTTGACATGGTTGCAACGATTCTCTTAAGAAAACTTGAAGAAGCTTAAGGCTTAAACTTGACATGCAATTACTGTTCTTTTGATAAAACACTTCAGTAGCAATGCGAAAACATAATTGTGCGATGAGTTCATAAAATCTATAAATCCGCACTATTATATGAATTTGGAAATCAACATTTTGTTCCCCGAAAAAACATTTATTTGGTTTTGTTTTATTGTGGCGCGCCTATTGCCAGTTCAGAAAAGTGTTTGCAAAATAAATTATAGGTTTTAAAAGACGTTCATTCAAAGACATCATTTCAAATGCACAATGCCAATATCATAACGGGGGATTTCTGAGCCGATGGGCATCAAGATATCGCCCAGCTCCTGTTATATATATTTTTTCAATTAATCAGAATTTCATGGCCAAAAGGGTTGCAAATCATTTGCATTAAGAACAATAAGAAATAACGGTTGGACCCCCTACCCCTCTCCTTCCCTCCTCCATTATAATTTACCGACACTAAAAAAAAAAAAGACTTTAACATTAACAAACTCGAACACCGTCACAAAGCCCTACAATGCAACCTTACGTCGCACATGTGATGACGCAGATACTGCTAATTAAAAAGAGCTATCGCTTCGTTTGCAGCCAGGAGTAGTCAGCTGCATCTTTCATCCATAACCCAGAACGAAAACAAAATAATTAACTTTGGTGCTTTTTGTCAACTAATTAAGATGTCTACAGACGCCAAGGCATTAGGTTTCACGAGACTGTTGCGCCTTCGCGCGTCGGAATAGCTGGATAATTGTCCGCTGAAAACGAACAAAATGCATTTAGAAAAGAAGCGAATGAGCCTTTAAAAGATGTTATTGTCTTCATTTTGTCTTCTAATAGCCAGTTAATGAATCATAATATATCAAACACAAGGCTCTTACAGACAACTCGCTCGCCTGGAAATAGCTGTCATTAGGAGTGAACGGTAGTGCAGAAGCAGCGGCTCCGAACAGCAGGTGTCTCGCATGCTCATCACGACAAAACGATCTCAAACCTACGTTCTTTACTGATGTGATCCATTTCATCTTAAGAAATAATCGCCATCTGTGAGCATTAGTTAATGTTCGTTTACTAGGAAACACCAACTCCTAAGCAGGCGATGATGAGAAGAGAAGTAGTTTTGTCGATCAGTCTGTCTGTCCGTCAACTAGATGTGCGGAGAGACGCAATTATTTTGTACCTTGTTAATCAGTCATCAAAACTTGCCTTTGAAACGCGTACAATATTTACCTGATATGTGGATTTTCAATTCAACCTATGATAAACTGATGCGTTTACTCTATATTTTATGTTTTTTTTAATCATTTACAGACCAGATAAAGTATACGTGTGTAATGTTTTATTAAACAGTTTTAAAAATATCCTCTTCTTCTCGTGTCACTTATGTGGCGATGAAATTGTCGTAATCTGAAACCCAGCGGATAAAACATAATTCTTGACCGTTACTGCCTGCAGTGATAGTTCCCCTACTTTTTCTCCACTTGGAAATGTTATATTTAATATTCCATACTCAGATTAATAATAATCCGGCATTTGATGTAGCATTCAATTAACTAATTAATTAAGGTTATAAAAAAGCGCGAGCGTCTTGTTAATTTGCTGTTAAATACGTTTTGGCGACAAATGTAGTCATCCTAGTGGCTGAAAGACTCCTTGAGAATAATAAAACTAAAGCAAATGCTGCTTAATGAAATTATGCCGAAAAACTCGAGACCAACGCAAATGAAAATATTTGATTTCTACGCTTTTTGCAAGATGAGAGTTTGCTTAATTTGTACAATTTATGATGGTGTAAAGTGTTGCTGGAGAGAAAAGGCTGACCTATTCGACCCTTGGAGAAATTTCTCATAAAGAATTGAATCTTAATGATATCAAAATCTGAGAGCTTTTCGACTCTCTGTGTGTCAATGTTAAATGCAGCCATCGGCGGCTCTACACTTCACCGCAATAAACAAAGGAGATACCACTGTCAAAGCCATTTCGCAACTTTGCGTGATACTTTTTGATGATTGTTCTGACCAAAGCAAATATCATCTTTACATTGTCATTATCTTGGCTTGTGCATGAGCGGCGATGGTAAATTGATGACATTTTAAGAAATGAAAAAAAGGACCTCATTTCCAATGGGATTTTCTTAAAAATCAACCATCACTCGAACGCGCATCTTTGGGCTCAGATAGGGGAAATGAGGGAAAGTGTATTATCTGCTTGTACCCCAGGCTATTCCGGGGAATTGCTTTACTGAGAAAAAATATCATCGATCGAGGTCTGGTAGGAGCTCATGCGAAGCTGCGGTCTGAAAGAACAATTAAATATCTGTTTTATTTGCTCGCTATAATTTCCTGAATCGACATTGCTCCCTGAAAAGGCTTGAAACAAATCAGTGAGCTCCAAAAAAGGGAATTTAATACATCGTCCTGGAATTTGCGAGCATCATCGAGTAAGAAAAATATCAAATTTTGTTCACGAGGTTCAGAAAGTCAACCAGGAAAAGCTGGTCAATATGATTACAATCAACTTCTTTTGTTTAATAACACTATCTTGGTTTTTTTCATCTTCATTAGTCAGGCAGTAGTTGGCGTCTCTTTTTATTATTCCTGATATGCATTACGCTTGAACACCCCCTCCCCCCCCAAAAAAAAAATCTAAATGAAAAACTTGTGATACACTCAATTATACATCTGTATTGTAGAAAGAAAAGTAAACGATATATATGTGTGTCTACGATGGTTTAAATACATTTAATGGATAGATATTTAGATAATGGTTGATACAATTTTGTTTTGTTTGCAAAATAATAAGCTTATTTGGTGGAACAAAATCCGTTTATTCTTGATGGTAATGAAATGATGCATTTTAAAGAATATGTCACGTTCGTGAACTGTATGGATATTGGTTAAAGCAATGGAATTCCAGACGAGACACTGTAATCGTAATTGGTCCGTATTGACCAGGATCGGTTGCATCATTTGCAATTCCTGAGAATTCAGGCTATTGTGAGTGAAGTGAAGTGTCAGGGACAACGAGATTTCCGTCAACTTGTCGCCCACTTCTCCTGCTTGATTTCCTCGTTGTTGGCATTTAGTCGAGATTCTTTTTTCATCTCGATCTACGTTGATCTTTACGGGCATCTGCCTGATACACTTATTTTATGTGGATTTCAAGGTGCCACATTATCCATTATTTCTGAAAAATTGCGGTTTAAGCAACATGTCGAGCTTAGACATAGTTCACCTGAACGCATCAAAAAAAGAGACAGCTCTCCTGCGCGTACATCAGTTGATGAAATGGTATAGTTATCGTTTTTTATCTTTCATGTCAGCTTTGCAGTAATAACTAACATTACACTCGGGTTGCGTAGACTGCATTATACAGTTAAATTCGCACATTTACTTACAGCTATAAAAAGAAGAATTAGTATGTATTAACTTTTACTCGACGCAGAATACAAAATTTCATAGTCCAATATTTTGTTTGTGTGGGCGTGCACTAGTGTACATGAAATGGCAATTCACTGCAAAGTTTGGTAACGTTAACATGGAACAATATCAAGGTCGCTTAGTAACATTATATGTCACAACGTTAACAGAATTGTCTAAATAAGATTTGCTAATTAAGCGAATTAAATAATTATGACATCTCTTGACCACGTCGTTCAGCTGTGTCTCTGAATAATTCTATCAAACCGCATGGACATGTTGACTTTACGTATTGATCGTCTACTTCTGTCTTTGTTTTGTGTTGATGAAATGCACTCGAGTGGAAAAACTAATCTGGCAACGCTGGCGTCGTGTTATTTCATCACTCAAAGAACAGATCGTTGCTTACACCACTCATCAAGGACGGGGTTCCAATGAGGGTGTAATTCCCAGGTATTGATCACCGCGAGATGACCAATGCTGAGGGTTCGGTATGACCTGTAAAATTGCTGTTCAAATAAAAAAAATCTGAAAATATTATGTTATAGATATGACCTGTGTTACTATATCCATTTGTTAATTAGGAAGGCTACGAAAATTGAAAAAAAAAAAAGCTTAAAGGTTTTAGTTTTTTTTATATCCCTTTCGGATAGACAAGGGTACTGTTTTTTATGTTTTCTTTAGAATATCCTCTCACTCTGTCATAGTTTTTTTAGTGAAGTTGAAATGTTTCGTTCTACACCTTATCGAGATAGGAGAAATATGTTTTCCCTTTTTAGCTAAATCGATATAAAAAACATATTTAACAGAATTTTGATCGTTTTAATGCTTCATTTTTTCACACAGGAAGAAATTGCTGATCGAGTATTTTGTTGATAATTTTAAATTCTGTTCCTTACATTTTTGTTTTGTAAGCATAACGTTAAGATTTCACCAATATCAGCTTTTCTTAGAATAAAAATACCATTCCCAAGCAAGACACACCTTTTTACTTTTATAACATGACAGATGACCTGGCTTAATGCATGTAGTTCATTTGTACTCTACGTTAACATGCGATTTCATACATTCTGAAACTTCAACAAAGACTATTTGTCTGGCAAGATCGTGGATGACATGGCCCCAGCCGCCAGTGACATTATATCCACATTTTGTTTATTACCCTGTTGTCACACCGTACAGATTTATTTGATAAACTGCCCATAAAAGTGTCAAGACGATTGTCATCATAACAAACAGTCGAACATTATTTTCATAACAATGACGCGGTTCGAAAATGATCATATTTTGGCAAAATAATTTTTTGTGGTTGAGAATACATTTTGTGTCATTTGGGCAGTGTTGGGAAGAATAATCCCTGCAAGATGAGCATTTGAAAAATATTACAGTATTTAAGATAACTTGAGGAATTAATAATATAAGTTACTAAGAGGAAAAATGCTCCTTTGGTGTATTTTTTCCGCATGCGAAATACATTTTGAACAAAGTCTTCTAACGTTTTTGTGACATTTCCCATCGAAGCTTTTTATTTTCTGGGTGTAAAGTGAATTTTGCAGTACATTTTATTTTCATATTAAACTGAAAATAGCGTCAAGAAATCTATAAAGCTAAGTTAAAGTATAGCATAGTTTATCATTGACCATAACCATTCATTCAGACGTCAAGTCTCAATGGATGACGACCCCAACCTTCGCGGGCGTGGTATACCGATTCTCGATTTCTGATGTTAGCTGCTTGGTTATCCTATTTGTACATATTGTCATTTACTGATAAAGCGGTTAATTAATTGTTCAAAGACCCATATAATCAGCTCTTTCTTACGTCGCACACAAAAACAGTGAGCAGCCGTTTCAAGATGGCTGCCTGGGGCGCAGTGGCCGGTGTAAAAGCCATGGAAGTTGTTTACTCTGTAGTATTAGGTGGCAAAGGTCCAAGATAGTTCGACCACCTAATTGATCATGCCATTCGAAGATAATTTAGTGGAAAAAATCAACCCTTTCACATTTTTCTGGCAACATTTTAATGTATTAAATATCGGTCAGTAGGTTCAGGGAGATTTACCAAGTATCTGACGGCCGAGGCAAACAAACTGAATTAGGCGTACACACACTGCCCAGGATGCCTTAGAGGGAGGCTCCTCGTGAAAACGGTGCACTATCGGCTGTTTGAGCAAATTTGCTCAGTAGTAACTTGCAGTCAGAGATGCTTGTTCACACCGCGCTGGATATGTTTGTTGACAGAAGCGTGTCTGAACGGAGTTTGAAAGAAGTTCAGCAGATTATCCGACGTGCATCACGTCACACCTTTCCCACGATTCACTTTTTCACCAATAAGTGTAACTGACGTTCGGTAAATTTGATAGTTAATGATAAGAAAATAAGAAGGCTAATTCTCAAAGCATGCTACTTGTTTATTTTAGTTGATATTTTGAAAACTAAACTTTGAATTAAAAACGAAGAAAACTTGCACGTTTGATTATCTTTTAATCAAACATGTTTCGAGAAAAACAATTCGTAAATCTTTTCATTCAGAGTTTTGTTTTGAAAACAATTTTTCGCTAGAATTAGTAGCCGGTGCAACGTTTAAAATGGATTGCGCAAAGTCAAAGAATAAATAAAATCAATAAATACTTGGCAAAGAAGCGAAAGAAAACTATTATTCGGACGGTGTTGGTAAAATGAGAAAACGAAAATACAGAGAAATAAAGATAGCATATGGAATCACGACAACATTGAGTGAGAAATCGGATACAGTGAATGTTAAAGTAAATTTTAAGTACGGCGAACGCATCCGCACAATAATACCTCCAATTTCGTAACAGACGCGACAAAAATAATTGAGCCACGCTACAATGGTTAAGAACGGTCAGTTGCTCCGAGATATTCTGGACACTCCATCAAGTGTAAGTTAGATCTTTTATGAACTGGCCGTAAGTCAATGCTTTCCAATCGACATCAAATGTATAATATGTTGGTATGAAAAGATTACTACCATGACATGCATCACTGACTAGTTACACATAGCTAAAGCAGCCCTATGTCTCGCAGGCGCCTCCCCTTCTGACAAAGTTGTTGTTTCTTTCCTTTCGACCAATCAGAGACTAGGCAACTCAAACCTTCCACTGCGATACAATTTGAATCTAAATCGACTGTAATTATGTCTGCGTACACTATCAAATCATATGCGACAAAATACCTTCACTTGGCAGCATTTTTATGATTCGCATTCGACCGTAGCGCCGAGTGTTGGTCGATCAATCTGTGCAAAGCTTCTTCCCATTTTCACCTCAGTCGTGTCTTCGACAGAGAAAAAAAATTCGTCTGCCTAACTCCAAGAAGATTGCACACGCAGTGTTATCTCTGTTTAACTCCAGAGGTCGTCCCAGTAGCTGCTGCGAGACTCACTAATCTTAGAACAGCGAAAGACACTTTTTTCAGCAGTGAAAAGAATATGTCGTTCATCGCCCTGGACTCTAACTCCTGGCAGGTAAGCTTATTCCCTCGATATCTTGAGCTGGCAACCTTGGCATGATGTTTTCTGACACTGAAAGCAACTCGTTCGGGGCTTTATGGTTGATTATTTTCCCGGCTTAGTAGCCAAGTGTATCTATTCATTAAGTACATGCATGCGTAAGTCTCCATTCAGGCAAGACTGGGAGGCGTAATTTTGCTATTTTACTACCGGTTACCGAGAGGGGGATAAGACATACTTTGGTGTTTAGCGGTAATCCCTAAGGTTGTTAGGTCCTCCAAGATGCTCTCGTATGAGCTATAAGAAGTTTACTGAGCTTTCTTATCGAGATGACCTTCCTGTGTGCAGGATGACAGTAAGAAAACATCTCGAGGGGGAACAAACTTCTATCGCGTTTACAATTTTTCTCAGGCACTGTGAAGAGTATATTTGAAACCAGTAAATATCCTCAGTATCTGAAGATCTCATGAAGGCAATATTTTAGGGAGTTTGCGGTCGACTAAGTGCAGTTTTCTCGTTTCTTTTAGGGGAACACGTTGTGACACCTCCCCCTTTTGAAATAAGAACCTACTTGCAGATTACTTGCAAGACGGTGCCAAATAACTTAATATAAAAAGAAAGTATTTTCAAGTTTTTTTAGGCAGTTGAAGTTCAGGGGAAAGAAAAAAAATGAAGGTGTTTTGGTGGGATGTAGAGTTATTTCGCATGACCGTGTCCACGAGGATTTTACTTCATGATTCATATTTTCAGCCCGAAGCAAAATCACTCATGATTTATGGATTCATCCTCGAAGGCATACAGTGCCTAGGTATATAATTTTCATTTTTACAGACTGACTGCACCTAATGAGCTCATTTGTTGCTCTATACCTGGACATCTTTATTTCTAATATATTTTCGTTGCCTTTGAATCCTTTTCTTCTTACTAAATAACAAACGAAAATATGCCTTGAATTTTAGTCAAAGTTTTCTTTTCGCTTTGGTTTATATTATAGTCTTGAACTATTCGTCAACCCGCCTGTTTCAGAGAGTGGTCAATAAAGGTGTAGCATTTGACCTCTGTATTAGTTTTCTCTTCCACGCTGTGCTCTGGGCAGTTTAGATTTTCTCTTGTTTTCTGTCAACTTTTCAAGGGGTCATCACCTGTAAATAACCCAAGGAAAAACCAAGGTGTATTCACACTATATACGACCCTGATGTGGTGTTGTACTTGTGCTGGTATGGGCGGACTTTCTAAGCCCCTGGGTTGGGGAATTTGGTCTCATTTAGAGCCTTTAATGACAGTCCCTGCCTCTGGCAGTCAAACGATCACCTTAGACTTCAACAAAGTATTTCACCCATACCCAATATCATAGGCAAATTGTAGAAACTTCAAATGACTTTTTTTTAGATTATGGTGAGATTCAAATTCTTTTTGTCGTGTTTTAAAAGGAATTAATTACGTGATGACTATATTAAACCATGTTTTAGCGTGCCATTGCATCATATTTCAATTCTTCTTTTAACCACAGACAGTCGGAACATTCTCCCGGTAGCTAAATCTCGACGCGACAAGGGACAAACAGGGACATGTTAACGCCTTAAACAGACGTTGCTTTGGGTATAAACGCGCGCACACGCAGACACACATACACACAAACACGCACACATTTACACACCGAAAGAGAAAAGAAAGAGAGAAAGATTGAGAAGGACAGAAATGGAAGACGAGCAACCAATCGACTTCTAATGATTCATTAATGAAGACAATACAAATCATATCCTCGCTATTCTTGCATGTTATTCCGGGAAAATCTTAGAAGCAATTTGCTCTGCTCCTTATTTCCCGCAGCAGGTGCTCCTGGAGATGATAATGGAAAGGTTGCATTCTTTCACCCATTATGAAAACGAATTAAATAAAAGCAGTCACGGAAGGAAAAACAAAGGTAGTCGTTTGTCAGACAAAAAGCACATGCAACCATGCTCTTCATTAACAAGGCGAATAAGTTCTATCTTAAATATCTTTGCCTTCAAAAAAAAAAAAAAAAAAAAGGCAACGGGTAAAATTGACATTGAAATGGAATGAATGAATGAATAAATGAATGAACGAACGAGTGAATGAATGACTAAATAAGTGAATGAGAGATTGAACAACAAATAAAAAATTGTACGAAATAATCCAGGGGTTAAGAGACGAAAAATAGACAAAATTGTGATTGAATGAAGAATGAACAGGCGAATAAGCATGTAAGCATTTGTATAATTTGTTGATAAAGAAACCAGTTTAAATACAACACTTTCAAATGTGCTTTCTGAGCCTGATTGTGGTCTGTTGAAAAGTAGAAGGTAGAAGCAAATGGCTAGCTTTCGACCTCCATAACCTTTCAATGAACTCTCCCGTTATGGGTTGTTGTGATATAGGAAACTTGATATGTATTATGTGATATTTTAGCAGGGCTTAATTGAGATGTAATTATATGCAATAACAATACATTCTGCTGATACAAAAAAAAAAAAAAAAATTACAGAAAATGATTTCTGTGGTTGCAGATGAAGTAGACATGCGCACTAAGTTTTAATATTAGCCTCGGATTAAGCCGTCTGAGACGAATTAAGTTGGCGTTGCGCACAGTTACATCAAAGTTCCATAATGGCAACACTCTGCGTACTCTTGCCTGAAGACAGGCGTGTGCTTGCTTACAATATTTTAAAGATTTAACCCAAGAAACATAATCCCTGTAAATGGCTGGCAAACCACACATTCGCTGTGGAAATATTGTTATTAGATATTACCTATCGGTTTGCGGTGATTAGTGTAGTGGCATAACAGAGGAAATTTATTTTGACTTGTAAGAAACCCGCTAATTACTCACGAGGTGAAACTGTCATTAATACGTTTTTTTAACCTGTTATTAATGAGGTTAAATTGATAGAATTATTTTCATATATCCTGATTTTGCTGCATTTAATTTTTCTTGTAGATTTATCAATGATTAAAGGAAGCGCAAAATCACAATGAAGGACTGTTAAATATTTTCAGCTTACATAGATATATAAATTACACAAATTTCTTGTAATATCCATAATTTTGATTTGCATCATATTAAGTTAAAACATTTTTAAAGATCCGATTATTCAATAATAAACGGACCATATTGATTTTCAGTATTAAGTGAATATCAATTTGGACATTCTTCTATATTTCAAAAGAAAATTTAAAAGAATTGCGCTGTGAAAAAATATCAATTTTAGCGCTTGCAATTTTTGTAAAGTTTTCGTTTAAACTAACAGTACAATAATAATTTTGCTCATTCTTATGGACCGAATGGATTTTTCTGAAAATCAGGCACACGTGTTATTCTGCTAATTTCTAGTGCATGCGTATACGAGGTATTAATTTTCCGCGAAGAAAGGAAAATCAAAATCGACCAAAGAGCACATCAGTATTTTTCTTCTTGATTACCGTGATACAAAGGGGACATGGAAGAAAAGTCCAGAGAGTGCATTTCGTCGCGTGACAATGCGGATTAAGCTGAGCCCCTCCATTAATAGAACTCTATTTTCAATAATAGTATTTTCTTGATCAGCTCAAAGTTTACGCTCGACCAGGCGATCAGCTATTGAATCTCGTTTAATGGGGCCCAAGTGATCTGCTCGTGCACCCAAAGGCCGTCTGCTCGACTTTTGATCACTGTTAATCCCCCCGTGTTCACTTGGTTTCCTCGTTACCTCCGTACAATGGAAGATTCTTTCAAACTCATGTTTGTGTAATTCATCAGCTCCCGCCATCAGCCATCATCTGTTCTCTCTTCGTATTAGCCTCTCAATTTAGATTAAATGAATCAGAAATAATATTGGCAACCAATCCGTTTCAAATTCATAACCCCGCCAGTAGATTTTGTGCAATTTTGGGAAGTGCATATTTTCTGCGGTTGCCCAGAGACGGGATACTCACCGCACAGTGGGGCTTGCTTTTTTTTCAAGTTTAAAAAAATACCTTCTCAATTTTCTGAAGACGGCGGTCTACTTTAGTGGGTAGACATTGTTGTCAGGCAAGCAGATAATGGTATGCGAGTTACATTCGGTATTGTGCATACATATATATAAGTGTTGGAGCTATATCGGATATTTCACGCCTAAAAATATCATTGGGAAATGAGGCCATCGAAAGTTTTGTGCTACGGATGACCTATTGACACCAAGAAAACAGTTCCGCAGAAAATGGCGATGAAGTGAACGACGGAAGCTCCGTGGGTCGCCATTAAGGAAGACGCGAAAAGTCATAAACTTGAAATCTGAATTAATTTCTTATGCTGGTATGCTTATGAAATGGACATATGTTGAAATTCCGAAGTCTTTTGTATGGTGAATCACACATATTCGATACCACCCACGGAACTCACGAGCCTACTTCAAGCCGGCGTTCTCGTCACAGTGATCACTTCTTTTCATTAATTAGTTTTAATTAGATAAAGCCATATGGTGTCAGTGAGCACCATTAAGACGAGCAATTACTAGAGCATTGGAATGTCGGACATAAAAATTATTCTGGTGAACGCCGAGAGGTGAAAAGTTTCAGAACAGATCAGGAGGAGCAAGAGCTTATTAGTCGAAAGCACCAAGCAGATATTCTAAGCAGAGTATCTACGGATTATAAATGAACGTAAGTGTACCGAAATTACCCGTCTCAAGTAATTGCCCATAATTTGAACGGTTAAGATTGATGGTGATATACCGCAATTTGTATTACAGTCCTGGTATATTTATCAAGGCGCCTGTGTTTTGAAAGCCATGATTTCAGAATCTCTCTAAGCATCTCGGACACGATACAAGCCTGTGTGATGATAGGAAGCGACTTTGTTGTCCATCCTTTCGTTGTCCAAATGTCTCAATTTCCCTCGATATATAGACATTATATTGAAAATATTTTATCGAAGTCTGGTAATGTTGGCGCGGATATGTTCGTCTCAAACGGCAGCACATGTATTATTAGAATTGGGCAATATTTTCCGTAGATTGAATAACATATTGGTGTTTTCCTAAGAGATTAATCATACCCATATTCTTCTTAATTTATATCATAATCCTTACCTTTGTCTACTGAAAATTGTACCGCTATAGGACTGTTTGATGTGCCAGAGTTATTTGGTTCCAGTCTCCTATTCGTGCATCTCTAAAACTTACTGAATTATTATCTTAATTTTTGTAAAACAATTATTGTAATTAATATAATATCTCTCTGAAGAAAATATAAAAATAAAAAAATTACTTGAAAAAAATTAGTGAAGTAGTACAAATTTATGCACGATTGTCAAGCAAGATTTTACATTTTTTGATGAGTATGTTTTTGTTTAATTTTTTGGTATTTCTCATGAGAAGGAAAAAAGGAAAAGAAATGTATTTTTGAGTCAAGGTGTAGGTTAAAAAGCGTGCTTAAGATCTTGCTCGTTTCAGAATCTAATGTGTCGGGCAAAAGAAAATATACCCACATTCTTCAAAGGACAAAAACGTGTTTTCCCCCACCACGATTTCTATTCATAGCTTTGTTACCAATCTCTTTTTCACAGGGTTCATTAGTGCGCCGCCATGTTGGCACATATTTGACTTCCAGTTGAATTTAAATATTTGTGCTCGTCTGCAAACCATTTCTCCATTTGTTTGGCGCATGCGTTTGATCTCCACTTTGCTGGCGGATTTTCACTAAATTAAAAGTTATATCAATGACTAAATCTCGCAAATACAAATTCGGAGTACATAGGATTTAATGCAATTCGTTAAGTAACATACGCTTTTAACTTCAGCTATGTAAATGTTGCAAGTAAATACTGGGGATTCAACCAGAATGGCTGCAGTAAGTGAGGAACACTTTAGTGGCAAAATAGCAGCCTTTTGATGTGGTACATTAGGATAATAGTCACCCTTATATACCATATTTTAGGGCCATTTGATAAGCTTGGGGATCAAACAATTTGAGACGTGTGTTTACTTTCGGAGAGGTCAAAATAAATTATTATATTTGTTTTCAAGTAACATCCAATATAATTTTGATGAGAAACCAGGAGTTCTTATTTAATTTTTATACAGAGAGAGAGAGAGAGAGCGGGAGGGAGGGAGGGAGGGGTTAAAGAAGAATATAAGAGAGAGAGAGAAACTTTATCTCTGTACCTTTATTTTTTATTGCACTCAAGTCACAATGATTTCCCAACCCCTTTGACCTAGCAATTGTGATGAAATGAAAAAAATACTGTACGAAGTGTGTTAAGCAGCAAATGAAATTGAAAAAAAAAATCAAAATAACTCTCCTACAGGTAGCCAGGTATTAATCATGGTATCTTTGACGGTGTTTCTTCTGCAGTAACAACGATTTACCGGTCCAGTGCTCGGCCGGTGGGAGGTTCAGTTGGCTTTATAAGATCTTGTTACAGCGCACTTCAAAATGACTCAAAATGGCTGTATCTCTTTTTGTCGGGTTTATTAAAAGTCATTAGCGAAACAAATAAGCACAGGCTTTGAACTTTTTTGCTTTGATATAAAGCTACTCGGTCACTCTATTGGTAACTTTATTAAGCGATTGTAAGAATTGAAGCTCACATCTGCGTGAAACCAAGGCCCCATGGGGAAGGACGCTCTCAGAAGAAATCCCTAAACATGAGATAAAATGTCTTTCCGGAAAAAATGTTAACTTAAAAGGTGCTACTTTAAGATTAATACCTCACTGTGTTAAAAACCCAAGAGACGCTTAACTAACACAAAAGTCTTTCAGAATGTCTAGCCTGTTATACTGAAAATGCGCGTTTTTTTGTGTCCGTTTCTAAAAGCACGCGGGCGCTTCTCGCTGTAACTTTCACATTTAATTTGCTCGAAGGGATGGAGACCAGCTCCATTTAGTGGAAAAATTTATCAGCTCTCCATGTTTCTTTTCAATGCTTTTCCTCTTGTTCATCAACAGTTATAAATTCAACCATGTGATTATGCAACAGATGCATCGAAGCTTACAAGTAGGGAGGGTGAATGCATTAAGTGTGCCCATCAAAACAATGTTGCCGTTAGAGTTATGTAGGAGTATTCAGATGCTGTTTGGTTGGAATATTGGCTGAAAATAGACGTGCAGGTGCTGCTCTGTCCCGCTTGGTGCACCTTCCTCCACTTCCAAATACAGAACCTCTCTGAACACACTTAATGAATATTAGGTGAATTTCATTTGCCGATTTAATTGTGTTACGTGAATAAAAGCGATTCCCCGAGCCTTACAGACCTGCGGGCTAAGATTATTTTATTACAAAACTTGAGTGTTCGAATATGACTGCTTGACCCCAGGTCTTGGCTTTCTGTGTTTTTTCTTCCGACCCATCTTGTAAAATAAAGCCAAGAAACCACACCATTCTACAAAACAATGGCCAGTGTTACCGTGAAAATAGCTGATAATTACCGAATGGCCTGCAGCTCCGAGACATCAGACATATACAGGCTGAATCTCACGATAACGAGAGATAATACGGAGCTCTTGCTCCCAGCAGCACTCAACTGTAATTTAATTTTGATAGCATTTAATTAAAGTTTATTTCATTGCTATATATCAACAGCAATCAAGGTCTATTATTGTGATACGACAGTTAGAGACCGTTAGGGAGAGAGTGACGTTGGATTACGGAAAAGTGGAGAACTTGCGTCTAGGATATGATGGATTTGGAATGTTCTATACAGTAGTTGATGCGAGGAAATAATTTTTATCATTGAGTGACTTGTATATAATGGATCCAGTACATGGTATGCATTTTCCTTCCACGGCAGATGCCAGTTTACCGCTGGAATACGGCGTAAGTGTTAACATTTCTTCAATATTGTATTTAGTTTTTTTTTTTGTATATCCAGATGTCCTGGTAAAGAGGGCTTTGTACCGGGTATATTAGGTGGTTAACTTGACGCAAGACCTTGCATAAGACTATATGTGTTTGCATTGTCGGGTAGGTCGTAACATCATGATGCTGTTCTCAGTGGGAACACAAAGGCGTGTTTGCTTTGCCTTTTTTATGGCAAACACTTTTTTTGTTCTCGTTCTATTTTTCCATAAACGCGATATAAATAGTGTAAAACGAAATCAATCATAGTTGTCTGATAACACCGACTCCGGAAAGGACACCCTTTTGCTTTCGGAACTTCCTCACAGTAAGCTTTTTTTGAGAACGGTTTCGATTTTTCCGGCCTCTCTTGTGTTCTGCACACTAAGGACCAGGGAGCCGAAATGTGTTTTTGTTAAATATTATTGTCTGGTGAAGTGTTTTCCTTTAAAGAGATATTGTGATATTTTAGCATTGAAAATACGCCATAATTAATTCACATAGATCATATCATAGATGTTGAGGGATTATTTTAGGTGACATTTTACAATCAATATTCTCTGAAACTTTTAGAGTATTGACTGAAACACGTCTATTTTCTTGAGATGAGACAATGCTATATGACTAATTATTGAAGACCTCTTACAAATTGTTTAATGTATCGTTTGTATTAATATCAAAATGAAATGAAAAAGTGATTTGGTCTGTTGTTCTCTTTTTTAAGTTGCATAATGCTAAGTCGTTTTTTTATCTGATTTTCTTTTTTTTTTCATAAAACGTTGTCGACCTTAGAGGATATTTTGACTCCATATTGTAACAAAAGACAGACACTGTACATTAATATCTCAAGTTGAGTTTTATGCATTGTCTCTTTATCAGGGACGCCTATGAAACTTCTGCGTCTTGTCTGCAAGGTCGCGGGCTCATGGTTATGTCTTGTTTTCCAATGGTTGATGAAGTGCTCTAGCACACTGCTAGTTCAAACTGTCGAACCTTCCGCCTACTGGCGAGATAATTAGCATGATTACTATTCCCAATCGCCGGCCAATTTTTCCGTAAGTGTCCCCCAGTTGGCCTTGCTCGGATCAATCACTATTGATCCGCTATGAAGCGTTGCGTATGGTGCTAAGACCTCTCATGCCACTGTGACAGATATTTTTCTATCTGTTTAATTACTGACAGCCCCTTCATGCTTAGGGACCATATGTGTCTAGTTCGTGATTGGCTTTTTGAGTGTTGATATGGGTTTGCGTAACTTTTGTCTCAAGTATCGTGTTCAGTAACTGTTGGCAGTGCGGTCATATGTCGATGTTCTTCTGTGTTAATTACCTGATTATTATTATTATTATTATATGAATACATCACCTGGCTTCGACATATTATTGTACCATTAATCATAGCTGCAAACTTAAATGATAATAATAAATAAAAGAATTTATCGAGTAAAGATAATGATGTGGCACTGCAAATAAAGTATATAACTTTCTTTTCTTACTCTCTTTTTTCATTTTTTTTTTTAACTCACCACTTCCTTTTACTGTCCTTTTGTAAACTTAGGTTTTCTTTTTTTATTTCAAATGCTGGATTTATTTTTCAAACTTTCTGAAGGTGCATGTCTGTCTGTGGCTAACCCATTTTGGCGGTTTGGGACCAAGATTAACTCGCCTTTAGGAAGAAATTCCAAGTCCGTTAACATGATCAATTTTTCAAGTAGTGATTTATTTTCAAATGGTGGCCATATCGTGCGGTTTGGGATTCTAGTATATAAATTCAGTCGATATGTTTTTCTATAGTGGGTTATTTTCTCATGGCACTCGCTGGTCCCCCGTCCCATAAAATCTTAATAATCACGCATAAAAGGTACAATCATCAGTAGGACGAACGCTCGTTAACACCGATTCCCAAGCAGCGCCCTTAATGTACACGTAAACTGGATCATTGATGACCGAAATTATCAATAAAATTGTTGGACTATTCACCCGGGCCCTCTTCAACTCTCATTGTTGGCCAGAAGAGCACGTTAAGGACTGAGAAAATTCTAAATTCTGTCGACTTATTTATGAAAGAATAAACACCAATTTATTCAGCCTGCTGTTTTTCAAGTGATACAAACAACCGCGGTAACTAATTCCACATAACCACAATTCGTACAAAGTACTCTATAGAATTTTCACGTTCTTTTTGAATAAACTTTGGTGTAGTTACTCTACAAACTATTGTGTATTTGAACCTCGAACATCTGCCTGTAGAGGCGGTGTTATTTTCGAGCAAATTGTTACTCGAAAGTTCGTTATCTCATAGCTGTGTGGAAAGTGATGTATATATTGAATTTTGAATCCAACTCGGAGAAAGTACTCGAGCGATTTTCTTTGTGATCTTAAAGTTTATTAGGACAGATTTCATGAACACCCTCTCTGAGACAGGATTAAGTTTCTCAAAGTAATATCTTGTTATTCTTTTTAGACGAACCCAATTAGGTAATTACTCAAAGTCTCAGTCGGTGATTTGTATAGTAACCAGGTGGGGGCTTTTCAGTCCAGAGATTCTTATGGTACACGACACTATCACGTTGCACTGTGGTACCACGGTCGAAATCTATATTCAATGTAAATGCAATTTTAGTATGACAACTATTTGTCTTCACGTAGCTAAATTTCAATTTAATTTCACTTCAAAAGAAGCGGTAACCTGCCTCGCGGCGGACGCCGTATTCTTACTCTTACTTTAGAGATGCATATCGATATTAGATTTTAATAAATTAAAAAAATAGGGAGGTTAATGTCTCATTTAACACCAACGGGTGATATTTAAGAAAGGCGTTATGGACGATACGGGCTCGTTTTCACTCCACAAATTATTTCTACTGTGCTCGCAGCGCTCTATGGAGATAGAGTAACAGAACTGGCGCGAGTCAAAACAGGAGTAACACAACATGACATAACGTTAATGCAATAAGAGTCAATATTAACTAAGTGGGCGGGTGTGACATGAGTTTACATTTAACGATTTCTTTAATGATATATCATTCACTTTGTTAAGTTCCCGGACAAGATAAAAGGCGTGTATGTAATTTTCAAAGTCTTTGATTGTCGTAGATGAAATATGTTCTCTTTTCTATCTTCACATTCTCCCTAAATAACTAATAATTAAATATCGATAAATCAGAATGAAGATATAAGTGCACTGGTGTGAATAGCCCTTTAATTTAAGACGTGGTAATTTTTATTTTGTTTAAATGTGATTTAATAAGCTGTCATCTTGTACATGAATTATACTCATTTGAGGAAATAATGGTCACGAGCACACTTTGTGTCTGCAGTAGGCGAGTCACTGATTTCCTGTTACTTGAATATATGAAAATTCAGAGAAAAAATACCAGGTGCAGAACTGGGCGCAATTGCTGTCTTTTTTCTTTCATGTTCTGTTGCTTAAAGATATTAAAGAACTTTTAGCTGTGCTAGAGGACTTTTAACTATATAGATATAATTATCACTTTTGTTCGAAAAATAATTTTTATATAGAATGTTAACCACAT
Organism: Lingula anatina; assembly: GCF_051362555.1. Lineage (NCBI taxonomy): Eukaryota > Metazoa > Brachiopoda > Lingulata > Lingulida > Lingulidae > Lingula > Lingula anatina. The sequence continues at coordinate 34,668,443 of NC_141767.1, forward strand.
TGTCCCACTAGCAAACTCTGATCGATAAAAAAAAATCATCGCTTAGCCCTGTTAAAAAAAATTAAGAGAATTTAAAGTTTAAATGATCATGACAATAGTTTTGCGAAGAATAATTCTTTTCAGAAAAGAGAAACCTTTCAGTCAGGAACAGGGGAGGTAAATATAAATCGACAGACAGATAAAATCGACTCTTTCACGCAAGTCTTTGCAGTCGTGCCCATGTGACGGACTTGGTGGAAATTTGTCACTGTAGTAATCACGGTGTCAAGCTGTCAGCAGCAGTGACTTGGCTGTCACATCTCCTAAAGTCTTCGACACTAATGGGGGAACGCAGCGTTGCGCGACGCTGCCGCTTAATACGATATCCGCCAATTCCGGTGTAGCACACTTTTAACAATCCTTAATCACACGTGTTGGTAGGAGCACTATTGCTATGTTAATGACACGCTGGGGCTCATCATACTTTTTTTAACGAAATTCGACACTCCACAAAAATGTACGTGGTCTCTAGTTGCCTGTTTAAAGCCTGTAAAAATACATTTTGAGATTCATAATATTACAGAAAATCAGTCATGTAGGTTGATGTTATTTATTGATATACCGCGATACTAATGTTAAATTTTACATCTTTTGGACGGATATTATTCAGAATGAACGTTAGGAAAACACACAACTATTTATTTCATTTGACAATTCTAAGTAGAAATATTTTTATAAATTTATGAACTATATAAAACAGCAAGATTGTTGAGCTTATATGGAATTAACATTGTGAAAATAGCGGCAATCTTGCTATATTATTAACTCACAATGGTAGAAATCTGCGGTTTTGCTTGTCAAAATAGCTTCACATACTATTTCACAGGCCACCTGCGAGTTGATAAAAAGTATTCATTTTTATTTTTACATAATTATAAGTTTGCAAAAATCCTGCCCGTCACTTCCGTTGAGTCACTTGGTCGTACTTTTCACCGCAGGACACGATTTTTTTACAAAAGCCCCATCAATTCCACAAATCGCACCTCACCTTTGTATTTATGTCACTAACTGCAGTTTTTATAATAGAAATTTTATTTGCATTGTGTTTTGTTATTTTGTGAATATTTCATTCTGAACTCATGTTTTAGTAATTTGTTGTGACTGTCGCCTAGTGCATTTTCTTCAATGCACTGAGGATGAGATGTATTCATTTTTGTATATAAAAATACTTTAAATATTACTCAGATGTCTGAAAAAAGCAGATGTTTTAAAAATGCACAAGTGCACAAATTGAAATATTGGCATAAAAGGTTTTGAATTAGATGTAGAAAATCAGATTAAAATTTAACTATTTTAAAATGTATATTTGGCGTAATTTTTATTGGTGAAATAACACAATAATATGAAAAAAAATTGCGCAAGCGCATAATTAAGCGGAAATAGAAGTAGTAATGAGTGCTTTTGCATCAATCCATCATATTCCACAAGGAAATGCTAGTAATTTGTTACAAATTTGAGGGTCAATTACGAAGGAAATGCATTTTCAAAGCTATTGTATTTTTCTCATTTCAAGAGGTTAGGGTGATCGCTTGCTTCAAGGGATTCTCTTCCACCTATAATCACTGAAATCCAATTCTATTATTACTCACTTGAACCTTCGAACCGTTACTCTTTCTAAGCATGCGTACTGAAAGTGTGAAAAAGCCCTAAAACACAATACGTATTGCGCGAAAATACTAAAAAAAGAAAAATGTGATTTTGTTCCAAACCCTTTCAAAACAAGTGTCTATTGATAATTATACGCGTGAACCTTGGTCCTGGACTATTTTCTTTTACTTCGTATTTGTAAACGTTTTAAGATGTGTTATAAATGTAACTTTGACCTTGAAATGTTCACATGTAAAAAATGATTGAGAGTGTTTTGCTTATTTTGCCTCCGCCGTGTTACGTGTTGTCGACCTTTTAATGGCCAAAACGATACAGCGAAAAACTTACCTTAGGCTCAACACGGAGAAAGAAAAGGTTTTAAAATAACGAATTCCATATGCAAAGCCAAATCTGTGCAAGAAATATATGGTTAGAAGCACGAAATCAATTTATGAAGTCGACCAAAGTCATCTGATATCGTTTTCTGCAACCATTGGTGAAAAATTCGCAGCGGTGTGTGGCTTGTAAGCTGAGATGTTGGGTGTTTGCTAACGGGGCAATCACTCGCATAAATTATGTAGAATTATGAAAATAAACCTAAAAAGAAGGCAAAGAAAAGATCGACTTCCGGACTTTATATTTTATGTTGTATTTATCAAAGTTTTATTTGATTTACGAAGTCAGTTTGGTTAGTATCCAAATGAATTTGACTGTTGATTGAAAGAGAGATTGTCTGCAGCACTATGTAAATGCTTCCATAGAGAGTGAAGTGTGGTGTAAAAAAAGGTAATTCACACTGTGTCGCAGAGTTGTTCAGGCATTGAGGGCTCGGGGTGGGTTGCATGAAGAGAGGTCGAGGGGTCAAAGAAGCGACTACAGGTGCAAAGAACGTCATGGTTCCAGATCTTGAGCTGTGTACAGGGCTGCCTGCTACCAATTGGTAAAATACCATGCGTAGCTGCGGGCTTTTGTCTTCTCAGCCGATTTTAACTTCAAAAATTATACTTTAAGATTTTTTTCGAGCATTGTTTACTGGGGGTCATGAATATTCAAGAAATCCATTGCTTTTCAACCACATCCCGGTTTTCTTCGGGCGATCCATGCCTGTCAGTTTGCGATTCAGTAAAAAGACCAAACTTGTCATAATGAAACAACTCTTAATTTTGATTTTGAAATGTTTGTTTTTGTATTTTTCTGTGCTTTAAATTTTTTTCGACGATGCAGTTTGAAATGGCCTGAAACAATTTTCCACCTGTGGTAGTTTGGTAGTTTTTCAAATCATTTTTGGAATGTTTTGAAAATGATAATACTTGAAAATTTGACACCAAATTTCAAAAGCAGCATTCATACCCACTCTTTATTCCGTTAATTAATAGCTTAATTTAAGGGCGAAAAAATTAATCGATAAGATCTCCCTCACGTGGAGATTTCAATTTTTCCCTTAACTACTCTACAACAAAGTAAATTCATGTGGACAGCCGAGGTATCGCGTATCATTTAGGTGTAAAGTATTTTTCAAGTCGAATGAAGGCGAATAAAGAGATACAAGGGATGATGGCCATATAAAACCAAGGACAGATTATTGGGCCAGATGCTGCTGCAGAAAGACGTTCGCCTGGCTTGGCTTCGGCGTGGATTTAATACGTTTACCCACTGTGCTCCATAAGAGGGCAAAAAAAGGATAGACTTCCATATTGTGTTCGTCTTTAATGTTATTAAATAATGTCGAGACATCTTATTGATTTGCAAAATACGGGGAATCTACTAAGAGCGACACGGTTCAACGCATTTAACCTGCTATATTAGTTCACAGATGAAAAAGTTTTAAGCGTCGAAAACAAAACTGTTGTGTATTTTTGGAAAACGGGATCTGAGTTTTTGAGCTGTTCGTTTTACAAAAAAAAAAAAAAAAAAAAAAAAAAAAAAAGAGAGAAAAAGAGTGAGATATAAAAATATATGGCGTGAAAAAGAGGAATAGAAGCATCTAGTTATCATAAAAGAAAAATACACATTGTCCATCTAAGATCTCTCTTGACATAGGATTTACTTATTATTCACTACAATATATATTCAATTTCAAAACTTTATTTCATCAAAATAATTTTTGAAAAATATGTAAAAAGGTGGTGACCTTTTGTTGGATAGAGCAGGCGCACTGTTCGTGTCAAGTTAGTACACTTAACTCAATTTTAATGCAGACACAACATAGAAGATGTAGGGGGTGGGGGTATATTTAGTCTTCAAACCCGTCGAACTCATCAAACAGTCGAGACAGAGTGGACCTTGTGACCACCCACATATTAAATGTAGAGCAAAGAACGCGAATCTTTAAATTTCGCACCAGAGGGATATTTGCTTGTTTAATTCCAATCTAAACACCTTGAACTAAGCTGGACAATACGCTTTATCCAGTAGTCACCGGTGTTGATTCGGTGTAGACGTGTCAACTTTCTCTTGGCCGGAGATAATTAGCTCAAACCAACTCCTGACACGCTGACCAGTGGTCTTCATTTTCATCGGCCACTGTTTGTTTGGAAGGGGTCTAACGGTGTAGTTGACTTAAAGAGCTTTTCATTAAACTGTGAAGTAAAGTAACCCACTACAGATAGTGAGACTGTGCCTGAGGATGTGCACTGTATTGCTATTCATCTAGCCACCTTTCCTTTGACTGATTGGCTATTTAAAGTTTAGCGCCTTTGAAAGAGAGGCGGGGCTTACTCGCCTTCAATACGTAAACTCAACCAATTTTTTCCTAATGAGAGGGGACAAAAAGCTGAATCTTCTACTGTTGCTTTTATTATAACTAGGCATGTGCATCAAAGAGATAGATGTGTACTATATAAGTAAAACTACTTTAAGTTTGGTTAGAAAAAAATGGATCGGAATTTTAACAAATTGTTTTGTTGTCTGGGATAAAAGAGAATATAACCATCATACCTGGAAAGTAGACACGTTTTGTTGTTTAATGAAAAGAAAAAGAAAACCATTCCATTAGGTGGGTAGAATAATGGCACGTTTGTCACTGGATCGCGTAAAAGTCAATGGGCAACGAAAAATCACGCCCTTTCACCTCAAAGTCAATATTTTGAATAATTTTGTAAATTAAATACATTCATGCGAAATATACAATAGACGTGTAGGTTAGGGTTAGGTGAAGCGCCGTTTTGCTGGTAAATACCAATTGCTAATTCAAAAATTGAAAGCAAAATGGCACGGGAAGCTCAAATAAGTTTGCTGTTAAACTTATGTTCTATTTACCTACTGGAGACATTATGAACATTAGACGGACGGCGAAGAAACTGCTCAAATATCTACTTTCACTCTGCCAACATCCGTCATAACCCAATCATATATTATTCCAAGCGACCACGATTGCGAATTAATGTGCAAATGCGTGAAAACAACATGTGGCCGCGTTATAATGCCGTCAATCGTTGTTTTAATTTTGGAAAAGGAGCAGAATCGCTTAGCAAGAGATGTTTGGTCCCGTATTGATATACAGCGCCATCGAGTCTGGGTTATTATAATAGCTATTGTCATGAAGAAAATAACTGTCAGTGGTAAACCAGGCTGTGTGTTGAGACGCAGTCGTCATAACCACTTAAATAGAGATAGTCGTAGATTTCAACTCCAGTAGCTACTAACAATGGGCGGTTGGGGTGAGCAAAGGGGAACACAGTGCGTCCAAAATTGTTTCACAAGAGATTTGAGATTATTTAGATTATTAAGACCCCTTTGCAAACAGTCTAATCCTGTAAAAGCCTTCCAATAGCGATTGCTTGTCTGCTTTATTTGCAACAAGATAGCGTGAAAAGTGCGGGCGATTTGACAAAGCGAAGGATCGAACCCTTGATCTAAGAAGACTACTCCCTTAAGTGGAGTAAACAGAAGACAAACAATAGATTCTACCACGGGGAGGGTGGCCTAATCCAACGGGAGCCAAAACATCCCGCGTGCGCTATTAATTATTTATTGTTTCACCTCTCTATTATCGCGATTGTTTATCGTAAGAATCCTTTAGATCCCATCCGATTGGCCGATTGTGTTTATTGACTAATTAAAATGTATAGCACCAAATTGTTAATCACCTTATAAAACGTGTGTTGTCCGCTGATTGACATCAAGACCTTCTTATTTCCCTGTGGTTTGCGTGGGGAGGTTTTGTCATGTCGCAGGTATTTCGATTTTTCCACCCCGTCACCATGATACCAACGCTGACTTAACTAATTAAGATGTTTGGCGAAAGTAATTGCTAAGACAACAGCGGGGCAGCCCGAGCCGCTGAAAAAGTCCGCATAGCACCTGCTTATTCGCCACCGCATTTTTTTATTTCACGTTCGCCATACACAAGGCTCTTTTTACCGGAAAACCCCAAGTATACGCGTATATGATATAAAAGAATATACGGGTTAATGTGACGAAACAAAGGGTGTGGCGGGCGAGGCTTGTTATCAGCCCACCACCAGTTATTATCCTTTATTACGGTGCCTTATCAGCCAGTGGTTTTTACACTGAATTGAGATGAACAAGGACGGAGGTAGTTAACTCATAAAGGTACCAGGTTAACATCCGTCTGATAACGATATTATAAGGATGAGATGGTGTTTATCTTCATGTTCATCTTTTCATATGTACAATTACATGGGTGCTAACGAGGACCGCCTGACTCGACTTTTTTTGTGACGCAACTAGTTTTTTTCTTTTCAATTTGTGTACATTAAGACGGTTCAAATTAACTGATTTCTTGATGAAACAAAGTGTGGTGCTTTTCACGTGTTATAGATAAGTTATTTACCAAACTTCATCCGGGTAACAGTTGACACCATGCCGATCAACACTGAGGTACGTAAAAATCCACCTTTTTTTAAAGAAAAAAAATTCCACATATGGTAAAGGAATTATTACATTACGCTTGTTCATTTACTGTGTCAATCCGTTTGCCCCAACAAATATTTGATCGAGTCGTACGTCTAATTTGAACAGGGAATTTACTAAATTATAGCGAAAGTCAGTTGTGTTGTACACAAGTTTGTGCCTTGTAAACGTACTTGTGTGTGCTATGTGTGTCTACCCCGCCGGCTGTAGAGTATGTGTCGGTTGATATAGGAGTTTGGACAATTCACAATTTTAAAGAACTTCTAAAACACTGCAGCTAAAGCAAAGAAAAAATAGACAAACGTGAATAGATTTGAAGGACCAGCAAAACAAACAGCAATTGAATAATTAAAGGAAAATATATGGTCCTACGGATCCTCATTGCCTGAAGGAGAAGAACGAGATCTGACCAGATAAGGTCGATGGTATTCGTTTATTTCCGTCAATCTACGTCAAGGTATGAGTTATGATGTACCTAAACATACACCGCTGCAATTTCCCAACCCACCGCATTTCACGACTGTCAAATAAGAAGATTTATTAAGTTGCATGCGAAGGACTTATTAGTAATATGTTTCGAGCTGTCAAACTGTGTCACATGCAGGGTCTCGGCGAGAGCGTTATGAAAGTCACATGCCTGCCGTCTTCCCATGTGTAGTTCCCATATGTAGTAGTCCGCATTTCAAAGCTATCGAATCCCCTCCCAGCCATTTATTTATAAATATTGGTGTCTTCTTACATCAGTAATTAAAGGGAATTTGTACCTCCCGTAAACAATTCGAGGAGAACGCACACGATGCCTCTCTTCAAAGAAAATAACACATTTAAAATGGAAGAGTAAAGGTGAGATTTTGGCGGATTTTGCAGTCTGTTATGTCCAATTAAACGCCTCTTGCGTCAATTTATCAAGAACGCCAGGACGTATTACGAAATGGACTGAAAAGAGCTTGTGCAAAATGTTAACTTTTTCCACATTTTTTTCATTGAGTTTTCAAACTAAATTTTCACTTCTTGGCCTAGAAAATTTTCGGGAACTGAGTGCAATTTTAGCTATGTTATTGTAACATAGAGATGCCCTGTAGATAAAAAGTACCCCAGTCTGCTTGAGTACGCTTTACGTCTTCATAGTAAGTGCTGGATTTATATGATACTGTGCTACTCCGCATGGGGCTACTGCATCTATTAAAGGCTCAATCAGACCGCAAATAAAGTAAGCTAAAGACTTAACTGATTGTCCACTTCACGTAGACTTAACAGAAACTGCCACCTGAGCTTTTTGCGGCTGACGAATTACGCTTTATACTGTACGATAATTGAAATAAAATCAACAACTTTTCTATCCTCCGGATCACGTTCCGAAGTCTCTGACTTTTGAATGTCGTAATAGTTTTTGATGCAGACGTTCGATTGGTGCAGAATGAACTGTTAAGCAGTTCATTAAACCCGCGATCTTTGTTTACTGACACAATTATCAAATAAACGCGAAATGTGTACCCCCATATATCATTCGGCCAATCACAATAACGTAATTTCCACACGTGCGCAACCGCATCGACTTAAAATCTCCATTTGATAAAGAAACCCGAACTCATTAATTTTCATTTCTATCATCAGAGGGCGCGGGCATCGCCCCGTTTTTCTCTGTCTTGTTGTTTCAAAGATGCCCTACCGTAGAACTCCATTGAATAACCAGGTACTTGAAGGTGTTGTTTATATATATATATATATGACTTTTGCTGTACTTTCACTTAATAAGGGACAGTAAACTGGTGCGCGTCGCTTTGAGGTTAATTAGGCACTACCTGCTTTGTGCTTCTCCCTTGATGATTCAGGGAAGACCCTGAATTTATTTAGAAAAGGTGTATATCATGATCAAAGTGTTACCGCTGTGTCAAACATTACCGGCCGGGGAATGTGTTATAAGTGTGCTAAATGGTCCAAGAACCACTTCCTCGACCAGTAGTGGACAATTGAGGGGACAATAGACACATCACAGAACGGACGATCGCGGCTTACTCTATTGTGTAACACGTAGCCAGGGGCAGTATTAAAAGCGAACAGATCGCACTGATTACAATTAACTATCAGAAAATAAGTGGTTGAAAAGACCAGAACCACACAATTACGCCATTGGCAATTATCAGTCGCGTTTGAAAGCTAAGGACAACATAGCCACGGGTTATTTGAAACCAAGAGCTCCTGGAGATTGGACAGTACTTTACTACATGCGTGTTGGCCCACTCCGTTGCTTAACGTCAGTGCTTTAGTATATTGTCAGCCAGCGAGAGGTGAAAAGCGCGGTGTACCATGGCCCAGCTGAGCCCGATCGCGACGTCAGATACCCCACTCTCCCTCGCCGCGGCAGCATACAAGAACCGACTGCTCCAGGACGGCCAATTGGATTCGCCGAAAAAAGAGATCTTTGCGTCCGAGATGCCCTCGGCGTTCGGAGCCTACGGTGCCACAGAGGTCAGATCACACCGTTCCAATATTGATAAGGTTTTAGCCGGCGTTATAGCTCTAAGACAAATAAGTATTGATACACGAGTCTTGTTGGTGTAAGGTATTGGTTATACTGTATTAAATAGCTCCTGATCATTTCAAATGGACTCGGTGCTGTTTTAGCTAACGTGATTTTCAATACTTTTGATTTAATTTTAATTGGGAGTAGTAAGAAGACGTTCAATTAAGATTTCTTTGGCGTTCTTTAAACATGATTGTTTACATTTCGTTGAAAGCGTTCTTTATCATTTACTTCTATGCGAACCGCGCCATTTGAAAGCGCGTTTAATCAATTAAATGATTTCCTGTTTTACTCACAAATTTGTTCTTTCTCGCGTGTTTCCCATCGATGGTCGATGGTTTGTTGATGGCACGTTTAAAAAATAGTGTATTTACTTTCACAAGGATTCTGTAGCTGTAGTTTCTTAACACAACCGTGCAGTTTACAATGCATAATCACCCACGTGTAAGGAATACAGTATATACGGCCCCAGGGATCGAACATTTCTTTGGCCTTAGGAGGGGTCCTTAGTCTATTAAAACTGTATGGCCTGGTGGAGGCTGGATTTTATGGGGATCCAGGTTTTTAGTTATGTCAGGTAGTGTAGGTTTTTTTGGTATTTGTCCAATGCTGGATGAGCACCGAGTGGCAGACACGTACGTTGGCTGTCGTCGTGTGCATATTGATAGCCACTTGGTGATGACGTTCTACGGCTGAACGCGACACTTAACGAGTAGGCCTTGTTTCCTGTCTTAGCACAGCACGCTTGTGTCGCTGTTAAAGCGCAGCCACTGAGATAGGGTTGAAGGCTGGGAGAGGCAGGACTTGATGCTATTTCAGCTTACCATCGTCTACTAACTAGGAGGATAGTCGGGCTTCTTTCCCGCGTACTGTTTGATTGAATCGATTCTGATGTGTTTGTGTAAATATCGTATGTCATTCATTGAGTCACGGGTTGGCCTTGCGTAGCCTTTTTGCCGTCCGTGCCCTTACGGTCCGCCTTGCACGCCCTGCGGCACTCAGCCAGTCTGAACCTACAGCTAAATACAGAGGATTCTCGGAGGGGTTGTATCTGTATCATCTGAACAATCGTTGTTATGCATTTGCCAATGGAGGTACGTAGGTCAGCCCGCCCTCCAGCCAACAACATTCATAGATCCAAATTAAGACTACTTTACTGGTCCTCATAATAGATTGCTGTTGTTTTGTTTCGGGGGGCTATTTGGCAATCGATGGTAAATTTCACGTTGTGTTTTTGTTTCTGTTTTATAGGACAGGCGAACCGACTTTGTGGCTCACACCAGTTTAGCACAGCTGGGGGTGAGCTCCGTAGGATCTTCATCTTTCTCCACGGCTCCCCGTCTCTCACACAACCCCAGCACGGACTTCCAACCGCCTTACTTTCCACCACCCTACCACAACCTACCGCCACAACAGGACTTCCATCACCATGCCGTGAATGCAGCAGACCCCTACTCTCACTTCGCCAACAGTTTTCAACCACACCACCAGTACCCACAGCTCCAAGACTCCAGGAGTGTACTACGGCGGGATGACCCGCTATCACAAATGCACCCCGCCCTGCCGGGACCCTACGACCGCAGGCTGTACAGTGGACACACCGTACCCCGGCCCGACCTTCACGGAGCTCATACACACGGCCTAGACCAGGAAACTGCTCTTAGTCTTCATGGATCCTCCATGTTGGGAATCGAGGATGGACAGGTAAGACGGGGATTTTATTATTTTGCAGCTGATATTTATTCATGTAGGTCATGCTTCTAGATTTTTTATTTTTATTGCTCTGGTATGAAAAAAGGACACTTAAAGAATGGTTTCCCAAACGGTTACTTAACACACAAAAAATGCCGTAAAAATTAGTTAATTTGGAAAAAAACCTCCTAAAAGAAGACAACCATATGTATTAGAAAACTACCCTTGAATTGTTGGACGTATGTAGCATTAAGTGCCCAGATTGGAGTGACTTCAGTGGATGAAAGTGGAGTAATTTTTAAATCCAGCCCTCACCCCCTTCCATACCAACTTGTGTAACTTCAGACCTCGACGAATAAAAATAGTTTCTTGGCTGTGAACTTGTCTGAAGATAACCAAGAACAAAAAATATCTATGCAGGAATTCAATATGGCCGCTCCATGCCTTTGACCTCAAAAAAACTCCAAGGTGTCTTATTTATGGATATTTTCCTTTTTATCTGATAGGGTTAAAATACAGTCTCTGTGTACGAAAAAAGTGCGAGTGGTGGTGCGACGTTGTTAGGCTAAAAGTCTGATTAATTCTGTCAGCAGCAAGGGAGAAGTAATTGTTGAATTGAACTAGTTGTTATTTGAATCCCCTCAATTAAAAATATTCAATTCTTACTGATTTCCCTCCTCTGTATAAACTTATAAACACGATTCGATTCAACGGAGAATAATTTGAGGTAGACCACGCGTCTTATGTCGCATGCAATATCCATGAAATCCGAAGAAAAACATGGTTTTATATTTCTTTCATTTTGTGTTATTTTCACTAATTGCATGAAGTGTGATGTTACATGGCATCATGTCAGAAAGTAGGATAAGTTGTATTTTCCTTCTTTGCTTCTTCGCTGTTTAAGTCTTGTACTCCCTACGATTCAAAATTATTATAATTTAGGCAGGCAAATAATCGGAACGATAAAGGCACACGCAGACGCTATCGAAAGAACCCTTTAACTGACAGGAAGCGGCCATTTTCTTTTTTGTACACAACTTTTATTTGATAACTCTGAATTATTTGGTTGTAAGAAAATATTTGATATCATTAGCGTACATGGAAACAACAATGTGGTGCCCGGGTGTTAGAGAAATATCCCGAGGTTGGAAGGGATAATTAACTGGGGGAGGTGAGAAACTACCTGTCTGTGGTTTCATAGTATCAATGATTTCATTTCTCGATAAGATGTAATAACGTAGTGGGGCGCTTATTAAACCAGATAAATATTTTATAATATTAGATTAGGAAGATGACTGATCATGACAGGTTGTAGCGTTCAATTTACCTGTGTTTTGGTATCAAGAGAGATGACAACATACTGTTTCGGAATTAAAAGCTATTCGTCCGTAACCGATTTTGTATTAATCTGGGTGAAATCTACCCTGTCCGGGGGTTCTCACGGTGATCTGATCTTAAGACTGTCTTGTCCGTTAATTATGCTTACGTTCTCGGAGTTGATCAGACACACATGCGTGGGTCAATCAAAAATTTTGATCACCTTTCATGATGTGGATCAAGCCTATAAAACTAGAGATATAAAATAAATAAAACGAGATTTAAATTGGCATATAGAAATCAAATCAGAACATTTTAAGACTTATTGAAAAAGTCACAGCTTATCATAATAAAACAAAACTTATTTAAATATGTATATTTTTGGAAGCTTGTGGACGGCGAAAATCTTAATTCAGTCCGTTCTTATCACTCAACCTACCAGGCAAGTCAATTACCCAAAATTACATCCAGATATTTACAGAGTGTCGAGATTCTCTCATGTGAAAAAATTCGGATTTTTGATTGATCGTTGAGGGGATCAGGTGACCAAGACTTCAAAGGAGAAATAGGCATTGTTTTAAGAAATGAACATTTGATCCAGTTCGAAATCTAGCTCAAACCTCTTGAATAAAGCCGTCGAGTTTTTGCCCTGTGTTTATTTGTGCGTGGTGAGGCCGGGCATACAGATATGTGGGGCCCACTTTTAACTTTCACTTCTAGATTTACTTGAAAACCCAATAACTGATGTAAGGTGAATGTCGGACGTCTAATCAGAGGTGTAAAATATATAAACGCACTGCTCAGATCAAAGCCAAAATTAATGGCGGTTTAAGATCTCATCTGGACCTTTACCTAAATGTTTTCGCTTTTTTTCGCTCTTTAAACGTCCCATAAATTTGTGCTGCTAGTGAGTAAGTATATGTTATGCTTACTTTTACAGACGGGCGGGTTTTGAGTCAGATATATAAATTCGGGTAGGCGACCGAACAGGATCTCCTAATTACGGTGTGTTACGCGAGGTAAAGCCCAAATTAAGTGAATTCAATGGCAGGCGCATCGAATTCAAATAAGAGGTTCATTCCGAATTTTAGACATTGGCATTCTTTTTTTCTTGTCGAAGAGATGCATAAACAGTCGCAATACTTGTAATAACATTATGTGTGGCAACTTTTCTGTATTTTATAAGGCTGGTAATTGCGTTTATTGTGGCTTGCTTTGAGTAACACTACGCCGAAGAGACACACTTCTCTCAATTCTTAATGAAAAGTGCAAAAGGCCGGATACTCGAGAACAGAAGAATGTTATTTTTATTATTATTTGAGCGTAGATAAACCTTGTTTAATAATAGGACATCTAGCAATTAGAACCACAGTAGTGAAAACATGGGTAGGTTGGGGATTTTTTTGTAAAAAATAAGTTTTTTTTATTGTTTTATTACAAGAAACGCGTTTAAATTTATGTTCTTCATCAAAATACGATCATCTTAATTCGGCGTGAAATATTTTTGAACTAAATAAAGTAGATTGTAAACCACTCATTAAATATTTATTTTTATGAACCTGGAAAATTAAGTTTTTGCACAATATTTATTCGCTTATAAATTCAACGAACATAATTTAGAACTCATTTCAACAAAGGTCAAATTGAATAGTTTAAGACATGTTTTTATTTATATATTTTTCTGTTCTCAACTTGTTGGCGGGGTAAGGATATGTATTTAAAGATTGGAAAATTGCAGTGTGATAAATCTGATCTTAACTATTCTCATTTTATTCAAAATAGATGAAGAATAAATATTAATAGACAAATAAATACGTGGAAAATTGCAGAAAGCTGCGAAAGAAAAATAAAAACGGATAAAAGTTGATTATTATGTCTAGCGTACTAAAACCCTGCATTTGATCTCAAACAGATGGCAATAAGTCTCCTTGAAAGGGTAACAATTTCTTGGACAATAGTTTGTGAACACGTCAGGTGTTACACAAGAGCATGCCTCCGCCTTACCAAGGATTACATGGTAGTTGTCCAAAATAAGAGGGCACAATAGCTTTTCATCGGAGGTGTTGAAAACTGTAGTCTAACAGCAATGAACTGTTAGTAGCAGTGAGGAAGAAAAACAAAGCATTGCTCAACTCTCAATGCCCAGGTTGAAATTAGGTGTTTGCAATTACATTTGAAATGTAATGCAACCCAGCTTATCCGCCCCTACCTATATATAAATGGCACCGAAACATTGAAAAACACAGTGCATCGGGGGCTGGCAAACATATTCTTGTATTGACAGTGAAATCAAGTTTAGCCGTAGTGCGTTTTCACTGTTAAATTGTTAAACCACGGCATTTTGTGTGGCTTATCAAGTTATTTCCCTGATTTAATAAAACTCGAGTAGTACATATTTAATAAAGTCTTTGATAAGCAGAATTTCATGAGCCGTGGTGCATGAAAGAGGCGAGATCGATTGCTTTGTTTTATTCTCAGATCGACCAGATGCATCTTTCAAACATGGTAAAAAGTATGCAGTGTTGACATTTGAACCTGGGTAACTGTATAACTGAATAAAATGTCTAGACAGACATTGCCAATAATTTTATTCTGCAAAATGAAAGCGAGTGAGATTTTTATCACGTGACCAGGGACGCTGATCTACAAAATACACAGTCAAATGCATTCAAATGTTGGTATTTCTTTATTTCATCTGACTGGTAATTTTCTTTGAGAATTTCCTCCTTTCACTGGAAGACTTAAGCATGCACATTGTAGTGACAGTAAAATCGTTGTAAACTGTCGCCCTTCTGTTACCCAGATGGTGCGAATGTAGCTTGTAAAATAACGCTAATTTGACAAACTCTCTAGTTAATGATTAATATTACACAACACGCTTGAGCAGGGCTAATGTTGAATATAAGAATCAAATCAATAGAGCCGGGGCTTTATCTCCATTAGAAGCAATTGAATGAGCCCTTGATTATTGTCTGTTTCAGCGAAATGATATAGGAAAGGGAAGAGAAAGTTCATTCAAATTTTACGCATTGATTGACTGATACTCTCAATCTCGATGAAATGATATTTAGGAAAATCAGGAGTAAATTAAAGGTCGACGAACCTTACTGATATGATCTTTGTCTGTTAGACGAGCGATTCATTATTATCATCTGTAAATGACTGAAGGAGGAAGGAACACTATCATTCGTAAAATTGATCACATCTAGATAGAGGGATACATCTAGATAGAAGGATTTAATTATTGACGACTTATATAGCTTCTGACAGAAAATAATTCAGATATCCCGTTTTTGTAATTTATAGCATGTAGTGTTCGCGTATTGATAGCAGAAATGAACATGGGAAGCCAGTATGTTTTTGGTAATGGTAAAGTAACATGTATTTGGTTGGTTACATTTGACAGCAGCTATCAAAACAAAAACATAGCCATCGGGGAATCGGGAAGATAACTCGGATTTCTTTGAGAAGGCAGTCGGTGCAAATTGTATTCGAAGCCATGAACAAACCCAACAAAATATTATTCCAATATTATTACATCAGTGTCGTTGAATGAAATTTTTAGGTTTAAATTCATGTTTGCAATGATTTGATAGGGGTGCCATTTTACTTTGTTCCTGGAATTCTTGGATATATTTCTGGCATTTAGTGTGTCACTACAACATGCTGTTAGTATCCAGATCTAAAATAGCATCTTTTTGGCCTGAAGCAGACGATCGTTCGCTTAGTATTTTAGCCTGGGTGAGGGAGTGCATTGCGAGCTACCTGCAGTTTTAACATCAGTGTTTTGGTCCACGATCAACCCTCCTTTTGTCTGCGCTAATCCCCCTTTTCAGTGCTTGTGTATTTTGTCAGATGATGAATAATTAGACTTGATCGACGAGGTGGAGATAGCCCAATCTTCCTCCTACATCAAAGTAACGCGCCGTACCACGGTTTTTGTACGCGTTCTCCCTAAAAAATTCGAATTATTTTTCTTCATTGAGGAGATAAAGTTTAGACCCCTGCAAAGAGCCTATTACGCTAATTAAGCTTTCAAAACAAGGAACAGAAGGAGAGTAGGCCATTCGGTACACTCAAGTTTTCTTTTACCGTCAGTGAAATCACATAAAAAATCCAATTTCATACGTCTGTAGTCCTAATCTGGTTATGAAGGATGTACATACGAGTAAGGTTTTATAATTGGGTTAAGTACAACTTCTGAAGAGTTCTATTACAAATACGTATTGCCCCTTCTGTGGTGAATTTAATCACCAACAAGAAGATACTTTTCCGAAGTTTTAAGTAACACCGAATATTGACACAAGGTCTGTCTAAATAGAAATCGGCCGGATCAACTGGCCACTAAACGCTGCCCAATTAAAGTGGACACACTTAATTAATAGGTCATATGGCACTGATTCAAGTTCCAGACTGATATGAAATACTTTTGAAACGCACAAAACATTGGTTTGATTTCTGCGCTCCTTGGGACAGATGTATAAAAAACAATATTGTAGAAAAACCATAGCGTCTCGGTATCGGTAGTGTGAGTCCGTAGCAATTTGCGAAAAGAAAGGTAATTAAACTGGCACCTGATCTAAGGCTTTGGTTTTAATGCCAATTAAATACGAGAGATACATTTTGCATAAGAAGAAGCTCGAGTTTCCAGGGATCAAAGAGTGACGGGGTGCTAGAATGACGACCCCAATTTTCGAAGATTTAACCCCGATCCATCGACAAATAATGGTGTCAAAACTTATTTTTATTAACAGAAGTTTGATTTTCAGCCGTGCAAGCCCCTGTTGCCTTAACATGTTGCACGCTGAAAAAGTGTATATTTTAGGTGCTTTCTTACTCGTATAGTTGTTATAGTTCACAGAGGAATTTTGTTAGGCAAACATTAGGAATGACAATGCCCCCGGGATGTCAATTAATATCGAGGTTATGAAAAACAGTACAATGTTTCAATCTTAATGATTCCCATGTTTCTCAGAAGGGTTCTTAATTCCAGTGCAAAAGACTGCTGTATTTTTATGACGAATCACAAGACACATATATCGGTTCACTGTCAAAATATTTTTAATTATTCACGAAATCAATTTTTTTGGCTTGCAGGTAAATGCGTGTGAAAAAGTGTACTAAATGAAATAGCACGTAACATTAACACGAAACATTATTCATTTGATAAATTATGAGAAAAATGGCTCTGACTAAAATCAAGCGATGAAAATAAATGGTCAATACTCATTTTTGATTAAGATAGTAATTTTATGTATCAAAACTTTTACCTATACTCAAGTTATTTTATTTATCCTAGCTCTTAATTTATAGTCAATATCAGATATCTATCGTGCTCTTAAAATACAAAAATTATTTTCTTCATAACTTTTCGTATCTTAATTTAAATGTACTTTTTTACAGGGTTCAGTCGATGACTCTGGCAATTATATACCAGGCGATCATAGCTCAGTCATTCGCAAAGGTAAGTGGAATTTAGTCTTGCATCAGTAGTTTGGTATTGGAAGTGAGCCATCGGAGCAACTGCACCATAAGTTAGTCATATCCTGTGGTACTTTAGGAGGACTGAAATCGGTTCTCCATAATTATTGGGCTATTGCAATAAACATTTTAAGCTTGAGGACCATTTTTAGGCATACGAATTTTTCATCGCCAAAGTTTTACATGACACAGTTAAATACAAATTTACTGAGTAATTTAAACAAACTTGAGAGGGATATTTTGTTAATTTTTTTTTTTTTTTGCGATAAATTAATATCTACAATATCATTTTGGTGTACGTCCGATTTAAACCAAAGATACCTGAGCTAAAATAAATACTGTTAGAATAAGATAAAAATTTATTTAACACAGCCGGTAGCTTTCCCTCGTCTTCCCAACTGCTCGCTATTGTCCGTTCGTTTTGTCCATCCAAATAGGCCTCTCCTATGCTAACATGACCTTGCGGTTGTGTCACGTCCATTCTTTATAAGCAAAAATTCCCGAAATTGGAATCAATGATTTTCAATATTCCAACCCAAGTAGAAAACTATGTTATGTCGATACCACTAGACGTTGTTTGGAATAAAACTCGTCTGCATACAGATAAATATACTTTTCGCTTTTTAAAACGCTGGGAGTTCACAAATGCCACGATGATTTATTGGTCTTTCCTTTTATATTCAGGTTTTACTTTTGAAACGTCTGCTAATGTTTGAGTAGATACGCGGTTTCTATGAGCTAGCATAGGTTTTTATTGATTTCGCTCATCCAGATCTTCCTCCTAAGATTAGCACAGCAATTTGCTACCGTTGTTGTAACATAGGTGGATCTTAATGCACTAGCCTTGCAACAAGAAGCGCGCACTATGTACAAACAAATGGCAAATCCATGTTTGAGGAATCACGGTGCAAAATGAGACACAATAGATAATCCCCTTCGTATTGTACTCGATTGAGGGCTCTTGTTATTTCGGTAGCCTCCTTTGGCATAAGGGGACATTTTGATGCCACATGTGTATTCGAGAGGCAGTTGTTAATAAAGTTGCTTAGAGATATTTGTTTGTCATCGAGGTGGCGTGCGCCTATTCACGATTTGGCCAATGAGCGGGAAGAGGGCGTTTTGAATCACTGAATCATATTATATGCAGTCGTCACAATTGACTTTGATTATGGTTGGAGAAGGTGCCTAGTATGTATGCCTCTTCTGCCCCGCAGCCTGCTTAAACCGCGTACTTGGTACCGACAGGTAGCATTGGGACATATTACGATCAAAACTATGTTAATGGTGACCTCTTGATTCTCTGTCATTCTTCGAAAGGCAGACGAACATGAATACAATGTGGAAAATTTGCCTGTAATTATGATAACTGTACAATGGTTAGGGTCCCTCTCCTGCCATACACAGGCGTGACCTTTGGTTTTACATGTATTGTCACTTCCCACGTGCATAGAAATCAACTAGATACGTTTATTCTTCAGCCGGACAAGTATCCAAGGCACCGTCAGACCCCTCTGCTCTTACAAACAAAACTAGCATAGTTGTATTGTTAATGGAAATAACTATCTATAGTTCTTAAATAAAGGACTGTAGTACGTGTGGTCATGCCTTCCAGCATCTTTCCAGCCATTGCAATATTTCCCAATTTCTATTTGATAACTTCATTACAAGTCCATTACACTCCTCATGTTTATTCTGGAAATGTTTTTTGAAACCCGCCGGACCACACTGGCCAATTACATCGATGAATGAAAACTTCTGGGGTGTTCGCCTTTGATAGAACTGACTCTAAGGCAATTTTTCATATTGTACTTCACAAGGAAAACATACAATTTGACGGGCCGGCTATCTACCCAAAGGCGATTGCACAATCGCATACTACAATCAATGAAAGTAGTTAAAGCATCGTTGCCCGCTGGCGTTCGAAACGCTGGGGTTACCTATTTAACAAAGCATCTAACTGACCAAAATGAAGTCTATGGGGAGAGTCTCACAATAGCCAGCGTGTTTTTAAGGCAATGAACAGGAGAAAGTTAACTTGTATCGTGTTGCAAAATTTGCTGTGGGAGGTATAGGCAGTGCCTCTGCGGTCGAATAGAAAACACTTCTAAAACTTGCTCAATTTTTTTGCGGTTCTGTACTGGAAGATAGTGAATCAAGGTTACTGGAAAAAAGATATAAACCTGATTATTTTACCCTGACCTCAAAACCATTGTAGAACCTGGGTCTATGTCGGTTGCCAAGATACACAACTTGGCAGACGTCAATGCACACAGTTGTACCAAATTTTGGGAACCCAATTGGCTCTGGTAAGAATTTCCTGACCTATCACAGCAAGCGGTTCCACTGAGTCCTGGTTAGGTCCCTTTGTGTATTAGCTCTGATGTAAGAACCGAATATCTCGAATAAATGCTGCTGTTTTTGCTGCCAGGCACGAATTCAGCAAAAATTATCCCCCTGCCAGTGGCATTTTAACCAAAGTTACCGATAGTTTTGATTGGATAATGCCATTTAGTGTCCCAATAGGTCAATGCAGCGAATCGCTTTTGATTTGCAATATTTTTTTCAAGAAGAAATTCTCGACCGTACCTCTCACTGTTCCCATGCCCCGAAGGAGGTAACGCGAACCCGAAAGGTGTGATTATTCAATGAATTTGGCAGTTACGTATGACTAGCAAATTCGTATGACTTAGGTGCAAAAAGCAGATGGTTGTTACTAAAGCCATATGCAATAACGTCGTTGAAATGTACCCATATCCGATACCTAATTTGGACATGTTCCTTAGGGTCTTAAGCTTAAGGTGAATGCCTTTCGAAATAAAAATGGCGACTGTAGTACGAGTCAATAACAAGGATGGCAAATTAAAGTGAAATTAATTTTCAACGAATTTTAGACTTAAGGTGTACTGATGTGAATACAATTGTAAAATATAGATTTATAGAAATTGAATTACTTTATCGATATATTTTAATAGAAATGAATGATATTCGTTTGAGCAACAAAATACTAATGCAATATTTTAGTAGACAATTTTCAAAATGCTTATTTACATGAAATCCGCCTTGAGCAACGACTTTTCTTTCTTTCTGTGTTATATAAGTTTGTTTGCAATTCAGACAGGAATATGACCAAACAGTGTATGTCTAGAAATAGTCTAATCGATAACGAACTCTAGTTTAATATTAAGCTGTTCATTTTTGTTAATATCAACGAAAACTTTGTGACCATTTAGGTAAATCGTTGTCATAAACGGAGTGAGATGCACTGTAGACGAATTATTTAAATGAGGTTTAGAACCCCAAAACATTTTTTGTCCAAACGAATACATTGTATTTAAATTAATCTCCAAATAATTTTGGAATATTTTCAAAATACGAAAAAAAAATAAAGAATAGAATAATTACATGTTAATGATTTTTAGATGCCAATTTTATGTTATTTTAAAAAATAAAAATTGACAAGACATCTTATGTTCTTTTCCAACCAGCGGGTAACAGAATTAAGAGCGACACCAAAGACATCGTGATCTCAGGGGTAACAGCACCTACAGACGTGTTCTGTTCAGTTCCCGGGCGGCTGTCATTACTTAGCTCTACGTCAAAATACAAAGTCACAGTGGCAGAAGTGCAACGAAGACTCTCTCCCCCAGAATGTTTGAATGCTTCCCTATTAGGAGGCGTCTTAAGAAGGTAGGTGAAGCAAAATAAAACTGTTTAGAATTTTTTTTCGTTAATTTTCCAACTTGTATTTCAGGTTTTTGCAGCCATTTTTAATTAGTCGTTGCTAAAATTATTTTAAATATTTTCTTAAAAAACCTTTGAAAATTCTTTTGAATGGCACCCATACCCTCCCCGTTGGAGCAGCTTAGAAATAATATTCTTTTGATATAGTTCGTTCTTTTAAGGTCCAGAAAAACGGACCATGCAAAGAAAAAAGTTTTGTAGGTGAAACAATGTACGAATTCTTAAGTTTGTTTTTCTATTGGTTGAGTTGTCGAGAACAATTCCAATTGACTGGCAGGAAATAAGAACGGTATTCTGTAAATAACGAATCATTCACCACCCGCTCTCCATTTCTTTACAAATCCAGGGGCATGACACCATAAATAAATTTAAACCAAAGTTGCTGAGACATTCGTCAGCTAAATGTACAAATAAAGTAAAATGATATTTTACAAAATAATTATGGTACTGTATGGCCCTGTGGAATTTTTGGTAAGCTGATATCTTCGAAACAATTACATGCTTGCGCGGATCAGTAACTCCGATTCCTAAATTGTCTTCCGCCATTTGCAAATTATGGGGGATAAGTCTTAGCCAATTTTCTAGGTTTGAAATTTAGTTCGTACCTGCCGACGTTTCGGTGAACGTTGAGCTGCGTTCGGATTTAATAAAAGGAGTGGTGTATGTTTAATCCTTTTCCACTCGCCTAGTTGAGAAAAATGCGCCCAAATTGAGACATTTTTGAACACAGACACAGGGCTTTGTCTGAACTAGGTACACCAATTTACCTTTGATTTCCACTGCTGCCCTTGCTGACCCTTCAAAACCTTTTCAAATGCTACTAATACTCCCGACTATGTAGCCAAAGAATATTTGTATTAGTGGCCAGCTAAATACTTGAACAAATTGGCGCTTTTTTGGGCCCTGGATAGAGCTCGGGCCAACCCGACTACATTTTAATATTATCTTTCGGCATCATTCCATTACTATCTTTTTTATTTGTATAAATCAAGCTGATTTAATTTTATTCAAAGTGACCAGTTGAATCATAAATTATTAATTTATTAATTTAAACTTCATTAATTATTTTTTGATTTTTTTAAAAATAACTTAAATAAATCTTTTTCTCCCACCCAAGTTGCAGAAAGCATAATTTTTTCTCCATATGAAACTGACCCTAATATTTGCATAATCAGTCTTTTCCCTAATCTGGTTAACGAACAAAAACAACCACTTACGGAGAAAAAATAAAAGCACAGGCATCGAGTGGGTCCCGGCCAAAAACGGGATTAACCATAAGAGAGGACCACGCAACACCTTTAAACACACAGTTTCTATAGTTGTGAAGTGGAATTAACACCCCTGCCCACTCCACTTCATTAGTTAGTCTGGGATGCGGCGGGACATATTTAAGTTATTAAACCACAACAATATTTGGGGCAAAACAAAAAGTTCAATAGGGACTTTTGCCCCAGAGGGTGGATCTTGTTCTAGTATCTCACTGCTACTCCAAACTCAGACATTAAGTAATCAGGTACACACTAAAAGTAAACGACAAGCCCGCCAATTACTACCGATTGAGCGCACAGAAACAGTGGACAACTGTCAAGAAGTTTTCTTGTTTTGTACTTGGTAATTTTCGTTTCGAATGCCACCCAATTCGTCCTTTATATAGGCCCATTTCTTTGTGTAAAGTATTACGGAAAGCACACACAGCATTCTTGTAAGGTAAATTTACATTAAGGGTCTATTTAGCGTTTATTTATTGGGTAAGGATCGGTGCTCCCTTGCAGCCATTTTTGATTGTGCAAACGTCACCATTATGTATTCTTGCGCCCCTTTGCTCTTTGAAGTGGTATCTAACATGCTCAGCTGTTTATTGTGCACATGTTTCCAGTTTTTCCTTTCTCTATATTTCACCCTTCCAATCGATGAACTGTTTACTTTGTTCTGTGTTTTTGCAAACTCGACTGGCGGTTATTGTAGGGACGCTGTCATCACCACTAAGCAGTGACTCCGTGAACCTAACATTGCAAACGCTTTGTTTGCTGTATATGGTAATTTTTGCTTCGTGAGCAGCTAAAGCATTAAGTAAACTCCAAAATAATGTAGCCTTCTCAGTCCTTTTGCCACAATCGCGGAGTATTGTGAAATCTCTGGATACCTCCTAATAAAGCTAGAGGATTTGGTTTGTGTAGGAGCATTATAATGAATTGTTTATACACTTCCAATATT
This sequence comes from Lingula anatina, assembly GCF_051362555.1. Classification (NCBI taxonomy): domain Eukaryota; kingdom Metazoa; phylum Brachiopoda; class Lingulata; order Lingulida; family Lingulidae; genus Lingula; species Lingula anatina. The sequence continues at coordinate 34,691,913 of NC_141767.1, forward strand.
ATATGCAGGTTGCATTCAAAGCGGTTGTGCATTAGGTTTTAGTGGATGGTGCTCCCGTGATCTTTTACCTGAACACCGTGAGTTTTTACAATACCCCTTCTTAGTCATGTTTGAAAGAAGCGATCAGTTCCATTGAATTAAGTCCCATTGGAATCGAAAGGTAACCGCTTTTTAAAGGATTCATCGACGCCACGTTTTTATCACTGTGAAACTTAAAGCTGTTTACAAAACCAACGTTTTATTGCTTAATGGATTTGACTGTAAATTTCATTCATATTTCTACTCTTCGTTCATTTCAAAGGAGGGCTTCCTCCCCAAAACACGCAGTTGGCCCCAGGATGGGGCTTCTTCAATATCTCTGTTGACACTGACTACTATTGGTGAATAGAAATGTTGTTCCATTTAGTTTTGCCTTTTGTTGACCGGGACTCAAGTGGCATAGGCATGCTTTCTTCGACAGCCAACCTGGGCTTTGTACCCCTTTACAATTTACAGAGTATCAATCGCTTGCTCCTTTTCCCTTCACTAAAGTCAATTGCTGTTTTCCCCCAGGGTTTGCTAGGGGTTTTTATGCTTCATTGGCCATTCTTATATCTACCATCCAAGAGGTCCGAAGTTTGCGTTCCGCTGACCAGTAGCTAATTCAACTATAAATTTCTTCTCCTAGTTTTGGAGTAATCCGGCATGAAATGCATTAATAATATAATGCCTTCTATGGGATGTTTTTCATAAAGATTAGAGATTTGTTATGAGGGCCATTCCATGGACTGGACAGGGGTATTGTCCGTGAAAACAAGTGGTCACTTTTATATGGGATATACGAGGAGTTTAATCAACCGCGGGACTGGACATTACTTAAATCTCTCAATTTGATGGATCTTGCACCTACTTGAGTTGGATAAGAGGGTTCGGGACCGCTTTGATGCAGCTCTTTACTTTAACCAAACATTTGAAATGCCTTAGCCACACAATTCTATATATTTAATAAGCTTAAACCTGACTATTATGCTTTTGCGGCCATTAAATATGTAATACATTCCTACACAACCCTACTTTAAATATCTACGCTGCAATTTCGTAACACTGAAATATGGCGTATAGAAAATAGAGAGTTTGATATACTGGAATCAAATTAATTAAAACGTTTTAAGATATATACAGTAGCAAATTAGCTTTTCTTTTATTCCCACTTTTCGGTCAAGGGTCATGGTTTTAATGAAAAATTTAAATTGTTTATCCCAAGAAATTCAAAACCTGTAATGAGTTTCGCTATCGTAGATTGCAATAGAGGCATTTAGACCCAATTATTTCAGAAAACCTATCTGTCGCGAAAAGATTAATCAAATTTCTCTGATTACGTTCAATTTACGGCAACTGCAAATTAACGAATCTGATAATTTGAGATGACAGTGGATGAAATTCCTCTTTGTCAAATGATCGATTAGGTGGCAGTAAACCGAGACATTGTGTTTGTTTAATCAAAATGTGTCAGTTTTGGAATATAAGAACCATTTTGGTGAACAAAAGTGCTGCAATTATTACACTGGGCTTAAGAACCATATAGTTTAGGCACGTACATGTTGATTTTATGTTTATTTAATTGTTATTCGTTTAATTGTATTTTCTTTTTGACCAAGCCTTATATTTATATTTTATGACGTATGTAGTAAGATATTTTATATTAATTGTTCAATAGTTCGTATATATTGAAATGCTACTTTTCTAGAGCAAAGTCTAAGAATGGGGGTCGGTCACTCAGGGACAAATTGGAGAAAATAGGTTTGACTTTACCAGCTGGCCGCCGTAAGGCAGCTCCAATAACTCTCTACTCCTCGGTGGTAGAAGGTAAGAGGTCACGTGACCTGCGTGACGTAGTGGGCCAATTGCAGTGACGTAGACTAGCCCAGAATTCACTAAAACACTTCGTCATCACAATTTTTTGCATAATCTAGTGCGATATTGATTACTGATTCTCTTTCATTAAAAGAGCATTAGACTACTACTATTCTGGCACCCTTGGTTTTTATGTGTTTGAGTTGCACTCTTACTACCTGTGTTTCATTAATACCTGAAATTCTGCCACGTTTTTTCTTGCCAGCCAGCAGGCTTAAACCCTAACTGAAAACACCCCCTGAACGAATGATTTTTAAGGTCAGCCGAAAGGTTCGGCTGCAAAGGGAGCAGTGCTTCTATAGTAGATGCAAATTGAAAAAAAAGTATTTTTTGCCGTACGAAGCAGAGCTTGCCATTTTTTAAACCTTATCTTTTGTGAAAAGAATGGTTTTGGAAAGTACTATATGTGATGATGGGTCTAATTTTTTTGACCATGCAGTATAGCCCACTGCAGCGGTTTTTGCCAACACATGGTAAATTTGGCTAGTCTCGTCTCCTGTTTTTGTCCCCTCTACATGTCTCTAGTGAGGACCAACCCCCGGAGGAATGGGAATATCACAGTCAATCTATTAAGTACTGCCAGAAAATGACTCAGATTATCGTTATTATTTGGGTACATGTCTTGTCCTTTTTGTCCCTACAGGGCCAAAAATAAAGATGGCGGTCGCATGTTACGCGATACTTTGGAGAAAATGGGCATGAGCTTGCCGGCTGGTCGTCGAAAAGCATGTGCTGTCACATTACTAACATCACTCTGTGAAGGTAGGTTCTTTTTTCAATCAATTTGCTGTGGTTTTTACATATTATACATCTTCTCTTACTATGTAGTACTGAATATTAATGATTTCACCCAAAATCACCTTTAACCTGCACATTGGTAGAATACTTCATTTAGCTGATTGTGATAAGCTGTTTAGTTTTGATATGTTTATTGTTGCCTTGTATAATAGTCATGTGTCGTTTTAACGACAGTTTAGTGCCACGTTTAGAATATTTTGGGCGTGGTTGTATGTCGGGGTACCAAAAGAACAATATGAACGATCCAACCGTGGGTGAAATATGGCGGATGAAATGAAGACTTTTATAAGATTTATGACCCTTTGACTTCTTAAGGAAGATATTCACATTGCGTGGCCGAATCGAAATTCGATATTTATTTCTAAAGGTGCACTTACTGATTTTAAAGTTAAAAAGTAAGACTGGCCAAGGTGACTGCTGTATTTCTTACCAAAGTCTAAAATATTACTTAAAAGATTAAAATTGACCAAAGGACGAAAATATCTCCCAAACTGTCGTGCAGAATAATCATTCACATTTTAGCTGACCTTGCCCAGTATCCAGCACAGCAACAGGCTTTTGAAAAAGACATTGAAAAAACATTTTCAAAAAAGCTGCAGAAGTCCCCCGTGTTCTATCTATAGACCCAACCTTGTCCCGCACCTGACTCTTCTTTGCAAGCGTGTGTAATGCACCACTTTGATGTTCTGTCCTACCCCGCACCCAGCTGTTCGGCTTATTACTTTTTGTGGGTAGAAAAAAACGATGACTTTTTAATTCCTGGCAATGTAAACGTTCGGCCCGCTCCCCTACATAAAGCCGCATACCTATCAGTCGCCATGCGAACAAGATCAGCGCTGGGAAGCACACGCTTTCAAGTTTATTAAAATCCTTTTGATATAACCGTTTTCTTTCTTCGTGAGACAAGTGGAGTAATATTGGGTTTATCAAAATGTGATTTCTTTGGATTAAAAAATAATTGTGAATCGCATTACTTGGTATATAATCATGTCCTCACTTACACTAAACAGCAGTTTTTTTTAATTTGCCATAAACTTTTGTGCTTTTTTCTTATCTCATCCCACCTGTTTCTTTACTAAGACCTTTGGTAATTGTGGATTGATTAGTGGGAAAAATGTTAAGGAAAAATCCTGTTCTATCAGAGCAAAGACTCATTTTACCAAGTGGCGGGATGAGTGGCGACCGAAAAGGGTCTCCTCCCTGGGTCGTTCCCTGATGCGCCAGTCAATACAAGTGCAGCGACAGTGAGTTTGATATGATTCGACTTGACGGGACATTTCCAGTTTTGCTATGAAGTACAATGTGTTCAATTTCATAAATTTATAATAGCGATGCGCACAAATAGTAGCACAGCGAGAGGGAAATGGGCACTCGACTCCTACTCCTCTTGCTTACGACAAAGTGACTTTTAACAATGCCATCATTTACTCCGTCGTTTGAGCGGAAAGTTTAATTAAAGAACAACAAGAGGAGCTTAATTAGAGCACTAATAGTCTCTTCTCGGTCTCAGTAGTATTTCGCGAGGAGAGAGTCTTAGGTTCGTGTGGCAGATATCAATGTGTCTCAATTATCGAAGCACACGGAAAGTGACGGATGATTAGTCGGTATGTTGTGACACAGCCGAGGAGTGTCGTTATATGTGGTCATTATCCCATCCGTCTGCGGAAAAAAAAATTGTGGACTTGTTTCTACCCCGTGATTTCTTTAATGATTGTCTGAGAATTAGGATGTGTTTTGTGTGTTTTGCAAAGCGTATAACAGGCGCCATGAAGGGGAATTTCGTGCCGGAGTAATTGACGTGATTAGTGTGTTCCGAGTTGATATTATGGCATGTTCGGTACACGTGGAACACGCTTGAAAAAAAAACGATGATTGGAGAAAACACGTAGATATGTTTAGTAAAATATATACATATATTACGAATGGCCATTTTTCTATGACCCTTTTATTATTGTAACTATATAATAGCTGTGTAATAGGCACTGGAAAAATTCCGCAAGAGATGGATTATTACAAAAATGAATTGGAAAAGAAACGGACAACTTGGCGTTGACCGCTTTGGTAACAGATGTATAGTAAAAAAAGGAATTTTAGAATAAAGAAATATTAGAACAGTGACAGATTAATCAGCATTTCCCTATTTTTAATCACCTCTCAAGTCATCACCCAATATTATAATTGCTTGAATTTTTATTGTCACATAAATAGAGGCCAATCCAAACAAAGCGGTCAGCCGCGGTTTACGGGGGTGACTAGGAGTGTTTTAATACTTAGTAGTGGTTACGAGGTTGACACCTCTGTGCTAAGTGGTCGGCAAACAACACTACAATAACGGAGTGTTAAGTAATTAGCCGTCCTCGCACTTTTCTTTGGCCTATCACCCCAAAACTAATAAGATTAAACACACAAGGTAAACATTGGTATTTATCTGTTTCTATTAATCTGCGGCAGTGCCGTTGACCAGATACGACACAAAGGTGAAAAGGTAAATTACAGGAGAATTTAGCGTCCTTCTTGGTCACCGTAATTTCTCATTACACGACTTCGGCCAAGCATGAAGTTTACCCCAGTGGAAAATTCTCGCAGGCGCCATGCCATAGGCAGAAGACAATGTTGATCAAATTTGGCGGTATTTTGCATTGATTGCCGTCTGCCAGCATTGTTTTCTCAATTTATTCTATAAATTTGATGATGTTGAATCAGCCAATACGGCAGAGTTACAGTCTCATAACTTCCCTTTGTTGTGGGATGGGATTTTTAAGAAAGGTGAATCCTCTAAAATAAGCCAATGGTAGTTTCATGTTTCTTTTCCGGCATGAAAGCGTGTTTTTCTCATCTGTATTTAATGGAAAAATCTGCCGACCTTTTATTATGAAAACACGAAAGATGCTCGCCATTTTGGGGTAAATGGACACCATAAAGGAAAGCAGACCTAAAACAAGGCCGTTCCCATCCCAAACTATTCACTTCACGTTGGGTCGTTAATATGTGCAGATTAAAATATCACGGTACAATTTGATCTGTTAACATTTTTGAGGGCGAGTTCGTCAGTTTGATTACTTTTTAAAACGGATTTTTTTACGTGATATGTTTATTTTCAAAATGAAAACTTACCATGTATGGTGCTTGTTTGTAAATGGTTTGTTGCTTTTTTTGCAGGTGAGGCAATTCGTTTGGCAAGAGATTTTGGTTACTTGTGCGAGACAGAATTTCCCGCCCGACAATGTGGAGAATACGTCGCCAGGCAAACCACCGACCCATCTGACTGTCATAACAGAAGAAATATGGTTCTAGCATCTAGGTGGGTTATTTTCCTTAACTGGAGACAAACATAACATTAACAGCAATAATAACCTTCTTATGGATGTTTTGTCAAATTACTTTCTTTTCCTGTCACAAAAGAACAAAGTAACAAGAAAATGGAAAAAGTTGACATTTTAATGCGGGCGCTATCTCCTAACCACCGCCATTTCTGGCTCATTTCTCATACTTACACGCACCGACCTCGGCTCACTTCCATTCATTTAGTCTAACCTATGTCGATTCGCCGTTGCTATTATTATTATCATACGGGCTCAAGTCGAAAAATATCTGGTGTGCTTTATTTCTCGAGGCCAAAAGTACTTGACTGCCCAGCTTGACCACAGGTAAACCACTGTGCTGAGCTAGAGTACCAACGGTCAAGCTGCGGAGAAAGTATCTGGCAGACTGGGAGTCGGTGCAGACGACAAGGCTAGTGCATGCCATTGTCCAGTGGGTCAAACAATTCAATATGGTGTGCTGGAGTCGATGCTTTGCCATTTTGATTTTAAAAATGTTGTTTTTAAACGTTCCTTAAATTTCATCGTTTTGTTTAATGAAAAAAGACACAATTTTAGAGCCTTACGTCAGCGGACTTCGTCTAATATACGAGTAGATTTTGCTTAAAATATGTAATGGAATTTTGTTTCGTTTATCTTACGCATATTTTTTTTGCTTTTTTTTCAGACAAATTCTTAAAGAATTGACTGATCTCCTAAACCAGGACCGGTCGCCTCTTGGCAATACGCGTCCACAGATGATATTGGATCCAAGCATACAGCGACACCTGACGCATTTTAGTCTAATCACACACGGGTTTGGTTCTCCAGCAATAGTAGCAGCATTGACTGCTGTTCAGAATTATTTGACTGAAATGCTCAAATTTATGGACAAAAATTACCCCAGCTCTCAAGGACCTACGTTAGGGGGCGGTGCAACTTCACTCGATTCTAGCGGTAAACCAAAATCTGAAAAAGACGATTCGCGAAAATGAAGAAGAAAGGAGCACACACCACCACTGTTGGGAACTTAACGGTGCCAGCTAGTGGTTGTCTTTGAAAATGCAGGGATATTTTCTTACGTACGCAGCAGACGCTAAAGCTCTACGTCTTTACAGGGTCCTTTGACCTTTCACTTTTTTCATTATTGGATAATGTCGAGATTGGCTTCATGGGACGACTCAACATCAAGTTAAATTGGTGCTGCCATGTTATGCAAAGGACTATTTGCGTCAGAACTTGTGAACGTGGTGTGACTGTAGATACTAGGTATTTAGAAAAACGGGGTAATTGTATAGCGACAGCCTCCAAACCATTCCACAATTTGCAGACTTTATGTGGACATTTATTCTTTCCCAAGTAGGGAGACAGACTTTCTTCCAATCCGATAAAGAATTTTAAAATTCCACAAAACTAAGTTATCAAAACAAGAGAGTAAGTGGAATCAAGAGAGCGATGAAACAATCAAAACATTGTTTTTAACAGTTCATGACACTTCAGGGCTATTCGATAAACGTGTAAATATTGTGACTGTAATTCTGAATTCTCACTTTTTACGTAGTGTGCTTGCATATAAGATGATGGTCCATGTTGATATAAAATATATCTATTACAAAGAGGAATTAGGGATAGATGCCATTTGAATTTGCTACAGGTAGTTTGGCGATTTAAGAACAATCTGGAGTCTTTTTGCCAATGTGCCTTTAGTAGGAGCAAAGTGAGTTCCCAACTTTATTTTAGTTTGTACATCTTTCCCAGAAGATACTCAGCAAACGACGTTTGCGCATGCGTCAAATGGTCTCAGTCCCACCGTGCTTTTTGTCGCAATATTCCCAATAAGATGTCTGCTGCCTTGTTGCCTTTTTATTTAAGTTGTTATAGTCATAAAAAGATGGAGGAAGTTCTGCTGTTTAACCCCCAAATTTGACCTGCCGAAATGTGTTCTATCACGTCTTGGTTTGTTTTGATGAAGTGACCAGTAGCTCAGTTCGCGCGCCAAAGATGGCGTTGAATATGAAGAGAGCTATTGGTGCTGATATACAACGATTTGTATTTCTATTTATATATGGTAGATGAAGTTTGGGGGCTGAATCAGGGAGGTATTATACCACGAATGTCTTATCAAATGATTCTAGTCGCATAAAGTTAGATATTTTGATATTTTCAAATTAAGATACAGTATGTCGTATCCAGTCGATCTAGCCAATATGTACAATATTTGTTTTTTTGTTTTATTCAGAGTCGGTCTTTGACTGAATGTTTTTTCTTAAAACAATGTTTGTAGACATATCACATTTGAAGGTGCATCTCTTCTAATAGCGAACTTTTTTGAAGTTCATTTGACAAAGATAAATATATCAATAAATATAATCTAGTGAATGACAGACCATTTACCCCAAAGTGGGGGAAACAGCGAGTCCGAAGACCGTACGTAACAATGACGTTACTTTGCTTTGACTACATAAGAAATTGTGGGCAAAAAAGGGACTGCCCATCGTTAAGACTTTGTGAAAGTGTACGTGTATGGCAAACCTCAAGCTCATGTAAGTGAGGGTATAGTAGATAGCAAATGGGCTTGAGCGGTGTGTGTTTATTAGTGTTACCACCTTGTTTTGTAGAGGGGGTTGAGATTTAGTCCTTTTTTGTGCAGTTTTCACCCAATCCCTATATTGTCTGCAATTCGTAAGCTTCCAGTTGTACTATTAAAGGGCCTGTGTTTAAGAACACTTGGGCCGGGTGACTACGTATATAACAGTGCACACAACGATCAAATCGTACTTAATGTTGACTATATTTATATTTGTAGACTTTGTAGATTGAGGAATAATACTACAAATTCGTGTTGACTTGTAATAAAATATTTCGGGAACAACATGATCCATATTATTTTGCTTTATTTCTTAAGTTTTTACACATTTACCTTGTCCGCTGATATGTGAAAACGATTTCTTTGATGCTGGGCAATTCCTAAATTAGACACTAAAAAGACAACATACCTAACGACAGAGTGCGCCTCTATTAAACAAAATTTTAATATCTTGGATAAAGCCCCTATATATCAATACCGCGCAAGATTAACTTTGCCCGTATTTCTTCAGTACGATTGTCCGCCTTGATTATGATTTCAACATCATGTTCCTATACTAATAGCTTTTGATGTCAATGTGATTACCACTTGAAGGTTTACGAGTGTGTTTTGAATATGCCTTGAATATCAAATCGCTCGAACAAAAGTTAAGACAGCATGATCAATGTCATCAGTTAACAATAATATTGATTTGTCATCCCTTTAGAAACCATGAAACATAACACTTAATATGTATGCTATGATCCAACGACCTCGTGTTAATCATAAATGCATTATTTTCTGTATCGAGATTGTTTATTGAAAGAACAACCACTTTCACTACGGGGCTGGGACTATAAAACTATAAAGCTATAAAACAGGAAAAGCGATTTTATATCGTAATAATCCCTTTTTTTATAGTGTTTCACTTTTAATATTATCAACTAGCATTTTAAAGCATTAAAATTTAAGAAAAACCAGAAAAGTTTTGAAGATCGGTATGTAAGTTTTCATTATTTTGTCATTATATTCATATTCCACTTAATGACTCTTTTATATACCATGCATACTTTCTCTTAATATGGGCAAAGGTTTCTTCTACACATTCGCTGGGTTGCAACATTTTCAGCTTCGGGGGCTTGAACTCCAGAGATTTACCAACAAACCCTACATGTACCAGTGTAATGTTTTTGCCTCAGGTCGACCTATGTATAAGGTTTATAATATACCTCGGTTCACTTTGCCTACAATTTCCATATAAAATATGCTTACATTTTAATTTACCGATTATTCCAATATCACATTGAAATATTAATGTGTTTTTTTTTTAATTAACAGAATACTGTCTTATACAAATATATAGATATACTGATGTTTTTATGGCAAACTATAAGTTGATACATTTCAAATTTTCTGATCTCCAAGAATACTGGTGACGTCAATTATTAAAAATATATATCAAGATCCCCTGTATTTACCTGCAGTATATTTCAATTCTTCTTATACCTTGTATTTGGAATTCCCCAGGGGTAGCACTTGCCATCACGGCATGTTCTGCCCTCTGAGGATATTACTCGACATGGAAATGTGTGTCGTCTTTCTACTATACTGCTTGTATGGCCTCGGGTATATCGGAGTGAGAAACAGCGGGCCCTTCACTCTACTATACAACACAAATCATGATTTATGAAAACCGCAGCAACCTGGCCCATGAAAAAAAAACTAGTTGGAAGTAAACAAACATGTGACTGTTAACTTTATTAAAAGGGGAATAGCCTTTGTGATGTTTTATACATGGAAATTGGTGATCAAATTAAATACACTACACAATGCTAGAAGTTTTTCACTCTATTGATAGAATGATAAAAGGATTATTCTTAACTTGGAGACTGAATAATATGAGTCAAATACTACAGAAATACACGTTGTTTTGGAAATGATACAAGTAGTTATTAATCTTTTTATGGATGAACGGAAATTGAAATTAGAAGTAGAGAAAAATACTAAATTCATTGATAGCAGTGATAGTATGAATGGAGACTATTTTATTTGTCCTTATGACAAGATGGTTTACTATTGAAAGCCATAGATTGTGAAGGCATTGACTGTTGTAAAATGAAGAAATGAAAGAACAGAAGTTTCATCTACATTTTCCCAATTGTGTATGTCCCATGTTTGCTGCATAGTGCCGTGGAGACAGAAAATAAAGACCCCAAAATTAACGTTGGCATTAGACACTACAAAATTAGACCAAAAAAAAAAAACACACACACACACACAATTGTATGGCAAAAAGTGCACTTCGCGATAATTAACTAAGTAACAAAGGGGGAGTTTAGGTCCTCAGAGTATGCAAGAATGCGTAGTTGTGTTGAACAGCAATTTTAGTATGCATATCCCAAATGCCAGAGCGTATTACTGTCATGTCTGTGGGCCATATGATTGATAATTGTCATCAATTCTCCTGCTTCCGTCGTGGCACCGGGACGTCTTCTCATGACCAGGGAGGAGGAAAAGTGAATTTTTGGTGTCTTTTTGGCAACGGGTCAGTCCTGATTACTTCCCCTTTGGCCCGGGGCCCACTCCAAGATGTCACAGTCCTATAGCTGGCAGACATTCAGTCTCGCGTCCCTTCCACCTGTGTGCTCAACCAAAACCTGAAATTAGACTGATAGCTCCGAATCATGTCACCTAATTTCTCCTGCCAATTACTCAAGGAGGATTCCCACGCTAAAACAGAGAGAAAGGTCAGATTTAGCAAATGTGTTGATCAGGTAAGGCCAAGAGCAGTGTTTGGTCCGAACTTGTCGAACCTTCAAGGCCGGAAACAGACAGATACATAGAATAGTGTCATCTTGTGACTAGCTCTCGCTGCATTATCCTCTAGCTAAGGTGACATCTTCATAAACCCCTCCCCGGTGATTTTAAATTGTGACGCCGTGACGTAACAGCACTTCTTTTTAGACACCGTGTAATGAACATGCTTGAAATTAACATGAAATGGACAACACACGTGATGGAGTTATCCGGTGCGGGAGGGGTGGAACCCTCACATGATGACCGGGACATTTTAATAGTCTTATCTCCCCCTTTTGTTGCGCAAAAATGGCCCAGATAAGAACGGTGGTGTGACTTTTACAGTGACAGATGTGTGAGAAAAGAAAGAGGCAATTAATTTTATGCGACAACTTTGACTTTTCTTTCACTGCTCAGTGATAGTTGAAAAGACGGTTCATTTCAAAGAACTCGGAGAAATGACTGTAACATTTCTTGCGGATTAAAAGCGAAATTTCCAAGTTACAAATACAAGTGGAAACTTCCCATTTCACTAAAACATCTATTCTATGTAACCTCCTATTCAATCGTATATACTTGTATATATTGTTTGTTTTACTTTGCCCATTTCCACCACTTTTAATTTATAACACGAAAAAATATTTTTTATTCGCATACATAACATCCAATTAGTTTTATTTTTCAAATTTCCATTTCTTAAATTGTCTGGCCGGGTCACATAAAAACAAGACCGAAAAACCCCGATACAACTTGGCATTTTTGAAACCCATCCAATGTGTCAGCTGCTCTTGACGAAGCCAGACTATTTTGGCTAAATTACCCCATTAGCAGCCATCACCTTCAATAAGATTACGTAAACTTTCATCGCCAATAAAACACCGCTAATGCACGGTGCACCAGGGACACAGCAGCGTCGCAGAAAGGTTGTGATAACATCGACCAAAAACCTGTTGCTACTCTTTTATTAACGGGCACATCACATACTTGAGAACTGATAAGACATTTTAAAGATAAGGCGGCATTGTATAGTAACTACGTTGCAGTAATTGCACATTGCAATGTATTGCACCCTGACAATTTTATTGTAATTTAGGTCTAATTTACCCCCTGATTTATGGCCCCGCTGCTTCTCGCGTCACATGGGTGTTTTTGGGCGTGTTTCTCCTTTGCCAAGCCTTGAAAAGACCGACAGTCGGCTCTTATTAATGGCATGTTTTTGGTGGAATTATACAGAGTAGCAAGTCACATGTTACCTACAGGAAATCAAGCTTGGTACTTTCTTTTTGGTATTCAAAATTTGAATAAATGCCCCAGTGTGCTTCTTAAAGAAAAATAGTATTTGAAAAGGACTAGATAAACTGACAAAATATATATATAGACTGAGAATAACTGTTACAAAAATTAAATTAAAATGAGATTTCATTCTGTGCAACAAATATGACAATTTTCTTTATTTAGCAATTGCATTTTTTTTCTCGATTGTTTACATTTTTAATCTGCTAAAATATTAAAAATTGACAACGAAGGCATAAGAAAGCAAAAATTCCTCTACTCAAAAACTTGGATAATTTCAGATATTGTCGCGTTTTTTATGTTTTCAACAAAAAATACACCTTATAGATAGAAAAAATATTTAAAAAAGGAAACGAATCTTCAGTTTGTGGACGAGAACGCCCAAGTAAATTGAATGTTTCAGTGACAAAGACATGCACACGCGAATCTTTTAAACAGAAGTATTATATTAGTGCCTTTGGGACACAAAAAGACAACTACCACGCCTAACTTTTATTCCCACAATAACAATTTTCCTAAGGCACAGATGAAGTGTTGTATATTTAATTAAATCAATAATAAACGCAAAGCTGATTATATGGTATATTTACTGCCGCTTAGCCATGGGGTTAAAGGCATTTCAAGTCTGCGGTAAGTATCATATTAAAAGATAGGCGTGCGGAATGTTCCTCCAAGCACCGCCTTAAGATGTCTCGCTCTCTGGTTTATTTGCTTTTTATATTCATTCAATGATAATATCCCCCTCTGGTTTACTATATAACTGTATTATACTTGCGGGTGTTTGTATGCCATGACTGTGCTTGTTAAATATTTCTTAAGCGCATGGTAATTAGAGTAATGTTTCTTTGAAAGATAACCACAGCCCTTATTTCTAAAAAAAGGTTGTTCATAGTATTCTTGTATCTTAATTCACTTTTGTTTTTCCTTAAAAACACTAGTGCTGATACCTTCAAGGCATATTACATTCTTTAGGTAATTATATAATAGCCTTGCTCAAGTTTTTTTTTCTGCGTAAAGTAGAAATGCAAAGAAATACACGTGACTGACTTACCAAAAACTTGGTCGTAAGAACGTGGTCTTAAGTATGTATCTATTGCATATCTTGAGTAAGAATTCGACAGTACTATGGTAGGCGAGTGCTATGGAATGTTGTAAGCGCCAGAAAAATTTTTGTATTTTATTATTATCTATTAATTTATATTTTTTTATCCTTACTTTTTGCCCTCAAATTTGTATTGTACTGTTAGCATCAAAACATTTATTTTTAAAAAGATAATTTCTGAATGAATTTGACATCAGCTTTATGTTTGTAGAAATGCACCCGCCACGCGTTCATCCAGAATCGAAATCCAAATTTGATTTAGCTTATCTGGATCAGATAATTAATCCTATTTCCCGACGAGCTCCCTTTAACTTTCCTCAGTCCTCTTTATATTTATAGGTACCCTATGATAAAAATTATGGTCTAGTTTTTTAAAATAAAAAAAAGAAGAAAGAAAAAAGGCGGAATGATAATTTTTAACGATGTTGTCCTGCTTTAGATCTCCGTAGATTCTTTACAATAGTCATCATTTGAAAACATACCAATATCATTTCTCGAAACACATTTTTCGAAATTTTCAAGTTGGAATGAAGGTCGTTGTATATGTATATAAGAACAACATGGAGACACATGATTCAACCTTTAAGACATTTAGACATGGCTACCATATCCTCTTTTGTCCATAAATATAGACAAACAAATTTTATGAATGAAATGTTTCAAAACATGTCAAAATGTTGAGGGTATGAGTAAGTTTTTGTCCCTTGAGGAGAACATTTTAGTTTATTGTTTAGGCATTCTTACTTATGTATCCACCTGTGGAAGGCCGTGATCGCGCTATTTTTCCTGTCGTCTGCGATGCGATCCATCATAATTTGGGAGAAAAATATGGAAGAAAGTTGAGTATTTTTTCTTTGGTTTTCTGAACCATAGTGGCAGCCTTCTGTTTCCTTTTACTTATTGACATTTAGTGTAAAAGTGGCAGGGAAATGACTCAACGTGACAATAGATGTGATGGACCTATGATCCTCTCTTACAATCGCATCATTATAATCAACATTTAAAAACATGAACATTTTGAATCTCCAACGTATGCTTAATAGGTGGGTCCTGACAGCATCATTGTTCCTTTATGTATAGTTTTTTTACTGTCAGTTAAGAACATGAAATAATAATAAAAGATGCGGTTTGTTGAATTTATTGATTATAGACAATATATAATTACCGGTATTTATTTTTTACATGGGTGACAAAAAAGTCGCGTCTCCTACGGTTTTCTATGATGAGTACTTAGCTGTATTATGCGTTGCTGAAAGCATGGGATGTGACAAATATGTAGAAACTTTAATTTTGATCCTGGTAGAGCAAAAGAAAAATATATAATTAAAACAAATAAAGAAATAAAGAAAGAAGCGACTTATGTTTCCAATATGGCTGGCAAGCCTATATATACAATGTGCTATCTACACATTTTTATTTATTTCACTATTTATTATCTATTTGAAAGAAACAAAATATATTTCCCGAGACTGCAACTTGAATCACAAAAACTAAAAAAGTGTGTGTTTCTATAGGAAACCAATAGGGAGAAAGACACTCAAGACTAATTCACATCTCTCCCACCCACACAGTTATAGAATTTCATTAAAGCTAGAGACCTGAGGTATGAATAAATATATGATCTGATTAAAAAATTGTAGGCGTATACTATTTACCTAATGAGGTATATTTGATTATCAAGGGGACAAAAGTGGGAGTAGGTGTAAATAAATTTTTAAATCTGCATGGCACGAAACACTCCTTGAAAATTATTTTTTAAAAAAGTGCACTGTATATAGTGCACTGTGTGAATATTTATATCAGTTCTGATATAAGGATAATATCAATTATAACCTTTTCGTAATGCCCATTGCTCTGAGTTAGATAGAAAAATGCTCTTCGTTTTGATGGAAATATGTCTTTGTCTAATTGTTCATGCACGGCCTTTAAAAGGACTAGTCCATCCCTGCTGCAATTACTTTACCAGTCCAGGGACGTGTTTGTAATGTCTAGGCCCATTATGCGGACATATCCCCATTCGCATGACACGGTACTCCGTGTAGTGTGTTTTATTCATCATTGTCTTCCGGCATTTGTTTGTGTGTTGGCATTTACGACTCACTTTATTCCTGTGACACCGATTTTTAAGTGAAATCCTGAATGCAAAGTGAACACGTTCACATGAACTTAATGGAAAATAGAAAGGTAGTTAAAATTGCATTATCAGTATGCACCTGGTTAGAAATTTGGGATGTCAAGCCAAACAACATAAAAGAGCGTGAGAAATTATCCACAAAATATTCGTCTGGGAACAAAGAATTGCTGTATTAAGCCGTTCTGTGTCACATCACTTGTGCTCTGAAGCTTGTCAATGAAAATAATAATATTGTACCGGTGTCTAAACCATGATGCGGTCTGACAAATATATATATTTATAGATATGTGTACATATTTTTTTTTTCAACCGAATGGGCAAAACATATCCATGTGATGACAACCTTCACCATCTATTCGAACACAGCGATGTTATCTAGACGGTCATCTCAAACGGTTGCTTTAAAGCTAAGAACCTGTGTAACATGTATAGCATAGCCTGTGGAACGACAGGCTTAAATTTAACGCCGAAGGATCAGCGTAAATATCTCTATTTTCTCTCCGGACAACATTGTCCACAAGCTACTTGCTTTACAATGGCCTCTGAACTTCTGCCCGGAGGTTTACTTAATTGAATTAGTGTAAAATTAGATCAGTGTTAAAAAGAGTTAAATGGGAGCACTGCCTTAAGAGTCGCTTCAAGATATACCAGTAGTTATTCTGCAGCGTCCTAAAGGCAACTGTGAATAAAGGTCATCATTTGATTATGCAGACTACAAAAAGATTCGTCCATGTAAATGCTCGCGGTGACAATCACAATTGCGGTTGGGATGAGCGCAACTAACACATTTTCCAACGTAAAACGCAATCCTTTCTTGTCAGATTAAAAGAATAGACAACTATCGCAATATTTATATCATTTTACTTTAAACATTAATACATTGATGTTTATACAGCCTATACAATCCATAAAATTGCGCGTAAGTTATCTCTTGCATACGCACACGCGCATTCTTGACAACATATATACACAGAACTCTTAACTACATTAAACTAGTATATATACAAGTCCAATGTTTCTTGAGCTTCTTAAAATACGAAGTGTGGTGTGAATTCACATAAGAATCAGAGAAGCCAAACTTGTTTTAAGACTTGCCCTTACTTTTCAAACAGCACACCAATTTATCTATAGACTAAAATGCATTATGATTAAATCCGTCGGTTCTTCCTCTTTGTCCACATCGGCATCCATATTTGAAAGTCAAAAGCGTCTAGCTCCACAGATACAAATGATTCGACCTTTTCAAAATACCCTAAGTAACCTACTCTATATGTGAAACGGTTTTTTTTTTCACTCAAAACGCAATTCTTCCTTTTCGGACGTACTTTTTAAACTACAAAACGTGATCATCTACATGTGTAGATCTAGATATTTTAATATTAAAATATTCGTTCAGTTTTTGCAACATTTCAAACAAAGATGTACCGATCTCTTGGGCAGTAAGAGAAACACAGAAACGCTGCTCTCTAGTTCACTTTCCTGAAGGGCATAAGCTCAGTATCTAGTTCAGGAATTCGTCCCAAATCCTGTGCCGAGGATCCATAAATTACTGCATCCCACAATCTGCTGTGGCGGCCATTCTGGAAAGCTATATAAAACATACAAAATACACACAATATCCTCTCTTTCCCGGTGCATTTATAATAACATGCTTCAACCTTTTTTCAAAAGGATACTAATCTTAAGTATATATAATATCACATACCTAATTTTATCACAATGAACATTTGGGTGAACCGTAATCATGTGTTCTCAGAAACAAGGCTGCAGATTTTAATGTCTAGGTAAATATTCATTAATAAATCATGTATATTAAGACGAAGAACACAGAGAACTAACAAAGAGCTACCTCTAATAGTAGTAGTAGTTTATAACTAGATAACTGTTTAAATATTCTATCATACATATAGTTGGTGCTACATTAAGCTCTAGTCCTACGCGGAGAGGAGAAGCCAGGGATAAGGGAACATTAAAAGGGTAGATAGTAGATAGCCGTTCACCTTAATTTGATATAAGTGGACAAATGGGATGGCCATTATTTGTGCGAAACAGAAACACAGAAGAATATATATGAATGTTGCCATGTGAATTCCTTTTAAAACCTTTCTAAGGTACTGATGACAATGGTTCGTGATATCCAAGAGAGACAAAGGAACGCCTTCAAATTTAAGATGTATGGTCGATAAGTAACCACATCAATACACCTGACGTACATGCCACTTAGAAATTGTTCTGAACTCAAACATAGAACCCCAAATCCCAAGAACTTCTTGAAAATGGGGATGAGTCCTTTCAAACCCTTCGTTGTATTTAGCACAATAAAAATCTATCGAAATCCACCTGAAAACAACATATAAGCAATATTTGTGCGAAAGGCACGTCGATGTTGTTTCTTTGACATGGGAAAGCTTTGCATGAATGAGTGAGCATGCGACACAAAAAAGGTAACAATGAGGGTACATCGTGCCGCCATCTTGTCTCCGTAGTGATGACAATAAGGTATCTATCACCACATGTGAAGGTTATATCTAATAACTCTAAGTTGTCAACACCCATGTGCCATATGTGGAACACCTGCCATGCAGAACATTTCTTCAAGCTTCGGTATGCAATGAGGTAAGGGTAATATGTTCGGTTCGGTCGCTTGTGGAACCACGGTGACGGTGCTTAAACTCACTACTTTTGAATTTGTACGTGAGAGTTCCGTTGCCCTGGCGGCCGGAAGTCACCCTGTACGCAGGCGCGAAGCTCTTAGGGCAGCAATACAAACAGCACGCGCAGCATCCGAGTTTGAACTCCTTGCGAAACTTGGCTGAAAACGAAAAATAAATTGTTTGTTTACATTATTTGGAAAGATTGAGAGAGATAAGACATTATTATATTTGGGTCACCACCGTATAAATTGGTAGTTTTGACATTCATTTTTCTGGAAAAAAGTGCACTGTTTTAGGCAAATCACGTTAAAGACCAAGTCAACATCTATCACATTGTGCATATCACTGAAAATATCCCCCCGCCAAGATTTTGCCTACCTTACCTTTGAATACCAATACATGTCGTTCATGTAATTTCTCACCAATTATTTAACTATTTTACATTTCAATATACATTCATCCATATAAAAGTACTCATACATACCGCTCATGAAATTATAAATGACTGGATTAATGGCACTGTTGAAGTAGCACAGCCAGTGGGCAACTATGACGACATTCGTCTCCGATTCTTTGTCGACAAAAATCATTGTCCCCAACCCAGTGAACCTTGGTAGACAAAAACGATGTAAAGTTAATGTACTATAACATGGTGTAAGTCGGAATGACGCTCTGAATTTAGCCTCAATTATTTACGTTATTTTATATGAAGATAGTCACACACACACACACACACACACACACACAGAGAGAGAGAGAGAGAGAGGTGAGCCGTTTTCAGTAGAGATAAACAAAAACGAGTTGATTTGAGAGTGATGATTAAGGCAGTTCCTTCAGTACAAGGTGAAAAAAACTTTCACGAGATGTTAGTTTTTCAATATTTGTGCTCAGTCCAAATATTCATGATATTTAATCAAATGAACTGAGAAAAGCTTACAGAAAACTATTACATGAGGAATGTAAAATTGCTATTTATACGCATGAGCACATTTACGTGTGAAACATCGTTATATGTTGCCTGAATAGTTGTCTGAATGAATGAATGAATCTTGAGCGCGAGACTTGTCCGGACAGTGCCATTTTAGACAGCTATCAGTAATGTCGTGTTTACAGAACTGGAAAGGCATAATTAGAGGAAATGTCAACTTGGATCGCTTTCAACCATGCTGCATTATATAGCACGGAAGAACTTCCAATTTACAAGAAAAAGTAAGTTTTTCTTTTTTTCATATCAGGTGAAAAAGCGAGGCAGATATTTTTCCATGTAGAACGCTAAGTACATTGTTATAACACTTATTGTAAGGCCTTTTTCAAAATTCACCAAAACCTAGTAAAATTAAATCAATATTTTCTTGAAACGACATATCTAAAATGTAATTCGAAGATGATTACATAAAAGACATAATATACAGTTTTACTGTAATGTTTCCTCATCCTTGTGAATCCATATTTGTCAAACCACGAAATGATAATGAAAATTCCCCATCATCTAGTGATGGCTTTTATTTCTACAATGCTTTCACGAAAGAAAAGGACTGACAGTACTGGTAGTGTCAATTCCCTATGCCATGTGCTCGAGATAAAATGCATATAACGGAATAAATAAGCATATTTGGCTCTGTTCTCACAACTTTTAGATCGATCTATCACCGCGGGGAGTCTCACTAGATTACTGTCAGATAATCCCCCTTAAGTGTCCGTCCCCGCCTACTACAAGCTTTAAGGGGTAATTAACTTTCGTGTCCGCCCGGCTGACAGCTATTTAGCGTGAACCCCCAGGGAGTTAGGTCGATCCAATGTAGGTCGATCTAATCTATGAGAATGGGGTGTAACAGACGGTGATACATATTCGTCTCACCTCAATATGTTGATAAGATACACAGGCATATAGCAGAGAGCAAACATCACAACTACAGCAATCAGCATTTTCGCCACATTTTTTCTTGACTGTATCTGGGACTCGATTCCTCCCCGCGTGCTGTTGCCCGTGCTGCTGTACGTGCTGCCACCTGACGACGAGAAAATGACAGAATAATAATAAATGATTGATATATGTCGCAATGACTGCAATTAGTTTGATATTCACTGTGCCAATCAAAAGCTATTATCGTCAAATACTTTTTTGTGATGTTTTACGTCCTGCCACCCGATAGAGATAAGAATCAGACCCACGGCTTTCTGTTCATCGTTCACTGCTCACCGACTGTAAATAAAAACTCTTAAAACTCAGCCCCCACCCCAACCGACATTCTTGAAAGCCATCAAGTTTAAATTGTATTACTTAAATCCCGAAACTTTGGCTTAACCCTGTTAGGCATTGGTAGAAGAACACATTTTACGGCTTTCTCCTGAGCAAAAATCCATCAATAATACATTGAGTGGTATAAAACGCGCTTATTAGTTCATATGCAAATACTCCATATCTGTAAAAAATATACAAGTTGATGATGTACACATGTATGATTCAGACGTTTTACCAGCGCCTACAGCCATTAATGAATAACAGTTGATACATTTAAATTGCTAATGGTGCAAGTATTGAATTATTTAAAGTGCAAAGAAGGTCAAATCAAACAGAACTATTACCCAAGGTTGCAAGTTAGGCATCGAGTTCAACATATGCAATAGAACATAGAAATGTAGTTTTTTTTAAATTGGCAATTATGTCAAAGAAAAAATTCTCCGTCCAGGAGAAAACATGTAAGTGTGAGGACGCCTAAATTCAAAATTTAAATTACATCAAGAGAGATATGCAAATGATATTTTTTCTCGATTTGCTGAGTAAATATACCTCTTATCTCATTGGTACCCGGTATGGCATTAGCCCACAAGCATCTCGCTATCCGGATATACGCAAACGCCATCAAACCCAGGGGGACGAAGAACATCAACACCATCAGACAGATTTGATACTCCATTTGGTTCTGCGACGTCCAGACCTCACTCATTACTGGCTGACAGTAGGTCAAATACACGACGCCTAAGTCCTCGGCGTATCTTTTGGGGATTTTGTAGAAAGTGTCAACGGCGATGACATCGGGGATGGGAATCAAAAGTGACACTATCCATATTGTCATGATAATGATCATGGCTCGGGTCGGGGTGCTCTTCAGTTTAAGAGGGTAGCAAATGGCATACCATCTCTCCAGTGCAATGGCCGTCAGGGTCAGGACTGACACGCAGACAGACGCAGGCTGGAAAAAAAATTAAGCAGAAACAAGTGTTTACGCTGTTAGTTTCTGTTTTAGGAAAATTAAACGATTCAGTTTCTTGTTTTCCCTTTTCAAATTTTTTTGACTTCATCAACAACTACAAACCTTTAATAATTCTTATTAACCGATTATGTGAATTTTAATTTTCGAGTCCATAGATAGTCCATAGACAGGTACACATCTTCATGTAGATAGATGGATGGATAGATAGATGGAAAAACAAAACGACGGACGAAATGGATGAATACACATTTAAAATATTTCATTATGGCATCCCGCCTTACGTTAATTAGACGTCTTCCAAAACAAATTGCTATTTACATTTCATTAATAGCTAATTAAAACATGTAGTTCTCAGGTCATTGTATGCTCAGATGGTGAAAAAAAACGGGGGAAAGAAGGATATTAAAAAATGAAAATATAAAAGACTTATTGTATAATCTGAAAAGAAATATAAGATGCAGTGTCCCAATGAAAAGCCAATGACGGGGTGAATCAAACCAAAAATTAATGAATACGATGTATTGCATCCTGGCTTTCGGTGCTCACAAAGACGACTCGACCAAGACCCTTTGATTAAGGGTCAAAATAAGTAAAAATAAGTTTAGTCTCCTTATAAACGATAAACCAAGTTTATATATACAAAGAAGTCAGAAGAGATGAGTACACCTAAACAAGTGCGAGGTATTACAGTAGTTACCCAAATAGCGCTAAACGATTCCAGAGATATACTGTGTGAAATAATGTACAAATGCCAATAGGGCCCTGTTCCGAAAAATCTCTGTTCATGAAAGAAAAAGAGAGTGGAAAAAGCTATTAAGGGAAGCGATAGAGATGGTAAGAGCAGACAAGTGTAATTTATTTCAAAATATACCAGTGCCTTGAATTTTCGCTACATTTCATTCTATGCTGGTAATAATTTATTTATTACATGTTTTTTTGACCTTAAGGTAACCAAGGTGATGCCTTATTTTGAGGCTTTAGCAAGAACATCAAAATTGCATTTTCCTACGTAAAAGCTTTTCTTTTTTTAGTCACAGAAAAAAAGACAGAAAAGAAAATAAACAGTCTCGATAAATGTAAGGTTCCTACTTTGAAGAAAAAATCGATTTCGTAGTAGTGCATTGAATCAGGTGGATAACCGGCCGCATTTTGATAATTTTGGTTTAATTCGGCTCCCTGTTTTGTTCATTAGCTCGTATAATTTAATTAGAATTAAATATGAATAAAACTCAGATGTAATATACGATTAAGGTCTCTAAAACTAGTGAAATGAGATGAAATTCTTAAGTTGCGGGGTGTTTTTCATCATTAGAATAATTTCATTGTAAAATTGAAAATCACCGACTCAGATAAACAATTACAGCAGCAGGAAAATGTTATCGACGAGGATGGGATTCGAACCCACGCGGGGAGACCCCAATGGATTAGCAGTCCATCGCCTTAACCACTCGGCCACCTCGTCCTCTTGACAAAGGGCCTGATAGACTGGCTGGTCGTTAACTCGTCCGGTAATTTGCCATCTAGGTAGATTAAAGTGATGATTTACAAGTTTTTAAGGCAAAAACAAATTCCTGAATTTATGTACAATAATCATTCCTTACAAACCACCAATCTACCACAAAATACCTAATAAATACACGTTCTGAATAGTGGATATTTAGGTAGGGGAAAGAAAACTGATCATTTTTCAAAAAGGACACAGCATATGTCTTGAGATATAAGCGCTGGTTAAATCAGATATTAGAGAGGTTTAAGATAGCAAAAATTATGTTGGACTTTCAAAATATGCACATATTTACGCAGTCATGTACAGGATATATTATACATGTGCGTAGTAGAAGGGTGCAATATGTGGAAATCTAATCAATCGATCAGCAACGAACCACTATTGACAAGGGCTAGATATAAAAAAAGGCAAAGACAATTCTATATATTCGTTCTTTGTAGGTACAGTACAAGTACGTACTAGTCTAACTAGATCCGTTTCACTTCAGAAGTGGCTTTGAAGCGTAGAAGCTCGTTCATGGCGAAACAGTTTTATTTGTGATATTTGGCTATTAGCATGAAAAGTATTACACGTTATTTTTATAGGAGAAAAGCAATTGCGCAGAAAACTAGATAAAATACTTTGAGGTGACGTTCCAGTGTGCCAGAGCTGCGGTGTTAAAGTAGCATCTTAAAGTTTACCTAAGTTTACCAATGAAAACTTTGAAAGCGGTTATGTTTCCTTTTTTAAATTCATCAACACTCACAGATTTCTCTGAGGAAAAACGTCATAAATCGTTGCCTGTTGGCTCTACCCTGATACCAAAACACGATGCAAAATCATAAGACATCTTGAAGAACGGGATTATTACAAGCAATATGTTTTCCGAATCACCACTAGCTGAGATTTATAGTAGTTAATTGAATTCTTGGTTTGGAGAAATCATCAAATGTCCGCACTGGATGATAATGCTTTGCTTTAAAGCTTTTCCTCCACCAAAGAGCATTCTTTTCTTCGATTAAATGATTTGCCTAGCAAAGATACCAAAGCCCCTGTCTGTGCAGTAATTGGTTCGTAATTCCCAACAATCTCTAAACGGTTTATGTATTTTTATTTTGATCTTTTGCAAGTTCAAGTTGTTCGATTCGAATAATCAAAAACAATGGTTGATTCATCTTTATTGTCAAGTTCAATGAATGCCGTGGTTTTAAGGCAAACATCCTGTCAAATAAAAGCAGAGGGGTTTTAATGCAATATTTAGAAAGTTCTAAAAAGTATATTTATTGGGCCTAATGGACGTTGAATCAAATGACAGTAGAACCGTAAGGAGATTAAGTCGAGCACCGCCGCCTTAACTCATCTTTCCACTGAGGTCTCAAATTCAGTGGAAACACTCAGTGGATAACTGATTAATAAAAAATATTATAGATCAACCGTCATTTATCTCAAGCACAAGGCTCATTTGCCCGAGTAGAGACGAGGACTTGTGGCATTACCCTTACACGGTCACTGGAGATGAAGAGGGCTGATAAGAGTCAGTTCAATCGCAATCAAATCTGATTACGACGCTCGAAGGTTGCAAATTAATGGACGATTAAAAGACCCGAGGATGTCCCGATTGCCTGGGTGTACATAATAATAAAACGCCGACGGAGCAGTATGAGATACATGTTAATAAAATCGCTTCGAGTTCCTCCCCCTTAGTTAATCTCTCAATCTTTCCCTCACAAATACACCGTGAATATAAAATAAGAACATTCTAATCATTCTGGTATAACAGTCTTTTTGTGGTCCTAATCGAAGTGAATCTGCTCTTATTCGTTTTATGCTAATGCCATTCAATAATGCACCCACTCTGATTTAATTACGAAGATTAGTTGCTCTCACTTCGACAAACTTACACGTGTACTTAACCGGTATTTCTCTTCTCCTGTACTTGCATTGAAGGCATAGGGGCAGTTCAGTTGCTTTCGTTTGTGTAAATGATTAGGACAACTTTGCTTTACAGTGTATATCTGTGCTCCTCGGGCCGCGTTACTTGTTATAAACCCTGTTCAATATATGTGTAGTGCTCAAAATTTATGACATGACATGATCTTCTTGCAGCCAACCGAATAATATATATATATATATATATATATATATATATATATATATATATATATATATATATATATATATATATATATATATATATATATTCTTTTGTTCCTCGTTTTTGTCAATGTTGGGTCTGGTAAGCAAGGGCATCTCATATATGAGATTCATTAGAAAACATGCCATATTTAGCATGACATGTTGCTCGCTTGTCTCTGTCTCTGTGGACGGGATTTGACCATTGACATTATCCCTTTTAATTACCAGTTTCGTTTCGCAAAAAGTCGCCGACCTGAAGACGTAATGGATTGTTTTGACTTATCAGCTATTAACTTTGGCTCTGTGAAAGCAATCATATTTGGTCTGTATCTTTTGTAAGTATTTGTAACTCGATATTGACAGTACTCTTTCAAATTTTTCAATCGGATGCACCCCAGTGGATATAATTTGACATAAACTTCATTCCGCTTTGATATCCTAGCCCAGAGTTCTTATCATTTGTGTCGTTAGTTCTATTATTACAACTCTCATGCGTTTCTGGTGAATATTTTTTGGGTGCAAGAAATCGTCTACCGTGGTAGAAAAGAAGCTGTTCACTTTTTTATCATTTCAATTTTTTCTGAATATATGTCTATGAATATTTTAGAATTTATATACATGTAGATGTACTTTACAGGGGAAAGATAGAAAGAAAGAAAGAAAGATAGATAGATAGATAGATAGATAGATAGATAGTTGCACACATACAGCAAAGTCCACAATAAAAGATACTCCCACATCAAATGACCGCGGTGTTAGGAGCATGTTAGACTATATGTTTTGCAATGCAACAATAAATTTGTGCAGAACTGTAGGCAGTCTGCTATTTAAAATCAAGGGGAAGTTATTGAGCGATTGCACTCGCGGTGAAGAGAGAAACGTGTTCAAGCAACAGAATACTAAGAACTATTAGAGAAACATCGTGCATCTCGTCGTTCCAATCATTTCCGTCGCCTGCCAGTTTGAATTTTGAAAATACCCGTGAATTCATTTCTTGCCTGGCGTCAAATCGGATTAATTCCAGTAATCAGGAAAGAATCTCAAACAGAGCCACTTATTTGCACAATCCTAGATAAATGCTTTTTTCTCCAAACAATAACAATGACATAAAACGCCGTTAGATGGCCTTCATTAAATCCATAAATCGTAGTTGTTATTATTGAACATTATCTCGTCCATTTGTCTCGGCCTGTCTCTCTGATTGTCTTGTCTACTTTACTTTTCAGGCTTCATCGTATTCCAGTTGGGTCTTGAGGAGGCTTTTAACTGTTTTCTATACTGTAATGGTCCGTCACAGGGGAGATGCAGAGGTCTGTGAAAACGCGAGGGCGATTACTAAAAAAACTTTGTTCAACTCTCCTGAGGGAAGGGAGGTATCCCTATAGGGCAAAAAAATCTATGTCTTCGAGATTGGTTTTGCCAAGCATTTGGTACACATATCGAAACAGTGTAGACACATTAAGATGGTTCATATTGCGTCTCAACTTATTTTATTTTGGCATATTTTTTTTAAATTGAAAATCCCAGATAAATTGCTTTTTAGATCCCTTTGGTCCGAAACTCAATCGTAGAATCCCAATGATTGCAGTTAGGGTACAGATTAGGTTATTTTATCATATTTTGGGCAAAATCTGTCACCTGTGATTGGGCAATTAAAGAACCTTGCATTCCGTGGGACAGATAGCTTAGTCTATGACACGAAAAAGCAGTCGATATATTTGTCTATAGTAAAACGATGCTCTGATCGACACACCGGTCAAAGCAGGGACTCAGAACTGACTCGATTATGGGAAGAGTAAACGGCGCCATATACTTTGCAGGTTGTCGATGATCTTTACATTACAATATCGGCATTAGAAACCCTTCCGTCCCTGTACGAAGATTTACTATGCTAATAAGCTCTACAGCTGTTGGATAACATGTAGATTTCCAGCTTGGGTGTCTGACGCTTCTCTTCGATGTGAAATGCTTTAGAAACGCGCTTCTCAGGTATGAATTATGTGTGGTGCATCTCTTTCATGTATGATGGGGTGATGTTGCAGGGGATATTACCAGGTGCAATTATGTTTAAAGGCGCTAGAAGCAAGAGCAAGATGTTTGGATTCCCTTTCCAAATATCAAAGATCAGGAGTCGTTCCTCTAAATTTACCATCTAAGTAATTACGCACCAAAAATCAAAATTGAGAGGTTAAATGGGGTCCAAAAGTACCTTAAGTCAACTAAGGAGCCGTTATATAAGGGGTGTAGTGGAATGTGATTTGATTCCGCGATTTTTCCGCATCATGTGAAATCAGAGCGTTCTCAGTGTGCTGTAATTAAGTGCACCACTTTGGTTAAGACAAGTGTTTGAAATGTGAGCTCACCACATCAAAAACAGAACCATCAAAATGAAATTTCTGAAGTACATATTACTTGTAGCAAACCTTACAGTACCATGAAATTCAACTTACATTTCTCACCTTAAACTTTTGCGAGCACAATTATTTCATAGGACCAAAAAAAAAAAAAAAAAAAAATTGTTGGGGTATGATACACCCCGCTCTCACGAGGTCGATTTGGTTTTGTAATAGCGATGCATACATATTTCTTCGGGGATACATTAGTGCATTCGCCAGGCACTATAATTTGCAAACCCAGTTATTGGAATCGCAATCCCAGAACCCGACTGTGCTGGGGCGAAATTCCAGTAAGGTCGCGCACTGCTAATAAGACCTCATTCTTTAGGTCACTTAACACCAGCTACATTTCTAAGATTCAAGAACCAATATATCAAACAAAAACTCATCATTTGATTTTAAAAAAATCTATATCCTGGTAAAGCATAGAGAACAAAGCACAATTCCCCGTCTGTCTACACGAGCTTAATAAGGATTCTTTCACATGAAAGACAACTGATAAGACCAAATGAATTCTCCGACTTATCCGTCCTACAGCGGTTTTGGTTTGTACATTTGGGTTCTCCGCTGCTTGATACTGTGCGGAACTTAAATCGCAGCGGGTAAGGGAATGGCTTGTCAAAGGATGGACGTTTTTCAATTCTTATTAAATCCTCTTCTCCCTTTCAATCGTTTTAATCAATTGAGTGAAGGATGACTTCATTCCTCATAGGATTCGGTCACTTAAGACCCAATGTCGTTGAGGCGAATGTAATTACATCTCGATCACGTATCTTTTTTTCCAAGAGACATTCACTCAGTTAAGAAAGACACTTTCAAGATCAATTTTCTTCAAGTGTCTTCATTATTCCTTTTTGATAAAGGAGTCACTTGCCATTTTCTTTGGTGGAACCTTCTTTGCATATACTGTGCCATGGTGCCGAGTTTATTGCATATTACCTCTAAAGAACTGTGACAGAACGTTCGTTCTTTCTGCCGAGTGGTTTTATTTATTTTAAAGTTATTAACAATCGCCACTTTTAGATATCTGACCACTGTTAGTAGATTTGTTTTGACGGTCGTCATCAATGTTTGTCATCAAAACTTATATCTTATTCCCGACTGTTTATTGGAATCGATTATACATATGGCATCAATATGTGAAATGCTATCGAAAATTCAACACGCGGCCATAAGCAAAAAAAAAAGAATGTTTTAGTGTTTATTTTTTCCAACTTGATTAATTCAAAATACACTTTGGAACTACATGCATGTGATATGTTCGCCAATTTAGGCTGTTAGAAGCCGCATAAAAATAAAGGTGGTTAAAAGTAGCCAAGTCCTATATTTTACAGTTTTGCCCAACGGTTTACTAGGTCATAGTTTCGAGTTACCCCAAACGAGGTTCTCTTTTTCGAAAATACGGCCATGCGGAATGAGTGCTGATGAAAATGTGACTACTTGATGGCATTTCTCGTAGAAGTTTAGCTTTTGGTAGCTCCGTTCCAGTGACGTCTGCTGCTCTACTGGAACGAATATTCTTGTCTTATAGAGATGAACTTTTAGGATCCAGAAGCCGTACGACGTACAAAATGTATTGTTACTTTTCTGTTCTTTAATGAGTGTTAGGGATCAAAGTACTTGAAAGTTTTCTACCGGAATCGGTGGCGCAGTTGACATTATTTCACGACCAAAACAGTCGCGTTGTCTTCGTATGAATAAGAAGCCAACAGTCTGTGCCATATAGTCATATACTGATGATGTATTCTTTCATGAAATAAAAATATTAAATAAAAAAAACATAGATATATGTAGGTTAAATTTCCATTTCTACCGTTTTTATGTGCCCACAGTGTAACCAACTTTTCACCTATAGTTATTTCAAAAGTCACGTTTATACGCATTTTGATTGTTTTAGTTTTGTAAAAGATATTTCTAAAGTGAAAGTTAATCCTAATTCTATTCTAAAATAATGGAAATTAACGTGATTCTTTTATAAGTGAAAATACAATAGTTTGAGCTAATTCTCATAGCTTCATGCAGTTGAAAAAAAGGGTGGCAAAAGATATGGCGACATCTTGCGTGTCTTTGGTCGGTCATACGTAAACCCCAATGAGCATGGTAATCTTATTCCATTTGTGT
The DNA here is from genome assembly GCF_051362555.1 of Lingula anatina. NCBI lineage: Eukaryota > Metazoa > Brachiopoda > Lingulata > Lingulida > Lingulidae > Lingula > Lingula anatina. Next base: position 34,721,802 of record NC_141767.1, read on the forward strand.
TGTGATAAACTTTAAATAAAAAAAAAAACTTTTGAAAATCAAAGTGCCAGATCAGTTTTTAAAAACCCTAATACAATAACCAATTTGTGACTTGGGTTAGGCGCAGAGCGTAATCAATATCTTTGATTTTCTGAGTAAACGTGCAAACGTGGAGGTCAAAGATGATGGAATCGCGTTCGGTCTGCATGCCAAATCTCACGAATTTTTCTTCAATTTATAACCAAACTAATAACCAGTAGCGTAAAAAGTAAGAGTGGCCCTTTCTACTTTATTCCAATCCCAGGCGTCCGCTCTGTGGGACTTGTAAATTGAATTTATGTCTAACAGTCTCGGTAGTCGTTAACAGTATTGTATAAGTTTGTCTATTACTGACAAAACAAAACTTGAAAAGGATGACTCACCGTATACTTGAAGTGGTTATTCAAATATTCACTTCTCCGTAAGTGATCTGTTTTCAAGAATGTCCGTCTTTGCCTCGAGCCGGGACAGTAGATTTCACATTTTATTTCCTGTATTCCTTATTTTTAATAAGACTTGAAGGGATCCATCTGAAACGCGTTCAAGATAAACTAGGACTGATAATTTCACAATAACTTGCAACTTTCCCCCAAGGCCGAAAGATTGTCGACTCGCTCGATAGTTGTAAGCTGTATTATTGTGCGTGTCTTCTGTAATTGACAAAGGATACCCAAGGGTTAAAATAAACTCTTTTGCACACTATTCTATCTCCTTTTCACTTAATACTTCACAATAGCGTTCATTGCCCCCAAAATTTTACATTGCGTCCCTCGACACAATTGCGATGGTGCCTGGGCAAACGTTTCGTTTCATTGGTGCGTCGATCACTTTCTGTTGCTTCGGTCTGTGATTCTTAGTCCTTTTTTATTTGTTTCGTGTATTGTTTATCATGATTTTATCTTGTATCTGTTGCCACGTATTGGGAATAAGCCATTGTTCAAAGATATCTGTCTTACTAAATAGTTCTCTAAATTTGCTATTGACTTTGTAATATTTAATGCGCACAGCTGTGTTCACGAAAAAAATGTCCCAATTTATTGGCCATTACTGCTGATATCAAACTCCAATATAACCCTATTACAGACATCTGGTTGTTGAAAGCTTTGATTTTTAGGCATAACTCACAATTTCCTTATCCAGAAGACCTATTGGTATTTATACGGTGCATCGCCATCATTAACATTTCTATTTAGCTGTCAGTCGCACAGCTTTAAGCCAAGGAACCATCATTAAGTCTATTCTTCACTGTTGGTCCTTATCACTCCTGTGGGGCCGTTGAATTGATGGTGATGAATAGGAACTCATGAGCGCGTGGGGTATTGCATAATCACCTTTTAATTAGCCACAAAAACAGACTTCGTTTTGATGTGTGTGCGTATAAAAAACTGACCTTGAAGCCGAATGGAGGTTGGCTTCAGAAACAAAAGACGGTCTTGTAAACAGGACATTGCATGATTATTGTACATAATAGCTGCAAATTAAGACATCTCTTCATCGACTTGGTTACAGGCTACCCAAGCTGAAGAGTGTGACGTGGCAATTTGTATCGGGTAAACTGATGGTAATGACAAAATATTCGATTTAACGACGGCTCGTCATTCTACCCACTTTTCTTTGGGCAGGCAACGTAATAAAGTTGTCAAAAAGACAATAGTGTTTGGGAATAAGGGAGTACGAAAATTGTATAATCGGCGTTGAATAAGTCATATAAAAGACGTTTCGTATTGATGTGACCAAAACCACCACAAGGACATACACCATAGTCCATGTTTTGCAGTTAATAAGATGCCAGAACGGAAGAGAATCCGACAAGTAGAAAGCATAATTGCGATTCTTATCCCTTAGAAAGAGAGAGCAGAGCTAGAGGACTTTAGATTGGAGAATTAGACCGAAGTTAAAGAACTTTCATGTAAAGCTACAAATAGGTGTCACAGGCAAAAGAAATTGCGACAACCTGAAAAAAAATTATTCGATGAGAAACGTTTGGTGATGTAAACGCAGCCTTTTTACTTGCTTCTAAACTTCAGTAGATTTTGGCATACTGAGCTAAAATATGTTCTGGCACACCGGGGGAAGATTAATTATTTCTCAATTGCAAAATGAAAACGATTTAGATCAACTAATTATGCTTGACTAGTCACAGTGCTTGAGTAATGGAGTCTAAAATGATGTATATTCTATGAATAAAAACGACAGATCACACTTCAGATCCGATTAGTTTGTAAATATAAATAAACGAAACAAATAATAATGGGAAAGTTAGGAAAAACTACGGAAAATGTCCTCAGATGACGCCTACGCCAATTGTTGTGTTAAAATGCATCCTTGAATGCCCAGGACAGCAGAACACGAGCAATTCAATAGAGGTTGACGAAACTTTGACAAATACCAACGTCATTGGCACACTGATCCAACACAGGCTCTAATGGTCCCTTAACTTGAAATGGAAAGACCATTAGATAATCAAACTTTTAGAATGCCACGCCAGCTTTTTCAAGTGCTTTCTCATGTTTGTTTCATCGTTTTGCTATCTGCTTGGCACCGTAGGCGACATTCCAAGTTCTCACCGCGAGCCGTGCCTAACGGAGATTTCTGTGGCAAACCCCCTTGGGAGACATTTGTATAAGAACACAGCCTTAAATGTGCTGTTAAGGACCTTAAATGAGACGACTAGAAATCATTAAAAAGTGCAACAATTCTTTTAAAACGCCCCGTTAATGGGGTTCCTTTTGGACAAAGCTCGATCGCATCTTCGCACTTTAATCTACCACAGCAGGAAAGAAGTGTCTAATAGCTCGAAGCTTGGTTGTATTCTACCTTTTGAAACTATCGCGTGTTTCTGAATCTTCCCGTCTCGTATTATCTAGTTTATACAAAGAGGTTCATTAAAACCATGAACATTGCAATTCGAGTGGAAAGTAGTAGGCTTTAGCAAGTTAACCGGCGGTTTCGGTGGTTTTAGAGATTCGCGTGTTTGAGTATCTCAAACAATCTTAACCTTAAGCCCTTAATGTCACGAATGAGTTCTTAATATGTAATCTACCAGGAGTCAATGAAACACCTACCTGTAAATACTTGACGATCTTGCACATGATCGGGCCCATGAAAAAGGTGTAGGTGATGTCTTCTAAACAAGTAGATGGGAGGCAAATCAAAATAACCATGAAGTCCGCAATGGCCAAATTTACAAGGAAAATGTTTGTAACGGTTCTCATGTTAGGGTTCTTCCACACGGCGTAACACACAAGGAAATTGCCAACCAAACCCATGACAAAGACAATGATATAAAACGCTATAGCCACCCATTCAAACGTCGTAGGAAAGATGTACGCTTCAATTTTGTCAATGTAGTCTTCGTCACTTGTACAATATACATTGTAGCATATTTTTGAGATGTTCTTCGTCGCGTTTGCTGCAGTCAAGTTGTCCATGCCTTCGTCCGTGATTTCGCTGTCTGCCATAATGGTTAATAAATGCTACGTATATTGAAACGCTCGTCCCCCAGGAATGAAGTTCAAAGCACTTCGCGCTTTTTGAAGCCTTATCGAGAAAACTGTTGGAAGACCTTCGAATTCACTGACTTTTTCCTCAATTTCTGGATCAATGATAAAGGTTCAAAAGTCCTCAGTCGGTACTAAATTGCGGCTTCTAATTGCCTCGTTGTTGTTGCAGTTGTGGCATGCACGGCAGTTAGTAAGTTTGAACCATTCAATGAAATCCAACACAGCATTCAATGAAATCCAACACAGCGGCTGTGCGCAACCTCATCTAATTCTCATGCGTCAGTTAAGCTCGGAGCAGAGTGGTTCTTCTCTGACTAGCTCTTCATCCCTTGATTTCACCAATCAATCCCCTGAAATGACAAATAGGAAGTTTTATTTTTACAGGTTGTACGATTTAGCATAATTGTGGTAATTACGTGAGCAACGCGTAAGTAACGCCGGTTCTCGTCATGCAAGAAAGTCAAGAGCTGGAAATTAAGGATACGTCTTGCAGGGGCTATTCTTCGTTCTGATAAGGCGAGAGAGCTATAGTAATATAGAAAAAGACATTTTTCTCGGTGGATGGTACAATACTGTTAAATCAAATGCTACGTTAATGTATTTCAATAGTTTCAATCTTCGTTGCTGTAATGTAAAGTAGGACTATAGCGCTAAAAGATTGCCAATAGATTTCGAGTGTTCGTTTCAATAATGCACCGTGACTTTAGAAAAAGATCATTGCTACGTGTTTTAGAAGCAGTTAACTTTTTGCCATTCAAATTCATGCGATTTTCTACCTAATATATTTAGTATCGACGGGAGTACGCCTCCGTGCTAGGCAAAAAAGCGACCACGCAGGGTTTTTCAAACCTCAACCCATTGAATATGTACTCATATTCATCGGAATCGCATACAACTGATGAATGTCAGACTTACGTGTTTGTTTCTGCTACATGTAAGCAAAATATATTTTAAAATAAACATCCACTGATATTCCGTTTGGTTCAGCATGACTTGTCAATAATCCATAGATCTTTAAACTTTACCACCTTTTAAATCTCTAAAGTTCAGTTTAGTGTATGGATCGTTGTAGTAAACGTTAAATGACAAAATGCATGCTAAGATCACGACAGTTGTTCTCATCCCACTATAAACCCTCCGTGAAGCAGATTGATATCTATTAACGGTTAGGAAAAAAATAAGTATACACGCGAAACTGGAAAAAGCGTGTTCTGCCTGTTGAGGTGTGGAGCGTGTTGAAATCCATCTCTTTTATCAGAACGCCTATATTTTAAAAACAGACCGAAACATTTGGAAGAAGCAACGTTTCTTTACTGAGTTTCTTTGCGCCATTCACCACATGACATCAGACTCATCTTCGCTAAAATGAGCATGTAGGTGATAAGCTAATATGGCCATGTAGATAATAAGCCGGCTCTTTTAAACAACAGTTCAATTTTCATAATCTACTTCGCCTTATTAAGTGGCGCGGGTCAACTCCTGGGCAGCTAGCTACTTCTCCCGGAGAAAGGAAATTGTTTGTTCAAGATTAAGGAAACAAAAACATCAGCCACTAAATGCGTTAGCCCAGGGTCAAAATTGCACTTTGATGTAGATGGAAGATATTCGGCAGTCAGGTGTATTTGACGTATCAACGCACGTATATAGTAAACAGCAGAAGTACGGAACGTCTCGTAACTGTCAGTTAATTTTATACATTTTCCTTCTGAAGCGATTTTCCAATCACGCAGTCAAGTTGCTTGACTCATGAAAAGTAGAAGAAAATGAAGAAATTCCTAGGTTCTAACGTTTTGATTATTCATATAAATTGTGAAAAACTGCACATAGTCTAGCAAGGCTGAAGTGATAAGAAATTCTGTCTTCAGATTTTTAAAAAAATCTTCATTATGTTTAACATACCCCCGGTTTGATAGTAAAATAGATCAATAGATCAAATTTTGATCCTCTCAACAACATACTGAAACATATTGCAAAAAAAAGGTCGATTGAAGAATGTAAGAAAAGACATAAACCTTGAAGACTGATGACCAGACATGCATTCAGTGCGAGAAGCCTGTATACGCTCTATCGCCAATGCGACAATGACGAACGTTTGGAAACGCTTTTAACCCTCTTACAGGTCTATGATGTGTATTTCGACCCATAAACTGCGTGTCAGAAACCGATAAGAGTTTCTTAAATGGATTTCCAGGCACTTACCTTTCCAGTTGAGGCCATTTTCACCTGAGTTGATTAATTTTGTTTACATATTCCGCAGGAATCTCTAAGACTCAATATGCTGTCATCATCTCTATAGCTCAATCTAACCAAGTCTTAAACAGACTCACGCTTTCGCCGGATCAGTCTGACTAGATATCAATAACAAACCTCAAGACACGCTTTTATGATGTTTTCCGTGCGCACCATAGGGTGGGTGGTGCTCTTTAGTCGCTGTAACACTTTTCATTTTAGTTTTGAAATATTTCTCTCCTACATGGGGCATAACATTTGGCCAATGTGTGCCCACTATGGGGAAGGGCCAAAGTGGTGGGAAATTTGGTTGATTGGTAGTGGTGGTGTTGGGGAAAGGGGGTGGATGACGTATTGGATATTCTCACATGCGACATTTATGTCCAAGGCTCTCTTAATCTACTTCTGAGGCCTTATTCTTGCCGCCCACCATTCCAACTAAATAATGACTGGGTAATCAATCCAGTGTCCTCTAAGAAAACAATTGGATAGTAGGATACAGCATTTAAGAAAGAGGGTTTATTATTTTTTTGCAACAGATAGCCAAAAACAAACGAATATATTACAGTTGCAAACACAAGAGTTACTGAGAACAACCGTTTCTGCACTAAATGGGTGCGTCTTGAAAACCTGTTGATGAAACACGTTTGTAATTAACTTACCGCCATCTCCAAACTGATACAAACCTCAAAATCAAACCTTTTCTTAAGTTTGTCTCTCAGCTGACAAAAATATCATGCTGAAAACCTGATGATTCTTCATAGGATCTGTTTGTCGAAATCAAAAACCTATTTTGCTTATCCGGAAAGTAAGAAAGTTAAATTACATCTCTGTATACTTAACGCCAATAATGCTTTACCTTTGCTGAAGAAAACTCGCCCGTTTCCGCGCAAGCACTAATAACGTCTGGCCGGTTATTTCTCTTTACTGTGTAAATCATTGGGGAGAAACACAGACAATCCCACCAAGTGAAGAGGCAAGTACAACTGGCCTGGTTATAAGATGTAATAGGTCTATAATTGGGAGATAAAAATGAATGGCAATAAATGATAAATCCCCAACAGAGACGGTTCTCGTCAGCCATGTTTCACGCTGAACGGCAATCACGGGGTCTGCTAAAGGCATAAGAAAGAGCATCAATTACTTTTATCTTTGTGAGGTCAGTCCGGAGTCAGCTGCCTCCTTTAATACTTTTGTGATGCTCATGCGTATTTATGCTGCTAATATTGTTATATCTGACAAACAGGCATTTGTTCTACCCAATTCATTTGACTCTCAGATTTATCAGTTATTAAGCTTGGACGCTTTCACGTTAAATTTTAGTTGAAACGGAAATCACTTTTATGTATTTGACAGGATGATTTCTCTTAAACAACCCTAAATGAGAAAACACTTTCGCCCTTTCTTCTTTTTTAAAACGTAATTAATAGCACGTCAGTCAACAATCTAACTGTGCACTGATGAAAGCTACTTCATTACTGACTGTCAGGAGCGATTGCACGCTTACAATTGCAGACGACATTTCTGTGATTTCTACAGAGAAACACGGACAGCAGACGACCCAAGCGTGAACTGAGGCAACAAGTAGTGGCCCCCGCTATCAGATATTACCAACTGCCCCCTGGGAACTGGGCCAGGAATTACTGCTGCACGACAAGTCTCAAATAACGATTTTTTTATCTTGACCATATTGCGGACATTATCGGCCCAAACTTTGGCTTCCAAGGTCAATAAAGCGGACAAGGTTTTGTGGGAGGTTGGGGGGGGGGGGGGGGGGGGAGGGGGAGGGCAGTGGAGGGGATACATATAAGCAAATATACGTAAAATCCGAATACTTTGCATCTGGATTTGGAATGGAATTCTGAGTATGGTTTATGCTAATGCTACTTTGAGGGGTTAATATGATTTTCTGCTACATAGTTAATTGAAATTCAGATTGTCTGTATTGAAGGAGTAATCAGTTAACATGATCACGGCATCTATTGCCACTTCTGCCTGTTGCCATGGCATAATTCAATGGTCTATCTATATATATATCTGTCTTTGACACCAGGCATGCTGAAATGAATGTCATAATTGACATGTGCTTTAAGGTGGTAGTTATATGGACATGTCTCATACCATTTGAGCTGAAACTCGACCTTGCCCTATTTTTGTTAAGAAATTGTATAAAAGCAAAGCACGTTTGTTTGTCTCAGTGTTCTTGAAGGACAACTAACTCAGTTCATAAACAAATCGTGAAAGGAATAAAATTGAATTTGCAATTCTTGACATTTGAAAGCAACATCACTGTTCACATCATACACATTAGTTTAATCATTCATCTTAAAAAGACGGATATTTTCCACTTAGCCATTTCAATTTAGATGCAACAAAATGAAAATCAAATGTATATATTACTAAGTAGATTGTTTTTATTGACAATGAATTAAGGATCCAATTGCTCTCATTCAAAATGAATATTGTTAATATCTTCTTACAACTGAGCAGTTTACCCAATCAAAAACTATATATATATATATATATATATATATATATATATATATATATATATATATATATATATATCACTTAACACAGCTCCTATCAATAAGTTACACTGCTTATCTGTTCGGAATGGATTATTCATGATATATCCTGAGGACGGTTTGGTAAAGAAGATGCGGTATAACACACGAGAGGTACTTTTTGCCATATGTTTTTAATGAATATTCATTTCGTATGAAAAGAAAGTATTTTATGCCTCTTGTTACTGTGATAGGGGTTCTGAAATATTGAGCCTCTACTGGTTACAATAGTAGATATTTAATGAAGTTTTGTATGACGTTTGTGCATTGAAGATTTGAAGACGGCAAGTTATGGGAATCGCCAGATGGGGAAGCTATTGGAATCTACCGGAAGTAAAAAAAATGCGTGCATATTTTTTATATGATTAAAGGCTGCTATACTACAAAATTGTCATGATATTTCTTTGTGAAAAAAAAACACAGTTTTGGTTTAAAAAGCACTTAGTGTATCTCTAAACTAGACTAGGCTTTCTTGTTGTCCATAAGATTATTTAAATTACATCCAATATCCATCTATATACCTCTAGTCTATGTTGAAGAATTCTGCTAAGTGCCGAGTCTTTAATTATTTACTAACATTTATGTCTTCATGGAAACTATTATAACGTGGACATGTTGCAAAGACCAGCTTCCTACTGCTTGTTTTTTTTTCTTTTTAGTTTGTCTAAATAACCGTAGATGAAGTGTTTTGATGAGATAAAGCTATATGTCCGGCCTTTTTTTCTTCTTTTTTTGCTTCCTAAATGTGAAACGTTTACCAGGTGCATTGGCGATTTTCAATATAAAGTTTCTTACGTGAAATGAAATGTGAAATGTTGCACACTGAACCACCCTATCTCTCAAATTCACATAAGGTTTTTGTAACCCATTATTATCATCCGTATACCGAAAATGAGTCTTTTCCAATTGCAGTTAAAATGTCAGTGAAAATGACCGTAATATTTAGCATGCACTTTCACTCTATCCTGCCGAAATCACTAGTTAATGTACGCATGTTAACGTTTTTGCATAAGGAAACAAGAGTGTATCGAGGATGGGGTGATTCAATGATGCAACTATCTTTGCGCTGATTTTAAACAATGAAAAAACCCTCGAAAATATAAATTTCGGCGTTTATATTTTTTTCGTTGCAATGTATAAGCATAGGCAACTCAAAGCTTTAATCGTCCATTTCACACCTTTCTATTTTAAGGTGAGAAAGCAATCGGTATGGGACGTAACTTCATCCTTGAACAAGATTTCATCACGAAAATTGGCAGAGTTGACCAGGAGAGTATAGGCTACAACTCCGTACCGTCATTTTGGTTTAATGTTATTGTCATGGAGTTATGAGCCCTTTATTACAGATTTTCATTAAACAAAGCTATTATTTTGCTTTATCAACAGTAAAATCTGAACTAAAAATTTTAAGAAAAATCACTGGTAGGGTTTTGGAATACTAAATGGTGTAATTAAATCGGCGTTAAAACGGTGATCTTGGGTGCTCAGGTAAAAGAGAAATTTGAGAAACCAATTTTTTTACCCCAAAATAGCAATTATGACGTCACCCGTAAGATGACATATGTGTAAATGTTAATTAATTTAGTAACTGAACACTGAAGATTTATTTATTACCCAAAAGTACGTATGTAAACTAGTAAATAAGGAGTTATGGGCGAATGGTGACAATATCCTTAAAGTACTCACAATTACTCTTAAAAGCCCAATCTAACTAAAAGCTTACGAACAGCATCAAAACTGTAGATACTAAACAGCTTTATAGATGTTTGCGGTTGTTTACAATTAGATTATACGTTTTGAAATTGGTTCCTAATCAAATACTAATGACAATATTTCTAGAGCTGTCATTTGTAAAATTGGCATTGGAAGCAAAAAGACAGTGATTGTCGTGTGATCAATATGCAGGCAGAAACGACGACGCTATTAGATATCTTTGATTTGTAGCGATAACGAAATTAGAAACCGAATATTTTTGGAAACATTTGTGAAACATTATTATGAATAATGTTGCACAAAACAATGATATTATCTTTATAGAAATTGCATTTTGAGGATGAACAATAATTTCATTTTCTTGTGATGTATTTCAATGCTGCTTTTTTATGACGGCATACATAGGTGGATTTGTCCTCGCTTACATTCAATTGATTGATAGATAGATTAATTAATTTTTCAAGAGTTACCCAGTGGATGAGAGGAGATACAATTATGCAATCAAGACCCTTTTACCGTAAAGAAAATCAGGTTAAAGTAAGTCAGGTAATGTTCTAGACAAAGTATTCTTAACATTCCCAGCTTACAAAATATTTGCTTTGCGATTACTAGAGTTCACACCGACCCTCTTCTCAATTTATTCAAATTCTTGTTCACAGTCAAAATGGCTGAATTTCTTTGAACACAAAAATGTCACAGTTCAGATAAATGAGAAAATTTATTAGAAAAGATGCTGGTTTGCAAATTATATGTGGAAGATACACTTAAACATCTGTGCTTCCTCCACAAATTCTTCAGTAAGAAAAAAGATTGTTTATGATCATAATAACACTGGCAAGCACAACGACATATGCTTGTTCGGCTCTCCTTAAAAGACGCACTTGTAAATCATGGCTTTGAAATTTCTCCACTTAACTTTTGCCCAGCACCCACCGAAGTCACTGTCCTCAAATATAGATAATCTTACCAACTACACTAGCTTCTCGAAGATGATTTATGACTATTCGACTTTCCTTTTCATGCACTGCACTTATAAAACAAAGCTTTCGCTATTCGCATACTCAGTTTTTTCCTAGCATTTGCCAAAGTGTAAAGCTGCGACTATTGACTGATCAGCACATTGCGAGATTTTATTACGTACCAATGGCCATCGATTATTTAATCTTAAGCAATCTAATCCAATCAACGTGGTTAATTTGAGTATGACTAGGACGTGAAAGAGATGGCAATATCTATGACGGGAGAACTGCCTAACCCAGCACGCCATTTAATGCACGCTTCCCACCCAAAAATTAATTTAATCTTTCTCTGTTACAACTTCAACGCCCACTTTAGCGTGCCTGAACATCTTGGCAAAGGTGCGCCAACGTGCATATCCGTGCACGTGCGCTTACGATCGACAGTTACACATGGGCTCGTACGCGTTCAGTGCAGATAAAGACGACAATTTACTAACATTGCTCCATCAAACCCGTACATGATATACCATAGATCAGTGTCTAGTGTGCTCCTTACTATTTCGCAGTAGGTATAATAAGCACTGTGCAAAACCACAGCTGTTCGAAACTGGTCCTGATGTATTTACTGGGCAATTCAAATGATTTAAGTATATTGATTAAATGCCAACACATTGTCTTTTATTTAAGGACTCTTGTATAATAGGTGTGCAACCTTTAAAAATACCTGTATAGCATTGTGAAATTAGAAATAATGTTATTTGGAGAGCAATTTTGATATTAATAGATAATGGTTTCATGTCAAATTATAGAATTCCGTACACCTTAAAACATCTACATGTGCATAACGTAAACTCCTAATATTCAGGTGGATTAACAGACCATTTCGTACTAGGCCCAGATATAATAACCTAAATGGCGTTTTTGTCAGGTTTTTAAAAAATCTATCGACGTTGTTCACATTCAATGTATTTTTACCTTGATGTTAACCAGCTCGTGCGACATTGCGAAATAAATTCACCTCCGTCGGTTAAGTGTATTTTCATTTTGATTATATCATTGAAAGATGGTACTATAGCTTACCTCCACAACAAACCTTAGATTTTCAAGTATAGTGGAGGGGAGGTCGTTTTAGCAAGCGCTTGTTTCCCTAAAACGGGGTGGGGTGGGGGGGGGGGGGGTAGTAGTAGTGGTGGCGGAGTGGAGGTTGGATGGGACCGAATCCGACCATCGCTTCAACACTATTTAGTAGGATTACAAGCAAACTGTACCTTAACTATTCAATTGCACTCAGCCAAAGGTAAAGCAATCGAATTTTTTGGTACAATCAATTTTGATTTGTTATTACAAACTGTATATAACTTTAAAACATCGAAAAACAAGATCACCCATTGAGGGGGGGGGGGGGGGGAGAAATGTCAAATACCAGCTGTAGGGCAGAACGGAATGAAAAAATCAATGTAGAAAAACACGTTTCCACACATGGTTTTGAATCAAAGGAGTCATGAAGTCGACGTTTTCGGGGTAGAAGTGTTGTGATTTCAATCCAAGGAAATTGGCTACCTTATCTTAAACGTCTTAACGTTTTGCGATAAAATTACATATACACAATCCCAGAAAAACACCTTGTTGATCATGATGAGGCAATTTGTCTCCGTTTAGGATAACGAACATCGACCAAAAGTGGGGTATCCATTCGAATGTCTTCAAATCGCATTACCTATTCAGCAGTGCTCATTCTAGAAATTGACACTCAAAAAGCTGATTTCACAGATTCGTTTGAATGGGAATAGAACACGGTATTAATCCTACTAACCCAGGTGTCAGATGATTTACAGACTGGTAGGGCTAATTCCCACTGACACCATCGGTCTACGTAGATCGATCCCACTCGATCGATCAGCTTAACAGATAAACACGCCTCCTCTTGGCGTAGATTAGAATACAGGATGTATTCCCAGAGCTTTTAGATCGATCTATCCCCGCGGGGGGTCTCACTAGATTACTGTCAGATAATCCTGGCTGAAATGTCCGTCCCGCCTACTACAAGCTGTAAGGGGGTAATAACTTTCGTGTCCGCTCGGCTGACAGCTATTTAGCGTGAACCCCCAGGGAGTTAGGTCGATCTAAAGCAGATCGATCTAATCTCTGGAAATGGGGTCACAGAAAAGCTGGTGTTTATACGAGAGCGTTGGAAACAAGGGGAGGCGTGTCATTCAGTCAAGCTAATTGCACCCAGCGAGAGACGCTGCAGAGCTGGATCCATTTACGTATAGGCTCTACCGATGGTGTCTATGGGAATGAAACCTTGGGTGACGTTTTCTCCACGGAGACACCGGCCAGTGACGAATGCAGCCGATGCGCATGCGCGATACGCACGTTTTCAGGTAGCATCTGTCTTTCTTTTATACAAAGCAAAATGTCAAACAAAGTTCACTGTTACTAGTATATAAGAGAGCTTGCAGTGAATTGTCCTACATGATTGGCATACATGCATAAAGTTGTTTTATGTCTTATTAAAAGACATAAATTGGTCAAAATGGCTGAAATCTGTTGTCATACACTAATAGTGCATTCATACTTCTCAACTCACTATCTAACCGACTATGATTAAAAAAAAAATACCACTTGGCTTTGTTATAAAATTTATATTTTGCGCAAAGCAGCAAATTGTCATACAAGATAAACATGCATACATAACTTTTTACGTTAAAATTAAAAGATACAAAGAAATCTGTTGTCAAACACTAAAAGTACATTTACACTTTCCAACTCGTAATCAAACCGACTTTTTCCAGAAAAAAATGCCACTGGGCTTTGTTGTAAAATGTATATTGTTTTTAAAGCTGAAACCATTGGCGTGACTGGAAATTCGACTAAGCGGATCATGAGGAGAGGGAGGAAGGGGCGCTAACCAATCACATGTGCCGTAACATGTTAACCTGCAAACCATTCCATGATACACTTGCATCATTGGTGGCATCTTTAGCCAATCAGGTAGTCTAGACTGTTTTACTATCTTATTCTTTTTTCTCCTTTTTTGACAGGTAAATACACCAGGAAAGTTATATAGCTGTGTTTTCAAATGTTGAAAAACAACACGAGAATCGGGCCAACAACAGTAAGTGGGTTATTCATGTAAAGTCTACAATGACACTTTCACAATACATAAGTTCGACTACCACTATTTAGCTATTTGTTGACTGAATAGTTAAAATTGTCTTATCATGCATCATATGTTGACCAAGCTATGGTTTACCCCTGACTTTAAAGATTGCAAAGCTTTTTTTTCTTTTTGTAAAATTCTACGCTTAGTTGTTCGTGGGGTCGACACCACGATGTTCGCATTTTTTTCTGAAATTTTCTTCAGTTGAAGCAGTATTTTCACACTGAAAAAGTTGGGCATGTCGCCTGTCTGATGTAAAAAGTCAATAGTTGGGAATTTTTCAATATCCTCTAAAATGAGCTTTTTTGTACGCGCAGCCCACTTAGCATTAATAGTTGTCCCAACCAGACTTCTTGACTTCAACAGCAATGAAAAGAATCTGCGGGATGTTGGGTTAAAACTGCAGACGACTTGCAGCTAGGGATAGGCCAATGGGCTACACAGGTCAATGTCTTTTCCATGTTTACTCCACTCTGACATTTCAGAAATCTCCAGTGAGTGTATGGCTATATATGTATATACACGTATCTTGAAAAGGCCTCTATTTGCGAAGACGGGTATATTGATTTTTTCTTGTGATATAGGGTCCGGTTCCCATTAATTTGCACAGGCACCTGTAGGCCCCGTTCTAGACTGTGACTAACTTACGTCATGTTAACCTTTACCTGTATAAATCCAATAGAGGACGGGCACTTTGATACGTGCGGACCCCCAAGTACCTTAACATCGGCATTTTAGCCTGCATTGTCGCTGTAAAGCTATTCCAGGGCCTATGGCACATGTTGTATAGAGATACTTTTCCAGAGTTTATAGCAAACTTTGTAAAGAGATAATAGTCTAGTGCCTATAGCACGTGGTAAGATTATTTGGGTCCGATGTAACGTGACAAAGAGTCCTCCATGATAGAGACTCCGCTTGTTATTCATTTTTACAGGTACATGTAATCTAGCCCTAGATTTTGACCCACTTAGGTCAGGTTAACCCTAACCATTATAACTAAAATGTTGACAGACTTTCTGTTACACAGATCTTTACTTTCGTTACACCGGTACATATAACTACGTATACCACGCGTTGTAAAAAAAAAAAAAAAAAGATTAAGTAGTTCTATGGATCCTGTGGTATGCAGTTAAAAGATTCCAGTCCGAAGCCGATGGCAAGTTGTAAAGTTATTCCAGTCCAGGCCCTGTGGCCTCATACAGGTAAAGGGTTCCTGCTGGGGCTGTAAAGGAATTGCAGTACGGGGAAAATAGCAGACTTAAAAATGGGAGGACGATATGGGACCAATTGCAGGTATTGTAAACGGATGCGGGACCTGTTTCATAAGCTATTTTGTTTTGTTATTTTGTTAATTCAACACTGGTTGTTCATACATAACATACTCTTCATTCTGTAAAAATAAATAAATAAATAAATAACGTGAGGTTATCATGCTGTAAAAATGAAACTCAATAATGCCAACTTGACGCCATCCCTTGGTTTGGTTAAGAATATGTTCAGTAAGAAGTCAACCCACTTTGAGTACACCCTGTCAAACCTCGCATATGCCTGAAACATATACAGACCCATGTGCTATTGGGCACGGACATAAGGGCGGATCCAAACCCAGTCGAACGGACACATGATGTTTTAGAACAAAAGCCCACTATTTGTTACAGGGGACATTAGGAACATCAGCCAAAAGCCTGATCCAACCCCTCCCACCCACTTAGAGTCTACAGCTTGTCGAACGGGGTTGGGGTTTAATAGGAGGTTATGCGAAAACCTGACGCAACCTCACGTATCCTAACCTAATTATAACATGAACCGGGCATGAGAAGTAAGTTTCCAGTTGAGATTTGCCGACTTAATTTTGCACGACCGCTACGAGACAGCCTGCTGAAATGAGACGTGCTGAAGTAAGTTACCTGTAGATTGGACTGGAAACGCGCCCTCCGACGCAATTTGGTCATCTGCTATCAGTTGGATAAAACTATGCCAAGGAGGTTATGCTGAACACGATTTTCAAATTAAATAAAGGGGTTGAAACTAGAATCCTACATCTAAACTGCTGTATAATATAAACATATAAATTATTTCTTTGCCATCTGCCTCCTAGAATGTCATGAATAATTTTCATCATTTCCAGTTCAATGCCACAAGACACAGAAAAGAGATAAAATCACAATATATTACCCGAGCCTATGATGGTCACAATGATAGTCACTTATATTATTTGGGCCTACATTTTTTCAGTTAGGTCCCACTTAATCTTCGTTTAAGGATACAGCAATCAAAAGCTGAAACACTTATTAATCAACCCCACTTTCGGGAAAAAAAAACTAACGTTTTTGAAATATGATTAGAAATGGCCTCGTCAGTCAGTGCGGCGATAAAATTTTCTATTGACCGGGTAGGTTTTATTAGACTTAGGATATCCCCATGTGTGTTGCGTTATTGTAATTAGGGGGCTACTTGCACGACCGAGCCATACCTGTAACTGCAGATTGATTAAATACCCATTAATAAGTAAACCTGTCGCAACGATGCTCATTAAGTACCCGCTAAAACACGGCCTGCTCCGCAATCGTTTTAATATGCTATGGCAATCGTTAATAGGTCTACCGTTCATATCACATGGAATGGAAACAAATGCGACTACTCTAAGGAAAGCGTGTGGTCGCAGTCCGTGCCAGTATGTCCCACCCTCCATAAAATAAATGGTGATCTTAAATCGTAAATGCACGCAATCTAGCAATACACAATTTGTAACAATTATGGTGGCAGTAACAAAGAAACCCAATTAATTGCTATGGTTCAAGTTTAAAAGGTCGGTTTTAAAAGCACAAAAAGTGAAAAATTTTGATTGTGCCCTGCCACATTTTGTCTTTGCATTTGTCTTTTATCCGTGACAAAACATGTTTTCTAATATATTTATATATGAAAATGCTGTTTCCTACTATAAAAAAGTCGAATTTATGCTGCGGGTCATAATTTCATTGCAATATTGCCTTCGATTTTGGCTATAACTTAGCAGGGAAAGAGACAGGCCAAATTAAACGTTCATGAGAAGTGGCTGCGCCCTCCCCCCTCTCCAGGTGGAATCTTCTTTGTCAAAACACACAATTGCTTCCTAGACACATGTAGGCAAGTCTAGATTCATGATGGTCTACTGAGAAGAAATTTATTTGGAAGAGTTTCTCGATCTAAAAACCCTGCTTATTGATTTTTAATCAAAGTATTACCATTAGACCTTAAACATTAGATAATGACAAATAGCCACATATAAAATACCCAAAGATACTGATACCTTATGAGCCTCTGATTGCGTCTATTCATTCCAATTTGCATCACATTTACTTACAGTTATTATATTCCAGTGACGGCTGAAGAAGACTGACACACTGCTTTTCAATGATACATCTGCTGGTACACTATTTAAAGTTGAAGTTCAAACGCATTTCTCCTTCACCCAATGGAAAATCAACGCACGCGCAACACGACCCAAATTTCATTAACAAATCATAACGTGATCAAGCGTTCCTACAACTGGCTCTTGAAATTGGATAGGTATAGATAAGCAAAAGATATTGTTCGTGTGTGCGCGCGTGAGTGCGTCCGCGTGTGTGTGCCAGAGTGCAATGATGCATCTTGCATAGATACGCCATATGAAGCATGTTTGGCGGCCAAGCATTCCTTTTACGACAAACTTTATAAAGGGAGTAAACTTAGAGGCATAGATCAAGGGGGTCCGGATAAAAAAGGAGGGGGGGGGGGGGCTTGTGTTAGCAAACATGTCGATGACTTACTTTCTGTTTCCTATGTCTGGATCTTCAGAGAGGGGATACAGGATATTTCTATAAATTAGTGATGACTGATGCCATGATAATATAACTTGATTGTTGCATTCATCGCTTATAAAAGAGATTCGATGCAATAGCGTTTGGCAAACCGAGCCTTGTTTTAAGGAAGGACTGTGTGGGAGTAGGGGGAGGTTCTTGATGATACTATGAGACAGGCAGACAAAGGGTTGTTCATGAAACAATCAGACAGAAGGTAGATGGACATAACAGAGAGGAATCAACTGGTTCGATTGGTGAGTTTGATATGGAATTCCTATTCTGGCGATTAGGAGAACTGGACATGGGGAACTACACGTATCGCCTTCAATACCCTTTAACTGCAGTTGGGTTTTGTAAACTGCCATGGGTATATATTGTTGGGGTCAGATATGACCTTCTTTCTATGCCATCTTGCACATGCAAGGTCCATATTCGTAAGATCTAGCAGCAAACAGTACTGGACTTGATGTGTTATGAGCAGAGTTGCATTATTATGGCATATATTCGAAAGTTTTCTGGGCATTCAAGTACAAAGCAAGGGCGGCATCAAAAATGTGAATCCAGATGGTTGCTGAGATGAACGGTGTCTGAGACATGAAGGAACCCGTGTCGGAAGAAGTGAAGAAATGGTCTCTTCTGGAACCCTGGATCCAATCTGTTTTTGTCAAGAACAATGCAAATGCACCACGGTAGAGTTGAGAATCGTTTTCCCGCCGTTCGTTAAGTGTGATAAATGACTCAGATATGCGTGCACTATTTACCTGTTATTCAATTACTATGATTTAAATTGATCTTGATTTATAATGTAACCCATTGTCGGTACATCAATGTAATCTCAAGAGAGAATCCCCGCTAATTTAATGTAAATAAGAAGGCCACTAAATTTATTTTATTAAATAAAAAATGTTCGTCATTGTATTACTACTTGGGCACTATTCGCTGTCATACAATGTACGTGTATAGTTACATGCACGTTTCGATTTGCATTGCATTTTCAAAACAAAATAGACTTACATGTATTTCGGACGTAACGTAATTAAAAAATCAGCAAATCGCTTTTATTTTAAAGTAAAGTAAAGAAGTTAAGAATTGATTTGTCTCTTTAGAAATAAGGGATAAATTTAGATAAACTCCACGACCTGTCACAATCCGACATGCGAGAGTGCCTTTTCTTCCAGTAATTTGAGATCTTTTTTTCTGTTTTAGAATTATCATTGCGTTAATGTGTTATAGACAATTTTGACATGGAAATGGCATTATCAGTTAAGAGGTTTCCGGTACTCGAAGTTGAACGTCACTATTTGCTGAACAATTTAAATAACTGTCCGATTTCGAGGGAGACCCTTTAATTGTCCCGTTACGCATTAAAGCTAGCAGAAGACAGGAAATGGGATCACAGAAACGTACCAAAGTGCTTATAGTAAATAGACAGCCACATAGCATAGATAATCCTTGTCTAGACTGACAAAAATCAAACGAAATTTGTCTTTTCGTGCAATCATCGCCTCGAAAGAGATTCATTTACTGAAGCGTGACGCTAAAAATAATGCATTATTTAGTGCAGAAATGCTCATATTTCGTGTTGTTATCGAAAAAATGAAATGACTGTCATGGAAGGGGTCACTCAGTGTATTCATCACTAAGGGTTTCGCATGTGTGTGTGCAAATATGTATGTGAGCGTGTCAGTCTGCGAGGGCTCGGGGGTGTGAAGATGTGCACAAGAATGTGTTTATGTTTCAATCCAAGTAATTTGACTCGTCTTTGGGAATATACTATGCAAGACCCTTTTTGGTCGTACGGCCCACTTATCCAAAACGCAGTACTTCAAGGTCAAGCTTGGACCAACATTACATTATGTACAATGGGCCCGAGGGTCTAAATGAGCATATTATTCTTAATGTTTTACTGTGGTCATGGTATGGCTTCTTGTTTTCCATTAATTTTGTGAGTTATTGCGTTGTCTCTATGCCTTATCTGTGTTAATGATAACCGACCTAATGCACTCACAGCAATGTTTTTTCTTTAAAATTACAAATCATTATGCCGAGTTATGAAGTGTGTATAGACGGATAACATAATAGGAATTAGATGGTCAAAAACATTCTGGAAGATCAATTTGATCCTCACCTCCAACACCTTATAAGTGTCAACTCCGTGATGTTTGGTCCAAGACTAGTGATTTTTTTAATCATAGCAATATAACTGTTTACATTTCCCCCTATATGTTATCATGTGAGTGTTCTGTCACCTGAAACATTGAGATTACAGCCAGTCAAACTGTTTGATGATGAGGGCGTTCAACATGGGGCTACAAATGGGTGTTTCTTTACAAATATCTATAAAGCTGAGGGAATTCTACTCCCAATTGACTGATGAGAGGGTAGTTAACGCTTCAAGAGCAATTCATCACAGACCCTGGGTTAGGAGTACATCTATAAAAGACTGGCATTGAACGCAAACACTATCCTTAATCGTAAGCGAGCACACTGTGTATAGAAGCTGGCAGGACTCCTGCGCTCTCTCTCTCTCTAACTCTCTCTCTCTCTCTCTCTCTCTGTGTGTGTTTACTAAGCAGATGGACACGTTTTTGCGGCTTTTTGGGTGGAGGCATGCACCTCACAGCTTTTCCTCACAAACATGCTGTACCGCAATGTGTAAAAGAATCATACGGTGTGTTTGCGGAATTCTCCGAGACGTTCCCGTGGGGGAGGGTGTGCACATTTCATGATATAAATATCATTCACTTGAGATCGGTTTCTTTGTTTGATAAATTAACAGAAAGGGGTGACTTTTTCACCTTTTCATGCATTTCAAAGAGAAACAAAATCCTTCCATTGTATGGTACAATGACCTTTTCTGAACCGTGTAAATTTACCCGTTGATACCATTCAAGCTGATGTTCCTACGTACATGATTTGAGACATGAGACGCTATTTTTCTTCGACTGATACAAAGTATAACATTAAAAAAGAGTAAATTGAAAAGATTGGAATAGAAAGAAAGAAATGATATACCTTTTCTATTGACTTCTGGAATCCTATCTTCATCCGGCTGGACGTGTTCTTGCAGTATGTTTTTTTATGTACTGCGAGGCCACGACAAGGCTCAACCCAATTGTTTTAACAGCCCTTTGTTAATCGTGTAAAATGTTATCACGCTTTTCAGTTTCACCATCAAAATCTGAATAATGGATGAATAGGAAAAAATAACCTTAACATCCGGTTAATTTATTTTTTCGATAGCTTCATTTCCAGTGTTTTCAACTGTATTGATTAGATAAGATTGTAGCTGCAAGTACACAGCAGTCACCAAGAAGCAAGCCAGTCTGTTACATAAAGGATCACTATGAACCAATTGCCACTTCTTCAATCTCCGAGGGCAAAAATCCCTGTAGTAATCGTGTTGAAGTTTATTAGTATAGGCCTTCACTTCATTGACAAGAAAGAAAAAACCTAAACCAATTTTCGATGGTTAATATGATGGACCTTGTCTTCAACGACATGAGCTCACAGCAGTGCGAGAAATCAAGAGTGAATCGATACGGATATGACACTGAGCTATGAGCCTTGTGGGTATTGATACAAAGCTTATAGGTCTGGCTGTCATATATTTCTCATCTGTGCAACGTTTGGAGCCGCGTTGGATTCTTTTCAGGGAGGTATAATGTTCCCGATAAAGTTTGGAAACAGAGGAGCATAAACCATAAGTTCTGAATATCTGCTGCCTAGGATTTGCAGTCTCGCACCCCCTCCCCAAACCCCTCCCACGTCATCCCATTGTCTCTTTTATAGGATCTAGTGCACTCAAGTAGTGGGGTGGGGGGGGGGGGGGGAATTCAATAACGCACCTGGGCGCAAACACATCTGACACATGTACATTTGCACTTGCACACGCAGCACGTTCATGCTCACACACAAGCGCACTAACGCATGCACATTAATACATAGGCCTACATAAGCCTACACGAACGCACACACACAAGGGGCGGATCCAGGATTATTTGACGGTGGGGGGGGGGGGGGGGGGGGGGGGGGGGCGCGGATGCAGAGGGATTCAAAGTGGGCCCCGAAAATAATTGGTATTTTAGAGGGCGAACGGTGCTTCAGCTAGTCAAAAGCATCATCAAAGAGGGGACCATTGGTGTGATTTTTTCAGACATCGAAGGACCCCCCAGATCCCCCCCCCTCTAAATCCGCCACTGCACACACACACACACACACACACACACACACACGAATGCATGAACACAATCACACTTTCACGTGTAGGTCAAAACAGACACACGCGAACCAGCCGACATGGTACTGTTACAGGGCACACTGCAGGCATGCACAGTGCTCAGCGGCACAGGCCCAGACAGTGCGTAGACTTTAATATCACTCGACGTAGTCACATCCACCACAGCCCCGCTGTCGCAATGCACGCTGCCCGCTGCGTTTAGTGCACAAAACAAACAATGTGGAACGTATATTCGTGCGGAACTAGTTTTATCGTCAGCCATGTTTGTTGCCATTAACAACGCATACATAGCCCTTGTGAGCAATCAATACAATAAGATTAAGCCGATATCACCTATGGGTCGGTAATCTCGTTAGCGACAAGTTAAAGTCATGGTATCCACGCGTTATCGCTATTGAGAGCTGGCGGGGAAAGAAAGCTCCTGCAGTAGTCAAACGCCATCGAAACTGACAATCGCAAGACATGATTCCGGTGGCGACAACTTATTCAAAGCTACCGTGAGTCGATTAGGTTATTGGGTTTAATTCGGACACTTGCTGTGATAAACCGTACACGCCATGGACGAGAGGGTCAGAGCTGTCTTAGCAGGGCAGATGCCCGTTGAGAAGCTCCCGGAAAGTCCACCACGAGTGGTCAGAATATACGTATCGTGTACACCCACAGGTAAGATATTGATATGCCTATTTATAATATTGCTTTGTATAAAACGTACGATTTGTATCAATTATTAATGTGCCTCTACGTTTGTACCGGGGAGTTCAGTCATAAATGACTACATGTATGACTGTTTTGGTAGGCCTACTGATTTCGACCCGTTTCAGTAGGCCTACCCTGTTAAGCCAATTTTTTCCTTTTGTAAATGACCATTGCGAAAAAGGTTTAGCTGACTACTAGGCCTAGAGACCGGCCTTTTCTAAAAACTAATAATTTGTGTGTCACTGAATTGCCATAGGCCCTAAAGCGAAAGCCCACCTCTATCTGTGCATTTCTTGAATAGAAATAAAATTGTGGACTGCATATTATTACCTAATTTTACGTGTAACCCATATAGTGCAGAATCATAGTAGCCTTGTTAATATGTAGGGCCTACACTAAATATTTATAGGCCCTATATTATGAAGGCACCGTCTCCTAAACGCACTTGCATTATTCCTAGGCACCTGCACGAACACAAACCTATTTCAAAGTCTGGTTTATATTTGTCCAATTGTTTAAACTTCAATCCGTCAACGAGGCCTACATGTAGGCCCCTACCGACAGCGCTACTGTGATTGATTAACTATAGATAGGTCTTATTAGGGTAATTAATATTTGGGTCTGTGTATAAACGTGGCATGAAGGAGAAACAATAATTTTCATGCAGTGAATCTGCAGAAATTCTTGTGATTTATATTTTCTTGCTGTTTTTATATTTAGCATCTAATTTTATTTATCTATAAATTTGAGGGGATATTTGTTTACTTCGTCTAGGGTTTTTGCTTTCATTTTAATACGAGAGATCATACTTCAAGCGACCCATGAAATTATAGCTTTAGTGTAATCAAGTGGTTATGTTTGTTTATCCTTAGATATGATCCAAGAGCGCAACGCCCTGATGCAACAGGTTTATCCCAAGCTTAGGGAATATTGTAAAGAGAAGCATGGAATTGAGCTACAGGTAAGATTTCAACTTGCAAATTATAACGGTTTACCCAAGTATCTCAGGTTATGTTGGTAGTCTTGAGATAAATGATTTGTTCATTTTCGGTTTGCTTTTACACACACACACGCGCGCACGCGCGCGCGCGTGCATGCCTGCATGCGCATAATCGCCTGCAAATTGGTTCATTTAGTTCAACACACATTCACAAGTACAGTATCCTCGAACTCGCTGACTGAACTTGTTGATTACGACAAATCGTTCTTATTTACGCTCTGCGAAAGGTTTCTCCTCGTCCTAAACAAATCAAACATTGCATTGAGCAGCAATGCATCATTGTAGTCCCATAAGCTGCTTTTGTCAAAAGAGCAATGCGCTTTTCCTTGGTCTGTTTTCAAAACACGCTCTGCTCGTGCTTTGCCCTTCAGCCACTTTCTATCGGCTTCGTTTTACGTTACCTTTCCCTTTGTTACCTTGTTGTTGTTGATCTGTTTTGGAAATAATTAACTCTGCGAAAAAGGTTAACGCTACTGATCCTGCATGCTCACAAATATTATCACAAGATGTTTTCCCGTGCCACTTGTATTTGAGGTACTGAATGTAGGCCCCTAACTGTTCAGTAGTTTCTTTTACTTTGATTTAGGGGGATGATGAGTGCCATGCTGTTAATAACATCACTGACAACGAATGTAGCTTTCCCATATAATAATAATAATAATAATAATAATAATAATAATAATAATAATTCCAGCAAAGTGCATCAGTTTATTCGCATGTTTTCACCTATTTTATCTTTGATCAATGAGTGCCTTGTTGCGTACATAGGCCTATCAATTTCGCTACATATGTATTCAGTTATACATTAATTTTGTTGTATATAGGTATCCATTTGTTTTATTTATTTACTTATTTAATTTTGTGGAGAGCATTTAATGCTTTTAGCGCTTTGCCTCCATTTCTTTCGAATAAACGTTGTTAAAAAAATATGTATTCCAGTTTCTCATTATTAGAAAAAAATATTCTCAGATTTAAAAAGAACACTCTTGTGTATTGAATAAGTTTGCATATGACTATTTGTATTATCATAATTTTATTACTATTTAATTGGAATCATTATTATCTTTATGCTACTTGAAGATGGTGGACCTGCGATGGGGCGTCCTCCCGGGTATCAGGGACGATCACAACCAGGCTGAACTGTTTCTCCAAGAGCTAGAAAGATGCCAGAGAGTGTCTGCTGGACCAAGTTTTGTGGTAAGTTACGGTTTTCCATTCCAAAAATGGATTGTGTGTGTCTTAAAATTGGTTGTGGGTGCGTGCATTCTAGGAGATATGGGTAAGTGGAATACTTTAATCTGCCTCAGATTGATAAAATTGATTTTCTGCAGGTAGTCTGTATTTACAAACTAAAACGATATAATATTAGCATATTACTAGTGAACCTTTTAAATAGGCCCATTCAGTCGTGATTTAGTAATCAAGTTACCAAATCACAGCTCGATGGGATCGATCTTAGGGAACCAATCAGCAAAAATAAATCCGGCTCTTTTGTATTTGAATAATCAAATATTTATTTTCATCAAAAGATCGGTTGCATTTATTGATCGACAGCAGGAGTATCATAGCCATTCAGCAAGGCGGTGTTTGCTTAGGCTTATGAGGAGGAGTAGTTAGACACTTTAGTTACTCGTGGACTCCAATCGATACAAATCACAGTAGGGGCCTATAAGCTGTCTCGTCTTGCATCGTGATCAATGTCTGACTCGATTTCATTTGTTTTACGAAGAACTGTACTCAGTCTAGGATTTAAGAATGGCACCGCAAAAGAGTATGCCTGTACTAATAGAGGTCTATGTAATTTTTCTTGGAAACAGATAAGGGATGAAAATTGTATGACGTAAAGTTGATGCATACATGTAGGCCTACATTGTATATTCGTCATTTTTGCAATTAATAGACCACATTTTGATCAGCCATTTACCCTCAATTTCAAACGTATTGGTGGCTGTTCACGAACTTATGAAATCTTCGTACCTTTTATTGGACACCTGATTTACTACAGTGAGTTGGGTGAAATATTAAATGTCCGGTCTATGAACTTATTGATAAACGAATATTTTCTTTTTTTAGTTACCCATTCCTTTAAAAATCCAATCAGTGATTCAAACCAAACTTGTACTTTTTAATACTGCTGTGTTTCGAAATACATGCATTGAAATTATGTATTTTTATTAACAGGCACTTATTGGTCAGCGATATGGTGATCGACCCCTCCCGGCGACGATACCCGAGCACGAATACGAAGTTCTCCGAAACTCACTCCGGCGAAATCGCAGCCGAGAGACTCGTGACGCTGGCATGTTAGACCACTGGTACTTTAAAGACACTAACGCCATACCACCCGTTTATGTGCTACAGCCAATAAGTTCTGTGATATCTGACTTTAACGAAATGGTAAGTAATCACGAATGGTTTTGATTATAATGATTGACAAACCTACAAATACATTTCAAAAGCCAAGCAATATATTTGCAAAAATAACAGCAACAAGGAGGATTAATTAGTTAGTGTATGAACTCCGGACTCCTTTATATGTAGAAATACATGAGCGTCAATGAAAGAGAAGGAAAAACTTTAATGTTGCTACTGAAGAGAATAGGTTTCTTTATAACTTGTACTACATCAAAAAAAAAAAAAAAAATGTGATGGTATTGTGACAGGAGAAAGCAGGAGCCATTCGATGAGACTATATGATTGAAAACAGTAGCGCAACTGAAGCAATTTTAATGCATTCCAGAGATAATAGCTTATTCCTTCAATCATTTTCTGCTCTGAAAATGATGCGTTTTGTATTAAGCCACGTGTCTTTATTTTGCTTTCATGTTCATAGAATGACCCAGAAGTTAGAAAAGCAGCTCA
Source organism: Lingula anatina (assembly GCF_051362555.1). Lineage (NCBI taxonomy): Eukaryota > Metazoa > Brachiopoda > Lingulata > Lingulida > Lingulidae > Lingula > Lingula anatina. The sequence goes on from NC_141767.1 coordinate 34,748,573, forward strand.
AGAGCAATGGCTGCACACAGAGAACAGTCTACGAAAGCTTCTACAGAAAGGGGCGGAGTTATGTCACAAGGAAGGCAGTATGGACGGTTACAGCAAGCACAAATATTTCATGGGAGGTAAATGTCTGATATACATATTTCGTCAGATATTCTTAAAATAGATATAGTATTCTTGAATTGATGTTTTTGCAAAAAAAATTAAGTTCTGTCAGTAATCCAGACAAGAAAAAATGTTATTCTAAATTATGTAGATATTTTTGATGCATTATAAGAGTTCACATTCAAGATATTATTTCTTTTTTTTTTTGCTCAGAATTTGAGAATGAGCTCCGCCACGGAATTGAAAATGCCCCGAGACCACGTGACACAGCTTTTGTGTTCATGCGTGAAATAGAAGACTTGAAAAACTATGTTACTCACAAAAACACTCCAAAATTCATGGACATACGGTGGAACTGGAAAGAAGAAAAACTAGAAATTGACTCAGACTCCCAAAGGTTCCTCTACGATCTCAAAAACGGCAAAGTACCTGCATGGATGGGAAAACAAAACATTGATAAATTTTCAATTTTGTGGCGCTTTGAGAAAGTTGTGCACCCTGATCTTCACAAAGCATACATTAACGATTTCTGTGACAAATTCCATGATACTGTCATTAGACTCGTTGACAAGGCGGCATTTTCCTATACACCGATCCCTGCGCCGCCTATCTTCGATACAGTTCTGCCACATTGGTTGATAACTCAAAGAAAATGCCGTGACTTCTTCGGCAGAGAGGAGATAATGGACCGCATTTACGCGTACGTCACAGGGCATTCCAAGCAGCCACTAGTGCTACACGGGCAGTCGGGTTGCGGGAAAACTTGCGTCTTTGCAAAGGCACAGGAAGAGGTTCGTACCATAATTAAACTAACAGTAAATATATCTTAAATTGCAGTAATTGTAATCTTCTGCTTATTATTAAGTCAAACCCGAATACACTGGGCAATGTCAAAGTTTGTCCTTGTTGGAACTCAATTAAGAAATTACATTAAGAAATTGGCCAATTAAGAAATTACAGGTATATGTGTGACATATATTTGGCAAGTGCGTTGTTTTCTTTTAGGTACCACAATGGGTCCCGGACTGCACCACGATCGTACGTTATCTCGGCATCAACGCAGAGAGTGCCGACATCCGCCAGGTGATATACGGCGTCTGCCACCAGCTGGCGCTATTGGAGGGAGAAGACGAGCACCACATCCCCACCGACTACAAAGCACTGTTGAAATACTTCTTTGATCTCCTCGAGCACTACCCGGAAGACAGACACCTGGTCTTGTTTTTCGACTCTCTCGAGACCCTGAATCCGGAACACAACGCTCACTACCTAGTATGGCTTCCAGAAAAGCTCAACCCCAATGTGAAAATCGTTCTTTCTACGTTACCCGAGAAGCACGATATTTTGGACCGTCTTCGCACAGAGGTCATCAAGAATCCGAATTATTTCATTGAAGTGCCACCACTGTCAGTAGACAACTGTGTCTTACTGATGGAGTACTACCTACAGCGCGTTGGTCGGCAGATCAGCGACGATCAGCTCCGAGTCGTCCGCAGAGCATTTGAATGCTGTTCCCTGCCTCTGTTTGTCCGCCTTACAGTCGAGGAGGTCACCCGCTGGCGGTCGTACACAAAACCAGCCCTGAAGATGATCGTCAATACAATCCAACAAGCCATTGGCGTCATATTTGACCAGTTGGAGGCGATTCACGGCAAAACCCTAGTCTCTCACTCGCTTACGTATCTAACAGCTTCGGCTACCGGCTTAAGCGATGGTGAAATGGAAGACCTTCTGTCGTTGGACGACATGATACTAGACGAGATTTACCGAACGTGGCACCCGCAGGTCCGCCGCATTCCTCCACTGGTATGGGTTCGTCTACGCGCAGACCTTGAGCCATTCCTCTTTCAAAGAGAAGTAGACGGCGTGGTCGTGAGCTTTTGGAACCACAGAGAGTTCGTCGAGGCGGCCAAGCAGCGCTACTTGGCCGATGAAGAAATGTGCAAGAGAATATATTCCGAAATGGCTAACTATTTTTCTTGCTCTTGGCATGGCCGTCCAAAACCGTTCAACTTCTCTCCAGCCGTCGCCAAAAGTATGGGACTCTCGTCTACGGCCAGTTCAGCTGACAGGTTAGTGTTATCCCAGCCTCTCACTTTTGTCGGAAGTGATGGTACAACTCGCTATAATAAGCGCAAGTACGACCAAATGCCACGTACCCTTTACCTCTCTGGGCGTCTGAACGAGTTGAACAAGATGGCCTTCTTCAACTATCTGTGGCTGTATAACAAATCCAAGGCGTTATCCATACAACACATTATCGCCACTTTTGCCTTGAATCCCGGGACCGAATCAAACCTGGTGAAAGGCGCTCTGCAAGCATGCCAACCAGTGATACTCAAGAACATGAACAACATGGCCGCCGAACTTACGGGTCGACTTTTGACGTACTACGCATCCCACCCAAACATTCGCCACCTCATACAGCAATGTGATGTAGAAGGTTTGCAGCATTCAGCTCTCGTGCCAGCTTTCCCTTATCATCAAGTACCCGGGGGTCCTCTGCAGCACACTCTCGAATCCCCAACTCCACTCCAGTTTTTCCAGCTTCTGGGTAGCGACTCAAGATACCTTTTAGCCAAGGAGAGATCCAGTCAGAATATCCTTGTGTTTGATCTTGCCACAGGGGAGTGGAAGTACGATATTCAAGCGTCAGCTGGAGACATGCATTTGACACCAGATGGCTCCATGATCGTCTTGCTGGACCACGTGACCGAGATGTCAGTGAAGATTCACAGAAGCGATACAGGAAAATACGTAGGACAACTCATCCCCTTGAATCACACAACGGGGGAGACGAGTGAGAAGTACAAATTAGGCAGGATGTCTCTGTCTAATGAATTCCTATGCATTATTGCCACGTTTGAAAAAAGCTACCTTTGTATCGCCAGCGTCAATGAATGCAAATTCATCGAAGTTGTAAATTTAAATGGTAAAGCCAGCGTTTGCACGATCACGCCCGATTCTAGATTCGTTTTTACCAACTCTGCTGAGACTCTGATGTCATATGATTTGTTCACACTAGAACATGTGTGCAGCCTTCCGCTTGAGCATCGACCAAACCACGTTGTTTTTACCAGAGAGGGCCACAGAGGGTTTGTGAGTAACCTGGAGGAGAACGTTATCACTGTGCTACATGCCAAAGAGGGATACGTCGATCTCACGTACAAGATATCCCTAACGGAGCTTCTGAAGGGAGATCAAATATCCGACCTCGTTGTTTCCCATAATGAGAAATATCTTCTTGTGAGAGGAAACAGCAACTTGGTCATATACGGCGTGAAGAATGAGAAGGTTCTTTCCTGCTTTGGTAGACCCTCCGACACACCAGTGCAGTTCAAACTACCACAGAGAAGTCTGACCGACCTGAACTTCACCCAAGCCAAGTTCTCCCAAGATGACCAGTACGTTCTAGCAACGATCTTTAGAAACATCTACATCATCGATGTATTGTCGGGAAACTTGGTCACAAAACTGCAGTCTCCCATGGGAATTATCACGAGCCTGCTTTTGCCAGACAAACGCAAACAGATAGTGACACACATTGAGAACTCTGATGTCATCCACGTGTGGAACCTTGACGACGCAATCAAACACGTGGATACCCTGGATCGCCTCACCGGACGCATCCAGGAAGTTTTGGTCACCAAGGACAACACAGTGTCCTTTGTCCGTTGCCATAACAGCGATGAGGTCGGGGTCATTGACATGAGCACGGGTCAACTTTGTGACCTCTTGACCCACGAGAGTCCCTTGACTGGCTTAAGCATCACCACGGACGGGAGATACGCGTTTGTGTCGGTGCAGCCAAAACGACCAGGGATCACTAATAAAATATGGCATATGGAAGAGAGGAAAATCATCCACGAATTTGGTGAGGTGGGAGGTTACAGTGTACCGCTGCACGAAGTGAGCACCATCATCAGTGTGTGCCAGAAAGAAATTGACTTCAAGGCTCCGTACTACATCAGCTTGTTCAAGTTTGAAGAAGACAGAGTTGTGGAAGTGCAGTGTGATTTAACACTGAACTTTGTCCTTAGCAAACCATTCGTCACCAAAGAGGACAGATATCTGATTGTCCTCACAGCGGATGAGTACAATGAGTATAAAGCAGAGTACAACAGCCCCGCTATCTGTGCCTTTTCTCTTGAGAACGATTTCGCCGTGGCGTCTTACAGCCCTGCTGACCTTCGCTCATGCGTTAATGTTAAGCGCATGCTGGATGTTCGTCCTCACGAAAGTAACCCTTATGCCGTCATTGTGCTGTACTCGTGCGCAGCAGAGGAGGATGAATACAACGGAGTATCCAGTGGCTACACGTCTGGAATCGGGTTCCTGATATTAGATGTATGCAGCGGAGCCGTCATCCACGTCTGTGACACATTCTTCCCACCAGATGTCGACTTGAGCAGAATCTTAATCAACCAAGACGTGACCCTCTGCATGGATGCCCAGTCCCACATCTACGATATTACCACAGGGTTTTGGAAATGTCAGCTGGTGCCCACAGGGACTTGTCCACAGAGGTTCGCCCTCAATGGGAAAGCTGTGATTTACTACGAAGATCAAGAGGTCTACGTGATCAGAGTTGAGGACGGCAAGGAAATCGCTCGGTGTGACGTCCACATGCCGATCACGTGTGTTGAAGTCTGTCATGACCAGAGAACGATTGTCGTAGGTTGCAGCGACGGTGCTGTCTCGGCATACGTCCTCATTGACGAGCGGTACGACAACGCCAAGGAGATCGTGAAGACCATCCCCAGTCGCCAGTTGCCACTAAGCACAGACATTGACGGACGAACTTCAAGGTCATGGGACAAGGTCGAAAGTTCGGCGCCCCAAACACCCATACGGCTTCCCTCAGCTCTTAGCCTTGGCCAAAGCGAGAAAGAGATGCTCAGAAAGATCAAACCCGTCGACAGAATACGACCCCAGTCTGACACTTTGATTTACCTCAATGCGAGGTCGAAGACGTGCTCCGTAATGTGACTGCAAGAGTGCCATTAAATAACTTATGCAGGATATCTTTAATGACTTGTCAAACAGTCAGATTAACAAAAAATCTTGTGCGATTTTTCTGTACTGCTGTGGAGATATACGTATAATTTAACCCTTATTTGAATTGTATATTTATTGTAAATAATGTAAAGTTTTTTGATGGTTTTGATACCTTAAGAATCCTCTATACGCAGCATTTATTGGCAGCGTGTGAATGCTAATTGTGTTACATAGGCCAGACCCGATAGTAAACACATCATGCTTTCTGTTATTATATATATAATCGTTGCTAAACGAGACTGAGAGATGACTATATTTATGTGTTTTTACCTAGACACGTTCAACCGCCAGTGGTTCGTAGTGTTTTACTGTCATATTTTAAAGGTCCCTGAAAAGCGAGGTACATGTACATGTACAACTTTAATTAAGATTATGACAGTTATTATCTCAGCATTCACTTTAAAATTTAAACTTTAGAAAGGCCCACAAAATTACTCAACAATGGCCCGTCCTATTGTAACCTTTAAATATAGAATTTAAAAACCACGAAACGCAAATGGTTACCTGTTCCGATATTAGATGATGTCCAACGATTTCCATTGGGCGGCATCATGCTATATTTATTGATTTTGCATCTTGAGAAATACAACAAAGCAAAATGAAACGTGTCGTTTTAATTGAGAATAATGCATGTGGTTACAGAGAATTAACGTTTATCCGAGGAAGCTCTTTATCTTTATCAATTTAGAGATGGCGATATTCTACCTTGAAAAGAGATCTATTTGTTAGTTGACACCATGAAACAAACGTGTAAAAGGTGAATCTACGCCTTTTCTCGGCTCCAAGAAATTATTACAAAGTTGCCTTCTTACAACTAAATGTTGAATTTAATGCCAAAAAATTTAAAATAAAACTAGAGAGAGGTCCTACATGTATGTATAAGCCAACCGCTAAAGCTTCCCATATTAAATACAATTGTAAGTACGTGCCCTCTTGAAGTGAAATTACGAACTCTCAAAACGTAAACAGGTCTTGGTACAGTAAGGATATTAATAGTCAGGCATATTAATCAATCAATAAGAAAAGAAATGATAAGTGGAAAACAAAAAGGCAATATTTTTACGATTAAACTCATGTCCAACGTCTATGTATTACTCGAGTGTAAGCCTTAGTCATTTTTTATTGCAGATAAGAAACCTTGTGCATACAATATCGTTTTTTTCTACCCGTATATCATTTAAAAGAACAGAATAACGGGCAGTTATTGTTAGTGATATATGATACATCCTTCATCCCAAGGTGGCCATCGACTATTACCTCAATTATCGTGTCAGGGTAACGCTCAAGACTGCTTTTTAAAGACTTCTGAGCGCCCAAACAGGAAGTGTTCATGGCATAATAAACTAGAATGGACATTACAGAGTGCGTTAAATGGATAAAAGTGTTCCAATAATGATATATACCAGCCCAATGGAATTGGAAGGAAGCAAATTTACACGCTTCTCCCCCGGGAGAAGAAATACATTAATTCGTCTGGTACGGTAACATTTGGAGGCGTAAAATAAGAAAAACCGTCTCGATAAATTCTCGACACGCACTGAATATAATGTATTAGAGTAAGTACTAAGGCGGCTTAAGGGTTCCCTGTGGAACATTATCGGATATGGAATGCATCGTTGGTGAAAATGTAGTCTAATTTTGGCAAATTGGCAATATTTTGTCTGCACCTCTTTCATTAATTAATATGTAATTACTATGCTACATGCTTAGCGGAAGGTCGCGCCAATACGGCTGCCTTTCCACGACCATTCATTACTCATTCAATTTCTCACACAATGAAGTAAGGACTCTAATGTGTGCAACCTGATGAATTTGTCGTGTTTTTGCCGTGTTTTTACGAGGCATTGGTTTCATTGCTAGACATGTATCTTAGGGCAATAGGCATTGTGCCTCTAACAATCAAGACAAATGTGTTGGCACCATTTGACCGATAATTGGTTATTGAGTATTTCGGATGTAATTTCTAAATGAACCTTTGTGGGTGTCCATAAACTTCCAAACCATCCATTTAGAATGTAACAGAACAATTGTGACAAATTAGTAGCATTTTTATTTATTCTAAAATGATGTATAAAATGCATAACTACCGGTAGGCAGCCCTAATGATGATTACTTTATCGACTCTGGTAGTCTTATCATTTTTTATATAATGTGTGCTTTTCTACGTACCAATAATTCAAAACGATGTACATTTGAAAACCGCTAACCGAAGTGAGAGAACTATCATTATGTAATGCAATATCCTAATGGACAAGAAACTGATGTGCAGTTAGTGGTGGACAAGTAAAAAGATAGCCGTCTTAAAATATTAACGTGTCTGTGCTCTGTTGTAAGTTGATAAAATGGTCATATTATCCCTCTTAAAGCAAAAAAAAAAAAAAAAAAGAAAAGAAAAGAAAAGAAAAAAGGTGACCCACAGCTTTGTGACGCTGACGAAACTGAAAACACCTCATTGGTATGACTTTTTTGCTCCGAAAAGAATCATACAATCGTTTATTAATTAACATCTTGTTCGCTCTTTATTATTTTTTGTTTGTTTGTTTTTCGTTAATGGCAAATACCAGCAGTGATTACTGCAAGATATTATGAATAAGCAAAGGTTATGAAATACTGGCACCTTCGCTGCTAAATCTGTCACTGCACTGTATATAAACCAGACCGTTCACTAGACTGGAGTTCTAAGGAATGTGTTCGTGTGTGGATTTGTACATGTAGCAGGCCCGTAGCCAGAAATTTCAAAAGGGGGGTTCTTTTTCTGAAAAAGTGGACCTTTTCCCATAAAAACTTCATGTACATAAATCAAATTTTACCCAGAGCGGACCTTTTCCCAGCAAAAGGGGCGGTTCTTTCGAACCCCCCGAACCCCCCTGGCTACGGGCCTGTGTATGTACGTCTCCCGGGTGTGTGTGACAGAGAGAGAGTGTATAGTGAGCAAGTGAGTATGTGTAAGTGCCAAACATGCTTGCTTGATTGCTCACTCGTACGTGGCATGTGAGCTCTGTTCGCTTCGAGACTAGAAAAATAGTTATCATATAACCCCAAAGCTACATAGTTATAGTACCTTCTCTTATAAAAAGGGGTTCAAGTTCATGGACACAAGCCAAGGAGGACGTTGTTGGATTTTCAGGCCATACTCCAGTTAAGTATCCAAAGCATCAGAATCTTTGTTCGACATCATTTCATATTAAGATGCATATTACACGCTCATCAGCACACTGACATTCACACTCCATTCATTCATTCATTCATGCTTGTCTCGCTTAACATGGCCAAGCAAGTTTATCTGATGGCCGGCCCGTCAATATAAGGTTAGACGTTGTAAATGGGCCAGTAGAAAGAGTTTTAAGAGTTCGGAGTTCATTGTTTAGTTGAATAATTCATGTACCAGTAATGTTCTTGTAAATATCACCATAATAACGGAAAATCCTCTTGATTTCCACTTGATGTCAGCACCTAGTCGCCCGCAGCAGAAATTTTCATGGCATGTCTTTCATGTTGAAAGTGCTATTTCGAAAGACTTTCTACCTCGGGAAATGGACGTCCATTCCTTCGCTTGCGATCATTGTTAATAAACCATATGGTTGCACGGAATTCGCTCCTGTCTATTATATTATTGTCTGAAAAAAAAATCAAGAAATACACTTTTTATCGACATCCCAATACATACAAGCACACAAAATTACAGTACAGTTTACATAACGGACATTTACAAACATCAATACAACTATTAGTACACAGCGACTACATGCAGTACATTACAAATCAATAAATTTTTACACTTTAAGACAAACAAAGGAAAATAAAGTTTCGCTAAGTATGCAGAAGCAACGGACTAGACTCATCGAAACAATGCACATAGCATAGCATTTCACATTACAATAAGATACAGCGTACAATTTAAGCAACTAAGACATCCAAAAACATATGACGCATATAAAACAAATTCAAAATTTGAATTTATCAGTAGCCAAATTTCCCTTCAAACACTTTATTCTTTAGATGTAAAAATTCAATTCCATAATATCAAAATTCGCCCAGGGCTCTATTTTTATAATTTCGGAACATAATACACGCTTTAATGATTAATACTCTAAAGTGATAAGAAAAACTCGATACATAGTGAACAACTTGTATATACTTGTAAAGACTTTTGAAAAATTAACCATACTGTCTATTTTTTATTTAATCAAATACCATTACATTTTACGAGGTTTTACGAATACAAATTACCAAAGAAAATAAAATATGCCTACTATCTAAGTCGAAAAAGTCGAACATGCTGTCAGCAATACTTTCCCTTTCGCTTTCGGAGGGATGCCTTTGATTGCCATGGAAAAATCGATTAATTATCACAATTAAATTGTCCAACGTGGTCCTTCTATTTGGTTCCGCTAATTCAGGATCTAAAACAATAAAAAGGAACACCGGTAAAACACTTGTCTCGTTGTCTTTGTAAGATGCACATGGCAGTGGGTCCAACATTTCTTCAACATTTACAAAAATTCTTTGAAAAAATAAAGAAATAGATAAATTTGACCCCCCCCCCCAGAGAATATAACTGTGTGGCACTCAGCTATTCCGCCTAGCAATTATAATTACAGCAGTTGGTCGATATAAAAGTCTGCGTGTGAACGATTACCAAACGTTTATGAATTTTACATTTTTGCTCCGTTGTCTATACATGTATACTTATAAACTATTTATCATTGGTAGTCATCAAAAAGTGGCATAAAAATGCACAATCAGGTATGAGGCACAATATGTATTATCGGTTGTCCTTATCATCTGATAGCCGGGTGTGTACATTTATGTCCCTTCAGGGACATGTTAAGCGTGTTTCTAGTTCTAGGTTTCTTCGCTCGAAATAGACGCAATGTACGTAAGATTTTGTTAAAGACAAGAACCTGCTCAATGATGTCAATAATATGAGAAAAGAAAAAGCATATTGTTTTTTTTTTTTATTATAAAGTAATTTGCCCTAACAATTATCAAAACAGCAAGGTTGTACCATCAAGCAATTACTGTGAAAGGTAAAATATTAGAAGACAAGATTAAATGCTATTTCACATTCGTAATTGCTTCATAGACCCAGTTTTCAAGACGAAACATTGCACTTGGTGACATAATACGGCTCCTGATGTCCAAAAATGTAGGTATGAAGCTTATTCATATTTAATATAAGTGTCCATGTAATTGTTAATAGATTGTGACACTGATAATGGTCTTGCATTGACTAAATAACCCTATTAATTTAGCGCTAAGATGATTGAGGGCTGAAAATACGATATTAGTCTGGATTGTTTTCCAGTAGTCGGTTTTCCGAGTTTTATCTGACAACCATGGGTTGATTCAGGATCTTGAACTTCACAAAAATTTCACGGAGGCGATCTTCCAGAGCATTCCACTCCATTTTTTTATTATTTGAATTACAGCACCAACATATATAAGCACATTTTTGTCGCAGTCCCATTCAAATTATGGTTATACTATATCGATCAATGGGTGTGTGATAAAAATGAATGCAATACATGCAGGACATGTACCACGTACGGATCCAGAAAGCGCGCGCGCGCGTATGTGTGTGCCCTTAATAGTGCAATTTACAGCATTTGAACATGGGATATGTTAATGGAGGGCAAAGCTGGATCGACAATTATGCTTGCCTTCCCTCCTTCCCGAATCTGCCATTGAGTGTTTACAAAGTTAGTTATCCTTCATCTTTTAGATAAAGCTAAATTGGCATCCATTTATAGAGGTCGTATTGGGATCAATTCATTTAAGTGTTTGCCAGTTGCCGTAGATCAAACGAAAAAGCTTTGATATGGGTTTCAGAGCTGCTTTATTCCTCACTATTACTCTTGAACAATGGGTTAGTTTTTCCCCGAGATGTCTTTTTATTAGACAAATGTCATCAAGGGAAGTATCCAACAGAGGTTTGTATTTTTTTTATTTGTTATTGAATGTTAGGTTTGACTCACAGTTTAGGTGCATTGTCAAAACATTGGAATACGGCATGCTTTAGGACTTACCATTCAATGTTATATCAGCTAACTCAACTGAGAGGCCAACCTGGCAACGTGCACTTAGGCAGGGAGGGGGGGGGGTAAGGGGGGATCGAACAAACCACTCTTTCGGCTGGGATAAAGTCCGCTCTGATATAAATTTTGATCTAGTTTCTATGGGGATTCATGGGTTTTGCGGTAAGACGGTCCATTTTTTGCCAAAAAAGTACCCTCTTTGAACTTGCTGGCTACACGCCTGGGTACCTAAATTTGACGTTTTTTCATTATCCATCTGGTAATCGTACGAGTTATGCAAAATGTTAGCTTTAAAAACCTTCACGTAATTTGGTTAATACAGAAAAACGGAAAATTACACTCACAAAACAAACATGGAACCGATGCGTGTACATGGCGTTTAAACTTGCATGTCGAGTGCCCTTGTTCATTCAACGGATTTACTGATACTTACTGATACACAAAAACGTATATTTACACCCGTGGAAAGAAGGGCAGCGTCGTGAACGTTTGTAGTAGACTCAAATTTAGACTAAATTCTTATTTAGATTAAATAAGAAACATAATAGATATGTGATTGGTTGCATCTTTTTAAAATAAGTCCCCATATTCAAATTTCAGGTCGGTTTCTTGACCAGTTATAAAAAAAACGTCATAAGTTCAAACTTAATATAAAAGTATTTATTCACTGCTGTTAGGAGCCAAATCAGAAGTACATGTACATTATATAGTCCGTACTTTTAGAATTGTGATGGCAAAGCATCATCTGAAGAAAAATTAAGTTACACGGAAGATTTCCTCGCTCATTTGATTTACATAATCGTCTTCATGTCACTGATGAAGTACAGGCTACAGACAACCTACGGCGAATACAAGGAACAAATCCATTCCATTGACATAAAGGAAACCACTTTATTAAGCTACAGCAAATGCGTATGCAGTTGACTGACTGGAGTATTAGGACTAATAGCGTTTGCCATAATGGTTGTACCCTAAGGAAGTTCAAACGTTACTGAGCAGATCATATTATTATAAGCCGGGTCACCCAGCTATTCCTAAAGTACGTGTATCTGTAACCACACGGGAATTGAGGCAGGAAAGGTTACACGGGTAAGCGCATCTTTGCAACCCCACAAATGAATTTGGTGCAAAATTGTTTGTAAATGATAACTTTTGCTGACTCACAACATCATAATATTTAGGATGATGAGTCGTATCGATTATTTGAGATATATATACTTTTAACACTGAAGTCAGGCACAAATTTGTTAAACTATTCAAATAATTAGGACAATTAATTAGTAGGATCACAGTGTATGCAATGAAAGCAGCCCTGTTTGGTCAAATCTCGAACAACCAATATTCTGCGTTGCCTCTTTTCTTGATATGAACGGGACTCTATGAAGGTTTGTGTGGTAATCTGGGATGTAGGAGCCCTAAAGTATGACTACACCTAGTTCGGTGGTAGGGTAGGTTACTTTCCCAATACAGGGGCGGATCCAGGATTATTTGATGGGGGGGTGTGCTGACGTGAAACCGATCCCCCCCTCCCTTGGCGTGGGGTTCAAAGGGCCCCGAAAATTTTTGGTATTTAAGAGGGTGAACAGTGCCATTTGGTACGGTTTAGAACTATGATTCAGCTAGTCAAAATTCTAATTTCAAGAGGGGACCATTGGTGTGATTTTTTCAGAAATCGAAAGGGGGTTCAGGCCCCCCCTGACCCCCCCCCCCCCCCCCCCAAATCCGCCACTGTCACATTTCAACTGTACAGATTCGCTGTGATTTGCATTTGAGTGTACCCCGCAATACAACTAACATATATACATGCAGTATGCAATCGATTATTTACCATTTTAATCACCATCGTAATTACAGTATATCAAAATAAATTGACTGCATAATTATGTAAAAAGAGAACTGATAGGTCCTACAGGTATAGAATTATAAATTCTGATTTAACCTACCAGATGGTTGTTTGATATCACATTCGGCTGTTTTACAATTTCGACGTCAAAAATACTGACATCTGACGTCTTAATGTACAATCAACCAGAAACTTTGCAGATCAGTTGACGTAAGACAACGATCGATTGTTTACAAGAAAAATGAACTGCGTTCAGATAACTATCAGATAATCTCAGCGGTCTGTTTTATCTCAGTTGAATACTGATCCGATTTCCAATTCACAAAGATTATTCATTAGATGGACACTAATTCATTTTGGCTCCCCTGCGCCTTACGCGTAACAATATGAAGCAAGTATAACCACAAAAATGGAAAGGATATATTTTAAACCATCGCGCGTATACATATTCAATTTGGTCATGTGGAATATGGTCGTTCCGGAATTTCTGATCCCCGGCAGTGGGAATCAACCGGGATCGCTCAATATGTTGAGACGAAGGGAAAATTAAGCAAAATTCCCCGGATTTAGACTGGGTTCCCTTTCCTAGATGGATCTAACAGGATCGATCCATCTCCAAGAGGTTTCTCGCTTAATTGCTTTCAGCTTAAACGGCTTAGATGTCTGGCACGCCTACTGAAGCTGCTAAACGATAATTTATTACCCTCTAGCATTCCTGGTCTCTTACGATTCATCCTTATCGCTGAAGAAGATTTTAAAAGATTTTAAAACTCGTATGACGTCACGGATGATTACTGTGAATACAGTTCTGTGTCTTACTAAGAATATATTTCTATGTCTTGGTTTTTCTTGTGTCTTGGAAGGAGAAGTTGTTAAATTCACCATTTTTGTGGTTGAAAACGAGATGGAACCGCATTTGTTCAAACTACGCATTTGCTATTTAAAATATCCCTTTTTAACCAATTAAACAAAGACCTTATCATACCACAAAAATACCCGTATATGTAAAGAATTACGGCTGTGAATCGATAAATAGGGACAGATTCAATGATTTTTTTTTACTTAAACCTTAACAGAATGTTATTTGTTTGTATTAACATGCCTGGTTGCCTCATTTACCTATTGGTCTGGCTGTCATATTTAAATGTATGGAAAGTGGAAGTATTTTTCTTTGTAAACACTTCAAATTACATGAAAGCTGTCTGATGTGTTGCTCATACAGAAGTGACCAGACACTTGTATGTTATCCTATGGCATAATCTAGATTGTTTGCATGTAAAGTGAACGATGATGTCTTGTATCTGGGACTCAGTTGTTTACTGTGTCCTATCTTGTATTCAAACCTTATAAATGTTGTAACCAAGGTCCTTCTGTAACTGTTTTATCCAAAGCGTACCATATCTTAACACACCACTTAGTAACGATTTTTAACCATAGGAAGCCAACCCAATTCTTCTGTTGTCCCATTCGCCGTCATCGTGACTCAGGCGAGCCGTTTACTGTTAAATTGGCTTACTTTACTAAGACATCATACATAAGTAATGCGACCTGTTGATATGGCACACACCAAATTAAACAGTCACAACTGAGAATGCAACTTGACGCCCAGGAAGGATTCTGTATTTTTGTTTTGTCAACTCCGTCATGTCACCATGCGAAAAATGTATTTGCGCATGGACAAGACCACTCGGAAAGTGACCGTGGATACAGGGCGAGCGAAGTAAATTAGTGAAAGTTTTGTGAAAAAAAAACATTAATGGGCAATCGGTTTACGAAACTGGTCCCAGCACCCACCATTTGATCAGAAATGCAAATACAATGATTTGATGAACTCTTCCGCGCTGCTCGTGGCTGTTAATTTTACATTCGTACTATGAAATCGTGGCTTGAGTCGTTAATTTGGGCATTTGTGCTCGCAAATCTAAGGCTCGTGTTAGCAAAACGGCTAATCTGTTTATTAGGCCACGATTAATTTTAAATGAATCAACTGCTTTTTAATATTTCTCAAAAAAGGAAAACACTTTAACTGAAATGTTGTTACTCAACTACTGGCATAACTATGCTATCTGCAGGCAGCGCTCGCCATGAGATCAAAAACGTGAAGTTTTTAGCAGTGTTCGGCATACTCCAGAAATTATGGATTACGATAAATCCAAATTAAATAAGAATTTAATGCATGTTGGGTATACTATTAATACTTTCACAAATCAAATTTGAATGGTTTCAATCTACTAGTACCAGCACCGTTCAGAGATCGTTTCACACGCAACTTCTGTGGGTTGTTCGTTCTAACAGTTTATTGCCCTTTGCCCATTGTGTTGACAAGGTATGAAGACATGTACGTAACTAAAATGGCAACATGCAATCTTTAAATGATATGTATTTTGTGAGTTTGGTATTCTTTGATAAACAACCTAAAAGAGTAATTTGATTTTTACATGTAAGTAATAGAACGCCATGTTTAATTCGACACTCACCTTTTTTCTCTATCCTTTGTTTGAGTATATACGTTGAGGGCCGTGCTATCGTTGTGGAAATAAGGCTACAGCACATTATGCACGCAGCGATTTGCACTGACATACGGCAGCTTTTCACCATATCTGAAACCAGTAACAGTCAGTCAGTTATGTTTTTCTGGTGTAGTAGTTTTTGAAGCACGGTGTCACTTTTCAAATCTAAGTGTCCATCTGCCTCGTCTCATTCACTTTTTTAAAACTCCAAGTCCGTGCGAAAATGATGAACTTGTGCAACTTTCATGTCATTGGGTACAATGTTTGACCACGTGCGCACCTTTTGTTATGTAACTTAAGCAAAATAAGTTCATCTAATCTCGACCAAAGACCATTTCACCGCCACGTAATGCAGCTGGAAATCTTGTCGCCTCTGAGTGTTTCCCATTCCATAAAATTCTTAGCTGATAGCGACATAGACTAAAGAATCCGTTTTTGTTCCTCGAAGCCTTCAGGGAGAGACTCCTCCCCTTTTTGGTGAAAGCTCCAACGATCTACGATCAGTCGTACTCATTGAACCTGTTCTCTTTTCTGATCTATCACAGAGCTTCCTGATCGTTCAGGAAACAGTGTCAAGCGCTCTTCTGTATGATAGCCAGTCTAATTGTCTTCCATACATATTTATATAAGCCTCCCACAATTCTCAGGAGAAATTGGCGGCTCTAAGCAATTAAGTGAACCTGTGATAGACTTACACTAGATAACAAGACTCTGACTTCATTTGCGAATGGGCTCAAAGCTCTAAAACACGGGAGGGAAAGAATATCGCAAATTAATTTCTATTAAGACGCTTCTGTGTTCAAACCTTTACTTTCGATAATTTGCGCATACCGATTCTCAAGGACCCATGCGAACGCATCGATCTTAGATGATTAAGAACTAGAACATGTAATTATAGTAAGTTTTATAGGTCTTTGCTCAGTAAAAATGCCTATTGAATGTTATCCGCCCACCACTTTTTGGAGCATTACTTTTCTTCTGAACATGCATTAAAACATCCATGTCTCCTCTTTCACTTTTACATAATTGAGAAGTCTCAACGAGCATCCATAGTTAAGGGCCTATATCTACGCTAAATAAAGCACTAAGTACAACCCACCCACCATGCCTCTAAGTTCTACTAATTTTAACAAACATGAGGAAATGCGCCCACAAGCAAACAAAATATTCAAACGCGCTTTCAGTGCTTTACCTGTACACAATATATCTTTACTACACTTGTCCCGTTGTGGCCAATGATGTGTCTTTACAGGGTCCTCTCTTGTTTTCTAAAATTGCAGCCCCATCTTGCCCACTTTCCTTATGTTTTACCTTTATATACGTGAACCGAGTTTGCACAACCATCCGTTTGACAACTCAATGTAAAATCGTGGGGGCTCCCCATCGTCAGAGAGATGATCACAATGACGAGTTTCCTTGCGGTAACTCCAGGAAAACGGACCTTAATCACCCTGCCTTGTGTACTGTTAGTTGACAGAAATATCCGTTTTACTCAAGATTTTGTCGTTCCTTTAAATAAGAGGCTGATATTAATTACTGGCTACAACAAGCATCCTCTAAAGAAAACACAAGGGAAAAGTACAAGGTAATAAAAGTAGATCACATATACAAAAATACAACTCGCACTGCTAATAATAAGTGTATGTTGCCTTGACAATAAAATCTGTGTAGTGTTTGAAGTACGAAAGGACAAATAGAGATATTTGTTGACTACAAAAAGGCGTGTTTTAGTGAACATCTACACAGCACAGTATATTGTGTGCTGTCGATTTTTACACCCACGACTAATTGTTTTGCATTAACCCATTTATAAATATTTATACAAGCTACATTTGTATCCTAAGCTCCGTTATATGCATAATGCACCTCTGCCCCAATACTTAAAACTCTTTTTGCCAATTCCAGAGGGTGTAGGTAAGGGCGTGAGGCAATAATCAATTTCCCTTCCAAAAAAACTGGTTATAATTAATTCATTTGGTCATCTGATTTTTCATTTGACGGCCTCTTTTAGTCGGTTTTAAAGTTCCTCATGCTCCTCTGTCGAGTTTCTCGAACTCTCCTCTGCGCCCAGACAAACCAATGTGTGGGAGGAATCAATAATACTTAAATCAGTAAAAAATCAAATTATCTAAACCAGCATCGGGAGATTTGTATCAATGATGCTATATTGGGGCAATTACAAACCATTCAATTATGCCAAAAAACGAATAAAAATTACAAGCTGCCAGAAACGAAATACCCAATAGCACGGTGATATTTTTATTTGGCTTTTGTAAGGACAATCAATGCAGTTGTGGCACGCATCTGGCAGACGATTTCTCCTTTATTGAACTATTCGTACGGAACTGATTCAAGCGGGCAAAACCTGGCGAGCGACATTGCTATTAGTTAGGTCTACATAAAGAGAAAAAAAAAGAAAATATCATTTTTGTTATGCTTAGACAGATAAAATTCCATTACTATGTTTGGACTTTGGGTTTGGTACACTGCTACTTCAATACTTAAGCTCATGTTACGATCCCAATATAATCCCTAAATGATAACAAAACTCTTTATTTTGACGGTAAAAGTGCCATAAAACGGATTTTCCTGGTGAACGACGATTTTTACCAATGGCTAATGGATCTTTTCCGACCTTTAATAAGTGAATTGTTATTGTTTTTTAAAGTGCTTTTTTGTAATAATCTCTGAAATATTAGTACAGGGGGTATGGAATTTATTATATTTTTTGTGTTGCTACAGTGTTTTTATTGTTGACTTGAATCTGATACGAAGATTTGTTATCCCGTAAAGTTTGTGCTATGACAAACACGAGTTTTGAATGGACGGAAAATATGAAGTTGTGATAAAGTATTGAAAGTGGGATCAAAATCCATTTTAAAATGATGTATTTCTCCCCAATAAAAAAACCCGTTGTACTTTTAAAAAAAGTAAAGAGTCAGTTTGCCATAAATCACATATTATCAAATTCTCATTTGCTTGATACGGCTGCATAGCTTTCTGATGTATAGACGCTAGAATTTAGCGTAGAAGAGACTATCAATGGAATCTTCGTCACCTTAAACGTCACCGTGTCGCAACAATTTGTCTTAAATAAAACTGTTTACACAGATTCAGGGAGTCAAAGGTCAATTGCAGGTGGAACCCATCGGAAAACATCTGACGCATTACTTTACGTTATACAGCTACCAATTTCAACATATCTTGTTCTTGTTAAAGGACCAACGTCCTTTTAAATCGGTGTCGTAAAACCTTATACCATTTATTGAAATTCCTTTTGAAAGTGCGGAGCGAAATGGCGATTTCTTAAATCTTTCATGAAATACCCCGGGAATCTCCAAACAGTTACAGAGTCGATTCAATATGCAATGAAAGCTTAGTATATAACCGATAATTTTAAACTCATGCACACAAACACGCACGTTCACACACACACACACACACACACACACACACACACACACACACACACACACACAAAAAAAAAAAAAAAAAAAAAAAAAAAAAAAAAAAAACGTGAGACGTGGGAAGAGTCATCAATTGACAAAGATCCGAGTTCTTGTGACCAGTGCGACAGTACAACTGAGGAGCAGGGTCTCAGTGAGGGAAGTAGGAAGGAGGGACATGTTCTTGTATTATCTATTAACAGTGTCTTGTCATTTTTATAGTATAAAACCTACGACTGGAAAACATGTGCAAATTATTTTTGTATTGTAAAATGCTTTAGATCTAGTGTTTGAACTGGGCACCACTTTGTATCTGATATTGCACCTTTAATGGTTACTATAGTCCGGCTGCTCTGTCTGTCTGTCTGTCTCTCAGGCTGGCTGTCTGGATGGATGGTTTGGCTCTATGTCCGTCTGCCTGTTTAGCTATCTGTTATGCAAACCTGACATCAAGAATTGCTTTCATAGTGGCTGGTCATTTTGCCCTTACCTTTTCCCAAACGTTTTTCGTTTTCCTCACGCGTAGTATTTCTCAATGCTTGAAGGATGCTGCTACTGACAAAGTTTTTTTTTTTTTTTTTTTTTGGGGGGGGGGGGGTGTACACAGCTTAAATTTGGGTTGTCGGAAGTTAGATAGGCCTATCGTTTAAAGAAGGACAGTACCCTTCTGATTTTTCGAAAAAAGGAAAGATTTGCCTGAGAAGCAAGGAAAACACTTTTCAATTTGTTTCTGTTAAACTTATTGTTTATTAGATGAAGGACACAGGTAAACATTCCTTTGGATGTCCAGCTTATTGAAATAAAGATCAATATCTTTGTCACGCTCGCTGATGAGAAGAATGGGTCTATACGATCATGTGGCTAACCCCAAAAACGCATTGCAATAACCGTTGCGATCTCTTTGTGCATTCTTTTCACTTAATACAGAACTGCACGTTCCCAAATGACACAAGTGGGATGTATATAAAGTTTGACATTTAGCAAAATGGTTAACCGAGGCTATAGGAAAGACGGATCAGAAAACAAGTGAATAAATTGAACATTTCCTTGCACCTACGGATCCCATGTTTTCAAAATCCTGATGTACATTTCCAACAATTTCTCTTGTTCAAAGGGCGTGATAATGTTTTGAAATAGACTCTTAGGATAACGGTCGGATGAGGGCGTTAGGGAGAGAAGCAGCAATGTTAAAACGCACTGTATCCAACACCTATGCAACTGACCAGCATGACATCGACAAACACGAAATAATATATAGTAATAGGTTCTCTGAGAGCGTATACAGAACAGCGGACTAACAGATCCGCGGATCAAATATGGCCGACCCACTTGAATGCTTGTTTCGTAATCCCCGCCGGAAATCTTTTCATTGTCTAATCGGGAATTAAAGAGGTAATAACTCTTTGTGAGAGATCTTTATCCCTTTGTGTGAGATCTGTATTTCACAGTAAAAACATTGTAAACAACTCATAGAAATATAATATGTTCTGTTTTACCACAAAAACGGCAGTTATAGCTATTATTCTGATATCTGAGCTTGTCATCGGACCACATGACTTCCAAAGATGGCTATACTCTGTAACAATCTCTAAAGAGATTATTACAAAAAAAAAACACACTTTTTAGAAAAAAAACAGGGACTTACTTTGAATGTAGAAATGGATTCATTAACCATTAGTAAGTATGGGAAATTTGCTGTTTACTACAGGAAATTTCATTTTTTGACCAAAAGGAATAGTTATTATCCCTTTAAGCAGCAAGCTTTTTAGTGGGTCGCCCTATTAGATCTGCGGATCTGTTAGGCCGTATTCAGAACAGTGGACAAACCAGTTCTGGGGTCAAATATGGCGACCCACAAAAAAGGCCCATTCAGAATGGATGATCCGAGAACTAACTGATCCGCCGACAAAATATGGCCGACCACTGTTCAAAAGCGATGCCGCTGATTCCTGATGCTCGCCCCTACCACACGCGCCTTTAAAAGGATTAAATCTCTGCTCCGAAGTTTAATTGCTAGGCCCTTGCAGAGACGGCGCGTGTGGAGGCGGGGAGGCCATCAGGAACCAGCGACGTCGCTTTTCAACTGTGGTCAGCCATATTTAGTCGGTGAATTAGTAAGAACTCGGATCATCCATTCTGTATTGGGACAAAGCTTGCCGTCTAATCCGCTAACAGACAATGAATAGATGCCTCGTGGGGAAGTATTCGAGTGTTCCGGCCATATTTGACCCTCGGACTAGTTAGTTCACGGTTCTGAATGCGCCCTGAGAGGAGGGGGTTACGTATCTAATGTGTATCTATCTGCACACTGGTATCTGAATGCTTCTATCCCCATGCCGCAGTTAACTACATAAAAATATGTAAATTCATTTGATCCCCAGCAGTCCTTTCTTAGCAACGCAGTTAGTGTCCATTAACAATTCGTCGTACTGTTTTATAAAAAGTCTTCCAAAATTTTTATTTAGGTGACCTTCACATATTGTTTAAGACGTACTTAAGGGGTAACTGTAGTAAGTGCCATTAAATGTTGAAAAGCTAATCGTTATGTATAACAAACAACAGATTAGAGAAGACAAATTTTCGAAAATTCCTAATTTTGCCCATCTACTTAAGATGACATCTTTTTTTCAAAATCAATCTGATTTGACAAAGAAAAATTGTCAAGAACACATAAATGCAATGTACTTATCATTCTGACCTTATTCCTCAATGTCAGCTCTCTTGCCAGTTCTTGGTCTGTTTCCGAAATCCCGATTCCCTGTCGTGGAACAATGGTGATTTTCTGCTAGATACAAAGGCATTTATCTTGACTTAAAAAAGAGAGGATGAACCAGAGATAAAGAGAGCATCCGACAATGCTTCCGACCGCAGCTAAAAATGGGGTTTATGTAGCTACGCTCCGCTTCTGCCCAAACAGACGGATTCGGACAAGCGGGGAACAATTAATAAATGGCCAATAATTGTACGCGCATCTAAGTTTTTTTCAGGGACCGTATACTAAACACTTAGTTCGATGCTGACATCTATTCCGCTTACATCCCAAGTCCATCCTTTCAACAAGGAAACATGTCAAGCAGACGATGGGTTAATTACACAAAATCATTGCTTAGCCATATCCATTTTACGCCACTTATCAGTTGTACAGATGTGTCAACAAACAAGATATACCGATTCACCTTTCTTTGGTTTAAATTTCAGACCACGGGAAAAAAATTAGATCATCTACAGTTTATCTGAATGGTTAACACAATGCAACCGGGAGTTGTGGGAGGTAGTTAAGATGGAGTGGTGCGTCTTACTCTTTAACCATTCAAAGTAACTTCTTTAAATGCTAAACACGACTTATCATGTCAGAAATGACTGATGAGAATCCTGTGGA
This sequence comes from Lingula anatina, assembly GCF_051362555.1. Classification (NCBI taxonomy): domain Eukaryota; kingdom Metazoa; phylum Brachiopoda; class Lingulata; order Lingulida; family Lingulidae; genus Lingula; species Lingula anatina. The sequence goes on from NC_141767.1 coordinate 34,770,946, forward strand.
GAAGAATTAATCTTTTCTGCAACCTCTTCAGAGGGAATGTTTGTGTATTAATCAAAAATATTGACTGCTTATTTCCGATTATAGTAACAGCTTATAAATCAACTGAAATTATCAGAGACGGGTTAGTCTTGGAAGTCGCCTGAAAATCATCATGGAGTTACATTCAATGAATAATTTTCGTTGATATATTTAGTAATGTCTGTCTGACCACGTCATCACCTATGAGTATGGGAATAACTATAACGTTGGTAGACGTCAGTGCAAACGAAACAATTACGACGTCAGAGGGACCGATAGACTTGGTAGTTGCCTTTTAATGTTGGCGTTTATGGCTCTCTATTATACAGTTCCTGAAAACATCGTTTTTATATGAATATATGTACGCCCCCTTCTTCACTTCTGCGCAAGGAATTAACTTCTTTGCGCAGGAGCTCTCGCAATGTTCTGAGTTTCATTCTTAAGAAACGTCAAATATATATCACTTGTGCACGCCTTGCCAGACCACTTTAAAAATGAGGAGGATTACTTGTTCAAGGATGGGAAAGGAGGAGATGAATTAATGATTGCCCTGCAATTTTTCAGTACAAATAAAGACTTATAAGTATATAAAGAGTTAGAATGACACTATGAATTTTACTAGATACACTATATACAGTGTATTTCGCCCGGGAGGGACGATGTAAAACAAAACAGCCTCAAGCAAATATAAACATCAGATACTTCTTGTCGGGGATAGAGGCTATCTGAACTGCGGTTTTGTTTTATTTAAGATGTGTTGCCCAGGATTTTCTTCAGGTTGCTATCAGCGGTCCTTCACCCAGGCTTTAATTATTAATTTCGTTTAAGGCTAAAAGCATTTCATCAGAAGTAGCGCAATTCAAATCGACATATAATAATAGGAGTCATCAATAAGTAACACGTGTCAAAATGCAAATACGGAACTGTTTTCTCTTGGGTATAGAAGACCACTTTCATTAATTGTGAACTGAACATTTTATTGTTACTTCAGCGCGAGGTCTTACTTTATTGACAGCTACAGAATTCTAGGTCATTTTCAGCTGTGTTCACACAAAGGTTTAAAACAAAATCGAACAAAACGCGAAATTTTACGCCACAACGTTGGGATCACATGGGGACCAATGGGGTAAACGTGCAGAGACAATTTTGCCGAATTTGTCCGTTAAGAGATGCGAGCACTCAGTTTTTGGTTAACAACAGTTCATGTTGGGCTGGGTTCTATGTTTAATTAACTAAAACTTGTAAAGTGCTGGTCAAAAAAGCCGCTTGTCCGGAAAATTAATCAGGAAAACTTAGTTAAGTCAGATCGACCTTTAGCGTCTTCCAAGATTTGTAAGCAAAGTTATTCCAGAACTATAGTACCCTTGCTAGGTCCTACATCGTAAAGTGAGAACAATATATCTATGCAGCAACAGGTGGGTTCTTGACACAAAACATTGAATTATTTTTCGTACATTTTATTTGAGTACCACTTATTTTATTAACATCGTGCTGTGGGACGTGCCTCAGAAATCGTTTTAGTAACAGCTGTCAATTTTGCAGATTTACAGACAATATGAAATATAATCGGTCGGACACCTCTTGTAAAGGCTTTAAACAGCATTGCAAATTTTCTCTTTCTTTCTTTTTTTCCCCATTTAGTCAAAAAGTTATTCTTGTCATAGTACATGAAAAAACAATCAATCTCCCAAGATCTTATCATAGTGTAAATTTCAAAGCGCAGGCATCTATGACCTCTTTTTCATTCTCTATTAAATCAGAGAATAATCTCATCAGCTGTGTTGTTATAAGAATAAAGAATTTTTTTCTTCAATCACCAGCTAAATATTGAAAATTGTCTACCTACAATATTTCATCACATCAAGAAGACAGGGGGCCACTCTCAACAGAAAAGATGGTGCCATCTTCCCTGCCTATACCTGCCTTTCCTAAGGCAATGTGTATGTGTGTGTGGGGGGGGGGGGCAAGTTTATTTCCTGAATACAGGCTTTTCACCTGGATAGACTCATTCCGTGATGAATATACTCTGATAGACATTAAAATATTGGAGGTGAATAATTTTTTTATATTAAGCTGTTGATTGCAGAAAAAATCCTTTATTCTTATTCCCTATTACGTTCTTAAAAAGATCAATATTTTTCGAAAATGTCCTGTCATACAAAATAGAAAAAAATATATTCCCTGTCGATGGCACTCACGGGATAATTTGCACTTCGGCCCAACATTTTGCTTTTTAGCTGGTGTAGGATAATATCATTGACAGAAAAAAATCTGTGAATCTAACTCAAGCTGAAAATGTATTGTCCATGGTACCTAAAACAATTAATTTTCTCGGCTCATTTTTTTCTTTTCTTCAGCAAAGTGGAAATTTAGCACCTTAGCAATGGTAAATGAGGCATACCATTTGATTTTTTTCTTTCTAACATTTTCATTCATGAACCAAAAGCAGTGCGAATAAAGGAATCAGAAGCCGTGAGTGATAACCTAGTATAGCATTCACTAGCTGACGGTCTTTTCTCTGGTTGGGACTCCCAACATCGCTCCATGATTTCCTTCCACTCTTTCGGCGGTGGACTTCGGTTTCGCATCGTGAATTCGGGGCGCATGCCGTCCAGGACGTACTGCATGAATTCAAAGTGATTGGCATGAAGATCGGGGAAGACCTTAACTCCGTACCACATCTCCCAGAGAATAAGACCGAAGCTGTACAAATCTGCCTGTTTGTTGTAGGCCATGCCAGCAAGGACTTCAGGAGCGGAATAGGCAATTGTCCCGCACAGTGTTCCCGTTATCTGGGACTCAGCCTTGGTCAGCCCGACATCGCTGAGTTTCAAGGTGTCTTGTTTTGTCACCTAGAAAGGCAAAAGTAATCTATTATGTTGATGTCGAAGAAATAGAATACACAAAGGGACATTGATACACAATGGTGCCAACATTTTTACACCTATTGTTTAACCTATTCCTGAGATTTTTGAGGACTGCTCTGTTTGCAACCAAGTACAAATGCCATATGCCACATACGCCAGCGCGTAAGTGCTTGAAAAGCAGTGCATATATTTCTGCATGGACCTTAGCTCTCACTTCGATTGTCCGACCGTTTATTTCGTTAAACTGATTTCTGCAAATCTCAAAAGCCACACAGTGCATTGAACTGCAAACCCACACTCTAAGCGTATCTACTCTCCACAGGCTAAAGTTTGACAGCGCCATTAATGGTTGCATTCGATTCAATGCTCGTCTTGAGACAGGATCAATTACAAATTAGGCCTACGATGGCACTTAACATTAGCATTACAATTTCGAATTTTCGCTGAGCAGCATGAATATAAGACAAAGTTGTTGGGACGATTTGTTGTAGGCTAACAAACGCCTGCGCCAACTTAATTTACAAGACATTGCCCAGCAGTTGTGATATCGAACATAGTTTTTGATTTTCATTTGAACCACAAAGGTCTACGACAAACATCTATCAAAAAAGAAAGAAAAACCATTTCTGCATCTACAACAAAGCCAGCCGCTAATACAAATGTAGAAGTATGCAGTAAGCACTTATGCAGTAAGCGCTGCATGTAATAAATTTTATGTACAAAGAATATTTTTTAAGTAAAATCACATATACCACAGGCTACGTGACCTTTTAGCGAAAACAAAGCTTCGACCGAACAAGATAAAAAGCATTTCAATCGATTTAGCCTTGGGCAATTTTTACCTATCAAAAATGTATTACTTCGTAGCACATTTTTGTACATACGTATAATGTGTCAAAAATTTAGGGAACGTTTTAGACCATAAATGAATTTCCTTGTTGTTTTCAAAACGCCTCATGTTAAAACTGCACATTTGTTTGTTTGTTTGTTTTTTGTGTGTGTATCCAGTTAAGTAGTTCAAACCATTTACATTAGGCAAAATGGACATATAGAGATATTATGGTAAAAGGTTCAGCACGAACGCAATTAGCAATTATTTCTTATAAAGTTGTGAAGATCTCTCTTAAAAAAGCAAGAAATTCTCTTCTGTCTAAATTAGTCCAAGATCACAAGCAAGTGAAGCTATATGTGTTCAATCAGCTATCAAAGTGCCGCGGCAACAGAGCGTGATAAGTTAAGTAAGAGAAAGCATTTACTCTGACCAACTTACGTCTTCGTCGTTATCTGTTAACTGAAACGGCAATATTAATCAAGTAAAGTGATAAGGCGGAAGGGTATTGCTCACCAAACGATTACAGCGTCCACATCCACATCCACCAAGTCAAATGATTGCGGTGAAATTGTTTGAATATATGCATGTCTGAGTGCGTGCGTACGTGCGTGTGCGTGTGTGTGTGTGTGTGTGTGTGAGAGATCCAGGAATCAGTCTGCGCCCCCCCCCCCCCCAAGGCCTGCAAACGAATCTGTCTTGATAATTGGTTTTTTTTTTTGTAGTGTTTTTGTGTCTTGTAGTGTTTTTTTTCGATCACTTGTACTACACTTAAGTAGTATAAGTGATCGAAAAAAAAAACACTACAACAAAATCCCTGACAATCAACGGTAGAGCGTATATGAAGGTTGGGTCCCCAGATCACCCAAAGCCAATCTGCACCAGCTGGCACACATTTAAGAAAAATAAAACGTCTGAATATATATATATATATATATATATTTTTTTTTTTGATAAATAAATACGAAAAATGCCAGAGACAGTTTGTTTCAATCCTGTATCTATGACAGACACGACAGATGTTACTGACCAGAATATTATCCATCTTTAAATCTCTGTGAATGAAGCCCTTCTTGTGGATGTAGTCGATCGCCACCGCCAGCTGTGCCGCCATGTTTGAAACATAGGCAAAAGCCTTTCTCTGCGCCTCACCAGACCATCTTGCCGGCTGCTTATTCGGATCTTTAAAGATGGCCACTTTCAGGGTCTTGGCGCACAGCTCTGTTATCATAATCAGTCGCTCGTCTGGTTCCGTCTGATATATAGTACCAATGTAGCCCACGATATTTGGGCTGCCCTGAAGTCGACTGGAAAAAAAGTAAAAGAAAAAACTGTCTAAAGTCTAAAACAAGGCAGCAAAGCTGTCAAATGTACAGACAAAAAGCAGGAAATAACAAAATAGGCTACTGTCAATTCTGATGCAAAAGTACATTATGTTAAACTGCAAATTCGACATCAAATTCTAATTATGCTCAACAGGTAATATCAATGTAAGTAAAATGTGTAACAAACATAAGGCTTCAGGCCCATGGGAGTTCAAGTTCACCCTTTGAAAATGTAAAACTTCCAGAAAAAGAAGTCAATTAGACTGCTTTTCCAACTCAGGCTGCATTTTAGTCCTGTATTTCTTTTTTGAAAGTTTGGCAATCATAAGTAACATGGTTTTCCCATAATGGTCATCATGGCAGCAGCACCCAAAATTGTGTTTTCTTCTATTCTGATGCAACATTACATAATGGTTACCAGCATAATGACAATCAATTTTTAATAATAAAATATACGTATCATGGATTTTCAGAAAATGTGACAAGCATGGGTCAGCAAGCATGTGACAAGCATGATTGAATCTGACAAACTGCAATGATATGAGTTTATTTCCATTTTTGAAACTTTATTACACAATACACGATAACAAATTAACCATCATTTTTACAAAATCAACTAACAATGTTGTAAAGATGCAGGAAATGTCAAACAAACACTTTTAATATCTTATTAATTAAATAATGAAACTGTTAACATGCCTAAGAATTGAATCTGAGAAAATGTGAAAAAACAACATAACTTCTAAAATAATGGCCCGATTATGCTGATCTTTTAACTCAACCTGCGTTTTAGAAGGATTGACCACTCCTGTGAGTTTAATGACAATTGGCTTATCTGTTTTTCTTATATTGTGTTTACAGTGTTGCATATATGCTGAAAAGTGAAAAAAAAGCATAACTACTAAAATAGTGGCCTGATCATGCCGATTTTCTAACTTGACCTGCGTTTTAGTAAGATAGATTACTCCTGTGAGTTTCATGACAACAGGCCTATCGGTTTTCCTTGGAATGTGTTTACAGTGTTGCATATATGCTGAAAAGTGAAAAATAAAGCATAACTTCTACAATAATGACCCGATCATGCTGATTTTCGAACTTGACCTGCGTTTTATGAATATTCATCAGCTCTGTAAATATAAAGCCAAATAGTAAAGCTGCCTTCCACTTATCGTGTTTACAATGAAAGTGCACGGCGCCGGCGACGGCGATGACGGGGACGACAGACGCAGGTGATGGCAATATGTACAGAAACATCTATATATATATTTACTGTACTGTTTGAGAACAGTAAGTGACATGGTTTTTCTTAAATGGTCATCATGGGAGCAGTGCCCAAAATAGTTTTTTTTTTCAAATTTTGATGCAAATTACATAATGTTTAACAGCATAATGACCATCAATTTTTAATAATAAAATATTAGTATCATGGATATTCAGAAAATGTGACTAGCAAAGGTCTTCAGGCCCATGGAACTTCAAAGTCACAACTTGAAAATGCCAAAATGTAAACAAGACAGCACTGTTCTGAAATGTTTTTTTTTTCCATTTTTAACATTTTTTAACATAAAACAAAATTAACAGTTTACTGCCATTTTTATATGATCAACTAAGAAAATTGATGAGATGGGAAAAATATCAATAGAGCAGTGTTAAATGTCCAATTTCTTCCATTCTGAGATTCTGAACATAGTGAATGATTGAATCTGACAAACTGCAATGATATGAGTTTATTTTCAATTTTTGAAACTTTATTACACAATACACGATAACAAGTTTACCATCATTTTTACAAAATCAACTAACAATGTTGTAAAGATGCAGGAAATGTCAAACAAACACTTTTACGTATCTTATTAGTTTAATAATGAGACTGTTAACATGCCTAAGAATTGAATATGAAGGAAATGTGAAAAATATGCTGAAAAGTGAAAAAACAGCATAACTACTACAATAATGGCCCGATCATGCTGATTTTCGAACTTGACCTGCGTTTTATGAATATTCATCAGCTCTGTAAATATAAAGCCAAAAAGTAAAACTGCCCTCCACTTATCGTGTTTACAAGGAAAGTGCACGGCGCCGGCATCGCCATCGCCATCGGCATCGCCATCGCCATCGGCGACGGCGACGACAGACGCAGGTGATGGCAATATGTACAGACACATCTGTGTCTGTACATAAAAATGATGTAAAACTCACCAAAATCAAAAGTAAATGTACAAATTACTAGAGCGAGTTTTTTTTTTAATTAAGGTAATTGTCAACCATTATCTGATCAAATTACCACAGTATCAGATATATTTTCTTGGGTATTAAACTTTGCCATTTATGTGTAGATTCTCTCTGTTTAGGATGAACGCTTGTATGTTTATTTTCCTTTGTAAGTATTACATGTCAATCGGCCTTGATTTTTTTGGTATAGGTAATACTATTATATCTTATATATGTACATTTTGCATGCAGGCTATTATGCATGTGCATGTGAGTTCAATGAATTATTCCATACAGCCCACGCTTGCATTGATAAATAGTTAACAATCTCCAAAACCAAAACCCCAGAACTTACATTAAAGTGTCCTCTTCCATAAAGTAGTCACCGGCATTGTGGTACTTCAGGGCTTCCTTCATTTGTTTCAGAGCCACCCGCTGGACTTCCCCATTAATACGGACGCTGGCGTCGTATACCTCGGCAAAACTTCCACTGGCAATCCATTTCTTTTCGATAATGTCAGATTTATGGATTGTAAAATGCCTCATATAGCGAGCGTGGAACAGTTGAATGCGACCGTGCAGCCTTTCACACTGTTTATACAGAGGGCTGAAAATTCGGACTAGTTCTCCTTCACTTCGTTCATCGTGCACAACGTCCTCGATCAGTTTTCGATCAGCGTCGATCAGGCGAGGGATCAATTTTCGAATGTGTTCGATGATCTCACGCAGGCTGGCCAGCTGGATTTCGACGACCCTCTCCTTCAGGGCCTCAGAGTCTAAATCTTCAATGGTTTCTCTGAACCATTTTTTCATTGTTCCAAGTTTATTTTGCTTATATTCGCGGAGTTGTTTGTCCTGTTTCACCTTCTCGCGGATGGCTATGCCCCCTATAATAGGTAATGCTATGATGGTGGCCACAAGAGCGAGAGGCACCCAAAGGGGGGCTGTAAGTCCGAGGACTAACTTTTCCGTCGAATTAAATAGCGGCTCGTCTGTCATTTGCGGCAGAGCATTTTGCGCCCCGTCCCCCGAAAACCCGTCGTCTTGCAGGCTCCCTTCGACGCGGCGCAGTTCCTCGTCCAGAAAGTTGAACTCTCTCTTGAAATATTCATAGAGTTCTTGGCGAGCTTTGCTGAAGTTGTGGTTGGCGCTCTCCCAGTCTCTTACCTCGTCTGTGATCACTTTTTGAATCATGGTGCGCGCGCGGTTCTCAATGTCGTCCATGTCGTCACCATCCGGAAGTTCCGCCGTGTTCCACTCATTCAGTCGCTCCATTGTGGAAGGACTGGAAAGAAACTGGTGCAAGCCGTCCACGATCTTTTCAATTCTGTCGTCAAGAGTATTTGTCATTTTTAGGAGGACGTCGTCAGAGGTTCGTTGAAGTTTGTCAAGGCGTTTTGTGATTTCTTCCTTTTTCTCCTGCTTCTCTTGCATTGTTCTTCTGGCGTTCATGATTTTTGTTCTAATGACGTAAGTCAGTCTACCGACAAAGAACTCGATCCACCTGTTTAACAATAAAAGAGATCGTTAAATTTTGAATTGACCAGAACATTTTTAACTTTTATGTTGTTTTTTATCATTCTCTTCTGCTGATTCTTTATACGGCTTATTACATATAAAACGGACAGATCCCCGTTTTATGAATATAAAAGTCAACTTTACTTCACGAGTGCGACACTTACTTATGATGCTTCGTGAGTTTGGTTTGAAGACTTTTAGGAACCAGTTCCTGGATCCCGTCCAGAAGTTTCTGGTATCCCTCAGTAAAACCTGCGCCCGCTCGTAAGTTTCTGAAAGCCTGGAAATGACAGTGTGTGGAAAATTATGGCGATGGACAATCACAAGAAAGACAAAAAAATAACCAAAAAGATTTGTGAAAACTAGAAGCTGAGACTTAACAGACAAGAAATAACTTTGATCAATGTGTTATTTACTGTAGTATAGCCTTGTGCACACTGGGCAGTATAAAATTAACCATTTATTAGCATAGCACTTGCAAGAGATATTATGAGATTCTGTCGTAACTGTGATTTGGCAAAACAATAGACAAAATAAATATTTAAAATACGTCCACAACAGTGGTTCAAATCTATGTTGAAAAAACGATAACGGCAGACAATTATATAATTTGTGCAGAACGATAATAAAGTGATGTGCGCCATCAGCAATACGCACGTGGGACTCTGAACACGTGATAACCAAAATGTACACAAAAATGTACAAAAAGCTTACCTCAGTTACTGACAGGTAAAACACCTGCTTTTCCGTCAGACCCTGCCAACATCTCATTAATTTTTCCAGAGTCTTCTTTCGAACTTCTTCCTCTTCGTCAGGTGGCACTTGGTCCCATTTGTTGAAAACAAAAATGGCTGACTCGGGATCAAACATTTGCAGTTGGTCTCGGTCCTTCGGGTCGGTGAGAATTTTCAGAAGTTTTTCGAGCTGAAACATGTAAAGAATTACCACTATAGCAAGTTGTAAAAACACTGTCCGTGGGACAGTTGATGAATATTGATGTGACGTAACAGGTGAAGTAGATTTTAATTATCATCGTGCCTTTCATTGGTGGCTAAATTTGGTGATTTAAAGTGGTGAGTTATCAGAAAAAGGCATCCCAATGAAACTCTAAAATAGTACAATATCATCGAAATCCTGTATCTATTTGAAAACATTGACAATTGTCAATTGGGTTCAGAAATCCTCCTGTAAGTTCTGACAAAGGATGCATCTTTATATAAAACATGAAAAAAATTAATTATGTGGATTTAAGTGCCATTTTAACAGTAGTCAGAGTAACTGTAACAACACGCACACGTCCTTCTTGCACGCCGCCAGCATTTCCACTGTTGATGACGTAGATGAAGGCAAAGGCTTTTGGAAGGTAGTCCATCACAACCTTGTTCATAAACTCGTTCTCTCCAACACCGGGACTATCTACGATAAAAACATTACCCTGAAAATAAGAGTCGTTATTTCATAAGATGATAATATATATATAATATACAGCAGTTTAATACTATAAATCTGTAATATGATATAGAAGTATTTCACAGTTTAATGAACCACGATTGTTTAACCTCTTTCAAGAACAAATTGCATTTATTTAAGAGATTTTCAAATCACAACGACGCTCATTTCATGTTTGGGTGGCAAATCCGAACGTTGTATAGCAGAATATAATGGTAAAATCAAGCAATAATTAAACAGCATTAGCACTGTACCAGCTACATTAATTGACATTGCGCTGGGTCTCGCCTCAAGGAGTACAATTCCGCTTAAAATTGCTGTCTCACCTGTAGCAATGGAATCGGCCAAAATATTTCTATGAATTTATACGTGTCGGCGCCCCTTTCTTTAGAGTTGGCGTATTCTTGAAGTTGGTCCTGAATAGACGAGTCTCCAGTTTTCTTCAGGTCGAATTCAATGGTTTCCCTCCCAGTGGTAGGGTCGGGTTCCATCAGATGGACAACCGCTCGCTTCCTGTCGTCGTTTTTCAACTGACAGAGAGTGGACGTCGTGCTCAGTAGAGAGTAGGGGAGAACCTCCTCCCCTAAGAGTAGATTCAGAAGGCTGCTTTTTCCCGCTGATGTCTCGCCTAAGTATTTTTAAAACAGTAATATGGAAATAATGCTTTAGGAATAGGGGTGACTTATTGGCGCATAACACTATTACTTGTCACTTCTCTTCATCCAAAATCAGGCTAATAATTTACCTTCACATAAACCCTTAATTTCGAACAGTTTTTAAATTTAGTGCCATTTTTTGCTATCATAAGCGTCTGAGCCAAAGTTCATACATTTCTATCTATATCTATATCTGCATCCAGCATACAGAAGTCATATAATGGCAATCAATTATCAATTATCAACAAATCTGGCAATATTTACATTTTTAAAAAAGTTCTCATTTGACTTTATGTCACAATCACGCCCGGTCAAGTTCTTATCATATTTTAGAGATATTTTCATAAACCACAATATATGTCAGGTTATCAGTGTTATCGCTTTTAAAGGACTGAATATGATTCATTTCGAAATGATAACTTCTCTCAAATCTTTTTAAACACAATATACACGCACAAGAACAAAACATCATCCCAAAACATCCAAAACATCCTCCCTATTTTTAATTTTCTGTAGAAACCTCACCGGCTACCAAGATCGGGCACTCGTCTTTCACCAGTTCGTGGTTATATTGTGTTATCTTAGCGATGCAGTTCGGAATTGCTGTCTCCACTTGCAATTTCAACTTGTCGTCGACTTTATTCATAAATTCTCGGAGTTTTCCATACACTCGTGATAGTTCCTGGCGTTTCTTGATGTCTTCATCAATGAGTTTCTTCATCATTGTACTGGCCTATCACAATAATAATAATAATAATAATAATAATAATAATAATAATAATAACGATAAAACATTAACTAAAAATGTGTAAATTTGTCTATCAAGATTAGTTGTAGACCTAGAAAAAAAATCTAGCACACATTTATGTATAATTAGCCAAGTTTAGGCCTTCATTGTAACGATTTACCCTTTTAAAGGGGTATTATAGAACCACAAATCTGCAGTGCACTTTTATTAACCAACTTACCGGTAGTCTAGCTGTCTGTTTCTTCAGTTTGAACAAAAGCAGATTTTTGATGTCGTCCATAGTTTCCAGGTCCCCGTAGTCGATCTCGTGGAATTCACAGAAATCCATGGCCCCCGTGATGGAGGTCAGACGTTGCACGTCCTCCACTGTGTACTTGAACGACATCCCGTCACTTTGGTCAGCCATTTTATGCTTCAGTTCAAACTGAATAACAGAAGGAAAAGAGAAAGAATGAGCTGAACAGTTTCATAAGCTATGTGTTTTGAACAGAGCAGTTAAGTTTCATTTACCAATAGCTACAGAAAAAAAATTAACTTCTCTTTACCAATCAGTATTTTGTCTGCTGACAGTCGGACTTCATCAAGAAAGTGGTGAAAATCTTCCGTGTATGAACAAATATTTTAACTGCATCACCTTACGAACCTTTTTTACAACTGGAAGGCTTTGGGGATGACTTAAAACTAAGTAGGGCGTAAAGTTTGTGGTTGATAAGTGTCACGTGATTTCGGCACGCCATGTTTAAAAGCATGAACATTATAAAATGTATAAATTAAACCGAAACCGGGAATACGTAAAAGCGTTCTAATGGCGAGGATTTATCTTGACCTCGTTCAGGTACATTTTCTTCAATGATTGAAAACGGTAAAGCTGTCGTTGGTAATCGAAAGGAAAAGTATCGAAAACGCAATTAACAGTCATTAATGCGTCCTGGGCAGATGCCATTAAAAGCTAACACAATTCCTTTTTTATAACCCTGCATTAATTGTTATAACCCTACCAAACGCATTAATCTATATGACGACATCAGCCGAACAACTTTTTGGGATCTTAATCGAAGTTCACCTATTATCCATTTATCTGAAATATTTATTTGGCAATATTTCAGTTCTGAAGGTGCTTTCTATGACTGGTATGCATTTATAAATATGTATGTAATTCTGTATTAGTGCTACCCAGTCAAAATAGATTGCCCTCTTCACTTTCAAAGATATCAACTGGACTTGACTAGGAAAACTGTTAGCAAACATAATCATAAACAAACAGAAAAACAAATAAAAAAATAATTTTTATTTGGTTATTTTGATATTAAGGGCCCTTGTAAAAAACAACTACACTTCCGCCTTCTTAAAGGAGTAAAAAAAACACCTTGAGTCTGTAAGTCAGAGAAGAATTATATCAGCTGTTGTTATATTATAAGATTATATATTTACTAGATATACTTGGTTGGGGTGGGGGTAAAGGCAAGTATATCTACTGAATAGAGGATCTGACAGACCTTGAAATAATAGAGGTAAACAATTCTAATATTTAGGCTAATTAGCTGATATTGAAGAAAAATACTTTAATCTTACTATGAGGCTGATGGGTATGCATTATTTGCCCTAGAAGGAACAACAACTTTACATCAAATATTTACCGATTATAGATGCACCACGACAAACGGACCTTTATCAACATCACAACACTTGTAATTGGGTCTCCCGATTAACAATTATTAGCTATAGGGTCCACGCACGTTTTACATTTAAATTATGCAGGGCTGACACTTAAACTTAAGAAATAGAACATGTCACTCGGGGTTTTAGTCGCTGTTGAATTAGTGTTACTTATTTCATTTTATTTTGATTCTCAGTTCATAAGGAGGGAACGACCTGTTATCATATCGGCCTTCACTTACCACGTGACGAGCAATATTACTTCCTACAGCTGGTTAAGGTCCCGTTATGTCACACCAAGTCCCCATTTATATCTGCAGATATCAGCTTACTTCGGCGAGAAGTTCTTCAATCGGTGGCCGTCGTCGTTTTTCTGCTGTGTGCTGTCATCAAACACAAAACTCAGTGGCTGGATAAACTGTTATCAGTAGCGAGACTATCCTACTATCTGACTGCTATTGTGAACTGGTGTGCGTATTCGTTATCAGCATGGACATTAATCTGCCTTACGTATGATCCAGCTGACTAGATGATACATGTTGATAACCCGTGCTCAGAGATAAACAAAAAACTGGCGACGATCTCTGTTTTCCTGGCTCAGGTATTGTAACGACTGAGCTGGAGTGGGTTAAGTAAGGCCTCTTCTCCTACCCGGAAAACTCTCTTAGCTGCACGAGCTGATTATGACTCACTCTCCCATGCTATGGATTTTCCACAGCTTCGGAGAACTGGGGAAATTTTGCGTGGACTAAATTTAGAAGTAAGGTCACGAGATTTTATTGAATCAGACTGCGACCTACTTAGAATTGAGATAAGGGTCCTCTATCATGCCTTGATACCACATAGCGTATTTGGAATGTATTAACATTATACATGATTAGAATTGACATATAGTTTTCACGCAGTTATTGAACCCTTAATGGCGACACCGGGTCAAGCCATCATTCCACATTTAGTAAATATCGTACCCAAGGAACAGAAGAAATGATCGAAAACGTGTAACTTTCATTGCTGGAGACACGGAAAACGAGGCACTGATGGCGGCATCAAGTCAGCCAAATCTACAAAACCCGGAAATTCTCTATTCAAGACATGAAGTCAAATACGAAACTTTGCCCAAAGATATGGAAGGGTCCGATCAAAAAGATGACCCCGCACTGTCCGAAGACGCGAGAACTTTGCTGGGCCTTCAAGACGAGGAGATCGATCGCCTCACATTAAAACAGACGAGAGAATTCATCAAGAAATTGAAGATTGCCACAGCTAATGTGACAAAACTCCAAGAACTTAGAAGAAAGTTGAAGCTGTATGTCTTGGAAAAGGAGGGGAGAAATCGTGGAAACCATGTATGTATCATGTGTTTTGATAAGGTCCAGAAGTTTTTTTTATCAAATTGTAGACTGCAGTGTACATGTACATGTTTATACATCAATAAAGTTGAATCTCAGTCTGCACTAGTGGAGCCGCAGTCGGTGAAACTACTGAACCGATGTATGTGCATTTGTATTAATCAACAAATATCATTTTGAGATATCACTCCTATGTGTAAGCTAAATAGATAAACAAGAGGACATATAAAAGACTGCCTGACTCCATTTTTGTTTTGCTTTCTTTTTCTTTTTCCTTTCTAACATATTACACGTCCAATACTGTTGATGTTTTTTATTATTAAAGGCCTCTAACATAGTGGTAAATATCCAGAAGAAGGATGAATACAAAAGAGAGCAACTCGCGGCTTTGTATGAAGATATCGAGAGGACGTCGGCCAGCATCATCAAAATGGAGGAAGACCCGCTTCCCGGGCAGTTAGAGACGAGTATACCAGGTTTCATGGCCAAACTAAAGAAGGAGAAGGAAAGGCTGAAGAATAAGAAATGCCCAATTCTCTTTGCTGGTGTGTAGTGAAGGATAAGGCTATACATTTTAACTGGTTTGCGTTATTTGGTCGTATTAATACAATGGATTGATTATGATATATGAGTTAAAAATTGCCTCCGCCCCCATCTGCAACTCACAAAGCTAGATATTATCCATGCATGTTCAGTTGTGCTAGTTCTTCCCTAACTTGCTTTCTACAACTTACTATGGATAGTCAGTGAAACGATTTTTGTATTCAGTGGTTATATTTGGATAGGAAAAACTATCCAGTACAAGATCTAACTTTCTCTATTTGATTCATATGTTTTAAGGTGATTGTGGTTACTTTATTTAATATCCATAATATGATGTTTTTTAATCAAAGGTGAGACTTCTGCAGGGAAAAGCTCTCTCTTGAATCTGATCCTTGGTGACGACATACTACCTACGTCACATCTCAGTAACACGTCAGTAATTTGCGAGATTAGCTATGCCGAGCAACGTCGGGCAAAAATACACTACTGGGACGAGACTAAAACGCCCGATACGATAGAAGACGGGGAAGACTTTTATGCAGAATTGGCAAAGAAGATTCACACAAAGGAAGAACGAAGTAAAAAGTGGCCGTACAAAAAAGCGGAAATTTTTATGCCTCTTGATATTTTAAAGGTAAAACTTTATTGTACAGGTACATATTAATATATAATTTATATATGTTATTAATAGGGTAAAACGTGGATGATCAAGAAAGATATTATTCAGACTTTATCACCGAGGCAAGTGAAATTCTTGTTTCATCTGGATCTATCCAAGATTGACTGATAATACTGGTCACTGGGAAGCGTCAATAACCTCAACTGATCACAGGGATTTTGCCTCGTCATTTTTCAAACCCTGCCAATCGACAGGCCTGTATTCAGTGTATTAGATAGGTATTAATCCGCCGCTAGATACATGTATTTGTGTGGCAGTAACTTGTACAGTATACATCCACAATTATAGCAGTCTTACTCTTTTCCAGTCAGGACTCTGCATCGTCGATAGCCCAGGAATTGGCGAAAACCAAGAAATGACCGGTCTTGTATTGGATTACTTGGTGGAGGCATTTGCATTTATATACGTCATCAATAGTGCTAATGCCGGGGGAGTACAAACAGACCGGGTAATGCGCTATAACAATTTGATACGAGGATTTTGATACGTTGTATTTAGCATACATGTACCTATTTGGACCAATTGAATAATGTTTTCAGCACCCTTACAAGTTCTTTAGGCACCACCCAATGGTTGAGCTTATAATTATTAATTGCTTTTTAAATTGAATGTATTTCCTCATGACTGAATGATATATATCAATTAATTTGTTAACAGCTGCAAGCACTCCTTCGCGAAGTGGCAAACAGAAAAAGTCCAGACGAACAGCAATTATTTCAAGCCAACGCAGCCATTTTTGTCTGTAATAAGTGGGATCAGGTATTATTATAAGATAGATACTAGATATTATTATAAAACACCCATAATATAAGCAACTTGAACAACTTGAATTTAGAATCAAAGATGACAGACCGTTGATTTCCCATTCTTAAAACATATTTATGAAAACGCGCTTCGTCATTAGGTAACGAGGAGGATGGGATTATAGTGGATTAACCACCTCGTCTAAAATATTTTGCAATATTTATTATTCTTATTATTGTTTTAAAGGTGCTCCAATTCTTTCTTATATTTTGATGATAAAGAAAATCTATTTAGTAAGAGTTACAAGAAGAATATCCTGCTCATTTTGCTTTAAAAAGATGACCTTACTGCAATTTTTCCGTATTATTTAATTAGAATTGACTATATATTAAAACAAATGAATTATAAAATTCAGGTTCCTATCAAGGAGCGGGAGCTAGTGAAAGGAGATACGCTTACTAAGTTGCAGACATGCTGGGACGGCTGTAATGCCAGCCAACTCTTCTGTATGGATACTGCTGAGGCCAGTTACTTTTACAAGGCTGGATACATTAGCCGCGATTTTGGTAGACTTTTGGATGGAATAGAGCATCTTGTACCGATCAGTTTAGAAAACAAAGTGCTGTTCTCCTACGGGTGCGGTTATTTAATTTCTTAGTGAAAGGTTTAGTAAACGAGTTTGAAAATGTCCCTAGACCATTTTTCCTTATGAGGAAAATTGTATTTAACACAAATTTAAAGTAAAGAATACCTTTGAATGCTTTTGATTTATAGATTTTGTGAAATTGAAAAACATCTTGATAGATTTACATTTACCTGAGCACATGAGTTAAAAGGAAAGACAACGACGAGGATGGGATTCGAACCCACGCGGGGAGACCCCAATGGATTAGCAGTCCATCGCCTTAACCACTCGGCCACCTCGTCAACTCTTGCTTATTATTCTGCGTCTTCCAAAAAAAAAAAAAAAAAAAAAAAAAATCAAACTACTGAATTTTTACCATACTACAATTATATGTAACTGTTATTATTTTCCAGTTGGCTGTACAATTTTGTCACTCGGGTTCTTCACCACTTGCAAGCGTTTCTAAACCAAGCTCACAAGTCTAAAGTTCAGCGCATGAAGACGTACACAGATATCCAAGATCGTCTGACAAAACTGAAAAAGGAAGCTGACCAATATTTTGAAGAATTGAAGGCAGAGATTGAAAGTATGTCAGCTTGCGTAGAATTTTAAAAGCGAAATGTTGTTAATGGTTTTAATGTTGACCATCAACCAGCTCTGTCCGTTTATTTATTTAGATTATGAAAAAGAAAATGCAAGTTATAAATGTTTTGTAGAATGTTGGAAAAAGTGATTTGTCTAATTTTCTGCTTTCTTAATTTTGATATTTCAGGCAGGTTTGAGTCTGCTCTGGTTACTCTAAAGCAATATTTAATGAAGCCCGAAATTAGAGAACGAATTACAAAATGGACCGAACCGCAGCAGCCCAAGGGTCACAAGTGGGCAGACGTGGACACAGCCATCCGCGAACGTGTGGTCGAAAGAATCACACACTTACTAGAAAAATGGGAAGACGAGCATAAGTTTTTCAAGAAGCTTCGACCAGAACTGACAGAAAAGTTCACCAGCCAGTTCAGAGGTATTGAAAGACAACTGACCGGTATTGAAAATATGATTGCGCGCCATGATACTCGCTTGAGCACAACTTCCCATAAAGACCCAGGCGAACCTGTGAATGAGGAAGAAGGGTTCTTTCCTTACGATCTGTCCCTTAAACTCAAACATAAAATCATTCTCGGGGTAGCTGCGCCAATTTTAGTCCCTGTCGCAGTGGCCGGTGCAATCATAGCGCTGCCCATTTTGGGCGGGCTAAAAGTCAGGCAGATGATCGATGCGCGACTTGCGGAAGAAAAACTGAAGAAGTACAAAAACGACCCTATAAACTTCCTAAGAAAACAGTCGGAAAAGGTTTTGGATGAATTTGTGAAAAAAAGTAAGGCTCTTGAAAAATACGTCCGCAGTGAGCTTAGCCAGGCGTACGTCTGCTTGCAACAGCTTCAGGAGGCGGTGCCTCGCCAAATTAAAGCAGACGAGGCTCAAATCTTGTCCCTAAAAGACGATCAAAGAGAGGCTTCCGATTATCTCCGTTTTTATGACCCTCTCAACGAAGTGTTCGTCTCCTTCAAAAAGAGGCTTTTGTATTTCAAAACTATAGCAATCAGACGCGAACTCAAGGACTACGAATTCGATGATATCGAAATCCCTAAAACCCCGGAGATAATATGTGATAGTCTGTATTGTACGATATTCAAGGTTGTGCTACGGAAGCCTATCGGTTCACTACAGACCGGGTCTACGGTGTGTCTTAGGAAGTGTCATGTCCCCATCTCACACCAGACGATACACGATCATCTTGGAGTTGAAGAAGCTTACCAGTAAGTGTCAATTGTATTTCACATAAAACAATCTTAAAAATGTAAGAATGATAATAATAATGAACAAGAAAATGAAAAAAGTCAACCTGTTGTCTTTTTCAATCCTGGGTCCGATATTGAGAACGGTGACTCATTATATTTTTTATTTCTAAATTTCTAGATAACACACTTCATTTTAATTGAAAATCTATGCTAGGGGAAATATAAGAATATATATATATGAAAGCTGAAATTGCATTTTGGTGTTTTACAGGTATCAGCACCATGAAAATCTCGTGAAGTTTTACGGATCCACGCGAGATTTCGACAACGTGTATTTTATCCTGGAGCCTCTGCAATGCAGTCTTCGTTGTTATCTTCAAGAAACCCCAACCGTCGACTGGGACAAGACGGACGAAGAGAAGTATATGGTGTTCCTTGAAATAATGCGCCAAGTAGTGAATGGGCTGGAGTACCTTCACTCCCGGAGTATGCAGTGGGTCCATTATGATTTATCTTTGGACACTGTAGCGGTAAGAATTTTAAACATTCAGATTTTTTTTCATTCGCGAAATTTTAAATTTACAGTGTATATCGATTTTAAAAGTATGTTAGTCTTTCAGTCTGTTCACTAGACATTAGTCACGACATTCTTCACTAGGTGTCACTGCTGATAAATTTTCACGAAGAATATGTAATCCTGTATAGATGAGTTTTCATTATATTATATTATATTATACAAAAGTTCACAATCCCCAACCCATTATTTCTTTAAAAAGACCCCTTCAGGTTCAATGAGGCCAAGTACATTTCATATACACTACATGTTGTTTCCATAAATTGAGATGACATTAAATATCAGTGCCTTTTAGGCCTTCATGTGTTGCAACTTTCAACCTATAAAAACCGAAGTAAATATGCCACCAACTTGGACACACTCACTTATTTGTTTTAGATGGATTACAAAGACACAGTAAAATTGACCAACATTGGCCACCGACGGATGCTAAAGATAGATCCCACGGAGCCGAGGGAGAATATCCTCCGTTACTCCCACCTCCCGCACGAGGTCCTTGCCGACCCTCCCACCACCTATACTCTGACCTCAGACATGTACAGCGTGGGGATCATGATGTGGGAAATGTGGACTGGAAAGAGAGCCTTCGAAGATGAAATAACTGCTAACCCAACCAAGTTTCAGACCATGTCAGACTTCATACAGTTCTGCGAAGACCGCAGGCCGGGGTTGGAGTATTTTTACTCCAACGGGGCCAGCGAGGTGTCATCCCGCCATGCAGAGACTTGGTTGAAGACGCTGCGGATCTGCTGGGATCCCGAGCCTTCCACGAGACTCACTTGTAAAGGCTGGTTGGCGCTGACCAGCAAAGATAGTATGCTCTCAGACGGTCTCTACATTCACGAAAAACATTTTTAACATCTTGGGGGGTTGGACATTTTAAACAATTTCTCATAGACTGGGTGTGAGAAAATTGATTTAATACTTTTTTTAAAACGGTATACTTTCCAAAAGAGTTAATTTTACTTGACCGGTACTAAGTGAAGGGATTTTTTCTATTTTGGACAGATGAGTTAAAATGTTGAACAAAAACAGAGGATAAAATACTCGCACACGCACACCATTGGTTAAAGTTCAACTTGGTTAAACCTAGGATCCACTAGTTTTACCCTATACCTAAATCTAAATTTGCTGTTCTGATTATTTTTTTCAAATTAAATTTTTATGGCAACTCGATACAAAATAAAACGGTGTTCATGTTTAACATTTGGTTAATATGAGAATTGGTCTTTTTCTCTGTTTGATTGGTTTGATAATACGGTTTAAAGACATAGCCGTGCCCGTTTTACCTTTGCAAAACATTAACAAGAATACCACGAAAAATAATAGTAAAAGTAAGTAGACATTTCATTCTGAAAATATGGTGTTCACTTACTTTTTTTTTTGTTTTGTTTTATTCACACTCTGAGCTTAACATGAAAGCGCATGTAATTGACCTTGGTAATAATGGTTTGTAAAGCGGTGACGCATTTCTCGTTTAATGAAATTTAAAACAATTAGTATTCTTTGGCTAAGTAAATATTGACATTATTTTGCATCAAATTTCATACAAAAATCAGTTCTGGCTTTTATTTGGTAAGCCGTGATGTTTACGAAAAAGACGGCCGTAGTTACTAATAGAGAATAAAAGGAACGATTGTTGTCCGCCCGCCCGAACAGGCAAGCTTTGAAAACTACAGTTCATTGGTTTCACATTAAATGCAGAAAGTTGTAAACATTATCCCAAATTGCGAGCAATACAAAGTTATTGTAAGTGATTGTGCGTGAGAAAAATACAACAAAAGAGCCGCTTGGCGTTGTAAGTCGCGTTCATGCCACCTGAGCTGTTCCAAGCATTGATACCACTCCCTTGGCCAAATTTGCAAGACACGTATATTTCAACACCGCGTTTTTAACTGGTGTTTTAAAACACTGCAGTGACATATAAGCCCCCTAAAAGCGCTTAAATCTGGTTTTTAGAATATATATCTGCACACCTTTGTAGTCACAGATAAACCTCTATTGAATAACAGAAAGACGTAAATGGAATTTTAATTCAAAAGAAGCAAGGAAATAAATCAAACGCCACAATAGCTTGAAATTTTCACGTAAAACAGTTAAGATATGGTTGATTGATTTATGGGACTTTCGCACCGGTCACCAGTCACTACGGCAACAATTATGGGGGTGGCACGCATGCTCCGAAACAGCCCGACTATTTACGCATTCATTTGTAAGGGCCACATTTGTTAACCTAAACAATTTACAATTGTTTGAGTTCAGAACATCAACAAACTGTTGGTAACCACTACATTTTCATTGCGTCTCCTTGCGACGTTTTAGTAGGAAATCGGATGTGAAGGATTTTTAATTCTTGATGAGGAAAACCAGATAGTGCTCCCATGTCTATGATCGACACCACATCGCGGGTAAGTACACCAAGTTAAAATAATATTATTATGAATGAAAATAGTGGTGTATGAGGTTATCATTCTAGTAGTGTAACAATAACGTGGCTCGAAAACGTGGTGCTGTATGGCAGTCTGTTATGGTGACGTTGGGTTTCAGCTTGGACCCAATCCATGGTACACTAGATCACGGTTCCGAGGTTTTAGTCTATATTAATGTATATATGAGCCCAATACATAAAGATGTGTCTTAAATGAAGAACTGAACGGCACTGTGAGTGGATTGAATCTTGGATGGATAGGACTGAATGGAGAGAATGAATAAGTAATCCCGTGTTGTGTTTCTCAATTATGGGTTCTTTGCAGTGTGCGACTTTTGGTGAATTTTCTTTTAGACTCAATTATGGGTTCTTTGCAGTGTGCGACTTTTGGTGAATTTTGCTGTTGGAACGTCCTCCATAGCATATGTACAGTAATAATAAAGTTAGGTTGGTGTTATGCCATCATTGATGCGATCATTCAGAGATTCAGTGATGAAAACAAGAGAAGTTCGGAAACGGAACGGAAAGTTTGGACACATGTTAATCGTCGAGTGATTTTTTACCCATTGTGAAGTGACTTCTCTGGTCCTCATAATAGGGCCTAAGTATTAATGTTATTCAAAGGTGTAATTTTTGTATTCGGTTGGGAATTCGGCAAATAAAACGTCCACATATTACTATATCGACAGTCTAACTTTACTTCCCCAGTTTTTGAAATAAAATCCCACAAGATCGGTCAATTCATGAAGGCGAGGTTTTAAAAAAGTCGAAGCCGACATTTGGTTTGTAATAACAGACTGGGTCCAAGCGCTTTTTTTTTTTTTAACTCTTCGTGATACCGATAAAATCTCTTGGCCAATGGAACCTATGGGGGTTTTAATGCTGCCGATAAACATAACATGATACGTAACTCCTTTTTGTTTATTATCACGTTTACCATAGAAATGGTGCAAAAGTAGGCCCTGCTCCCGTGGCTGTGGGGGGTTGTACCTTATCTTTTGAGCAATATTTATAATAAGATTTACAATTCTGCCGTACAAGATAAGGCATAATTATTTAAAAATTACGCCAAGGTTTTAAAGAGATTAGTGAGTGCAAGATATCGAATGAATGCATTAATTCTCTTATTCGTTTGCGAGGTCTTGAAGTGCGTGTATTGAAATGAAGCATTCAAATCAAATGAAATGAAGAAAATCGAAGATGCGTGATGATAATTCAGAAAATCCACATGAAGTGTGTTGTGTAATTCTTTCTTCCACTACTATTCAGACAAAAGTATTTCGATATGACTAGCATTTGATATCGACATTTGAATTCATTTGGGATTTTAATGTTTACAGACATTTCATAAATGAAAGTCTACAGATGATTAACATAGTATGCTCATTCAATGAGCATGTTAGGACATTGGTCACTTTCGTCAATTCACTGTTTTTTTAATGCCTGCAAAATCACTTTTCGTTGTTTAATCATTAACTTTAAATGTTGTTTCTGATGACATATTTTTAGTTTTGGTAAATAATGCGAAATGTAACGATAAATAAATGATATTGAAATGATACTGAATCCGTTATTTTGTTTCAGCTTGCTTTTAGCAAGGATTACCGGTTGCCCAAACCGCAGTACCGATTTGAAGATGCGGGGGACTACAGGCAGCTTATGGTGTCAGCTAGGAAAAGAAATGGTATTTATTTATTTATTTATTTATTTATTTATTTATTTATTTATTTAATCACATTAAATCATTGTCTCTTTTGTTGTATAGTTTCATTTGGTTAAATAATCCAGAAAATATTTCTGTAGCATAGAGACAATAAAACAGAATTCCATGCCAAGTTTTCCTAACGAGTTAAACTAAACGTTATTACAGACAATATTTCTAAAATACATTTTGCTGATTCCAGAGACGGAAGCAATGCGGAAGTTTTGGAAATCGCTGAAAGGATTTAATCTGAAAGGGCGCGATCTCCAGCTGGACATCGTCCCTCGCTACGAGACACCACATTTCCCTGCCTCGCCTGGGCCGCGTTTCTCCAGTTACATTACTACTTACGATCTCCTAGGCCCAACGCCGGCAGAGGGGAGAGCTCAGTCTGCACTATATCGCAGGTATAGTATAGTTTATTGCCGAATCAACTTGACATAGGCATATAACCAGAAAAACAAACATATAACATTTGTGGTAGGTGGAGGTGGCAACCACTGTTGACATATTGGAGTACCTAAAAAGTGGTGGATGGACAGACTTATATATCTAAAAAAAAAAAAAAGAAAAAAAATTGCAGTGTGACTTTTCTTTATAAGGCGAGTATTATATAGTAATTATATAGTATACCAATAAACATATATTGTTGGATAAACTCAAAAACTTATGGTGTCCTCTCTAAGCTTGGAGGCAGCACACAGGAATCTAGCTAAATTTCTTAGGTCAGTAACATTATGTGTACTTAATAGCTGTACTAGTTTGAAAGTAGATGGCCTTCGCCAGTAATACTGTTTGATATAAACTCTTCTAAAGTCAGAGTACAATTTACAGATCAAAATAAAATGATACTCATCTTCCACAACATTATCATTTGAACAATACTGACAAATTCTTTGGTTACGAAGGATATTACTATATCTACCCTTCTCTATTCTCAAAGGATGGGATGAAGGTAATGTGTCACGCCTGTGTTTTCCAAAAAAAGTAAATCGTTTATATCTGTGACTTGAACTAAATAACATAAGATTTCATGATACAGATCATGATTTTCAACCAGTCCTTAGTAGTGTTGATCACGCTCACAAATAAGAACATTTTTCCAAAAGAAATAAGCTCCAAAATATTTTGTAATATGTCCTCTGATTTTTAGAAAAAATATATTATGTTTTATTTCAGAAATATCCAAACACCTGTCACTAACATAGCACGTGACTACAGTCAGTTTACACGCGCCCCCTCTCGGAACCGCAGACCTCACACAACGTTTAGTGAGAGAGACGCACAGAGTCCTTGGTTCAAAGAAATACGGAAGTGAGTTCACACTAAAAACAATCACTCTTACCGTTTGTCTCATTTTAGTTAAGTTAAAATAACTACAGAATAGTGTAAATGGAATTTTGCAATATGGGTTTTATTTCTTCCTTTCTTTTTTTATTTATTTTTCTCAAAATGATTTGAATTTACTTGATTTTCGACTTTGTCAGTCTATCCTACACTACATAATCTGGCTACCATACAGCATAAGAATGAATGGAGTCATCATTTATAACAACAATCTTTATTATAGAGATGTCCCAGAGCGTGTAGCGTACACTATGGACATGGATCCCGATTTCGGGAACGATCGTCTAGCCGCTCTACAACTCCCACCAGCCGTGAAAAGCCGGGAAGTCGTGTATTATCCCGCTGAATATAGTGGTCGCAAAGAATTCCACATTAGTCCCGAATGGAACTCGGAAAGACCGCAGTGGGGCGGTATTGCCAGAGAGGGGCACTATCAGAAACGCAATGAAGGGCATTCCCAGCCAAGCACTGGGAATTTGTATGGCGCTTACTATGGCACTGTTGGGCCAGAGAGATACGATTTTGCTCAAAATGCTTGGAAGTAGTTAGGAATTAACATATGTTATGACGGATACATTATTTCTGGACACGTCTTATGACATTTCTGCCAAAGTCATTTATAAGACGTTTTCCATTATTTATTTATTTAATTAATTATTTATTTATGTATATTTGTAAACATGTTCAAGTGTCTACGTGCAAAGAATGTTTGCGAAGGTGATAAAATGTTATTCTACGCAGAGATAGAGAGAATTCTATATAGTATGTATGAAGTATTTTTTACAGTATTAATTCAAATTTTTATATGACATTGGATAAATCATTAATGTGTTTTATTGATACAAAAACGCATTCCACCACATTGATTATTTTAATATTTGTTTGCGTATTTGATGATAAGGTATATATAATGTGATATTGTTGTTGTTGATATTATTGCTATTTATATTTGGGCTATTTATAACTTGTTGTTTAGTTTTAATCTCCATTGTGTAGTTGGCATTTAATTCAGGTAATCTTGGTTGGCCTCAGGACATTTAAGAAAGGGGGACAAAATAATTTTTTACCACCATCCCTGTATTGATATGTAACGAGAAGTGTATCATTCAGTGGAGATCTGTATGTTTTTGTCAGTCTGTGTTTATTTGTAGCTAATTCCATTTTAGATCGAGTACAGCAAAGGTATGTCAATCGTAGCTTGTAGTGGGGTAGGGACCGGCATTAGAATATTGGAATAAAAATTGTGCAATTTAGCGCAGTTTAGCTAGTAATTGGAACCTGCTTTTTTAGGCTCCACTGACATTTTTTCTTTGTTCTGTGAGACCATTTTTTTTTTTTCTGATTCATTAATAATTTATTTCATTTACGACTGTAACATTTTTCTATATGAATAAAGGATGATAATCTATTGATTTATTAATCTTTCCTTTTTATTTAATTTAAATTCGTAAGGGCTTTAATGAAATATTAAAACGGAAGGGTAATTTAGGGCGTACGAGCCGGGGGATGTTAACTATAGTGCCTTCCCCCCACCTACGCTTCTGACTCATTTTTTTTTAAATCACGTATCGGACTTTAAAAGCGCAAGAAGCAGGGTGCTAAGGGATCCTGTCCATATCTCTCTCTGCGGTTTGTCTCTCTGTTGTTCATTGGGTTCATTCAGAACGTTGGCAGTCATGGTTCTCCATAGTTCTCTTCCTTTGGCATTTCTGATCAACTCTTTGTTTTGAACTCAGTTTGTTTTTTTTTAACGTTTTAAAAACCATCTACCGGGTTATTGATTGAGGTTCTTTGTGAATCCCCACTTAATATGTAAGCTTGACATATACTTTTAAGTATTGCTTTAAAAGAAATAGGTTGAAGTTTACGTCGCAAGTAAATACCTCAACCAACTGATAACCAACTTCAGTTGCACGATTTTGCTGTCATCTGACCTCCTCCCTCCGTCGATATTTCTATTGGTTAAGTCTCCATTAAAAATGCTTCTTTCGCGCTTAAATGTAACGTACAATGTTATTTTGTGAAGAGGAATTTTTTTCTTATACATCATAGAAATGCTATAAACGTTTGCACTTATAATAAACCCATTCAAAATTGATGCAAAGCGTTGTAAATCAGAGTAGCCTCTTTAAACGATCTTGTATCCAAACAATACAAGGGTTTTAAAAAACGAGGCTCTTCGTAGGAGAGTAACACTTGACTTCTCAAGGTCGTTGCGCATGCGGTTATCTGTACACGTGGGGAAAGCATTGCTGAATACGGTAAGCTGGTATAATAAATGTAAACGGTAGTATACAGATATATTTTCATTTTAAATTAATGAATATAAAAGGTATATTTAAGATGCTCTATGTTGCGGATAATTGTGTGAAGTTGGATGTTAAGGAAGACCATAATTTCAACAACCGATTGTAGAAAATCCGATGCATGTACACCAAGTACTGGTACCAAGTGCCACTTTTCAAATGCAGGCAACAAGGCCACGCAAAGCCAACGTATTTTAATGTCCAAATTACCCTGTGGTGTGAAATATTCTAAAGTATTGTGATTGTTCAGAGAGGAAGTGTTTCAATTGACAGATGTCCAGACCCCCCCCCCCCCCCCCGCCGTCCACCACCTTGCATCTTAATTCTTAATCCAAATTACTGAAAGTAGTTAAGAATGGAAATTACAAGTGTTAAATTTATATAATGAACTTGTAATGTAAGTTGTAACAATATTGTAGTTTGTTTGGTACTAGTAAATGGCTACCTTATATTTTGAGTGTGCTGTGGTTTCACATATTTAAAGGAAACCTATATTAAGTTTGTATGATGAATGTTGATCGAACATAATAACCCTAAAGTAAATTTAGAGGTGTTAGATCGTTATAATTCTTAATGTAAACAGGACACAAATGTAGTGTAAATTTAAATTATTAAACATACCTCTCACATGCAGCTGTTTTCCTCTTTCATAATAAACTCAATCCTCTTAACACTAAATAGATTAATTTGAAACACATGCGGTAATGCTATAACAACCATATGGACAAATAGTGCATTTCTCTTGATAAAAGGAATTTATCAGACCTTTCTTCTCTACTGAAGGTTGCAAGATAGTTCTGTGGTGGCGGAAAGGTGATATCTTAAAGAGACAGTCTGTCATGTCTCCTTTGTTCAGCCTCACATTTGGCAGGTGCCCCTTTTCACCAATGTGTATAATTTGGGCATCAGTGTAACTCCTATTATAACACTGCAGAGGGTAGTAGCTGATATGCAGGGTGCAGAAATAATGAAACAGATTTTCCTAATATGCACTGGGTTTAGTTAAGACAGTAACTACATATCTACATGTCAACATTTTAGTAATATCAATCAATGCTGTGTTATATTATATGTTCTAATATTAATATTTCAGATATGCTTAATTTTCTCTTTAATAGATGGAAGAAATTAGTTCCATTGCAGTAGTGAGTCCCAGCATACTTGAAGGCAAGAAGAAAAAACTAAAAGGAACCCCAAAAAGTATCAAGAAACAGAAAGCACAGGATGTTGAAGTCAGAGAGACGCCAGAAGGAGATATTACAAGAAAGAAAAGCAAAGGGAATTTGTTTAAGAATACAAACTTTCCAACTGACAATACAGTTACAAAAAGTGGTAAAAAGAAACAGACTAAATCACCAGACACTGTCTCAGTAAAAAATAATAAACAGAAACTAAAAGTCACCCCTGAGAAGAGAAAAAGTGATACAAGTTATGATGGTGATGATGATGGGAGTACAAAAAGTACCCCAAAGAGGGTGAAATTCACCCCAGGGAAGCACAGTACCCCACAGGAGACCCCCAATGATGTGACAAAATCAACACAAAAATCTGTTAAACAAAAAAGGACTAAAAAGAAAGCCAATGTCAGTTTAAAAAGTGAGAAGACTGGCGACGGTAGTAGCACTGTATCAGAGCCCTCTGGTGTGAATACATGGGCCGAGGCTCTTGAAAAGGCACAGAATCAAGAGACTGATGTCAGTTGGGAGCAGGCTGTGGCTAAAGCTAGGGGGAAACCTGATGGGGTAGGGGAAGGAGAGGCAGAGAAAGTTGGTGCTGGGAAGAGCAATAGCAGAGAAAATGTCTCGGAGAAAGGGCAGAAGAAGGTTGCATTTGAGAAGAAAAGTAAAAAGGAATTTGGAAGCAAGGTGAGTTGACCCCCCCCCCCCTTCCTTTAAAAGAAACTTACCAATACACACATAATTTGTATGTATTTTTTATGTGGTGTGCTATTTACAAAGCAGAACATTTGTCTGTGGCATGTACATGTGCAAGCATGCATGCACGCTATGTTCTCTTATGCATTGTCTTTTGTTTTAAGCAGGTGATGAAACTTGCAGGCAAGACACTCAAGACACTGACTGGTAAAGCAGCAAAAGAAAAAGAAAACAAAAATTCTAATAAAAGAAAAAGGGAAACTGATGCAGCTGGGAAAAAGGAAGATGGTAACTTTTTAAACAGTTTTTATATCAAGTTAAAGGGATAGTGTATGTAAAGAAGCAAATTTTGATTTTGTGGTGGCAAAATCTTTCTGGCAGATAAACAGATGAGCATTAGAAATTCTGACTGCAATTGTAAAAAAGAGAAAAAAACCCTGAAGAATGAAGTCCGAGGTCATAGACATAGCCCTATAATGTTGAGACATGGTAATGAATAATTTTGACTAACAACTACAGGTGAGCCAATAAAAAGATTTACTTTCTTTGTATGTACAAAATCTTACAAAACATACAAAAACAGGAGTGGCTCTTGTTAACTTGCAAATTTTAGGTGTAACTTACTTCATTTCAGATAAGACAAAGAAGCCCAAACTGGAGGAAATGTCAAAGAAAGATAGAAAGAAAGTAAGGAAAATGCAACGGACAAATTTTGAAGTTATTCAGCAGACCAAAAAGATATGGGAGTCCTTAAGAAGGTATTGAAAAAGTGTTGAATTGGATCCATTGAATTGTAATTTGTCTTATTATTTTAATCATGTTAAGGCATCAGTAAAAACATTTTTTGGGGGGTACTTCTTTCTTTAAAAAATTGTGCAATTTTATTATGAGCAGTCTGACAGGCAAAAGACACTAAAGGGGCCCGCACATGGTGAGCATTTGGCGCGCGCCACTTGCGCTGCGGCAGATGCTCGCACCCTCAGCTCCCCACAAACGATGCGCTCTTTGCTCAGCAGAGATGCCTCCCGGCCTGCCCCTATCAGACGCACCGCGAACTCTGGGATCATGTGATTAAGGAAACATTACATATTTATTTTTTTTCTGAAAGTAATGGCAAATGGTGACCACGTTAATCATTCAGACTAACTATAACTGTGTACATTTTTGTTTACTTCACTGGGGGCTGCCATTTTTCTTTGTTTCCGGCTACCGGCACATGCGCATTGTTGGCATGGCGTGAGCAATCGGCGCTTGCACCCTGCACACGCTGAGACATTTGCCTCAAGAGACCAAAAAAATCAAACACGTGAGAAATTTTGCTCAGCCGCGCGAGAGGCAAAAATCTCACCAAAATACCCCCGCACACGATGAGAAAACGGCGCAGCGCAAGTGGCGCGCGCCAAATGCTCACGTGTGCGGGCCCCTTAAGATTTACGTTTGTTCCTCACTGCTCATTTTTGTTGTAGACATGATTTGAAAGCTGAAGAAAAAACAAAGTTGTGTCAAGAGCTGATGACTATGGTGCGGGGAAAGGTCAAAGAGGTTAGTATATAACAGATATATGTTATAGTTGTATTTTGCTCGGTTATATCATATTTAATGATGTTAAACTGTTGACTACCAAGATGTTTAAGAAAGAATTACTGTGATTTGATTTTACATTATATATTTCCTAGAATCTAGAGTCATTGCATTTTGGAGTTCCCACCTCACATTTGTCTCAGTGATGACCCGATGACGAGACTGACAGCCAGTAAGAACAGTTGATGACTCACTTTTCTTGACACGTTTTGTGTGAGTTTTGTGATAGTCTACTGTGTCTCTCTGGTGACTAGTGAAGACAAATCGAGGCATTTGTCTGAGAGGCAAAAGATTCTGAAATAAGTATTCTGAAAACTAAATGCATTGAGTGTAGAGTTCTTATTTATAAAACTTTTTTGTGCAATACATTTTTGTACAACATTTAAGATGAAGTGACATATTCTATTATAGCTGGTGTTTGCGCATGATACTGCCAGAGTGATTCAGTGTCTCATGAAGAATGGCAGCCAGGAACAAAGAACTGAATTATTTGAAGAGCTGAAAGGTAAGACCCCATTTCCAGAGATCAGATCGATTTACTTTAGATCAACCTAACTCCCTGGGGGTTCACGCTAAATAGCTGTCAGCCGAGCGGACATGAAAGTTAATTACCCCCTTACAGCTTGTAGTAGGCGGGATGGACATTTAAGCCGGATTATCTGACCGTAATCTAGTGAGACTCCCCGCAGGGAAAGTTCGATCTAAAAGCTCTGGGAATACAGCCTAAGTTTTTGAAAAGACTGTTCATCCCACTTGCAGTAAATATCAAGGACTGTTTAGTAGAATGTTTAAGGCTTCATTCACATGCAATGTCTATTTTCTAAATTCTATTTTCTATTCGCGGTATGTCTTATGATCACGGTCTGTGCCCTGAATATCCCGCGGCGTAATTACTGGCAATCGCGAGCCAGTTACTATAAGTTACTATAAGTAACTGGCTCGCGCTGCCAGTAATTACGCAGTGGGATTTTCAGGGCACAGACCGTGATCATAAGATAGCGCGAATAGTAAATAGATTTTTAGAAAATAGACATTCCATGTGAACGAAGCCTTAGTATTTTGTTCTGCATCTCATGAAGAATGTTTGAATTCCTCATTTAGTCAGTGTTTTATATTTTTTGTGATGCCTACACCTGACTTTTACTTACAGATGATTTAGTGGAACTTTGTAAAACCAAATACTCCAGCTTCTTTGTAAAGAAGGTTTTGAAATATGGGTGAGTGTTTGAGAAATGAAAGATGTTTGATACCTTTAAAAGCATTTGTTAAAAAAAGAGTTGTAGTTAAGTAACAAAGAGTTATAGTAACGTAAAATTATTCATTGATCAAGCTTTTTAAATGGTAAATGCATTTCTGAAACATATGATACTTTCACATTTATTTTAACATTCAAACTGTTTCGTCTTTGCATGTTATGCTATCATTGACATTTGAAATGAGTTTTTTTATACTTTAAAGCTTTCAAGGTTGGTGCCATTTGTAGAATTATTTACTTCATTTTTTTTTTGTTACAGAACTAAAGCCCAGAAAAATGCAGTGTTTAAAGCCTTTCATGGAAATGTTAGGAAGATAGTGAGACACACTGTATGTCAAATATTCTAAAACTATTGTCCTTTAGTAATGATAGATATTGATAAGTACTGGTTTCTTCAGATAGATATTGTCCTAAAAGCCATGGAGACATGACTAAGGAGTGAACAGAAGAAAAAAGTAGGCCCACTCCCAAATTAGGTTCAGATATATAAGACTTTTATAAAGACTTGAATGTTGCATATAGTATTTATTAATTTTTATAAGTTTATTAGGCAAGCTGTAATACTAGCACCATTGTTTTATGTTTATAGGTGGCAGCAGCTGTACTGGAATATGGTTATAATGAATATGCTACAGCAGCTCAGAGATCCGCTCTGATGGAAGAGTTTTATGGTCCAAGCTTTGCCTTGTTCAAGGTAAGATGTCTTCATGCATTGCTATTTCCATTTAACTTAAGGTAGTCCTCTCATATTAGCTTTTTTTGCGATCTGCGCAGGTTTCGCGCATGAGTAGTTTTTTGAGATAGCGGCTAATTATGAAAATAAGACATGCAATAAAATACGTAATTCATCTTTTTAAGAAATCTGTATGAAATCTTTGATGTTATTTTGGTCGAAGCGCTACGAATATGTCAACTATGCGTTGCGTATGAGTGAACGCTTGGTCTTTTACGACGTAAAGTACCCACTTGCGACTTTGTTTACAAATACCGCATGTAAGAAGTTACGCGAAGAAGGGATTGAAAAGAGCGTTTTAGTAAGGCTTGTATAGCAGTGACATGATCTTATCTCACGGAAAACATTCACAAGGGCTTGTATTTTGACCACAAAGTGTATTGCGGAGATTTGTCATATGGTTACGATGTGTGCAACAAGACATTGCCTTCTTCAGCATTGGTTTCCGATCACCCAGGGCCAAGTAACAGTGATTTGTATGCTGAAAACAATTCTCTTCTTTCACAATAAGTTAAAATAATTAGACTCATGGCGTTTTGTTGTTGATTTAAGTATGTTATTGAACAATATGACCTGCAAACAGTGCGATTTTCAGCTCTCCAGAAAAGATGCAACTGGTGTGCACCCGCCTGGCGTGTTGCGACGTCATTCTTGTAATGGTTTTGTTAAAGTGCAAATGGACAAAACCATAAAACACACAACAGAGGACCAAGGGTTTTTATGCAGATACATGTAATACTTTTTTGATGCTAGGAAAATAAACAGTATATTTTAGAAGATAAAGTGTACTTTATTCCAACTTTATCCTAATTTACCCAATCATAAACAAGAGACTTTAGTTTGTAAATTTATTACTTCACAGAAATTATTCAGCCCATAATGCATTAAAAGATAGTCTTGAGTTACAAAATTTAGTTAATTTTTGCAATGATGAAAGTGGAGAAAATCCTTTTTTTCTGATTTATTATTTTATCCCAGTCAATTGACTAAATCCTGTGTGAAACCTTTACCAAATTCTGTAGAAAACCTTGTTTGTAAAAAAATAATTTCTCCATGTGAAGGAAAAAAATTAAGCTGTCAGGGTTAACATTTCAGAATTTGTAATTGCTTTTCAAAGAGAAGGTCTAGATGGTCTTTATTTTCTTCTCAGTGAAATCAATCCAAACACAAAAAACCACGAGTAACAAAATGCATAAAAGCAATAAAAAATTGTATGATTTTTTTAATTTTAAAATTAATATGCATATTTATATGCTGTTGATATGTATTTGATTGCATGTTGTAAACATAATATGAAACAGAAATAAACTGATAATCAAAGATGTCTGTAGATGAGTATTTTTGTCACCATCTTCCATATATAGTAAAGAAATATGACTAACTTACCATAGTAAGAAATTGATACATTGTTAATATACAAAGGAAACAATTTATCCAGCTATCTTACCATAAAGTGCATATTTTAGTACTGAGTAAGAAAAATAAAGAAACAAAAGAAATAAAAATAAAAAGGAATAAGAAAATAAGTCACATGAGATTGATATAATATGCTTTTGGTCAATCTGCCTAGCCTATGAAAAATAATATGATTAAAATTAAAATAAAAAATGATATTGAAACATAATGAATTATCAAAAAAAATTTAAGGCACACATTTTTATGTACAGACACAGATGTGTCTGTACATATTGCCATCACCTGCGTCTGTCGTCGCCGCTGGCGATGGCGATGGCGATGCCGATGCCGGCGCCGTGCACTTTCCTTGTAAACACGATAAGTGGAGGGCAGTTTTACTTTTTGGCTTTATATTTACAGAGCTGATGAATATTCATAAAACGCAGGTCAAGTTCGAAAATCAGCATGATCGGGCCATTATTGTAGAAGTTATGCTGTTTTTTCACTTTTCAGCATATTTTTCACATTTCCTCAGATTCAATTCTTAGGCATGTTAACAGTCTCATTATTAAACTAATAAGATACGTAAAAGTTTTTGTTTGACATTTCCTGCATCTTTACAACATTGTTAGTTGATTTTGTAAAAATGATGGTAAACTTGTTATCATGTATTGTGTAATAAAGTTTCAAAAATGGAAATAAACTCATATCATTCGGTTTGTCAGATTCAATCATTCACTATGTTCAGAATCTCAGAATGGAAGAAATTGGACATTTAACACTGCTCTGTTGATATTTTTCCCATCTCATCAATTTTCTTAGTTGATAATATAAAAATGGCAGTAAACTGTTAATTTTGTTTTATGTTAAAAATTGTTAAAAATGGGAAAAAAAACATTTCAGAACAGTGCTGTCTTGTTTACATTTTGGCATTTTCAAGTTGTGACTTTGAAGTTCCATGGGCCTGAAGACCTTTGCTAGTCACATTTTCTGAATATCCATGATACTAATATTTTATTCTTAAAAATTGATGGTCATCATGCTGTTAAACATTATGTAATATTGCATCAAAATTTGAAAAAAACCTATTTTGGGCACTGCTCCCATGATGACCATTTAAGAAAAACCATGTCACTTACTGTTCTCAAACAGTACAGTAAATATATACAGATGTGTCTGTACATATTGCCATCACCTGCGTCTGTCGTCGCCGTCGCCGTCGTTGCCGTGCACTTTCCTTGTAAACACGATAAGTGGAAGGCAGTTTTACTTTTTGGCTTTATATTTACAGAGCTGATGAATATTCATAAAACGCAGGTCAAGTTCTAAAATCAGCATGATCGGGCCATTATTGTAGAAGTTATGCTGTTTTTTCACTTTTCAGCATATATGCAACACTGTAAACACATTTCAAGGAAAACCGATAGGCCTGTTGTCGTGAAACTCTCAGGAATAATCGATCTTACTAAAACGGAGGTCAAGTTCGAAAATCGGCATGCAGCCTGAGTTGGAAAAGCAGTCTAATTGGCTTCTTTTTCTGGAAGTTATACATTTTCAAAGTGTGAACTTGAACTCTCATGGGCCTGAAGCCTTATGCTTGTTACACATTTTACTTTCATTGGTATTACCTGTTGAGCATAATTAAAATTTGATGTTGAATTTACAGTTTAACATAATGTACTTTTGCATCTGAATTGACAGTAGCCTATTTTGTGCATAGTTATTTCCTGCTTTTTGTCTGTACATTTGACAGCTTTGCTGCCTTGTTTAAAAATGGCCCAGCCAGATTTTGACCCAGGAAGATCCCTGTTATTTGATTTTTTATTTCATCCCATTCAATTAACAAAATCCTGTGTTCAACCTTTAGCAAATTCTACATAATACCTAGTTTATAATAATAATTTCTTCATGTTTAGGGGAAAAATCAAGATGTCGTGGTTAATATATCAGCATTTGCACATGTCATTTCAAAGAGGTCTAGATGGTCTTTATTGTCTTCTATATGTAGAATTAATCTAAACACAAAAAAGAGTAACAGAATGTATAAAGTAATAAGAAAAATGCATGTAGGATGTCTTTAATGCCTAAATTTTAAAAATGTATGTATATTTATTATATATATTTATTTGATTTCATGTTGTAAATATAATATGAAATCGAAATAAACTGATAACCAAAAGATGTCTTTAGACGAATATTCTAACTTTTTTGCCACCTAGTTTCCAAAGTACGTTTGTCAAGAAATATGGCTACATGTAACGTACCAGTAGTAAGAAATTGATACATTGTTTAAACAATGTATATTAAAATATACAAAGCAAACAATCTATCAAGCTATCTTAAAAATGTATAAAACAGTAAGAAAAAAGGAATAGGAAGATAAAAGTCACAAGAGATTGATACATGTGCTTGTAGGTCCAGCCTATGAAAAATCCAATATGGCGGCATTCCATGAGGCATACTGAAATCCAACTGATACTTTCAACATATTAATATCTATTTATTATGAATGGGATAAGCAAACTTTATGAAATTTGGTTAGCTGATGCAGAGAAGTATAAATATAATTTTCATGGAAGCAAAATAAATGTATGAGTTAAAAAACCCACGATACAAAACACATTTATTTAAATTTGCTTGGAAATTTCCATTGATTCCTATGTAAATTTGATAAAAATCGATGTTCAAGCAGCCCTGGCTCAAAAACAAGCATGGTGTGGTACATATTTTTTTGTAAATTTCTTTGAGGTCTACCAAGATCTATAACATATCCACATAAAATTAAAATCGCTAGGGCAGAATTTTTTTATTTTTGCATTTTTCAGCAAAATTAAGGGCATTTTGGCAAAATCCCCATATAACGCAATGTAATAAACGTAGCGTTTTTCGGGACGCCACCTCTCGAAAACGAGCGTGGTGACCCCCAATTTTTTTTTCATATTTTTTACTCATATGGTAAGAAGATTTTGTCTTACAATTTTAATCAAAATCGCTAGGGCAGAAATATGAAATCTGAAATATGAAATCTGAAATATGAGAGAGCGTCCTTAAAACATGAAGTTCATATGTACCATAAGATGTATTTTTTCATATTAATCATAAGACTACAAGTTCATCATTCTGAATTCATTTGTGAGGTTAGTTTGAAATGGGTACATAGCTCTGAATTTTAGAAATTAAAGTAGAGCGTTAATAATCAATTTCAATGTAAATAAATTATGTTCAGTAGAATTTAATGGTGTGGTATATTTTATATACTGTTTTTTTGTCTCAGTGATGATCCGATGACGAGACTGACTGCCAGTAAGAACAATTGATGACCCACTTTTCTTGACACGTTTTGTGTGAGTTTTGTGATAGTCTGCTGTCTATCTGGTGTCTAGTGATGACAAATCGAGGCATTTGTCTGAGAGACAAACTCTGTTACATTTTTGTTCTCATATATATTCATGTATGGGTAGAAATTCACAGAATTGTATTAATTAACCAAAAAAAAGGCTAAAAATTCTTGTTTGTGATTTTAGTCCCCAAATGTCACAACTTTAGAGCAGATTCTCAAGGAACAGCCCACGAGGAGAGACATGATCCTAAGCAACATGAAGGAGGCCATTACACCTCTAGTAGATAAGTAAGTTGACCTTATATTTAATACTGAAAATTAGTATCTATATGTCATTTGAACTTGACTTGTACAGTGTTCATTTTGACATTTTAAAGAATGCTATAAACATGTAAAATTTATCCAGAATGAATAATAACTTGGCAGCACAAACTGTTTTGAGAAACATTTTGTTGAAAATGTATATTTGATGTTGGTGTTCTGAAGTTTCTTCTCTTATCAATTTTCAGAACCGTGTTGAGCCATACTATTGTCCACAGGGCTTTTTTTGAGTACTTCACATATGCATCAAACAAGGCCAGGATGGTGAGTATGAATATAATTGATATTGAAGTGTTGCCATTTAATTGTTTTAAATGAGATTTTGATGGACATTAATAAATTTGAGAATGTCAGAAGAGAAAAATTTTGTG
The DNA here is from genome assembly GCF_051362555.1 of Lingula anatina. Taxonomy (NCBI): domain Eukaryota; kingdom Metazoa; phylum Brachiopoda; class Lingulata; order Lingulida; family Lingulidae; genus Lingula; species Lingula anatina. Next base: position 34,809,186 of record NC_141767.1, read on the forward strand.
GTTAAAAAGTCATTTGCAGTCAATGTGTTATATAGGCAAAAATATTTTGATATGTAACATCAGATAAGGTGTAACAGTAGTAAAGTAAGCTGTAGAAGAAAGACATTCTCAGTGGTGTTACAACATATTTATATATTGCATTGTGTGTGGTTGGCATTTTCAGGACATGATTGAGCTCCTAAGAGAGAACATCGTCCACATGGTGCACACGCGAGATGGGTCCAGAGTAGCCATGTACTGTATTTGGTATGGGACTGCTAAGGTGAATACTTGCTTCTACCTGGATGCTAGGATATGCTTGATTATCATACAGTAATTTTTGTCTATGTGTGTTACTGTAAATTTGGAGCGTGTTTAAATTGAATTAGCAGTAAATATTTTGGAAGATTGTGTCCTCTTAGTTGTAATGCGAATTTTGCCATAGAATGTAACATTGACACATCCTCAGCATATGGCATAATGCCATTCAAAAAGAAAATGTGAAAGCAATGTCATTTACCTGAAAATGGGTAGTTCTTCAAAACTGTTATATGTCAAGCTTTAAAGTATGATTACTTTTATTTTTAGGACCGCAAGGTGATAATCAAGTCTTTCAAGGGCCATGTTGTGAAGTTGTGTAAGGAGGAGTATGGACACATGGTGATGCTGGCTCTGTTTGATGCTGTAGATGATACCAAGTTGATGGAGAAAGCAGTTTTACAGGTACTGCAGAAATTGAATGTCTTTTTCGTCTTACAAAATTGCAGGACTTCCTGCAGAGTGAAAATTTAGACAAGCCAAAATAATTGACTAAATCAAGAATAAATTTGGTCAGAAAGTGGTTATTTGCCTTATGTAATCTTTAGACAACTTAAAATTTGTTCAGCTTTCCTTTTAAATTTACTCTGATAGAGTGAGCCTAGAGTTGTAATAACTGTGACATAATGTCCATTACTCTGCAAATAATTGAAAAAATTATCTATAGTTGTGCTGATTTTGTTTGTCTCAGTGATGATCTGATGACGAGACTGACTGCCAGTAAGAACAAACGATGACTCACTTTTCTTGACACGTTTTGTGTGAGTTTTGTGATAGTCTGCTGTCTCTCTGGTGTCTAGTGATGACAAATCGAGGCATTTGTCTGAGAGACAATTGGAAATTAAGCATATCTAGCAAAGCTAGTCAGTTAAAAGGATTTACTGGATATAGTATCCCAGCTTTTCCATAAAAGAAATATTGTTGTGGGAATTTATTTTTGTGGCCATCGTCTTCTAAAGAAGTTACAGCCAGAATTGCATGTAGTGTTTTGTGCTTCTTATACTGTTGTTTTTGTATCTTTCAAATTGTATATTCTACTTCTCCAGGAAATGTTTAATCCCTTCATGAAGTAAGCTTCCACAAGTATATACGCCCTGATGGTTTCTTTGCACCTGCCCACTTACCTGAACTGATCCTATTCTCATAGTATTTTGCTTCATTGATTTTGTTTTTATTACTCTTGCAGGAAATGTTGAAATCTCTGTATGAAGTTTGCTTTGACCAGTATGGACTGAAGGTTTTGCTGTACCTGCTCAGTCCCAGGGATCAGGTGTATTTCCACCCTGATGTGATCAAGGTGTTGGAGCTGGGAGATGCCAACCCTAACAGGTAGCAGCGATTGTTCTCATTCAGCTTGCCTAATACTGTGTTCGTGTATATTTCTACTTTGCTTTCTGATGTTATAGTTGAATCATCATTACTTCATCTTGTACAAAACAAATGTGTTGGTTATCTTAATAAATTTTGTGTCCGTGATGCTTGAAGTTTTGAATATTACACAATACTGCTAATAAATATATGCTGACTTATTCATATGATGGTACTTAGTCTAGTATACTTTGACCTGTATGGTTGTAAACAGGCGTCCTGTGTTATAGTTATTGCTGGATTAAATTATCAAATGAATTGATGTTGCTGTATTATAACAGTAAAAAAGACGCGGCTGTGAGAAGGAAAGAGTTGTTGAGTGCCGTGTCCAGCCCTCTGCTTCAGTTCATAGTGGATCATACCAAGGAACTGGTGATGAGCAACTCCAGACTGCTGCTTATATTGGACATCTTGACCCATGCTGAAGGTAGATGGTATAAACTTTTCCTTGTTTTTATTAAACTAGAGAAATTTTGATAGCATACAGTGCATGTCAGACCTCCCACAGCAAATATAAATTTCAAGCAATTTGTTTGTAAGCATTATCATTACGATTAAATTCACCAGTCTCTGTGCCCATTACTTAGGGTAGTGGCTCAAAATTGGAAACTTAAAATTCAAAACCAGTTAAAAGAACGTGATTTGTTGTTGGTTTTGGATATGCTTTACTCTGGTTATTCAGGGAAAAGTTGAAATCTCTTGAAAAATTAAAAGTTTTGCTATTTAAAGGAGTTATGCTCATGTTGTGAATTCTATGAAACGTGCAATGAAACAGTCTTACAGCATATACTATATTGGCTGTTATTTTTCTTCCTGCCTGAAGAATTATTTAACTCAGTTTGATTATTTTAATCATTTTATTATTATTATTATTATTATTTGAAAATTATTTGAAAATGTGAAAATTTCGACTGTCTCAGTGATGATCTGATGACGAGACTGACTGCCAGTAAGGACAGTTGATGACCCACTTTTCTTGACACGTTTTGTGTGAGTTTTGTGATAGTCTTCTGTCTCTCTGGTGTCTAGTGATGACAGATCGAGGCATTTGTCTGAGAGACGGTTACTAATTAAAGAAAGATGATTAGAAAAACAAATAATCTGAAACCTTATGTACTAATTTCAGATAACTTGTTGTGTAAAAAGGAATGTACAGGTAAAAGTGAGAAAATTTATTTTTATTTGCAATGCATTTTTTTTTTACCACCAGGTGACCCCACTGCAGCAATGGAGGCCATTTGCAAAATTGCCGCTGAGCCATTTGTGAGTGGTAGTCTTGAGAACTTTCACATTATTGAGCACCCAGCAGGTCACATGACTCTAAAGAAGCTGATAAAAAATGATGCTGAGAGGATGAAACAGAATGAAAAAGGTTATTATTTTATATAGGGTATAGTGAAGAGTATTAAGATTTTACTAGGTATTTGTAATTTGTTTTACCTTTGAGAAGCCTTAAAAGTAATACAACTGTCACAATAAAGACAGTCTGACAAATTTTGAATTTTTATATGAACCTGCATTTAAAATAATGTTTTTTTTTTGTTTTCAGTGCTGTTTACAGACATACTTCTGAGAACCGTGTCTGAGAGTTCACTGAAGTCCTGGGCAGCTTGTAACAGGGGATGCTTTATTTTGATAACGTAAGCACATTTTTTTCTAAAGGCATTTTTTAATATGCTGCACCTGACATTTTGCAAACCTAGGCCATAAGTTTTAAAAATATCTGCACCTTCAGCTTATTTAATTTTTGTGGAGTGCATCTTGTGAAAAAAAAGGCAATTACTGTAAGTAACCTATAATCAGGAAGTACCTGTTTGCAGACTGACTGTTGGTAAAATGTAATTTGATTTTTAATTTCATGTCTGGATTGATATTTGTTTCAATTATTGGGCATTCTGAAACTTCAGTTAATAATACTACATGTATGTTATTTGTTGATGTACCCATTCTCTATATGCGTTTTTTGCAACTTCAGCATTTTAGAATTGAACAATGAAAAGATGTCTGCAGAAGTGAAGAAACGGTTAACCTCTGTTAAGAAGTCACTGGGTAAGATGGAGTTCAAGGGGGCACAGATTCTACAGGGCAAACTAAATGAAGCATGAAGAAAATTATATATATATATATATATAAAGCGTATACCACAGTGGAATTGACCATCCTGGTACCATCTCATTATGACCAATGGCAGTTTGGTGCTAAACGCCACAATCTTTGTATTCCAGTAGAAACTGTCCTTTGTAATTTTCATACAGTAGTACCGTTTTCCATTTTAAATACAGGTAAATACAGTTGTTAAGATGATTGTCTTATGACTTATCAAGAACTGAAAGTAGGCCTGTGGAGCAAAAGTTCATGCTGCGTGTCACTTTGAATGTTGAAATGTTGGAGGAAATCTAAATTGCGTAATTACAATTGAACTGAACTGCTTGATGAGACTTGCTCAAAATTATGCATTAATTTCAGTTACATGGACTTGATTATTATATTCGATGTAAGCATTGTGTAGGTCTTGCGTCATAAAATAAAATATTACAGTTATAAACTGAAGTTTTGGTCTGTGGTGTAACTTTTTCATAATTGTTCCATCACTAAATTTTATTTTCCTTATAACTTAATTTATTACAGTTTTACAGAATCTTGTTACACATAATATATCCGAGATATTTTATGCCTATAACTGACCAGTTTGAACTGACACATGAGATTTGCTTCGTACATTTTACATTGCCGCAGGTGAAATCGTTCCACAAGTCATGAATGTGCACTGTTGGTTAAAACGAATCAACAAAAAATATTAATATTATTATCGTTTTTTCCCAGTGCACATAATATGAACAATTTTGATGAGGAGATGGGAAGAATTTTCATTTCTATAACCCTGCTTTTTAAATCAAAAGGTTGTGGGTTTCTGCATTCTTACACCTGCAGCTCTATTATTCTTCATCCAATGGTTAAATGTTCCATATGATACTGAAATCTTTGGTAACTACATGTATGATCAACTTTTTACAGAAGTTATTAAGAGACATTTGATAATTCTGTATACTGTACAACATTTCACTATCTACATAATCAAGAATGAACAATTTCGTTGTTACAGTATTAACAGCATGTAATACCAAGAGGACTAGATGAAGCTGTTTTTAGTAAAAGGTAGGGCCCCAAGTCTCACAATTACTTCATTTTAAACCTCTATGAAAAGTAAGTACATCACAGATCGCGCACAGTGCTTGCTTTTAAAATAAAAGATAATGCTTCTCAACAGTGTCACTGAATATGTATAATCCAGCCCTGAACATGTATAATCCAGCCAGTAAATGGTTCACTTATAGACGCCCATCGTTTGGAAAATTCATATTACAGTGTCGCTTTCATTGTATTTGTATTAACATAATTTGAATTTTGTATATATACATTCACTACATTTAAAAAGAACATGCCATGGGATGACAAAACTAGCACTGACTGGTGCACTGCAGCACTGTTTAAATATCTTCAAACTGAAAATAAAAATACACTGACATTTCTCCCCAAATGATTTGGTGAATAGCATGTCTAACATGCACCATATTTCTTTTATCACAAATTGCACAAATTTCAAACACTTCATTGTTTTCATGCCTGCCTGGCTAGACAAAAACTTGAGATCTTAAAAGATCACTTGAAACTATAACTTAAACTATACTTAAACTACATGTAGTGATGGATTCTTCACCAATTTGCATTATTCTACATCAGGTATTTTTTATTACCTTTATGCCATGTTTTTATGTGCATCTTGCACAGCCCAATTTCTACCATCTTTTCTGCATTATGGCATCTGTGTAGAAGTTGCAACCATTATGACCTTGTTGCACAGACGGAAATGATAAAAATTCAAATAATTTTATTTGCTGTACTGCTGATGAGTACTACATACTGCTCACCTTATAAGCTGATAACTTCTAAGTACTAGAATTATCATTTCCTGCAACGCACCTTATTTTGCAACTGAAATAAATTTAAAGATCACTGTCCTCTGCAGAAACGGGAAAAGTAATATGGTGAAAAATTGTACCCAGTGCTGCTGTTCTGCTGACCACAGGCTCATTTAAAAACAAAACCTTTTTTCTGACAGTTTCCTTCAAAACTGTATAGACAGCAGTGAAAATGACAGCAATGGTACGTAGTTTCCTCCAAAAAGAAAAAAAACTTTTCTGACAAACTTTCCAATGTGAAAGAAAAAAATGGAAGATTTACAGAAATACAAAATCTTCTGATTCCTTTGAAGGTGAACGTGGCTTCCCATCATCGTTCAAATGTCTCACTCTTAAAAACTTATCATTCTTTGGATGGTATGACTCACAATTCACTTCGTTGCTGCGCCCTTCAGAAAATATGAACATTGGGTATTGTCCTTTCTGCTTTGGTGGTGACAGGAACTTAAAAAAATGAAAAAAAAATTATTTTCCATAACAATACCAGTTATCAAATTAAAATGTGTAACAGCAATTTTCTACCATTCTTACATCTGCCTTAAGATTACATAAAATAAATTCAAAAGTTTGTTGATTTTAAAATACATAATAAAATAACATTTAACAAAAATTAATGATAATAAGCCTGTTTCTGATAGTTTCAAATTGACAAATAAGAAATGTACTGCATTTTCCTAGCAGAAATATTTTTGCACAGATACTTACCTCTTTTGCATGAACAAAGAATTGTTCAAAATCCTGCCTAGTTCTACAGTAAAAACCTATAGTGCAGCTGGGATCCATCTTTGAGAAAGACATCTTCCTAGGGGTGACACAGTGGAAAGACTGCAACAAGAAACAAAAACTTAAAGGCATAGAAACAGAATAAAAACATGCAAGTATGTAGTGGAAAATACATATAATTATCCTGTTGAGACTTGCACTTGGTATACTACTACCACAGTGGCACATTTAGGGGGTGTCACGCCAACAGTCCCCTCTTGAAATTAGCATTATGACTAGCTGAATCATGGTTTGAACCATACCAAATGGCATGGTTTCCCCTCCTAAACACCAAAAATTTTCTTCTCCCTTCAGCAGGCCCAGAACCCCACGCATGGGGGTGAGGGCTGGCTTTGGATCCAAGGCCTGTCATTCCTGAAAAAAACAGACATCCCCCCCCCCCCTTCAAATAATCCTGGACCCGCCCCTGTACCAGGGAGTTGTTTAGGTATAATTTCCAAATTCACATTAAATTTTTTTGAGTGTGTGTGTTTGACAACACATTTTTTGATATTTAAAAAAATTAACCTCAATACCTGTATAGGGAAATTGTTATCTGTCACAACATTCACCACATCTTGGCAGTAATGGGGATCTAAGTGGATGAGCTTTTCATCTGAAACCAAAACAAACTGATAATCAGTAATGAAATACAAGTGTTATGTGCTACTAATAGGTAAAATTTTAAAGTGTCTGAGTTCAGAAAATCAATCGGTTCTGCTCCAGACAACATACATGTTATACTAACATACAAATCATCTACACACAAAGAAAAAGACATTATAAGGTCAAATATAAAAAGAACACAATAACTAAAAAGTTGTAACAACTTACATGTTAAGGACATGATAAAAACTAAAGCAACAAATAAAATACATTAACCAACAAATAACCAAAACAGGACACAACCCCTCACCCTGAAAGCCAACAAAGTACAAGGAATGTTTGGGCTTTCCTCCTATCACTCCAATACACATATCATAGGCAAGACATGACTGGATACATGGGGTGTAAATATGGTTCAGTATCTCCCCTCCTAGTCTGACTGGGATCAGAATGATCACTGCTCTCCAGTGGTCCTCCCTGGCGCCCTCCGTCTCCTGGTAAGAATGCTCCAGGGAGGTGCTGCTGTTGAAGGTTTCTGCCCGAGGTCGCTTTGTACACAGGTCAATTATATCTTGTTTATACACTGAAACACAGGAGATATTGTTTTAAGTCATTCAAAGTATGTATTAGGTGTTACATAAAATACTCCAACTGTCCACATTCAAATTCAGATTTGAAAAATAAAAGTGTCTTAATTTTCCTTAGCATTATGATTTCTATATCATAAGAAAGGCAGGCTTCAACTGTGATGCCCTAAAATCATAACCATTAGGACAATGATGCATTTTAATAATTGTTCATGCTGATTAGTCATGTGTGGGCAAGTATGCATAGCCTCACTAATTTGGATGCTCTAATTTTTGTATTGGTGTGCGAGATTGTTTGAGAAAAAGAGAGGGAGAGAGAAAACTAAATACCTGTACTATCCTGAGAAACATAAACACACACTTGGCCAAGTATTGGATTAAACTCAAACGCATTTTCCATTGCTATCCTGAATAAGATTAATTTTATATAATTAGGTAAACTGTTTCTTAATTTTCAACTATTTGCACTAAACATAAAATTCACCTTTTAATGAGTACATTAAAATTCCGCTGATCCAATTCCATCTTAAGACCATATAATATCTTGTCCACAATTTACTGTTTTAAACAGTAAAACCAGGCACGTCCATTATTGATAACTGGCAAAAATATGCAACTGTAACTTACTAAAGAAAAAAGACATTTCATGTCAATCTGTGATCAATTTTGTTTAAATTTACTCCATGTCTAAAAGAAAAAGTGTGCTATCACGACAAATCCTACATCATTCAGAAATATGTATTCTGCGTTGTTTCATTTACTTACTTTATGATATGTGCCACTGAAGCTGGCCCATACCAGTCACCAGGCATCTTCCCAGAGTCTTTACCCAGCTGAACAAGTCTGTGGACTGAGAATGGAGTGTTCTTACTAAGGCAGTCGCCAAACCACCTAATGATTTGCCTGTGGAATGTGTCGTGTTCTCGCGAGGGTGAAGCCAAAAACAAGTTCCAGTCTGAAAAAGATAAATTTTGAAGATATGGGGAAGTAAAATAAATTAGAGAATTTATGACAGAGACAGTTATTTTAACATTAAAAAAAATTTTCCAACAGCAAAATTTCCTACAAAAATGAAACGAAAGACTGATGAAAATGATAACAGAGTACTGCTACTGGTCACATATGGTGCAGTGTACCACAGTTCAGAGTAGTGTAAAAATAACAAGCCATAAATATTTTAATCAATATCATATGTAACAATATAATGGCAGTTATATATAACTCACATCCCAACCTAAAGATAAATATGTCACACTTTCTGCATTAATAAATATAATAAATTCAGTGTTACGGTAACAATTGTATCATAGATGAATTGGAGTGTTACCCATACCTCGCCCAAGGAAATGCATAATTAAAGCTTGAGCCAACATCATCTGTCCACTGCGTAACATACAGCCCCAGCCACAGTCAGTTGTGAACTGGGAGCCTGAAATTGTGGGGAAACCTCTTCTATAGGTGAACCATATCCTACTGATGAAGTCCTGTTTAAAAAGCTCTATGTCAGGGGGATGTTGTTTATCAGTCTCCGTTTCAAATCCAACTAGTAAAAGAAAATATAAATTGTTTTATATATTTTGACAGGAAAGTACACAATGATGTGTTATATGAGAAATGTTGATTTTTTAAATAGGCTGCTGAAAGATGAAACTGTTTAAAAATTAAAAACCATAAGGTAAACAGACTATGAAAACAGTAAAGATAGAAAATGATGCCCTACATTTACATACAATGTTCATGTAACCTCACATTAAAATAAAAACTACTGGTACTGTGTTTTACTGAAGAAATGATATGGATATTATTGACCCAGTAAAAATCATGGGCTACTTTCTGATATATGTTTTTGTTTCTATGATAGTGAAATGGAAACAGATCAATCCAAACATTATGTTATTAGAGACTGCATATACATGTACCTTCATTTTTGGCATGGTAACATTTCCCAAGCAGAAAAAGAGGATGTTGATGGTTGAAGTGAGTCTTGGTTTTCACTGTCCAACCTGGATATTTAAACAATAATAAATAATTATTAGAAAACTTGTCAATTGAGGACAAAACTTAGTTCCAAAACAGAAAAAAAATTAAATCATATCCATCAATACTCTATAACTACATGTAATATCAATTACAACTACACCATTTAAAGATGACTATCCTCTCATGTAATATAACTTGTTACACTTACCATATCTCACATTATTCCATGCTGACATAATTTTTGTTTTCACTTTATCCATTTGATCTTCATTAGGCACATACTCTACAGGAGGGCCAGCATCTATAGTGCTTATAGTTCTCACAGGAGTTGGGTAATTTTTATGCCTATGATGGCTAAAATAATGATGTCTATGATGCTTCTTATCAGAATGTTTCTTTTGGTTTGTGTCTGTATCTGTGTGCTCGGGCAAATACGAATTCGCCACATCAACAAAGCTACTACTACTACTACTAGTCGTTGGACTAGGTTCTGTGTATTCATTCAAATGTACCCTGTGCATTCCGGCGAGTATATCCTCTGGTTCATGGTCAGTTTCTATGTGCTTTTTCTTCTTTCTGAATTTTAACAGATCCATAGCAGCAGCTAATGTACCCTTGTCCGAAGATAAAGATCGAGTACCAGTAGTACTTGTAGTACTAGTAGCCGCTGTGGGATGTTCATTGCCATTGGCATTGCTTATGGCACTTGATGAGGCACCGTCATTGTTGAGGCCAAGAACACTATCGTTCCATGAAGAAACCGAAATAACATCTGCGTTTTGACTTCTCCTTTGCATTGGGATTCTGAGTACCAAAGAATCGCCAGCAAATGCCATAAACCGATAAAAACTGCACTGATTCTGTTTTCATCTGTAATTATTCCGGGTTTCCGATGTGCACTACGTCATCGATGTATGTGTTTATCCACGTCATCAAGTCGTGTACATTTAAAGATGGCGCTTCCGTTTGAAAGGTGTGCGAAATGTTATTTCAATGTCGCGTCCGCTAATAAGCAACTGATGGTGCAACAAAAAGTGATTTAATATAGTGCCGTCATTATTTTAGCAAATAATGGTAAGTTACCCGCTTTTAAACATGTAGGAATAACAATGAAGATTTCCCAAACCGTCACTTTCTAGTGTGTGATTGTCTTGTGAGGTTGTTCAAATACGAAATAGAACACTACTAATATTTAATGTGATGTGATAGGGACACATCTTGTGTCACAGTTGAATGTGGTATCTTGTCAACTATCAAACGGATATAGTATGTCCCTTAGAAAATAAGAAAACCACCTGCAATCTGGGAGATGGGGGTGGGGGAAGTACAGAAGAATAAAAGTGCCACAAGATGTATTCGTGTTTTATTATTTTTCCCCCCAATGACTTCATGCTTGGTTTCATTTTTATTTTAGAAGAAAGAAGATGTAGATTGTTTGTGGAGTGATGAAGAAGATGACATTTTTTTCAGTCCAACTAAACCGGTTGTAAAAAACAATGTCAATAAACAAAGGAAGTTGGATACTTTTACAAGTCAAATACCTGCACAAATTTCAACTGTAAAGGTAAGTATGAAAGGGTTTTTCAATTATGCATTGTATATCTCATAATATGAATACATGTTATCACAGTATCCGATTGCTTATCTGATTAGTTGTGCAATTTGCTTTTTTCTTTTCCTTTACTCCATTTATATGTAATGTTGCTTCCTTAATAAACAAAACATTAGATAATGAATAATTTAAAGAAACAAAATGATCCATTATTTAAGTTAACCTTTCAGAGCAATGCCTCCTGGGTAGCCTCAGCCTTTGATGGTTTTGATGACTTTGAGGCCCCAGTTGTGAAATCATGCACTGCTGGAAAACAGACACTGCTGTCCCAGAGCAGTGATTCTTTCCAAAGAAAGAGACCTAGAGAGACAAGTACCAAAACAAGGGGGCATAGTTTCATGAGCCAAAGAAGTGCCATAACCAGAAGGAAAAATGTATCAGATAATGACCTCTGGGCTGATAAGCATGCACCACTCTCAAAAGTAAGATTTTGGTTGAAACACATACAAGTTCTTTTTGTCAATAATGTAAATGCTGATAGACTGGGAAAGTAACAATTTATTGCTCACAGTATTGACGAAAGAACTTCTACAGTTCTAGTGAAATTACTGATGAAACTTTTCAACAGTGGGTTTAAATTTTTTGTAGATGGTAAGGTTTTCAGGGACTGATATCGCTACCTCACAGATGTGATACCTTGAATTTACCTGTATCTTTACATTCCAACTATATTTGATAATATCATGCAATCAGAAAATATTTTTTACATTTTACTGGATAAAAATTGGACCCAGTGATTAGAAAGTTTTTAAAAATGTAATTTTGATGTGGAAATATTACTATTATTTAATGTAATTAGTGTTTTCTTGAAAATAAGCTGTTCTTGCTGAACAGTTTAGACTGAGCAAAATATTTATCAGCCTGGTATAGATTTACTCCAAAAATTATAATTTTTTACACAAGCAAAATACTAAAGTGTAGACTTGGTTGTTTAAATGCATACCCCTTTCCATTTTAGAATGACCTTGCCGTCCACAAAAAGAAGATAGAAGAGGTAGAGAATTGGTTGTTGAATAATTTGAAGAGGAAACCACATCAGGTAAACAGACACCCCTCATTTAGATAGAGTAAATACAATTTTGATTTTAAACCAATTGAACTTTTTGATACATTACATCAAGTAATAGGTTTGAACAGGTTTAATCATTAGAAATTTAACATGTTCTGAGAAATTGCCATTCATAACTGCTCGTGCATGTGTGGTTACAGGTGCACCAGCCCATAAGGTACATACCTCAGACTCCTGATTTGATTTGAAAAAAAAAAAGAATTTATCCTCCATTTAGATGTTGTAAGGACTTTGTGTATGTTTGTACATCCCTTAATCAGCCAATCTACACCAGACCAAAAAAATAACATTCAATTTTTTTTTCAGGGAGCCCCTGTGTTGCTCCTGACAGGTCCAGCAGGAGCAGGAAAAACAGCAACCATGAATGTTTTATCACAGGAGCACAATATAGAAATACAGGAATGGGTAAACCCCCTTGTTACCCAATTTGAGGAAATTGCTTTCAACAGAGAAGGTTAGTTTAGAAATACGTTTGCAATGAGTAAGAGTCCCTATATTCTTAAGGTTTCATCATATTTGCTTAGTTACACTTAAAAATCCTTTATGTTTCACCTAGATGATTGCAAATAATTAGATGTTCAGTAATTTTTTTTGCTTTTTATCACCACTTTTATTTGCTATTTATACTCTTGAGATACACACAATTGGCCTGCATTTATATGTTCATTGAAAGATTTTTTTTTAGATAACACATTTTTTAAAATGATCTTTATGTCAGTCAATGCTGATGTGTTTTTTCCTTCACACAGTTGTCCTGAAATTACGTTCATTGATTTCTTTTAACATGATACATTTTATAAAATATTTTAGGTTATTTAATGCTGATTTGTTTTTTTCCTTCAGATTATGTGCCTGTGGAAGGACCCACACATAATTCTCAGGTGACAGTATTTAGGGATTTCCTTCTCAGAGCCAATAAATATCAAACTCTTCAGATATTTGGAGGTGACCGCTGTCACAGCAGAAAGATTGTCCTAGTCGAGGTTGGTATTTTCAGCAAGGTATAAGTAATTAAAATGTGCTTGAGGGAGTGTTTTCTCTTTTGATTATCTATTGAATCAGATTTGATCTGATGTTGCTATTTTTTCGCTGAACACGATGTTTTTAAGGATTATGGAGCTATGTCAGTAATAGATTCTAGCTTGTATTTGAAGTATGAAGCCTGAAATACAGTAAATGCCACTATTATGTGTTATTTTTGATGAATGTCGAATTTTTTTTTCCATTTTCAGGATTTTCCCAACTTCTTTTATAGACAGTCAAAAGACTTCCATGAAATATTGAGGTATATAAATGATGATGTTTTCCAAAATTAAAATTATTTTTAAAGGAAAAAAATTCTGTGCAAACTTTGATTTCAAAACTTAACAAACTATGTATAGCACCTTATTTTCAGTAAGGTTGAAGCGCATATGTTTTAGTAAATGAGTAGTACAATTTAAAATTTTTATGGTTATTTCCAGAAAATATGTCTCTACGGGTCACTGTCCTCTGGTATTTATAATTAGTGATAGTGCAGGTGGTGAATCCAATGAGAGGCATCTCTTCCCAAAAGATCTACAAAGTCAGCTTAATATATACAACATTAGGTGAGTTGGTATAATAACTTAAGTCATCTTGATATATATCGTTTTAGGAAGCGATTTAATAATGGTATGATGAGTTTTATGGTTAACTTAATAAGGAGCAATTAAAACATGATATTGATGGTGAGCAACCTAATATTATGTTTTGATATCTTGTACTAATTTATTTTCAGTTTTAATCCAGTAGCACCAACAAGTATGGTCAAAGTATTACAAAGGATAGCTACAACTGAATCTACTAAGGTACAATGTCTATGACAGGAAGTTTGCCATCTCTGTTATATGCCCTTTTTTGTTTTAATGCTTTCTGTAGTGTTTTCTGAGAAATAAAAAAAAGAAGAAAATTAAAACCTACGGTGTCATTCAACAACTTATAATTTTTACACTAAAAATTCACCGATGGAAATTTTCAGCCAGTAGTTGACTTTTGAACTCTGATAAAAATCTTACTACATTAAATTCGATTTTAATTTCATATTTATTTTATACACAATATATATGATAGCATTGATTATTCATATTGCCTTTGTCAGGGTGCCCATAAGTTTAGTGTTCCAAGTAAGTCGACTCTGGAAGCTATTGCCAATGCGAGCTCTGGAGATATCCGTGGTGCTGTTAATGCTTTACAGTTTGCCTGTCTAAGAGGTAAGGAAAGATTAACTTTCAAAGTATTGATTTGATAGGCATAAGTTGTACTGTTAAAAAAAAGTATAATTAATTGCTGAATGTCTGTTTGATAGGGTAGGAAAATGAAATTAGATAAACAAAATTTCTATTATTATTTTTTTATACACTATGACAACTATTTTAAAAAGTGTTATTGTTATGAGTATTATTATGATGGTTAAAGATCAGTTCCACAGGAAGAAAACTGTTTCTTTTCTTTCATAAAATGATATGTTATAAAAGTATTTTGTTTCCATCCTAAAATATTTTATATGCCACAACCATTGTTTTCCAATTTGTATATTCTGTTACTATCGTAGACACAGCAGATTTGGCCAGTATAATGAGGTCATCTTGTAAGGACAAGAAGAAAAGTGGGCAGAGTTCAAAATCAAAATCAAAATCTGCAAAGTCCAAGCAGACAAAAGGTACAACGAATGCAGGAGATGAGGAAGAGACAGATCTTGCGGCCATTGGAGGGAAAGACACTTCATTATTCTTATTCAGGGCTCTGGGAAAGATCTTACATTGTAAAAGTGAGTAATTGCCATTCCTGATATGCTGAATTATGAAAAAAAAAATTGATACAATAAACTAGGCACTGCAAATTTAAATGATAAATTTTATTTAACAAATTCTGTCTGAAGATTGATCATCATGATTAACAGTGTTTGAATGTGTTACTTCTATAAACACAAACTTAACCCTCATCCACAAGGAAATGGAACCCTACGTAAACCCTGAAACAGGGCCTCAGAGGCCCGGTGTACCATGAAAATCTGACTCCCCCCAAAAAACATTCAAAAATATAATTTAATTTGAGTAAATAACTATGATCTTGTAGTATGCATAATGGAGGACACATTGGCACTTTTTGTTAGTTTGCAGGTGAAAATTTTCATGAAAAAATAAAAAAAAAAATTAAAGATTTGTATTTTACCACCCAAGGACTCCCCTATGAAAAAGCTATTTATTTGACACTTGATGACCATTTCAACATCTTTTCTTTGAGGATACTTTATGAGGAATATATTGAAAGTACTTGAAACTTTAATGGTTAAAAAATTGGGTGAAAAAAAAAATAATAAAAAAACACATTAAAAAATAAGAAAAATTAAAGATTTATATTCTAACACCCAATGACCCCCCTATGAAAAAGCTATTTATTTGATATTTGATGATCATTCTGACATCTTTTCTTTGAGGATACTTTATGAGGAATATATTGAAAGTACTTGAAAGTTTGATGGTTAAAAAATTGGGTGAAAAAAATAATAAAAAACACATGAAAAATAAGAAAAATTAAAGATTTGTATTCTAACACCCAATGACTCCCCTATGAAAAGGTTATCTATTTGATATTTGATGATCATTCTGACATCTTTTCTTTAAGGATACTTAATGAAGAATATATTGGAAATATTTGAAAGTTTGAATGGTAAAATACTGGGTATGCTATATAAGAAGAATTCAGTAAAAAGGCGATGGGGCCAATTTCGTGAGTTAAAAATGTAGCATTTTGACATGGAAGTGCAAAACCTACAGGTAGTAAGATGAATACTTGTTTTAAAAATATTCACCAAAATTTTCACCACCAAACTTTCAAATAATAACAAAATGTACATCTCTGTGCAAACTATGTAGAAAACAATGGTATGGTGACTGAATATAAAATAGGTCCTTTTCTTTATGGGAATCCAAATCTCATGGGTATAAAAATGAAGATTTTCATGATTTATTTTTCATTCTTTCACTCACTATTTTATCATAAAACTTTTAAATATTTCCAATATATTTTTCATAAAGTATCCTAATAGAAAAGATGTCAGAATGATCATCAAATATCAAATAAATAGCTTTTTCATAGGGGAGTTATTGGGTGATAAAATGCACATTTTTAATTTTCTATTTTTCATGTTTTTTTTTAGTTTTTTCACCCAATAGTTTACCATCAAACTTTCAAATATTTCCAATATAATCTTCATAAAGTAAATTTAAAGGAAAGATGTAGAAATGATCATCCAATATCAAATAAATAGCTTTTTCAAAGGGGATACAATGGGCGGTTAAGTGCACATTTTTAATTTTCATATTTTTTTCATGAAAATATTCACCTGCAAACTTAAAAAAAAAAAGTGCCAAAGTATCCTCCATTTTACATACTACAATATCACAGTCATATACTCAAATAAAATAAGATTTATGAACATTTGTGGTGGGGGAGTCAAATTTTCATGGGGAGTCAGATTTTCATTATGAAAATCTGACTGGGGGAGTCAATTTTCATGTTACACCAGTCCCTTGCTCCCTTAACCTCCACCTGGGTGCATGAGTATACACTGTGTATGGAAAATGCAGAAAAACTTTTTTTTTTCTCAAAATGGAAAGTTTCGCAAAGGTAGCACAGTCTATCAGGTATGTAATAATGATAGATTTAAACTGATATCTGCATATCAGGTGACCAAGGTGACCGATTACTCATAAATAATAATTTCTCCAGGTCTTGAATCTTTCACAGGCAGATTTCATTGACCATACTGATAGTCATAGCACACATGATATTGCTTGTGTAAAACATTTTATAGCAAAGCTATTTGAGGTAACATGGACTTATTTATCCCATGTGGAAGTAAAATTATCAAGCGACCGGGCCTCAGAGGCCCGGTTTCCAGGAAATGGGACTAACTTTTGGAAAAGTTAATTTCTACATATGTTGTAAATTATTTCAAAACTAATTATTTATCCATTGATGGGGTATAAGTTGCTTGAGGATTACATGAAAGGAACAGGCTCAAAACCTCATGCGAACGAAGAGAGAGCAAAAGATACATGGGTCCGGGCCTGCGAGGCCCCTGAAAGGTGATTGAGGGTTAATATATACACTATTCATATTTTTCTAAGTTATTTAGTGGAAATTTGTTGATTAACATTATAAATTTTTTCACATTGTAGGAGACCCAGAGAGTTCTGATGCTCTCCTGCTCCCACCACATCTAGCACAGCATTCACGACATGATTTGCTTTTGAATCCAGAGGTAAAGATTTTGTTGAAGTAAAAAATTACCTAAAAGCACTGACAGTAATTACAAAATGCTCTCAAAACTTCCCATTCTGTAATACATAAAATTTATGGACTATACTATACAGGATTATGCAAAAATGTGGTTATATATGCTGGGGTAAGGTTAGGTTTAATATGAAACATTTGTCAAATGTTTGATTGAGGATTTTAACAAGAAACTGTTTTCAACATCATTCTTCTTAATTTTGTCATATCGTTTTGAAATGGTTTGTATATTTTACCCTTTACATCCATATCAAATACATATCATGTTTATTTAAAAACTAGGTTGTAATTGAAAGGTCCAACTTGTCAGGGGACTTCTTCACGGCATATCTGCAGCAGAATTATGTGGATTTTTATACAGATATAGATGATGTTGTGAGGGCAAGTGAATATATTAGTGACTGTGATTTCCTTACTTCAGACTGGGTGGTAAGTGTCATCAGTAGACTCTTAAATTCAGAATTCAAACTTGAAATTAAAGTTGAGGTTAAATTTAACAATATGACATACTATGCTGATGCAGAGGTATGTTTTACCATTAAGATTTTATGGAAAAATCCGGCCGATGTATTGATAATTTTGCATTTGTCTGTCTTATCATAATTAATGGTGATGAATGTTCACACTGCCAGTTTTTTATGCTAAGTTATTTTGTATAGATGTGAATTAAAGTATGAAAAACGTTATCGATGGTCTCTAGTTAAGATGGTAAAAGAGAAGTAGAGTTAGAGGCTAAATAACCAGAGTTGTACACAATGCTACACATTCAGAAGTGAAATCACCATTCATGTCAACAAGGTCCATAGATGGTGGATCAAAATGTTGTGTACAATTCTTAGTCAAAAACACCACTGCTTTATTGCATTAAAGGTGTTTTCATTTCAAGACAGCTATAGGATTTATTGTTACAATATGTGTGATGAAATTATGATTTATAAACTAGAATTATTTGTCTTATCCATCTGGTTTTTAATTCTTTTACAGTCTCAGACACCATAAGAATTCTATGCATCATCAGTGGCCTATGTGTTATAACAATACATTCAGTGGAATGAAAAGAATATGTATAATCAATATGTTGATATATTATAACAATATGAGCAATGAAAAAAATTTCATATTGATTAAAGTGGGATCTAATTTATTCTAGTCTCGGACATCCCAAGGATTATATGCAGCATCAGTGGCAGCTAGGGGCATCATGTTCAGTAACTCAGCTAGAGCTGGCAGTACTAGTACTGGAGGGTCTGGACTGGGCTGGAAGCCACTGCATAAGCCACAGTGGTTTGCTAGTGCCAAAAAGGTAGAAAATAATGACTGAGTTTGTATTATATTTTTTGTTTAACAATTGATTTACATAATGAATAACAGTTGCATTGCATAATTAACTTTGTGTATATTTGAAACAAAATGAATGATAAAAAGACGTTCATGTTTCAGATGAAGTAAAGAACTTCAGACGAACATATTTTAGGAGGTATATTGTCATAAATTTCTTATTTTTTTTCAGGCTAGAGAAAATTCTTTAGCAGCAAGAACACTTTTTAAAGGTACGTTCGAGAATGGACTTAAAGTAAAAACTAAAACTTAAAATGTAAAATGGGAACTGGATTATACTTTTAAAGGAAAAGATGCTTGGTACAAGTTAAGTTTAATGGGAATCTTCCAAAAGACATAATTTTACAATTTAATGAGGTATGCAAGGTTCATAACAACAAAGTGATTTGTGTTTGATTTGTACTTTTCAGGTCACAGCTGGACTCCTGAAGACCTTCAGACCCAGTATCTCCCTTATTTGTCCTTGACCAGTGTTCCTCTCCATGATCCAGGTACATTATCAGCAGAGTCACATTAAACAGCATTTACGTAACTATATTACTTTCTATGTCAGCATTAATTGAGTTTGTTGTATATGTTTATTCATAGTTATTCTCTGCCTCTGTGTAAAATGCAAGCATTATTAGTGGATCTTGTACGAGTAATAAATGGTCAGTATATTGTATAGCATCATGTCTCCACTACACTAAGAAGCTGTATAGAAATATTTATATCCCATTATCATTATTTTCTCTGGATATTTTAAATAAATTTTGTATTATATATATAATTATGATTTATTAAGTATGTAATGAATAAATAATATACAATGGAACTACAGATGTATTATTTGGATTCAGGTCAGTTCACCTTCCTCCAAGATCTTTGCAAGTATTCATCATTGAAGTTCTCTTCAAGGTTAGTTAAATATACATTTTTCTTTTCCTATGTAGTAAAATATAATGAACATATTAAGACTTGGTGTATAGGAAAGTATTTTTCTTTGTCAGTTGTTTTTAAACTGGCAGTTTTAATAAAAAAGGAAGTACATTCCAACAAATTTCAGATGAAATTCAAAAGGCTTGTCAATAAGAAGAAGTTGACCACATTTTTGCTTTTGATATTATTTATAATAAAATTCCTTTCTGCTCGTACATTTTTCAGGTCATATCCAGAACGTCTAGATGAAAAGGATGTTGAAATGGATGTGGATAATGAAGAACCTTCACTGGCAGTGCAGGATGTCCCCCACCTAAATAAAAGAGTCCTTGGTGAAGAAGAAGAAGATGAAAATGACATTCCCAGTAGTCAATCAAATCTCCAAGTTGGAGGAGCTGCTGAAGAGCAGGAGGAAGAAGAAGTTGTGATTGAGGATTTTGATGATTGAAGCGCTTTGCCAGTCGAGCTTCGGATTTTGTTTCCTGTAAATATTACAGGTGTGACATACAAGGCCTGAAAGAGCTGGAATAATTCTCAATGCCTATTTGTCAAGTATAATGATTTTTTTTCTAAACCAGAAGAATCTCGAAGAGTAATGCAGAGCAACTCACTGGTCTTCCAATTATCAAACATTTAGTATGGAGGAATTATAGTTGCATGAACACCTGAAAAATGAATAAAGTACATAAACTGCATTTAAATAGGAAAAGATTTAAGTTCAATTGTATTCAAGTAGAGGCAATTTCAACTTATATAAATCGGCACAATACTTTAGACGGTGTGTGCTGATGGGAAGTTGGACAGCCGCATTTTGTTTTTTGTTGTTCAGCTAACTTTTCAGCGATAAAGCTAGCAAAGAAACATTAGGTTTTTGTTAGTAACTGTACATGAATCATGAAAATTATAACAAGTATCAAAATAAACGCTAAAACTATTTTCTTTATGTGTCTTTTACTATGTGTTATAGTTATCAGTTCTGTAAAGAGATTCATAAATATTAAAAGCAACAGTCTTTCCAAAAACCATTCACCATGTTTTCATTTTTTATTGGCAGACACCTTATGTCAGAACGAAAAGCCAACAACTGCGCCCGTTGTCGTGTACTTGCATGGATTATTTATTTATTTATTTATTGCATAAGTATAAGAATAGCGTGTTAATTGTTGTTTTCAAACTAACAGGGATTATAGGACTTAATACATCTAAAGTTCGACAACTGATTGGATTGTTTTTCTGAAGTTATGCAGTTTTATGAATGTTTCACAAATTGGTGTTTTTCACGTTCAGAATAATACTTGAGACAAAAGATGTGGATATATTGCAATTACATAAATCATATTAACTAAAATTGCCGATGTTTTGTTTTTTCAAGCACAATTTTTACTAGTTCTCTGCCATGTATAAAGACTCCTACAATAGGAGTTCTATGTTTGTCCAAAAAATATACAAGCAAGATAGTAGTGACAGCTATAGTAAATCCCCTTAGTCAGACTGAGCCATACCATTACCTGAACATGACAATACACAGGTGAGCGAATTTTACCTGTCTCCACCAATTATCTTTATTCGTACTAGGTCTTGGCGCATTCTGCAATGAGTTTATTTTTAGACACTCATGAACGTTTTATTGAATAATCTGTAGCACTCAAGATCACATAAAATCTTGATTTTACCAATTAATCTGTAAGATCATACAATATATTCAAATTTTTGTGAGAACGATTTCCACAGCAACTCCTCAATGAAAATTCGCCATACCTGTTGTAATTTACATAACAATTACCCGCTCAGTTCAGTGCGAGCTGTCCTCTCGACTGCGCGGTCACTTGACAGTTGGACCCTGGAAGAAGCGGGCGCAGGATAGGCGTGGTGAAGTCACAGAGCCTAATATTCATTCAGCGTTGAAGCAAATGGATCTCGGTCTCGTGAGTAACATTAAATGTACAAGGCACTATCTTATAAGAATGAAAAGTTATGTCTTATGTCCATAATTTGATAATGTGGAATGCACAGTTATTGTCAGAGTAAAGCTAATATTTTCCAACGCTGTCGTTTGAGGTTGTTAGAGCTTGCAAATTGTGCTTGCAAATTTTTGTCAAAAGCTTGTTTAATTCGAAATTTACCAAACAGTTTGAGTGTGTTCTCTGTCGTGTATGGTTAAGAAGCTTCTTACACCAAGGTTGTATTTTATTTTTCAACGAGTTTAAAGTACAAGTTTACTGATTTTTGGACTTGACGTAAGAGTACGTGTGAGATTTTTACATACGGTTCGGTATTACATTTTGCTTTGTTTGGGATATATTATTCATGTTTGCAATGGAATAAGACAAAGGGGACCCTTTTTTGTTTTTGCTGGTGACAAAAGAATCATCATATCTGTAGGATATTTTCCCGAATTTTATTGTAACTTAAACATATTTTTCACATAAAATAGGAGCAGTTTGTTGTACCATTCATCAAATAATATTTATCGTGTATGAGATTACTATAAACATTCGATGATTATTTGAATCGGTAATCGGTAGTATAATAATCTGACTCTTGGTGGAACTCCATTCGTTCGAGCAGTTACCAATAATATTGGTTGTAACGGTTTTATTTCACTAGAAATCGGTTTACAACATTCAGTAAGATTTGTGAAATATCGAAGAATTTTGAATCTTGAACTATATGACCCTTTTCATTCGTTTTCCTCGTGTTCATGCAGCCCCAACATCAGCACACGTCTATTCATTTTCAGTTTATGTAGTCTTAGATCAAATGTTATTGCTTTGAAATATTGAATTTTGCCATTAACGTTACTTTCGTATTTCAGAACTGCCAACACCATTGCCGAGATACAGGTACTGCGAAGTGCTCCTGCGACAGATATAGGCTGCAATAGTCTTCTGATGTGTACTGCTATGGTAAGAGTAATCCACACACTTTTCAAATGTTGTGGTTTGAGTTTGGTATAGCTTGTATTTAAATGTTTGTCAAAAGCTTGTTTTAATTCAAAATTTGTCGAACAGTGAGTAGATTCTGTATCATGAAAGCCCAAGAGTTTCCTTGCACCAAAGTTTTTTCATTTTTCTGTAAGCTTAAATTACCGCTTTGCTTGTGTGGTCCATTGTCTTTTAGAGTAACTGTTCGTTGCTTATCTTTAAAAAGATCGCATGAATAATATGAAGAAAGAGAAAATATTAGATATCATTTCCTAGGACTCACAGATACGTAAATGTCTCACCTGAACAAATTTATATTCCAAGAACAATTCTTAATTTTTGTACTTGACGTATCACAATGAAACTTTCAGGTACCTATGTAGGATATCCTACTGTTTTCATAATTCTGTATTGCATTTTGCTTTGTTTAGAAAATATAAATTGTTTGCAACTGAATAAGATAAAAACTAAATGAGAGAACTTTAAAAAACGGATATTTTTTTTATTTTTATGGTAACCTAAACGTATTTCACATGTAATAGAAACAGGCTGTTCTGCCATTCAAGTAAAATTTGCTGTTAATGATCATGAGATGATTAGGCCTACAAACTTTCGTAAGTTCAGTCTGCCCCATTGTAATTTTAACATTGCAAAATCAACACAAGTACTTGTATTTTCATTTTCAGTTTATACAGTCCTAGATAAAATCCTATTGCTAAGAAATGTTGAATTGAATCGTTATTTTTATATTTCAGAACTGCCATCTCCATTGCCGAGATACTGCAAAATGCGCATGCGACTGATAGAGGCTGCCTTAGTCTTCTGCCCGTATTTCAGAATCGGACATAATCACACATGTACACACACCATATGGTGAAAATCGTGCACGCTGTTATAATGATTTTTCAAAACATTTTATACCTACATGTAATATTTTTACGCATTTAACTATTGATTGTGATCGTACGTATTCCCTTTTCAAATTGTATACAGAAATTTACCGTTTTTAATTTGTTTTCAAATGTTACCTCAATGGTTGATCTTGATCATTTTCAAATCAATTCATGGGATTAGCTCAGATGTATCTGATTCTATTTGAAATTCATTCATTTTCTCTCCAATATTCTTATTTTATGCAAAAATGGAATTCAAAGTGTTTACATATTGCACCTTTCAATTTTGGAAGTAAAAACGCAATTTTCACCATATCGTTAATTGAAACTCCAGTAATACTGCTTACCAATTTCATCAACTACCATATCATTTATCGAAACAATTGCCTTTGAAGTAAATTTTGTATGTTACATTATCTGGAAACGTAACCATCTGCCACTTTTTGATGATTAACATATTTGCCTGAATAAATTTAAATGTTTTTTAATTTTTTTTTTAATTTTTGGAAGAGTTATTTTGATATAAAAGGTTCAGAATTAAAAGTTTGTTGATAGTGATGTATTTTTAGAATCTATCATCTGTTTGATTTAAAGTGCATTCAATTGCTTATTAAAATTCAATCAAACGTTTGTCTTAAATTTTGTAAATTGTAAAAGTTAAAATTTTTGTGTTTAGACGTTGTCTCATAATTAAGATTGCGGTACGTTGCAGTGCACTATATTACATTTTCTAGCGATGTTCACGAATTTCGGATGGAGCATCTTATTTTCAATAAGTTTTCGGCGTAATTCTATTTTTTTTTTAATTTGTAGTTAGTGAATTTGCCATTTGTTAAAATGTTCATGTGTAAATATAATATTTTTCATATTTATGCTGTGATGGCTGAACAAAATAAAACAGTACATAAATTGTGTTCAATTTTGATTGTAAAAACGATCAAGATTCAAGGACAGGTAACAGTCCTGTACAAATAACAATTCAAGTGAAATTAAATGTTCATTTAGCCTTTTTTTTTCATATTTTTTGTTCAATATGATTTTTTTGTCATCCTACAATAAATAAATATTCCACCAAATGTATTTGTTTTATAGTTTGAAACGAATGATTATTGTATTGGAATACAATAAAAAGGGTGACAGGTGGGCGAGTCCATTCAGTTTGAGGGGTGACAGGTGGGGCGAGTCCATTCAATTTGAGGGGTAACAGGTGGGGCTAGTCCATTCAATCTGAGGGGTGACAGGTGGGCCGAGTCTATTCAATCTGAGGGGTGACAGGTGGGGCGAGTCCATTCCGTTTGAGGGGTGACAGGTGGGGCGAGTCCATTCCATTTGAGGGATGACAGGTGGGGCGAGTCCATTCAATTTTAGGGGTAACAGGTGGGGCGAGTCCATTCCATTTGAGGGATGACAGGTGGGGCGAGTCCATTCAATTTTAGGGGTAACAGGTGGGGCGAGTCCATTCAATTTGAGGGGTGACAGGTGGGATCAGTCCATTCTGTTTGAGGGGTGACAGGTGGGGTCAGTCCATTCTGTTTGAGGGGTGACAGGTGGGGCGAGTCCATTCAATTTGAGGGGTGACAGGTGGGGCGAGTCCATTCAATTTGAGGGGTAACAGGTGGCGTCAGTCCATTCAATTTGAGGGGTGACAGGTGGGGCAATTCATCATTTTTGAGGGGAGGGTTCCAATTTAATTTAAAGATGACAACTGGGGTGAAAGCTCTATTGGAGGTTAAAAGCAATTATTTTGACACTTTAAAACGCAGTAGTGATTCAACTTGTTTATTTTCAAACCTTTAAAAGCATACACTGATGATAGCAAACAATGAAACAATACATATTTTGTGAACTTTTATCATTTACCAACTAAATGCAAAACTGTTACTTGTTATCTCCAAACTTACAGGAGTGAATAACATAACTAAAATGGAGCTTATAAAAACAGGATAATTGAAGTATTCTTTTAAGATTTCATAACTATGTAATGTAGCTCATCAGGGCCACAGAATAGAATAAAACATTTGTCAATGGGGATTTCATTTATTGTCAGTATTTTACAGGAAACTGCCATAAAACTAAAACACAAACAACAAATGAAATGAATTGTCTTTACGTATTGTTCAGCATATGACACAATTTCTAATGCTACAACAGAATTCAAGTTTAATGCTTTTTTATTAGCTTCATTAGTTACTAAAATCAACCATTAAAACTTCTATATCATGATAAAGTTTTGTTAACTTCCCCATGTTGGACGCCCTGGACAATTTAAGTGCTTCAGCGTTTTCACTAATAATATCTTCCTTCATCGTGGGGGTCTTTCTTTTCTCAGACATGGTAGACACATATTTCACTTTGGCAGAGTGTTCAGAATGGCAAAACTTTCACCAGGGCGGAGGTTTTTCCACTTCTGCAAATGTTGCACTATGAAGCTCAATGAGGCCACAGACTAGAATGAAGCATATGTCAACAGGCATTCCATTTATTGTCAACATTTTACAGGAAACTGCTGTGAAACTAAAACAAAGAAAACACATATGAAACTAATTGTCTATATTTACTGTTCACCATACAACACAATTTTTAAAAGCTTAATGACATAGAGTTAAAAGTACTAGTACTAGTATCAACAAAAGTTTTGTCTGGTCCTCATCAACTTATCACTTACTACCTGTCACTAAACATTCAAAGATTCTATTAAGGTGAGAAAATACAATGACATCCTCTAATATAACTATAGAAATATAATAAATTATATGCAATTCTATACATTGAAATCTCACCGTTATGCTTCTATAAACTAAATCCACATCTGCCACTGCATTACTCTGGACAACTGCATTCCTCTGCAATACACAGCAGACTGGCACACACTCAAGGGAAAAACTGTTCATTTATGCAAATCAAGGTCACTACAAGTCCTTGAGCAAATGAAGTGTAGTGGATGTGCTTGGTCAGCACACCTATTGCAATACTGACTACATACTGACTATTTTGTCCATACAGATAAAATGCAACACCTAAAGACTATGTCTCTTGTGTTGCATTATGTCAAGTTATCCAGTGCCAAAATTTTGGAGATTCAAATGAAAGTGACTGGAAAATTAGATGTATCAATTAATAAGGAATCCATCTGGATAAGAAAGACTAAGAACACCGTGAACTGTGATGAGGACAGATATATCCTATCACACCTCTACAATAACCTTAATGTACCAAAGCAGCAACCCTAATAGGGAGGTTGTGGTTGTGTGGGTGAGTGTGTGAGCGAGTGTGTGTATGTGTGTGTGTGCAAGCTAAACCCCTGCCAATTGCACCATCAGGGTGTTACATTTGACTGATGAAGGAGTAAAAGTTGGTAAAAAATATAAATATGATCTCATACCAGTATTTTTTAATGTCACCACTTCTATACGTTTTGACATTGCACAATTCTCTTGATGGATTCTGTGACTAAGTGAACTTATGTCTTTAAATCAGGATAATTCTCTCAAAATACAAATATGTACATTGAAGCTGAAATATATAATGTATCTGACATGAGTTCTAGCTGAGGTACATGTTGTATATCTATTGACTTTGATGAATCACAATGCTTGTGCCATTGCACCACGCAAAATGCTATGACAGTGGGGATGATTTACACAGACATAAATTTTGAAGTAGAATAAGAAGCATTAAGGCAACAATACATTTATCATACAACTTAATTAACTGGCTGCTAAACAATTCTACCAATGTATTCAGTCCCAGGAAATTTTTTTAGTAATTGTGGCCATTGAACTAATATATGATCAGCAAAGTAATATAAGATTCTGGCTGATAGAGAAAGACTTTCCACTCTGCAGATGCTCTCAACATAGATGATGGAAACATCCTTCATTCCTGTCAACTGAAAATATAAATTATGTGCATCTTTTTTGGTCAAGACAGTTAGTACTAAATATCTGATAAAGCAATCTGCTAATTGTACAAAACAAAAACCAATTCATTTTATATTGGTTTAATCAATTGCTACCATTTATCTAAATGAAATGTAATGTGGCAGCTGAAACACAAACATGGCTAATATATAAATTGAGAGTTTCTTTACCTTTAAAAGAAATGCAGCAAAGCACAGTGGAATACATGTTCCTGGACCATTGCACAATAACTGTAGCAAAAACAAACAACTCAAAAGACCTCTAGTGACTATAAAAATTACTTCATCAAAGAAAAGATTTCTTATTTCAGGAAATTATAAATACACTGCAATGTTTTAAGCTTGGGACATCTTTCCTTTTGAACCATAATTTAAAACAAAAATTTTCACGTCTCTACACCTTTCACATAAAAGTACATATTCACAAATATCAACAAATTTGTTTACAGTTTAAACTTTTTTTCATTACAGACAAAAATAATGGTTATATAACTTACCAAATCTGGTCTGCTTTTAAATACTATAGGGAAACAATACAAGCTTGCATATAATGTAGTCATTACTGTGGTTATCCAAGACTGATGCACTTCTCTGCTTCTTGGCACCTTGGTTATAAAATACTGAAAGTGTATCAATATTGCATCATTACATCATAAGCTGTCTAAATTAACAACTTTTATTTTACAGCAAAAAATTGTTGAACTTTTAAAATACCACTTACAATTGGTATATAAGCTATATCTCAAAATACATACTTGAGAATTAAAACCCATTTTTGCCTCAGCTGTTTTGATTCTGTCTTCACTCATTGTGTCTGTATTGGCTACTATGTATTCTCTAGGAGAATATCTATTTTTGCCCCTGTTAGTGTCTCTTGCAAAACTAGGTTCTGGTCTGCCTGCAAGCCCAGACACCAGAGAAAGGATTTCAGCGGTATGTCCACCTGTAAATATATGTTCAATATTCTTAGACAATGAATATGAATGAAAAGAACATTCTTCCAGTTAAAAAAGTTAAAAATGTATTAATATTTTCACTGTTGGTCTTAACCAATCACTGATATAACTTCTAGACACATTTCATGCTAGATTCTACAAATTTTTATTGGTCTCAGTAAAATAGAACTTCCATAGATATTTTACTAAAATCGAGCAACATAACTGTGTGTGACTCCTAAAAATGTTATCTCTAAAACATAATTAAAATAATCAAATACAGACACAGAGACACTTATTCCTAATGTTTAACTGATGGAATAGGATACTCAGTATATGGTTAAATACTGGGGTTTCATCAAAATAAAGGGAGTTTTGAATTTTGTAATGTTAACAGTCACTTGGGTCTCATCTCTCTCCTTGTATAATTAAAATCTGAGACTGTGATACAAATCCACACTTCTGCTCAGTCTGCATAAGATAAAGTAAGTCACTACATAATGTAATTAGAAACTTTTTTTCTGCATGTGAAGTTAAAAGTCTCGGTCACCTGTGCAATGGTAATTGATACTCATATGTTGTACATAATATGATATTATCATAAGTCACAGTGTATTTCTAATTATCAATCTCCATAAACTTCTATTTATGGGTTTTTATATCCACTATTCTAACAAGCAAAATAAAAGAAGAAAACATGAATAAGGGTACATGTACCAGACACAAGGGAATGAGTGCCACTGAGTCAGAGAAACAAAGGAGTAAATTACCGGATCCTGCTATAATCATGGTTTTAACTTCGGAATTAACCATATTTCTGTACGGCAGATTTCCCATTCTCCCATTATGTATTCTTTTGATGACTGAAAATGTTCTTGCGAGAAGCAACACGAGAATAATAGGCAGGAAGACTGCCAGCACGATCAAAACATCCGCCATAACATTAACCTTGACCTCGAGGGAGTACCTGTTAATAACGACATAAATAATGCCTGTTTATAGTTTGTATTGACTAAGATAATACCCTTGTTTATTTCAGCAATCATGTAGTCATTTAATTATCTATCCATATTATATGTTAATGTCAATTACTTTAAATAACTTTCCATATGGCAAATAAAAACATACACGACAACCGATTTACGTTAAGGTAATTTCAGGTTACGTTGATTTCAGACGACGGTCGGAGTACAAGAGTCGAAGTCCACAATGAAGATATACTGGTAGGTGGCAGAACTTTGTTTTTGTACGTATATGGTGGAGAGTATTTTATTTAAACTTGAGTTTTACTGCATAGACTGCTTTTTCCTAGTTTTTGACGAAGATGTGCAATATGCATTGTTCTATCGATCATCCAACATACTGTGCTTGTAGCTGTGGTTTGATGTACTGGTACTCTAGTACAATGCACTGTATATATATATGATATGCCCCCAGAAGTAATGTTAGGGTTATTGCTCGTGCATGATATTACACGTGTATGTATTTTTTTTTTTTTTTTTTTTTTTTTGGACTTTAATGATAGTATACTCACACTGAACTGCTTCAGAAAAAGGCTGTGTGGTTGAAGTCAAATGAAAAAAAAATGGGGGGAAAAAAAGGCAAATATATTGTAGTTTGTATCTCTACAAAGTAATGGTTGAATTATAGGAAATCTTTAATCCTGGTAATTTTTGTACTTCAGTTTATGTTTAAAAATATCATTTTCATAAACTTTAAAATCGTGTACTGTATATAATCATGTGCAAAAATAGAATTTTTGACTATATTTAATAAATGAACTTTTGGTAAAAAAAAAAGCCAGAAATGTTTAAACCTCTGCGTAACAAGCGCTGTTGAGTGTTGATATCTTATCCTGAATAATGTACAAAGTAAGCATCTATTATTTAATCTACATCAAAATCAGTATTGGTAAACATCATGAGGGCCTTGAATCATAAATGAGTATGGTAAGCCATATTGCAGATAGTGACTTATTAGATTTACTTAATGTCATTTTTTTCATACTTGTTTTTATAATTCAACTATAATTATTTTGGTAAAGAATGGTATATCCTTAATTGTTTTGGTCAAGCTCAGTGAGCTGTTTGTTGATTTTTCCAAAAATCTATGTGTATATTTATAATTATATTATTTTTCTCTGTGTTCTTTTTCTATTTCAGTGTTGGTTACTCATGACAAAAATAAAGAAATGTCCCAGAAGATGATAATGGATGCACCAGTCTCATTTGCCTACTACCCAACAGCTTTGATAAGCTGTGTGATATCTTCATTACTGTTCCAGTATTGTGGGAAAATACTTGCCAAGTATATGAACCAGTTTTCCAAATCACCGCTCCATGTTCAGATTGAACTCCAAACATTGTGAGTATTACACCAGTGTTGTTCCGTGATATATCCGAATGGTTTTGCAAAAAGAACTCCTCTTTACAGTAGTTGAAGCACCTGTCCCCTAAGAGTCAATATAAAATTTGCCTTATAATTCTTCAGACTTTTAAAATAATATTTGTATTACTGCATTATAGGTATCATTTGTAATGTTATTGTATTTTGAAGTATAGAGAGATGTCCAAGGTAACATCTCACCATTTACTGGTAGAGCTCAATAAATTATAATTATTTTCTTAACTCATTTACTGGTAGAGCTCAATAAATTATAATTATTTTCTTAACTCATTTACTTGTAGAGCTCAATATATTATAATTATTTTCTTAACTCACAATCTGGTACAACATGTTTGATAAAATAAGTGGTTGTGTTTTCTTAAATTAAAACAAAAAATGAAATGCATAGCTGCATGGCTAGAAGTGTTTATACGGTATGCATACTTGTTTGTTTTATTTATAGTGTATGACTTGTACATAACGTGCGTGGGAATTAAGTGCAGTATACTGTTTAAGATATTTTTGATACCCAATAACCCTCATGACATGGCATGAAGCCAAATAAAACCTGAATCCCCGTTGATCTTATTGTTTGTCAAGTATAAACACTAATATGATAGTGTTCTATTGAAAACAATTCAAAGTTCAACAGCTTTGCTCCCAGGCTGTTGTATATATTTTAGATTGTGTCCTGATATCTATTTCCCTTATATATATATATATATATTGGTAAAACCTGTAGGTAAAACTATGTTCAATGCAATTATTGTTTTTCGTTGTCTTTCCTCTTTAATTTATTAACTTTCTTTTTGAAATGTATTCTCATATTTATGTGCATATAACTTAAAATTTTTTAAAGTAAGTTGATCTCAAAATGGCACATGTTGAACCAAGGTTCTTTTTTTCACTTCTACACTTCCATCAATTTATGCAATACGGAGTCGTTAAATTTGATAAGTACATGTGATGAATTATTAGTAGCCTAATCTTCTTATAATTTAAACTGCTGATTAAGCTAGGCTTTGATTAGTTCTTGAAAAGGCATAGTTTATTGAATCCACTTTGACATTTAAAGTATATAGTGCAGCTGTTATTAACCCAAACAAGTATAATTATTAAGTCCATAGGATTTGCAAAATTGGATCAAGTAGGGATTAATGTTAATGCTAAAACTGAAAAATAGTAACAGGTGCATTTCCACATTTGCTGGCTATGTTATTTTTATGAACTTAATATACAGGAGTTGGAAAATCTTGTTGCTGTATATCAGGTGTGTATCCAAGTTTGTGTGTTTTCTGTAGACTGAATCTGTCAGACAGTGGTGGGCTTGAATAATATGAAGGAAAACAATGTCACAGGTCTATTTATTTATTTGCAAGTCCAAGCAAAGTGTTTTAAATTCTTGTCCGTAACTTGAATAAACCATTGCCTTCATACTTCCCCTCCTCCTTACAGTTACATATTTTTGTAAAGAGAAAGAATGAAATTAAACAAATCCTTTTGTTTGCAGATTTGTATCTGGAGTCCATGCCATAATTGTGTCATTTAGTGGCCTTTATGTCCTGCTTACAGATGAGAGGACAATGAAAGATTCAGTGTGGTAGGTTCATTTTTATTACATTAGAATTTAGCAAGTCACTCTAATGTTTTTTTCCCCACTTTTCCTGAAGTCTTGTGTAGGGAAAGTTATTCCATAATGCATCATATTATCATATGTTTCCTACAGAATGACAGTGCCTTTGACAAAAAATGTGTATGGATAGATGTGAAATTTCACAGCATTGCTGTGAGATTTCAATCAATAAAAAATGTGATTATATTACTTTTTTTTCTAATGTAGGGGTGACTGCCCACAGGTTCGTCATACTTGTGCCATAGTAGTTGGATACTTGGTTTCAGGTAGTATCATTTGAACAGTACCAGTTATTGTTATAAGTAGTGAAATGTAAAAAAAAAAGAAGAAATTTTAGTACGAACTCTCCATTGAAATATACATGTGTATGGTATTAAAGCCAAAAGGGTTCAATATTATGTTTTGAAATGTACAAAATATTCAACCAGTTCTAAGTACTAGTATATTTATATTGTCTTTTAAAACTCCTGTTTCATATTTTTCAGATTTTATCATAATGATCATTTATTACAAAGAAATTGGAGGGTATTTTTACTTTATTCATCACCTTGCGTCCATATATGCTTATGTATATGTAATAGTGAGTATGCCATTTTTGTTTCAATTATCAAATGCATATAAATTACTGATATAATATGGCATATTTACATAATAAAATTAAGAAATGCCCACTTATGTTGTGTAAAACTTTTTTTTTCAAAGTTAATTCTACATTATACCCTTGTATTAAATGAAAAAAAAAAAACTTGTCCAGTTTGTGGAAACCTGTTGAAGTCAGCTGTTGTATACGATTTATTGCTTGTAAAAGCCATTCATTTTGTTAAGTAGTTTAACATTTGCTCAGTATATTTGGAATGTATTGTGGTTATGAGTTCACACGGGTTTTGGTTCTTCTGACTCATGATGTAAATGGAATATACATTTATAATATTTATAATATTGAGCAGAAATACCTGAAATGTAAAATGTCAAATGCTTGTGTAACATGCAATACATGTTAGTTATGTTTCTAAAATGAAAAAAAAGGTTGTTGTTACTTACAAAGACATCTTTTCATCTCTCTTTAATGTATGAGATTTATACTAGTACCTGCTCAAAAATAATTGACTTTATATCTACTCTTTTTAGACCTTCGGAGTATTGGAGTTCTTTGCCAACTTTCGTCTTCTTGCCGAATTTTCAACACCATTTGTAAATATGAGGTAAACTGTTTCTACATACCATAGTTAATATTTAATATCAAAATATTTGATTAGCTAACATCATTTGGAAAATTAAATACTTCACTTTGTCACTTCTTAAAAGTATTTGCAGAGCCTTACTTTGTCT
This sequence comes from Lingula anatina, assembly GCF_051362555.1. Lineage (NCBI taxonomy): Eukaryota > Metazoa > Brachiopoda > Lingulata > Lingulida > Lingulidae > Lingula > Lingula anatina. Next base: position 34,843,040 of record NC_141767.1, read on the forward strand.
GTTTTTCAACTTCAACTCATAAATATAATGTTACTATAATTTATAGGCGGAGAATAACAATAAAAAAGCAATGAGCTGTTAAAATAAAATGTTTGTATGTGTGTGTGATCATGCTTTTTCCATAACAGGAGATTTTTGGAAGTAGAAGGCTACCCCAAGTCATCCAAACAGGTTTTGGTGAATGGCTTTTCCATGGTGATCTTCTTCTTTGTAACACGTGTAGCTGTCATTCCGCCCTATTACTGGATGGTGTATAGTATATATGGCACCCCAGCATATGAGAGCATAGGCCATGTCCAGTATGTTCTGGTCGGCTCTTGTGCTGTTCTGGACATCTTAAATGTGATTTGGTTCTTCAAGATGTGTAGAGGTGCTCACAAAGTTTTGAAATCGCAGAAATTAAGACAGAACAATATTGAAGATAGGAAAGCTGCGTAGCTGACAATATAAAGTATTTGCTTGAAGGAAAAATGGTATTGATTGTTATCTCACTGTGATTTATATGTACATGTATCATGCCTATAGAATTGGGTACATTGGAGTATTAGGCACTTACAATTTTTTTTTACTTTTACAAGTAGTGTATAATTAGTAATAATTTATGGGATTTGGGTTTATTTCTTATAACTGTTCAAAACTTTTTGCAAGTATTTACTTTAAAATTTACCTATGGAATGTTTAATGGTACTGTATGTAACAAGTATTAGGTATATATACCGGTATATAAAAGAATAGTGCTGATAACTGTAAAAAAATGTGACCAATGATTCCTATATTGCAGATGAAATCTTTAAATTAAAATTAAAAGATATATCATTTCACAAATCTTGTAGCTTAGTAGACTGCCATTTTTGAGAATGGTAAAATTCATATGTTAGTCAACTTACATGTTTGTCACTGGTGTCATTGTGTGAGTTGTCACTAATTTGGCGTATTACAGTATACATGTACATGTACCTCAGTATGAATAATAATGATTAAATGGGACATCCAGTCATAGGTTTAGGAATCTCTTTCTATTGCAAAACCAAGTTGTTTACAAATTGTTTTTTAAATAACCAAGCAAAGTATATACATCATATCAAAACCCTCTATTTATTTTAAAAGATGTGCACATAGATCTACCAATTTTGTACTGTTACATTCACAATTGAGAAAGATAAAAATAAAATTGATGAAAAATCACCTTGACATGATCTGTGTTTAATTCAGAATAATGTGTAACAGTGGTCTATATTTATAAAATAAACACTGACAGTTTTGTTGGAAGTGCTGAAGTTTATTACATCTGAAAGTGTAAAAAATGTCATTCCAAGACACATGACCAACATCTTTCCAACAGTATGACACACCAACCACTCTTAAATAGTAAAGATAATTGAGCAAATGAAATAAAAATATGATTAAAGTGTACCTTTACTAATTATGGTGAAACAATTTTAAAATCTGCATCTACACTAACATGTACATATTAATTTAACAATTCATAATAAGAAGTATAACAGTTACGCTAACTCTCATTGATTTTCCTTTCAAAGCATTAATCATATCCTTTACCAAAGAAGTTGCTACATAATTACAGTAATGTTTAAAAACCGGTGACTTTGTAAGCCCATAGGGCTGGGTTGTTACATATATATTCACATTATTGTATTATGTATTATATTTGTATATATTCGGCATTGTCAAGAAAATAAATCAATTTAACTAACTAACTAACTAAAATATGTGTATCTTGATTGAAAATAATACTGCTTTGCTTGTCTATATGGAGGAGAAGTCCAAAGTCTTATGGTACCCTGAAAGATAGTGGTTTCCTGATATTACATGTACTATCTACAAGGCTGCTTCAACTCTAACAGAAGAACAGTGGACCACAAAGTTTTGGACTTCAACAAGAGCAAGTGAGGTGGATTTACCTTGAGGCACAATTAATGCCCTGGTTTTCCTTGCCACAGGAGACAAGGGGCATCATTTTCGATGAGATGCAGGTATAAATTTCACTTAATAAACATGTAAGCAAATTTAATTATTGATAACAAACTCTATATAACAATGATATTGTACGCTGGCAATTTTGTGGTCAAACAAAGCAAGTTTTGCATATATACATAAATAAACAAAGATTCAAATATATACATAAGTAAAAAAAAAAAACATTTTAAATTTTTTTCAAAATGGCACCCCTAATGAGTCTTCAGGCTAAAATGTACATAGACTGTAAAAATGTTATCCTTTACCAAGTCTTGATTAGTATATATGCTAGTGTCCATCCCTCCTCCTGCCTTCAATTTTCATAAAAAAATAGTGATACCACAATACAGTATATCAGTGGTAAAAAAAGGGACCCTGACAATGTACATAGTGACAGCTTCCGTCTAGATAAAGGCATCAGACAAGGATGCATTCTTTCTCCTCATACTCAGAACAAATTATGAGAGAGATGGACATCAAAGAACTAGGTGTTATAACTGGACGAAAACGAATGTCAAATATGTGTTTTGTAGAAGATACAGTGCTTGTAGAGGACAGACAAGAGAGGATAGGAGAATTTTGTTGAAAAAGTGGACACAGCTGGAAGGAAAAGGCACCCAAACATGAATGCAAAGAAAATGTAATCAATGACAGTATGAGGCAAGAAGGCAGAAATTAAGTCCATCTTAACATTTTAAGTATTTGGGTGCTGTAAAAATGGTCTATGGAAACTCAACAAAGTATGTTAAAATGAGAATCGGAAGGGCAAAAGGTGAGGGCCAAAACAAGTGAACTTGTTAATATCTGGAAGGACAGAAGTATCCCAAGTGTTAAAGGTGAAATTTGTTAAGACTTTGATATGGCCAGTGCTCAAGTACAGGTGCAAAGGTATAAAAAAAAAAAAAAAAAAAAAAAAAAAAAAAAAAAAAAAAAAAAAAAAAAAAAACGAATGACAGTGCAGTGTTTTTGAGGAACTCGTACTTAATCATGAATTAATGAACAAGACCAAAGCAAGGAAGTTTGTTTTTTTGGGTCACCAGCTGTGAATGAAAAAATCAGACCCAATTATATCAACATTTCAAAACATCCCAATAAATAAATAAATAAGGAAGACCAGTTCACATACAAAAATGGACAAGAAAAAGTTCCAACAGATGACTGTTGATAGAAGCAAATGATGTGATTGGATATTGAAATTTTGAGCATTATCACTTTTAAAACACTACTAAGTAAATACTAACCATGGTCTATCAGTTTATTCAAAGAAACAAAAAAAAAAAAAAAAAAAAAATCAGATTCAGATGGATAAATATTTGGAATTTTGCAAAAATATTTTTTTAAAAATGAATGGTAAATGAATTTGAAACCATGTACTGAATAAAAGATTATAACAAGTTAACTGAATGATTTTTCTTCTTTTCATAAGATGAACGGTGCCCTTGATACTCCTCTGCATTTCTTTTTCAGATGCCCCTCACTCAATTTAAGGTACCCTCCCCTCTACCCAAAAATAAATGAAATACTACATGAACGTAAGACCTCTTTTCAAACACAAAAAGAAGTTGTCACTATTTCTCTATGGTCATGGATCTCTATAAACTACCCAAAATGAAATGATCTTCGAAACTATTGCAAATTTTCTACTCGAAAACCTTGGCATCACTCAATAAGTACTATCTGTTCTCTACTTGACCTAACTGATTTCATTTTATAATTTCATGTAATTTTCTTTGTTATTAATGTAATCCATATTGTATTTAGTGGTGTTGTATACGTAAATTAGTTACGATCCTTTTCTTCTCAATTTTCTTTTCTTTTTTTCTGTATTTAATAATTTCTGGTAACTTTTGTGTTTCAATACTGAAATCTTTGAAGTATATATATATATATATATATATATATATATATATATATATATATATATATATATAAAATGGTAGAGCACTTTTTCATAGTGTATTGACTTTATTCTCCGAGATCTACTATTCACTATGGAAAGAATGAACTTCGGCTATTCTCTCAAGAATATACCTCTAGCTGACCATAAGGAGTACATAAAAAGACTGATCGAAAAAACGGAAGATGTGATAAAAAGAATGCGATGGAAGGCGTTTTTCTATCTACAGCCAGAACAAGCTCCCGACTCTAAAAAGGAAACATATGGCTTTAAATCCAGGAATACTCCACCACAAATTGAGGAACTTAAAAAGTTTGAGCAGGACTTACTACGTATGATAGAAAATATAAAATTTAGAAAAGTAAAATGTCAATTTCAATCTAAACTCAATGAAGATGTCAAAATGATAAATACATCCGATAAACTCTTGATACCCGCTGACAAAACAAGCAATTATTACAAAATGGATGTAAGTGACCGCGAAAAACTGCTCCGAGATAACACCACTGCTAAATATAGCAGAGCACCAGATGAAACTAAAAATAAGATCAACAACGAAGCTAAACTCATCGCAAGCGAACTTGAGTTAGATGACAGCATTGAGATCCAAGGTGAGAATGAAGCTTTTATCACAGTAAAAGACCACAAAGACAATTTTCCAAGCAACGTACAATGCAGACTTATAAACCCGTCCAAAAGCAATATCGGGGTAATAAGCAAGAAAATACTAGATAGAATTAACAAAGAGCTACTGATAAAAACAAGAGTTAACCAGTGGAAAAACACCGTTTCGGCTATAAATTGGTTTAAAAAACTCTGTTTTTTGGCAAGCAGTATCAAATTTACAAATCTCTAGAGCTTAACAGTAAGTTAAAATTTTTTGTCATTATTTAAAATTAAGCTTTGAAAATGTAGAAAAGTTTAAAACTGAAAAGAACAGCAGACAACTTTTAATTCTATGCAAGAGTTTTGAGAAAGTTTGCCACAGAACACATCTGTGAATCTCTAGTGTTACGGAAAGATTAGTAATATACAGTTATGATAAAGCAATTTTAAGTTCATTCAATTCTACTGGCAATCAGCCTCATTTTCTCTTAAGTGTATCTTATTGTTTTAACCCAGTGTTTTGATTTTTGAGAACATTGTGTCTTGTTTTGAGAATTGGGATGACTGTATTGTTTTATCAGATGGGGCAAAACATTGCGTTGGATTGACGCTTAGTGTCAGCGACAGTTACTCAACTTCCCTACTTAATGAACTCTGCCAATAGTGAACACATTCAACACCGTAACTGAGCAGTTTTTGCGTCCAGCTGCTATATAAGCTGGACGTTTTCTACAGCGGTATGCAGTGCAGCATCAACACACTCCGACGACCACAGCTTGTAGCAACGACAGGTAGCTCGACAGAAGAGGTTCTCTCCAGCGCCTTGCACCGGCCTACGACTCCGCGGTCACCCCGGCGGCTCGACAGCAGCGGTTCTCTCCAGCGCCTCGCACCGGCCTACGACTCCGCGGTCACCCCGGCGGCTCGACAGCAGCGGTTCTCTCCAGCACCTCGCACCTGCCCACGACTCCGCGGTCACCCCGGCGGCTCGATATCGGTCTACTCGACTCCTGCGCCACTCATCTGCCCACGACCCAGCAGTCATCCCGGCGGCTTACGACAGTGGTATCTCGATAGCAGTCCAACCGACAGCGATCCATTTCGATTTGGTTTAATTTTATTTTCATTCAATTTTTGTAACCATTTATTCGCTATTAAATTAATTATTTATTTATTTTCTTTGTTCTTGTTGCTTTTATCACCGTCTCGTCATCAACACTTAGTATGCCATTCATGATGTAAGGGTTTGCGCCTGCTGCAAAAGATATGACCGTTCATTAATATGAGTTGAGTATTTAAGTGACTAGTTGTAATAAGAAAGTTTTGAAAATAGCAGTAGTACAGTTCAACTCTGTAAAATCTTCCATGAGTGCACAAGGCAGGATGCACTGCCACCCTTACCCCAGAACATCCATAATGTGGATGTCAATGGACAGTGGGCCCAATCCTGGCTTCAAGAACAGTTTCTTCTACACATTAATGAGGACCGGGGCATCTGCCTTTTTGCCACCCAAGAAAACATCAGAGTTTTGCAGCACTGTCAGAATATATATTCTGGATCTGACGTCCCATATGGGTGAATACCATGTTTTTTTTCTTCCCCTAGTTTTTACATTGATGAGCCAAAGAACTATAGGCCACTACTGCGAGGTATTCATGCAGACAATTGAAACAATGGGTACGCCACGTAACTAGACGTCGACTACGACTGACAACTGCTGTGTGCGCCTTTGATGCAGCTCTACACGCCGCCATAAAAAATTTTCATGAGAAACTGTGCCGCGGGAGAATGTTATTGAGGTGAACAATAATTTGTTTGACAATGTGGATGTATTAAACTTTAAAGCGAGGAGGAGGATGTGGCGATAGGCCTGACTGCCCGAGGTGGCATTTATTGACATACATGTGTGCACCATCCATCAACTTCAAGACATTATAATCATTCATGTACAAATGACTTTTAAGATAAACTGTAATATTGTTTATTCTTGTTTAGCTTGTTATATTATGTTCTAGTTCTGAAAATTGTTATGTGTTAATCATAGCTTAGCAATATAGTAAAATTGTTCAAGAACATTGCTTTATGTTATGAGAATCCGTCCGTAACAATAGTAATGGTACATTTCTATATAGCCTATGTAATTTTGGTGCAGATACAGAGTAAAGGGCCTGTTATGATAGTAATCATAAAATGGCTTTCATCATGGATTGCAATGTATTTTGATATAGTGAAGATTTTACCCAAAATATAAAATCTGATGTCAGTATATGCTTTTTATTTTATTTGCTTTTTGGCATATTTATACATTTTGCAAAATATTTTATAGGAAAGTTTGATTTATACTAAACTGCATGTTGTATTATGCTTTACATCACTGTTTCTCCTTGTTATGTGCAAAATAGATAAAAATATAGAACCAGCCATATTGTTTCGTATATCTGAATATGATTCTGGCACAGGTGAGGTAACATTTTAAATTTATTTTAATAATATATGGCACATTCCTTTTAATTTTGGAGCTTAAAAAACTGATTGATTAATAATAATGCACTGTTCTAAAGATATATAAGTCTTATAAAGTCCCTATAGTTCCTTAACTACCTTGAGCTTCAGATCTGATACCTTTTATTTTTTATTTCAGAAGAATGCTTGGAAGAGATTAAAAAGGTTGATTCATGTAAGTATAGGAGCATAAGATATAATAGGAAGAAATCTAATGATGAATTATTTGCTGGAGTCTAATGAATTTATTACTGTAACAATTTGATGAAGAAATTTTTTTTGCAATGTTTTGCATTGTCTGAAACAATGCTTTGAAAGAAAGAAGTTGGCTCAATAGTCTAGTGGGATTTCCACAAAAGATGAATGGTAGGGGCATTTTGGGGTAAAAGTTGGGAACCAGGCTTATTGGCATAATTTTGGGATGCTGAATCCGATTTACCCGGTTCCCAAGCGAAATTTTGCGTTTTTAACGGTCTAATTTGCAAAAAAACAAAATGGCCGCCAGATTTCCTATTTTCTGCAATATCTCTGGAACTAGACAGGCAAATATTACAAATGAAGTGTCTTTACCTATATTTTCAGGGTCGAGGAACATTATTAAGATGTTTCTGTTAGAATTAGATTTACGTAATTTTCCAAAATATGCAAATTAGGATCGCCATTATTGAAAAACCATTTTACTTCTGTATCTATGTAACTAGGCAAGCAAACATGACAAATGAAGTGTCTACACCTATGTTCTCAGGGTCAGGGAATGTGATAAATCAGATGTCTTGTCTTTTGGGTAGCACTGACTTTGTGAATCGTGTCCGAGTAGCACCTTTTATTGTTTCTTCCCTGTATCTGTCAAACACAAGTCAATCTGCTGATAGTTAGAACCTGCCTTCAGAACTGCTTTTGCGTTAACTAGGCAAGCAAACATGACATATTAAGTGCCCACACCCATGTTTTTAGCATTAGGGAAAGTGATTAAGACATTTTCACTATAATCAAATCAGCAATGAGTGCTACACGGTCACACTGTAGCAATTATTCGAATCTGAATTGAATTTTGCAATTAAATACTGCGCTGCCATTGGGATGTAAACATATTGGATCACACAACTGCCCCTTTTACCTAGATTTAAAAAATATTACCTTATTAATGCAATGGAGGGATTTGCCGAATCATGTAATTCATGTGATGCAATGTACAGACCTCACATTTAAAATGGATTTTTTCAAACATATTTTCTTTTTTTCCCATATATTAGTAATGGATGAAAAAAACACTTGTTATCGTGTTCGATATGGCTTTAATAAATCAACCCGTGTGAATACATCATCAAAAATTTAATTTAAATAAGAATTCATATCAGCGTTATAAACAGCGCATGGATAATTTTATAGCTGATAACAACGAGGTATTAAATTCTTATGAACTCGATATTATCAAGAATATCAGTTGGTAAGGATTTTCTCTCACACAAAAGAATCATCAAGACAAATGTGAAAAATGGCAACTGATAACAACGCGTGCAGCCTCTTCTAGCTGCAACCAGAACCCTCATTCCATGCAGAGAGGTTTCTGAGAGTATGATCCAGTATTGTGTTACACGCATTAGTTAGAGATTGCATAAGCTTGTGCCGATTTGTAGGCTGGACGGGACTGCTAGCGATTTATGCCCACTGGTTTTCTATAGAATTCATGTCAGGGGAATTTCGTCGGCCAAGGCAACTGGTTTACTTCTTGGTTTTGCAGAAAAGCAGTTATTGCATGGGCATGGTTTGGTAGGGCATTGTCATCTTGCAGGATGAAGTTGTCCTGGAAGTACCTTCTTGCAAATTGCAGCAAGTACTCTCTAAAATGTCCCTGTATTTTATCTGGTTGAAGTTTCCGTCAATTGCCACCAATATTGTTTTGGCTCCAGCGTGGAAACCGGCCCATACAGAGATACTGCCACGGCCACAAGTCACTGTAGTGTGACACAATCCTCGTGCAGTAACTCGTCTGGAAACCTACTGACTCTGATTCAGCCATCGCGGTGGTGGAATTCAAACCCTGCCTCATCTGTAAAAATCTACATGAACCCAGTGCTGTGCCTGGAACCGCAAATGGCGTCTAGCCCACCATGTTGCTCTGTTCATAGAGTTAACCAGCTAAAAGTAGCCTTGCATTCACTAGAGTTCTAGAAACATGCTTTTGAATGGTAATTTGCCACTCATTTTGTACAGCAAGAGTTGTCTTTATCCGGTTGTTACGACATAACCGCAGAAGCAAGCGGTATTCCCTTCTGGTGGTGACTTAAGGACGTCCTGGCCGTGGTGTCTGTGTTAATGCACCAGTCTGGGCGTGTTTCTGTAAGACGTTAGAAACTGCTCCCTAAGACACATTCAGCTGTCTGGCAATAGCAGTTTGCTTCTGTCCATTCTGACATAATGCAACAATAGTGTGGCAAGTCGCTGCCGTTAGTTCACATACCGTAAGGTCAGCTAAGAGTCTGAAACATATCAAACTCTTCTGACTGGACGCTGCCGAAATAAAGAGACTTATTCTGCATAACTGCTGCCCTTTTATACGCATTCTGTAACCAGCCAAAGAGGACTGCTCAGAGAAACTGCCACATATTACGTAATATAACCGTGCTTCAGAGAAAGCAGCCTAATGAACAATAACCAACAAACCTGGCTACACATATACCTGATCACAATTGTCGTTTGTGATCAATTTTTCTAAAAAGTTAATTTATTATCAACACTTTCCTTTTAAACTAAAATATTCCATATTAAATGTCAATATGTATGTGTATACTTCAAGTACACTATGACATCTCACCTCATTCATTTCAGCGATTTTTCCATTAGCTTATTACTGGTTACCCATTGGTATCGTTTCATTTTAATTAACAAAATTTCTTGAATTTTTGCTTTAATCTTCTGATATTCTATTGAATCCAATTAATTGATTGACGATACGAAAAGCATTTCTGTGTTAATAGCAAGTCTGAGCAGTTTCTCAAGCTTCTAAACGATTTCCTTGAGGCCAAATCTGTAACAGGAAGGTTAACAGAAGACGTATTCTGCCCTGATGAAATTAAACTAAATGACTCCTCACCCAGTGGCGGATTTGGGGGGGGGGGGTCAAGGGGGCCCTGACCCCCCATTCGAATTCTGGTCCCCCCTTGAAATTATAATTTTGACCAGCTGAATCATAGTTGTAAACCATATCAAATGGCACCGTTCGCCCTCTTAAATACCAAAATTTTTCGTGGCCCTTCAACAGGCCCCTAACCCGTTGCCAAGTGGGGAGGGGGGGAGGCTTTGCATCCGCGGACTCCCCCTTCAAATAATCCTGGATCCGCCTCTGCTCATCTTGCCTTATAATTGATGGGCAAGCACTGGCAATTTCACTGGGAAGGTCTGACAATGCAGTGACCTTTGGTAGTTTTGCTGACACGTACGTAAAAGCAGTTCTGAAGGCAGGTTCTAACTATCAGCAGATTGAATAGTGTTTGGGAGGAAACAATAAAATGTGCTACTCGGACATGATTCACAAAGTCAGTGCTACCCATCAGACAAGAAATCTGATTTATCACATTCCCTGACCCTGAGAACATAGGTGTAGACACTTCATTTGTCATGTTTGCTTGCCTAGTTACAGAGATACAGAAGTAAAACGGTTTTTCAGTAATGGCGATCCTAATTTGCATATTTTGGAAAATTACGTAAATCTAATTCTAACAGAAACATCTTAATAATGTTCCTCGACCCTGAAAATATAGGTAAAGACACTTCATTTGTAATATTTGCCTGTCTAGTTCCAGAGATATTGCAGAAAATAGGAAATCTGGCGGCCATTTTGTTTTTTTGCAAATTAGACCGTTAAAAACGCAAAATTTCGCTTGGGAACCGGGTAAATCGGATTCAGCATCCCAAAATTATGCTATTAAGCCTGGTTCCCAACTTTTACCCCAAAATGCCCCTTGCCTCTTATGCAGAGCCTTTTTTCAAAAATCTCACTAGACTACAATACAGTGTGTCAGGCATAAAACGAAATTCACAAATCCCATGCAACACCACAAATTTGCAAATTTTACAGATACTCAGACTATTTTTTAAACTCACAATTTCTTAAAATTTAAACACATTTATTGAGTAGTAACAACACATAAAAGCAAGCTACTATATAGTTCTATTCTATGCAGTAAAAGCACTATAAATGCTTTATAGAAATATCTTTTTGTAATTATATAATTTGTGTCTGAAGTTTGATACAATTTGCCCATTGAGTCATAGCTGTATATTGTAAGTATGTTTTTATACCAGGTTTCCGTTGGAAACTTGAATATATTTCAAATCTGTTGACCACATACACTATAAAAGCTTATTATTTGTCTTATATTTGTAGTCCAATTTTATCCAATGTTTTTAATTACATATTTTTTTCATTCCAGCTCCAAAGCCTTCAAAACAAAGATCACGGTTTAGGAGATTCCTGCACACTATCTTCTCTTGCTTTAGGCGCAAGTAAAAAAAAAAAAAAAAAAAAAAAAAAAACACTTTACTAAATATAAACTGATACGTAAATACTAAGAGGCCTTCATTGAACTTCATTTGTTTTCTTACCTAGTACAATCATTTCTCAAGTCTCACTTCTTACTGGACTCCGTGTTTGTAGCAAACACATACTGTGCATGTTGAGATGTAAGCAACAAAGACTCTTAAGTGTCAGTGAATTTATAGCTGTATGTCTCTGCAGAATCCATTGTCAGTTGCCATAATTGTGAATGTTGCTTTGTTTTTGATTAACACTTTTTACTTATTGGACCTGAAGAAAGAGTGGTTTTGAAAGGTTGTAGATTTTACAAACTACAAATGTATTAGTACTACAGGTACATGTGATAATATTTGTAGTCCAATTTTATCCAATGTTTTTAATTATAATACATATATTTTTCATTCCAGCGCCCAAAACTTCAAAACGAAGATCAAGGTTCAGGAGATTTCTGGATACTATTCTGTCTTGCTTTAGATGAGTCTGAGACATTTTTTATTTTAAAAGACTTGATGTTTTGATTTTCGGAATGGACTGCTGCAGATTAATCTATTGCTTTTATCATTTCCCACAACTCCAAGCTGATGTAGCTTTATTATTCAACGTTAAAGTTCCTTTTACTTAAATTAATGAGTAAATTTCAAAGTATTTTTTTTTATAATGGCACAATTTCAGATGACTTGTTTCTCCCTTGTTGTTTCTATTGATATTTTCGTGTTTGATTTTCGGAAAGGCCGCTGAAAATATTGAGCCTTTTAAAAAAAAAAAAAAAAAAAAAAAAAATCCAGTGTGTCAGACATAAAATAGAATACACACATTCCAATAGTAAGGCAGAAAACTGTTGATATACAATGGTTAGCCCATCCTGTGGGACCATTGGGTTAAGGCGTTTGAGCGGGATTCTTACCGGTAGATGAACTCCATGTGGATCCATTACCACTAGACACAGGAGCACATCTACCCAAATCAGGCAGCAAAGATGTGCAACAAATTAGCAATTGAAGTATTGGATAATGACATGTTGCACTTGATGCAGGAACTAGTAAATGCATATGGTACTACTTTTTTTAAAAAGTTACATATATCATTTTCTTAAGTAAATTTATTTATTAGTATCAGCATTTCATTGCACTCAGTACATTGTTAAAGGGTCTATATCTATACAAAACCAATAAAATTTCTAGACATGTAACTAGAAAATGTTTTAGTGACTGGACCCTTGAATCTTTGAAGTATATGTTATACAAAGATGACTAACTTAAGCAGGGCTGTTTTAATTAACATTTTGTAGGCTGTGAGAACTGATCTCAGGGGTATCATTGCGCTGCTTGAGCAATCAAGTAATTCATTGCAATCATTCAAGACCTGGGGACAATTAAAGACAGAGAGGATAGCTGCCTAAACAACATTGAAGTCTGTATGGGAGTGGTCTGAGGAATGGTCAACAACAACAACGAGTGACCAGAGGCAACTCCTGTTCTACCAAACCAGAGGTGATCTGTCATCTTGTATAATAAGATTTTTTTTCTTAATTAATAAACTGATGAAAACTCATTGAGATTCCCATCTGCTTATGTAGTACCTGGCCAGTTGAATTCTGACTTGATTGAAAATTTCATTTCCTCCAAAATGGCAATGCACAATGGAGCCAATGCTAACCCTACCTACATATATTAATAGCCCCTGTAAGGAGAATCTTGTAACAGAAATTAACAGAAAGAAAAAGTGGAACTGATGAACAGAACAGAAAGAAAAAGTTGAACTGATTAACAGGAAACAGAACATATGTTCAAGGACAACATCTTTAGGTCTCTAGAAAGCCTCCAATTGGTCAGCACTAGATCATAGACAGCAGCGGGACGGAAGTGAGAAATCCAACATGGTGGCCCCCAGCGCTGCCGAGACACTGCCTCTGGCCGTTTACCGATTTTCGTCCATGGATTAGATGCTACACTTTTTTATTTTTATGGATGACATTCTCTGGGGACCCGGAAATTGGTGCAAGAGGGCGAAAAAAAAATGTACCAACTGTTATAACTTCTATCATTACATGTGTATAAGAATAGATGCCAAGTCTGCTGCTACGCTAGTCACCAATAACTCCTATACTTGTGATGATTGTAAAAGAAAACTCAAGTAACTGCAAGCAGAGCAACAAATACCCGGGTAGCAGTTGGCTATCATCAAAAATTACATTCTTGTGAAATGTCCTACATGTACATGCGGTGCCCATGTTTGTATATGGACATACCAAGGCACGCTCATAATATATACTCATGGAATTTAAAAAATGCATCACTTGATATTTCAGTGAATATTTTTATAGGATGTAGTTTTACAGCAAAATATCAGTTCGTGTATGTTTGCTAAATATTTGTTTGAATTTTGTTGAGCATGAAGCATTGAACACTGCATGAATGCACCTACTTTTATATTTTAAGATAATAGTTATTTTCTTTCATGAAAAAAAATTTGACTGGATATATTGCCCTACATTGTTACACTGTTCAAATTAGCATGTGTTTTGCACGTAGTTGGATAAGAAATTGTTGAGGTAACAATTCTTTTATTATATATTTTCATGATAAAATATTCCATAGATTTGATATAAAAAGTAATTTGACTTTGCTTTTTATTTGAATAACATATGTGCATAGTAATTGCAACAAGGCTGTAATACTATGTTAGTAATGTAATGATAATTTAAACTCCCCCTCTGTAGGTGAAATTACCTTTTTTATGGTGTTTTTCCTCAAAATTAAGGGGTCACCCCCCCCCTCCTCGGAGGTGTGAAGACCCTAAACCACCCCCTCAGCAAAATCCTGGATCCTCCCCTGAGGCTGTATTATTAAAATAATTATATGGGCATACATGTAGTCCTATTAGAGAGTAAATATATGGGCATTTTTACAATCCTGGGCACTTTTCAGATTTTCCCACATATTGCTAATTAACAAATTGCATACATATAATCAAAGAATTCTTAAATCACCATGTTAGAGAATGGTGTAAGTGAAGATAAACACTGAAAACAGAAACCAAATATCACCCCCGAGTCCAAAGTTATGCTAAAGCAAAGCCCGGAAAATGACCAAAAATTTTTCCCGTTTTAGTCATATGAAATAAAAAGCAATCTGAAATAAATTAAAACAGTGTTGGACATTGCATTTTTTTGGATTATAAAACACTCAGTAGTATGGTGGAAGCAAAAAAGTTTAAATATTAACAGGAGAGAGAAGTATCCTAGAAAAAAGTCTTTTAATGGCATGCTGGTATTTCCGTTAAACGAAATGTCCATTCCGAAACAAAAATAAATGACTTTCAGAAAATATATCATAAAGCATACAGTATAACTAGAGGATCAGAGAGGCGATACTGCCTCCGAATATTGTACCACCAGCTGGAGTAAGCGCATTCGTATAGACCCCCACATACACAAAATAAGGGACACAGCCACCAGTCTTGTGCTTGACAAGCTGTAAAAATGCAATCAACAAGAATTTTCAAAATATGCAAAAAATATATATGACTAAAAATGGTACAATCAAAGTTTAGTTCATCGTAAGGTAGGTCAAAGGTCAATTTCAAGGTCACAGTAAATTGCCAGTATATGACTTCCTATTCAACTTCAATAGTAACTATGGACCTATCTCTGCCAGGTATGGAGATAAAAGGGAAGCAAAATTTGCAAAGTTCAGTTCATGGTGAAAAGTAGGTCAAAGGTCAATTTCAAGGTCACATTTAGATTGCCAGTATATGACTTCCTATTCAAGTTCAATAGTAACTATGGACCTATCTCTGCCAGTTTTGGAGATAAAAGGGAAGCAAAATTTGCAAAGTTCAGTTCATGGTGAAAAGTAGCTCAAAGGTCAATTTCAAGGTCACATTTGGATTGCCAGTATATGACTTCCTATTCAACTTCAATAGTAACTATGGACCTATCTCTGCCAGTTTTGGAGATATAAAGGACTAAATGTTATAATTTTGGAGTTACCATAATGTGCCATAAATTTCCTACAGAAGAAATTAATTAAAATAAAGACAAGGTCAGTTTGGTCAAAATTCTTGAGATGGGAGGTGCTCTGAAGTTCCAGATGTTCAAATTTTATGAAATAATGTCATTTTTGACCACAAGTTGTCTGCTTTGCCAAGCCTTATGTTTTATTTTTCCGGAGTTCAAAATTTATTATCCATTACTGTACTACACATTTTGCTTTCACCACCAATATGTACTTTTTGATACAGCGTAACTTTCGAGATAAAAGGGAAGCAAAATATGCAAAGTTCAATTCATGATGAAAAGTAGGTCAAAGGTTAATTTCAAGGTCACAGTAAGATTGCCAGTATATGACTTCCTATTCAAGTTCAATAATAACTACGGACCTATCTCTGCCAGTTTTGGAGATAAAAGGGGAGCAAAATTTGCAAAGTTCAGTTCATGGTGAAAAGTAGCTCAAAGGTCAATTTCAAGGTCACATTTGGATTGCCAGTATATGACTTCCTATTCAACTTCAATAGTAACTATGGACCTATCTCTGCCAGTTTTGGAGATATAAAGGACTAAATGTTATAATTTTGGAGTTACCATAATGTGCCATAAATTTCCTACAGAAAAAATTAATTAAAATTAAGAAAAGGTCATTTTGGTCAAAATTCTTGAAATGGGAGGTGCTCTGAAGTTCCAGAAGTTCAAATTTGATGAAATAATGTCAATTTTGACCACAAGTTGTCTGCTTTGCCAAGCCTTATGTTTTATATTTCCGGAGTTCAAAATTTATCATCCATTACCGTACTGTACATTTTGCTTTCACCACCAATATGTACTTTTTGATACAGCGTAACTCGAAAACTGTATGGAATACAAAAAAACGGAGACCATTTCCAGTGTTGGGCTTCACATGCTCTACAAAATGCAAAAAAGAATGGGTCTCTAGCATTAACGGTTCCCGAATTAGAGACAGTTTTCAGTTTCGGTATCTTATGGCCGCTACTCCTGTGAAAATGCACCGATTGACCCCAAATTCACGGAGATGAAAGATGACCTGAAGGGTAACACTTTCCAATAATATTATTGGTTAAGTCTGTGTGGTGTCTGAATAACAGGGCAAATAATTTTTTTTTCGTAAAAAAATTCATTTTTTTGAAAATTTTGGCCCATTTGACCTTGAAAAAAAGGTCAAAGGTCAAATCCAAGGGCATATTTGAAATCTACACATATGACTTTTGGAAAGCCGTCTGTAGAAATTTTTCCCATAATTCCTTCCGTAGGGTAGATAATTAGCATTTAATTTTGCCATTTTTAGACAAGGGTGCATTGCAATGAGTGCCACACCTAGACCCCAATACCGACAAAGCCCAAATTTTACGTGGAATGAGTTGAGATTATAGGTGACATAAATCCAAGAGATGGGTACGGGGGCCCTTACCGTCTAGGAGGAGAAGCGGTAATGGTAGCCGTCCGACGGAGCCGCAGGAGCCGGCAGAACGATCCGGACGGGACTAAAACCATGTGTACTGCCAGCGCTAACGCTGGTGGTACAATTAACCATCCTAATCATTATTCGGATGTATTGGTATTGTTTGTATCAAATAATGAAATCTGCGCGATGATTCTGGAGCTTGACATGGAGTGCAAAATAACCATACTGTGTTTTTCCGTTAAATTTGTCCATTCCGAAACATTGGGTTTCTCTTACATAAAAAGAACATGTTGACACCTAGCCTGTAACAATATATATTTCTCTAAAGCCCAGGGCATGTGATATTTATTTTTATATAAGAAAACCCCAGTGCACAGAAACCCATTCAACTGTGGCCTTTTTTGAGAATTGTCCATTCTGAAACAAAGTACCTTTACATTGCCAATGCCATAAATAGAGAGAATTCTGTCTTTAATGCTGTATGTTTCACTTGACATGAGCAAATTACTGTTAGAGCATCATGCATATGACATAAAAATAATAGAAAAACATTTCTTCAATGGCATCTTTTTAAATTTCTATATATTTCCTCAATAAAAAAATTCATTTTTGCGAGTCAGCATCTTTTCTTTGGATCTACTAAAACTTACATTGCATATTTTCCCAAAGTTCATGTATTTCAAAGTTAAATTAACATTTAATTAAAGAGATTATATCAATATAAATAGAAATATAGGCAATTTGGATGCTTTGTATCGGAAAGGACATTTTTTAACACATTGTCTAAGAGCGCATTCTCAACGAATTAAGCCAGGCTTTACAAAGCCGGTGACCTAAAAATGGCGGACGTACATGAAAGAAAAACCGCCTAATCTTTTAATAGTCTCTCCGCCTCTCACACGCCTCCCCACACGTCGTCCCTGCGGGGTACAGTAATTAAATCTCGGCTCCGAACATTAATATTTCCGTGAATATCTCTGGTGATATTATCTCCGTAGATAGTCGATTCATTGCTGCTCTACGGGCCAAATTATTCCTTTTTCGTCTCTGTTTTCAAAGATAATAGAACAGAAGAGCTTTTTTCCTTCGATCGCCTTCAGCCGCCATGCTTTCTTCACCACGAGTTTAACTGATGAGCATGCGCACTTAATATTTCTCAGGTAGCTTAATTCTGCATGGCGAACGGAGACGCGATTTAATTACTGTACCCCGCAGGGACGACGTGTGGGGAGGCGGAGAGACTATTAAAAGATTAGGCAATTTTTCTTTCATGTACGTCCGCCATTTTTAGGTCACTGGCTTTGTAAAGCCTGGCTTAATTCGTTGAGAATGCCCTCTAAAACACTTATTTACTCTTTGGTCTGCTCATCTATTTATTATTCATGAGGAAGAGGATGATGGGAAGCGCATCAAATTTATAAAAAATATAATTTTGAATAATATAGCTTACCTTACTTTAAATATTGCTTACTTATGATGTATATAAATGTATACGAAAATAGTTTAATAAGTTATGAGGCTACAGGTGTTAATGTTGCGAGAGTCAGATCACTGGCACGGTTTACAAGGTTTTATCTCCGGATTGTCATTTCTTATACCCTTCAGGTCTATACTTTCAAGAAAAGTACAAATTTCAACATAATAATGACTTCTATTTTTGACCCTTGGTGGGAAAAAAAGGAGCCCAGGATTGTAAAAATGCCCATATGATCCCCTGCTTTGGTTAGCATTATGAGCCCTTGCACTAAAAATTTGTTGTTATTGGGACCATCATATTGGAGAAAGCATGAAAAAAATGAGCAGGAAAAAAATTGCAAAGTCACTATGTGATTTGAAGCCACGACGGGCCTCTCACGCTTTGTGTTTTCCGTCAGTGCCACCGAAGATATATGATAATATCCAGTGCAGCAGTGCTTCATTCCTACTTGAATATATGTAGTATTTATTGTACACCAAGAAATATTTGGCGGCGATTAATTTTCGCGTTTTTAATCAAATTGCAAATTTAAATATTCGCAAATATGAATAATTTCACAATAACATAAGTAACAATATAACACAAATCTTGGTAAGTATGGAAACCACAAAATTAAATAGCGACGAAAGTTCTGAATCGCAAAAACGCAAACTTTAATAGCGACAAATATTTCTTGGTTTACAGTATACAGTAGGTTTATCAGACCTCTGTCTTCTCTACATAAATATCATATAGGCCTAAATTAAATTTTTATTTCATAAAATAGAAAAAAATGTGGAGATATAGGACATGATAAAATAGAGCAAGTTATCAGAACTGGAGACAGAACAAATCTTATTCTGAGATAAAATCAACTGAATATAAAAAATGTTGGATAAAAAAAAGCTGTAAAAAATTTATAACTGTAGGCCTAGGCCTATACATATGCGACTAATGATAGTGCTAAAGGCCTACATGCATGTATACCAGTGCATGGCAGGGGCAGATGCAGGATTTTGGAAAGGGGGGGAGGGGGGTCCAACTCTGGTTGACAAGCAAAAAAAAAGTCATCACCTCCAACAGCTTCAAAAGAGGGGGTCCAACTCTACTTCAGCGTAAAAATACCCCAAAAAAGGTCGAATTGCGAAAAGGGGGGGGGGGGTGTCCTGGCCCCAAAAGGGGGGGTCCAGGTACATATGTTTTGGCAAGGGGGGGGTCCCCCAGATTCATTCATCTTCTGTTTGTGCATAACGGTAAGACATCTTTTGCTCTATTAACATTTGTCAGAAAAAACATTTGTCAGTAAGTAAAACCAGTACCAGGTATATATATTATGCTTGAGTATCAATTTCTAATTTTTTCCATACCGGTATATAAGTAGCTGTTTAAAGTCATATTCTCTATACTTCTAGTTTAACAATTTTGATATAAATTTCTAAATCAGTCACCCACCCTAAAAGAGTTGACCTTTTATTTACTATAAACTTCTAAAATTTGACCTGTAAAATACTGTTTAAGTTTCACACTACAGTACAGAGTAGCTTTTGAAATAGTCCTATCAATTGTGAAAATGCACCTTGTATCTTACATATATATGAAAGATACGAGGGTTTGCATTTTCATTATCAATATAGTAAAACAGTATATAGATCTATGGGATACTGTTTTAAAAATAGCATTAGAAAAGTAAGGTTTTCTAAGGCTGATTCTTTGCATTAATTTTGAGATCAGTTAAGTTTTAGGCAGCTCATTATACATGTTATAAATGTCAGGAAACTAGAATTTCAAAATAGGAAGTGTGAATGATAAACAAGCTAAAATAATTGATTGCATGGTAAATTTGTTAATTATTTCTCTAACCAGGACAATGAGCAATGGTGTGGCAGCCAAAATGAACATGAAAGGAGGCAACGGCAAGATGGCAACGGCAAACAAATCTCTGCAGAGTGATGCATGGTACCGTACAATAAATATCTCTTTCATTTGCATCTTGCACGACATATGTATTTACCGGCAACAGATTTGTAGGGGGGGAGAAGGGTAGAGTGGAAAGAAGGCTGTTTAAGGAGCAGTAGCATTTTCTGCAAATCTGTAAAGTGAAAATCAGAATAAACTTGTACATTTTAAATTGTATGATAGAAAATAAGCTTTTGTCTCTAGTAGGCCTTATGAAAAATTTGGCAGTACATTGGTGCCAATTTAATATCATACCTGTTAATAGTTCTGGCACTACTTATTATCGTAGGTTTTCTGAACTGTTTCCTATTTAATCTATAGTAAAAAATCTGGTTAATATCATTTCCCTGTTAATTTCATAATTTTGTCAGGAACCAAGGGTATGATAATAAGTGGGCTCAACTGTATCATAATGGTTAGTTGTAAAATATCAATCATATTATAATAGTTATGTGAAAAAGGAATTTTGTAACCTTTTGTACAATTGCAGAATGTCTCCTGAGAAATTTCAAGACTTCCAAAAAGAAGTTGACAGCCTGATGGCCAAACAACTTCAGTTTGCTCCGTACCGGACTGGAGGTGGAAAGGAAAATAGAGGCCGTAAAACCCCCCAAAAATAAATTAGAACTTTCTTATGCTAACGCACTATCTCCCTTCTCTGGGGATCTTCAGACTAATAATTATGATACTCAGAATGCACCGTGTGTCAGATCTATGTTTACTAGCTGTTTCTATAGGTATTAATTAAGGTATACATGGAATTTAATCAAGTGTGTACATGATTAGTGTAGACTAGGGCTTTAGAGTGATGCCAATTGGCAGTGTGTGGCACCTGCATTATAGAGGGTGACAAAACAATGTAATCACAACTGATATTGACATGTATACATGGGGGTTACAACGTAAAGAAATTATAAGCATAGGTAAATGGCACGATTCAAGTAGTTTGCGGTTAACAATCAGTAGAAATGTATAAGATATCAACTAAGACTTTATCATATCCAATTTCAAATGATAGCAAGTATGTACAAAATGGTAGTACATATATAATTATCTGTTCAAAGATGGTTTCAGTTTATCAAAGTGTTTTTCCATTCTTAACCTTGCCTCTGAATCCTCTGTTTTCATCTTGTATATTGGTAAGATTTTGAATGGTGGTGAAATATCTTTTGCTAACATGTAGACTTAAATGGTTGATAGTGTTTATATGCTGGCAATGAACTCTACAGCGATTTCTAAGTTCGTCACCACTCATTCCTACATACATTTCTTGACAGGAGTTACAAAATAGTACATAAATAAAGTTCTTTGTATTACAATTCATGTCTGCTTTAATAACATAATCTAGATTGATACTGTTGAAATGGAAGTTTGATGTTTTTTAAAACATATTGTTAAAACAATATTGTCACAGCATTTACATTTCTTATCATTGCATTTAGAAGTTTTATAGATTTTACCTTGGGGTATAAATGTTGCTTTAGTTATAAGCTCTTTTAAGTTAGGGGCCTGATGATTGGATGCAATTATGCAGGTGTCTTTTAAAACGTCCCTCATTTTATCAATGGAATCGAGCATAGCTATACTTGATGTGATTGACTGAAAAAACTCTGGTAGTTTGGGTTATATGTTTCTATGAAGGGGATGGAATTTTCTGGATTTTTGTCTGGAGTTGTCCTAAGTGTTTGGAGTTGTCCTAAGTATTTGTTTCACGATTCTCCTGCAAGAAGAGAGGAATATACTCAAAAGTTACAGGGAGCAGTGTTTTTCCATTGAAATTTTACAGCCACAGGTGGCTTGAGATTGTGCCTGTTTGTGACAGGGTACTTTCAGTGTGGCAAGATATGGAGAAATATGTCAAGGCAGCTTAGAGAGGAAAGGTGACCAAACCTGAAAATACATCATTTAGTGTTGTGAAGGAAGCTGTTAATGACAAGTTCATCAAGGCCAAAATGCAGTTTTTCAAATGTGTATCAGCCCACCTCTTGTATCGTGGTCAAGCTTATGTTGAGAGGGTTTTTTCTATTAACAAAAAAGTATAGGTGGAAAACTTAAAGGAGGAAAACATAGTTGCCCAGAGGATAATCTATGACTATGTGAAATCTAAGGGCGGTATGCTGGAAGTGCTAACTACAAATGCTCTGCTCGTCTCTGCAGCTTCTTCAAGACAGAAATATGAACAGTATCTAGAAAGAGAGTGAGAAAAGAAGAGAACTAATGCTGAAAAGAGGAATATGAAAGACAGATGTGAAAAAATAAAAGAACTTAAGCACAAAATACAAAGAATACAATCTGACATTGTTCTCTTATCTGTGACGATGTAGTGTCTTCTTATGCCACTGAACGCTGAATGCTTTTATGTTTGACTTATCCCAGTAAGTACTGTTCTTTGTATGTGCATATAGCACTCAGCCATGAAGGCGTAACACTATGACATGGTTGGCTGTCAAAAGGTATAGATTTTGTGTTTAAACTAAGTACTTTAAAAACATAAAAATGTTCAGGAAAAATTTAATTTCTAAATGCCATGCTTGCTGTCCGATTTCAAGCAGGCATACTTTATTTGTTAGTAGTTTGCTAAGAGATATAGACAATACTTCCAACCCCAAGATCATAAGATGTAATCGAGGCATGTCATATATAGCTTGAGATAGGAAAATTAATAATTAGCACTGGCTGTTTTTGGATCAGGGGGTAATTAAGGGATTGTCCATAACATCTTTGATAAGTTTACCTGTCTTAAATCAACTGACCAATGGAATCGTGTTTAATCATAGTAACAACGTGTGGCCATGCATACAACTCCTGGTGTATAAAAAGTCCCAATTTTCAGTGTAGTTTCAACACTTCCAAAATGAACCAGAACAAGATCGATATGTTTGTCAAGAAGACAGTGAACATCAAAGAGACAATTCCAGCCTCCTGACTGTTCTCTCTGCATCCCCACAGAAGAGGCGGGTTAGGGGACCGCCACAGAGAAAGCTACCACCTGAAGAGAGCGTGGAGCTCCCACGTGAAGATAGCATGGAAGTCCTGAAGTGCAGATCAGACACTGCTTGACACAAACAAGGCAAATACAGGTCCTACACCCTAGCCGAGAAACAAGAGGTGTTAGACCTGTCTGAAATCCACAGAATCAGAAAGACATCCATATCTCTGGGGATCATGCAATCCACAATCAGCACGTGGAAAAAGAGCTCAATAAGGACTGTGTAGTTTCAACACTTCCAAAATGAACCAGAACAAGATCGATTATGTTTTTCAAGAACACAGTGAACAGCAAAGAGATGATTCCAGCGTCCTGGCTGAACTTTTCTTTGCCTGCACGCCCACAGAAGAGGCTTGTTGGGCAACCGCCACAGAGAAAGCTACCACCTGAAGACAGTGTGGAGCTCCCACTTGAAAAGAGTATGGAAATCCTTAAGTACGGATCAGACCCTGCTTGACACAGTGCACATTCCTTCAAAACAAGGCAAATACAAGTCCTACACACTAGCCGAGAAACAAGAGGCTGAAATCCACGAAATCAGCCAGACATCCAAATCTCTGGGAATCGCGCAATCCATTATCAGCACATGGAAAAAGTTAATATGGATGAGGTAATTAGTTGTTGGATTATATTTGTTTAAATCTTTAATTGAATTAACCTATGTCGCAGGTAATTTTGATAAAAAACTTAAGTGGTTTGATAAACTTCGCAACCTAATAATGATATCCCCGTAAATATGGCTTCTTTAGAGCTCTTAAATACAGAAGCAGTTCACCAGCATAGCATTCCGTGGATTGCAACATACTGATCAAAATGCCACTAAGCGCATATATGCTCGCCAGCGTTATCTTGGTTTTACGAGAAAATGGAGTCAGCATACAGGACATCCAACGTCAGTTGGCTGACAAAAATGTGTCTTGCCACCGAAGCACAATATACAGATTCCTGGAAAGATTTGAAGAGGGACAGGTTCTTGCTAACCACCCAAGTTCAGGAAGAAGAGTTCAGTTCAGAGATGAACATAGGGACATAGTTAATCATGAGATGAGCAATAACCATGAAATGAACTCGATGCAATTAAGGGATGTATTGCAAGAGCGAACAGGTAAGAGATCTAAGTAACTTTCACTTTTTAGGTCGGCTTATGCCGTAAGTTGTACATGTACTATTTTAGCAATAATGAAATCAATTTGATGCATACAGTTCCGGTGTAACTTGACAGACAGTCATGATAGAGAGTCTGCTTCCAATATATTTGTACATTTACCGTGGATTGCAACATACTGATCAAAATGCCACTAAGCGCATATATGCTCGCCAGCGTTATCTTGGTTTTACGAGAAAATGGAGTCAGCATACAGGATATCCAACGTCAGTTGGCTGACGAAAATGTGTCTTGCCACCGAAGCACAATATACAGATTCCTTGAAAGATTCGAAGAGGGACACGTTCTTGCTGACCACCCGAGTTCAGGAAGAAGAGTTCAGTTCAGAGATGAACATAGGGACATAGTTAATCATGAGATGAGCAATAACCATGAAATGAACTCGATGCAATTAAGGGATGTATTGCAAGAGCGAACAGGTAAGAGATCTAAGTAACTTTCACTTTTTATGTCGGCTTATGCCGTAAGTTGTACATGTACTATTTTAGCAATAATGAAATCAATTTGATGCATACAGTTCCGGTGTAACTTGACAGACAGTCATGATAGAGAGTCTGCTTCCAATATATTTGTACATTTACCGTGGATTGAAACATACTGATCAAAATGCCACTAAGCGCATATATGCTCGCCAGCGTTATCTTGGTTTTACAAGAAAATGGAGTCAGCATACAGGATATCCAACGTCAGTTGGCTGACGAAAATGTGTCTTGCCACCGAAGCACAATATACAGATTCCTGGAAAGATTCGAAGAGGGACACGTTCTTGCTGACCACCCGAGTTCAGGAAGAAGAGTTCAGTTCAGAGATGAACATAGGGACATAGTTAATCATGAGATGAGCAATAACCATGAAATGAACTCGATGCAATTAAGGGATGTATTGCAAGAGCGAACAGGTAAGAGATCTAAGTAACTTTCACTTTTTAGGTCGGCATATGCCGTAAGTTGTACATGTACTATTTTAGTATTAATGAAATCAATTTGATGCATACGGTTCCGGTGTAACTTGACAGACAGTCTTGATAGAGAGTCTGCTTCCCATATATTTGTACATTTACCAGTAAGCCTTGCCTGAGATTTTGTCCCACTTAGATCACGCTAACCTGCCCCTTGTAACTAAATATAAGCAGACTTTCTGTTACACAGACTCTGTTTTGTTACAACTGGAAAGAAATAACGGCGGAGCGATCTACTTAATATTCATGCAGACATCGATTGATATCGTGGTTTACCCTTACCAGTAGGTAAACCACAACTATTTAAATAAAGAAATTGTTAATTGTGTTTCTTTCGCAAAGGGAAAGTAGTTTTATGAGGAGGTTCAGAAAGAAACTTGGATGGATAAAGACTAAGAAGGGTAGATTTCTGTCAACAGGCCATGGTAGTTGTGGACATGTTCAATGACGTGATCTTTACTGGTTTGTAGGACTTTATAACTTTTTAACACAAATTGTATAATTACATTCACATGTTAACTTGTAACATTTAATTTCAATACACAATCATTTAAGTTGCTAATGGTCACTCGGCAGGGTTGGTGCACTAGTACACCCAGTACCAGTATAGGTTTATAATATGCTACACATGGAATTATTAAAAATTATTTACTCTTTTTTTTTTTTTCAGATGAGTGCACTGTTCAGATGGACTCTAATGGAAGGTACATTTTTCAAAGAGTGGTGCGAGATGCAGATGGCAATGACATCAGTGAGCCTCCTCCCTTACGACCGAGACCTAAACATCCATATAAAATTCATGTTTGGGCAGGTAATTTGCAAACCTGAGCACTGTTGTGAAAAGAGCGGTGGCCTTGAAAAGCTGAATGCCAGTAGAAAAAAATATCACAAGAATAAAGCCTGTAAGAATTAATTTGGTCATGAAACTTTGTTTGTGCACGTTCTGTTGTATGTAGAGCTATATTTTTAGCATTTTTTTGGACAGTGATACTGTTAACGAGTTGAAATATATATGTTGTGGTATTTTGCAGGTACCGTATATCCAAGAGAGGAGCCACTAAAATCCCCCTATCCACTGGAACGATGGACAGTGATTAAAGGTATCAGGACATTTTAGAAGCTGCCCTTTTGCCATTCATCAGAGAGAGGTTCCCACTAGGACATCGATTTATGCACTATTTGACGACAGCGGAATGCCGCTCACCTGAGCTATCTCACATCTGATCTCTCCATAACCAATGATTTTTTGTATCGTTCATATTCCGACAATATTTAAGCCATGGCTTGCATTCTTTTAGGTCCCCACAAGGACATCGATTCATGCAGGACAACGCACCAATGCATACCAGTTGAGCTACTATGCAATTTCTGAGGGAAAACGGCGTCAACTGATTCCGGACTCCACTGGAGAATCTGAACCTCAAACCGATTGAACTCATGTGGGCAGAAATGAAATACCACATTTGGCACCGAGCGAAGGCCAAGACAAAAGATCAGCTGGTGGACGGAATTCAGGAATTTTGGTGCACTGTAGACCAAGGTAAGTGCATCAAATACATTGATCATATTCAGAAGGTAATGCCCGAAGTGATACGTTGTGAGGGTAGAGCTTCAGGCTATTAATGTTAGTAGATAAATTATAAGGTTTGAAAATAAGGCTTTTTATGATTTCCGAATTTATAATTTTACATTGTAAATATTTTGTAAATATGTTTTAAATAATTTTGTATATTTTGTAAATATGTTTCTGTCTCCAAGGGTCGCCCTTTCAATAATCTACATATGCACTCCTCCCCCTGTGCGCTTAGGCCCTATATGAGTCCACGTCGCTATTGTTTGCTACCCGCACAGGCTTTTCTTGTTTATCAAAACAACCCATTGTCTCTCATGGGGCGTGAGTACAGAATATATACGTACATATAGAACACGTACATATAGAAAAGGTATTGTCGCATGACTTATGAGCACAACCAGTAGGCAACCTAATCATGAATACATCTACATAAATGTGTCTCACTTAGGAAGAGACATATACATTTATCACATACAGGTCTTATTTGAGTTGTTTACTGCATTTAAATTTACAATCTTTGTAACATTTTTATTAGGTACCGATGACATTTGATGTAGTACCCTCTAAGCTACCACCTGGAGAGAGTGTGGAGCTCCCAATTGAGAGTATGGAAGTCCTGAAGTGCAGATCGGACACCCTGCTTGACAACAGTGCACTTCCCTCACAAATGAGGCAAATACAAGTCCTACACCCTAGCCGAGAAACAAGAGGTGTTAGACCTGGGCCGGCTTTTATGAAACGTCTCGCAGTTTGCGCATTCGCTATGGTTTGCGCAATTGCGCTAATATTTTTGGCGTATCTTTCTTTTTTTTCGCTGTTAGCGCACGACGTCATGCCCGGAAGTAAATATTGTAATCTTGAAACACTGCTCTTCGGGCCGCGGAGGCAAGAAATATAACAACAAATGCTCGTGCTCTGTGAACGTCTGCTCAGCTGACACAATGGTGGAGCCGGTAGGTTTTTTCCAAGAAAGCGCAGTCATTTTTCAGACAAGGAGATAGACATCATCGTGGAGGTGTCCTCCAATCCTTCTCTTTTTTATCAGCTATCGAACTCAGTTACTCAAAAATTGAAAGAGGAAATTTGAAAGAGGATTATTCAAAAGTAAGTCGACACTTTCATTTTCATACTTAAACAAAACCAAGTTTGATTTATACTAAACAGCATGTTGTATTATACTTTACATCACTGTTTCTCCTTGTTATGTGCAAAATAGATAAAAGCCATATTGTTTCGTATATCTGAATATGATTTTGGCACAGGTGAGGTAGCATTTTTCCTAATAATTATAAATAGTAATTTATTTTAATAATATATGGCACATTCCTTTTAATTTTGGTGCTTAAAAAACTGATTGATTAATAATAATGCACTGTTCTAAAGATATATAAGTCTTATGAAGTCCCTATAGTTCCTTAACTACCTTGAGCTTCAGATCTGATACCTTTTATTTTTTATTTCAGAAGAACGCTTGGAAGAGATTAAAAAGGTCGATTCATGTAAGAATAGGAGCATAAGATATAATAGGAAGAAATCTAATGATGAATTATTTGCTGGAGTCTAATGAATTTATTACTTTAACTATTTGATGAAAAAAAAATTTTTTGCAATGTTTTGCACTGTCTGTAACAATGCTTTGAAAGTAAGAAGTTGGCTCAATACAGTGTGTCAGGCATAAAACAAAATTCACAAATCCCATGCGACACCACAAATTTGCAAATTTTACAGATACTCAGTCTATTTTTTAAACTCACAATTTCTTAAAATTTAAATACATTTATTGAGTAGTAACAACACATAAAAGCAAGCTACTATATAGTTCTATTCTATGCAGTAAAAGCACTATTAATGCTTTATAGAAATATTTTTTGTAATTATAAAATCTGTGTCTGAAGTTTGAAACAATTTGCCCATTGAGTCATAGCTGTATATTGTAAGTATTTTCATTTATCATGTTTTTATACCAGGTTTCCATTGGAAACTTGAATATATTTCAAATCTGTTGACCACATACACTATAAAAGCTTATTATTTGTCTTATATTTGTAGTCCAATTTTATCCAATGTTTTTAATTACATATTTTTTTTTCATTCCAGCTCCAAAACCTTCAAAACAAAGATCACGGTTCAGGAGATTTCTGGATACTATTCTGTCTTGCTTTAGATGAGTTTGGGACATTTTTTATTTTAAAAGACTTGTTTTTATTTTCGGAATGGAATGCTGCAGATTAATCTACTGCTTTTATCATTTCCCTCAACTCCAAGTGCCTCAACAAACAGCTGATGTAGCTTTATTATTCAAAGTTAAAGTTCCTTTTACTTGAATTAATGAGTAAATTTCAAAGTAATTTTTTTTATATAATGGCATAATTTCAGATGACTCGTTTCTCCCTTGTTGTTTCTATTGATATTTTCGTGTTTGATTTTCAGAAAGGCCGCTGAAAATATTGAAACTCTTTTACAAAATAAATAAATAAATAAATAAAAAACAATGTGTCAGACATAAAATTGAATACACACAACCCAAGAGTAAGGTAGAAAACTGTTGATATACAATTGTCAGCCCATCCTGTGGGACCATTGGGTTAAGGCGTTTGAGTGGGATTCTTAGATGAACTCTATGTGGATCCATTACCACTAGACACAGGAGCACATCTACCCAAATCAGGCAGCAAAGATGTGCAACAAATTGAAGTATTGGATAATGACATGTTGCACTTGATGCAGGAACTAGTAAATGCATATGGTACTACTTTTTTTAAAAGTTACTAAATAGTTAAATTCATATATCATTTTCTTAAGTAAATTTATTTATTAGTATCAGCATTTCATTGCATTCAGTACATTGTTAAAGGGTCTATATCTATACAAAACCAATAAAATTTCTAGACATGTAACTAGAAAATGTTTTAGTGACTGGACCCTTGGATCTTTGAATTAACATTTTGTAGGCTGTGAGAACTGATCTCAGGGGTATCACTGCGCTGCTTGAGCAATTAAGTAAATTCATTGCAATCATTCAAGACCTGGGGACAATTAAAGACAGAGAGGATAGCTGCCTAACAACATTAAAGTCTGTATGGGAGTGGTTTGAGGAATGGTCAACAACAACAACGAGTGACCAGAGGCAACTCCTGTCCTACCAAACCAGAGGTGATCTGTCATCTTGTATTTTAAGATTTTTTTTAAAATTTATATATTGATGAAAACTCATTGAGATTCCCATCTGCTAGTACCTGTCCAGTTGAATTCTGATTTGGTTGAAAATTTCATTTCCTCCAAAATGGCAATGTGCAATGGAGCCAATGCTAACCCTCCTGCATATATTAATAACCCCTGTTAGGAGAATCTTGTAACAGAAATGAACAGAAAGAAAAAGTGGAACTGATGAACAGAACAGAAAGAAAAAGTTGAAGTGATGAACAGGAAACAGAACATGTTCAAGGACAACATCTTTAGGTCTCTAGAAAGCCTTCAATCAATCAACCCTAGCCCATTTTGGGAATTATACAATCAACCACAAAACAAAGAAAAGTCAGCAGAAACGCCTAATTTCCCAGCTTTATGGTGGGTTTACTTCCTCACCCGGATGAAGCATTTGAAACCTTCATTAATCAAAGAGCACATAACCCTGAATCAAAGAGACTCATGAATGGTTGAAAAATTTAAGTGAAAGCCTAAATAGATATCATGAAATGGCTCGAGAAAAATTGAAAAGTGTGCAGAAACAGTTGTACGATGCAAAATTGAGAGAGAGTGAATATACTTGTGGTCAGAAGGTACATTTGAGGGATGAAAGTCATAAGAAGGGAGAAAGTAAGAAACTTAGACCCTTATATAGAGGACCATATGATATTATCAAAGTATCCCCACCTCTCTATAAAATTAAAGATAAAAAAAGGAAAAACTCATGTGGTACATTATGATAGATTGCGAAAATTTGTTGAAAGAGAGAGTGCTTTTCATTTGAATGGACCACAGTTAGTGGAACCAATTGTAAAAAGATCTAGATTTGGTAGACAATTAAAATGCCATCTCATTTAAGAGATTTTGCCTTAGAATGATTATGTTGATGTTTATGTTGTTTATTAATTAAGATATAGTTGTATATACAGAAGCAGTTCACCAGAAGCAGTTCATACAGAGGCAGTTCACCAGCATAGCACTAAGCGCATATGCTCGCCAGAGTATCTTGGTTTTACGAGAAAATGGAGTCAGCATACAGGATATCCAACGTCAGTTGACTGACGAAACTGTCTTGTCACCGAAGCACAATATACAGATTCCTGGAAAGATTCAAAGAGGGACACGGTCTTGCTGACCACCTGAGATCAGGAAGAAGAGTTCAGTTCAGAGATAAACAATAGGGACATAGTTAATCATGAGATGAGCAATGACCGTGAAATGAACTCGATGCAATTAAGAGATATATTGCAAGAGCAAACAGGTAAGAGATCTAAGTAACTTTCACTTTTTAGGTTGGTTTATGCCGTAAGTTGTACATGTACTATTTTAGCAATAATGAAATCAATGTGATGCATATGGTTCTGGTGTAACTTAATTGACAGACAGTCATGATAAAGAGTCTGCTTCCTATATATTTGTACATTTACTAAGCCAACCAATACTAGCTACCAGTATATTGTCACAACTCATTTCTCAGTGGATTCTTGTGCAAGTGTTAATTTGCTTCCCTTCCTATAGGTCTATCCATTCACCACTTTGCTATAAGGAGGTTCAGAAAGAAACTTGGATGGGCCAAGACTAAGAAAGGCTACTGCCAACTTGTGAGGCATGCAAACAGACCCAAGAGGGTAGATTTCTGTCGACCGGCCATGGTAGGTGATGACACGTTCGACGACGTGATCTTTACTGGTTTGTAGGACTTTATAACTTTTTAACACAAATTGTATAATTACATTCACATGTTAACTTGTAACATTTAATTTCAATACACAATCATTTAAGTTGCTAATGGTCACTCGGCAGGGTTGGTGCACTAGTACACCCAGTACCAGTATAGGTTTATAATGCTACACATGGAATTATTAAAAATTATTTACTCTTTTTTTTTTTTCAGATCAGTGCACTGTTCAGATGGACTCTAATGGAAGGTACATTTTTCAAAGAGTGGTGCGAGATGCAGATGGTAATGACATCAGTGAGCCTCCCCCCTTACAACCGAGACCTAAACATCCATATGAAATTCATGTTTGGGCAGGTACATTGCAAACCCTGAGCACTGTTGTGAAAAGAGCAGTGGCTTTGAAAAGCTGAATGTCAGTAGAAAAAAATATGTTACATTCACAAGAATAAAGCCTGTAAGAATTAATTTGGTCATGAAACTTTATTTGTGTACATTCTGTTGTATGAAGAGCTATATTTTTGAGCATTTTTTTGTACAGTGATATTATTGTGTGTTTCAATCATGCTAAACAGCCCTACTGTTAACGAGGAACCAAGTTGAAACATATATGTTGTGATATTTTGCAGGTACTGTATATCCAAGAGGGGAGCCACTGAAATTGCCCACCCCGGTGAAGTTGATTCCTGGTTCCTTATTCCTTATTCGGTTACTTATTCAAATGTGAAGTTGGTTACTTATTCCCGGTTCCTTATTCGGTTACTTATTCAACTTTTTTATGTTTTTTTATGATTTTGATGCTAGAATACCTGTTTCATCATACTAGCACCCCCTCTTCATCTAGATGACACCCTAAAATTGTTAAATATACCAATAAAAACACAAAATATAACCCATTCCTTATTCAAAAGTCCTGTTACTTATTCGGTTACTTATTCCTTATTCGGTTACTTATTCCTTATTCGGTTACTTATTCAACTTTTTTATGTTTTTGACAGATAGGCCTCAAAAGGTACGGAGTTCGGTTTTTTCGAACCAGGCGCGTGTATTAGGTCCAGGTGAGTTGATTTGGATGGAAAAATCTGAAATTCTTTCAAAAACGGACTTTCTGGAGGCCTGGTTAGGCCTAGGCCTACTTATTCGGGACTTTTGCTTTTTAAGCGGGAATGGAAGGTCCGATTTTACCAGACAAGTGTCACATCATTTTCAAGATGGAGCCCCATCCGCCAGTAGAGAAAATTTCACTCTCATTGCATTTAGCCGAGCGCTACATCTCTGTTACTTATTCGATTCCTTATTCAAAGCTAAATTTTGGCGCCAAAATCAAAACTCAACCGAAAATGCCAGCGCTCACAATTTTTTTACCTTGCTACTCTTTTTAACGATCATCGGGCTATCTTCAGACCCCCAATGAGGTGACATCATATATAAATCTTTTTTCAAAATTTCTGAAAATCTGTGTAGGCCTATGGGTTATTGTTATACCCTTCAACGCCTGCTTTGTTTCGTTTTATGCTTAGACCGTGTTAAAGATCGTTGATATAATGACTTTTCCAATATTTAGCCTAGCATTCATTAGTAGGCCTACAGGGAGCATAGGCCTAGTGGACATTAAGTTATTTTCAATAGGCCTAATAGGCCTAGAGGTGACACAAGAAAAACATGATTTTTTACAGCAGAACCTTTTTCACTTGTACTTCCCTACTTTGCTATTTGCATTTTGACTACAACCCATACCCAAAGTCGTCTGGGAGGCAATAAGGGAATAGAGTGTTGCGCTTCTAAAGACAGCAAGGTTTCGTCAAACAGACTATAGCCTAGTTAATTTAATCATCAACAGGTTTATACTACCTCTCCTTTCATAGTCACCTGCCATCAATTTCCGTTTTAATCAATAATTAAAACCGGTTTTATGTCTTCCCTTGATTAAATACTGTTTATTTATCAATTTTACTATTGTAACATAGCCTTATTTGCAGTTTATACACTTAATTTCTCACACCCTTCTAATTCATCTACTGCTTGTATATTCTTGTCTCTTCAAAATACTGTTAATCAACCTGAAGTTGAATTACAAAGAATTTCCTAAATTCATCTCCTTTTGTCTTTTGGATTTTATTGTGGGTTTATAGTTAGTCATGTGGGTGGGGAATCCCCTTTCAAAGCGAGGTTTGGGCTCTGGCGTCATAGTAAAAATGGGCATCATTGGATTTATATAGTTAGTCTTTAAGTGCTTTTTTGATCTCATATTTTATGGATTTAAATGGGAATCATGTCATAGTGTACCAATCAGCAGGCAGCAAGTCCACGGATGATCATTGTCACAATGACGTCAGAGCCTAAGCTCCTTGGAAAAAAGTAACCGAATAAGGAATAAGTAACCGAATAAGTAACAGGACTTTTGAATAAGGAATGGGTTATATTTTGTGTTTTTATTGGTATATTTAACAATTTAGGGTGTCATCTAGATGAAGAGGGGGTGCTAGTATGATGAAACAGGTATTTTAGCATCAAAATCATAAAAAAACATAAAAAAGTTGAATAAGTAACCGAATAAGGAATAAGTAACCGAATAAGGAATAAGTAACCGAATAAGTAACAGGACTTTTGAATAAGGAATGGGTTATATTTTGTGTTTTTAGTGGTATATTTAACAATTTTAGGGTGTCATCTAGATGAAGAGGGGGTGCTAGTATGATGAAACAGGTATTTTAGCATCAAAATCATAAAAAAACATAAAAAAGTTGAATAAGTAACCGAATAAGGAACCGGGAATAAGTAACCAACTTCACATTTGAATAAGTAACCGAATAAGGAATAAGGAACCAGGAATCAACTTCACAGGGGTAAATTGCCCTATTCACTGGAACGATGGACAGCGTAAGGTATCAGGACATTTTAGAAGCTGCCCTTTTGCCATTCATCAGAGAGAGGTATATAAGGGCGAAATCGTGAATTAGGTAGCGCTATTTGACGACAGATGAATGCTGTTCACCTGTGCCATCTCACATCTGATCTCTCCATAACCAATGATCTTTTTACCGCTCATGTTTCGACAATATTTTAGCCCTGGCTTGCATTATTTTAGGCTCCCACTAAGACATCGATTTATGCGCTATTTGACGACAGCGGAATGCCGCTCACCTGTGCTATCTCACAACTGATCTCTCCATAACCAATGATTTTTGTATCGTTTATATTCCGACAATATTCAAGCCATGGCTTGCAATCTTTTAGGTCCCCACAAGGACATCGATTCATGCAGGACAACGGACCAATACATACCAGTTGAGCTACTATGCAATTTCTGAGGGAAAACGGTGTCAACTGGTTCCGGACTCCACCGAAGAATCCGGACCTCAACCCGATTGAACTCATGTGGGCAGAAATGAAATACTACATTCGGCACCGAGCGAAGCCCAAGACAAAAGATCAGCTGGCGGACGGAATTCAGGAATTTTGGTGCACTGTAGACCAAGGTAAGTGCATCAAATACATTGATCATATTCAGAAGGTAATGCCCGAAGTGATACGTTGTGAGGGTAGAGCTTCAGGCTATTAATGTTAGTAGATAAATTATAAGGTTTGAAAATAAGGCTTTTGTAAATATGTACATAACTATTTATGATTTCCGAATTTTTCAATATTTTGTACGTGATGGCAGGTATTGCAAGGGGATGGGATTGGATGTTCATATTTATAATTTTACATTGTAAATATTTTGTATGTTTTAAATAATTTTGCATATTTTGTAAATATGTTTTGAATGTTTTTGTGTTGTTTTTATTGTGTTTGATGTATGTATATTAGCCAGTTTTGCCCATTAGTTTTGCTGTAACGTAGGTATGGGTAATCTCACAATATCTTTTTAATGATAAAGATAATGTGACATTACCGAAACCCATTAACACTTAGTCATTCAATGCGGAGTGTCAGAAAGCTTGTAACACAACCATGAGGTGAGCGGCAAATTTCAAAAATTACTTAACCACCATTTGCAGTTGACTTTTTTAATTTTAACTCCATGAATCCTTTATTGGGATTAGAGCTTAAAGGGATAATAACTCTTCGTATGAGATCTATATTTCACAATAAAAACATTGTGAATAACTCATAGAAATATAATATATTCTGTTTTACCACAAAAACGGCAGTTATAGCTATTATTCTGATATCTGAGCTTGTCTTTAGACCACGTGACCTCCATTGATGGCTATACTTTGTTAAAATCTCTTAAGAGATTTTAACAAAAAACCAATCTTTTTAGAAAAAAACCAGGGACTAACTTTGAATGTAAAAATGGATTCATTAACCATTGGTTAGTATGGGAAAATTGTTGTTTACTCCAGGAAAATTCATTTTTTGGCCGAAACGAAGAGTTATTATCCCTTTAAATGTCGCTTGTGTTATTAATCAGGCAATGCAAAGGCTTTGCAACCTGAGGGGTCCCTCTGATCTGATCCCTCCGTTTCATTCCGCATTTTAATAGTTTATATATAGATATATAGGTACTCAGCAAGAGAGAGAGAGAGAGAGAGAGAGAGAGAGAGAGATCGTAAATTTTGTAAATGAAGCTCACATACAGATCAGTACATGTCCCACATATTTACAACGTTTAAATATGGTCACCTTGGCTAAGTATACTATGTGCACCATATTCAAACTCTTCATCAAAGGTTCATCTCAACACGATAATTGTGGGTCTTAATTTCTACTACTTTGCACATCATCGTACATCTAAGACAATTCAAATAAAAATTAACAATTAAAATTTAAAAAGATCTGTAAAGCTTGGAAATTATGTAGTTGTTCCTGTTTCATCACGTTTCTGATGTGATGAATACTGAGACCGTAGCAACCAAGTAGAAACATTGCATTAACCCTCATCCACAAGGAAATGGAACCCTACGTAAACCCTGAAACCGGGCCTCAGAGGCCCAGTGTACCATGAAAATCTGACTCCCATCAAAAAACATTCAAAAATCTAATTTAATTTGAGTAAATGACTATGATCTTGTAGTATGCATAATGGAGGACACATTGGCACTTTTTGTTAGTTTGCAGGTGAAGATTTTCATGAAAAAATAAAAAAAAATTAAAGATTTGTATTTTACCACCCAAGGACTCCCCTGTGAAAAAGCTATTTATTTGACATTTGATTACCATTTCAACATCTTTTCTTTGAGGATACTTTATGAGGAATATATTGAAAGTACTTGAAAGTTTAATGGTTAAAAAATTGGGAGAAAAAAAAAAAAATAATAATAAACACATTAAAAAAAAAGAAAAATTAAAGATTTATATTCGAACACCCAATGACCCCCCTATGAAAAAGCTATTTATTTGATATTTGATTAACATTCTGACATCTTTTCTTTGAGGATACTTTATGAGGAATATATTGAAAGTACTTGAAAGTTTGATGGTTAAAAAATTGGGTGAAAAAAATAATAAAAAACACATGAAAAATAAGAAAAATTAAAGATTTGTATTGTAACACCCAATGACTCCCCTATGAAAAGGCTATCTATTTGATATTTGATCATTCTGACATCTTTTCTTTAAGGATACTTAATGAAGAATATATTGGAAATATTTGAAAGTTTGAATGGTAAAATACTGGGTATGCTATATAAGAAGAATTCAGTAAAAAGGCGATGGGGCCAATTTCTTGAGTTAAAAATGTAGCATTTTGACATGGAAGTGCAAAACCTACAGGTAGTAAGATGAATACTTGTTTTAAAAATATTCACCAAAATTTTCACCACCAAACTTTCAAATAATAACAAAATGTACATCTCTGTGCAAACTATGTAGAAAACAATGGTATGGTGACTGAATATAAAATAGGTCCTTTTCTTCATGGGAATCCAAATTTCATGGGTATAAAAATGAAGATTTTCATGATTTATTTTTCATTCTTTCACTCACTATTTTATCATCAAACTTTTAAATATTTCCAATATATTTTTCATAAAGTATCCTAATAGAAAAGATGTCAGAATGATCATCAAATATCAAATAAATAGCTTTTTCATAGGGGAGTTATTGGGTGATAAAATGCACATTTTAAATTTTCTATTTTTCATGTTTTTTTTAGTTTTTTCACCCAATAGTTTACCATCAAACTTTCAAATATTTCCAATATAATCTTCATAAAGTAAATTTAAAGGAAAGATGTAGAAATGATCATCCAATATCAAATAAATAGCTTTTTCAAAGGGGAGACAATGGGCGGTTAAGTGCACATTTTTAATTTTCATATTTTTTTCATGGGCGGTTAAGTGCACATTTTTAATTTTCATATTTTTTTCATGAAAATATTCACCTGCAAACTTTAAAAAAAGTGCCAAAGTATCCTCCATTTTACATACTACAATATCACAGTCATATACTCAAATAAAATAAGATTTATGAACATTTGTGGTGGGGGAGTCAAATTTTCATGGGGAGTCAGATTTTCATCATGAAAATCTGACTGGGGGAGTCAGATTTTCATGTTACACCAGTCCCTTGCTCCCTTTACCTCCACCTGGGTGCATGAGTATACACTGTGTATGGAAAATGCAGAAAAACATTTTTTTTCTCAAAATGGAAAGTTTCGCAAAGGTAGCGCAGTCTATCAGGTATGTAATAATGATAGATTTAAACTGATATCTGCATATCAGGTGACCGATTACTCATAAATAATAATTTCTCCAGGTCTTGAATCTTTCACAGGCAGATTTCATTGACCATACTGATAGTCATAGCACACATGATATTGCTTGTGTAAAACATTTTATAGCAAAGCTATTTGAGGTAACATGGACTTATTTATCCCATGTGGAAGTAAAATTATCAAGCGACCGGGCCTCAGAGGCCCGGTTTCCAGGAAATGGGACTAACTTTTGGAAAAGTTAATTTCTACATATGTTGTAAATCATTTCAAAACTAATTATTTATCCACTGATGGGGTATAAGTTGCTTGAGGATTACATGAAAGG
This sequence comes from Lingula anatina, assembly GCF_051362555.1. NCBI lineage: Eukaryota > Metazoa > Brachiopoda > Lingulata > Lingulida > Lingulidae > Lingula > Lingula anatina. The sequence goes on from NC_141767.1 coordinate 34,881,921, forward strand.
AACAGGCTCAAAACCTCATGCAAACGAAGAGAGAGCAAAAGATACATGGGTCCGGGCCTGCGAGGCCCCTGAAAGGTGATTGAGGGTTAAACAGGGGGCACATTCGTTCCAAAAGAAAGATTTAAATCTGTGTGTTAAATGTGGTGGTGTTTTGACAACCTTTAAGGATGTTTTAAGTACCAGTATAGCTAATGGCCGCGCAAAAATTCAGTTAATCAGATTTATGTATTGTATCAATTTTGCTGTCTACAACATGAGGATGTGTAAGCAGCTGAAAAATCAATGGATCTGCTCTTAAAGACACCTTGTCAAATTTATTAAATTGCATGATAGCCCCTTTCTATTCGAGGCGAAAACATCTACGAAAACAGATAACTCCGAAGTAAATCAGTGTTATGAAATCACTATTAACAGTAAGAAATTCATTTTAGAAACCACTAAAAATAATCACCCCATCAAATTCATTAAGCCCAATCCCCGATTATAAGAAGGGAACAAGCATCAATCCAAGTGAACACGGTTGGGATGTTGGCATTCAGCCTAAAGCAAGGTGCAATACCGCGATGTAAAAATGTGTCCATTAAGTCGGATTATAGCCCATACCAATTTACACCCTGCCGCGCTTGGCGAGGATGAACTCCAGTCTCAAAGGGTCGCCTGTTCAATAATCTACATATGCGCTCCTCCCCCTGTGTGCTTAGGCCCTGTATGAGTCCAGGCCCCCGTTTCACAAAGAATCTTAAATCCGTAGTTGACTAGCTAGGGCTGGGTGACCTAGCTAGGTCGACTACGCTGCAGTCGACTAGGAGTGTTTCACAAAGAATCTAACGTCTTAGCTTGATGAACTTACCAAGGCGACTTGGTTCACGCACGCTCGTCGCTCTTGTGGTATTATGTATTTCTTAAGGAAACCAACAGAAAACCAAATTTCTCCAAAACAGAAGAGATTATAATAGTTGAAGAGTATAACAAGCGCAAAGCTGTATTAGAGGGCAAATTTTCCAAAAAATTACTTTGGCAGAGAAGAAAAAGAAATGGGAGGAGATAGCCACAGTAGTAAACAGGTACAGACACCTCTTTATAAGTTATCCTGGCCTGAATTTCAATGATTTATAAATTTCAATGACTTATAAATTACAGCCAAAATCCATTTGTCATCCGCGACGGACTGGAGATAAGAAAGAAACTGAAGAACATTATGCAGAGTGGTAAGAAATTATGTGCAGCAGCTGCATGGGTCATTTTCTATGCAATTAAGTTGTGCAGTACTTATTTTCATTATTAAATTTATATGTTTACTAATTATGTTCCTTTAATGTTAATTTAGAATATTTCTCATAAATATCAATATACTAGTAGTTGTATTTGTTATTTGAGGAAGTTAACTAAGGAAACAATTTTAATAACTTATCCTTGCTTGTAGCCAAAAGAAAGAGAGATGACAGCAGGAGGACTGGTGGAGGCCCTGCTGTGACCATGTCCACAGCTGAGGACATGATCATGGAGGGCCTCCATGGTAGGCCCTCCGTGGCTGGTTTGGAATCAGGGATTGAGATGGGTTTTGAAGGGGAAACCAACCCAATAGGTAAGTACATTGGTTAATTCACAATAAAAAAACCCAATAAAATGTTCAAAGCAAACTCCAGTAACATTTTCCATTTTTGCTTTTGTTATATTATTTAATTATTAACTCTTATGTACTTATTAAGATTAAAGATAACCTCCATATTTAAATTTTAATATTGTAATTATGTTAATTCCAGACTATGCTACTGGACCCACCAGTGGTTGCACATGTAAGTACAACTTTGATGTACCCTTGGGCCTGGCTAAAGAAAATGGAGCTCAAAGCCTCACGGGGATGGGCGGCGCGGTTCATGGAGAGACTGGGACTCTCTTTGCGAGCACAGACCTCCGAAAATCAATCGCTTCCAAACGATTTAAAGGAAAGGTTAGAGGTGTTTTACACCCACTTAAAGGAAAAAAGAGAAGATGAGGAATACGAAGATGACTTCATAGTTATTATGAATGAGGTAATTAGTTGTTGGATTTTATTTGTTTAAATCTTTAGTTGAATTAACCTATGTCGCAGATAATTTTGATTGAATACTTAAGTGGTTTGATAAACTAGGCAACCTAATAATGATTGCATCTACATAAATGTGTCTCACTTAGGAAGAGACTTGAGTTGTTTACTGCATTTTAATCTACGATCTCTGTAACATTTTTATTAGGTACGGATGACATTTGATGTACTGTAGTACCCCCTAAGACTCTCGACACAAAAGGAGAGAAAGATGTCAAAATCACCACCACAGGCAGGGAAAAAAGACACTTTCTCATGGTGCAGTCCGTGGCGGCAAGTGGAACAAAACTACCAACAATGGTGATATTTAAAGGTAAAAACTTATCCATAGAAACAAACATGACCGTAATTGTACTGATTTACACGATTCCTAATACCAAACAGGTTTCAAGAAAGGGGCGTATACAGTCGATCACATATTGGTACTTAAAACACTGATCGATAAATATTTGAATAAACTAGATACTACACTACATATATGCTTTGTAGGTTTCTCAAGTGCCTAATTACAGTATAGAGAAATGCCCTTCTATATAAATTGCAACTGGCAATGATAGGTAATACCTTTTTGAATATGATAAATAGCATGTATAACTCAGTCTAATTTCCTGTGAAAACATCAGGGGACTAACTTATGTTATCAATACCAGCTGCGTTCAGAGCCCCTTACTTTTGTAGTGTTTTCTGTCACTGCTGAGAGGATCCTGGGATTCTTGTTGCGCATACGGGACATACCAAAGAAAAGTGCTGTCCCTACCAAACAGACGGAACAGGCAATACTCTCAGTAAGTACCAGAAGTGTATTTGTATTTTACTGCTGTCAGAATAGAGTTAAACACTTTATTGGGGATGAGGTACACAGGACCTCCAAGCATAAAGCTGTTGCAAGCCATTAGGTAATTTCTCCTTTGTTCGACGCCATACTGAAAAATTTGGCGGGCGGGGGTCAAGTTTTTGAAACCTCACTGTAAGTTCTAAACTCTCGAACGTATGGTTACGGCATAGGGAACGTGGAGTATTCCTTTTTGGTTTGTTTACTTGTAAAACAGCACTTCTTGGGAAATTGACTTTCCTAAGGGGGATGTTGTTCTCGTACATCTGTTTAGGGCACGTGCAACAGCAATACTGTACTAACTTATTTCCATACCTCCTGGTATTGGTAATACTACTTCACACCACCAATCTCGTCTTTCTACACCGCCGCTATCACTTCATCTGATGAATCACATGATTCTGAAGCACAAGGTGAAAGGTTTCTTAAACAGCACTCTTTTCACACTTGTCTAAGGGTAAAAAAACATCACCCACCCTTCCAGATGATGTGGACTTTTCACATCCACCTCACATAGCACATGGTCAAGCACCGAAAATCACACCACCAGGAAAATTTAATAAAGCAATGGAAACCCGGAAAGTTAAAGCAAATTAAGAAAGAGTTTTTTAAAATCTGCCTCCAGCTGTTTCCAGCCCATTTAAAACTGCCAGTAAACTTTTCCCCACTATGATATTCCCCATCCTTAGTTAGGGTTGCGAAATATGGGTCCCTATAGTCCCAAGCCTAGTATGTCAAATAACCTTCTAGAAGTCCGTGACAGACCACCTGCTGTCTATATCAAAGTCTATAAAACAATCCTCAGGGTCCACAGAAGTGCATTTAACCTAGCAATTAGAGGCAAACTTGGGAGCTACCCAGTGTTGCCTAATAATAATAATATGCTTGGGCTGGAGACAAAATACTGGTTCTAGTAAATAGACTGAACTTCCTAGGAAAAGAATCCCTGGCCACCTTAGCCCTTGAACCTGACAGGTTTGATGATAAAAGTGGTGCCTCGTCCATTTGTATTAAATATTTCAGCTCATTTGTGAAGTTCAATCAGTGTTAGGATAAGCCATGAAGAAAAAGAAACTTAAATAATGTCTTAACAAAAATATCTGGGTTTCCCTTGAAAGAATGTGCGACCATCAAAGGGGGGAGGCAATAACGAAAAGCAGCAAGCTGAGATCGTATATGAAATTTAAGAAAGATTTTACGACTGAAAACTAGGTGATGACCCTTGATAAACTGCGGAGGTCCACATTGTCTAAGCTAAGAATTGGCGCTCATTTGCTATATAAACCTATAACCCTACCCGGATTAAGAATATGTTTATCAATAAAGAATCTCAATCTGTCTGTATCTGCAGTACAGCAAGCCCTGAATACCATTACCATTAACCAGGGTCCACAATCCAAAAAAAGTTATGTTGAGTCTCGCTCAGAAGCTGGGTAGTCTGTACTTCTGTACAAAATGCACACAAAACAGCCTTTCGCGATCCACACAAAATTGGCCAAGACTTCTATAAACGTACTGAATCAACTTGTTTGTAACATACAGTATATAGGGTTTCCCCTGACACAGAAAACCCGCGTATATGATGCATGCTAGAGATCAAAAGACGCAATAAATATCATTGCTGCGTTAATGTTGACGCAACTTGATTTTTATAACTTTGCAGAAAATATGAAAGAGTCAGATAGAAGATGGAGCCGAAAAACAGACGGACACGTGAAACATCTTAGAACAGTGTATGTCATGGCAAAACGAAACTGTCCATCTGACATATTTAATGATTTATTGGAACTTCAAGTTCTTAACAGTGTTGAAAACTATAGTGATCATTATCGAAAACAAAGCATTGTCGATGAGATGGAAGAGTGCATTTTTTAAGTTCTGGAAAACAACCAGATAAATGCAATCAAGCAGAGTCCTTATATCAGCATTATGTTGGATGAAACCTTTGATGTTAATATTGAGAAAAAACTAACCATATATATCAAGTATGTTAACATGAACACAGGTGAAACGTTTGTTTTGCAGGCAATGAACATGTCACAGACTGTACTGCCATTGCTTTGTTTTCTAAAATCGAAGTCGATCATTGATGAGGAAAGTGACATTTCTAAAATCATGGGGCTGCATGGGCACTGATGGTGCATCTGTTATGACCAGGCGTTGGAATGGACTTGGTGCAAAAATGAAAAAAAGAAATCCACATTTAACTCAAGTACACTGTGTACCACACAGGCTTAACTTGGCTGCTTCTCAGGCGGCAAAAGATAATGACTATTTGAGGGATTTTCATAGAAACAAACATATATTCGTTGTATAGATATTACAAGGACTCATCTGTTAAATATGACAAATTATGTGAACTGCAAGACCTTCTTCATGGTCAGCGAAGGCAAGTGCATGAGGTGGCTATCAATTGAAGCTGCAGTCAAAATGATCTTCCAATCTTATGATGCAATTATCATGTCACTAGAAAATGCAGATGCTAAAACTGACCCAAAAGCTCTAGGTTTGCATAAATTCATGGGAACAAGCTTGTTTTTATTGGTAACAGCTTTGCTTGTTGACATTTTGAGTGTAGTCTCATGTACTTTTCAGAAAACCTCATTTTGTCAAATATCCATAATTCAGTTGACTCAACTTTGGCTATACTTAATTTGGCTATACTTTGGAAAGTTTCAGACAAGGATCTCACAAAGTTAACACTATCCTACAAACTCTTGGTGACCCTCCACCTGGAGAAAAAGCAATGTATACTGGAGTTGAATTGACTGACAATCAATCTGTACGGCAAAGGTTTGTGGCAGTAAGAAATAATTATTTAGACTCTTTGAAAAATAATATCACAAAGGTTTCCTGAAAATGATCTAAATATACTAGAGTGCTTTGACATTGTGCTAAACCCAAACAAATACCTTGATGTTGTCAATATTGCAGAATATGGAAATAAGCAACTTGAGAAGCTTATAGAATTCTATAGTAACATTGTTGATGCAGAAAATCTCAGAAGTCAATTTCTTGTGTTCAAACATTATGCGAAATCATTTAAAAAGGCCTTAAAATTTGAGAACTTTTGTAAGAATCTGATTAGAGAGAACAAGGACAAATCCTGACTTTGTCAAGTTAGCTTTGATTGCAAGTGTTATTCCAGTCTCCTCTGATCGAGGCTTCAGCATTCAAAATACTATAAAAAATCCTGTTAGAAACTTTGTCAAATGAGAAATTAAACAGACCGTCTTTCATAAGACTTCAGGGTCCTCCTGTAGCAGACTTCAATTTTGGAAAAGCAGTGTTACTATTTCAGGAAAAGGGAAGAATAAATAAGCACCTTAAATTGTACAAGCTGTGTAGTGATCTAGCATATAAATGAATAAAAATCTGTTTACTGACTTGACTCTTTTTTTTTTTTCATTTGATTCCCATTAAAAAGCTTTGGGAGTCATCATGACTCTCAAAATAAAAAGCCTAGGGGAAACCCCGAGTATATTGTGTACTTAATGTTATTAGTATTAAATAGCTAGGTTACATTAAAGATAAAACTGAATATTGGTAGAGTACGTACTCCTATACTGTGAAGAAGATAATGTTTACTGGCAATGAGTCTGCACTTGAGATAATCACTTTATGTTTTAAAAAACAATTATGGTGTGACTTTGCATTTATAAATTAGCACTTAATTCCTGCCCTGTCTATCTCAATCTGACAGTCAACTTCTGACCCAGATGCATCAGCATTATTTGTGATGACTCTCATAATATCAAGACTGATTTACTTAATTATAATTTCACAGGGCAGCTAAGTATTCATAACGCAGTTTAGTTGGAAATGTTCATGCAGGTACCTACATCAAGCTAATCTATGTGTCTAACTTAACAAAATATAAGGTACACTAATGATCAGATTGCCAGTTCATAACCATACATATATAAACGTATATGTGGGTTAAGTACTTTGCTGCCAGTTATCAAATGTGACAATGTTATTTTCAACTATACCCTTTGTATATAATGATCAAAAATAAAAGAAAAGGTGCCATATTATTCACCATACTTGTTATCGGTATTTGATGAGAGCTATCAAAATTAACGTACTACATGCAGTACACTACATAATGTGAAGTAGACATATGTAATTGTGGACACCCAATTATTGTCAACATTTAACTAAAATTTTTAAATTTTTTCTGAGTTCTAAGTTTATATTTTTGATTCTCTCTTGTAATGATGTAACTGATGTTTTTATTACCTAATTTTTAGCTGTTGTACTAGCTATGCGTACATCGGCATAAAATATGATGATACTGTTTGTATGTAAAATATTATAATATTTCATATTATATTATATGTACATCATCAGCAGTTTAAATTGGTATCTTACAATGTATAAAACTACCTCCTTACACTGAATTCTGGGGGTTGAAATTCATAAACTGCAAATGTTCAGGATGCTGCACCCGTCCTATTGTCACACTGACCTGTCCATTAAAGACACACTTGGTATCAACAACTGCACTCTTCAAAGTCATCCGTTGACTTTTATGAATTGAAACAGCAAAGGGAAGACACAGAGGTATCTGGCATCTTGTAGCAGTGTTTTTCTTCATCTGCTTACTGTGTCTTTATATAGAATAAATAAAAATTATCCCAGATGTCAGCAGCATACTTAAATCAAAATGACTGGAAATGTAGCAATACTTTTATCTGAGCTGAACACATGATACATGTAATACATGCATTTTCATGAAAATGTTAACCACTTCACACAGAAGTCAAGCTGGAGTTACATTTGATGACTGATAATATTTCAGCAATTTAAATATGTAAACAGAAAATTGCAATAATGAAATTAAACATTCTTATGGGTAAATACCATATGTGATTTAACAATATGCTTGTATACCTTGTGAATGTGTATGGAGACACTGTGATGGTCTTGGCTATATCAGGAAAATCTGCATTTACTTCTGGTTTCTTTTCATCTATTTCCACAACCTGTCCCTTCATTCCATTCACCAGTACCCTTGAGAGGCTTTGCACCAGCATAACTGGAATTCCTGGTTTTAGCCTCAAAAGCTGAAAGAGAATGCTGTATGAAATTAAAAGCAAGGTAAATTCAACACTGACTTTTTTCTACTGTTTAATGCTACAGTACTTTTTTATATATTGGAAGATACCAATTTCCTACAATAAATGCACCAGGGGTATATGCACTAAAATGGAAATAAATGCTAGCCCCAAAATCAAAACAAACATAGCAGGGTGAATTATAAGGGGTGCAGAAGCTGTACTACTTTGGCGTCTGCGAATACTGCTGTCAACTTTCGAACAGAAAACTAAGATGGAGCCAGGGACTACTCTGGGCAATAATAAATTATAATGAACTAATATTTCTCTGTCACACGAGTCAATCATATTATATTATATTATATTATATTATATTATATTATATTATATTATATTATATTATATTCAAAGAGCTGTGGAGTTTCTTCCAAATGATAAAAAATAGATAAAAAAATATGATAATATTTTATTGGTGTGTTGATTCAGGAGAAATTTTCATTTCATTTTTATGTATTATTTCTTTTTTTTTTATAGGTGCATGTTGGGAAGGGGTACGTACTCTTACATTTTGAATATTGATATCTACATTCTAGACAACTTAAGAAAAAAAAACTACCTTTTAATTCATTCCCCAAAGGAATTCAGTGCTGGTTGTCCTTGGGAGTTGCTGTATGCCAAAGACATGGTAATCCTTGCAAACTTTGTTGAAAAACTGTTGGAGAAGGTCAACAAAGACGGATGGAGAAGTTGTGGCTGTGAGTCAACAGGTACAAGACTAAAGTACTGGTGTCAGCACACAACTTGGATACACTCAAGACAATTGGCAAGTACCCATGCACAGTTTGTTTTGGTGGTCCTGGAAGCAATGCCATTTTCTGTGCTTTCTGCTCCCTCTGGGTACATAATACATAAATTATGTGGTGTAGATGGGGTCAGTAACTTTTTCCTTTTCAAGCTGACACAGGGGATTTCTTCTGCTGCTTTTTCACCAGGTATCATATTAGTATTTTCAACCATTCTGGTTTCTTTTGAGACCATGATTTTATTTAAATTTTTTCTGTATTGTATTGCTGAAAAAAATATGAAACTTTACAAAAGATTGCATAAGTGATGTACTAGTAGTGCTATATGTACATTTCATCAGTAATGAATTGCTGAAAAAAGTATGAAACTATATAAAGGTTTGCATGAGTGATGCACTGAAATAGTTTAGATTCCTCTTGTGAAACAGAAGTACATTACTTTTTTATTGCAAATTTTCAGAGTAGCCAGTTAAAGATGAAGCAAGTAGCTTGCATTTACTAGTACCTGTTGGGTTCCTGTTGTCACTGCAACTAGCCCTCTGCAAGGAAAACCAACCTTCCTAAGACATTCAGAAAGCCTGAAATTTAAGCCAAACGATCAATAAGTGACTTTTTAACCTGTGCAACAAAGAAGTTCCAAAAATGACTGATAGACTTATTTTATTTTAGACCTTGAATTTTAGTTATTTTAAATTTGTTAACAAACATCTTTGAACATTAGAAAAGATACAACATCAGCACAGCCATAAAACCACACCAGACACTTAAAAACATCCTAATACATCCGAAGGATAAAAGAGAAAAAGAAGAGTACAGTGGTGTTGTGTGTCAAATCCCTTGTGATTCTTACTCCAGCCCACCACATACCCAGTACATGGGAAAAACATCTAGAAACTTAGGCTACTGTCTAAAGGAACATAGGAAAGATAGGGAGACTGTAACATCAAAAAGAACAGCTAGGAGACAGGTTTCAATATCAGAATGAAATAAATTAGCCATAATTAATGGACCATGCGTCTCAATCACAATAATCATAAATTGGAAGGTGGCGAAGATTGTGTGCAGTGAAAATGACAATCTTAATTAAACGCAGAATTTTGGAATCCAACTGTACCAGGAAATCTACAATGACAATGAACTGTTATTGGGGGGGGGGGGGGGGGGGGGGGGAGCACAGACTTAATTACTAGTCTAGTCTATAACATGATTCTGACCACAACTCCACTTAGTGGTCAAACAATAGCACTGAGGAAGACTGCAGCAAAGAGCAGTTGAAAATTGCTGCACATACAGGTAATTTAACATCTTTTGCCTCGTTCTCTTTTGGATGAAAAGAATGAATCTTTAAGACTACATTTTTAAACATTCTTATTTGTATTCATTAGTAATTTTATTAAACTAATATTTACTACACCATATTGATGATGAGGAAGAATAAGACTGATTTTGTGAGGCACTACGTAGCTATATTTAAGAATAGAAATGCAACTGATGGATCATTAATTTTTTTTTTGTTAATTTGGTAACTTGATGAAATAATATTATACTAAGATAATTGCCGAGTGTATATTTAGTGTCTCGTGTGAATAAAAGAATAAATTTGTTATAAATAAAATGTGATCAGATGTTAAATTATTTTTATGTCTGTATGCAAGTCCAGTGAGGTTTGGCAACAAGTTGTCTTTGTACTAGAAAAAATAAGTTACAATGAATTTTGCAGAATATGCCAGGTGTGGCTTTTACACCAGACGAGTGGATAGTTGTTATACCATTTCTGGAGTTAAATTATTCAGTTTCTTTATTTTTTTCTCTCTTTTCTTTATCAGGTACATAAAGAATCTTTGGCATCCACCAAGCCAGTTGCTACGAGTTCCCCAAGAAAGAAGAATATGGGAAGATGAGATAATTCAATGTGGCATGGCTGCAACAGTTCAACTGGCTTGCATATTCTCCAAAAGAAGATGGAGCATAATAGCATTGTTCTCCTTGCATTTTGTTTGGGGCCCAGCTTGAAAAGAACAGCCACAAGCTGGACAGGCTAATGACAAGTGCTCTCACCACATGGACTTCTGCACTTAGGAAGTTGAAAGAACATGACACAATATGAGGCTCACAAATCTGCCATGGCAACATGTGGAGTTAAAAAACTCAATGGAAAGTAAGTCTGTGCCAGTCATCAAGCAACTGGACCATGCATTGGCAAAGAGAGATGCAGAAAACAGGGCAAACCTTGTATCTATTGTTAAGACAGTTTGGCTGTGTGCACTGTACGTGGTAGACAGAATTTGGCACTGAGAGGGCATCGAGATGACAGTTCTTTCTTTGATGATAACAGCAACACAGGGAACTTACAAAAGTTGATGGAGTCTAGAGTGGATGCCGGTAATATTATTCTGGGGGCACATTGCCAGGATGCACTAAAGAATGCTACGTATAGGAGTAAAGCTGTTCAAAACGAATTCATAGACTGCTGCAGGGAAATTGTCACTGTCAAGATTGCAGATAAAATGAAAAAGGCTGTTTTTTTTTCACCAACGTGACAGATGAAGCAACAGACTGCAGTAACAAAGAGCAGTTACCACTTGTCCTGCGGCACTAAGAGGAGTCTACTGTGAAGGTGCGTGAAGACTTCATAGGCTACCAGGAGTATGCAGGGGAGAGAGGAAGAGGTGCATCAAGCATATGCTAATGCCAAAGTTGTAGGCACTACACTGAAAACACTATGGGAGAATGTGGACAAACTGAGCTCAGAGCTGCAGAGTAAACATGGTGCTAGCCAAGCCAAGGGCCAGTGGAATGCAACGACATAGAGAGAATACTCAAGCGACCAAGACAGAGAGGAATACTACATGAGAAACCTTATTATTCTATTTCTGGACAATCACATACTTGGTGAACTCATCATCCGCTTTGAAGACAACCAGGTAGCATCTGTGGCAGGCAATTTGTACAGGCAATCCTACCAGAAGCAATAGGTCAGCCAAGTTGGGAAGCAGACATTCTCAAAACGTTGGAGTGCTACTTCGATGATTTGCCTTACCCTGATTCTCTGGGCCAGCCAAGATGAAATTGTGGGGACATACTGGAAGTTGCCCCCTTCTCCTGCACTAGCCAGTATTAGTCAAACCTTTCAGTTGGTGGACTCTGACATATACCCAAATTTCACCACTTTGCATAACATTGCAAGTGCTTTACCATCAGTGAGTGTGTGCAATTAGTATCTGTCCTTCAAAGGATCAAGTCATATCTGTGCTCCAGCATGGCCCAGGATTGACTCAATGGACTGGCCCTACTGCATGTTCACTACACCATGGGATGACATCAATTTCCATACGTACTGACTTGTTTGCAAGAAGACAACCCAGATGCATATGAGACTTAATTGTTAATATCTTTCAGGAATGACTGTTCTATCTGAATGTTGAGGCTGTAGTTTGTACTTTGTGTTCTGAATTACACAGGGACTTTTCATTTGGCTTAACTATGTAGTATGTGATGAAAATTTTGTGTACTGAACCATGAATTACTTTAAAAAACTTACATTTTAACAGCAATACCAGTACATAAAGTAAGATGTTGTCGCTGTACTTTTGAAGACACATACTAGCCACGTATGTACACTGAATCATGATGTATATGAGACATATATATGACCTTTGATTTCAAAGAAGGAAATTTTACTTTCTTTTCAATAAATTTGCATTTTAGTAAGTCCACGCATTTCCAGCTACCCGATGTTGACCACTGCCTCCACATTGGCCCTTAAATACTGGCACAGACTTCAACATAAGAAGTACCATAATACCACCTCCTTTGTAACAAATGCACTTTACAGAAATGAAAAATTAAACAGACTAAACACCCCAACCTGGTCAACCAGCATCAAAAATACACTGGCCCTTATTGGGCGCCCCCACATCTGGGAGGACCCTCTCAAAATATCTAAGACCTCACTCACTTCCACAATAAAACCTCTCATCCAAAGCTCCTATAGCTCAGCCTTTGAAGTCCACTTAGCATCCCTGAACACGGAGGGTAAAAAACTATGCACCTACAGCACCTTCAGGAAAGATTTTAAAAGAGAAATATGCATACAATTAATCCATAAACCCAAAGCTACATTCCTATACAAATTCAGAATAAGTGCACACAATCTGGCAATAGAAAAGTGGAGACATATGAACCCTCAAATACCCGTAGATAAAAAGTTATGCACGGTGTGCAACACGTGCTTAGTTGAATTCCATTTTCTGACAATATGCCCCTTATGCTTCACTGAAAGCCTTATATTTTATCCAGGTCAGAGATATACTGGGCAATGCAGCCCCAGAGTCCATTAGAGAATTATTTCTTACCATTCTGCAATGTAATTGTTTTTGATATCACAAAATGCATAGCCGACTTTGTTGATGAATGTTTTAAAGCTGTGGATATGAAAATTGCATCCATATGCTGAATAAAACTTAGATAAACTGACGATACAGTTCTCATATCCCCCTAAGCAGTAGTAAAACTAAAGGGGGGGGGGGGGTAAACATAGAATTTGGAAAACTGTCAGAAAACATCTCTGGATCTTCTCCTAAAGAACAACCATTTAATAAAAAGCTTTAGTATGATCATAAACTGATTTTAGTTCCTGCCACCCTAGAGATTTAACCCTTTCTACTTACATGTGGTGCTGGAATCCCAAAATCAAATATGAGATCTCCAAACACTCTATCACAGACCACAGTACAAGATACCAGAACTGAAATAATCCACTTAATAGAAACCACCCAGCAAAAATACCCAGACAGTCTTCTGTACTTCTCTGGAATAACCAAATGCTATGGAAATGCGGAGTTCAACAAAAAAGCAGAACAGTACAATGACAATATGAAAAAAGACTGCACAAAATATGAAAAAGTGCATTTCATCCCTGTAAACAGAGTAATCACCAACCAGCGCTACTACAACATGGATGGCATTCATCTGTCACGAGCAGGCATGGGCATGCTAGCCAGATGTCTCAAAGCAGGCTGGAATAATACCCGACTCCCAAATCCTGAAAAAGAAATGAATGGATGGCAATACAGGCAACACAACATTACTGAACAATGGCTACAAGGATGCAGCTCCACACCAAGAGAACATTATGGCTAACCCAGATCTTCAGTGACAGCAACAGGGCCTAATACCTCAGAGATCCCCCAAAACATAGAGATAATGCATACCAACCCAATTACGGATACCTACAACTACATGTACCTGAAATTAGACAATGTTGTCATCTCCAGTTCTATAGGGAAAGATCTCCAAGCAGAAAAACTCTTCCCAAAGACAAACAGCCACTGCTATATACTAGATGGAAAGAAAATCTCAGATGCCAAAAAACTAATGACAGAAAAACATTTTGGACAGCCCAGAACTGTCACAGTCATCACAGGCTCTAATAACATCAGCTCAGGCACGGGCAACGGAACTAAGAGAACTAGTCAACTACATAAGATAACAATACCCAGAAACAAAAATAGTTGTCAAACTTAGTAGCAAACAGAAAAGTAGGGTTTTGATTGTAAAGTAACAGAGGCTAATAAGAAAGGCCAAAGAGAGTTGACGGGGCCGGCGGACAAGACCAGTTGAGACTATAAAACCATGTGCACCGCCAGCGCCACGTTGGTGAAAAAGTGAAAAAGATACGGAAAGATAAAGGATGAATAATAAGAGAAAAACAACGTAAACCACAAAAAATAAGAGAAACCCCCAAAACCTATTCAAGAACATTCCAGCCTACCTGAAATAACAAAATATGCCTCAATCCGAACGTCTTCCTGACGGCGTGATACACGAACCTCGTGTACATGCGAAAGAGACTTCGAACGCACCAAAGACGAACGTGCACGAATGGACACGAACACGAACGCAATCAATAGACCATCACTAAAGCACGTCGCTTGTCACATAGTCTAATGTGAAAATGCCACATTAGATTTATTTAGATAAGATGTTCCTAAAAATGACTTGTCTGGCCGTGCCTAAGATTTTGGATAACTGATTTTGGATTGTGTTAGATGAGAATTTGTCCGTCTGCTATGTATCAGCTCGGGGCAAATTTAATTTACGAAATTTTTTATATAAAGGTTGATTGGAAAGCTTAGAAATGGGATATATATAAATTCTTAAAAACCTTTAAATATTATTACTATATAAAAATAATAAAAGCAAGAAATGATAAAAAGAAATATATTTAAATCATTGATTAACGATTTTCTGCGGACTTTATATTTCCCGTCATGCGTTGCGCACATACTTTCTGATAGTTTGCTTCATGAGAAAAATACATTTGTTTATACGAGGGAAAGAAGATAGATCTACCTAAAAGACCTGCGCTTAAGTTGAATTTATCATTTTTGAATCATGTGAGTATGAGACTGTATATGGGAATGGTATAAGAGTTTGATTGTAGCTGTTAATTCAAGGTTGCTAACCAAGCTCACTTCGAATCTTCAATGCCCCAATGTTGTCTTCTCACTCAATCAAGAACAAATTCGTTTTATTTCCAACTTCCAAATGTTATAAACCTAGGCTGTGTTTTTCAGGTTATTTTCCCTTTGTTATGAAAATAAACTGTATTTTTACTGACATCAATATCACAGGTTTTATGAGTATCTTTGGTATATTTTATTTTATTAATTCCATTCCGTACGTCACCTCAGTGTTTGCCGTACAAATTACAAACACTGAGTAACTTGCATGCTACCATACCACAGGTATGTTCCTAATTCCACAATGTGTTAGAAACTCCATAGGCTTTATTTATCCACAATCTGGGGGAAAATGTGCCCTCCTTCCCACCTTAGGGTGCTTTCCCAGAGATTTAGATTGATCTAAAGATTAAGTTTTAGATCGACCTAACTCCCTGGGGGTTCACGCTAAATTGTAGTCAGCCGAGCAGGCACCATAGTTAATTACCCCCTTACAGCTTTAAGTAGGCGGGACAGACGCTTAAGCCGGCCAAGCTGACAGTAATCTAGTGAGACTCCCCACAGGGATAGATCGATCTAAAAATCTATGGAAATGGGGTGTTAAAGTATATCATTTGTAATTGATATCCTTTTGTATTGACTCATACACCAGTCTTATGGAGTTTCAGTCTTTTTATTCTAGCTTATGCATGTCATTTGTAAGTGAAATGATCTGACGAAGAGTTTCTAACACAGTGTTATGAGGCCTTACTTGCGTAGTATTTAAGGCTGAAAACTAAGGCAAATTCTGCATGTTTAGCCTTTTTTATTAGAAAAATGGTCATTGGTGATTTATAGTAATATTCAGTGACGTTTAGTTCAAATATAATTTTAGGAACCGGCCACCATCAAGTTCAGGCAGGCCGACCACTGCCTCCAGAGGTGGGCCAAAAATTGGAGCACCTGGTAAACTTTTCTTCTTATCAATTATTTTTATAAAATCATTAAAAAAATATATTGTTGTTTATTTTGTGGCATTGATACTTTTTATACTTATATACTATGTATATTTTTTACAAAAAAATCACAAGTAATTTATTTTACATGAAGTAGTCTATATTGAAAGGGCAAGGTATTACATTTTTTCACATTGAAGCAAAGGGTATTGCTTATTTTACAGCTCCTGTAGGTAGACCACCTGGAACAGCAACAAGGTTAACAACTGGAATGGTAAGGGATATTTGTTCATGCAAAATACCAATACTTATTTCACCACTAATCATTTTCAATACATTTGGTGCATTCTTTCTATATGTAAAAACAGTATGATTATAGAAACTATGTAGAATTTATATCATTTCAAGGAATTGCTTTGTTTTCTAGGTACCAGGCACTGGAAGACCAGGAACCAGGGGAGGAGTACAAGGAGGGGGAGCAGGTAAAGGAATTAACTCTATTTTTTATTTATTTCAAATGAAGCAAATTTTTGTACAGGGCTTATAAATGTCTCAGGTACTAGTACATGACTAGAAGGTTTGTCAAAATTTATTTCGAGACATAATTAACTTGTAAAGAGAGAAACATTGAGCAGCATTAAGCCCTTTATTGCATAATCCATATGATGTTATTATCTCCTCCATTCCAAGAAGTATTGGAGACTAATTTGGAGTAATTACATAAAGACATAATGACAAACACAATTAATATAAAGGTTGGTTCCTGTTTGACCAGTTATAGCTGCTTTTATTTTTGTGGTCAAACTCAAAGGAGCAGGCATTCATATCATATTTTTGTATATAATATTATCTTCTTTTACAGCATTAGCAGCCCCTATTAATGTTACTGACAGACCCATGACACAACAAGGTTTGGGAGGCATCAAAACTGGGGGAAGAGGTATGTTGTATAACAAATATATAAACCTAAGTATCTGATTTTATATATTGTTATCCATACTACAAGTAATAAGTTCATTAAGAAACTTACTCAGGCATTCATTTCTTCTTTCTATCTTTTAGGCCCTCATCGCCAGGTACAAGACAGGTCATACTTTTTAGGACAACTAAGGTAAATGCTGTGTGCATTTTCAACTCAGACCATTAAGCATGCGTTTGTTTCATTGCCGTTATATACTATTTTTTTTTTAAAGTCAAGTGATGTCAAACACTTCCCTAGACCAATATTGTGTACTTAGTGGCATTGTTTTCACTTGAACTACTAACAATTTTTTTTTTAATGTCATATTTATTCATAGGAGATGTTAATATTTTAAAAGCTGTCTTTTTGATATAAAACAAAATTGCCTTCAAGAACTTAATAGATACAGTTGAATGAATCTAATGTGTAATTTCAGGACCAAGCACAATGAACTGAACCAGGAGTGCAACAAATTAAGAAAAGACATTGAACAAGCCAATGAAGAACAGTCAAGTTTTTTGACCTATGAGAAGAGGTAAGCTTCCAAAATATATTTATTTTTTATTTATTTATTTTTTATTTTTTGCATTGTTGAACAATGCCACATACTTACAGTGAAGTTTCAATGGGCATGCTTATGTTTAGCATTTTAAAGTGTATTTCATATTGTTGGATATAACATCTAGCATGATTGTATATCTTGCTTTCAGAGCAGAGCAGTTGGCTGGAGACTTGGGTAAACTACAGGGAGAGCTGGGAGATTACAATACAGTAAGCATATTTGCATGTATGATGAGATTCTTTATGAAATAAATCTAGTAGTTCTAAAACTTAAAAAAAAATTTTCTTGCATGTACTTTTAATTTGTACAAACAACAATTTGTCTTAATATAAACAATTGCAATTTTTTAATGTTCTTATAAAAAACTCTTACAGTTAGTGGATAAACTGAATACAGATGAAGATATTGGAGACATACAGAGGGATTATGAAGAGGTAAGCAGTGACTGCTAAATTGGTGTCACTATCTAATTATATATCTTATCTTATATACCTAGTATAATTAATACATGTAGTTTTCATATCTCTTTTTTCAATCACTGTATTTACTATATAAAGCATATTGCAGTAAGAGTTGTTAAATAAAATATTATTTGTATTAAGGTGTTATTTTGATTGTTTGTACTTTATTTTCAGTTGCAAGCCCAGAATGAAAGAGAAGCAAAGAACATTGATGCGATTTTCACACAAAAACAAGAGTGAGTCATGGTTTAAAAAGGGATATTTTGTAACCTTAATTTAAGCACATTTCATTCAAAACAAGACAGAATGGATATAATATTGAGCTTCAGAGACTTTTAGATATACTATTTGTCAATGAATATCATTAGCATCTTTTTGCAATCTGTGATAATGCTTTTTGATGGCATTGTGTTAGATTATTGTCGGGCAAATGTGTAATTTCATCTTGTGTTTTCAGACAAGAAAATCACATCAGACAACTTGAGCAGGAGCTGGATCAGGAAAAGAGGATGGCAGATAACTTAGTGGCTGATATGGTTAATATTTGAAATACTTGAATTTTTTTCTTTTACAAAAGATATCAAATCATAAGCAACATTAGCTAAACTCTAAGGACATAATTATTTAACTTGCATAAAAATGGTATAGTTAATGATAAAACAACAGTCAGTTTTATAAGCAACTGCAACCTTTTATATGTTCTTTAATTTATATATACTTTCATTGTTTAGAACCCTGAAATGCGCCAGAGATATATGCAGCTGAAGCAGGAAAATGACCAGTTACTGATGGACCTAGAGAAAGGACAACAAGAACTGGATGCTCTTAACACAAAGAAGACCAATTTAGAGGAGGTAAAAAAAGGGATAAACTCTCATTGTTGGATTAGATAGCAAAGCACTTTTTGAATCAAATTTGGTTTTACCTATGGGTCAGCCAAGCAGGTCTAGAGATAATAGGTTAAATTTTGGAACATTTTGAAAACAATCTTGTCACAAGCCTAATAATGTTGAATATTCGATTAAAACGTCTTATTTGTTTTACAGGAGCTGTCATTATCTCAAGTGAAACAAGAAGCAGGTGATTATTACAAAATACTTGAATTAAATTAATTAAGAAATGACTTTAACATTTGCTAATGGCAGGGCATCTTTTCATATTTTATCATTGGGTGAGTTTGCTCCACTGGTGTAACGATCTTGTTTGTTGTTTTAGTTCAATTATATGAGAAGTTATTTGAGTTGGAACAGAAACGCGATCAGCTAATGGAGGAAGCACAAGCTAAGGGTTCCCCAGCAGAAGAAAGGGAAAAGTTACTGAATCAAGTCAAACAAGATAACCAAGAGATATCTAGCATGGAGAGGCAGTAAGTGCATTACAACTTTAATTTCTTGTGAATTTTTTATATGTAAAATTTTGATTTGATTTCATTTAATTATTTCCTTTTAGCACATGAAAAGAGAACTAGTTAATTGGTAATTACAGTTTTCATTGTGAAGATTGAATATTTGTTTTCTCTAGTTATATTTTAACTACTTTTAATTACATTTTATACCTTTCAGTTGCAATGAAATCCATGAAAAGGTTAATCAGTTGCAAGAGGAGTTGAGACAGCTAGACATGGACCTAGAGGAAAATATGGGTAAGGTCCATCTTTAAGTATTGCCAAACTGGTGCAAGCCACTTATGATAAAAGTATTATTTGTTCTGAGAATGGAATAAAGTGGAAGAATAATTGTTAAAAATACCACATATTTATGAAAATTATTTACATTTGTGGTGAAATTTGAATTTTAGGTGAGAGAAACCAAAAGTACAGGGAGTTGAAAAAGAGGGAAGAAACAATGAATGGTAATTATCTAACTTTCAATATTTTAAGAGCAATGTCTGTGTTTGATCATTAATGTTCATTTCATTTATTTATAACTACAGAATTAAATATTGTAATTATCTACAATTCAGTTTAAATCCTCACGTTGAGATAAAGGAAATGCATTTTAAAACAGTGCAGTTTTTATGCATTGTACTGAACATAATGAGACATACATGATTCACTTAATATATATATATAATATTGGTAAATTTTCCAGAATTTTTGGATACTTTTGATGAATCCAAAACACAGGAAATAGTAAGTATGATTTCTACAGTTTTGTTAAGCTCATTTTCGAATTGCTGAATTGCAATTTTGTTTGAAATAAGTCATTTTGTAGGAGATAAATTTTAACTGTCTCATTTCATCAAGTATGGAAAATAATACTTGTTATTAGTACCACCAGCGTATACGCTGGCGGTACTCATGGTTTTAGTCCCGGCCCGTCTCGTACAGCTCCGCCGGCTCCGCCGGCTCCTGCGGCTCCGCAGTCGGGCGCCGGAAACAAGTCACCGTTACCGCTTCTCCTCCTAGACCGCAGGGACCTGTGTCCCCATCTCTTGGATTTAGGTCACATATAATCTCAACTTGAACCCCCTGGTATTTTTGTCTCAGTTAGTGCATTGGTCTGGGTGTGACGCTCACTGAAATGCACCCTTGTCAAAATTTTTGAAAATTTGATGCTAAATATCTCCCAAACTGAAGGAATTATGGAAAAAGTTACTATAGAGGTCTGACCAAAAGTCATATATGGAGTTTCCAAATATGCCCTTGGATTTGACATTTGACCTTTATTTCAAGGTCAAACAGGCCAAAATTTTCTAAAAATGGGAATTTTCTGCAAAAAAAGAATTGTTTGTGCCAATTTTCAGAAACTACACAGACCTAAGCTTTCATATTACAGTGGGGACTACTATTTAGGGACTCCCTTCATCTTCATGGGTTTGGGGTCAATCGGTGCATTTTCACCGGAGAAGCAGTCATTTGATGCCAAAACTAAAAACTCTGTAATTGTGGAACTGTTTACACTAGAGACGTCTTGTTTTTTGCATTTAGTACAGCTTGTCAAGCACAATACTGGAGGTGGTGTCCATTTTCTTATTTTCCATACGGTTTAGGAGTTGCACTTTATTAAATAGTACAACAATGCAATATTCAGTAGTTAACATAAAATGAAAAAACACTCCCAAAATTAGCAGAGATACGCCCATAGAATTTGAATAGAAAGTCATTAACTAGCAATCTAACTGTGACCTTGATATTGACCTTTGACCTACTTTTCATGATGAACTTCACTTTGCAAGTTTTCTGGTCCTTAATTATATCATCAAAACTAGCAGAGATACACCCATAGTTACCATTGAACTTGAATAGGAAGTGATATACTGACAATCTTAGAGCGCATTCCCAGAGATTAAGATCGATCTTACTTGATCGACCTAACTCCCTGCAGTTAGCCGACCGCACACGGAATTTAATTATTCCCTTACAGCTTTTAGTAGGCAGGACAGGCATTTAAGCTAGCTATGCTGACAGTAATCTAGTGAGACTCCCCATGGGGATAGATCGATCTATAATCTGTGGAAATGGGGTCTTACTGTAACTTGGAAATTAGCCTTTGACCTTCTTTTCACTGGCAGTCTAACTCTGACCTTCAAATTGATCTGTGACCTACTTTTCATAATGAACTGCACTAAAAAAAAATCCCTCCCTTATATCTCCAAAACTGGCAATAGTTGCTATTGATCTTGAATAGGAAGTTATATACTGGGAAACTTTTACTTTGAAATTGACCTTTGACCCATTTTTCACCATGAACTATAGTTTGCAAATTTTCCCACCCTACAGATGCATGAATAGGCAGTTTTTTTTCCACAAAAGCCAACTGATTGCCTGCATATATATATATATATATATATATATATATATATATATATATATATATATATATATATATATATATATATATATGCAGCAGTTATATATATATATATGCAGCAGTTATATATAGATATACTTGCTTTAATGCATGATTAGTTTGACATTAGTACCCATTTGGTCAGCTGTACATGTGTACATTTAAAGCAATAATAACTCTTCCTTTGAGATTCAAAATTCCGCAAGAAATACATTCTAAACAACACACGGAAATATATTATACTGCATTTCACCACTAAAACAGCTGTTATTGTAGTAAAACTAAAAACTGTGCTTGTCAATAGGGCTTTCGATGCCTTTCTTCCTGGTCGTCAAGGCATTCGTTGCCAAGGATTTTGGCGCATCACGCAGATTCAACTATATTTTGTTGTTTATCTTTTTTTTTCAGCACTACCCAAACAAGCTTTTCACTTTTTGGGTGGATTCAATTTCCTAAATTATAATTTCTCTCCCAGTTTTGATATTCTAATTATTTTAAATGTCAAAACAGCTGCATCAACCCATTTTTAAATTTTCATTAATATATATGATACAAACAAGCACAAAAATAAAGAATATACGATGTTGCCCATGTAGGCCAATATCAACTACAGAATAAAAGGCAGCACGGTTTAACCCAAATATAAACAAAATTTCAAATATTGTTTCCATCACAGTTAGTGAGGAAATCCTACATTCACAATGATACTACATCCTTGTATTTGACCTTTTACTTTTGCCCACCTGATTTAAAAAAAAAATTATCTATGTAAAATGATAACCCTTGTTTACTGCATTTTATACAGCTTGTCAACCCCTCCCCCTTCTTTTTCCTTCCCATACGAATGCGCTTACTCCAGCTGGTGGTACAATACCAGGAGGCGGTATCGCCTCTCTGATCCTCTAGTTTGCTTTGATTGTAACTAATATTTTGTTATAATTTTGTATAGAAATAATATCAAAGAAAACTCTTTGGACTGATTAACCTTAAAAGACTATTATTTACTTTTTAGGAGAGAATAAGCCAACTTGAGGCAAATGTGGTTGCTATTCTGGAGCATATGAGTAGGGTATGTGTATTTCTTTCATTTAAACAAATCTTTAAGAAATGAAATTAAATTTTTTTAGTTAGATGGAAAATGACATAATTATTGTTAAAAGAAAACTTGCATTTTGGATATGATAAAATGGTGATATATATATGCATCTCATTATTCAACATTTTTTTTATTCAGAATCTCTCCAGATTCTCCCATCTGCCCACTCCTAAGGAGCTAGCCAACATGAAAGATGATCTGGCTTTCAAGGAGACAGAAATGAAGAAATCTGAGGCAACAGCTACTACTTTGGCACAAGGTAAATAAAATTAAAAAATTTAAAATACTGTGGTTTCTTAATTAATGCAATGTTTGTAGGGAACTTTATCTTGCATTTTGGCAAAACATTTTGAATCCATTGAGTTAACTGCACTTCATAATGTTAAATGGAACCAAGTGCTTTGTAATGTGAACATGTTTTACTTGTTTCTCTAAGAAGATTGAGGTCTTACCACAGAAGATTTTTATAATTCCATGTTTTTTTTGTTTTTTTTTGCCTGCTCATTATGAGAGGAAAAAAGGCAAACAGATAATCTGAGAATAGTATTAAAGTAATTCATTTCTGTAAATTTTTAATCCAGAGAGGGAGAAGTATCAGGTAGATTTACAGAAGGTAGAGCAGCTGGAGACAAAGATCAACTCTGAGTTGGAAATGCTGAAAAACAAGATAGAAACCATGAATTCAGAGCTGGAAATCTATGGAGATATTCCAAAGCTGAAAGCACAGGCAGAAGAGAAAAAGAAGGTGAGATATAGTTAGTAAAAGGATTTTGAAAAACTTTCGATCGACATCAAAATTAAGAATGTTTCTATGGTCTCAGAACAAATAACAGCATAAGATATTCAAAACTATTTGTTTGGGTTATATTGGAATAATGAGTCTGTTCTGGGCAGCAAACAATTACTTAAAATATTGTTTATGAGTCTCAATGATCTTTGATGTTATGACAGTAAAATGATGTATTTTGTCAACTTGTGAATCACCAGTTAATATTTTCTGTTTCAAAAAAGCAAGTTGAAAGTTGGCTCAAGAATTCAAAAAATTGATATTCTTATATTTCAGAAACTGGCTGAGGACAAAATCACATTGCAGAAGAGAAGAGACACAATAAAACAACTTGTCCAAGATTTGTCAGCTGATTATGAGTCCCTGAAAGTACAGCTTGGAGACAATGAAACTTTTGCACAGGTTTGTAAATCCATGGGATATGTCTATTTTAAAGTATTAAAATTTGTGAAAACTTGATTGAGCCATCTAAATTTTTTTTGAGAATTTGACTTAAGAGATTTGTTCTTAAGCTTTTTTTTTACTCTTTATATCCATGAAGATGTGTATTTTAATATAGATGTAAGTTCACCTAATAGGATCCTGGTACATAACAAGGTTAAAATGAATAAACTTTTACAATATCCAGAGTTATTTAAGGTGTATTATAAAAAGATTTAAAGTTTTAAAACTCACTATTAATATGCAACACAGGCATATATTAAAAATATAACTTGTGAAATATTTTTCAAGATGAATATCATTGGTTTCAGCTGGGCAACCTTGAGCGTAAATGGCAGCATCATGAGCAGAACAACTTTGTCATGAAAGAATGTATCCTTTTTATTTGCATTTACTCACATACTGAATTCTTAACCTTACATGTTGCAAATAGTGTTGCAAATAATACTTTTTTTGTTCATTTATTTGGAGCATATTGTATTTATTGTAGCTAAGTTTTATTCATTTATTGCTACTAAATATTCTCATTATTTATGGTGAAACAACTATTAAACATTTGCCAAAAGTATAATAGTAATTAGAATTATAATTGTCTGCTTTGGAAATGATTGGGTTTGTGCACTAATATTAAATATGAATTAGAATATCTAAAAACTACCAAAACTGTTTTATGTCCTTAACTCTGGTAAAGTCATTGCAGCCAAGACCATGGAATGTGACTACCGCCCCATAATGAAGACTGTCAGCACACTTGTTGCTGATTACAACCAGCTCCTGATGGACCATCTCTCTGGCAAAAGCTCTGTGGGATAGTGCAAAAAGAATATCAAAATTTAATATGAAAGCAATTATGGAATAGACTATAATGATTTTAAACTACTCACATTCCCTGGATCTGTATAATAAGGTTATCCGTCCCTATAGTCTAATTTTTATGTTACAAAATGATATATGATTATTATTTTGTGTTATTGAATTGATAAGTGCTGGAATTACTGAAAACTATTTTATGTAGATGCAGATTTGTTTTGCTTATCAAAGTGAGTATTTTATATATGCGGGGTATTTCACAAAATGTTGTTAATTTTGTAAAGGAATTTGTTGTATGCTTTACTTGTTTTGATACATAAAATGTCCTGTCAATAAATTATTTAGTAAAAAAAATACCACTTTCTTTTGTTATAATCTGTTGGCATTTAGTGTTTCACATTTTATTATCACCAGATTTAGATTTACTGCAGATAATTGCACTTTTCATTTATTTGATTTTGATGTTGCACTGACACATAATAAATTCAAAGATATAGTCTAGACTATTGCATTTTAAATGAGTCTAGGATTAAATGCAAAATTGATATTTTACCTATACTTATTTACCTTTACTTATTTAAATGTGCACTTTTGTATTTTTACCCTAATTTTATTAATTACAAAAAGTGATAAACATTGAAGGACTTTTCAACAAAATCGCCGAATGTTGCACTCTAAGGTATTTCAAAAGCTAATGACGTGCAACAACAGACTATCGTGTCAGCTTAGATTTCGATCTAGCAGTAGTAGAAAATAGTGTGACAGGTGTGATTGGAAAATGTGAGATTGCGTTTCGGCGTCACGTCAATATTCTTGCGCTCTAGCAGAAGACAATCAGCAAAACCTTTATTTACCAAAGCTTTGCTAAAACAACTGCAATTATTAGAGCATCTGTTTACTTTCATATTGTTTATTTACATTGCATTTGCGTATCATGCATACAAAGAGTTCAACAAATGACACGCATTTGGTACTATTTTGATACGCGGTTTGTCAATTAATAAGTGGATCGGCACTTAGAGGTAAGTGGGAAGTTTGATCTTCTAATGATTGATTGAAGTGAACTAGTACCTCGTTTGACTATGCATGATGATAGTTGGTGGCAGAGATTTGGCCAGTTCCGGTGCCGGATTCGTGAATCAGAACCTCGCCGTGGATCGGACGACGATAAAAGCAATTCCGTGAATTGGAAGATGGAGTCACCCAAGCAAGGGCCAAGTTTGATTAACTTGCGATACAAAACACCGGTAGAAGATGTGCCGCCTCCGTATATAGATGACTACGTGTTACCAAGAAGGTCCAGTGCTAGATCATACCACGGCAACTTTCCTTTAAGTAAGTATTCATGTTAAAAATGTATCGTTATCTTTTAGAACACTCAAATGTTCTCTTTCGCGTACATGTACAAAGCATCTACTGTTACGTAGTAAATCGTGCTAATGCTAATGGTTATTTTGTGTCTGTGCAACTTGTGCTTATAGTTTGAACGTTTACCAGTTAGTATCAGTTATATAAGTTCTGCTAGATGCTACCAATTATTCTTACTTCATTTTGTGAAAATAGGTCAAAGTGATCATATTTTGATTTTAATGAAGAGAAAATAATGCATACCCTGGTAAAGCCTACACAGCCCGTCGACTGTCGCTACAATAAAACTGACTTGATTTCATTCATTGGATAAGAAAAGAAATGCAACAAGGACATAGTGCTTTGTGTGTGTGTTTATCTGTGGAAGATTCACGTTTCTAATGTACACACACTTAAAAAAATACTGCATGGGGAAAAGAAAAGTTAAAAAGTATTACAGACAGTCTTCATACGTTGTACAATACACTGACCTGCATCTAAACTGGTCATTTACTACAGTGTAGATTATGCTATTTATGTGTATGTTTAATTCAGATTAATATACTTATCTAAATATTTTTCTCTTCATTGAAGAAGCAAGGGTCATATTGTTAATATATACATACATATTAAAGCAGACAAAAATTGCTTAATCATCTGTGAACTTTGTTTGTTGAAATATTTGTCTGTGGCGGGTCAAGAATTATTTCTTGAATCGGTCACTTTTGTTGACAGACTGTATTATACATACTGGTAGGCTTGGCCAAATTCTTTAGTAATTTTAATAGGAACCCTTGTCAGAAGTCTCTTTCACTGTACTTTTTTTCCTCTTCTTTCAGTTGTATTGGCCCACATGTAAAATAAGATGTTTGTCATCATGAAGTCCATTATGATATTCACATAATTGTCAGTGAATATCAGTTCTGATTTACATATGGACAGTGCACTTATATTCAGTTAAATCAAAATTCATAGCATTTTTCTCTTGTTTCTTTTGCTTTTTTAAGAGCCACTTTTAGATACTATGAAGCGAACAGGAATTGGATTTTCCAAACTTCTGGAAAAGCACAGAATGGAGTAAGTAAACTGTTTTGTTTTTATTGGCTGATAAATTTTAGCATGTATATGACTTCAAAGTATTGAAAAGAAGTCCATTTATGCATCTATGTTGTACATCCTTATTTGTGTTTCTCTGCAGTGATGTTGTAACCGATTGAGTAACATACCTTGTTTAAACTTGCTGTGTAGTGTATTTTGAATAGCAATATTTCAAGGTGCACTTTGGCTAAAATTGTTTGATCAAGGAGCACCATGGCTTCAAGCTGTGAAATATTGTGTTAACCTGTCACATTATGTTAGGTAAATTTACACCAACTTCTTTTAAGTTAAACCCCTCCTTTAATCATGTGCCTAAAATGCTGTTAAATTTGTTTGGGAGCAAACAGCAAGTGCAAATACCAAAAACAAATATTGAGATAGTCTTGAATTTTTAGAAAGGATTCTTTGTCACCTTTAACGGCATGATAACCCCACGTGGAATTTTTTGACCTCTGTGTTTTTTCCTGATTTTCTATAATTCAGACATAAACAAGGATTGCATAAAAAGGTGGTTATTTTTTTCAAGTAACCTTATATATCATAATTTGAATTGCTTAGCAGTTATAATTGACATTTCCCACAAAATGCAAAATCAAGATTTTGCACTGAATTTATTCATACATACCAAGTAGATTATTAGCCTTTTAATGCTTTTGAGTGGAATATAAAAGTCAGGAGATTTGTCGTAAAGGAGGTTGGAGAGGGTACATTGAACAATTACTGATTCGACAAATTACTTTAAGTTGGAACAACAACACACACACACAACAACACACAAACACACACACACACACACACACACAGTAGAGTAGAGAGTCTGACATGATTTTGGTATGCATAATGTTTTCAATTATTTTGTCTTATTCTATAGTGCATATGGTTAGATTTTTGTACACAGACATGTCAGTATTGCAGACTCAAGGGCCTGCTTAAATCTAGATATTACAGGCCTGTCAATATTTTCAGAGACATGTAATAAATCCATGGTAATTGGGGCAGCATATAGGAATTTTAATTGCTGTCCTTTGCCAAAAATTTAATTGATCAACTATTGTATTAAATTTAGGTTTTAACATTCAGGAAGCATACTGATGGCTAAATGATTACACATATGCACTTCAGTGGTGTGAGTTTGAAATAATTGCCAGCCCATTTGGAACAACTAGTACCAAAACCTCATTAATTAAAATTTGAGGCCTGATGTAATTTTTTTGCTTGGTATTGGACGAGCTTCACCAGGATTGTATATTAAAGAGTACATACTTTTCTATGTTTTCAAACCATTTATATTTTTACAAAATTTCTATACCCCTTAACATGCATTTAGTTCATTAGTTCTTCAAAAAGAGTCTGTCATATTGATTGCTTGAAAAAGGATCAAAGCATTTCCCAAGTTAAAAATGCAATAGTTCTCATGTTTCTTTACTTAGCATGGGAAAAAATGTCCTGGTTAAATACTTGTCTCTGCTATTCCAACATTGACATTTTTAATCCTTCACTATGTTTTCCCTTAGTAACTTTATCTAAATATATTTTCTGTGGTTTAGGTAGTAAAAGTGGGTACTCTAAACCTTTGTTTTAAATATCAGTTATTGCCATTTGATACAGTTCCAAGGCGATTTGCACATAATCTTTGTTTTCAGCCTGTGTTTAAACTTAAAGTTCAAACTCCATAAATGAATATTGTGTGACTGAGGAATGAGAGGCTCATAATTACACCTTAAACATTTGAGTTTGTAATTTAGATTTGTTACATAAAGCAACACATAATGAGTAAGTACGTTGTGTGCACAAGATGTGTACTCTGGCACAAGTCAAAGTAACTGTCTGGAGTAGGAGACCCCTGCTAAGATCCCACCAAGTTGATTTTGTTGCTATTTGGCCGTCAATTGATTTAGGTGATAAGTGCATGCTCAATCATTTTTTCAAGGTCAAATCACTCCTTCCCTTTGGGTGTACTGACTGTTTCTTTATCTAAGTATTTGTCATTGTTAGTTGTAGAGTTTTGACCTGAAAAAAATCATGATAGTGGCAGTGAAATGGCACATTACTTTTGCAGACCAGTAACATAACCCTGAAAGGTGTTTAAAGTGAGAGCTTTCAGATAAAGTCTGAAAATAAATCAATAAATTGTTGGTATATATGAAAACCCACTGTGGAATTGTTACCTGTATACAGTATTAAGTCTCCATAAGTATTATATTTATGGGTAAGCATTGAATGCCCATAATTGGATTAACTATATGCTGGTAGTGGTGTAAATAATTCCAAAAAAAAATCATCGTAGCCATGTCATACTGCCTGTAGGTCATTATATGTTTACGCTTATGTCTCTCATCTCTCTGTGCTGTGAGATTTAACACCATTTTTTGCAACAACCAATAATGCTGTCTGCTTCTTAATTAAAATTAATACCTACATCAGACAGATCAATCAGACAATGAATGTTGTTGGAAGTGTGCTGCATCGAGTAGTTATTGCAAGTGTCACTGGAATTGATAGATTAATGTCTTTCATCCTATGTGTTTTTTAGAACATCCAAGTGTGATGCTGGTATTTTCATGCCATATTCTTTTTTCTGCCATCCTTAGATCTAAGGTGCCTTGGGTACTTACCTCTTTTATATTTGACCACTCAGTGTCATGGGGTCTTGAACATGTTGCATGTTGCTGTAAGGGCAGTTTGATATACATGAATATGGATTTCAGGATTTTTGCATTTATGGGTAGTGTTTCCTTTTAAGTGAAATATTTAAATAAACTTGCTTTTTTTTTTTTTTAATGAATTAGTTAACATGTTTTTTTTTTTTATGAGTAGCTGTATAAAAGTGGTACAGGTTAAAAGAAAGGAAAGAAGACAATTTGGGTACTCTTGGTGAACATATTTTCATTTATTAGTGTACTTATAGGACCATGGAACTATTTAAAGGGTTTTAAGGATGTCCATTGAGTGTTATATTTTGGTAAGGTTTATGATTTGGCTTACCTCAATCAGGACAAAGTTATCCCCATAAATAACAAAGCTGCAAAACAACATGTAAACAAGCACTTGGAAACAAATTGCAAATCATTGTGGTAGAGGTGGTTGTGTCAGGTTGTGACTTTCAGTACAACAACAGCAATTGATTGTTTTTCTGCTTGTTGCTTAAATAGCAAGTGATATATAGGCAATTAAAAGAGTTTAATATTTAAATTCTACTTCAGTGAATTTGTTTATGCAGTAAACAATGCTTTATGGATTTTTGTTAAAAATTCAAATGTTTGATATTTCAGAGTGGATCTCTTAACAAAGCTTGTTTATGATAGAAGTCATCAATTATGAATTATGAGTAGCAGTTTCCTACTGACAGAAATCTTATTTCTGATGGATTAGGGCACTTTTGATATGCAATCACTCATTTTTGTGAAACTTAAGTAATTTGAAATCTTTGCCACTAGTTGCCTTATAAGTATACTACAGCATGAAATTCAGAAG
Organism: Lingula anatina; assembly: GCF_051362555.1. NCBI lineage: Eukaryota > Metazoa > Brachiopoda > Lingulata > Lingulida > Lingulidae > Lingula > Lingula anatina. Next base: position 34,912,929 of record NC_141767.1, read on the forward strand.
CACATGATCAGCTAAAGATGGTTCTAAGTCCATCACCATGGTTTTGTCAAACAAACTGCAGCATGGATAATAATGTCCACTAGCTTTGACTTCAAAACATCCAAACACCATGCTGTGGAGTCTAAATACAGCATTATTTACTTTGATTGACACACTTTATCAAGGAAAATTTAATAACAAGCCCAAATGATAAAGCTGACAGTACCAAATAAAGGTCAAGGGATTTGTCTGGTAAGTGTTCGTTATTAACCAGAATGCTTGCAAGTAAAATTAGGTATTGTGAGGCTTGTTGTAGGATAAAGAGGGGCATTGAGATAGTAACCCTGAAATTTACCTGCTAGAATTTAAGCTTTGGCTATTAAAACCTGTGACATAGAGATTGACTGTCAGTACTTTACACAGTACAAAGGAGGGACTGCGTTTTAAAAGAAATCTTAATTAACATAATTTTATTCAACTTTTTCAGAGATACCAGTAAACCAACTTCCATTTATCACTTGAAGTAGATACTGAGGAATTTCATTTGAAATTTTCTGGAAGATTTAATATTTTTCTGTAACATTGAGTGAAAACAAAGATAATCCTGAGACTAAAGATGATGGGCAGTGCAGCAACTGTAAACATGAGTGATGTAGTGTACTGGATTTTTGCATGCTTGATACCCCTTTAAAATCCTGGAATGATATGCCAGATATCATTATAGATTTTTACTACTTTTTCTCTGCTTCTGTTTAACAGTCTTAGTTTGATGAAAATCCATGCAAGAGCTTTTAAATTATTAATAAATGGTCCAGTGCTTATTGATCTTTGCAAAAAAATGTTTGAAACAGAGTTGCTGGGGGCATGTTTAAACAATATTTTCTCAGCATTACAACTGTTAATGGAAAATGGATTGGTTTTTATTTGTAAATAGTGCCCACTTAAGCCTTTGAATTTTTACAAAGTGGATCTATATGAATTTACTAGTGTATATACAGAAATAGGCATACCAGTAATCTGGGATCACTTTGCCTTTTTCAGATTCAGATTTACTTGTATTTATGAAGGGCTATTGTACTTACCAAATACGTGGAAATTTGAAATAGTTTTAATGTATTTTTATTTCTTCATAACCCTAACAACAATTTTCATGTGTAAATATTATTGGATCAACATACCAGCCTTAAATATTATGCCTGATAAAACATTTAACCCCATTTGTTGTATAACAAATGCATAACACACACAAGGTAGCATGGCCTGTCAACTGATCAACCTTTGTACAATTCATGCCCAGCATTTTGGCCTAATGGGCTATGGATGTGGGATATTTTAGAGCTCTATGAAAATGGGATTATTGAAAATGATTCTGGCAGTTTACATTGAGTAAACTGTTTTGGGGTAGCATGAATAGGGTAGCCTCAATGGTAGTGTATAGTGTCAGTGAGATTGATTTGTTATCCAAGGAGACCTTTGTCAGTTAGGATACCTTTCGGGTAATGAAAACTGAGACCACTCTGATGTATGTTTGTTTTGGTTTTTGATTTTTATACATGTATATAAAAGGAGGGGGAGTCTCATTTCTTTGCAGTGACCTGATCTCTTGGTTAACAGTATATTGGCAGCTTTATTTCATCGTCACAATTTAAAGAGCAAACAACCTTGGTCACTGGTACGGCTGCATATTTTATCATCAAACTGCTATCTGTGAGATATTTTTCTGTGTAAATGAATTCTCATTACGCCAAGATTAAGGCTATCACATGGGTGATGCATAAGAAGACTGCTTATTTGAAGAGTGTTTGACTAAGGATCATGTTGTGGTATCAAGCCCTATGAGTGGTGGCAAATCCATATATATCTGGGATTATTAATCTGGAACTCAAAAGGAGAGGAAACTAATCTGAATGTCGAGGAAGTTTTTTGATAGCTTCTGGAATGGTAACTATAGGATCAGAGAACTTTCCAAATGTTATGAAATATTGAAAGTGTCATTTTGCAGAATAGCCGCTAATTTGCAATCACACAATATCCTTGGAATCTTGAATTGGATTGATTTTATATTCCAGCCATAAAGTGCTTTATTCAAGTGCTTGACATTTAGGATTTGACAGCATGTGTGCTGGTACTCCAGTAGACCTTAAACAATATGGTGTGTCATGCTTATGAATGAGTGAACAGACTTGAGGGGAAATTGCCCAATTTGATATAAGAAATGAGTTCAATTTGAAGCAAACTTGGCATCTTAATTTCACCATGATTAAAATTGGATTTTCACTGTGTGATACATTAATTTTTTTTTCTAACGTCTGAGCTGGTAGGAAGATATATGTGGCTGAGTAAACGCTACACGTGTTACACTCGATAATTGCCAACTTCAGGTTCCAAACAGACTTTGGATCTCTGCTTCAAAGGAATGTGTATAGTAGTACAGGGTGAGACCAATGAAAAATGAATCCAGGTCGAATCCGTGGAAACCGACAACTGCAAGAAATTAAAGAAGTTGAAGGAGGCAACAATTTCTTTTTTACCCGCAAGTATTCAAATACAGGGGTTCATGTTAAAATGATACATCGTATAGAGCCTCCCAAGACTATACCTTGTATAACTCAAATGATCCGACAACTTACAAAGAAGTATGAGCAGTTGGAGGCTTTAAAGAGGACACAAACAAAAGAAAACATACAATGGTATGTATGTGCATTTGATTTTTTTCTGAAAACTGTAAAAAGTAAGTACAAGTACTAGTGAACAGTGTGTGGGAATTTGTCTTGCTTGTGCATTTGTATTTGCACCGTGTTTTTAATTTAGGTAATTTATCTGACTTTACATCATGTGTCATTAAGCCTCAGGTTGATATTTTCTTCAGCGTTATTTGTAGAAATCTGTTGACTCTGTTATGATTGATAGGCATTGGTGACATGAACTCACAAATAAATGCCTTCTTTTCAGGTTAATCACAGCTACACCTATTTTATTACAATTTTTTGAAAGAAATTTTATCCTTTCTGCATAAGTAAACAGGAAAAAAAAACTATTTCAAGAAGGAATTTGTGAATCTAGATAAGAGAGTTTTTAAGTTATCAGTTTCAAAGGATGTTACTCCAGGAATAAAGCATGAATAAATGACAAACTAACAATGATGAAAAAAAAAAACATGGACTTGCATTCTTTTCAGCCTTCTTTGCACCTGAAGCAAAACAAGACTCACGAAAAAGAATAATGTTGACACTTGTTCTTTGCTAGGTGAAGTGTTTCTGCTTAATAATACTCCTTAAATATGACCATTTCTTATGACAGATAAATATTACCTTTTGGTTCATTTATCAAAATAATTGAGAAATTTATGTATTTCCCAGAAATGTTATCCAAATGCTTCAATAGGGAAACAAAGAGCACAGTTAGTATCTCATTACAAGTCTTGCATAAATTATATAAATGTCATTCATACCATTTAGAATGCAGGTAATGCAATTCAAAGCAATCAATTACAGTTGTCACTGACTAATGAAAAGCCATTAATTCTTGATGATAATGTCAAATGGAAGATGGGGAACTAGTTAAGTGTGATAGATAGGTAGGCTGATCCAATGTATTTCTTAATGACATCATTAGTCCTTTTGTTTTGAAAGGGGTTTGTGAGAGGGTATTAAAAGTTCTGGATTATTCTGAGGTGTGGTCCGTTTTAGCATTGTTTGAAGAGTACACTTTGTTGATATTGTTGACAGCTTAGAGTACCATTGCAGCATTGAAATTAGACAAAGACAGATATAGGCATCACCTTGTAATAAAGGCACAAAAAATGAGCTAAATCAGAAGTTATTATGAAAGATAATAACTGGTTTGCATGATACTTAATCTGAATGGGACTTTTTTGAACAAACAGAATTTGGAAAAATTAAGAGAGAGAATGATATGGAAGTGGATCTCGACTTTTGATAGATTTAATGAGCATTAACAGAAAATAATGGGGAAAGTTTGAAAAGTATATTTTATGCCCAATATTTGTCCCTTGCCTTTAACTGGATGGTCAATATTCCATGGAAATTTTCCTCAGGGAAATAAAATTATCAGTAAAACAGTATATATAGGTTTATTTCCATAATTGTCAAACTACCTGTGGTACCTGGCTCAGGTGAATTTTCCCACCTTAAAGCAAGTACAATGTAAAAACTACCAGTGTAGGTCTAATGTGCCGCACAATGGCATGTTTGTTTGGGGAAAAAAAGCAACCTTCCTTAGACTGACCTTACTTTTGTAGGGGAGTATTCTTGACTATTGTTAACAAGTTCAATACACTTAACCAGATTAAAATGGTTTTAAGTTTACCTCATTGCCAGTGTCTAGAACTGTTTGTTGACCAACAATCAAAGACTGCCGGGGCGTAGTTCATACCTCTCGGTGTAGTCAAGGAAATAGAGATTGGGTTAAGTAAGGCAAAGTAGACTTTGCCAAATTTTCAATCATAACTTGTGGCCATGATGAAGTGACTGTGCAGTATGTATTTTGTTTGTTATATGAGGAATCAAGCTATTGAATGAATTTGCAAGAATTATCTAAATGCTGTTCTTGTTTTGATATAACAGTATTGTAAAGCAGGTTACGACAGGGTTACGGCGCCACTGAAATAATTCATTCACTCTTTAGATGGGTATTCAGCTTAGTGTTATTCTTCATGCTACACTTAATTTTGAGCACAAATAAGCAGCAAAGGGCACGAGATAAACAGAAAATAGACTGTTGTAGTTGTCAAAGAAGCAGACTTTTTCATACATTCCAAAACACCTGAGAGAGCCAATTTCCTGACGTTGGGTGCATGATTTCAAGATAATGAGATGCTGTTTTGAGCCATACCCAGTACTGCAGTTTATAGATGGAGCTGATTGTATTGCTGTTCAGAACAGTTGTATATTCTTTGGGTAACTGTGACTGGACAAAATAATATTGCAGTCTGGTCCAGGTTGATTTAACAAGTCAGCTTTTGTCACCAAATTAGTACTGGCCAGTTGGAGTTTGTCATCCATTTCGTTGCTAATAGGTCTCGTTCAGAACTGAAAAGGAGAGAATTAACACACTTCACAAGTTAGGAAACTCACCAGGATGCCTGCAAGGCTGGGGATGTTTATAGATTTGTTATAGACAGAATATAGAAGAAGAGTGCCAAGGACTTATGCCAAAATGCAGAAAAATTCCTTTTAAGCATGCTTATGGATAGGGATATTGGAGAGGAGGACATATCCAGTAAGAGTGGGGCGCTACCCTCGGTGAGTGTCTACTCTAAGAAAATGGTGCGACTCAAGATGATACATGGACATATTCTTAAGCCTAGATCACCTCTTCCTCAGCTAAGGTATGTAATATTTAATGACTTTTTGTCACATTATAGTATATGTCGTTGAGGTATTTTATGTTTAGCCACTGCAGGATAAACGTTTATACAAATTTTCTGGGCGTGTCTAGTTTTAGTTATTGCCACTAGTATCATGGAAGTTATTATAAGGATAGGTGATCTCACTCAAGGAATTAAAATAATATCATATTCTTGACTGTTGTGACATATGATCAGTTGAAGTCTACTGTGGCAACTGAGGAATATTGGAGAATGTTTGTTGTTAGAGATAAATAATGTTGCATTATTAGAGATAAAAAATATTGGATTATTGTCATTTTATTTATTTATTTATTTATTTATTTATTTGTTCAGTCATTTGATTAGTTTAACCTATATTTATTTGTCTATTTATATTTTAAGATTTTTTTTTTTTTTTGAATACTTCATTAATTAATTTATTATGCATTAACTCCCCAAAAAGAGATGTTAAGATTGAGGACAAATGCATTGCTAAGTTAAATGTTTCCACATTGATTGTTTGTCTCACCTAACACACTCAGGTTGACGTGAATTATATTTGACACTTACTATAATGTTTGTTTTTATTCGTCATGGATTGTTAGATAATTGATAGTTCCAAAGTATAAATTTATATGTTTCATTTCGTGACAATGCAGACTTCCATTTATTTGAAAATGTGTCATTTTTGTGTGTCTTGTAAGGGAATGCTGACATTAATTGGGTGTAATAGTATGTAGATTATTTCAACAGTTAGATCTATACATGCAATACTAAATTATTTAATGTTTGCATTAATGGAGATGTACAAGTAGACGTTACATCCACTCTAGTTGTATTCATTATTGGGAATCTGATAATGATTAATTAACCAACCCCATGTTATAAAAACCTATTGTTGTAAGGTATCCATAGCATTATTGAGCCTATAAGCAAATAAAAATGCATCAGGTTCTTGGTGGTTTCATTTTCCTTTATTCATTGTGTATATATATTGATAGGGTTCCTCGTGCTTGAGTAACTTACCTGTTTTGTTTCTGCTTCTGCTGACAAATAACTGGATATCTACTTACTCCAATCTATATGAAAAATTAATGAGGGAATGTGAATGGGGGCCCCCACAGCCTATTGTAAAAACACCAGATCACATGACCTTAGGGTTTGGGATACATTGCTGTACTTAAAACCAACCAGTAACGTGTTGCATGCTATTGCTTTGAGATCTGATCACCAGTGGTTGGGGTCCAGCGATTAACCTGATAGCAAGATAGATACCTGACAGTGTTGCTTGGTTTCTATCAGTCTGATTATAGACTACCAGACATTGTTTGGTATTATATGTCACCCAGGGGGTAAAAAGGAACACTTTAAAGGGGCAAAACAGAATGTTGAGGTCAGACAAGGGAGTATTAGATTCACAAAGGAATTGAGCCAACACTTTTGCCCCATTGACATTGATGGATTTGCAAAATGTGAATAGGGTAGAGGTCCTCGTAATTTGAAGAATTGCATTAGCTTGCAAATGGATTAATGAAGCGATCAGGACAAACAATCTAATATTGACAAGGCAGGGGAGTGCATGCTCTTCACCATTAGATGTCCTTGGAGGCAAACTGGTTGAAATACTTTCAATGTATACTAATGTTGCAGATCTGAAAAGTAATGGAGGTAAATAGTTAAAAACATTTTAGTGGGAGTGTACCCCATGTTCAAAGACTCAAACATTTTGAGTGAAGCAGCTCTAGGACTGAAAGTTGGTCAATATATTTGTGGATGTATGACATCGATGGAATTGGACTTCTCAGTCACATACTTGACAACATGTCTTTTCCAGACTATATTACTAAGTTTCGAAATAGAATGGTTCAGATTCGCAGCAAATTCAGGAACACTATTAGCTTCCCAGTGCCTATGTACCATGGTCCCTCAGGCATACCATCACCAGAGAGACCACCAGAACTTGTTTGTACTTCAGTGTCCTCTGTTGCAGAGGATGGCTTAAAGTAGGTTTAACTTAAATCATGTGTTGAATTGTGGTAAAAATAAGCATTTTTTTTTCGGAAACTATCCTAAATTTGCAGCAATACAAGTTGTGTTTTACTGGCATGGTAGTTGGTAGAAATTATATATGCCCTAGCATTAGCCAGCTGCGGGAGTTTTAAAAATATTGTATTGTTTTTAGAGCAAGCTTTGATTTTAAAATGCAATAGAAAAGCAATTTATGTATTTTCCTGTTTGTACAGGACGATGTTAATGTTTTCATAAAAGAAAAATCAAGCATTAAAAAAATCACACCTTTTGACAAGTGCTGTGAAAATTTACCACATAATTTACTATTCTAAGTCTGTGTACAAGAGCTTGGATTTTAAATTATAAAAACCCTCTAAGACATTTATCACCAATTCACTTTTAAATTACTTTTTCAGCCATTCAGATTATTCCGGTTGGGTTAAAAAGCTTACCAAGCAGAACTTACATGCCATTCGCACAATAAAATGAATTTGGTGCAAGGCCCTTAATGGTGTTTTGCTAAATTTTCTTCTTTGAATCAGATAATGTTGTTATAGTAAACAAATCTCACTTAGGACACTTAAGCCTAACTGTCAATAAAATTTACCAACAGGAGCCCAGGAACAATATTACGTAATAAAGCATTTTCCCAGTCTTGCATGCCTGTCTGTATGTAGATTAAATTAATTACACTGAATTACTAGGGATATATTATGAACATTTAAAAATCATGCCATTGAAGACGGATAGTTTATTGCATATTCAGTTTTTAAAAATTAAGATGTCTTTTTTTCATCGTATGACAGTTCATATAACTGTCAATTGTTAGTTGGGGTCAATTTTATGCATGACTTTACTATTTTTCTTGGTTGGGGCTTCCAACCAATTTATAAGAGCAAATTTAAAAATTGTGTAAACTCATATGTTTTTAGAAGACTGTACAATAACCTCTATCATTATAACACAATGATGAAGTTCTGGTACTTTTTGTATATGGTCACTGAATTTTTTTGCAGATGAAATTGCACAGGTAGTGAAAGTGCTTGAAGTTGTTTTTGCAGGAATGTATGAGTTTGTTACACATGGAAGTGAGGATACATACACTTATTGAAGATAAACATTTGCTATTGATTAAATGCATTAAATATGCCACCGAGGTTATCACTGTGTATATTGATTATGTCTTCACCACTTTTCTTTTGTGATAGGTATCAAGGCAAAATATTATTTTTCAATCAGCCTCTGTATCCTTGTCAGAATCAGAACGTAATGTTGATACAGATTTTAGAATGGCACACCAAATAAAAAGTATTTCAAAGTATCTTTTCTTCCCCCAGGGATTTCCTTAAGATGAAACAAGACATTGCTTTACAGAACAATTTGTTATTTATTTCTTTTTAGTATGCTTTTATCTGTAGCCTTCACCTGACCTGTTCAAATAGAAGGAAGGAAATTCAGGAAGCTTCTTAAGTACTCCGACAAATATGTAGAATTCTTAAAGTTTATAAACATCTTTTCTGACAGTGTGTGCTCATGGATGAAGATTATGCAAACTAATTGATTTTTGTGAAGTTTGCTTTTACTGCAGAGAGTATATTATTTTAATAGCCATTAATGGTGTCAAAAGTAATTCAAAAGGGACTGACATTTGCAAAATCGGAGAATTCATTCTGCCACTTTTCACCATTGTTTAAGTTCAAAGTTTATGTGATATACCCAACAGCAGTCATTGTTATTGAATCCCAATGAAGTATTGGAAAACAAGCAACCTGGTGGGATATAGGGTGACACTTTTCTATTGTGAATGCTATGTGGCAGTGAACCTTTTGCCATACCGTGTTAAGTTATAGATGCTGTTGAGTACATATATTTCAGCAACGAGGGATAAAAAGGGAGATTTGGAGTGACAAAGAGAAAAAAAATCATCTAGAAACTGCTTTCAGTGTAACATGAAAGGGAATACAGTGCATATTTGTCAAAGATCCTCTGGTCATGATCATGGAAATCTGTAGGCATGTGGCATATGATCTCTGCAATCAGTATTTTAGTGAGTGTTAAAAGTGGTCTGTTGTACATCTGTACAATATGGCAAGGAAGAATGGAAATTTGCACAGAGGAGCTTCATTCAGAGAACATTTCATCAAACCACATGTTATACGGCTTATGAAATTTTCATATAACTACTGGCCCATGATGAAATAGTAAGTTTGTATGCTGTGAATTAAATATATATCATGTTTACTGCAATGTTCACTTATGTTTTAATATGCCATATTTTTGTTTGTTTTTATAAGTTCTCATTATACAGTACATGTTCTAATAGACGTTAAGTATAGTAGAATTAAAGTGTATGTAAATTGGTTATGATAACATCATGTAATCACACTTAACCTTTCATTTACAGTTGAAGATTTACTTAAACAGTTCATTTTAGTCAGCTGTCCATTTGAAATGGAGTACAATTGTGAAGTTAAATTTAAGATACCAGGGATATTGTTACTGACTGAATGTTACTGATAGAGCAATAGTCAATTTAACCCTTGACGCATACAGTAAGATTTACTCCCAAACATGTCACTCTGAATTATGAGACTTACATATAACCATGCTCATTTTGCCTTTTTTTTTCTTTTTTATTATTATTATTATTTTATTTTTTAGAATATTTGTCCTTAAATTATTCTGTTATTTTCATGGAAAAATGAGTACCTTGATACATATTTAAATTTTTCTTATACACGTATCCTTTTTAATTTTTGAAAGGTAGGAGTCAAAAATGGTGATGAGAACTGATCTTCAGAAATAAACGAAGGTATCAAATATGAAAGTCGAACAAAAATATTTGGTCTTCATACAATTTTTTCTACATTTTTGTTAACTTAGTTTATCTTCCAACAAACTATTTATTTTGTTATAGTTGTAATTTCTAATAGTTTCTTTGTATTACTGGTTTGTTGATTTGCTATATATTAGTTACTCTCAGTCATGGGCATTTTGATTAGTACCTGGAGTCCTGTAAAAGGGAGTAAAACCCCATGCAGCATTATTACATGTTTAGGCCAGTCAAACTGTACTTCTCGATGTGACACAGTTAATGAGCACAGGATTTCACTATTATTGCATGTTTTGTTAGAAGTCATTATGCTAAAAAGATTATATTTTGTGACTTTTGGCCTAACAGTAAAGTGTTATCTGTAGTGTTTTTGGATGCTTCGACTGATTTAAGTTTGGAGATTAGAATTTGTCGATAAGATTTGTCAGTGAGACAACTGTGAAAACATGAGGCTGAATAAGGGATTGTGTGTAATTGCAGTAGTTGAGCTTGTGGTTGTTACTGTTGCTAGGGTGCACAACTGATTCATTTTCAAGACAGTAATGCCCAAGTAATGATAAATGGGATAAAGCCCCTTCCCGTACTAGGCAGATAACTTAATCAGCATCTTAAACCTGTTTTTATTTTTCATTAACAAATATAAATGACAAATGTCTCACCATGGGCAAGCTAAAGAAAGTAGAAAAACTGAAAGTAGACTTCGATTTGAAATGAAAAGCAAATAAAACATTTTTGTTCTTTCATTGATTAACTGCATAGGGTACACAATTTATTGACAGTTAGTTCTACACAATTAGTCTGTGTTGATTTTCTTTGCTAGACCATTTAAAGTCAATGACACTTCATGATTAAAATGCCAACACTTAGTTTTACATTTGATGTTAGCCCTGTGCCATTAACCAAATAGCAAACACATAATAAAAGCACTGAACTTTGTGTAGCATGTTTATTATCAATAAGCCTATTTGCCTTTGGTGACCATTTCCACATACGGTTTTTAAGTTTAAAAAGTTACTCAATTATTAAGACAGTATGTAAATTGACCTAATCTCAGTTTCAGGAAGTTTAGCAGTGTTGTTCCAACACAAAGCCCATTAGGCAGACCTTGTTGATAGACTAACATTGTTGTTGATTCTTGTGCTGCGTCATGAACTGAATTTGTAGTTATGGAGAAGGTTGGGATAATATAAAAGGCATTTGGCATGCAGTTTTGGCCTTTTCATTACCCCAGCCCTCCCAAATGTAATCAGCTTTGAGAAAGTATTGATCAGTTCAGGTGGGGTACAATGCCCCCTTAACAGACCTGTGTTTATAATATGGCATAGTTCATTGATTTAGAAGTTCCTTCATTGAAAATAGGCATATTGCCTCAGAACAAGAACCAATATCTGCAATTACTTACATTTCTATGTGTGCGATTATGAAGACCTTGAGGATGTAGAAAACTTCAGCTGGTGACTGACCATGGCAGATTTCCGCTGCTCTTACCGCCTGCCCAGAGTCCAGTTGAATTTAATCAGATCTCAGAGTGTCTATCTTAATAACTTGACCCCTCCGAAGCCTGTCCCTAAGCTGAAGTATTTCCACCGTGGGAGCACAGTAGCATCCATTGACACCTCACTCAGGTAGGATACCCATGGTACATGTACACAGATGTTTGCTAGTAGGGACATATCTTGAATTGGCCTTTTGTTACTTTTCATATACTTTGCCATGTTGTCATCAAGATAAGTTCACTTTGAAGTGTTTCTTAATAACTTTATATAGATTTAGCTCCATGAGTCTTTCAGGTTAGGTTTGGAATTTAAATCACGGTTTCTTTTCAGGTATTAAATTTTCTTTCCTTGCTAAATTTTAAGTAACTGCTATTGACTGATAATTATAATACTGTAAGCAGTATTTGGTGATTGGTATATATCAGGTTAACTCATCCAAAAAATTGATTTTTGTAAGATAGGTAGGATGAGGATATAATTGCTACATTTGAAAGAAACTATTCACACTTCTTTGTGGAGGAATATCTCAAATTTGAATGAAGTTTGTTAAAAATGCATGTAACAACCATGGATACAAGTACAGCTATAGAATTGGCTTTTGGTTACTTCCACAAAACAGAATCTCCAATTACATCAAAGCTTCTTAACACATTGCATTTTGTCCAAAAGAACTTCCCTGGGGCACATACATGTATTTCACAATTTTTGCTGGAAAAGCAAAAGAAAGACTATACTTATATGAGCACATCAAGTATTGCCAATATAATTGAGGTGAAAAATGGTATATATTTTTACTGCATAGTAAATTTTTTTTCAAAACAGATATGAATTAAGAAGATTTACAGGTTAAGATATTCTATAAGATATTTAAAAATTATTTTGTCTGTATAATATTTTCCTTAGTTTGTGGTGCAGTGCTTTTAAATGTTCTCCTACTTGCTTTTCCCAAATTAGTTGTGAAGATGGTCATGGAATGGTAGTCTTTAAATAATGAATAATGAATATACACAAACTGCCATGTTAGAACCATTTTCAAGTGGTTCTGTTACATAAAATAAAAATCAATTCACATAATTTGAAATAAAGACACGTGTAATGATTATTTTTTAACTGGTTAAATGAGGTTACCAGGATATTTTTTAACGCTCTTATGAATCCTTTTTTTGTTATTGCTTATTAGATGGGTCAATTTATTTATTCATCTTTAATTAGGTTCACTTTTATGTATTACTGCAGTACACACACACACACGTATGAGATTGTGGTTGTTGAGATTTATGAGATTTTATGTCAGTTCAACAACAGTTTTACAACTAACTATAATTTTTGTTATTGAGTATAGGATGGAGTACTGGTACACTATACATACTATAATTATGATTGTCAACCTTTTTTTACCTAGTTATGAATTCATACAGAATTAAATTAGAACATTTTCATAATTTCTGCAGAAAATAATAAAATTATAATGAAATCAAAGCAATAATTATTTAACCATGCTTTCACTGGCATTCTTTGCGGTTTAAAAGTTTTAAAAGATTATATAATGTTTACCAGCGGCAAAAGCCAGGAAGACTGATTATCTTAATTTCAGCAACGGTTCCTGCTGCTATTGTACTGATCAGATTAGCAAGTCTATAATTGCTACAGCCTTTTCAATTACATACAGGTATATTGTAAGTGATTTATGGCACGCTATGGTGACCGACTTCTGTCCTGTTGTCAAAGGCCATGAGTAATGTCTGAAAATGAAGCAGCAAATAGTTCTGACCAACTGTTTGATGCCACTGCACGTGGTTAATTACAAATTTAATTTGCTTTCCGGTGCAGCTGTGTTATAAAACTGCCGCAATTGCATTCATATTGTTTTAGCAGCCATCAGGAGAGAGAGATAAGAGGCTTCTGTTAGATTGACTCTACATGGTTGAGTTTCCTTTGACTCTGGATTTCATTGTTCTAGTGTGGGTAGATCCTTGGATAGCAAACAACTTCTTCTTTCTACCAAGTGCGGAGGAGAGCTGGTGTCTTCTGAGAGTTTCTGTGTCTTTTAGATTTACTCAACAGTTACCAGCAGACTGTATTTTACCACACAGAGCTTCTGAGGCATCTGTCTGTTATTACTTGACAGAAAGGAAAACTTAACCTCAAGGGGAAATGAGAAGAAGGCAATCTAAGTTCCTTCAGGCATGATGTGTGTTAGGAAACTGAAACATGTCAGTTGAGTAATCTGGAATTTACTGCAGGTGAAAGTTGAAATTTCATTCAACTTTTTGTTATTAAACCAGAGGTAAAGTGGTAGACTGAATTTGAAGCTAATGCTGCACACATATGTTCAGTGCATTGTTGTAGAGAAGGTGCAATGACTGGTTGTCTACCAGTGACCAGAAAAAAGACTTCCCTAGGGATGAAAAGTAATTTTCATGTGCCTTATGATTCCATGGTACTGCGTTTTCGTTCTAGTCCCATTCCACTTGGAGTTTTGCCTTCTAAGAAGCACAGGTATGTCACAGACATGATAGACCATTCTGGTGTGCAAATACATATAAAATTTATTAATAAAATAGTATGTAGGTTTAACATATTGCTATATGCATTACATATTCATTGTGTCAAGATTGTATGCATTCTACATTGTAAATGGAATAATCTGCAAGTGATAATAACAATATTGAGAAAAAAAAACTCTGCCAATAGGTATACATAAACTATATAGTGTTACCAGGACCATAGCCGGGGGAGGAGGTGTCGAAGGGTCGAAAAACCCTTTTTGCTGGGAAAAGGTCCACTCTGGGTAAAATTTGATCTTTGTCCTTAAAGATTTTATGGTAAAAGGTCCACTTTTTCAGAAAACGAACCCCCCTCTGAAATTGCTGGCTACAGGCCTGGTTACTGATTAGTATAAGCTACATATTAACGGACACCTGTACTAGTAGGATTTATATTTGGATTGTTTCAGTTACAGTATCTTAACCAATGATTTAATCCATTTAAAAATTGTGAAGAAGATATACCACATCGCCTCTGGCTTTACTCTAAAATTGCATGAGTCCGAAGTTTCATACTCCAGAATACTAACAAAAAATACTATGTCACTAAGATTAACAATGCATTTACAGCAATTTTCATCATTGTTTTATTCAATTAGACGTGTCAGATCAGTTTTGTAGTATTTTAAATTAGTATTTTAAATATGGTAAGTGATGCTGTGTCATTGAAAAGTTTTTCAAAAATGAAGCTTTTAAATCCATCACTTAAATTGTCTCTTGAAGCTTGATTCCATGTAGTAATAGATTTTAAAAACAGGATTAATATTTTTGGAAGTGTTTATTTAAGACATTTTGTTAGTATACTAGTAATTTAGTACTGTGCTCAAAATTATTCTTTGAAAAAGATCAAATTAACATCCAGTATTATGTTGTTAAACATTTAATGCATAACTCATCATTACGGCAAATATCAGATGAAGTGCAGTCTAGGAAATGTAAGCAGCATGACATTTTGCTGTTTGCGTAACTTGTGTATAACAATACTTCAGTGATTTATACATCCATTTTTATGGAAACACAAGGAGGCTCATGTTTTCATGAACTGTTACCAGACTTTTTGACACACATTTAATGAAACCTACTAGTAGCATTCTTCTATTGCCTAGCACTGAGAAAAAATACTCTGAAGCAAAACATCTTTGCTTGACACAATGTGTTTCTTTAACCCAGTCTTTTTTGGACTTCACTGATTTGTCTTATGCTTTCCATTTGTATAAACATGCTATTGAAAAAAATCTTTAATAGCCATAGAAAATTTTTTCATTTGACTTGCATGCCATGGTAAATTAAAGTCAGTCTGCAGCCTTTTCATATATGCCAAGATTGCTGAACTAAAGTGAAGTGATAACATTATCAGACTTCCATTCACTAAGCTGTAATCATATCAGTTTTTTACTTCATCAAATCATCATTTATTACCCAGCAAAGCATATTTAAGCAGATTTACAAATATAGGTACCACTATACTGCTACTGGCTGTAGTCACTGTTGCTAGGACTATGGAAATGTGAATCTTACTGTCATTTTGAATTTATTATATTTTATTTGTAATGAGGCACAAAAAAACATTTGCTTTAAATATTTTCACCCGGCTCTCTTAAGTACAATCTTGCCAATGTGGTTAACCCACATGCTATGTTATTTAAACATGTGCAGTGTCAATACATATAAATTTTTGCTTCAGTCACATTTGCAAAAGTTAGACTTTTAAATAACTTAACAAGTTGTGCTTGATAACCATCAGGTTGTTTATTTTAACAAATATTTAAGTTAGAACCCCTCGCCCCCTCCCTTTAAGTTTTTTTTTTTTTTCTATTAGGATATATTATGAATATTGAATGTCTGCAAGCATTACCCTTTTTAGAAAGTAGCACCATTCCACCCAAAACATCCACAGGAAATCAACAGTGAAAGATAAGAATATTCTTTTATTTTCAAGAAATGACTGTTTTGTTTTCCTTCTTGGTATTTTTCAGAGTGCTTTATTGCATCATTGATCTGAATATCAAATAAGCGTGCGTGCTTTTGTTTTGCACCCATTTGAAATACTCTAGTCTGAAAAGTGATATTGAATTTATTTAACATAGGTGTAAATTGGTAAATGGTCTATAACAAAAGAACATACAGTCATTTTTGGAAAGTAGGAATGGTTTTTATGTTGATTTAAGCCTTGATTCCTTTAAATATTCTTCACTGTATGAAATGTGATATGATAAATTGATCAGTGGTGTTAAGTAGCGTAGGAAAAGCTTAACTAAATACTAAAAATTACCTCACTTTTCAGGATACGAGTCGGTGCTTTCTAGGTTCTATTATGCTAACATTTGCATGGGATCATATAGGAGTAAATAAATGTTGATTGAAAATGTCATCAGAAATATTAGATATGTCCGTTAATAATGTTGATTGCATAAAAGGCGTTGTTTTCTAAGAAAATACACCAGGTCTGAAGAGTCGTACTCATTTTTTGTTTGCTTCATGCGGATTGGTGTGAAGAACGTCGGGGTAACATGTTTGTATTTTGTTAAGCACTTAGTTGTGACAGTTAGCTGAAAGACCTTATATTTGTCCAGTCTGCGATATCTGTGTGTCTAACTCTGGTGACGTAGTGTAGTAGACAAGAGTTTGCCTCACACCTCTTTATGCGTACAGTGTTCACACACTGAGAGCAAACATCATTAATGATAAATAACCACAACCCTGTTTTACTTACAATACTCCAATTAAGTCATGCTTGTGCACCTATTCATTCAGTGTAAAGTCAAGCACAGTTTGACTGTTTTTTAATCCATCTTAATATTGTTAACGAGGGTCAAGACTGTGGTTACTGCATCGGGTCTGACGTCTCTTAAAACTTTAATATCAGTCGGCAAGCCCACGTAAGGAAAGCTTGAGACTACTTGGTATTCTGGTCTTGTTGATCGATCAATTAATCGGGCTTGGAGTTGTATGCAGCCAGATCATTTTTCCATTTGATACGGATGCAGGTAGGGGCAGTGAAGGAGAATCCAATATCCAGGTAGCACAGATTGAGTTCTTGCATTTGGAAAAAAAAGGAGAATATTCTTACCAAAGGATTGACCTCTGAAGGATATATCAGTGGAGGCAATACACATATATATAATTTTCCTTAATTGGAAATTTCTCAGCAAACAAAATTTTCATGTAGCAGAAAAAACTGTATATTCCTGATTTTCTTGGAAAAAACAGAACCAGCATCAAGTAGAAACAATGAACTGTCAACATTAATTTGTCCATAGTGCACTGAGACAGTAAACTTCAGTTTTAGCTTGGTTCTTATTGATACGTGGGATTATACATAGGATATAAATGTACTTGTTCAGAGGGATAGACATAACTATTAACATAACTGATATATGCAGTATTTAGATTTGTCATACATGTATGTTTGATATTGAAGTACAACAATATGTCTTCCTGGCTGCTGCTGACAGTAGTTGTACTGGGGTAGTTGTTGCTGCTTTAGCTATGAAGCATGGTCAGGACTGGCGTGTATACAAACCCTTACCACCAGTTGTAGGAAAGCAAGCAAAGATGAAGAGAATGTTGGAAGTAGAAGAAGAAGAATATGTGGCAGCCTTGCGTAAAGCACTGCAAGAACTAAAGCAGAAAAAGGCACAACTAAAGCAGGCGCCTGTCAGTGTATGCACAGTATAGTAAGTAAAAAGAGTTTCATAAAATTTTATTTGAAAACATATTTTTGACAAATCGGTATAGTTGGTTGTATTTAAGTAAGATTAAGTTTTTAGCTTCTGGGGTGTCATTTAAATCTATAATTTCGACTGGTGACACAATTCGCTATTGCATTCATGGATTTTATTAGGCATGTCATTTGGTTGTGAGACCAGAACAGATGGTGTGAATTGTTATTCATGTACCAACAAGCATCCTTAAATATCAATTACAGCTATGATTGGCATGTTTGGAAATTCCTGTATGACTGGCTTATTTTTTAGAGGTCACACTTAGCTTATTTATTACTCCTTGTGATGCACCCTTGCTAGTTTTCTTTTATAGCAGCGGTACTTAAATTGTGCCCAAGTGATAGGTACTAGAATTATTAGTTTTCACATTTATTACCTTTCATATTCTCCTAAAACAGGTTTGCATTTTAAGTAAGTAAAAAGTGCCTCTCTGGTTATTATTCAACTTTTATTTACTTGAACTGAGAGGACTTTTCCTGTCTGTCTCAGTGGAATGGCCATTGGTGTATCCCAAGGGTTTTGACAGTTTGTATTTGGTCTGTCAATACAAAACTGCAGTCATTTATGACAAAAATTAGCTTAAATTTCAGGTTTAGTAAACTGAATCAATATGTGCATAGTGAAATGATTGGTAAGACAGTTTTAGATTATTTTAGTTATTTGTTTTTGTTTTTATGGTTGTCATGATTGTTGGCAACACATGTAGTACATGGTCTACATAAGAAAGCTATTGAACCAAATTACATGAACTTTTCAAGAAGGATCACTGGTTATGATATTGATCAGAATTATGTCAGTACTGAAGAATTATCTGTAATCTTTTGTGCAGAGAATTAGTTTTATCGAACAATTAATTAATAGTAGTGCTCTTAATGCCTTTTTTTCAGAAATAAAAAGTGCATTTTTTATACAGTGGATATTTTGTTACCCATGCCATAATTATAAGTTGTGAAAAGGTACATTAATATATTATAAATATATGTAAAGCTAAGTATTGACAAGAGAGGTGCTTGCATTATCTTTTTCAAAAAATCTCTTCACCAGCAATTTTCTAGATCTATTCATTATTGATTGATGTGTTAGTTGTGCTCTGTTTCTCAACCAAACACAATTGCGTATACTACCTAAGAAATCAGAGAGAAAAAGATGCAGCATGCCAAGTTTATAAATTGCTGCTTATGGCAATTCTTGCAAGTAGATCAGTAAATTATAATGTAAGTTTGAAATATGCTGCACTTACACAGAAATTTCAATAAAATATATTTCTTTTTCCTAATGCTGGAGAGAATACATGCATTGCAATTTTTGGCCATAACCTTATATTGGGTTCAGATTTCACTTCAGTGGAATAATTTTAGTACTAAAAATTTAAACGTGTGTGAGTTATGCATTTGTATTTTGTTTTCACTTGATTTAGGTGAGGTATTTAGGTTAACATGTCTGAAAACTGGATTCAAAGGTCATTTCTGCATTTAAAAATAGTAATATCCCTCAAACAAGTCCTGTTGACATAGAAACAAGAACAATAATTCAGAATGTAACGGAAATTATAAAATGTGGATTATTCAGTAGCATATAAGACAAATAATGATTTTTGTCTATTGTCCTCGGCCAGCAGTGGTATATGCCCTTTATGTTATCATTGCCTCCTCGCTAACTTGATTAAATTTCATGAAATAATGACCCATCAAAGCAGTCATATTTAGAAATCTTAACACTGCAAATATTCTGTAAAGCATGCTAGAGTACACGCTTTCAACTGGCTGTTTTTGTGGGCTAAGAGCCCCCCATTGAAACCAAACCCTGAATAGTAAAAGAAAACATGCTCCCATAAGTATTTATATTCACCATAATTCAACAGTCTGAATAACCTTAAGACGCACTTCAATGGTGAATGGCACGTGGTGTTTCTATGTTTTAAGAGGTAATGTTGTAGCTCAGTGTAGTAGAGGGTCATGCAATCACCGCTAAATGTGCATTTAAATGAAAACCTTTGGCGTCATGGTGCGGAGAGCACAGTCCATTGGGTCGTAGCTACCTGTGGGACCACTTCAGTAGGGGATTAGGGACACTTAAAAAGAATTGTGTCTTGAAAGAGAAATGTTGAAAATCTAAAGGATTAAGAAGTCTTTTACCAAGGGTGTCTAGGAGGAGTTGGTTTGGTTGAGGGAGATGAGAAGAAAATATTCTTTGACAGGCTTGTGTTTGTCGTAATGTATGGGTGTTTTGTGAGCCAAAGAAAATAGCTGGAGGAAAGCTTTAGGATCTGTCACATTTGTAGTGAAAATTGTGACTTGTATCCAGGGAAATTGACAGACTGGATAGCTACTTCAAAACAAGGACGATTTTCAGGATGGTGTATTCCCATGGCATAGACCTATAAGGCTTATGTTTTGGTTATATTAACCAAAGTAAATAGGAATACTGGGAGACTAGATTTGTATTGAATATCTGAGATAAAGATATTGAAGTATTATCGCTTTGAACTGTTTTATCCAAAGGATCACATATAATCTTACGCAGAAAATTGCAGGCTTTGAATGGAATGTTTTTTACAGTGGAGTAATATATGATGCTATAGTAACTGCACGTCCTTGGACCAACTGAAAACAAGGCTATAAATTACCTTTGATCTGTTACACTTTGACAGCTATAGTGTATCAGTATCAGTAGTGACATTCCAGTCACACTTGAAACTGGCTTTTATAAAGCAGTGGAAGGTGAAAAACCTGATATATTCCCATTGTGTCTGGTACATTGAACACCCAGCAAAACAGTGGCTGACAGCAGAAAGAGTAGGACCATGCCCGCATTACTTCTCTCCCGTCAGGGATCAGGAAGAACTGATGCTTCTTTACATCTACGAAATAAGGTACTTCGCCAGATTTATGGAGCTTGTGAAATAACTTTGTTGGCTGATGATGTGGAACCTGTTCGATCATATGGTGGAAGGCCAACTTCCTCGGGGTCTTCTTTAGGAAGGGGTGTGTTTACACCAAGATTTGGAATTGGACCACGGTATGGCACATGTTATGTGATATGAGTATTTTTGTCCTTTAGTTTTTACATTTTAGTTAATTATCATATTTGTCACTTGTTGCCGGCTTTATCAGAATTGATGATTTCATATTTAAATGTTATCAAGGGGTTGATCGATCACAACCTTGATATCATATTAAGAAAATGACAATTCTAAAGTGAAGTGTGTGTATATGCAGGTATTTTCAGCTGTAAACTTTAGGAACAGAAAGACAGTTTTAAGTTTAAATAACAAAGTTTTTATTTACCAGTATGAGGACATGAAAATGCCTTATCTTCAAGATAAAGTTATTTTTTAAGTGTTCAAGCAATTTGCATTTTGGTGACCCCATTCCATGTTTAAGCTTTTGTGGCTTTTTTTCAATTCAGAAAGATGTTTTCTTTAAAAATATTTGTGTGCTTTCAAGAAAACTTTTTTGTTTACTGTTTCTTTAACTCACTAACCCTGTGTAAATGGCTTTTTCAGTGCTTAGTTCCAGTAGTTAACCCCCTGACACTATGAACAAAGAACATAACCATAACCAATTAAAGCAGTCCATATACTTTAAAAGAGTAAGTTTGAATTTGGCTACAAGAGGTTTTATGTCGCACATTGTTGGGAGAAAAAAAAACTTCTCTATTTTTAACAAATTTAAATACAGGTTTCCAGGGCTGTTATTACTTTGGAGCATAAAGCCAGTATCAAGCACAACACATAACAGTTCTTTTACATTCTACTACCACATTGAAACATGACATTTGGCCTTCACGATCAGCCAAAGGTCTTTTGGTAAAGTTCTATTGATTAGCACAGGCTTTTCTTTTGTCTGACTGAAGCTGTTTACAACATTATAAATTTGTGCCGTGTCAAAGTACAATTGTACCACCAGGGCTGTTTCCAATAGCTGTACTGATGTCAACAACTTTGCCAGGACTAAGTTGATCTGTAGATCCGATTTCTGATCAGCAATAACAATGTGATTGTGTTTTTGGAATGTGTTTTTTGATTCGTGATGGGTCAACACTGCAGTGTAACGTCACCACTGCAGCAATCTGATTTGACTGCTGGCTTTGGAGGAAAATCTTCTAAGGGCCAACACAAGGCAACTCCACAAATTAAGCTGGAATCCTTGTCACTTGTTAGTTATGATATAAGGTATGGTTAGTACATGTATCTGTTATGGTAATTTTATTGTTATGCAAAAATTTGGTTCAGTAGTGAAATACATTTGGTGCTTGCACAATACGTACAGTGAACAGGTGTCAGTCAGTGGTAAGTTAGAGATGAAATATGTCTCTTGATTCTTAGGTTTTGTAGAAGGAATAATATAGTTTTGTATAAGAATTAAGAGTCAGAATAACTAGTTATTAACAATTTCACTTTTTCTTGGAGAAATGATGAAAACTTTCCATAATGATATAAGATATTAAATTAAATGTTGATAGAATTGGTTATATCAGAATTAGTCTCAGTTCAGAATTAACAAGGCATTGTATTTTGCACTATGCTTGTACATTTAAATCAATACAGTTTGACCTGCATTTGAACATTGTATATTCAAGCAGCATGTTATATAACAACTGGTACTGCATCCCACAATACCCTGCAGTTTTTCAGACAACCACCAGATGGCACTAGGGGTACTAATAGCCCCAACCTGAATGTGCTTTTCAAAGACGTGTGCAATTTGCCTTTGCGCATTCACTATTTGCACAATGTTGTTTCTAAAAACTGTCCTTTTGAGATGAAAATAACCTTCCACACATATTGATCCTACCACGTGTACATAGACCTCTCGTCTTTCATTTAACCCACAATGTCTGCTAAACGCTGCTTTTAAAGAAATTGTATTTACTGTATCCATTGAGGTGTTTACTCAGTGGCAGCACTTGAGCGATAAATAGGGGGACTTACTTGATATGCAGGACACAGCGCAGGTTGTGTGTGCAGAGGGCAGGGTTACTTCAGACATGTTAAGACATCCTATAGCCAATCATCTCAGCAGTGAGGCTCTAATCTTTGCTTTGGTATCTGATTATTTCAAGTATTTACCATAGAGGATTATCTAGGATGCAGAAACCAAAGCATATCAACCAGCAGTGCCCTTGGTTGTTCCCGGTTCGTTTGAAACCACTATGGCCGGGTGTACAGTTAACGATGAGTGTGTAAGTCAACTTGGAGATGAAATGTGTCGTTGTTTGTGTTTTGTGGAGTGAGGAAATGGGCATTGTTAGTAGATGTTAGTCGGTGATGTTCATGCTCAGGAATGTTTTGAAAATGCCAAAACATATCATACTACGTTGTCCGTGGTTATTTCAAGTGCGTACCCATGTGCCTCAAAGACGTAGAGAACGATTCCAAACTTACATGTAAGTCTGCATAGAAGAACTTTTTATTATTTCTTTTTCTAAAAGTCTTTTTTTTTAAATCTGCTAATCATGTTTTAATATTCCTAAAGATCAGCTTTTAAATCCAATTGATAAGTCCACAAAAACTACTTTGAAGCTGAATATTTTTTGAAAGCAATGGTTCTTTGTACCTGTCAGTTGTGAACTATATGTTGTGACAACACACAGCTCTTGGAGATATAAGTCAAATAAAATTTTGACAGAGAATTGGAAAATCACTTATGTATTTCACCTTTGCTACACCTGTTATGAAGCACAAGTAACTTTTTATCAAATTATGTAAATGTTACATTATGAAGTAAATAATTCTTCATAAGTTTATTGATCAGAGGAAGATCCTTTTATCATAAATCACATGTTGCTTATGGTGCCTTAATCAATGTATCCCGAATTAGCCCGCTGAACCTCATTTTTTCTTTTGTATTGTGCCTACAACCTCCAGTGAATATTTTATAAGACTATCGATTTTAGCACCAAATCTTTAATTTGTTTGACTTTTCTTACTCTCTTCATGGATTAAAACAGGTGTACAATCAGTAGACAGAATGTTTATTAGTTCTTCTAAGATGTGGTGTAGACAAATCCTACCCCCAGATGTAAGGCCTATAGCAGTGAAAGTGAATCTTATTCCTAGTGAAAGGAGACAAAATTCAGCTGAGAACAAACTTATAAAAGTAAACTTCATACAGTCTCCTGTGAAGTCGGCTCGTTGGTAAGGGCTTTCAGAATATTGTCTAAGTCTGTGAGGTGTTTATGTACAGTATAAATCTTCATGTGTGTTGAAATTATTAATGTCGGAAATATCAGCTTGTTTTGTGTACAGAGTGATTTAAGTATGAAAAGGAAATGTCAGTTTTCAAAGGCATTTGTGTTTGAGTTACATATTACTAGGTCAATGTTGGTAGAGATTGGTAGCACTAACAGATAGAGACTAGTATAGGGTGCCTTTTGATAGGCTTGACATTCGTTACAAAGGCATCCAGTGAACAAGTTCTTTTTTATACGATTACTGTTTTTTAATGAATTTTTCATGACTCTGCTGCACTCCTTGGCCTTCGTTCATTTCCTGTTCCAGCTTGTACAGTATAAGATGATAAGAATTTAACTCATTATATGTCGCTTGAAAAAAAATCCAGTAGAGGCTGGGAAAGTGTCTAGACATCTACTGTCCATGTGGTTACGATTTTTATATCAATAACAAATTCAGAAGCTAGATCCCAAGATATGCATTTACTGCAACTTCTACTATACATGTGTATGTGAAATCAATTATTTACAGCAGTGGAAAAAACTTCTTTGATTTTACCACACTGTATAAATTGATTTGTTCATGTTTTTCATGTTCTATTAATAGAGAAAACGTATTTTCAACCATTTTTTTTTTTCTTTTTTGTACTGTAGATAGGAGTTTTAACATGCTTTGAAATAAGGAGCGGCTTGTTTGTTCTCACAATTTTTCATTTCTAGCATTGGTCAACACTCTCCGAAGTAATTCCCACTGAATAGTTACATACTGTAAGTAACATGACAACATTAAATTATGTCATTCTCTTCTTTTCCTTTACAGTTCTACAAGCACCCCTCCAGTGCCGTTTTCCTCCACAGATCTGCTCAGCTCATACTCCAAAGATCCCAACCTAAGGCATCATAACCACCACCTCCATCATCACCACCACCACCATCAGCACCATCATCACCATCTTCCTCCAGATGAACTGCGCAGGAATTCCCAGCTTTCAGATCTGGGGGACAGGGACAGGTTACGCTCTAGTCATGATGGAAGGCAGGATGGTCAAGACAGCAGGGAGTTCATGGAAAATAGTAATAGTAGAAGTGGCTCAAGGAAAGGGACTATGTCAGACCGAGGTAAGACATGACTCGTGTTCAACTGTAATTGGTTGAAATGATTGATTTTGCTGGATTCTTGTCTAATTTAGTAAAACCAAAATAGCTTTGTAATAAACCCATATAAAATGTATTATGAATCAACTCGGGCTGTATTTCCACCATTGCATTGGTAGTACATGTACTTTATACCACTTAAATTTGCTTCCATTTTGTATTAAGTTTGAATTTTTTTTGTAAGTAACTTGTCTAGGATCTAGGCCTGGTTTTGCTTTCAAGCTGGCTTCTTTAATTTTGTGGATGCTGAAAAAGTATTTTAATAAGGTCCACCTAGGTGCTGGGAGAAGTAAATATCCCCTTTTGTTTGGGAATTTTGACACCTGAAGCAATTTCTTGTGCAATTCGATCTTTATATTAGTGTAGCATTGTTCAAGGTATTTTACATTTTCCTCTATTGAGATAGTCAAATATAGTTTCTATAGCATTTTGTTGTAGTGAGGCAAAGCTTTGGTTGTTTAAAATACCTGTATGCCTTTACAAATTGATCGATATTAGGTGACCTGTGTTCCCTCCTAAGATGTAAAACAGTTTTATTTTATTCTTCTAATAAGAAGTCACTATGAAATGTTTTTGTTGTGTTAACTTTAAAAACCAAATAACAAGTCTCATTTATGTGAGAGGCAGTGTGGTGTTATTACTGTGAACCTAGATAAATAAGAGTATCTAACTTTTATGGGAAAAAATATGTACAACATTTGACGAAGCCTAAGATCAATGTGATCTATATGCAACCTATTTAAACTGATAGTAAGTCAATGTTTGCTGTGGTCACAGTCTACAATGACTTCCATACTTAATGCTTGAAGAGCTTAAAATGTTTGTCATGGACATTGGTATTTAGAATTGCTGCAGGGAATCTATACTGTAGAATAATATTGTGTTCAATCAAGAGTCACTTTGACTACAATTATATCCAAGTCTCACTCAGTGTTCTTTGGTAATAAATTATTATTCTATCTTATTTGTTTAATTCTTTTCTGAAAAAAAATTGTATTACATAAGAATTAATTTTATATTACTGGCACATTACACAAGTGATTGGCTATGCAAAACAATTCTATGCACCAGTGAAAATAAAAAAAGTAAATGAGTGGTTTTATATTACAGGCTCACCAGAAAAAGATGCAGACGACAGACCACCTTCTATAGCAGGCCCAAGAGATAGAGCTCAATTACCTATAAAACCAAACTACTTTAAACCTAATGGTTTAAGAATGTCTGTGATCAACCCAAGACTCAGTGGATCTAGTATGTTCTTTATTTAACCTCATTAAATACATTCAGTGAAATTTACCATAAAAGAAAAGGATTGGTTCCAAATTTACAGGTACCAGTTCTCAAATAAAAAAAAATGAAATAGAAGAATAAGTATTTGCATTTAATATTGTTTCTGTTAACTTTAGGTCGTGATTCAGAGGATCTGGTAGCAACAGGGACCAACTGGATGCCCCTCCCATCAGAAAAACCCAGAACAACTCGCAGTGGCCAGTCTGTCAACAATGGTATCAGCAATGGCAGCTCTCAGGTTGCTGGACCCTTCCCACCAAAGCGCACAAATAGTCGATCTACAGCAAATCAGGGGTCCTCCACACAATACTCAGGAAGCAACAGAAAATCAAAAGATACAGGTTTGTTATTCGTTACCTATGTGTATTGTAAAATTCAGGATAAAGTAGGTACTTGAACTTCAGGCCTAGAGTAAAATTGAAAGTGGTGATCAGGTTTTTTATTAGCAATAAAATTGATCCTCTTGTCTGTATCTCTGAAAATTGATAAATTGATGTGGCTTTCAACCAATCATTCAGAGGGGGGGAGTGAAGATGTAAATTGTTCCCCCCCCCCCCCCCCCCACACACACACACACACACACACACACAAGGTTTACCAAGATAGATAAGCTAAAATGAGATTTACGTATTAATGTTAAGTGTACAGACCTGCATATCTGGTTGCTGAGCAATAGTATTAGTATTTTGCTTGCCATAAGCCTTAAGCATTGTCACTTTCTTCACCTCCATATATTACAGCTTTGAATATGTAAGCCTTTTTGTTTTTACATCACAAGCATATTGACAGAGAGAATCTAATGGAATTCAACCGCATGATATAATGTGTAAGGAAACCTGGAATCTTATGTATTTTTATGTTTTATTTTATTTTTAGAGCCCAAATATCCAGATCCAATGGTTGGTGCTACCACTGCATCCTTTCAGACAAGAATAGCAGAGCTAAATGCTTTGGAAGTAGAGACAATACGATGGGAAAAATCAAGAAAATTCAAGAAGAAACCAAAACAAGACTCATAGCATTTTTTAAGATAAAACGATCTGTTGTTCAGTTTTTTTTTTTTTTTTTTTTTTTTTTTTTTTTTTTTTTTTTTTTAATCAAAGGAGGATTTCTAGTTAAGACCATATTGAAGTTGTTTTAGGATATTTTTACATTCCTATTGCGTTTGATGTTGACCTACACAAATAGACAATCAGTTATCTTTGCAATAGAGCTTTAAAGAATTCTAGTTTTTATATTGTAATATGATATGGTTGCTAACCTATTCACTAAAGAATTTGTGATAAAATGTTACCTTGCCAAACATGGTGCCAAAGTGAACATGCGATGTTCATAAACTGTTTGACGTCTAGTAACGAGTAAAAAAAATGTATCCATCACAGGGGTTGCTTGGTTTTTAATTCTTTAAATTCTAGTCTTTATTTTTCAACATTCCACAAGAACTCACCAGTAGATACAACAGATTTGCACTTCATAACTTCATACCTATGACTTTGTTTATAAAGAAAAATTTCATAATGGGCTAGAATAAAGTAAGTTCTTATTTTTAGTGGTAATGTTGCCACTATAGACAATATATGCCTGATGTATATCCGTCCAACCTTTATGTGCCTCTACCAATCTGTGACAAAAAGTATATTTCAAAAGTTAATCTTGATTATTTTTGTTTAACATAAAGATTATTTTGAGGACTTGTACTTGGTGTTTATTTTTGAAAGGTCAAAGAAAAATATTTTTTCATTACAAAAGGCATGTACGAAAGTTTATTGCCACATTGATAGTGGCATTTTCTTCAGTTATCAGTATGTTTACTAGTACATAAATAAAGCCTTTTCTATTTAGAAAACTCACTTTGTTTTGTTTAACATCTGCTTCCCCATGCCCTACATAGATTTGCTGGGGATTTTTCAACTCCCAAAGTTATTGATCAGACCATTACTTGTTGATCATAACCTTATGTGTAATAAGTTTGCTTCTTTGAGCATTCATAACAACTTGATAAAAATGAAATCATAATTAAATCTCATACTGAAGTAATCGACTAGAAATCTCCTCTTGCTGGTATTTTTAGACAAAATACTTAACGTGGCATTTTCTATGATGGCATTCAATGTTGAAATTATCTGTTCCAAATTTTAGATAATTTAAATACATGTAAGTTGGGTTCAAAAGTATTATTATTATTATTATTGGCATGAAACGTTATCCATTTTTTATTTCATTTATTCATCTATTTATTTGACAAAGCTTCATTTTTTAGTCTTGTGTTACAATAAGATATGTACTACAACTTCAGAAATTGCCTTATTGGTCTTTCAGATATTACCATGCAGAATCCCATCAGTTTGATAGATTGCGTTAGTTGAGACTGTGATGCAAAGCTTCCATTGAGAGATCTAATCAGAAAAAAACAGTTTTTGGTTCTGTCCGAAACTGGGTCTTATAAAAAATAAGTTTTCATGCACTACTTTGAATTGTTTTGTCGAATCACGAATGTCGGTGATACACGGAAGGCGAAATATTTGGTTTAAAATTAAGTTAGTATTGAGGTTTCCTTTTTACGGCATAAAGGTTACTGTCAGGGTGTATGCTAATCAAAGTACCGAAAATAATATTTTCGTTCATCTTATAATTCAATAATGCATCTGCCTTTTTGCTGAAAAAAAAAACAATATAAATCCCCTCTAAAATATAAAATATCGGCGTTTATATTTCTCGCTACTTATCATAAGCACCTAGGAGAGTTTATCGTCAAGGGCTCTTCCTGTTTTGAGGTGAGATAGCAATCCGTATTGGGGCGTACCTGTACATGTAACTTCATCCCTGAACAAGATCTCATTACGAAAATTGGCTTCAACCCCGTGCCGTCATTTTGATTCAAATTCTGAAGAGCTGTAGAGCTTTAAAATTTAATAAATTGAATTAAATGTTTCTGCCATGGAGTTGTGAGCCCCTAATTTTGAACTCGGGTTTTAAGAAAAATCGCTGGCAAGAATATGAAATAGGCATACTCAATGGTTTCATTAAATTGACGTCGAATTGGTGTTCGTGGGTGTCAGGTTCGTGGGTATAAAGGTGAAATTTGAGAAATTGATTTTGCAATCAATACCCCAAAATCGCTATCATGAAATCATCGGTAGAATGATATTTGTGTAAATGCAAGAGAATTTAGTAAACACTGAAGATTATCTGTTATTATTAATTCAAAACATGTACGTTAAGACAGGGGGGGTGTCTAAACCTGTCCGTAATCTTAGCTTGTTACGATCTGAACATCTTTACTTCATAAGAAAAAAGCATCGGCCTTCAAAATCTAGACTGGGTATTTCCTCAGACCAACAACACCGAAGAAATTACAAATACAGGCTGTATAAATGAGAAAATTTCGTGTTTGGGAACAGGAAAAAAGTGTCAAATACGAGATAACAATTAATTTTGGTGGAGTTATTAGCGCCAGGCGCTTTATGTACACAGCTGTTTAAAAGAATGGGAAAGTAAAAAATATATATTAATTATCCGATGGATTCAGTGATCGTATTCACGTCTTGAATTTTTCCGACATTTCATCAATGTTTGTATCAATACAAATGTGCCTAAAACTACTTAAATTAACATTTATCATATACAACGAATTATTAAAACAGAATCAAGTTGTTACATTTTTGTTCGAAATTAGAATAATTTGGTTAAGATTTTCTCAATTTTACTCTTAAAATCGTCTCTCGAGACTAAATATAACACTCTAAAGTCTACTTTTTCTTTTTTTATCATAAAATACAAAAAAGGCAAAACACAAGATTTGGACTTTTCTTTATACACCAATGCAATGGTTCATATTTTTCACCCATTGTCCTCGTAACGTTGTACTGCATACTGAAAATAAAAAACAAGAATTTGCGCTATTAAAATACAAAAAGGTTAACTCTCCGTTCCCGAGGACGAAATTATGTACATTTGACACATGGAATCGAAAAATCATGAGCTAGTTATGACGGTTTAAACACACTTGAAAGTGTAGTTTTAATTTTCATTTTTGCTTTCTTTAAATCGGTAGCCCATTTGAAAAATTAAGATTGATGTTTAAAAGACATGAATGAACAAAATTTTTCGCCAACAGCATAGACTATAATGCGGATTAAACATATAAATGATAAAGGTAAGTTTAGTAGTGGTGCATTAAATGAGGGAAATCACGACTGGAGGGGGGCAAAAAGAACCACTTTGCTATGTTTCATAATATTTTTTCCATAATTCGAGTGATATCCACGAAAATGTTGTATCAAACGGTTCTACATGTAATTTGTCACTGGACAGTGGTCCCAAATGAAATACACTCTGCTAACTTTCTTTTCAAAGCCAGGCTTCACTGTCACATTCCACACATATATGAATGCGCATGCGTCACCCTCACCTGGATCGATAAACTATTTACACATACTGCATATGTATGACAAAAGTACCGAGCGCGTTCCTTGGGTCCACCATCTTGGAATAAGACGAGTCACCTGTGCGTAGAGGGGGACACGCAAAACTTTGGACCCTTTTCTCCAGCGATTGTTATCGAAATCGGTGGAATCGTATAACCGGTAGAGGTTTTGCGACGGTCATTTTTGTCTTCCTTAAAGAAGCGATTTTCAGGGTTTGCGACATTGCTAAGGTGACAATCACACACCTGGAAAGTGATACAGCATGACCTATTTAAGGAGTCTGGTTACGGTTGCCATTTTAGCAACATTATACAAAGGTGAGTCGGATTTTTTGTCTTCATTTTAGCTATATTTCAGTTTCAAATATGGACGGAAAATATTGATCGCTTTGCTGATGCTGAAACCCAAACGAGGAGTCGGTTAATTTCAACCTTGGATGGGGTGTGACGTCACAGAATGGCGGCCCAATTTTACACCTGTTTGTTTAAAATGAACTCTTTGGGTATCAAAAATTATTCAAATGCTATATCTAGGGTAGACACTGCAAGTAAACCCAGGTTGCAGATCAACAGAATTACCATACATGGAGAATGATTTGTACTTATCCCGATATTAGGGTCATTTCAATGACAAACTTTGCGATTGCGAAATACCCATGCAGGATCTAGGCATGCTAATCGACCAAGCTAGGTTTCTCAATTTTTTTGCATGTTTCTAATCGCAGTTTTAACTTAAAAAATATCACACCCACTCGATCTTTTTTATATTAGCTGTCAGAGAAAAATAAATTCTGCACTAAAACGGATAAATTAAACCAATGAGGCCTTGACGGTAATAACAGCATCGGGGTGTGCTTACTTTTAAAATGATGCAGCGTCAGACCGTCGTAGAAGGCTTATATGTGGGAAATGTGCCCTGTTATCCGGCTAATATCCAGAGAGAACTACGTTTTTGTCAATTGTGAGGACGTGTAGATCGGTGGAAAAACCCACTTGTTATTGCTGGGTACTTAAGCAAGTCAATATACCGATAATTAATCCAAGTTGATCATATGAACCACATTGATCAAATGACCAACGATCTTGCCGGTCATGGTTTTTATGTTACAGGTCCTATCTGTTTGCATTATTTGTTTTTCCGACTTGAAATGATATGTTAGGCCCTATCATGCTGTGTTTTACATCACTTTTGCATGTTTTAAATACATCATATTTATTTATTTAAAAAGAGTGAAGTGAAAAAAATGCATAAAACCACAACCCTTATATCTTCGACTTTTTTCCTAAAATATTTGCTCTACCGATATTTTAAATTAGACAATACATGCAATTCTTGTAGAAAGGCATTGCAGAAAGCCTTTCCTTTCACATACGAAATATAAACCAATGTAACACAAACTGTGTCTTGTTATACTTGTGTGTGACATTTCAACATATTTTATCGATATTATTACTTGAATCTTTTTTTTAATTCGATCTTTTTCGTAGTCACCTATGCAGTGGATTGCTACGAGTGCAACGTCTACCAAGGCGGTAATGGCTACCAGTGCCCCGAAGACTTCAGGGAGAGGGCAATTATCCAACGTCGCCAGGGAGGCGCCGTAGAAGACATCACCGAAGACACCCCAATCGATCGCTGGCTGGGCGAGGTTCCCATCAAGAGAGGGTGCGAGGCGTGCATGAAGTTCTACACCAAGGTGGAACAAAATCATAGGAAATACGAATTCACAAGTAAGTGGCATGGATTTGGGTTGACATTTTCGTTCTTTTGAATATAGAAACATGATATCAATCGTGATGACGGAAATCTATTGGTGCCCTTGGCGTTATGTAATAAGTGAATGGGTCAACAGTCCCGTCAGCTATCTGACAGACAATAAAATAGTGTACGGTTTTGTATAATTGCACATAATATCTTGCCGCCATATAGAGAGAAAAGTAAAACAAAAATGATAAACGGATACAAAAAACAAATTACGAAAAAAAACGATAAAAGGCTTCACAGTCACGAAATAAGAATGATTTATACCTTATTTTTAATTTTTCTTTAAACAATTTTTACGTGTCTTTCCGTTTATTTCAGCTGCTACTGTCGTCTCCCGTGTCTGTGCCGGCAAGGAAATCCATCTGACCAAATACGATCTTAACAGCTGTAAGAAAATGGATGCCATTGGAGGTGTTAGCGTTAGATGTTTCTGCCAGACCGATAAATGCAACGGTGCCACTAAACTCGGAATCACGTTCTCTTTAGTTTTGTCCTTATCTTTGTTTGTTTTTAAGAGGTTATTCTTATAACACAGTTTTGTTAATTGTTTTCTTGTAACTGTGTAATAGGCACTCCTAGTTCTCTAACATAACATTTTGCATTGTGCGCTATGCCAAAAGAGACATTGTTTTGTCATGGAAAATTGTACACGTTATGTAACGTCTGATATTAACTGTAGCAAATTATACTTCGATAAAAAAAAGTTTTAAGAAAGGTAAACCGAAATAGCGTTTGAAGGCTGAATTTATGATTTTTCATATTGTTCTCACGGTCACACTTGTAATTCTTCGAGCAGACTGTTAAGCGTTTTTGTATCTGCTATACATGTTTATTTCCCCAAAGTGATTATTGTGATTTATGAAACTACTTTATTTTTTATTTTAAAGAGATAAATGAATGATGTGGTCTTATTTAGCTTAGATTTAGTGTGAGGATACTATGATACAGTGGACGTTTTTTAACTTCCAAGCCGCAACAGAAGCCAATATCTTCGATTGTAAATACGCTATGGTTATATGGTTGTTAAACTGTTTGCATGTACTTCAAATTGTAGAGGCACTATGCAAATACGTATATAGATTTATTAGATGTATTGTAGACAACGTACGTGTCGTATTATTGCACCCGTCGTTGAACATAGTCCCAGTAAACGTAATTAATCGCTCGCGAACGTGTAGCATCACCCATCAATATATGAATGGAGATACTCAATACAGCAATAACATGGGACGCCTCTTTATGAAATCCCATTTTAATGAATGTAGGCATTAATGAGATTTTCATTTGGTGCGCCCTTAAAAACAACTAGCACATTTCCATCAGTGGCGACAGTCGTTCTTGTAGAATTCCCTATAACTTTTGTTTGAGCCATTTTCATAAGTTATAAGTGGGGAGGTGCGACACTTTTTCAGTTGGAGAACATATAATTCCAATCATTCCATACAATTTCCATCGTCAGTGGTGGGTTATTATTCCGTATTAATATCACAGATGTCTAGATATGTTGACGCCAAGTTGCATTTAAGTCGGTTTATACTGCCATTGGTTGTATTTAATTGTCCTGCTTAAAAGACGTCAAATTGCATGTATAATTAAGAAAATCTTTTTGACATTCATTGTGGATATTGAATTACTGACTTTGTACACGACTTAAATAAAGATTGTAAATACATATAGACTTACCTTATCTCTCTTTTCGCGTTGGCTATCAAAGTCGTTGTGATAACACCAAGGCTGCTGGAACAAGGTGAACAGTTTGTTGATACTCTGATTTGGTTAAGATTGTAAAATATGGATGATACAGAAAATGTCAAAACTTTAAACATTTTCCAGAGTTTTTACTCTCTAAACGAATTGAAAAAACGGGAGGAATATTTGCCGATTTTTTTTTAAATCGGACGAGAATTTAAACTGAATATCAGGTTTAACGTTATGTTCCAAATATGTAGAGTGGATAAGATATCCAAACCATCGAAGTATAATATTACACAGGAAAATGGTATACGACCCTGTTAGGAAAGGGAAAAACATATACACAGTGGGTCCAATATTTATCCTAATCTTATGAAAACGTTCAAAAGAGATTACTTTTTATCTGATTAATAATAAGGGCATTTCTCTAAGGTAACAAATATTCTGAAAATAAAGATCTTATGTAACGGCTATTTTAATCAAATCAATTCATTTTTCGTATGCGGCACTAAATTATTTGTTGAATAAGCACCTATTACTTAATTTGGGTGAAAAAGATTGGTGGAAAGATATATCTTCAAAATTTCAAAAAGATATAACTCGGCCTCGCATTTTTTATTTTTCCAAAATAAATCACCTTGAAACATGCGCTTTTGTGAAAGAAATACGTAAGCCTTCTTGAGCTTGTCGATTTTAACCAGCAAACACTGAACTTCGGCGTCATTTTCAGTGACTGATTTAGGGGGGTGTCAGGCGGTCCTGACTCCCCCCCCCACCCCCCCCCCCCCCCCCCTTGAATTTAGAATTTTGGCTAGCTGAATCATATTTAGTTCTAAACTGTACCAAATGGCATAATGTTCGCCCTCTAAAATACCAAACATTTTCCGAACCCTTCAGCGGGCCCAGAACCACACGCCAAGGGGAGGGGGAGAGTTGGCTTCGCATCCGCGGACCCCCCCCCCCCCCTTTAAATAATCCCTGGTCCGCCCCTGACTTTGACTCGTACTGTGCACGCAACTTTCTCGCCGACCGAGGAGGTCACCTTTTGTACGTACGTGTATGCCTACATGGAGCAAAAGCCATATGATACTTGTTACCAGATGTCACTAGTGCAGCTAGCTGGAACTGATTGATACGGAGCCAAGCAAGCACTTCAGAGATGGAGATACCTGTTCGGGCTTTGGGACTGTTTGCAGTATTTGGAGCTCTTTTAACGTTTTGCAGTCAAGGTAAGTGATCCACCGCAATATGCAATTAAAGAATTTACCAGTAATTGAGTTATAAAGTATAACATTGTATTTAAAAAAACATAACAATGACTAACAATGCTGCGTTATTTTCTCATAGTTCACCGCAAGCCGATTTTAGGTTCAAAGTCGGCGCTACGAGGCAGCGATTTCGTGCGTCAGTTGCTTAATTGATGTAGCCTGTCCAAATGTTGCTTCACACCTGGGATTTGTATAGGTGTGCTACTGGTTTTCAATCATGCCCACTTAAGAAACTTACAGTAGTAGTTACTAGTACTCCCAGCACTGACAATATACTAGTAAGACCGATAAGTGAGACACATGGTTTTGTCCAAATTTGCTGCAGTAAAACAAAAATATGATAAATCACTTTGTTTGCCACACAAAAGTTATATACAGTACAATTTTAATGTGTAAATTGTATATAAATGAATACAGCACACATCTTTTCATTGCTCTCTACCATCCCCAATAATAATAAAAAAACATGTATAGGGATCCTGGCATCAATATATATATATATATATATATATATATATATATATATATATATATATATATAATTTCTTATGAAGCACAAATGAAAGATGATGTTTCACACAGCTAGTGTAGTTTATGGCAAGTGCCACACAATATTAATACAGCTATGCTAAAACCCTAAATAGATTTTGAAATGGAAAATGTACTGTAACAGATAATTGAATAGGAAAGGAGAGCATCACAAGGTTGCCAGCATATAGAGAAAATTAATAATTAGATTTGAAGTTGATCAATTTTTGGTCTCTAAATATAAATCATGATCTTTAGGAGAAGGAAAATCATTTAAAATTGGTCATGAATAAGTTTTTTTAGTTGACTATATATTAGGCAAAACAATGAAAAATGGCAGGATGGTAGAAATAGTTGTGATAAGTATTTTCTCTCTCTCTCTGTCTCTCTCTCTCTCTCTCTCTGTATGTGTTTGTGTGTGTGAATGCAAAAGCAAGTGCTAGAAACTTGCAACCCCAGGAAACCAGTTAATTGATGACTATGGGCAAGGGTCATTGTTTAAGGTCAAAAGGAAAATGCCAGAAAGAAACATAACTGTCTTTAAAACAATTACAGTTTCCAGGAAAATATCTTCACATTTATATTACACTGCATGATCTAATCTCATCAAATCAATCTTCACCCAATCACAAATGAGTATATTGATTTTCACTATTAAATTTCACATGCTGCATATTGTATTATTTTCATTTGAAGCCCACATTGCATTTATAATTGTTTTCAGTTTCTTTTCTCTCAAAGAAAACCTCTGAACATAGCATCTTCTTTTCTATGCCAGCTTATTTAAGGCATCAGACTTGATAATCAGTCATTGGTTACCAATCCTTATGTTATGATTGATTGGCTGGGCATTGGGTTGAATCACTTAATTGGATTGACTGAACCAGCAGGACAAGAAGGAAGGCAGACTAAAACTAAATCACTTGATATGTACATAGTATGCACAGTTAAACTGTTCTACCCCATGTATCTATCCATCATCCATAAATTATAAATCCCCCACAGATATCTTTTGTTAATTCATCCCTCATACTACTGATTGATGGACTTGTCAGTCTGAATAATAGGATTTTGCTTTTTGTGACCTCCATCAATACAAATGATGCCAAGATGATGAGGTTTATTAAAACACATGAGAATTTTATCGTTGTGAAACTGTACTTTAATAGTGGGGAAAAAAATCAGAATAAAGACAAAAAGTATTTTCTGTGTATGCACACAGATGAACATGTGTGTTAGTATACTCAAAAGCATATGTGTGTTTATGTTCACTTGACAGGAATATGCATGCTGTATGTTTGACTGTGCATTTTGAAGTATGAAACATACCTGGAGATGTTATCACAGTGAATGTGATATATGCTTTATTCAGTTGTAGGGTTGGTTTTCAGTGAAATGCAGGTACATGTACTTACTCTCAGTATGTATGTTAAATAGTACACTACCACCCCTTCTTGATATATATCTGGGACACCTCTTGCTGATGCTCTGTGTGTTCTGGCATATATCACTCAGGTGTTATATATCATCTCACATGTATGTGCATTTGTGTATGATTAATTATAAAATTTTCCTCAATCCATGCTCCATCCTTTTACAGGTTACTAGTTGCATTTTCTTTGATTTAAATGTCAGGTTCGGTAGCAAGTGTATGTGGAGCACTGCACATGGGAGTGGATGGCAATCAATATTTGATAGTTACTGTTCAAAATTGAAGTGGCTTTTTCATTGTCAGTGTCCCTTGGGTGTATGGGTAGTGTATTGCAGGCCATGGGTCTTGTTATGTTTTCATGGTTATGTGAAACAGCTGATTCTCTGTGATATTTAACTCTTACATTGGATACACCAGTAGAATTATATATTGATGTGAAAATAATTGGTCCCTTGGAGTTTCATAGGGTCCTTTGGAGTTTCACTTAATTATCTTTTGTTGTTTTATTAGACCTAAACTGGTAATTGCTTATTTCCCATTTTGTAATCTTCTGTAGATTTGTGGAGTTAATTTCACTCATTGTGTTAACTTGTATTGATTCCATGCAGGCTAGCTGAGCTGGTGTCAGGATGATTATTTTGACTTGGTTGAAATTAAAGATGTCTTCCAACTGTGGTCACTTAGGCCCCATTCAGAATGGATGATCCGAGTGCTTACTGAACCGCTGACTAAATATGGCTGACCACAGTTCAAAAGTGATGCCGCTGATTCCTAATGGTCTCCCTGCCTCCACATGGGCCGTTGCTGCAGGGGCTTAGCAATTAACCCTCGGAGCAGAGATTTAATCTGTAAGGAGCGTGTGGAGTCGGAGAGATCATCAGGAATTACATTTAGCAGCAGAGCTTTTGAACTTTCGGCGGCCATATTTAGTCAGCGGATCAATAAGTACTTGGATCATCCATTCTGAAAGGGGCCTATAGAAATGTCCAACTAATATCACATCACTGTGTTAGTAGGTGATCAGAACACATCTGTTAGTCACCCAATTCAAGATTGCATTGTGGCTGGAAAAATAAAAATTGAGACTACTTTCAGCAAAATCGAGCAAAAATGGATGATTTTTGAAACCCCTTGCCTATTTTCCTTTGGTATTTTGACACATTGATATATTATGGGGCATTCTATGATAGTCATTTTGCATTACAGATAGAATTTTGACTCTTAAAGTTGTATTTTACAAAAAACTATAATGAATACATACATGTAGGTCAAATTTGGCATGAATATTGATTACTGCTTGTCTAAACTTGTAACTTAAAAACTTCAAAAACA
Source organism: Lingula anatina (assembly GCF_051362555.1). NCBI lineage: Eukaryota > Metazoa > Brachiopoda > Lingulata > Lingulida > Lingulidae > Lingula > Lingula anatina. Next base: position 34,951,930 of record NC_141767.1, read on the forward strand.
GTTATTAGTTTTTGAGAAATATTGATCACCATTGCTATATTTAAAAGTCCGTGTTCAGTAAATGTAGATCTGTGTGATTGTCTGGTGACCTCATTAAGAATTTTCCAGTTTAAATTAGTTCTGTTCTTAAAGGACAATGTTCATGTAAAAATCCATTTCTCGAATTTTGAAGATACAGCACTCAATCTATACACTAGAGGTATGTTTTAATCGATCCCCGCCATTTAAAAATTATAAAAACAACCTGTTAGTAGAAAAAAAAGCGTTTTAGTAAACCTCACCTCAATATGCAAAAATGAAGCAACAGATCTGGGTCACGTGGTACTGTGACGACAATCACGATAAAGGTCTATGAGACTCAACTGAGCTGCATGGTGCATAAAGACGGAGAAGTTAAGGAAAGTTGTGTTGAACGGAGTTGAGGAATTTTCGTTATGCCTCTGTGTGTTGCCGTGGGATTCACCAAAATTGCAGCTCTCGTTGACAATCTTTCTTTGTCTGTGACGGTCTTCCGTGACTTACTTACTAACTTCGGTGTCAATAGTTGCGATGCTCTAGATCATGGTCACCTCAGGTGGTTTAGATCATATCAAGAGCTGGTAGTCTTTCAGATTAACTGTCATCAGTTGGCAAACTTACTGATTGCTGATGCATTTTAAATGCATTGTAGTTGACCAAAAGCTCGTTTACAACAAACCTGTTAATTATGCACCGCTGCAATTCCCAAGCCAGGTAATAACAGGTATGAAACTCGTCTTGGTGGGCTTTCATATTTTTCAATATATCTCATTTATTTCATGGGGTTATTTTATTGGTATTTGTAAATGACGTTAAATATCAATACTTAAACAATTAAGTTCAAACACGGTCGCGAACATTAATAAAAGAAATTGCTCTCAGGGTATCTTGAAGCTTCCGTGGAAGAAAACGTGTTGAGGAAAAACAGGAAAAAGAGCGTTATATTAAAGAAAAAATGGGAACTGCTATAATAAAATGGTTCGTTATCCTAATTCGTTTATGCTTTGAGGATTTGTTTCTGAAGATAATTTCATCTGAAATATTAAATAATTTAAAAGATTGATTATTTTATAACTTGAAACGCAAATTCTGCGTCAGTACGCAATTTTTTTTTTTTTTTTTTTTTTTTGCAAATTTGTAAGCTTATAACACCGTGCTATAAAGATCTACTCAAGAAAAAAATTTGCTTGGGTAAAATTGAGTACGGAATGAACTGGAGACACTTGGCTTGTCATTAAGTTTACATGAAAATATGTCAGGTAACTTTATACTGTCTTTGAAAGAGTAAAGATTGAAAGATAATTTTAGACAAACTTTGACGGGGGAAATACCTACAAAGAGTAATGAGCTATTTCGCCAACATCTTGTTGAAAATTTTACACTGCAATTCTATTCAAATAAGCTAAGGAACTAATTGCCAAATTAATACTCTCATCACATAACAGGGGGGTAACCAGACCTGCAAAAATTGTACGCACATATTTTAAAAGATTACAAGCACATACAGCAAAATGTAAACTTACGCAAAACATGAAGGACAGCGTAATCACAGCAAATGTACCTCATATAGTAGCTTAATTTCCATTAATAATAAAATCATCATTTAAGTCAAAAATATTCTTGCGATTTAATAACTATTTTAATTTACCCAGAACGGTATATTTATTTTAAAGGCGGTTAACTGAAATATAGTTTTATGATTTGTTTGTGAAAATTGCCCATGTCACCCTGTTAGTTTGGAGGTCTAAGCTGGATCAAGTCCGTGTTAAAATTCCTATGAAGTTGTGCAGGAAAAATTCTTCCTTTCTTTCTCTAGCTCCTCGATAAACCTGGTGTTCAGATTTTATCTAGTACCCCCAGGTCTACGGGAGCTGCGCTTTGAAACTAACGCACAGGTAGATTTTTACCTGAGATAACTGGAGTAAAGCTTAGATAGAGAGTGCGTTCGGTACAAGCAAGACAAATTGAATGCCATTTAACCCTCTAATTAAGAGGTAAAGGAAGTTCCAGTTAGATGGATGATTAAGATAGGACTTGTAAAGGTAACGGGCATTGTTTACCTCAGTTTAATAAAAGTATGCAAGACGGAGTGTCAGCGGTTTAATAAAATAAATTTAATTTCACAAATAACATGGACCTCATATGCAATAATCAACATTTCCCTTAACTCATTCAAATGCAGTGTTTTATACAACTTGGGATAACCATAATGAAATGCTTGTTAAAGAAATGACTAGACGGGAAATGGTTTTACACAGCTTCACGAGGATTTAGACCCTTCGGGTAAGAGATTTGAATGAGTATAAACTTTTATCAGAAGCCAGAGAAGTCATCTTACAGGTAGACAATGCAGCTCAGTTTGACAGCTAAGCACGCTCTGTTCTCCAGTGGCTCGATTGTCGTCATTGGACCACGTGACCACGTAGCTCATTAACTCCCAGGCCGAGCAAATAGGACGTTTTTTAAAGCCAAAAATTTACAAAATGAGCTTTTAATTTGTGTATTTGGATAAAGATATCGTTAGTTGGGCATGTTTTCTGAAGAATATGTTCCGTTCAGGCCATTCTGACGGCATGAAGCAAACCCTTTAACGCAACCATAATTTGCTTTTTCTCCTGGGATTACTAGTTGTTGCAAAAGCATTATTGTGATAAACTGGGAAAAGCATTATTTGATTCAAATAACTTCTTTGGCAATCATATTGTGATGATAAAATATTACGAAAGGATGGTATTAGGAATCATTTGAAAAAGCCCAAATTCTTGTGACCTAGGTCTAGAGCTTAGCCTAGCAAGAATTCATTTAAAATATCCTTGAAAATTTAGCAGCTAAGTGTTATGTCTTATTTCCACTTCTTACTGCTCAAAATATAATCCATCTATTTATGCCAAGTATAAACTAGATAGTCCTGAGAAAAATAGCCATTATTTTTTAAATGGTCCACATATTTAAAAAAAACCTTCATAATAGGACATTAGGCCATCTTCAAGTAATCAGCCTCTGTTCACAATTGTGTGACTGCAGAAAAGAATCTATAAAAAATAAAAATTAAGAAAATTAAGTATCCAGCTCAGACAGTAGATTGGTGCATTTTTTAACGAATAAATTTCAACTTTTCTGCTCTTGGTCCCAGGTGAAGCTCGATTACTCCAGTGTTATGACTGTACCAGTGAGGACCATCTGGGCTGTAAAGACCCTTTCAATGCCACGGACTCGCTGCAGGTGTGTGACAGACAGCACGACGCGTGCCTTAAAGTTGTGGCCACAAACACCAAAATTGGAAATGATGGAACCAGACATGAAGGTGTGTGAAAAATTACTTGTCACAAGATTTTAGTTTTACTTTTGTGCAATATCTTATTTATTGCCAAGTTTCATTATGTTAAATGCAGTGCTAGAAATTGAATTCAGCAATTATTTTGCATGTTCACTTTATAGTAATCATAAGTTAGTTCATTGAATTGCCATAATTTTTTTTTATTGAAGTCTCAACAATTTTATGTATGATGTCTGGTACTGAATTTTACATTGAAATCACTTTTCTCCATGGAAAACAATTCTTTGCAAAAATAGCTATTTCATCAAAACAGCTACCATGTTATGGTACGATTATAAACAGCATGACAGAGTGACAAGTAATTAATGTCTTTGTTTTTGTTTCCAGATGCTCGCGTAATAACTCGCCAATGTGCCAGCATTCCCACTGGTGGATTTGCCAAACAGAACGATTGTTACAAGACGGAGGCATCCAATGGTGGGTATGTGGAACAGTGCTTCTGCGGTAGTGACGAATGCAATGGCACGAGGGAAAATAAATACTCGTTAGGCATGCTGCTTGTCTGTGTGGTTGTGGTGGCCATGCAACTGAGTAGGAGGTTTTAGTGGACCTCTGTTGACCGTCACACCAGAACCTCTGCTGATGTTGCAGTGCTTCTCAGAGTGCAGAGATAGAAAAGGTACCAACACTAAGATAGTCCTCACACCAGCACACATACTTGGACAGGTGGTTAGCTGAAAAATGTATTAGTGAAATCAACTGTTGGTGCCAAATTCATAATGAATTGTTAAATATAGATATTTTTCGGTGATTTTTACAATACTTTCGGCAAATCATGTTATTTTTGCATTTGGTGTTTTGTTTATAGTGTGCATGTGCAAATAGATTTTCAGTTTGAAAATTGAAATTGTTCTATAGCATCCCAGAAATTTCTTTCAGTACATTCATTTGTTATTTGATATGTTATATATTTATGTAAAACGTATTCGCTTCAGCATGGGGATTTTTGCAATAAACATATAAACCAGTTTTAGTTTTTAACTAAAATTAATTTGTGGGACATTAGTAATACCCATCCATCATTCCTGCTGTACATTTAGTGCCATGATATTTACAGTCTATAGCTGTAACTTGCCATAATTCTTAAGCTTCCAGATTTAAAGCCATATGCATTTATTGTGTTATGAAAAATATGATTTTAATATAGGTGCTTTGGGCTACCTTATAATTGTGCCATATTTCCTTGCTTGGCGGCACTTGCTGACAATTCAGGATATATCCATGAATCTTGTTTTTTACAGACAGACCAAGTTTCAATCTTGTCACTATTTTGATGCTTTACTTAGATGATAAGATAGCCATGTATCATTACAGGTACATTTACAATAGATACAATGGACCAGACAGTAGTTATATTGAATATTGATAAAAATTAAAGAGTACAATGTTTCAACAATACTTCTTAAAAGACTTATAAGCATTGCTGTTGTTATTGATGTGATTAAAAATAAGTATTTAATAGTTTACACATATTTAGGACTATAAGAGACATAAGGTGGGTAACTACAATTCCAAAATGAGTAGATAATATATTATATGGAAATTTCCTAAGAAGATTTCTCTTCCGATGATAATTTGAAAGCTGTAGTAGGTAAATTTGGGATGTTTTGTCATTGATTGACATTGATATGACATGAGAATGCTACTTTAAAGATGAAAAAAATTAGTTCAACCTAGACAAAATATGTTCATGTATAAATGCAAGACTCCGAGATAAAGATCACATAAGGTATTGGGAAAAAATCAATATCTGCTTTGATAGAGTATTTTGTGCCAGTAATTTGCCCTGTATACCTTTAAACCCAGATGTTATTCGAAGAAATCCACAATATCATAACGAGAAAATTACTCTCAGCAGCTTGCGTCTGTTTCCTGGTATTCAATCTTTGAAACAAGCCATTGGTAATGATTGTAAATTCCAATCAGAAAGATTGCTCAGACACTTGGAATGGCAATGAAAGGGCTGTCTTCTCTGGTTCTTGTCTCTAGAGCTTCCAAAGCAATACATGTCGGTTATGTTGAAAACTGTTGGGTGACTGTATAATCTCTATGCAGATCATCTTCTTCCTGACACATAACAATTGAGTCAGTTGCCGAGATCACTGCTTCTCTGTTGGTGCTCACACTGGGAGCTTTCTTCATTTGAATGAAGAATCTAGTCGGTTTTATGGGAAGCTTTTCAATCCGAGTTGCAATTGGCTCTGTACTTATTAAGTCGGTTATCTGCATCGTTTTCATGACATTTGGTTTACTTCACAAATGGTAGTCAGTCAATTTCCTGGTTTTCAACCAGTTGTTTATTACCATTTCTATGATGGTTGGCATTTTTTTTTTTTAATTTCAAGGCAGTATCGAATAAGTTTGTGGGCCAGGTGGCATGCAGTCCACTAATAGCACCTACTAGTTCCCTCTAGCAGTTTGCTAACAAAACATTGGCCATCAGATTCCAAGATGCTTCTCAGCCCAGGGTTCTCTAACATTTTTTCATTCAGTACATATGTGATCCAGTTGGCTCACATTAATGTTCATGTTTTAGGTTTTCCTCTGATAGCTTACATAAGAATGATCTGACTACTTGTATTCTTTGAATAGTATCCTGAGCACCAAATCGTACCAGCCTTATACCAGCATATCATGTATATCAAATGTTGAACAATGTTCTGCATCAAGTAAATGGAAACAGGATGTTGTAAGCTGACTGAGATGGTTTGATTATCAGAATGGTTCTTCATAAAAGTTTTACCTGCATCAGTTGAATATTGATTGGTAAATTGGAGAGTTTTTCATTTAAACTACATGCAAAAGCAACTTAATAATTAATTTCCAGCAAACTTTTATCTTATTTATTTATTTATTTATTTATTTATTTATTTATAATTTATCACGTAAACAAATCAGACTTCAAACTTAATATCACAGACACATTGCATCTGCATCATTTGGCGAATGTATTCTTGGATGTTTCAAAATAACCAACATTGTAGGATAGTTTCCTTTCTGTGCCAGTTAGACGTTTTAATATATATATATATATATATATATATATATATATATATATATATATATATATATGTTTGCAGAAGTCAACTCTAGAAGATTAAGAGTTGCATTTTCAAACTCTGCTAGATTTATTATGATGATGTCAGGATATATTGTTGGTCCCATTGAAAAGTGCAAATTCATTTTTGCCATGTAAGAATGATTACAGGCAGTTCCCATTTTTCGAATGGTGCTAATTAGAAGAAATTTAAAGAATGATAATGGCCATGATGGTATTTTTCTGATTATCACACAGGTAATAATTTCAAGGTATTTTATGATATCAACATATGTTTATGATTAGGAAGGAAGGTAATTAATGCTTAAAGTCTTGTTTAAGTTACCTTATTAGAAAAATGCTAAATATTTCGTACCGAGTGTATAGTGATTTTATTGGTATTTCATTTCACTGCCATAGCATACAGGCACAAATAAAAGGCAATGTCATGCTACAAGCATGGTCAGATTTAGAACATGCACAATCAAGTCTTCCTTTCATAAAATGTTTCTTTTTGAATTATCGCTCTCTACACATTTATTTACTGTCCTCATGCATAAATTCAGTGTTTTAAACTGTATGCAGTGTCACATTATGTTTTGGGGCAATATTTCTTCCAGCATTTCTTGTTTGCCTCTTTCAGTTCTTATTCTCCTTGAATTTCTCACTGTACTGTCCAGAGCACAGTGAGAATAAAGCCATTATTGATTTTCCTGAAGTATGGAATAGAACTTTGTTGTTGGACTTTGTTATATTTACTAACTCATTCACTATGTATATAAAAATTAGCATTTACATATCCTTTATTTACTTATAGGTTATTATTAGTTGTTATAATTAATTATTTTAAAAGCACATTGCTTTATGTAACCTGATGTGGACAATTTTTACCCAAGCAATTGCTTGTGGCAAACTTGTGTATGTCATATGTGAAAGTATTTTAATATTTTTGACGTCTAATTCACATTGACTCTTACATTATTGCCGTATTTACCTTATAATATATTTCTGATGGGCTTATTGTAATAATTTAAAAGATATTTTTCCTCTGTCTCACTTTGATTCACCTACTGTGATGTAATTAAGATTCCAGTTAAATAAACCAATTGTTTTTACCCAAGAATACCGTGTATCTAAATTTCCTTTTTAACTTGATTTAACTGTTAAATAATGCTGAGTTCCAGTTAATTCCAGTTAAATAAACCAATTGTTTTTACCCAAGAATACCGTGTATCTAAATTTCCTTTTTAACTTGATTTAACTGTTAAATAATGCTGATCATCCTACTGCAATATTATACAATATTGCATGCAGATGTTTTTATATCATCTCTGAATACAGATTACAGAGTTAATAGCATATCACGTCTTTTGGGATTTTGTTTTACAAGACTGGCCCAGCTGGGAAGAGTAATTACTGCACAGTCATGGTAAATTATACATTTCATTTAGCTATACATGTATATACATTTTTATTTATGTGTTTAAAGTAGCTACCATTAAGCTATATTTACATCCAAGTTTTAAGCAATTCATGTGCCGTATTTAATCTGGAAGTGTAACATTTTTCAGGAGTGGAGAATGCTCCATAAGAGAGACAAAAGTCAACATATACCTTAAAAATTTACTCCTTTTATTTTTCTTTCCTTTGTTTAAAGAAAAGGAATTAGAAACAAATCTAATAAAACAGAAAAGATTTCCCTGAACTATATAAACTATAAATGCTTCTATGTACAGATCGTAATAATTATTATAGTCAATGTCCAATGTTATTAACTAAAAGCTCTTATGTAGTAAGGCTATCCTTTAATCTAATGTATAAACATGAAAACTTGCATAATTTAATGGATAACTCTGGAGTAAGCCATTTTATCAATGTCAAGTCATGTCAAGTCACGTGAAATGATAAAAAAAGCAGAATTGGTCCTATAAATTTCTCTTCAAGTTCACACACAAAAAAAAAATACAATGGGTCACTGCAGAGCTATCATGCTGTCGTGCCCTCCATTTGGAGACTTCAAAGATTATTGCTATTTACATTTTAAAAACTTTACAAAGCACATTTAAAGCATATAGGTACATGCTTGAAGAGCACATGGGACTTGAGTGCCTCTTAATATTTACATGTACAGACTGGGTACTTCTAAAGAGCTGCATTCTCTTTGCACAGATTAACACTTTGTTGAACAAAAACAGGTTTGCTTGGTCTTCAATATACAAAATGTTTATATGTACACATATACTGAACCCATGCATGTACAAAAGCCCCCAAAAGGCCATAATTTTATACATGCTCACACAAGTAAAGCTGCATTACATTTGTGTAAATATACCTGTTATATATTCAAGGGCCATTTTGCTCTGAAAAGAGTGCACACCTACTCCTACAGTTCATCATAAAAAAAAACAAATTTGACACAGTTCATTGTGCTAATAGATTTATCCTGGCATAACAAAAAGTTATTAAATTCGGTGAGAATCATGTTAGTTTGGAATGTGTTAATTCGTTTCCTATTTGGGCATATCTTGGAATGCCAGCTGCTCAGTTGAAATGCAGTATTAGACATGGTTGCCATCTTCAATTCAATGTATCAAACACATCAAGAAAATGTGCTAGGTGTTACATGCAACAGAAAGGCATCACTGTTTAAAGGCAGAGTAAAAAAATCTGGGCTTTCTTCAGTACATAAAATGGAATGGTTAAATCAAATTTGCCCAAATAAAACAAAAACATTTTTATTTAAAACAGTTTTGTTATAAAACTTGTAATAAAAACAGCTGTCATTTATAATGGAATGACAATGTGATCTGGCTGGTTTGAAGATAATATTTTTTTCGTCTTTTTGATAAATCAAGCCCAGAAAACAACTCATTTATACAAAAAAAGGAAACCAAACAAAGTCCATGCTTCAGTGAAGCAACCTTAACAGGCAGGCTACAGATAAAAACAATGGCACCAATAATGTCAATTTTGAAACTGCCAGATTTCCGGCATGGTTACAACCATTCCAGTCATCACAAAAACAGTATGTACGCTGGGAGTCTTGTGTTTGTGATCCGGGATACACGGCGGAACTGGCAGAGCCACGCCCAGGAAGGCAGTAGTTATGTCTCCGATTGGTTGGCATGTCTTCCCGGTATATGGTGTTTTTCATCAGCTGGTTTAAGCAGCCTCTGGTTATTTGTTCTTGGCCTAAAATAATGAAAAGAAATAAAACAAATATATAAGTAAGAATTTAAGGTTTGTTGCAACACTTGAAAACAACCAGTGTTTCATGCAAAATCAAGTGTAATACATTCACTGCCTTACACAGGGAAATCATCAGAAAATCAAGACTTGGTGTATTGTGCCTTGAAAAAAACACATTACAGTTACACTCTGTACATTTACAACACAGATTAGCAAAATTTAAGCACGACTCCACATTTCACAAAAGATTATATAATCAATAATAAATTGTTGCTTCAAGCACACAAAAGCCTGACAAGTACTGTACACAAGACTATATATATGTGTGCATGTGCAAAGGATATGATCATAAAAGACAACATATAAAATTGAAAACCATGCAAATGGTACAATTAGTACATTGCACATATATCATTCAGGATCTCAGCACACTGCAGGGAGTCCACACTGAAAATGCAGGTTGCAAATGCATGTTTTTTTTTCTTTTTGTGGGGAGGGGGGGGGGGTGTGTGTTTTGGCCAACTCCCCATGGGCAGTACCTTGTACCTACCCCTGATATTGTCATAGATCTTAACACACATTGTATCGGCCCCGCATTCCCACCACTTCTGGAGATAGATGTCCAGCTTGTCATCACAACCTGGGGTGGTACTTTGACAAGAATAACAGTAGCGGACCGCAGCTTCGGCTAGAAGTAAAACAAATTAATGTGGAGATTAAGCGCTAGCCAGCTACGGGTAAACTCACCGTTGACTACTTGGTAAACTTTCACACACATTGTCTGTTCTCCGCATTCGACCCATCGCTGGACCCACTCGCTGAGAACATTCCCACACCCTGGCTGGTTTGATGTACATGAATAACAGTATGACGGGGGTATGGCATCTGCTGCTAAAAAAAGCAAAACATTGGCTGCTAGGCTACTGCACTGAAATCTGGGTTAGCAATCAAGATTGTACGTTATATACTCTACTTCATTGAAGTGCCACAACACCAACTCAAAATGCTTGACAGAGTTCTAAAAGAGGTGCAACATGCAAAATTGTGAGATGACTAAGAAGTCTTTTTTTTTTAATACAAGAAGATTGCTTGACACAAGTAATAAAATTGTAATACAAATCCTTGCAAAAGGCATGCAAAAACATTCAATATTATTTTTTCAGATTCTTATCAAAGCATTTGGTTAGAAATATTGTAATCAAATACTGAACCTTGTTAAAATAATAATTGTTTTCTAGTTAAGCCAAAGATCAGTAAAAAAAGCTTTTCATATTATATTTGTGAGCCCAAAACATGCAGACTGTATTCTGGTATATTTCAAGCAAGCTTGATCTAAATTCATAATACCTAGTTGATTTAATTATGCAGCAAAGAGAAATTGTGTACATTATATTTATTTTGTGAAAAGAAAAAAGGTGCATTCTCATAAAAAAGAATTATATGAAAGTGTTAGCCGAGAGCTAAATGTGCAAAAGGGGGCCGTAGCAATAGTCCGAAGGTTCAATAGTCCGAAGGTTCATTGGTCCGAATATTCACTATAGAACCTTCGGACCAAAAAATCGATGAAAATGTTACCACTTTTCGGACCAATGAACATTCGGACTATCGAGACGCCCCCGAGCTAAAAATGTGTTAAATGTTATTCAGCCATCGACATAAAATCCTTCCACTGCAACCATGCCGTATCAGTTAGTAAACGATCTACTGAAAACAGTTCAAAATGGTAAAATTTTGTTTGCAAATATATTTATATAAATAAAGCAATTATTAATGCTGTAAAAATCGAAATTAGTGAGTTAATAAATAATATCAAACGTATTTCAAAATAATGAAGAAAAAATGATAAATAATTATAAATGAGAGCAAGTATGCTGAACACGTACATATATAAGAGAAATTCTTTAAGATACAAAGCAATAATTACGCAGTTTAAAATAGTGGGAGGTCATATACACAAAAGTTACTCGCCCACTCAAAAAACAATTAATTAAGGACACAAAAGCGGAATCCCTTTACCATTATTTAGTCATACGATAAATATACACAACGGTAGTTGCATTTAGTGGCATATAACTTGAGTAATAAATTAACGTGAACGTTCTTAAACGTTCAAGCTTGAGTTTCATAAACAACCGATTTTCAAGATGGCGGCAACTTAACGATCATTCCTAACAGGTGAGGCATTTTGAACACAGGTAAGTCATTTTGAAAACCCTGTCAAATAAAGAATTTTAAATGCACCAAAACTTACCTTGAAATATATACAAAATAAAAACTAGTATTACGGATGCAGAAAAAGACTCCATCTTCCCTTATTCTGCAAAAAACTACTCAAATTCTTAACAGGGTCATAAGACAGGTATGTGTGTCATCTCGTTCAAGGTAAAAGTAGGTCATGACTCATGCATATTTAAGTACTGGTTTGTTCTCCGTGTAGCGGACACGAGTTTTAAAAGTCAGGAATGTGAGTCGCGTAAACTGCACGACAGTAGATTACTAGTACGAATCATGCTAGCAGTACTAAGTATTCTCTCATATTATCCAGCAAATGAGTGTTATTGATATATGTAAATAACAGATTGTGGGGTAATCTTGTTATATGTTTTGGTGGTATATTTCCAGTTATATATGCATTACCTGTATAAATGAATTGATGAAATATAGGCCTAATAAAACTATATACAGTAAAAAATGAAAATGTAGTATTCGTATATAGTCGTGAATGTTTACATTTCATCCTTAAAAATCCTTGAAATTCCATTCAATTGTGTTGCACTAGGCTGCATCAATGAATATATCGTTTTTTCAGTATATTTTAGGCCTATTTTAATACGGTTTCGAAATTAAAAAAATTTTGACATTCAAAAATCAACAGAAGATTTTCTGAAAAAAAAATAATAACAACAACAACAACAAAGGAATCTTGGCGACACGACGTGATGCAACAATTAAAATTTCATTATGTTGTTGAGACGTTTTTTAAAAAACACCATGGAAACGTCGCATGCGCAGAAAACAATTAAATCTGAATAGACAGATACCGAGTTGCGATGGCGCGACACTCAAGCTGTCAGTGACTAGTGTTTATTTAGTTTGCGTATATTTAAATATAAAATGTCGTGTTTTGAACCTCTTACAAATCGGTTCACAAATGCTATTAGGATTGCAAGAGGGCGTGTTGGCCATGCATATCAATATGTGCGACAACGTCTTAGAAGAAGGCGCCCCCGTGTTGGTGTAGATCCACAAGGAACAGTAAGTAAAACCGCTCTTGTTTTTGATGATGGAAGTGAGTTCTGTCTTTGGTTCCTCTTTCAGGTCAACTTTTTCATTCCGTTCCTTCCATTTGTTCTGCTTTTAATGTTTGCAGAATTGCTTTTGTTTAGGATCGTGTGAGAAGCCTATACGTTGCACATGTGCACGTACACACACTTCCTCTAGTGTTAATTTGTATATACTCTGATTCTATGTGTGAATACACAATTTAAGATAGAAATAGTAATTGGTTCAGTTGGTAAACTCAAATACTTTCTTTGCCCCTTAATTCAATAGTCTGCATAATTTGTCTTGCCTAAAATGATATACTTTCTGAGCTCCATTGCTCGATCATATTGTGATGGCGAAATAAAATAAACATTTAACAAATTTAATTGTACAAATCAAGCTCTGAATAAAGTCTGTCAATCGAGATCAAGCTTATAAAATATCAAAATTTATATGATACGTGTACAACGTTACATAATAATTCTGCATTCAGCCACCTCCAGTCCGCCCCCAGCAAGGCCGACTGTCAAAATTCAAGGACGAGTTGTCCAACAAGAGGACACTTAAAAAAGCTGGACTGCAGACTGTGGGAAAACCACAGGAAGGAGCATCTGGGACAGCGTGGGAGCTTGTGGATAAAGATGCCAGGCCAAAAACTGCTATGCCAAAAAGGTAACGTAAAAAACACAGTTTTCTGACATCATTTTCTCTCTCTCTCTCTCTCTCTCTCTCTGAATGATAGTCAATTTTGTCTGCAAGTTTTATTCTCAACTTGTACTTTTCTACAAATAATCTCAGTCCATTCCCCGTTTTCCTCTCTTTAAGACTAGCTAGACCAACCACTGCAATGCGAAAAGATGCAGAGGAACTGAAGAAAAGGGAGGAAGCCGCTATCGAACGCCGCAGAGAATCAATGGTTCAACATGCGGCTGCAATAAGAAGAAAGCTAGGCAAAGCTGCTGATGTGATTAGTTTTTTTTTCATGAACTAAAATTCACTCATTTGATTATGCCGATTAAATTGAAGAGATGCATTTAAAGGGATAATAACTCTTCGTTATGGCCAAAAAATTAATTTTCCTGGAGTAAACAACAATTTTCCCAAATTTACCAATGGTTAATGAATCCATTTTTACATTCAAAGTTAGTCCCTGATTTTTTTCTAAAAAGTTTGGTTTTTTGTTAAAATCTCTTAAGAGATTATAACAGAGTGCAGCCATCAGTGGAAGTCACGTGATCTGAAGACAAGCTCAGATATCAGAATAATAGCTTTAACTGCTGTTTTTGTGGTAAAACAGAATATATTATATTTATATGAGTTGTTCACAATGTTTTTATTGTGAAATAAAGATATCATACAAAGAGTTATTATCCCTTTAAGCACTTATTACTACGTCCCCTTTACGGTACTTTATTTTATACTCTATTTTCAAAACTATACATAGGTAAATGAGAGACAGACTACAATTAAAATGTCTTTGTGTGATTAGCAATTACAATTGAAAATTAAATAGAAAACAGGCTGACTTATTTTCTTATCTAAGGTCCCTCGTGTGAAAGCGGTGCGCATCGCAACCAGGCAAGAAGCTGCCTTAGAGGCGTACAACAAGAAACATGAGAATGCCGCTAGGCGGCACCAGGAGCTCTCTGATAAGAACAAGGAGGCTCTGGCTAAAAAGGACATGAAAAGACAACAGGTAAACAACCTCACATGTTTTTTTCCTCATTTTTAATAATGCCTTTTGGGGTTTTATACAATTTGAAGCCTTCAAACCTAAGGTGTTTAAAGTGCAATATGTATAGATGTAGAATATTTCAGAAACAGGGATTCGTTTAAACGTATGGGTGTAAGGTGTTAGTTAAAATGTTACTATCCTCAGCAGTAGAAAGGAAGCTTAACTCGACTTAGGAAAAAGAACATTCCTAAATGTGGCACCATTTTTCCCAGATCCTCCAAAGAAAGTCAGATAAAGAAAACGCCGCTGCCAAACCAGTTTCCTCTACTGATGATGATGATGATGATGATGATGAAGATGATGAAGATGAAGGACCACTGGGAACGCCAGCCATTCTGAAACCTGCCTTTGTCCCCTTTCAAGGCGAGCAATACAGCTCTGACGAGGATGAAGCTGTTCCTTCTCCAGCCTCTCGCCAGGGGTGTGGCACCCTGCCATACCAGGGTGCATTGGCCGTGCCTCCCCCAAGGAGAAATCTCCCAGCACGTCTCCCACGCCTAGAACACGTACGCTGTTCTACTTCCGCAGCTTCACTGACAACTGTGGTCACTAGCAGCCAGAATAGTGGCATTGATTACCCTTGGGGTCTGAGCGACCTCCTGCCAACAGACCAACCAGAAGCACGCATTATTCACGTGCGCCAGAGCTCCAACTGTGCGGATGCTGAAGCAGATTACAACACCCATGGTAAGAATCTAGAGACAGAAAACAAACAAGTTATTTTTCTAGAGTTACACTTATTTTAAAATCGTGAAAGCTTGGAGAATGAAGTTCTGAAAAGTGTTTCTGATTAATCCTTACAGTTACTTACTTTTTCTATCAATTTACAGCTGCCGACAGTGCCGGAAGAAATGGGAGCTTCCTTGATGACACCATGCCACGCCCCTAAAGTTGCTGCCGTGAGAGGGTGCAGCAGTGTCTGGGATGAACAAACACCTATTAAGACCTACAGTGATCAATTACCCCAGAGAAAGCGCATGGGCACATATAAAAATATTTGGACAATTTTTTAGTTGATGTGCATAGTATTTCCATTGATACAATTCATTGTTAAATTCTATTTTAATTCTATTTATTTATGTATTTATTTATTATTTTTTATCAAGGGGTTCACAATTGCTATTTGCTATATTTAAGGGGTATTTTTTTCGTTTTAATTATTTTTATCGGGTTGTGGGGTGGTAGAACGAAATTTGCAGAATTGGAAACGATCCCCTGGCACACCGTAAGAAGTTGTAAGATCGTGAGTCCCTGGCGTGGATGAAATATGCCCGTAAACTCACCAACTGCACATCTGAGCCTGTCACATCAAAATTTCGAGGGAGTGTTTTTTTTAATCTTGTTTTGTTTTTGTTTTTTTTATATATAATTAGGACCAGATAGTTTTAATCAGCGAAAAAAAGTCCTTGTTGTTACATGTATATAATTAATATTTTGCTGTGAACATATTTAAATTAATTACAAAAAACACTAATAAAAATATGTCTTTCTTGAATAAGAAACCTTTTAGTTCGGGTGTATTTTGTTTTAACAAGTTAAAAACTTAACAACAATGTAACATAAATGGAAGTCCAATGTTTGCCTTGTGTTAACCATCTACAGGACGAGTTATACAACATACATGTATGTTGAAAATCAGGAACTGTTGAAAAGGTCAGAGATTTCGTGCTTTGGCGTACAGAAAATAAGAATAAGAATTAACAGGATATGTCAATATCAAATTAAAGACAAATTGAACTCTGTGATATTTGCCATGCATTTTAAGACGTGTTCTTTCAGGTTATCCTTATCCGTAACCATATTTCGGTGTCTTTAATAATACTTTTTTCTCCTTATTATATGAACGCGTCGTACTGCTTGATAAATGTACCGGCGTGTGCGTGCGGTGCACCTTCTTATGACCATTTAAACGGTCATTTAAACGAGTTATAATTGATGTATTTGGTAAAATCAAAAAATTACTGAAAAGTTGACAATGCCCAGGGTATATTATGTGTCTCCAAGGAAGGTATCTATAATAATGACCACTTTCATCCAGTCGATGATAAAGAATAATCTGTTATGGCCAAACATGGCCCGCTCGAATGTGATTGCAATGGCCTTTCTCAACTGATGCAATCAACCTGTCTCATAAAGAACTATCTAATTTTATATGTGCAATGTATGTTATGTATGTTTTCTGTGTTACAAGCGCTCTTTCACGTTGGGATAACCGTACATTTTATAAAGGGACTTTGTGACTAGGTGAAAGTAAAAATGTAAATAGATGGATAGGATATACAATAAAAAGAAAGAAGACAAAATTGTAGTGTCTACAGTGGAATAGGAAAGGAAAAATACATAATAGCCAAGTTATTGAAATCCGCTTCTAGGGCTGTTTACATTTATTTGACTCACGGTCCGAGTGAGATAGATGGGGGAGAAACAAATCACTATGATCTCGGAAGAAGCAGATAATGATCAAGCATTTACACTCGCTTAGTAGCGTTACCACAAGAATGCAACACTTTGCAGTTATACATTTTTTTCATTATAAGCCACCACTACAAAAAAAAAAGAGAAAACTAATGAAAGCATTAGAAAATTAACAAGAAATGGTGAATAAAATCATAAAGTCATCGAACTTGTTAGCCGTATCAATCCCATATCAGTATTCTAATGCAAATTGATTATGGACAACAAGCTATCCCATACAGACAATATACAAGGAAAACGAACAAGTAAAAAAAAACAATAAGTCAGTAGGTTAAACTAAACGGGCAAAGTCGAAGAAAACAAAAAGACAATAAGATAAACTATATAAATACATATGTATAACGGTGTTTCGATCTGTGTCGCTGCCGAGAGTGTGGTGTGTACCACAGCCAAAGTACAAGTGTGTCGAAATACGATAAGCTCCAGCGGGTGATAAGGGCCCCATGCCTGAGTGTTGAAATCCAGTGGACAACGTTCAACACGGGTGACACGGTGTAATCTCCTCGTCGGATTTTAAGGAGGAGCACCTCGGTTTTCCTGGACCGGTGAAAGTGGAGTTTTATTGTCTATCCCGATATCTTGGTGTGGGTTATAGGACGTGTAATTACCGTGAAAGGAAACGGGCGATGCTATATGACCATTGTTTTCGTAGTTAGAAACCTCAATACAGCGAAGTGTTCACATTAGAAGGCATTATCAAGAACTCTCGTTCATCCGCCTTTCGCTGTGTACCAGTTATTTTGAGAAACTTTGTATCGAATCTAGTCCAAAATGCCAAGATTTCTGTTGTTGCTGATCATCGCCATGTCACTAAAGGTAAGGCATTAGTAGCCTATATTATGCCCCTTGTAGTAAACTGTGCTGACAATCTGTACATTACAGATACCATCTTTAACCCCAACCTTGACTCTGGAGTCTTCATAGATAACATGTCCGGTATTATACCCATCTCTCTCTCTCTCTCTCTCTCTCTCTCTCAAGAGGTTATCGTTGAAAAATGAAAACGTAATGACCCAAAGCAGCCTTTTTATTCCCACTCACACCACGGAAGGGGCGCTCCTACGTGCTTGTGTGTTTTTTAAATCTCGTCCGTCAGCTATTCTTGCTCACACCTCAACACTGTAAAGTTGACACCTTTTAATAAAGGTAGACAAGAGTAGTGAAAAAATTCAAATTATATGGATCTCTCTCGCGCGCGCGCCCTCGCATGGTCGCGTAAAGTGTGAAAACACGAAAGTGGGAATGACGAAAAGCGAGAATATGTTTTACACAATTTATTATTAGTTCAGTTTATGAGAAGTCTATTTTCTTACATTACTTATACACCAGACTAATTCATACGAAGGACTTCTACCAACACATGCCGGGCTGAATCTTATTCAAACCATTAAAACGATTGTTCCCCACGCAGGTGCACAAGTACACTTCTTATTTTCTACTGAAAATACTAGTAAACACGCAACCACGGAATCTAAGGTTTACTCAACAAAAGTTATCAGAGTATTTTTAGCAAGTCGCATTGACTTCAGATATATTTAGAAAAAGATATACATGGAACCGCTTAGGCTTTCTACGGTCTGTGCGCTATCTCGATCACTATCGCTTGTTTTTGATAGTTGAAATACTGGAGTCATCGTGCCAAAACATCTACTTAAGGCACTGTCACACACATCAAACAGACAATGTTTTTTCCTATTTTATTTAATTTTATTCTTTGCATTTTATGCGACATAAATTCGAGACAGATATTTGCCGGTGAATTTTGCACTTAAACAGCTGTACTTAGCGCGTGGGTTTTCAATTCCAAGGGTGCTTGGCACGAAATTTAGAAAGCATGCCTCATGTTTCAAGGTTCTGTTTTAAAAATTCAGCATATTGACTAGATGGAATATTAGTCACACGAAAGAGGAAGAATTAATTAACTTTGGGATTTTTATATGAGACGCATGTGACCCGTCAAATTTTATGTTGTAATATTAAGCGATCTCATATCAGCCAGTGCAACTCATTGCGGGCCAAGTACGTAATTATGTTGATAACCTAATCCAAGTTAATTCGATGAAATCTCTCTCCCACGTCTTTTTACATGACGCCCTAGGTACATTTATATCATTTATAACAGTATCTTTGGAACAATATGGTTTCTCCGCGCTTTATACCCGCGATGCGGTTAAAAGTCTAAAACATCATTTTCCCATGGTATTAGATCCCTTCTTTTCAAACTTTCCTTCACGTCATCGTTGGATTTGTTTTCAAATACTTTGTGTATGGTAAACGGGCGAATATATATACATGTGTGTTTTGGCGAGTTTATTATTGTCTCTGCCGTCAAAGATTCTCTCGGAGATAAACTGGCTGAGAAGAACTGTGCAGACCAAATAGTGGCATATTTCCATAAGAGAGCATTTGTGAACCAGGCCGGGTGAAACACTAGGCAAATACAACTTCTTGGTAAATGCAAGGGAAAGTGGGACTCCACTTAAGGGATGTTTGTATTCCTATGTTCCAAAATAGAACGATGCTACCAATCAAACAGCTGTGTATACATCAAATCATTATCTCACCTTTTCTTTACACAGCAAAAGATGCCAACACATACACGTTTGAAAACATCTACTGTATAATAGTAATCTTAGCTCTCTAGTTCTTGCTCTATGAGAACCCCATTTATACATTATTTGCTAGCGTCAGATTTTCTATTCGTCCTTATCGTTGATAGAGCTGGGACTGAATTGGCTGTAGTATATAACACCAGATAAGGTATTCACCCCCAGTGGACAAGGGAATCCAAAGTTTAAGCTGCCCTTGGGGAGGATTGATACGCTTATCGTTAATCAGGGAACAGTGATCCGATTTTAATTGACGATGGCTATTTACCTAGGTGTCCAAAAAGATGGTGAATGGAAATCATCCGCGATAGCATAAAACGAGACCATTGGCACTGTGTGACGTCAAACGAGAATAAAAAATGTGCGAGAATCCGCGTGAGGTGAGGTTAACTTCTCAGCGATAAGTGCTAATCTCAACGCGAAGGGAATATCTTCTCAAAATGCAGTACAAAATTGACACCCAAAATGTGGCGAATTCGTGCTATTATACATTAGACTGCTTTTCGACAAACTCCAAGAGAAAACGGCCAGAAAAATATTCATGGGTATAATATGGCTGCTTGGCAGCTTTTCTTCGTTACCGCACCGCACTCGCTAGGCTGCCATTATTTGTAACTCCACTCTCCTTTAAACCCCACTATTATGAAAATCATCCGTGATAGCCCCAAACTAAATGAGAAATTTTGGGGCTATCACGGATGATTATCATTTTTGACGTTACGATAAATGGGCAGTATGCCTAAACTTTATACGTCTATGGTCAATGAAAAAGAAAAGTGTGTGTGTGTGTGTGTGTGTGTGTGTGTGTGTGTTGTGAGGGTGAGATGCGTGTGCTTCAATCCGTCCGCTGGGTCATCTGCGTATGATTTTTCTTAATAACTGAGTACACATTATCCACTTATTGTTATATCACACTTATTATTATATTGCACCAAAACTATGAAAGAGATCACTGAACTATAGAAATCTTTGTTTTTACTCTTTTTTTTTTTTTCAGTACTGTAACACGCAAACAAGACAGCGCTGCTCGAAATGTCCGCCAGGTTATGGGGCAGAGAAAAAATGCACCAATACTCAAGACACCTTTTGCGTACCTTGCAAAACGGGGACCTTTTCAAAAACCTATTCAAGAAACCAACCATGCCAAAAATGTTCAGAAAAGTGTACATCCAGACATTTCATCCACAAACAGTGCACAAAAACCCGTGACGTCATATGTGCACGGTGTGACGTATATGATGGCGACATAACGGAAGACTTTAAGAGAAGCTGCAAAAAAGAAGCTGAAACCTCGTTTCTGTCATTTTCCACTCTCTGGTATATGCTTGGCTACACGGATGATGAAGATTCAGACGAGGCGACAGACACAAAATTAGCTGAGGTTTCTCGCAGGAGCACTTTCTCCTATCCTGTATCTCAATCGCCTCCCGATCAAAACACTTTCAATAACAACACAGATTTTCTTAACCAGTCGAATACGACTGTGGATACCAATGGAACTGGTGGGGACGGTTTTTTGCTGGATGAGAGAAATGACGGTAGGTCGAATAAATCAATTCCGATCACACCGAATATGTACTTACTTTTGGAAGGTGAAAGAAAGAAAGGCACTTACTGGAGTATTTTGTTTCCCACTTGTAAATATACTAGAATGAAAAAAAAAATGATCAATGGTGAATTCTCAAAAAAAAAATTTAACAAGTTTCCCGTGTCAATACTTCGAATTACAAAATGTATGAGATTCGTTTTTTCGTGACATACACTTACCAATATTTGCAGTAGTGAATTTAGATTTAAATTATGAGAAAAATTGGCCTTTCAAATATAAAAGTTTAATGCTAATGCATTACTTCCATGACCAGTACTTACTACAGTTAAAATAGGGAGAACTAGAGGCAGACTGACAGTTTACAATTTATATTACATGTATGACAAGTCTAAATAAAATATTTTAATATAGAAATATGTGTAGTACGACACAAATATGTTAATAGATTGAGATTGCAAAGGCATAAACTTGAACACAAGTAAAATAAGTGAACACGCGTATAGAGCGTAGAAAATACATATAGAAATTCGAGAAATACATTGCGATGAATAATGGATGAATATACATGTACTTTATATATAAATTGTTCCTTGGTTGGCGACGCTTTTCTAATTCTTGCACTTGTTTGATTGGATCATTGGAAGCGAGTAATTGTATACCATAAAATCGCCATTAAATGACATAGTATGCCAGTTCAGAAAAGGGTAATTGGGAGTCAGCATACACAGAAACAGTGAGTTCATATGCGGTAGCTTCCTCCGTAAATGTCAGTGGACACGGAAACGTCACCTGCTATGAAGATGTTAAAGAATGGGATTGATCACTTTACAGAACATTCAATTTCTGTGTCATAAGAATCTGGATTGTTATGATAATAATTTCTTTTTTTATTTCGTAGTGACAATATCTTTTGAAGGAAATGCAACGGATTCAAATCCCAGCAATATCAACATATTTCAAAATGTAAGTTGTACATTCTCACAACGCTAGCAAAATAATCAGTTGAATCCTTTACAAGCACGGAAAAAAGAATTACACAAATTTGCAATAGGTTACACCTTCATTACAATTACGAATGCATTCTGTGATGTCAATTATTTACGACAATGTCCCCTGATGATAGTCACATTTACTTCCTTCTTTTTTAGATGCAAATAGGTCATAAGGCACATTTTAAAAGACAACCGGCTCTTTTAATTAGAAGGTTGACTACAAATTTGTCACTGTTCGTACTCAACATCCGTCTATCTTCTGAAGTCCGTTCTCGTTGGGTTTTTATCTTTCATACTTCTATACTGTATCTCTTATGTGCAGATAACTAACAGTCTAGACGATCCCAATGCGCAAATAGATCCAGAGGACATGGACGACCAGAATGACGACGCTCAAAATTACGGAGTGGTAGCAGGGGCACTGGTAGCCGCAGTGGTATTTTTCTCGCTAGGAGCGTGCAGTAATAGATTCAAGCATATCAAGAAACTTTGCGGCAAGAAAGAGGTAGAGCACTAACGTCAAACAGTTATACTCATTCGAATCATTTTGACCAAAAAGAAATCAAATTATGTTTTTTGAATTTTATTTTCACCGATATTTCCAATTATACGTGCTGGATTGTTTAAATTACGTTTGATTTTGACGATGATGTATAAAATATTGCTCATTTTTTCTCCAAATCTGGCATGATTACTTTCTGTAATATAGATCGGCTAATTATAGTAATCATAAGTCACAGTTTTATAATTTTCAACACAACAGAAGAAATATAGAAATAAGCTCTTTTTTCTTGGATATTTCAGAACGAGAATAGCCCCAGAAAACCTCACAAGTCCGATTTCTTTTTACACAGATCAAGAAGGACAGAATATGAGACGGGTAGGAGTGTAGAGTGCACCTGTAGTAGACTAGTGATATCTAATATAACATTTTTGTTATCAATTAGATTGGTTGATCAGAACCGATCGCGCCTTACAAGACGTTATTAACTTTTTCAATTTCGATTTGGCGAGAAGAGAAAATAAATAGTTCGGAAAACCTTTTTTTTAACTTGGATTATGTAAATGTGTAAGTACTGTCCTCATTTCTGCGTTTAATTCTAATTTTACAAATTTTCACAGACAAGCACATGCAGGCCAATGGCTTTCTTCCGAGGCAATCCGTCACAGGTCACAGTTTAAGGGCCTCGGCGGACCCTGCCGTTCCTGGTCCTAGCGTCGTGGACACACCTCAGGTCCCAGGGAGTTCCATCGATAGCATCGAGTCAGCCTCCGATGTCACCGGTTCTTCACACGAGAGAATGAATAACAATCATTTTAAACGAAACAATATAAAAGATAGCCGAGAATTGCTTAGGAGCTCTATAAAATCGAAATCTTCCGAAGGGACGAAGGAGGGAAATAACGGGAATCAGGATTTCACAGCAAATGGCGATTTCAGGGAATCTTTTCGGCCCTCAGTTATTGAAACTGATATTTTGGATTACAGAGAAGGCCGAGTGAATCCTGACACGAATACTAAAGATGATATGCAAAACACATCCAACACGCCGCAGCGCGTAGAGGGGGTCGACGAGTCTGATTATAGAGCGTAAATATAATACATAACATTGTGTTCTTTCAGTTCACCACCCTTAACTTTCAGTTACAGTTTAGTTAACATTAGATGTAACATCCCAAAAGGCCTTGCTGGACTTATCCTTTTGTCACAATGGGCATTTTCATTTTCGTTCTATTTCAACCGAACGATAAGGTTACAGAAAGGGAAACAGCACAGAATATATCTGTAAACAACCACGCCAGGCCGAGCAAACCACGCCCGAAGACATTAGTGATGTTTCATTACACCAAATAATGAATAATTTCTGCACTCATTTTACCTATGACCCATCGAATAAATGCCCAGTAACGTAATTAGTCAACAATAATGCTCATAATAAATGATTAACTAAAACGTACAGGTTAACGTCCTTTATCAGTGGCATGAGACGGCCTAGAAAGCTCGCTCATGTCATTGGGTCCATAGTAGGTCCTGGATCCTAAAAGTTAAAAACGTTCGTACAATCGCACGCGCGCGTAGAGCAGCATGCGTTGCGGTCGGTGAAAGCTTTTACACATTCGCACGTCCTCTGTTATACGCCTTCATGTAATGTAGATATTAAGAGTTTCCTGTGCTCACAAAATTAACCACTGATATAAATAATAAATGATAAGTAACTGCTTAAGAGATGCACTTAAGTATCGTAAGTATGCGCGTGCTAGTTCATTTATAGGTTGCAGGCGAAAAATTTACCATGAATTGGTTAACAGTGAGCTCAGGTTATTTTTAGATTTCTAACACAATGTTATTCCCTGAAAATCAGCTTATTTCTATGAACTTACAAGGGAATCTACAGCGGGATAACTATGTGATTGATATGAATTCGCCTACCGTCACAGTCCCGTTGCTACGAAACTGAAGATCCGTGTAACAGAAAGTCCGCTTTCCATTTAGTTATAATGGTTAGGGTTAGCTTGACCTAAGTGGGTCAAAATCTAGGGCGAGACTTACCTGTACAAATGAATGGGAAGCGGAGTCTCTATGGGGGACTCTGTCACGTTACACCGTGACAACGGTGGCGATTGTGGTAGAGGTGCTATCAAGGAAAAGTTCGTGCACTCATGAAAGTCTGGTTGCATTTGATAAAATAATCACCAAAACTGATTTATACAGCTCAGACGTGGTTGACATTTCCTTAAAATTATATACAATTATATTCGTGTCTGTTTCGGCACCTGTGAAACAAGTGTTTATTTTTTCTTGTTCATCGATTATACGTTTTGCAGATAAAATTAATTGATCGTCAAACCAAGAGAACAATGTCGCAAGGTACAATGAAACTTAAGTTAAATTTTATACATTAACACTTATTTGAAGAAAATGACCAAGTAGTATTTGCTATGTACATTTGAGAACTACCTTGGTTAATTCTATCCTCGTTCTCTATCCCACTCTTTCTCATTGTTGTTCACTTATCGCAGTCCAGACTAAACCATTCTTCATAAATAGTTGATGAGGAATCTATTAGCGTTTATAAGGCCGATGACGAGAATGACGGTATATTATCAGAGAAGACAAGCGCCAGTAATAGGAACAAATTGATTTCAACATGGCCAAGCCGATGGTATTGCCAGTTATGGTCCTACTGCCGTTTTTGATGTGCTACACACAGTGAGTGAACGACAACATTAAACCTAAAACTGCATGTTATTTAGTTTTTTCCTTACTAGAACAGATACGTATGTATTTTGTTATTGACACGAGTGATGTTTTCGTTTCTGATTATCATGACCTTTTCTTAAACTAAAAAGCAGCTAACGTTCCAACTTTTAAAAGAGGAATGTACCTGGTTTTGTTATTAAGCAAATAATGTTTTTTTTTTTTTTTTTTTTTTGGTACTAGAATTCAAGATTACTTGTTAACAAAAAAGGCAAACTGTTTCCAGGAAATATATCAGCGGTGAAATTCACCATCATAAAAACAAGGGTGTTATCTTTTACCCTTAGCTTTGAAGCAGAGCTCACCATGAAACGTTGGAAATATTTTTTCTAAAAAACAGACCTGTGTATTAACTGTTTAAAAATGAATATCTTTGTGTAATATTTCTTATCAATTCAACCTTCGATGTCATCTGAAACACAATATATTTTCTATTTGATGAAGAATGGTTTGGCACGAAAGCAGACAACTTAAGTTTCTTCACTTTAAAATACCTGTCCTTAATTGCAAATAAGGTAAGAAGGTTAAATTATGGGAGGGGGATCCAGCTATTAATCGTGAAGGTCTGTGGACTTTTTTATGATAAAAATATTAAATATGCAAGAAAAAATTTTAATCATAAAAGTGTCAATGTATATTTTAGTAATTCACTCAACGAGGTTAGACCTTAATTAAGCAGATTTAATTTTCCCTGAAATTGCAACACCTTCGATCTCCAAGCTATACCATATTCAAAAACGCTGGCAAAGTTACGATCTACGAACCATTTTCTAATTTTGAACAACTCTCGTAATTTGAGCACGGGGACAAGTGAATTCGATTAGTGGGGGTAAAAGATTACAAATTTTGAGCTCGAAATAAGTTTATAAATCGTAGTATTCTCAATGAGTTTGGACAGGAAACCTTTATAATAAAAAGTAATTTTTCTGAAATTTCTAAGAAAAAAAACCGTTTGTTGTATAAAGGTCCAAAGCGCTGGTAGATAGGGGACGGTGGAAGACCGAATGCAAATAATTCAAATTATCGATCGTGATGTAAAGGCGCCCTTTTCATGATAAATTTGTATGTCCACTGGCTCATTTCCTCTCATATTTTATGTATCGTAACAAACAAAAGTTGACATTTTATTACAATGCGAATCAGCTAGATAACAATAAATCACAGTTCATGCCCTTTTCTGTTGGAATTGTCATTATATACCTTGTTTGTGGTAACTGTGCACTAGGGAATGCAGAAATATATTGCGTTACCTTTGAGATGCTACTTACATAGAAGGGCCATCGATTGATAATCCTGTTACATATACAACCTTTCGATAATTCATAACCAGCTATTGTTTCATCACATTATATGACATTAAGCTCAACCCGAAAGAATTCCGGTTAAATTCACATATACATTTATATACACAGACTCTTCATTTAATTCGTTTGGGTACCTCCTAGTGGTCCATTTTGATTTGTGGGATTATCGGTAATTTACAAGAAAAAGCAATTGTCATGTTCAAGGAAGCAAGAATTATATTAGAGGAGAGAGGCAGAATCACCCAGAGGCAATACTATACCAGAATTTAATCACAGAGTCATAATCTCGGATAGCTGCCACAAACCCGAATAGCTTCATTTGTTCTTCAAGGTACTGAGTTAACCAGTTTCTAGTGCTTGTTGGCTCAGGTTAGCCTTCCCCTTCGAAAAGGCTGCCTGCCTCGGCTCATCCCGTGTAGTCAGCTGGACCTCTCTCCTCCTTACAATATGCCCTAGAGCATACCGACAGTGCGCAATGGGATGCAAAACAAGAAAAAGACAGACCAGCCTACTTGCTCATTTTTTTGTGCATTTTGCCTCTGTTCCTCAGATAAATTGCTGACAGTGTACTCTTTTCAACGGCACATCTTGTGTAAAAAACCTCCTCTAGTATTCCTCTTGATCCTGTTCCAAGGGAAGTAGTCTGTCTCTAAATCAACCCCTTTTCCTTCCTTCCCCTTCCCTCGCCTCTCCTGGAGGGGAGGCTCGTCTAGTCATTAATTTTTTGTCCATTGCAGCGCTATGTCGATGAACGATGGAACATCAAGCACCTCTGCTTCGGTTAGCATCTCATCTGGAAACAACACAGCGGATAACTATAGTGATGATTATGACGTTTATGATTATCATTATGAGTATACATGGAGCTTCGAAGAAGAAAAAAATAACATTCTGAGTAGATTGGGACATGATTACGATTCCCAAAGGAGACCGTATATGACGAGTGGTGAGTATCCTTTTCATTGCTTTCCTCCTCTCCCCCTCTCTCTCTCTTTCTCTCTCTCAGACCGCACTCCTTTTTCACCGACCACGTTGCATGCACATGCAGCAAAATTGGACAATTCTGAATAAAATTTGTTAAAACCAACCCTAGTTTTAAAGGCCTGTATACATGAATTTCACCCCTACACAATAACTAGCAGTAACTCGCACCCACCTATTTATTCTAAGCTTTTAAGTTAAAACTTTTATGTTAAAACATCATTGTCGTGTATTCCCTTTCTCTTATCAGGTGTCTCAGATAATGTTACCGTTGGGATAACGATTGATACCTTCAGTGATATAAGTATTACGAACATGGTAAGTTTGAAAGACACATGTATAAATAACCAAAAAAGGTCTTTGCTTAAAGGGATAATAACTCTTCGTTTTGGCCAAAAAATGAATTTTCCTGGAGTGAACAACAATTTTTCCATACTTACCATTGGTTAATGAATCCATTTTTACATTCAAAGTTAGTCTCTGGTTTTTTTCTAAAAAGTTTGGTTTTTTGTTAAAATCTCTTAAGAGATTATAACAGAGTACAGCCATCAGTGGAGGTCACGTGATCTGAAGACAAGCTCAGATATCAAAATTATAGCTATAGCTGCCGTTTTTGTGGTAAAACAGAATATATTATATTTCTATGAGTTATTCACAATGTTTTTATTGTGAAATATAGATATCATACGAAGAGTTATTATCCCTTTAATATTCCCATTCTGTATTTCAAAGCGGCTGTGAAAGCACCCCTTTTGTTACTTTCAATTTAACGTCCAATTTGAAGTGTGAAACTGTCACACGGTCACATTTCAACGGCATTCTGAGTTCTATAACAATTTATTATCTACTTTGTATAATTACCCTATATGGTGGGGATGGACTGTGAGAAGAGCAGTTTGTTCCAACTATCCAGGGTTATAAAAAAGGAATAAGACGCTTCAAAGTATCGCCGATTGCCGCATGATGGTCATTACATTTTATATCGTTAGGATTTTACGGTCGGGATATACCTACTACAGAGCTGGCGTGAACCTCGACTGGCTTCCGCAGACCGACACAGCCAACCCATATTTCTAACCTTTGGGGAGATTTTTTCAAAAGCGTGGATGCCAGATTTGTATTTCTTGAAGGAGAAAAAAGCAAAGCGGCACAGCATTACATATCCCAACGTGATGTTACAGATCAATCCAGACGGAAGGATGGTGTATTCCCAAAGGTATGTGTATTGCAACAATACACGAATAAGTGAAGAGATCTTTATTTCATATAAACATCACACTTAGTGACTCCCCTTTTTTCGTTCAGTTGTGATGTCCAAAATTAAGTTGACATAAATTTTGAAAACATACTGTACAGGGTGACAAGAAAGAACCCATAAAACTTTTATTTCAAGAAAGTTGCTGGTCTTAAACTTCAGTATGTGCACGATCATTCTCATAAATTTTTCATAAAAGCGACCAAAATATCCAAAATGAAATAAGCTCCATGAAATAAGTGGAGACATACGTGCATACATCGCGGAAAATTATCAATTACTCGAACTCGTTCCTCGTTCGGGATTTCCCTGATTTTTTTTTCTGTGGTTGCCGCCTGAAGTTCACTAATTGTTTCAGATATCATCATTATCCTTGAGATACCCCCATAGATAAAAATCTGTGTGGTTCAAGTTTGGTGAATGCAGTCCCCACTGTATGACTAACTTCCTGCTTATCATGAAATTTCCAGACCCCCACAAAATTATACCAAATGTCCGACCTGGTACCTGAATAAATTAATGCATAGAATTCTAGCTAGGTGTCATTCAATTTAGTCCACAGCAGAATGTAAATATTGCATGCATCAGCAGCAGCATCAGGCTCAGTTGTAAAAAGTACAATTTTCACTTCATTGCACTAAACATGCCGTCTTACGTTTTATTTGTGTGCTTTGTTCATAGGCTCTCTTTGACAATTGGCTGCCAGTACAATTTCCTGAGGTTCCCCATGGACACCCAGTTCTGCAAAATTCAAATGTCTAGTTGTAAGTAAAAAAAATTAGCCTAAGCATATATCTTTAGCATTTCAATTCATTTCAATAGCATTTCAATGAAACACTTTTGTCTTATAGATAACATGCAACATCGACTTCAATTTAAAAAACGCAGTAATAACAGTTATCTTAAAACGTCCATTTTTCTCATTAATGTTGTGTACTTACTTGTGTGTCTCGTACAGCTGCATCGATTTTATCTTCATTTATATTTTTCATGAAATAGATGCTTACACAGTGGAATCTCTACAACTGCTCTGGGACGAAAAAGAACCCATACGTTTCAGTAAAAGTGATCTTAATTTTCCGGAGTTCGAACTTGTGGATATAGAAACCGATTCCGGTCTTATTTTGGATAAACGAGGTAATTGCATATGTTGATATATTTTTTCTTGATGACAAGTTCGATGTTCTTGCCTAAATACTCAAATATACAACATTTAACCTTTTCAGTTTCTTAGATGAAATAAAAGAAGTTTTTAATTCTCTTTTATTCTAGGCAACTACTCCGTATTGACCGTAAATGTTCTCTTCTCCCGGGATCTGCGCCCCTATCTTCTGAATGTCTACATCCCAAGCATTGTCGTGGTTTTCCTGGCTTTCATGAGTATGTGGATTGACCCACGGGCAGTTCCAGCTCGAGTGACCATAGGGGTCATCACTGTGCTGACCACTATGACACAGAGCGTCAACACCCAGCAAGGATTGCCAAAAGTGTCCTACGTCAAGGCCGTGGACGTGTGGCTCGCTACCTGCCTCGTTTTCGTGGTGGGGGCCATGTTTGAATATGCCTTGGTCAATGTTATGATTCAGAGGCTGGATGACCGAAAGGCCAGGGGAGAGATCGTCGTAAGAATACTACTATTCTGAACTGAAGTTTGAATCGAAAACTTTAATTGACCCCCGACACTACTCGGTGACTTATAATATTCCCAAAACGCTTTTTCTTGTTGCCAAATTTGAACAAACCAACACGCTATTTCAAACCTTAACCTTTAGTTACAGCCACTTTTATGTTTACTTTTTTATTTTATTCTGGTAAAAGAGAATTAAATGACACTCTCACATTTCTAAACTGTTTTGTTCTTTATCAATATTTAGGACGTCAAGCCAGCGCTGAATAGCATCAGTCCTTTATCTTCGGACGCCAAATACCTGGCCGGTACACCGAAACAGATCTACTGGAACCCTGCAAAGGTAGACAGCATAGGGAGGGCGCTGTTCTTTCTCTGCTTCGCATTGTTCAATATCATTTACTGGACTGTGTATCTCAGCCTTTCAATGGAAGATCGGAAACCGCGGAAATAGAAATTCAGGTCCCCATACTTCCATCCCTTCTGTTGTGCCCCGCATTTACAATAGTACTGGCACGTTGCTCATATCAAGGGCCTCATCAAGGTGACACTTTGCGTCTTGACGCCGACGAAAAGCCATGTCCATAGCATGATTTCAAAAGCAACTTGGTTTCAATACACTTGAGGTACATTTATCTGAATTTATATCTTAAATCATACTCAGTTTCCACACCTATCACGTCTTTGTCAATTTGTCATGATGGTTACCATATACGTCACTATGACGTCGTATGTTTGCTATAAGATGTTTTTTGCTGACGCCACTTTCTTTCACTGACGTCATTCGGTAGCCGAAAACAAAATGCGCAGTTCACAACAGCAGAGTAGCCGCCATTTTACTTTTAAACAAGTAATTTTGCCTTTTAAACATCACCCATAAATTATATTACTACAAAGGTAATGATTTATACCTACGGGGTTATTTTTGTGTCATTGTAATAAATTGATATGGGCGTTCTCTTAATTTATGGCGGGATTCTTACATATCATTTCACAACACCAGGGTCAGTTGCACACAAGTACTTAGCCCCAAATAATGATGCGAACCTATTTCAGTTCAACCAATTTCAGTTAAAAGTTGCAAAGTAGGCCACTTCATTGCTATGAAACATTACAGACATTTACATTTCATTTATATGATTCGACTTCTACTAATTGATCTTGGTTCAAATTTGACTTAAAATCTAGGTCCAAAATTTAACACCAATTTTTGGACTAAATTTCTTTTGTTAAAGAGGGCACTGGACCTTTTTTCGGACAGTTATGTCGAGAGGGCACGGATGACCTCACGGGGCCTTCCTTGATTGATGTCACATTGCACAGTTTTTATAACGGACGGTAGGGGTAAGGAATTAGGATTTGATACAGAACTGCGGGCGGACAAACAAACACAGTGTACGTGTAACACTGAATCTGGCCTTGACCCGCCAATTGACACTTTTTGAGTTGAACTAAAGAATGCATTTCTGGGGATAAAATCACCGAATTCAATTTTTTTATTCCTCTGCACTTATTTTTTAGTGTTGCTTTGTTTCTTATTCATGTTTTGATCCATTTATTTATCTAATCGTCAATTCTATAATAGTTAATCCCTCATCATAATTATTATTACATATGGTTCATAATATGTTTACATATTTAATCTAGACGATACTTACATGTACTAATTATCAAGTATATTTTGTGGAAATACTTAATTAGCTCAGTAGGCTTTTCATTGTTAATGATGACAACACAATGCATATGAGATTAGGAACTGATGTACATAAACCCAAAGAAACTTTTCATTTTTTTTTCTGAATTAAGAAAAAACTTTAAAGGAAACACTGTTTTTAATTTTATGTATTGTAGGCATGAAAATGACTACTTGACTATAGCTAGTATTTTACATGTACTAACAAGTCGATGGGTTAATATTGGTATAGTTGGTGTTCTTTTAGTTTATTACGAGGAAGTACTTTTTGAATCACATAAATTCATGAATTTTTCCATTTATAATATTATTTTAGACGGGATCACATCCAATGAAATATTCACATGTACAAAGTATGTATACATGTTTATTCTCAAGTGTGGTAATAAATACTTGCGTGTCCTTTTTACTAGAAAGTGTTTTATACAAACGTCGTCTTCGCACTTGATCCTGTGATTTGGAATAAAAAAAATTAACGAAACGGTTATTATATTTGTATTGTTTGGAATGAAATTTTCTACAGGTACAGATGGAAGTAAGACGAATGGTAGTATTTGTTTTGTAGATCGAGAATTAAGAAAAAAGATGAATAAAGATCTATTTATGGTCGCGCTCCCCCCCCCCCCCAACGGGTCTCCTTCCCCTTTCTCTCACACAAATGACAATTACTTTATTTGTATTTATGCCAGATCGAATTGCATTATTATTGCCATTTATTTCTGTGATGCTGAAGATTTTAATCTTAAAAGTACAAGTGCGTGCAGGCACACACACACACACACACGCACGCACGCATGCACGCACTAAAACAATCTGCTAAGCCACCGATTGCACTAGAGAAGATCAGTCCTGTTCCCCTCCAGACGGCGCTATAGAACAGTTTGGTTCGCCAAACCTGGCAAAAACTACTCAGATTGACCTACATAATGCCATTTTACTTTGGGGTGTGTAAGGATCTGAAGCTTAATTTGATTAATTTAATCTAGTGTATTTTTAAATATGTGGGAAGCAAAAGCTTCCTGTTCATTACTATTTTAGCACATTGTTAATGAAAGTTTGTCTGTCAAATTATGGTATTTGATAGAAAGGGCAGTCACTTAGGTCTTCCTGCCTCCTACCCCGGTGGATCATTTGAAACCTGAACCCTAGGAAGAGATGTCACTTCATCTTCAGTTCTGAGTGACCAGGGTGTGGACGCGAGGCGGTCAGGATACTAAGTATATGGATATTTCAGTTTTAATCGATTCAACGAAACGTTCTAAGACAATGGATTTAGGTATTTGTCGATAGCTTATCTTTGATGCATTTTTTAAAAATGGGTTTGACGCCTGCATGCTGAACACTGGGTTTTGCCATCCACCGATATTTTCCCCACGTGATATTTTGTGTCCTCCATGCTTTTTTCTTTCATCACGCCCCTAATGACAATGAACATTGCAGTTGTGCCTAATGTTAACTACACAAAATTTTAAGCTGCATCGGTACAATTAGTGATGGCAGTAAAGTTTTACATGTGAAGTAATCAAGATGGGGAAAATTCTGTGGAATGGCTGTTTTAGAATTTTGGCTGTTGAAATTTAGTTGTTTTTAATAAAATTGTGTCATAATTATAGCACAGCTAAGTCATAGTTGAAAATTAAAGAACAGGATAAAGGTTTAGTGATATACGTTCATTTCAATTTTGGCATGTTTATAATAATACCATAAAATTTAATATTTCGATCCATTGAAGTATGTGACCTAGTTAATAGTTACACTGCTTTCTGCGTGACTGATTATAAAAGCAACCATTTTCAAGGCATAGGGGGCGAATTGCTAGCTCCAATTTGCAAGTAGGCCTAATGCTTGTACGTTATTTTGATATTTCTCATTTATGGCTAATGTTACTATTACGTTGTCAATTCAAAACGCTTTGTCCAAAGCAAGTTACCATGATTTTTTAACCTCCAAATTTAAAAGCCTTTTGTAAGTAAAATCAAAACGCAGCATATTTAACACTGCGTAGTCATTATTAACGAAACTAGTTTTATTTCGCCAAAGAAGAAAAACCGCCCCTGATGCCTTGAAACATGTTTTACTATAATTATGTCTGAGTTTGCTTCCATGACGTTTGTAAAACTATTTGCGGTATTCTTTAGCAAGGCAGCAAGTTGTGACTTGACGTTTATTTCCATTCAAATATAGTGCTCAAAAATTCGAAAAACTTGTTTTTCTAGTAAAGGAAAATTCACAAATGAAGCTCAATTGGACCTTTTCATCAAAAGACGAAAAAGGTACTTTGAAAACTGTTCACGTAATTTTGCACATTTGATGGACTTATTCACGTCTTTTAAATGCTTTGAAGAGAAATAAACCATATTAAAGCAGTCTTAAGTTATTGATCTTACAAATAGTACATAATCAATTAAATCCATTTCTAAAATTGTTTAATGCGTAGTTAAAAAATTCTAACAAAAGACAAATAATTTCATATTTTTTATTTTCTAAGTAGCGAGCATTTCAATCATCACTCGGAACTTGGCCTTTACAATATTTTCACTCGCTTCGAACTGGAATTAAATTCTTAATTTTGAAGGCATGCAATGCGGTTTTGACCTATAACAAAGCAAAAAGAAAAAATCTAGAAATTTCAGCAAAGTCCCCTTTAGATTTCCTTATTCCAAAAACCGTTTCATAAATTACTACCTGCAAACCCCGTTTGGTGTTATAAATTTATATAATTCTATACCACGCGTGAAATTCACAGGTTTTTATCGCCATAGCGAGGGTGACTCAAAATCTAGTTACTGAAAACTCATATCTGTAAAAATCTTTTGAAGATTGAAAACTTGCTGTCTTGTTGAATGAAAAGTGTCATGTTTGCGGACCACAATCGGTCATTTTGTTTGGGTAATGGAGTATAAAAATTAGCACATTTAAGGCTCAATTTGCAAAACTTACAGGTAGTAGCAAATTAATTTGGCTAATCCAAGTCTAACGGTTAAACTGTGCATAAAAAGAACATGGCAGGGCCGTAGCCTGAGCAAAATGCCAGGGGGGGCAGTAAGCGGACACGAGGGGGCGAAGCTACCGAGGGGGGAGGGTGTGGTGTGTAAAATTCCAAATTCCAGGGGGGGCAGCTGCCCCCCCTGCCCCCCCGGAGGCTACGGCCCTGCATGGACATACTAAACCATTTTTGTTATTTATCTATCTTTGCTCATTTGAATTGTAACCTCAATATCACCGATTTTTCTTAAGTTAAGGTGAACAGTATGTGTAATATTTTTTTTGTAATTATTTGTTAATTATAAATTGCATTTGTGGCATAAAGATGAAAGGGAAAGTCATGTCATTCAAAGTTACCATTTTCAAAACTTCTGCTTTTTAACAATTCTATCTCAGCAGCATCTTCATTATATCAAGCAGCAGATGCAGAAATGTCTCGTATAAGAACATGATTTATATCCAGAAAGTTACATACCATTTGATACAAATTTTTGAACTTCAAAATATACATGCAAGGTGGTATAGGTAAAACCATGATTATCCCTTCCATTTGACTAGGTTTCATAATTACACGTTGCTAAACTGTTTTTTTTTTTCAATAATCAATGTCTCTAGGGGATTTTTTCACATTCCCCATTGAAGTGTATATCTTGTTTTGCCTTTAAACGTATCGGTTGCTGTTAAATGTTGAAATTTATTTCACAAACGGCTTGTGACAATTTTTGTAAAACTTAGTAAAAATGTGTTTTTCCTTCCAAGTAATAACTGTTGGAATTTTATGTTGTATTAAATGTAGAAAAAGCCATATCCTGAAAAAAATTCACAGCACTTTATGGTTAAAATGAAACAAAAACAATGGCAGATACATGGTATTTTGAAAGGGTGTCACATTTTGGAATTCTTTGCAGTTTGGAGTATTTTTGTGATTTTTAAAATTTTGTGATATCAGAGTGAGTCTCTATCGATTTTTTCTGCGGTGGTGTGGGGTGAGAGTTTCTAGATCTGCCGTTGTTTTTGTTTAAAAAATGATATTAAAAATCTTTTTGTAGTTTTTATTTTAAAAAAATTGTTTAATATTATAACAAGATCAAACATTAGTCAAGTAGTTCAATAGATTGTTTATTTATCAAATTAAACTTGAGTGAGTCATTATGTAAATATCAATATTTTTGTATTACATATTTGAATATTCAAAACTTATTGTGATTAAAATATATTACCAAATTTTTTTAACAAGTGGATGTTTGAAAGTATGAGAATACATCAATGGCAGTATGTTTTGCTCCAAATAAAATACTTTACAATTACATATAAATTGGCTTAGTGTTTTCATTGGCTCGGGGGAACTCTAAGGGTGGGGATTCGATTCGGGTACTTGGAACATATTAAATTCTTTCCAGAAGGGCTTTTAAAAATTTCCCTTGCTTACTATAAAAGGAAAGTCTACCAGGGGTGGGTGGGTGGGAACACTTAGGAGAGTGGATAGCACGCGCGACTCGGACACAGCAAGACTTGGGTTCGAAACCTGGCGCTTCTAGGTCCCAGCAAATTACCTTTTACAAAAAAATACCAAATGAGTAATTTAAACCGAGATAAGAAGGCCCTATACGACTAAAAGAAAGCAAGCAGAGTCCGTGGCGCAATAGGTAAGACGGCAGAACAGTGAGTAGGAGGTAAAGGGTTCGAGGTGACCAGGGGGAAGAATTTCTTTTGCAAGTTTTGAACGAAGTAGAGCATTTGTACGTTTATTATTGTCAAAATGAATTATTTACAACATTAAATTTTTACAAAAAAATAATGAAAATGTAACATTTTGTGATCTAAATTAATAAACATTAAATTTTAACAGAAAAAAGTATATATCTGTAAACATGATCGAAGATTTTATGCATTTTGAACATTGTTACATTGTATAAGCATTATGAAAAAATAAATTCAAGATCGTAACATTTGAAAGACTTTGACAAGAACTGATAAGAGACACAATGGATTTTTTTAATAAATTGTACTTGGCAACTATTTGTCAAAGTTGACATTAGTGCCCTGTTTGTATCGTATTCCATCAAAATATTTCCGTCCCAATTTAGAGGTTGTAACAATTTTAAAAATGCAAATAATCTGCTGAAAGCGTCATTAATGCACTAACGCACACGAGCATGTAGACATACCTTGTCCTATGTCGTCTCGTTGATGTTTGTATACTAAATCGAACAGTAGCCAAAATTTCTTCATGTTTGTAAGATTTCTGGTTGTTTTGCTAATTAATATTTTTTTTTAAATTTTGTTTCCTTTGCACTAAATCCGAAACAAATATTATACATGGTGTAAATGTGGATGAAAATGCACACTTGAAAAGCATGGGAATCAGGAGCGACATAAAGACATGACCGGTTTACAAGATTATCCAAGTCTTTGCCAACAGAATAATATACACACAAAACTGAAAAGGTTACGCAAAAATCAGTACACTTGAAGTGGCTTTTCATATTCCCTGAAAATTAACTCTGGTTCTCAGTGATGACACAAAGCACAAATAACACAACATGGGCATGCAGGACTGATATCTAACCAAGCCTGTCCTTCTCAATCACACCTTGTTCCCAAAAAAGATTAAATGTATAAGAATTCAGAACAACTTTTTTTAGAATGCTCCTCTGCACATTTAAGGCATGTTTTTCACTTTAAAGATTCAAACCAAACGAAGTATTAAGGTTTACATACACTTTGGTAGAATATCGAATTTGTCATTTAGAGGAACAAAATACTTTGAAATAACATTTTAGATGATAATAATTCCGTAAAATTCTTAAACAACTGACCAAATTGTTAGAATAGATTTTAGTGTAACAAATGAAATAATGAATGTTTTAATCTAATTTTAAAATATATATAGATTTTGTTTAAGAATTATTAATTTTTCACTATCTTTTTGAGAAAAAAATTGACAAAAGTTGACGGTGTAAAAATTCATCGAATGCTTTCAGAATACTCATTACTTCCCGAAAATTGGGCTTTGCGACAGCTCAATATAAAATGCAAAGGCTATGATTAATGTCAGTCCCACAGAAACATTTTAATGGACAAACGATATCTAAATGAAGTCCATCCCCCATTTTTGTTTTTCGAAACTTCTCTAATGTAATACAAGTCATAAACGGTATATGAATGATCACAATCCTGGGAAATTTTTGTGGCCAAGTATAGTAACAATTTTCTTATACGCAACAAAGATTTACATTCTAGTACTACAATATTTTAATAATTAAAAATTAGTTCTTATTTCGGATGGCAATCTTTACCCCACCCCATGGCTTAACTTTGTTCCAGAAAACAGATATTTGAGCCCCGTCCAGCACTAAAAACACCGAGAACCAGAAGAAATTTATTCACAGCCACAGTGCCATACTCATAATTGTTAAAAGATCGTCATAGTACATGTGGACAATTCTGCAGAAACGTGGGCACATTTTGCCCGTTACATAATGTTGGGATTTCTAAGGCGTAATACGTTTTATAAACAGTGTCTTTTGTAGATTTACATCTCTTACTTTTTTTTCGAATGAGCACACGATAAATGTAATTAAAAGTTGCCTTTATGCATTTTACCTAATGTGGTTGCAATGTCTTTCCTTCCTAGAAGTCAACATCATTCAAAATGAATAAGAGTAGATCTTCAATACTAAGAGAGATGTTTGCAGATTTGCCCACACATATATTCAGTGACGAATAGAAAACATCTCTTTTTGGAAATTAATATATGATAATTATAAAACAATCACATTATCATTTTATACAGACATTATTTCTGTGAAATGAGAACTTCAAAGCTAACGTTTCAGGTTCGAAAAGGGAAGGGTATCAACCCCGACCCAAAAGAATACATAAATTACCACCATGATCGGATAGAGCACTGTACTACGGAGTAACATACAATTAGCAAAAGAAGCAAACCAGCATCATGCAGGGCGGACGTTTAGTATGGTTTAATTTCTATGAGAAGTTTAATAATTAAAAAGCTTATTTTATTCCTCTTTTCATTTGATATACGTTTTGGAGCAGAAAGTTACAACCAAAAGCAAACATAACATTCCGTACTAAATGTCGTCCCTGCAAATTGACAAGAAGACAAACGTCGACAAAGGAGGCAATCTTGGCATGGGTGTGGGGCTGTATGTGTCGAACACAAAGCGTGTCTCCGAGTAGAACGCATCTGGGTTCTTCGTAAACGGTACTTGGAGTCACTGGAACTAAAGGAATAAATTCACATTCATGAAACAATGTCTAAAGCTCTGATAAAGCATTACGTGTTCATTACAGCAATTCGTGTCAGTATCCTTTGCGTCATTATTAACAAATCGCAATTAAGCTTTAGAATTATACAAATATATATATGTTCATATTGAACCCTCATGGAAAGCTAATGATATCAGAAACAAAAAAAGGTGCCCAAAAGACACTGAGAGAAAGCTAAGAGAAAGCATCCTTCACGTCAATTATATGTCCTCATGGTCTTTATGCCTCGACTGCACCATTTCGGGGAAAATATCGTCATTGCAAAACTAAGAGATACTACAATACATTTTCTATCATCTGTACGGAACTTACGAGATTTTCTACCGGTTTTAGTGCCATCTTTTGGGCCTACATGTGGCAGTAACAGTAATATGGCATGGGACATCCTTCTTCTCCATCTTCTACTGACCTTGGTCCTGTCTGAGTACCTCTCACCAAAAACGCTCACCTGATTTACATCATAATGAAGAAGTCACCTACTTTCCGCGCGGACGCTTCGGTTTGAATTATAACTTCTGGTTTATGAGAAGGCACAATAAATCTCCATCTCAAAAAGAGGAAAAGGGGTTGATAAAACCATAATGACACACACACACACACACACACACACACACACACCAAAAATAGATAAATAAATATTAAAACGCATTTTCAAAGTCAACATAGTCGATTGCGTGATTGGGCATATTGATCAGCTTTTATAGGTCGAATGAACGAACTGGGGCGGGATTGTGATAGAAAAGACAGGATTTTAATTTAATCATACGGTACAGTGTGACCCCAAGATTATTAATATTTTTTACTATCTTTCTGTCAATCTTTCTGTCTTTCTTTATACTCCTTGGAACATAGAGAGAGACTTTTAAAGGAAAACGTTTAAGTTTCACACGTTTATCAAATTGCCTTGTATGTTACATCCATAGGAAACTCCGCAAAAACGATTCTGATTTCTCAAATCGTTTTTGAAATACCAAACTGTTTTCTAGTTTTCAGGTGCATTTTTGAAAAAAAAAAAACTTCTGGCTGTCAGATTCGTTTTTGGAAGACATTAGACACTAACTTTAGCACCCCCAGAAAAGCCCTGTGTGAACACAGTGTAACTATTGCTTTCCGCAGAGTAGAGTGAAAGTGCATGCTAAATATTACGGTCATTTTCGCCGACATTTTAAAGGCAATTGGATGATTAATTTAAAACAAATTCATCTATTATAAAGCATCTGCTACAGTTTTACTTTGACAATACTTTGACGACAGTATAACGGCGAATGGAGTTTGTCTCAACACGTTGGTAAATTGCCTTGCGAAGCTATAAATGACACGATCAAAACCTTCATTCTACGCCTTAATTGTCACCCATCTCTTTGCATTGCATAACTCGAGCCGGTTAAACTACCGGTTGGTCTGCACAAGTACACTAGAAATGCGACCGAAAGCTGTCTGACTTATCTTCCCTGAAAACTTCCAGATAGAATTAAAAACCTTTCTTATTTTTAAACATGGACATCTTTTTATCATAAAAAAAAGCATTTTATTTGCATTTATACCTTTTCTTTTAAAAAATAAATTACTGATATATCTGAAATTCCATCTTAACATTTGTAAAGTCTATTGAACACTTTGAACTATTTCAGAGTGTAAATGAAAATTATTATTATTATTATTATGATTGTTGTTGTTGTTGTTATCAGGTCCTCTTTGAAGGCGTGGAAAAGGTGAACTTGAGGAAACTGCGAAACTTGATTGTGCCTTTTAATCTGAGAAATAATCTCGACCATTCTCAAAAAATCTTATTTCTACAGTATAACTCATAACTAAAATATACATATCAGCCTTTGCAGTAAAATTAAAAGCAATATTTACATCATTTATCACAAATGGTTTCTTTTCCTTAAAAATAATATTAAGTTTTCGAAACCTTGTCAATTCATTGTTAAAACAAGTTATTAGAACTATATATATCATTTTGACATAGGGCTTTTTAACGATAAAATTGATTCAGCAGTTTCTCAATTCAACAGATAGGCGCACCAGTATACGGCATTAAAAATGGCAAAAGCAGATGTGAATATCACCCTGGAAGCTCTGTCCAAGTTATCGGCATTCCATTTGGATTCTAGCGGCGTAAAGTCCAAGGTAGGCATATCTACATGGTGTTTCTTGGAGGTGAGAGGGATGATTTCTGCACCTAGGATTGCTGTTGGAACTCCATTCACGTTCTTCTCACAGGCGCTACTCTGAAACTAATTTTGTAGAAAAAGGACATATAAATATAGGCCTACATGTACGGCCCAGCATCAATATTAATACGTGTCTATTTATGAACTTAGTTTTCGGCTGGAACATCATCATGTATGCAAAAGAATGGCGTTCCTATCTGATATATCAGACTGACCGGGCTTTTTATACGATCAGCTGTCAATGTAAATATCTCAGTTTTGACTTAAAAGAGGACTGTTTGCCATTGGCTGACGCACAAATCGCTTGCGCTCATACTCGGTACATATGTGTAGCATTTTCAGAAGCATGGAATTTACACATGTAACACCGTTCTTTCATTGTTCGTTGCAAATATTTTCAATTTTTAAATATGTACTGTACTTACTGCCTTAAGGATGTTGGAATTGGGTTCGGGTCTCGCCGCCTTTTCTTTCTGCCTCGCTGTTCTCTGAAGTAACATGTTAGCCACTGCATACTCCAACATGGACGTCACGACAAATATGAGACACGTGGTCAGCCAGACATCGACAGCTTTTATATACGAAACTCGGGGCAGCCTGTGTTGCATGTTGACCCCCTGCGTCGATATTGTGAGCACAGTGATGACCCCTATCGACACCCGGGCGGGCGTGGCACGGGGGTCTATCCAGAAGTTTATAAAAGAAATCAGTACGACGACTATTGTTGGGATGTAGATGTCGAGGATATAAAATTGAATGTCTCTGATTAGGCCAAATTCGGCGTAGATGCAAGTGTATTCTCCTGTAATTAAAAAATTAAAAGATTATGATTTTTAATTAGCAGTCGCTAATACTGACAGAGACGATAGACTTCCAATTGATACTAGATGTAAAAACTACTTTTTCATATAAATTGCCCACTTTGGAAAAATTACGCATCCCTTCAACTCCATTTGTCTCCATCTGGGCGTGTGTTGAAGCATTAGAATACGTTTTAATGAAGTATGGATAATATAAAATTAATAAGGCATGGATTGAAATTGGCAAAAGATATAAATTAGTTTCATAAATCGCTTTACACTTTTTTAATAAGAACAATGTACCTGTTACTGTTTTGCTCTTACAATACTTTGACGATCCCCTCTTTAGTGTAAATTCTGGCAGATAGAGATCGTGTGGTCGCTGGATTGGATCCGTACTCCATATAAAATTCAGTTCGTCAGTAGTGTACGCGTCTGGAAAAGAGAATTAAGCTAAAGTAAGCGCTTTTTATATGAAATTATTATTATCTAAGAACGATTCTCACTTAGGAAATATAATATCATGTCTTATCTTAATATTTACACTAAAGCATCAATTCTAGGAGGTTCATACTTGTGGCAAATTGTTTTATTTCAATACACTTTATGAAATTAGAAATTTTAAGAAAAGATTATCTACTAAGATATTTTGATGATAAACTGTAACACCTGCCACTTATAAAATAAAAGGGAAAATATATGTGATGGAATATTGGAACTCACAGCTGCGCATTTCTATTTTACACGTCTGGTTGTCCATGGGGAACTTTAAGAAGTCATACAGACAGGCCAGCTTCAGCTTGATCCTGTACTGGAAAAATGCCATTTTTTAAACTTACACAAATTCAATAGTATCTTTTTTCTGTTACTAGATACCTTACATGACAGGAGAGCAAGTGAAAGTGATACTCCTAAATGGTGGAAAAAAACGGGAGAACTTCATTCATTTTATACATTTTAAAATTTAAAATCGTTACCAGGTGCATTTTGTAGTTCGCACGTGTGCGTGCATGTCTGTTTGCAATGTTTGCGTTCGTGCGTGCGCGTTGTTCCCACCAATCCAATCATTTTATTTAGTTTTAAAAAATATGAGTGCACGACGTACCTCTGTGAATAAAGCACATCTCCGGACGGTGAGATTCTCACCAGGACATTGGGGGTCGTAATATCGTGTCTCCACGCGTGTTTCTCGTTGGCAAAGAAAAGGTCGGGCACCCATATGTCTTTCAGGATCTTGTCAGACAGCGTGAACGCTGTCGTTCGGTTGAGGTTAAAAGTCTTGAATGCAAGACGCGGGTCGTTCCAATATTGGCGGAGGATGAGATCTACCGAGAAATCCTATATAAGAAATAAAAGTTTAAAAATTTTATCCAAATACAAAACTTCTACGTTATAGTGAGCGTGTGAGTTGGTACATGCACATGAAGCTGTTATCTTCCTTTAAAAGTCAGCTACAT
Organism: Lingula anatina; assembly: GCF_051362555.1. Classification (NCBI taxonomy): domain Eukaryota; kingdom Metazoa; phylum Brachiopoda; class Lingulata; order Lingulida; family Lingulidae; genus Lingula; species Lingula anatina. The sequence continues at coordinate 34,995,966 of NC_141767.1, forward strand.
GTGCAGACTAATGCAGACTATTCTACATGTAGCAGACTATTTGTATTTTTTCACTATTAGTCACGTTTTTTTTACCTTTCTGTTTTGTAAAGAAAGATATATATTTAACTCGACTTCTGCATGTTCAGTCACGATGTATGGTTTTGTTTGAAAAAAGGAAACTTTAGGGGTAAATAATGTGCATTATAATGGCATTACCATGGCCGCATCGTTGAATTCACCAAATGCATTTAACATTATCTGCACTGTCACGTTTGTTGGCTTTCCTAAAAAATAATACAAATGAGGCTATAACACTACCAAGCATGGTGTAACAAGCACATGCCTGCAAGATAAAATTCGCAACACTAACATAATTTACTTTCTTTTAGAAAGTTTGCTATAGTTGCTTATTGTGTCTAGTTATTACCGTGAGACTTATTATGGTATTACACTAGAACAGGTGCTTTGAATGGTAAAGACATTAAATATTACGTGATAAAAGATAACTTGCAGAGGCAGAGTTAAACAAATTGTTGGCAAGCAATACGCTAATTTAAAACTCTCAAATAGCTTTTTGATACCTTCTCTCTCTCTCTCTCTCACACACACACACACACACACACACACATACACACACCAAAGAGAAGTATCTCTACATCACTTTGCTCTCTCTCTCACACACACACACGCACGTGCACTCATACACACACCTTCAGCTAGGTGGGGTCTCAGGCGGCCGTCATGATTGGCACCGGATAAAACGTGGTTCAGAAAAGCGTGTCTCTCCCTCTCCTTTGAAAATCTGCAAAAAAATTAATTTCTCGTGAATTCTCAATACTATTTTCTAATAAAAATGAAGGCCTTATTCAATATTGTTAGGAAATTTGACTGAAAGGACATATATAATTTTTATCAATGTATTTATATCCTTTCAGCCGAGACGTCTTTATATTGCATGCGGGAAATACTTATTGTAATATTTTAATGCACAAATTATCATTTTATCATTCAGACAAAAACACATTCATTACATCCTTTTGAAAGGTTATTATTCCCCCTCTCTCGGTAATAAGTTTCTATATTGCATTGTACGTTATTAAGAAAACATTACCAATCTTTATATTGCACTCTAGATACCACACAGGTGTCCGTGAGTCATCCATCGTTCTTTAAGTTAAGTTTGAATACACAATACTCTAGTTGATTTTATCTGTTAAATAATCACAATTCATAATGACACATTGATTTTTTTTTTGTTTTTTTTCACTAGATATTCACTGATATGTCTCTGGATAATTCATGGTACATAGAGAAAAGTGCACATAATTAATCTGCGGCCCTGAAATAGGGTAGGCGCATGTTGTCTCGATGAGAAAAATTGCGAAGTTACATGTAGCTCTAATATAAGGTAGATGGTGATACCACGCAATACCCATACATTTTAAATAAGTGGGAACAGTGCGACAGCTAAGGTTTTCGCATTTAATTGACCCTCTAACAGATTAGCCGATAACATATTAACATGCAAGAAACTATATCTTTCTCAACAAAGGGATTTTCCGCCTTTGGGCGAGGTGAAGGATTTTTCGAAAATGAATCATTACACCCACGTGCAACACGATGTAACATGATGAAATATAACCTGCTTAGGCCTAATATGTATTGCTATTACGTTTATCTCTGGTATATACATGTAAGTGCATTTTGATAAAACTAAAGTTAAAACTATCAATTAAGTAAATTGATCATATTTCAGTTTTAGTTTTGCTAAACTTTTTCATCTTTTGATCGAGAACCTTCTACCCGCTTTCGTGGGAAACAGACGCTGCATGAGATCACGTTCTAAACGAATATTAACGAGACCTAGAAGTGCAATATGCGACCCGGGCATTGATGTTTACTAATTACTTTCATGCTTTAAAGTTTTTGTGTTTTCGTGCCTAGAGTTGCATAACAAAAGTCAAAACCAGATTCAAAATATTTTGACTGGAGAGAAAGTGAACGTTATATAACGTGATAATATGCCTTGTCATATAAATTTTAAACTGCAGTCTGAAACAACAGCCATCTTCATATTCTCAAATAAATATAGGCCCTATATATTTTTTAAAAATTCACAAGTCTGTAAAAAGAGTAAGTTCCTTGTCAAAGGCGTTTCATCAATCGAGACAGTGTTCTTAAGTTTTAACGCCTTATGAAAAATAATGGCCGAAGCGATTAATCATATGTCTAAATTTGAACACATCTCGTCTTGTGAAGGGCCAATATAACTTTGACGGGGTCCTATATTAACGTATTATTATGTCACGCATTTTAATCATTTGCCCCTAGAATAACACAGGCAGACAAGACAGACTCCATGAAGACATTAACAGTAAGTGCTGACATCGCTACAGGGTACACACTAAATTTTATAACTGTTAAAATCAAAGGCCACTTACTTTCTCCGCAAACGTGTCTCTCTCGATTCAACGAACAGCGTCATCGATGTCATCATCATTACAACTGCCACCTGCAGCAAAGTAAAGAGTTGCATTTTCCTCCTTTCACGCTTACGATTTCCTCCCGAACAGCGATCCCAGAGTTCTACAGTGTCTAGGATTCCGAAACCAGCAAGGCTGTCTCTACACTTCAGCTATTTGTCGTGTTAGTGATAGTAACAAAGAGCGAAAAAAAAAACGGAAGGCGGAAATGTAATAGAACCGCAGGTGTAGGCTGAAGTCAGCGACGGTAACACGCTATGCTGTGTCTCCGGTGTGAGTGGCCCGCTGCGGATTTCACGGCGACACCTAGAGACCTACGTGATACATATCAATCTGAGAATGAAAAAAAAAACGAGGTCTAGGGCTAACAAACTCTTTTTGGGTTTCTCGGGATTTTAAGCTGAATTCTAACCGAAGGAGTATTACAAATGAATTAATAATTAGAATCTGTTATTCATTCATGTATTCTCTGGGCAAATCTAGGATGCCACGAAGGAAGTGTGGTCTACATGAAAAAATATGGGCGGTGTAAGACACGCCTCTCACTTAATCCTATAAAATCATTAGGCTTTTCTTTTAAGACATCTTCTTTTTCAGGTCCACCGGACCTTACAGGTAAAAAAAGACCATTGAATTGAATTGGATTTCTTAGTATGTTAATGCAACCCACATCCTATTTCATTCAAAGTTTTAGAATATAAAAGAGAAGAGAAAAAGTAACAAGAAATCACCGCGACAAGGCCAGAACAATAATTTCCGATGTTGATGAATCTATACACATTCTGACAAGTTGCATTGCAGCGTGAAGAAGAAAAACCCTGTAAGACATTTGATAAGAAAAGTGTGGCCTTAAAGAGTCCCAATCATATGATTTCATGGTGTAATGACCTTAACACAAGTTACCACGAGTTCAAATTTTTCAACATTTCACAATATGTAGTGTGGTCTATCGGCCCGTCTGTACTGCTTTCTTCTTTTTCCAACATCTAAGCAAGCACTGGTCGTTGAAATGAAAAATACGATGGAGTTCATATATGCAACCTTTTCAGCTCTGAAACAGGCAAAAATATTGGATCAAATATTTAAGGCTTAAGATTGACGTTATTTTTTTACAAAAATGAAGTAAATATATATCACTGTTTTTATTATTATTAGCTAAAAAGCATTCGCTAACTTATCTGTATAGAATTGTACTGTGCAGCTCAAATTTGTTGTGGGATCTGATTCAGTGCACGCAATGGCAACTAAATTACAATTGTTTTACAATTTAATGGATGGTTGAACTTTCTCGACCTAAAAACATGTAACTTAACCTCTTTGTGGTTTATATACGAGAGCTTGAAACTTTGCGGTAAGATTCTCCTATATAATGTGGTCAACATTACTAATTATGACGGAACTTCAGGGGTCAGTTTACCACTACGCACTTCAGGATATTACCTATTAACAGCCTCCTATTTTTAGACAGCACGAATGTCTACACATATCAGGATTTTCCAGTTAAATTATAGAAAAACGGCAGTCATAGATCTTGAGGCTTTGAATTGTAATGAGTCAACTGTCGTTCGCTATCAACTAGACAAGTTTTTTTTCTTTTTTTTTTTTTTTTTGGTGAATCAAAATACTTCGATGCAAAACATTCGCGATTTAACTCACATCAAGCAGTTAAACGTGTATTAAATCAATTTAAAAAAAAACTTAACAAAATTCTAATGTTATTCCATTTTATAAGGCATGGCTAAAAGAATGCCTCCCCAAAATGATAAATGTATTATGAGTAAACAAGAATATTGCTTTCATACTCAGCATCCAAATACCAAAAAAAGGTAATCATGATTGCAAGGCAACTTAACACACATCGCCTCTTCTTCCATTAAAATGAATAAATATTTATGTCAGTCAACTGGAAAAGCTGCAAACAAACACAAATATCGGCCTTGTGGAACCTATATTACTTCAATAACGACTTTTTAATACTCAGTAGTGAGTCATTACTCCAGTCTCTTCAAAAAGGAGCTAAAATATCTGCACAGTTCAACTGGGTTGCGAGTAATGTGCATAACGAAGAAAAAAAACTTGCATCGCCCCTTTTTGAAATTCGGATCCTATTTTCAAAGTTTTCACAAAGATGTGATTCTCTTTACAAAACAAACACAGCCATCTTTCTCTCTCTACTGGGTATACATGTATATACAGCACCTGCGCCAAGAACTGTATTTCTCGCTTTGAGACGTCAAACGTTCTCTATGAGAAGTAAGGACTTCCCATTAAAGAGTGTGGCTAATTTGTGTGAAAATGACGATGGTCAGTTATACACGCATATATACACGCATAATTTCAGATTCGACCCGCGACTGCCTTGTGATTCAGCAAGAACAGCTAGAACTAATAAAACTGCGTTCCATTTGTAATTGCAAGTGTTTGTTGTCCTATTTGCACTCTTGCAAAAAGTTAAAATCAAGACATACACACATATACATATACATATACATCTTAATCCGACAAAAGCAGCAAGTAGAGGCACCAATACAAGACATTGAATACCAGAAATCCAATGCCGAACAGAAATTTGGCAGCGTTGTCCACCTCCTCCGCGGTCCATCCCGTTTTTTTACATTTCACGCCCTCTACAGCAAGACGATGGTCGAGATCAGAATCTGTACCTAAACTGTTCTTACTCTGTACACTGGGAGACAAGCCATTGCCGTCACGCTGGTTTGTTTCGGTTTCCGTCCGGCCGCCTTTACACTCGCACAGATTCTTGTCTATTGATCCGCGGTACTGCAATAGAAAACATAATAATAATAATAATAATAATAATAATAATAATAATAATAATAATAATAATGTGTGATAAAATTGGTAGACGCAAAATTTCCTGAATTAAATCCTTCTCATCTATAAATACGTGTTTATATGTATCCACGGAAAATACTGAGCGCATTTTATGTTAACTCTCTTTCGTCTGATGTTTTCCAATTTTCCGCAATTCATGCGCTTTATAATATGATGACCTGATAATTATATCATCCGTTTACTAATGCGGGCATAATAACATATGCTATTCTATCCACAGCTATTTTTAACAAAATGTACCCATGGTTTTAGATTATTGGGCAAATCCTTGTCATCTGTGAACGTCCAAACTATTTCGAACTACATGGATATCCTGACCGTCTTTAGGGATAACCAGAAAACAAAGATCGCGCAAACGGTTGCAAATCTAAGGGCATCGAAAAGCGGGTTGGGGTGCAATAGCACGACACGGAGAAGGTAATAATTGTGGAGAGTATATTTAGCGGTTTGATTGAAGAAAAAAAAAACAATTGTCTTACAAGAGGCAAGCAATTGATTGCATAATCAAGCCTTGGCAGTAAGATGTTTGGAGAATTATTGATTATTTCCTCAAAAATAAAAAAAAAATTAAAAAATAGGGGTGAAATTGGTGTGTAGCTGAGGCATGTCTACGCACACCTTATATATAGTGAAATGCTCGAGGAAAAAATATTTGGATCATTCTTAAGTGCATATTGTCTTGTGAGTTTTCCTCAAATGGCGATTGTGCCTTGTTGTGGTTCAGAAATATCATGCTAAGGGGGACTGAGAAGAAAAGATATTCAAAGTTGAATCTTATGACGTACAGTGCACACAATCGTATGAAAAGCTTTCACGAATTTCTTGCCAGAGAACGCTTTGAAATAAATGAAAATGCAGAATGCACTTTGGAGAGCTCGTAGAATAGACAGCAAACTATAAGGGTTTGTGAAGTTCGGTTGGGTATTTAAGACCAGAAAAGCAAACAGAAGGTGGGTGAAATAGAAAGAATATAACAAAGAGTTGAAAAAAGTAGGGCTAGAGGTGGAAAACTGTTTGAACACAAACCAATAAGAAGTACCGCTTGCTTAACTGAGGCAGCTGGCGCATTTGGTACGTTTCTAATTTGTTCTGTAAATAATGAGTTTACTTTTATACAACAAAACACCATATACTTTCTTCGAATGAAAAAAATGTATATCAAAATACAGGCATAATTCAAATAGACATATGAGCAAGAGCGCTTAAATATTAAAAATTAAACCAAAAAGAAAAAAGAAAGAAAAACTTGCAAAAAATAAACGTCTAATTATATCAATTTTTTTTAGAAAAAAACTGGAAGCATAATAGAAAACATTAAGAACAGAAAACTTTGATGAAAAAAGCCCCGCAAAATTAATTACACTTATCAACTATTACTTTCATAGACTTACCGCGCTATTAAGACGCCAATTCACCGACCCGTTGATTTTATCCGCCATTCGCGCCTCCCTCTGTAAGAGCACATTGACCAAGGCGTACTCCAACATAGAACTGACAACAAACAAGAGACACGACGCAAGCCAGACATCAACTGCTTTAATATAAGACACCCTGGGAAGACGCTCCTGGAGGCTGACGCTCTGTGTGGTGATGGTTAGGACGGTGATTAAGCCAATGGACACGCGGGCTGGGGCGGCACTTGGGTCTATGAGAAAGTTAAGGAAGGACAAGATCACGACTACAATTGTTGGAGCGTAGATGTTCAGTAGGTAGAAGCGTATGTCTCGGCGCATGCGGAACTCGGCGTATATACACGTGTATTCTCCTGAAAAGAGAGAAGTACAAAATATCGAGTCAGAGTTGGTGAGAGTAGAGGATTATCTAGTGCATTTGAAATAAAAACACCAGTTTTTTAATTTAAAATACCCTCTGTTAATGAAAAAGAAGGAACGTCTAATTCATAACACTGACTTATTAACTGACACTTTCGAATTACGAAAATCAGAGTATTTTGCGTTAAAAAAGCTAAGCCGACATTTTTCTCTAACCTACAATGGCTACAAATAAATGGTTTGACTACTGTGTTTATAACACACCCAAACGCAATTGAAAAGTACAACAAACGCACTCAGTACCTGTGGCGGTCCGTGTGGTGCAATTATTGGGCGTTGCATGTTCTAGGTTAAATTCTGGCAAATAGAGGCTCTTTTTTATCTGTACTGGATTATCACTCCATACGAATATTATGTCATCAGTTGTGTAAGCGTCTGGAAATGAGAGTTTTAAATGAAAACGTTCAATCATTCTTTGACAGAAATCGAAAGGCCCAGGAGGCCTGCAAGTTTTTTATCTTTATTAGCTTATTGCAGTCTCAGAAACCTGTGCACAAAGATTTGCAAAAAATACAATTAGCTTACAGTCTAAAATAAAAAAAAATGTGATATATTGAAAATAGCACTGCGAGAAGAGGGGGGGCGTATCTTTGAAATACTGTAGAAACACCGCATTAGCTGAATTTCATAACTGATGCAAAAAGCGGTCCAGAATTGTTTGAAACACTCATTTTGTCAAGTTACGTTTCAAAATGCCGATAAATAGGCAGTCGCAATCAAGAATATGAAAAAGCCAATCCGGCTTTACGAAAATGACTTATTGACGTGACATTTCAATTTCCAGTGAATATTTTTTCAGTGCATACTTACAACTGTGCATCTCAATTCGGCATGTCTGGATGTCCATTGGGAAGTTCCCGAAATCGTACAAACAATCTAGCTTTGCAGATAACCTAAATTGAAAAAAAAATTAATCGAATGACATATTATTCTTTAGACAAGGCGTCAGTTTCAGTATGTACATTACAAATAGAAAAAGCCCAAAATATTTCAAATATACTTTTGATATTGAGCACCATTTTGTCATTTTTGTTCACATGGTGCGACTTTATGTGCACAGTGCATGTCACATCTCACATGTGTAAGTCTTCAATTCATGACCATGAAAGGCCATGGCAGAGTAGCATGATGTTACATGTTGTATTTATGGCAGATTGACATGACTTTAGTGTCAGAGTGACATGACATAAGTCTTTACATTTTGACGAAAGTTATTTTTATGGAATAGTAGTAATGTTTAGCGCTGCAGGCCTACTCTTCAACTAACAAAACGTGTTTTCGCTACACCTCCCTCTGTATCTTCAATAATAAAGGTTTTCTGATCTGTGCAACCTCCTTATTTATCACTTTTCGGCGAGTTTATGCAATTACAGAACAGACTAACAACTCCAAATGTCAACCAACTCCATCATATTGATTTATAACTTCCAGTGTTGTCTGCCCCGAAATGTGTTAACGCCGGCGTTATTTACGATCTACAGAAGACCAGAGCCTAATCAACGGTGGTGGTTGTTTGAGAATTACCACAGGATACCATGCAATATTTATGTTGTATTTTGTACTTGTCACACAGGACTGACGTAATGACGAAGAGCATCTCGGCGAACAAAAATAATCTTGGATTGCTGTAGGCCATTAATCAAAAAGCTCAGGTTGTTCTCTGATAGTTTGTATTGTAAAACGATATCAGCCGATTCACCATAGCAACAACAGATCAATGCAGAGTTTTGTGACTAAGGAGCATTTTGTGGCTTTAATTTTTCATGTTAAAAACTGCGTGAGCTCGATATGTGTTAAAAACAGATATCAAGTTCTGAGACCACGGGGTGCTCAGTGATTAAAAAGAAGGCATGCGGGGATCTAGAGCTCTCGCACAAAGATCTTAAACCGCTTCCACCTAGAAAATGAGTTTGTATGTATATCTTCGGAAACAGGAGATCTAGAAATATGAATATATAACATAGATATGTTTCGTAGATGTGATCAAAATCCGTTTCGATTAGACCCTTTCCGCTAGTAAGTTGTCTACTTTCCGTCACGACTGATCGGGAAGAAATTAAAGGTAAACTTAGGACACAATAAACGCTTTAATCCGCTTTATTCATTAGGTTGTCATTTTGGCCATCCGTTAGACTTCGATTAATACCTGGTTTAGAAACAAAAGCTTTCAACGCGTAAGGAAATACGTTTGATTTTGCGTCGAAAAATAAAACAACATGGTATTAAGTGGTGCATCATGATGCGTATCAACAACATTCACTGGTTATGAAAACTGTTACCGCAATATTTTTATTTAGGACACTGTTTGGATTCAGAAAATGGAACACTGTCAGGCATTTGTGACAAATAATCAATGGCGTAATACTGGATGAAACAAATCGTGAAGACATCAAAGAGACAGAACATAAATGGAAATCAGGGCATATTACTCACATGCATGTTGTAGTGTTTAAAGATAAGAACATTTCTCTTTCCAAAACGTGTTGGTCTTTTTAGCTAGTTATTAACGATGGAATAAAGCCCGAAAAAAGCGGGACTCGATAGTCTTCATGAGTCGAAATAATGTAAAGCGTAATTGTCCATGGGTAATAGTGTTTCCTGTGAAGTTTTTTTTTCTGATTATGATCCACGTCCCAATAGGTCCACAAACAAAGTCACCTTAGTTGCCACTTGTGCAACCATTACCCTCTAGCAGGGTGGCACATGTCATAGACAAATTTCAAAAAGCCAGAGAATCGAATGACTGTCTATTTATCTAAATATATATCTGTGAATATCTAGTGAAAAATCAATATGTCGTCCTGGTAGAGGGTACGCAAATATCCAAGTTGATCGCACTTTTTATAATGTTATGTGATCGAGTAAAGGGATTTATTCAAGAGATTAATGCAATTATTTAGCAAGGTCATTTAGCAAGGTTGTAAACCCTTATCCCAAATTTAAAGAATGCATAATATGCAAAATAAACATTTATCAGGTTCGCTTTTCTTTCTTTTTTTTTCCAGTATGTATATAGACAAAAAGAATACCACTTTGGTTATAAGACCCAATAAGGAGAGGTCCAAAGGTCTAGGATCTTTGTTAGGAAAAAAAGCCGTTTCATTTTTTATATACACACCTTTGGGAATATAGGACACTGCCATCTTGGCCAATTCTTAACAGGACATTTGGCGTCGTGATGTCGTGTCTCCAGGACTGCTTTTCGTTCGAGAAGAATAAATCCGGGACCCACAGGTCCGCCAGGGCCTTGTCTGACAGAGTGATACCGGCATCGTGACCGTGGACGCTAGCATTCAGAGCAAGACGGGGGTCATTCCACATCTGGCGCAAATAAAGGTTGACTGAAAAATCCTGAAGAAAAAGATTGAAGTTTGTTATCGAATACATAAATATGCTGAAGAATGAATATCAAGATATTTGATTAAACGGATACCTTTTTTGCGAAGTTGAAATGAATTTATATTCCGATAATACTTCGATTGTACAAAACGTTATTACCTCAGTCCACTCACACACGCACATATACAGATTTTAATTAAAATGACATTAAAATGTCAATCGTTCTTTCTATAAAAATGTGAATCACCTCACCTTTTGACATTTTTGACTATGGACCCGTGTAAAATTATCATGCAATGTACTTAGCTAATTCTATTTTAAGTTCTCCTTTAATTCAAAATATATATTTAAAATCGATAAAGAGGTACATGTATTCAGTGCATGTGTTATTTTGCTCGAAAGTTAAAATCCAGCCGGTTGTGACTATCTCTACAAAAAATCACAGACGCAGTATGTCACGCTTAGATGACGAAAGAGATAACCAAAGCGTTACATTATCTTTGAAGCGCGATAGATCCAGGGTTGAATTAAAGGTCGTATGGCTAAAAGTCTTGTGCGAAACCCGCGATGCCCTTCAAGCCCCTTCGAGTCTGTCTGTGCGTGCGCGCGCGCGTTTGTGTGTGTGTGTGTGTGTGTGTGAGAGAGAGAGAGAGAGAGAGAGAGAGGGTGTGTGTGTGTGAGAGAGAGCTAGAGAGAGAGGGGGGCTTTTAAAATGAGAGAATATAATATCGTGATTTAGTATGTTCATGCGTAAACTGCTGCAACAACATGTGAAGTGCATGTACCTATAGCCTATGTATGACCACTGGGAGAAATGTCTGTGCGCATGGACAAAATTACGATTTTAATTCGTTTTTATGTCAAAGCTGTGCGTAACAAGAGCTCAAGCCATTTAACCCTCTAACCTATGTCTAAAAAACATGTGATCCGGCCATCTCAAAAAGTCTACTTGGCTGCAATGAAGTATTACACTCACCATGTTAGCGGAGTTAAACTCACTAAATGAGTTGATCGCCAGATTAACTCTCACGATAGTAGGGGTGCCTGCAAAAAAGCAATATAAGATTATTTTGTGGGAATGTTATCAGTAGGCTTTGTAGGGAACAGAAAGTATGTGCATGTTTTTCTTTTGATTGTTTGTTTGTTTGTTTGTATTTTGAGGCGTTCAAATCGGTAAAAAGAGTCTATGAACGGCGATTATTTAGAGTTTAACAGTAGGGCCAGAATTATGGCTTAAATTGCGCATCAAGTTTCTTCCCTTTCATGTGTGTGTGTGTGTGTGTGTGTGTTCCACCCCCTCCCCCTTTCACTTTGTTGAAATTGAATGGATGTACATCACTATTGATTAAGCCAACCCATGTAATAGACGTTTTATCAGCCAGGAAACGCGAAATCCACCAAGACAGATATTAATGATTTTCAAACGTCAGTCAGTTTCACTTAATTCAGTAGACCTATATTTGGAAACTATCAGCTTATACAATCACAAGCAAGAAAATCTCAGAACTAAATCTCAGTTCGCTTAAGAACACTTTAGAATTGAATTTATCGTGACTGGCGATGTGGAGAATGATTGTTAGGCAGGTTTCTCACCTCGGACGTTATTGATGTAAAAAGCTAACTCGGTTTATTTAGAAAAAGATAATTATATTTATGCGTATACCGGACATCACACGGTGGCAAGTCTTCGGAGAGATATACCTCACATGCACGGGCCGATAGTAAATAAGCGAAATCACATCTAAACGAATGTAAACAGGATGTCGTGAGGATTAGGCAAAAGTCCTGGTATTAATTTACGATCCCTCTGTGTCAGTAACTGCCGCAAAAATTGCTATATATATTCCGCTAATAAGCCCACATAACCTGAACAATGATAAAATAAAGCACTGTGCTCTTTTTCTTCTTTCTATGGACAGAATCAGTGAATAAACCATTAAGGCGCATGGCAACAAATACCAATCCGAACCCTCAAGTTCAAGCTGGACAATCAAGACTTGCAAGACAAATAACCAAAATATCATTAGAACTAAATCAATTGTTATTTTGGATAGCATTACACACTTGTACACGTAGATGTATAAATAATATATCTGACAAATGCTTTATAACTACTTCAATTAAGGACAGTTCACTCAGTTAATCATACACAGTTTGAGAGATAAATCAAACAAGTGTTTGAAAATATAGAGTACATATGGAGTATATGCCCGCTCACAGATAAAAGATTAATGGATTGCTACCTCTACTGAATTATGAAACTCCACTTTATGTATGGATACCGCTCGATTAGGTTACAGATCTAAGAAAGCTAGAGAAAAAACTTTACACCAGTGAAATATACCCAGTAACGCACAGTGTTATATTTGTTATAACGACGGGGAGTGGGTTGGAGAGAGGGGTGTCATAAGTTTAGTACATTGTTATAGTGCATTTAATGCTATTCGGAATTAAAACTCAAAGTGCATTTTATAACTGAAAGGTATGTGAGAAGTAGCAGGGAGATGGACAAAAGAGTTGCAGTGTGTTTATACACTGGCAAGCTTTTAACTCTTAGGAACTATGTGTATGAGGTCAAGGTGTTCTCAAACAAGGTGTTCTCACTACCATATCGTAAACAGAAATTAAAGACAAAACTGAAAGTGCAGTCAATTTCAATTCATTTTTGCGCGACAAAATAAAAATACGTTCCGTGTAGATTCCCCCCCTCCCCTTCCACACAGACATAGACACATATGAAGAAAATATACACATACAAGCGTGCACACGCATGCACATGCACATGCACGCACACTCACCCTGTCTAAGGTGTGGTCGAATCCTGCTGTCATACCCTTCAACGACTGTCATTTGTTCTACAAGGGCCTGGTGAGCGATTTCATAGGAGGATCTGTGGAAGAAGAATTTATTGTGAAGACAATTGGTTTTTAACCGATAATTTATGAAAACTGGAATAAGTGATGGAGACGCGCAAAAATAAATTAATGCATGGACGAATTTTAGCTTGCCTTGAAATTAAGGTTATTGGGACTAGCTTTGTAAGGAATAATCGTTAAGACAGAACCTCACGCAAAGGCAAGCACCAGTGTATAGAGGTAGCTTTAATCTTTTTTGAAAAGATGGTTGGAAGTGAACTCTGTTTTTCTTTGTCTATATATATATGTATATATATTATTGGGGGGAGGAAAATCAAAGAACTTGTACTGTTAAATATGGCGCAAAAGCCATCCAAGTTACACTTCTTTTCTCAGCATATATTGAATGGGTGCAAATGCTATAGCTGGCACAGACATTTTCAGAAGAATCCATTCAGGATGGGTTCGGCTGTATTGCAGGCCGCCTTGTGACCTAAGGCTACAGACCCTCGTTAGGTTGACTGCTTACTGCTTACAGCGTTTAGCTTTGATTTACCTGGAATTACCTTGCTCAATCAAAATGTCTACTTATATTAGAAGTGTCCCATCCTTTACAAACTCTCTTTCCACGAAAATTGTTTGTGAAGGCTATAAATAATGGAGGTTCTTACTCTGTACGAGGGACGGAAAGGAATTTGTTTCTTGTATCGATGAAAAAACTACTGACGGGGAGGATGGCAGCGTTTTGAAACAAATAAATTTCAATCACTTTTTTTGTAAATGTAAGTTATTAAGACAAGATGACCCGGCTGCACCGAGAAATTATATTCGAGTGCCTCTGAAAGTATGAAGGCGTAAGCTAGGAGATGAGCAAGGAGATGAGCAAGTAAGGCCTCGAATAACTAGAAAAGGTTATCTGAAAAATTCAGATACCGATAAGGATTTTAAATGCTGATGAACCCGGCGTTAATTTCTTATCAAAATAGCATTTTCTCTGAACTTTCATAACTGGCAACACGTGTTCTGAGGCGCATGACTTACGGAGTAAAGATAGACCATAATTCTGTAAGCTCAAAATTCCCTGTTCTCGTAGAGGGTAGTAGATACATTTAAGCTTGGACATAATATTCGTTATTATGTCCAAGATTTAAGAGATAATGGGTAACTCAGATTTAATGAAAAAATTGTCGCCAATTTGATGTCGATGTTAGAGTAGAAAGAAGAGTGTTGATTAAATTGATGCTTTTCTAAATAGGAGATGATATGATTTTTCTGTTCTTTTTATTCATTAGTTTATTTATTTTTCTGTTTACTTATCTTCATCTTTGTTGTAAGAGATACGAGCTAGACTAAGTTACCACGACGATTTTTTTAAAATTTATTAAAATTGAAATAACTACGAGAAAAGAACTAGGCAAAACTAGAAGGCGGTTTCTTCTATAAGGTGAAGAGGCAAAGCAAAAGTTAGATATAAAGCCAGCACAATCATTCAGACCAACCTTTACAATTTACCTGTCCAAAGATATGGGCATCTAATTAATTTTGTATCCAAAATATGTAGCACTCTGTTTATTTGATTGACCTTTACAAGGAAAACATTTATATTTCCTTTGAATTAGATAATGTTTATATTGAGTGTACGTGTTGTCATATAGGAGTGTCCGGTTGCAAAACACACTAGAAAGTACTCCACACACTAAATCTGTTAATCTAATATAGTTTGAAATCTTCTTGGAAGGGGAATTTATTGTAATATAAACATTTAAAGTACTTCGGCAGCAATTATTTTATATGCGTGAAAAGTACGTAGCAAATAAGATAAAATGTTCCTTTCACAGAAAAAGCTATGAGTATTTACGTTCGAGATTGTGAGGAAGAAAAAGCAGGAAGAACTGACGAGCGCTTGTACATGTATGCAAAAAAAAAAAAAAAAATATATATATATATATATATATATATATATATATATATATATATATATATGTAAAATGGGCAGATAAAAACGATTGGTGCAGATAAATGTGGCTCTTTTTCACCATCCCAAGCAGTTCACTTTTCTACAAATGTCACCATATTGTGAGATGCATTCACCAGGCTACATAAAAAATCATTAGTACAGTTCTTATGAAATATACTTCTTCAATGGCAATTTCGAAAATCAGTCAAGAAAAATAACTTCCCTTCACCCCCCCTCCCCCATCCCTGCCTCTTTTCCTAAAAACGAACTGTTCTCCGAAATTCTGTTTCGCAGGCGCCTCATACATGTATATTCACATCTTGTCAAGCCCACATGAAATCAAGTATGTATTAATTGTTCAATATATATATACATCTATAACCATGAGTATATGGCATATAACTCTAAATATACCTCCTGCATTAATTTCTCATTAAGTGCACGCTCGAAGGAGTGATAAGTTAAATCTCTTAGAATTGTATACGTGAACGCCAAGTAGGCCTAAAGATGCCCAGAAATTTAAAAGGCGTACGCTGCATAAGAAAAACGATACAAACCCCGGTTACAGTAGAGAAGTAGTGACAAACAACAAATACATGGACTTACTTGTTGAGGTGGCTTTGACCACTCGAGGTCACTTTGTCCGCCATGAAAATCAGCACTACTAGGTTTACAACTAGCGATTTTCTCATTCTTGCTGGGATTTCTAGATTCTAAAAATCCACTCGACACCTGTAGCACGTAGCATCAGATAAGTGATGTGACCGGGCGTTGGAGGTGTACGTTCACACTCGTCTTTGACTTATCGGAGTCAAATCTGTATCTCTGTATATGTGCGTACAAATGTGCGATTTAATCACGGCTCGCACGTTCTGTGGTGGCCGGTGCTGTTGAATGAATGGCGTTATTTATTTTGCCTGCCTTGTGGTTCTGAAGGATATCGATTAAGCCCGCTGACGATTTATTTTGTGAAGCTCTGATTGGTTATAGTTGGTCACATTGGCCGGTAAATCCTTATCGTGACGTCAGAAGATGAAGAACAGCGGATAGATGAATATCATACATGATCCCGTAGTCAATTTCGGAATGCCAAGAAGCCGAAGACGTCGGACGTTTTATCAGATTTAAGACTTCCGAGGTTAATTGGATTGGTGAAATGCAGAAAAGCAGACCTAAATGGAATTTACTTCCCAGTAGTTAGCTTTTAATCCCGTGACACGCCCTTGTGGAATAACTTGGATCACGGCATTGATATTTTACAAATTATCTCCAAGGTGCTCAAAGAAAATCTAGTAGATGGTTTTTTTCATTTTGAAATGTGAAATACGTTCAAGCTCTGAGCCTCTAAAAACACTAACGCATTAACCTTTATAAAAAGGAAAGATTTAGGACTTCATTCGCATTTGGAAACTCCATAACTACAGAAGGAAATGCATTGTACATATACAGATGACATTTCGAAAAAAAAAAAGAAGCAGAACAGAGAAATCTAATCAGCGACAAAAGTGCTTATAGCCTAGGTTTATATGTGCCAGTTCAAAAAGGCGAAATCCTGATCAAGTGTTTTATTTATTACTTGATATCGGAAATGTGAACACTGCATGTATATGTAATAACGCACGGCATTAAATCATTCTGTCCATGCTGGAAAACCTTTTTTTGATTTATAGCTGATGGGCAATCAACTTTTACACGAGGTTTACAAGAGTTCATAATAGTTTACCTGTTGATGTGTCTGAAAGTAATTTTCAACATTTAAATTAAATTACGTTTCTCTACTGTGTTCACATAATAAACCAGTGTTTTAGTTGTTTTAAGGAAAATTGAACTTTTTTGAATCAGCACGGGGATTTTCGGTTATCAGTTGGACGTTTAGCTAGTTCTCTCTAAGGATGACATGAAGATAAATGGCGAGAACTCAACTAATGCACGAAGATTTGAAATTGCTGATTGACACTATCTCCTACTACTCAGTGTTAACCACTGTCACCTTTATTTATTACCTCCGGTAAAATAATTTCTGTATCAAAAACACCTTGTGTTAGCATATCTAACTTTATGTAACACGAATATATATATATATATATATATATATATATATATATATATATATATATATATATATATATATATAATGTTCATACCGTAAATGTACGCCACCAGCCTATATTACATTACAGAAACATGAGTCAAGACCTTCTATATATCCCTTAGCTTGAAGCACTCATACACATACATAGACAAGCCTGTTAAGAGACAAGACGTTCTGAGCCGTGATAAGGCATCTCTAATCTTCCACGATGTAATCACAGTTAAATATCGCTCCACATTTAACATAGTTTTATACTCACTGCAGCTACTCAGCTTACTATTGCCCTGAACGTCAGCGGGCCACTGTTGACAACGCAGTGTCCTTCAACCGTTGAGTATACTCGCTTAAAAAGTCAAAAAGTTTTCATTTATGATAGATCCAGTTATTTGATTTACCTGTTGACAGTTTCGTCTGTTCACATTGACAGTCTTGGTCACAACTGAATTACCTGTTCAGGTGAAGGTGAACAGGTAATTACTTCAGTCTTGATGATAACTTGTTAGTCCCTCTTCAAGATGTCCATTATTACCTCCGCCAAGGAGGTTATGTTTTCACCCCTGTTTGCCTGTCTGTCTGTCTTTCTGTCTGTCTGTCATCAACATAACTCAAAAAGTTATGGACCGATTTTGATGAAATTTTTAGGAACTGTCAGAAGTGGGCCGAGAAACAGATGATTAGTTTTTGGTGGTTATCCGGATCAATAATCAATCAATAATGAATAATTAAAAATATCGAAAATTTAGGGGTGAAACGTACTATATCCACTGCTTGGGCATTCTTGTGTTAACCAGTCACGGCACATTGGAGTTGTTCCTGTGCAATACTGCTACCTGTTTCATATTTGACAAAACTGCTCTCGGGCCGTTTTTTGTTCACCTGGACACAAGAAAAATCGGTATTAGTGTGTTTATTGAAACGCATATGGCATTTTTTAAATTTTAATTATACCATATTTTGGGTTCAAACGATTCAGACCATGTGTGGAGATATACCTGTTCTGTGGAACTGCCTCAGATGACTAAACAAGCGCTGGCTCTTTAATAGTATATACTTGTATAGCAGTAGGTCTAGCGAAACTCGCCTTGTTAAAGAAGCTACATTTAGCTCAGTAATCACTCACCAGCCTAAGTAGTCAGTCTAACCCTCAAAACAAAACTTACATCACGGTTTATCTTATCCGCAGTTTCGTTACACGCAATCAAGCCAAATCAATACTTTCGCATTCTTGGTATCTGAAACAGATTTGTGAGTCTGCAGTGTAATACCAGAAGAACATACGACAAATTGAGGGCTTACTAGTGCTTATGTTTGACTCGTCAATGTTGGCTCTTGTGGTGATCTGGGGGATTTGGTGCGGTCAGTCAATCAGAGCTGGTCAATCAGAAGGCCATGACATCGGTCCAAATGGTATTATGAACATGTAGCAGGAGTTTGATTGTTGCCAAAAGGCCAAATTCGTGTATTTGCACTCATTAACCTTATGGCATTGGCGGTTATGAAGTGAAAAAGTTTTTTTTTTAATTTTAAGCAAGCATGTTAACTTCATATTGATTGTAAAGCAACTTTTATAGGCAATTCGAGGATTCACTGAACATACTTCAGCTTGAATAACTATTAACTTGGAATCTTTTCAAAACAAGGATAATCAGAAAAAAAATATACAGTTATGAGTAAATCTGGGCCGTAAGTGCATCATACTCGTAACTGCCCCCTTTCCTAAAAATATAATAATATAGCGTCTTTGCAATTTCAATTTCGGATAAAAAATGAAATGTATGTTTAAGAAAGATTAAAATGGTTTAGTGACTAGAAATTGCAGCAGTTGTTCCCAGCAATTTCCTTATGACACAATCATTTGGCGTCAACCAATCTCAACAAAAGCAATCGTGAAGATAACTCCCCCCTCCCCCCCCCCCCCCCCCACACACACATAGAACCCCTCTTTCAAACGTATATGCATACATGTATGCAATTCTGACCCAGACTATTGCATGTTATATAATAAAGAAAAAAATATATTTGAAAAAAGCTTTAGAGAAGAATGTACGTGTCAAAATCGAGTGAAGTGTCCTTATTTATCTTACCTAGTAGACACGCCTCCTCCCGGTGTCAGGAAACTGAGGGTCCGTGTGACAGAAAGTCCGCTCTGCATATAGTTATGATGGTTAGGGTTAGTCTGACCTAAGTGGGTCAAAATCTAGGGTAAGGCTCACCTGTGCAAAGTAATGGGAAACGGACTCTCTGCCACGGGGGACTTTTTGGTACATGACACCGGCGTCAAGTAGAGTGTAGTGACGCTGGTGGTTGTAGGTGTACGTTTTGGAAACAAGTAATTCAGGTTAACTAATTTGCACTCGGCGTGAGTCCCCGGAGAATTGGATCGATGGAATAAGACCCATAGTGTCGATGGGTACGAGGTCGTAATGAAAGGAAAAACTGAAATCGGTCAATGTATATATTATTTATAAAATTCTTATTAGGCTAGCCTATCATCCACATAGGGGTTTTATGACAAGGGACTGTACTTCTTTTGTACTCCTTTTGTTTGGGCGACTCGTAGGACAAGCCAGCATTATCATCAGGTGACTAACGGCAAAGTATGGTAAATTAGGACGCATCCATTTGCTTCACAAATGCATTTTACACTTTGAATTTCAACAACTTTCATGACAATTATTTTCACCATTATAGAACTTATTGCTTTACATATATTAAAACAGTAAAATAGTAAAGGCATACCATGTATGCCTTTTTTACAGCAGAGATGATTTTTCTGGGCATTTCATCATTTTCCCTTTATCACCTGGGTCAAGTATATTTCCTTCCCAAAAATGCAGAGAAACTCGCCATCTATGAAGCTATTAATTCCTCATTTTTACCGTTATCAGCAAAATTCATATGTCTTTATCTCCATTACCAGTGGCAAACAATGTAAAAGCTCAGAACCAAACGGGTTTGGACATGAAATACTTTTGTGCTAAGGGGAAAATTATATGTCTGCTATGGAAAGATATGGCGGTCATTGTTTGACTTTAAAGAAGCAACTAAAGTGGGCAATGTCGGTCTGTGTTCAGTTCCCTCCCCCCGCCCCCCTTCTGTTTCATGCACTTGTAACAGCGTTATATTAGGAATATTCAGCAACATACATGTATTCCAGGGTCATGACAAAATTGTAGAGACCTACATGTAATTCTGTTCGTGCGTTACTTTCAATATCAAAGACACCTAATTTTTGGCACATCCAAATTTTGTGTAACGTGCGTGCATGTATAAAGACACATTAAATCATTTTCTTATTTGTTTTACCTCCAAGTATCTCAAAAGAACATTTTAACTTTAAAAGTCATAAACTGTGTATGTAAAACTTTATATTTACACATGTGACTCTGTTAAAGCAGCCTCAATACAAATTTAAAAAATACTTTCTTGGATACTTTCTTGTATCTTTTTTTATTCATTTAGCTAAGTAATTAATTATTAGTTGTTATATGTATAGTAATATTTACATGTACATATTCTTCTGGAGAAAAAGGGTTTATCAAAACTGTCGGAAGAGGGCGGTTTCTTATCGTGAAATTAAGTACACTCTCAAAACATATCTGGATGAATGATACAGGACCTGGAGATTTAATTAACTCCGTTCAAGTTATAATTCATACATCCCCAGAGGGCAAAAAAAAAAAGCGAATATTGAAATCAGACGCCTCTGAAATCATTATGAACTCCACATCAGTGGTTCTGGCTCATTGCGGTTTGCTCTACTTTTTTTCCCAAGGCTCTGTCTCAGGTGTAATAATGACTTTCGGTTATAGAAATAGTACGCAAGCCAATAATGCTGCATCTTTTTTAAACACGTTTGAAAAGTAAGAGTGCTTCTGTCGCTTAGAGCGTCTAGAGGGATTTTGCATCGTACATGTAAAACGGCGAGAATGTTGCGGTTATTCCGATTTGATTATTTCAGTGCAACTCGTCCGCTGCACAGATTTACTCAAATTGATGGTTGAGCAAAGGTAAACAGTGAAATAAGACCAATATCTAAATCTTCAAAGTGAAATAACGGATCTGCACCGGAAAGAGGATCCTTTTACGGAAATTACCTTTTCCACGACAATATTCTAGCACAATTGACTTATACATTAAAGTCACGGCTGAATCGCATCAAATATACTCAATTAAATTGCCAGGTGTTTTTTAAGCCTTTATTTGTCGGATTAATTGATTTTCATACACGCCCCAGACGTCGTAGTCCACCCTATACTAGAGTCCCTTCTAGCTGTTCCAAAATTGTTCGAAGAAGAGTAGCCGAAGTTTCAGACGCAATGCAAATCAGCTTCATACCGTAATTTCCACGCTTGCCCGCTTATTCGGCTCTGACCTAAAACAGACTCCCCAAATATATCTGATATCTGTTAATAGTCGATCATGTATAAACTAACGACCACGATTTGTCCAATGTTAACGCTTGGTATATGTATATTAGTAATGAGATATGTTTCTACGTGTGTGAGATCTACACTGTTTTAAATGACTCTAAACATATTTTTTAATATCCTCAGAGTACCAACTGTTTTAATTCATCTTAGCACTTTTAACTAACAATTTTTATTTATCTTATTTTATTTAGTGAATTTAATAATTTATATTATTGTGCAACTATTTCAGTTGCAAATAAAAATTATTATTGTTAAAAATTGACGTTGACAGCGACATTTAGAGAATGGTACATTCATTGCTATAGTAAAACTTTGGACGACATAGACAAATCGGGACAACAATTATTTTAAGTTGAAATCAAATGAAATATTTATAAGGAAGTAAAGACAAATTATCTCTTCTTTCAAGAGATGCAAAGCCGTTGGTTTGATTGAATCACCCCCAATCACCATAAACCATAATTTTCGAAGCTAATTTTTGTAATCTTCAAACATACCAGTAATAATGTGAAACATATTCCTATGAGTCCGCCTTTGTTCTGCTTGATTAAGGACATGCGCAGTGGGAGCAGCTCCGACGTAAGTGTGGCCCCAGGGACAGCGCCAGTTCCGAGGGGGTTGAACAAAAGTAGCCTGAATGTACACTGAATCAGGGTATTCAATACCTTAGCGTCTGTGCGTTGACATGTATGCGTATGTTTTTTTTTTACTAGAAAAAAATGTTTCTTGGCGTCCACTGAGATTGTTTTTCAAATGAGCAGGAACCCTTAAACTAATATACATGGACCTCACAAGTATTGTAAAGTATTGGTAAAGCATCTTTTACAGTTGCCAAACGGGTAATAGATTGGGGTTTTATAACTAGGCAAAGACTAGTAACAAGTATGGGCCGAACCATGCACAAGACAGTGACCAGTATATATGTGTGCGTGCATTCAGTCTATAAAATTTAATCAAAAGGCATCTCACATAACTGAATATGGACTCGAATTGTTTCCTTTGGGATCCATCGAAGTATGCAGAAAAAGCAGGTATTAATTTCAATTACTCTTTATTGGTACGCGCCGTCGAGCGCGGAGCATAATTACCTCCTCAGCGACGAAAGTTCAGAAAACGTCTAGTGCATTTTGACGTCGCAAAGGCTGGTACACGGGGATAGCTTTCGATACCCGTTGTCTATTTGTATTGAGAATTTGTGTTAAATGTGTGCCTTCCCAACAAACATCGATCGTTTTATAACGTAACGATAACGTAACTGTAACGATTCTTTGGTTATATAACGTTATGGTAACGTTATAATAACGTTCTGTGTTTTGCTGGGTTAGTAGTGATACTAACACCTAGTGTGTTTAGAAATGAAACGCCAATGGAACAATTCTATCAGTACAATATTGATAAGAGATCAATTATATTTCAATTATATTTTGAAATATTTCAATTTATATTTTAATTTTAACACACTGCATTCATTCCTTGAAAGGAGCTACCCGAATGTAAAGTTACTACATGTAGTAACTTTGCCCAACATTGGCTCCCATCTTGCAAGCTAAACATTATGACTTTGATATTGCGCAGTTAGCAACAATTAAATGTTTGTTATTGACAGTACACAAGTCGTATGGCAGATAAAACTGATCTGGGTACAATGTTGATTACTGATAAAAATCGATATCCTACGATTTTACGAAATATGTGGATTACAATTTGAATATGAGTACAAGTAGATGTGATGTTTAAGAAAGCCATATAAAAGATGATTCTGAAGTATCACAAATATTAATACTGTTACAGGTGAAGAATTTCCCTAAACGCGATACAATTGTCCTACATGCATCTCATCTGCAAGATAATTCTTTGATTTCTACGCAAAAAACGCAGGAAACGTAAGACATATGTCGCCCACCTCCGTCGTCTCTCTTTACATTTTGACACCTTAAGGCGCATTGCCACTCAAGATGTGACGCCTTAAAGTGAGAATTTTTAGCAGTCTAGCAATTTTTTACAACAGGGAGCCTATGGCATCAGTCTGTTATCAGGTCCTTCGCCATTTTAGCTTTAACTTCAAAGTTTACTGCGGCTCCACTGATGGGTTGCTTAGATATTATATACGTGTACTAAATTAATCTGTCCCAACTGAAATAGAAGGGCGCCTCACTAATTTGCCAAAAGCAACAAATAAAGGAACCAGTATCCAATATTAAAAACCACAAAACCAACGAAAAAGACGTATTTTGATGCCCTGTCCACCTTGTTGGCATCCCATGCCAGATGTTTGACCTTTGTGCTGATCACGTGGTTCTCAATCTGTACGTCCACGGAGCTGACGCTACCGTCAACCTGGTCCACTGAATCAATCGATCCAAGAAACTGAAAAAGGCACAGGAAATATTTTAAAGGCTTCGGCTCTCAAATTAAACTTAAAAGGTATCTGTTTTTCGAAGACTAAGGATTCATAATTGGTTTGATATGTAGGTAATTTTCTTTTACTGTGGTGCCACTGTTTTTGAATCCATGATATAGAAAGAGAGGTATTAGAAGTGCACCAAAATTAAAGAAGCTTATTTAATACCAAAAATAGCATTCTCAAGGTTGCTTATTGGGGTAACTCATGCGTTCTAGTAACCTGTATGAAAATTACCAAGTAAAATCTAAAAAAAAGCATTTAGAAAAAGAGAAATAACGTCTGTATTACATACAGAAGTATTGGTATTCCTTTTACTTTCGCCAATCAACTGTTCCGCTTCTTGCCGCCTTCTTTTCCGTTCCTTTTGCAGCAGAACATTGACAAACGCATACTCCAAAACGGAACCAAAGACAAACAGCAGGCACATCGCCAACCACACGTCAACTGCTTTGATATAAGACACCCTGGGGAGACGCTCCTGGAGGCTGACGCTCTGTGTGGTGATGGTCAGGACGGTGATTAAGCCAATGGACACGCGGGCGGGAACTGCCACGGGGTCGATGAAGAAATTGACGAAGGAGAGGATGACGACAACTATGGTTGGTGCGTAGATGTTCAAGAGGTAAAACCGGATGTCCCGTTTTAACCGAAATTCGGCGTATATACAGGTGTAGGCGCCTGAAAGAAAAGAATGGACATGAACGAAATGACCATCGATGTGGTTCATGTTGTTGATATTGCTGTTTAACACCTGGTAAACGTTGATTAACAGTTCAAATATAACTGGCATTAACGATGCCTAAACGATGTCTAAAAATTAAAAAAATATGATCGAACGGTTCTCAAAAAGAATTTCCACGTCATATTTATAAAAAACATATCCAGACATGCTGTAAATGGACCTTGCACGGAAATCCACATTCATCTTCGTTGACCAGACAAACATGGACGTTGTCATGGGAACATCTTATCTTTTTCACCGAAATCCATTATTTGATAATCATCTGTCTTACAAGTGATATCTTAAAGAAAACCGAACTGCAGATTAATCATTGATTTACCACATTTTTTTCATATGATGGGATTATTATCAGCACTTCATCATTTAAAGAAAGAAAGGAAATAAAATTACATGTTTTTCATCCGAAAACGTTGTTTTGAACATTCACCCTTGCTATTGTACAGTACAATGCAACACCAACACATACACAGGGAAAGTGAAACTTCGAAGACATAGAGGAAGATTGATTTAATAAACAAGTTAAACAAGTTATGTATAACATAAAAATAGGTTACTTTGTAGCACATGTAAACGTCAGCACGTAAAAAAAACACTAGTACATGAGCTCTTGTAGATAAGCTCTTTAGCTTATGTGTTCAGAAATTCCCTGTCAATTCCTCAGTACCTGTTATTGTTCTTGTCGTGCAGTTCTTGGCTGTCACATTGTCCAATGTGAATTCTGGAATGTTTACATGGATGTCATCTTTGAACTGCAGTGGATGATCGCTCCAGACAAAGATTATATCATCCGTTGTGTAAGCATCTGAAAGTGATAACAGAGTCAAAGAGGTCATAAATATATATTGCAGCTTCACATCCGCCAGAAGCCTTGTATAAGCAAAACTAGTCGGAAGCGCTGATAAAGAATTGTACACATGAGACAAATATGATGAAATAAGTGTTTCAGTAATGAAAATAACTGCATCAAAACATTTTGTCAATAAAGGCACATTAAGAAACGTTATTGTTTCACGCCTCAGGTGATAGAGATGTGTAGGTATTGCAAAATAGTAATAAAGTGAGTCATATCTAAATGAAAAAGCAACACAAAATACGGCAATTTCAATTTCACACTCGATAGACATGATGAGAAGTAGAGACATATTTGCTAGTTTCCTTTCATGCAATCTTCTAATTACACTATTTCTATGATCATCATTACATCAAACGCAATCGTTACGTATATCCTAAAATCTTTCCTCAAAGCCCACGTTCATTGCAAATTATTTTCCCTGAAGATCTTAATCACTCAATATTTAACCCAAATGAGAGGCTGACATTTCATTCAGCTTCAGCGTTTCCATTACTTCTTCGATGAATGTCTACTAATGACATCAGGTGTTACACAGCCAAATGACTGCAATTGCATTTACCACAGACACGGCGTGTTTAACTTAAATCATACAAATACACAGTAAGTGAATGCTTACAATAATGTTCTAATGCCAGAAACGTTAAGTATCCTATTTTGCAAAAGAGAAAGTGTGTCATTTAGAGCAACTAACATTGCGTGACTCCAGTAATGCACTTCATGGATCGGATACTCACAGCTGTGCATCTCAATACGGCATGTCTGTATATCCATGGGGAAGTTTGTGAAGTCATATAAACAGTCCAGCCTTACGGACAGCCTGCAAAATAAAACTGATGAATTGTACATTTATATCACAAAGTCCTCATGAAGTCGGGTTTTTGTAAATTGTCATAAAGAATTTCAATGTTGACATAAGTTACGACAGTTTTCTCATTTTTTCAGCAAATGAAAATATGATGTAGAAAAATGAAAAGACTGCCACTTTACAAAACTAGAAGTAATTCATAAATATCATTCTTTTTCTGTTTCTAGTAGATCATAAACTTCGCCATCATTGCTGCTATCATCATTGTATCTATAGCATATGTGTCAACAAGGCTAAAGGCTTGAAAAAAACATGATAAACCATAATAAATGTCAACCTCGTTTACATCACAGATAAGTGTGATCTTATAAATATTATTTTTAAAAATTGTGTTTGACTTTACAGCAACGACCCCGCGGTTGGTTTCGACATCGGCGTCGTTCAAAACTGTTCCTTTTTACAAATTGGAATTGCAACTACGCTTCTTCTGAGTAAAATAAAGGTGATTTTAATTAAATCATCTCAATCTGAAGCCAATGCCTAAAACTACGAGGGTTTAATTAAAAATCACCTTTATTTTACACGGGAGTAGCGTAGTTGCAATTCCAATTTGTAGAAAGGCAGAATTTTATTATAAATTAAACCATCTCAATCTGAAGCTAATGTCAAAAACCACGAATAACATCCAAGAAAAATCACACTGACCACACGCACTGACCACACGCTGACCACACGCTGACCACACCACTGACCTTTGAGAATAGAGAATATTACCCTCCTCTGTGACCCTCAGCAATATATTCGGGGTGGTGATGTCATGCCTCCAGGATTGCTTTTCGTTCGAGAAGAACAGGTCCGGCACCCACACGTCTCCTATTGCTTTATCAGAGAGCGTGATCCCGGACCGGTGAACATTATCCGAGAGATTGCTCGTGTTCAGTTGAAGGCGAGGGTCATTCCACATCTGTCGAAGGTAAAGGTTCACGGTGAAATCCTGAAACGAAAAAAAAAATGTTTTTGGTGTATATCTGAAATTATGAATTGTTTGTTCTCAAAATAGCAAAGCCATGGAGTGCAACCATACTTACATATACATGTACCTGCACAAAGCGAGGGCGAGGGCTTGCTATATTCGAGGTAATTGCAATTTAAATGACTACAGAACATACAGCATCATACTAGTGGTAATTGCATGTATGTGCTATATTCGAGGTAATTGCAATTTAAATGACTACAGAACATACAGCATCATACTAGTGGTAATTGCATGTATGTGTATGGGCTTCCCTGACATTTCTGTCAAACAGAAGTATATCGAACAGTTGAAATCAAAAAATGTTTCAAAATATTTTTCAGCGACATTTACCCTGAGGTAGACGGACTGAAACCCTATTTTTTTTAATAATTTGTACCAGTAGTATAGGGCGTGCGTGTGTGCACGCGTGGTGCGTGTCAGTTGATTATTTGAAGAATAAGGGCATGCTTCTTTCTAATATGACGGTGAAATCATTCTTTCTACGTAGAATGTTCATCACTTTTCGTGAAATTCGCATTACCGATAGCTGCTTCTCAACACTGACGAAGGTATAATGTCATATAACCACATTTGCTTATTTTGCATGTGTTTGGGAGATATGACAGTGCCTTGTTCCTCAGAGACATCGTGAATAACGAGTATCACTCTTAAAGATATTAGGGCAGGTTTTTTGTTTAAACTTAACATGCCAAATTTGACCCAAGAGAAATGCTGTCTGCACCAGATATATATTGACCACTATTGTGGCACTTAATCGCAACGACCATCGTTTAAGGAACAGCTGTGCAACGTTATGAAAGAAATGAGATAACATGTAGGCCTACCATCTACCATAAAAATCCAGGGGATGTAAGTGTCCAGGTCACCTAACGGTTTTTTTCTTTTACGCTAAAAAAGGCAATGTTACTGACCACGCTTACCAAACCTTCATTTACATGTGTGTTCAGTGTATAACTTCAGTGAAATTAAAGCCAAGTGCACGCAACAGATTGAGTGAACCAAACGTAAATTTACAACAGGAAACATTAATTAGTATTAACAAACAGTTTGTTTTTTATTGTGGTCGCAAAAATTCAATTACGTACTCAGAAAAATCTATAAATGAACATGGAAATAAATCAGCAACCAAGACATATCTCTTCCCAATAACTCGATGAAAAAGTTTTTCCTATTGTTTCTTGCATAGTGATGACAAAAAAAGTAGATTTTGTCTAAACAGACTAATGTTTTAATACCCTAAGGTCTAGAGCTCACATCGACCAGTCAGTTACGTGATCCCTATAATATGAGGCGTCAAAACACCATTCCTCATAGGTAAAATTAAACACGTTTAGTCTCTTAAGATACCATTGACTTTTTCATTAATACCCGATAACTGTTCTCTTCACACATACAGTATCTTGCGCATTTGTTGAACAGTTGAGAGATTTTTTCGAACTGTATGTTCAGAGCCCATGATACTTCTTTGCCATTTAAGTCACTGAAGTGGCAGTTGGTAAGGTGTTGAATATAACACTTCTTAATGTATAATCAACGTAAGAAAAAATAAACACTTGGAAAAGATTCGTTTTCGAATGTACATGTCTTGGGCACATTGTTTTTTGGAAAATTTATCCTTATCGAGTTTCTTTTAATTTATCAATTAAAAGATAAGCGTTAGAGTGATTGTCCGCATTCTGCGCGACAAAGTAAAAATAAAACCTGAGCGTGAAATAAAAGATAAAAGTGCTGGCGCTAACCCTAAAAACAAAACTTTTAATATTAGCTTGCCCAGAGAGGTTATAATTCAATTTTTTCATTGGGAACATCAGTTTACTTTACAATAATTATCTGATTCGTTTCTCGGTAAAACGAGATTTTGTAAGAGAAATGCATTATTCGATCCAAATTCGCCTTTAAGATATTCCTGGATTGGTTGCGATAATGATTCGTCTACCCTTTACTGCACAAAACTGTTATCTGTCTAAATATGCTTAAACACAAATTACCATCACATTTAAAGTCTCAGATGCCGCAAACGGTATCAGGACAATTTCCCCCCGGACAATTCCCCGCCCCCCCTGGACTATTCCCCCCGGACAATTCCACCCCGGACGATTCCCCCCCAGGGCAATTCCCCCCAGGACGATTCCCCCCCCCCCCGAAGAACACATATATTTATATACAAATATAAAGTAAAGAGTACAAAGTTCAAACCTTTTCATCCATTTTCTGAATATTTCTTAGTGTGATGATGCAAATTTATCATTTTATTAAACAATTTATTTTCATGGAGTATAAGTACATGAAATTTTCGAGATAGAAGTACAGAACATTTTATTAAAAATCTGATCAAAGAATATATATCTCCAGGTAAAGGAGGGGTAAACAGATTATCTCACTCATCCAGGTAGCACTTTGATGAATTAACTGTTACTTTTTAATTGCTTTATTTCTCCCCCCCCTTGATTCAGTAAGTCTTGAATCAAGGTGCATCTCTAGGGAGAGGTGGGGTAAACAGATTTTCTCGCTTATCCAGGTATCCCTGTGACTATTTGTCACTTTTAATTGCTTGACTACCACCCGCCACACTAAAATATTTATAAAATATCTGTTTACCTGTTCTTCTGTTTACCCCACTTTTACCTGAAGGATAGGTGGTTATACTTCGATTAGATACTTATCTATATATCTATTGATAAGATACTTAATAAATCTTTCTGTACTTGTACTTAATGAAAAGGGAATTTGTTATAAAATAATTTGTTTCATGATGAAGTTACATTATCACACTAAAAATATTAATAAAATGGATGAAATTTTTAAACTTTACACTTTCTACTTTATATTTGTATATAAATATATATTTCTTGGGGGGGGAATCGTCCGGGGGGGAATTGTCCTGGGGGGGGAGTTGTCCGGGGGGGGGGAATTGTCCGGGGGGAATAGTCCGGGGGGGGGATTGTCCGGGGGGGAATTGTAGTAGAATCGCCGCAAACATTTAATATAGACGAATATTCGTTTGCAGAACGGAGTCCACATGTCGACACGCGGTTTGTCACACCCAAGTCAGTTGGATTAGACTGTAAACACATTTGCACATAATAAATAGTGTCTATTCTCTTCCGTTCCGAATGCAATTAGTGGAAAATGCCTATCTGGTATATTACGACCTTTGCTTTAATGCCCACCATGGGACGAATTTTTACGGCAATACAACCCAACTGGCCATTAGTTATTGCCCTCGAAAAGGATGAAGATGACGTTCTGATGACTACGTGTCCAATTATTAGGTAAACGTGTTGTATTTATCATCATTATGGGCGACATCACCCTGAGTTTCACTGGCTGCCACCGGAACCTCGCAAATTTAGCAAAGAATAAAAATCACAAACATCGTTGTAAAGTTTTTGGTTGGAAGACGCGTTAATACTACTGGAACTCCGACATGACATTTGTTCGATTATAATTGGCTTCCTTGAAAATACCCAAGATAAAGTTCGAAGTAAAATGAATATACAGTGAGCACCTATCCTTGTCACTTTCTTTGTTTTACAGTATTTTTCAGGAAGAAAAATAAAGTCAAGTCATTGACATCAGATAACGGCGCCAGAGACATTGTTCCAGACTTTTCCATCAATTCTAAAGTGCGTATAGACCTGTTCTATCGAGTTTTAGATTTTAAAAATGCACAAACAAATAAGGTAATTTTAAATAAGGTTTTCAAGTTGACGGCTACACGTGTCCTTTTGTTAAGTGAAGATACCTTTAAAGCAATAAGTTTAGACTATTCTTTGGAAAATAGAAACATTGAAGACATCATATCAAATTTCCGCACACAGTCTCTATCAGTTTGTGTACAGTTAGCTGTACAACAAGCAATGCAGCATGCATTACAAGAAATAGAACGAGAACATTAAACAACTATGAAAAGGACGTTGACCTGTTTTACGCCTAAAATTGCTGGCTGGCTTATTTTAACACACTGCATTAATCGCACACCCTAATACCCATTTTCTATTGGAAAGCTCTGAGTGTATGATGGGTAGAATAGAGGCACTTAACAGTGCTAGCGTAATTCAACATCACACTGAATATCACTTAAAATAACAAAATATACAATTGCAGTCACAATATCAATGAAACCGTTTGCAAGTCCCACAATGGGACCCCCCATTATAACTTAATCGCTAATGGGCATTATGAACGTATTATAAGAAGCTATTTTTCATGCATATGTCAAATGACAAATTAAGCTGATAGGATCCAATTGCCCAAGGTGAAAAAAATCGCCAATTACCACATCGCATCAGTAGGTCAACTCTTACCATTGCTGCTGCATTGAATTCACTGAAGGAGTTGATCGCCAAATTGACTTTCACAGCAGTGGGGATTTCTGTAAAGAAATTGGTAAAATGCCGACAGATTATTTCCTGCAGGATCTGGCAATGGTGTTAACACACCGCACATTCAGATAACAAAGATGCTTAAAATGGTTGGAAGGTTTAAAAATAAATGTGTAATAAAGAGAGGGATCAAAACGAATCCTTTTTTCCTAGAACAATAAAAAGAAGTTAATAAGACGCTTTTCATCCAGTTTTATCGTAGAATCTTTTACATTACCAACACAAAGACGTTTAAATCTACATTTTGGCAATGTAACACAAATTCTGTTTCATCTATACACCTACAGTCTTGATAAAATTGTTTTACAAAGTCACCAAACATAACCAGGAAGCAGCATGATAACGATCCCAAGCAAGTGCACACAAGGAGCTCTTTTGGCATGAATTGAAAATTGGAATAATTCAGTGCAGAGTATATCATGGTTTGATGGAGCGCTTAGATAGGTATCTACAGACAACAAAACTTGCTGTCTAATTGATTGAATTAGGGGACGGCAATGTTGCATTTGATACGATCAATGGAATACTCTACATGATAAATACAATTACGATACTGGCGTTAAACAACAACAAGAACATCTTTCCATTTAAGAACAGTTAGTAATACAGCCTCACAAAATTTTCGCAAAAAATGTGCTTAACCATTTGGTTTGCTGTAAAAACGAAAAAAAAAATAGCACAATACCAATAATACAGCAATACTAACATGAATGTTTAAAATACATGCAATTAGCAGAGGATAAAATAATCAGAAGACGATTAGCACTGCATTTTCTGCCTTAAAAGCATTATATACATATCCATTTAGCTTTCAAAACGGTCAATGAGTGTAAAGTGTAGAGATCATGCTGTATTATTAGTGGGCTGTTTGTCGTTTACTTGTCAAAACGCTATCTAAATGTTACATTTACTGTTCCGACATGCGACTCCTAAAATCGATACTAAAAACGCCTCTCTGTGCATGTCGCAAGCTGCAGAACCAAATGGAGTCCGTCTACTTCCCCTGTTTTCATCGTTCATCAACCCAAACACTAATGAAACCATCTGCGTATAATAATAAGGTGCGGACTGTTAAGTGAAACAAAGGGATATCAGTCAACCAAATTCATTGACCCTAAAAGCATTATGATATAACGCAATCATCGTCACGTTGTTTTCTTGTAGTTTGGGTCTATTAGAAAGCGTGGCCAGATTGACGCATTTCCCAACACGTACAGATGACAGGAAATTAAAAGGCAACTTCATTACTGAGCTACATAAATGGTCAAGTAATTGGATGCCACATTAAGTCCACGATAAATCAATTCGATTATTAAATGGCGATGGCAAAATATGTTTTTGTGTATCTTCACAAATTATTGGATGATTCAAAGAGCGTCCGAATGGATATCATATGTCAAATTGGAAAAAAAAAACACAATTGAATTTCATAAGATCTTCGTCTTGTTATTATATTTTGAGATTGAGTAACTAGTTTATCTGACCAGATATGAACGTTTAATACTTCTCTTTGTTTGCAAGATTCTGAGCGCAGAGAAAATATCTTGTTTGTATATCATAATAAACAACACAAACATTACTAGGAGGCATTTTACTTTTATCACTGCAACAGTGTAGACAACATTAGGGTATGGAAAACTGCACCTCTTTAAATATAAACAACTTGACACAACGGCCATGGTATCATGATCATAGAAAAAGATCCATGACTTCTTTGAGGGCATCAACAAAGAGCAAATTTATAAAGTATAAATGTTCATGTTTGTTCGTGGGGCGTGTTTGTTGGTGCTTGCAGGCGTTCTTGTCGCTTTGTTTACGTCCCAACCTCATCCCCAACCCCGCCAAGGCATACAAATGCGCATTCCATCACAGCTCGTCATGCTGACGGCCTTACCCTTATGCAGATGAGGGCGTATCCTTCGGTCGTAATCATTGCTGAAGGTGATATGGTCCAGGCTCAAGAGAGCATCCCTTTTTAGTTCGTATGATGACCTGAAATATGACAAGGCAATTCACAGACAAATGTTTTAGTTTTAATTTGAACCGCATAATCATGGCAATAAAATCATTAGACATTTTACACACACACACACACACACACACACACACACACACACACTACAGGAGATGCTACCACAATTATTGCAACATGTCGAACATAAATGCAAAATAAGAATTGTTTTTCACGAGTGTCTAAGTCCTCTGAAAACATAAAGGCCCAAGGTCCAACAAGACTAAAACAATTGTGTTTGTTTGCCAGCATCAGTTATCAGTGTGGTAGCCACGAATTCACAGTATGACCGCCATCCATCTTTGCATGGACACGTCGAGGCAATGTAATCTTTAAAATCATTTTTCCAATCTCTGACTACAACAAAGCATTCTTGGTCAACGCCTGTAACTGAGACTCCATGCTTCTACTGGAATTAAGGCACTTTTGCAACAAGGAGTCTCTCTGCAGACACCATGCCTTCTGGCAATTTTTGCCTCTGAGATTCGCTCCTCCCGTAGGGAGCCGTCTTCCTGGCATTACCTTTTTTTTTTTTGTTTCAGAGAACGAAATTTTGGACAAGTCCCTCAAGTGAAAGACGAACAAATAATCGACTTTGGTTACAATGCAGACGATTAGAAACAGCGTTTTTTTTTTCTCTTCTAGACAAGTTGCAATACATGCACCAAGTTTCAAGTCTATTGCAAATAACATTGCCTCATTTGAGTAAAACAAATTTTGACAATCATGCATAATGTTTCGCGTTTTTGGCTTTCATGTTTCTAGTTAAATTTCACTAAGTGCCACCTGGGGCCTTTGGGTTCTTGTGACAAATATAACCGCAGCTTTCGATCAGTGCAAATCGCATCAAATAAACTAAAACGTTCATCTTTCTCTATGGTTAAACCGCAATCAGTCAGCTATGCAAGGTAGAAAATGAAAATGTCAAGTTTAAAACACATAATATGTAGAAAAGCAAACAGAATTTCCCACTGGTAGGCTATTTGCTTGAAGGCCTACGCTGCCAAGACTAGTGGGTTTTAGAAAAAAAATTCCAATCAATATGAGACGGGGGCGCTCACAGGTGCGGATGGTACTTTCTGAGATTCTCCCGCAGGCACAGATAAGCACCCTGAGTTTGGGAGCTTACTGAAAACTCATCTCCATTATAGAGGTGGGTATCTAGTCAGCTATGAAAGTCAGGGTGACGATAGGATGCTCAAAGAGGCGTTATCTTGCTTCTGACCTAAGTGACCATGTAAAACACAAATACAAGTGTTCGTGTGTGAGCGTGTGTACGACGTTTAATTATCAAAGTCGAATACGAAATACCCATCTCTCTCTCTCTCTCTCTCTCTCTCTCTCTCTCAATGTACATGCAAATCCGTCTTTCATCACAGCACCAACATACGTTTAGAATGAGACAGAAAGCACCCCATGGTGTATCGAGTGTAAAAGGAAATTATGACTTGAACAAATTTGTCCAGTACTTAAAATCCGACCGTGCGGATGAATCTCTGCCACCCCATGCAGTAACAAGAACATCGGGCGGAACCATGTTAGCTATCGATTGAAATCTGAAACATACATGTGAGGTGCATTTTCCGTCTGGCATCAAACTCATTACACTGAAGTCTGTATGCTAACGAGTCTTAGTCTTCCCCACTGCTGAATCATGTCAACAACAAGGGGAGAGAGGTCGCAGTTTCAGGTTGGTTGGATTGTTTTCCTGCGATGAGAAGTCGTGATCACGCGGTGGTAAGTTAGGCCGCCACAGTTGGACTGTAAATGATCCTTGACACCCTTCTGGTTTTCACACCCCACGAGATGCTGGGTGTCCATAGAGACGTTGTACATTCAATATATGAATTACGGGAATACTTAATGATTGGCCAGTCACTGTTATAGCCGACTGTCCTCATTTCCCATAACATTTTTCTCGAGTCCGTTACATATGAGCTTGCATAAAGTTCCATGATAAATTACATTATAGGCAAACCTACGGCCAAAACCTGGTTTCAAGGGCATAAACTTTGTTTTGTAATATTTGGTAATAAATTAAATAAATTACCAGTCAAGTAATATCTAGAAACTTCATATTCTCCATACATTACATACGTATGTATGTACATGAATATCATAATTGTTGTTGACAGGAGATAAAGCCATTATCTTTAAATGTATGCGACGAATGATTATGAATGATGTATTTACTACAACGTGTATGTCCCGCATTTAATTCACATTAAATTGGATTTGCAATTTAGAGCGTGCGGGTGATATGATTAACAGAAACAATTGATGCACTGTACTCGTGTATTCTGTTTCACTGAAGTGGGATCCATCCAAAACAAAGCAGATGCAATACAGAAAAATGAAAACGGACTTTCCATTCGTAATAATGTTTTAACCACGTTGCAATTGATCTTGCAATGTTGCACTCACTGGCGCCCATGTTCTCATCTACACTACGACCACCCGGATCACGTACTTCTCTACAATAAAGTAGACCTACTTAATGCCCCTATTTCACACAGCCAGGAATTGACAAGATTCAGGATTCGTAATCAGTTCGTGAAGTTCTTAACATATTCGTATATATTCGTAGTCGGTTCTTGCATTTCTTGATCAATCACGAAATGATTACGATTCAACCACGAATCCTGAAATTTGTCAATTCCTGGCGATTCGTGGTCTGTGTGAAATAGGGGCATAAAACAGAAGCGCAATTTGTTCAAAATTGGACTGTACTCGAGCAATTAGGTTTGTATCTGTAGCAATATTAAAGCATATCCTCTGTCAAAACGCAAACGAACTGCGCAACACAAGCGTCGTAATCACATCTGACGATAACAGAGAGAAATAACGCTACTTGGATTCACATCATTCTTCTTATTCACAATCTATTAGTCCAGGAAATTGGTGAAAAATTGTGCATTTTTTACCTACAAGCATGAAATTTGGCACACTTATGGACAATAAAATTCTAAGCAAATTTGGATATATGGGCATGTCTGAAAATTCCAAAATGGCCGTCAAATCCAATATGGCCACCAAAATACCTTTTCAACTTAAAACTTCAAGTACATAGTCTTCTAATGACTTAAAATATCATATAAAGGTTAGAAAACACCATGGTATGAATTCTTCAGGTGTATTAAATCCAAAATGGCCGCCAAAAGTAAAAAAGCAGACCATTTATTCAAGATATCCATTTGAATGGGGAATTCATCAAGCACTTAAAACTACAAGCATAAAATTTGGCAGGTTTGTGGAAAATGAAATTCTGAGCAAGTTTGGATGTATGGGCATATCCGAAAATTTAAAAATGGCCTTCAAATCCAAGATGGCCTCCAAAAATACGGCTTCTAATAAAAACTTCAAGTATATAGTCTTTTAAGGGCGTAAATATCATACAAAGGTTAAAAAACACCACGGTATGAATTCAGAATCAATATTTGCTTTTTTAGGTGTATTAAATCCAAAATGGCCGCCAATAGTAAAAAGCACTCTACTAATCCAAGATAT
The DNA here is from genome assembly GCF_051362555.1 of Lingula anatina. Classification (NCBI taxonomy): domain Eukaryota; kingdom Metazoa; phylum Brachiopoda; class Lingulata; order Lingulida; family Lingulidae; genus Lingula; species Lingula anatina. Next base: position 35,033,538 of record NC_141767.1, read on the forward strand.
CCAGCAGAGTGGTTAATTCATCAAAAACTACAAGCATGGCATTTGGTACAGTTGTAAAACAGGATTCCAAGCACTTTTGGATGTATGAGCATGTCTAAAAATTTCAATATATGGCCCCCAAATCCAATATAGCCGACACAAATACCCTTTCAAATTAAAACTTCAAGTATATATAATCCTATAATAACTTAAGATAACATTTTATGGTTAGACAAGACTGTGGTATGCATGAAGTATCAATATTTGATTCTTTAAGTGTATAGAAATCCAAAATGGCCTCAAAAAATAAGAAAAACAGGCCACTCACAGCAGCAGTATGGTGAATTCATCATGCACTTAAAACTACAAGCATGTAAATTGGCTCAATTGTACAGAACAGGATTCTAAGCAATTTGTTATATAGGGACATGTCTGAATATTCTAATATGGCCACTAAAACCCTTTTAAAGTAAAAAAAGACTACTATATAATCTGACTGAAAACAGTCTTTACTCTTTTTTGGTTTTTCGCTCCTTTAGTTACATTTAGACCCAAATGACCATAAAAAATGGAACAGGACTCCTTTTGGTCTAGTTGTGACACCACATGCAGCAATTCTATAAATGTCAAGGATATGAAAATGTCAAGGTATTTTCACAAATAAGTTTCAAATTAACAAAAGTTATTTTATCAAGTAAGTGTTGCACATTTTATGGGCGGTCAACCTTTTACTTTAGTAAATGGACAATATCTTAACAGAGGATAACAGCTAGCTACACCGAAATTTCTACTTATTTGGTTAAATAATTTTCATTCATTAATGTGTGCCTAGCTTTACTAGTAGTTGTGTTTCCCTCAGCTTTCCCAGGATTTCCTTAAAGCTAAAGCTTCTACATGTAATCCACTTTCCCCAACAAAATACCAAGAGGCATTGGTCGTTTTTAACACCAGAAAGCATCAGTTTACATGCATGAGGGTCAATAGGAATATGAAAGTGTGGTAGGGCATAGTAGTAGATGTAGGTTACTAGTGTGAACCCTTATAGGACCAGTCTTCCAATGCTTCTGACTCAGTTTACATACATGACGGTCCATAGGAACATGAAAGTGTGGAAGGGCATATTAGTAGATGTAGGTTACTAGTGTGAACCCTTATAGCACCAGTCTTCCAATGCTTCTGACTCCCCTCACCACAGTTAGCAACTGCACACATAACTACAAACAGATGTGGTAGGAGCTACCTGGTAGATTTTGTAAGCTGGGTAAGTGAATACTCCTCATGGCTACATTCTGGATTTTCCCACAGAGACAATGATGCCGGAAATCTCATGAATTTTTACCTTTCAAAGTCCATATTGCACTAATTTCTTGGTGTAATCCTCAGAATACATCGTTTTTTGAAGTTTTGTATGTATTAACTGTCTGGAGGATTTTAATTCTTTTATTTTCATGTTCAGTTTTTTGAAAGTATAAGTTTGTAACTAAACAAGTTGCCAAATGATCAAATGAAAACCAAAGTTTGGCGCCTATAGATCAGTGCTTCTTTTTTAGTGCACGAAGTGTGAAGTCTGCAATGCAACTCTTGGATACAGCACGTATCAACACCTGCCCTCTGTATGGGGTACAGGTATTTCTTTGCTCATAAATTTTCACTAAATTCTTGGTAGCCATTACTGCGAATGTACTAAAGCCAATTTTTTAAATAAGAAGCTTTTCTAATTTACTTTTGAAGCACAAGATAACATCATAACATTATCGAGTGCAAATGTGCCCCGCTTTTAGTACTTTACCAATGAAAAACACCAAATTGTTGAGACCTGTATGTTTGATTAGCTGTCATTTTTGTTATATTTATGAGCATTTGATGAAGCGCCATGCACTGATCTAGCTGAAGAATCATAACCAACAGACAAAATTGGTACACCCCAAGTTTTAAATATATGCCTCTTTAAGGCTAAGTTATTCTGGTGTTTCTTTCACATTTTATGGATTTTGCACGATCCTTTTTTTCTTAGAAAGGGGGAGTCACTCATGAGTGCCATATAAGAAGATTGCTAACTGGGAATTGATCTAAATGAGAATCCAGAGCAAAAAGTCAAACTACTTATGTTGGTTTATCAAAAGAAGGACTTTTTTCAGTACATAATAAATGTATCATGCTTGATGGTTTTTTAAAAACTCTGTAGAATAGCTCCTGCACAGGTAGGAATATGCTGATTATACAGGTAGTTTGCAAAGCCCACATGCCTATTCCCGAGTGATTACAATTCAATAGTTGTGGTCTGCTGACTTTTGGAGGCCATTTTGGAATTTTAAAACCTTAAGTGGCAGATACTGATACTTCATACATACAATGGTATTTTCTAACCATTAAATGATATTTTTTATAAAAGACTATACAAATAACTTTCACCTTGAAAGGGTATTTGGGGGGGGGGCAATATTGAAATTGGCTGCCATATTGGAATTTTCAGACATGGGGCATGTCTGAAAATTCCAATATGGCAGCCAACGTTGCTTAGAATCAAGTTCTACATAACATGTGCCAATTTTTATGCTTGTAATTGTAAGTGCTTGATGATTTTACAAAACTGCTGCATATTTTGCGTAAGTAAACTGCTTATTTTACTTTTGGAGGCCATTTTGGAATTCTATACACCTGTAGAAGCGGATATTGATAATTCATTCATAGCATGATATTTTCCAGCTTTTAAATGATATTCTAAACCATTTTAGGACTATATATTAGATGTTTTAATTTAAAAGAGTATTTGTGGCGGCCATATTGGATTTGGCGGCCATACTGGAATTTTCAGACATGCCCATATATCCAAAAAAGCTTAGAATTCCATTATCTACAACTGTGGCAAATTTCATGCTTGTAGGTAAAAAACGCACAATTCACCCTTTTTTCTGCACCAATTTCTTGGACTATATTTTGCCTTCTTGATTAATACAAATTCCTTTAACTTATTAACACCCCGGGTTGATATTGATCCGTGTGTATCGGGAAGGTTTGTGCTTGTGCTTAAATGCATTTTTCATGACAACATATGGAGAAATCCAGCCTAGGTCGCCTTCACGAGATTACAACCAGTACTGTTGCTCAGTATATCTCTAGGTAGTACGATGGAATGAAAATTACTATTACGTTATACGCCGCTTTATTCCCCAAGTCACGCAATGAGAGATGTGGAGTGTAATTACATGTAACTGATTGCGCAATTTCCCGGCGAGATGCAGACGCTTTTATTTATTTATTTTCATTATATATATATATATATATATATATATATATATATATATATATATATATATATATATATAATTTGTTAGAATTTTCCTAGACGTGTTTGAGGAACAGATTTATAGCTTCAAGGAAGAAAAACACTGTCATTCTAAGTCAACACAAAAAGACTAACTGCTCATCATGACGGTATACCGTTACTTTTTAACAGGTATGGTACATAACCCAACGCCACGTCACAGCAAACTCAAATCAACAAGAAAGAAAAATTAATTAAAAGATTAAAAAATAAAGCAACCAAATTAGCAACTTAATATCGATACATGTTCATAGTTTTAATGTTTAGATGTATATTTTACGCTGCACCAGTATATGTATGCATATTTTCTATAAGTGCAGTTTATGTCATACTTAAGGTATCATGTTTTCACACCGCAAGTTCGAATAAAGGAGTTTACCACAAATTTCATCATTGTGCTTTGGTTTCTTCTCTGGATTTGACTTGCCGACATCCCAAATAGTAAATACACATAACAATCAGTGATGCATTCCGGTATCTACCGATACATTTAATTGCCAATTAGGCGCTGATTAATTTGACATCTACACAATGGGCACAACATGCAAAAATTAACCCACGACCTTTGCCATATTATTTCACTGTGCAGCAAGCGATTATGTGCTGCCTACATGTATGCATCTGACTAATACATGTACATGTAGTAGGTCTCTCAGTTACGATCGTGTTGACAGGTTTCATTCAGTATTGTAACTGTTCCCCGACGTTCGTCTGAACATGATAGCATCTACACATCACTCACTCACTGCAAAATTTATAACTTCAGCCTTTCTATATTCATCAAAAAACGATGCCCACCTCAATGATTTCATATATTTTCATTGTATTGCCAAACAGTACGAATTTGACTCTGTGCCGAAAAAAGGCAGAAAAACTTACTTGTTTCCATGGTTGTCTGCCAAAGAGTTGCCCAAGTACGTGAGTACCATGAAAAATGACATAACCTCCACATTCAGCATCATCAGTTATCCTCCTGTTCGCGCACGAGTTAGATAAAGCTTTCTTCTGCGACAAATCATCGGACGGCTGATATTTTGACCTTAACAAAGCTACTGAACGAACGCGGGTACATTTTCTTAGACGCGCTTTCCCAATTTACCAATTACATCAGAGTCACGGGATGAAAATACGCTTCAGTATTGTTTCACCATCGATTAAGAGGGCTCACTTCTGATTTCTTACAGCAAGATGTTGAATACTCATATGGGTGTAAAGAGGCGGGGCTCATTCCTGAAACAGTAATTGGACGTCGAGGACTGATGTGACAGCTGACGGTGTAATGGGGCGGGGTTAATAGTCATATTTACATATTCTGGTCACATGCTCTGAGAAGTGCTTCTATTGCGTTGTCTAGTATATATCTGACTTGCGTTTTGTGCAACGTCCAATGGGTATGAAACCTGGGACATGTAATTGAAACATGTAATTGTAATTTACAGATGTTATCCAAAGCTCAATGTAATAATCTATCACGCAGCATGAGTCAGCTAAAAAACCCAAACTTCAGTTAAAATCCCCCGTCATTTTGATTTTTTTATTTTAGAAAATTCCCTTGATAAGTGTCATTTCCAGACACATCCAAGAGTTTACGTGTAGACTCGGCAGTCTGCCTGGGTTGATTGCCGAGCTTATAAATCAATCAGTTAAATACACAACAAGGAAATGCTTCCTTTCAATTGAAAATGATATTAAGGGATGTGCATGGGAATAAAATAGGTTCATTTAATTAAGTCTTATACATTATCGTGAAACAACGAAAATTACTCATATTTAGAGCAATTCTCCTTTACTTTGGGGATTCGTAATATTGAATATATCCTACCGGCACTTCAGATTATTGCCTAACTTCTGTACTAATACAACGTGTAACTACATGTACTTGAAGGTGCCTGTTGGCCTTTCGATTTTGTATACCCTTGAGCCTCTTTATCTCTCCTGGCAGATTATACATGCCAAAAAACGGGATGCAGTGTGGGCCAAAATATTGCCTCGCTATCACTGATACTTTGGCGCAGGTACAGAAGGGGAAGGGGGCTCGAGGGGTATGTGCCCGCCCCCTTCTACCTTTATTGTATTTCCGGCCCAAGTGTGAGTTTTCTCTCAATCCATTTTCAGGGGTTCTGGAAGAAATGGATGTCGGAAAAATTTGGACCAAACAAAAGTGCAAGCTGATGCCTTTTTGCCTAAGTTAACCATGCTTGTGCAACTGGGAGTGTACCCCCCGCCAGCATCTCCGAATTTGCCCTGCCTTCGCTGTCAATTTTTAATTAATTATGAAATTCTTTTCCTGAAATGCAGAACGACCCTAAAACGTGTTTCAATGTATATGAAAATTTCGTTTATAATCAAATACGTCATAATTAAGCTTCAAATTGTCATTGATGTGGTTGTGCCATTCGACAAAAATCACAACAAACGCAGTGTCAAACTACTCATCACCTCTCCATGAGATCGGTTTTCGTGTAGCAAATCAGTATTGTTTTATACATGTGAGAAATTTAAATATGATTGATATTCAATTGGGCTATCAATAATGGTATATTTAAATTTTCAAGTAACGAATTGTTTAAGAAATGATAAGAAAAGTTTGCCATTTTAATTTATTCACTTCCATGCAGTAATCTCATCGATTGCTGTTACAACGTTGACTTCACTCTCGTATCATAATCTATGGCCTCTACACCACTTAAACAATTGCCCAGCCAAGACTCTCAGCTATATAAGATCGCCGGTAAAATGCTACTTCAAACACTTTTCTTTTGACCCAAAAAGGAAAATCTACATTTTTGTTCACAAGTGTTCACACATGGCATCTCTTTTGTCTACAAAGGGTATCTAGCACACTTTGCATACACCCATCTCGCGTGAATGTAGCTCCGAGATAAACATAGGCTTCACAATTCTTAACCTCAATATCACCAATCCTTATAGGGGCATATATACACACATAGATAGATAGATTTTTTTATCTAACCGTCTCCGAGCAGATACAATATTAAACAAAACAAAACAAAAAGTAAATTACATATACAGTTAATCCTCCGACCTTTCCGTCTCCGACAACATCAAACATTTATGGGCATAATTAGCCATTGTATTAATGTCACCCGTATTGTTAAAGAAAGACGTAATGTCTGAAAAGTCTAGCCTATTGTAGTCTTCTCTTAACTGTTTCGTTTTTTGACAGAAACAAATTACATGCTCTTCCGTCTGAACATCAGTTCCACATGTACACAGTCTCATATTTCTGGGGCGGCGTGACCATCTCCCCGTTTCAATAGCTAAACTATGAGCACTTAGCCGTAACCGGGAACAGGCTATCCTGTCCCGTTCCCTGAGACTGTATGATGAATACATGTCGTGTATAGACAAGTTAGGATTCATCTTAAAGTATGTAACAGATTTAATTCTGGTTGAATTTCTAATTCGATTCTTTAATTCAGCTCTATTTGCTTCTATAATGTTATTAGAGTTAACCACTTTGGTCAGATATCGGGCTCCCCTGGTGCCGTTGTCGTTACAAAGCCGCCACACATGCATAAAAGGATCGTCCACCATGCCAGATCGTGTCTGAAGAATCTTAGTCATATAGGATCTTTGTGCAGCGCGTTCCCTGGCGCTCAGTTCGGGTATTCCTAATTCGGCTAGTATTAAGTCATTAGGAGTGCTCTGCCTGACACTTAATAAAGTTTTAATAATTGCGTAATAGGACGACTGAGCTGTTTTATAACTTGAACATAACCAGGATTCACAGCCATACAGCACCGAAGATATCAATGCTGCTTCCATGACCTTTTTCTTTATAGGAAATGGGAAGTCCGCATTTTTCGAAATAAAAGACGCAAACTTTAAAAGTTGAGACTGTTTTGTGGAAATTTGTTGTCTGACCGCTTCAACGCAACCGCCAGTCTGACTAAACATTACCCCTAGATATGTATACACTTTACAATTTTTAACCGATACATCTATAGCTGTCAAAGGTATCTTATCTCGTTCTTCCCCATTTATCACCATAAACTCCGTTTTGTCATTGTTAATCACCATTCCGGATCTCTGGCAGAAATTAATCAGAATATGTAATTTTCTCTCAGCCATCTCTCTACTAGTGGCCAGAATGACAGTGTCGTCCATTAGTAAGAGGCAATGTAACCAACCCAAGAAACCATCATGAGGTATTAAAGGCCGTAGGTCTCTGACGAACTCGTCGATATATAGGGTAAACAAAAAACAACTAGATGGGCTGCCTTGGCGCACGCCGAACGTCGCAGTAATCACAGTGGCTCCTAGTATGAATTTAGTATCATTATATAAAGCAATAATTGCACTAATCATAGCCATGCCGCACCCAAGGCGGCATAAAGATCTAATCAGAGCTTGTCGTGGAATTCGATCGTATGCTTTAGAAAAATCGACGAACACAATAAAAAAGTTTTACTTTTTTGCATAATGCATAGTAAATAAGCAGTCTGAGGCTTAACAGTTGTTCTATGCACCCTCGTCCTTTCTGAGCACCCGCTTGCTCTCGCGAAGGCTTGAACCATTTTTCAAGTCTAGAACACAAGACCACATCATACAATTTTCCAAAAGTATCCATAATGGAGATCCCACGATAGTTACTGCAATCCAATCTTGTGCCCTTTTTAAAGATAACACTTAGGCAGCTATACGCCCATCTCGATGGGACTGTGGCACTAGAAAAAATCAAGCTGAAGAACGAAGCTAGGAATATAATCCACGTGTCCGGCAGAGCTTTTACCACCCCTGGGGGTATGCCCGATGGACCCCCGCTTTTATTTGGCTTCACTGTTCTAATACAGTCTGAAACCTCGCGGGCTGATATTGGCTCGTCTGTTATCGGTATGTATGGATACGATGCTTCGGTTTCGATGAACAATGGTTCACGGTTATCCGTACTCAAGAGTCCCTCGAAGTGTGTTTTAAACTGCTCATCTGTGGGCGTGTCGTTGTTCGTTTTTGTATTGTCAGTAGCGCCTTTCCAACTAATTGCTTGCCATACCGACCGACTGTCTTTACTATTCATTAACTTGGACCATCTACCCTGTGGGTTTTTGCATTGGTCGTTTTGACGCTCCGTTTCCGCTACACGGTTAGTTTTAGATATCCTGCATGCCGTTCGCATAATATTGTTGACTCCCTCTGATATCTCATTAATTCCAGCACTGTCCATCGTCGGTGGCGGTACAGATAGCAGAAAATTTGTGAACTTTTGTTTGTTCATATCATTCCACTTAAAACTTTGCTCATTATACCGACGTATTCTCTGCTGTAAAAACTGATCATATCCGCCTAAATTTTTAACCCGCTGTAATAGACATTCTAAGCGAGTGCTGGGCGAGTTCCATTTATTAGAATCAAAAGTTACTATGATTGGCGCGTGGTTGGAAGGCAGATTCGTGTCTTTAAGCACAGTAAAGTTCACCGTTGAAGGGATAATTGCGGACGACACAAAACAGTGGTCTAACTCCGATATCCAGTTTTCACTCATTCTAAACGTGAGGTCGTTTGAAAACGTCGTTCGATTGCAATTTTTGCAGTTTTCGTTGTTAAACCATTGATAAGGACAAGAGGATTGAGCATACCTGTCAGTAAATGTGCGTTATCGTTAGGGTATGCTATCTTGTCTTTGGCTTCTGAGTAATACCAGTCATTCTCAGTATTGCTCAAAAATAAATTCCTTAGATATGCAAAGCGACACTTTAAATCACCCGATAACACCACATGCCGGTTTTTCTCTAATGCTGTTTGAATTTCTGAATTAAGATTTCCAATAGAGCTCGTTGAGAAATATGGGGATGATTTCGGTGGGATGTATCTAGAAATGAATGTAACATTAGGAAATAACGATATTGAAAAACTTATTTGGTCCGGTTTTAAAAAAATTTTCTGAAATTCAAAATTACTATAAACAGCTATATGCATCTAAAGATGACATTCTCGAAAAGGTAGATCTTGAAGTTACTTTAAAAGACTTGAAGGTCAATAAAATTAACAAAACTATTTCACAAAGACTGGAAGGAGAGATTACATATAATGAAGCTAGTGCTGCCCTTCGGGCTATGAAAAATGATAAAACTCCCGGTCCAGATGGATTCACGATTGAGTTTTTCAAATTCTTTTGGACAAATTTAGGAGCTTATTTTGTACGATCAATTAATTATGGATTTTACAGGGGCGAATTCTCTATTACACAAAGACAGGGAATTGTAAATATACTTCCTAAACCAAACAAACCACGAGATTATCTAAAAAACTGGAGACCAATCACGCTACTAAATGTAACCTATAAGATCATATCCAGTTGTATAGCAAATAGAATAAAACCGATCCTCCCAGAAATATTGCATGAGAACCAAAAAGGATTTTTGTCGGGTAGATTTATCGGGGAGAATACAAGAATAACTTACGACATAATTGAGGCCTGTAAAAATTATAATATACCTGGAATGATTCTTCTCATTGATTTTGAAAAAGCATTCGATTCGATTTCTTGGAGGTTTATTTATCAAGTTCTAAAGTATTTCAATTTTGGCCATGATCTCATACGATGGGTAAAAACAATGAATCAAAATGTTAACCTTTGCGTTATTCAGAACGGCATTTTTTCTACCTTCTTTAAGATAGGGCGCGGATGCAGGCAAGGAGATCCCGTCTCACCATATTTATTTAATCTATGTGCAGAAATTATGGCCATTTTGTTAAGAAATAATAGAAACATTAAAGGAATTCGTATCAGAGAAAAAGAATATCTCTTGTCTCAGTACGCAGACGACACGGTGATATACCTTGATGGCACGGAAAATAGCTTGAAAAGCACCCTCGATCTATTAGAACAATATTTCAAATTTTCAGGCTTAAAACCTAACATAGAAAAAACAAAAGCAATTTGGGTCGGACTTAAACGCGGTTCAGACGAGGTTCTTTGCCCCGAATATAATTTGCAGTGGACAAATAGCAATTTTGTGGCCTTAGGCATAACACTTAATGCAAATTTGGAAAATATTGAAGACTTAAATTACTCGGATAGATTATTGGAAGTTGAAAAGAAAATAACGTGTTGGAATAGGAGAAATTTAACCCCTTTGGGAAAAATTACAGTAACGAAAACTTTACTTTTATCCAAATTTACTCATTTATTTATTTCCTTACTTAAACCAAAAGATGAAACGATAAAGAGATTGGAAAACGCGCTTTTTAAATTTGTTTGGAAAAATAAAAGGGATAGGATAGCTAGGAAGGTGCTTATTCAACCAATAGAATGTGGAGGCTGTCGAATGATTGACATAGAAACGTTTATAAAAAGCTTAAAATTAACTTGGATAAGGAAACTTATGACAAAAAATGACACAGATTGGGTTAGACTTATGATAGATACACAAAATATTAATATAAATCGACTTATTGATCGGGGAGACTTATACTTGGTTAGGTGTGCGGAAAACATGACCAATTATTTTTGGAAAGAAATCGTTCTTTATCTCGGGGAGTTTAAAAGAGATATCTCAAGTTCAGATAATTTGAAAGATATTTTGAAAAAGCCTATATGGAATAGTTCAGAGGTGAGGGTAGATAATAATGATATTTATTTTAAGTCTTGGAATGACAGGGGTGTAAATATAGTAAATGACCTGTTTGAAAATAGTGGAAAACCGCATTCTTTCGAATCATTTAGTTCCCAGTATGACATTAAATGCCCGTTTACATTATTTCTCGGAGTTAAGACTGCAATTACACAACGGTGGCCACAGCTAAGGGAAGAAAACGTCAAATTGGCGCTACCCTACAGACCTAAATTTATAGAAATAATCTGTAAAGAATCTAAGGGATCGCGGTCAATATATGACATATTGATTAGTAATGCGTATTGTAAACCGGCAACTGAGGCTAAATGGGAGATGAAAATAAATATTGATGAAAATTTAGACTGGACTATGATAAATAAAAATATATTCTACTTTACGAAAGATACGACTTTAAGATGGTTTCAATATAGAATAGTACATAGAATTATTGCAACAAATGAATTTCTTAAAAGAATTAAGGTTAAAGATAGCTCATTGTGTTCTTTCTGTGAAAAGGAAAATGAAAGCATTGAACATTTGTTCTTTTATTGTGATTTGGTTCAACCGTTATGGGAAGATTTAAAAAACTTGATAAATGAGAAAGCACTCTTGAATATTAATTTTTCTTTAGCAGATATATTGTTTTTGAAAAACGATACAAAATGTGCAGCCATTAATATACTCATACTGGTAACGAAGTATTATATATATGGAAAAAGAATGAATGAAAAAAGATTAGATTTTCAAGGTCTACAAAATAAACTAAAAAACTATTTCGAAATGGAAAAATACATATATATAAGTAATGGAAAATATGTAGAATATACTGAACGATGGAATTTGTTGGATAACGTGTTTCAGTGACCTCCTCACATTGTGCTTATTTCCCACTGTATATATTTTATGTATGTTAACGAAATGCTGTATGATGATTGATATTTCTGATATTATTGACAATAAAAAAAAATACATAAATAAAAAAAAAAAAAAAAAAAAAACATCCATCGAAGATATCGCTGCATTCAACATTCATACATTATGCAAACAGTCATTTGTCAGAGTCCTATTCAAGGGCTTATCTGTTTGCGGTTGATAATTATAATTAGCGATTTGGAAACTTTACATGAACGTATTCACGGTTGCAGTTATCTTCTTTGAACATTTTGGGCAATTCCTTTCATTTTGAGCGCAATTTTTGCAGCAAGTTATATGGGCACAAGGCAGAAATAAAACGGTTGCATCTTCAGTACAGGACGAGGTGAAACAACGTCTTCTTTCTTTCAGGTCACGATTTTCACGACGCAGTACTGAAAATTATGAATACTTCATTTAAATATACAATTAACGGCCTTAGTGTTTAAACGTAAAGGATGAGTGCTGATAAGAGGGTAAAAGTGCCCACCTTTGTACATGAAAAATAAATTGTGAATGAATGAAAAAAATGATACCAAATCAAAATTAAGGTCTTACACTTTTATGTTCCACTGTAAATTTTTTTAAATTTTGAATATCAAAAATTAATATCAAAATGACCTTGTTAAATATTCATGAAAATGTGTTTTAGGGGAGTTCTGAAATACATTGCTACATTTCTATAGTTGTAGTAAGGTGATAACTGTGAAATTTTGAAATTGGGTACAGAAGGTGCCAGTCTAAAAAAGAAAGGCAATAAGTGGCCAGTCAATGCTTGTGATCAATATTTTGATTGCTTTATTCTTACACGTAGTGTTGATTGAAAGAAGAATCTCACAATGACTTGAGGATAAAAGATGTTAATTTTTTTATATAAGCCCCTGCCTAAGAGAAGCTAATTTTTCATGGTCAAAAAGACATGAATATAAGGTGAGATATATTTGAAAATCAGCTTGTCTCAGGGTTGGGCTTAATATCTACCGAAACTTATTTGGACATTTTCCGTCCATATGCTAGCAGTTAGGCTTCTGATGTCAAGGAGATAAGTGAAAACCTATTGACTTGGTAAATAGTCCAAACGAGAGACCACCAGCCTATAATTAATTACCAGACATTTACCAGATAAAGCAAGCTAGCCACTATACTGATGAGCATCTGCTAGATGGCCAGTTTGAAATCAGCGTATGCAAGGATGCACCTGATTTAATCAGAGCCAAATACAGTCAAGGCATATACCATACTAAACCAGACCTCCCATACTAAAACTAGATCCATCAGTGGCTGGTGCTGTCAGTGTAAAGTAGGTGCCCAGACAATTGGAAGTGGTGCACATATCACTTCAGATCTGTGGTATATGGGGTTTGCCTTGAGGCAGGGATACAATAGAAAATTATGTTGTGGAGAAAGCTGTTTAGATGCTTCATATTTACCAACATCAAATGATGACAGTATCAGCGAGATAGAAAGTGTTTTGGACAGCACATCTGATTGATTGTCTATTGTTTCTTATTTTTTATTCTCACATTTGTATACTTTGTATAATGTAACTATTGCAGTGCGTTCTATACAAGGTCCATATCACACTTATAATCATATGAAATACTTTTTTTATGAATTAAGTTCAATGTCATTCTGATTATTAGCCATAACTGTTAAGATGCAAACTTTAATTTTATTCAGTTTTTACTTATACTTTATCATTATTTTGGGAGAATTAATACCTTATTTATTTTATGATCATTGGGAACATTCCAAATAGCTATTTAGAGTGCTATTACAAATGATATTTTTGTTACTGTAACAGCTTTTTGCGATCAGCATTTTTTATATTTCTTTACAGAGCCTTTTACAAAATGTATATTAGTCATCAATTCAATTATTTAGACCAACAAATGCTGGTGTAGGAGAAAAGTTACATAAAATGAATAAATATGCTGAAACAAGTTGTCCTAGTTACAAGACCTCCATACAGTAGAGTGAAACAGTGATGGCTTCTGTGAGAAAATACCATAATACACCACCCCTCCCTCTCTTCCCTCGGATTGAAAAAGAACAATTTTTTCCCATTTACTTGTGCCACACCACATATATTTTACATATAACTCCTTTTGGCACCACAAGACACGTTTCAATGATTTTAGTAATATATATGCTGAAACAGGTTGCTGTCATTCATTAGACTGCATACAACAGGTAAATCTGGCTACCTCCCCCCACCCCTCCACATACAACTCATTAAAAACACTAATTAACCATGCCTCAAACCAAATAATATATTTTCATGCAACAAATATATGCATAAACTTTATAATAGCCAATTATATTAAAAACTTGACGATGGGCACTTTCCCAATGGTTACCGGCACTCACCCTTTCAGTTGAACTTCTTTTGATCAATGATATATCTTAATGAGAAAAGCTGCTATTAAATGAATGAGAACATCTTAACTTTCCAACATACAGCAATAATAAAGAAGATTTCGTCACGATATTGTTCAAACAACTTTATTTTCAATATTATCAATGTAGGGCATAACGTGTTAGATCTTACCTGATATTTCGTCATCACTATCGTCAGTCTCGTAATCACTTCCCTCTGAGTTCTCTATAAAAAGAGATATTTTAGAGATACAAATGCCCTGAATTGTGAAGTAACAAACAAACCGAAATACGCTCACAATATCAAGTTCTCTTAAAGTGGCATACAAACCGAGGGAGATAGTATCATAGTTTTTGTCTAAAAATATCTTGGGTAATCATCACCATTATACATGTGTATAATATTTTTCAAAACGCGATTTTAACTTCGTTTTTCGTCCGTTCTGTGCGTCAAACGGCTTGCACGCGCACAATTCATCCACTGCGCTCGCACTTTTTACTACTAATACCATCAGGGCTACCTAACCAGAACAAACCAGTGTGGCCATTGCTTCATTCGACGATGCAGGGGAGGATCCAGGATTATTTGAGGGGGGGGGGGGAATCCGGAACGACAGCCCTCGGATGCGAAGCCTACCATCGCCTCCTTGGTGTGGAGTTAGGGGCCTGCTAAAGGGCCCGAACATTTTCTGGTGCTTTGGAGAGCAAACAGTGCCCTTCGGTACGGTTTAGAACTATGATTTAACTAGTCAAAATACTAATTTCAAGAGGGGAATATTGGTGTGATATATTTTTCAGAAACCAAATGGGGGGGGGGGGGGGGGGGGTCAGGACCCCCCACTCTGAATCCATCAATGACATGCTATTGCACTCTCTATTATAATCCTGCTTTTATTCGTGCAAGTTTTGTGTCGTGCTGAGCCCTTCTATTTATCCTTGTCGTGTGCTTAAAAGTTTCTTCTTCCCATCGTCCGCTGCATTAATTTGTTAAATTGCACTTTTCCCGCATTTCTTCCCGCCTGTTCATTCATATCCTAGTTTCTGGGTCACGTGACACGCAAGGTATGTTACAAACGTGGGGTGTAAATGCGATTTTTAGTTCTTTATTTTTACGTACTGGGTGTGTGTTAGACGTTTTAACATTTAAATTAAAAAATTGAAATAGATCTTGTTTTTTGGATAGCCTGGTGTGGTGAAAGTTCTCTTTTTGTGTATCATTTTCACCTAATACCGTTTTGTATGCTGCGTTTACGATGATAAATAATTTTTCCACGAAAGCCAAGACTTTTAAAATATCAGCCAAGTTCAATCCAATCAAAAATTTTAATGCCTAGCATTAATTACCTTCAATCAACATATTTTGTGACTTGACTTACCGGAATCAGAGCTTTGATTATCTTCTTTTCTATTAGCGTGATTTTCTTCTAGGGCAAATATTTCGTCTATTATGATTTCAGCGCTGGGAGGTTCTGGACCTGAATAAATAGCGCGGATGTATAAAAAAGCGTATATGGCATTTTCTAGAATGGCATTTTCTAGAAAATTACTGGAAGGGCTTTCACAAATGACACCCCCTTTTTAAGCAACTCTGTAAGCATCACATTCAAATTGCCCCGTTACCTTCATAAATCACAATAGATAGATTTACTTCAGAGGTTAACGGAAACTACATGCAATAACTTTAAATTACCACATGGACATTTGTGACACAGGTCAAGTAAATTGTTGAAAAATTACCTTTTTCTTTGAACGTTTTTTCCAATATTTGCCGAATTACAGCAACATCAAAACCCATTCCTAGAACTGAGCGAACTGCAGGTGACTTCATGGTAGATTCCATGGTCGTTTCCTAATTTAATTTTAATTTAAAAATGGTATACTAAAACACAATGTATGTGACATATGCTAAAAACGACAAACAAAATAAAACACATATCTGATTTGCAATTTTTAAATTATGCGATAAAGAAAATATGCATGAGAAAAAAATAACCCTCACCACTCGGAACAACAAAAACATTATTATAAACTATGTCAGATTCCTACAGGCTTCACTTGTAAAGTGAAGTACATGTAAATTGTACTGTAACGATCAATCCAGTAAAAGGTCTACACATGCAGATCCTGGCCAAATTCTCTTACCTTGGTAGGCGATGATTTTCCTTTCCCTTGGATATCCCTAATGAAGTCCACGCCTTTACATTGTTTGACAAACCCGCATTTAGGAAACCAATGTGCATGTTCTACCCATGGATCATCTCCTTGTGCCCAATTACCTAACTCTCCATTGCAGAAAAAACACTAAAAAGACGAAAAAGTACCATTTAAAATGTACTGCAATATTATGTAATGCGTTTCTTACAGTTTTAAGCGTAAAGTCGATCTAAGACTAGGGTAACATTTTATTGACAATCAATATCATACTTTTATTTGAATGCGTCGATTTTCAAAACAGAAAAATTAACTGTCACGTTCATAACATTAACTTTTGTTCTTGGCAATCTTAGTCTCAGGAAATTAAGTATCGTTTATTATTGCTATTAAACTCATATTTTTGTTCATTCATTTATCTATTAGATCTATCTATTCAATTACCAATCTAAACTACAAATTCTGTGTCATACCTTAACTTTATCATCGTAGCCTGCATAAAAGAATCCAGCGTGTGCCAGTTCTGCAGGAGTCTGGGACTTGCCTCTGGGCCAGTTGGTAAAGGACCCAATTCTGAACATTTTAAAGGCAAAGTGTTGGTTCTTTGGCCTTTCAAACACTATGGGGCTCTCCTCTGAAGGCGCCAGCAGGGTTTCTTGCAAGTTTGACTGGTTGACAAAACTGCAAAGTGGAAAGTGTCGGCGGTGTTCAGCCATTGGGTCTTCCCCGGTTTCAAAGTTGCACATCTTCCCTTGGCAAAACACGCAGCGCACCATGTCTGTTCTTCCAGTGAATACAAACCCTGCTTCTGCCACAGCCTGCGGGTGTATGTCGCTATTTGGCCAATTGACAAACGTCTCTAATCTTGCCCACGTGCCTTGGCGGTAGTAAGAATCGCTTCTAGATTCACATTTAGCAAGATCCTCTTCAGGTCTGGGAGAAGGTGTTGATAATATAGGTACATTACTGTTGCTCAGTCCATTGATATAATCGCATGTCGGAAAATGCCTCTTGTGTTCTAACTCTGGGTTGTCTCCCGGTTGCCAGCTCTGCAAACGTCCATTGCAAGAGAAACAAATGACCTTGTCACCCTCCCCAGAATAATAAAATCCTGCTCGGGCAAGACGCGTTGCTCCCACAGGTGCGGTTACAGGCCAGTTTTGAAACGACTTGACCCTCAGCGCTTCATACTGCATATCTTCACCAGGACTAAATGGGGGCCGGTCCATTTTTTAAACGTTCACGTTATCACTAGAATTAGACATTTAATTGACTAGCATATCCCACTTAATGACCCAACAGTGTTTTTGGGTAATATCTGGATAGGGAAAGGGTTTAATCACTTTTTGAGCCGATAAAAAAGAGTTATCGTTGTTATTTTGAATAACATGGATCCATACAAAGTTAGTGGTTAAGTCTCCTGTCCTAAGAAGGGAAATTTTTAAGTGTTTTCGTCTTAGAACGTCGATCGCTGTTAGTTCTGAAATGATGAGAAATCGAAATCATTAATTAATATATCAGGAAAGATCTAATCAACTAAAATCCATCGCGTTCAATACTGTTACTACGCACATACATGAACTTATTTTATTAACCACAAATGTCTCCGGTTTTTCATCCCAATATCTAATCAGTTATGATAATAATAGGGGAGACCGGGGCTAGTTGGACCCGGGGGTAAGTTGGCCCTTGTCAATTTATGAAAAAGTTACTACGGGGTAAAAAATTTGATCATTTTGTAAAGTGACTGTATCCAATAATGCCAGGAAAGCGGCGGTCGTAAAAAAAGTTTTATTTAGGCGGTGAGCCCAACTAAAAGAATTCTGCATCCTAAAATAACTTTATCAAAGATGATTTAAAATCTGTTTTCATAGGCTTTTAATTGATTATAGTATATAACCACTGAAAAAGCAAGGGCTGTGTAAAAATGTCCTGAAAAACTATAGACCAATATCACATCTACCTTTCTTAGGTAAATTCCATGAAAAAATGGCATGTTCGCAACTAAGTAGTTATCTGGCTGAAAATAAACTCTTTGGGAAATTTCAGTCTGTCTGTAGAGAAGGCCACAGCACTGAGACAGCTCTACTTCGAGTCCACAACGACATAATGTTTTCCCTGAATAAACAAAGAGACGTCATTTTAGTACTTCTAGACCTTTCAGCAGCTTTGGGCACTATAGATCATGACATTCTTCTTTATAGGTTGCAGCATCGCTTTGGAGTGAATGGACTTGCACTTAGTTGGTTTACCTCATACCTGAAAAACAGAACACAATGGGTTTAAATAAAGTCAGCTTTATCTCAGCCAATTAACTTTCAGTATGGTGTCCACAAGGGTCTGTGTTAGGTCCCTTCCTATTCTCATTATACATGTTACCTGTAGAAAATATCATACTAAGGCATGGTCTGAACACTGTCATTTTTCAGATGACACACAAGTCTATATTACATGCAAGAGCAGCCAGTCTGCAACAATCACTTCTATGGAGGCTTGTCTTACAGAGATTCGAGAATGGATGAGCGTGAACATGTTTGTTTTAAATGATAGTAAGACTAAGTTGATATGGTTCACATCAAGGTTCAAGGCAAATAGGAAAATTGCAGCAAACGCCAACATTTGAATGAAAGATATTCTTGTAAAACCATCTAGTTCTGTAAAAATCTGGGAAATCGATGAAAATGGCACTATGGGGAAGCGTGTATCTGAAGTGTGTAAATCAGCATCTTATGCACTATGGCGTATTGGAAAAATAAGGAAAGTGTTATATAACAAAACCACTGAAAATTAGTACATGCACTTGTATCATCAAGATTAGATTACTGCAATAGGCTCTTCTAACACAATAGTGTCAAACTGGGCCAACTAGCCCCGGTCTCCCCTAGCTCTAGTCGCCGCTTAACCCCACGCCTGCTATGAAATTAACTGCTAGGTGCTTAAACAGTGTAAGAAGTGTTTTGGTCATTTATAAAAAAGTTTTTAAAACTTTAAATAATGTTTTTCCAGAATGTTATAAAAACACTAATAAAACTCCACGAGATAACGATTATCCCCGAAGAAGGCCCAGGGGCCGAAAGCTTGGATTATATTTGTCAATTGTAAAATAGATCTTCAGAGATGCATCAGTGATAATACTCATAAAGTTTTAAAGAAACGGTCTTCGAATCTTTCTACGATTATTATAACGTTACCATAATGTGTTTTTGTTAGCTGGAGCATTATTTTGCATAACGTTACCATATTGTTATTCTGTACCATAACCGGCATGTAACCAGTTCAAAGACATATTGTAGCAAAATGCCAAACATTATGAACATTTCTTGAAAAAAAAACATGATTTCACATTTGGTTAAAAGGCGGGTTATGAAATAGCTATTTTTCCAGTAGGCTATTTTCTATGGATGTGAAGCTTGGGTAAATAATAGTGCTAAACTGGTAGAGGTACATGTACGTGTAACTTACAGGTCAATTGCAAAGTTTCTGCTTGGTGTATGAGTGACAACACATAATATACCGTGTATGTTAAGATGAGCTTAGGTTTATGTAGTGCTGAAGCCCGCGTGAAAACCGCTCAGCATAAATCTTTTTTATGATGTGATATGTATTTATTATAACTTAGGATTCCAATTATAACCAAGAAATATTTTGATTTAGCCAATTCGAGATTTTATAGCAAAGCTTCGATTTTACGAGGCTATGAATCGTCTCCTGTACTGGTACATGTAGATGAGAGCCATTACCTCGCTTTCGAGATATTAAATCTGTCGGGCGTATCGCTGAAGTGCACGTTTAATATCTTATGTCGGTAAATGAATACGGGTTTCCTAATATGAATTATCTGAAATAAACCTATCTACTTTTTCAAATGCATTTTGTAGTAACATTCACAAAACATTTAGCCAAGAAGAGTAGGCCTATTTTCCTGATCAAGAGTGGGGGAGTGGTGGAAAATTCCCTTGGGGCCACATATAACCCTATAAATACAAAGGGAATCCCCTTACAAAAAAGGCAAAATAGGCCTACGTGTTACTCTGTAGGCCTATCTGTTTCTGTCAATAGGTTCTACTAAAGGGGCCACATATAACACTAAAAATATATACAATGGGAATCCCCTTGTAATGAAGGTAAAATAAATGTTATTCTAAGGAAGCCCGATGGATTTACTTTTTAAAACATAAAATCAACAGAACATTAATATTATAAATTTTCAAAAAGACACCAGACAGCAAAATAAATAAAATCAACCAGGCGGTAAACACTGGCAACTTGTTTATTTAAAACAGCACATTTTTGCGCATGCGCAGTTGTTTGAATCCTGTGCTGAGCTTACGCGGAATGCGCCTGCGCAATAATGCGCATGTGCTGAATAAGCCACATTCGGAACTCCTCGACAATTTCCGAACAATTTTCGACAATTTCCGATCTTCCGAACGCCTTGAAACTAGTCTCGGATGTATGACAGTAAAAAACGTCGCCTACGCACAACATATGTGATCAGGTCAAGAACCCGGATGGACGGCGCCGCATCACTGATGTATACCGCAATCAAAACAATATAGTTCCCCCAAAACACGTGGATCTAACAAATCACTCGGATGATGTTGTGCGTAGGCGATTTTTTACTGTCATACATCCGAGACTAGTTTCAAGGCGTTCGGAAGATAGCCGGAAATTGTCGAGGAGTTCTGAATGTCCTGTCAGGGCGCCGCCATGTTTATTATTGTTTACATCCGGGTATCTAGAGTAGTTTGCACTACTTCCAAAATGGCGACGTCTGTCATACGGCCAATCGGCAATCCTCGGCCAATTCCGCAAGCTCCATACTAACCTCGGATGTGATAGGCGGAGAAATATGCACCAAATCCATGCATTTTGTCCGCCGGAAATGCCTTCTCACTCAATCAATTATTTTGCTCATAAAGATGTCTGTCAATACCCCTGATTTTTATGATGCTTTACAGTTTGCCAAACAAAACACTAAGATTGACTTTGATTTAAAGGATAAACAGATACAGACGTTGAAAGAATTGTGGTCTAAATTAGCGCGAGGTTGAAAGTAGTTCCTTCCCAACAAATCAACAATCAATATGGATGCCTCCGTATCACGTCCGAGGTCATTGTCGAGTGCGGAGACATCCGAGTAGTTCCGAGTGTCATACGGCCGAGATATATGATGACGCAGGAATCAATCGACGGTGAGCCGAGTGAATAAGCCAGTGTCGGGTCAGCACTAGATCATATACGGCAGCGGGACGGAAGCGAGTAATCATGGCGGCCCCCAGCGCCGCCGCAATCGGCAATCCTCGGCTCATTCCGCAAGCTCCATACTAACCATACTTATTGTCGAGTGCGAAGACATCCGAGTAGTTCCGAGTGGCGCCGCCGAGACATTTATAGGATGTAGTTTTACAGCAAAATATCTAGGAAAATATACATGTATGCTATATCCCTAGGGATTCTTTATTGATACACCTTCACAAATAAGGTACAATCAAAGACAGTACATCTAGCAGAGTACAAACAAGTAAATGAATAAATATACATGATTTTGATGCGATATAGATGAATAGGCCTACGTGTTTAAAAATGGGCCGAAGTACAATCATAGAGGTAAAACAGACAACTCCAGCTACAGATACGTAAATTTGCAGGACGTGGAAACGCATTTAGACCCAATTAGATAAATGTATAATAATACTAATAAATGAGTTTATAAAGTGATATATATAAAATTTATAATGATAATCTACAGGCGATGAATTTAAATACAAACACTGAAAAGAGTACAATGTATAAGAGAGGGTTTGTTCCCTTTGTTGGAAGCATCTATTTACAAAACGCATAACCATTCTAAGAATATTTAAGTCTTGAGCACCCATAAGAAAATTATAAAGTTCATTAAAGCTGAAGTCGCCTAGGGGTACGAACTCTGACAGCTGCCCTCTGAAGGGATCACGTATTGAATCATATGTTTTGCTCTCTAGCAGGAGGTGGAACTCATCTACTTTATTCAAATTGCAAAGTTTACAAAATCCCAGGTATAATACGATTAAAAAATAAAAAAGATAAATTAAAAAGTAAATAAAAATTATATGCTATATTCCTAGTTATTATACGATTAAAAAAAAAAAACAATTGAACTGTGTTTTGATCGGCACTACAACATTCGACTATCAGCCTTAGCATCTCGTCGCTAGGGACCGCCATGTTGGATTACTCACTTCCGTCCCGCTGCCGTATATGATCTAGTGTTGTGTTGTCGGCCTTAAAATGTCGTTTGACTACGCCAGACTTATCTTTGTTGGAATAAATGATCTATCTTTCTATCGAGCCAGTAAGTTGGCCTACTAATACAGTACGTACGGAGGTACCCGGTATCTACAGCTCAAATTATTTTAGGGTATTTACAAGAGTGGAGTAAATCGTATCGTGTTCTTAACACTCGATCTCCCCTCTGTCCGCCTACAGTGCATGGACTACACATTTCTGCTACAGGTGACACACGTGCAACTCTCTTCATCTCTACACCGCAGCATCAATACTCGTACAGTCTATACAATTAACGCAAGGTAGGCCCTATCAGTTAACCTTACCTATACCAAGGAGTTATAACAGAAGGAGATTACACGCAAGCCTCTCTATTGTCCGATGTCTGTTACGGTGGGCGGAGCTAGCTACGGGGGGCCTCCTGTCTCAAGGTTTCGTCTGGGTCGCTCTCCTCCGCTTGGAGATTGATTTTATATGCGTTATTTCGCGTTAGAATTCGAGATCAGTAGTGTCAAAGCGGCGCTGTATGCTGACGATTTTTTTCACCGGTAGTTATCTGGACGATGTGCTGGGAGGGAACGATATCATAGAAAGCGATTATAAGGTGGTGACTGAGGATGGTCGCCATGAGTTTTTTTGTTTTTTTTTTTTTTGAGTCGGTGATAGATGGTTTTTCTTTTGCACAACTTTTGTAAAATCACCAAGGATAAGTCAAAAGAAAACGTCCCAACTGTGGTTTGTGAAAATGACATTCAAGTGAACGTTTGGACCCCCCTGCCCTTTGGTCCCATAAACATTGAGACAGTGCCTAAGCTTTGTGACTGGTTTTAAATTTCTTTAAGTATTTTTTTTCTCTCACTCGGTATAATTTTAATATCATAATGCATTAAAGTGAAATTTTAATCAAAGGTTGAGGCAATGCCACATGTCAGTTTACTAAATACTCGTTATAAATTTCTTTATCTTGGAAATCTCCCTTTTTATTTTCAGGATTATTTTGACACATACTAACACTTCTTATTTGTCGGTAAACAAGTGCACAGTGCTAAACATTAAGAATAATTTTTTTTCATTCATAAATATATTTATGTACAAAATATATCAGAAATTTTAGTATTAACTGAGCTCTTTAAAAAGTGAAACAAATAAAGATGAGAATTTTGAATTTCAAACTATTACTATATTAACTTAAAATATCTTTTAAGTCAACTCTATACTCAAGCATCATGATAGTAGCATCTGTGAGTAAAACCATTTTTTTATATCAATAGAAGAACAAAAACAAAATTTTAAACATAAGCAGTAATTAATGAAGTCATAAGAATGATTAAGTTGCTATAGTTTTCCAGTTTTATGCAGTCTGTGTTGGAATTTTTTTCAACCATGCAAATAGAAATAACTATATTCTTTTTTATCTGACTTGCTGATACCAGTCTGTGCCAGATACTATTCCACTCACAGGCCAGCAAGGTCTGAGAATCTAATGGGCTGAATGAAAAAAAAAACCCTAGAAGATAAAAGTGGCTAATTCTTACAAATAGGATAAAAAACATGGGATTTTCAGAAGGTTATTATAAATCAAGACAACACTTAGTAAGAACATTTATAAAATGAACTGGAGTACATGTTACAGCTGAAAAAATTAACTGGGCCAGTAAGTGACTGCTTTAAAGAAATTTCACTGAAACAGTCCAAATTTTACTGGCAATCAAGTAGACTGTTATACCATGGCACTCAACAAATTATATATAGGTTTTGAATTTTTTTCCACGTGACAGTAACATTTAAATTTATGTCAACTTTTGAAATGTATAGTGTCAGTTAGGTGACTGAAAATATTTTAAAATGTCATGAAGGAGCACTATTAATTTAATGCAATCTCTGTTGGCCAGTCTTATCCAGTTTCTTCTCCAAAAAGGACAACTCAAGTGAGAATTTCTTCAGGGCCTTTTCTTCTGCCTGCCAATGCCATGCCACTAAGAAGAGAGAAACCTGTAGGTTAGAAAAAAAACATAATAATAGCATTATGAACTACTAGTATCTATGTAGACATTACAGAATTACGCAGTGAAGTTTAATGTGTCTTTTTATGACTTGACTGAAATAATGTTCACCACATAAATGAACAATTTACCACTAAATTTATGTAGAATATCAAGATTCATGATCACAAGCTAATAACCCCAAGAAATTGAAAGAAATTGTACTTATTACAAGAAATTATTTAAATCCGGCCTGGTTCCTACTCTTCTGAGAGGACAAAAAGGGGATTTCATAGAGGCTGGTTGCTAAAAGGAAAATGCCCAAGGTTGTTGTATTTTGAAATAAATTAAAAAGGGTACTGTTGTTAGTGAATGTTTAATGCATCTTAGGCATTATGACAAAAGTAACTCACCCCAGACACACTGACCTCCTTTTTTCATTGACATTTTAAATTTTTTTCCAGCCTGACCATAATTCATATTTTCAATGCAGCCTTCTCCCATATCTATAATAGAAGAAAAAAAACTTGAGTAGTGTTAAGATATGCATGTAAAATTCATTATCAATTTTGAGAGAATTTCTGTTTCAACACTGCAAGATGAAATATTTACTTTCAAGTAATGAATAAGCCTTAATAGAGTTCTATTCTTTTGTAACCACCAAGGCAAAGCTTCTTTCTTAAAATGAACTTAAACATCCAAACTTGCCACCTAACATGCCAAAGTAGTGAAGTATAATTAAAGTAGAGAAGCAAGTACCCCTTAATAATAGAGGTGCCTTACACAATAAGGTGTGTCTTACACACCTTGACTCAAAGGGAGATGTGTAGTGAGATAATAGGTAAAGTAATTGGTGGAGCCTAGGTGAACTTAAAACCTTAAGACTTTAAATTAAGAAGCACCAGGATTCATGGGTGTTCTTTTTTCAAAGGTTTAATATGAATTAAAACATATATATGTAAAAAGAAGACTAAATAAGTTTAAAATAACTATACCAAAGACACTGTGAAGTCAAACTTCCCGTTAGACCGCCATGATGGAAAATGCTGAGTGGAGGCAAAACTTTTCCAGTCAAAATAACTGAGCACCTTACTTATACAACAAAGTTACCACTCCAAAGCCACCCACCATGGTGAGAAGAAAATTGATGACCAACTGTCATGATAAGTCTTTTTAGATTTAAACATGAAAAAGGTAAAGGCCAAAATGGTACATTTACCCATAACACTAGAGTAAAAAATTGGTATTCTGAACAAATCAGGTTATTTTTTTCAAGAAATATCGGAGCAGTATCCATGCAATATATACCACGCCACGACCAAGATGTTCAAGAATCTAAACACACCAAATTTTTTTATAATCTTGCATTTGAAAAGTACAAAAAGCGGTAAGGCTTTTGGCCGTAACAAGCGTAACACTTTTTGATCGGAACTCATGAAAATTGTCAATTGTCGTATCCAAGCTAGACCACATGTAAAATCGCAAAAAAAAAAACAATACTGCTCAAGCAAGTGTGTTGCACACATAACAATTAGTTAAATTTTATGACTGTCATGTGACACAAGTTTCAAAAAGTAGGAGGAAAATGTCTTTTGGAGTAATTTTTTTTCGAAATATTAACAAGATGGCGGCTTAATTAAGGAGGGAATGTAGGTTTGAGATTTTCTCTTAAAATAAAGGTCTTGGCTTTTTTATTCCTGTCACATTCATTTAACGTATCTTCAAAATATCTAATTATGCTTGGAACACAGCTTTAACTTCATCGTGTGACGTAATATTGGGATTTTGGGGACAAAAACACCATTTTTATACACCTGATTTTCTCAGGCACCTGGACAGCTATAAACTTGCTTTTGATGTCATTATGACACTTGAACAAAGTACTACAGCATGGAGTCAGGGATTTTTCTTCAGACACTTATTGTTGATTTTATCTATAAAAACGTGAAATTACATCAAAATATTAGGAAATTTTCACTTTCAAAGTCTATAAATTAGAAAAGAGAGGATCAATCAAAATTTCTTAAAAAGCACTTTTAGAGCATACTGTTCATAATTAGCATGGTGAATTTGGTCTCCCTCAGGTGTACAGGTAGATAGTTAAAGCTTGTTAAGATAACGCTATCTCGTCAATATTGAAAGCAAAGAAAACGAGCAAAAATCCTTTCAGTGAAGTTAATTGTCCATATAAGCAAATAAAATTGTTGACAGCTTTACCTGTTATCGTTCTGACGATCGCGAAGATGGGTACTCTTTTGCCGGTTGAAATTAGCTTGTTTGCATGTATTTGGATGTCAGAAAATCTTATTTTTGTATCAATCTCACCTCCTGTTAGTAACTTCAAGGGGTTACCGCTAGCACTGCCAGAATGATTGACAGGCAATCTAGTAAGCCCTAATGACCCAAGCAATCAGTGGCCACGTCAATTGCCGTCGGGGCAAGTGTTAGGGATGCGCTCTAGGATGTGCACACAATAGCAGCATCGCATGCGGTCTTGTCCACATTCGCCAAGCGAAAAATGGTTCGAAAACAGGTGGAAAGGTTAGATATTATCATTGTTGATTTTCCGATTACCAATGGTAAGCAGAAATAAATAGGAGTTGAGCCTCGATGCTAGGGCCGAATTGCCCAAGTTGCATAGATTCAGGGGCGTAACCAGACCTTAAAAAAATTGTACGCACAGATTTTTTACATTCCCAGCAAAATATAGACTAACGCAAGAGATGAAGGACAGCGTAATCACAGCATATGTACCACACACCGCAGCTTAATTTCCATTAATAATAAAACATCATTTAGTCAGAAATATTCTCGCAATTAAAAAAGTTTCAATAAAGTTATTACCCAGAATGGTATATTTATTTAAAAGGAGGCTAGCTTCGCATACGTGGAACGCCCTTCGAATAATCCTGGATCCGCCTCTGAGTTGAACTAACATTAGATTTCATTAACCTTACATGTGGATGCATGGCTCCCCATAACAACCAATTGTACGACACGACAGAGCTCTGATACATCTAAGTTTTATTATATGTTTGTAAAAATTGTCCATGTCACCCTATTAGTTTGGAGGGATAAGCTGGGTCAAGTCCGTGTCAAAATTCTTTGACGCTTTGCAGGAAAAATCCTTCCTTCGTTTCTCTAGCTCCTTATGAAACCTGGTGTCCAGATTTTATCTAATGCCCTCAGGGTTGCGTGAGCTGCTCTTTGAAAATAACACACAGGTAGATTTTTACCTGAGATAAATATTGCCAGCGAGGCTTCAGGTGAGTTGTGGGCCACTGAACCCTCCAATAAAGAGGTAAAGGAAGTTCCAGTTAGATGGACGATTAAGATAAAACTTGTTAAGGTTTCAGGCATTGTTTACCTCAGTTCAATAAAAGTATGCAAGACGGGGGGAGGGGGGTGTCAGAACAATTGTGCCTATACAATTGATACAGAGGATTTGTTCATACAGGTGACTTTGATAAGCAGAGAATTTCTTTATATTCCGTGAAAAATACACTAAATTTATATAAAATAATATCATGGTTGGCCAAAAAAATGTACGCACAGTGCATCCGTGCGTATGCCTAGTTACCCCCATGTATATTTTTAAAATCTAACACTAAACTGCATCGACCTGTTGGCGAAAATGGATAGAAAGAATGACTATTGTTGTCACGGGTAGCAAGCAACGGAATTTTCTTCTTTTCTTTTGCGTATCTCAAAAAGTTAACAAGAAAATCGAAAGAACGCGTGTAACAACAAGCAATATTCAAGGGAGAACGAGTATTTCGAGCAAATCCAATGTGTCGGAAAAGATTCATCTTAGCGCTGATCACAATCAAGAGAGACTATCAAAACAGCTTAAGCGGAACAATAGGCACTGCTTTGCCGATCGCTGTTTATGACAAAGGGGGCATGGCGCATCCCTGTTCTATTGTTTCCCTAGACGTGCTGATGCTGCTAAGGTCCGCCCACCGAGTTTACCCATGCCAACGGCCCTTGACAACGAAGGCGGGGCATATACCAGGTCACCGATGTCGATGTGTGCAGCATCAGAATAATCAGAAAAAACAAATTTTTTGTTCAAAATGTAAAAATTTTATTCTGTTAAACGTTAGATACACGTTTAACCAATAATTAGACAGAAAAAACCAAAAATGGCTATTTTTAGCTATATTTGGGTACATCCGCTCCTTAAGCATCTGCTTGTTATTCGGCTACTGAAAGTGCACCTAAGTTTTAATCTTTGCTATTGCCACAAATTACTTAACAATTGCAACTGTATAAAGACCAAACTTTCTTCATCTGATACTATATTTATAGGCACTTGTTATGAGTGGGAAATATTTTTCGTGCAATATTTATTCTCCACACACCACCTCGCGAGATCAACATGTAGCTGGACACTTACACAGTGAGACCCTACGACATAAAAGTTGCAATTTATCTTCATATTTCGTGTAGTTATGCATTTAAAAGCACTTACCTGTTTTTTGAAAACCTTGTCCAACGTAATATCATATAAATTCTGTATTTCTCTCATTTTTTAGAAACTTGGACTCCGTTTCTGTTTCTGTCCTCAAAAATCAACAGACGAAGGCACAGATACTAACAAACGAGATTTAAACGAGAGCAACAATTAAGCGTAACAGAGATAGGCATCCATTGTTCTCTGGGTTCTATTCATTCCGACCAATGAGAGACCGTAATACGGGCTCCGCCCCCACGCGTGTAATCTCCTTCTGTTATAACTCCTTGCCTATACGAGCTGAAGTGAAGTCATTCCCACTGACGCCAGCCAATCATGCCTGTGTTCTAACAAAACAAAAAAAAATCCCCTATGCTATTTTTATCTAAAAGGGGGTTGCCTCGCGTCATTCACCTTCTTTATTTATTTTTTGGTTCTAGCATTTAAAAAAGGGTTATGAAGTCAGTGGAGATGACAATGTGACAGTGTCTAATTTGAAACCTAATTTGAGACCCTTTACACTGTAACATTAGGCCTAACGACACAAAATTTTAATAAGATGAATGCCTGGTGGACAGTAGAACTATGCACGCTTATGACTTATGACTTATGGGCAGAAACCACCAAATGATTTCCCATTGACGACCATACTAAGAAATGCCTGCAAAATTACTGGGTGAAACATTACCCATCCCAATGGACAGCAGACACACTGACAAAACTCCCAGTGGCACAAAAATATACTGTCATCAGACATTCTTTCTGGGGTCCGCCATATAGATAAACGTCCTAATAAAATATTCGTCCCGATAGATACGCCTCTATACCAGGGCCGTAGCCTGCTGGGGGCAGGGGGGGGGGGGGCAACTGCCCCTTCCCCCTGGGATTTGAGGTGCAAAAAAATAATAATAATAATAAAATAATCGCACAGGTAAAAAAATTTGCAAAGTTGGTTATCAATTCTGTGAGAAAATGTACTCATGGCCACTAGACAATTATTCAAGAATCTGTTTACAAAGGTGTACTGTTTTTAGCCAACTCAGTTCATGCCAAAAAGCTCACCCTCCCTTAGGGAGCTATCCCCCAGGCTGTACTTATGGCAAAATGAACCCACAATTTCTGACTTCTGATTGAGCAATAAATAACAGTTAAATGCACTAGAATGCAGTATTATACATACAGTTTTTAAAAATTTTCCACACACCCTCCCACACCTATCACCACACTCCTATCACTTTCGAGTGATAGTCTGACTGCGAGTACCGACCCACTTAGTGATCTGACTTAATTACAACCTGATATTTATTACCTTAAAGGTATGGTAAGCTCTAAAAAAGGGGCAAATTCCCTAAGAAAACGAATTTCACCCGGGTAAACTGAACTTAATTTTACCAGTCCATTTTTGTTCTAAATCATCAATCCAAACTATCCAAGAGCACTTTTACAATTAGTTTGAGTTTCTTACGATGTCTTAAGATACTATATATGATTAGAATTTAAATTCTCCCAACCTACACATTACTTAAATTAAGTAAAAGTTATCGATTAATTGCATTTCCAAACAAACTATGTTGTTTACAAGGGCGCGTCGGAAGCGGGAGGAGGGGGCTGCAGCCAATAATTTGCTCTTGTATCTTCCCCTGGCTTAAGCTACCCTTGCTCGCACAGCCCCCCCCCCCCCCCCCCCTTCCGACAGCAGTGAGGATGAATTAACGGGAGTGTTAACTTGACATAAAAATAACGTGAGCGCAGACCTCCGCCAAGGCAGCAATTTTTTTATTATTATTGATTATTGATTGATTATTGATCCGGATCACTACCAAAAACTAATCATCTCTTCCTTGGCCCACTTCCGACAGTTCCTGAAAATTTCATTAAAATCGGTCCATAATTTTTTGGGTTACAGTATGTTGATGACAAACAAACAAACAAACAAACAAACAAACAGGGGTGAAAACATAACCTCCCTGGCGGAGGTAAAAATTACGAGCATTTACGAGAACAAACTTTGCCCTTACTAGGGCTTTAAATTTTGACCTGAAATTTTATCAGAATACAGTAATATGCTCAAATATCCACTAATAGTAATACATATTTAAGTCCACCCCCTCTTCCCCAGCATTGCTGAAGTTGCTGAAACATTTATAATCTGAAATAGAAATGTGGCAACGCCATACCAAACCGGAGGGCCTATTTATTTATTTATTTATTTATTTATTGAACGTAAAATACAAGTGAGAAGGCGGTTTGAACATGTTGACATATTCTAAAACAACTTTTTTAACAAATTCAATATAACGAAGCAACCATTTTGAGCAATAGTGTACCCGTAATGGATCTATCGGTATTTGGATCTAAAAATACGTGGATCTATAGGTATGCGGATTTATAAGTAGGCCTACGTGGGTTTATGTGGAAGTCGTATCTATAGGAACGCAAATACATGTATATAGGACGATATTAACAAATCGGATCTATCAGTATTTGAATTTAAAAAGACGTTTTTTTTTTTCAGTTTTTCCTTTATGTATCTATCGGTAACGGGAGTATAGTGACTTGAATATTTTGGGACTAAATTTTATCCGTACGTCCCCTCACGACTGCACGGCACCTGTGCCTGGTCCTGAAAAAAAAACTGGCAGTTGTTTACACCCTTGCCTGCTAGTCGATACTAGAATTAACCCTAGCAACACACAAGAAATGCCAGGAAAAAAGGAAAAAGCACTAATTTTCTCTCACTGAACTACAGTCGATGATTGGTCCATTTAGTGGTTTCTGCCCTTACGCACCATTCGTGTAATGGAGGTAGAAAATGTAATCTGTCAACTTTTATCATTTATGTAATAGCAGGGGCGTAACCATGCAGACCTTTTAAAATTGTACGTTTTTTGGCTAAAATGAACAGTTCTTATCCATTTAGTGAATATACCGTATTGGTCATAATTATGTGTATGTTTATTCCGTGGACTATTCGAAGATTACACACTAAATTAAACTTAAATTTTAAGGTTTAAAATTCACTCCCTTACCCAACATACACATGTAGGCCTATATAGCATTTTTGTTGTTGCAGTGTTCTTATCATTTAAATTACAAATTCAACCAATTATTATTATTATCCAAAACCCTGTGAAATAATATATCACACAGCATGAGTCAGCTAAAAAACCCAAATTTCAGTTGAAATCCCCCGTCATTTTTTTGTTTTTTTTTTTAGAAAATTCCCTTGATAAGTGTCATTTCCAGACACACCCAGGACTTTACGTGTAGACTCGGCAGTCTGCCTGGGTTGATTGCCGAACTTATTAATCAATCAGTTAAATCCATAACAAGGAAATGCTTCCTTTCAATTGAAAATGATATTAAGGGATGTGCATAGGAATAAAATAGGTTCATTTAATTAAGTCTTACACATTATTATGAAACAACGAAAATTACTCATATTCTAGCAATTCTCCTTTACCTCGGGGATTCGTAATATTGAATACAGCCTACCGGCACTTCAGATTATTGCCTAACTTCTATACTAATACTACGTGTTACTACTTGAAGGTGTCTGTTGGTCGCTCGATTTTGTATACCCTCGATCTTCTTTATCTCTCCTGGCAGATTATACATGCCAAAAACGGGGTGTGGTGTGGGCCAAATTATTGCCTCGCCATCGTCGATACTTTGGCGTAGGTACAGGGAAGGGTGACTCGAGGGTATGTGCCCGCCCCCCCCTTCTTCCTTAATTGGCCCGAGGGTGAGTTTTCTCTCCCTCTTTGGGATTCCTGGAAGCAATGGATCTTGGAAATATTAGAGCAAAGATGTTGATGGGATGCTTCTTTTGCATAAGTAAACCATGCTTCTGAGTGATCCTCCCCCCCCCCCCCACCCCAGTTCAACGCCTTCATATTTGTCATCGTTGTCTATGTAAAGCCTAGATTACATTTGAAATGCGATGCCCGTACGGTGCACGTATACTGCCCGTAATACTCTTTTCGTACGGTGTCTGAGAGGAGGTAAACGGTGGTCGTGCTAAATCACTTGGAATCGTACGGAGTTAAGTCCATGCAGTGTAGACATACTCGGCGTAGCCCGTAGCTCATTACGATTTCAAAAAAAAAAAATCTTACTGACGAACGGATGTAATCTAGGCTTTACTATTTCAAAAAAAATCGTAAAGCCTAGATAACACTTCCATCGGACAGCGCCCGTACCGCGTGTTAATGTAATCTAGGCTCAAAATGAATAATGACATCCATTGCTCCAAAAGACGAAAGACACTAAAACGTGTTTCAAAAATATATGTGAAAAGCGCTCTGAGAACGTCTTTTAAGATACTTAGTATAAGTATATTACACAAGCTTCAAATTGTCATTGGTGTGGCTGTGCCATTAGACAAAAAACAACAAAAGTCGCAACAAACGCAATGTCAAACTACTCATCATCTCTCGGTTTTCGTGAAAATCAACCAACAAGTTGTTCAAGAGATGATAAGAAAATTTTTCCATTTTTGTCCATTCACTTCCATGCAGTGCTCCCTCCGATTGCTGTTACAACGTTAACATCTATTCAGGTAATCAAACTCTCCAATGACAATAATCATCACTTTATTTTGAATTTTTTAAAATACATTTTATAAAAAATATTTTGCAACTACTGAATTTAACAATGGAAATGGAACAAACAGCGCCATCCGAAAATCTCTTTTCCAGAGCTAAGTGGACTGCAGGTGACATAATATAGCAGATTCTTCATTTTCTTGTTAATAAAATGATGTCTTCAAATACGTAATGTATACTAGGATTTTAAAATAGATATAATAGAGAATATAAGACTGATCAGAAGCGTAGTCCTTATATGATCGATTCAATACACTGCACTTTGGTGAATCGTAAATTGGCGCTTAAACTAAAATCTCAAACCAGTTTTTTTTTATTGTCAGTCTCAATTCAGAACCGCACTTCCACAAGGGATCCGGAAACTTTACACAAAGAACGTATTCACGGTTGCAGCTATCTTCTTTGAACATTTTGGACAATTCCTTTCATTTGGAGCGCAATTTTTGCAGCAAGTAATATGGGCACAAGGCAGAAATAAAACGGTTGCATCTTCAGTACAGGACGAGGTGAAACAACGTCTTCTTTCTTTCAGGTCTCGATTTTCACGACGCATTACTGAAAATTATGAACACTTCATTTAAATATATAAATAAATTTTGGACCATTGTATACTTAAATGAAAAAGGCAGCTCTTCAAATGTATGTGAACATCTTAACTTTTCAACATACAAAACAAAAATAACTAGACTGCAACTGGCTGAAGCCAGTGGCGGAGGATTCCCCTGCAAAATAGGTGTGGAAATGCTCTTACAAGGTTATGTGAAGGTCATGGGTTAAATTTGACCAAATATTCTGAAAGAGCATGTGCGAATTGGGGGGGGGGGGGGGGGGGGGGGTGTCAACAAAACATCACTCTAGCCCACTGCAATATTTCTCCATGAAATAGCCAAATGACCTTGAAAATGAGGGTCAAGGTCAAATTTGACATTTGATTTGGGGGTTTTGGGTATATGTTTGGGGTAGTTTACTATGGCATGCTACGACCAAAAACCAGTGTTTCATGGATAAACTGCCAAACTCAAGATTTCTGCAATGTCATAAATATTTAAAAATCTATATTTAAAAAAGTAATAAGGCAGTCACTACCAAAGTACGGCTAACCTTAGATAAATATATAGGGCATCACTTG
Source organism: Lingula anatina (assembly GCF_051362555.1). NCBI lineage: Eukaryota > Metazoa > Brachiopoda > Lingulata > Lingulida > Lingulidae > Lingula > Lingula anatina. Next base: position 35,068,305 of record NC_141767.1, read on the forward strand.
CCACTATGATTGGGGCTCTGGGCCTTCTGGTTTTTGAGATCTCGGAAACAAACCTTTTTTGAGCCCGTTTGGCCATTAGCGACCTTGACCTTGACCTACTTGCATAAAAGTAGGTCATTATCTGTGGATTTGTCTCAGTATCATTGACCATAAGGCCCTTGGCCATATGGCTTATACTTTAGGCCTAATGGCAATTTCAAATTTCATAAAATTTGCCTTTAAAAGACCTAGTGACCTTGAAAAGTAGGTCAAGGTCACTGAAACTGGGTCTGTGGCATATTCTTGCCATGGGCTACCTATGATAATTATTTCAGATTTTTTGCGAAAAAAAAACGCGCGGAAAGAATAATAATAATAACAACAACTATAATACTACCAAAAACAATAGTATTCCCCTATGGGGAATCCTAAATATTATTCCTACACGATTTTGTTAAAACGACTGTTTACTTTCAATGCAATCATTGAAGTAAATGAAGGGCATAGGTATTAGAATTTACCTGATATTTCGTCATCACCATCGTCAATATCATCATCACTTTCAGCAAGGTTCTCTGTAAAATTTATAGATGATTTCAGAAATAAAAATGTTCATAAATTCTGAAGTAACAAAAGAACAGAAATATGCTTACAATATCAAATTATCTTAAGAATACACAGCTTTTACGACTCTCAGTTATTACTTCACGAAGCGTAGACTTCTAAAATATGATAGAATTCAATCATTGTCATAATTTTAAGATGTCTTCAATTCAAATCAAAATATTTTGTGACTTTATTTACCAGAATCAGAGATGAGCTGTTGCGAAGTCCCTTCCATTTGATTTTCCTCCTTTTTGGCCTTTTCTTCTAAAGCAAATAGTTCTTCTATTATGACTTCAGCGCTGGGAGGTTTTGGCCCTGAATAAATAACACGGGTGTAGAATAAAGCGTTAACTGATATTTTCCTAGGCGTAAAGAGTGAATGGAGATGGAGCGGTCTACTCTAAGGCTTTTCACAAATAACATTCCCTTTTTAAGCTGCTATGTAAGCATCCCATTCAGATCGTCCCGTTACATGCACCCATCACAATAAGGGCCTGCATCTAGATATAGTTAACCAAGAGGTTTTGATTAAAACAAACTAAATGCAATGACTTTAAATTACCACATGTACATTTGTGACACAGGTCAAGTAAATTGTTGAAAAATTACCTTTTTCTTTGAACATTTTTTCCAATATTTGCCGAATAACAGCAACATCAAAGCCCATTCCCAGAACTGAGCGAACAGCAGGTGACGTCATGGCAGATTCCATGGTTATTCCCTGATTTGATAAAATGATATGTTAAAAGACAATACATACGACATATGCTAGAACCAACAAACAAAATACAACACACATCAAATTTGCATTCTTTAAATTATGCAATAAATAAAATATGCATGAGAAAGCCATTTCACTCACCACTCAAAACAATAAAAGCCTTATGAAGTTTTCGTCTTTGTGTAACATATAAAAAAACATGGTATGGTCCTGTGTCATATATGTCAGATTTCTACAGGCTTCAGTTAAAGTGCAGTAAATTGTACTGTCACGATCAAACCTGTAAAAGGCCTACACATGCTGATCCTGACCAATTTCCTTACCTTGGTAGGCGATGATTTTCCTTTCCCTTGGATATCCCTAATGAAGTCTACGCCTTTACACTGTTTGACAAACCCGCATTTAGGAAACCAGCGTGCATGCTCTACCCATGGATCATCTCCTTGTGCCCAATTACATAACCCTCCATTGCAGAAAAAGCACTGAAATGGTGAAAAAATACCAATTTACATGTATTGCAAATGTATCACAATATTAACTAATATGTTTCTTACAGCTTTTAAGCGTAAAGTTGATTTAAGACTAGGGTAACATTTTTCGACAATCAGTATCACACATCGATTTTTCAAAACAGAAATATAAATTGTCACGTTCATTTCACTAACTTTTGTTATTGTCAATTTTAGACTCAGCAAATTAAGTTTTGTTTATAATTGCCATTTAAGTTATTTGTTTGTTCTTTCTTTTATCTATTAAATCTATTCAATTACCAATATAAACTACAAATCTTGCGTCATACCTTAACTTTATCATCGTAGCCTGCATAAAAGAATCCAGCGTGTGCCAGTTCTGCAGGAGTCTGGGACTTGTCTCTTGGCCAATCGGTAAAAGACTGAACTCTGTTAACCTCAATGGCAAACTGTTGGTTCTTTGGCCTTTCAAACACTATGGGGCTCTCCTCTGAAAGCGCAAGCAGGGCTTCGTTAGCGATAACAGTGGTGCCATCTTCTTGCAAATTCGACTGGTTGACAAAGCTGCAAAGTGGAAAATGTCGGCGGTGTTCAGCCATTGGGTCGTCCCCGGTTTCAAAGTTACACATCTTCCCCTGGCAAAACACGCATCGCACGGTGTCTGTTCTTCCAGTGAATACAAACCCTGCTTCTGCCACAGTCTGCGGGTGTATGTCGCTATGTGGCCAATTGACAAACGTCTCTAATCTTGCCCACGTGCTTTGGCGGTAGTAAGAATCGCTACTGCTGTTCTCCGGATTATTGTATACTGATGTTCTGACCCCATCTGGGGCATCTCTATTTTGTGCTGTGTTTGTAGATTTGTCTTCAGAATTGCTCCCTCCTTGCACAGTAAAGGACATGCCGCCGACAGCCCCTCTATCTTCCTCCAAAGCTGCCTGACCAGCACCAGGAGCAGGGGTTGTTAATATTGGCACGTTCCTGTTGCTCAGCCCTTTGATATAATCGCATGTTGGAAAATGCCGCCTGTGTTCCGACTCTGGATTGTCCCCGGGTTTCCAGCTCTGCAAACGTCCATTGCAAGAGAAACAAATGACCCTGTCACCTTCCCCAGAATAATAAAATCCTGCTCGGGCAAGACGTGTTGCTCCCACGGGTGCAGTGACAGGCCAGTTTTTAAACGAACTGACCCTCAGCGCTTCATACTGCATTTCTTCACCAGGAGCAAATGGAAGTCCATTTTGCAAACGTTCAAAATATGAATTAAGTGAAAGACTGTTCACGTTATCACCAGAACTAGCCATTTTAATATATATATTTATATATATACTGGAATATCCCACTTAATGACCCAACAATATTTGAGGAATATCTACATAAAGGTCGGTTTTAGTCGTTTTTTGCGATGAAAAGAAAAGGAGATGTCCTTTTTGTATTGAATAATATGAATTCCTAGAACGTGTAAGTGTTTATGTCTCCTGTGCTTAGGGTGAAAATGTTTGATTATCTTCGTATTGGAAAAAACGTTACAGTTCACTGCACATAAAGAGGATTTTCCGAAAGACTGGTCCATACATTTATATCCATCTTGTTTGTGAGATTTTTTTTCAATAGGCCTAACACAACACAGCACCAAAGGTGCCATGACAGATGTTCAGTGGCATACTGAAGTGATACTGGTATATATTTTAACACTGGTTTGGTACTGCACACAATGATCAGTAAGATGTAAAAAATGCACCTGGCCAACTGCTCCGTCTTCATGCCGTTACCTTTTCGTTCTGAAATGATGAGATATGGAATGCATCATTCAATATATCAGGAAACATCTACTTTCAATATCTATACTATTAATATCACTATCTATATTATGCACACTATCAATATAATAATAATAATAATATATTTATTTCAAGTCTAAAATCCATAAAATGTTCAATAGACTGTACAACATAAAATACAAAGAAGTTTATAGATAAAAATGGTTAAGATATATTTTATATAAATAAGAGCTAAACTAAATTGTAATAAACAGTAATTAAAAGTAAAAAATCCAAGGTTTCTTTAAAATTGTAAAATTTAAAATTCATGAATAAAATGTCTTAAAAATATGAGTTTTTAATTCCTTTTTAAAAGATTCTTGTGATTCTATTAGTCTAATAAAAATTGGCAACTTATTCCACTCTACTGGTGCAGCTACACAAAATGATATGTCACCATATGATTTTAACATTGATTTTGGAACTTTCAGTAAAAGTTTGTCACCAGACCGCAGGGATCTTTGAGGGCTATAATGTTTGACTAGATCAGTTATATATGGTGGAGCTAGATTATAAAAAGCAGCATGTGTAAAAACTAAAACCTTAAATAAAATTCTGGCCCTAACTGGTAACCAGTGCAGATGCTTTAAAATTGGAGTGATATGGCAATCCCTAGGCTGTAGCATTAAAAGCCGTGCTGAGATATTCTGGATGCGTTGTAATCTTTTGATCTTATCATCTGGACATCCATATAATACAGAATTGCAATAGTCTAGCCTGGGAGTTACCAATGAGTGTATAACAGTAGCAGCAGATGATTGATTCAGATGTTTCCTTATGGTGCCAATATTCCGAATGTTGAATAAACAAGACCTTGTGATGTAGGAGATCTGTTTGTCCATTGAAAGTGTAGAATCAAAGTATACTCCTAATTTTTTTACATGGGGGGAGGAAAATGCCATACTAGCTCCAATTTTAAGCTGCAAGTTGTGAGCAAGGCCCTTGTTGTGGGATTGAGTAATGACTAAAAATTCTGTTTTTCCATCATTTATCTTCAATTTGTTTGAAATGAGCCAACCTCTGAGGTCTGATATGCAATCAACAATTGTGTTCACAGACAATGCTGGATCATGGATGTTACAAGATGTGTACAATTGGGTATCATCAGCATAAAAGTGGTTACCTATCTTATGATAATGCAGAATTGCTCCAAGGGGTAACGTGTAAACACAAAACTTAAGCGGGCCAAGCACGCTCCCCTGAGGAACACCAAATAAAAGTTGTGAGAGTTCAGAAAGCACACCATTTATATCACTATCTACACTATGTATGCTATCAATATTACCAGTACTATCAATATTGTCTAAGGCGAATTACACCAAAAAATACCCAACATATGTATTCAATATTATATATAATATAAAATCAATAAAAGTATAAAAAAAAAATAATAATAAGGAATAGTCGTAGAACCAAATGACCATCTATCTATCTATCTAGAGACATATCTGTGAATATCTGTAAAAAAAATCTTTCAGTCACCCTGGTAGAGGGTAGCTGATCAGTATGTTTTCCTTAAAATGTGTTATCAGTGTTGCATATATGCAGAAAAAAGCAAAAAATAACAATAAAAAACAGTATAACTTTTAGTGAAAATGGTCCGATCAAGCTGCTTTTCCAACTTGAACTGTGACGTTAGGCACTAGCCCGAGGCAATTGCCTACCTAAAGTGGCACCGGGCTAGTAAAAAAGTTGAAATTTTATAAAGCACTAGCCCGAACAGGCTAGTTGAAATTTTGAGCCTATTGTAACACTCAGTAAGATTTCAAAAATATAAGTCGCCAGTCTTCTGTGCCCCTGCCTCTAATTTGACGTTTCTAGATAGTAAGATATGCCTCTCAGTTGAAAAATCTCACACCTAGCTCTAACTACTGAATATTGATTAGTTGCTATAAATAACTTCACTGTAGTTATTTATAGCAGCAGTCTGTCTGATCAGCGTGTCGGCATCTTCTTATTTGACCAGTTTGTTGTCATGACTACAAATTGCTGTCAATCAAGTTACTGGATCAGACCGGAATTCCTTGGTACTAGCAACAGGTTTTGTCAAAACAACACTGTCTCCGAAGCAAGTGTAATGTATGCATTATCTCATGGAACATTTGGGTTAGGACCACTTAGCAGACTGAGGGGTGTAGTATTCTATTTCCTTTTTTGTTTGTATTTTTTATTTATAATTTTAATATCCACGAGTTAATACATTTTCCTTTGCTTATTGCCTTTTAAAAACAATAAGACCCTGGCAGTTACATGTGACATAAATACCCTATGAACTATTCTTGACAATGTGGGATAGTTGGGTTTATGCCATGGCTACCCCTCCACACTTGAAAAGTTGTTTTTACAATTGTATAACCAAAAGAATTGTAACCAAAAAAATTGCAAGACGTTTGTTTAATTACCCTTACAGCACCTATGTATTTTAAATTAGAAGTGGCATTATGTACTGATGTAATTGGAAATAAATTGTCGGAAAAGAGCCATTGTCAATAAAAAGAATAGGAATTTAAAAAAATTTTTGATTGCATATAAAAATGGAAAGAAAGGTATTATAAAAATATGAAAAGTAAGGGTAACTATTTTCAGTATTACATATTAAAAAAGGGAATTTTTTCAATATTAAATAATTATATTTTAAATCAATTTTACCACCCCATCAACTGAAAATTAACCTGATTGACTTTGTTATTCACTTGCTCTACTTCTATAATAAGGTTTACAAGAAAGTACAGTATGGTACCACAACTCTTTACAACATCTGCTTAAACTTTTTAAATGAATTATTTAAATTGGGCTAGTGATTTTTGGTTTGGGCTAGTAAAGTTTGAGAGTCTGCTAGCCCGAAGGGCTAGTAGTCAAAAAAGTTTTTGGCGCAGACTGGACTCAGCCTATTCATCAGTTCTGTAAGTTTCAAGCCAAAAGGTAAAATGGTTTTCCACTTATCGTGTTATCGGTGTTGCATACATGCTGAAAAAAAAACAGCATTACTTCCATAAAAATGGCCTGGAACATGCTGATTTTTAAACTTTACCTGCATATTATGAACATTCATCAGTTCTGTAAGTTTCAAGCCAAAAGGTAAAACGTTTTTTCACTTAAATTGCATTATCGGTGTTGCATATACGCTGAAAAAGGTAAAAAAACAAAAAACAGCATAACTTCCATAAAAATGGACTGAACATGCTGATTTTCGAACTTGACCTGCATATTATGAATATTCATCAGTTCTGTCAATTCAAGCCAAAAGGTACAATGGGTGTCTGTACATAAAAACCTCTAATATGCACGTTCTGTCGTCTGCTATAAAAACTCGTACAGTATGTACATGTACAGTACATACTGGTATGTTACGTTACCTTTGCTAGTTCAAGTGAAATCATCAATTCCACTGACTTTTGTCAGTTTTGTACATCTCCGTGTAATCCTACGACTTTTTGATGAAAATACGTGTTTTTGAAAGAATCAATGTAGCAACTCAGCGCAAGTCCTAGTAAGAAATTATTCGTAAGATTACCCCAACAAAAAAATCCCCATGTGCATTTTTTCCCCACGCTATTTTTAGAACTAGGGAGTTCCGTAATGTCATTCTATTCTTGTTTCATTAGTCTATTCATACTACTATACTTCATACCATACAGGGCGTATAAAAAAGTGAACAGTTATAAAAATACCCAGAATTTAAAATTTTTATTTCATATAACAAATGTTAATGTAAATATAGGATTTAAATATTGTATGCAGCTTGCGGAATCAGCCGAGGATTGCCGATTGACTAATGTCGAGTGCGGAGACATCCGAGTATTTCCGACTGAGTCTATTTGTTCTTTTTAAAGGATTATGGCCTAACACTATATGGCAGTAGGGACATAATCTATAATAAAAACGTTAGTGCATGTTACACTAACGATACAAGTATTATTTAAATTAAGAAGAATGCATGGGATCTCTTGTATAATTTCTTCCGCCTGGTGGACAGTTGATGAACTATGTAGGTAAGCACTATTTGTGCAATGGAAGTGAAGAATATTACATGCCAACTTCTATCCTCCCAAGAGGTTTTATGTAATGGAACCATATATAACCTGGAGGAGCGTAAGCTTACATTTAAAGATGAAGAGTTTTGGATATATATTGGAGTTTACATTGTTTTAGTCCTATTCGCAGGTAATTTGTCATTTTCGCTCCCAGTATACAGAGCTACATGTACAGTAACGTAGCTAATATTAGATGATGTACTTGTAACATAATGTCGTGCGGCAATAGCTTTCCAGAGATCCGATCGTTATCTCTATTTACTATTTAGACTAAATGAGCCCTAAAGTGTACATTTGTTTCTCTGAAAAGAATTAGATATCAAAATAACGCGTACACGTACATGTGTAAGCTTGTGAAACGGAATCTCGGAAACTGAAAGGTAAAATTCGACTTTAAATATCATTTCTGGCAACACTCTCCCATTGTGATTGTTTGTACTTCCATTATTGTGTCACCAGAATCAGGCTTAAATGCCTCGCTATATACTGTACATGGATAAGGGTATATGGAATCACCACTACGTACCATATGTGATTCTTGTGTGTCAGCCTTCATAAACAAATTTCACAATATTCAGGCCCATAGCCAGCAGTTTTTTTTGTTTTTTTTTTTTTTTTTGGGGGGGGGGTCGTTTTCTGAAAAAGTGGACCTCTTACCATAAAATTAAATCCTCAAGTACATAGTTCAAATTGTACCCAGAGTGGACCTTTTCCCAGCAAAAAGGGTGGTTCTTTCGAACCACCCAAACCTCTGCTGGCTACGGGCCTGATATTTCATGATATTTTGAAATAGACAATGATGCCACTGCTAGATCCCAAACATTATTATATATCTATACTTATTCAGAGGTAAAAGTATGAGAAATGCATGGACCCTTCAAGTTCCAGAGGCCCTTTTACTTATACATCCTAGCTTACACAATGAAAGGTACATTTTTGTAAAGACAAATGGAACAGATAAAAATCATATCTGGATATGTTTATGATGAGTTTCCTGAATATCCTCCTCTCTAGGTCTAATGGCTGGGCTGACTATGGGTTTACTGTCACTGGATCAGATGAGTCTGAATGTACTGAAGGAGGCAGGGACACCAAAACAGAAGAAATATGCAGCAAGGATCCTCCCTGTTGTGAAGAGGCATCATCTGTTATTGGTATAATAGTAGTGCATTCATTGTTCCTACTAGTATCATTGCTATACATATGTATTGCTCTCAGTATGATGTGCCTACTTATGAATAGATTTGAGCTGTGTTGTATAGTTTTTAAATGAATATTTCCACAATAGATGTATGCTCTTGTCTGTTTCTTATATTATAATATATGCACAGCATGAAGTTCGTATATGAACCAAACTGGCTCTGAAGTTTGTTTAGTTTAATTACTAAGACTTCAGATACACTGTATATGTACATGTATGTTAGTATTCCCTTTTATGTAAACATAGCAAGTATAGTACCTCAATCACACTACAATATCCATCAAATAATGTAATTTTACTATAAACATAGCACATGCACATGTAATAGAGAGTATTCTATCTGATAGTAAAGACTACTCTGTATATCTTTTATGATTAACTAATTACTGTATAACTTTATTTTGCAACTTTAAGGTGACCCTGTTGTTGGCCAATGCTGCTGCCGTGGAAACCATGCCCCTCTTTTTGGACAGAGTATCTGACCCAGTCACTGCCATAGTCGTCTCTGTGACAGCAGTTTTAATATTTGGAGAGTAAGTGGATGAATTTCAGTCATAACTGAAGTGATTCATTATTTCCTTAAAATCACTAAACACCTATATGAAAGGAAAAGGTGTAAGTTTCTTGATAGAATGTTTTGATCTCAGGTGTACTGTTACTTTGTACTTTTTACACTGTATTTGGTCAATACAATCAACATATTAAGTTATACTACTATTTCTAATGTCCCAGTTGCAGTTGAGACAAGATCCTGCACATAAATTAACCACCTGTTATTAGATATCACATACTCCATAGTACAAAATGACAGTATCTCCTGACAAACTTTCAGACATGCAAATATATTATTTATTCTTGAATGCTAGAAAATTTACTAGTTAGCAAGAAACACATTTACCGGAATGACAGCTGTTACATGTACATGTAGAGCAGTTGACATCACATCGATTTTTGTTATGAGAAGCAAATTGGGAAAATAGTAGTGAATTGATTATTCTGTTGCCCTATTATCACAACGGTAGTTTTAAATGAATATTTCCACTGTGACAGTAAACGTATGTGTTTGTCTATTTCTTAATGTACATACACAGTACATCAACCAGCACTAAAAATTTGAATTTACCATGCTTCTAGAAAGTTATTCATTACTGGGAACTACTTGTTGAGACTCATTCTTATTTACATAGTGCATGTAGGTGAATAAGTGTATATGTGCTGTTATATGTGAGCAGAAACCTTGAGTAGACATTCTGTATTTTTTGACACATGTATGTACTTACAACTTTACATATGTTTAATAATTCATGTCTACATTTTCAGGGTATTTCCCCAAGCTTTGTGTACAAGATTTGGATTGGCCATTGGAGCTAATTTAGTTCCGTAAGTATATATGTACTGATATGATAGATGACCAAACATTTGGTAAATATTTATGAATATTTCTCCTAAACTTTACAGATATGATATGATACTAATTGAGTGGCATTGTTATAAATAACAAGTACACTGCACTGTTAAGTTGATTAGCCCTCCTTTAAACTTTTTTTAATACATGTAACTGTTTTTTTTTCAGTAATTTTATTTTTCTTCTCCATCCATTTCATTTTAATCTTCACATATCCGTTGTTAATATGTTGTCTTTTTCATTCACAGGCTGGTTTACTTTTTAATGGCAATATTATTCGTCATAGCCTGGCCACTAGCTAAATTGCTGGACTTTTTACTGGGACACGACCATGCCACCTTTTTCCGTCGTGCTGAGCTGAAAGCTTTAGTAACTTTACATGGGCCAGAGAACACGGAGGCTGACTGCAGTGATGGGGATGCCTCAAGTCAAGAAAAACTTACTGTGGATGAAGTGCTTATCATAAAGGTTAATGTTTAATAGAAGGAGGTCTAATTCAATGTAATATATCAATGCACTGTGTTAATTTTTCACTTATTAAGGCATTGTTCATATGAAAAATCAAAATTCCAAAAATACAAAAATCCATTGGCGGTATCTAGTGATCACCTGGACGCATGCATCATCATGACACATTTATGTACAAGATATCAGTTTTTGCTTTCAAAGAGGTATTTTTCTCTGCTTTTTGATTCTTTATTTATTTCAACTCTTCGAACATGTATTGATGGGTCATACTATCGGATAATTTAAAATGTTGAAATTTCACTGTAAATTATAGGGGGCTTTAGAAATGAGAGACAAGACTGCAAAGGATGCCCTTGTTCCCCTGGAGAGTGTTTTCACATTGGACATCAATGACAAAATGGACAGTGATACCATGAACAGGGTAATTTAAATTAACTCTGGACATTTATATTTTCTCCTTGCCCTTTGCCCATCTAGCTTTAAAACAAAACAAATGCTCACATCTTAAATGGTTGCATTTTATCCTTCAGACAGATTAAATAGAACTTGTTGTTTATTCACAATTTTATAGAGACATTATTCTGGTACTAAAAACAAAACAAATCTTGCAATTATTTTCATATATTAACTTGTTGTTTGCAATTTCTTGTTCAGATTTTAGAGGTGTCCCACTCAAGAGTACCAATCTATGAAGGCAATAAAGAAAACATCATTGGAGTTCTTCTAGTCAAAACATTGATTCTACTGGATCCAGATGATAAAGTGCCAATACGAAGCTTGAAAAATACGAAGTCATGGAGAGATGTGCATTATATAGAAGAAACAAAACCACTGTTTGATTTACTCAATGAATACCAGCTCGGAAAAGGTAAATTTTTGACTTTGAGAATTATTTACATTTGAACATTTAGATAGGAGTATTGTCAAATGTATGATTAACCCAATTCAGAGAATTCAGGTTTTAATTGTCCTCATACATGTATGTATACATTAAGGTACCAAAACTTATACATTTGATAAAATGTGGACATTTCTAGTAGATATGATGTGTATAGAAATCTCACTGGTCAACTGGAATCAACAACAAAACTTACAATGCATATACATGTAGCTTTATTTAAGCTTTTAGAATTTAAGCTTTGATGTTCTATTTGAGTACTGCAAGTCAGTTGCGAAGAGTTTTCCTATCCATTGTATGTGGGAATTTCTCTCCTTTTAGAGGATTTTCCCCTTATGTTATCTTATGTTACCATTGATATTGTGTGACTTACTTTTAGATTTGAAATCAAAGGGGATTATTATTTTAATTCTAGCTCATATGTCTGTGGTTTTAAAAACAGATGATGGAACAAGCAACAGCATACAGGCAGAAGGGGGACAACCATTGCATGTAAGTATATGAGGAAGGAGATTACAGTATTTTTCATGTACTGGTACATTGTATTCTGTAGTGCACAATCATATGATTTTTGCATATGCAAAAAAAAAAAAAAAAAAAAAACCTTTGAGATGCAGGGTGTTAAGTTTGGAATGATGAAAAGTTGATTTTGCAGGTAGAAGAATATCAAGAAATATAATCAATACCTATGGTAAAACAATACATAATTTTTTACATTGTATGCCTTTAGAATGTTGCTGGAATAATCACTTTAGAAGATGTAATAGAAGAGTTAATTCAAGAAGAAATAGTTGATGAGACAGATGTCTTCGTGGACGTTCACAAAAGAATCCAGGTGGCCAGAGCCAAGGTGGCAAAGATTCCAGGATTAGCTGACCGTTTTGCTGTAAGTTTTTATCTCTACTAACACAGAACAGTGTCCATTTATCAGCTTGCAGTGCACATGTAGTTAATTTTTAATCATAATAATTTTAATCAAAACTTTTATCAATATAATTTGATATCAAGTAGGTTAAAGGAGGTTGCTGTCACTAATTAATGTGTATTAATTCAGTCTGCAAACATGAATTACAAACTAAAGAAAATTGTTTTAATTTCTATCATTGTGACTTTCAGAAAATGGCAGAAAGAAGCAAATCACATCCGCCCACAAGTAAACTGTTGCCACCCATAGATCTCCCACATAGTGGCCTGAAAAATGACAGGGCTACATCCATTAGTGAAATACCCACGACCACACAAGGAGATACCAGTACAAACATGACAAAACCCTCCCAGTCAGGTTCTTTAGATAATACATCAGACACGTACAGTTATGATGGAGATGACACTGCATTACTATTGGGAAAGTGATCTGACAAACTGTTAAATGCACACAATGAGGGTTAGGTGTTTGTGGAGCAATAAATAAATTTTTATGTATCACCTGTATCTCTTAATCAACAAGGAACACTGTATCCAAAACTGCTATATGATCTATAAACCCTTTTCATCTTTGGCAAGTCTAAATTTACAGCTGTTCATTAAGGCTTTCATTATTATTATTATTATTTATTTATTTATTTATTTATTTATTGTTCAGTGTATTGTTTAATAATTCTTGGAGGTGATATTATTTGGGACTAGATGCTTATTCAATACCTTTTTCACCAGATGCAAAAGAAAATGTGGTTAAGGTTGGTAAAATATTGTTTTTGCTAAGACAAGATTAATATTGATTATTTTTCTTTCCCCATTTAGTGAAGAAAATATAATTAAGAGTGACACCAGCAAGATGTTTCTTAATTAATAGACTTCTGGTCAGCTCCAGTGTTGTTGAAGTGCTAGAATATCTATATATTGGTATGTTTGATGAATATTTTTTGGATTTTTGAAATGCGATTATATATTTTGGGCCAAAAGTATATTTATGATGTATTTATTGTATGGATATGTTTTTTTTAAGTTTTGCAAACTTAAATTGTTATTAGTGTTGTTTCTTTTATATTGTTTACTGGTTATTATGTATTTATATATAAATGAAAATATAGTATACATACATTTACCAGGGTATTCCATACTCCAGAACTAGATGAGTTCTTTATACATTTCCAATTACTCATCGAAAAATATATGATTAGTGCATATTAATTAAATGCTACACAAGACCAGTTATAATTTTTTTTTTCGTTTTTTCTGTTTTAAGAGAAATGGGGTTCTTTTCCTCCGTCATAGTTGTTTTAATCAATGCGTCACTTGACTCTATCAGTTTACACATACATAAAGTTTACCTGTATATAAGCGCTTCTTAGATAGTGCTTATCTGGTAAATAATTATGACTAGTAAAATTCCCAGTGCTATTTGGTGGGAGAATTATTGATATGACAAGCTGTTACAGATGAATAAATAATGTCGAGTTATAAAATGCCCCAGTTTTCAAATATCACTTTTTTCTCAGTCATTTTTTCTTGAAGACTAATGTTTTTAAATCTTTTTTAGACAACTTTTATTTGGGATAAGTAAAGATAGTGATACAAGTAAATAAAAGTGAATATATTTCATTAATGACTTATGTACATTTACACAAGAATATTTATATGCTTGGCTTTATGATTAATCTTGGGTTAAGTGCAAACATTCCATACCATAATCCACACAGAACACTGTTAATCTATTTCTGCAAGTCACTATAATCCACTAATGAATGCTTTTAAAAGGATAATTTATAAAGCAGACATCACAATTTGTTGATTTGTTTGAAGGTTTGAGTACCATCAAAGATATGTTCTTATGTACCCTGACTTTCAGAGGATCCTGGAAAACATACCTCTCTAGCAGCATGTAGTACTGTAGTAGAGAGGTGAGTTTTCTGTGACCTTTAAAACTTGAGATGGTCTTCTGTTAAATGTTAAATAGTTTGAAAGACAGTTCTTTATTTTTCTTCTCTCTGTGCCCTCTGTAGATTTTTTTTCTTTGAGAAGTCAGGGAGGGAAGATATTGTGCCCCATACCTCCAGAGACCTCACTGTAGACTTTGTACTAGCAATATATTAATTGTCTGGTGATGACAGTGGTACTTTTTCCTAAGTTCTAAATATACTGCATGGTATAATGAGAATATATTTTGTTTCCTGGAAGCTTAATTATGGGGTACGAATGACTGTATCAGATCACTTAATTTACCCTCAGTATCAGGAACTTCATGGAACTTATATTACCGGTATACTTGGGGATTTTTTGGAATTAGTTCTTTGCAATCAGGTTTGATTTTTATGTACAGATACAGATGTGTCTGTACATATAGCCATCATCTGCGTCTGTCGTCGCCGTCGTCGCTGTCGTCGCTGTCGTCGCCGTCGTCGCCGTCGCCGTGCACTTTTACCGATAACACGATAAGTGGAAAACCATTTTACCTTTTGATTTGAAACTTGCAGAACTGATGAATATTCATAATACGCAGGTCAAGTTCAAAAATCAGCATGATCGGGTCACTTTTAGGGAATTTATGCTGTTTTTTCACTTTTTTCAGCATATATGCAGCACCGATAACACGATAAGTGGAAAACCATTTTACCTTTTGACTTGAAACTTACAGAACTGATGAATATTCATAATACGCAGGTCAAGTTCGAAAATCAGCATGATCGGGTCAATTTTAGGGAATTTATGCTGTTTTTATGTACAGACACAGATGTGTCTGTACATATAGCCATCATCTGCGTCTGTCGTCGCTGTCGCCGTCGCCGTCGCCGTGCACTTTTACCGATAACACGATAAGTGGAAAACCATTTTGCCTTTTGATTTGAAACTCGCAGAACTGATGAATATTCATAATACGCAGGTCAAGTTCGAAAATCAGCATGATCGGGTCACTCTTAGGGAATTTATGCTGTTTTTTCACTTTTTTCAACATATATGCAGCACCGATAACACGATAAGTGGAAAACCATTGTACCTTTTGGCTTGAAACTTACAGAACTGATGAATATTCATAATACGCAGGTCGAGTCTGAAAATCAGCATGATCGGGTCACTTATAGGGAATTTATGCTGTTTTTTCACTTTTTTCAGCATATATGCAGCACTGATAACACAATAAGTGGAAAACCATTTTACCTTTTGGCTTGAAACTTACAGAACTGATGAATATACATAATACGCAGGTCAAGTTCAAAAATCAGCGTGATTGGGTCATTTTTAGTGAATTTAGGCTATTTTTTCTCTTTTTTCAGCATATATGCAGCACGGATAACACCATAAATGGAAAACCTGCATTTGACCTTTTGGCTTGAAACCTACAGAACTGATGAATATTCATAATACGCAGGTCAAGTTCGAAAATCAGCATGATTGGGTCATTTTTAGTGAATTTAGGCTATTTTTTCACTTTTTTTCAGCATTTTTGCAACACTGATAACACAATAAATGAAGAGCTGTTTTACCCTTTGGCTTGAAACTTACAGAACTGATAAATATTCATAATACGCAGGTCAAGTTCGAAAATCAGCACGATCGGGTCACTTATAGGGAATTTATGCAGTTTTTTTTTTCACTTTTTTCAGTATATATGCAACACTGATAACACAATATAAGAAAAACAGATTGGCCAATTGTCATTATACTCACAGGAGGGGCCAATCTTACTAAAACGCAGGTTGAGTTTGAAAATCAGCGTAATCAGTCCATTATTTTAAAAGGTAATGCTGTTTTTTCACATTTCCTCACATTCAATTCTTAGGCATGTTAACAGTCTCATTATTGAACTAATAAGATACGTAAATGTGTTTGTTTGGCATTTCCTGCATCTTTACAACATTGTTAGGTGATTTTGTAAAAATGATGGTAAACTTGTTATCATGTATTGTGTAATAAAGTGTCAAAAATGGAAATAAACTCATATCATTGCAGTTTGTCAGATGTATTCATCCACTATGTTCAGAATCTCAGAATGGAGGAAGTTGGACATTTAAAACTGTTCTATTGATACTTTTCCCATCTCATCAATTTTCTTCATTGGTCATATAAAAATGGCAGTAAACTGTTTATGTTGTTTTATGTTTAAAAAGTGTTAAAAATGGAAATAAACCCATTTCAGAACAGTGCTGTATTGTTTACATTTTGGCATTTTCAATATGTGACTTTGAGGTTCCATGGGCCTGAAGGCTTTTGCTAGTCACATTTTCTGAATAACCATGATACTAATATTTTATAATTAAAAATTGATGGTCATTATGCAGTAAAACATTATGTAATATTGCATGAAAATTTTAAGAAGCCCCTATTTTGGGCACTGCTCCCATGATGACCATTTAAGGAAAATCATGTCACTTACTGTTCTCAAACTTACAGGAAAGAAACATGGGACTAAAATACAGCTCCAGTAGGCAATGCAGTCTGTTTGGTAAATTTTTCTGGCAATTAAACAGTTTTTTGTGAAAATTTAATTTTTCACTTATTGGCATTTTCAAGGTGTGACTTTGAAGTTCCATGATCCTGAAGACCTTTGCTTGTCACATTTCCTGAATATCCATGATACTAATATTTTATAATTAAAAATTGATGGTCATTATGCTGTTAAACATTATGTAATGTTGCATCAAAATTTGAAGAAACCCCTATTTTGGGCACTGCTCCCATGATGACCATTTAACAAAAATCATGTCAATTACTGTTCTCAAACTTACAGGAAAGAAACGTGGGTCTAAAATACAGCTTCAGTAGGCAATGCAGTCTGTTTGGTAAATTTTTCTGGCAATTAAACAGTTTTTTGTGAAAATTTAATTTTTCACATATTGGCATTTCCAAGGTGTGACTTAGAACCTCCACGGGCTTGAAGACCCGTGCTAGTCACATTTTGTGAAAATCCATGACACTTATATTTTATTATTAAAAATCGATGGTCATTATGCTGTTAAGCATTATGTAATGTTGCATCAAAATAGAAGAAAACAATTTTTGGTGCTGCTGCCTTGATGACCATTATGGAAAAACCGTGTTACTTATAACTGTCAAACTTTCAAAAAAGAAACACAGGACTAAAATGCAGCCTGAGTTAGAAAAGCAGTCTAATTGGCTTCTTTTTCTGGAAGCTATACATTTTAGTGTTATATTCATTATCTTTTTTGGCATATTCATTGTGGGACTCGGAGCTCCCATGGACATGAAGCCAAATGGTAATCATATTTTCTACATGTCCATCCTATTTATAGTCAATAAACAAAAATTGATGATAATTATTCTCTAATTTATTATGTAATGTTACATCAAAATTGACAATCTTTTTGCACTGCTACTGCAAACATTATGAAAAGAAAACTGTGCTACTTATTATAATTTTAAACTTACAAGTACGATTTTTAGGATTGGCCTTCAGCTCATGAGAAAACCAGCTCTATTGGATTATCATGTTTATTGTATTTATGCATTTTTTGTGAAATTTTCATTTTTCTCATTCTGGCACTTTCTAAGTATAAACTTGAACTCTGATGGGCCTGAAGCCTTATGCTTTTACTTTCGTCTGTGTTACCTGTTGTGCATAAGTTGATGTTGACATAATGTATTATTGCATCAGGATTGGTAGTCTCCTATTTTGGGCATTATGGTTTTGTGCTTTTCTTAAGGTGTGACTTATGGGCCTGAAGACCTTTGAGTGGGTCAGTCTGTAAATTACCCTTGGGTATCACTAGATTAATTTCAGAGTTATAAAGTCATTTGCTTTAATAGGCCATTAAATGAGATTACGTAAAGCACACTTGTTGATATTTCCCTGTAAACTCCCAAAGGTAAAGCTCTCTGCTAGATTAATAATAAGGAAGCAGTGATAATTATGCAGGTAAATTTTGTTTAATATTGCAAATAAGTTTTTTATATATATATATATATGTATATATATCAAACTGGAAGATTAAAAGTTTGAATAGCAGCTTCATTGGAATTATATTTACCTCAAGCTCTGCCAAGGAGGTTATATTTTCACCCCTGTTTGTCTGTCATCCACATAACACAAAAAGTTATGGACTGATTTTGCAGAAATTTTCAGGAACTGTCGGAAGTGGGCCAAAGAGGACAATGATTAATTTTTGGTGGTGGTCCGGATCAATAATCAATCAATTATCAATAATAATCAACAATTGCTGCCTTGGCAGAGGTCTGCACTCTCAAAGTGCTTTTCTAGTTTTGTTGTTTTCCTTTATAATTTTTTCTCAAACACTTGCATTTGTGACTTTTAGCCCCAGGCAGGCTCTCATCTGCCTGGGGCTCTGCACATTTTCTGTATTTCTACATAAGCAGTTGTATTGTTTTTTATGTCTTTAAACATTACGTAATATTATTTTATGCACTTTCATCATTTTTCAAATATTGAGACTTTCATAATGTGAATTTGAACTCTCATGGTCCTAAAACTGTAATCTTATTGAAGGGGTGGATTGAGACCATCTTCTGGGTCTTCCGGAAGACAGTCAGGTTATTAAGTTTATATTGACTGGTATCTATTTTTTTCTGTTGGAAGACCATCAAAATGGAAGATGGATCAACATAGATTCGTAATACTGTCAGAAAATATCTCTGGGTCCGCCCCTGTTATTGACCATGTTACCTGTTGTGCAAGATTAAAATTCAGTGTTGACTGACAGTGCTATTATAAGCATTATTTATTATTGCATCAAAATTGACAAAATGACCTTTTTTGCATCTTTATTTTCTGTTTTTTGTCTGTACATTTGACAGCTTTGCTGCCTTGTTATAAAGTTTCTGTTCACTTTAGTAGCAATAGTTGGCATACTCATGTTAGAAAAGCCATTGATTAGTTATACAACATAAAGATCTATACTTGTACATGTATTTTTATTTCAAGTCTGTTTAGTAATATAAAAGTATTGAGCCAAATTTATATGATCAAAATGTCCCAGAACAAACTAACAGTATTTTATTGTAATTTAAGGAAGAGGCTCATGGTAGAGGAATATATTATAGGGCAAGCATTTATAAAAGCAGTGCTATATGAAAGGAGGGGATTTTTTGTCGTTTGGTTATTTGTTCTTTTTATTCTATACATACTGGCAATATGTACAATGTATGTACATTATATGAAACTTAAAATGTTTCTTCTGTTGAATGTTTTGATTTGTTAATCCACTGAAAGACCAAACTTACAACACTACAAAAAAAAAAAGATTTGTAATATTATTCTGCACAGTTTATTATATATTTTGTTTACTTATTTTTCTTTAAAGGGGTTGGTCCCATGATTTCTATTCAGAAACATCTGAAACTTATTTTAAATACTCTACCACCAGGGCTTTTTAAATCAAGTTCAAGAAACAAAAATACTTGCCCCCCAGTTCACCCTACTTAAAGTTTGTATTTACTGGTCAGATGGGGGGGGGGGTCAGAACGTGTTCACCCAATTGTTTGGTTAAGCCTTAATTTTCATTTTAGACAGTTTTCCCATGTTTGAATACAAAAGGGGAGTTTTTAGGTACAAAGAATATTTCCCTAGTTATTGAATTTATTCACTTATTTATTTATTTATTTTAGTAATTTTAAAATAATTGGAAATGAGATTTTAAAGGCATCACAATTACTGGTTATGTTTCTCTTTGTCGAAGACCAATTCAAAAATATTCCAAAAAATTCTAAGATCACAATTAAATGAATATAAAATACACAGGATTTTTAAGTACTAAGAAACTCCCCCCTTATTGAAAAATTGACTAATTTATTTATTTTAGTTATGGAATAAATCGAAAGGGGATTTTATAGGCATTACAATTACTGGTTATAACTCTCTTAGTTGAAAACCAATTAAATAATGTTTTAAAAAAATCTAAGATCACAATCTAATCCTTTTTGTTTTCTGCATCGCAAAAATCAAAAATATTTGAGCATTGCTTTGAATTACATTAATATTAAGAAAGATAAGACGTACCTGTATATCTTCAATAGGCAGTCTAAAGACGACTACTCCATATTGGTTGCCTCGTAAAAGTAATTTATATCAAATTTTTAAAAAAGGCATTTTTTGTTTGGATGAATCACAGGAAAATTGGGGACTTATAAAGTCCTGAATAATGTTTCATCGTCTACTAAATTTTAGCTGTACATGTCCCTACTTGCATGCTCAGGGGTGTTCTGGGTATGTCTTAACAGGCATGGCCGGGGTAATTTACATGTAACTAAACATTATCTTATCACTCCTTACATGCATTTGAATTGTACTTTCTTTACACTTGTACTTCCCATTTCAAGTAAATTGAAACAGTCTGGAGAAAACGCTTTCAAGAACGAAACCGCTTACCTGGAAACGAAAGCGAAACCATTAGTCACCGGTATCAAACTAAGATAGGTGTGTAGGTGTATTTTTTAATAACCTCAATCCTAAATTATTTGAAGGAGACAACAATGTGCTGCGTTGTTTGTTGCTTGTAATGTTTTCATTCACCCGAAATTAAAAACGGAATTCAGTTTAAAAACGACCGGAGAAAGGATATAATGAACGTACATGTATATTACCGGTAGATGGAGCCGGTGTTTTGCATGTTTGCATGGAACAACATTCACTTAAACATCATAACAAGACTCGCTATTAACCAGCCAGCTTAACGTTGTTCCAGCAGACAAATGACTGTCTCAATGGAGGAAAAGGTTTTGGCATGTCACCTACATGATGAGCACAGCGTGTCCTGCAACGGGACCATTTATGTCTTGGAGGAGAAGAAACTCACTGCTCAGGATTCGGAGTTCTGGCTTTACGTGTTCGGTTATATTTTTTGTGTCTTGTTTGCAGGTAACTGTTGTTAATCTTTAAAGGTTAGACATGTATGTTAAGCAGATGTGCAAACTGAACGCACCATTTTATATTTGATGAGGCACGCATTCCACTGTGTAACGTTTAAAATAAGCACCAAGCGGTGCTCGCCCTCTCGGAATGTCAGTGTTGCACAGCTAGTATAGCTGTCCATACGAACAATTATGCCAGTAGATGCAAATCGATAGTTAATCGATATACCTTATGGGACTGCCTTTGAGTGGCCTAGTTCATAGCGATCTTTAGCTTCATGGCACGTTAACTAGCAGTATATATAGCCCTTTATATTGTACATGTTCTTCCCCGCTTAATTGGCACTCAGTGCCCGTACAAAGGGGTTGAAGCGTGAGGGGGGGGGGGGGAGGGGGATTAATATCCCAAGTCACTCCTTCGTCCGTCATATAATCACTTCGATCCGATTTTAAATGGTTAACCTCCATATATTTGTTGCCTGTGCACCTACATAAGCCTACATGTACAAATAAGGACTGAAGCATACCCCCCCCCCCCTTTGTCGGGTCATGATGGAAAATACCAGTATGTTCCATATACATGTATTTAATCTCTGCAGTTGCAGGTCTGACAGAAAATGATTACACTGTAACATGTTTAACAAGGCCTTAACTGTATGTGTTCACTAATTAAAAACTGTTTGTTTGTTTGTTTGTTTGTTTGTTTGTTTTGGAAATTTATGTGGGACATACATGAAATTAAAATAAAAAAAACTCCCTTGGTCTTGAAATTTGCCTTAGAATATGGATATTATTAAACATTTTATTATACATATTTAAACAGTATTATTTTGTTTTGTAGCTCATTTGTTAAAATGTAAGAAGCAAACCCTCATTTTAAGTTTAAGACCTACTGGCAATTCAGGTATGTTAGACTAGCAAATTATGCATAGATAAGTGTATGTACATCTAATAATTATAAACTCTCTTACAATTTTCAAAATGAATTGATGCAGATTTTCTTATTCTAATAGGTTTAATGTCAGGGCTGACAATAGGTCTACTGTCACTGGATGAAATCAGTCTGAATGTTCTGAAGGAAGCTGGAAGCCCACAGCAGAAGAAATATGCTAAACGAATCCTTCCCATTGTAAAAAGGCATCATCTTTTACTGGTAATAAAGATGTTACAAGGGCGGAATTCAAAGGAAGCTACATTATATTGGACTCTTATATATTTCCCTAGTTTTTCAGAAAAATTTACTATTTTACAATCAGTGCATTCAAGCATATGCATGCACACACACACACACACACACACTAAATGTTTCCATGTTACTTGTAGAAAAATTAGCTAAATTACCATTTTTTCACTAAATATGCAGAAATTGGCTTCAGTTACACTCACTCACACACACACACACACACACACACACACACACAGTGTATATAAATATATTATAAATATATTATATAATATATTATTATTATTTGCAATACCAAATTGTCTCTAATGGTGACATTTTATATTTATTTATGTTACTTCATTTTAATTTTAGGTAACATTGGTGCTAGCAAACTCAGCGTGTGTGGAGGCCATGCCAGTGTGTCTTGACAGGGTATCCGGACCCATTACTGCAATCTTAGTGTCCACTACAGCTGTGGTACTATTTGGAGAGTATGAATATTTCATTACTAAATGTAATTTTGAAAAATCGTTATTGCTAAATGCATTAACTTACATAATTTTGTTTTATTTGGTGTCTAGTTATAGTGTTTTGGCTTACCATTATTGCTAAATGGTATCTGATTGCTTATATCATTCAAATTAGATACATTTTCTAGAATTTTTTCTTGCCACCATTCTCCATATGGATCTGTGTATGCCTTTCTGATGTCAAATTATAGCGAATTGATTTCCTGTTCACATGGGAACATGTAATAGCTTTATGGGATATATTGATATACATTTCAGAGTTTTCCCCCAGGCATTATGCACAAGATTTGGCTTGGCAATTGGGGCCTATATGATGCCGTAAGTAGAGTTCATTTCATAATCCAATGGATGTGCCTGTACTACCTGTATTTTACTTTCCCTTACAAAAATGTTTTTTCAAAACGTTTTATAAGAGATTTTAGTCAACTATTTTTTGTTTAGTGATGTAATGAAGATTTATTTTTATTTTTACCTTTGTTAATCAAACCTGTGGCAATATTTAACATACTAATCATGTACCAGCATATAATATTATTGTATAATTTTATCAACTATATTTTGTAAATTTAAGATTCTTAACATGCATATATTTCATTGTTGGTTATGTTTATTTATTTAACTATTTATTCATTCATTTAATTATATTCCCCCAGTATACGAATTTGCATCAGCTTTTTAAAATATTGACTGGTGGTTTTAATAATTTAACTTCGTGTTATAATTTTTAATATATCACACAGCCTGGTCTATACAACTTTGTGTAATAATTTTTAATATATCACACAGCCTGGTCTATACCCTGATGTTCCTGCTATTCATTGTGGCCTGGCCAATAGCAAAGCTGCTGGATCTGCTCTTAGGCAAAGAGCATGGCACGTTTTATCGCAGAGCGGAACTCGGGGTACTGGTTGACCTCCATGCTGATAAAGCTGGGGGTGGTGAGGAGGGAAGGGAGGAGAAACTTACCCTTGATGAAGTACTCATCATTAAGGTAGGATAAAATGTACATGTATGTGTATTCCTGGTACACATATTGTACGTCTTATTACATTGTACATGTACAATATATGATGCATGGATATTTGGTTAATATACTGTATACAAATTTTTCACATTAAATTAGATACTGTGTATCAGAATAATGTCAGATTTTTTTTAAGTAAGAGTAGAAATAATTGATTTTATATACAAGAATGAGGCAGAAAACGGCCATTTACACACTTGCACATGCATGCACAGTACTAGCACAGTGTATATATTGTATACATATACATGTATGGATATGTGCTAATACTGGTACATGTACATATACTCATCACATTGCACTAAAC
Organism: Lingula anatina; assembly: GCF_051362555.1. Lineage (NCBI taxonomy): Eukaryota > Metazoa > Brachiopoda > Lingulata > Lingulida > Lingulidae > Lingula > Lingula anatina. The sequence continues at coordinate 35,092,692 of NC_141767.1, forward strand.
CTCATAGTCAAAATCTTGTTTTCTGTGTCAGATGTCACTTTTCTTATCCATCTACATTGTTCATGTAAATCGGCCCTGTAATAGTCTACATATTATTTTTGCTAAGTACTGTACATGTACATGTCATTCTGAATCCATTGACAGACAGTACACAATTGTATTCTCAACTCACAACTGTTGAAATATTGATTTGTCTATTTAGGGGGCCCTGGAGATGAGAGATAAAACTGCCAAGGATGCCATGGTACCATTGAAGGATGTATTCATGCTAGACATCAATGATAAGATGGATCTTTTGACCATGAATAAGGTTCATTGCATATATTTTACATTTTTATGTACAGACACAGATGTGTCTGTACATATAGCCGTCATCTGCATCTGTCGTTGCCGTCGCCGTCGCCGTTGCCGTGCACTTTTACCGATAACACGATAAGTGGAAAACTGTTTTTTCTTTTGGCTTGAAACTTACAGAACTGATGAATATTCGTAATATGCAGGTCAAGTTCGAAAATCAGCATGATCGGGTCACTTATAGGGAATTTATGCTGTTTTTTCACTTTTTTCAGCATATATGCAGCACCGATAACACGATAAGTGGAAAACCATTTTACCTTTTGGCTTGAAACTTACAGAACTGATGAATATTCATAATACGCAGGTCAAGTTCGAAAATCAGCATGATCGGGTCATTTTTAGGGAAGTTATGCTGTTTTTCACTTTTTTCAGCATATATGCAACACTGATAACATGATAAGTGGAAAACCATTTTACCTTTTGGCTTGAAACTTGCAGAACAAATGTATATTTATAATACGCAGGTCAAGTTTGAAAATCAGCATGATCGGGTCATTTATAGGGAAGTAATGCTGTTTTTTCACTTTTTTCAGCATGTATGCAACACCTATAACACATTTGTGCTATATGATGGTACTGTATGGATGGCAGTCTATGAAATTGTTTCTTGGGTGATCACTAATTAAATTAAAGGGATAATAACTCTTCGTATGAGATCTAAATTACACAATAAAAGCATTGTGAATAACTCATAGAAATGTAATATATTCCATTTTACCACAAAAATGGCAGTTATAGCTACTTTTTCTGATATCTGAGCTTGTCTTTAGACCACGTGACCTCCATTGATGGCTATACTCTGTTAAAATCTCTTAAGAGATTTTAACAAAAAACCAAACTTTTTAGAAAAAAACCAGGGACTAACTTTGAATGTAAAAATGGATTCATTAATCATTGGTAAGTATGGGAAAATTGTTGTTTACTCCGGAAAAATTCATTTTTTGACCAAAACGAAGAGTTATTATCCCTTGAAGGTCTATAAAGTCACTTGCGTACTCATTAATTTTCAATTGGCCATTAAATGAGATTACATAAAACACTCTTTGAGATTTCCCTGTAAAGTCCCATAGGTTTAGCTCTCTTAACTGTGTCACAAAATTAGGATTTGGTGATAATTATGCAGATAAATGGTGTTTAACATTGCAAATAAATTTACAACAAAAAAAAATGTGTTATGCCAACATGCTATAGATGAATAACAGTGCTTTATTTTTCTCAAACTTGGTGGGGTTATTAATATCAAGTTAATACAGCTAGATTAAAAGTTTGAATAGCAGCTTTATTGGAATTTTTTACGTTTTATTTAAATTTTTTTTTAAATTATTTTTCAAACACTAGCATCTTCAAGATGTGATTTTTTACTCCCATCCACCAGAAGTGCTGTGCATTTTCTGTATTTTTGTATATAATTGTTATTTCTTCAGATTTAATTCTTAGGCATGTTAACAGTCTCATTATGGAACTAATAAGATATGTAAAAGTGTTGTTTTGACATTTTCTGCTTCTTAACAATATTGTTAGTTGATTATATAAAAATGACGGTAAACCTGTTATAATATTGTGCATTGTGTAATAAAGTATCATAAATGGAAAGGAACTCATCATTGCAGTTTGTCAGATTTAATCATTCACTATGTTCAGCATCTGCAAATGGAGCAAATTGGACATTGAAAATTGTTCTATTGATATTTTTCCTATGTCAACAATTTTCCTAGTTGAACATTTAAAAATGACAGTTTATTGATCATTTTGTTTTAAAAAAGGTGTTGAAAATGGAAAGAAAATCATTTCAGTACAGTTATCTCTTGTTTACTTTTTGGCATTTTGAAAGTGTGACTCTGAACGTCCATGGCCTTGAAGACCTTCCCAAATCACATTTTCTGAATATTCATGATACTTTTATTTTTTTATAAAAAATTTGATGGTCATTATGCTGTTAAGTATTATGTTTTATTGCATGAAAGTTGAAGAAAACCCTATTTTGGACACTGCTTGGAGTTGGATTGATCCTGTTAGATTGATCTAAGTATGGGAACTTAGTCTAATGCTTGATACACATTTTACTTTCATCCTAATCCAATGTTATGCAGAATAAGAATTTGATGTTGGCTATGGAGTTACAGTAAGCATAATACATTAGTTCATCAGATTTGACAGTATCCTACGTCCTGCGTTTTTATTTTCTGGTTTTTGTCTGTACATTTGACAGCTTTGCTGCCTTGTTTAATTCTTTAGAATTATTCAGTTTTAATGAAACATAATACTGCACTTAGTACTAATATATTATTTAGTATTTTAGATTTATATCTTGCATACGTATAAAAATGGTGTAAAAGCCATAATAAAAGAAATAAATAAATATAATTGATGTTATAACCGTAATTGATGCTTTGATGTACATGTACATGAGTTGGTATAAACCTGTACATGCACAGGTACTATTCATCCAGATAAACAATTATTTTACATTTCAGATTCTAACTGCCTCTCATTCAAGAGTTCCGGTCTATGACGGGGACAAGGAAAACATAATTGGAGTTCTTCTAGTCAAGACACTAATAACTCTGGATCCAGATGATAAAGTGCCAATACAAAGTTTGAAAAACACAAAGTCATGGAGAGATGTGCATTACATAGAGGAAACCAAACCACTGTATGATTTACTCAATGAATACCAACTGGGAAAAGGTAACTTATGTGAAGCTTTAAGGGCTCATTCCCAACAAAACTGCCAATCTAGGTAGTTAGTCTAACTCAGACGGGACTCCTGCGGAGTGCAACCGGCTAAATGTGCCTCCTTCTGGTGTTGATAACTGGTTGAATGCAGAAAATTTGGTGATTATACGAGAATGTTTGAAACAAGAGTAGACACTTTAAACTGATTGCATTCATGGAGTAAAGGGTTGATGGTTCTACATGTACCTGGATCAATAGTTTCAATGGAAATGAGCCCTTCAAGCAGACAAGTCTATTTGCCAGGTGCATTTCCTAACTGAAATGAGACGTTTGAGATTTCTTGTAAGCTCTCAGACATTAAAAAATGAATAATTAGCCTGTAAACTTAAATATTTCAATTGGGCAGGTGTTTAAATTTTTTTGTTGAATATGTAATCATGGTTAAATATGCTAAATGAATGTTTTAAATCATTAAATGATGTGTAAATATTTAAGATGCACATGCTGCTATATCTGATAGTGCATTTACAATTTTTTCTTTCATAGCACATCTGTCAGTTGTCTTGGCTAAGCTTGATGAGGAGGAAATTGCTTCTGCCACTACCAAACAGGTATGGTATTTTTTAGACAGATACAGATCTTTTGCTTTGTGAATGTATTCTAACATTTTGATACCAAAAACTCATAACATGTTATCATATAAAACACCACCTTTCATAATATTTGCAAACAGTCAATGAATATTTGGAAGTAATCATTATTTTTCATAATAATATCATTTTCCCCAAATGCACAAGTACTAGTAAGAGCATTTAAGTGTTCAATCTGTTGAATTGAAACTTCACAGACATTAAACCCAAAAATGTAGTGGAGCACCTGTTTTTTTTTTTTTTTTTTTAATTTAGTCTTTCCATAGTAAAATATGATGCACTTTTAAAATACTTATTGTCAATATTTTAATAATGAAATATAAGATTTATTAAATTATTTTTAAAATGATAAAAATGTTAATATTTTATCACTACAGACTGTTCTTGGTGTCATAACACTAGAAGATGTGATAGAGGAGCTGATTCAGGAAGAGATAGTTGATGAGACAGACGTCTATGTAGATATACACAAGAGGATACAGGTGGCCAGGGCCAAGGCGGCAAGGAATCCATCACTACTTCACAAGCATCCTGTAAGTTATTTATTAAAGTTCCTGGGCTGATAAAATTCTACAGTTGATGCATTTAGATATACCTGTAGAGTTACAAAATTCAATTTATAGATAATGGGCACTTTGTACAAGACTGTACTTGTGCAGTATATACCTGTAGTGGTATACACCGTACAGCACATGTACAGGGGTATACATGTAGTTTATGCTAAACAGTTTATGTAACCAGTACAAGAACTTTACGGCACTAGTACTGGTACTTACTACCGGTAGTACCTGTACAGTTAAAAAAGCCTTTTAAAACTTTTATTATTTAATATTCAAATCAGCATTTACAATCGAAGGAAAACATTAATTTTTTCTACATAAGTACATATAATAAGTAAGCCGAGCAGATTACTTTTTGAATGTGGAGCATTGTATAAACACTTAGAAAAACTGTCTGGAACTGTAGGTGTGTCACATACACATATACATCATATTTAGAGAGACAAAAATCATTGTGTTAATTGGGCATATGTAAAATGGGTATGTTGGATTCACTATAGTAAATGAAACCATGATTCTTCAATTGACTCTGGGCAGCATGCATTTAAAACTAACTGGCAGTTGAAGATGGTTTAATTATTGACACTCATCTACTTACATGTACATGTTATCCTTAAGTTAAGATCAAGGAAGTAGATATGATATATAAATAATTTCTTGGTTAAGATGCATTAATTAACAAGGTGAAGGGGGGGGGGTGATCGTGAGTAAATGGAGAGAGAATTCAATTATTTACTTTTGAAAGCGTCACTTGATTTGTTTATTTCCTAGTATAATAATTATAAAGTTTGGAAACCTCTCTCTCTCTCTCTCTCTCGTGCCATGGTCGAATCAACCCTCAGCGACTTATGATGCCAGTTTCAGTGTCCAATTTCTTGCTTTGTCCCATATTTTTCTTTGATTATTCATTCCTGTGTTTTTCTTCAGTTGGTTTGGGAACAGGAGCCTTTGTCTGCCTCTAGTTTTCTTCTATGGAATCTTTCCAGCCAGGATAAGGTCTTTGAGTTGGCCTTTTCTATTGGCATGTCTGATGAATTTTATCTGTCTTTTCTTTATAATTCTGAGTTGTTGTCAGTTTTGTCCAACTCGCTTGAGAACCGATATGTTAGTTTCATGAGCATTATATGAGATGTGCATTTGACATTAGAACCACATTTCTGCAGCCTCTGTGTTTTAGGTCTTTGGAGCCAAGAGAGTTCATGCCTCACTACTGTGCAAAAGAATAGACCATACAAAACATTTGAGAAGTGTAATTTTTAGCACCATTGATATTCCTCGATCTTTATATTGCAATCATTTGATTGAAACTAGTTTTTGCCATTCAATTCTTCTTCTTATCTTCTTTTCACAACTTCCATCCAACGTCAATATTGACCGGAGGTAGTTGAAAGAATGGACTTGTTCAATCAGGATTCCATCGAATACTAGGTTACATGTTGGAGGTTGACTTTCAAAAGGTCTTTTTGCAGTTGATCTGCAGTCCAGGAGATAACCTTACTTAAATTAAGAATTTTTTTGTGTTTTATCCAGAAGACAACCATACTGAAGGTCTTCTTGTAGTTGATCTCCTGTCCAGGAGATCAACCTAACTTAAATTAAGAACTTTTTCATGTTTCATCCAGAGGTTTGTTGAGAGAAGCAAGTCCCATCCCCCTTCTAGTGCTGAACGCCGTGTGTCAGAAGACTTGATTGATGCTGTCAGTGAGAGCCACAGGGAACGGGCAGCCTCCACAGGGAACATACAAACTCTTCCTGAAAGAGGCACTAGTGTGAGTAATGTGCAAACCCAGGATGAAAAGTCAAATGTAGATGAGAACAATACTTCCAGTGACCAAAACCAATTTTCAATTACTAAAGACCAGTCAGATTTGCCCTTACTGAATAAGGATGTCACTTAGTGACTTGAGGATTTTTTTTTCAAGTGGCTTATTTACACTGAAAGAAACTAAAAAAAAAAACAAGACAATGTAAGAATCTAAAAAACAAGACTTGTGCATGTTAACAGCATGCAGTTGTGGAAAAGTACCTTTTGACCAGTATTTCTTCTAGCCTTTTTTTAAGGAGAGGAAGAAAAGACTTACTTTTATTTTCAAATTTTAAAATAGAATTTTAGCAGCCACAGTCAGAAAGTGGTTGATTTTCTAAGATCATATTGGCTGTACAGGTAAATGAGAAATACACGTTCCTGGTCGACCATTTTATCAATGTTTTATCAGTGCTGCATTTATGTAAAACATGCGTGTACTAGTCTCTTTGTTGTAACATCAGATCTGCTCTTATACCAGTATTTAATTGTTTATGTACAAGCGTTACTTTTAAAACTTTTTATTTTTATTCAGCCTGATTATTGAATTTGGAAATGATATTTTACACGTAATTTAAATTTTTTTATTATTTGGATTATATATTGTAGTTACCCGTACTTTATTAGTACTGAGTTGTTGAGGAAATGTTGAACTTTCTGTTTGAGTGAGGTGACTGAATGCGATAGAGAAGACATCTGTGATTGCATTTGCAACTGAGAAGTTTTTTTATTGGCTATGAATAGATGTACTTGTATGTGACAAGTATTTGCTTTGTTCTGTAATTCAGTAAATCTAAATGTTATTCTGATCATAAACATAACAGACATACATGGAAAACGAAGACTTTACGTTGAACTTAATATTCTAAAGTTTAAAAGACATATCCACTAAAATTTTAATCTCTGCCATTTACTGTATTGGTAAATTAATTGCCTTTAAAATGCCAAAGAAGAATGCTTTTAAGGCACCTCAAACGCCTGAAAGGAGTTAAATTGTGGCAAATTTTTGAAGTCAAATTTGAATCCTATTAGATGTAACAGTTGGGCATATTTTGAACTGTTTGATGCTCACCTTGTCCATTGTGATGAAGAAAATTTGCTGACTATATAAACATGATGCCAATCAATTCCATGTGGATTTTTTCAATTTATAATTATTTATTATTATTATCATTTATTTATTTATTATCGCTATTTGTGATCAGAATTCAATTTATTCATAAATTCATGGAATCCTCCAATGGGCATTTGATTTCTTGTCGTTCGTTTCTCACAGTTTGCAGCAGGTCGCCACGGCCTTCACTCCTTGGTTTGGGAGGTCGCGCTTCTTGCCATTTATAGCAAGGCAGTAGGCATTGCCTCCCCAGGTATCTGCAACATGTAGAATACTTCTGTTAGTTGTTTTTTAATTACCTACGCAATATCCACATTTTGCATGGTGATGGGCAACGTTTTAGTGAAAAATTACTGTTTGGTTACTGTACCTATGTTATTTAATATATAATAAGCATACTAACCAAACGGTATCTGCATAACGTTTTTCGTTATTCATAAGGTGCATATATAGCATAGGGCAATAGCACAAAACGGTGCATCATATATTCTCCATGCTGATAAGTTGTTAAATTTGTGAAAAACAAGTGCCTTTTTGTGGGAGGGTTGTTACCTGTAAAGGCTCCTGCAGTTCCGCCAAACTCATTAAAGACGTTACACCCAGTGATAATGTACCCAGCATCACAGGCCACGTAGGTCACATTGCCGGCAAAGTTTCCACTGCGACCAGAATGTTTGGTGACACACGACAGACCGCTTGCCTCACAGCAGGCAGCGTGGGCATACACACCTGCGATGAAGAAAATTGCTATTGATGGGATTTGAAATGCAAGTTTTCTTTCTTATATCGATAATGGCAAAATTGTAATTTTTAAGGAGGGAGAGATAATGCGAGAGTACTACATTCTTATATCTGCAGCATTACCTGTAAGACACCATATTCACCAACCATATTTCAAAGCACTGTCATGGACAAAATCAGATTGTCCAGACTTCATATTGTAGGCATACCGCTGACGTTTGATAATGGATACTACATACACCGTATCCCATTTCATTATTTAGGTATATTCCGATATATAACGCTCACCTCCGTGTGGGCCGTCATTTTGCGCAACACAGGAGCGCGTGTCCATTTTGGGGTTAGACCCGTCAAAATCCCTGTGGTAGGTGTGTGTGGTACAACCTAAAATTGGATAGTAATTTGAATGTCTTTCACAGTCTGAAAACACATGAATTAGATATGAATTAGATGTTATTACACCTGCGATAGAAATGATTTTCACCTGTCGGTAGTTTGCCACTGGGGCAGGCCACTGAGGCTTGCTTCCCATCTCCTTTCTCTGACGCTTGCGAACTGTGATAGGAACACTGAAGCTGTGAGATCGTCTTGCAGCATCGGGCAATGGCCTGAACAGCGGCCGTGGAGCCGTACCCATTGTGTGCCCTGCAAACCCGTCTTCCCGTGGCGACATTCCAGGCGTATACTTCGCCGTCTCTAAGTGCTGAATTATCCTAGAAGTACCAAATGAATATTATGTGTATTTCATTTATACATAATTATATAATGTTACTGGTATCCTAGGGTTGGAAAGGAAAGAGTTCCTTAAAAATTGTTTGTCAAATGAGAAATGGGTATGTTGTAAGGGAATTTTGTAATATAAGTGCCTGGTTCTCATTTCCCAAATAATGGTTAATCAAACGTGTGGAGATCGATAAGAATGGGGTCATCCTAACCTCTCGTTACATTCCTTTTGCAACAACCTAGTTAACAAAAGTTATGGAACAGAACCTGATATACGGTTCTGACTTAAACATACTGTTATATTTTACTATTAATCTGTTTTAATGTTAACTTTTTAAAAAACTTCAATCCAGCGTGAAAAAATATTTTTCTAATTTTAATTTACTCACGGTTGCCCTGGAAGAACACCCAGTCATGATTTCATCCGCATTGCACGATACGTCGGTAGGTTTGTCATCACCGATGTCCGAATGTCCTGACCACCTATTAACACAGGTCAGTCCTGACGACAGTGGCACTGGTTTGGTCGTTGTCACAGATGCACTTGTGGGAAGGGCGGAACCTGTGTGCATGTCAATTTGCATGGTGTCTCCAACGGTTATTTTCTTCTCATTTATGGGCGATCCGTTGTATTTCAAAGTTATGGTGTAGTCGCCCTTGAATACTGTAAAATGCGTGCATCAAAAAGAATACAAAAATCTATTGACAACATATTGGAGAACATTTCACTAAGACCAGTTACATTGTACAATATAGGTGTACTTTGTGTTTCAGTTTCTAATCTGGGCTCTGTAACTCGAAAGCATCGTGAATTACGAGGCTTTCGAGTTTTGCACTTTCGAGGAATCACCATGCTTGCGCCCATTCGCAATGCTTTCGACTTACGGAGCCCTGACTTCAAGAGGATCCAAACGAAACTCAAAATGTTTCTTATCGTAGAATCTGTTGAAACTTTTGTGTGGGGTTGGAAAGGGCCATGTACCTACACGTGTGTGCCAATGTTGCTACAGAAGTGTTGATCTCGTGGATTAACCTTACCTCTCAGTCTCAAGGTGCTCGTTCTCGAAGACGGCTTGAGAACGCGGTTGGTTTTCCAAGTTTTAGTCATCAGTTGCTGAACTCTCTGTCCCGCTGCATTGAGCTGTAACAAATTATAAGATCAAATTGACTGAAAAGCGTAAACAGATTGCAAATAAGTATATAAACAGTAAACACGCATCTTTACCTTTATCTTTATTCTTCATCATACTTCTCTCAAAAAAGTCAATACGGAATATTACACAATAACAACAGCTTACCTTAAAATCATCCCCTACTCCCTGTGCAATATTTACGTTGGCTCTCCATGCGTTTCCGTCATCATACCATGTCCAGAGTACTATCCCCTCGACCCCTGGGTGACTGTACAAACACGTCATTACATCCTCATAGTAATCTGCCCTCTTGTTTACGTCTTTCCCCTCTATATCCAGTTCGGTTACCCATATTGGAATCCCGGTGAGCGCAAGTTTGTCCAAGTTTTGCTGAGAAGAAATTAGCAAAGTAAGGCAAAAGAAGTCTTTGTTTAGAAATAGCATCCACTCAAGATGACCATTTGGTATTCAGATGTAAAAATAGATCAAAAATGTATAAGGTGATATTCTCCTTTATAAAATTTCTAAATCTTTGAAATGTGTAAAATTCCATCCACGTGGACTGTATACCTGGATTTTGAGAATATCTGGAGGTCCAGCGGGAAAGTGCCCCTGGACTCCAATACCTGACAGCGGCAGACCTTTGGCCAAATAATCTTGGACCATCTGAACGTATGCCTGTAAAAATAACCAAGAATACTGCTACTTACATAACGTGTAAATACAGGTCTTCTTGTCTTTGGTACAGACTCACGATGATCCGTGGTGTTTTTATTCATGTAGTCATAAACAATTCTTAGGTATTGTAATTAATTGCACTATGGTGTCACATAAGCGTAGGAGCCTAGGGCGGGCTTTCGCCACCCACTTTTTTCAACCACCTCATTCTACGTGTAAAAGCAGGGAGGCTAAGAGCTCCCCCCCCCCCTTAGTTTTTGTCAAGTTTAACTCCCACACACACACATCATTTCAAATTTGCTTCCTACAAGCCTGTATAAAGTGTATTTAAAATGGCATATCAAAAATGATTTAAAATGCTTGATGGAAAACGAGTCACATACATCAGTGATGATTCCGGAGCTGATAACATTGTATTCGTTATGGAACAGTTTGACTGTTGGGTCTATGGCGTGGGTCATTTGAAACATCTTCTCTGTGATGGATCGATCTCCCGTGTTTCTCTCAAACCAGTCGCCCTTTCCAGCGATGATCTCGTTGTTTACGTCCCAATGTTGTAAGCTGTACAACGAAAACGAAAGTTTTGTTACGGCTTTCTGTAAGTTATAGAATAGCAAGTATATGACTGATGTGCGATAGATAGCCACATTAAAAACGATGACATTAGTGTAACAATTCTTGATAAGTTGGAGGAACCGTCTACCGTCTTTTTGTTAGATTGGAAGGTCAATTACAGAATGAGTGTATTTGCAAAATACTAAACACGAACATTCATGGGGAAAGGCAAAAAAGTGCCATGTATTGTTTTTATGTTTTCGTTCCTACTGATTCTCCCTTCAAATACGAAACAAATATATATGCTTTGGTTCCGTAAGTCGATTTTAAAATTCTTTACTTATTCAAATATTCATTTTGACCAAAATGGAAGAGATTATGAGGTGTACTTACTCTCCTTTAAAACGGCTAACCACGTCGTTAATTCTAGTGTTAATTTCCGACTTTATTTGATCCGCATTCATTGTCTTAAGCCAGCTCGGAACAAATTCCTCTACGCCCCATACGACATTGTGGCCTCTGATCTTCAAACTGAGATTTAGCGTTTGAATGCATAAAATAATTCTTATTATGTTGTTTGTATTTTTTACATATTATCATTAAAGAAGGGGGAAGAGACGAAGACGTTATTCATCGAAAGCGAATGTTAGGGTCTTCTACTTATACAGTTACATGTAACAGTAAGCAGTAGGACATACTGATCTTTAATATACTAAAAAGAGGGAAACGGGTTGTTTTAACAAACAGCAATGCAAAGGTTACTTTCTATTCCGACTATTCTGCATCATATGTATTAAGTATATACAGGTAAACATGAAACATGTAAATATTGTAACTGTATTATTCGGATACCTACCCCTGCGACAACAACTTAGCTATTGCTTTTTGGGGTCTCTCATAGTTGATGGATCCCTGAAAAAGTACAAGAACCAACAATACATGCAATAATGGTCCTTTTGATGTATTTAAAAATAATGTTAAGTACACATGTATCGGTTAGTAGTATTCCAAATGCAGCTTGGTGAATACCTTACTATTGAATATTGAATATTATATCCAACATATGCATGGTACACATGCATATTATGTAACCTTGTTAAGAAGGTAGAATTCGGAGTCCTGTGATCCAGTACTACAACTAGGTTTTAACAAATCAAAGCAGCCAATGTTACTGTATGTTCTATATTGACTATTCTACAGTTTGTTTCGATATTTTTTAAAATATATTTCATAGTTTCTAAAGCCATGTACAAGTGCTCCTTTTTTTTTATGAAAAGACTCTCCAAATTTGCACATGAAGCCATCTAAAACGTGTCCTTTGTAATGGTCGCCCAAGCATACCTTATTCCACTGCATCATCCTCCATTTTAAGGCATTTTCCAAGGTAGCCCACTCAAACGTATCCCCGACAAATTTTCTGTATGTTGATGCATTATCTTCTACGTATTTGCTAGCTTTCACCGTGCCGCCAAATCCAAACTGACTCTTGGTTTGTTTTACCTTTTTTAAATATATAACGAACAAAAACTGCCTAAACAAAAGTGTCAACAATCTGCATAGAAACCTAGAAAAGACTCTTGCATGTTTTTATAATTTTTATCTCCATTCTAACAAATATTAAAAAAATTATTTTAAGAAAACACGTTTGAGATTCTACACGTTACCATATAACGTGCCCGTCCTGGAAATTAAATGTGCACAGAAATTTAATGCACACTGACTTAGACGAATACTAGACGTGTCCCTTACAGAAGTTAACTTACCTGAACTTCTACGTCTTTTAAATTGTATTCAGCACCAACTGACAAACTACGAAATAAAAAAATTCATCTTATACCTGTTATTGGACAGAATATATGAAAATTATCTTTTTTATTTCAGACATGAGCTTTTTCCGCGAAAAGGCGGAATTACGCGTTTTTTAATTCAATTCTGATGGTTATTGAGAAACGTCAAGGTTAGGTTTTGGGTCCCATGATAAATGTCCAGAGATTTGTTTGTTAAACCTAGGCGCATGTCTGTTTAATGTAAAAGCAAAAACACTCCACTCGTAAAGGCATAAGTCAAGTCTCTTATGGGTCGCCTGTCATTTGTGTTTCAAAACATAGAATTACGCGAAGAGGGGCAAAAAGACACTCTACCAGGGCCTCCGATTAATTTTAAGTATTATTCTTTAACGCGAGAAGTAAAGTGTCATAAATTAACCAGAGCCATCTGTGAATATGTAGTGAAAAATCAATCTGTGGCTCTGGCAGAGGGTAATTTTTTCTGCTACTATTGACTGTAAAATGTAATCATACTCGGTAAATACCATTTTAACATTTATTTTCAATTAAGACTAACTTCAATTTAAAGAAAGAAGAGGAATATTTTCATACTTAATGGCAATATCTGCCTTTCTGATTTGTTCAATTCTTTGAAGAGCATCGGCTTTCCAATTTCTGCCAAGTTCTGGAATCAGTTTCAAAGACGCGCTGTCGACGAGAAAAGACACCGATGGATCGGAGCCCTGCAGGTAAATCTGGTTACTTCTGATGTCTGAATAGCAAGCATAGAAAAAAGTTAGTTTTTCCCTTAAAAAGATTCTTTATTATTATTTTTTCTTATGAACATACTGGTGCTGAATACAGAGAATACAGCCAGACTGGCTGTTTGCAGTATTAATCATGAAAAGTTAATGAGACGTTCTGATATAGACATGCACACAGTATAACTCGGATTACAAGTAAACAGCGATTAAGGTGAAATTGCAAGTGTTATCCAATTTGAATTAGCATAAAAGTATAAGATAAGATACGTTAGCAGTCGTATACAGTGTAAAAACGCATGGGGCCCTGCTGGTAAACGCCCCCTTTAAGTTGGATCATTGCCAAAGGACTGTGAGACGAGACAATAAAGTTGTCTTCAATTGTTTTAACTGGATGCATTTGAATATACTTTGGAGAAGAACATGACACGAGTGTGAGAGAAAGGTTCTCAATGTGCAATCTTTTCTTGAGAGAGAGAGAGAGAGAGAGGCTGACCTTTATTACCAGGAACCCTAAACGATCCACCAACTTCTCTCCAAGAATCTGCTGTTCTCATGTAGGGACTGATGCCAATCAAAGCATATTGATCTTTACCTAAATATTTCAAATTCAAACTTTCTGAGATGAGATATAACTATGCTTGACCAAAGACAATGCCAATATCAAATTCTAATTCAAGCCAATAAAACGGGCGGATGGAGGCCGTGTACTGGGTCTTCCGGAAGACAGTCAGAATTTTTCAAGTTTACATTGACGGGCATCTAATTTTTTCTATCGGAAGACAAAAATGTCAAAAATGAAGGGTGGATCCACAGGGGTAATTTGGAAAACTGTCTGAAATATATCTGGATCCGCCCCTGTAAAAGATGAAATATGCAGAAATATTGATAACCTCTTGCAAACGAAAAACATTTATATTGGATGGGATGTGCTACCGAGGACATTTCTGTAAATCTCTCAATTTTGTCACTTTTAGCCGTTAAAAGCTACTACATCTCCCTGTCACAGCTACCAAACCGTTTCTCTATATGTGATATTACCATCGGTGAAAACAGTGTGTCTTATCGCCTCCAATCTGGTGTGGAGAACCCCCGCCTCATTGTTCAATAACTTGACGTAGGCTTTGAACTCGTAAAAGGCGCCCTTGTTGAGTGACACCGTTTGGGCGGGGCCGGACCAGTAAGCTCGTCTTAATGAGATCACCAAAAATAAATTGAGAATTATAACAATATTATTTTTAAAATCCATAATTGTTTACTCGTTTTTTTTTTTATTACAAAAAAAGTGGTTCCAAGTATAGAAAATATATACTGCCAAACACCATAACGCAACGATTCTTGCATTTTTCTGCTTTTCTGGAAGTGTTTCAATAATAACCATTAAGTATATATATATATAGGAAACCACAGCTAAACCATCGACATGTAAGTCTCAGTTATGTAGCGTGTGCCTTTGATGTCTGTTATATCCAATCAGTGGTGCTAAATTCATCCAAACAAAAACAAACGGCAGAAGAAAACAGTCGTATACCTGTTTGTCACTTTGCCACTAAATAGCCCAGTGTGACTATCACTGGACCGTCCCAAGGTGCATCCCCGACACGACCAACTGCCTTGGAAGTTACCGTTTTCAAACCCAGTATTCTGCAGAAGTTCTTGGCCCGACAGCAGTGGGGTGACGACAGCTGTCACCCATAGAAACACGAAGAGGTTTTCCATACCTGTATATAATATTTTAAAATGAACTATAACTGTATCCCTACCTCTGTATTAGGAGAAGTGTCAAGGTTGGCTGTAAGGGATTTTGACATTCTCCATGATTACATCCTAAGTAAAATGCTACGGCAAACACGATGTCTCCCAAACGTTCACGTTATCACACTTTAGTAAACAAACTCAGCGTGAATATATAGAACTCAATCTTACGTGCATACTATAGCTGTAAGAAATATCCCTTATAAAACCTATTCACCCCAACTTTAGCGTCTTTTCTATTGTTAGATCAGTGGCTTTCTTAAAATATTTTTCTTAGAAACTAACTACATACTTATTGTGAAGCATTGTCGGACACTCGAAATTATAAGCCCGAATTGCACCAAAATAAAGAAACCATATCTACAAATCAAGCAGGTCGCAAATTATGTTTGATGTACATCTTTAAATAAAATCAAGTAAAAATTGATTTACTTCATAAAATACAATTTATACTAACCTGATCAGGTGTGAAATGTAGTATACCCTGCCCTGCAATCCCGCTGCTTAAATAACGTACTTGTGTCTTCTATCTGTAACTATTTAGACGGCGAATATGTCCACAAAGTGTTATTTACATAGACGATCAAACACGGACTGGTTGAAGTTTACATAAAAAGAGGATTACATGTATTAGGCCATTGCTGGTTATTTCCGTGTCTGTGCGCGACTGCTAGCACGAAAACTCATTTATAATTACCGGTAGTATTCTTCTTTTGCTTTGGGCCATACGCCCATCGGCTCAATAGATGTACAACAAAAGGCAACAGTATAAAAAAAACTAAAGGTAAAAGAAAAAACAGAAAAACAGGAGACCTGAATGCATCACTCCTTAAAAGAGTAAGTAGATTTTCAACATAACGTGTCAGGAAGGGGTGATACGGATCACAAGTGCTTTATGCAGAAAGTTGGTTAAATTGCTAAGTATTTTTTTAATTTGGGGAGTTTTAAAAGAAAGCTTTACGAGTTTGAACGTGTTTGAATTAAAGAAATCGTGTTATGTATATATATATATATATATATTATAGCACAGGGAACTGTAAAGAGGGCACTCAAAAATAGCGTTTGTCGTCTGTTGAGACTAAATCTCTGCAACAGATACGAAGAGTGTGATTAGTTAAAGAGATAACAACTGTTTTTAATATGATGGAGGCTTCTTTCGAGGGTCTAACAACATGGTATATTAACCTCGAAATCAATGATTACTTACTGCCATAATATCAGTTTAGTTGACCATGAATGAAAGAGTCCCGTTATTTTACAGTGTCTTCTTATACATGTATTTCACATATCTTTGAACAGAAATTGCATATTGAACGACAGAAATGCAGGGATAAGGCAGACAAGATAGAGGAGCTTTGTTTATTATATTTAACCAGATACCCCGTATTTTATCTTATTTATTTATTTTAATTGTTTTATTCGAAATCATGATAATAAATGGATCATTTCAAATAGTGGTAATGGCAATGAAAGTTGCCAGGCGATTTTTCTTTCCCTATAGGCGGCAGCACGTGATGACAGCGATGACACCTTGGTTTGGTGAATCCCGCTTCCTGCCATTAACGGCAATGCAGTAAGGGTTAGCTGAAAGATTCAAAACCACGGTAAAATTAATTAAATGTACAGCTTCAAGGACGACTCAAATCAAATCAAAATCAAATAATCATTTTTCTTTTTCTCATTTTTCTCAATCAGGATATTTAAGGCAAATATAAACACAGCAGAAAAAGCGCTGATCCGACCAATGTCTTTCTACTCCCTCTCAGCGTAAAACATGGTTAAATTTATTTGTCTTAGACTTTGAAAGAATTTAATCAAAAAGTATGCATTTACATATATAGGCACCGGCGATTCCTCCGAACTCATTGTAGGCATTGCACCCTGTAGCAGCATAGCCGTTGTCACACGCTACAGCGGTTTTGTTTCCGACAAAACTATCACTTCGAACTGAAGATTTGGAGACACAGTGGAGTCCGCTGGCCTTGCAGCACGCGGCGTGGGAATACACCCCTGAAAAAATGTAATCGATAATTGAGGCGGTCATGGCATATTGACATGAAAACATCTTACATGTAGCCAATTTTCCTTGACTTACACGTACAGGTAGGCCTATCAACTGTCACGCCTTTGAGTTCACTTATATATACACATTTATTTGGTTCATGTTTTTTTACAGTGACTAGTTTTTCTTGGATTTTATTTGCCATAAAAACGCCACCCAAACACACACACACACACACCACGCTGCTCTGAGTAGGCCTACTTACCGTATTTTGGGTTTTTAAGGTCATCGTTCTCAGCTACACAAGAACGAGAGTCTACTTTGGATAAAACACCAGCAGAAGACGAAAAAGCAGAGCGACTTGCACACCCTGGAATAGCGATTTCCATACTTTTTTTATACTATAAATTTTGCTTCGTAATTTATTTAATGCCTGTTTTTTGATAGCGGTGTATTATGTGACATTACGTTTTTTACAACATTATCACTACAGATATCATTCAAAAGACACCATACATCGGCTATGCTGTTAAACTAACTGTGTTAGCATTCATTATCATACAAGTACTCCGTATTGTAAATAAGGAGTTTTTGCCTTTTACATGCTTTTTCAACAATGCTTACCAGTTGGTAAATATCCAGTCGGACAAACGGCAGCGGTCTGTTCACCATCACCATTTTTAGAAACACGTGAACTTGAATAAGTGCACTGTAGATCAGAAGGGCCCTTACAACACTGGGCAATGGCTTGAACAGGGGCTGTGGAACCGAATCCATTTATAGCTTGACATACTCGCTGTTTGATTCCTGTATCCCATGAAAACTTCTCCCCGTCTTTCGTTTCTTGGTCATTCTAGAATGAAAACGTCAAATTGTGGTTTATCAAAAGCATCCGTCGTACCAACATTATCCGCCTTTGATACTTTCATCTCGTTTTTCCATGAATTGGTTTTTGTAAATGTTATTTTCATATATACGTCAGATTATTCAAATTAACCCCAACAGGACTTAAAATAGATGGCATGTGCAAAAAAACCCTTTAACTATCCACTCCCCCTGAACCCGTTACATTTTAAATCATACTGACCACCGATTTGGAAGAGCAGCCTGTCATAATCTCGCCATCCTTACAGCTAGCAGTGACCCGCTTGTCGTCGCCAATTTCTGAGTTTTTCGACCATCTGGTCACACAAGTCAGTACGGCGGACGCCGTGGTTTTGGTTCCAATTTGAAGGTTAACGGTTGCCCCACTCTGCCCCAGTGTTATTTTCTTCTGGGCGACTGATGACCCGTTGTATTTTACTGTGATGGTGTATTCACCCTTAAAACCTACAAGTATTGTAAAACATGGTGTGAAGTTCCATTTTAGATTACTTTTGCAATATGGAATTTTTTTTCTCTCTCTTCCTGACTGGCTATAAAGTATCAATCACGTGTTTTAATGTGCATTAATTCAGACTTTCACACACCGGTACTTGCAGGTGATAAAGCAATACTGTTGTTCCTACTGAACAGTGGATAGCTCTAAATTATCAAAAGCATTTTTTATGATAAACATGCTAAATATTTTGAAATGTCATTTAAGCTTTACCTCTCAATCTCAGGGTGCTCGACCTCGAAATTGGTTGGAGAACCTGGTTGGTTTTCCATGTTTTTGTCATCAACTGCTTCACTCTTTCTCCTGCTGGATTCAGCTGGAAAACAAAAAAATGTTTTGTTTTGTTTATTTTTCCGATTCTTGTTAAATAATTTTGTTGTTCACTGACGTTTATCTATTCAAAATACACAGTTCTACATCTACATATCAGTTTGAAAGCTGTAGCAACGAGAAGTTATTAATGTATGCAGTTACACTTGGTGAATAGGAACCGCCTCTTTTCTTGTCTAAAAAACTGATGCTCTTGGGTCGGGTTTTACGAAAGAGCTGAAGCCGACAGTTAGTGTTGAAGTTCTTTCATTTCAAGGAACTACTACACATTTTAACCAATGTAATCAAAATAGATGAAAATAGCTAAGACCAACTGTTGTGTAAGATGTTTCGTGCACATTTACAACTAACCTTAAATTTGTCCCCTTGTCCATCTGCCAAATTAGCACCAGCTTTAGCATTTTTACCTCCATTGTCGTGCCATGACCACAAGATAATACCCTCAACCCCGGGGTAACTAAACAGATAGGTCATCACATCTTCATAGTAATCCGCCCTCTTGGCAACGTTGCTTGCCTCTATGTCTAATTCTGTTATCCATATGGGTAGCCCAGTAAGGGCAAGTTTATCAAGATTTTGCTAGAGAGTAGAAATGCAGCATAGTGTATCATTTTTGTTGTTATACTTTTTCAAATAAACAAGCACGGAATTTGGTATTCATTCACTTAAGTTACCTGAGTTGAAATGTGCCACAATGAATATTCAATTAATTCCAATTAAACTATAAAATTATACACGATAAACAAAGTAAAGGTTGCAGTCTACTGAAAATATGCTGTGTGTCATGAAACAATCTTTAAATTCACCATAATATATCTAACCTGTATTTTTAGAATATCTGGAGGACCAACTTTTAGATGTCCCTGCACTCCAATGCCGGACAGCGGGAGACCTTTGGCTTGATATTCCTTTATCATGTCCACATATGCCTGGATAAGTAATTAAATTGCCAACTTAATCGGCACAAACATTTGATATATAAGTCCTTTTTCGTTTGACTCCCTAAAAATACACTTTCACGTTTTTTAACATTTAAAAACGCATACAAGGCTTAGGCAGAATATCAACTGAAAACACTTTTTGTATAGTTCACTGTAGATTTCAACTGGAACAATTTGTCAGCATTTCTCTCTCTCTCCCTCTCTCTCTCTCTCACACACACACACACACACACACACACACACCAACAAATACACAAGCACACACAGTCAAACAATACACTTACGTTTGTTATTGAGCCGTCATTGATGACCCTGTACTCATTGTGGAACAGCTTCACGTTGGGGTCTAAGGCGTGGATTTGTTGAAACATCTTCTCTGTAATGTACCTGTCCCCAGTCTTCTGTTCAAACCAGTCGCCATGGCCAGCGATGATTTCATTGTTTACGTCCCAGTGGGATAAACTAATATGTGGCGAAGAAGGTATACTTTTATTTCGGAAAAAGAACCAACACCCCGTTTTAAAACGCTCTGTATAAATTGTAATCAAAAGATGATTTAATGCTGCACATGTATTTCCCCTTGCCGACTTGGCAAACTAAGGTGTGCACTTGAAGCAATGAGCTACCGAGGAGCGTTCTTAACTCCGAAAACTGCCACCCACGTTTGAGTAGTTTACTGATGGGAAAGTGCCTAATGTATTGTACTGCACGTTAAACCGTAAATCATCTGTTTTTGTATTGTTTTTTTTACAAATTATCCCACGTCCTTTCGACAAGCGCTTAATATATGTGTTAAAGACTACGACTTTCCTTTTTGTGTCCTCAATCACACCAAACACAATTACACATGAAAACCATGTATCTATCGCATTTTTCATTAAATCATCACACTACTTACTTCCCTTTAAATGTGTTGATAACACCCTTGATTCTCGTATCAAGCGCCGCCTTGATTTCTTCTTTTGATAACGTCTTTACCCACGTAGGAATAAATTGCTCCACTCCCCAGACAACGTTATGTCCTCTGATCTTTTTGCTGTTATAAAAAATAATAATGTGTACATTATTGAATGAAGTTAACTGGGCTTTAGGAATACACTTTAGTCTCAACATCGGATGCAAGCTAGAAAACTGTTAAATTGGTTTTTAAAGACTGGGTTTTATAAAATCTAAATTTTTTAAAGACGCAGTTAAACATCTGTCATTGTTAAAAGGAATGAAAGTCCTTTTTCATTCACAATACATATTGGAATTTCTTAAAATGCCCACTTACCCAAGGGACAACAGTTCTTCGATGGCAAGTTTTGGTCTCTCAGAGTTAATTGGATACTAGAATCAACGTATATAATTGCGTGAGAAATTCAAATACAATTTCAATCAATGAAATATTCGAGGATCTATCTTATAAGTACTTGGTCTTCATTCTTAGATTTTTATTTTTTATTTTATTTTATTATTATTATTATTTATGTATTTTTATTTATTTATTTATTTTTTTTTTTTTTTGAGAATTAAGGATGTACGAATTATGTCCCTCGCTAGTATTTAAACAAGTGCATCAACAGCACAACACGTGAATATACTTTCTCTCTCTCTCTCTCTCTCTCTCTCTCTCTCTTACTTGGTTCCTCTGCATCATCCTCCATTTTAATGCATTAGCTATTGTAGCCCATTCAAAGGTCTCTTCGACAAACTTGTGAAATTTCCTTTCGCTTGCAGCAACAATGGCGTCCGCACGGACAGTGCCCCCCATGGCGAACTCACGTCTGGTTTGCGTTACCTGAAAGGCACTCATATTGTTAGTTTTTTGGTTCTCTGTGATTATACTACTATGTGTAATTTGAACAGTGTATGTCCTAAACGCAGCATTTATGCAACTGGTGTAAGAAATCTAAACTGCAATGTTTTATTTTAATCATAATTAATATCTGAACAACGAACTTACATCCACTTCTATGTCATTCAGGCCATACTCATCCCCCACAGATAAACTACACAAAGAAAAAAAATAGATTTATAAATTGTGCAGTGGGTCTTTCAGTGAAATACATAAAAAAGATATTCTTATAAAAGATTCACGTTTTCAAAGTTAACATTTTATTATTTATAAAGTTGATAGTTACGCTTGTCGATGGTCTTCTGGTAATTAACACTCCGTATGAAAATGAAAGCAAAAAATCAAACTTCATTTGTACTCGATAGATAAATCTGCCTTCCGGATTTGTTCAATTCTTTGAAGTGCATTGATTTTCCAGTTGCCAGTCAGTTCTGGGATCCGCTGCAGAGATGCGCTGTCAAGGAGAAAAGACACTGACGGATCCGGATCCGAAAATGTAATTTCAGCCAGTTTAAAATCTGAAAATATGACACCATTTCATATCAAGACATTTTATTTAGTTTTCCATAATAATATTATAAACTGCCATCCTGCTTCGACTTTCCCTCTTTTCATTTTCGCTAAAACAGGTAGTACTAGTAAACAAGTCTTAGTGGTACGGGTCCTTTTGTAAACATACCTTTTTCAGGTGCTCTAAAAGACCCTCCAACTTCTTTCCAGTCATCTGTGGACCTCATATAAGAACCTACGGCCACTTTCTTCCATTCTTGCGTGCCTAAATGAAATAAAGCACCGCTCCTCTAAATTAAACGTCCTTAAATATTTTGTCTCAAACAGACATATAATTGCGAATTCTTATTCTTAAGTGTTGGAAACTGACATAGCGACGTTTTTTATTTCACTCTAAAACAGATAATTACAAATCACATTAATTATCATTTTTATCCTCTATAGTCTGGATGACTGGTGCTATATTTTAGCCAAATTGCTCAAAATGTGGAAAAAGCATGAAACTTGGCACAAATGTTCTTTGGTCTATGCTGATCATTTTCAAGGCAGTGCCCAAAATTTCAAAGCGTTGCTTAGCAACCGTTGCTATGGAAGTGAATTTCCTTAGTAACATGCTAATTGTCCATTTTAAATGGTTTAGAAATGCTAATGATTATGTTTCAGGGCATCAGAACTATCACTAGACTATTTTAAGGCAATTAAAACCCAAATTAACCTTAGCCACGATTGCTAGGCAGCATATTACCTTAGCAACAAGCATTTAAAGTTGCGTTAGTCTATTAAGTAAGGCAGATCTATAATACTAGCTAAGAACTACACTTTTGAGCAAGATGTTCATACTTTTAATCCAGTAAGTTGAAACAATTGTGCCAGTGCAGATACTTAAGGCAGCATGTTCAAAGTTAGTAACCAGCAATTTCCATGCTTTTATCACCTTACAACTCTTTATAAAACTTTGCAATAGTTAAGACGTTAAATTCTCCCTTGTATGTGCAATATACAGTGCATTTTGCCCTTGCACATTGTCAGCCTCTACATCTGCACCTACATGCACACTGGAGCAACTCTGGGCAGGTCAATAGCTTCTGGGAAATGTGAATAGAAATTGACAAAATTCAATGTGAAAAAACTTTTTAGAAAATATGGAACAAAATGACAAATATCTTGGAAATCTGGTCTCTGAGAAACCTTTCAATGATAGGAAAGTCAACAGTGGTTAAACCTTTAGTATTTCTCATCTTACGTAGTGCATGTGTAAACTCTCCTACCAACCCCCCCCCTCCCTCAATACTTAAAAATATGCATATCATATTTAACTCGGAATAGAAAAAGATACAAAATAAAATGAGCAAGCTTAAGGATGGCGTCTGAATACAAAAATGGACGGTAAAAGGTAACGCAAATAAAAATTTTACCAAGGCCCTAAACTTTACATGGCTTAAAAGACTTCTTTATGAAGAAAATAAGAGTAAGTGGAGAGCGTTTTTTTTCGGCGAAATGTCAGGAATCGATAGTTACAAAAGGTGGATTAAAAATACTAAAAGCAACTTCTTATCCCTTTTGGCAAAGATTTTTGGTTCTTTGAGTGAAATTCAGGAAAATTTCAATTTAACCCCAGATGAAATCTTATCACAACCATTATGTCAAAACTCAAAAATTGAAAGAAATTAAAAAACTATTTTTCCATTAAAGAAGGTGTAAAAATGTTTTGTTTTTGTTTTTTTACATCAATGATATTATAAATGACATTTGAAATCCCCTCTGTCTAGAGGAACTCAACAAAAAATCAACCTTAACACTAACTTTCTGGGCTAATTCAGCATCCTAAAGAGCTTACCATATTAATGGCTATCTCTTTCCATGGAAGGAAATTACTCATAGCATTCCAAGAAATAATGGACTCAATTAAACAAGTTACCAGACCATCCAGATATTTTTTCGCAAAAATCCTCCAAAGCCATATAATATCACGAGATAAAGGTGTAGGTGAACGGCAGACATATTTAAAAAAAACTTGAGTACTGATAATTGGAAACTAACATTTAAGAAACGGATCACAAGAAAATGAAATTGCTCCAATTCAGAATAAATCATAGAATATTCAATACTTATGCTTATTTTATGAATTTGAGAATTTTGCAATACTGCTAGGGAAAATATTCTGTACGTTTTTCGGGATTGTCCACATGTAAAAAATATTTGGATGTGTATCATTTGCCCCGCTAAAGATAATTTAGGTGTGGTCATTGATAGATCTCCGGAGATATTTGTATTTGGGTTTGTGCAAGCATACACTATTTATGAACCTATCTTAATAATTAAGAAACATGTTAGTATATGTAGAATGGGAACAGAAAGATGGGAAGGAACTGGAGGGTATGTACAATGGTACAGAGATATCTGTATATATTATTAAATATATATTATAAAATATATAATGTTAAATACTTGTTGCTAGGGTAATATGCTGCCTTGCAACTGTTGCAATGGTTTACTTGGGTTTTTAATGTCTTAAAATAGTGTAGTGATAGTTCTGATGGTTTGAAACATTATTAAAAGCCTTTTTAAATCATTTAAACTGAACAAGAAAGGTCCAATTAGCTTGTTACTAAGGTAAATCACTTCCTAAGCAATGGTTGCTAAGCAACGCTTTGAAATTTTGGGCACTGTCCTTGAAAATGATCAGCATAGTCCAAAGAACATTTGTGCCAAGTTTCATGCTTCTTCCACCTTTTGAGTAATTTTTGCACCAGTCATCTAGACTACTAATCCCTTTTTCGTGTTCACAACAACACGTCTATCATGTCATATCATGTCACTACCACCCACGCCACCTACCGTCCGAATACCTCACGTGGAGAGTGGCTGATATCCTGGTGTGGACCTCGCCCGGCTTGTCGTTCAACAACTTCACATAGGATGTTATCTCATAAAAAGCCCCCTTGGTAAGACTGATGGACTGAGTTGGCCCGGAGTAGTCGTGCCGCCTATGATGCATGTCACACAGCACTATTTTGTCTTCAACTATGGTTTATGTCTTTTTATTTTTATTTATTAAAAAATGCATAAGTATATCTTTTCATTCGGTTTATTCCTTTGTTAATCTGATTACAATATTATTTAATTTGTTAACTTGTTATCAGAGGGGACTGTTAAAAAAAGTATAAATGTTAAATATCCCGTAAATTTAGATAAGACTTCTATTCCTGACAAGGGTAATTTTAATTACAAGGATGCTGATCATATAGCATTGCCTCCGATGAAGAAGCTTAGATGGGCTGTTCCATTTTAGGGGATTGAATACATCTAAGATAGGTCTTTGCTGAGCATTGTTACTGAAGTCACATAACTTAATTTTACCAAGACAAATCAAATAAAAGTTTCTTACGCCATTCCGTAGGCCTACCTTTTAGTAACTTTTCCACTGAACTTTCCAGTGTGTTTGATGGGAGATTGTTCCAATACACACTGTCGACATCGCCAATTATTGGCGAAATTATCACTTTCGATCCCGTTATTCTTGAACACCTCTTGTCCACAGAGCGATCCAGCCAGCACAGCTACAGTCCATATAAACAGGAGGCGTGGATCCATGTTCTTATACAATTAAATAAATAAAAAATCCCATCATCTGTGTTCTTAGCTCAAATTTATAATGTTACTGAGTAGGTTCTTCTAACAACAGTTATTAATATGACTTTGAGAAGAAAGGAAATAGTTATTTAAAAAGGATACTATTCATTTTTCATATTAGATAATAATGCGTATTACAGTAACATTACACACACTCGTTACTTAAAGAAACGGAAAAGAGCTCAAGTGACAGATAACTAAAACCGTTTTCACTTAATTACAAATTTCCAACGCCTCACTTATTCCGATTTATTTTTCAAGACTTGTCAATTTACTTACCCATAAAGATATGCTTCCTGGAATGAAGCCAGCTAATTTTTCAAAATTTTGAATCAATATTTTAAACACAGTGTATTATTACCAAAATATTTTAAATCTATAAATCAAATTTTATTTTTAAATTTAATGTGTGATTGGCGAAAAATCCTCTAGAAAGATGAGTTTCCAGCGTCCTCTGAAACTTTAAACTTCTTGCAATATATACAGATTGTTCACGAAATTCACGCATGCCTTATTGCTGTCAAACATGTTCTGGACTTTGAAGTACATGTTTCCAGTATAAGGGGTGTTCAAACATTTTCGCGAAAACCACACAAAAATAAATCCCATCATACATTCCAAAATAACCTGCAGCATGATTTGTTATCAAATTAACAAAAGCTCACCTTTCTCCAATGCGTCCAACCCTACCTTACCTGTTTGGTCTTAACATCAACCACCGTTAACCGCAGCATTTAATGTTGTCATTTTATCTCAGAGTCATTATCTAGACCGTCTGTTACATCAGTCATCGGCTAGGGAACGCACACGTCTGTCACGTTTTCTGTGTTTCTATATAAAAATAGCAAACAATTTGGTTACCAATGGCGCGATGTATTTTGGGATATTGCATGTAAAAACCGCTAAGAGAACACATATTTACATTGAAGTACCCATGTGGTATCTGCATGATGCATTGCAATCTACTTTACTTGTCAACCAATGGAGGTCTAGACCAGTAATATCATAGGCCACATTCAAAATAGGGGACTAAATAGTCTGAGGGTCGAATGTGGCCGACCCACTTGAATACTTCCCCACGGGATATCTATTCAGTGTCTATTAGCGGATTAGACGACAAGCTTTGTAGTGGCTCGCCATATTTAATCCTAGGACTAGTTAGTCCTCTATTCTGAATGGGGTCAGATAGACCCTATCAGCTGCACGGCGAAGCGGACTTGTCGTCATATGCTGATGAATAAGAGCACAGCTGTTTCACTTCGCATATACTTACATGGAACATCTCAAAATGCCATCTAAATGCTTTGTTGTTCGTCCCACCAGACGAAAGTTTAAGAGTCCGAAAGTCCGCAGAAGAAACATTCTGCTGCGGTCATTCTTCAAACCAGGGGGGGGGCAGTTGAAATGAACCAATATTCTTCTACGCACTAATTTATTACTTCATCTTTCCTTTGAGTGTTCAAACAGATTACTACTTCCAATCTATGTCAACATCTGATAAATATAAAAAGCGTATTTCCATCTACTACTTTACTTCTTCACGAACGAATGGATAACCAGTGGCGGACTTAGGGGGGTCAGGGGGGTCCTGACCACCCCCTTTGATTTCTAAAAAAAAATCACACCAATGGTCCCCATTTTGTTAGACCAAAGCATTTTCTGGTGCTACATGATTGTCATCGAGTTTGTCAACTTGTGTGAAATATCCTTTACACTGAACGGCGTCCTTTCTGCGTCCTTTGTCCGAGCATAAAACTGGCTTCGCTGTGGTCGTAGAAATGAGGCACAGGCATCGCTTTGGTTGCAGAATAAATGCTCAATGATGGGCCAGTTGTCGATCGGCACGTTAAGTTTTTTTTTTTTGTTTTTTTTTTCAAACGGGGTCGTACTACAGGACGCAGAAAGGACGTTGTCCAGTGTAAAACAGTGTGTCCCATTTACATTTCACAAAGAATAGCTCTAACACACTGTCAAAATACGCTATTTTATTGATCTAACAGCGGGTTAGATTACTTGTTAGTTCAATCTTTTCAATTTTCTCAAAGAAAGAAGTGTCCCTTTGTCCATATAGTATCTCAGGTGTAACACAAAGGAACAAGCGAGCAAAAAATGTGTCAATACCAGGTAGAATAAAGGACAACATGGCTGCTCTACTGACGAACTTCTACTTCCTAGTTGTCTGGGTGATATTTTCAACAGGTAAAACGGACATTTTACATATAAAGATTACTTAGTTACAATGCATTTTAAGTGGTACTTTAATTAAGATCTTATCGTCAAGCATGTCACCTTTGTTTTTTTTTCTTTTTGTTGGGTAAAAAGTCCAAAAGTAACATCAGTTACACTTATTAGACCGACAATTTCTATCCCCTAACATAGTTTTGAATAAAACGAAGAACAACAACAGGACAGTCACCTCCAACTTTTTGAAATATGTGATCTTTTTTTATTTTATTTTAGTGGGGGGGGGGGTAATTAAGTACTTCTAGAGTATTGCAAAAAAAATCCAGAACTTCCCCCTAAGTATATTTCTCACCCTACGGTACTGAATGATAAATGTTTTTATTGTATTGTATCTACAAACATGTATGTTGGGGCTATTTGGTAGATGAGGGTTTCTTTGGGTGCTTGTATGTCTAGTCATTTTATTTCCATTGCATATGTGGCTGTGCTGTTTGAAAGGTGATGGCTATTCATATTTACTTACTTGGCCGGGGAGTGCTGCTGTGTTCTTATTATTTGCAATGTACTACTGGTAGTAATTGCATGTATCTGTGCTATGTGGATGGTAGGATACTTTGAATGGCGGTGTGACACTGTAATTACGTATTTCTGAATACATTCTTTCTATCACCAGTGTACCTGTGTATGTGCTGTACGGAAGGTGATGGTCACTTTGGCTGGCAGTGTGACACTGTGACTGGGTGTTTCTGTAAACAAGGCCAGAGATGTCAACAGACTCTAGGAACATGTCCTGAACACTGTGTGGACAACCCCTGGGGAATAGGATGTCATGATGGTGAGTCACAGCTCTTTGGACATTATTGCAGCTATTCAACGGCGACACCATTCAAACATTTGTGAGAGTTGTTATTTTGGCTTTTTAACAACGCTGTTAGATGTCTTTAGATTTGGATTTTGTTTCTCTTTTTCCATTGATCCAATATCTTTTTATATTCTAATTATTTTAATAATGTTGGGTTAGATATTTTCAACACATATGTTTTTATTGTCTTTTTAGTATTATACATCCTATTCCGCATTTATTTCAGAGCATGGTAACCTAGCTTATGGCAAGCCAGCCAGTCAGTCAAACACCAACTTTTCTTATACAGATGATGAGTGGTTCTCGGCCACTCTAGCAGTGGATGGAAACAACAGCACGGCTGACTCTAATTGTACAAGAACGCACCATCAACCAAATACTTACTGGACCGTGGATCTTGAAGGTCTCAGTGTTATCCGTGAAGTGACAGTGATAAAACCTGCTGCAATTTGTAAGTCTTTTCTACGTTTAAGTTCTTTTTATAAGTAAGATTCTCTGAAACTGTTCCAAATGTATATGTGCAAAACATTTATGAAGTTGAAGAATAGCCTTTTCATTCGCACAATGGGATTGATTCTTTTTAATAATTGCTAATGCCAGTTTAAATTGTGGATCAATGGTTTATACTTTTAAAAAGTTATTCAAGTTAACTTCAAATACCAGTTTCATTTATCATATTTCAGATGTGTTTTTAACTAAGCAACACTGCTCGTCTATACTTTCTGCTTGTTCATTTTCTTTGTTGTATACATTTATAGGGATATTCCTAAGGAATTTTATTTGTAGGTCCGCAGAACAATGAGAAACTGTGCATCAAAAATGATACTTCGAACCATGTTAATTGCATCTCTTCTACAAATGCACAGTGTTTTGGAGGAGTGTTAAGATACAACATAAGCCCACCAATCCTGGCACGCCACGTCACGATCTTGAAAACTGGGCAACAAACTCTGCGACTCTGTGAGGTCATCGTTAGAGGATACACGTACCCCTGTAAGTTAACTCACTTTTTAACTCGCTTTTTAAAAAAGTAGGTCCGAAAGTAGTCCCACTGGTACGTAGGCCTACCTCAGTGAATCCTATACAGCATCGCTCATTTTAATTTGACACGCTTAGCGTTGCATAAAATTTGTCTACAATGTTGCGGTATGTTTATCCAGTAGGCCTAATATAATATAATATAATATAATATAATATAATATAATATAATATAATATAATTTCAAATTATAATCATACTATAAAGTGAAACATTTTCCCGACAATGTGAAAGCCACAGAACAAAGAATAACGTACACGTATATAATGTGAACTCATTTCTTGTTAAATTGCGATTTGTGTGATGACCTTTATCACTCACACGAATACATGCATGAAAGCGATAGGATGATTTCATTCCATTATTGTGCCTAATTCAGATAACGTGGCATTTGGCAAAAGGGCAGAACAAATTAACGTTATAAATGAAGGAGATCCAGGACGAGCTATAGACGGAAAAACGACAGCGTATTATCTTTTAGAATCCTGCACTCACACAAATGACACCCTAGACCCCTGGTGGCAAGTAGACCTAGGTCAGCAATATGTGGTGTATAGTGTGACTCTTCTTAACAGAGACGAAAATGTTCACGGAGGTGAGTAGGCTTACTGGAATTTTCCCTTTTTTCTAAGACTAGATATGTTCGCTTTGAACTGTAGCATAGGCCAGTGTTTTTACCAGATTGATTTATGTGACAGATCTCTATCAACGTTGTAACAGACATCTCTCAACTTTCTCAACAAGTTGTAGAGTGAAGCTATGACAGGCGTTTAGCCTTCTTTATTAATTCACTCACATTAAACAGTAATCATTGGGTAGTGTAGTACGTGAGAGTGGTCAAAAGCATAGAGATCTACAGTTATACACTTACCTCTACCAAGGAGTTACTGTTGAAACTCCTTGCCTCTACTACACTCTACACTTACCTGTTGTGACATGATATAATGCTGTGTTTAAGTTTCAGTTGGCCGACATTTACGCGATATAGAAATATGGATAGGTGACAGCACGAGTTCAGAAAACAACCTGTGTGCAGCGCGTGGCCCCCCAGTACCTGATGGAGCTAGTGTAGAATTTAAGTGTCAAGGACTGCTTGTTGGTGAAACTGTGACTGTCAGTCTGTCTAAAGGCCCTTTGGTTCTTTGTGAGGTGACAATTAAAGGCTACAGATATAAAGGTAAAGCAATAAATATGATCTAATGTTACTTGTCTATTTCAGGGGCGGATCCAGAAATATTTCCTGACAGTCTTCCATATTATATTTGGTTATCCATTTTCCATTTTTGACCGTCTTCCGACAGAAAAAATTAGATACCCTTCAATGTAAACTTGAAAATCTGACCGTCTTCCGGAACACCCAGAAGACGGCCTAAATCCGCCCCTGTATTTTATTAACTTAATGCTCCGTGTACAGGTGGCATTCGTCCCATTTATTTACCCCAATACTCCGACAAACCTTTTACAGGTGAAAACCTGTAGGCCTACTCATCATTTGGGACCCCGGACCTGCATTCCTAGGACTACCATTCCTGTCACACCTGACTCTGTTTTCGTCATCTAAACATTAATAGGCTACCAAACCAGCAATTGCAACTTAAATCCCGTTTACGCCGGGCTTGCGACCGCTCGGAGAATGGTTTGGCCCACTCTCGCCCATCGGTCGCAAAAAGTCGTCATGGGGCTTAAAGGTGGTTTCCTTTGAGTCACAATGAGCAAAAGTCTTTTTATATTTTCGGACCGCTTGCTTTACTCCTATGCAGCCAGTTTCCATTGCAAGAAGGTGCCATGATAACTTAACAAGGCTTCGCGTCCACAATGGGTGAAATCAGTTTTTTTTTCGATGCTGCGTAGAACCACCATGATATCGTATCGATTGACTAATAAAATCAAAATACCGATAAGACACCAATTTTGTCTTTTAACTAATAAATGAGAAAAAAACCACATGTAAATACTTAAAATTGTTCACATCTCGTTAAGAGGTTAAGGTGTGAAAGCATCTGTCGTCTGTCTTGTTTAGCAGTTTGTTTCTTGTTGAACTGAAACGGAACGCCACAGTAATAATGCTTACCAACAATGTAAAAAATGCGTAAAATTCTCTGTGGGTTTCCAGCGAGTGTTCAGTGGTTAGTTCAATGTTTTTCAGAGTGTGCTAATAAAAAATATGGTCCTGAATGTCGAAGCAGATGTAACTGTAAGGATGAGAATGAACAATGCCATTCTGCGACGGGGTCTTGTGTTTCTGGTTGTGCAGTGGGATGGTACGGCCGACACCAAGGGGATTGTGAAATAGGTAGTGTAATAGTTACAGAGTGAATTATCTATTTGACTTAATACCTTATGATGTGCTATGTTGTTGATGGTCCGTATACTATTTTAATCTTTATATATACAGACACTGTAAGTGTTTGTATATATTCTGATTGGTCTGTCTGTCCGCGTCGTCGCTGTCGCCGTCGCTGCCGCTGTCCGACACATGACATTCGCCCCATTACTGCCAAACCGTATTTCTGTTTTCCTTTAAATTTACTGAGTGGCTTTTTTTTTTTTTTTTTTTTTTTTTTTTTTTTTTTTTTTTTTTTTTTTTTTTTTTAGTAAAGAGGCAGGTTGCTTTCGAAAACTGGCGTGATCGGTTTACATTAACGTTAATTATTCTGTTTTCTTGCACAACTTTGGTGACGTTCGTCCCATAACTACAAAGCCGTATTTTTTGTTTTACTTTAAAATTTACTGAGTGGCTTTGTTTGGTAAAGAGGCAGGTTGCTTTCGAAGATCGGTTTAAATATACGGTAATTAATCTTCTTTTTCATACATTAGCATTTTCAGCGGCTTTTATATCCTTGGAACTGAATCACTTGCTAGTTTTTCAGTGTCCATGTTATCTGTAGTACATAATGTGAGAGGGTAAGAGTGATTATGCTGTTGTAAAGCATTATGTAACAATGCATCAAAATTGTCCAAAACATTATTTGGTGCACTTTTTCTGCGTAATCATTATGTCTAAACATTTGACAGCTTTGCTGCCTTGTTTTCTGTATGGTGTCTGTATACTTGCCAGCTTTGCTGTCTAGTTATTGATTGCTCTATATAACAAACTCGCTGTTTTGAAATCTTAATATATTGTGGCTCTTAGGACAATGTTGCAAGGCTTTTTCCAAAGGCTTTGAAACTAACTGTACTTGATTCATGTCAAATCTAATGATGAATTTTTTGCCATTTACAACAGCAAGCCCATACATCGCTACAGCCCCAACAATAGTTACGAGGACAAAACATTCAGTCACCATCAGGTGGGAAAAGTGGTCACCCGAGAAAAACCAAGGAATTGGCACCATCCAAAGCTATGGAATTTCGTTTAGGCGAGAAGGAGAACCGATCAAGGAAGTGACAGTGTCGCCAGATAACGATATAGCTACAGTGCAGAGTCTAGCTGATTACACGGAATACAATGTCTATGTCACCGTCAGAAATGGCACAGGACATAATGGCATGCCCAGTCCAATAATTACTGTGAGAACATGCGGGGGTAATCAAATTTTCTTTTACATTAACATTGAATTTTAATGAAAGAGCAACATATCTTTTTACCAAGCAAAAAAAAGGGAAATTGTTAAAAAAACTTGCAATACCTATATTCCTTTTGGTTTTTCAGAACCTGTGGCACCACCTGAACCGACCATTTCTTCTTATCTTGAATCAACGAACAGATCCGCCTACATAGAGCTACGAACAGCGGTGTGTTTGTTTGTTTGGTGTGGTTAAATATGTATTATTTCAATCCCAGTCATTCACTTATTTTGTCAAAAGTCATTTAAATGAACAGGACATCTTTTGGTATGGCCCTTTTATCGTGTGCTTATTATTATTTAGTCTCTCCGAGTTTTATCTGGCACAAAGAGTAACGGAGTATTGTCATGTATCCTCCATTCACTAACTTGTTTATTATCTGTACCATTAGTATAAAAAGTCCATTCTGTATATTAGGAAATGACCCAAGCGATCCATAGATGCGACGGGTTTGCGAAATTGAATATACGCTATGAAGGAGAACTCAATGATTCGGGAGCCATCGTAGTCCCACAAGTGAATGACACACAACTGATTAACATTACCAATCTAGCAACATTTAGTCGATACACCATTTATCTAACAGTAGTGAACAACTTACTGTTGGAAGGGCCACCAATGACGATGCTTCATACTACTGCTGAAGGACGTAAGATTCTCACGGAAAGTTTTATTGGCACCTTACTAAGACAGCAATGAGCTTTTTAATTCTCATAAATACAATGTCCAGTCTTTAATTCCGAGTAGTAATCGTATAATTGTCCCATATAGGTTTGTATAGAATCCCATCAGTGTAAACTGTAAGTAAAATCTCTTAATTTAATATTCGCAATTTTCCGAAATCATTATTATTATTATTATTATTATTATTATTGTCAGTGCCTAAAATGTCTGTTTCAGTCCCCAACAAAATGAGACCACCATTTGTTACTAATGTAGACGAGAATTCAATAGAGTTAGAGTGGAGAGAGCCATCTCCCCCTGGTGGCAAAATCACCGAATACGAGATATCATACTGTCCCTATGGCCACCTCTGTGAGCAGGCATCAAGAAGGCCCAGCATCAAAAGGACAACTATTCAAAATCTATTGACAAAGACATCGTATACCATTAAAGTAAGTTAGTTTTAATATTTTGCACATGTAGAGTGTGTTGTGAAGGGATCTTTCAAATTGTAAAACGTCATTACCGATGTATGTTGTTATAATCATAACTGAGCTTCCTTTACAATATCAAAGTCACAAACGGATTTTTATTTCAAACGTGTCTTTTATGAGTAAAGTAGCTTTCTCATCGCTTCATAGATTCGTGCGCAGACTGCGGTTGGTTACGGAGAGTACAGTGACGTCATTGCTCAGCATACCGGTACAACACGCGATGATACAGGTATCTTTCTCCTATCTTTCATTTATCCTTCTATTCGAGTCTCATTCCTCTATTTTCTCACATGTAATTTCATCTCTATCTTCCAAGTACGTTTGCCACCTTGGTACATTCGGCAAATGTATATATATAAGTTGCACCAAACTGATAAAATCTAGAAACAAAATTAGCTTTAGTTTGACAGCTTTTTTTACCTTTCTTTATGTTTAATTTTTATTATTATTATTATTATTATTATTATTATTATTATTATTTTTGCAAATAATCACTCGTGAGATTAGAGTTTTTGCTTTTGTGTAAATGTTCTTGATATCCGTGTGCCGTCTCCAAACCCGCTTTTTCCCGCAGAACAACAAGCGACCTTTGGGTCCACTAAGACTGGGTTCTCATAACTAGATCGATCTAACAGCATCGATCCAACTCCAACGGGTTTCTCGGTAAATTGCTTTCAGCTTAAGCATCTTAGATGTCTGGCACGCCTACTGAAGCTGCTAATCGATAATTAATTACCCCCTTGCAGCTTCAGTAGGCGTGACAGACATCTAATCCGCTTAAGTTAATTACAATTTAGCGAGAATCTCCTCGGAGATGGATCGATCCACAGTTAGTACGATAGGGTCTGAGAATGGTCCCTAAGCAACTTGTCTGCCTCGCCTGTGCGTAAGCTATATGCAAACTACGGCGTCCAACACGATCACAGACAATACAGACGACATCCGAACGTTGTTTGGGCGATCGTCTAGCCTCCTTTTTGCTTTCTCTGTACCGTCATTGGCGTCCAATGTCGATCGGTTGCGACCAACTAACCATGCTTCTGTCTCCTTTGAGACTGATGAGCTATGTTTGGGTGACCTTTGGCGACTGCTGTGTTTGGATATGTCTTTGCTCTATTATAATTTTGTAGGTCCCCTGTCCCAGTCCGCCAATTAAAAACATACTAGCTAAACAAATGATTAGGAATCGACTTCTTTTCCAAGCTACGGCAATACTAGGTCTGCCTGCCCTGATTATAGCCAGATGGTCATTGCTGCCCTTATATGAAGAATGGACAGTCCTTAAAGAAACCATAGGCTAAACCTGGAGGGGCCACCACTGGCTGACACAATACAGAAAATTTTAACCCGTTTACAACAGAATAACTCTGCAAAAACTGCGACTATAACTGCATCTTGAACTACGACTGAATATTCGTTCTCTAATTAATTCTCTAACAGGTCGGTTCGAGAATTGAAAAAAATACTATTAGGAGATAACGTTTTAAGGCTGGTGTGAATTTACCAGTTGCTGTTACTCTCAGATTTCTAGCCTCCGTTAAAAAATACCATAGCACGGCCAAGTTTGACAGTGAAAAATGCTTCTAAGAGGTGCCGACCACTGACCGACCATTGGGCACCCATTCAGTAACCACAGAAATATTTGTGCCCACTTTCTGCCTTCCTTGCGTCACGTCTCAGCGACCAACCTCCTCCTTGACATTTATGCGTTTGCAAAAATTTGCGTCGACCATGGCGTGCACGCTGACGCGTAAACATAATATGTTTTATGGGTTACTTCGTGTTACTTAAACATCTGTTGTATGTTCTTGTTTGGTTCTTCTTTTGTTTTAAGCGGTAAAAAAAAAACAGATGGGGGAATGTAAATGTGGACTTATTATGTGCTTATGTACATTTCATTATAAGTATTGTACATAAACTGTCATTGTAAACCCTTACTTGCATGAATGATGAAAACTTCTAACATGACTGTATCTTTACTCGATGTGTTTTTTTTATAGATTCGACTGCAATAGTTGCAGGGATTTTGGTGGCCGGAGCAATGGTGGCGGCGGCCATTGTCATCGCTGTCGTTCTCTGTCTCAGGTTGCACATTCAAATGATTTGAATATTAGAGAATCTTGTGGTCGTATTCAAAAAGACAATATTGATGAAAGAAATAATTGGATTGAAACCAGTGTCATCTTTCGTATACAAGACAAGCATTTATATGGATGTATACTTATTGTAGATCACTGTAATCTGATCATTTAATCACAAGTGAATTTTTAATTGTATATTATTTTCAGGCGTCGAAACCAATGTAATTGAAAGTTTGAAATGCATGTATTGCATGTGTTTTTGTAATCACATGCATTTCAAACTTTCTTGGTGTTCTCTGTTTGCAAGTATAGACGACAGGCTCCTTCGTCTGAAATACAGGCAAACGTTGGTAGGTGAAGGCGAGGTGTTTAATGTGGAAATATTCAGTTTTGTTCCTTTAACTATCTTTTTTTATATCGGTGTATGAAATAATTTGTAAAGATTTCTTTCTCGATGTATACTTCTACCGTGTATTCTATAGATAAGTGTAACATGAACAGAAATTCGAACTTGTTGTTTTGTCCGTTTGAGTTTGCAAGTGCAGTGGTACATGCAGTAAGTAGTACACAACTTGTAGGCCTATTGGATGTCTTGTACTATGTATCAGTACGACCACGCTTGGGTACGGCTTACGCGTGGTATTCCTACTTAAACCTTACCTTGGTGCATAGGAAATCAATTCAAGTATTTTTAATGCTTTGTTCAAGCCTCAGCAAGCACAACCTCCTCCCCGGATACGAACGAGGCGTACTGCAACATTGACGTGGCATCTGTGAACCGTGATGAGCCAGACTACTGTGAGCTTAACCAGGATGGAGAGGGTGTCAAGTATGTGCGCGTGTAGTCACGTGTAAGTTTCGAAAAGATTGAATTTTCCATGATTGGAAAGCTGTTTGTTGTGGGAATGATATAAGGCACAGGGGAATGACATAGGCCTACTGTACGAGCGTCATGAAATTATGTGCAATATGTAAGCAGAAATATGCTAAACGGATGATACTGTATGTTGATGCATCTCAATAAATAAATTACGCATGACTGGCATCACCAGTGAATTTACAGAGAAAAAACGAAAAAGGAACGAAAAATGACGCGTTAACAAAGTGATGTGCATTAAGAAGAAACAGGCATGTACCAGTGTGTGCGTTGGTTTCTCATCACCGTGATGAAAACATCTTTTGGCAGAATAAATGCTTATACTTCCATATGCATGTAAACTTGGAAACGTGCATTGGATTTATTTATATTGCTTTAAGTTTCTTTTCAGGTGTGTAAAGTTGTTAAGTGTAGAGTTTTTGTACATATTTATGCTGAATAGAAAGCATGTGTATGTAACTGAATCTGCATTTAGTGATCAATAAACATTTAATTATCCAAAATGTATATTTCTATTGCCCTCACGTTAAAATAAGGAACTCCTGCCTTTGTGTAAATGTTCTTGCGATCCTTGTGCCTTCTCCAAACCCGGCCTTTCCTTGCAGAACTACAAGCGATCTCCGTCCACTAAACCTGGGTTCCTATACTTAGATCGATCTAACAGGTTTTAAGATGCTTGCTATATTTCAATGTTAATTTAAGATAAATGTGTCTATATACAGTATCCAAATACACGTGGTTCACAAAAACGCTAAAAACTGTGCGAAATGAATAACGTGCATTGACACCGTTCTCGTTTTATAACGGCACATTTATTCTTTCAAGATTTATCATTTTAGCTACCCATAAAGATGTACTTTCTGGCATGAAGCCAGTCATTTTTCAAAAATTTTATTCAACATTTTAAGCACAGTATATTGCAAACAAAATGTTGGGAACTTTCCATATTATCATGTCATATTTCTTCAAATCTAAAGCCTCATTTACCTTTAAATCTTCTAGAGAATGGAGTTTCCAGTGACCTCTGAAACTCAATGTGCCAATTTTCCAAAATTTTATTGCATGAAAATACAAATAGTTCATGAATTTTAAGAAAATACAGATAGGTCTGGAATTTTAAGACCATGCGACATATATCTGGTATATTCGGGATAAGTCACGGTAATCAATTTCTCGGAATGCGACCAAAAATGAAATGTCATATATCCCAAGGTACCGTAGAACAAGTTCGGTGTTTCAATTAATAAAAACTTAATTTCCCAATATCTCCAACCCTTACCCGCTTGGTCTTTGCGTCGGAGGGCTATTTCCGAAATGGTGTTTCAAGACCTCAAAATTATCAGATGTTTTTTGTTTTCACCATTTCACTTTTAGATATTTACATTTACCGTTTATAAGATAAATGTCAATGTCATCCATGCACGTCAATTGTGCTTTTATCAAACTTTACACAGAGCTCTCATTTAGACAGAAATTTTTTACAGAATGATAATGAGAAATGTTATGAAATTCGTATATAAAATTTCATGGGTAAAAACTGACATCCACA
Organism: Lingula anatina; assembly: GCF_051362555.1. NCBI lineage: Eukaryota > Metazoa > Brachiopoda > Lingulata > Lingulida > Lingulidae > Lingula > Lingula anatina. Next base: position 35,131,911 of record NC_141767.1, read on the forward strand.
TTACTGTAACGTTTCAGCAGAAATAACAAAACAATGATAACCTAAAAAACCATTAGTCGTACATTAAAAAGAACGCTCTTCTTAATTTTGACGTGGTAATCGAAGCCGCGATTTCAATGAAGACCAAGATGACGCGCGAGAAAACGTGACGTCATAATGAACGTGGTTTGTCTTGATATGCATAATCACCACGTTACCAAGGTAATTTAGAATTTCCGAATGCGTGACAATGGGTGAGTAAATTTTTTTGCTCTCTTTCACCAATATATTTTCAGTGTAAGATACTGACATATATGAAGAAATATGGTGAAATTTATTACTCCTTATCTTCCATCTATGTTTTAAATACAATTTGTTTCACTAAACCTTAATTTTCGTAGTAATTTTCGTATTGAATATAAACGAGGAAGGCCAATAATATATCTCAATATCGCAGGCCTACCATAAAATGGTTTCTTACTTATTCACTGGGCAAATCTCTTAAATTCCAGGGTACACCACATTGCTAAAGACGTTTTACAAAATGCAATATATACTCGTTGCTGTGGATAATTCAGTCACAAAATATAGAACTTAACGGGTCGGGTATGACAAATGCTGTCCACTGGGACTTTTCGGGTGAAAAAGTATCAAACGGGGACTGGCAACAAAGATAGAAAATTATTCGAACTGGTGTGCACATACGAATATCTAAATACCATGTTATATAGTTTTGATTTCGTATCCTCTCGATATATCAGAGGAAAATACTCCAATCCATTATTCATTACTTTCCCTAATGCATAACTAATTCAGTGTAGGCCTATACTGTATACTAAATTATTTCGGAGAATTTGGAGAGAAAAAAATTCTCTTGTCGTTGAATACAGTCTTTCTTTTATAAACCAAGACAAGGTAGGCTCAAAAAGAAATCGACACATTCGGGCATTAACATCACATGTCAAAAACTGGCGGATTCGGGGTAGCAATAATGGGGTAGGGGGTGCATATTATCATAAATATAATATTAGATAAACAGTCAAATTAATTCTGGGGAGTTGAAATCCAATGTTAAACTGCCACAATTTACCATTTGTGTCCTAATGTTACGATTTGAAAAAAAATCACGTTTTTGCGTTCTTATTTTAGGTCTATTTAAAATTCGGAAGAAAAGAGCGATCGAGGTTGCGAATGAACTAGAACGTTCAAAGATTAATCACCACCTAATGGTATTGAAATGCCAAATGGACGAAGTGTTAAATAAAGTGAACACGAACAAAAGCGCTCTCCAGAACACCAAGGAGGCTATCAGTTTTGCAGATACACATACTGAAGAAACCACTTCAAAAATAGCAGATTTAGAGAAACGTATCGGTAGGTAATTAAAAAAAGGTTTTTATTTCGCTCATTAATTATCTTATTTAATGGATTAATAACAAACCGGTAATGGAACTGAAATGAGGGGAACATTTTTTGAGGAAAGTGTTGTAAGATTATGGAAAACATCAATGTAAGCTATACTAAGTATAGATAGCGATTTATATAATCCAAACGGTGATTTTCTATGGCCAGGATGAACCGATTTTGTGGCTGTTCTTTTTATGAAAGCTTTTAATTTGCCGTTCTGTTTTTCTGCTGTGCAAATTGATTTTTTTATCTTCTTGTCTCAGATTTCTTGGGCAGCGAACGACAGGTTAACACTGAAAGGATGGCCACTCTTGAAAGGAGAATGACCCAATTAGAGAGGGAATTTCAACTCGAGAAAGAGGATAAAAGGCTGCTGAAGTGGGAGAAAGAAGCAATGGTGAATCGTGTTACTGGACTGATGTTGACCATATCTCGTCAGCATGATGAAATTGACAGGCTCAATGGACTTCTGGGGGCAAAGGTATAAGAGGACGCTCTGTTCTTTAATACATGTATAAGCCTATATAATATAATCTTTACTGTAGATTTCCATTTGATATACGCCAATTATTTCTTATGCGTACTGCGTCCTTTTTTAATGATAATATTAGAAAAACACAAGCAGTATTTTGGTCTACTCCCCAAATCTTCTTTTCTTTACGATTAGAATTATTTTATATTGCTTGCATAGTTTTGCATGGTGTGATTTGAATTTTAATTCATTATTTAGCCACCTGATGATGTGATGACGGGACTGAGCAAGCCATATGAAGAAGTAGGGGCTATCGTGATCAAGATAACTGGAGGTTCGTAGTAATAAAGAAGGAGATGAGTTTGTGACGTGGGATTCTGTTTTGTGTTTTATTTTTATTTAAAAATAAAATAATAAATCCAGTTGTTTATGTGCTGAATTGTTGATCTGTCACTGTCATGCATTGGTCTTTTTTAAAGTCTTGATTAATATATATTCTTATAATCGATTATTCTATGCTGATGTTTACCTTTAGAAACAGTGCATTATTTTGTGTATCATACTTTATTTTTTTTCAACTATATATCCTACATGTATTTTCCTTAGTCAGTAACTTATAAAAATGATGTAACATTTTAGATGAGGATACTCCTGCAGGAGGGGACAAGAACGATACCAAAGCTGTCCAAGTCGAGGAAAAGGTAAAAGATTCCTTTACAATAAATGGTTCCATTTTTTTGTTTGATTTAGGTCCATTCATCAGCCATTCATTTTTGTGCATTTAAAATGTTATGATATTTCGGCAACTTGCACACGTGTACCGTATATCTGTAGTCGCCAACTATCTCCATCAATTAAAATGGATTGTTTTTTTACCGGATAAATCTGTTTCCTAATGAATTTTAAAAAATGTTTGGTTCTTATTCTAGTTCCAGACTGAGAATTCCCATCTGAAACGTCTGGAACTGGAGATAGACCAGATAAAGAAAAAACTTAGTCAAATGGAAGGTCAGTAGGCCTACAAATATCAAGTTTCTTTTGTTTAAAAACCATCAGCTTTCCAACTGTAATGTCCCATCTAGCATTGCGTATTTCTCGGATCAGTTTCGTTCGTTTTTTTCTTTCGAAATAATAGCACTCAAAAATAATAATAATAACTAACTAAATAAAACATCGTTGAATAATTGATCGTAGTTTTTCATCTTTGTTTTTGTAATTTACTTTGTTACCAGTTCAGTCATTTTCATTTCATTGTTATAGAAGAAGGGTATGGAGATAAAGATCATATTGTTCCACCAAAGACAGACAATCTGGAGTTCTTGCTGAAGAAAGAGGTTTGTAAATAGATATTTATCATTTCGCATAAAAATAATATATATCGTCTATTTTTATTGTTGGTCAAAGGCAGTATTGTCGGCTTTATTATTGACATTGCTTCAAACTCAACCAAACAGCACCATGTAAATAAAAAAAAAAACATTGGGCTATGGCTAAATTATGGACAGAATTAAATACGCATAATGCGCGGTCTATTATGTGTAGACCATCAATGGATCATACAATCAAATATCATACATTAAGCTAGTGTATTTTTTTTCAGACACAGGTTGCAATCAAGACATCTCCAAAAGATGGTGACGAAGGAGATGAGGCCATGCTCAAGAGACTGGAGGACATTGCCCTCTCCTTGGACGAGAAGCCCAACGCCATCCTTGACGACACCAGCATTCAGGCTGAGGCAGGCGTGGCAGAAGACAGCACCGTTGTCCCTGAGGCAGTCATTCTGGAGGAAGAAAAGGAGGAGGAGGTTTGTAAATGAATAATGCAACCCGTTTACAAATGAAATGTATTATTATTAAGTGTTCTTGATATTAAATTTTATATTGAACTATTACAGTGGATTAATTCCAGTGTCGTATTTAAATATGTTCTTAATTATGGAGTAATTGGACTTAAAAATCCAACATGTCAGAAGCGTAAATAAATTTCGAAGCATGGTCTCTAAGTAGGCCAGCAGTAAATTGTACAATCAGAATGTACACATCATTGAATTGTGGTCGGTTACAGCCTTCTGTCAAAGCATGCCTAACTGAAGAGATGCCAAACACCGTTCTCGTGGACACCGCCGGGGAAGACGCATCTCCAAAACTTGGCCACTTGAAGCCAAAAGCCGACGTGGTGTTGGTAGCACAGCCCCAGGCCGCAAAGGACAAGGAACGCTGCAAGAAAAGCAGGAAGGGGCGCAATAAGAAGAAGGGCATCTTCCGTTACCACTGCTTTTAAGTTGACATCACAAGTGGTGGAAGAGGCCTGGGACATTGACTTCATCACAGCTTCAATCTCTAATATTTTTCAATCATTTCTAAACCAAACCAAACGCAAATTTAAATTTTTTGTCAGGGTGGGAGGGGGTTGAAAGGGGTTAAGTTTATTGTTACCTGTGTTAACCTACTCACGTATATCTACAATATAAATAGCACTTGATGATGGAACAAAATACTCATGCATATGCCTGTACTATATTTATGATTCACATTGCACAATAATCCCATGGCTGAAAATTAAAATAATTCTTTTCTTGCACAACTCTTTGTTGTCATTTTTCAAAATAATAAAAAAAAATTAAAAACTTTTTTTTTCTTTTTAATAATAATAATAATAATCTTTATTGGAGAAATCGCAACCCGAAGGTTGAAGTTATACAATTACATATATGAATATTTAAGTCAAGGAAGCCTGGTTATTTTTGCACTGGTGCACTCCGTAGGCGGTCTCACCTCCCTGGGGAGCATACAGCTCGGCTGCCATATAAGGCGCTCATAGCTAATATAACATTTCTAACCTGCCTGACCAGGCCCCTGCTTCAACCCCTTTATGCTGAGTGCATATTTAAAAATATGTGCACGGAGTTACTTCATATCTTGTCTTTCTTTGTTCCAAATGTACCCATACAGTATAGCACAGGTGTGCTCCGATTTAGCGTACATCGAAAGAAAGGCTCACAAGAGAGGAGAGAGGGAGAGAAAATGTCAGAATTATTTATCAGCTTATATTTATTTTCGATATATAGGCCTACATGGAAGTCCAAACAAATCAGTTATTTTAACTTGACTACAAAGTGAATTTAATCGAATTAATGTGGACTAAACTAATCATATGAATACAAAATGGAAGTACTAAGGTTGTTTTTAAATAAAACCCCGTCGTGAGGGGTAAGATCTGTCCCAATCACGTCATTTGCGGTCTTAACTTTTCCAGTTTGTCCCTGCCTGTTACTAGGCTGCGTGAAAGAAGAAGAAAGTGACAGTAATATTCTTTGTTTCTATAGATCTACGTTTCCTCCAGTCAGGTTTTTTTTTAATCTTGGCACCGTCTAGTATAGGGGCCTATTTGTTGCGTAAAACGAAAAATACATAAAAATCTTTATTTTCAGTTAAAGGGATAATAACTTCGTTTTGTCCAAAAAAAATTTTCCCGGAGTAAACAGCAATTTTCCCATACTTACCAATGGTTAACGAATCCACTTCTACATTCAAAGTTGGTCGATCCCTTTTTTTTTTTTTTTTTTTTTTCTAAAATGTTTGGTTTTATGTTATAATTTCTTAAGAGATTATTACAGAGTATAGCCATCTATGGAGGTCACGTTGTCTGATGACAAGTTCAGATATCAGAATAATAGCTATAACAGCCGTTATTGTGGTAAAACAGAATATCTTATATTTCTATGAGTTGTTTACAATGTTTTTATAGTGAAAGATAGATCTCATAGTCATACGAAGAGTTATTATCCCTTTAATTTGACTCGTTATCTTCCCTGCGTCGGGTATTCCGTTTTTATGTAATTATTTCATGTAATAGAAAAGCTTTTCATGTAATTTTTATACGCTGCAAATATTTTCTTTCATTCCTGCAGTCTTATAAATGCTGTTATATATGTGCTTGTGCTGCCGCTAAAGAGGACAGAACAAACCATCTGTCTTGGACTGTAGCGCCATCTATAGCTATTGTAAATTTTTAAGCATGGCGGAGAGTGTGAAACGATCACACGATGATGAGAAAGAAACCGGTGATGCAGACGAATGGATTGGTCCTATGCCAGAGGAGGCGGCTAAGCCAAAGAAGAGGAAAGGTAGACACTTCATTTTAAAAGTAATGTTCGATATTGAGTGCTTAATGACACACTATAATGCGTTGTTTTCCAGAAATTCAAATTATTTTACTAGAGTCTAGACTGGTATGCTAGTCTAAATGGTTAAATGTAAACACGGACTTCAAATCCCGCTCATTGAAATGTCGAATATGTTTTATCTGTTTGTCTTTCTCATAAACACGTTTCTTTCGTTTCTTTCCTCCAGTTTTGGAGTTTGAACAAGTGTATCTCGACAGTTTGCCATGTGCAGAATCATATGAAAGGAGTTTTATGCACAGGGATGTTTTAACTCACGTGGAAGCAGCAAGGTAACTGGATGTATCTGTAATTTGTAAAAAACGAAAAAGTTTGAAATGTTGATGTAGATTAGATTCAGTCTGTAATTTTTGTTGAATGACCTGTATTTTATGTTATAAATTTCCATGGGCCTTGTAAAATTAAACAAAGTTGATAAAGTGCACCAATGATTACACACAATTTTCCCTTGTGATAGAACCGAGTTTGTGGTCACAAGCAGTGTGGATGGACATGTGAAGTTTTGGAAAAAGAAGGAAGATGAAGGCATAGAGTTTGTCAAGCATTTCAGAGGACATTTGGGTTAGTTTATTCACTAAATCCCTCAGACAGTATGGAATTTTCCTAAAGAAATTTTGACTATTGAATAATAAGTTGAATAATAAACAACATATTTTTTTTACATCTCTGGCTGTTTTCTGGCAGTCATCAAGCATAGCTTCATTGAGTTACAAAATTGAAAGTTGCCCTAGATGTATATGATTTATTTTGTATGTATTTTCTTCACTTGGTCTTAGCCAAATGAATTTTTTAAAAATAATTTGCATTAAATTCCTAATTGAGTATAGTTTTATTGACCATTAATTTAAAATTACTTTAGGTTCCATACTTGATATGGCAGTAAGTCCTAATGGGGAACTGTGCTGTACTATTGCTGATGACAAAACATTGAAAGTGTTCGATGTTATCAACTTTGGTAAGTATTAATTAAGAGCATAAAATAATTTAATTTTTTTTCCACCCGCTATAACAACCTTTATTTGTAACAAGCAAAGTATCACCTTTATTTACTGTTTGAGCAAGCTTAATTTTATGAAAAGATAAACATAGAATTCAGCTTTTTTTTACTTGATAAGATTTTAAATTAAAAGTTATCTAGTCTATGATGCAAAATTACTTGAGTTTCAGCTGAAGTGTTAAATTGTGTCAAAGTAAAGATCAGATAGTATCTATGGGATTTGTTTAAAACCCATCCCTGAAAAAGAGGTCAGCATCTTTTGGGGTCTTTTTGGATTGTATCTTGGTCAGCTATGTTTCTTAGCAAAGTAAGCCATGACCATTTTTCTCTTTGTTTAAGAGGCCCCTTGGCCCCACTGTGTGAACTAACCTTATACCACACAATTTCAGACATGATCAACATGCTGAAGCTGAGTTATGTTCCACACTGCTGTAGTTGGATCTATGCAGCTGGAGATGCTATACCCGCCCTGGCTGTGTAAGTAATTGGAATGTGCACATCTTACCTTTATTTGTAAATTGAAAAAAGTCAGTGCACGTCTTTGTTGCTATGATTGACTAAATGAGAGTCTAAATGAAAAGAAAATTGCTGTTCTGAATGAAAGAAATTTATAGCATATAAAAATGGAAATAAACATTTTGAACATGCCATGTTTCTCCTTTATCAGATAATTTAAATAGACTACATTTAAATCCTCAATCTTAACCCTTTGTTGGCGATTTTAAAAATGAAATACATTACCATAGAGTTTGATTAAAGCCATTAATCACCTTATTTTGTTACAGATCAGAGAAAGGCAACAAAATATATATCTATGATGGAAGGGGGTCAGATGTGCCTATTCAAACACTGGAAAAAATCCACTATAAACAAGTAGTGGTAATCAAGGTAGTCATTACAATTTGAACCATGCTCTGAGGAATATCTGTCCGTTTTGATAATCATTTACATTTTTATGTACAGACACAGATGTGTCTGTACATATTGCCATCACCTGCGTCTGTCGTCGCCGTCGTCGCCGATGCCTGCGCCGTGCACTTTCCTTGTTAACACGATAAGTGGAGGGCAGTTTTACTTTTTGGCTTTATATTTACAGAGCTGATGAATATTCATAAAACGCAGGTCAAGTTCGAAAATCAGCATGATCGGGCCATTATTGTAGAACTTATGCTGTTTTTTCACTTATCAGCATATTTGCAACCCTGTTAACACATTTTAAGGAAAACCGATAGGCCTGTTGTCATGAAACTCCCAGGAGTTTTCAATCTTACTAAAACGCAGGTCAAGTTCGAAAATCGGCATGATCGGGCCACTATTTTAGTAGTTATGCTGTTTTTTCACTTTTTAGCATATATGCAACACTGTAAACACAATATAAGAAAAACAGATAGACCAATTGTCATTAAACTCACAGGAGTGGTCAATCTTACTAAAATGCAGGTTGAGTTTGAAAATTAGTATAATCGGGCCATTGTTTTAGAAGTCATGCTGTTTTTTCACATTTCCTCAAATTCAATTCTTAGGCATGTTAACAGTCTTATTATTTAATTAATAAGACACATAAAAGTGTTTGTTTGACATTTCCTGCATCTTTACAACATTGTTAGTTGATTATGTAGAAATGATGGTAAACTTGTTATCGTGTATTGTGTAATAAAGTGTCAAAAATGGAAATAAACTCATATCAGTCAGATTCAATCATTTACTATGTTCAGAATGTCAGAATGGAGGAAATTGGACATTTGACACAGTTCTATTGATATTTGTCCCATCTCATCAATTTTCTTAGTTGATCATATAAAAATGGCAGTAAACTGTTTATTTCATTTTATATTAAAAAAGTGTTAAAAATGGAAATAAACCCATTTCAGCACAGTGCTGTCTAGTTTACATTTTGGCATTTTCAAGATGTGGCTTTATAGTTCCATGGGCCTGAAGACCTTTGCTAGTCACATTTTCTGAATATCTGTGATACTAATATTTTATAATTAAAAATTAATGGTCATTATGCTGTTAAACATTATGTAATATTGCATCAAAATTTGAAGAAACCCCTATTTTGGGCACTGCTCCCATGATGATCATTTAAGGAAAATCATGTCACTTACTGTTCTCAAACTTACAGGAAAGAAACATGGGACTAAAATACACCTTCAGTAGGCAAAGCAGTCTGTTTGGTAACTTTTTCTGGCAGTTAAACAGTTTTTTGTGAAAATTTAATTTTTCACATGTTGGCATTTTTAAGGTTTGACTTTGAAGTTCCATGATCGTGAAGACCTTTGCTTGTCATGTTTTCTGAATGTCCATGTTAATAATAATATTTTATTAATAACATTTGATGATCATTATGCTGTTAATCATTATGTAATATTGCATCAAAATTAGAAAATAAACCTATTTTGGGCACTGCTCCCATGATGACCATTTAAGGAAAACCATGTCATTTACTGTTCTCAAACTTACAGAAAGAAACATGGGACTTAAATACAGCTTCAGTAGGCAATACAATCTGTTTGGAAATTCTTTCTGCCGGTTAAAAAATGTTTTTTTGTGAAAGTTTAATTTTTCACATATTGGCATTTTCAAGGTGTGACTTTGAAGTTCCACAGGCTTGAAGACCCATGCTAGTCACATTTTCTGAAAATCCATGATACCTTTATTTTATTATTAAAAATTGATTGTCATTATTCTGTTAACCATTATGTAATATTGCATCAGAATAGAAGAACACACAATTTTGGGTGCTGCTGCCATGAAAACCATTATGGGAAAACCATGTTACTTATGATTGCCAAACTTTCAAAAAAGAAATACAGGACTAAAATGCAGCCTGAGTTGGAAAAGCAGTCTAATTGACTTCTTTTTCTGGAAGTTATACATTTTCAGAGTGTGAACTTGAACTCCTATGGGGCTGAAGCCTTATGCTTGTTACACATTTTACTTACATTGGAATTACCTGTTGAGCATAATTAAAATTTGATGTTGAATTTGCAGTTTAACATAATGTACTTTTGCATCAGAATTGACAGTACCCTATTTTGTTTTTTCCTTCTTTTTGTCTGTACATTTGACAGCTTTGCTGCCTTGTTGATATTAGGATATCATTGAAAGTAATGTTTTTCAAATGCTTAATGCTAAATCAATCGAAGGAAAGTTATTCAACAAATATATATAATTTATTATGTGATATCAACCTTAGTCCTATTTTTGTTAATTCAGAAAACAGTACATACGTAAAAACCACTGTCTAATATTTTTTAGTATCTTTAAATGTAGAAAAATGCAAAACAATGTTAAAATGATTTAACTGTGCTTTTCTTCTATGTTAAGGAACACTGTATGAGTGTTGAATACAAGAAATGCTATTGTCTGTCATCTCAGTGCATACAGAGCCACTTTCTCAAAATATACTAAAATTATAGTGAACATGTTCTTGTGTGTGTGTTTGTGTGTGAGAGAAGGAGATAGAGGCTGAGGTTTCTAGTTCATATAATATTTTCTTTTTTTTTTCCTTGTAGTACAACCCAGTGTATGAAGTAGCTGTCTCAGCAGATGAGAGTGGAATGGTAGAGTACTGGACAGGACCAAAATCTGACTACAACTTCCCAAAAAATGTCAGCTGGGAGTATAAGACTGATACAGATTTGTACGAGTTTGCAAAGGTGAATTTTAACATAATAAATATGTGGATTTCTTTATTTTCTTGTTCTTGTATAACAAAGTTGTGATCAAAAATTAACCAGGGAGTAAGAAGAAGAAAAAATTCTAAACTATGTTTTTGTATATTTTGTGGTTGCTTAGATATTTTGTTAGCTGTTTTGAAATCATTGTATTTCAGTATGTTTACACTTGTTACCCATTAGATGTTAGCAATGTAACTATTCATATTGGTCATGTATTTACAGTGTCAGACTGTACCTACAGGAGTTACCTTTTCTCCAAATGGGAAACTGATGGCTACCATTGCTAAAGACAGAAAAGTAAGTGACAGTATACGATATATAGCCAAATACAGGAGTCAATTGACAATATATTTTTGAAAATGTTTACTAATATGATTACTAGTGCTATGTTATTTGATCACATTTTGTGGTGACATCATGTTATTTCAGCTGCTGATGTTAAAAAATTTTAATGGTGCTGTTTTTATTCTAGGTGAGAATATTTAAATTTGCAACTGGTAAACTCTATAAAGTGCTTGATGAATCATTGAAGACATTTACAGAACTTCAACAGGTAAAATGTCTATAGTCCTCTTTATATTGCATTGATATTACACAAATGTCATAATAAGATTTAACTAACAACTTTTCTTGGGAAAATCATTTATCTTTACTTAAAGAAGGGAAGACTGTCAAACTAAAGCTTTTTTGTTTATAGTGGAAATATATTCTGTGAATTGATATTTCAGACACGGCAGCAGCTACCAAACATGGAATTTGGTCGTAGAATGGCAGTAGAGAGGGATCTTGAAAAGTCTGATGCCTTTTCACGTTGTAATGTTTGTAAGTGTATAATTCTGTTTTATTTCAACTGTTCAACTATGAGATATAATGTAACCAAGATTTTGATGTTGAAAATTTTATATCCCCCTTTGTAAAATAGGCTTTTAAGATTTTTTCTTCTAGAAAAGGTTGATTAGATTTAATTTGCCATATTGTTCAGGGAAATAATGTACTTTTTCTTCATATTCCAGTGTTCGACTCAAGTGGAAACTTCATTATGTATGGTACAATGTTAGGAATAAAAGGTATGTCAGTTTTTGCTTCAAGCTTTTATATATTTATTTTTATAAAGAAATTTGAAGATCTAATCCCAATAAGCAGCACCTTTTTCACTGAAATCTACAGTGATTATCAAGAATCTAAAATCCATGCAATGAATATGAAAGTGAACGTTCATTCATCTTTCTTTTCCAGTTATTAATCTCTACACCAACCAGTGCGTTAGGTTTATAGGAAAACCAGAAAATATTCGCTTCGTCCACCTTTCCCTGTTCCAAGGGTCTGTGAAGGGCACAAAGGCAGCTCTGTCTGCTGAGATGGAGGCTTCGGACAACCCATCATTACAAGAAGTGAAATCGGATCCCACCCTCTTCTGCACTGCCTTTAAAAAGAATAGGTTTTATATGTTTACAAGAAGAGAGCCAGATTCTAAAAGGTGTGTGGTATTACTTTTAAGATTTATAATGTGTTATGTGGTATGGATTGTCTCATTTGCTGTTCCATGCAGAATTAAACATGAAGTAAACTTATTAATGTAACACAATATATAATTCAATACATTTCTGTAATAGCTGTTTTGCCTTGATTATTTTTGCCCTTAACTAAATTGAAACATTATAGATGAGACTAAATTTTCATGTCATGCATTGCAGTGCTGATGCTGAGCGTGACATATTTAATGAAAGACCCTCCAAAGAGGACATCGTTGCTGCTACACAGGATGCCTCATATACCAGAGTGGCCAGTACTGCTGTGATCTATACCACCATGGGAGATATACATATAAAACTATTTCCAAAAGAGTGAGTAAAGCTGCATAATCTATCTATCTATTCAATAAAATACTTTGGTGGAAGTTGGTCTTGAATTTGAGATTGAAACATTTAGTTTTAATCAGAAGTAGCCCACTTCCATGAGAATAATTGGCCCCGTTTTACATAATGGCAGATTTGGGTGATGTTTAAGACAGTTCTTTACATGATTGTTGTTAACCAAAATTTTCAGTTTTAAAGTTTAGATGTAAGATCTTTTTAACTTAAGGCTCTTATTTGTAAAACTGAGAATTGTTATGCACAAGTGTGACACCATACACCAAATTCATTTTCAGTGAAAAACCACTTAATTTTTTTAATTCCCCCAAAATCTTAATATTATGATAATTTTGCTAATTTTAAGATGATTTTACATCATTTTTATGATTTTACTTTATTATTTTAGGTGTCCAAAAACAGTGGAAAACTTCTGTGTTCACAGTCGGAATGGTTATTACAATGGGCACATATTTCACAGGGTCATAAAAGGTTTTATGATTCAAACTGGGGATCCTTTAGGTATAATAAACTAAAACTTGTATACATTTAATGTTTGATACCCAGATTAATTGACTTATTTCTATTATTTCAATTATCAAGTATTTTGTTTAATTAGGATATGATATCTGCTGCAGCGGTCTTTTCTTTATATACGTTTTTTATTTTTGTGTCATATTTCACAAAGCAACCTTGACCTGTCTTGAAAATGTAAAAACATGTTTTACACTAAAGAGTTAATTTAAACATAATTGCATGCAGTTACTGAAAGAAAAATTATTTTTGTAAACAGGCACTGGAACTGGGGGAGAGTCTATATGGGGAGGCGAGTTTGAAGACGAGTTTCATCCATCAATTCGCCATGACCGACCATACACACTCAGTATGGCCAATGCAGGAGCCAACACCAATGGGTCTCAGTTCTTTATCACAGTGGTGCCCACAGTAAGTCCACCTTCATGTTAAAGTATTTGTTTTTCAATGTTTATTTAAAACTGCTGATTTGAAAGCATTAGGATGGTTTAAAGAAATTGTCTCGGTTTCTTTTCTGTTAAGTCTGCATATTTTGTGGCACAGGCATGTCAATTTTCCAAGCAAATGAGAATAATAAAGTTAATCCAACTTAAAGTACAAAATCTGGTAATTCTTTTTTTCCTGGCAAAGTGGCATGTCAAAATGTTACCTTTCACTTTCGTGCACGTTTTTATTTCAATCTCATTTTACAATTGATTGAGGAAAAATCAATTTTTAATAATTCAATTATAAAAGAATATGTAAATAATTCACTGTCCAAATATTTTTCAGCCCTGGCTGGACAATAAGCACACAGTGTTTGGCCGCGTGGTCAAGGGGATGGAGGTGGTCCAGAATATCAGCAATGTGAAGTGTAATCCAAAGACTGATAAACCACACGACGATGTCAGAATCATCAGTATCTCCTGTAAATAAACCCATGTTGTCTGGCTGAGCATGGAAGTCGGTTGAACCACCGATCTACAGGCTGTGACTTTACAAGAGAATTTTGGACCAAAAGATGTGCTCCTCGTCATCACACAAAGTACTCGTGGACTGTCAGCCACGATAAATCGGGGGCAATAGTAAAGTCCACTTTATCAAATATTGCACTTCTTTTACCGAATGAAATATTGCCCTAGTTTTGTACAAAAGAATGTAATTGCTTATTATTATTTAGACCATTAGTTACTTTATTTTGTGGTCTTTAAAAGTATATCTAGTCCAGAACTTTTGGTCTTTTAAATTTTGGACTTTTACTTCTTTTATGTAAAGTCAGCTCTCTACGAGAGCTGGGAAGAAGTTGTAGTGCTTGGATGATTCACTAACATTGTTTTTTGGTTGGTTCAAACGAGCAGTTTCAAGTACGCTATCATTTTAGCGTGATTTTTAGGTGAGCTGTCTTAGTCGCAGACAAAAGTTCATTTAACTCAGGGCTAAATGTAATATCCACTGATGTAACATCAGGATGATTTCTGTGGATAATGTTATATACTGCTAGTGTGTGGAGTACATTTGTTATGAACGAATCAAAGTTTTTCATCATCAGACCCAGTGGTTAAAATTCTTTATATTTATACTCCAAAATAAATAAATAAATGTAAATATATTATTTTACATTTGGTCAAACCAACAACTGTGTATGTATTAAAGATAGTGACCAATAAAACCTGTATATTCTTATATCCTCTTTTCTTATACAAGGGACAATCGACAATATCTACAACATCAGTGTAAATAAGGAACACACCGTAATAGCCATAACCAAAGAAGATTAAGCACGCACATGAGCGTGCACTCGGCGCGCGCACACACACACACACACACAAGCACACTATAACAATCTGCTAAGCTACTGATTGCAGCAGAGAAGATTATTTTTGTTCCCCTCCAGACGGCGCTATAAATTGGTATGGTTTGTCAATCCTGGCAAAAACTACTCAGATTGTAGCATGCAGTAGACCATATAAGGATGACCAGTGACCTACATTATGCCATTTTACTTTGGGGTGTGTAAGGGTCTGAAGTTTAATTTAATTAATTTAATCTAGAGTATTTTAAAATATGCAGGAAACAAAAGCTACCTGTGCATTGCTATTTTAGTGCATTGTTAATCAAATTCTGTCTTTCAGATAATGTTTATTGATAAATAGAAAGGGCGGTTGCCCAGCTCTTCCTGCCTCCTACCCCGATGGACCATTTGAAACCCGAACTCTTGGAAGAGATGTCACTTCTTCTTCAGTTCTGAGTGACCAGGGTGTGGATGCGAGGCGGTCAGGATACTAAGTATATGGATATTTCAGTTTTAACCGATTCAACGAAACGTTCTAAGACAATGGTTTTAGGTATTTGTCGAAAACTTATATTTGATGAATTTAAAAATGGGTTTGACGCCTGTATTTGTCAAACACTGGGTTTTACCATTCACCAGTATTTTCTCCTCGTGATATTTTGTGTCCTCCATGTCTCCTTTATTTCATCACGTACCTCAATAGTGAAAATTTCAGTTGTGCTTCACGTTAAATACACTGAATTTTTAATTACATCGGTTTAATTAGTAGTGGCAGTAAAGTTTTACTTTCGAAATAGTCAAGATGGGGAAATTCTGTTGAATGGTTCCTTTAAAATTTTGGCTGTTGAAATTTAGTAAGTGGTTTATAAGAAAACCAGGTATCATAATAACAGTACGGCAAAATAGTCACAATTGAAATTTAAAGAACCGGATAAAGGTTTAATGATATTCTTCCATTTCTAATTTTGGCATTTTTCAAAAATAATACCATAATATGATCCATTGAAGTATGTGACCTAGTTAATAATTCACTTCTTTCTGCATAACTGATTATGAAAGCAGCCATTTTCAAGGCATAGGGGGCGAATTGCTAGCGCCAATTTGCAAGTAATGCTTGAACATAATTTTGATATTTCTCATTTATGGCTTATGTCAATATTACGTTGTCTAATCAAAACGCTTTGTCCAAAACAATTTACCACGATTTTTTACCTCCAAATTTGAAAGCCTTTTGTAAAAAAAAATCGAAACGCAGCATATTTAACACTTCGTAGTCATTAATTTCAAAACTTGTTTTATTTCACCAAGGAATAAAACCGACCCTTATGCCTTAAAACATTTCTTACTGTAATTATAAGTCTGTGTTTACCTCCTTTGTAAAACTACTAGTATTTGCAGTATTCTTCAGCAAGGCAGCAAGTTGTGACTTGACGTTTATTTCAATGCAAATATAATGCTCAAAAATACAGAGAAACCTATTTTCCTAGTCCAGGAAAACTCGCAAATAAAGCTCGGTTTGACCTTTTTTCAAAAGACGACTAAGCTACCTTGAAAGCTCTGTTCACGTAATTTTGCACATTTGGTGATATATGTTACTTTTTCACATTTTTAAAGTGATTTGAATAAATCATACTGAAGCAGTCTTAAGTTATTGATCCTGCAAATAATACATAATGAGTTCAATCCACTTTTAAAATTGTTTAATGCTTAGTTGACAAAATTCTGTCAAAAGACTAAAATTTCTCATATTTTTTCTTAATTTTGCATTTACAGTATTTTCACTCGCTTCGAACTCCTGGCATTAAATTAGACCTTAAATAAAGCCAAAAAATCTGGAAATTTCGGCAATTTTTTCTTTAGGTTTATCCAAAAAGTTTTTCGAAAACTACGATCTGAAAAGCTTGGGGTTCCAATTTTCTATAATTTTATCGCCATGTGTGAAATTCACAAGTCTTTATCTCCATAGCAAGGGTGACTCGACAACTAGTTACTTAAAGCTCGTATTTTAATAATCTTTTGAAACTTGAAAACTTGCTGTCTTGTTGAATGAAAAGTGCCATTTTTTTAAGAACCACAATCGATCGTTTTGTTTGAGTAATGGAGTGTGTAAAGTTCACACATTAAAGGCTCAATTTGCGAAAATTACTTGTAGTTGCAAACAGATTTGGCTAATCTTAGTCTACCTGTTAAACTGTGCCTAAAAATGGATATATGTAACGATTTTTGTTTGTTCGTTTATCTGGATTGTAATCTTAATATTATCGATTTCTCTAAAGTTAAGTATAAGCAATATTTTTTGTAATTATTTGTCAATTATGACTTGCATTTGTGGCATAACTTTGTTGAACAGATTGAACTTTGCATAAAAATGAAGGGAACAGTCATGTAATCGAAAGTTCCCCATTTTCAAAACTCTGCTGCTTTTTAACAATCTCAGTAGCATCTTCAGTATATCCAGCAGCAGACACAGAAATGATGTTTATGTTCTCTTATGAGAGCATTGTTTATGTTCAGAAATTTACAAACCATTTGTTACAAATTTTTGAACTTAAAAATACAAATGCTAGTGATATGATTTTCCCCTCCATTTCTACAATGTTTTTTATTTTCAATAATTAGTGTCTCTAGGGGATTTTTTTTCACATTCCCCATTGAAGTGCATCTTTTGTATTGTAGTGCATTTGAAAGTGCCGATTGCTGTTAAATGTTGAAATTTATTTCACAAATAGCTCGTGACAATTTTTTGCACAACATAGTAAAATGTGTTTCACCTTCAAAGCAATATCGTGAAAATATTTCACAGCACCTTATGGTAAAATGAAACAAAATCAATGGCAGATTGAAGGGGTGTCACATTTTGAAATTCATGGCAGTTTGGAGTATTTTTGTGACTTTTCAAATTATATGTTATCAGAGTGAGTCTCTTTCAATTTTTTCGATTTTTTGGTGTGGGGTGATACAGTTTCTAGATCTGCCGTTGTTTTTGTTAAATATGAAATTTAAAAAATCTGATGGTCATTTTTATCTGCAATAATTTGTTTAATATTATAGCAACATCGAACATTAGTCAAGTAGTTCGTTAGATAGTTTATTTATTAAATCAAACTTGAGCGTGTCTTAATGCAGATATCAATATTTCCGATTTACATATCTGAATATTCAAAACTTATTGTGATTATTATTATTATTTTTTTTTTTGTAAAATCTTTAACAAGTGGATGTTTGAAAATATGAGAATATTTTATTTAAATCCGAATAAAATACTTTACAGTTATATGCAAAATGGCTTAGCGTTTTCATTGGCTCGGCGGAACTCTAGGGCTGGGGATTCTATTCGGATACTAGGAACACATTAAATTCTTTACCAGAAGGGGGCTTTTAAAAATTTCCCTTGCTTACTATAAAAGGAAAGTCTACCAGGGGTGGGTGGGCGGGAACACTTAGGAGAGTGGATAGCACGCGCGACTCGGACCCAGCAAGACTTGGGTTCGAAACCTGGCGCTTCTAGGTCCCAGCAAATTACCTTTTACAAAAAAAAATCCAAACGAGTAATTTAAACTGCGACAAAAGGGTCCTACGATCACTAAAAAGCAAGTCGAATCGGTGGCTCAGTAGGTAAGACGGCAGGACAGTAGACAAGAGAAAGAGGGTTCGAGATGAGCTAAGAATGCTAAATTCTGTTGAAAGAAGGGAAGCATTTTGAGTTTTATTTTTGTCAAAATGAATCATTTACAGCTTAAACTTTTTTCACAAAAATAATGAAACTAACATTTTGTGCTCTAAATTAAAATTTAACAAAAACAATTAAAATATATAATATTCTGTGCTCTAAATTAATATAAACTAAAATTTAACAAACAGAAAAAAGGCAGTATATATCTCTAAATAAAACAAGTCGAAGATTTTATGCATTTTGAACATTGTTACTAAAAGACGAAATTTTTGTATTTATTAGAAAAAAAGTTCAAGAACATAACATTTGAAAGATTTTGGCAAGAACTGATAATAGACAAATAGATTTCAAATTGGCCTTGGTAACTTTTTGTCAAAGTTGACATTAGTGCCTTGTCTTCATCGAAATTCCATCAAAAACATTTCCGTCCAAATTTAGAAGTTGTAACAATTTTTAAAATGCATATAAACTTCTGTTACAAGCGTCATTAATGCACCAACTCTCACGAGCATGTAAACATACCTTGTCCTATGTCGACTTGTTGATGTTTGCTCACCAGATCGAACAATAGCCAAAATTCTTCATGTTTGTAAGATTCCTGGTTGTTTTGTCAATCGATTTTTAATTTTTTTTTTCACTAAATCCGAAAATAAATATCATATATGGCGTAAATGTGGATGAAAATTTACATTTGCAAAGCATAGGAATCAGGAGCGACATAAAGACATGGCCGGTTTACAAGATTATTCAAATCTTAGACAAATTCGGAATTAATATACAAACCAAACTGAAAAAGTTGCACAAAAATCAGTGCACTTGAAGTGACTTTTTACCTTCACTCTAACTCTGGTTCTCGGTGTTCAGTGACGACACTAACATCAAATAACACAACATGGGGATGCTGGACTGATATCTAACCAAGCCCGTCTTTCTCAATCACCCTTGCTCCCGAAAAAAATTAAATGTGAAAGAGTACAGAACAACTTGAATTAAAACGCCCCTCTGCACATTTTAGGCAGGTTTTTTTTTAAAATTGAAAAATTCAAACCAAACAAAGTATTTAGGTTTACATACACTTTGGTAGAATATAGAAATTACCGTTTAGAGGAAAAAATACTTTGAAGTAACATTTTAGATGATAATTCCGTAAAAAATCTTAAATAACTGACCAAACTGTAAGAATGGACTGTAATGTAACAGATGAAATAATAAATCCTATAATCCAATTATTTAAAATCTACAGAATTTGTTTTATAATTATTTATTGTTCACTATATTTTTGAGCATTGACGAAAGTTGACGGTCAAAAACTTCATTGAATTCTTTCAAAATACTCATTACTTCCCGAAAATTGGCCTTTGCGACAGCTCAATTGATTTTGAAAATATGGAATGCAAAAGGCTATGATTAATGTCAGTCCTACAGAAACATTTTAATGGACAAACGATATCTTAATGAAGTGATTTCTTTGTATTTCTTTGTAATACAAATCCTAAACGGCATATAAATGATCCCAATCCTGGAAACTTTTCGTTTGTAGCCAACCATAGGAACAGTTTTCTTATCATTTACGCAACAAAGCTCGCCATTCTACTACTGAATTAATTTTCATTTCGGATAGAAATCTTTACCCCACCCCATGGTTTAACTTTGTGTCAGAAAACGGGCATTTTAATCCCCGCCCAGCACTGAAAACACCGAGAACCAGAAGAAGTAAATTCACAGTCACAGTGTCATATTCATAATTGTTAAAAGATCGTTATTGTAGGCCTACATGTGGACAATTCTGCAGTAACGTGGGGACATTTTGCCCGTTTCATATTGTTGGGATTTCTTGGCGTTATACGTTTTCTAAACAGTGTCAGATTTACATCTCTTCCTCTTTTTCAACTGAACACACGATGAATAAAATTAAAAGTTTCCTATATGCAATTTGCATAAAGGGGTTGCAATGTATTTCCTTCCCAGAAGTCAATATGGTTTAAGAAAAATACATCTTCAAGTTCACAGGGAAGTGTCAAGTTGCAGATTTGCCCACACACATTTTCTGTTACAAATAAAAACATTCTTGGAAATTAATATATGATAATTTTTAAACGATCTCTTTTCATTTTATACAGACATCATTTCTGTTAAATGTGAACTTCAAATCTAACGTTTCCGGTTAAAAAAAGGATGGGTGTCAACCCCAACACAAAAGTATACTTAAAAATTGCCCTCATAACATCTTGATTAGATAGAGTACTGTACTAAGACATAGTAACATCCATTTAGAAAAGAAGCAAACCAGCAACATGCAGGGCGAACGCTTAGCATGAATTAAATTTCTATGAGTAGTTTCATAAATAAAAAGCACATTTAATTCGACTTTTACTTTGACATACGTTTTGGAGCAGAATTTTATAACCAAAAGCAAACATAACATTTCATACTAAATGTCGTCCCTGCATATTAACAAGCAGACAAACGTCGACATAGGAGGCAATCTTGGCAGGGGTGTGGGCTGTTTATGTCGAACACCAAACGTGCCTCTGAGTAGGACGCTTCTGGTATCTTCGTAAGCGCGACTTAGAGTGACTGGAATTAAAGGAATAAGTTAACGTTCATGAAACAATGTCTAAATATTCGATAAAGCAGTACATGTTCATTACAGTAATTCGTGTCAGTATCCTTTGCGTTATTATTAACACATTCTAAATATTAAATATCAAACTTTAAAATTATACAAATATATACCAGTGGTATATATTCATTGAACCCTCATGGAAAACTAATGGTATCAGAAACAAAGGGTTCCCCAAAGGTACCGAGGGAAAGCTAAGAGAAAGTATCCTTCACGTCAGTTAGATGTCCCCATGGTCATTGTGCCTAGAGTGTACCATTTCGGGAAAACATCGTCAATCCAAAACTAAGAAATGCTACTATACATTTTCCATCATCTGCACGGAACTTACGATATACTGCTGCCGGTTTCAGTGCCATCTTTTCAGCCTACATTTGGGAATAGGAGTAATATGGCATGGGACACCCTTCTTCGCCATCTTCTACTGACCTTGGTCTTATCTGAGCACCTCTCACCAAAACGCTCACCTGATTTACATAATTATGAAGAGATCACCTACTTTCCGTGCGAACGCCTCGGTTTTGAATTATAGTTTGTTTTATCGGAAAGCACAATAGTACTAGTATCCTTCAAAATAAGTCATCTTGAAAAGAGGATTAAGGTTTGATAAATCCATAATGACATACAGGCACACACAACAAAAATAAATAAGTAAATGTAAAAACGCATTTTCTCAACATACATGACTGGGTATATAAATCACCTTTCATGGGTAGAATGAACGAACTGGGGAGGGATTGTGATAGAAAAGACAGGAATTTTCATTCAATATTATGGTACAGGGTAACCATATGGTTACTGATATTTCTTTCTTTCTTTCTTTCTTTTTTTCTACCTCTTGAAACATAGATGGGCATTTTTAGAGGAAAACGTTTTCACACGTTTATTGAATTGTATTGTATGTTACAACCATAGGTAATTTTCCATAAGTACACTCTACAGGATTAATATTTTAACTATCTATGCACGGATAAAACACAGATATTCAAACTGAGCAAAATAATTTTAAGAAATGCTCTATATTTGCATTATATCAAGTTTCTCTTGTTTTGAAAATTCTGAAAGAAAATGTTCGGCGCGTTGTTTTATTAAATCACTTTCAGTAACCGTTAATTGCATATAACTAAATGAGCGAAATTCATAAAGAGAATCTGCAACATGTTGTGTAAGTTATTACTCATTTTTTAGTATTAAGGAAACAATTAGCATCCAATTCCGTAATAAGCCTCACGCTGCGTCTCCGGGAGATTGTGTACTTTAAGTATGCAGTCACGCGGTATCATTTGATATTTCACTCCACACGCGATGAGATTTTTTTTTTTATTTTATTATTATTATTATTTTTATTTATTTATTTATTTATTTATTTTTTGCATCCAGTGCTGCGGCGGTTGGGACTCTGAGAATTACATGTCATGATCATAACGTTGACAAAGTTAAATGTAGTGTGTGTGTGTGTTTGACACAGGTATACATTCATACCTGTATGAATCTGTTGTGCATCCAAAATTATTTCATTTTATGTGTAAATACGATGCATGTTTTATCTAAGTAAAACCAGTGTATAAAAAATAATTCATATGAAATACATCTTTTCTTTTTTCCTTTGCTATGTACTGCTTATAAGTGACTATTTATCAGAAGCCAATGGGGGCTATCTTCTGGTCTTCCAGATGGTGGTCAGAATTTTTCAAATTTACATTGATGGGCATCTAATTTTTTCTATCAGATCAAAAATGTTCAAGATTTTGTTGATGATCTTCTTACTTTGACTGTGACAACATCCTGTGTCTTTCTTACTAACGTGACAATAGATGTCGTGAGACTACGGTCGCCTCGAGTGGTTTAGATCATATCAAAATCTTGAAGCATGAGCATGCCCAGGCATTACTTCTGTGAAAGAAAACATCTTTAAGGGAAAAGCACTGTAATATATAAGAGAATAATTAAAAGCCCTAATAAATTGCTACCCCCCCCCCCCCCCAACGCCCACCCATCAGATGTTTGGTCCAGCATCTTTTAGGACAAGCTACCCATCGGAACCAGCAACTTACATTTGGCATTTGACTACAAGGATTACTTTCTTTTCAATATATTTGCAAATTACCAGTAGTAAGTCCAAATGTGTTTTTATACATACTAACACACACAATCACACACACACATAATTTAAATGTATGGGAGCACGTGGGGGTGGGGGCAGTGGAGGTTGGGCTAACAAATATAATTTGGCAGACAGTCAGAAAATATCCCTGGATCCACCCGTTTTGTTACCTGAAACTTATTTAATTAGAAATGTGACTTTCTTTACCACACACTATTCTCAATAACTTATTATCCAGTCCCAAAGAAAAAAAAAACAATTGATTCAAATGCATAATTTAATCACAGAAAAAGAAAAAAGTTACAATAATAGTTCCATGATATGATGAAAAAAGTTACAATAAATGTTCCATGATATCATGAAAAGCTGACATTTGTGTTTTTAAACACTTTCCTCTGTAAAGCTACAAAGTAATTAAATGCTAAAAATGATGAAGTCCAACTCCTTTGTCTCCACAATAAGGCATCAACACAAATATGTGTTTGGAACTGATCAATTCTCTTTGGCTATAACCAGTACAGCTTCAATGCAGTCTAAACATATTTGCTACATCATAATTATCATGTAAAAGACATGCAATGGGCAAAGGTTCCTAGAGAACAGAATATTCAATTTCAAGTCACAAGTTGGTCCCATCTTGGTATTTACTCATTGGGTATATTGGCTGCGCCACCTGTTGCTTTTGACATATCCTGTCCTTGCGATTTCAGGTAATCATTGTACTTCTTTTGCTGAGCCTCATATAATTTTGTTAGTTTCTTTAAGGCTGATTTTGTGAGTTCTTTTCCTTCTGCATCATGAGTTGGTAAACCCTGAAAAAACTAGAGGATCAGAGAGGCGATACCGCCTCCGAATATTGTACCACCAGCTGGAGCAAGCGCATTCATATAGACCCCCACATATACAAAATAAGGAACACAGCCACCAGTCTTGTGCTTGACAAGCTGTAAAAATGCAATCAACAAGAATTTTCAAAATATGCAAAAAATATATATGTTACTAAAAATGGTACAATCAAAGTTAAGTTCATCGCAAGGTAGGTCAAAGGTCAATTCCAAGGTCACAGTAAATTGCCAGTATATGACTTCCTATTCAACTTCAATAGTAACTATGGGCCTATCTCTGCCAGGTTTGGAGTTAAAAGAGAAAGAAATTAGCAGAGTTCAGTTCATGATAATAAGTAGGTCAAAGGTCAATTTCAAGGTCACACTTAGATTGCCAGTATATGACTTCCTATTCACGTTCAATAGTAACTATGGACCTATCTCTGCCAGTTTCGGAGATAAAGGGGAAGCAAACTATGCAAAGTTCAGTTCATGGTGAAAAGTAGGTCAAAGGTCAATTTTAAGGTCACTTTAAGATTGCCAGTATATGACTTCCTATTCAACTTCAATAGAGACTATGGACCTATCTCTGCCAGTTTTGGAGATAAAAGGGAATCAAAATTTGCAAAGTTCAGTTCATGGTGAAAAGTAGGTCAAAGGTCAATTTTAAGGTCACATGTAGATTGCCAGTATATGACTTCCTGTTCAAGTTCAATAGAGACTATGGACCTATCTCTGCCAGTTTTGGAGATAAAAGGGAAGCAAAATTTGCAAAGTTCAGTTCATGGTGAAAAGTAGGTCAAAGGTCAATTTTAAGGTCACATTTAGATTGCCAGTATATGTCTTCCTATTCAACTTCAATAGTAACTATGGACCTATCTCTGCCAGTTTTGGAGATAAAAGGGAAGCAAAATTTGCAAAGTTCAGTTCTTGGTGAAAAGAAGGTCAAAGGTCAATTTTAAGGTCACATTTGGATTGCCAGTATATGACTTCCTATTCAACTTCAATAGTAACTATGGACCTATCTCTGCCAGTTTTGGAGATAAAAGGGAATCAAAATTTGCAAAATTCAGTTCATGGTGTAAAGTAGGTCAAAGGTCAATTTTAAGGTCACATTTAGATTGCCAGTATATGACTTCCTATTCAACTTCAATAGTAACTATGGACCTATCTCTGCCAGTTTTGGAGATAAAAGGGAAGCAAAATTTGCAAAGTTCAGTTCATGGTGAAAAGTAGGTCAAAGGTCAATTTTAAGGTCACATTTAGATTGCCAGTATATGACTTCCTATTCAACTTCAATAGTAACTATGGACCTATCTCTGCCAGTTTTGGAGATAAAAGGGAAGCAAAATTTGCAAAGTTCAGTTCATGGTGAAAAGTAGGTCAAAGGTCAATTTTAAGGTCACATTTAGATTGCCAGTATATGACTTCCTATTCAACTTCAATAGTAACTATGGACCTATCTCTGCAAGTTTTGGAGATAAATGGGAAGCAAAATTTGCAAAGTTCAGTTCATGGTGAAAAGTAGGTCAAAGGTCAATTTTAAGGTCACATTTAGATTGCCAGTATATGACTTCCTATTCAAGTTCAATAGTAACTATGGACCTATCTCTGCCAGTTTTGGAGATATAAGGGACTAAATGTTATAATTTTGGAGTTACCATAATGTGCCATAAATTTCCTACAAAAAAAATTAATTAAAATAAAGAAAAGGTCATTTTGGTCAAAATTCTTGAAATGGGAGGTGCTCTGAAGTTCCAGATGTTCAAATTTGTTGAAATAATGTCATTTTTGACCACAAGTTGTCTGCTTTGCCAAGCCTTATGTTTTATTTTTCCGGAGTTCAAAATTTATTATCCATTACCGTACTGCACATTTTGCTTTCACCACCAATATGTACTTTTTGATACAGCGTAACTCGAAAACCGTATGGAATACAAAAAAACGGAGACCACCTCCAGTGTTGGGCTTTACATGCTCTACAAAATGCAAAAAAGAATGGGTGTCTAGCATTAACGGTTCCCGAATTAGAGACAGTTTTCAGTTTCGATATCTTATGGCCGCTACTCCCGTGAAAATGCACCGATTGACCCCAAATTCACGGAGATGAAAGATGACCTGAAGGGTAACACTTTCCATTAATATTATTAGTTAAGTCTGTGTGGTGTCTGAATAAGACCGCAAATAATTTTTTTTTCGGCAAAAATTTTGTTTTTTTGAAAATTTTGGCCCGTTTGACCTTAAAATAAAGGTCAAAGGTCAAATCCAAGGGCATA
This sequence comes from Lingula anatina, assembly GCF_051362555.1. Lineage (NCBI taxonomy): Eukaryota > Metazoa > Brachiopoda > Lingulata > Lingulida > Lingulidae > Lingula > Lingula anatina. The sequence continues at coordinate 35,158,290 of NC_141767.1, forward strand.
TTTGAAATCTACACATATGACTTTTGGAAAGCTGTCTGTAGAAATTTTTCCCATAATTCCTTCTGTAGGGGAGATAATTAGCATTTAATTTTGCCATTTTTGGACAAGGGTGCATTGCAATGAGTGCCACACCTAGACCCCAATACCGACAAAGCCCAAATTTTACGTGGAACGAGTTGAGATTATAGGTGACCTAAATCCATGAGATGGGTATGGAGGCCCTTACCGTCTAGGAGGAGAAGCGGTAACGGTGACTTGGCGGCGGAGCCGCAGGAGCCGCAGGAGCCGCAGGAGCCGGCGGAACATACGGGTCGGGACTAAAACCATGTGTACCGCCAGCGCCTACGCTGGTGGTACAATTAATGGCTACTATGAAAAATGTCAGTTATGCTTGACCGTCTAAAATTAGATAGTTTTGCTTTTAGCCATCTGCTACAATACCTTGTTTGACTGTATGATGAAGAGACAATGTTGTTTGATACTTATTAAGTCAAAATGGTTCAAAGCTGTTTCAAGCCTGTGAGCATGAGTTGTGTTCTTTTTCACTTTTAAGCATTCAACACATGGGTGGACAGGGGCAGTCTGGGTCTTCCGGAAGACGGTCAGAATTTTCAAGTTTACAATGATGGACATCTTTTTCTTTTCTCTCAAAAGACAGTCAAAAATGGAGGATGGATTGACAAAGATAATTTGGAAAACTGCCAGAAAATACATGTACCTCTGGATCTGCCCCTGCAACAAACAGAAGTTATGCACATTAATTTTACACTCTTTGTGCTACTAACCTTATCATCAAACCTGGAATATTTGCTCGTTTCATTGAGAAACATCTGAGAGGGTGGTAAGCGTTTCTGAGCCTCTTTCTGAGCATCTTGTACCATCTTTGCTGCCTTTTTGGCTTCCTTCTCTTGTCTTTTCATCTCTTCCAACTGTATAATGTTAATAACAGATATATATGAATCTAAAAGGGCAGTTTTCAAAGACAGGAGATACAGGAGACACTCATTAAAGACAGACCAATGTCAAAAGGAATGTGGATTTCACCAACTGTGTGTGTGTGTGTGAGAGAGAGAGAGAGAGAGAGAAAGAGAGAGAGAGAGAGAGAGAGAGAGAATATTAATTTCATCTAGCAATGTATCCCTGACTGTCTATTGTTAAATACACTCACCTCCATGAAACTTGGACACTTTGGGACCAGAAGTTACGTTCTCATCAGTGATGTTAATAAGTGTGTGTGTGTGCGTGTGTGTGCGTTTGTGTGTGTGTGTGTGTGTGTGTTTGTGTGTGAGAGAGAGAGAGAGAAAGAGAGGGCAAGAGACAGAGGACACAGTACACAACACATGGGAGCTCATTTTATAGATGACCATTAAAGTTTGCTCAGTTTACTTTTAATAACACAGATATGCTTACCCTCAGTTTATCTTCTCTTTCTTTTATTAAAGTATCTTTGTCAACTAGCTTGATTACAGGAGGTTGACCTGAAGACAGAGAAAAAGTGGAAGAAATGAATTTAAAAGTAATTATACATAATATTTATGACATTGGTGAATGTGAAACAGTTTTTTTGTGTGATGATAATGAAAAGTAAATCAATTTTAAAGAGTATAAGCTGTAGATTGATCATACTGTATGAGGTCACTCTTAATGCAATCATTTTAACAGTTAAACATGCCTCCTCTTGTTTCCAATGTACTAGTATAACCAGCAGTATTTCTGTATTCTACTCAATGCCAGGTGGAGGAGTGTTTATTAAACTGATAATATGCAGAGAAAATGCCTGCAGATTTGGATTGATCTATGTAGACTGATTGTTTTCAATGGGAATGAGCCCTAATGTGTTTTTACTACCAATGAGGCATGATGTTTTGACCATTCCTCAAAGGGCCTTGATCCTATACCTGACAAGGTTGAAATGCCATGCGTCATAGGTGTTGTTAAGTCTCTTTCAAGAAAAGTTGATTTTTTTTTTATTTGTACCATCACATCAAATTTCCATCTAAACAATTATGCTACGAAAAGTATTCTTTATAATCCGAAAACATCAAATTTCCATATTATATTTGCCACCTTATACTGACTCAAATGGATAGTCTTGAATCAGAATTACATATGGTGATTATGGCACGATAGATTTCGTGGTGACGGATCAATTTTTTTCGCCTGATTCATGCACAATGCGATCAAACTTATTTTTATCTACTGACTCATTCCCAATGCCACAAGTACAAACTAAAATAATAACTACAATCTGATTATACCTTCGTGGTCCTCAAGTCTCACTCCTAGATTTGGAAGATCATCATCTCGCACCTGGTCGCAAAACTTCAAAATATCTGTAACTGTAAAAAAAATAATATTTTGTTACTTGAGCATAACATATTCCAAATACAAGGCAAAATATGTTTTACAAAATATAGCTATATCTCATACTTAAAATAATGAAAATATGAGCTTTAAATTCCTTACACACACTGAAAAATTTCTTTTTTTAAATCTAGATAACAAAAGTCATGTTTGAACTTGAATTAGTTATACCTTTTTGTTCCCTAGCAACCTTTCTGACCAATTCTCTAAAGTTGGCAAAGCAAGCTAGATATGGCATAACTGTGTCTTCAATCTGTATAAAAAAAGACAATTGATAATTTTCAGTTCTTCTGCATATCCTATGATTCATTTTAGTACTTGAAACTAAATATAAATTATTTAATAAAATAAAGACCCTAAATATATAATCCTTAACCATATATCACTGCTCCTAAATCTAACTGAAAATAATTAAATAAGATAAACCATAAAGATTTTTTTCCATAAACATATTTGAATACGTAACCCATTTTTTCATAACACACACATCATATATTAATGTAGCTTTGTAATACGACTTCGCTCCTGTTAGAGAATGCCTCATATGGGCTGGACTTAACACAACCTAACTTACACAACACACTTACATTGGCAGTTTGTCCAGAACCTTGTGGAAAACCTATGGTTTCTTCTCCATCAATAGCACCAAAAACCTGAATTGAGATTAGCATCAATGAGTAAATTCAAACAAATTCAGTTAAGAAATACACTTACATTCATATGACTGAAATCGATTGACAATAATAATATCTTATTTAAGTAATTTCCAATATACAAATGATGATCGGTTGAGAGGACAATATAAGCAAATGCAGACCCAAGAAGACAATTGTTTCCAGGTACTTCATTTGACAAATTATCCCCCAAAATAAAACCACCATTTCTTGGAATAACAATAGCTTTTGCTTGTTTTCTTATTACATATAATTGACAGGTCGGTTGACAGTGATAAATAAGATGGAGGAGACATAAATGACATGTACTTCACAATGAGCATACAATTTATTTTTCTCAAAAATTAATGTTTGCCATCTAACAAAATATACATTCTTATTATCAGAAGGCACAACACACATGCAAACACACACAAAAAGTAAAAATGGCTATCACAATGACAAAGTGACCAACATACCCTCATCATCCTTGTGACATACTTGGCTATGTTGAGGAGCAGAAGTCTATTCGGTGTGACTTTGGCGCTCCTCCTGACACTGATGTACGAGTTAGAGGCTGTGACTAGGTCGCGTATATTCTCCATAGCACTGCGTGTGTCTATGGAATCTAGAGAAAGAATTGAGCAATGAACACAATCCAAATGTGCCATTATTATTTTGTCAAGCCATTATGTTCTTGTTACATAATTTCAAATCAAATGTAATAGTAACCACAAAAGGTGTCATCATCTTTAATGCATTGGAGCAATATTATACAAACTCGAAATTAATGCAGATATCCTTACCACAGAGAGCTTCATGAACACCTGTTCTCTTTTCCAAAAATCTGAAAAAATTAATAATCAAATTCACGTTAATATAATCTTAAGTCCGAATGAAGGTTGTAATTAAATTTTGTATAACTGTCTATAATGTAATTCTTGACATTCAGTAATGTAAATATATGACCCAATTATTTATTCTGGAGTCCATATTTCAAACTTTCACATGCATCACTATTTCTAGTATAATTTTACTTTTTTTAGTCTTAGAGCTATCACTTTCAAACACTACAGCAAGGTACTTTCTGACACAAGGATAGACTAAATTTTTCACAAAGTATGAATTTAAAAGATTAGCATGGCATAATATATGTTCTAACTTTAAAAAACAAGGTGACAGTGTCTGGAAAAATTGAAGATTAACAATGTACATCATTTGTGTCAGTTGCTGTCTTACAGCATTGCTACCAAAACACTTCTTTTGTGAAAATCTTTAATCCATGTTCTTGACTGAGTAATCACCAATTCAGTAACAACTCTATTACTTACTTTGTATTCAGTTGGCACTCTTCTGTATGCCATTTGTCAAATGAATCTGGACCAGACGAAGGAGTGTTCCTCAGAATATCCTTCACTGTCAGAAAAAATTCCTGGCAAAAAAAAAATCATAAAGGTATAACAATGGGGATGAATCTTATGACACATATTCTGAATATTTGATGTTTAAACAAAAGTCTTACTTAGTGAATTAATACATTAATTCAATACAGTTCATCATCAACACAAAATATCTTGGAGCCTGGATTTGAAACATCATTACATTGAAGATAAATTTTCTGCCAAACAGATCTATGGAAATTCTCTACATTTTCATACAGCATTAACTCGCAACATAACAATATTGGTAATTTATATATATCACAAGTTAGCTAATTAAAAGTACTACTGAAATACATTCCATAAACCTTAACCAAAGTCACATACACAAATACTCATAAAAAGCTATAAATAATCAACATACGTTCAGATGTTTTTCATACTGCATGGCAATCTCCATAGTGTTATCACTATAATCCAGCGTGTCCTTCCAGGAATGGAGAAGAAAAGCAAGTCGCAGCTGTCTTGATGAGTTTTTCTGGAGAGCCTCTTTTATTGTGATGAAATTCTTCAGAGACTTCGACATCTTACATCCTGCTATGGTCAAGTGACCAGAGTGAAGGAAATATCTGACCCAATTGTCATTACCATAATATGCCTGGCAATATGAAAAAAGTTGATAACATAACACAACTTTAGTTCCTTCTTTCCTATTGATTACTCTGAATTGTATGTGGTAGCTGATTATAATTTTTCAACATTGCCAGCATTACTTCTATTTATTGCCATACCAATATGAAATTGTCATATGCTAAAAGGTGTTTTCATGATTGAAAGATTAAAATCTATTCTTTCATTTAAAACCCATCAGGAACATTAATGTATAACTTCTCATCTAATATTGAGTCTAAGACAGCCAGGTCTTACTGTACAAGGTTAAATCACCTCTGATTGTGCCAGTTCATTGTCATGGTGTGGAAACTTGAGATCAAAGCCACCTGTGTGAATGTCCATTGACTCGCCCATGATACAACTGGCCATTGCGGAACACTCAATGTGCCAACCTGGGCGACCCTGAGTACAGTTATAAACAGAAAAAAAATCATGTAAGAAATGCCCAGTTGATTGTTAAAAAACTAGCCCCAATGCTTTATAAATCTTACAGCAAAAGTGTAATCAAATCTGAAAGTAAAATGGAAAACTGAATGTATATGATTATTAAGTAGTGTGAATGTAACCTGCAAATGCAGTTTGTCCTTAAAAGTTCATGTTTGCTAGTATACAGTGCTGTAAAACAAATATTTAGTTATGACAGTTTTTTTCCATGAAATCATGTCAAATACAACGACAAAATCACACATGAGAGAGAGAGAGAGAGAGAGAGAGAGAGAGGGCTGAGTACCTTTCCCCAAGGTGAATCCCAGCTAGGTTCCCCTGGTTTGGATGCCTTCCACAAGGCAAAGTCATTGGGGCCCCTCTTCTCGTCCAGTCTGTCCTGGGAAATACTCAGGTCACCTTGGAGTAAAGAATGTAAAGTCATCAGCCATGAGTCACCCCGAGTTCCAGAAAACTAACTTTTTTGCTCAGCATGGCTCTGGCATTTTTAATGAGTCACAAGATATTAGTCTCCAGTAAACTGTTAAAACCACTAGTTTGTGTAGTACAACAGTAAAAAATATAGCAAGTTTTCAAGTACTTTATCCATTCCATAGCACTCAATACTGCAACTCTGTTATAAGAAACTGTACTTTCAGTGGAACACTGTCAAGGGCTATAAAATGTTTTATTAAAGGGATAACAGCTTTTTTATGAGATTCAAAATTTCACAATAAAGACACTGTAAACAATACAAAGAAATATAATAAATTCCATTTTACCACCAAAGCAGCGATTATCTTAATTATTCTGAAATCTCTGCTTGCAATTGGACCACGGGAACCTTCACTGATGACTACCCACTGTAATTTTCTCTTAAGAGATTTTTTTTACAAAAAAAAACATGTTTCAAAAACTATCAATTAACTTTCAATGTCAGAGCAGATTCATTTACTGTTGTTAAGTATGGAAATGGCACTCTTCCCACCAAAATGAGTTATTATCCCTTTAAGCACTTAAAAAACCATACAGTCCTTCCTACTAATTCATCAAATTTGCAAAATAGGGTAATAGCTAAAGCTAAAAGAGGTCCTGTGATCACTGACACAGTAAATGGAATTGTGATATTCTGAGCCTATATGTTAGAGCCTGCAAGCATGTTGTAGCAGTACATATGAGTAATACAGCATGTGACACAATGTTAATCTTCAAATTTTCCAGATACTGTACCATGTCTAAAAGTCAAAACATACATGTATTTACCATGTCAAAAGTGAATTTAAAAAATATAAGTGCATAGGAGGGCACTGGCATATATAAATACATGTACATTGTGAGAAATCATCTGAATATGGCCTACCTTCCCCCTCCTGCAAGGCTTTTGCATCCCCATAGGCCTCGGGAACCAGCTTGGCATAGTAGTGACCTTCTGCTTTGCTGAACTTTGATGTATCAAAATATACAGACCCATTGGACTCATAACTGTAAAACAGATTTTTTATATTATATACACTGTACATATCAACTAGACTTTTGACTAAAACATGTTGAAATATTCTTTTTAAAGAAATTAACTTTAAAAAATCATATGATGTTTTAATTGCAAAGAATATCCTTCCACAGTTAAAACAAAAACAGGCCTATCTTGGTAATCACCATGCACATGTAGAAACATCTAAATCCATATTGTCTCTAATTTTTACCCAAAGTTAGCAATTTCAGGTACACAATTTCACTGACTCTCATCAGTTTTTTCTTTTATCTATATATCACGTTAATCACTTAAATTATACAAATGAAACTTACGCATATCCATTATCTATAACTTTCTGCACAAAGTCAGCTATTTCTGGCACATATTCACTAACTCTTGTCAATACATCTGGAGGCTCTACCTGCAAATAAGCACAATTATACATTTATAAATTAAGTTACTGTAGTTTTAAAAAAATGGTAAATAAACTGGAAAGTCCATAACAGCACATACACAAAATCATTTCAGCAGCTTCTACCCTGCATTATAAATCATTTTGAAATTTGCAAAAGCGAAAGCTCAAAAATGGTACAAAATGCAAAAATAATGTATATGTTCATATTTTTCACTTTTTACTTGTTTATTCATCATTAAATTTCATTAGTAGTTCTGACCATTATGCTTGCACCTTAGGGCAACTGCTCAAAGTATGTAACTTATTATTCTGTTACAGAAAAGTGACATACTTCTCAAGTGGGATCAGATAAAAACAGCCCAGATTAAAAATAAAAGAACTGATCAAAAAAAAAAAAAAAATGAAAAGAAGACAGTTAGACCACATTTCTTACCAAATTAAGAAGCAGCAATGGAATCTACAGAAATTGCTTGTAAATTATTTAAAGAGAACCATACCTAATAATACCAAGATGCTAAGTGAAACACGCATTGTGGATTTAAAGAAAATATTAAATTAAGGAAAGCGTCCATTGGAAAATGCCTGCCAAAATGCAAGCACACTATATCGTACTATGTACATAACGGGAACAATAGTTTTTAAAAGATGACGCATCCTTAATTTTTCTAAAGATATATGGATGCCATCCCAAGTTCTTCATAACCTGCATATAAACCTTGGTCTTGAGATAAGATTTTAGATGTTACATAATCATTATTTATTATAATCTAATAAAATTTTATGGCCTCAAAGCTGATGTACCCAAGCATACACAACTGAATTTGTCCTAACTTCTCTGTAAAATAATTAAGTAACAAAAGAAACCAATATAAATAAATATAATACTAAAAGTATCAGTATATGTACAGTGCATGTGAGTTTTTTTAATTAGATGAAATTAATTTGCATTTGTACACATTTAATTTAACACAGTGGGGGCAATTTATCTATACAGGTTTCCATATAAACATGAGTTGAAAAAAAATAACTTTCAAAGCAGTTTTCAACGAAAACACGCACCTTAAACCTTCCAGGACTTATGGCAGAGGTGGGAAAAATTGCAGTCCTATTAATAGCCAGACTTGACCTGCTTACATTAAGACACTTTATTCTCACTATAGTGGGTCTCAGTTAAGTTCCTGGTCGCAATCTATGTGCTCACAGGAAGTGTGACAAGAGTAAGGAATGAGTACATGTATGAACCATGCGCGCCATGAACTAAATCTCAAATCCTTCTCATCAGACTGAGTAACATATACAGTTATACACAGGTGAGTAAGTGTATGGTACAAGTAAATGTAAGTATAACAGAATACCAGAGGTGACATAATTTTCAATCACTGCATCAAGGTATTATTTGCATATTACACAATGTATGTTCAGTAAAATCCTGACTGACCTAAATACCCTATTCTTCTTGCATATACTGGGAACTCGTGCGAAGACATCCTTTATCTGACCTACATGCACCTGAAAGTTTTGGCCTTATTGTCAGAACTTACATGTAACAAGCACAGGTAGCTTAATTGTTGTTAAAATGTTCAAACTGTAACCTGAACTGAAAAGAGGCCACCATATACATAGATGACTCATGAAAATGCCTGTATGTAGGTGGGAAAATCAAGACAACTAAGCTAGTATAGGGTTAGTGAACCAGAAAAGTGAAGAATACCGGCTGGTGCACACAGGTAATATAGATCAGGTAAATTAGATGTACAAGTGTACCATGTGCCCTTTAATAAGTTTTACCACATTTGTACGTTTTTTAAGATAGCACAGTATAATGCTGTTGGTTATGTCTAGTTAATAACATCATGCTTACATGTACTCAATTGTTCTTGTTGTGGTGACATGAAATACTTTTAATTAAAGTTGTGGTATCATGGAGTGCTAGTAAGACTGCTGATATGACTGATTCATTTTCAAAACATTCCACTTGATTCATTAGCTTCCATATGGTATTTTATTTGATATTGTTGGCACATACATTTGCCTTTGTTCTGTGTTTAAATTGTTCACTTTGTTATACACCTACAACTTTTACTTTCAGTTTCTGGTTCATGAATGAGAGAATTACTTTGAATTTTTGACAAAGCAAATTTGTCAATTTAAATATTTTTTCAAAAGATTTTTAAATTGACAGCATGGAAGCAATAGCTGTCCTTGTGTGGATGCAGAAAGAGCTTTTAGGGTACCACTCCCACCTTAACACTGAAACCTTTTTCCTCACATTCCTAAAATGTGATTTGTGAATTACTGAATTTCTCTGCAATATTCCTCTACAGGTCTTGACAAGTTTTGGACCATAACAAAACCCATAACAACATCCTCCTTCTTATCCTACCAAATACTATAATATAATTATATGTTTAACTATTTACCTATTACTTATTATTATTATTCAATTATTACTATTATTATTAGGCTTAGGTACCCCCCCCCCCCCCCCCCCCCCCAGCTCCTTGAGTCTTGCAAGTCAGGCAGCTATTAAAATATTTACACTCATACACAAATTGGGGAAAATATTAAACTTCTGTATTTTCTTTACCCAAGGTTCAAAAGCTAGTTAGTATCCTCATGCACATCCTGCCTGACTCATGATTAATATAATGAAAGATATGCTATGTATATTCCATATTGCAGCAAAAGACCTTCTTCCGGACTGAGCTGTTCCTTTACTCTGGTATCACAACAGAAATAGGAAACAGTTGTAGTTGGCATTACTGTAAGCATCCCGAGTTGTGATTAATATTATGAAATTCAGTTAGAATGCTACTGTTTATTCTATATTGCAGCAGAGGACCTTCAATTAGACAGTTGAACCTTTACTCTGGCATCACAACAAAACTAGGAAACAATTGTAGTGGGCATTACTGTAACTGTAAGCATCCTCATGGGCATCCTGCCCGAGTCGTGATTTATATTATGAAATTCAGTTAAAAAGCTACTGTTTATTTTATATTGCAGCAGAAAACCTTCATCAAGACAGCTGAACTTCTACACTGTCATCACAATAGCACTCTAGGAAATAATCGTAGTTGCCACGATGGACACAAATGGGACTGTCACTGTAAATGTGACGTACACGGTGGAATCTAACTCTACCATCAACCCACCAACCCTGGCACCCCAGTTAAACAATACTACAGTATACCAGACCCCAGTACAAAACCAACTGCCAACAGGTGAGTACAGGTATGATAATTACTCAATCTTTTCAATGGGGAAAAATTGTGAATTTTACAGATACTGTGATTTTTAAATCTTAATTTTTTATATACAGAACACTCTTACTGAGCTGCATCAAGGAGTTCCGACATTTAGAACTCCTTGGTTGTAGCAACAAAATTAAAAAGCAGGCTACTCAACTATTGTTGTATTCTGTGCAGTAAAGCACCACAAATTCTATATAGAAATATAATTTTTTGTGATTATAAAATTTAGTATTTGAAAGTTTGCTCATTTTTGCCCTTTGAAAGGATCGAGTAATTATCGTAATATATAGAAATACAGTGCATAATTCACATGTCAAATACCAACTTATTTCAAAAGCCTATTTTTCATCATTTGTCATTTTGACATACTTCAAAAATATATGATGTAAACCTACAACTGAATATTGAGTCCTAGTGTAAACAGTAGAACCCAGCTCTCTTTACAAAACCTAAATTGTTTCCCATGCGAAATATAACTTATTACAAAGATTTATTTAACATAGTGAGTGGTTTTCACAGTACAGTAACTCCAGAGACAAGACCACCTGTATGACTAAACTAGGCAGTTTCATTTTGTTTCTCATATCCTCTCCAATATGGGAACAGAAGGGTGCAATGTCTACCACATTGACCTGAACACTAGACTTCCTAAATACTTCGCCAGACTATAATCAGAGGTTATTCCTTTTGTTTACCTCAACAAACACCCATCTGTAAGCCTACTAGTACCGATAAAAATGCACCACACTTCCCGTGAATAAAAGCTGTATCAACAAAAGTCTGTGGATTTAGACCCTGTTGTTGAATCAAATGAATCACTGGTATTCTACTGATACAATAATAAATAATCTTTGTGCATAAATAATTTGGTTAAAAAACTTATTTAATATAAGACAATCAATAATACAAATTTCTTAAGCATGGACATAAGGAATATTTTAGCCTTTGCTATTTCTATTACACAGTACATGCTCATACATTTCAGTTTTTTCTGAGGCAAATTAAGCAAAGACCCAATGCAATGTCAACTCTTTAAAACATAGTTCCTGTTGTAGATATTGTGATCAGTTCATTTTTGCAATAAAAAATTCGCTCTATCACATTATGGGCTATAAAAGCATTGTGACAAAATTTCTCCACCTAACCACAGTTTCCAATGGCTTATGCATTCTCCTTCTTTTATTAAACCTGTTATTACAAATAAAGGACTTAATAATTTATACTAAATAAATGAATTTATCTTTTTCTTTCAGAAATTATTATTGCAATAGCTGTAGGAGCTGGTGTGTTTTTTATCCTGGTGATAGCACTACTTGTAATTATCATTTGTCTTCGCAAGAAGAGAACAAAGTAAGTAAACCACAACTGTATAGAGAAATTAGTTCAAATAAACTTTGGCCAAAAAATATAAAGCAGTTTTTAAAAGACACCTTAAACATAAAGAAAAGAAAACCTGTTGTGAAGGCAGGGATTCAAATAAACGGTTTAACCATAAGATCTATTAAATAAACTCACCACAATATTCCTGGCTCAAAAGAAAATGTACTGGTATATCCCACAGTTTAATGTTCACCATTTGTTTTCATCAGAAATTTATCACACATTTAATATACATTATTGGAATTGTACACAGACACAAACAACAAGTACTTTGCCAATATAGACATGACATACTCTGATGTGCTAGTCGCATTAAATAAAATAAGAAATACTACTAGGTTTTTAACCTAGGCTGAGATAAAAGAGGAATAAACACAATATTAACAAATATCATAGAATTTTTCTGATCTGTAAGTCCCGATTATCTACGAGAAATGACGAGCAACATATGTAAGAACCAATTTACTATTTCAAAAATTTACTTAACAGTTACCTGTTAGAACATCATAAATTTGTTTAGACAATCTTTATTTATTGTCTCAATCAACTGTTGTGGCAATGTCTTGACCTTTAACCTCAGATGGCATAATATGATGGAAGACCACTGGTAGAGCATTGACATTTTTGAGTTAGAACCCCGGTAGATGAAAAATTAAATAAAAGCTCTGTGAACCTAAAAAATTTGTTATAGTTAACAATATTAAGATCCTGCAAAGTATATCAATACCTCTTAAATGTATCAACTCTTCTTCACTCAGATCAGCCAATGTGCCTGCGGATAGTGCAGCGACTTCCACAGCATATAATCTACTGGCACAGAGGGAGGTCCCAGAAAAAAATGAAGAAAATGCTGCCCAAACCAAGGACCATAGCAAAGGAAATGCATATGAGCATAAAGAAAAATCTGACCAAAGTAAAAAGATTCCACTCAAACCTATTAAAACGAAAGAGAAACCACAAAAACCCGCACGTCACTCCCGTACTTCTGGAAGCACAAGTAGCGGCAACGGTCAATCCCTACCACAAGATGAGGCAAAAGAAGAAGAACAGAGTGATTATGTAAACGTGATAAGGGACAAAAAGTCGGGTGCTGTGAGACCAAAGACACACCCAAGATCCAAGCTAACAAGTAACTCTTCAGATCCAAACACTCCTTCCGCTGGATGGCGCGATTCATCAGGTCATTATGAAGTGCCTAAGAATCCAGTGCCGATAAATGAGCCCCCTGCTGAGTATTTGAGTCTCCTGCCCAATGATGACACCTATGTCAATGCAGATGTTACTACGGACACGACCCATGACCTGTATACATATGCAGATCATCAGACCCCATCTCCTCACTTAACAAAGAGACAGGAATCACAAGATGTCTACGAAAATGCTTAGCGATGGTAGATGTTATTTGTTTTGTCTTTCTTTAAGGTATGGCTTAAGCGTAAGCTAAGAGGAATACGGGTAGTACTATGTACTAGCTCGTTTTTCTCCATGAACCAGATCTTTATTGTGCTTTCAATGCTTTTTTTATTGATGCAAAATGTGAATATCAACCTTATTTGTCTTTTATTCAAACCACTGCATCCAAACAGCTTTTGAAAGTTTTGCTTTTGAATGATAGTCTGTTCTATTATGTGCTATCAAGTGATCTTTTTTGGTCACAGTGGTACTTCAAACAATGCATACGTCAGGCATGTTAGGGCTGACACAAGACTCAATTATTTTGTAACAAATACTACCAACCAACCATGACCAAAAATTCATACAAGCAAAGTAAACACAAAAACAAAGAATGTAAACATGTCCATAATATAAAACAAATGGGATTTTCCTTATCCAAAAATTGTTTCATTTATAAGCTTTAATAGATTTTATAGATGGTAGAATAAAAGTTGTTTATTAATCAAAATATCTTTTGTTTTGTTTAAAAGTATTTCACTACTAGTGACTTAATAAACTTTCATTTTTGGAAAGTTTTTTTCACTTGGTACATGTACATCATGTTGTTTGTTTTTTTTTCTATTAATATCATCTTCTATAAATTTTCTGTTTTCAGTTTATCCATCTAGAATAACTTTCATAATTTTAATGTAATAATTCTTGACCAAAATAAACTTACATTCAAGGCATCCATGTCATTAAAGTACTCAGCTTCAAAATGTTTTGGTAGTGTGGCAAATATTGCATTATCTGTGACTTCTGACCCATGCAGACCATCCAACCAATCAGAGAGGATGTCTTGAGCGTCTGCCAATAAGGTCTGAATAAAAACAGGAAGAGAATAAACATTTATACCCTGATGACATGACTGACATCTTTGGTTTCTGTTTATATAACCATGTACATACTAAATCATGTCAACCGTTATTCAATGCCACACCACACTCATTTGTCCATCACAATCTTGTGCAACTTTACTCTAAATCGCAAGCTCAAGACTTACATTAAGGGCTAATGAGGTCAAGATGACTTTTCAGTTCAAAATCTTTTGGAAACTATGCCCAGTGGAATGCATGCTGGTTATTACCATTCTGGCTGTATCCAGATGAGACAGGGTGTTTTCAGCATCACACTGCTTCCTTGCCTCATCTACATGTGTAAGTGCTGCAGAGATTTTGGCATCCATACGCTCATACATGGCTTTTTTGTCTGGGTCAGTTTCTTTATTCAGCTTCTCCTTGAAAGGCTGCAAAAATCAATAATAATAATTAGAATTAGAAAATACACTTCACTATCCAAATAAAACCTATGACGACGGAAAGTAAATTGTTTCTAAAGACACAAAACATGGTTTTCTTCCTGATCCATGATATTTTAGCAGTTCATCAAAGGGCCTTGATCACAAGCCTGAATTTTAGACATGAGCTCTACTTTTTATCATCATCACACAATAGACAATGAAACATTCACTATAAAACAGGGAACATGTGACAATTAATACTTCATCAGCTGCATAACCAAACAGTGTCAATAATCTGGTCATTGTCGGCAGGTGAATTCCTTCTTAAGGAGACATTTATTTCATAGTATTACACATTCAGTTTTGTGTGTTGTTTTGACCAAATAAAAAAGTAAAAAAAAGTTCAAATCTCCAACTATGTTTTTCAAAATATATATTGGCCTAATGCAACCATGTTGTATGTATGAGTGGGGCCAGCATCACAAAAAGCACAACACATGGGACAATTGCTACGTCACCTCGTTTCTTAACAAAATCTTACAGATCAATTCTTATCTGCTGGAGGTGAGACTACTGAAAATTCCACTACACAGAAAAGCTCAAAACTTTTTAAAACAGGATAGGTTTTTTTTATTGGTCAAAGACAGTTAATTCAAAATGGTGTTTTTTCAATTTGTTGCTGCTTCCTTGGCCCTACCAAACACATGTATTACATGTATTTATTGATCATGACAAGTAGGGTCGACAGTTTCAGCGTGTCTGTTATATACTAGTATGTTGAAATTATGTCCAAGGAGAATACTATATTATTTAGTACCTTCATAGCTTCCTCCAAGTCAACTAGGACTTTGTCCAAGGGATGATGTGCAGCCAGGTACTGCTCCATAAGGTGATTCTGACGAGCTCTCTTGATGATCTGTTTAATATGTAAAAGACTGGATTATATACACTGATATACACATGTACAGTACCAGACTGTATAATATATGCATATCAGACTGTACATATATATTAAATGGATTACAAACAGGGACATAAATGAAAAGATACATAACATCCAACTTGCAAACTATAACTGAAAGTAGAGATTGATTTTGTACGATTGTACAATGTAAAGACTGTCAGGTGAAGAACTGACAACTATTTTAAACTCATTTTTTTCAAGTGCGATGACACATGGGTAAAACAGTAACTGTACCTATTCGGTAATGTGCAAATTCTTAAAAAAAGTGATAAAATATTAATTTTTATCTTCCTTGCCTTATCATCAATATCTGTGATATTCATGCAGTAAAAGACATCATAATTGAAATAGTCCTTGATAACTCTCCTCATGATGTCAAATGAAATATAGGACCTAGGAGAGAGAAAAAACATTGCCAAATTTCGAATTATTGCATGAAGTCAATGTAAGACTGACACCAACATTATTAATCCAAGATAAAAAAAGAAATAAGTTTTATAAATGCAGATGTATTCAAGACGACATGATTTATTTCATCATTTGAATAACAAATAAATGCAGACTGCTCCTTCCAATTCAACATTTCACTTGTAAAAAGAAAGAAATTCACTTTTGCAGTGATTTATAAAATGCTGTTGCAAATAAGGAAAGATATAACAATATTCTGCCAAAGAATGTTAATAAAATGGGGAAACGGTGTTTTAAGCTATGTGTATCTTTAATCAAGGTTTTTAAATCTTTAACTGATTTAACATATAGTTTGAATAAATTGTATGTCCAGTAACAGATTTTAAAAACTTGAGATGTGTAAAATATGACTGGAAAACTGATCTACATGATAAATTGCATAGCTTGTTGCATCCAAAACTTTATTAGTTTGCAATTTCAGATTTAAATTGATATTTTACCTTGCGTGCCCCATATGCGAGGCATCATACACGGTGGGACCACAGCTGTACCATGTGACCTGGCTGCCATTCTGAGGCACAAATAATTCCTGCCATAGAAATTAGAATCAACTGAAATATCTTTAAATTTATGGTCTTAAAATAAACCAAGAAACAATTTAACACACATAAATATTTCACTTAACATTGTTATTCATGATCACTCCAATACTAGACTTTTTGTGCCTCAGTAAAGTTCTTATCTAAAGCTTTTAATTTCTATTTTAACAGGTGGGCTACACTTTGATAACTCAAAGTAAAAATAAACACCATAACACCATGATAAATATAACAAGGGATTCTTTCTACCTACCTTTTGCCTGGTAAGACTGTTATATAACTTCAGCTGAGCAACTCCAGTAGCAGCTGGAGGACTCCACTTTGGCTGGACTCTTTTTGTTTTTCCTAAAAGCAAAATCAATGCATTATACAATGGACTGTATCAGCCATATATTCTTCCTTATCTTAGCTAAATTGGCAATACATTTCAACTTCCAATCTGTGCCAAAAACGTTTTTTGATTCCATGTAAATGTACTAGCCCTTTGGGCACTCAAGGTCTAAAAGTGAGCTACAGGTAGTGAGATGTAAAATTTCAAGTTTTTTTTTTAACTAGTCCATTGTCTCTTTACACTTTCAATTGCCTCTGGCTAATGTTTAATGAACAGAGTGAACTTACACTTGTTTTCCAAATTGAAATAACAACCAGGGGAAATTAAACAGATTAAAGTCTGTCAATTGTAACTTTTAGAAAAAGATGAACTAGTACAGGTTTTTGGGAGCCTAAAATGGAAAACTGTTTGCTGCATAAGGCTTTATCAATATGATGGCATTTCAAACCAATTTCTAATCAACAACCTACTCAATAAGCCATTATCAACTGGATACTTTATTTATAAGCTGAAAGATTTATTTGGATAAATGAACAAACAGAAAAATGTTTTGGACAGAAAACTTTGTCACCATAGCCGGAAAATATTACTGGTTGACTGGAGATGACCTGTATCAAACAGGTGTTATTTTTCAGTGCCTGAAGCTCCGTCTTTGAAATGTGTTTGAGTATAAGGCATGACCATGCAGTATCATATTCCCAGTGCTTAAAGCATGTATTCTTTTCTGACTCCCTCTATAGGCTGAAGTTGACAAAGAACTTTGGAACAGTATCACTTTTTTTTTTTCATTTTTATGTGCTTGACACTACAGCAGTAGTTCTCCTCCCTTTAGTTGGGTGTGGGATATGGAATGTGAAATGTGACAATGCAGATGTAAATTGCAATCTTCATTCTTAACCGATCACCACTGTTCTGTCTGATCTGATCTGATCTGATCTGCACACTCCTCACAAATACTGCTACGGGCCTTTAAATTATGCCCTAAATATAGTCCCATAATTCAGTATCAAATTGTCAGTTAACTAAAGGCGGGGAACAACATATTATATATCTATTATTCACATTTCGCACGAGCTTCAAATCTCCACTCGAGTGATGTGCATATGTACACTGCTAACATAACAATTCTGGAATGATTGGACTCATTAAGTGCTTTATAAAATCAAATCAACCTTCACACGAAATAATGTGTTAGAAAAATCTTGCAATAGAGTTTAGTTCAATATTAAACAGGAAATATTTCATATAAACATACCTTGACTGTCTGCCATGCTGTCACACTGATGAAACCGGAAATAAAAATGCGACCGTGAACCGGAAGATGATAAATCTCGTTCTGGATTTCCCGCATGGTGGAAGGTTCACGATGAGTGTACCGGCTTTTATCGATATTGCCGAGGCTGACCAGGTATTGTGACTCGGAATGTCAACATTTATATTGCAGAAAACGTCATTTATATGTACACTTTATAAAAGTCCGCATGGTCACCGTGTTTCCTGTCTGATTTACCTCAAATATCTTCGGAAGTAGAGGAGTCTGTGTACATGTATTGTAACGTGTGTGGCAGTGTGGCATGGCGTTTTCAGCCCATTTAATAGCTTAAATTAATATGCTCAAAGGTCTTCAAATCTTGGTCTTTGTCATGTGTGTATCAGTACATGTTTGTTTAAATTTTAAAGGGTTTGTTTATAGGTAAGTGTATTATTGATATTCATACCTCTAGCCTGGGTGGAATTTATCTGTAAATGCTGTCCAGTTATGGGCAAGATATGGGGGGGGGGGGGGGGGGGGGGGTCTGCTCTAGCTTCTGGGCCAGTGAAATAAAAAGAACACGAACAAGAGGCTTACCAACAAGAAAAGTTTATGCACTTTGTTACTTTATAATAGTACAAATGTAAAGTTTTATTGGAAGATATTGATACTACTAAATGGTTTGTTATGCACATAACTCCCTCAATTCATGCCTTATTTTATATATATTTCAGACAACTGAGCTTAGACAGTATTTGAAGTCATTTGGAGCTGAAATTTCTGAAGAAAATTCTGATGGTGGTTTATTGAATGATCTGCGCCAAATTATAGAAGCATGTGAAGTGTGCTTAAAAGAGGCAAATAATGAAGCAGGTAATAAGCTAATGGCATGCCAAGATTACTATGATTTAGCTGTCATGATTCAAGTTTCTAGTATTCTTTTCAAAATTTCAATTTTGATATTACCTTGTCACTATTTTTGGTAAACTTGGTAACCTTAACACCTCAAATCCTGATAACACAGGTTGTTTTTAATTGCAGCCTTTGGTTCTTGTTGCTTTTAATTGACCTGCATTTTAAAATGTTGAATGATAAGTCTTCTGTTATTACGTATTTTGATTAACAGTCATAGAATTGTCTTGTTTGTATCATAACAGAGAGTATTGATGATAAAATGTGTTAAATTGTCATATAACTTCAATGATCTCATTTTGTTAGAATATAACTTAACTATCATTATTTATATTTCAGAGTTGGAGAGTGTCCTAAACAGTATCATGTCACTGATCTTATTAATCCCAGTAGACAAATCAGAAGGACTTGTTCTGGCACTTTGTGAAAAATTGGTCAAATATCCAGCTGGGGACAAACATGCAGGAGCAAGGATACGAGTGTGAGTGTCAGTCTGTGTGCATAAAAACATTTAACAAACATATAATAAGTATTTGGCCAGATAAGATTGCATTTGTTTGTGAAAATCCCAAATGAGATTCATCTGATTTTACTTTATCTAATTGCCCATGAAATCAATTTTCTATTCTGTGCAATTAGATTCCATAATCTTCTGTAATCTTGTTTTTTGCATCAAAGTTTTTTTTTGTGCAAAACCCTCAAAATTGATTATCCAGACTTAGATTTTAGACTGACTAAATTTGAAACTGTCTTTAAATACAAACTCGATATATTGCCAGAATCTAATGCATTTTTAAACTCACACCAGACTCCCTATTATGCCATTATCAATTTTAAAAAAATATCCTCAATTTCATTTCAGACTGTCCAATTTATTCCATGGTCTTGGTGAGAGGTCTAACTACAGGTATCATGTATATACCAGCATGATCAAACTGGCCACTGCCTGTGATCTGCTGAGTGCTATACCTACTGATTTGGACCAGGTAAGTGTACACATGTATTCATGATAGAGCGAAGAGGTTGGCAGAACTGAAGGAATCGAGATTACTTTTTAGTTAGCTCATATTAAAATATGAGTGCATTGGTGATATAACCTAAGGTTATTTATATTTAGTGTTTATTTAGCTGCTGTACATGTTCCATGCATTGACTGGTGCTCTGTTAATTCAAAAAAGTTGTGATTATGTAAAAAGAAAGTCACAGTCCTTGCAGTAGTTTTATCATAAACTGTGCCAATTTGCATTATGATGAAAATATTTCGTTTTGCAGTTTACATATATTGCTTTTATTTTTTTACATATTTGTTTGTTAGATCAAAGAATGGGTGGCCCAATGGGACATTCCCACACAGAAAGTCCAGAACATTCTCAGACTCCTCTATGAGGCATTTGTAGCAGCAAAACAGAGGTAATGTAATGTTAACTTGTCAGTTTTATTCAATCGGTTCTTTTAAACTGCATGATAATGAGTGATCTGTCCATGTGTGGTCCATTTTGAATTGAAAAATGGTCCCATATTTTTATGTCACATAAGACTTGTATTTTGTCATGCACATCAACTTCTCAGTGTTGTTGTAAATATACTAAAATGTTAAATGCTATATTGTATGATCTATTGACAGCCGTATTTTTGCCTTTGTCCTTGTGAGCAAACATCTCAGTGCTTGAGATTACAGTTAGTTTTGTATCCTAACCAAACAGGAAAAAGACTACCTACTTATACTGTTAATAGGATGTTATGATTGTGTATTACAACTTGTAATATAAAATGAATTTGTTCTTTTATTTTTCTAGTGAACAAGCCACAAAGACTATGATAGAACTGCTGGGGACATATACAAAAGAAAATGCATCTCAGGCCAGGGATGATGCTCAGAAGTAAGCAATTTTTTCAGATTTTAAGAATTCTGTCATAATTTTATGCTAGCAGTTATAACACTTACAAAATTTAATGGTTACAAATCAGGCATTTCAGCAGGGATGTATTTGACTTTCCTAGCTTTTATATATCAAATATTTGAAAGTTTGTTTTTGGAAAGCTATCAGTAAAATGTACAGAATAAACTACTTTACAAAATAAACACTTGGCACTGTTGTATTGATATGGAACTAAAAGAAAAGAAAAGTATTTAATGAATTTTCATAATTTTAGGTGCATAGTAACCTGTCTAGCAGACCCTGGTACATATTTGTTGGATCATTTTTTGACACTCAAGCCAGTTAAATTCCTGGAAGGGGAACCTATTCACAATGTAGGTTTTGATATTGTGTAGTCCACTTGAAAATGCAAATGTTTGGGTCCTTTTTTTAAGTGTCAATTTCAGTGGGCTACTATTATTTATCCTGGATCAAACTGATCCACCATCTTTGGTCTTGAAGTTAACACCATCTTTGAAATAGAGTTATTTCATCAGACAAATCCCATAAATAACCTAGGCCAGAAAAAAAAATTCAATGGGGCCTTTGACTTCATCATTTTGGTTGTCTGGGTATGTGATTTGGCAGGCTTATCTCGTGTGAATGTGTTAAAATGGGTCTTTTTGTATGATCTTATATATTGTGAAATAGATATATTGATATTTGCAAAATGCACAATGCAGTTAGTTGACATCTTTCAAAGAACAAGTGTGCACTTCACAAACATTACAGATAAAAATAATCTTTCATTGGACATGAAATCATGATTTTAATAATTAATTTAAAATAAAAAGAGATAATGTAGTTACTGATCATGGATTGTATTACACTATTATTTTAACTCCATTTTGTATTATTTCAGCTTTTGACCATATTTGTATCAGGCAAACTATCACATTACCTCGACTTTTACCAGAAACACAAGGATTTTGTCAATTCACTTGGTAGGTAAATTGTGCAACAAAATTTTTCTGTCTGTTAAACTTTTTTTTCATGATTAATTCCCATTTGAGTAAGGAAAAGTCACCCTGAGCTTCAGAGCTGACTTGACACTAACCTTTTCACTGTAGCCTATCTCCATCGTGTCAAGTAACCTCTGACCAGATTCGAGTGCCCCCGCCGCCCGCCAATCAAATTTAAAGCCCGCACTCAATGACTCATTGAACGATCTAGCCAATGAACGCGAACGAGTCAAAGCGCGCTTTGTTCAAATCCGGACCAATCAAAGATAAGGCTGAATATCAGGGACTTGCCGTAACCTGTGGGCAGCACACAAAATACATCATCCCTCAGTAGATAATGATGCAGGGCATCATACTGCTCTGGTTTCAATTCCGATATACTCCATGCTTTCTTTGTGTACGGTTATGCACTCGGAACCACTCGGAACTACTCGGATGTCTCCGCACTCGACAATAACTATGTTGTTAGTATGGAGCTTGCGGAATCAGCCGAGGATTGCCGATTGACGATCAACCAATCAGCGTTTTCACCAAACTTTGGTGAAAAATTTTGAAACATGGATTCGATTGGCTTATATAAAATAGGTCAAACTATTTTCGTCAGAGGTTACTTGACACGATGGAGATAGGCTACAGTGAAAAGGTTAGTGTCAAGTTAGCTCTGAAGCTCAGGGTGGGAAAAGTCAACAGGCCATGTATAATTTTTTTAGTTTAGTTTCAAGTCTCAGTCTCTGCTAATGCGATGTGTTTTAAGCATAAATGGGATTTTTCACAGGCGTTGTAAATTAAGTCATAGCTAACTGTCCCTATGAATAGTGTTAAGAACATTGATATTGTGCATGTATTTCTGCCTTTGAACATTTTCACTTCAATAATTATCTCTCTCTGTTTTTGCGATGAAACTGACCCAGATTTTCAATTCCACCAGGTTTATCACATGAAGAAAATCTACTCAAGATGAGAATTCTGACATTCATGCAGATGGCAGAGGGAAAGAAAGAGATTGATCTTGATACTATCCAGCAAGAGATGCAGATAGGGGAGGAGGAGGTTGAGCCTTTCATTATAGATGGTATGTCTGGTAGAGGAGGTATACGTCTGAAATTATTGTGAAAGAAGTTTTTCTTTGTCTGTAGATAATATTCAGGGATGAGATTTTTCTGACTATTGGTGGATTTCCAACTTATGAGGAGCCAAAAAAAAATCAGTGGCCTTGGCAACCCCCTGGACCCCATGCTATATTTTTTCACTAAATGGCTCATACCTGAATATGAAAGCTTTTCTTGATTTAGAGACTAAATGACAATTTCCTTGGTGTCACACTCAAGCACAAAATCACCATTCCTGTGATCAAGGTCCATTGATGGCAGATGGAAATGCATTTCATGGCTCATTATTTAGCCTCTTAAGTCAAAAAAAATTTTTTAATGCTCTTTCTGAAAGACACAGTGGTACTGATATGAGCTGAACCTACAATATTGTTTTAATGATACTGCTGTATAGGTCTCCTTTGCTGCATTTAAAATGTGGGAAACATCAGAATAAGATGTTCAAGAAGTTCAGTGTTGAGGGGGGAAAACAATTTTGATATGTTGATAATGACATAAATTTGTTCATTCTAAGCAATGCTAGTTAAGCCTAGTGGTTTATACACCAAAGATTTTTTTTATCTCATTTTACATAATCAAGTGCCTTTCATCTTACAGACAAACTGTTCTCACTGACATTCTTGATTTAATGATAATCAGAGTGTCATGAAAAATACAGTGTGTATTTAATTTTTGGTAGTAGAAACACCATTAAAACAACGATACACATTTAAATGAATGAAGTGGATATTTGATTTCGATAATTAATAAAACTTTTTGCATTCTTCAGTTGTACGAACCAAGGCTGTCCGCGTCAAGATTGACCAAATCCAAAGAAAAGTTTTGATCAGCACAACAACCCATCGTACATTTGGCAAACAGCAATGGCAACAGCTGAGAGAAGAGCTGGAATACTGGCAGAGCAGCATCAGCCGTGTTCGAAACAGTTTGCATTCACTGAGCACATTAGCTTCACAGCAGGCCCAGCAGCCATCCCAACAGGCTTAGGGAAATTTCTTTGGCGTGTTCATAGTACATGAAAGAATATTGGGTAGAGAGTATCTATTTATTGTTGAAAGGGTTAGAAAAATGAGTCATTTGTCATATCTTGGGAAGAACAGCTTGCCTCTTATGTGCTTCCTTGAGACAGTTGTACGATGAGAATTGATTGGATTTTTACTATAAACTATGTAATACAGTTGCTACAGACTACATACTTGTGTAGCCAGGCAGGTAAATATTACCATGGATTCAAGATATGAAATTGAAAGAAAGAACATTGTCATATTTATCAAACCATGCAAGGAACTTAAATGATTTTGGTAAATAAATAAGATTACACATATGATTTAAATTAGTTGGTTTTATTTGAAACTGTACCATGAATACAACTTTTTATTGAAAAAATATCATACAGTTATTTTAAAATGGTCTATCTTTTTATTTATGTCCAAATTTGCTGAGGCCAAAGGAATTAGGAAACCAGCCGAAAACACTACATGCTCCATTCTGATCTATATTCAAAATGATAAGGTAGCAGATTGAGCTCTGCATATCACGTGAATGTTTAGTTGCAATTGATTATCACAGGATGTGTTCATAATTAGATAAAAACCATACAGGTACAACATGATAATTGATACACTTTAATTTTTCATATCACATAAGGTTGCCTTTGAAAAGTTTTAAAAACCCTTGGATAGTTTTGTATGTTTGTTAAAAATTATGTAAAGGTTGTTAAAGGGATAATAACTCTTCGTATGAGATCTATATTTCACAATAAAAACATTGTGAATTACTCATAGAAATATAATGTATTCTGTTTTACCACAAGAACAGCAGTTATAGCTATTATTCTGATATCTGAGCTCGTCTTTAGACCACGTGACCTCCATTGATGGCTATACTCTGTTAAAATCTCTTAAGAGATTTTAACAAAAAACTAAACTTTTTAGAAAAAAAAACAGGGACTAACTTTGAATATAAAAATGGATTCATTAACCATTGGTAAGTATGGGAAATTTGTTGTTTACTCCAGGAAAATTAATTTTTGGCAGAAACGAAGAGTTATTATCCCTTTAACTTTTCCTGTATCCCAGTTTGACCCTGACACAAATTTTAAAGCCTTTTTTTTTCTTTATCATTAAGTATCAACTTTACTCAAATAATCATTAAAAACACTTCAAAAGTTTTTTTTTACCATCTGAATGTACATACATATCTTAAGTATATTAAAACAATGTCCAATCAATAGCTTACTGTAACAATGGGTAAGGTTTTTTAAACCAATTTGCATAAGTATTGAAGTTTTTGAGCTTGACAAAGACTGACAAACTTTAACAGACAACAACTCTGAGTTGGACAATTTATCAAATAAGGCTGCTGAAAAGATGTGCTAACAATAATTGTAGTCATATTTTGAAGAACAGCAATATATCTAAAAAGGCCATTGTCAGTAAAACCAGTGTAAGATAATAAAGGCTTGCTAGTTGCATAACTAAAATTGAAGTAACATGGCTGCAATATTCATTGTGAAGCGCTACTCAGTTGGCTAAGATTCAAAGCAGGTTTTCTGAAGATGGTTTCTATTTTTAATGTTAAAACATTCTGAAACGGGACTCTGCTACTGCCTGTAAATAGGCAGACTGGCTGCTGTGGCTATCCCACACAAGTTGCCTACATTTCTGGCTATCAAGATATAACCGCCCATTCCCCAAGTTGTTCCTAGTGATAAGCAAATTGATATTATATGGTACAATACACATTTAGAAACAGTTAACTGTCAAAGGAAATGTTCTTATTCAACAACATAGTGAGACAAACACGAAAAATATTAAAAAATTGCAATATTTAATCAATGCAATATGAAAATTTACATCCACTTTAGATAAATTAACCAAATGCATTTTAGAATGGTGTCACTTATTTAACACAATTAACTGTGCGAGATATTTACACATAATATATGCCATTGGGACATTTTCGAACATGGCACCAAATTGATATAAAGTTATTATACAGTCCAATAATTTTACAAATGTTATTTCCGATCCTGAAATATTGAATAAATTAAATGTCTCTCACCCCAGTTGTTCTTACAGATCCAGTAATCCTTCCCAGACATACTCCCATACCCAACCAACAGGAGAGCATGGTCCAATCGTATACGACTGCATGCTGGCTCTACATACACCCCACTCCTGTAAAGCATGAATGAAGCATGGTTAGCATCAACCATCACCACCACAGGATTTTGAAGAACAGCAAGTTGAAGGTCTATCTCATTGCCTCGCATAACAGTTCGGGATCCTTTGATCTGAACAGAAAATAAAATCATGTTTGTGAAGATGTTATATTACAACAATTTTACGTTTCTTGCGCTGTTATAATTTTCTTTAAAAAAAAATTTGTGTAATGAAATATAACAAGATGTACCCATTGCTTTACCTGTTTGCGTGTATCAAGTGTTTACAGATACAAGTTGAATAATTATCTCTTTTTTGACATTTCAATTCAATGAATTGGAAACAGAAAATTGGATGTGTTATAACGGACGGGGTCTTATTCATCTGTAACTTTACATTCACAAGAACTCCCCACATGCTTCTTTCAGATAACGCTTTTTATTAATGACATCACTCTTAAGGTGGTAATTTGGTCAAGACGCAACCAATTAGATATAACATTATGTTAGAGGAATATGCCTTGTATCAGTTGTATGAAAAAAATATCCATGAATATCAACATTTTCTCAGGTTGCTTTAGGTTTCTCACCTGTGCAGCAGGGTGGCAAGAAGCACTGTGACATACTCCACTAGAAGCATTATGAGGATAGTCTGCCTCTGAGCACAGTCCACCCAGCTTCTTAATGCAAGCAAAGGGATTCCCCGTTGGGTGTCCTCTTGTGCAACAGTCAGAAGTCTCTTGTACACTAAGGGCAAACGCATGGCCAGTATTGATTTTGAAGTAACCATATAAGCTGTCTGAAAAAAATACATGAATGGAGTAGCTTTGAAGATCATCACATAATGTAATAAATTACAGCATGTGGATATTTTCTTTTTGATGCATTAGTTTTCCTTCAGATATCATATTTTCAATAATTTAAAATGACAAAATTCACTTCATTTTTCATATCAAAATTTTAACTATATCAATCTTGAAGTAAAAAATTATCTTTTTCATTTTAAAATAAAACTATTATTATTATTATTTTAACATGGTTTTATCAAATTTAACAATAAAACTATCACCTATAACTGCATATGCAGTAGCATCCCTGCCTTGATTTGTAACTGGTGGAACTGCTCCCCTTTTTCTCCAGTCAAAGGAGGCAGGCACACCTTGTAGTTTTTGATTCATGTATTTCACTTCTTCTGTCTTTTGTCGTTTAACCACAGCTGTTTCACTCACCATTTCCTACAGAATTTTACAGCATGGTATTTTCGGTAATATCCTTTTATATACACTGTTTATGTGCACGAAGTTCATCTAGACAAAAACTTTCAAATTAATGACACAATAAAATGAAAATATCACCGTGTAACTCAGCAAGTGCAATGTGGAAACATTCCATTGCTATTGTAATGTATTTGAAGAGACCGTGTTAATATTTTTATTTTATTTTTTATTTATTTATTTTTTTTATTTTTTAAAGAAAATGCAATAAATGTTTCCCTATGTTTATAAAACCAGGAAGTGTCACTTGGTGTCAGGATGTCATTTTTTTACAAAGTTCTTGAGGAGTTAAAAGTATACATAGATCAATACATATGCTTACTTGTGATAACCGGTTGTCAAATATTAATTTCATTGACTCACCTTCAGTGTTCTGTCAGCAAATTCATTAAGTTCCACCGTGAACGAAGAATACTTTGAGTTGTGGTCCAGCACAAAGGCTAAATTTCTGGCCCATGTATGTCTTCTAAATTCTTCCTCAGCAGCACTTTCATATTTTTTGTGATGCTGTTTCTTCCATATTTGCCAGTGAGTTTCATTTATATTCAAACTGGCTGAAGCCAAAGGTATTAGGAAACAAGCTAAAAACACTACATGCTCCATTCTGTTCTTTATTCCAAATGATTAGATAGCAGATTGATGTCTGGATATTATGTGAATGTTTGGTTGCAAGTAATTATCATAGGGTGTGTTCATTGGTTCATAATTAGATAAAAACCATAAAGGTACAACATGATAACTGATACACTTTAATTTCTCATATCACATAAGGTTGCCTTTGAAAAGTTTAAACAACCCTTGGATCGTGTTTGTAAAAAAACATATGTAAAGGTTGTTAACTTTTCCAGAATCCCAGCATGACCCTGACAAATTTTTAAGCCATTTTATTTATTTATTTATTTTTTCTTTATCATTTAAGCACCAACTAAACTAAAATAATTTTAAAAAACTTTTTTAAAAAGTTTTTATCATCAGAATGTAAGACAACTTTATTCTGCTGCTATAGCAGTGCCAAAGGGGCTTTTTAGGATATCATATAAATCTCTGTAAGTACATTACTTAAGTATATTAAAACAATGTCGAATCAATAGCTTACTGTAACAATGGGTGAGATGTTGACACTATTTTGCATAGGTGTTTAAGTTTTTGAGCTTGACTGACAAACTTCAACAGTCAACAACACATTAAAATATAATATAATTACTCAAACAGGGCTGCTGGAAAGATGTGCCAACAATAACTGCATGTAGTCAATATATTTAGAAAGGCAACTGTGAGTAAAACTAGTGTAAATTAAGATAAAAAAGGTTTGCTAGTTATATAACTAAAAATGAAGTCATGTGCCTGAAATTTCATTGTGAAGCACAACTCAGTTGGCTAAAATTCTAAGCAGGCTTTCTGAAAATTGTTTCTATTTAAAATTCTATGTGAAACAGGACTTGGCTACTGTCTTTAAATAGGCAGACTGGCTGCTGTGGCTATCCCACACATGTTGTGGTCATTCCTGGCTATTAAGATGTAACCTTGCATTCCCCAATTTGTTCCTGGTGATGATAAAATTGATATTTTATGATATGATATTAAATATGAAAGAAAATGTTCTTCTTCAATAACATTGTGAAACATACATGAAGAAAAATTGCAATATTAATGCACTGTGGAAATTTACCTTCTGTAGAGGGAAGTTAACCAAGAGCTTTACATTTTTGACAGTTTTTTGTTTGTTTGTTTGTTTGTTTGTTTTTCACTTATGTATCAAAATTAACTGTGCAAAATGTTTACACATTAAAATAAACCTTTTGACATTTTCAAACTTATACATGATACCAAATTGACTCTAAGTTTTTATACACTATAATAATTTTTCTAATGCTATTTCTGATCAAATATTAAATAAATCAGATGAAAGATTTAATATATTCAATGGCTCTCACCCCAGCTGTTTTTACAGATCCAGTAATCCTTTCCAGACATGCTACCGTACCCCACCAACAGGAGAGCATGGTCCAATCTTTTATCACTACATGTCTTGTCTGCATACACCCCACTCCTGTACAACTGGAATGAACTATGGCTAGCATCAACCAACACCACCACTGGATTTTGAAGAACAGCAAGTTGAAGGTCTGTCTCATTACCTTGCATAACAGGTCGGGATCCTTTAATCTAAATGGAAAATAGAATGATGTTCTGGTTACAAAATTTGTAACATCTCTTGCAATACAGCATGATTTATTTTTTCTATCAAAAGATTTATATATTTTTGTGCAATGAAATATGACATGTCATATGCATTGCTTTAGCTGTTTACATCCATCAGGTGTTTGCAAATACACATTGGCTGATTATCTCTATCTTGATATTTCAATTTCATGAATTGGTAGCAGAAGATTGTACATTAGAGGAAAATAACATAAAAAATCTCCATGGATATCGATATTTCCTCATGTTGCTTTAGGTTTCTCACCTGTGCAGCAGGGTGGCAAGAAGTACTGTGACATACTCCACTAGAAGCACTATGAGGATAGTCTGCCTCTGAGCACAGTCCACCCAGCTTCTTAATGCAAACAAAGGGATTCCCCATTAGGTGTCCTCTTGTGCAACAGTCGGAAGTCTCTTGGACACTCAGGGCAACCAGCTGACCAGTGTTGATTTTGTGGTAGCTATCTATGCTGTCTGAAAAAACACATGAATGGAATAGCTTTGAAGATTATCACATGCAATAAACTACAACATGTGGATGATTTTCTTTTCTTTTTTTTTTTTTACAATTCAATATTCCTTCAATTATAATTTCAGTAATTTGTGATGATAAATTTCACTTCATTTTCAAATAAAACTACCGTTTCCAGCCAAAGCTAGCACTTTGACAAAAGGTTAAAATAATTCATTTTACATGTGTCTAGAGTTCATATACACATATTATTTTAACATATATCAGATTGTACAATAAAACCATCACCTGTAACTGCAAATGCAACAGCATCCCCTGAACTGCCTTGATTATGAACTGGTGGGACCACTCCCCTTTTTCTCCAGTCAAAGGAAGCAGGAGTACCTTGTAGTTTTTGATATATGTATTTCACCTCTTCTGTCTTCTGTCTTTTAACCACAGCTGTTTCCCTCACCATTTCCTGTACAATTGAACAGCATGATATGTTCTGTAAAATCCTTTTCATGCACTGTTTATATGTACAAAATTCATATAGACAAAAACTTTCAAATAAATGGCACAAGTAAATGACAATATGATTGCAACTCAGCAAGTGCAGGAAGGAAACATTCCACTGCTATTGTTATGTATCTGAAGAGACTGTGTCAATAAAATATTTTTATAATAGAATACTAGAAAATGTCTTTCCAATATTCATAAAACCAGGAAATGCATGCCACTTGCTGTCAGGATGTTTTTTCACAAAGTCCTTGAAGACTTAAAAAGTATACATCAATGCACCTGTTTACTTGTGATAAAAATTATCAAATATTAATTTTATTGACTCACCTTCAGTGTTCTGTCAGCAAATTTATTAAGTTCCACTGTGAATGAAGGATACTTTGAGTTGTGGTCCAGCACAAAGGCTAAATTTCTCGTCCATGTATGTTTTCTAAATTCTTCCTCAGCAGCACTTTCATATTTTTTGTGATGCTGTTTCTTCCATATTTGCCAGTGAGTTTCATTGGCAGGAAAACTGGCCGTGGTCAGAGAAAATAAGAGACAAACCAAAAAAGCAACATGTACCATTCTGAAACAGAATTTAAAATGTGCAGCATTGGTAGGTCAGTTTATCAGTAAGTTTACTTATCAGTTGTTATCTAAATCCTGATTACATAGTGGGCAAACAATACAATAAAGCCAGCTAGAATATTGTTTCCTAGTTTTTCTATTTCATACTGAAAACATTACCATAGTTATTACATAGGTGCAGTATGCCCCTCCGCCTCGCCCCCCCCCCCCCCCCCCCCCCCCCCCCCCCCCCCGAAAAAAAACCTTGATAAATAAAACTTCCCCATGATTTTTTTTTCAACTAAATCCAGTTATGCATTGTCTTGATAACTGATCAATGTTTGTGTTAAACAAATAAATAAGTTTCAAAATCTACTCTATTGTTTTTAAGATTATACAAGAAAGTTCATTCAAATGTAGGCATACTGAAAGCTTTTAACTTAAAAGTAAAACAACGAATATCAAGGAATACATATTGTATTTTAATATATAAATTTTTGTAAAATCGAGAGAGAGAGAGAGAACTGATGTAAAGAAACTTATCAAAGACAAAACTTATCACACACCTCAAAGCATTAATTATTTTTCACTTTTGAGTTGCCGCAGTAATGTTTACATGGTCCACCATCTTGTCTGTCATGTGACCGTGGGAATTTAATCATATGACTTACATTTGGACGAGTTCAAGTTATAAACTTGGTTAGAAGTGGTCATTTCATTCTTCAAAATCAGCACCGTTTGTAAAAATGATGAAAATGAAGCTAAACAGAAGAAACAATACCAAATGATAAAGAACTGAATCTTTTTTTCATCAACTTTGTAGCTCGCTGGTCGGACGATTTCATTTTGCTGCGACCGCAATGTCAAAATGGCTGCGGAGGAAAACATGGTGATCAAGCGAAGCAGTTCTTTACAACGCCTCCTTGCCTCCATAAAACAGCACCGAGAACGTGACAGTAAACGTAGTAGCTCCAACAGTTCAGAGGGTAACGTTATTTTTATTAATTTTTTTCTATAATCTCATGTGGGAGGCCAGTTACACTGTTTAGCTACTCAGTCTCTTAGAACTCTAGTCGAGGAGGGCGGTCTAGCACTCGTTTGCTTACTTCATTGCATTCACACTGAGTAATCAGCAGCACAAATAAATTAATGGATCGATGTTGCAATATTTGTAGCTGTGTTATTTAATATCATTGAAGGCAGTGAAAATGCGTATGCGAACTTTGTGCACATAATTTAATTTTGGCAGTTCATGTCAAAATGACTACATGTATTGTCTCTTGATTTGTTAGTTGTCATGTCAAAACTACTAATATCATTGCTAATAAATCACGTAACAACCAGTTATGGATAGACTTGTACTGCAGGTTATTTAAACTTCAGTCTGTGTGTGTGTGTGCATGAAGTTATTAGGGTATCATTAAGACACGAAATTTTACTTCACTGGAGGGGGGAGTTAAGATTGTTGCACATAATAAAAAACATGATCAGTAATCCAGTGTGTGTGTGTGTGTCTTTATTTTGTCATTTTCAAAACCATATTGGATAAAATAACTACAGGTGCAATAGGGAATGATAATGATACAACACTGTCATATTCAATATCAGCCCTTGAGCTACATGGATTTTTGTTTGTAGAAACTTATATATTAAGTATATATATTTTTTCCTTTCAATGCTTCACAATTTTTCATCCTAACAGCTATAGATTTCACACATTATTATTATTATTATTATTATTATTATTATTATTATTATTATTATTATTGATATATTTATTTACTCATCATTTGTCATATTTATGGGACATTGCCTAAACTTGTGTTAATCCATCACTGTGATTGATTTGCTTCTAAAGGTATTATGTAGTCATACATAGACATATATATATATCAGGTTGACAGAAAACATCTCCTAGGGATATAAACAACCAAATGAAATCATCTGCCATTGAAAGCTGTCAGACGTATCAATTCCTTCCTAACTTCATGTAATAATGATGTTTCATTTCACCTTGAGGTAGAGTGAAAGCACCGTAACTTGGTGCAAAGTTGAGAGAATATCTCTGATATGTTCAGTAATGATAAGCCTTGACAGAAGTGATAAGTCACAAAGTCTAGTGGTCCACATTCACGTTTACTTAAGGGAGGTGCAACAATTTTGTTTACAGAATCCTTTATCATAAGGTCCAACAGAGAAACCCCGCCTTTCCAGTAAGATTTTTAAAAATTAATTTTGCAAATTTATTGATAATTATCTTTAGAGATTGACTGGAGTCAGAAATAAGTTCCACTTTTATTACTTACTTCAATTGATTAAGTTATTTCATCATTTTTTCCAGATGGTTTTGTAGTAGTCAATTCTTCAAAGGAAACCTTTTGGACTAGGATATTTTCACAGCATTTTCTAGAAGGTGGAGGAGATGGTAATGACGCAAGAGATGACATGATGTTTTATGTGAAGAAAAATTTAGGAGGAAAAAGTAGACTAACAGCTCAGGTAAACAATCACCAGGGTTTTTTTTTTCTTGTAAATTTGATGACCTTTTTTTCAAGTATTGTATTTTAAAAAATTGATTACTGTTATTGTTTTTCCTGTTATTTATTCATGAATTTTTGTTGTTTATTTCAAATGCCTTTATTTTCTCTTCTTTGTTACTCACATTTAACCAAACTGTTTTTAAATTGATTTGTGATCTTTTGAAAAATTATGCCAATTGTGCTTAAACAATTGCAGTTGATTGATAAATGTGAGGTATTGGGTTTAAAATTGAGTAGCTTTGGTGTTATTCTTAGATTTTACGGGATTGCTTCCAGGCTGATTTTGTCGTATGAAATTCAGTGTTGAGTCAGAATTATACTAAGTCAATATTGCTGAGTGACTGTTGAATATCAGAGTATCATAGAAAACTTCATAACCAGTCAATAGATTTGTACAGTCATGCAGTTTGCAGATTTAACAAAGAATCTTACTTCTGAAATGATCATTTTTACTAAATGAGCTTACTGTAATTTTTAAGCAGAGATAAGTTATAAATGAAAAAACATATCTTGAATAATTATTAGTTACAGTATATTAATCATTTTGAGTGATATGATTTATCTTTTTTTTAGACAAAAAGTTGAAGGCAGTGGTGTAGAATTGTAACTATTTGAATTATCTGAGGCAGTCCATTTTTTTCCAGGCTGATATAGAGGTATATAGAAAAGATTCAAAAAAGCTTCCCACTTTAGGAGACCCTGCCATCGACTGGGAGGAAACTGTGTACTTAAATGTAATTTTACATCAAGTAAGTATGGTTTCCAAAAAAGCACACTTTCATATTTAACTGTGCAGAAAATAATAAAAAAGACCAAAAAAAAAAAAAAGACAACCAGGTTTGATAATTGTCACTGTTGTAGCTGTAAGTATTCTACTTCAATTATTTCACATATAGTGCAAGAATTGTGTGCAGAGAGAAATATATATTATTTTTAAATGCAGTCTTCTTTTCCTGAAATGTAATCACAAATGTCTGGGGGAAATCTAATACAGGCAACCGGAAATTTCTGAGCAATTTATAAATGTTTACTTTCGGTGGTTTTATGTAATATGATTAAAATCATTTTTCTGTCAAGACTGTTCAGCAAAATGTCTCTCATAGAAATGCTACTCATCATGCTTCTGAAAAACCACAATTTCCTGGAAAAATTTAATGCTCTATTTTATTTCCCGTAAAAGAAATGTATGATAAGTGACATCCAGAGACCGTTGTGAATGTCAATTTTCTAATTCCTTAAGAAACAGAATTGATATCTTCGGTTAACACATCTGACCAATATTCCACTTCATTCTTAAAAAGCCATTTTCCATGTTGCTAATACTAAACAAGGGATGATTCACCAAGTCGGTGGCTCTTGCCTGTCAATATATTTGCTCGTTTGCTGGAATGCCTGTAAGTAGATCTGACACAAAGAATTGGAAAGGAAAATGGATGATTCAGAGAGACCAATGTACCCAATTTGGTTCAATATACCATACCCTCAATGGTTCAGTGAAGCATATTGTATTTTCGGATATTATATGCTAGAGAGATGTCCTTATAAAGCTTTAGATAAGGAACAGTGCACAAGTGTTGATTTTTTTTTATCTCAATAAGCTTATTTCTCTTGGGGTGGATGAGCTCCATCTGAATGAAACAGGCCATGTTTGGCATATTTTTGTCTTCTTTGAGATCATGCTGATGCTGTTGACTTCTCACATACTCTCACCAAGGAGTTATAACAGACTCCTTGCTCTCACTCAACATCTTACAGGGCACTATAATCATGACTGGTTATTGGTCAGTGGTCAACTAGCAAGGCTACAGTTTTCAGCTTTGACAGAATCTGATAAGATATTTCAAATATAAAGATGCCATGTAATATAAACATCACCATCACCAACATTGAATCTGATTGTTTTATTGATATAAGTGGTCGTGCAGTTGTAGTTACATATCACATTGGTTCTAACTGGATACTCTGTGTGTGAGAGTCTACCAAAAAATTTGCAACTGGGGACAGTTTCGTTACTGACAGAACTAAGTTTAACAAAGGTTTGTTATGATGTATAAGATTGCTCATTAGGAAATATCGTTTGTGTTTTTCCAGAGTCCTCTGCTAGTTTTGCTAGTCAAGATGCACTAAAGCAACCTAAGTGATTATTCATGTTGGTTTAAGGGCGGTTGCTGATTTTGCTGAACAGTGTGCCCTGGAATATGTAGCAGTTATCAGATTGGATTTGATCTGTCTGGAGAAATGAATGTAAAAATATGAATGTATGCTTTATGCAACATGCCTTTTGCCTTTTTCGCTGAAAGTAACTTGAATGTGAAGTGGTTTTCAGGCAGAGCTTAGAAAGAATGGGTGGTATATTTTTGTTCTTGGAAATTACTTACGGGCTTTAGCTCCTTTCTTGAATGAAGTTTAATGCCAGTATCAGGTTTCTGTTTGGTAAAGTGATATCATTCCCAAGATACTGACCAAACTCGGTTTTATTGATTAGATAATAAAGTAGATGATTAAGATAATTAATCACTCCTTATTTTTGCTTAATTATTAGAATGGCTTCTAGCAAATTGATTTTTTTTTTGTCTCTGAGAAGAGACAGAGAAATGTTATATGTCATGCAAGTAGGGTTTATTTATAAGCAGATTAAACTACAGCGAGAAACACATGAATTCATAGAAAGGTACACGATAATGTAAAAGAAAATGAAGAAAGAAGATGCAGAGATTTGGATGCAAAGACCCTAACTAAATAATTGATTGTATTCCCAGGCTCTGCAGTCTAACTGCACTTAGATTCTTCACAAGTGAATTGATTTTCTTTTTTGGCACCTTCATTGAATAACAATAGGGAGACTTCACATCATAAATTATCTTGACATTATTTACTCCCTGGTATAGACTGGCCAGACTTGGATTGTTTACTCTTTACATTATGATGCAATTGTTATTATTGTGCCGTAGGCGACGTAATGGATATTGTCATGTATGCACAGGGTATTGATTCCCTGTTGTCATTGTGGAAGATAGACTAGATAAGGAAATTAGGTTAGAAGTCAGGAAAAGTACACTGTGTAGGTGATTTTTTGAAGAGGAGCTAGGACAATGCAGCGCTGTCAAGTCTGATTTGCTTTCTACTCAATACATCTGGGGCAAAGTAATCAATAAATATGAGCGTGTGCATGTGAGTGTGTGGGAGTATGCAGACACTTGTTTGTACAGAAAAGATGTACAGATTTATCAATATTATTTAAAGGATAATGGTTATAGCTTATTTTGTCAAGAAAATTGAACAAAAATTCTTAAAGTTGTATATGCTGTTTCAGATAGAATATCAACTTACCTGTGCAGTATGTAGCAGAACAGGGGATAAAGAATTACAAATACTCAAAAAAATTAGCCAAGTAAGTGTATAGGATTGAGTCATTTTGTTGTTTGCAAATTGAATGCCTCGACTATGTTGAGATCACAATATAC
This sequence comes from Lingula anatina, assembly GCF_051362555.1. Classification (NCBI taxonomy): domain Eukaryota; kingdom Metazoa; phylum Brachiopoda; class Lingulata; order Lingulida; family Lingulidae; genus Lingula; species Lingula anatina. Next base: position 35,195,599 of record NC_141767.1, read on the forward strand.
TGGTTTGAAGTGCATTTACATTGTGTCAGAATTTGAAAGTTAGATATTGGTGTACCTCACAGATAAGGTTATTATGTTGACCCTGATAACTTTGCCATGATCTATTTGTCTGCACTCTGATTTTCCAAATTGAATTCCATTTAAATACTTAATGTCTGTCATTTTGGGAACAAACCTAAAGTCAAAAGTATTGTCTCACTAAATATGCTTCATTTCACATTGTTATTTCTGATAATCTTTTTACCGATTTTCTTTTCAGAAAGTATATGCATCTCCTAGTCGTAGGCAAATGGAAAGTAAGGGCACAGAAGAAATAATGACATACCCAGATATATTTTTCATGATAGATGATTTTGAAGAGGTGAGAAGGAAAAGTTGTAACATAAATGGCGATTCTCAAAACTAGAACAAAAATTTGATCATAAGAAATAGGATTTTATTATCACAAAGTAATATACCAGTGTTTCATATTTTGGCACATATTCTTCCTTATTATATTATCATCACTAAATATTCATTCCACAAATTAGTCCATGTGGCTGCTTTTGTACCCATCTCCAATGGTTAAGTCTCTCAGGTTGAGCTCTTTGCCGCTTTATATAGATTCTGATTGATTTTTGTCTCCCAATAGAGTTTCATGAATCATGGTATCTGTTCATTGGTCAGTTTATGCCTTCTGGTTGGATAACAATTATATGTATTAACCATCATCATTATTATTATTATTATTATCATTATTGCTATATGTATCATCTCCCTGTCAAAGATAATAGTAATAATGATATTTTCAGAAATGAAGTTGGAGGTTACTTTTAATTCATATATATTATAATCAATATACGCTGGAATTCACACCATAGTTCTCTTGTGTATTGTTTTAAACGAGCTATTTAACTCTCTGCAGTGCTAATGTGTTTGTTCAGAGTTCACGTTTACATAAATTTGATTTGAATACTAGACTGTTGTTACCCTAATGACTTGGGAATTGATATACAGATAGAATTAGTATTGAATTTACAGGTGACATTTGTTACTGATAGGTGGCTGTTTGAGTTTTGAAGAAAATCCTTCAATTTGATTTTACAGAACGCTATTTGAAACTATTTCCTAAAAATGAAAATTCCAAATAGTGACTTGGATTTTTGTCAAAAAGTATATGTTTGAATGAAATTAAAGCTGATGAATCTTTGAAATGATTTAAAAGTATTGGAATAGATTTAAGTTTTTGATTATTTTAAATAACAATAGTTATTGTAATTCTCTTGTTCTACCATATTTTTTCAAATTAAGACCATTACTATTACAATAGAAAATGCTAGATCCTGTAAATGTGACCACATGATTCAAGATTATAACCCTGGAAAAATGTTTACAAATTCACTTAAATAAATCATTCACACTGTAATATCTACCAGTGAGCGTGATAGCAGAAGTCATATGGCACCATGTTTATCTGATATTCAGTGATGCCATTTGCAAACAGCGTAGATTTACATGATTTAGCTATAAAAAACCAAACAGCTCATTAAGGGTGATGTGCAGCACATGAAATGCGTAAGAGAATGCGAGAAAATGTTGATTGAAGCAAATCTTGACATTTTATTTCCAATAAATTACTTGAAACTATTCCATAGATGAGAAATCTTAGCTAGTTAGTACATGCTGTTTGCTTTTTTCCCCCCAGATATTTAGTGACATTATAATCCGTGACAGTGAGATGGTATGTGTAGAACTGGTGGCCAGTGATCGTATGGGAGAGCACCATGGAGTGATATTCCTGGGCTCAGTGAGATATGATGCTCTCAGGAGGGTTTATGATACTAGGGTAAGTGGAGACATCTATTGGCAATTTTATCATGATTGATCTGCCACAATATGAACATGCATGACACTAAGGTGAATGGGGCATCTAATGGCAATTTATCATGAGCTACATCTCACAAACTTAACTTCAAAAATATGATAAGTACATTTGTAATGTCCTCAATGACCAACGAAAATGCAAGCAAATGTTTTTTTTTTTTTTTTTTTAATTTTTCAAATGCTTTTAAGCATTTGAATTAATTAATATTAAAATATAGCATTAATATTAAAATATGATAAAATTAACCAAAAGTTTAAAAAATCTGTATATTTTTGGTGCATTTTGCTACTGTTTAGGCTATTCTATCTTTATAATAAATAAATGAATTAAACATATCTAAGGCAGCCTTTTCTGTTTTATTTCAGGCTAGTCTATCCCACAGAATGGCCAGTTCTATGTCCCTAGGTTTATTTAGTGGTAATCGTAGGGTAGAATTCTTAAAAATGCGTGGTCCAGGGAGTAAAGGTTTTGCCGAGATGGCAGTGAGCAGGGTGCAAGGGACAGGAGTAGACACACCTGCTTCAACACCAGACTCTGAGAATTTCCCAGAAAATGGCTTTGAAGAGGTAAGACTGAAAGAACAAATAAAAGAGGAATGGTTACTGAAGTAAATATTATGGAAAATTGTTGTTCAAAGAGATAGTGATGGTCATAGACCCATTCTACTGGTAGCTGGTACTAAGTGCAGACATCCTAACTGAAATCATCTATATTCACAATACAGATGTGTGTACTGTGTTTTTCATGCTTGTTTCCTTTCCTTCACCCAAGGCTCCGAACCCACCACAGAGGCGAATGAGTGATCCTAGTCAAGCCATTCAGTGGGTGAAGAGTAGCTTCAGGAGAGGCATGAAAAAGTCCCAGTCGGCACAGGAGAACGTGGACGATGTCAGCTCAAATAACTGCCAAGAAGTTGAAGCTTCCAACTTACTAGATGGTAATACTATACTGAAAACAGGCGTAGGTTAGAAAACCTGCTTAATACGGACATTAGATGTGTTTTGTTTATATGGATATTATACTACAGTCATGTAAAGTCAGTATGTTGTGTTGTTTCATATTTTTTTAATAAAAATTGTATGGTAATAATTTATTACATTCTCACAATCTGTGAACACATTGAACTTTCTTGTTTTCTTCAGTTTCATATTTTAACTGTGGTTTTGAATCTTTTTCTTTGTATTTTTCTTCTACTTATCTTTAAAATGTTAAATAATTCTGATATTTATGAGCTGATACTTGAAAATTAATGTTTTAAAGAAAAGAGCTTTAGCAGTTAAACAATATGATTAGGAAAAAAACAACAGATAAATATATATTGAGAAACCACAAAACTTAAATCTGATTTTTATCTCATTTCCAGAACTTACTAAACCAGATAACTACGGCTTCATAGGGAAATCATTTGGGCAGGCGTGGCACTGGTTTAAAGAAAGACGGCGTGCAACTTCGCCAGCACTGAATGCCTACCTCACTTACGTCACGTTACCATGGCACTTAATTATAGCTGGTAAGTTTGAGTTTTGGTAAGAAAAATTGCATCATGGGAGACATTGTGTCATGGGATATATTACGATGCTCAGGATTCCAGTGTCCAGTTTTTTTGATTAATTTGGGTCAACTGATCATGAGGCAACTCATCTTGTGGTCTTCTGATGATAATTTTTCACCACCACAGGCAACAAATAGTTTCTGTTTTATCCTGCTTACTATAATTGCTATTAAATTAAATCATGTGCTGTTTAATTGGCTTAAGTGGAAAAGTTATCTCCTCAGATGCCCTACTAGGTTGTTTGATTTAATAAATAATTGATAATTCTGCTCACAATGCCAAAGCATAATCATCTTGTAGCTGTTTACAGATACAGTGACAAATGGTTTTAGCTTTAATAAAAGTTCTTTAGAATATCAGATTCCCAGTTACCAGAGAACTTTTAATTGGTTGGTCACTGGGGCCAACTTCTATTATCACTGCACATTCTCATAAATCAGTAATCTCATCAAATTTCAGTGTAAATGTCAGAAAATTGTTTAAGAATAGGACAGCTTTTGATATTTCTGTTTGATGCTGTATTTTTAGAAGTGTGTTAAATTTTATGCTTAATATTTTGTGCCTGTTATTATAATATTCTGACATGGTAGGTGCACTGCTTTATCATCACCAGTAGACACACCTGATATTTTTAACTGATCATTTAATGTCATTGCTTATTGTATGTATGGTTTTGTGTTACAGATGTCCTTGAACCTAGGCAACAACCTGTGTTGACATTTTAAATGGTGCTGTCAAATAATTGGTGCTTATTCACGTGTGCAACTCGGGGCTAGATATGATATGCATGTGTAGCAGAGAAGCTCTTCGTCAAAGGAATGCTGGTTAGAAAGCCTGGCTGACCAGCGAGCACAAAAAGGAACTCGGAAAACCTGGGAGCTGGTTGTATATCTATTGAGTGAACTTGGTGTGTTATTATTTGGAGGTGGTAATAGGAAAAAATGGGAGCATATTATTCAAGGTTAGTTTAAATGAAAGGGACAGTTACTGGGCATGAAATATTTGACTGCAGGATAGATTCAGTTGCTGGGGAGGTAACTGTAAAAAATTGTTAGAAAAGACTAGAAGGAAACCTATTTAAAATTTATTTTAAAGGGATAATAACTCTTCGTATGAGGTCTATATTTCACAATGAAAACATTATGAATAAGTCATAGAAATATAATATATTATGTTTTACGTCAAAAACAGCAGTTATAGCTATTATTCTGATATCTGAGCTTGTCTTCAGACTACGTGACCTCCATTGATGGCTATACTCTGTTATAATCTCTTAAGAGATTTTAACAAAAAAAAAAACAAACTTTTTAGAAAAAACACAAGGGACTAACTTTGAATGTAAAAATGGATTCATTAACCATTGGTAAGTATGGAAAAATTGATGTTTACTCCAGGAAAATTCAGTTTTTGGCCAAAACGAAGAGTTATTATCCCTTTAATCTGTCAAAAGAAAACCAAATCTAACCAGTAAAAAGATACCTAAAGAGCTGCTTCATGGTTTACTGAATTATATGAAATAGGACTGGCAGGATTCTGGAAGTTTTACCAGATAATGGTGACTTATTGCACTGTGTAACTGCTTTGATGAAGCGAAAAGTTGTAAATGAAGATGCGCATTCCTTGATGTTTGAGCACCGAATTTAATCATTCCACAAAGAAAACTTTGTTTTCATTTAATTATTGAAAATTCCACATCGTTTACAGAATTTGGTTACCAATATTGGTATAATTTTTAAATATTGCCAAGTGCATTCAAGTGAAATTATTTATTTTTTAAGATATTTGATGTGGCACCTCAATTTGTAGGGTGGATTTTAAGATGGATGGATGAAGACTTAATGTGGTAGGCCTATGTTTATTGTCCTTGCAATTATTATTCTGTTGTGAAAAGTGGCTGTTTGTATTCTGTATTGCCATTATTTGAGAAGGGGGGGGGAATTAAAGTTTGTGACCATGATAAAATATTATTGTTATTCAGTTATTTAGGTCAGGTATTGAAAATCTATTGCTCATGACAACCAATCTGCTGAGCTGTTCTTTCAAGTGTTCTACGGTTGATCTCGATCTTGATAATCATTGTGATTAAGCAATCATTGGTCCTTAAAATCAAGTTTATGAAGTTGAAAATTTTAATATATTCTGCATGATAGTTCAGTTTCATAAAATCATGTCTTTGCTTATTATATTTTACAATTTGATAATTTTCATATTCAATTACCTAAAATGGATTGGAAGGTGACCAAAAGTATAAAAAAAAAATGTTAGATAACACAATCATAATGATAAAATAAGTGTTGCTTAAGATTGGGTTATAAAATATTTCAATAATTTGTATGACAAAAGAGAACTAGGATTTTTGTGCAATTGAACAAAGTGACACCTATGTTGCCCGCTTCTGAAGATATTCACGTTTTATATACATATATATGAGTGTATTTTTTTTACTGGATATTGATTTACTATTTTTCCTTTTATGTATTATATAATAAATTTGTATATTTATTTAATTCTAACACAGTACATCAATAAAGCCAGTATTCCAAGTTTCGATTGCTTCATGTTTCTTTTTAGAAAAATGTGACCTGTTCCCAGCAGGCAAAGGCAAATCTTCAACCTTGAAAAGCAGATGAAGGTCAGACTTGTTTCAAATGTGTTTTACTTGGCCTTTTCGGAAATTTGTCATAAAAGTAATTTCCAAAGCTCTCACACCAAAAACTATTTCAAACTTAAATTGGCAAAATCACATTCTAAAGTGTCAAGCACATATGATTGTCCATTAACATGAAATATTTTATTGCAAAACATCAACATTTAACAAGTGAAATGCATGTTCAAGTATGAAAAAGATCAACTGACAAACCAGTCTCCATTTAGTTTATCGTAACACCAAGCACATAATTTACCAAGTCAAAGTTCTCGGGAAATCTTATACATTGTTCTCTTTTTTTACCACAGTAAACTTGCTGTAACTAATTCTCTTTTTAGATAAGATTGGAAATGGCCAATGCATTTAATAAAGACCCAACTAGTAATGATGCCTTTCAACTCTTATGAAATTTGGCAATTTTATATGAATGATAAAGCTACTGCTTTACAACTTTTCAATTTCAGAAATCCTACATAAAAATTACCATAATTAAATAAAACTATTTACTGAGTAAAGCCATAGAAGTCTCTACTTCTATGGTAAAGCGTACCTGGGCCTACAATCCCAAATGTATCCATAATTATTACAAAAAATTCTTATTGGCAAATGGAAAGAAATTACTGCTTCATTTTGTCATGGCAACAATTAAGTGAGTAGGTCCTCTTTCTACAGCACATTGCCCCTATGCTCTGTCACAAGAAAAAAAAATCAATCCACTTTTGAAAAAAATGAAATAAGAATCTTACAAAGTTTTTGAGCACTGAAGACCAGTGTCTGAATTCACTGTTTAGGCACAGATAAAATTTCTAACCTCCATGACACTTCTACGACATTTCCCCAATGTTGAGAGAGAGAATGCTGGATTTGTTAGTACCTGTATTGACTAGTTTTTTTTTTTAATCTTTTTTATCCAATTCAATAAAATTCAATTCAATAAAAAGTGAACAATTCAAACAATAACAATTACAAATGTCAATCTTTTTTTAAACCTTTGTAACAAGGAAAATATATACAAAAAAGTAATGTTTTACAGCACTGCACTACAACTGCTTGCTGTAATCTACTCAAAAATGTAAAAGTTAATATTCTTAAAGTGTAAAAAGATTATATTTTTGTTTATTTTTTAAGGAACAATATGTCCTTGGCAACAAACATTCAGAACCAAATCTTAAAAAAAAAAAAAAAAAACAGCATAAATAATGTGATTAAGTAGATTATCTTTCTGTAAAATCACAGCTTCTGAAAAGATACTTATTAGCTTTATGATAGTCAATGTATATAGATGAACAAATTAATTTTAATCACACATGGTTTGGCACATTATTATCTAATTTTAATCCGATTACCCTTCCTAGAAATGTACAGATTTCTGGGAAAAATATTAATTACGTTAATACATATAGCATGTCAGGTAATGATATCTAATTTGAAAAAGTGACAAAATGATTTAAATATTGTAAATAAACTCTTTCACAACAAATAGTGGTTAAAAATCTACTACACATGGCCAATATATTAGATCCTTTTCTCCGACCTACCATTTCTTATGGCAGTATAAAGTTGGGCGACCTATTACTTTCAATTAACATGGCTTATACCCCAGCTTTCTTTAATACTGATCAAATATTCTGAAACCAAAAATTCCTAGTTTAAAACTGCCTAAACTTTCACAAAATCAAATGTTATTTTTAATACATTTAGTTATGTTTTGCTGAGTTTTTATCAATATCTAATATTTGAACATCTATATTTAGACATCTAGTTATATGTATCCATCGAATTTTGATCAATATCTAAATATTCCTTAAACAAACTTTCCTTGTTTATAAATGCCTCAGCCTGGAAAGGACCAATGTTCTTAAGCGTCTTGTCATTCATATCTAATGCCATCTAATATTTATTAGCAAACCGCAATTTCCTTTTAACATTTACAAACTAATTAATGAAAAACTCCACCTTCAAATTCTTTCCATCAACTGACCAAATTAAAATGGTAAATTAATTGATAATGCACAAAAACTAACTCTGTTAAGTGTCAATGCAAAACACTCCACACTGGTGAACAGGGAAAGACCTTTAGAAGTACACTGAATCATCAGAGAAATCAAGGATTCCAAAATCTTCAGGGACCTAATGAAAAAGAATGCTCAGTATGAAACAACTTTTTCAAATAATCAACTGTTCATCGGCATTTTAAAGTTTAAAGTTCAAGTTTAAATAGATCTGATGTATCAAGCATATTAAAGGTCGTTGTGCTATGAAATTAATTTTTTTCCAAAAATGATATCTGATATCTCGAAAGAAAATAATAATCATATGAGAGCAACTTCTTTAAGAAAATATATACCTCATGAAGTTCTTTATGTGAAGGAGATCTTATGACCTTTTCACCAGGAACCATAGCAAACTCATTTGATTCAGGAATCAAACCATCTGACATCTAACAACAAAGCAAAGTCTTTTTTAAATATATAAGATTCTTAAAACATACAATAAAAAATGTGCCAATTTTTATTTGTCATATTTCTGGTAATCTTAAATTTGTGTGGTAATAGTAACAGACAAGGTAGAAACAATCAAAAATACAAATAAGGCCACACCTTTTTAATTTTATGGATGACATCCTGCGCGCGCACCGATTTTCGTCCGTTCTCCAAAAAAAAAAAAAAAAAAAAAAAAAAAATCCCCCCCCCCCAAACCGCCCCCCCCCCCCCCCCCCCCCAAAGGAAGTCGGTTGTCGCAAACATCGTTATTGAATTTGCCGGAAAATGCAATCGGCAATTCTCTGCTAATTCCGCAAGCTCCATACTGTCATTGTCGACTGCGGAGACATCCGAGTAGTTCCGAGTGTGGAAAATGAGCTTTCTGCGCATGCGTATTATCACCACATGGAAATATGGCCGTTTTGCCATCAACTTCATCTCTAGCATTAATTTCAAAATACACGACAATTAAAGTCATAAAGAGAACGGGGGCCGTCGTTTTGGATTGGTTTGCCATTGATATTGGACATGGAGATATCACCCTTTTACAATTTTACGAAAGGCTGGCCGCGGCCAGCAATCATCGCCCGGAAAATTTCAGTGACATTCTGTCCAAAGCAGCACATACCAGTTTCTTTTTGGAGCGAAAAAAGGGTCGACAAGAGCGTCGCGGTATTTGGTGGACTGAAGGTCGGACAGGCCACCCGATAGTTGGCTGCTAGCGTGTGAGTCGAAGTAGACAAAATGGCATCGACCGAAATTACCTTAGTAGTAGGAAGCATAGGCCTATCTTTGCTTAATTTTTTTAACAATTCTGTGAAGTGTTTACAATGCTTTAATTTTCTGAGAGTACAAATAAAGACACGCTATTTATTTGATATTTGTTTTATTGGTTTCTATACCAACAGAATGCATGAAATAACCTTAAATAGATTTGGTAATATGCAGCATATATATTCATGACTTTTTACCTTTCTACGAAGTAGGCCCTATTCACAATGCTTTAATATTTTGAGAGCATGGATAAAGACATGTTGTTAGTTTGATACGTGTTTCTGTGGTAAATTAGTGTTTCCAGCTGTGTACTGAAAACATAACTTTTCTTAAGCAGTTTTTTTTTTTTTTTTTTTTTGGACTGTTTTTTTTTTTTTTCGCCCGCTCGCACCGACTTTGGGGTCCCCAGAGGATGTCATCCATAAAAATAAAAAAGTGTGGCCTAACTTGAAAAAACTTACTGAAATGATACATGTATTCAAACAGGTGAAATATCTATGTTAATCTCTTATTCTGTTCACTTACCAACTGCAGAGGGGACTTGTTTCCAACCATCTCATACAAACATTCATCTGTAGCATTGAAATCTATGTCAAAGTCGAGTTCTTGGCCAAAGTTGAGTGTGCTGCTGTCATTATCCTGGCTAACATAAATGTCCCCAGGAGGTTCATCACTGGAGTCTGGACCTGTGGATTTTTCCTCCAATTCCTGAGGATCTTTGGCTTCCAGTGTTTTCTCTTGTTTCTCAAGAAAATCATCTATGACTTCCACGGGATATGTCATTATCTTTTCTGCAATCCCCCCAAAATTGAAATTACAAGTGCTTAGGGTATCTGCTAGCTAGGCTTATGTTAAATATAATTTTGTATAATTTTATATATAATTTTTTATATAACTGAATCTAGCACATAAAACAAACATTTACCAACATAAAACAAACATTTACCATACAAAATGACTAAACATTATTGACATTTTAAGCCTTCTCACCAAAATAAGGGAACACAAGGGTCAAATGAATTACTTTGTTCAGAATAAACATAAATGAAGTCAGTCAAAATGAAATATAATATGCACCTTCTTCAGTGAATAGAGAACTTGTAACTTCCTTCAGATCATCACTAAGATCACTACTCTGGGAGTCGTCACTAGAGTTCTCCACCATTGCCATGGTAACCATAGTTTCACGGAAATCTTCCGGGAGTTTCTGCCACATGTCTGCAATAGTGCTGGACAGACATTCTGGCTTGACGTCCAATTCTTTAGCCGTCTCCTTGTAAAACTTCAAGTAGCTATATATGAATGAGGAAATGTTCAGAATCATGTAACTTGTATATCACTTACAACCGAAAATGGAAATTGGAAAGAAAATATTATGGAGATATGATAGAAACCATTAAAATTAATGTGCAATGTGGTATATGCCAAGATTTATATGTGATGCAATTGAACTTTTGCAAGTTTTGACCATTTTTCAAAAAAAAAATAAATAAATAAATGAATATTGTTGGTCTGACACACATATGCACCTACCCATCAAAGTCCTGACAGTTAGGTGTGGGGGTAGAAGCAGGTTCAAGTGCCTGAAGAGCTACTGTGGCAGGTTTTGAATTGGGTGCTGGGCTACACGTAGATGGTTTTTCAGATTTCTTACGGCCAAACCTGAAAAAAAAGTTCATTCCATGTAAAACAGACTGACATATTATAAAATCAGCAACTTTGGCTGAAGAATGCAAAATATTACGTTGACTTGAAAAAAAAAAGATCAACAGCTATTTTGATATATGATCTGATGCCTGAATGTCAATGTCCTAATTAATTCATATAAAATACCTACTTGACCAATTTGGTTTGTGTTATCTGTGAATCATCTGATTTCAGCTCAGTACTGTCCTCAGCCACTACCTTGAACCTACTCTTACTGCGCCTCTGATACATCCTAAAGATAGAGAAAAATTTAGCTACATTAAGTTATGACTGATAAGAATTAAGCAAACAATACCTAGTAAAACTGAGGGTAAAATTTTTGAGTGTAAAACTCAAAGTGGACTTAAGCTGTATGTCTTTACAATATTGCATTGAATACTCTCAAACATCAGACTGAGAGTTCCCAAGTAAATCTATTGCTTTTGTCAACAGAATTGTGGAATATATTCGTACTTCAAAAAGTTGACCCACTGCAGATTATGCTGATAAAACAAAAGATGGGGTAAATTTTAGACGTTTTCCAACACATTTTAAATTGCTAATGGTTGACAAAAGAAACTACATACTTGGTCTTGAACACATATACCCCATTCACACTACGCTCAGTTATCCGGATAAATTGCGAATGAGGTCACAATTCAAATAAATGCAGTAGTGTGAACGCAAGAGGATTTTTGTAATGCGCATTTTCAAAATCCTGCAAGCGAGGTGGATTTCTAAGCGCGATCCGGATAACTTACCGGAATCAACACCTGTACAGATCTTACTGCGCATGTGTGCAGATAAGTGCGGGTATCTATGAACGCTTGTTTATTACTTTAGCGATTGCACCAAACGTATTTGGAGGTCACCACTCACTACAACATGAGGAAACAAACTTATTTTGCCACCTTATACTTCTCAAGAATGCTGGAATGTCTTTTGAGTTGCATTTGTCGTCACAAATTTTTGTTGGTATTTTAAGATTTCCAGTGCGGCGCATGCACGAGTGTTCAAAACAGGAAGTTAAACCTGAAATTTTCAACGTGTAATTTGGTTTCGCTTAGCGTGTGTGAACACAATACCGAATCGAATTCCTCACAAAAAATTCGGATTATAGAAATGCGCATTTTTGCAACTGTAGTGTGAATGGGGTAATAGTAAATGTAACTCAACAGTAGAATATCCAAGAATTAAATCACCTCTGTAAATGTAACATTTTAGAAATATGACATACAGAAAAATAATTTTATCACAACACCATGACTTACATCACGTAAAAAATAATGCAGTATGCATAATACTTATGGAATTATATATAAGAAGCTGGGCTCTGTAACTCGAAATCATCACAAATTGCAACCGAGCGCAAGCACCTCTATTCCATAACTCGGGATTGACTTGCCCCATATAATAGCCTCGAAAGAAAAGGTGATATCGCTATTCACAATTCATGATGCTTTTGAGTTACAGAGCCCTGGTTAATATTATATGATATTACATTACATTATACAATCAAATGGTTAAAATTTCATATACCCCTCAAGCTTCCTTCTACACTTTGGGTTTGCACTCACAACTGCCTCTCCAGGCTTTCTTTTGGTTGGTGTTGGGCTGTCCTCACTTTGACTGAAAAAAAATATAAATATATATTTGTTTGCTTTTAAAATTCTTCCCCCTGAAAGCATCATGCAACAGGTATTTTTTATCAAAACGCATTACAGGGCTAACAATATACAATGACAATCAATGTGTCTATTCAGTTACATGTATATGTCCCAAGCATAGAACCAGATCAGCAGGTCACCGTTTATAACTTGCCAAGAATCACTTAATTATTTCCTCTCTGATTCTTTACGTTTGGATCATTTAAATTGGCATGATTGCAATTTTTAAGCAAGTTCTGAACATGCTTAAATCTGGCTAAGCAAATGTAAAATAATTTTAATTCGTTATTTATCAACTTTTCATTTTGACTTGTAGCCTCTAAGATCCACTAATCCATGTGACAAGTGAGGTAAAATAAGTACAGAATGATGCACCAATGGTAATCATTGGAGACAGCCTAACTGTTTGCACTGTGTGACCTCATATGAGACAAGAAAATGTGAAAAAATGTGAAAAAACACTACACTCTCTAGCCTACCATTATTTCTGACACGACTCCACTTCAAATCCCTTGAAATCTCCTTTGATTTTACACTAAGTCATAAAGTTTTTGGCTTTTACAGATGATTCCCATCCCATTAATGTTAAAAAAGATTTTAAACATGCTAATGTATAAAGATCATTTAATAGATTTCAAAAATATTATAAAAGCACCACAACTTACCTTTGACTAAAATAAAGCCCGTTATTCAGTTGGTGTTGGTTCTTGCTGTCCCTTGGAGAATTCCACTCAGAAGCTTCATCAGAAAAACTGAATAACAAAATGAAAAAAAAAATTATGAAGAACAATTTTTTTACCACAAATAATTAACTGGGTTTTTGTGTCAATGTTAAACCATGCTTAATTACAGTATGTTGTCATTTAAAGTTAGTTTTTTCTACTGTTGCTTTTATTTCTTAATTGATCAATCTCAAGTTATGGGAAGAAAGCCACTCAACATTAGATAAAGAAGATTGATTATTAAGCTACATAGTTTATAATTCAGTCTTTGAAAACTGTACATTCTTATAGTTTTAACTAAACCAGAAATAAAAATCAGACCCTGTACAAATATATTACAAATTAAATGACCCTTTATTTACCCATCAATTTCATCCTCAAGATTAATGGCCTCCATAGTTTCATGACACAGCAAACTTTCATCATCTAGGTCCTGAATGTAATATAAATTTTACAATGTGTTTTTTGCTACAAGCACTGGTTTATCACAATAGAAATATCATATAATTTTAGTGGTCTGGGATCAGGATGTCTGTTTAAACTGGTGGCAATGCAAAAGTTATACAAAAGTATGAACACTTGTAATGGAAAGAATATGCAATCTAGGTACTTAATAATATAGTCCATATTAAACATCAAATATAAGAAACTTGACATCGGATTTCATAAAGAAAAAGCAAATCAAACTAATACTGAACCTCTGAATTCCGAGCGTCTGTCTGTGCATCCTCTTTCCAGTTGTCAGGAAGTTTGATAGGAGTGAACCCAGGACTGTATTTCTGGTGAAATATCTGGAAAAAAAATCAGCAGAAATATTTTGATGCGTAATATCACCAAGTTCTCCTATACTAGTTGCTACCAGTAGAACGCTCTGGAACATTGTGCCCAATTTACTTGATCCTACTCCCCATCATAAACAAAAATGGTTCCTTTACATCATGGAAATGTGAGATAGTCATTTAATTCTGTCTTTGATCTAGAGATCCACACATACCAGTATATACATCCAAATCAATCATTATTTTCAATTAATACATCATATTAAATATGACAAGTAAATCAAGCAAGATTGAGCTAACTGTGGCTTATCCCGAGGAGCAGCATTAGTGCAGGGTGCACATTGTTAGCTTTTTCGAAGACGTAATTTCAAGACAATTTATCCCACAACTTACTACCACATGATCCTTCTTGCTTGGTGTTCCAAGGCTCCAAGTCCCCTCCAAGTATGGTGCTGTTTCTGAGACCACATTCTCTATTCTCAAGGACAGTACAGATGTTAAGTCTTCCATACCATCCCCAGGGACCAATTGGGCCATGTCTAAAGGCCTGGACTTGCTGAGCTGTCCATTTGGTTTGGTGCCAGGAGCTGCTGGTACTATTTGCTCAGACTTGTTCTCTTGTCTCTCTGAAGGTTCTTGTTTCTGGGGCAGTTTCTTGTTGATTTTTCCTTTGGTTTTCTTTTTGGACTGTATCTTCTCAATTGGTGGCATGCCAAATGCTTGTGGTTGGTTCTTTGTGGCATTCAACATCTGCCTTGTTAAGGTTTCGGGTATTGGTGGCTGCTTAGAAATTGCTGCTGCTGGATAAAATTCCAAAATTTCCAAATAAAAATTGAGGTTATTTTACAAAAATGTGATTTCTTGTACTAATCAAAGCCTTTTTTTATCACAGATAGATATTCACAGACAGTGAAAAAAGAGCTTCTTTGATCAAACTTTACAAATCATTACGTATTTATTATACCCTGTTTCAGTTGTGGTTTCACTAAAGTTGGGCGTGGCAACAGCTGCTTTGGACCCAACACTGGACTATGACATCTTTCCAAACAAGCCAAGGAACCCGGGTGAACTGTCTCCAGTTTATCAAATACTTGACCCTGGGCATCACTTGGCACAACTTGATAGTCAAATGAGTCCCACAGATACTGCAGTTGACTTTTTATAGGGTTTCTGTTGACTTTGACAGCTCTTTCTTTAGCTTTACTAAAAGGAACATATATAAAAGTCACATATAGTTATTGATTGATTGTCATATATTCCTTGCAGCAGTTAGATTTTTTATCTGCTTATTTAATATTTTTTTATCAATTATTATTATTCACGAAACTTTTTTATGTATTATCCAGTTATAAATTTTTGCATAGCAAAAATAGAGTTAACTATTCCACTTCAAAAAAGCAATAAAAAACAAACAAAAAAGTTTAAAATTTTGTTTTAAAGAAAACTGCTTACCTGCTTTTTGTTTGGAGTTTTGCCTGGTGCTCAATAAACTGCTGCTTTACTTTTTCCATGCTCAAGTCTTCACTGTTACCAACCAGTTTAGCTGGAAAAAGCAAAATATGAAATTGTTCAACAACAACAACAATCCACATTATTTTGCCCATCATCATAGTCACTTTCATCAATTGCATTAACATTACTATTTTCCAAAATATTAAATATCTATGTGATTTACCTCAGCAATAAATAAATTAATAAAACAGTAAATGTTTTCTCTTTCATTCTCAAAGCATGGAAATATGCGATGTCCTACCTTTTTCGTTCAAAAGCGTTTGCAGTAACCCTTCAAGAAATACCATATGCTTGGATGCTTCTTTCAAAATCATCGCCTAAAGTTAAAACCGCATGGTATCATATCATCCTAACTTCATTACAATATTATTACTGATTTCAAAATAGTCAATTCTAATCTTTAAAATAATAAGAAGGTATGTTACTTAAATACTTGGGTTTAAAGGTTATATGAATTTCAAAGAAAATTCTAAACAGCATCTTCAGATATGTGAGCCTGTGGTCACTACATTTTATGCACTGTAAAATTGTAATTGTAAAAAAAAAAAAAAGAAGAAGAAGAAGACAGGGGGAGGATGCACACCTTAGTAATTTTCATACGTCTTCCTTCCTTCCCATTGTTGTCAATTAAAACTATCTGTTTCAGGGTTTCATAACAGCCTGCAATGCTGGCCCGCCATTTAGCATCTGACCGACGACGACGTTGCTTTACAGACATCTTTCCTTTTCACATCAGGGCCTGAGAAGTAAATAAAGTATTAAAAAAATTCTGGGTACTTAAAAATGTACCCTCTACTATTCAAACAATTTAAAAGTATCAAAAAATTATTCACTCTGAAATTACCAAAATAATTCATTTAAAGAGCACAGGCATTAATTAAAGTCACCACATAAATTAATTTAGAAAAATATTCAAAATCAAAGTCTTATACATGCACTGACAAAAGTTTTTGGACATGTCCTAGGGGCAAGCATGTACTTTCCCAAAATTAATACTTGCTGTGAAAAATGTCTGTACATGCTCAAAAGTAGAATCACTCAAATATTTAAATACTCCCCCCCTCAACACTTCCCTCTCTATGCTTACATAGACTTTTACACTTTAAAAAATGTAAGTCACTCAGGTGAGAAAAACACCGAACAACTATGCTCAGAAAAACCATTAATTTGCTCCTTTGCACTAATTTTTACTTGTCTGACAACTCCAATGACTCTCCAATCACTTGCGGCCCTGGATGTACTTGCAAGCCTTATTGTCAACACTTGTTACTAGTATGGGGTGGGGATTACTGCAAAAGAAATTCATTTTTCAAACAGTAATTCAAGCCAGGTTAGTTGCAAATAAAGGCCAACTTGAAGTTACATGGTCTTTAACTGAAGAAAATAGAAAACCTATTTGATTAATAATATATTTTAATAGAGAACCTAACAATTAACTTCATACATTTCACCTACTCTATATTCAAACAGACTGTAATAAAACATGGTTGACACTAAGAGGTGTCATATATTTCTACATGCAACTTCAAGGTTAGAATACAGATACCATACAAGTAATACATATGCCTAGGGAAATATATATGTGTTTACAGTAGTTCTGTTATCTATTATTTTGTAACATCTCCAGATCGCCAGTCCAAGTCACGATTAACGCAATAAATTAGTGAATAATAATATATATAATAATAATTGAGAATGCACACTATACAAAAAAGTTAATGTAATCTTCATGATAATCATAATTGCCGTTGCGAATAACTGCAGATCATGATGCAGCTTTGTTGTTGATGATTGACACAACAATTTCATCATTGAATGTTTGCGGTGTTATTCAAATCTAAGCCTGACCTTTTAATTTCTGTATATTTATCTCTTCAACGCAACAATGACAGAAATCAAATTTAGCACTAAAACTACGTCAAACAAACCATACTTGCCTTTGAAACGCTGAAGTCAGTGAAGAGCACTTGTTGCCCGCACATTCGCAGGTCAAAAAAATCCCACGCTAAGGTGTATTTTAAAAACATTCGAGTACAACCGTTTCCCACGCTCAGTGTCAGTTGCCAAGGCGACAGTATTATTAAAGAAACAATGTTAAGAGATACCCTGGATGAAAAGAAACAACGTGTTACTTTTTTAAAACTTCGCGCAGCACTCATATAAAATTTCGCGCCTTTCACCGCATGAAAATTCACGCCACCTATCGGTATGTTGAAAAACATGGCTAGGTGTTGCAGACGTCTCACCGCTGATATTGCGGGGGAGTTTCTTGCATCTGTGGACACCTTTCTATTCGATTGTGATGGTCAGTCAGTGATATACTAAACAAGGAGTTAAATGGGTTCCTTGGCCAGGTCAAATGCATGCTATGTGGCGTAGTATGAATGTATTGTAAAGGGACGTGGAGGGGGGGGGGGCGTAAGAGGAAGGCACAATGCTAGCACGAATTTCTATTTTCATGCGTAGCCCTCCAAGTTACGGTTGCTGATATGTACTGGATGGCAGTGGATATCCATGAGTACTGACTGTACTGGGTCTGTGAGCAGAATTTCATAAAGTTTGCGCGTCACTTTTCCATTACACGTTTTAGGTTTTACCAGTATTTACTTCCCCCTCCCCATACATATGGTACTACTGTAGTACATATGTACAGTATAACAAAAAAGTATATGAACATCAACAAAAATCATTTGACAAAATGTTTGTATTTGTGGAATATTTGTTATATATACATGTAGTTCAAATTTAAAGGGCTCTGCATGATGTTTAAAAGACTTTAATACTGAATTCATAGATTTATGTACTAATGATGACTGGCGTGATTTGTGTTATAATTATCTAAATTAAGTCATGGAGTTGCAAGCAACTTTTTGATGAATGAAAAATAATTGCAATTTTCATGGTTGAATAGCATTCTTGGGTAAAATGACTTAAAATTGTATAATTACACAAGTAATTATTTCTTGAAGTCTGGGTAACTAACAAATTAACCAGAAGCCTAACCTGAAGCAATTGCAGCATAATGCATACCAGTTATAAAAAGCCACTTTTATCAAATGATGTATTTTTATTTCTGATTCAGGTGTCTTATGGAATCACCAAGATGCCACTCCTGGTGCTGTGGAAACTTTAGATAAGCTTAGAAATCTGGTAAGTTGATTGAGTATATTACAGAAAACAGAGTATTCAGTCCTCAGCCAACTCAAAATGAAAATAGTAAAGAAATAAACTTTTTGAATTCTAAAAATCTGTTGAAATCTTAATCACTTCCTTTTCCCTCCTGAATAACTGCATATCAGTCTACCATGAAATTTTCATCAAAATTTGTGAAAAACTGTGTGCATGCAGCAAAACAACTGCTATAATCAGCAATTTTACACAAGGCTGCTTACACAATGAAAGTATTCTAGTACTAATAGTCTATGGTTGTTCAAGCAAACGCTGCAGGAACTCATGCTGAACCAATCAGATTAATATATAAGCACCTTTCCTCTTGTTTCCAACATATTCGTATAATCACCAATTTTCTGTATTCTACTACACACCAGGAGGAGCCACATTAATCTTTGAAATCTGACTGCATTCAGCGAGAGTCCACACAGAGTTGGTCCAAACTACCTACTCAGTAGCTTCATTGTGAACACACCCTAAAATAAAACAATGTGTTGTCACCTCTGTGACAGCTAGCTATTAAGATGCTTTCTTTCATTATTGCTTTATTTCAACACTGAGTATAGCCTATGTGAAATGATCAAACTGTAATTTAAATGTTTGCCTTTGACTATTTCAGAACAAAAAGGTATTCTTTGTAACCAATAACAGCACCAAAAGCAGAGCTGACTATGTGAAGAAGTGTTTACAGCTAGGATTTCATGCTGAAGAGGTACAATATAAGTTTATTCTGAACCTCGGGAGTGTAAGTACATGTATAAGTTTATAATAACACTCACTAGTTAGTAGTATTGAGTGCCGTGTCAGAACAATGTGATGATGAACTAAAAAGTATAAATCAGTGATTCTGCATATTACAGGATGAAATCATATGCACAGCATTTGTAGCAGCACAGTATTTGAAGTCTATCCTGCCAGCCAACAGTAAGGTCTATGTGATGGGTATGCCAGGGATGCTACAGGAGCTTGACAAGGCTGGTATCAGACATATAGGTAGTGGGGTAAGTAGAGAATAGTGGTGATGTATTATTGGAGTGAATTATAATTTCTCTCTTATGATTTTTAGGCTTTACTTGAATGAGGTCACGTGGCCTAAGCCTCATCCTTCTCTCCTCCTCTCTCTTTTGCTCTCACTAAGCCAGGGAAGACTCGTGCAATAAAGCTTTAATTCTATTTTTTAATTTTAATTCCCCAGTAGGGGACAAGAAAAGTAGCTGTCCACATCTCTGATTTATGTACAGGATTTTGGATAAAAGGCTTATAAACTTAGGAGCTTCTTTTAAATTGTGTTGAATATTTTAAGTAACACAGAATGAAATTTATTGCAGCCTGATGTTATTCACGGTACAATCACAGAATGGGTGCAGACAGAACTGGACCCAGAGGTGAGTGGCTGAAAGTGCATTCAACAGGCTGACAATAAGTCACACCTAGCACACTATTAATGGAACTACACCTAACACACTGCAATGGGTCACACCTAACACATTGCCATGGGTCACACCTAACACTGACAAACTATGAGCACATTCGGAGCAGATGATCCACCAATCAAATATGGCTGACACCACTTAAAAAGCAATGCCACTTATGCCCTGGTGGTCTCCCTGCCTCCACAAATGCCATTAAACGGATTAAATCTCATCTCCGAGGTTTAATTGCTAGACCCCTGCAGCGATGGCACACGTTGAGGTGGGGAAACCAACAGTGGAATTAGAAGCGCCACTTTTTGAGTGGGGTCAGCCATATTTTGTCTGCGGATCACTTAGTCCACAAATCATGTGTTCTGAACGTGCTCTATACTTATTATTATACATTGACAACACTGCACTTTAATTTATGCTCTTTCTGTCAACAACACTCATTAAACTGTTTGCAAAAGTTGTAAAGAATGAATTTGGGTAAAATTTCTTTAGCATGTTACTAAAATAATGAATTTTATAGAAAAAGAATATATTAAAATAAATGAGTTATTCTAATGTTATCATTAGCTTTTATTGAATGTAATAATTATTAAATTTCACATCAGTTCACACCATAAATGGTTCTTTAAATATTCATACTTTCTTGCTAGAATGCGCCTCAGCGATCAATTCTGATTTTTATGCTATAATTTTCCCTCTATTTTTAAAAAGGTGAACTGTGTGTTATTGGGCTTTGATGAAAACATCAGTTATCTTAAAGTTATGAAGGCAGCATCTTATGCACGTCGCAAGGGTGCATTCTTTGTGGCCACAAATGAGGACAATGAACTTCCAATGGATGGGCCAATAGTTATACCAGGTTGGTACTTCCAGAAAATTTATTTTCCTCTGATTTACTGCAATTTCTTTTCATTGTTTATTTTTGTTAAATATCCTTATGGTCAGTGTTTTCCAAATTCAAATTAAGGATAAGGCAAGTGACAAAAATGTACTTTTTATTATCTGAAAACCAATTGCCAAGTTCTTTTTATCTTTTATGCAATCTAGAAATTTTTTGTTTGTTTGTTTATTTGTTTTATTTGATAATTTTAATCATACTTATTTTATATTTTCATTTTCAGTCACATTTAATTGAGCTTATTTTATTTTAATACAGTACAAGAAGTAAATTTGTGACTCTTCTGTTTTTCACAGGTACTGGAGTTGTAGTGGCCGCAGTGAAGACAGCAGCTGCTCGAGATCCAATTGTAGTAGGCAAACCCCATCACCCTATGTTTGATATGATAGCCAAGTCATTCAGTGTAGATCCAGACAGGACAGTCATGGTGGGAGACAGGTAAGGACACTGTTTTACATCAGAAAAAAGTCACACTGGTGCTGTGGGTATGTTTGGTATCCTATTAGCCAGCGATTTCCTTTTCTGAAAAAGCAGACCTTTTTACCCCCACCCACTCACTCATGTATGGGCCTGCAATGTTTGGGATAATTTTATTCTCTTGAAAATTCAGTTTAACCATATGTCAATTCCAGTTTCTGTCTGACTAATGATCCACAGTGTCCATCTGTCATTTAGATATATGCGTATGCATCACATATTATTCACCTGGCTCATTATTCTCACTCATTGTCATGAACTTGATTTATTTTTATATATCACTTCATTTCCTGTATGTCATCCAGTCTTATGTTTATATTCTAGGTTAAACACAGACATCATGTGGGCAAATAATTGTGGACTTCATTCTATAATGGTCTTGACGGGAATAGCAACTTTAGAAGAGGCTCAACACCTAATGACCAGCAATTCTATAGAACACCAAAAGCAAATACCAGAATTTTATTTAGACAAGATAGGAGACTTGGAGGAGTTCTTGAATTGATAATAAAGGACACATAGTTACATAAATCAAGAGATGAAAATGTCCTAATTAAATGTTATTGATGTGCACTTGGTTACCGTATTATCCATGTCATCATGATTGAAATTTCCAATTCAGTTTAATCTTATCCATTTCATCATGATTAAAATTTCTAATTCAGCTTAATCTTGTGAGCTAAATGATTTGATATATATATATATATATATATATATATTTACATATACATATACATATATATATACCCCAAACTTTAGGTTCAAAAGATGTGCAGACAGCAAACGGCTCTCCTGGTCTGCCCTTTCTGACTTCCAGCAGCATCAACAGGTCCGCACAATCCTATCCAATGATCAGATGTGCTTTATTTACATCTGGAATCTCTGTGATATTAAGGTTGTTGAGATGCAGCCAACGCTTCAATTCTACCTCATGAACTTGGCCTGAGATGTCAATGTTAAGCTCCTATCTTACAGTGACCTCATGTATCTTTAGAGGTGTCTTGTTGTCCTGTATACTGCTAACCAAGGAACATTGCCACTATTGTTTCTATCTGGAGCCTTTCTTGTGATATAGTCGTGAATTCTTAGTGGCATTTGTGTCCCATTTGCTCCCAGTCTTTTGAAGAGTTCTTCTGTGCAAGGTGGCATTTGTCCCAATATATAACATGGAAAAGGTGTTTAGTTGGAGTCTGGGCATCTAATTCTGGCTGGAACAATTGGGAGCGCTTATTTTCCTTCTGAGCTGTTTACAAGGTTGTTCATCTGCAGTTTAGGTGCTGGTGTGCCCTGGTTGTTGGACTGGCATAGTGTGGTTGCCCTGTGATGGATTGTGTGTAGGAAAATGTAAAAATATCCATCCATCCACCCTGCATCAGATGGTGCTTTGACATTTTCTTGAGTCATGCCCGATGCAGTAATTCATCAGGCAAGTAAGATTTATTCCAGGATCTGCTGACTTGTTGTCCACTGTGTTTTTAAATGCTCTAAAGCATGGCCAAAATTGGAGTGGGTTTCCACCAAACATCTGCAGCTCATTTCTTGGTAACTGCAAGGTGTCAACAACAGTCTGCTGTTGAATCCTGGATTCTCTAGAACTTGGGGCACTGGTGTTACAGTCTTCAGGGGAAATAATACACCATGGCTCCCACAATATCCAGGGGGTTTTAGATGGGCTTGAGGAATGCTCTGGCTGATATTTCCTGTCTCTGGTACCTCTTACTGTGCATCTGGTACCTCTTCCTCTGCATTTATTCTTCTTTCATTATCACAGTTAATCATTAATTAATTAATTAATTAATTAATTAATTAATTAATTATTCTACTGTCTAAATTGTGGTTTCACCAGATGAGTTGTCAACCATGGCTAATACAGAATGATGGCAATTATATAATTATAATTGATATTATTTAGGTATATTTTACTGATACAATTCTAACCTATACAAAACATCTAGTCATTGCATAGCATCAATAATTATCTATTTATGTATTATTTGTTATTGTATTAATTTCCAATATATATGTATAACAGGTCAATTCTTGTAGCTCAGCCTCCAAGGCATGTTTTTTTTTCCTTCAGTCACAGCTGCTGATGCTGTCTCTCTATTTCCAGTTTTTTTTTTTTTTTTTTTTTTTTTTTTTTTTTTTTTTTTTAAATTCCATCAGCAGTTGCTGTTTCCTTATCTGCAACTCTTGCTGCTGTGAAATGGCATCAAATTCTATGTGTGGGTCAGGTTGTGTTTTTAGGACCACTTCGTCCTTTTCCTTTAGGGTATCCATATCTTTCAGGAATATTGAACTGTAGGAACTTTAAATTCTGGGTATAACAGAGGAGTATTAAATCATGCAGTCCATCAGAAATATCAAAGTCAGGGATTTTTATCTCCAGAAAGTTTAAACTATAAGATGCGTAGTGTTAGGAAGGGGGTAAAAGGACTTGCTATATAATATATTATTTATTGTTTCTTCTGTCTTAACCAAGTATTGTACACTCATCATTGACGGTTTAAACTGAAATAAAACACTTAAGTCCTTTAATACAATAGATATGGAACCTAAATTACCACTAAAATATTCAAAATTGTTATGATTGAGCGGCCAAAAACTAATTACATCATCAGCTTTGCCAAGCTTTCTTCTTATTGGAGCCGCATGTTGAAGCATTGCTTCTCTGGCGTTCTATGGCGGCTTCCTCCCTTCTCTTAAGTTCCTCTGCATCTTTCTTCATTGCAGAAGGTGGTCTACCTAGTCTGAAGTTGACATGCATGGCCAACGCCCTCTTGCAATCCTAAGAGCATTTGTCAACAGATTTGTAAGAGGTTCAAAACACGACATTTCGAATTCTTGAATTGAGATTTACGCAAATGTAAATCGAATACAGAAAAAGTGTTGCCGCATCGCAACTCGATCCCGTACCTACCTATCTATTGTCTTCTGCGCATGTGACGTCTCCATGGGATATGAAAAGTTGTAAAGAGATTTTGATTATGACGCCTTGTTGCAAATAAAAACTTTGTTGTTGTGAAAAATCCTTTGTTGGTTTCATAAGTATCCTCTTAGATAATGACAAAATATTTAACCGTGGACATTACTTTTAGAATATCGAAACCTTTAAAATGGCAGAAAAGCCCCAATTCTGAAAAGTATATCGAGCGAAATCTCGCCACAAATTGCTCCACTAAGATTGATTTCCATTGCATTTTCGATACTGCTTCCCGTATTGCCCCCTACTGCAAATGGCACCATTTTTTAAATTTTATTTCGGAACGGAATTAATCACTATCTCTCGCTAAGCTTCATTGAAGGAAATTAAACTGAAGAAGCCACTCGTTTATGTCCAAGTGGGTAGCCTAATGATTGCCACCGAAATCGAATTTCCAATAAGACCCGTGAAAGCCACTATTTATTTCCCGACATGTGTGAAACATTTATATTTTATTTAAATAAAGCGTGATCCGTGAACAGGGGCGGATCCAGGATTATTTGAAGGGAGGGTCCGCGGATGCGAAGCCGACCCCCCCCCCCTCCTTTGGCGTGGGGTTTGGGGCCAGCTGAAGGGCCCCTACATTTTTTGGTATTTTAGAGGGCGAACGGTGCCATTTGGCACTGTATAGAACTATGATGCAGCTAGTCAAAATTCTAATTACAAGAGGGGACCAGAAATCTATGATTTATTTTTAAATGGATGAATACTAAATGGTAAATAAAAACTTGAAACTATTTTTTTACACAACGTGTTGTAGATTTACTGAATGAAATTCGCTCAGTTAGTTACATACAGTTACTATGCATGGTTACTAAAAGTGATTTAATGAAACAAAGCGCCAACAGTTTCTTTCATAGTTTTCAAAACAAGAGGAACTTAATTTAATACAAACATATACCAATTCTTTAAATCATTTTGCTCAGTTTTAATATTATTTGTGTTTTATTCGTGCATACACATTAATTCTCTAGAGTTTACTTTTGGAAAATTACCTCTAGATGTAACATACAAGAAAATCCAATAAACTTGTGGAAACAAATCTTTTCCTTAAAAAGTGTCCATCTATGTTTTAAGAAGTATAAAGAAAGAAAAGAGAAGTATCAATAACCTTATTACGGTTACGCTGTACCGTAAGATTGAATGAAAATCTCGCCTTTTTATCACAATCCCGCCCCAGTTCGTTCATTCGACCTATGAAAGCTGATTTATATGCACAGTCACGCATTGTCAGTGATTGACTTTCGCATTGACTTTGAAATTACGTTTTTAATTTTATGCATTTTTGTTGTGTGTGCGTGTGTGTCATGATGACTTTATCAAACCCTAATCCTTTTTTCAAGATGGGGTTTATTGTGCCTTCTCATGAAAAAGTTTACCGAAGCATCCGCAGGGAAAGTAGGTGACCTCTTCATTATTATGTAAATCAGGTGACCGTCTTGGTGAGAGGTGCTCAGATAGGACCAAGGTCAGTAGAAGATGGAGAAGAAAGGTGTTCCATGCCATATTACTGCTACTGCCACACGTAGGCCCAAAAGATGGCACGCAAACCGGCAGAATATCTCGTAAGTTCCGTACAGATGATAGAAAATGTATTGTAGCATCTCTTAGTTTTGCAATGACGATATTTTCCCCGAAATGGTGCACTCGACGCTGCCATGACCATGGGGACATATAATTGACGTGAAGAATACTTTCTCTTAGCTTTCCCTCAATGTCTTTTGGGCACCCTTTTGTTTCTGATACCATTAGCTTTCCATGAGGTTTCAATATTATTAATACTAGTACATATACATGTATAATTTGAAATTTTAAGTGCGATTTGTTAAACATAACGTAAAGGACACTGACACGAATTACTGTAATGAACATGTACTGCTTTATCAGATTTTTAGACATTGTTTCATGAATGTGAATTTACTCCTTTAATTCCAGTGACTCTAAGTACCGTTTACGAAGATACCAGAAGCGTCCTACTCAGAGACACGGTTCATGTTCGACACATACAGCCCCACACCCATGCCAAGATTGCCTCCTATGTCGACGTTTGTCTTCTCGTCAATTTGCAGGGACGACATTTAGTACGGAATGTTATGTTTGCTTTTGGTTGTAACAGTCTGCTCCAAAACGTATATCAAATTAAAAGTCGAATAAAATTAGCTTTTTGATTCATCAAATTTCTCATAGAAATTGAATCCATACTAAACGTCCACCCTGCATGTTACTGGTTTGCTTCTTTTGCTAATTGTATGTTACAATGCCGTAGTACAGTCCTCTATCTGATCATGGTGTTATGAGGGTAATTTATGTATACTTTAGGGTCGGGGTTGATACCCTTCCCTTTTCGAACCTGAAACGTTAGCTTTGAAATTATCATTTAACACAAATAATGTCTGTATAAAAATGATAAAGTGGTTGTTTTAAATTTATCATATATTAATTTCTAAAAAGAGATGTTTTTATTCGTCACTGAAAATATAAATCTATAAATCTAGGCAAATCTGTAACATGACACCTCGCTGTGAACTTGGAGATGTACTCTTATTCATTCTAAATGGTGTTGACTCCTGGAAGGTAAGACATTGCAACCCTATTATGTAAATTCCATATAGGAAACTTTTAATTACATTTATCGTGTGATCAGTCACAAAAGAGGAAGAGATGTAAATCTTTACAAGGCACTGTTGATATAATGTATAATGCCTAGGCTTAGAAATCTCAACATTATGTAATGGGCAAAATGTCCACACGTTACTGCAGTATTGTCCACATGTACTATAACGATCTTTTAACAATTATGAATATGGCACTGTGGCTTTGAATAAACTTCCTCTGGTTTTCGGTGTTTTCAGTGCTGGACGGGATCAAATATTTGTTTTCTGAAACAAAGTTAAACCATGGGATAGGGTAAAGATTTACCATCCGAAAAAAGATTAATTTAATATTGTAGTAGTAGAATGGAGATCTTTGTTGCGTATATGATAAGAAAACTATAGTTTCCCAGGATTGGGAGCATTTATATGCCATTTAGGACTTAAATTTACAAAACAAAAGTGTCGCAAAACAAAAACGGGAAATCTCGTTTGTCCATTAGAATGTTTCTGTAGAACTGATATTAATCATAGCCATTCCATATTTTCAAAATCACTTGAGCTGTCGCAAAGCCCAATTTTCGGGAAGTAAAGAGTATTCTGAAAGGATTCAATGATTTTTTTTGACTGTCAACTTTCGTCTATTTCATCAATGCTCAAAAGGAGTGAACAATTTTAACTTTATTTTAAAAGAATTCTTAAACGAAATCTATAGGTTTTTAAAAATTGGATTATAGGAGATTTATTATTTCATCTGTTACATTAAAGTCCATTCTGACAATTTGGTCAGTTATTTATTTAAGAATTTTTTACGGAATTATTATCTAAAATGTTATTTCAAAGTTTTTTGTTCCTCTAAACGGTAATTTTAATATTCTTCCAAAGTGTATGTAAACCTAAATACTTCGTTTGGTTTGAATTTTTAAAATGAAAAATATTCCTAAAATGTGCAGAGGAGCGGTCTACAGTAATTAAAATTGTTCTGTATTCTTTTACATTTAAATTTTTTTCCGGAGCAAGGGTGATTGATAAAGACGGGCTTGGTTAGATATCAGTCCAGCATCCCTATCTTGTGTTATTTGAGGTTAGTGTCATCACTAAACACCGAGAACCAGAGTTAAAGTGAATGTGAAAAGTCGCTTCAAGTACTTGAGCAACTTTTTCAGTTTGGTTTGTATACTGACAGTCAATGAAAACGCATCATTTATTTATCAAATAATATTTTCGTTCCTTTGGTACATTAAGAAAATAACAGTTTACGTGTGAAATATGACCCATTTTTCAGTTACACAAGGTGAAATAAAGGTCAGAAAAGATCATTAAAATGCAAGGTCACGTTATCAAATCTCTTTGATTCCGCCCATCCTCCAACATCCCCAGGGCCCGCAGTCACTCTTTCAGTGTCAGACGTGGCATCACTGAACTTTTTTGTCATGTGTCGCGGAAATTCTAAACATCCGAGTGGTCAGCCCACTCTCTTATGACCAAACAAGTGCATTTGTACTCGTTTTAATGGTTGGAATCGATTCTCGGTAAAAAAAAATACAAGAAAGTTTTCTGATGGGTTTTCATTGACTGCCAGTATATATTATTCTAAAAAGGCTAAGACTTAGGCTAATCTTGTAAACCTTCCGTCTTTATGTCGCTCCTGATTCCCATGCTTCGCAAATGTAAATTATGCCATATATCTATTTTCGGATTTAGTGCAAAGAAACCGATTTCAAAAATATCGATTGTCAAAACTACCAGGAATCTTACAAACATGAAGAAATTTTGGCTACTGTTCGATTTAGTGTGCAAACGTCAACGAGACGACATAGGACAAGGTGTGCTTACATGCTCTTGTGCGGTAGTGCATAGATGACGCTTACAGCAGATTACATGCATTTGAAAAATTGTAACAACCTTTAAATTGGGACGGAAATATTTTGATGAAATTCGATGTAGACAAGGCACTAATGTCAATTTTGAAAAGAGTTGCCAAGTCCAATTTGTTTTAAAATAAATCTAATTTGTCTATTATCAGTTCTTGTCAAAGTCTTTCAGATGTTATGTACTTGGAACCTTTTTTTCATAAATCAAAGGATTCCGTCGTATAGTAACAATGTTCAAAATGCATAAAAGCTTCGACTTGTTTTATTTACAGATATAAAGCGTCTTTTTTTTTTTTTGGTTTGTTTGTTTGTTAAATTTTAATGTATATTAATTTGAGCACAAAATGTTCCATTTATAATTTTTGTATACATTTTAATGCTGTACATAATTCATTTTGACAAAAATAAACTTACAAAAGCTTTACTTCGTTCAAAACTTGCAAAAGTTATTGAGTTTTCCTATCTCATCTCGAACCTTCTACTTCATGCTTACTGTCCTGCCGTCTTACCGACTGAGCCACTGCCTCAACTTATTTTTTGTTCGATCATAGGACCCTCTTATCGCAGTTTAAATTACTCATTTGGATTTTTTTTGTAAAAGGTAATTTGCTGGGACCTAGAAGCGCCAGGTTTCGAACCCAGGTCTTGCTGGGTCCGAGTCGCGCGTGCTATCCACTCTCCTAAGTGTTCCCGCCCACCCACCCCTGGTAGACTTTTCTTTTATAGTAAGCAAGGGAAATTTTTAAAAGCCCTTCTGGTAAAGAATTTAATGTGTTCCTAGTACCCGAATCGAATCCCCACCCTTAGAGTCCCGCCGAGCCAATGAAAACGCTAAGCCATTGTACATATAATTGTAAAGTATTTTATTCGGAGTAAAATAATGTATTCTCATATTTTCAAACATCTACTTGTTAAAGATTAAAATTTTTTTTTTTAATATTTTAATCACAAGATGTTTTGAATATTCAGATATTTAAAACAAAAATATTGATATGCGCATTAAGACTTGCTCAAGTATGATTTGATAAATAAACTAACTAATGAACTACTTGGCTAATGTTTGATCTTGTTATATATTTAACAAATTATTTCAGATAAAATGACAGTCAGATTTTTTTAAATTTCATTTTTAACAAAAACAACGGCAGATGTCGAAGCTCTCTCACCCCACACCACCGCAGGAAAAAGCGAAAGAGACTCACTCTGATATCACATAATTTTAAAGGTTACAAAAATACTCCAATTTGCCAAGAATTTCAAAATAGGACCCCCTTTCAAAATACCATGTACCGGTATCTGCCATTGTTTTGGATAATTTTAAACATAAGGTGCTGTGAAATTTATTTCAGGATATGGCTTTTTCTACATTTAATACAACATAAAATTCCGACAGTTATTGCTTGGAAAAAACGCATTTTTACTATGTTTTGCAAAAAATTGTCACAAGCCGTTTCTGAAATAAATTTCAATATTTTACAGCAACCGATACGTTCAAATACACTACAAGAGATACACTTTAATGAGAATGTGAAAAAAATCCCCTAGAGACATTGATTCTTGAAAAAAAAGCATTCTAGCAATTTCAACGTGTAACTATCAAACCTAGGCAAAATGGAGGGTATTACTAGTGGTATTACTTATACTACCTATACTACTACCTTGCATTTATATTCAAAAATTTGTAACAAATGGTTTGTAACTTTCTGAACATAAATCATGTGAGAACATAAACATCAATTCTGCACCTGCTGCTTGATATACTGAAGATGCTGCTGAGATAGAATTGTTAAAAAGCAGAAGTTTTGAAAATGGGTTATAACTTAAGATCACATGACTTTTCCCTTCATCTTTATGCAAAAGTAAGATCTTTTCAACAAATTAATGCCACAAATGCAAGTCATAATTAACAAATAATAACAAAAATATTGCACATACTATTCACCCGAACTTTAGAAAAATCGTTAACATTAAGATTACAATCCAGATGAGTTAAATAACAAAAATTGTTTAATATAACCATGTTCTTTTTATACACAGTTTAACAGGTAGACTTAGATTAGCCAAATCAGTTTACAACTACATGTGATTTTCGTAAATTTTGTCTTAAATGTGTTTATATACTTTATATACTCCATTACTCAAACAAAATGATCGATTGTGGTCCTTAAAAAATGGCACTTTTCACTCAACAAGACAGCAAGTTTTCAAGCTTTAAAAGATTATACAATTACGCTCTTTAAGTTACTAGTTTTTTAGTCAACCTCGCTATGGAGATAGAAACTTGTGAATTTCACACAAGGCGATAAAAGTGTAGAAATTTGGAACCCCAAACAGGGTTTTCAGATCGAAACAGTTTTTCGATAAAGTAAACTTAAAGAATTAAATTGCTGAAATTTCCAGATTTTTTTTTTTATTTAAGGTCTAATTTAGGAGTTCGAAAGGAGTGAAAATATTGTAAATGCTAAGTTACGAAAAATATGAAAAAATTTGTCTTTTCATAGAATTTTGTCAAGTAAGCATTAAACAATTTTAAAAGTGGATTGAACTCATTATGTATTATTTACAGGATCAATAACTTAAGACTGCTTCAGTATGATTTATTCAAAGCACTTTAAAAAACGTGAAAAAAGTAACATTTATCACCAAACGTGCAAAATTACGTGAACAGAGCTTTCAAGGTAACTTATTCGTCTTTTGAAGAAAAGGTCAAACTGAGCTTTATTTGCAAGTTTTCCTGGAGTAGGAAAATAGGTTTCTCTGTATTTTTGAGCATTATATTTGCATTGAAATAAACGTCAAGTCACACCTTGCTGCCTTGCTGAAGAATACTGCAAATACTAGTAGTTTTACAAAAGAGGTAAACACAGACTTATAATTACAGTAAGACATGTTTAAAGGCATAAGGGGCGGTTCTATTCCTTGGAGAAATAAACCAAGTTTTGATACTAATGACTACGCAGTGTTAAATATGCTGTATTTTGATTTGTTTTTTCTTACAAGAGGCTTTAAAGTTTAGAGGTAAAAATCGTGGTAAATTGCTTTGAACAGAGCGTTTTGATTAGACGTGATATTTACATTAGCCAGTAATGAGAAATATCAAAATTACGTTCAAGCACTGCTTGCAAACTGGCGCTAGGAATTCTCTCCCCTATGCCTTGAAAATGGCTGCTTTCATAATCAGTTACGCATAAAGCAGTGTAACTATTAACTAGGTCACATACTTCAATGGATTATTTGTGAAATCATACCAAAATCAGAAATGGAAGAATATCACTAAACCTTTATCCAGTTCTTTAAATTTCAATAGTGACTATTTTGCCGTACTGTTATTATGATACATGGTTTTATTATTACCAACTCACTAAATTTCAACAGCCAAAATTTTAAAGGAACCATTCAACAGAATTTTCCCCATCTTGACACATTCGCATGTAAAACTTTACTGCTACTACTAATTCAACCGATGTAGTTTAAAATTTAGTGTAGTTAACGTGAAGCACAACTGCAATTTTCACTGTTGAGGTACGTGATGAAATAAAGGAGACATGGAGGACACAAAATATCAGGAGGGGAAAATATTGGTGAATGGTAAAACCCAGTGTTTGACAAATACAGGCGTCAAACCCATTTTTAAATTCATCAAATATAAGTTTTCGACAAATACCTAAATCCATTGTCTTAGAACGTTTCGTTGAATCGGTTAAAACTGAAATATCCATAGACTTAGTATCCTGATCGCCTTGCATCCACACCCTGGTCACTCAGAACTGAAAAAGTGACATCTCTTCCAAGGGTTCAGGTTTCAAATGGTCCATCGGGGTAGGAGGCAGAAAGGGCTGGGTAACCACCCTTTCTATTTTTCAATAAACATTATTTGAAAGACAGAATTTGATTAACAATGCACTAAAATAGCAATGCACAGGTAGCTTTTGTTTCCTGCATATTTCAAAATGCTATAGATTAAAGTAATTAATTAAACTTCAGACCCTTACACCCCCCTATGTAAAACGGCATTATATAGGTCACTGGCTATCCTTATATGGTCTGCTGCATGCTGCAATCTGAGTAGTTTTTACCAGGTTTGACAAACCAAACCGTCATGTAGCGCCATCTGGAAAAGAACAGAAATGATCTTCTCTGCTGCAATCAGTAGCTTAGCAGATTGTTTTAGTGCGTGTGTGTGTGTGCACGAGCTTGCGCGTGTTTAATCTTCAGCAACACAGAAATGGCGATAATAATGCAATTCGAACTGGTATACATATACAAATAAAGTAATAATCGTTTATGATAATAACTGTACGGACATCATCTCTGCTCACGGTCAGCTGTCATTTTTGATCTGTTAGTTATATTAATCCAAAAACCATGTAAAACGACCTTAAAATACTACACCAGTCTACCGTAATATAAAAATGCACTGATAGAATGAATAAACCTACTAGATCTATTAGAATAGATTTGAATAGATGGAAAGACAATAGATAAACTATCAAAGTCGGTCAAGTATTAGCATTTTAACCGAAATGAAAAGAAAAGAAAAAAATGCATGCACTGCACTGATATATTTCTTTACGTCAGATAATGAAACAAAACTCCGACTAGGCTATGCAAGAAAGCTCTGAGCTGAGAAAGCCTCTGTCGATAGAGTAGCACCGCCGACTACTTCTGCAGTGGACTAGGATCTAAGAGCGGTTTTGGGCACAACAATAGAATCACGTGGATTTCGCCGATCAGGTAAGATTCAACCTATACCATCGACATAATCAAATTTAAATTCGAACACTTCCTGAAAAGACCTAGAACGAACCGTGTGACTTTCTTAAAGTGAATTAAAAAGCAATGGGAGCATTTGCGGTTGGGGCGGAACTAACCCTTTGTAAGATGTTACCTATATTTCAAGAAGTTTGTAGAATACGCGCCTAAACACATTGTTTTGACACCTTCATAATAGAAAAAAACACATGCATAAACAAAGTTTTGATGTATTTGAGGTATAAATTTATAAATTGTCAATTATCACTTTGATGCGTAAAACAGAAATTAAACGCCTTTGTCGAAATCCACAGTTTAAAGGGATTAAAATTTTAATTGACACATTCGATGCTTAATCATTCTATATCTATATATAAAACAGGAAAAATATTACCATGAAGTTGTCTAACCTGTCATATTGCTAAGTGATTCGTAGGAAATAAACACAAGGACGGTTAACCTAATGCAATTAAAACTACAGAACAAAAACGCACCATTAACAAACATACTACAATTAAAAGAACGTTAATGCACGTATTTTGAGAAACCCGTAGAAAATATCCACCAAAACTACTTCCCCACTGATAAATGCTAGTAGCTTCTATATGCAGAAACAGTTATCAAATTGTAAAGGTTCGGAAAAAATAAAATGCTGTAATACTGTATCCCCCGTTTTTTACATGTTTTTACAGAGTAACATTTTTCCATTGATCCTACCATTGACCAGACCCATTGTTTTGCTGGGTGGGAGAGAGGGGGCGGGGCAAGCATACATACTAGTATGTATATACGTGTATGTATACTACTTCCTTCGGCAAATACAGTAAAACCGTAAAACCACCTATGTTATTTAGGGAGTGGAGGGGGAGGGAGAAGGAGGTGGGAGTATCGCCGAATTAATGGGAAGGTTAAGTGTCCACTGTGTTCTTCTGTGGACCGACATTGCCGAAGTTGACACTATTTACCCCTATTATGATGCGATGTGAGAGATGTCACTCCTAAAAACAGTGATCATAAAGAACTCTTAGGGCATATCTTGAAAACACCCCCATTATCTAAAATGACCTATAAAAAGTGTGTAAAATAAAAGTTTTTCGAAACTCCCTACGTATAACCCTTGGCAGGAATACCGGAATGTTTAGAAGTATTTTTGCAAACACTGAGGACCTACATAGAAGGGGATGCATTTACATAAATAAAATATTAGCAGTCTTCTATTTCCAGTAGCCTGACCCATGCTTTTTGTACTATCAAACCGTCTGCCGCAAACCTTGCCTTGGGTTTCCAGCCCAGTAAATGGAGATTTGACGAGTCGAAGACGAAGTCGTCATTACGGACGGTCCTTCTTGTGTTCAATATTGAGCATTTTTTAACACTCTGAACGATTGATTAATTTTGATTCTATGATCCATTAATAAATTGAACGTCATGAGAATGACGTTTACACAATGAAAGCGTACTAGTAAGCGTAAAATTATGACGCCATAGGACTGTGACGTTTACATTGGACTGTGACGTTTGTTCATAATGACGTCATAAGACTGGTTACCTCGCCAGCAGCTTTCCATCAGTCATGTCGTAACCATTCTGCGGCTCCAAAAATTATCTGGGTTTCTTGCCCAGATAATCTAGCTTCAAGACCAACATGGAGCAAGATATCAAAATGGAGACCCTTACGCCTGAGGAAGAAAGTACTTACGATATTATTTCTTTAGATACAAGGCCAACAGGGGAGGCTGTTAATCAACCTGAGAATAACGCGCAAAATGAAGAAGCTGCAGAGACTGAGATTGACATCACGATCCAGCCCACACCAGAAAAGGATGGAACGAGGGCGTGGCTGGTGTGCTTTGGCGGCTTTTTGATACAAGTTCTAATTGTTGGTTTCCTTCACGTATATGGCATATTCTTTGTCAAGTTCCTAGAAGAGTTCAAATCTTCTAAGGCGACCACAGGTAAAAAGTTTGTCTCAAGACTGAAGTGTATATATTTCTCATTTCTCTTTCGTAACTGTTTTCTCTTCTGATACAACGCGATCAAACTAAACATATTTCACAAAAATAGAAATAATTACGTACCTACCCTTCCACGATTATTTATCTTTTAAGCTTGGGTTGGAGCTCTGGCATACGGCGTAGCCATGGCCCTCGGTCCGCTGTCCAGCGCAGTCATCAACCGCTATGGCAACAGGATAAGTGCAATGATAGGGAGTATCATCTGTTCCATCGCTCTTCTGATCTCGTCATTCATGCCCGACGTCACCTGGCTCTTCGTCACCCTTTCGTTCCTCTACGGATGCGGGTGTTGTTTCGCCTACACCCCAACTATGTGCATCTCTGGCGACTACTTTGAGAAATACGTCGCACTGGCCACGGGGATCATGACGGCGGGGAGCAGCGTAGGGACCCTCATTCTGTCACCATTTACCCAACTTCTGGTAGATAGTATCGGCTGGAGGGGCGCCTTTAGGGTGTTTTCGGGGGTCGTGTTAATTCCACTGTGGAGCTCCTATCTCTTCAAACCATTGGAAGGTTCCCACAAGACCCCCAGTCAGCGGATCAAGACTTCATTGGCACGCCGGGTGATCGCCGACTTGGCCCTGTGGAAGAACAGAGTATTCATTGTGTGGATTGCGGGGATTTTTCTTGTCATGTTTGGATACTATATTCCATACGTCCATTTGGTAAGTTTTAATTTGTTTCAAACATTCTAATTAAATTACTTAAAAGAAAAAAAAACAAGATAAGACCTCAGTAGCTTGCTGTTTTTTAAAGTGAATGTTCAATCATTTCTATTAAGAAACCAGGAAATAATTTACTAATTATTATTATTCAAATAATTTTCAATGAGTAAATTTGAGCTAAATTTTTGTACAACCAAGGTCTCCTATGCAATGGATGTCGGGATCCCACCAACACAGGCCTCACTTCTTATGATGGTAATGGGTGGCGCTACGGCAACGGGGCGAGTTCTCTTCGGCAAGATTGTAGAATATGGCTTCCTGAACCGCCTCCATATGCATCAATTATCTATGGTCGTCACGGGCACGGGGTGCATGCTTCTCCCCCTTATTCGGTCCTTCTCAGGGCTGGTTGCCTACGTCATCTTTATCGGCCTAGTCGACGGATGTTATGTGGTGTTACTGCCAACCTTGACGGCTAGTTTTGTAGGACAAGACCGAGCCGTTGTGGCTTGGGGATTTCTGGTCGGTGTAACGTCTATAACTTACACGCTGGGACCACCAATCGCAGGTAATAAATTCTTCAATTAGTATTTTTAGTGAGACTTTTACAAAGACATAGCAAAACTTTTTTTAAATTCAGGCTTAATTTAATTTAATTTTCATTTAATCCAAGTTGAAGTTTAATTTAGCTGTATTTGACGATTTTCTTACAGTTAGTTGCATGGGTGAAAAAAGAAAAATTAAAAGTGTTGAAAAAAAAAAACGTAGCTTGCATTGCATTTAACCCATTCGAAAAGGAAACGTTCAAAATGAAAACCGATTTTCCTGAAATCAGACATAATCCTGAAAACTTTCACCCATGGATTTGCTCTTATTTAATTCCATTTCAGGACTAATATACGACAGCACCGGGTCTTATAACCTGGCCTTCCACTTGGCGGGAATTCCTCTCATCCTCGGAGCCCTCATTTTATTCCTCGTCCCCTGGGCACAGCGGACTGCCAAGACAACCAACGTGATGGTTGCCGCCAGGAAAACATACGAACAGTTCCCAGAATCCGAGACAGACAGAGCAGACGACAATTGGTTGACCAAGGAGGAGGAGGAGGAGGATACAGGGGATTTCTTGGTCTTTGAAAATTGTAATAACCATATATGTATATCTGAAAATTATTTTTTTTAATCAATCTTCCTTTACCTTACAGTGAAAATAGAGCTTGTTTTCTTATTCTGATAAGGAATAGTTGAAATACGTATGATTACGGTTTCAGAAGGGAAATATTCTCCCTAGAAAATACATTTTAGGGCATAAAATAATTTTTAAAAAAAAATTAAAAAATTAAAAAAATGAAATACTAAATATGGGATATTTCTATTTAAAGTTGATGACAAAAATGAACACCGAGAGGAAGGAATCGATATCCCGACCAAGAATTCCGCAAGCAGGGATACCCTTGTCCCCAGCAGTGTCAGCAAAGCCATTGACATCCTGAGGAAAACATCTCGCACTTTGTTCAGAACCAACTCAGACCCTGAGAGACAATCACTGGTTTCTGGGCTTCAGGTTATCTGTATTCATCAAATATTTAGACTCCGAATTAAACTGTCCGATATTCATTGGCTAAATATAATTTCGTTTTGCCCTTTGAAATCTATCAAATTCATATAATAGCATTTTGTTAATTCATCCATTCATTATATTATATTATATTATTAATTATTATTAATATTATATTATTACCTCCGCCAAGGAGGTTATGTTTTCACCCCTGTTTGTCTGTCTGTCTGTTTGTCATCAACATAACTCAAAAAGTTATGGACCGATATTTATGAAATTTTTTAGGTAGGTCAGAAATGGGTTTACTTAGAAGTGATTAGTTTTTGGTGGTGATCCGGATCAATAATCAATCATATTATATTATATTATATTATATTATATTATATTATATTATATGTTCATCTAATCATTCTAGGAATGCGAGCTGGAGGCTATCCGTGTTCTATTCGAACCATCATCGCAGGACGACGCACAGCAAGATGACAGAATCGAAATAGAAAATATCGACTTCTCTCAAGCCTCGCAGCACCAAAAAGTCCACGCCGCCAGTTTGAGCCCCCAGATGCTGTATCACCGCAATCTCACTCCCGTGCCTGAAGAGGGCGCAGCTGGGCGGCGACAAACCGCGCTATCGGGCACCGCACTGGGACCACGCCCCTCGGAGGATTCCCACGACAAAAACAGCCTTCAGTTTGCACTGGATGACAACATTTCTCAGAGCAGCCACTCCCCCATGGCAAGCCCACGCTGAATTGTCACTAATCCGCCTTGAAGGACTTTTGAAATCACACGTAGAGAATGTCCATTTTGTTATTAAGTGAAAGCATCTATTTTAATCGTTTCGACTATGTGGTTAATTTGATTCTATTGCAGATGTTAGAGAAGAGTCGCTATAAACAACCGCACAGTGGTCTTTTTACAAAATATATTCTAAATTGTTGAAACGAAATACAAAATACGCACTAGAAAGATGATCAATCAAAAAAACCTGAATTGAATAAATCCGTACATGAATAACTAATTCCTGTCCTTTTTTCTGTAATGTCTCATCCCTGAGAGTGGATTAAAGTTGTGCAGTTCTGTTCAGTATTCTTGACTCTGGCTTCCGGGTCCTCCCTTTCCTTTGCTGGATTTCTTTGGTAACAGGGCTTGTTGAATATTAGGCAGCACTCCGCCCTGTGAGATGGTTACTCCGGACAGAAGTTTGTTCAATTCGTCATCATTTCTGAAATTAAAAAAATTGACTGTGAATAAGTATTGATCGTACATTTCATGCATATGTCAATACAGTCCACATCTACAAAATATGCTAAAAGTTTGTAGAAAATAATCAAAAAAGCTTTAATTAACATAAATCATTCTGCGTCATTGTAAGTGATAAACTAATATATTAAAGGCGTTTTTCGGTAGGAAAAACAGTTAATATTGATAGTTATGCGTCTACCTTACGGCCAGTTGCACGTGTCTAGGTACTATACGAGACTTCTTGTTGTCCCTGGCCGCATTCCCTGCCAACTCCAGAATCTCGGCCACCAAATATTCGAGGACAGCAGCCAAGTAGACAGGGGCACCCGAGCCAACACGCTCAGCGTAGTGACCTTTTGTTGGAGCGAAATGTTGTCGTTGTATTATAAGTGATTTTATAATAATTCAAGAAATTGAACGTGTCCAGCAACGAAGGCAGTCTTTTATACATTGGTTTTCACATTGAGATCTGCAAAATCCTTACTTCAGAGGTCCAGAAACCTCGTTTCAAAATCCAGGTGTGGTTAATATAATGTATCTGAATAGAATAGAAAATCAAACTCGGTCAGTTTAAGATACACTGCTTAGGCTAACTTTACCTTTACGCAGAAACCTCTGTATTCTGCCAACGGGGAATTGTAGACCGGCCCTCGCAGATCGGGTTTGTTTCGCCCCTTTCTTACTGGGAGCACCTTTCCCTCTCCCACTCATGTTGTCAAATTTCCCTCCGAGATGACTCTGCCCACGTGGGTGTTACAAGTGGTTTGTAAAAGCGGAGGGAAAGTCCATTCAAGTGACCAGGGGGCAAGTCTCAAATCACTATTGCCGCACTGGATCTAGTTTATTATTTTTTTACCGTAGAAATCAACACTAAGTACTCCTTGTGTTTCTTAAAACACAACTTAATCAACTTTACTGACGCATTATTATTGCAGAAGGAAGCCAAATTTGTGTGAACGTGTGTTTGTAGGAGGGGGGGAAGAGAATAAGTAAAACTATGCGTAATTGAAGCCTGCCGGGTCTAAGTCCACCGATGTAACTGACATTGCCAATATTAATATTTGTGTGACTGACCGAATTTCATTTCTTTGTGACACTGGTGAATGTAAGTAGAAAAAAAATCGGTGTTAAAAACTGAAAATAAACTGATTTTACTTTGCCCACAAATCGACTTCCAACGACATTTAAAATCATTTTTAGTTTTGCTGTTAAAGATTGAATCTTTAAATAAAAAATTAGTATATCAAATCAAGCAATTACGTCTTTGAATAGATCATTAATTCCTAATGATTGATTTTGAGGCGATGTTATCCGATCCTCTCTTGAAATATCCCTAAATGCTCTCGCGAAAAAATGGAAAATTGAGGGGGCTATCCGTCCTCAGAGTTGTAAGCTTGGTGTCTTGGTCTAGTATAAACTATGCCAATCCATCAGTAGCTTTCCTCGCTCTCATAGTTATAAAAATAGTAAAGGTTATGCTCTTCTGATATAATAATACAACAGACTAAGACAGTGTAAAATCTTTTTTATTGTTTCTTTCTTAAAACGTGTATTTTTTGCACATGAACCTCACTCACTGTACACACCATTATGTGGTTTAAACCAAGATTAAAACACAGTAAGTATAAAGGAAGACTCACAACTGATAAAACCAAAACAGTGAAATAATATTAGTATATAAACGCAGAAATTCTTAAAGACAACATCTGAGTATTCCCACTTTTGGACAGACTAGACAAGTTCACAAAACACAGGTGCACTAAATGCTTGTCAAACAAAATGTGTCTTATAACTGTTCTACTTTTTTAAAATAATTTTGACAGTATCTGATATGTACAATAAAACATCCTCACACCATGGCCTAGACAGATAAAGAGGTGAAATGTAATGAAACATGGACAGGAGTTATGACTAAATATTTTGACCAAAAATAAAACTGCAAATCCACTTAATTTTGTCGTTCATAGCATACTTCTTTATACCAGATGATACCAAGCAATGAATCTAATAAAAACCAAGGAACAACCTCATGTAGATAAAGTAGCTTGTCATAACAGAGAAATGACATATTGAGACATCTCTTTTGTGCAATATGACTGTGCTTCTCATGAAATTGACACAGACAGATACATTTGATTTAATACAAAAAATACTATAAGTAAATAAATAAAATAAAACAAAACAAATAATAATTAAACAAGCAGAGGCATAGTTTTCCTGTTAAATTCCTTGGGTTTGATTTTCATTTCTCAAAGATCAGTGATAAACAATAAATAAAAACACCGTTTGCCAAGCATTAATTTTGCAACTTCTGAATACAGAGTATAATTTCAACACAGAACAACACTCATCATTTCTGATACATATCTGCAAGCCTGGTATGTTCCAGTTTTAAACTGTATTTGGCAATTCAATCTTAATGTTTTGAATTTTACTAATACTACTACCTAATATCTATGCTAACCTAATTCATACGGAAGAATATTCTTGTTTTATAAATTCATTCCTCAATAAAATGTCAATCATATATCCCAAGTATGCATTTCTTTGACATAAAAAAAAAGTTCAATGTTTAGTATGCAAAATGATTGAAAAAGGTGATATACTGAACATATTAAAGCACCACCCCTATCAAAGAAACAAATCACATTACTATTATGGCTCTAATGTCTGTGCACTGTATGTAGGTAATTCAAATATCAATTTTTGACAATATGGCATGGTCTGTTTGGAACTAAAGAAAAAATGCTTCTGCACGTATCAGCAGGAACAAATTTTCATTTCAAACTGAGATCAAAGAGTTTCTGACAGCTATGGAGATATACTGCGACATAGGACTCATTTCCATTGTTCTATGTAATATCAGTATTAACTACACTAAGATATAGGAAAATTAAAGGAAGGACATTTGACAAAAAAATTACATCTCTTGTCTAAAATGCGCAGTGAATCTTAAAGTAAACAAATAAAATTCAAACAAAACAAATGAGTAGTTCATATGAATGGCAGCTGTTTGTGATACAAATTCAATTCATAGCTTCACAAATCTTATAACTATTACAATGCTATGGTACACCTTAAATAATTACATCACTTAACACCACAGCAAATAATAAATAACTAAATTCTATTAGGAACATGGATACACATTATAAAGAGGAAAATGTATTTAACTGGAATACAGGCTATGAAACACATTACTTGTTTTGTGTTATCATATCACCATCAGCAGTACCTTAACATTACACTTCCGTTCTATAATAGCTATCAAGAAACCTTGGAGCTTGCTTCTTCAGCTAGGGGTAGTTTTCAAGAAATGCTTATGGAGATAGTTAAAGAAAATTGTACATCCCTAATGTCTGAATGTCTGGTATTTGAGGTCAGAAATCATAAAAACTTCTTGTCTATTACTCTTCACCACCTTGTGCTGTCACAATAAATTTCTTCCTTTCTCAGTCATTAAAATCAAAGTAGATATTCATTGCATTGCTTTTGTTATATATCAAAATTATGTGTAAAGAATGATCACAACACGTTATTAGTACCAAGGTTGAACCTCACACTTCAAACAAATTCTTCAAATCATCCAGGGCCTTCACTATGGTCCGACCAAATCTTTTTGCATTCTGAAAAAAAAAAAAATAAATAAATAAATAAATAAATAAAGAAGAGAACATAAAGATCAAAATGTATCACTTGGTATTTAGAAATTTTAAAAATGGACAAAAAACATTTCAACGGATGGATGTGACACATAAAAGAATACTTACAGTCTCTGCACAGGATCTCTTACAGGAGACATGGAAGAAGATTGTGTACTCTCCAGCAATAATGTAAGACAC
Source organism: Lingula anatina (assembly GCF_051362555.1). Classification (NCBI taxonomy): domain Eukaryota; kingdom Metazoa; phylum Brachiopoda; class Lingulata; order Lingulida; family Lingulidae; genus Lingula; species Lingula anatina. The sequence continues at coordinate 35,238,783 of NC_141767.1, forward strand.
ACCATAACCGTCATCAGCTACCTTAATGGGAGAGGTGTGAGAAACAAATATTTAGACATTACAATATAAAGACAGATATACTTTTAAACAATGAATTGGTGGCTTCAATTTTACACTCATAATAGTAACTGTTGTAAGTAAATGGAAATTTATCAATATGACAGCCAGACAGAAACTGCCTAACTACAATAGTGTATGTGTGTGTGTGTCTGCATGTGAATGAATGTGCGTGTGAGTATCTCTTAGCCATGACTTACTGGCCCAAAGCCACCTCCTGCACAAATATGGTCTGGGTGTTTCAACAAATCCAATCTGTCTGTCTGGGTGTGCGGTGTCTAAAATAAAATGTAAATGGCAATAAATATCATGCTATATATACGGCATTTCATATCAAAGGGTTGAACTTCTAAATCAGAAATTTATATAATTGGACTATATATTCTATTCTTATTGCTCAAATTGCCCTGTGTCATCTTTTTCCAAGTAAAAAAAAGAAGGGGGGGGGCAGGGCTGTAAGATCTGAGACGTACCTGGCTAGTGGACAGCCTCCATGGTTCCCCTAGCACTTCTTTCAGGAATGGAGATTCAATCTCGAGGTACTTTGAAACCACATATAGACAGAACAAGTGCCTGTCAATGCCATTGCCAGTCATGGCCAGGCGGTATGATTCCTGATGAGTCTCTGATGCCTTTTTGAACAGGGCCATCTTTTCAGCTTTCTGGAATGATAAATAGAAATGACAATGATTTGACGATATGTTACAACTCCTATGCATAGGAAATACTGTCACTTTCAGTACAATCATAATCAGCTTAAACTTATCAAAGGTTACACTTACTGTTTTGGTTTTGTCATCCATGGCTCTGGCAAAGTTGGCAGCATCTATTGTGCAGGAGCGGACAGTTTCTGTCCTACCCTCCCTGAACAGTCTGGTCATTGAGGCTTCATAGGTCAAGCAAAATTTTCCAGCATCCTTTTGCAGGAAAAACAAAATACATATCTGTCACAAAATTGTGCACAAAATCAATACTGGATTAGCTATATTTGTAAGTTTAAAACATTATAAAATTGTTGCAAACAGTAAAAGGTTTTGCTAGGGGTGGCCAACTACACTCTGTTAAAATTCATAATATATCACAGCCATTTTAAGTGTATAGCCTTACAAAATCTATAAACACAATATCACTATCAAAGTTAAAAATTGCTTTAACTATAAAAGAACCTTTTTAGTAACCCTTCTACTTTCAACATTTTAGGAGTCAAATTCCACACAAAACTTACTCTAAAGTAAGCTAACTGTAGAGCCATCTGTATAAATGCATCAGGGCTGGTCTTGCACTTCTTGATCAGTCCTTTTCCAAACTGTGTATGAACTTCCAGGTGAAGATCTACATCATTGGCAAGAGCCTGGGAAACACGCAGGCTATTGTCTATCACAGCGCAGCACTGGAGATAGAACAAATACAAACATATACATACTCCTATGATAAGTAAAGAGTGATGGCTGTAAGCTCAGGATTTTTTTCAAATTTTTTAAGCTGTGAGAATAAGCTTCCTTATTGCCTCACCTCATCTGGGATCTCCCACTGCAGACGAATAGGGTTGGGTGGCTGTATACTAGCCTCTCCCTTGCAGTGGCCTGTCTCTGTGTATCTAAATAAAGAAAAAACTCAACTTCATCAAAATGCAACAAATCCACATCAAGATAAGCATATTTAAAATGATATCATTTATATCTTACTACTCAAACTTGGATCATGAAAATATAGTTATCTGTTTCACAATTATCTCTAATCCACTGAGATTCAATCATTAAAATAACTTTTTTGATATATTTTATAAAAGGTTAATCCTTAAACCATATACATACACACGAAAAATCAACTTGAAGAGTAATTTATCATTAATTCATGAAAAGTATGGAGAATACTTCTGTTCCCAATTTACTTTTAACTTTCATTGTGTAAAACTAAAAAAAAAATCACAAAAACACACACACAACACTATTACTACTAATAAACAAAAATCATAATATCGCATGCAAATTGGTATTATATGTATATAAAGTTTCCATGAAGTGAATGAACAGAATGAACTTGATCAATCCCCATTTTGCTTGTTATTTCACCAATGTGATGAAGTGGCAGTGGATAAGTTTCCTCTGGAGGCACCCTTGACCTTGAACAGTACTGATAGGTATTTTATAATTACCCAGTTTCTGTATCTATAGCCATAGTAGTCTCCCACAGATGAGCCATTATGGGGGCATCAGCCCTAAAGAAAACCCACATAATACTAACAAAATTGAACAAACTCAGAGAACAGACAAATCATGCACAAGGGACAGAAAAAGCAACAAGAAAAGCAAAGACAGAAAGTGCATGCCTGAAAATGATCAATGCAAAACCTTCAATACCTTCTATACAGCATAACAAACAAAATGCATGGTTTGTGACATCTTGGGTATAATGTCATAAAATGTTGTAAAGCATCTATCAATTTTATAACCAAAAATGTTATCAGTGACCACAAAGATTGATCAATTTGGATAAAACATATGCCCAACAGTAAATAAGTACTGCAAAATAACATGCTTTTGTTATGTATAACTATAATTCTAGATTTTTATTCAGTTCCATATTCGGAGGTATTGAAGTACCACATATGACCAATTTTAATCCGCAGAATTACGCCATAGTTACATCCACCACAGAAACTGGAGAGTTGTTACCAAGAAAAGAAATGCAAAAAGGGGTGCAAATACAGATGATAAATGCTGTGTCAAATATAAATAATAATAATAATAATAATAACAAAAATGTTTCAATAACCATGCATAGATTCTTGTGTGTGACAAGACAGTATCCATACTTAACAGTAAAAAGCCTGCTGAGTATGTATACACATTCTCACAAAGGTATTTTCCAGGACCCGTTACCAAAATATAACAAAATGTATCCAGATCCAAAGGTCTTGCACACACACAAGCTTGAATGTTAGTATGTATAACCCACCAAAATTGTGTACATTAAAGGGCAACTCATACCCTAAATGAGCTATATCTTCACTTATTCCATATTCCCACAGATGAGCCATGATTGGAGCATCAGCCCTAAGAATCAGTAGCAAAAGTAAAGAACATCTATTTGGACAAGCAGGGGTGAAAATCTACTTGGAAAATGCCAATTATTTACAAGATCTGATCTGCAGAAAACACCATATATGAATTGCAATCACTGGTGGTTGAATCCACTGCAGATATGCAGTTGAAAATGTCTAATGCATACAGATGATGACAAAGACAGTTTGGTTAACATAAGTAAAATCCACAATTCAAACAGAAGTAAGAAAGGTGCACTTCAGTATGACCAATAATATAATCATCTCAGTAAAGTACTCTATAATTTCAATTGGTTAAAACACAGAATTTAGTGTCTACACTAACTTTATTGAGACAATTTAAGAAACATCAAAACCACATGATTACAAAAATACACATATAAATATACATGAATTATGTTATCAAAAATCACATTTAACACTACTTCAGAATACTTAAAGGCTGCGTAAGTTTCTTCTGTGGCATACTGCCTTTATCTCAGCTGTATTGAACAGGTTATATCAATTTTATATCAATTTTAATGGTAAACTTTGCTGATGTATATTTTTTTGACATTTATAAATGATGAACAAGCACTGCTTATTAAATGACAACTCTCTTTGACAATTGACACACTTACCAGGAATGTTCAGCATTGAATCCAATCTAGAATTATAGAAACATTTAACATATATATATATATATATATATTTTTTTTTTTTTTTCCACATATGAAACATCTATTTAACACATGTATATTAAGTGAGCACATAAATATCCTGTGAATTCTCAAATACTGGGCATTAAAATATTTGTTGACACTGTAAAACTGGAAATTATCTAGAGAATAAAGTCAATGAAAAATGATGACTAAATCAAAAAATAAAAGAATCTAGGCAAATAAAAGTACAACACACACAAACACCAAGGTGTTAAAAATTTGAAAGCATCATACTCACCCTGCCATTAGCACTGATGATAAGATTGAAAGTCTTATCAAACCATCTGTCATAGCCTTTTCCATGCAGCATGGCACGGGCCCAAGAACTCAACTTGTTGGGCTCATTCTGCAAAACAAAGCGTTTTAAGTTAAAAATCCCACCTATACAGGTATTCAACAGCTTATATTGAAACACTGAAATTAGGACGCTGCTTTGTAATCTATCCTACACTTTTCCAATGAGTCATTTCAAAGCAAATCTTAAGAACTTTATTTATGAAAAACAATATTTGTTCTAGAAATACTTTTACTCATTTATTTATTCAAGTTAAATTCTCGTGTATTTCTCCTCACCAGATCAATGTATCTTGGTTCATCATCCAACACTACCACAAATGCAGACTGGAAAAATAAATATCACACAAAAATTGAATTGTACTTTTGTAAAAACTATTTTTTTCACAACGTTAATGACATATTTATTGTAAGTTCCAAATCACACTTATGTGTGCTAAAAGCAAATTTTTATGAGTTTAAAATACAATGTTCCTATATTTCCAAATAAATAAATTTCTAGTAAATCTAATAATTTTGCCACCATTCAAACTCCATTGTCTCAATTTCTTGTTACCTTTTCAATAGAATCCAAAGAAGTCTTATTAACACCCTTTCCAAAGTATTCTTTCCTTGCTTTTGCCCATGGAATTCTGTCTCCAGCAGTTAGGGCTCCAAGTTTTTCTTCACCTTTAGCAGGCTCATGATTATCTTCAATGATCTTTTTAAAGCTCCTGGTAACAAAAATTAAAATAGCTTTGAAAAGATTTAAAAGCATTCCACAGTCTCATCAAAACAAAAAACATCTCATTAAAAATACATAAGATTGTGCCTTATATCATGTGAAACTAAAAATTATTTGAACTTCTGAGAATAAATCTATCAGTAGCTAAAATTTGCAGAAAACAATGAAAATGCTACTGAACAAAATGATGTAGTAGTATTCATTTTTTTCTTGACACTAAAACTTACAATTCCAACTCAGCAGGATTAAGCAGTCTGCCCTTGTAATGGATATACATTTTGTAGTAACAGCCCTTGTGGTAGACCACTATGTGGCGAGAGTCGTACCAATGAACCAACTTGTCTAGAAAATGAAAGGTAAAAATATCTTTTCAGACTTGATGAAAATAAATTTCAAACCACCTGAATAATCATATTTATTGTTTATGCACATTTTTCAAGAAATAAGCTGATCTAACTTCGACTTCGCCAGATAACACAAAAGAGAAGAAAAAATTGCCCAGTTACAGAATCTACTTAATTTACTTAAAAGTAATGAAGTCTGAGGACTAAATTTTATACAATTTCTGGAATTATATGCCACACACTCACCTGTTTCCACACCAGGCAATCTAACAGAGTTGAACTGTCTTTCATACTGCTGGGAGCACAGGGGAACAGTACCATTCAGCAGGATCTGAAAAATAAATATCATTCTTTTAGGAACAGTATATAAAAAAATGGCGTGAAAAAATACAAAAAATACATTTTGCTGAAATGAACATCATTTTTTAGCATTAACTGATTTAAGTTCTTTTCAACTTGACTATTAACAATCATTTTAATAAATTAATTTATATAAAAACTTTCATCTCTCTTTAACCTTATAGCCAGGACAACAACTTATGCCCCTCATGCTTTAGACATATGCACATACACCCAGACCATGCTGTTGTGAGATAGAAGATAGAAGCAGTGTTGACAAGATATAAGGCAGTAATCTGTTTACACAGTGCCTTGCAATCATAATTTTATCTTTATGACTTTTGTGAGTATCAGCACAGGTCATAATGATAATATAAAATAGCATACTCAATCGGAATCCATCTTTTTGTAACACTACAACTGAATCATTCAAGCGCACTTAAAATAGCCTTTTTTTTCTCATAAATGCAAAATTTCTATCAAAAGTCAAATATTTAGAATGTTGTAACTATGTGTTTAAGGAAAACTCACTGGGGACAACTCTTCTCTCTCAATCTCTCTCCTAAATTTCAGGAAAGCATATGTGACATTGGCAGCTCTGGCAGCCTGTATCTTGGTGGGATGGTGGAAAACAGCACCCTGTAAAATGACATAAACACTTATTAACTTAATTTGCATGCATTTGTGGCAAATACATTCATAGAAATTGTATCTTATTTACAAACATTTATCAAAAAGAGTCTAGACCAGATTTTAGTGTGTGTAAAAATCATTGGAATACTAATGACAATTAAGGGGCTCGACTCTCAAGAAGTTGAGTTTGTTGATAACCCTGACATTGTCTCTTTCACAAACATAACATGTGAAAAAAGTAACTACCTGCCTTGGCTTTATTCTTTACAAATGTGCCAAAGAAATATACCACAGATCCTGAGCTTACTTATGCCCTGATATGGTGAGCCTTTCAATGCACACTAAAATCAGCCAAATCGAGGCATAAGTAAGCTCAGTACCTGGATTATATTACGTGGGCACATTTGGGACGAAAAAAGCAAAGGTACACAATTTCTCGGTTCACATATTATTTTAAGTGTAACGTGTGTGAAAGCCACAAAATGTTAGGGTCATCAATAAAGTCAACATATTTCTGTCATGGGAGATCACAGCTTTCCTGACTACTTACCACACCATAGTAGTTGCTGTTGACCATGATGGGGGATCTTCCCCTGAGGTAGACATACTCTTCCCACCAATCAGACACCTAAAATATATTACCATTACGAGGTGAATATAATAGCAATGTAAGCATATGTTACCTCCTAGTGCAGAAGATGCATTACACATGCTGTAGATAGACATAACTGGAAATCAGAAGATAAAGTTCTGATATCCCATGGAAATTGTAAATATTTTCTTTTATATCAGTACATGCCCTTTTAAACAAAAGCTCATAATTTTAATCAATGACTTTTCTGACTTGATAGAGGTTCTACTATTTTTATGACCAAAAAAAACTTAAATCTGTATTTTTAAAGTCTTATATATCAAGTGATCAGCAGGTATTCAAATGTTCAGCCGAATACTTACATAATTAGTGGCCCACCAGGATTTCAGGAGAAGGTACCTCTGCAACTTCTTACCCACACCATTTTTGAATTCTTCAGAGAGGGTTTTCATTCTCTCATAATTAGCATCGTCCATAAGTGGGCGGACAGACTTAATATACTAAAATGAAAATTGTGGATAATGCAGACAGTAATGGGTAAAGAAATCTCATGCTGAAAATATAAGGAGTTATAGATCAAATTTACATGGATTCTTTTATCAACAAAAATATGCATAAAAATAGTTCTCAAGTCAGAGGTTTTTGTTTAAGTTACATCTGCACTTAATATTTGTGGTCTGAAACTGGGCATTCAATATGCTAAATAAGTCAAAATATTTTTCAGTGTGCTTGTGTACATGTGCATGCTTGTGAACACAAATGCATCCTTACTCTTTCCATGGTATCCTCCACTCTGGGAACAAACATCTTCGGTAAAGAAGCTTGGTAACTGTACAGCAGTGGTTTCCTGCCTCCCAGCAGGCGCACTAAGACCTGAAAGGAAAAATGTCATGTTTTTACTTTATGCAGAAATATCTATGTATAACAGCACAGCTTATGAACAAGTGCAAATAGTAAACATGCCTGAAAACATTTTCCAGCTGTTGTTTTGATGAGGTCATTTGCACTCATCTGGTTCATGAAATTTCCCTATCATCAAATCCTGTTTCGAACTTTAAAACAATACATTCCAGTTTGTTTACTACACTATATTTTCCTCTCTGCTTATTTGCTTTGATCTTATTCAGAATTTGGAGAAACACTAATTGATTACATTTATCAAATCTCCCTTTTCATTCAGGCAAGGACAGGCTATTCCCTAACTTTTCTGCCATATGAAAACATACCAAATTGACTACCTTTCTTTATTAAACTTAACAACACAAACTGAGTAAAACATGGTTGTTTAAACTTACCGACCACAGCTTTGTCCATATTGACACTTTTCCTCTTGGTTCAAACATCCATCCGTGGTACATCAGGAGGAGTTTCAGCAGATACCTCAACACAAATATTTTGAGAAGCCAGACCAAAGTCCCAAACACAACTGCACTTGCATAAAATTTGTATGGATAGCTGAGAGCTCTTACACTGGAAAAATAAATAACAGAATACTTAAAAAGAAAAACTGTTGGGGTAAAAAATCTGATCACTTCAGTGAAAATTGCTCTCTTTATTTGTGTGACAAAACGCTGTCAGAACAAATACCATCAAATTAATCTTGACTGGATCATGGTACACAATGTAGCATTGTTAACATTATCTTTCCCAATTATAAGAAAAACTGGATGTACGTTAACAATTTTACCCAATACTCAAAAAAACTTCAAATGAACATCAACATTTTAAAATCTGGCATTAAGAATCTTAGAAATTAATGAAGTAATCTTGCAATTTCTATTATAGTTTTAGTAGTTGAAAAAAAAAAAAAAGAATATTTGTTCATTAAATAAGGACCAAAGTGTCACTTCTCGCCAAACTTCAACTTACCCAGGCATTCCACTCTGGATGCTATCTATAAGCCCCAGAGAAACATCCACCTTGGCCAGAACAAAAGCCAGGACAATGCTGACAGTGAACACCCAACTTATGGGGGCTGCTGGATACATGATGTTGATGAGGCGGTTCTTAAATAAATATATATGATAAGTGATAGGTCTATGTACCATACTCTAAGAAGTTCTATATAAATATTTAAACATGTAACTCTTTAATGTAATTCTTTGTACAGTAAGAATTGTATTTAAGTAAACAACAGCAACAGATTAGCAACATTCTGATGGAAATTCATCCGTGTAGTCATAGGATATGATTCAAGTGTTAAACTTTAAAATTTCTACACTAAAAATAGACATACGACATCACACTGAAGAAGATCACGGATGTGATCGAAAGCTCTGTCAGGTATAGCTCTATTTTTAGTGTAGAAATTGAAAAGTTTAATAATTGAATCAGATTAGCAACATCTTTTCAGCAACATGCCTCCTTGATGGTTAATCATAACTATCATAAAGACAACAAAATTTGTTTTTTTTTTTAAATCTGAAATACTTACCTTGAATCTGGCAATCCTTTTCTTCCATGATCGAACACCACTTTCCCATACAGCATGGAGGGCATCATGGTTCACATCAAAGTTGACTCCCTCATGAGTGATAGTAAAAGAAAAAGCCACAGCAGCGTGTGCCTCTGCCATCTTGTCAGATCTGGAAAATAATAACAACACTTAAATCTAAACGGGAGGTTAAGTTACATGGATTTCTTCTACTTTCTCTGAATAAGGCATCATTTTTCTATAAAAGCTACCATAAAGAACCAAAAAAAAAAAAAAAAAAGGGAAAAGATGTTCAAAACTAGATCAAGCCAAACATTTGCTATACATAGAACATATGAAAAAATATATATTCCTACGCAAAAAGTATATGCTACACCTATGAGCTATAAATATGTTAAGATAAATACAGCAAAAGGCCATCCAGGAATATCAAGATTATATTAACATCATCCGATCAGTTTTACCATGAAAATGTATCTAGAAAAACATACTTCAAATTGCAGAGGTCCTTTTTATAATGAAAAAATTTGGGTGAATTATTATACAAAGATACCATTGTCTGACAAATTAACTAGTACTCATTTATAGTATTTTCTAACTAATATACCATTAAATATGTTAGTCATACACGCACTATGAACCGACAAATATGTGTTACATAGCAAAAAAAATAAAAAAATAAAAAATCAAAAAGTTTTATTGGGCTGTTTTGCAAAAGTAAAAATGCAAAGGGTACCAGAAAATCAATCACCTGTGACGAAGAACCCAAGATATAAATCACAATATATGCAAGAGTGAAAAACATCCTGTTAAATTGATATCTCACAGAGTCACTCATATCAATCCAACAAATACATAACTAATTTACAATTTTGAAACTCAAAAATGAATTTCAAAATGCTATGCAGAGCATTGCTGATACCAGGTAATCTACCAATAAAAATCTGCATATTATGGTTTCTTATCAGATCATCTACTTTTGTCCCTCACAGGAGGTGTACCAGCCCTTCTAATTCTCATATTCATAGCATACATTTCCAAAATCAGTATGTGCTTGATACCAGATATAAGTTGAATTGTAGATTCAGAATTCTCTATATCTATACAAGCAGTTGATAGTAGATTACTGTACACTGTAAAACTGCCATATCATACCTGGGACTGTTAGGACCAAAACTTTTTAATACATATTTTATTCAAAGGCTTGTGCTTAATAAACTTAAATAAATTAGGTCAAATACTCCACTATCAGCCCTATCTTTGTCCTTCACTTATAACTGTCTTATTCCATTGGCAAAGGGTAATTTTTCAAATACAAATATGAATTGTATGTTTAATTATTCAATAGCAGCTCAGTCCTGTTGGTAGGAAAGTTTCATGTTTCTTCCAGATAAGCCTTCCTCTTATTCAGGAAAAGGGCCCTCTCTTAATCTAATTTTACTCTAGGTTCTAACAACATTCATTAATTCATAATAAAAAGGTCCACTTTTTTTTTTTAGAAAAATACCCCCTTGCCCCCTTTGAAACTGCTGGCCATAGGCTTGGGAAATAACATATAAATCAAGCTTTCTTTAAAGCTTTGAAAAAGTATGTTATTGTGAGAAGAATTATTTTTAAAAGGTGTTTACTTATCACAGAAATAGAGAGCTTTTAGGTAAATGCCCATAAAACACAATGATATGTACAAAATGTACGTAAATCTTGAAGTCTAACTTCCATAAAATTAAGGCAAGATAAAACATTGGAAGTCAGGTTAAGACATGCAATTCTCATGTAGTACAATGAGGGTTTACATGAGGGTTTATGTTTTGCACCTTGGAATATACAGTATGAACTTGAAACAATAATTAATTCTTTCCCAAGCTCGTTAATTATAATTTATATCTGTGTAACATACCTGTACAATACTACATCTGTCTGGGCCCGGGGAATCACTTGCTGTGATTTACTCCCATAATTTCTAAAATAACTTGACTATATAATCAAACCAAACTTAAATCTGCTTTGACATGCAATCTTTTATAAACTTTAAACATTAATGCAAGAAATTATTTTATACAAGAATTAGACTTTTATCTTCTGTCTTGTTTACGTATTCCTCGAGTGGGTACAAACTTGGGTAATTCGTTTTGTGGTTGGAAATTTGCATACTCAGTAAGAACAAAACTATGGGAAGGCACTAATACAAAACCATTCATTTGGTGCAGATTTTGACAAAGTTCACATCAGTATAGCAGATGCATGCCCCTTATGATTATGTTTCAAGAAAACGGAGATTTACCTGATAACAAAACAGCTGACAGCGTCTTCACCTCTCAGATCCAGGTGAGGCCTCGGTTTGGAAATCTCGTTCTAATTTTTGGGATTTAGTAACCCAATTAAACTTTTGTGGTGCACATAATTTTCAGTAACCGAAATCAATGGACATTTGTAGTGCCAGAGTAAATCTAAAGCGTTTGCATATTTCATATAACTCCTTTAAAAAGTTAAAAATCTTTATTATCTGCTAAAACTATACGAGATCATACGAGACTACAACGTCACGCATCAGAGTCTTGATGTAAACATTCATGAAAACTTTCCCAGTCTACACAAGGAAAGTGTGTGAACATTGGTATTTTGGAGATCATCAACCAGCATAAATGAGAGGGCAACCTCACAAAGTGAGTCGAAGACAAGGATATATTAATGCTTACTTAAATTTGAAATAGATACAGTGTATGTAGTTTGCACTAAAACAAAACCTAGTTAGAATGTTTGAACAGCCAGTGTGTAAACAGTTCGTACAAGTATCCACCCCTTTCCTCGATTTAGGTTTGGCTAATATATATTATCTGGTTGATATAATAGTTCTCCGCCGTTGATTACTATTCTCATTGGTTCACTTTGATGTACATTAGTTGAAAGTTATGAATATCAGGTTTCATTCATAAAGTTTGATCATGATGAAGTTAATTATCGTTATCATTATCAATTTAGTTCTTTGAACCTACATAACTGATAAGTTATTGGAATCGGACATCGGTTATGTTGCCAGAATTAGAGTGGATTTTAATTTTGCGTATCAAATTAGTGATAAATATTGCATTCTGATTTTAGCAAAAAAAAGTGAACAGTTATAAATAGACAAGAAAAACTTTAAGATTATGCTTCTCAGTTTTACTTAAATTGAAATCCGGTAATTTGTTTACAACAAGGAAGTGTTGCCATATTTAGCACATTTTCCAATTATTGCTCTAATTTTAAGTCCCAAATGTTTCTTTTTTTCTGTAGATTTAAATTCCATGTGATAAAAGATCTCATTTAGCCAGAGTACATGAGGCATTCCTACACAAATACCCCTCGCCTTCTTTCCCCCCCCCCCCCCCCCCAGGACATGCATAAAACTCAGTGTCATTCAGAAGAGTGATGTAAAAAATTTTTTTTAATACAATGAAGCCTGGAGTAGCAAGGCAGTTCATCTTTTTTATTTGGTGAAAAGCTAAATGCTTACTTATGAGTCCAGTTGCAAGTAGGGTTGGGTCTATTCAACTTGACCACACCCATCTGGCTGGCTTCACATTATTAATGTATCCTGGAAATTGGTCTCAACTTTTAGATGAAAAGCTTGGTCCACTTCTGCGATGTTAAATCCATAGCCTGCCACTTAGGGACTGCCCATGGGGACTCTTGCTGAATGCAAACAGATTGTTAGACTAAGACGACGCCTATTGTTTTCAATATACTTATGTAATCACCAGTTTTTCTGTAATGTACTCAACGCCAAGAGACATGTTAATCTGTTTTATCTGATTGTGTTCAGCAAGAATCCCCTTGGAGTTAGTACACAGTAAATAGGCCCATAAAATTTATTTTGAACAGTTCCTTAGACAAAATAAGAACAAGGTAGAAAAATTAATCATGTCTTCCTTGTTACAAATCAAGTGCAGCCTTTTATTTAATTGGACAACTACTGATATTTGGATGGAGAGAGGTCAAAAAAGGCAAAAAATTTAGTCTAGAAATTTAGACCAATTTTTGGGCCTCTGTTCTGTGATACAAGCCCAAGATTTATCTCACCATAGGAAGCAAATCGTAAAGCTTGTTACGAGGGAGGTTGAACCAACTTGATGGGAAGTGTGACATACTTCTATATAGACCATACATATATATATATATATATATATATATATATATATATATATATATATATATATATATATATATATATATATATATATATATATATACACACACACAGCATGTGACTCTAATATCTATATAACATTATTTATGACCTCTGGTCATGGTATGTGGAATATTTTTAAATTACACACCATGGTCAACAGTGCCTAAGATATATAATAATGGGGACATCCTGTCATATTGGATCTACTAGTATTTTTAAGAATGACATGCATATCTGGAGGATGTAGTATAAATAATTTTACTTGTCATTTCCGCTCCAATGCCAGCTCATTTGATCATCTTGACTTCAAAATTAAGTGTTATGGATACTCCTCCATTTGTCATTCAATACAATTCAATAAATTGATAAAATTTGCCTACAGTATGTATGTGTGTATATTCAAAAAGTTAATGAAATATGTGTTAGTCTGTTGATATTGCATCAAAGTTAATTTGAAAATGGTATAATTAAAAAAAAATTAGTAAAGTTATTAACTCAAAATATACAAGCTAGGATCCAACAAGTCAGTATTTTTCACATTTTACGTAGGCTTTACTTTTATCATTTTGATTGCCCGATCATAATTGCTTTATACTTTTGTAAATATGATAAAGGAAACAATTGGAAAAGACAATTATCTGAGGCATTGGTTTTAGCATACTTAACATTATAATCTCTGTTACAAATTTGAAATATACTCATGTGAAGCTGGATAAGATAAATGTGTAATCCTTAGTTTTGAAAAAGGTTGGGCAGAGTTTATTAATAACTAAAATATACTTAATGTCAATAATTTGTTATGGATGTTTGTTGGCAGAAAATAATATACAGTGATCAATAATATTGATTGAAGAGCTGAGTATCATTTGCTGTCTAACATTCATCAGTACTTAGCGTTGTACACTAAATTATTAATGCTAATATTTCAAGAGGAAAAGTGTTGTTAATGAACCAAATAGTCGCCCCGAGTTTCAGAGGACAGTGGAAATTTGCTTCTCTAGCTCCTATCAGCAGGCTTCTCCTAATATTAGAAGGGGAATCTCCAATGCCTTTTAAAACTCAGGGTGCATGCAGCATGAGGTGCTAAAAATTGAAGTATTTTCCCATGGTCTCTCCCCAAATAAAACATGCCCTAAGATCCTCCCCTTGCAGCACCATGTATACATGACCTCATTGTTATACATGTTACAAATTTCAGGTGTAGGCTTGGGGAGCTATGACTGACAGTGATTTGGCAGGCACCACCACGTTAAAAACTGCCATTGCAACGTCGGATGTAGCAGAGGGTTATAGTAGTAGAGGTAGTGGTGAAAGTGGTGATAAAACTAAGGAGAACAACAACCTGAAAGATCCCACGATGTTGAGCACCGGTTTCGTCCAAATGAAAACTTCGAAAGTGACTCAAAGGCCCCAGGGAGATGATAAGGAGATGGCTCCCAGTGACAGTGGTGTTAAAGACGCTTCTGTAGTCAAAGGGCTATCTTTGTCAAGTTTGCCTAAAGATGAAAGGAATAAGCAGACTGAAAACACGCCTTTAGTCATAGTGAATGGAGAACATGATAGAAGGTGAGTTAAAACTTTCAGCTGAAATTGGATACTTAATAGCATATTTATATATGATTTATGCTTTAAGTCAGATTTGAGGAGAAATGCATGACAAATATTTCACAATATTCTTTTATTACATCAGTAAGATGATATATTGTGTGAGTGATGGTTTCTTTATTACCTCAATTTTCCATTGTATCATACAAGGAAAGTCTGGAATTGCTCAGAGTCATGGGTATTTTAAAGGGCATGCATGACAAAATTCCCATAGTAGGCTGCTTTATTAATTTCAAATATTTGACATGGCAACTTTAATATGGCAAGCATTCTGTAAAGGAATCAATGACAATTGTTCTGTTGCATTCCTTTGCAGAATTTTGCATCCAGGCAGTGTGATTTTGCAAAATTGCAAAGAAATTGGATGAAAATATGCCCCTCGTGTGACCATCTCATCAGTTTCAGCAGATGCTTAAATTGAGATGTATAGATTTTTTGGTTCAGTTCTTATATACTTCTCTGAGCATGCAAAGGAGTCTACAAAATCCATACCAAGGTTGAGCAGTTGGTTATCCATTATTGATCTGCCGACCTGCCAACCTGAGTCATGGAGAAATCTGGAGACTAGCACACAAATCCCCAAGTATCACAATGCTAACGAGATAAGCCTTGAACTCTGCTGTGTATATGTGTACATATATATGTGTATAGGAGGTTAAGTGTCCTTCATGCACATGAACTGACCATAAAATCATTACGGGGCAAAGGACGGATTATCTCTAAGTGGATGAGTTGATTATACAAAAGCCAGACTATCCTATGTAACATGAGGTCCCCGTAATCTCTCCTGATCATTTTAGTTAATGATAAAATTAAAAAAAGATTCATTATAAGAAACCATCATGTAAAGAGCTGTCACTCAAGTACTGCTGTAAATACAAGCCCGTATTAATAAGTTTCTTTGTATGAGAACAGATTTTGAGCATCAACAGGTCTTTGACACCATTTGACAGACACAAAGTGAGCCCTTAAAAAGAACTCTGCCATAGTAATGCACTTTTTGTATGATACCCACTAGAAGCTACATTGTATTGTTAGTAAATGAAAAACATACAAGTTTTTTTTTTTCTCACTTGAAAAGTTTCAGGTAACAAGAATGCAAAAAATGCCCTTTGCACTTTGATTTCAGTGTATGTTTCCATTGTTGTCCTAGAAAAACATGTCCTGGAAGGATGAAATTTCTCAATTTAAATAAGAGAAGGTCAAAGGCTTGTGCAGATGGAAACATTGATGCTCTGCTATACTAAAAAGTTACCTGTTGAAATAAAAAAGGGGATTGTTTTTAACCAGCATGGAGTTATATATTTTTCACAAAGAGTCCATCTGTTGCATCGCAAATAAGTGGTAATTAAAAACTGTATGAAGCAGTATTATTTGGACCCCTTTGTTAAAGTAATATTGATCAGTATTGTTAAGCATATTAAGTACCAGCAGTTTAGCACCTCATTCTAGATCATTCTAGCCGTAGTGTAACCATTAATTCACATTGTAAACCTTTTCACCCTTCACCCTTTAAGTCAAATCAAGAATGCATCTATTTTTGATTCCTTTTCACACTTGTACAAAATGTACCTTCGCACTGATAGTGATAGGATTTAATGTTGTAACCACACAAGAACACTTGATTGTGGTTATAATAGTTGATCATAATTGATTGTTTAACCATATCCTGGACATTATACACTCTATGTACAAACAAAATTCAATCAAAATCAATATTCATTTGAATAAATTTATCCTGAAATTTCAATTTTGTTTAAAATATCTGATCTTTAGCCATCCGAAATCTATTATTCAGGTCCTTAAAGTCCTCCATTCAACACAGTAATCGCATTAGTGCTGACTATAAATGTAACATCAGCTTATTATGAACCATGAGTGTAATAAGGCTGAGTCCATACATGTACATTGTATGTGAACAGAGCCCCCTTAATCTTACTCATTATTTTCTCTCCTATCAGTAACTGCAGGTGAGACTGGTCCACACCTGCTTTCTTTTGAAAAGAACTGATGGTATGAAATAAAAGACGTTACTCTGAATCTATACATAGATATGTTGTTACATGAAAACATAAAAGGACAGATCCAACTCTCACGTTTCAAAGTTAAGAGAGGACAAAACCAGCCTCAAACATGATGGGTTTGTACAAGGTAAATTGTAGGAGTAGTAATTGCTTTTTATTTTGTTGTTTGTTATGATAGGTATGTGGAGAAAATTTAGAAATGTAATCTTACTTGGCTTGATTGGTTTGTTTGTTTGTGGATTTAAAAAAAAGTCCCTTTAAATGTAGCAGTTCTGTTTTTGATAGTTTGTTATTTGGTTAAAATCAGTTACAAGTTACGCTCACAGTTGCAGGCAATTGAATGTTGAAGTTTTATTTTACTGCTTGTCATTGGCTCCAATTTCGGCTAAAAGATATACCCTCCTTCACAAGGCATTAGAAATGTTTCAATTTAAGAAGGGACCTAGTGTGCTATTGTTATTCGCATTTTTTCCTTTCCATCCCCCCCCCCCCCCCCCCCCCCCCCACAAGTAATGTGTGCCATCTAACCAGAGTTATGACAGGGCACATAAAGTCACTATTGATTTGTTATTGTGGCTTTAAAGGGGACATAGTTTCACCCGAGTCCACCTTGCCAAAAATAATGCCTACGATCAACAGAACAAACATATTTTGCCCAATAGTATTGATATAAAGTCTTAAAGTTAACCAGGATTTCTAAAGAGAATCAACAAGTCTTTAAAGACAAAGAACTTTTATGTGTACTGCTAAGGTATTGTCTATGTTCAACTTAACCTGGTATTTCTATGGAATTTTAGCATGTCTATTCGAGACAAAGGAGTTTAAGCTATAAATGTTCAACCACGTTATTGTGCGATCTCAGACTGAAGTTCTTAGGCAAAGGTAAGAGTCTAGAGACCAGAATAGTTCATGACAGTTCTGTTAAAATGATTAATTTAAATGAATTTATTAAGCTGATGCAGAAAGTTATGCAGTTAAATGTAACTTTTATTTAATTTCCCCAAGGGTATAATTAAATAGACATTTTTTACTTCAGTTAGATAAGAGATATTGTGTAATCCGATCATAGTGATGAATTGGAAAGAACAACGGAGAAAGAGCT
Organism: Lingula anatina; assembly: GCF_051362555.1. NCBI lineage: Eukaryota > Metazoa > Brachiopoda > Lingulata > Lingulida > Lingulidae > Lingula > Lingula anatina. The sequence goes on from NC_141767.1 coordinate 35,256,864, forward strand.
GAAGAAGCACATTCTATTGCTTTGACAATATTGCCATTGTAATTACATTAACAACATCAATCATTCTATGTAGAAGGTCAACTGCAGTGATATATGAATGAGTCAGTCTGTTGCCTGCACCTGCACCAAAACAGTAGTCCTTGTTGTTAAGACCATTTTATGTAGTAGCTAGGGTAAGAGTTCGCTAATATAGAGAAGGCAAATACTTGACAGTCCTAAAAGCAGGGAAATGCATTTTGTCAGTGACAAATTGCCTTCTAATTGTCTTAAATTACCAAGTAAAGAAATTTACCTTCATTCAGACTGATTGCATTCAAATTTAATTTAACTTTCAGAGTGAAAATGTTTTAAGATTATCTTGTGTTTTCCCCTATCTACCTTTTATGAGAAAAAAATTCAGGAAGTACAGATATAAGTTTGCTCATCAGGAAGTATTTCATTTAGCATCATAAAAGCTTGTTTTTGCAGTTTGTCCCAAGATGAAAAATAAACCCCCTTGGTATCCAATTATGCTGTTTTTGTGGACTAGGAAGTTTCTGCACCTCATGGCGGGTGTCAGAGTTCACATTAACAAGTGGGGATATCACCAGTGTGGTAAATATAAATGTAGTAGCTGAATTTGAGTACCAGTCCGTCTCATTGTACATAGATTCCTGTCTCTTTGGTTTACTGGGCTTTTAAAACAGTGACAGGACTTTTTGTAAAAAAAAAAGGAGGATCTCAAAGTTCTTCTGTACAGTAGGTATAAACTGTTCTTTTATTAATGTTTCATTGAACTGATGTAAAAAGCTATTTTACCTCTATTAGTCAGGTCCCAATATTCAAACTAATGTGTATTTACAATCATAGTTGTTGAATGTGGCTAGATAAAGTTTTGACAGTGGTCAGTGTTAATAGGTTGAACATGTTTCAGTTGTATCTATCACATCTTATCACATGGTTAATGGTATTAGTATAGAGCCTGTATCAATATAAATACTGTATATATCATTACTGGGCATTTTGGCCTTTTAAAATTTAATGATATCAGTTAATAGACCAAAATGACTTGCACAGGATTTAAGTTACATCTGTGAAAAACGTATTATAATGTATTCGTTTCTGAGAATTTTGATCTTTTTCATAAGTATTTAAGTTTTGACAAATGCATCATTAACATTATCAGCAATTTAAACTGACAAGCTTGAAAAGACGTGCTTTTGAGTCAGGATGTAAGATCTGACAAAGATCCTGTTTTTAGGCCAATAAACAACAAAAAATTAGTTCTTTATCTGGTTCTTTTTACTATTTTTGTTAGGTAGAGTGGGGAGGTACTTGCCATATACATTGAATCTTCACTTAAGTCAGTGCTAGAATGTATAAGAGTCATCAAAATAAAGAGATGCAGGTATTTTATGAAGTACATTCTGAGTTCAAGAATGCATAACCTTGTATTGTTATGTTAATCTCCTTGCACTTCATGTCAAGCATGCAGGTTATGGCAGTTGAATTCATGCTTTGTTACTTGTAAAAATGAATATGACTTTGGATGAAAACCAAAATTTTCACATGATAATTTTCTCACAAATGTGCTTGTCAAAGATGATCTGATTTGAAGAAAAAAAGACATCAGAACTTCAATTTGTAATATGTAAACAAATAGAAATTGACTTAATCAGGTAAAATTGGACAGGCATTTATTTGAGTTTTGTGATTAATATACAAAAAAAGAAAGATTAAAAGTGCTTTGCTTAAGCCCCTTCAAATCCCCACTGGTTATAGCACAGATGGTACATTATTAAAAATTCACCTGGCGTGCCAGCACAGGGGTATTCCCCACAGACACGTCAATTTCTCCGTCGTGATTAGTAATTTTCTCATGGAAGCCTGGGGCTCAGTCGTTCTTTTTCACCTGGTACCATGGTGAAGGAAACAATAAAAACAGGTATTATCAAAAGCCTCAGTCATAACTGTGACTGGACGCCCTAGCCACCAAACCTCGCGTGCAAAAAAACTGGTCTGGCTAAAGCCAGGGTGGGAAAAGTGGTAAGATAGCCATCAGTTGTTTTCATTCTTGAAATATTCACGTTCAGTTGTGGTCACTCGATTAAATCTGTGGTTTTTTAAGGGGTCATTGCATTACAACCTTTCAGTCATATTCTGAACATTCCATAACAAATTTTAAATCTTAAGAACTGCACTATTTTTGAAAAATAAGGTACAGTAAAATTCATTAATGTCAGGGTAATGGATTGGTGAAGCCTGTCAAGCTTTACGCTAAATTATAGCAATTAGAGTTCAAAGTTTATAGCTTGTCTGGAAGGTAGGGCGCAAAAGATAAGTGTTGGGTGCATCATCAAATTAGATTAGATGTGACAGGCGATATATATTTATATATATATTGCATGGAGGATAAGTCACCACTCATAGCTGGGTGTGAGTTAATAGACTGGATATATATTAAGTGTGGTCTGTTTTTGTGAGCATCAGTCCTATCACTGGGTAGTGAGTGGGAGACAGTGGCCAAAACAATTGAGTGGTATCATGAGGGACTTTTTCAACATGTTGGGGCCAAAATTGGCCAACAATGTCAAGACTTTGGCTGGAGTCATTATGATACCACGGTAAATATAATTTGTTGATAGTGATTAATATAATCCAGCATGTTATGAGAGTTTTGATAAAACTCAAATTTAATATTTACTTATTTATTTATTTATTTTTTTTATTTGAAAAAAAACAATTATGGCAATGTTGTATTTGTTTTTCTATTTTTTGATAGAGGTCACATAAAAAAGCAGGAATACAAACAGGAATACAGAGGTTCTCCTGTTTGGAACTATTTCAGCAAAACAGTAGTTGTGCTGGTAATATAATTGAAATATTTAGAGTACTACAGCTAGTGTTGAACTGTTTTTAATGCTGAGGGAAGTAGAGGTCAGCAGTGGAATTGGATGGGAACTGCCTTCCTATATACCAGTGTACTACTAATGGAAGACCTTTACTTCTATGGCTACTGATGGCTCCCAATTACCATGCATCGATCTCATGAAAATCCAATTTTCCAAGAATATTATCTGAAATGAGTTATTCTAATGCTGTTGCAGCGAGTTGGAAGACACTGTGGAAGTGACCATGCGTGAGTTCAAAAGCGACACATACCCCCGCAGACGGAGAAGTGCATCCATGGCGGAGGTGAAAGAACAGGCCTATGGCCGACTGCAAGACGAACTCAACAAGGCTCAACAGGTACTGTGATTTCTTACTACATAAAATATCATGATTGACGTCTTATTTAATTGATCAAATACTGCACTGTGTTTTTGAACAGAAGACATTGTTTTTGTGTCTTTGCATGTTATACTATTGGATTCTTGATTTGTGCTCCAGTACAATGTATGTTTCTCAGTCCGCACCCTAATATGCTTTAACATGTACTATTACTAAGCATAGAGAATAATAATACTCCACATGCAACATGATTTATAACTACATTTATAAGTCAGTTTTCAATATGTTACACCACCACATGCGCCGTGAATTCAAGACTAACTATTTGCATATATATTCAATGGTTATATACCATTTTTTACAAGGAATCATTATCAGTATCATTCAAATCATATGCAACAATTTCTTTGCAAAATGTGTTATTATTGTTCATCAAAATTTTTTTATATCTAATTTGAGGGTGTTGTCTGCAAAATGACTCCTCAACATTTCTGTCTGAAATCACATATATCACTATAGGAATTTAGTAACGACCAGGGACGGGCTAATCTTCACATATATTTATGTTTGATTATATCTCCTGCAACTTTGAATATATCTTGTCAAGAATAAAATGGATTTTAAAAGGAGTATTAACCTGAAAGAAAATGGCATGTAAAACATGAATATTACCTTTTATAAACCATTTAATTTAAATATTGGTTCTATAATTCCAAGGAAACCCACAATGTTAAGGCTAACCACAGTCAAAATAACTGCACCTCTGAGTTTTATTTTACCACCTTGAAAGAAAATGGATTTTTAAGATGAGACACAAGATTTCTTGTTGGAAAAAGAAGACATATAAATGAACAACAAGAAATATGTGGCCATTGGGTTTAGTACAAGTCTGTACCACAGCATGAATAAACAGAAAACAAGATAGATAAAAGGTCCTCTCATGCATACTAAATAACCTAATGGAAGAATAACCATATAATTTAGGGAACCACAAGAGTTAGCCTGGCTTGGTACGGGCTTTTTTGGAAGGTGCATTGTGGTCTCAAATAATTAGGGGTCACATGGTGATTTTAGTGTTTTTGTCATAATTGTTATTTATTTTCAGGAGTTAAAACTTAAAGACGAGGAATGTGAAAAGCTTTTAGAGGTGCGAGATCAAATGGGAAGAGAATTAGAAGAACTTACTGCAAGTCTGTTTGAGGTAAAAACATTAATTTGATGAAAAGATGAGGAAAACTATTAAACATTTTATAAGCATGCAAATTAAACTTATCAAGGATGCAGAGGAAATGAAATAAAACTCATTAAGAGTTGTTATTTTAAACGAACTGACTGAATAAAATCTTCCTTATTACACCGTTCTCAGAAATATAGAATAGAATTTATTCTTTCCTTATAACTAAAGTGCATTGCACACATGAAAATCCCATTGGCTTGAAAAAGGGCATTCCCCTAGCATATATTAACATTCACTCAAAGGCACAGACTGTTTTCATCACACTTCAGTATATGCTATGGTATCTTAATTACCGTCTGTGGCAATTGATCTCCATTAGTTGGTAATAATAAATGATGGACTGCCTCTACCTTGTGATGCATCTGTACAGCCTTATGCATGTTTTTTTACACAGCAATATTGCATTTGTGGTTAAAAAGTCAAAAAATAAAATAAAAAATGGAAGAATAGACTTTCTACCCAAGAAACAGAGAATAAGTTGGAGAGTACAGAGGAGGCAATTTCTGCAGAAGAAATTTGTAGAACACTGAAACACTGAAAAGAATGCCCACAACAAGTTAACAGGCTCTTTGAGGAAAATTTTTTGCAGTACTCAAAACATACAATAGTAGTAGTCATATTTACACTCACTGGTTGTGGGTTTGTTTAAAAATGACTTTTTACATGGTCCAACAAATGTGACAGATGACTTATTCATGCATTATTGGTACAGTGGATTTTATTTTTTTGCTCAGTTTGATTAAGAACAGTCAAATTGTGACATACATTAGTGCAGTTTTGAAGAAATTCTTTACTAATAATTTGTTTTTTTTTTCTTCTTAATTTAGGAAGCAAACAATATGGTGCAGGACGCCAATATCAAACGGATGCATGCAGAAAAACTGCTGAAGGAAGCCAACACTAAGGTAAGGAAATGGGCTTTTAATGACTTTCTAGCTTTTTGGTTAAGTAAGAAGTGTTGGCAAAATGTGATGTGAATCATGAAGGGGATCATAAAATTTACATGACACAATTTAACTTAAAATTTTATTTGACTTCAGTGGAAAAGTGGTTAAAATGGGTCACACTAATCTACTTCATATCAAAGCTTCAAATAAAGTTGCCATTTCTTCTTTTCCTTTTAGCAAATAAATTTTCTCTTTGAATAAAGCAAAGCACTTGTAAACACTTCTAGTGCAATAAAGTTGAAAAAGTATGACAGGTTTTATTTATAATGTATATTTTGTGAACAGATAGAGGTTTTACAAGCAGAAGTCGTGGCCCTGAAAGCCTTAGTGATCACATCCACCCCCAGTATGCCAAATAAACACCTCCATCCTCAGCTGGAGCATGAAAAGAAAAAGAAAGAGGGCAGTGCTTCGCCCAAGCTTAGTTTTATCAAAGGACACAGGAGGTATGTGTGTATTTAGCATAAAATCTGCTGTTCTATTTATTTTTGTCACTATCTTTCATTTGAAAAATTGTAATGGAATCATTGGTTTGTGAGCAGATGTGATATGAGAAAAAAACGATGCTGGAATTGAGCTGTGAGAATATCTGTTGTTACATATAAAATGTTACTTTTGAAAGAAATAATAATGGAATCGTGAGCTTGTGACGACACTGTGGGTTGAATAGTGCAACCACGATTATGTGAATTCAGCATGGCCTGTTCTCAAAGCTCAAGATCTGAAAAGAAAAAAATTGCGTTTCTTGTTGTGGTGTTATCATTTACTTAAATTTCTTTTGTATTTTAGGTCTACAAGTCATCATGACATCAAAGCAGTAGCTGTGGAGCCTGTGAAATCTGAGGAAATACAGAAAAAGGAGGTAAATAACTTTTTTTGAGAGAGAGAGAGAGAATGTAAAGGCAGAAGAAATAGACTTGAATTCTTTTGTTTTCTGTTCCAACAAGGCAGAAATATTTTACATTTCTAACTTACAAGCTGGTACATGCATTAACATCTTGAATTGAAATAAACTGCGTGTTCAGTTGAAAGAATCCAAAATGAATTATATATAAATTTGCATGTATTTCAGGCTGACCCAATCTTCCTGCACGAATTCAGAGAATGGAAAAAGGATCCCAATCACAATAATTCTAATGCATTTATCACCAGAGTAGAACAAGAAGATGTCATTCCATGTTTATGCTTTACAAATAAAGAAGTAAGTCCTTATATACTCAATTTCCTTTTTTTTTTTTTCTACACTAAAGATATTACTTATGAATTGTGTAAATGAGCTCCTTACCTTTGGTTGATTATTTAAGAGGTCTATTTTCAAAGGTTATTAACATATCTAATGTCAACAGTGACGCAAGTGAATCACCATCAAGTTCTGATGTTACACCGATTTGCAATAACTACTGCTTAATGAGAAGACATTTCTAAGCATTATTATTGTTATGATTTCCTGCCCAACAAATTGCAGACTTGAAAACAAATATCTGATTTGCAAGTGCTGATAATTTAATCAATCTAGTGAATGCATACATGCAAGACAGATTGATCTGTCCGTAGAATATCAAGACGCATTTGTCACACTAAACTGGTGCTGGCATTGTATGCATGATAAAATCAAGTCTTGCTGATAGAATATGGATGTTTTCCATCCTTTGTGCTTGCATTCATTTGCGAAGGCACATGCTCTATCTTGAATAAACAAGACCGAAGTGCAGTGTTGTTTTGTTGGAAAAGTGCACTGATATAGTAGTTTTCTTTATCCCACTGTTTGTAACCCATATATGTCAGTTATTTAAATACTTACTTTTACACAGTTTAGAGTACTTCAGTCTGGTACAAAACATGACAAAAAGAAAGTTGCTTTAACGTAATCTTTCCCAGACCTAAATAGGGATTGTATCTTGGTTTTTATCAGAAAAGAAATGTATATCCTAACCTCAATATTGAATTACTGTAACATTTGTTTTTACAGTGTTTTTATCATATGAATATCATTTCTGTTTGCCCTTACCAAAACAAAATATTTTTTCCGTACACCCAAAGCATGTGGCATTTGATTTCCCCCCTGGGCCAATGCTCTTATCAAATGAATATATTTCAACATTTCAGCTTTCCTCCAGAGTCCTTGCCACAGTTCAGAACAACTCCTTAACTATTGAGCCCATTCCAGGAAATGTCCAGGGAAATGGAAATATCCCAAAGTAAGATGATATATTGATTTGTGTTTGCCTTGTGTGTGTGTGTGTATTATTCCATTTGTTCAGCTTTGACATTTGTGTACTGCTGGGTATGTAACTTAATGTGCTGTATTCTTGTTCCTGTGATCTTTCTCTGGACTTGCTCAACCGTATGATGTCAGATGTTCAAATAATTTTTTGGGGCTAAAATAACTGCAAAATTGATTTAAAGAAAACATTTTGCTTCTTTTTGTGAGTCAAATAGATGAATCAGTAAATAATAATGAAATGAATTTCAAGAGAATAAATTTTCAAGGAAAAAAAAAGATTGTGAACAGTCTGTTAAGTGTTGTTAGTATATTTACTTCACTCAGATTTTATATATCTGTGCTATTAGCTGTATGTCCCAGTGTGAGATACTATTTCCTTATGACATTTCTTGCTTAGAAATTAGATTGTGGTGATCTCTCCTACTGGCGCTGAACATCGCACGATTCATTTGTTATCCAGCTTTTATCAAGATAGTGGCTTTGATGGATTGGAATTAATAGAAGTCATGAAAGCAATGAAGAAAATGGAAATGTTTAGTGGCTTGTACTGTTTTCTAGGAAATTCTATTTCAAGCTAGTTATGTATGATGCATGAGACTTTTATTTGGGACAGAAACATGAAAATTGATGTGAAGAGTTTAATTAATAAGTTTCCACCACTTACATCTGAATAACTTATTTGAATTGAACATAATGGAATTAAAAGTATAAAGAATTTATGTTTATCTCCTGTTTCAGAAAATGTGCCTTGTCTGAGGCCCCAAGGATATGCAAGTTCAGAATGAAATGTGGGGATTCAGAAACATGGTATTTTGTATCAGAAGCAGCCAGAAATAGAGTAAGTTGATTTAAAGTTTAAAATCTAGACTTTTAATTTTTTTTACTGATGTTTAAGTTTGTGTTGCTAAAGAGAAAAATACCAGCACTAATGTTTGTTTATTGATGTTTGTTGAATGTTGCATTTTCCTTCAATTATTATGATATCTTTATTTTAATAAGTATCCTAAAAAAAGGTATAACTACATAAATTGTAAATGTTTATTATTTTTGTTACAGATCACTGCTGTCTGTGACTTGTACACATATCTGAGGTACATAAAACAAGGCCTAGTGAAAAGTGAAGGTAAGTTCATTAAATTTTTTTCATATCTTATATCATGATTTTTTTAAAGGAATTTTTCACATTTTAAAATAGGTTTAAAAACTTCTATTTACATGATTTGTATACAATACTGTTTAATGTCGCTTTACTTTTTTTTTTAGACACTGACATGTATTGGCACATTATCAAGTTGAGGAAAGCAATGGCTATGGCAAGGTTAGGGCTTTCATCATGATGTTGGAAATGGTTTTCCAGTGGAACTTTTCATTCTTCATTTTCATGATCATTCATCACCATAGAGAAGCCAGCTTTAGACATGCTCAATGGCCTTCAATCTTAACTGCCCTGGCCATTTTTTTCAAGGGGCATTCTGTCGCTTGATCGATTGGCACATTCTCATGTATGGACAATAATTAGTCCTCAAAAACTATACCTCAGTTGCTGTGGTTCTGCTGTCTTTAATGGAAACATATGCAAGACTGTTGGCATTTTCTGACCTAGAAAGAGGGAAAAGTGTGGTGTACTTAGTAGCAACAGAAAAAAATTATTGGGCAAGCATAACTGATTCTTGTAAACTGGAGGATTACTGAATGACACAGTCATGGATGTATGAACTGAATATTAGTTGAAACTCTCTCTCTCTTTTTTATTATTATTATTTTTTATTATTATTTATTTATTTTATTTATTTTTGCCCAATGCTCTTGTTCCTTTTTATGTACAGACCTCTTTCATGACCAGGGCTTTATAACAAGCATTCTGCGATTCACTTAAGATCTTCCTATATGTGATAATCTTATAAAAATGAAAATGAATCCATCAAAACCCTTGATGTTTGAACACAACATCATTATTCTGTTCAGAGAATTATTTCATAATTTAACAGACACGGGTTGAAACACAATATATATGAATATTCATATCTGAGCAAATATGGCCAGTAATCTGATTTTTTAAGCAAAGTTTATGATCAGCAGTAGTTAAAAGTTCAATATGTCATGACATTATTAAAAGTTGCTAGTCATTACCAAAATGATAATTCTAATTACCCTCAATCATTGTAGAACATCAAAATACAGTCTACTATGGTCTGTTAAAGATAAGGCAAATTTGTGAGTAATCATGTCAGTTCTTGTTCGTGAATAGAAAGACTGTCTCATCATTATTTTTCCCCTTAAGTGCTGGTCACTTATTTATCATATTTAGAAAATGGTACATATAATAATTATATGGAATTAAGAATTGGAACCCTAATTACATCAAAAATAACATCATGCACCCAATTGCACAAGTACTTTACTCACTGCTATATATTTCTCAAGAATCTGGAAAATCAAGTTTTAAAATATCAAAAGTAGTGAGTCAGGTCATTAGTGATTGTGCACAAAGTTTATCTTTATTGTTTCTATGAAAGAAAGGTGATACTGTTTATATGATGTATTTTTATGATGCAGTGGAAAATGTTTCTTTATACAGAAGACTGCTGAGAGTGGATGAATTTGATATGAATAAGACAAAAATTATTGCTAAATTTCATTTAACAGGTATTTCCAATATATATAATCATGTACTCTTTTACTATTGTAGATTAAGAATCATATTGCACTGTCTATTCTTAAACAGGAAATACAGAACTGATATACAATCAAGACTTGGTTATTTGTCTTCTTTATTGCCAGTGCTAAAATGGTCTATTAACACAAATAAGTTTTAGCTGATTTGTCATGTATGTTTTAAAGTACAGAAAATGTCAATTTGTGATGTTATGGAAATGTTTGAAAATAATGGGTCAAATTTTGACATAAAGGCAAGGGGAAGCATGTAAAAAATGACAAAGCAGAGATTAAAATTTTCAATTATTAGACGCTCCTTTCTTGACATTAAAGGAAAAATTAAAATATTATGGGGATATTTACAATTGAGAGTACATAAATCATGCATCTCATTATTCACCCTGAGAGGGGTGCGTCCCTTATCAGCACGCTATGAATAATAGTTTAAGTGGAGCGCAGAGAGGCGTGGCTTATCTCTATAGGTGAGTTGTCTAACTTTGGTGTGTGAAACCTGCTCTTAAGAAAAAAATATCACGGCCATGGCCAGTGCATACAAGTAATAGAGATTCACACATTATAAATCGAATTTTAACAAGTGCCTTAAAAAAACCTTGGAAGGTATGCTATCCAAGTAGGCCCTATGTAGCAGGCCTATATCGGCACTTCCAGAGATGGAAATGTCAGTAACGTCTATTATTCATAAATAAGAGTCCAGACTTGCCCTTGAAGTTCCCTGTGACAGAAAAATGTGGGGTCAAAACTACATCTGATATCCATTAAGGTTGAATTATTTGCTCTGGGGCAGCTTTCTGCTTCCACTCGGTCCAGCCGCCCTAGGATAAGTAAAAATGAATATAATTTTAGAAATTCTTTCTTGCATGTTCAGTTAGAAAAGAAGACTCTACTTGACGATGAAGGGTTTGAAGGGATGAAGTGTTTTAAATCCACACCCATCAAAGCAAAAAAAAAATAAATACTGAAAAAAATGAACTAGTTATATGCTAACAGCATTTTGATATTAAAATAATTGTAGAAAAACGAAATTATTCAGAAAGAAATGAAACCGTGTGCGCATGTACAAGAACGTGCGCGCCTGTGCATGTGCATTTGAGAAGGAGGCGCAGTAAGAATTCTTACATGGTAAACAGCCGCCTGTGGAAACCCTGCTATCATAGCCGCCACCATGACGCTGCAAGAGGATACGCCTCCGTTACATAGCGTGACAACCGGTTTATTCTCATTCAACCCAGAGTCAGCAAAAACTAGTGATAAAAAATATTATATTGATATGAAGATGACTCATATGTTTCAGCGAGATTATGGAGTTTTTAAAAAGATTTCACAGACTTCAAGCCCGTTAGATATATTTGCAGTATAATAAGCCAACTCTATTGTACATTTATTTAGACAATCACATTCAACACGTGTTTAAATACAAATTCTTCATTAATTCGACGCTTGTCTTTGAAGACTGCATTTTTACTTTTTGGCTTTAACGCCATGCTTTGCTACTTTAGAAGTATCAAAATCTTGGGATTTTTTGCCAAGGGTTTTTTTTTTACCTTTTCTGAGTTCTTCTGGGCTCTTCATACAGCCGGTGCTACTGTCCAGCAATGATTCAAACGGGACGTTGTAGGCGTTGGGCATGTGTCCTCCTACATAACCTGACAAAGAATTTCAACACTTTAAATAAAATATGTGTTCTGTACGTTACATTCATCTGTTTGCAAGTAAATATTATTTGAAAAAAATATATATGATTAATTGTTATTTTTAAATAAAAGTACACTGATATTTCACAAAAAAACTTTGCCAGTCTGAGTTTGTGGCCAAAGAGACCTTTGCAACTCAGGGCGTCTATGTTTGTTTCTTCGTAATAATAATAATAATAATAATAATTAAAGCAGAAACGTTACCTCCTGCAGTATTGTTAAACTGATCACTGGAACGACCATCCACGATCTGTTCCATTTGATTTGTCAGCAACGGGATCACTTCGTCAAATGACCTTATGAAGTTGTTGTTGGGTTTGGCTGTAAAATTTCCTTTCTAAATGTAAGAAAAATCGGCAAAAAATGTTTGTTTGGATAACATACTGATTAAGTGTTATTTACAATTTTCGACGCTCATCGACTTTTTATGTTGCAGATTAATATTTCCGTAAAAGGATTATGACACTTTCGGCAAATATGAAAAATAAGGATAGATTTGAAATCAGACATTTTATAAGTTTAATTCAAATAGTAAACAAGTATTCAATACTGTTGCATTTCGTAAATAGAGCATTTATTATTATTATTATTATTATTATTATTATTATTACATTAACAGAGATGGTATCGGAGGTTGTATTGTATCCGTCTGCGATCCATTTAGCTAATCCCCCGTCCAGAATGGATACCTTCTCATGACCAAAACGCTGAAAGAAATAATAGAATGATGTTCTAGGGGGTTTCCTTTGTAATTTTGAAATATAAATCATATCAAGTACATTGAATTGGTTATTAACATTAAAATGACCACAGAGACATTAGTTTGGAATAAGGTGAGCGTATAACGCTTCGGCGATTTGCCACCTTTTCTTAATTGCTATATTTTGTACTAAAACTTTTCGAGAATCAAGATGTTAAAAAAAAGTTAAAAGATAAACAGCCGTTCCTATGTAGGTAAAGGCATTAATATAGCAACATCGTTATAATCGTCGGACATTTCCCTAAAACACGATGTATACTTCAGCAATAATCCCAGAAAAACGAGCTTGATCTCATATTATACCAGGTTTTGATAAAGTCAGTGTAAAGTCATTGTCAGGTAGATTACCTTGAACATCCAGAACGCCCTACCGCCGATGAAAAAGCCGTTTTTACCAGGGATATTGTCATACACAACCACGTGCGTGTCATTGTCAATACCCAGAGAGCGAACTTGCTCCTGGAACTTTTCGGGCGGGGGTAGATTACGGGGGAAAAGGGGAGTATTTTCGACGTCTTTCATCAGTTCAAAGAATAGTGCTCCGGGAATGTGAGACCTGCAATAGATGAGAGATTTGAATGTAAAATGGTAACGGGAAAGCAACATAGATACACAGACATTTTTTTAAAAATCATATAAAAAAATTAATAATAACAGAGGCGGATCCAGTTATATTTTTTAACAGTCTTCCATATTATCTTTCTTGATCCTTCCTACATTTTCGACAGAAAAAAATTAGATACCCGTCAATCTAAACTTGAAAACCTGAGTGTCTTCCGGAAGACCCAGAAGACGGCCTAAATCCGCCCCTGAATAAAAATTCAAAATAAATGAAAATAGTTACATAGAATCAAACGTATGTTAATTTCAATCCTCTCCAACTTAGTCACACCTGAAAAACAAGGCTAAAAAGGTTTACTAAATGCAATCAGACTAAAACGCCTCCTCCTGGAGTTGAGTAGTAGGAAACAGTAAAGTTAGTACCAGTAGTCTACTACTATGAGATCACCCTATTTTACCCAAGATACAAGCAGCGTATGAAATTTGTTTTTGAATATGCTCAAAATATTTCACCCAAGATACAAGCAGCGTATGAAATTGATTTTGAATATTCTTAAAATATTTTATCTCTCCCCCCCCCCCCCCCCCCGAACGTACACCAACGTTTGCCTGCGTACTCGAGACGTATACCATCTGAGTTTTACAAACCTCTTGCGTCTGTCTGCGTATAGGTATTTTTTTCTCATATGATAGCGCTACACGTTAGGTGTGACAGTGCCTTAAAGAGAGCTTGCGGATGTTTGATGAGTTTCGAATTTTGGAATACCGGTCCAGCTAAATTAAAAGGCTCTCTGTAATATATAATAATATGTGTTTCGTTCACAGATCACTGCTAATAACAGAGCAATGAATTTGTAAACCTATTCATATTCATTTATCATTCCCCATCTGAGGCTTAGCACCAAAGGCCAAGAGGTCAAGAGTAGGCGAGACGACAAGTGCAGTATAGACGGCTATATAGCCTACTCGTAAGCTTAGGCCTAAACGTTGCTCATGCAATGACAGCTCAGAAACCTTTCACCCTGAGTTTCCGAGTATATAACAGGCCTAAACGTCGCTAGTGCAGCAGATTGCAGTTCATATACCTATATAAAATGAGAACCGACACAACATGATAAAGCACCTATATGCCGCACCTATCAAAATCATCTTTCCCGTTCTTCGCACTGTACCAAGTGACGTCCAAAATTCTCAGTTTGTTTCCAACTCCCGCGGCCTCTGCCAGGTGTTCCTTGAGCCATGCCGAAGACACTAGCAAAGGCGTGTCACCATCGGCAGGTTTGGTGGCCATGTCTCGAATACCAACGTGATCTTGTCGCCGGTCCTTTGAGGTTCTCCACTAAGGTGGTGGAAGTGACCTGGTTTATCGTTGTCGCATGAACTCACGTGGCAAGATCACCTTTTCACCAGGCTTATTTAGAGCATTTTTCATGTCGTTCGGAAAAAGAAAGTAAAAGAAAAGATGGCCTCGCTACTTCTCGCGCCTTCTAATGTTTGATGTGGCCAGGGTGATACATGCTAATTATTCCCCTTGATTCTGTTGGTAGTGGAAGCAAGAAAGAGACAACTGTGTGTGTGTGTGTGTGTGTGTGTGTGTGTGTGTGTGTAGGGAGGGGGGGGGGGTATCGTCACCCCTCCAGTGTCACAATTTCCGTATTGACGACTAGATGGTTTTTTTTCTTTCTTAAATGTCCTTATCTATTAGGGTCTATAGGCATTTAAAATTTTAGCAAAGGCCAAATATATTAGTCTTCCCGTTCTAAGCATATACGGTTATACAAGGATACATAATCATAGTGGCAGAATTTTGGTTTCACTTTGAAAAACGACTATATATATATAAACATAGTATAGAGGCGTACATTTTTTTAATTAAGCAATCAAATATTGCAAGACAATATGATAAGCCATTTATTTTAACAGCTTCGCATAATTTTATTCCCAAATTTTAAAATAATAATTACTCTAAAATATGGTGACTCTAAAAAAAAGAGAGAACGTGGGTACCGGAAAACGCAACAATTTTCAAATAAAGCCCCTTTTCAATAACGCTCTTCTATAAAGTGTTTTTTTTTAACTGTTGGGTGCATATTAAAGGACCGAAAGGCTAGCTATATCCAGCCAATATACGCAGTGAAACCGAGGAAAACAAAAACGTAATTAAATTCAAACAATGAAACATGGGAAAACGTTCATTTTCGGACTGGTTTTGAGAAACCAACCAGTTACCAACTTGTGAAAGCATCAACCTCAATGACCGGCGTATATTGGGCTTGCGAAGACAGATTAGTTTTGCAGTAGAATGAAGTGATCGCCCACTGTCTGTGGCTTAAAAAACAAGTTTTCCTCACTGGTTGATTTGGCAGAAGTCAAGTCCACCATGGATTTTCTTTGCCATGTTCGGAGAGCCTTGAGAAAGATTCGTGGAGACAGAGGTAAATTTTGCAGAGTGAAAGATATTTCTACACAATTACGATTCTTTTATCCTGTACTAATTCCATTCTTTAAATTTCATTTTACCTTATTCTTTATGGGATACACTACTATAGTACCATCCCAGTCGCGAACACAATCGCTTTTCTTTTTGTAAAACTTGCTGAATGGGACAGGGCTCTACGACATATCAAAATGCGCCAGTTAAAAATATGCAAAATCTGATCTATTTACATAAAACGTATTCTTTCGATTGCATTATATGAATACATAGCATTGCTTCTGAAATTGTTAAAACTTCTCATTGCTCTGAGAGTTATCTTTTTTTTTTTTTGTATTTGCAGACAATACAAAATGTGGCAACAATTACAACGATAAAACTGTTAAAGGAAAGATAAACTGGAAAGATTTGCCAAAAGTCATACTGTTGAAAGACTTTCGACCTTGTACAATGGATGGCATCAAAGTCAGCCACGGCCAAGAAGTCGCCGTAGTTTACAGAGACAACGATTGGCTTTACGTCATGACAAAAGACAAGAAAGAAGGCTTTATTCCGTTCTTTTTCTGTGCCGAAAAGCTTAACCCTCGGTCACCCAAGAGTGGATCCACCGTTTTCTCCGTGCGAGATAAAGATATATCTAGCCCCACTACACCAGGTTTCATGAATAACGATTGTGCTTCAGTCTGTTCTAAGAGCGACCTTTCAAAAAAGTTAAAAACACGCGGGAGCAGCGTATACACCGGAATCTTGCATAGATCCGCAACGTTATCACATGAGAAGCAGCCGTGCAGATCAAAAACCGTAGATGTCGACTGGAACCCGACATGGCACGCTCTCTCAGATCAACATACACCAAATAAACAGCAGATTGGGCAAGAATTCAAGGAGGACTGCACCAGAAACGGAGGCCATCCAAAGGACCTAGCTGACATTGCACCATTTATCAAAATTTCATTCGGGGAATATATTGCCCTTTTCACTTTTGTCCCTTTTGAAGAGAACGACATTTTTGTGAAAAAGGGAGAGATCGTAACAGTTTTGAACATGGATGATCCGGAATGGTATTGGGTTCAAACTTGTGACCAACATCAGGGCTTTGTGCCTAGTGGCTACCTATGTCCAACAGAAAATGTGCAAGGCATTGGAATGACATCGTAGATGTTATTTTAATGAAATGATATTTTTTTGCCATTTTTATAAGAATGGAGAGCAAGAACTACAACGACCAGGAAACTATGCAGTGGGCATTACTACAGGTTTAATGTATTGAAAAGACGAAAAATAATTTTGAAATTCATAGACTTTTGTTATTTTTTAAACAAGAAAAGGCAACAAAAGAACAGAAAACTGCTCAAAGAAATGAATAATGATAAAAGATCAATTTATTAAATTTTACACATTATTATACTTAAATTAAACCATTGACTTATTCACTATTTATTAAGTGAAAAAGTCTGTTGCAATGCGTTTTGGATGAAACTATTTATCTTCAAGATCTTCCTTCTTAAGCTCAGGTATTTTGGAGTGACCCTGATGCAAATGTCAATGAGGAGTCTTTAAACATAAACCGTTGAATATCATGTCTTTATAGATGGTCTCCTAGGCAATTTGGTCTGTTCAATTTCTAGTTCTTTCAACTGACGCTCTACATTTGCTAAAACTTCTTCTTTGTACTTCTGAAATTGGGCCTTCTCTGCGTCCACTCTCTCTTTCACTGTGTTAATCTTTTCTCTACGTATAGCTAGAGCTTGTTTTACGATTTCCAAACGTGCCCGTTTTCTCTTACTGAGCTTTCTATAATAATCAGGGTGAGGGATATACTTGATTTTCAAAAATTCCAAAAGCCATTTAAACTTCCTGTAATCTTCTTTTCGCAATTTTTTCAAAAGTTTTCTCCTCTTGTCTATCCTCTCTTTTAACTGGACCCTGGAGCGAATATCCTAAAATGGAATATATATATATATTAATTTGATTCTACCTGCAGAATATAAAATTATTGTTCATTAAACTGTACATCATATGTGGCCAATTTGCCTTAATTTTCTGTAGTACTTCATTTAGACCCGAGTTTTTACTATGAATATATAAAAAAGGCAGCAGAGCTGTCAAATGTACAGACAAAAAGCAGAAAATAATGATGCACATAACAGGTTATTTTTTAAATTTTGATACAAAAATACATATTGCTCAACATCACAATAACACCAAATTTTAATCTTACACAAGTAACACTGACCAAAAGAATAAAGCTTCAGGCCCATGAAAGATCAAATTCAAACAAAAATATCCCAATCAGGCTGTTTTTTTCCAAACTTGACCTCTATTTAAGTAATATTGATCACTACTTTAAGTTTGGAGACAGTGAGTCTACAGGTTTTTCACTCAGTGTTACTTGAATAGCTTATATGTTGAAAAAAAGCAAAAAAACTGGATAACTTTTGTAAAAATGGTCCAATTTAAGAGATAACTTAGTGTCCCCAAAGGACAAATTAGACCAAAGAGAACAGTGTGGTGTTGTATACCAATGTGAGTGTCAGGTATGTGGAGAGAAATACATCAGAGAGACGGAACGTTCTATAACAGAAAGAATCACGGAGCATCAAAAATCAATTAAAAAACGTGATAAAAAAATCAGCTCTCAGCCAACACCAGGAACAGACAGGACACTGTATAACATCAACAATCCTAGAAGACATAAAAATCTTGAGAGAGCCACGGGCCACGGGACCTACACCATAAATTCTTGAAGCGATTAACATCCGCTTACATGGGGCCAAGCTGAATCAGAGTGATGGGACTGAGCTACCCAACCTCAGGCAAGGGAGGGGCAGGCAAGGGGGGGGGGGGGGGGGGGGGGGGGATCTGACCAAATAGCACACCAGAGGGGTTGATAGGTTGTCACACCTATAACCCCCACTTTCCCTGATGAAGTCTGACTGCAAGCAGATGAAAAATTGGCTGTTAAGACCAGACAAATATAAGTAGCTATAGACGAAAAGAATCTTTACAGGTCCAATCAAGCTGATTTTTTAAAACTTGACCTGTATTTTACTTATAGTGTGTTCTTTGAAAGTGCATGACATCAGCATTAGCAATGACAACGTCCACAGCTGCAGGTGATGGCTATGTAATTTTAGTGGGAACATCATCAAAATAGGAGATGAAATAAAATTTCTATTGTTTCTATGCAGATATTCAACTTTTTACCTCTTCATCTGCAAAACATAAAATCATATCTTAGTGTTTTTATATTTTCTGTCTTAGTGTGTAATACTTATAAGTCAGATGTCACATTAAATTTCATAACAGATTCTGAAAACACAAATTTCAGAAAGAATCAAAACTGACAGTCATACCCGTTTGCATCGTGTACAATGCTGAATTTGGTTGCGAATCCTTATTGTCCACTTTGCAACTAAAAAATAAGGAAAATTATCTAATTACATAATTTATTAATTTCACTTATTGAAAAATAATGAAATTAAATTGCTGTTCAGTAGTGCATGTCAACAATATCCAGTGCAATCACATTTTGATATACATATAACATACAGTTATGAAACTAATCTTGTTTACTTAAGCCAATTTCATTAAAATTTTTCAATCATGTTTATTCAGGAAAAGCAATCTACTAAGGAGGCAATAAAATAAGTGTCACTATGGTTTTACAGACTTTTACAGAAGTACAGCTAGTACTTCTAGGTTGGAAAGAAGCTGTTGTATAACTAAAAGTGTAATCGGTGACTTAGTACCTCCATGGGGCTGGGTAGTTATTTACATGTTAATATTCAATATTAAGTATATTCGATACTGCCACAATAAAAAATCTGCTTAAAAAACTGCTACTTACTTCGAACTTCCAACGAATCAAGATCTTTAGGATGAATCTGCACTTTTCTTGTTATATCATAAAGTCGGTAGGCCATCTTTTCTTGCTTCATTTAAAAACAACAATAAAAAAAGTAAATGACACATTTTCATTATCTCATAACTGCCATATTCTGAGAACAATAAAATATCTTAAATAAGAAAAGATAAATATGGTCCTTCAAAAATGAATTAATAAACTGCTTTAAGTGTTTAAAAATTTAACTGAAAAGAATTTATCAATAATCACCTATGAAAATATCAAAACAATACAAAGTTAATAGTTTGATCACATTGTTTTTATATGCCTGGTATTCATACTGTTTTATAGTTTTTGCTTTCAAATAAATCAATATTATCCAAGAAGACTGAGATAATAAACAACTCATTTTACAATGACAACAGATGACCAACACATCGTCGTCTCTGAACCTAAATGGAACAACTTATTACAAAAGAAATTGAAAATGACGAAAGCATGTGGAAAGATTGCATTTAATAATAGTCCCATCTCTATTAATGTCATATAAAAATGTAATAATAATTATTTGGCACATTTTATGAATTAAAGCTTTAATGCACATTAGCCATTACGCAACAATCAAAATAAAAAATCACTTACAATAAAAATACAAAATATTCGACCATTTAAGTCAACAATTAGTTTATGATATATAACATTTAAACTATCAAACTTAAGATATTTCTTTAAAAATAGTAGTCTTTCAACTGTCTTACAGTAGATGATTCCAAAGCTTTAGAGCATTATTTCACCCCCCCCCCCCAAAAAAAAAAAATGGGACTCCATTTATACAGCGTTCCTAAATACCTACCCCATCTGCAAATTCCAGACTGCAAGCTCTTTTTATCATCTCGTTACCCCTGATAAAATAAAAGAAAAAGATTAATAAATCAAATTTCACGTAATCATGCAGATTGTAATATCTACTGCTTTGAAAAAAATCTGGCAGTTTGTTTTCTGATAACGTTACATTTTCTTGTTTGCCATGAATTCCAGTTTTAGGTTTATTATATCATGACTGAATTAAAATTCACTACTAAAATACAGTGATAATATTTATTTTCAATGCAAACTCTACAGTACTTACATATATTTATCAATTAAATACTGGTCATGAAAGCCAGTTTTCAGTGGACTGAGGTCAAGTGGTTCAAGAGCCTTAGTAATGTCACCTAAAAAAATTAATAAAATGAAATTAATTCAATTAATTTAATTAATTTAAAATCTTCACAAGTGACAATGGAGTATACCAGTTCCAGGGCTCTATCACTAGATTGCATGGACGCACCAGCAGTCCTACAAAAATGAATCTTTCAATATGATCAAGCTGTTTGCACCAATTTGATCTGCAATGTGCCAGTAAAAAATACATAATTTATTGGGGTTTTTTTTGTATTTGTTGCATTACGCCGACAAATCATTTAATATACTTTTTGAAAATTTAACAGTATATGAAGGCTATCTTTCAAATATACCCGAAATAAGGTAGGCCTACATATGAATAAGAATCAACAAGGTTTTTAGGACATTCCTTTAACTTGTGGACAGTGTTAATTCATAGGTCAGAAAAAAAAGAAGCCAGGTGAGATGTTATCTTACTGGCAGGTAAGGAAAACACCAAGGAAAAACAGGGATGTTTAATATCTATGATCACATATATTTATAATTAGACAGGATTCTCATGGGTTTCGTCTTTGTGTAGACATGCTTGACAGGCAACCCCTTATTTCAAACAAAGCCCTGAATCCTTGGGAAACTGATGCCAACCATGTTCATTTTGACATTCAGGTACTAGTACGCACCAATACTGAGGCATGTTTATGATGAAAATTAGCATTAGTCTCAGATGCGTTAATTTATTAAATAGCCACTTTAGGACTGGTGGTGCAACAGCGACATCTGGCACCAAGTGAGCTGGTATACCCCATTGATGAATACAGACCATCAGAAAAATATTCAAGACATATTAGATAAACAAAATACAGTTTTGTACGTTAAAATACACCAGCTGCAATGCTTACACATCATCACACGAAAAGAAAGAATATGTCAGCCTCCCCAGGAAGAACAAATTACATAGAAGTAGTCATTAATGTAATAATCTGAATTCATACTTTGGCGGTACATATTGTGAGACTATCAAATCCCTAGCATATACATTATTTTTACCAAAAAAAAAAAAAAAAAAAAAAAAAAAAAAAAAAAAGCATTGCATACTTCATACTCCACTGTTACAATACCTGTGTACTTCACTTTCAATGGTTTTAAAGTTGGAAAGCGGTGAAGTTTGGCTTGCCTTCTGGACACATATCTTTTTGACTCTAACAAATTTCCTGCCAGTAAAATAAAAAATTCTCAATTCTAATATTAAATGACATTTTAAACATCACCAAAGGCAAGCTTTGCAAAATCTTTGAGTACAAAGTTTATTGTCATAACCAAATTTTTATAAATGAAAAGTTGAGTTATTCTAAAATCTTCAGTTTGTAAACCAGCTGGTTTTAGGGAGTGTTCTGATGCACTTCTACAATAACCTTTTACAGCTGGTTCATCACCGAACAGCTATAATTATCAATATTTTGCCAATCTTGACTTAGCACGAAAATTCATGCGTTAGCACTCCTATTGACGATTCTGATATGTACTGGCGTGGTAACGCATGAAAGCAAAGGCCTCAAAAAGTTGGAAGTGAAAACCGGTCGCCGAACCAGCCGCGGTGCGGCAGCTCTCAAATTTTTATTTTACATCTCATCTCCTCAACACGCACATAACTGTGAAGCCAACCAGTTTTCCCATCAACAGAGTATCACTTTCCTTAAATTCATCTGTCTATCTGCGCATGAGTGGAATTTATGTAAAGACTGAGTCTTCTAGTTGATTTTCACTATGTATCCATGACATTATAACATTTTTTAAAAATAAAAAACGGCTGAAAATTCCATTTCAGTTACTTCATTTTCATCAAGTTAATTGTGTCAGAAACGAAAAGAGTGGGTGACTTGCCTAGCGTTCCTCTTTCCAACTCAGTCCAGAATTCATGTGGACCACAACTTCTGCTCCTGCGCAGTAGGTTACTGGCAGTTGACCTGAGTAGATTTGACCTGATTTTCGCCAGTTTATAGCGGGTGTATGATTTTACGATGGTCAAACTGGTAGATAGATGAATTTAAGGAAAGTGATACTTTGTTGATGGGAAAACTGGTTGGCTTCACAGTAATGTGCGTGTTGAGGAGATAAGATGTAAAATAAAAATTTGAGAGCTGCCGCACCGCGGCTGGTTTGGCAACCGGTTTTCATTTCCAACTTTTTGAGGCCTTTGCTTTCATGCATTAGCACGCCAGTACATATCAGAATCGTCAATATAAGTGCTAATGCATGAATTTTCGTGCTAATCTTGACTAAGAAAGGGGGAAATGGGGCAGTTCCCATTTATAAGCAATCCTTAAAGAACAAAGAGACCTTTACAGAACCTGTATAAGATTTTTCTGATCTGCAAAAAGTCAGAGGAGCATTTAAATAAGACTTGAAATTTCAACAACTTATGGCAAAACTTTGAAAGATGTAAATTTGTGCCTTTTTAGCGTCCCACTCCCCCCCCCCCCCCCCCAATGCCATTTAACAGGTCACACTCACTAGCTCCAATGTGCCAAAAATTAAAGCTGAAAAATTCTGCAACACCTTTACCTCCTTTTCTTTTACTGGCTTTAAGGAGGATGTGCTTATTATGATTGGAATGCATAAATCTCTTCTATTTAATTTTTACATGCACTCCAATCTTTTGCTTTTTGGTACCTTGGAAAAACGTTTATTACTAATAAAAACTTATTAAATAAAGTCTGTCAGGCTTTCGACCAACATTAAACAACAAGTAACTGTCTTTTTTATCTGACACTGTACATCAATGACTGAACGTTATCGTCAAACAATCCTTTAGCTCTTTTAAAATGTTATTTGTGTCGAGTGCCTGTGTCACTGTATATGCCTTTACTTGCCTTGAAAAACAGCCAAGCACTGCATATTTGATCCCATAAGCAAAGTTTTAGAATTGAAGAGCGGTACACGGCAGCTACGAATAGCTGCAGGCACAAGAGAACACATTTTTCGGGCACTTTATGGATGCTCAATGCACAACGAAGTATTCCCACTTCAGTCCGAGGAGGCAGCCATTTTCTTATCGCACATTCTCGTAATATTTAGTCCAATCTCGTAGGTCGGAACATGCCGAATCTGAACGGATTTGACCGAAGTACATGGCAACGTGACGTCAAGCAGGTAAACTTTATCCGGGGCTTTGTTGGTTGCTTGACGACAAAGTTTATTTTGCTGTCAATGTTCTCTTTATGCTGTGTTCCAGAAAGCACACAGCCATTTTTGCGTTAGAAGCTGCTCGGTACGCCCATTACAAGCAGAGATAAAAACAGCAATTCAACATAAAACATAAGATGCACTGTGCTGCGAAGAAGCGCGTTGTCAAGTCAGAGGATGCTTTCACGATCAAGACTTGGCAGAGTCATGGAAATATAGAGGTAACAGATTAAATGTTTCTTAATATTATGTGTTTCCTCATTTCATTTAAATGGATTCTTTCATTTGGTAATTTAGGTGTTTCATCATAGTTGATTGTCTGTAAAGCATCTATGAATATATCAGAATTCAGTGGGACATTGCCACTGGGAAAAATTCATAAAAACTTTTTTCACACTCACACTGAGTAACAGTAAAACGTCGGAATCGTAGGGTATTCTCGCTTGTTGTTGTGTCACAAAATTTTGTGTCACAAAACAAGTGTTGAGGTATTTAAAACATGAGTGAGGTTGCCTGTTAAAAAGTAGCTCTTTATTGGGGTATACTTCAATTATGCCTAAGCTGTATGTAAACGGGTTGACTTAAAACACGAGATAGAAACTGACTGAAGTAGACCTCATTCATGCTTCTTCTAATTATTATTATTTAAAATGATTTTGTACTTATCCACTGAATTTCATAATAGTAAAACATTTGATCTTTATGCTAATTGCTAAAAATATGCCATCATGTTTTGGAATATGATTTTGGTCAGTAATTTTCATTTACATGTGTACGTAAGCTCATTGGATCTTGTTACTTTCCTGATGACATGACTGAGTTATATCAATTTGTAAATTATTTTTATTATTATTTTAATTATTATTATTATTATTATTATTATTATTATTATTATATTAACAGCTGGAGGGTCCAAAATCTGCAGGTTCCCTTACTACAAGACCAACAAAGCCAACAAATTTCAGAAAATTTTATGAAAGAGGAGACTTTCCCATTGCTTTAGAACATGACACAAAAGGCAACAAAATTGCATGGAAGGTAATTATCATGAACTTTTGTATTCTGGACTGGACTGTGTTAAATATCCAAACATAAATGGTATATATATATACTAGTAACATGAAAACACAAGCATGGTTGTCAGTATTTTGGTTATTAATAGCTGTAGTTAAATTATTTTTTTTAAAAACAGGCATGGTCAGATATATTAGTAGTTTATTTCAATTTTTCTTAGTAAGATTACCATTATATATCAAACAACACTTCAAATACACTTTTTCCCATTTCAGGTTGAAATTGAAAAGTTAGATTACCACCACTATCTTCCACTTTTCTATGATGGTCTGTGTGAAACAGTCCATCCATATGAATTCTTTGCCAGACAGGGTGTACACGATATGCATGAACATGGAGGCAGCAAAATCTTACCAGTTATTCCACAGCTTATTATTCCAATCAAAAGTGAGTTGATATTTTCATTGTTTTGATTTAAGTGTAGTGTGCCCATTCAGAATCATGAAAATAAACAGTGAGGAATTTAGATTTTTTTAAAAATCTTTTTAATTATGAGGTATAATTTATTAATGTTTAAGATGCTCAGTAATAAGAGAATAATATTTGATAGAAAGAAATAATTTTGTGGTTAATCATGCTGCGTCGTGTTAATAATGTGATTTACCTGTAGATAGTTTGTTATTTCATATTATTTTTACTTTTAGATGCTTTGAATACACGGAATAGGCAGGTGGTTTGCACAACCCTGAAAATTTTACAGAACTTGGTGTGTTCTGCAGACATGATTGGAGAGGCTCTTGTCCCCTATTACAGACAAATCCTGCCAATGCTTAATCTTTTCAAAAATAATAACTGTAAGTAAAGCTTGATTTTTTCTTTTCTTTGCCTGTAGTGTATATTTATAGTTAAAATTGGGGATAAAGGTTGCAACAGTGTGTACATTTTGAAAAGATTTAAAGACTGTGTTTTGCATATTTTTTGTAATATTTTCAAATATGCATAACAATGATTTTTTCATTAAGCAGTACTCAATCAATTAATAAATTAAAAAAAAAAAGACATATATTGTAATTATATATATTGTCATATTTTTTGAAAAGAAAGTCATATATTGGGAATAAAAGAAATAATTTTTTCCTTAGGTGCTTATTATTTTTTTGTTGTTTTTTCAGTAAATTCTGGTGATGGCATTGACTACAGCCAACAGAAAAGGGAAAATATTGGAGACCTCATTCAGGAAACACTGGAACACTTTGAGAGGCAGGGAGGTGAAGATGCATTCATCAACATCAAATACATGGTCCCCACATATGAATCCTGTATGCTAAACTAAAGGGGCAATCATGAAGACTCAGACATATTTTATTGACCTCATTGTACATATGTGTATAGTTCTGTGAATATAAACTGACATGCTGGAAAATTAAATGGGCGGTGGATATTACTATAAAGCTGATTTTGAAAAAGGTTAACAATACAGAAAATGGAAGCAGCTTACTTTCAAGTTCTTTATTTTTATGTAGGACATGGGCTTTATTTATTTATGAGAAAAACATCTTAAAATGCATGGCTGGTGCTGTGTTATCTAATTTAGATATATGGCATATTTTGCAAGATAC
This sequence comes from Lingula anatina, assembly GCF_051362555.1. Classification (NCBI taxonomy): domain Eukaryota; kingdom Metazoa; phylum Brachiopoda; class Lingulata; order Lingulida; family Lingulidae; genus Lingula; species Lingula anatina. The sequence goes on from NC_141767.1 coordinate 35,283,431, forward strand.
TAACACATATATATATTATTGAGCAAGAGCTCACTACCAGATTTGAAGAATTGACATGAATATGTGCAGTTCATCATTTATGTCATCTGTATTTGTATGTCCTGTATATTTAAAAATATCAAGATGCTTTAATTCATCAGCTGTGAAGAATATTTTGTTCAAATAGTTTACTCAAGTAATGTCAAGCAATAGCTGAGTACAGTATTAAAGGTCAAGTTAGAGAATTATCATTTTTACACCAAGTCTGCTGTATTGTTGCATGTTTATTAAATTATCAGCTGTGAAAGATATTTTTTGCAAGATATTTTCGGCAATAAATGTGTGTTAAGCCATTATATTATTTCTTTATTTTATGTTGCTAATTTAAATCTTAATATTAAAAATAACACTTTAGGACTACCCATCTGACATTAATATGTTCTACAATGTATCAATTTAAATAAGGAACCACCTAATATAAGCTGAACAATATTTTAAAAATTATTTTGCTTAAAAAATTACAATTACTGAACATCACTGGTCTTGCTCAAAAATGAGTATACCGATTTTCCTTTGCTTTTTTTACTCATTGCCTATGAGACAAATGAGTATACATTTGGAAGCCCATGTTCAATTTGAAACACATATAATCTTTCATCTTACAAGTCCCACCAGGTATGCAGTGTGAGCCTGACAGCCAAGTAAAAATCAATAATCCTAAACACAGACAATTACAAAAGATATTGACATATAACATCGTATGTAATGTATGAGAAAATCGATCTTAGCCAGTGAGAAATCAATTTCAAACCAGGTTAATAATAAATTGCGGTTTCCACTTAAAGGTGTCACGTTATTTGGAAGCAGTTCTATAATTTTCTCTTGGTGAGATTCAAAATTGTGGTAGATGAGACAGTGACGTCACAAAGCCAGGCGCTGATTCATGGACACTTACCTGCTCATGTGACTTTAGCATGTGACACCCATGATATTAGTCATATGACCCAGATTACGCGAAGAAGCTAGGTGATAAATCAGGTAAGTTTGAAGGATTTATCTGGTTTTAGGTACTGAACTTTGTAAATTATTTACTTCACATGGCGTAGTTTTATATTAACAGTACACGAATAACCCTACGCGATGTTGTTAGGTCAAACAATTGGGGCGGCAGTCCGTTGCAATGGCATATTTCCTTTTTTGTGTCAAAAGTTTACAGGATTGAAGAGGAAGGAAATAACCCTTTTAAAGTTTTTAAAATGCACAAGTTATGAATTAAAAAATACCATTTGTGTTTAAGTGGCAAACTGCATATATTACCTCTAGCCGTTAAATAAATTCCATTAGCGCGTGTTATTTTACGCTGCAACAATTATACAAGCTTGTTATATCATACCAGTATTATTGTATTAGAGTCGGATAATACACAGGTATAACGGCACTCCCAAATAAAACTAATAATTGATAAAAAGTAGAAAATTGAGATAGATACTAGTTTTTAAAAAATCACCTTAAATTTTCCATTATACTTATTAAAAACAAAAATCTGGGTACATCTGCTATATTGTGAACTATACAAGAATTAATTGTATTAAAATTATCGGAAAACCAGTATTTTTTCCGACATATTGCAAAACAAATATTTTATTTTTCACTTTCTTTGTTGGGTGAAAATAAGTCAGAGGCTATGGAATATACATATATACTAACATAGTATTGTTGATATTTAAATGATGAGTGTTACCATGGGAGAGTCCCCTAGCTGATAGCAGCACTTTGTGTCCCGACATTGATAGCCCATTGTTTATGATCACACATGCTTTGGTTTAAATTACACCAATTAAGTGAACAGGCAGGTGCAGTGTTTCAATACCACGCTTTCGAAAATAGAAACTTGGAAACGCGAGGCTGCAGCAAACAAAGGATATAACTTCCTTGTCCTTTAAATGGTCAATACAAAAGTCACAGTCACCTGACATTTTTTTCTTGGTCATGTGACAATTCAATCGAACCACTGTATATAAGTCAGCTGTCGGCACAATTCTTTGTCAGTTCTACTAGAAACCATTTTCAGATTTGACGTCGTGCATGTACAGTTCCATTAGAATTCACTTCATTTGCAAATTTGTGATACTACCAGTTGCAATAACAAAGGAAACTTATTTTTCAGACATATTCAAATAAAAACAACTTGAAAATGAAGGGCCTGTACGTGCTAGCTTTGTTTGTGTTCGTAAGTGTTACTGGTGCTCCACAAGAATGGATCGAACTGAATCCAGCAAGCAAACTGACATTCCATCCTCATGAAATCCGTGCCCAGTGGGAGGAGTTCAAGGCTATCCACAGTAAGTTCAGTTTTTGTTTGGTCTCCGTGATGGTTGGAAATAATGTACAAAGGCCATTAAAAATTGCTCAACTTTTGCTGGCATCAGTTTAACAAGAATTACCAAAATATACATACTAGGTGAATTGTAGATTTATTCTTTTGTTTGTAATTGTAGATTTATTCTTTTGTTTGTTATTCATAAATGTCCTTTTGTAAAAAAGCCAGTTTCTGAAAAGACATAGGGTTGTAAGTTTTCATCTTTCTTTTTTTAAAGAGAAGACTTATGCTACTGCTGAGGAGGAGGGAAAGAGATTGGATATATTTGCAGAGAACATTAAAAAGATTGAAAAGCACAACGCCTTACATAAGCAAGGTCTTAAGTCCTTTACCCTGGGAGTGAATGAATATGCTGATATGGTAGGTTGAACAAATAGGACAGTTATAAATAGTATAAAAGGAGCCCATCAATGAAAATGTTTTGTACATGCGGAGTCTATGTATAAATCTTTTTTTAAAACTTTTGCATTATTTTTGCTGAAAAGTGAAAAAGCATTGTTAAAAAATTTTTTTGCAAATTACTGACCATTATTTTTTGAAAATGTGGTGCCCAGGCCTGTGAGTAATTTGGTACACATCACAGTTATTTGATGAGAATTACTATAATTTACACAGATGTAAGTGATGGTTCTTTTTTTTTTTTGTTTTTTTTTTTGTCATATACTTGACATGACTGATATGATTGTTTTAAATAAGGGAATTGGCAAGAGGAAATATATAGAAATAAATAAATATATGAAGTTCAAAAGTCACCTGACTTTCCATGCTGTTTATATGACAATTAATTAAACCAGTTGAACAGTACATGAATATTTTCAACCAAATTTGAAATATAAAACAGTCAAGTCTTTACAAAATCATTTTTTTCATGTTCTTTTACCCTTTGTAAAGGAGTGGATGCAAATAAGTTCCAGATCATTCTGTACATTCCAGAGAGCTGATGAGTTTGCCAGGGTAATGAATGGTTACAAGATGCAGAAGAACAAAACAATGGGGTCCACCTATTTGTCCCCAACCTTCACCAAAGTGCCAGACAGCGTGGACTGGAGAACCAAGGGATACGTGACCTCCGTCAAGAATCAGGTAGGATTCAGAACACAATCTGCGTGAAAATCAAAATTGTGAAAGACTTTGTCCAAGAGGTTTTGGCCATTACTCATGGCTTTGAGCACTTTGACGTTTGATGTTGATGATGTAATTTTATTCTTATATTTGGATTATAATAAACCTACATTCAAGTGCTGCTTGAAGAGTGTAATGTGGCTTATGGATAATGCTTTAATGTCTGATTATTGTAATAATTCAGGAAAGGTTTTTTGGAATCTTTTTTTTTATGCTGTGATGGTTCATTTGTGTGTTTGTAACATCAATTGTTTATGAAGTTTTGTATTTCTTTCTTTTACTTTTTAAGAACAGTTTAAAAATTTGCATTCGCATATTTTTATACTCATAGACTTACAGATTTTGTAATAAATATTGAATCATTTCAGGGTCAGTGTGGTTCCTGCTGGTCTTTCAGTGCTGTAAGTATGAACAATAATATTGGTGCATTTACCAAACATGTTTGATCTCTTGTTATTTGTTTGTTAAGTTGGTCATATAAGCAAGCAAAATGTTCAAAAGGTAGAACCATTAGTGGTAGTTGAAATTTTGTTGTAAAAGTAGTTTTTCTTGTGTGAAATGACCATCCTTATATCCCTAAAATCTGATTGGTTAAATGCCATGGAAAGTGTATCTAAACATGCTTACAAATTTATTTCCATGCAGGAACAGGAAGGTGCCTTGTAAAAAAGGTCAGCCTTTTACCTAGTCTGAGTTTTCTAAATGCATTTTATCATTTAATTTATATGAAACTGTTTTTACTAAATAGGCCGGTGCCTTAGAAGGACAGCATTACAAGAAGAGTGGCAACCTTGTCAATCTTAGTGAACAGAATCTCGTAGATTGTTCCACAAAATATGGAAATCAGGGTTGCAGCGGTGGTCTTATGGATCAGGCTTTCCAGTATGTGAAAGATAATGGAGGCCTTGATCTTTTGTCATGCTACCCTTACGTGGCTGAGGTATGTGATATTATACGTGTTATTCGTAAAATGTGATGTGCTTGTATAGCTGTATGGTTGCTTGCAGACTGGAGCTCTAGAGGGCCAGACCTTCAGGAAGACGGAGGTTTTGGTTGATCTCAGCGCTCAACAGCTGGTTGACTGCTCACAGAAGTATGGCAACTTGGGCTGTAAAGGAGGCTTCATGAATTGGGCCTTTAAGTATATTAAGAAAAATAAGGGGATTGATACTGAAGAGTGTTACCCTTACACTGGGAAGGTAGGTTCGCTTGGAAATGGGTCAGAGGTTACTTGGAGACGTCTTAAGTTAATTAAGGGGAGCATCTCAAGATGGGAGCAATGGGATGGAAATGCAAACTTTTGGAGAAGGAGTTAATAGTGCACATCCAAACTCTCTTGCACAGCATTGGCATTTTCAGTCTTTCCAGGTGCTTTTTATAATTTTTCATTTTTAAATTATTTTTATTTCAGTGGTCTTCAGACAGGTTTTCTATTACCTTTGTTTCTTACTAAAGGCATGTTTTCAAGAAGTATTTTAAGAACATTATTTAAATGTCTGCATGCAGGATTTCCATTATTTATTTAAACCTATATTCCTTATCGTGGTTCATTTCGGTTTTTATTCATTTGATAATTCATCAGCATTCATTTGAACCTATCTGAATGTGGGTTTAACTCCAGAGTAACATAGATGCAATTTTATATCAGTGTTATTATATTTAAGAAATCAGATGTTATCAAGAATATTCAATGAACTTTTGACAAGATTTAAAGAAATAAAAAAATACAAATAAAAAATGAAAAGGCATATTATCAATATTGAAAAGTAAGTTGTATGAAGAATTAGTAGATATAGATGTTGTGAAAAAGAGTCTGTTTGTTTTAAATTGTTGAATGCTATTTGGGCTCTCTTAATACTTAATTCATGAGAAAGTATTGTTCCCAGGATGAGAAATGCCACTTCAAGAAGGACTGTATCGGAGCCACCTGCTCAGGCTACGTAGATGTGTCAAGTGGAAGTGAGGAGAAACTGAAGGAAGCCACAGCCAATATTGGGCCAATCTCTGTTGCCATTGATGCTAGCCATTACTCATTCCAGCTGTATAAGACGGGTATGTGTATATAAAATTTCACATTCTCAGAGAGAGAGAGAGAGAGAGAGAGAGTTCCTGAAAATATCAATGTCTTTAAACTATTCAGTGTAATTTTAGATATATTGTTATAAATCATATTTTGATATTAAATTAATGCTTAAAATCACTATGGACAATTATCTCAGCATGAAGGTAACACGTTTTTTTGCAATTAAACATCCCCTTTTTTTTCCCCCTCAGGTGTTTATGATGAGGAAGAATGCAGCAGTTCTCAGCTAGATCATGGAGTCCTGGTGGTTGGATATGGTACTGAGGTTGAACAGGATTACTGGCTTGTGAAGAACAGGTCAGATATTCATAAATATTGTTTGCTGTCTTAATTTAAGTATCATGTTTTCTTTGATAAGCAATTGCTTCATTGTGGAAAATAAAGCTAATTTCATAAAACAGTGAACTTGTGTGAAGCCATTTGTCAGTAAAAAATATCATGTTTCATGTCATTTTCAAAGAGTATTTTGTAACTATTAACAAATATGCACTTGGTTAGTTGTTTCAGCTCCACTATTAAGTTGTGCATTTTAAATGATGTGGAATGCAGTCCTTTGTTTTAAACAGAGTGAAATGACCTGCGGCAAGTAAGGCCTTAACTTACAAGTGGTAACATCAGGTAACATTATGAATGTTTTACTTTCTCCATTTTCTTCCAGCTGGGGCACCACATGGGGAGAGGAAGGCTATGTGAAGATGACCAGAAATAAGGATAATCAGTGTGGTATTGCTACCCAGGCCAGCTATCCACTAGTATAAAAGTGGGTAATTAACATTTAATTGCACAATGATTATTGATTTAAGGTTATAAACAGGCACACAACAGTTGTGAAACATGACATTAAGTTTAGAATTTGCACTCGGTCAAAAAAGTTGGGAAACATCGCTATTTTGAATAATTATAAAATAACCATATGAGCTAAGGTAAAAGTCATGGAAATGACTAAATTTGAGCAAGTCTTGACAATAAACAGTGGAGGCTACACTGATGCTCAAGACTTTTGTTAACTAAATCTTACATTCTGTATGCCTAACATAAAGATTTCAATACTTTTAACATTAACCATTAAAATTAATGCTAATAAACCAGGTTTAAGAAATAAATAGATTACTAATAATAGATCATTTAAAACTCAAATTTATATTTCAGAGTCCCTATTGTGTTGTATCCAAATAGTATGAACCAAACGATGTGAAGCATTTTCCAAAGACAATAAGTGCAGGACACCCACTACATGTCATTGGGCAATCATATTTTTGATAGAAAGACAGGGAACTATTTGAAAACTTCTGGTTATTTATTTACGTAATATTTCTCAGGCTTGGTTTTTTTTTATTTATTCCACACACATTTATCAAACAGCATCAACTACATTGTGTGTGAAATGTCAGTTTTTTCAAGAACAAAGCTTTGGTCTAGGACTTTGCAGTAACACTGCTAATGACATTGGAAAAAATTTGTACAAAGTGTTAGTAAGAGGGATTTGAACATTAGAGGATTTGGAAGTTTTTGGTCTGCATTTAAGGAGGTGCATCTTCCTTGTACCAAAGGTATAATCTATGCAATTTTGTTGTGAACTTGATTTTTTTCAGATTATCCAAGAAATGATTTTTTTTTCACATTAACCAGGAAGTAATGTATCCACTTCATTTTTAGCATTTAGTGAAGGAGGCATTTAAGTTTTTTCACCTTGATCTATATGTAATTAATTATTGATTTAAGACAGGTCTTGGATAAAGAACACCAGTCTGACCATTTCATGTATTCGTTTATCTTTTAAAATCTGATGTGAGCAAGGATATCCATTTTGCATTTTTGTTAACTCTCTGAAATCCAACAGAAACAATGAGTTTCTTTTATTTCAACAATACACCACCTTTTTTCTTCATATTATAAGGTTTATGTTTTTAGAAGAGTATAGAATAATGAATAAAATACTTTCATAAACCCATGTAGAGTATTTAATTTTTATACAACACTTAAAGACCAAAGAATGGAAGAAGGCTTCTAATATAACATTCCAATGTATATTTTGTCAGATGTATTGCTTCGTGAACAATCCCCACAAAGCTTGAATTGGCTGCAACTTTCAGAATTTATTTTTGTGATAATGCAGTGTTTGAAGTAGTATGGAATTAAGACTAAAACCAGTGTAGAAATTGCCATCAAGGTTGATGAACTGAGAATGTTATTATTGATCCACTGAAACTTGAGTGCTGCCTCTATTCCCCAATATGTCAACATGTATAACAATTGCAAAGCACCTTGCTACAAATTATTACAAAAAATTGCTTAGTCCCAATCCCAACCCTAAAATAAGTGAAGTAATATTCCATAAATATTAACAAATTGTAAGACCAAACTCCAAGTGTGTCTAAATGTTAAAATCTTAAAGTAACAGGAAAAAGAATTAAATACCATAGTATACATATGCTTTCATCCTATTTATAAGCATTACTGGCTCCTCAATTTTTGGTATACTATCCCAATTGAATGATTTCAAATTCCAAAACCTTAAAATCCAAAATAATGGGACATGAAACCATTTCAAATATGGTATTATGTTTCTGATTGTTAAACTTGTATATATGCATACTGGCTTTTCATTTGGCATAAATCCACAATCAAATTTTATGATTACCAATCCCCAATTCCCACATAAACTCTGTATAAACAATATAAATCTTATACAACGCTAAAATGACCCAAAATAGAACTCTTGAATATCACATAATTTTACACCCAACAATAATATGAAATCTGTATTAAAAAACTCACAAAAATCTACAACATATTTAACAATATTCACCCTCAGTTTCAGAGTTTACAGGAAATGGTAGAGCCATGCTGATGATAGAGGTTTAGCAGTAGCTATTAAACCAAAGGCCATTAAGGTCTACAAGTTCATTTACAAAATACCAGAACAGCTTAACATGTTTTTATTTACTTCCAGTAAAGTCTGAAACTCCCAGTGACAATAACTACTTCAACACAAAATCGAAAGATAGAATTTAGCTGAATTGCATCTTTCTGGGTTCTTTTAATATTAATAATAGATACAGTATCCATACATATATTTGTGCTTTTACGGTACTCTAAATCAAGCCTTGGCGGTACATTACACAACATATATAAACTTAATCATTACTGGCCAATTGAAATAATACATACATGATTACTCTATAGGGATATATTTCTCACCAATCTACTAAATCTTGTACCATGTGGTTCAATAGCATTTCTTGCAATTAAATAAATAAATAAAATAAGATAGAAATATCCAAATTATGTGAATTTCTAAAAGCAATCACCTTTTTGTCAAATCTTCATGCCCAAGGGGAAGACTGCCTTAGTTACTCTTTGCATTTATGGAAAACATACATATTACTTAAAAATACAAAAATACTGGAATATTCAAACTTATGAAGAGATGACAAGTACAGCAAAACCCTTATCTAGATTGTGCACACACTTTAAAGAGGGGAACTTTTTGAAAGGATATATACATCCTGAATGCAAGCATAAAAGAGTTCAGTATTTTAACCAGTGCCATACAAAACTGCAAAGCACGCTTCCTAAATACTATTGGTAAATGACATGGCTAATATAATTATATACTTAAAATTAGACTGCGAAGTATACATATTGGAAGCTTGCTATTCATGGGCTGACACTTAAAAAGCAAACAAATAAAAAATGCACTGCCTAGACAAGATTCAAATTCGAAGTCACACAAAATTTTAAATTATAAGTAATTAATTACATCCATTATAAAGTCATTTTAGTTAAAGAATCTATGGTTAAGAAATTTTTATTATCCATCCTGCAAATGGGGGATTACAAAACATTATGTAACGCATGTCTTGTGATCCTTAAATGCAAAGTAGTTAATATAAGATGTTTTAACCATAGATTTTATAACTAAAGTGTCTTTATTACAGATGTAATGAATCTTTTTATAATTTTGTCTGTGACTTCAGATATCAATCTGGCCTAGGCTGATTTTAAATCTGCCTAGGTGAGATAGAAATTTCAATCTTGCCTGGGGCCAATTTTAAATCTGCCTAAGCCAGTTTGAAATTTCAATTTTGCCTAGGACTGAAATTGCAGTCTTGCCTAGGCAATTAAAAATCTTCCTTGATTTAAATCTTGCCTATGACATACAGATAGAATAGAACTCCAATGTGAAATCTGGCTACTAGTTATAAAAAAAAAAAAAAAAAAAAAAAAAAAACTTTCCAGTGAATTTGTACTAGATTTTCAACTTAAAATGCTTCTGTTTTATGTAAAACCTGTAAAGACAGGTAGTTTTATGGCAAAAGTTATTTCTGATGTTATTTTTCACTTTAATCTTATCTGATACCTTAAAACATCTTCAATAACACTTGGACTGATATTTTTGTGACCGTCGACTCTTCTGTATTTTAATACTGCTCCTTTAAAAAATGAATGTTTTTTTTTTTGTCTTATTTTACCCTTTAAAGCTTAATTTCAATCTTCAAAAACATTGTCCGTATATGGTGTCAACCTTAAAGAAAGTTGAGCTCCAAAAATTGTCCCACTGTATGTTTTAAAACATATCTTCAATGACCTGTCTTAGCCTTGGAGCCTGTTGGACCTCCTTTGTTGCTCTGTCAAGTCTGTACAGTATTGGGCAGTCTAGTGAAGTACATGGCATATTAGAATCCATAGTTCCCATGCAGCTTCCGCAGATCTGAAAAGTATAATTCCTTTTTTAGAAAGAGCAAATCTCCCCCCAAAAAAAATTGTGTAAAAGATTCTTTAAATATAAAGATTGCCTCACTCTTCAATGTGATAAAGACAAATGATGAATCATTTGAAGTTGAAATGTTATGTGGACAGCATTTTTTCCTTGTCTACGTCTTATAAACTTAAAATGGTCCATAATTATGGAATATATTACAGGCACACATTATAGATAAATTTTGCAATCTTGAAAATATAGTCACCTTCAGTAACTGCTGCTGAGTCCTCTCCCACTTTAGAATTCTGCTGTTCAGCACGGTCACTGCTGTCTGAGGGTCAGTCTGGCACTGACCACACACCCCCTGCTTGGTTAATTCCCCACATACTGGACAATTAATATTGTTGAAATACTGGGAGATTGTTCCCTAGAAAAATATCAATGTTATTCTTTGAATCCATTGCCAATGGTTAGTAAAATCAAAATCTATATGTACATCAGGTATAGAAGAACTCATAAGAAATATATATAAAATATACGTAAAACACTTGAAGAAATTAATTCTATAAAGAACACCTCTAGCAGGCAAATTAATCTCTAAATCAAATTCATCCTAACCTTCTTTGTATCACTTGCAATATCCATGGCTGGAGCTGCTCTTATCACTCTTGGCAAATCTTGATACCTGAATGAATTAGATTACTGCGGACTTTATTTCTGTAACATGTGTGTATGTGTGTGGTTGTGTTAGTGTAGCGTGTTTGTCGCTTTCAGTTTGTATTCGTGTATGTCTATTTATCTATAAAACCCAACCTTTCTCACTTCGCGACACATTCGCTTCACACGTGTCGTACAGATTTACAGGTAAATTCGGACTTGATTAATTTGCTTTTTGTTTATTCATGTTACTTAAGAGTTTAGTTTAGCTTTATTTTGTTATAAAAATAAGTATATTTTAATTTGTTTTTCATATTATTTCATCTGGAATGTTCTTTCATCTGGAATGTTCTTTATTTCTTTTTAGTCTTAGTTCATCTTATTTGTTCTGTTTGTTCTTTTATATTACTTTGAGACATTTGCCCTCTCACATGTGTCATATACATGTAACAGGTCTGGCAATAAACAAATTTATTTTAATACGGTCTCAAGTCATTCGCAAGTTGCAGATGCTACTGACACATTTCTATTACAGAATATTGATTTAAAATCATTTAACAAGAAAAAAACTTAAATGAAGTCCCTCACAAAATGCTATTGTATAAAACAAGAAAGTAGAGTTCAATTGCTAACTTCCGTTGGAAAAAATTCTCACAATGTGTTCACAACTTATCAGAATCGATTATATCCTGTTTAGATAACTGGATTCTGAAAATCAAAGTCAACTTACCTCCAATTTGCTTTCACAGTGTCAAGGTGTAGCACATAACCTATAAGACACTATTTCAATCATCCTACAGCATGTTTCTTTATGCTATTCACTTACCATGAAAAAACATCTACCCCAATCAATGAGAACAGTCTTGCCAGTGGGGGCAGAATTTGCTTGGTAATGTAATAGACAGCGTTGAGGCGTAGACTGGAGTCTTGAAGAACCTCCACAGGGCTACGTACTAGCTGTATCAGTGGAAGACCTGGGCTGCCATATACAATAACATAGGGAACTCGCTCCCCCACCCTGGGTTCACTACGACGATCAGCTGCCAACATTTTCCTATCAAGTTTTACAAAAAATTTTAGTGCCACATCTAGATCTACTCAATGTATCAATAGGAAAAGTACAGACATCATGAAAGCTAGGAGTGCAAAAAATCAAGTATATTCAATATACTTGATTTTTTATCAATACTTTTTGAAACAATTATTGTCTTGTTTATATTTCTATGTATAAATAATTAATGGTACAAACTGGAAGTACAATGGCTTGACTGACATGTATCAACTTGTTACTCTGGTTTAATATTGGATTTTTAGTTAACTGCAAATCAATGAGATTCATAAGTATACTTGTGTTATTGCAGTAATAATATAGTGGTAAAATTACACATGACCAATAGGACAAACATGTCACAAAATGATAGGATTATGCATAATAACAATGTGAATAAAGTGGCAATATAACCATTGGGGGAATTTACTTTGACAGTTCCAAAGCTGGCACACAAGCCATTGGTTTGTAGCCTGCTTTTCCTCTGTACTCTTTGGCGAAGATTAAATCCTGCATGCTGGCCTTTCCTTCCATCACCTTTACACATTGCTTCTGCACATACTGCTTCACCTGGGAAACGTCGCGAGTGGTGAAGAGAATCTTGATGGATCGCTCTAGTATCTAAAAGATAAGACAGCATTCCTGGACAATGTGCATGCACTGTTTTATGCAGAAGAGAACAGGCATGTTGAAAAGAATCTCAAGGTATTTCCCTTGGATTTTAAGGGTAAGAAAGTATTTCTAGTGGTTTGAATATGTTTTCTTTAGCAAGCAGCCTCCAAAGTTCTTCAAGATCAATAATAAGTTGAAAAATGATCTTTATCCCAACCCAACAACATTAAAATTTTAAAGGAAATTGTAACAGTCAAGTACTATTCAGGGATTGGGGAAGGGGGGGGGGGGGTTGACTGATCAAACAATCTTTGTTTATTCACCTTTGACACTGCACTACAGGAGTCTCTCCTCACAGTCTCGATACCCTTGGCATCAAAAACTGGTTCCTTCTGGTCTACTGTCTCATACATGAAGCCCACATACCTTTTCTTTGTCTGAAGAACACATGGCAGATACACCTGGAAAAGAGGATATAAATTTTTTTCAAAGTAAATATACAGTGAACAATCATTGATGTCAAACTAAAATGCCACAAAACACACTTTTACAAAGAAATCATTTACAATATTTTCTACATGGTGTCAGTTATAAAGCAAGGAAATGCAAATCAATTTTATGAAAAAAACAGGATTCCTATAAAATAAACCAATGACACCATAGTTACAGAAACACTGTATGTTGAAAAAACATGAAACCAATACACCAAAGTAAAATACCTTTTCAAATTTAAGTTTGATAGGTTTGGGATTGGCAGCAGTGACAGCATCTGCAATTTCTTGCCCAATTTTAAATGCTTGCTCTTTAGTCCTTCCTTTCAGCAATATGAACAAGCTGTCAGTGTCTCCATACACCACCTTGGCTCCCCATTTTTCAGTCTCCTCTACCATTTGGATGGCTCTTTCTAAAGTTTCTCTGGCCTTGCTTACAATGCTATCCCCAATCTATAAAATAAAACAGAAGTATGTCCATTTTACAAGAACCTGCTAAAGAACAAATGAAATGACAAAAGTTCAGTTCTGAGCAATATGTCTGGTTACTTAACCCAGGTCTCAAAGAGAATGTCACGCAAATAATCCACGTTCAATTGTCTACCAGATAAGTAGTAAAACATACTTAATATCAAAATGAAACAAACAGTAATATGGATTTATGAGTATAGACATGCTACTCCATTTACTGCCTATGCAGTGACAGGGTGAATAACTCCTACTCACTTCCACACAAGGCATTCTTCCAGAAAAATTAGCCGAGGTATAGCCAAAAGTAACATTTGCAATCAGTTTCAAGCCTAACTGTCTGGCATTCAGCAGTCTTTCTAAAGCCTACAATACAAGATGAACATTCATCAAAGAAACATCATTTAAACATCATAAAATTTTATTCAAGAAACAAATATAAAGGTAAATTCTCATAAAGAAATGAGTTTCAAATCATTTCAAAGTTTACATTTTTATAACATATCCAAACATATGTGAATGACGAATAACTTTGAATATCCCATTTAACTTTGGACATAAACATACAGTTTTTTAATTTTTATGCCATAAACTTGCCTTGTCCCCCTTGTGTTTCTTCATTGCTTTTTTCACCATCAGTCTTGTGTTCAGAATTTCCTCTACCATACTGTAAGAAACATTCAAGGTTCAGTGATATTCCTTGATTATAATAAATTTGTGCATTTTTATATTTTCATTTAATACATTCACAACCCCTACCAATACAATCTGTAAATTTTCAGATTTGCATAAAAACAACAACCTCTAGGACCACATTTGGTTGTACACAATGTCAAAAATCTTTCAGAAAGAGACTTCTTTACCTGGATATGATCCCTTTCCTCACATCTGACTGGACAAAAGCAACTCCACTTGGAGAAACAGACACACTGTTCTTCATTTTCTGCAAAATAAATAAATAAATAAATAAATAAACAATATATATACAATACTGAAAAGAATCTAGTTGTAAATATAGGTAACTGAAAGAATTAGTTGGTTTAATATTTAAAGATACCGCTTAAAGAAGAAGTGGGAGAGTCTCATCTTCATTCTATAGTTATGTAATATTATTCAAGATGTATTAAAATGTTACCTTAAGAGTTGATGGTGTAACCCTAAGAGTAGTGCAGCCAAATTGAAACTCTCCCTCACTGAAAAAAAAAGAATAACATGGAGGACCTAAGGATCAAAAATACAACATATATTTTAACTTCATTTCTATGTAATACTTCGTACAACAAATGATCAATAATACCCTTAATAACTGTGAATGTTTAACTGGTTCAAGCTCTTATTTCAGCTTGGTATAAAAATGCAAGATGTCTTATGCTACTACTACTTCTTTTACTAATAATAATAATAATGGAAGGAATTAATGTTTGTTCATCAGAACTCAAATTTAGTAGATAGAATAACTTCTAATAATCACACATATCAAAAGCAATTTCATGCATAAAAAGGATAGTAACATTTAAAACTTCTACAAAAACTCAGAGAACTTTAACTTACTCTCCATCAACCAATATGACAAAAAATGGGCAGTGATATTTTGAACATTTCTACAAAATTTTTGAGTACTAAACTTACTGTGCATCAACCAACTTATCCACTCTGCCCATACAAGTGGAGTAGCAGTAGTTGTAAGCAATCATGATGGAAGGATAGAGAGACTGGAAGTCCAGCACTACAACTGGGTGACTATAAAACCTGGACTCTGGCTCTAGGGTAAGTGGAATACACTCTGGGGCCTTCATCTTTGCCCTCTGTTGTACACTGGGGGAGACAGCAACATAGTTCATTGGTTTGGCTAGTCTCAGCATCATCGACTCTACGCGATACTGAAAAATGATAAAAATACCTGTTGTAGCATGATCAGTGCAGGCCTGACATGTATATAAAAGATGGGTTTATACTCCTTGACTTGATAAAATATCCTCATGATACAAATATTATTTCTAGTGTGTAATATCTTAGTTCAAAATTTCAAAAACATTTTACAACCTTCTTTCTTTTTGATTGAATTTAAAATAAAACTGCAGTCAAAAAACAATCTTTGTCTACTTGTTACATTTAAATCAAATTAAGCATTCCTTTTTCTCCAATTATGCTACTAACCTGAGAGCCCCTTGACAGCACATGGTAGAACTCTATACCAAACACCCTGCCAAATTCACTGGTTTTCTCAATAAGGTCCAGCTGCTGCATTATCTCAATGTTTCCTTTAGTTCTGGTTACATAGTGAGCAATAGTCCTCCATCTGAATCAATCACAATTTAGTATAATGAAGTTGCTTAATTTTATATTATTTCATTATTTACTCATTCAGTTGCACATTGATTAATTTACTTATTTATTCACTTATCATTCTTTTGTTTCCTCAATTTAAGTTTCCTTACTTATTTTGTAAATTAATTTTTTTTGACGACAGAAATTGGCCATACTCTCCTTCAGTAATAAGATTTTATAAGTGAAAAAAAAAAAAAAACACAAAAAACATACAGCAGGACAAGTATTTATGTAAGTATTACCTGTACAAATCTGTCCTATGTCCATACCAAGCTGTCAATTGTTTAAAAGAGAAACATGGAATTCTTCTATGAAGTACATGGAATGCAATGTTCTCAAAAGAGTAGATATTCAAGGTCACCTGAAATAAAAGTTGGATGAATTAATAAGATTTGTGTTTGGAGTGTGCAACCAAATTTGATTTTTATTCTACATTCTGAAAATGATTTCATAAAACAGTAAGTAATTAAGTTAATTATAAAAATTTTGAAAACTAAGAAAAAAAAATCCACCTGAAGAACTTTGTTTGGAGAACCATGGTATAACATTTTTCTTTAGACAAAACTGATTAGCCAATTCACGAGCAGAGACTCATTTGTTTTTGAACATACGATACCTAACTAGAACAGCAGCTAAATTTCCTTTCAATCATTAGAAATTTCAAGCCATTTTGTTTGGCATCTCATATTATGAAGCTAAATATTAAATTCAATCAGAATACTGTCATGAAATATCAGAGGTACATAATATATAGTATATCTACCTCATGTCTAAGAATCCTCCATAAATTCAATACTATCCTCCCAGCAATGTGAATTTCAGAGTTATAATCTGCTCCCCACTCATCTTTCTCTGCACTGAAGCTACTCCTTTTGTCTTCACCTTTGATAAACAAATAATATGCAATCTGTAGTATTCAGTGAACTGTGACCAAAATCATAATTAAATGAAAATCTGGTTTTGAAAGCGTTAATTATGTTTCATTGACAGTGTCTACATAATTGTAGAATTGTTGTGAACAACTTAACTTGAGAAGCTGCTATGTTTTGAAAAAGTTGTGTCTTCATAATTATGGAATTCATTGTTGTAAACTACTATATGTGAGAACCTGGTATATGTTGAAAAGGTTCATTTTTTTTTTACTGGCAGCCTTCTTAATTGTGGAATTCATTGTTGTACATTATAATACCTGGAATTCTAGATATCAGAGAGCACAGGTTAACTTCCAGGTGGGCAGCCCTCTGCAAGAGGTACCCCCATGACAGCATCTGGATCTCAAAACCAACCAATATGTCAGGATCCCATCTGAAAATTGGGAACAAAATAAAATTAATGTGCACTGACTATATGGAAGGAAAATAAAGTATGGTGGTTCAATTTTGTGAATAGTTTTATTAGATTAAATGTAAAGTTAAAGAAAAATGTGATGTTAATAATAGTGGTAACTGATTAAAAAAAGCCTGACATTAAAAAAATCTATCAAATTATCTTTTATCTTACACTGGGAGTTTCTGAGAGCCTGAGAAGAAGATGCATTATTCCAGTATAAGCACACTTACTTCCTCACAAGCTCCAGAAACTTCACAAATAACTCTCTCTCATCCTTCACATAGGACGTCTCCATCAAACTGACTCCAGACTTCTGTAACAATGTCTTCTCCCTGTGGCTCAACTTCCCAGTGCTTGGGCCTGCCGCGTCCGTCGATAGTCTCCGACCTTCATCTTGCTCCAAATTGGCTGAAACTGGATCCACAATTATGACCCCCGTTGATGTCCTTTTCTCGGTTTCTATGGTGTCATTTAGGATGTGATAAAACACTGAACCTATGGCATCAAATTCTGGGTCTGGTCTTAGATCCCCTCTGGTCCAGATAAAAAGTTCCATGCTCATGACTGTCAGATGTTGTACCTGTAATAAAGTATATGTACTAGCTGTTTTAAAATAGATTTTGAATTTTTTTTATTATCATCTTTGTTTTATTTCTTAAATTGACAAACAATTGACAAATTCATCAGAAATGTATATGGTTTATTTCAATTAAAAATAAATCCCTGAAAATTACTGAAATTAACATATACAAAATATGTTTTGCAACTGGTATTTATCATCTTTATTATAATTTTGCTTGTAATTTTGTCTTAACGTATACCTCATGCACAGCTTTGGCATCTTGTAAATTCTGAAGACTGACTTTGAAGCCGTACGTGTTGTTGGGAGAAGGTCCCTCAATTTGAGAAACAATTCTCTGGTTGAGAGGGGTCCCTGCAGCATTCTGGAGTAAAACAAAAACATCATGCACACATAAAATAGCTTCAAACTAAAAAAAAATATATATATATATATATATATATATATATATATATATATAGATAGATAGATAGATAGATAGATTCAAACAAAAAAATTATATAAAGAATCATGTTCCATTTTGCCCTTGTTGAGGCAATATTACAAAGTATCATGACACTAATATCAGCACATTCCATTAATATAAAAACTAATTGGCTTTAATGGTTTTAAAGTACTTGTCATGATCATAGAAAAGGGAAATTAAATGCTGGTCACAGATTTCAGTGATTAAAACAAATCTAAATAATGTGTAAAAATAATGGTTTACCTTCATCTGACTTGACAACAAAGTCTTTCTCAACAAGTTTTCAGTCCCAGTAGACAGACGTCTAATTCTTGACAATTTTCTCGCTGGAGTTGCTGCTGAGGTAGAGGGAGAATCATCATTTCCAGTTTTCATCTTCTTCTCACCTACAATTGGTGTACAACTTGGGACCTCAATGTCAATAAATGAAGCCTTCTTAACTGGTGTACTGTGCTGTAAACTGGAGTCGGAATCTTCAGACACCTTTCTTTTCCTACTCTGAGGTATTGACGGAGTGCTTGTAGAAGGTGTAACATCATCTGAGAGTTTTCTTTTTCTGCTAACAGATGGCGTCGCTGTGCATGCTGACAGAGGTGGTGACTGGTCCCACCTTGTTGGTGATTTCAATCTTGCAGGTGGGTTGGAGATCTCTTTCTCATAACTGACCATTTCTACATCTTTGCTATCTGAAAGTGTGCGTTTCAGGTAGACAATTTTCACAAAGTCTGGTTTTGATGTTTTTGGCGTAACATCTGGTCCCTTTTCATCGATTGCAATTTCACATGACTCAGATTTCTTGTCAGAGAGAGAGGTTTCCACTTTTGTACTTTCACAGGGGTCTGTACTCTTCGGAATCTTTTCTTCTTTTACATCTTGACCATAAAGCCATCTCCTCACAGACCTGACATTTGGAGGTGGCCTACATGGAGTCATCACCACTTTAGTGTTTCCATGCAAACTTTTCTTCAGTTCAGGATTTTTCTTGATTTCATCTATCAAACTGAAGTCATCACCCTGAGACAGGAACTCTTGACCTGAGAATTTTGATGCCATTCTGAATTGCCAACCTTGTATCATGGTGATGGGTAATTCAGTCCTATACTCTGGCAAATCTGCCACCTATAAATATCATTAAAGACAATTTATTGTGAGAAATTCAGCTACAGACACTACAGGTAATATTGTCAAGTAAAAACTGAATTTCTTACCTACATCATTTTAATACATATCTTAATAGTATAGATATAATCATTATTAATGAGAGCTACACAGATAAAAGAAAATTTCAAGCTGAGATGAAAAAGAAATATAACATCTATAAAATTTACCAGGGGTGATTGCAGTTTCAACACTCTGCCTCCAAGTTCTCTGAAAAAAATGAAAATAGAATTTTTTTTATATTTGCCCAAGAATCAGCCATGCTCTCCCAGTTCAAAGTCAGCACCACTTCAATTTTTCAAACTACCAAAATTGCAGTTTTCATGCCTATTTCTGACTATGGTTTATTCCAATTTTAAGGTGTACTGTCAGCTTGTATCATACTTGCTTATAAACCTAGATTTCTTTTAATGCTAACAGCCATTTTATCAATCTGATGCATGTTCTCTAAAGTACTTACTTTGGTTTTTCTGGCAAGTCCTGAGGTACGCTACAATGGGGGTCAACGACCTGTTCTTCTCCAAGATCAAAGCTGACCAAAGACTTAATGACCTCATCCCTGCTCGGTGGAAGTTTGACTGGTGTCAAAACAGTGGCAGATCTCTGTAAAGTAGGGTTGAACTCCAGTCCCTCAGAAGTGCATGCAGTATCTGTTGGCTCAGGAGCTGCTAATACCCCGAGATTATCTGCAGGTGTGTCTCTACCTTTTGTCTGGACCTCCTGTGGCATTTCACCCATTACAACACTGTTGCCCTGGTTACTTAAATCATCATTGTCCTTGTGGTCTGGTAAGTCACTGGGACTGTCAAAGCTGTCACCATACAGGTCAGGGGAGGTGACAACTTTAGCAGGCATGTCACCTTCAGGAAGATGGACATTTGGGTCCTTGTCACAGCCATTTCCCAACACATCAATTTTTCCGACATGTTCTTTTGAAATGCCACTCTCATCCTCACCATCAAAATTTAGCTGTTTTGCCTTCAGTCTATTTACAATTGAGTTGAGGTTTTTTAATCTTGGTCTTCCACGAGGACTGGAAGGAGAAACCGAGCCATTCACAGGAGAGGTGGAAATCAAAGAGGATTTGGGCAATACAGGTGTAGAATAAGATTGAGGTATTTCATGGGGAAGTTGCCTTGATTCAGTAAATTCATCTTGATCCTGAGATGGCAATTTTGCAGTTTGATCCACCTGAGTTGTAGTGTTCTGTTTAAAAGGTGTGTGATTTACTGTTTCAGTTTCTTCAAGAAATGCATCTTTGTCACTGATTAGTGAAGAGGTATCAAAACCTGGCTCTTTGCGGGACTCAGATTTGCCCATGCTAAGATCCATTGGCTTTGACTGTACAGTGTCTCTTGTAAAAAATTCAGCCATGCCATCTAAACTTTTGACATCAGTTTCAGAAACATTATTCCCAGGTTCAGATCTTCTGTTGGAATTGTTTGAAACTTTTTCTCTTTCTGTTGGTATATGTTCTGTAGAGTGAAACAGGTTTTTCTTTGAGGACAGTGTCTTTTCATTTACAGCTGTTAATTTGACCTGAGGGTTTTCACTTGCTGCTGAGGTCTGTGAATTGGAGTGCAGGTCTTTTTCACTGCATTTTGATTTACTGCTACATGGAGAAAGACTTCTTACAAGCACTGGAGCACTACATCTGTTTGAAGACCCTTCAGAGGCATGAGAACTTAAGAAACTATCATTACTTTCTTCACAAACTGAAGATCTGGGTGAGCAAGGTCCATCAAGAAGGCTTTCACTCATTTCAGAATTTAGGGAATGTTGACTTTCTTCATTCCCAGGAAGTTTATTGCCTTTGTCCAAAGCACCAAAAGTAGATGATTCACAAGAAGATTCCAAAACTACCTGAGAGTCTGTGGTGACCAATCTTTGATGATTTTTCACTTTTTCATTTGGAGTTTCTGGATACGAAACAGAAGGCATCAATTCTGGCGGCCCATCCTCATTATCTACAGACTGCTGTGAGTCATCGGCATTTGGATCTGGTTGTGAAGGGCTTAACGTAGGTGGTGACATCCTTGATCTCTCATACTCAGCACTGTGCTGGCTAGTCCCATCTGGTTCATCAGAAAAGCTCACCAGACTCTCATCTGTTTGTGGGACCAAGTACGGTATTGAGGAATCAATGACATCGCCAATGCTGCTATGGGTGGAATGTCTGCTCCTCTGCCCACAAGGCAGTTCTGAACTTTCACTGCTATTGGA
Source organism: Lingula anatina (assembly GCF_051362555.1). Classification (NCBI taxonomy): domain Eukaryota; kingdom Metazoa; phylum Brachiopoda; class Lingulata; order Lingulida; family Lingulidae; genus Lingula; species Lingula anatina. Next base: position 35,305,060 of record NC_141767.1, read on the forward strand.
ACTTAGAGATGAAGGTGCACTTAGCCAATGTTCAGGGGATTTGCAGATGGGAAGAGATCCCTCGTAGCGAAGTGGAGAGTCCACAGTTGCGTCTATGGATGATCTTGATTTGAGAATCTCTCTGGGTTTTCGCAGAGATACAATTGTTTTTGACAGTGACTCTGCTGATAATGTAGATACTGTACATGATTCAAAATTGTTATCACAAGTGATAGAATCTTTCAATTTGATTGCAGAAATGTGTCCATCTCTTTCGATTGTTTGTTGAGTATTGATTTTACTTTTGTCTCTGATATCATCAGTTTCTTCAGGTAAACTACACGGGGACCACGGTCTTGGAGGGCTTCGGTTCCCTTCTTCATCCACCTTTGGTGTAAAGTATGACATCTTGTACAGTACATCATCGTAAGAGGTTTGAAAATCATCTGTGGTGTCTGTATAAGAGGGCAATTTTGACACCCGAGTATCATCAGGGGGTAGCAGAGATGGCAAGACAGTCCCATCTTGACTGTTTCTAAATTTCAGTTCAATATTATGAGCATTTCCACCTCTTTTGTTCAGCTGGTTTGTGATCACATCCCATGCGCTACTAGGTAAGTTGATATCCTTAAATTTTCCAGATGCTCCATTGTGACATTTTCGTTTTTTGTTTGAGCCATGAACAGAGGCACTGTTGGCACGGAATTTTTCTGCCGTGATGTACTTTCTTGGGATGCGACCAAGATTTTTGTGAGGAATGATCCTGGGTTTTCCAATTCCTTCCTGGTTCTGGTCCCTCAAGTTTGTTTTCTGAATAAAATCTTTAGCATTGACAGTTTTACTTACTCCTATATGAAGTTTCTCCACTGCCACTCTCAACTCTTTCACGCCTTTGAATTTCTTTACCAGCAAAATCTTAATAGGTGTCACTGCAGGTTTTATTGTTCTCTTACTGGTCATTTTTGAAGTTGGCCTGTTTAATTTCTTAGCAGCAGCAATTGATGTTTTCTCTCTAAAGCTACCTGAAATTGATCCAAATTCATAAAAGTCACTATTTACACCAAACTTGAGTTTTCTTTTCCTCTTTCTTTGACTTCTGCGGGATAAAGGAATATCTTCATTTGTGAAAATTGAAGACATATCTTGTGGGTTTGGAGTTCCAACTGGGCTTTCAACTAGTTCTTCATGTTGAACAGATTCTGAGCTCCTCTCATGAATAGGGAATTCTGTCTCCTCTAAAGTAGCATTTTGTCTTGATATTGCTTCTGTAATTGGTTCCAACTTTTTCTTTTTCAGCTTTAACATGCCTTTCGTCCTACTTTTCAGGGTAGTGTTATTCCCTTTTTGTTGTAATACTGGTGGTTTTTCTATGACCTCATTGTGATCTGTTGTGGGTAAAATTATAGCAGGCCCCAGTTCAGAAGTGTCGTCTGCTCCAACCTCCACCATCTTATCTCCATTTAAAACACCACCGGGAAAAAGTTCATTGTCTAAAGAATCTTCTGTTTGCTTCAAGAGAGTAACATTGTCAGATAACAAATGAGGCTTAGACTGGTCTTCCTTAGTTTCTGTGCCCAAAATGGGTTGATCAGTAGCATCCATTTCTGGGGACAAAAATATTCTGGGAGAGTCCATCCTATTACATGTAACACTGGCAACACTCAAGTTGACATCATGAAAAATTACCCTCCCTATTTCAACCATTTTTTCTTGCGGTTCAATGTCTGTATCATTGGATGGTGCAGATTCTTCCGACGCCACTGAGCTGGTATAATTTGCATCATCTTTATCGATGGCATCATTGATATTCTTTTCAATAATATCTATGCTGGGTATAATGTTTTTGTTCTGAGTCTCACTGACCATGCTCTCAGTCTCATCTGCTCTCTCATCCTTGTTTTCTGCTTTTGCTTTTAAATCTGGACCTTGCACAGGGGTTTCTTCATTGAAATAATCAAGTCTTTTCGCTTTTGACTCCATCACACTTCCTGAGGTTTCTTTCACTGTAGAATGTATATCTGTGTGTACCATTTTGGTTTCAGAGCTAGAATCACACGCATGGACTTTTTTCTGAATATCTTGTCTTGACATTTTTCTCAGTTTTAGCCTCTCTTTTCCAATCTTTGATATGTCAAATCGAGTGACCACTTCTAAAGGCACCAAAACATTATCACAACCATTATGCATTGAGGAGGTATCACAAAAAGAGTTGAGGTGTACAAATTCGCCTGTCTTAGATCCCAGAGATACATTTTGCATAGATTTGTGATTATTATGACTCTCGGTATCATAGAAACGTTTGAGACTTGAACCCGTTTTCTGCTGCAGTGTAGGGGTTGTACTGCCATTGTCATCATCTTCTTTATGGTCAGAAAATTCTGCTGGTTCCTCAAGAGCTGTACTAAACCTTTGAGTGCTATTCAGAATCAAAGAGTTACTGTGTAAAATACTGCTGTCCCAAAGTCTTTCTGCCTGGTCCATCCCTTTACTAGTCCTTTTTCGTTTCTCTTCAAGTTTTTTCTTCAGGGATAATTTACTCCTTTGTTTAGTTCTTGTTTGACATTCACCGTTGCTGTCCTCTCTCTGCATGTCACTTTTAGAAGGGGATATCAGATCTGTTTTAGCTTTTAACTTCTGAAGTTTCTTTCTTAGTTCTGTAATTTTTAATGGACTTGACTTGAAATCGGTTGAAATTTCATCCTGTGTTTCTCCCAGCAAACTGTGTTCCTGTTGCTGTTCCTTCTTTGAGTATGTGGCAAACACTTTCGGCAAAACAAGCCTGGTTGGTGAAACAGATGATGATCTGGACTTCACACTTGCCGAATCTGAGTATGGTTTCATGGGCGAGGATATGGCAGTGTCAGAGTGAAATAAATCATCGCAGCCCACGCTGTCTAAATATGGCGCATCCTCATTGTCCGACCCCAAGTCCACAGTCGTTTTATTGGGAAATGGCAATGTATTAAAATCTGAGTTTGGTGATGGACTGCCATCTCCAGAGCAAACATGAGATTTTTGAGCAAAAGTTGACAGGTTCTCCTCCCTTTGCACAATGGGATCCTTACTACTTGTATTGGTAACCACAGTCTTTTTCGGTGTAGTAAAATTTGGGAAATTTTCTGTTGGTCCTTTATAATTCATTTTTTCAGTTAATTTTTTATCTTTATTATTGCACTTGTCATCCACTGTTGCAGAATGCTTATCCTCATTAAGATCAGGAGGACTATTTGGCATAAATTCCTCATAGAGATCTTCAAAGGACTTTCTGTTCACCATTCTTGTTAGTTTGGGAGGTTCTAATTCTGCAGAGCAAACAGCTTTCTTTTTGTTTTGTAAATTACATCCATTCTTTTTGACAGGAAAATATGTTTTTACTGCTGAGCTGCTGTCTTCTTCAGCATTACATGTACCATTTTCAATCTCTCTTCCTCTGTCATCATGGAGCCTCTGTTGCAGTACAGTCCTTTGGGAATGTTTAAGGTCACTTTTTGTATCACAAACTTCAAATTTGTCAGTCTCACTTGCAGACTTAGCATTTGGGAATTTGGCTGTGCTTTCGGCATTTTTCCTCATCGCATCAAAACTCTCCACTATATAAAGACCACTTTCACCATTGCTACTCTGACTGATAGTCTCAGTTGGTGAATGCTGAAGAACAGTGCTTGGTGGTTGTTCTATTCGCCTGGGACTTTGGTATGGAGGTGAATTAGGTTTGGGTGAAATAAAAGGCCTCACACGACTTCTCCTTCGCTGACAAATTCTTCCAGAATTAACCTCCTTTATGCCTGTTGTGTTTGAATTTTTAATATCAGGGACAGAGACTCCTTTGTCTTCCTTCGAACAAAGAGGACCTTGTTCCTTAGATTTCTGCTCTGGAATATTCAAAGGAAGTCCAGTCTCTTCATTAGCTAGCCTTGGAGCTTGTAAATTGAGGTTCAAATTTTTCTGTTGGGGCTTCATTTTTGTGTACTGCTCCTTTCTGAAATCATTCAACACAACATGGCACTTGTGAACAGGGAGAGGAATTTCTCCAGGAGAAAAAGAATTTCGCGTTTCTAATGATTTGCTGGCACTGATTGTATATGTCAATGGGTACTTGTTTTGACCACATGGAAGGACGGGACCTCTGGGTCCAAGTCTTTTCTTTGTTGGACCTGAAAGTACAATGGAATAGTTCATTCTTTTTTCACCATTTCTCTGTTTTCATCAACCATCCTTTATATTTCTTAAGACGTTATTCACCTCTTGCCCACCCAAACAGATATTTATCAAAAATAAGACATAAAACAAAAACTAAATTTAAAGTTTAACTTTTCAGTAGTAAACACGTATATCAGATGATAACATTTTTGTGCTACAGTCCATATATTAACTAATTTCATCCATGAGAATGCTGAAATTTTTACTATACACAATGATCTTTACTACAAACTGAAAAAATCAAACCAAGAAATAAATTAAAAGAATTGTATTCCAGGTAACTTCAAATCTGTAAATAATAAAGACTGACAAGAGTTGACAAATCTTCACAGTGGAATGCCAAGGCTACTAATTAAACAAAACTAGTAAAGTCATGTTTCTATTTTGAGTTTTCAGCGGTGAAAAATTATTCATTCTTTTACCAGACACATCACCAGGGCCATCATACTGTGGAATCTCATCTTCCTCACTATTACTGTTGGTTTTCTCCACATTTTCCATATCACAGTCCTCATCCAAACTGTCAGCAAAAAATAAAAGATTATTGTCATAAAAAATCAGATTTTCACAACCTCAACATATTTAAGATTCTACAAAATAATACAAAATAATTCAATACTCATGAATTTTTAAGGCTACTTTCTAGGAATGAACAATATTTAATGAAAATTTATAGATCAGGTATCAAATTACCTTCATAAAATCATATCAAAAGATACAAAAGGAATGCCTGCATTGAATTAAATACATGATTCTATGCTCTCTGAGATGAGGGCTGCCTTGTTCATGATATAATACATCTGTGCACATTTGAATTAAATATAAAATGGCAGGCGCTTTGAACAAGAGGATAATTGCACTTGTATTTTGCATACAGGCTTGCCTGTATTTTCATACACTTCGGTGTGTTCATCCTATTGTTCAAAGCGCCAGCTGTGGTATAAGTCAGTTACAACTACTCTTCGTCAAACGTATGCGACATACAAGGGCAAATTATATCTCGGCTGCGCCTTGATATAATTACACTCTTGTATGTCGCATACAGTGGACGACTCAAGTTGTAACTAGTACAAAAATCAGTGCAATGTACTGAAAACTAGAAACAACTGTTACCTCAATATTCTAATACGATTTGTTTGTTGTCACTGACATAGTGAATTTTTTTCCCAAAATACAGACTGTTGGTTGTATAATCCCTGGTCGACATAGCATGACAGCACAAGGGAAGTCGCTGAGTTAGCTAATTTGGGGAGAAAGTTTACGCAATAATTTCTGGTTAAACTCAACCTTTTTTTTTTTTTTAGACAGGGCTCATGAAGAAGTATCTCAATTTCCATTCTTGTCATAACGTGTCCTGTAATACAACATGTTAGGTTTCAAGGCAAAATGGGGAGGGATGCTGGGGTGGCAGGATGAAGAAGTCCTGATGGCAGATTCTTTCCATACTCACCTATCTCCCAGTATCCTCTCTTGAGTCATCTCCTCCTGGAGTTCATTCCACACACTCTGAGACATCAAAATGCTGTCCTCGATATCCTTCTGCACATCCTCCCCCTCACCTCCATCCCGATCCTCCTCCTCCTCCTCCTCCTCAGTTTGAGGACCACCATGGAGAATGCTGTCTTGATCCTCCAAATTGTAAACCTGGGACTCCACTTGGGATGATATCGGAGAGCTGTCATCTGCCATTTTAGCCAAAATCTTAGCTAGCTCTTGGTCTTGAGATCCACCTAGATTATTTTTAAAAAAGTATTATCACAGTGATAACAAAATGAATTTTCTAATCTTTAAAATATGAGAGCTAATATGTCATCCTTCAACAGGTAAAATGTCTAGCAAACGACAGACATAAAGTCACGCACACAGAAATACCGACATATAAATTATATAATAGACCCTGCATAATGTTATTTTAGAGCATCTATGATTTGAATCCATCAGTAGATTTTTTTTTTGCATTTAAGTGTTGTGATTGGATGAAACTATATGGTCATGTAAGAATAACTGCTGTTTTCTAGATATATTCATACAACACAACAAAGACAACAAATCTTTAATCAAATTTACATTCATGTAAGAACCTATTTGAAATCCTACAGGTTTGCTCACATCATATAGTAATATTTGCTAAACTTTTTACAATCTATATACCTATATTGAAATTCACAATTAATATGTAGTCTTAGTTTCTGAATCACAAATCACTTTTAATTGAAACTGTGACATCTTAAAAAATAGGTTGGGAATATAGAAAGGTTACAAAATACAATGTAACTTAGAGCCATCTTTGAACAAAACAGCTAACCAAGTTAAAACACATAATTTTACCTAAACACTGGGAGTCTATTTCATCCGGAGACCCCTGAAAGCTTTGACTAAAAGACACCACCCTCTGTATACAATCTTCATCCACTACAGGTTCATCTGCATCTTCATCTCCAAGCAAAACTGTGTCAGCACTGGCACGGCTATTTTCTAAGGCAAAAAGTATTTTACATGAAAAGTAGTCTAAATGCATTTTGAAAATGTCCTTTTAAAAGTCCTATTTTCATGTCTAAATATCCTGCTTAGCTACCATGACCTTAAAACCTTGGTTACTACACTTTAGACCTATTAAAATGGGTACTAGGTGAAAACAAAGCAAAAAGGGGAAATACACATACACGTACTGTAACCCCTTTGTTTTTTACAAACATCTTTACAGAATTCAGACAAAAATTCCGATAAAAAATTTCTGAACTAAAGAAATTTTGATCAATAAGGACAAATAATACAGGAGTTTCTTAAAACAAGGCAGCAAAGCTGTCAAATGTACAGACAAAAAGAAAGAAAAAAACAAAATAGGGTACAGTCAATTCTGATGCAAAAGTACATTTTGTTAAACTGCAAATTCAACATCAAATTTTAATTATGCTCAACAGGTAATTCCAATGTAAGTAAAATAAGGCTTCAGCCCCATAGGAGTTCAAGTTCACACTCTGAAAATGTATAACGTCCAGAAAAAGAAGTCAATTAGACTGCTTTTCCAACTCAGGCTGCATTTTAGTCCTGTATTTCTTTTTTGAAAGTTTGGCAATCATAAGTAACATGGTTTTCCCATAATGGTTTTCATGGCAGCAGCACCCAAAATTTTTGGTTCTTCTATTCTGATGCAATATTACATAATGGTTAACAGCATAATGACAATCAATTTTTAATAATAAAATAAAGGTATCATGGATTTTCAGAAAATGTGACTAGCATGGGTCTTCAAGCCTGTGGAACTTCAAAGTCACACCTTGAAAATGCCAGTATGTGAAAAATTAAACTTTCACAAAAAAACTGTTTAACTGGCAGAAAGAATTACCAAACAGATTGCATTGCCTACTGAAGCTGTATTTAAGTCCCATGTTTCTTTCTGTAAGTTTGAGAACAGTAAATAACATGGTTTTCCATGTCTTCATGCCCATGGAACTTCAAAGTGACACCTTGAATATGCCAAAATGTAAACTAGACAGCACTGTGCTGAAATGGGTTTATTTCCATTTTTAACACTTTTTTAATAAAAGATGAAATAAACAGTTTACTGCCATTTTTATATGATCAACTAAGAAAATTGATGAGATGGGACAAATATCAATAGAACTGTGTCAAATGTCCAATTTCCTCCATTCTGACATTCTGAACATAGTAAATAATTGAATCTGACTGATATGAGTTTATTTCCATTTTTGACACTTTATTACACAATACACGATAACAAGTTTACCATCATTTCTACATAATCAACTAACAATGTTGTAAAGATGCAGGAAATGTCAAACAAACACTTTAATGTGTCTTATTAATTAAATAATAACACTGTTAACATGCCTAAGAATTGAATTTGAGGAAATGTGAAAAAACGGCATGACTTCTAAAACAATGGCCCGATTATACTAATTTTCAAACTCAACCTGCATTTTAGTAAGATTGACCACTCCTGTGAGTTAAATGACAATTGGTCTATCTGTTTTTCTTATATTGTGTTTACAGTGTTGCATATATGCTAAAAAGTGAAAAAACGGCATAACTACTAAAATAGTGTCCCAATCATGCCGATTTTCGAACTTGACCTGCGTTTTAGTAACATTGATTACTCCTGTGAGTTTCATGACAACAGGCCTATCAGTTTTCCTTAAAATGTGTTAACAGGGTTGCACATATGCTGAAAAGTGAAAAAACAGCATAACTTCTACAATAATGGCCCGATCATGCTGATTTTCGAACTTGACCTGCGTTTTATGAATATTCATCAGCTCTGTAAATATAAAGCCAAAAAGTAAAACTGCCCTCCACTTATCGTGTTAACAAGGAAAGTGCACGGCACCGGCATCGGTGACGGCATTGGCGACGGCATCGGCGATGACGGCGACGACAGACGCAGGTGATGGCAATATGTACAGACACATCTGTGTCTGTACATAAAAACAAAAAAAATGTTGTACCTTCAGACAAATGGAAGTCCACCACACTGGCTGGTGAGCATGGGACACTACTCTCCACCACCTCCATGCTATTTTGAGAACCCTCAGAAGATTGAGATTGGGATTGCCTGAACAAGGAATTTCATAAATCATTAATAAATCTACCAGCATGTCTCAGTACTTGGATCCTTCTTATATTTTAGTTCAAAGAGATAAGATGCAGTTTAGATTCATCTCAAAATTACGCCGCTTGAAAATATTAAGATGACCAAAAATCTGGCCATCACAACTTAATTAACTAAAGTTTGACCTTTTTAGAAATTTGATACTGATTTTGTAACTAAAGAAACTGGGATGTTCATAGAGATCTACTTACACAATTGCCTGGTGTCTTCTTATGATATCCAGAAGTCTCTCACGGAACATCTGATCACTCTCAGTGGGAGGGATGAAGCCTCTTTCTGTAAAAAAAAAATCAAATAATAATAATAATAATAATAATAATAATAATAATGTATTTTGTGTTGGATGACTACACATAACTCGAGTCTTAGCTATTGATTGAGGGAACTGATTAAGCATTGCCAACTGGAAAAAAATTACACATTTGAAATTCTTCACTGAATTACGTACAACAAAATGTTTAAAATTTCAGACATTTGAACAGCATTAGCTGGAAGCTTTGTCCAATATTTTGGAGAGTGTTTGAAAGTTCTCACCTTGGGACTCAGGTGGTGAAATATTTGACGTATCTCCTTTTTCTTTTCTTCTCTGTTTTTCATCTTCCCAGAGAGCCACTAGCCCAGGGTTAGCACCAAGATTGGCTGAATATAAATAAATAAATAAATAAACTGATCAAAAATATAAACGCACTAAACTAAAATGGTCAGTTGAAATGGATAATCATGAAATATGCCCAGGTTGATGGTTTATTTGTGAATTGATGGATTTGTTTTGATCAAGTATAGTGGTCTAGTTTCACTTGGTCTCTCCCCGTGAGTATACTCAAAGGTTCAGTTTTTCCACCCATAAGACTAATGGAGCATGACGGAGTGGAGGTCAATCTGTATGACCAATACACACAAACACTCCTTACAGTCTAGGCAATAAAAGGGCACACCAAAATGTGCATTTCTGTCACTTGTCAACATGCCATTGATGTCTGAAATCATGAGGGAGCGTGCCATCCGCTTGTTCAATGCTGGCTTGTTGGTAACAGAAGTTGCAGCATGCCTGAATGTGCACCATTCCACTGTCAGCCGTCTCAGAAGACGCTTCAGAGACACTGGTAGCACTAGGAACCGCCCACATTCCCGCCAACCACGTGTTACCACACCCAATATGTCGCCCATTGATCACCTGTGGGATGTTCTGGATCAGCGTTTTCGCCATCATGTTCCTGCTCCCGAGAATGTTCACCAACTACAAGTTGCACTCCAGGAGGAATGGGATAATATCCTTCAGTCCACTATTGACAACTTAGTGATGCCCATGTGCTGACAGTGTACTGCTCTGTGCGAAGCTAACGGTGGCCATACTCATTAATAGTGTCTGTGAACTATGATGTTGACCCCATTGTGTAGCTGATGCCCTAACTCTTGGGCTATGCATTTAAACTTCCTGCAATGCTCTCAAAGTGATGTCTATTTGTTGAGAAAAATTTGCTGTAACTTATGTTGGCCATATACTTTAGTTACATACATGAAAATAAATCAACATATTCTTTTGTGCGTTTATATTTTTGTTCAGTGTAGTTTGGTGCATTTATATTTTCAGTGTAAATAAATAATATTCCTCACATCTCAAAATGAACACAAGAAGTCAACACCCCTTTAACTTAGGTAATCTCACATAAACAATATAACAACAGTAAAATATTATAAATTACTGTTTGGCTGTAGATGCATAAAATATCACTCCTTATCCACAAAGTAAGAAATTTATTTCTTCATATCTTATATACAATGAAAAAAACCTACCATCAACCTCCATCCTGTTCATAATGTCTGCTGCTACTGCATCGACCTCCAGCTCGCACGTACTTTGTCTCTCCACCTCAGCACCAAGAAGCATGTCCCTGCAAATACAGACACAAAAATAATAAATAAATAAATAAATAAATTTACTTAGAAAAAATTGCCTCTGAAATTGAAGTATCACACACAAAACTCATATCCAAATGACCAGAACTGAAGCAATGATTAGTCTATAAATCTAACATCCAAAAAGGAGATTAGAATTTCAACATAGTTTACCATTTTAGGTACAAACATAGTCATGCAACAAAATGAATTTTACAGTTAGACCTGGCAGAATTGTTAATCAAACAACCTATGATGGTTACAACAAATTCAGGGAGAAGTTGAAGTAGTGGAGGATAGTGGAGGATAGAAAGAGGCCTGGCAGACCAAAGTTAGCTTGGAAGGACGTGGTGAGAAGAGACAGGGAAGCGCTTGGTCTAGTCGGTGAGGACCCTCAGGATAGATCAAGTTGGAGAGGAAGACTGCGTGTCAGACTGGCCCCACCCTCTGTTGAGGATTTATCCTGGCCAGTATAATATAAATTCGGATGATGATGATGATGATGATGATGTTCAAGTAAAGAAGTTGGGAGATCACATACCCTATCAGATATAATATTTATAGAATTGACTTACTCCGCTATGTTTTCTGCATCCCATATATTCTGACTTGAATGAAGGCTGCTTTTATTGCTATCATTCAGTAGAGCTGCTGTAGGTGAAAGGTCATCAGACCTCTTCACTTCAGGACCCCTGGGCCCATCTGCAAAAACATCATAATTTTCAAAAAAAAAAAAAAAAAATTCAATCAATCAATGACAGTACATAAGCTCTATAATATTTTAAAAATTTAACCTTAAGGAAATTATGCATAAAATTTTAGATTACCATATCATTAGGCTATTTTCTAAATTTAATTTAAATAAAAAATATAATGAATTACCAGCTTGTTGTTGACTTCTTCTGAACTTCACGGCTGACAAATGGATCAAGTTCATGCCATACAAGTTGTAATCAATGAAGAACTGAAATGATAAAATTCAAATAAAAAGGTCAATACAATATTTGTAGAAGAATATATTACCCTTTTTTAAAATAATCAATAGCTGAATACTTTAATCCCTTTTTGTTATTATAATTGCACCACATTGAATTCAAATAAACCAGGTCAATGGGCTAATAAAGCTAGTCAATTATTAATGTGCGTGTGTGTGAGCACAAGTGTACTTGCATGACAGTTATTTTCCGTTTTGTTTGATGCATTTAAAACAAAATTGTCAGGACACACTGTTTATATTCAGTGGTAATATATAATACTGTGATAAAAAGGCCTCAAAATTTTTTTCATCCTAAAGGTAGATAAAAAGAGTATCCTTTCAATCAAAAACAAACAGTGAATTGATTAAACAGCAGTTTTTCTTAACAGGTTTGATTTTGGGTTTGTGGATATATAAGAAGAACAGAAATTCACAAAAAAATCTGTAAGGGATAAGCATAACATTGCACCAGTTTTCATATCAACAATTTTTAAAAATGAAAAATACTTGACATATGAAAATGCATGATATTTGGCTGAAAAACTGGGTTAAAAGGTAAATCATCATTATGTAGCTTTTAACCAAATATCGATGAAAGGGAATTGCATAGGTAATGACTTTATTATATAGTATATTATTCTTCGCAGAAAATATGCTACAATATTGCAGCATGAATAAATTAGAGGCAAACTAAACATACCATCACAATGTGTTGCATAGCAAACAGCACTGCGCAAAAATATGTTTAGTATTGTGATGTGTGTGTGTGTGTGTGTGTGTATATATATATATATATATATATATATATATATATATATATATATATATATATATATATATATATATATATAACAATACATAGATTTGAAGATATGATTATGTAAAATAAAAAACATATTTCAGCGACCAAGACCTGATCATATAATTCTTAAAATTTCATATGAAATATCCGAAAGGGAAACATTTCCTGGAGACAAAAGTGACAAAGAGTTTTGCTGTTATTGTCACTAATAAAACCTGTAAATAAATATGTAAATACCTGCAGGTTAAATGGAATGTGTGTCTCATGAGGCTGGAAGGGTTTATTCAATATGGCTCCCCCTTGGAGCAAATCTGCTACCCTGGAAAATTGGGAAATTGCACAGTTATAACAATATTCATGGGAACTATCAGTTAATAGGCATTCTAGGACCAGTAAAAAATTGAATGTAAAACTGAATGATATCTAAGGAACACTTAATTAAGGTGGTTGAAAAATCAGACAAAACGCTATCTTATAAATTTGATCAACACCATCATAATAAAATGCAAAATCAACAAAACTTGTACAATATTACTAACAAAATAGAGCGTAATGATGTTCAAGCTTATATGATATATAATTTACAAATGGCATTTCAATAATTTACTTTGTGGAACAGTTGAGATATCAATCAACTGAATGAGACAAATGTTATATCATGTTACGTATAATATATATAGAGAGAGAGTCATCATCATGCAACTGCTACCTGAAAGCAACTTTTATATAAAAGGAAAAGCAAGATTGAACAAATGTATTGTGATCTGTGAAATACAGTTTTATCAGGAAGAACTCAAATAAAACGAAATTTAAGGGCAAGTAAATTACAAATTTAACCTTGCCTCTGTATCTATTTTTAACTCAAAATCTAAGTGATTTCAAAAATATACCACCAACTTATTTTTTCCATCAACCAGCATTCGACATGCAATCATCATCAAAGCTTATGCTTTAAGAGCCTTACAGACATTTTTTCCAAATAAAAAACTGTTTCAAAAAATCAATTATGTGGAAGCTCTTCTATTAGGTTAAAAAATCTACATTAAAAAAAAAATTAATCTTAACCTGAACACAGCTCATTCAAACATCTGAAAATAGTGCTAACTAAACATAATCACAACTTTAGGAGGTGGCTGAAGATAAATTTCCTTTTTAATGTATAAAGCTGAAAATGATAATTTACGAAAAAAAATTACTCCAAAAAGACCTTGGCCTTAAGAAGATTAACATTTTGTTACATGTAGAATTGTTTTCTGAATGTCATTCAACTTACTTCTTTACCATATTAGGACTGTAAAGGTATATCTTCAGAAATAACTCCTCTTTGGGATGAAAACCATAGAATGGTCTGAAATCAGATATATTCAATCACTTGCAACTGCAACATTCCCAAGTGGCTTAAGGCATTGTTTATGCAGAAAATATAGAACATTAAAACTAATAAAAATTGCATTCACTGATGTGATATGTTTGAAATAATTTTCTCCATATATGACAAGTCAGAACAAGTATATTTGATAGCTTGAGCATGTAACTATATCCAGTGTGCTTACAAAAAAATACCCCCCAGCAACTACCACGGCATTTCTTAATAATGGCTTTTTAGGGAGAAAAAATACAAAACACACACACAGAATAATACATACATGGCAGAAACCAATGACACTTTATATACATGGTGCTTGGCTGAACTAGCATTTCCTAAGGCCACATTTACCGCCCGATCTATACTCGATGCCACCTGCTTCAGGTAGCGGTCCACAGGTTGGGAGCCATCATAACGCACATACAAGTAGGGAAACAGACCATGAACGTGCATACAGCATTTCTGTCCTGAAAAACAAAACTGGCATATTAAATGAAATTTATCACTTTAAGTTCAAGTGTGGTGAACTTGGGATCAAGTATATGTGTTGGGTTTTTTTTCTCACTAGGCATTTTTGGTGGTCTCTTATGCAGACCCTGATAGAAATGTAATGTGTGTGGAAAGCAAAAGTTGGTGGGAAGAATTACAATTGCCAGTAGTCATGACACCCGCTTATTTAGACCCCTTTCCTTATCAGATATACCAAACCACATATAAAGGGGTCTATTTTTACTTATTATCCCAGCACTTTGGGGCCAAAAGTCAGGGATAATGTTATCCCATCAGTCCATGAGTCCCTATATCTGTGCATTTATAATTTCTGCTATCTCCTCCTCTATGTGCATAGGCACTCAAGAATTTTTTGTGCAACTGTGGGTTGGGCTGTTCCTGTAAGGTGGTTGATTCTCAATTCTTTTTACATTGTAATTTCTGGCAGGCCCGTAGCCAGCAATTTCAAAATGGGGGTTCTTTTTCTGAAAATGTGGACCATTTACAATGAAACCTTTGTGTACCTATATCAAATTTTACCTATAATGAACCTTTTCCTGACAAAAAGGGTGGTTCTTTTGAACCCCCCCCCCCCCAAATCCCCCTGGCTATGTCTGGTAACTCCTCCTAGACCATTATTATCAGGAAGTTCAGTCATTTGGTATTGGCAGACCTAACAGTACAGATGGAATATGGGCCCCTTGGGGTTGGACTGTCTTAGGGGGTGGATGATTCTGTTTATATCACACACAGGAATTTCTGCTTTTTCCTCATAGACCATTAGAGTGAGGAAGAGAAATGATAGACCTATTATGCATATATAGGCAGTTTGGGATTTTAGTGTGCCTTTGGGCAGGGCTCTTGCTGGGGTTGGACACTGTTATTTTAGCTATCTCCTTTTAGAGTGAGGAAGTTAAAATATTTTGGGATTGATTGACCTTTTATGAGGATGGGCCAGTCATTATTCATATGGGCATGAGGGGTTGGGCTGTCCCTCGGGGATAGGAGCAGGACGGATGATCCTCTTTCACATTTGGCATTTTCACCAATTCTTTTATATGATGTTATTATGAAGATTATTTGCAACAAAATATACATAGACTAGGTTCCCAAGGATTAAGATCAATCCATCTGGATCGACTTAACTCCCTGGGGGTTGATGCTAAATTGCTGTCAGCTTCCGGGAGCCGAGCATGCACATAAGTTAATTACCCCCTTACAGCTTTTAGTAGGCGGGACAGACATTTAAGCCGGTCACACTGAAAGCAATCTGGTGAGACTCTCCAGGGGGATAGATCGATTAAATGTCTGTGGGAATGGTCTCATATACGACCCAGGCATTGTACTAGATATCAAGGGAATTCCCAGGAGTGTAAGCTGCTCTGTACAATGTGGGGAAGTGTGGAGATATGCAATGGCTACCCATCCACACCATCTAGTTTCTCTTGCTGTAGTTAGCATCCATTTTTGAAAATTAGATGCCATATTTTTTATACATGTACATCTGGCACTTCTGGTAATATTATGCGAAAACAGGATCATATTATTAAGATTATAATATGTATCACAATGATAAAACTTCATGCATGAATTCAAACAAAAGAGGTTTTGTATGTCCCAATATTATGTACTTGATCATAAACACTGCCTATGACAATGCTTATAATATTTCAGGTTAACATAGGTCAGATCTCATTGTCAACTTTTATTTCATTTTTCATAAAATAGCATTATATTCACATGCTCTTTGTCTGGGTAACATGGATACTAATATGTCTCTACAGGTAAATTTTCCCAGGCCATTACAAACAGGATTGATTTGCTAATAAATGTCACATCTTTCTGCAATGAACCTGGGTATTTGCTGTCAATATTTGTTTTGAGGGAAATGGGTCCCCATAACTTGTGCCACCTAATTAAAGATTTCTAACTATAGAAAGCCTATCTAATCTGCAACTTGTCCCACTATTACCTATTACACTATTACACTATTACCGTACATCTTACATTTGTTGTGCTGTTTTCAGAAAATGTAACTTTTGATAGATTTTTGTGCATTTGAAAAATGCATGTCCATTATACAAATATATGTACCATGGGATGTCCCTTCTATACTTTTGTAGATCAAAAACGTTATACATGATCATAATAGAAGTCCTTAGTCCAACTTCCAAAGCCGGTGGTTTTTTATGATCATTGCTGCCACTGATTACTTATCTTATTTTTTGTCAGATTATTTTTAAATTGTGTTGAAAATATTTCAAAGATAATATTCTCTGTGTCAAACCTTTTAACCATACCCTAAAAGCAAATGGGGCAATTCTCAACCATGCAAGTTTAAAAATCTGTTGACATTGCCTTCATTAGGCTGTTTTAATTCTCAAACACTCAGGGTAAGATTTATAGAGGAAGGGAATGATATGGATAACCTTGAATTAAATAGGCCAAGTTAAATATAGAAAAACTGTCAAACTTACCAGCAGGTGTGGATCCATATATCCTTATCACGGGCACAAATTTGGTCTCGGTCCCACTGAAGTCGGAGTGGCAGACATCTAAACCAGGAATGGGAACAGCTTGATAGGCGTCAGTAGTTACAATTCTCAGAGAGAACATTGCGTTCCTGTGGTTATAATCCATCCATATTTATTTTCATCTCTGTGAAAAAAATAATAAATATATAAATCTATATGCATTCATTACTATATTTCCCATTTACTTGTATCAGTTTTATGTTTACAAGCCATGAAGGGAGTAACATAAAGCCTTTCAGGCAATTTATAGATCAGTTTATACTAGCTTTCAATGCTGTCGCTGTCCAAAACATTTAAAAACAAAAATATCACAAAGAGTATCACCAATAAAGCAAACACACACTGCCATCATCCAAGGCATTTAGAAAAAAAAATCCAGATCAATTTATTACAGCATGTGACAGCACTGTTACATTCAGTCTTCTACTTCATAAATTTTCCATTACAGCAGTCTCCTACTCAAATATTAATAATTCATTCCGAGTCATTCAAGGCATTATTAGCAACATGAAAATAGTTTAACAGATGTACAGTGGGTAGAAGGTTGGTATTTTATCTTCCCCATCCACCGCAGTATAAGTCAGATATACACCCCTTGTCAGCAAGGTATTTGTGATATCCATTTAATCCTCGCATGTATTACAACCCGATTCTTTCAGTATCTATTACAAATTTTACACAAACTGCAGTAATTATCCATGTTGAAATGCTCTGCGGTTTCACATTCAGCCAAGACACTAATTGCATATTAATATTACAGTGTGTTCTCACCACTCCGCAACTACAAATATCAAATTTACATCATGGATAACCAGCCTAGAACAGCAAAACACTTATAACAAGAAACTGACATCAGGCATAAGCCAGAGAGTAAACATACAACAGGGTAATGATACAGATAATTGTTGTCTCTTTACTGTCACGGTCATTTAATCAATAACGCAGGACTGTCAAACATCCGTTTTATGCGTCATATATGTGCAGACTTCCTCTTGTACAATTCACGATAAGGCATCATGCAGACTTGCACGTGTAATATGTGCCTGCACTATTTGAAATCAATGAAGTAAAAGCAAAACTAGGCATAGAGAAATATAGTCAAGCTTTCAGTCCATGAATATATGTAAACAGATATAATGTATTTGAACAAGATAACTGAATAAAGATGGTAACTCGATGAATTTCAGTTAAAGTAGTTTGAACTAATTAGAAGGAGAGACAAAATCCATGCATATCAGGGGTACAAGCAACTGAAAAAAAAATATAATTTATTGTTATTTTATGCTTTCATCTTTATAAAGCTCCTGGTTGCACTTTCCCTCCCTAAACAAGAACACTGTAAAATAATGCTTCAAAGTGGAATCCATGTGAAAATGGGAACTTTGCTTGTTTAGATCCTCTCTCCTTTGGCACAACAATTTATAGACACAGACATGTGGTATGTGTGTATCCATGGCTTGCTTAGAGCATGTGACTTCTCCCACCAAGCCACTCTAATTTAACTTGTACTGCCTACAAATAACATGCTATTGGATCACTAGCACAAATTTTCATGTAAAAGAACTTTTTAATGACCATAAAAAAAAGAGTGTTAATGCATGGTACTTCTTGCTAATAGATCTCTTGCCAGTCTTTTTTTTTTTAATTTCTGTCTTATGTATATGAGCCACGTGCAATCTGTACTTATTTACTTCATAGTTAAGTTGCGTTGTCCCCTTCTATATTGTCTATGTATTGATAATATATTATTTTTTGGTTGTCTCAATACATATTCTCTCAACTCTGCTTCTCTTCATGAGCAGAGGGCCCTATCTACTTTTCTCACAGATCTATTTTTAAATGTGACTACACATTGTCACCATACAAAAATGAAAATTTTACAATGTTATAAGAGTAAAACTGTGCCCAAAGCCCTGCCACAGTTTGGAGCAGTCTCCACTGGATGATAAGATGATTTTTCAGTTAGAATAGTTTTGCTTTAATATACATTTCTACATAATAACTTCAAAATGATTTCAAATTGAGTAAAAGGATACACTACCAACTTATAACTTACTGCATGACTTCAAGTCTCAATCTCCATTCACTCTACTTGTAGACATAGAAAGAAGTAAAATTAATAAAAAAATACCTACAGTCTTTATTTAAAATTGGGAACATCACATAGATTGTCTTTAAGCACACTAGCTCATACGGCATTGATGTCACATCAATATGTCTAGCTTTACAGACATTTTACCAAACCCTTTTCAGTGCCCCCCCCATTACAGCATATGAGGTCACAGGCAAACACAGTCACAACTCCAACAGTACACATGGGTGCTCAGGTTTTCTTCAACATTACTGTAATTTTGCCACTGACCTCCATAGGATTGTATGGGTATAAGTTGTACCTGAAAGCCATAGATAAAATATTATATAGGTTCAAAAGGTATGCAAGGTGCATGACACAAGAGCTCTATGATCTATTATTTGTAGCTTGCCCTGGTTGCACCAGTGACCTGGATGCCTCAACAACTAGACCATGAAGATGATGCACGTTTCAATGTGGTAAACTCAAAAACCGAAACAAGTTAATGGCATTTTGAGCCTTTTATAAAAAGCATGCGCTTATTTGAAATAATTCTTAGTACTATGATTTGCATCAACTTAAATGGGTATATAGTCTTGTCAAGTTACACAAGCATCTTCTTTTACAAAAGATGTACAATGTACTTCTAGTAAGATGAAGGTTTAATTTTCACTACAGTTGCTTGAATTACCATAACCCCTTATATCTACTTACTATATCTACTTAAATCTCAATTTGAATTAATTTTGGAAAATCCCATTATATCTGCTGCTGTTGGTAATTTTTTTAACTAATTTGAATTGAATATGGCAGACTTTGACTACTGAGTTCATACTGTACTGCAACCAATCTGAGGAATGAAGTTTTATTTATGAACGCATAGTTAAGGTGTGAGTTAAGTTTCACAAATACACAGAGGTCAAAAGTCAATCTAAAAGTTTTGGACTGAAAATGATCCGTCTTTTCCACTTCATGATAAACCTGCAATAGTACACTTTATTAAGTATTTATTTTATCATTTTTTTAAATATAAAAGGCATTACTTCTTTAACTGATGTTAAATACTCTTTCAAACATTATGCTGGAGAATTTTTTTTTCAAAACGATCATCTGCTACATCATAACCAGAAAAAAAATCATGACCTGGTTTGCACTGGTAAATCAGGTAGTATGAATAAAACAACAAAAGAGATGAATATTATACATTATCCTCAAAAACAATTTTGTGACCTTCATTTTGCTTTGGCACAATTTGTCATTTTGTTTAAACAGTAAACAACTCTATGTACATCAAGTGAGACAAATTTGTAACATTTTCTCCTTGAAGTGAGTGAGTAAAATTTAATCTGTATGCAAAAGCATGATAGCTTTGGTGTAATTTTTATTCCACAGATGCTTCTAAATAGCCATTTTCTGCCTACGTTTGGTCAAAAAACAAATCTATATCATTGCAATGGAATAGTATAAGTCAGAGGCCATACACTTATCTGCATTTCAGTTGAATAATTACTTTCCCCTCCTAAATAATGTGAAAGTTTGAGCATGTTAAAAAAATTTTAGAACCAACATTGAACTCAATATGTGACAAATGAGCCAACAAAACTTTGTGGAAGCTTTTCATATTTCAATAATCTAAGTGAATCATTTTTTTAATTCAGTTGAAAACAATTGATCTCAAGCTTTTTGTTCATTTTTTAAAACATGCATATTAGAGGTTCAGGTTTTTATTTTCAAATCTACTGCTGGACAGAAAAAATAATAATTTTAAGCAATAGGTGAAAAGCCACCCAGCCCAAAGTCTGCCCCTGTTGCTGCCGTGATGTGCATTTCAGCCAGTTCATCTTCAACCCAGCCTGTAAGATCTTTATCGGCACCTCAAATGCAGCAAAATACGGAAAAGGATGACAAAATTTTAACAATTGAAATACCCTCGTTATTGAGAAAATCGTAATAATAAAAAAAGGCAAAAAGAAAAAAAATTTTTTTTTGAATACTTGGTTTTTTCCTTTCTTCTTTCATATATGGTGATAAAGGCTCAATCCCCAATTAGCTTGTTTTCAGGTTTGATTATTGCTCTGCTTCGATGAGTAGTATTTATGTGCAGTAGCGTGTTATAACGTGCGGTAATCCGAGTTGCACAACATCTGAGTCTTTTGTTCTCAGCTTCCACTGTGGTCTATGTCATTTTACATTGTGTTAGGAACTGTTATGTATAGCATAATAATGTGTGAGTGAAAAATATACCTATCTTTATCTTTAATACAGATGAGTTAACACATTTAAAACAGTCCTTTCAAAATTCAATGGCTTTTCGTTGCTTCTGGGAATGGATAGATGAGAAGTTCAGGTATATGCAGTCACTGGGAAGTTTACATTTGCACAATATCCAGGCAAGGTGCGAGTCTAAATGGAATATTGTAGATCTGTACGTTACCATTTTAACAGCACATAGAAGTTAAATAAATAGAGATGACAACTCTACAGCCAAATTACTAACATGTTTGCAACAAACAATGACAACAACACAATGATTCTTCTTTTGAATTTTTAAAATCAGTCTTTTATTTCATGACTGACCGATAAAATAAGGTTACACTTCACTTTTTCTGCTTTGAAGAAAAAAAAACATACTGAACAGATCCTGCTGACATATATCATAAAAAAGATATAGAAAATTAACACATTTACCATCACTTCACATGTCATAAAAATAAATTATATATCCCCTCTATGAAAGCTGAGAACACTGTTCACATAAGAATGATGTGATTTTTTCTTCAGTCAACAGCTAATATTGAGATGGGTTTTACCTCCAATATTTCGATGTCTATCAGGACATCTTCTTCAGGGAAAGAGGCTATCCAGGTGAATAGCCTCTACTCAGGAGGTGTACTTGCCCCCCCCCCCCCCCCCCCCCCCCCCCCCCCCAATTGTCTTAGGAAAGGGAGATAGAGGTCAGGAAGGATGGCACCATCATTTCTGTTGAGACTGGCCCCTGTCTTTTTGATGTGGATGGCTTCTAGGGCTTTTCTGTAATTTTCCCTTGGTTCACTGTCAATCACCACGATTTTGTCAATTATAGGACCATATGCTACTTTATGTCCGGATTGTTCCTCATGCTGGCTTAATGTTGACTTGCTGTCTCTATTATTGACCGATTTTTTTTTCAAGTACACCTCCTGAGTAGAGGCTACTCACCTGGATAGCCTCATTCCCTGAAGAAGATGTCCTGATAGACATCGAAATATTGGAGGTAAAACCTATATCAATACTAGCTGTTGACTGAAGAAAAAAATCACATCATTCTTATAACTTAACACAGCTGATGAAATTCTTCTCTGACTGTTCACATAATTTTTTCTTAGACTGGGTTCTCATACCTAGATCAGTCTTTAGAACAGGATTGGTCCATCTCCAAGAGGTTTCTCACTAAATTGCTTTCTGCTTACGCAGCTTAGTAACTGGCATGCCTACTAAAGCTGCTAAACAATAGTTAACTACCCCAATTAGCTTCAGTACAGTAGGTGTGACAGACATTTAAACCACGTAAATTGATTGCAATTTAGCGAGAATCCCCTCAGAGATAGATCGATACAATGTTAGTATGATGTCAGGAATTATTCTTTGGATCTCTTCATTGGCTGCTTCTCATCATCATCATCAGTCTCAATCTAATATAACAAATTGTTATTTGTGTCTGCCTTGCAGATTTTGGGTTGCCCTCTTTTTCCTTTATTCATATCATGGCTTCTAATCAGGTGCCTGGTATAAAAAGAATATTTTAAACATACACATATACATGTCATGTTCAGCAATGCATTGGTTTCATTTAACCATTATTGCAAAAAAATTGTATCAATTTTGCTAAAAACCCCAACATCTAACAGAGCTCGACATAAGCAGTAGCCCGCTAGACAAGGGTATGTAGACTAGCCGCCTTGTGGGGCTACCAGTTACTGTCTGCCAATGATCTGCTCAGGCTACTAGTACCTACAATTTTGTAGACGTTACCAACATATTTTCACCATTTGCAGCAACCCGTGTCCCTAATTTGCCATTTCAGTACACTTTAAATGCAATAGCTGTTTAAGATGATGATGCACTACAAATATAATTTAGCAGACAGCCCACAACAAAAAAATAAAAAAGGTTCAAATGTACCCAACCAGCCAGTTTAAATGTAACCATTGTCAAAGACTTACCAACATCAAAGGGTGATCCTTTCACTCCTCTCTGCCACTGGCTATTTCTATACAGACAGCAGTACCATCACAGACAACTACCTCAGTACTTGATACAATCTGCATTCCTCACTTCTTCATTTTTTCCAACTTTTACCATTGCTTGATGATCTTTTACAAAACACATACTGTTTCATATTTCATTTATAAATATGATCTGCTATTTTACTTTCAGAAAGATCATGAAAACATGCATCAGAAGCAACAAAATTCGTGTCCATATACTACATCTTCTGGAGATGGAAAATCTGCATTATATCAAAACATGCTGAACTAGTTTTAATTGTTGGCTCTCCCATACAATCAACAGTAAATGAAAAACTATGCAATCTACATTAAATAAAAACATGGATTGAACTAATTTGAATTGTTAGCTTTCCCATAAGATCAACAGTAAATGAAGCATTGTGCACTCTTAGAAAATATATATTTAATAAATTCATTTGAGAAGGGGGATTGCATATTTCCAATCAAACTTTTGCATAATAATCACTTTATATACTACCAGCATATCTATCCAACGATGCATCAAAAATGCACAGACTATGAAAAACAATGTTTATCGACATGTCTAATCATGGTATGGGCACAGTGAGCTGGCATGCATCATTACAGTGAGGGAATGTGGCTGCAGGTCTGCTAGCATGAAAATTCATATGTTAGCATTCCTATATAATGTCACTGATCTGTACTGTTGTGCTAACGCATGAAAGATGTGGATAATCTGTTCTATTCTAGTGATGTTACAAAAGCTGTTTACCCAGCTCCATCTGCCCTCATTGTGCGAAAATTGCACTAGGGAATTGCGTCAAGGTTTAATCTAAAACATGTCTGAATAGAGGGCTGTTCCTCTTGTCAGGGTGAAGAATTACCAAAAATAATATGGGGTCAACAAAAAAAAAAAAAAAAAAAAAATATTGCCAGAGGAAAGGGGGCAAGCATGGAAATCAGCTATATATATTAACAGAAAAAGATATTTAAATTACCAGGGAGGTAAAATGGGATACAACCCCTAGATTGTTCGCTGCTTTTTGTAGGCAGTTTGCAAACTTTTTCATAAAATATTTAAATCTCATGTTTAAAAACAATAAGAAATTGAAAATGCTAACCCATGCATTTTCGTGCTACGTACAGGTCTGCCTAAACACAATTGATCAATGACAAGTGAATCACCCAGTTAGTCCAATGGAGGGCTTCGGATGCACCATACTAGCCACGCTTACCACCTCTGAAATGCAAATCCGTGACCAAGGCCAATCTTAATCTTATCTAACTGTGCCCTGCTGGTAGCATTACCGCTCAGTAAACAAACAGGATAATCTGACGCCGTGTTGGACATCTTCCGTGGAGTCGTGAAGCAACACGTAAGTAGATCCAAAATTACGTTTATGTTAAGTACATTATTAGCGACACAGGTTGGTTAGATTGTCTTTAAGCACACTCACCAGAAAATGATGCTCTTGCTCTTCAGTGCAAACTAACCGGCAACATTGCAAACTACTTCATCTCTAAAAAGACGAAATAATACACCTGACCTAAGGTTTCTTCCTGGAAATGTGTACAAACTCTTCTTTCATTTGATTGGCCAATTGACATCAGTGCTGCCACCTGGCTCACAGTCTGCTGTAAAGCAAATTTGATGTTAAAAACTGCGTGGTTGATAGCTTCTTACTCCATATAAATTCGACTCACACACACGTTTATCTTGACAGAAAGGAATCAAATGAAAGCTGATATACGAATATATATTTTGATAAGTGCATCTTGCCACGTGACACATGCCCCAGTGGCAACAAAAAGTTTGATCACATGACCTAGAGACAGGAAGCTATTCCAAATAGAAGTTAATTTAGATATTTGAGACATTTACTCATAATGTTGCATCTTACAACAGAAATTGGAAAGTCTGGGATACAAGGTAAGATTGGCCTTTGTATTAAGCGAAAATCTGTCAACTTTTCTAATGTGACAATTTTGTTTTGGAGGCTTTTGCATGTTGAAAAACTTAAAATTCTCATAGATCTACACTTACAAGAAGTCTTGACATAGATCTATCGTTTATAATATAACATTGCCAATGTCCAATGGTAGATGTACGGGTCTAGTGGCTGTAGTACAATCAGCAGCAACGTGATTATGTCAAGTTACTTTTTATCCATTATATTCTGCTATTTTGTTTGCAGAACTTGAAAAGAGGCATTTTCCAGACATTCACAACCGGAGAGGGCCGCTTCCTCATTATAAACCTACAGGCCGTGTGTATATCCCACATGGGTATGGTGAGCAACCAGACTGGAGACCTCATAATGAAAATATCACACCTAGATATTCTGAGTGAGTATGACATTCAAATATGTATATGCTTTATCCAGTAAAACATTTAAGTTTTAAAAATTTTAATTTCTTTGTGAATATCCCAATGATTAGAATCAAACAATTAATGGGTGAATTAAAATGAAACGGTAAATCACGCTAGACATAATACTATTTCAGTGTTCAGTAAACATTCAGTCCACAAACATTTTGTGCTGATAGCCTACTACCCTTTAAAATGGAAGTAATATATATTTTCTTTTTATAGAGCTGGTCCAGACTGGAAATCACAGTTAAGATATATTCCGTCACCTAGAAATGAGGAAGGAATACCAATAGAATTATGGCCTGACAGTTTTCCAAGACTTAGATACTTTCCAGGTATACAATTGATTGCTATTACATGAAAGATATTCTCTTAATATAAAAAGAAAGAAAAGTATATTTATTTGATGTTTATGATCATAAAGGAAGTTACCTACATTCACCCTGAGCTTCAGAGATAACTTGACACTAACCTCTTCACTATAGCCTATCTTCATCGTGTCAAGTAACTTGACACGATGAAGATAGGCTAATAGTGAAGAGGTTAGTGTCAAGTTATCTCTGAAGCTCAGGGTGCCTACATTGAATGTAGTCTTAACAAAAGGAAATTTGTATGGTATGGTTAATTTTTTCTTAAACTGATATCAAGCTGTAGTTAACTGTAAACTGTACATATATCTAAGTATCAGATAAGATGTCTAAATCATAGTAATAGCAGCTAAAGGTAAGAGCATGGTTTTGCTCTCTGTCATACGTGATGACAAGACCGATTCATTGATCAAAGCCATTTGAATAAAGGGCGATTTAATGTTATACCTCATAGGTTAAAACACATTTTGTCTTCAGAAATGATTTTAAACATTTCAGATAATGAAAACCCTTTTCACCAGATAAAAAGCTGTTTATTATTACTGTTAATTTTGAGAAAATTTATTTTTATTCACAGGGAAATTTAGTTGCACAGAGAAAGAATGGAGTCAGTATCCAGAGGGATATCACATAGGCAAAAGAAGCAAATGGAACGGTCTCCACTTTAGATCTGCTGAAACAACCAATGAGATTTCCCACCTTATGTTGTATGGCAAAGGTAGAAAGTGTAAGTATCAAGAAAAAAAATAGTTTTTCCAACCATTGGAATTGAAGCATTTTCTGACAGTTTTCAACATTTTCTCTTACTGTGTTTTTTTAAAATAAAACTATAAAAAGAGAAATACATATTTGGTTTGTAACTAGCAACACAAAAGTGATTGAATTTTTTATCAGTTACACGTTAATCAAATTTCTCATTTATTCTTGCTTTTTTTATTTGCAGTATGTGACATTGACCAAAGAAATGGCATTGCTTGTGCATCGCTAGGGGACAAACAGTATCAAGCTCCAGAGTATTCATATAATTTTCATAAGTTTGGGTCCACAAGACCAATAGTGAATTTTGGGTAAGATTATCTTGTTCAAATGGTTTACTTATCTATTTGCAATGTTTACGGTATGGCAAATTTTTGTCTGTATTATTTTATGCATGTACATATAAATCACAGTACATATTGAAAAGTTTGCAGTGTCAATTTAGTCACCTATGACAAAAATTAAAAAGTAGTACTGACACATTCTGTACTTGTTGAAGATAATTAAAATCCTAATTTTTTTACTCCTAGGGGTGCCATGCAAGACAGACCAAAACCAGACACATTTGTACCACTACAAGATCTCCCTACAGAGCCAAGGTAATGACTGGTTTCAGTGTTGTCAATTTTACTAATTTATTAATTTTCTTTGTTTGCCTTTGTAAAGGGGGGTAGGGGTACTTTACAGGATTTGAAAAATTTAAATATGGGAAATTAATTTATTGATAATGATTTACAGTTAAAGAAATTGAAAAATATAACAATTATGTCAGTGTGCACAATATATTTAGTAATATGAAAAGTAATTGTTTCATGTTTTAGTCAAAATTTACATACTTTGTTCCAAATTTGTAAGAGAAATATAGAAAAAATTCTGTACTATATCTTCACTTCTTTTTAGTGAAAATTTTGTAACAAAAGAAAGAAAAAGAAAGCACGAAGAAGAAGTTAATGTGGTAAAGGAATTAGAAACTTGGAAACCTGCTACTCCTTTGGCACAAACTCTTCCCCAGCAGGATAAGGACAAATGAAGCAGAAGTTGACTGAAAGTTCAGAAGGTGTAAGCACAAGCTTCTAGATTAACCCCCCAAGCCAGAAAAAGGGGGTTCCATGGTGCCTGAATCTCATTCTATCCACCAAGTTAACATAATCAGGTCGAGGAGAAGGCTTTACTGGAGTTCTGAGAAAAAGCTCATTGGCCTCAAACAGTCTGGTATAGACTGGTCTGTTGAAAGAGGATTTTCATGGACTAGTTTTCATCAGATTGGTTGTACCGGTTTGTCTGTCCAGCATGTACATGTATACAGACAAGGAAGAGAAAATGGAGCATGAATGAACTTACAAATGGCATTCAATTAAGAAAAATTTGTGTGAACACAAAATGACCACTTATTGGACGTTCTAACAGATTGTGATATAGAATTGATCATTTTCATACACTTAATTATATTTCTTATATACGGTACAAGTGCAATAAAATATTTTTTATTCTCTTAGAGCATTCATATTTGTCTCTTTTCATTTTGATTAATTAAATTGTTGAATAGGATTTCAATTGCTTAAGAGTGCTCCATTTGAGGAATTCTCACGTTTCCTTTTTTAGTTGCATTTCAATCCTTTAACCATTTAAAAACATGACCCAAACTTAGTATTATTCATTAACTTTTCTTTTTGAGTTTCTACCCTCTGCAACATGTCAATAAGTTGCCAATATAGCATACATTCAGTAATTTTACTAATGTAAGCTTGGAATTTTTTTCATTTATAAAGTGCATGAATGAAGGCAAGGACATTGTTCAAAGATTTTTCATTTTTTAAAATTTTTTATTATTTTATCTTTAAAATAAATAATTTTCAATTTTTTAAGAGCAAGTGCTACGTGATAAAGGCAAAACACAGAGGGTTAACAAAATGTCTTTCCTGTTTAACTATCACTGCATAAACTGACTACACCAAAATTGCCACACATGCACATGAATGTTAATTGCTTATGTTATATAATTACTTCAGTCATGGTACGATGACAAAAATATCTTGACACTTTCAATTTAGTTTTACAAAGTTCAGTTCATTTCAACAAACCAAAAATGTGCTAAGAGAAAGAGAGAGAGAGAGAAAGCTCATCTCTCCCTTGCAAATCATGAATGCGCATGCTTGGACAGGTGTTGTATGATTATTATTGACAATAAAACAGCTTTACAATTTCAAACATCTTTTGATTATGAGATATGATAAAATAAACCCAGATCTAAAACAAATAGTTTCAAAAGTCTTATTTTGGTCTTATTTAATAGAAAAGTTTTAGAATAATAAAAGTCATGTACATAAATCAATCACAATCTTTATCTGCAAGGAGAAATATCTATACAATTTTCTGAACATCAATCAAAACAATGTTACAACTCAAAAATAAAGATACAAAAATCAAGTGTGTGTGTGTGTGTGTGTGTGTGTGTGTGTGTGTGTGTGTGCGAGGAGAGAGAGAGAGAGTAAATAACTGGTTATTTTAATAATATATCTAAAAAAATCACTACATGTAGAATTTCTTAAATAACCATTAAACATCAATACTTTTTAAATTGAAAAAATGAAGGAAAATCGTACTGGGAACAAAATATAACAAATGAAAAAGGAGAGATGTAAATAATTAAATCAAACTATCATTAAAAATTACAATTAAATTATATCTATGATCAAATTTACATCTGTCACAAGAAAATGACTTCCTTGAGCAAATAAAACAAATCAACATGGATTTTTTTGAAAGTGAAAGATGCATAATGTGTTAGACACATTAAAGAACTTGATCTCCATCTGAAAGGAGCATAATTTCAACAATCTACTTTTATTCTACTGTTAAAACACACATACACACACACACGCACACGCACAGAATACAATCAGAAGAGTCTAACAGAAACAAATTTTTATTTTAAAATTAGTATGGAATGTGTGTGTGTGTCCATTTAACAAGAACCCCTTGTGCAGGCAAGAAAAAAAAAACAGAAAGAGAAAGAGGAAAAAGAAGAACTTGTGGCATTACTTGTGGAATACAAAAAATTAAAAATTACATTATAAACATTATAATTTAAGTGGGTCAAATAATTTACTAACTGGAATTCAATATGATAATAGTTCAATTAAAAAGTAACAAAACTTCACTTAAAATCAAAGAAGCGAATTACTTAAATTAGAATGACAATTTAACTTCAGAGTAACATCTATTGACCTATAGTGGTAGCAAATCGTAGTGCACCAACAAATAAATTACTAACATTCAAAGTGGCAATACTTAATCAAAATAATTAAATTACTTCAATTCAAGTGACATTTATGAAAATCAAAGTGTGGCAAAATGAATTATTCAAATTACATTATTTATTACATTATTTAACTTTAAAGTAGCATAACTTAAATCAAAGGACAACAACAAATACTACATTTATTCAAAGTGACATTATTAACCCAAAAGAAAAAAAATAATAATCAATTTCTGAAATTCAAACTGACATTGCTTGAATGCAATCATGAAATCAAAATGACAACTAAAACCAAAGTTCATATAGGACCAGAAAAACCAATTACTTGATTTCAAAATGATATCAAATTCAAAGTGATATTATTTAAATTTGTGCCAATCATATCAATTAGTTAGAATCATATTTTAAATCAATGTGACATTACTTAAACAAATGTGTATCAAAACTTTTAATTCTAAATGGCAATGCATCAAAACAATCAATTAAAAATGAAATTGTATAAAAACCATGCAGGGTCAAAAAACATTAATGCTTGAACATCCAACAATATTTCACAAAGTGGGCCAATTATTTAATAACTGAAAGTCAAAATGAAATTACTAATATCAAGGTGGGAAATCAAATTTATTTCTTTAAAAAAAAACATTTTAATTAATCAAAAAGAGACAACAAACAAATTTCATTTTAAAATAACTACTTAAATCAAAATTGAACAAATTAATTATATTAATATTATTTCATTCAAATGGCATAACTTAAACTGAAGTCAAAACAAATTAATCAATTGCATTCAAATTGATATCACTTACATTTAGAGAATTATAACTAACATTTAGATGGACATAAAGTGGGAAAAAATGCCAAACATTAGAATTTAAAAAGACAAATTAAAGTGACATTATTTAAAGTGGACCAACATGTTATTTAGAATAACAAGGGCATTACTTAAAATGAAAGTGGGGCCAAAGAAATCAATTAAATCAATTTAAATTGACATAACAAAATCAAAGAGATGTAACTAAAATCACAGGGAGGCATTAAATCAGTTTCTTAAAAGTAAAATTTACAAAATCTATATCAAAGTTTGACATCAAATCACTTAAACCACTTAAGTGACATTACATCAAAAGCCAACAAAAATAATTGCAATGGGCAATACTTACAGACATATTGGGGCTAAACAAGTAAATCACTGAAAAAAAAAAAATAAATAAAATGAAAAAGAAAATCAATTAAAATATCAAACAAAGCAATCACTTCAATTAAAAAGTGCATCATCTAAATCAAAGTAACTGAAAGCAATTAATAACTTGAAATGAAAATGAATGACATATTAAACAAATTGGCAAATTTTAAAGAAATATTTTTAATATCAATGTGACAGTACATAAATGATGGTTTGACCAAAATTAATGATGATACATCAATCAAAAAAGTCATTTCTTTAAATCAATCAAAGAACTGCTTGATTATTAAATGACAAAGTAATGTAACTGAAATCAAAGTGGGCTAAAAAATCAAGTCAAACTTTCATTTTTAATATCAAAGTATATTTCTTGAAACACAAAGATTTAACTTCACCAAAACCTAACAAATTAATTACCACGAGTTCCAACAACAACGTTAACTATGGGTATTAGGGATTTTGTATAAAAATTCGTTCTTACTTGCGGGTGCATGTAGTTTCATGTAACAGTATTCTAAAAGTGCAGCTGCCATAGCTCTTCTGCACTCTAGGTATGGTCGACAGCTTTCGTACGGTAGGGGGTGAACGAAGTGGAGAGCCTATATATAGGGTGTGAGCACTAGCCCGCCTAGTTAGACCATTTGGCTAAAATATGATATGTGTTGGACGACCGTACAAAGACTACACTTACTTTTCATGGTCACGTGGCGAATTGAGAGACCTCGAAGTATCTGTACTCCACTCTGCGTTTTAGAGTAGCAGCAGGCTTAGAGAATTTATGTACATGTATATAGTTTTTGGGGGGGAGGGGGAGGGGGATGGCTGTTAAAAGCCTTCACTTCATGACAGTATTTCATTTGTTCTGTATGTGGAACTCATTTAGGTCTATTTAAATTTTACTGATATAGTGGTGGGGGAATGGAAAATTCTAACACTTTTACAACCCCCCCCCCCCCCAAAAAAAAAAAGAAAAAAAAAAAAAACCTTCCCACGTACGTCTCTGTTTTCACAATCTATATACAGAAAATGCTGGAACCGCACCGTAGTCAGCGTAGTGTATCAGGCAATGTCGTTTACTGACACCATAAACGACAGAGACGTGCTGATATAGTGGAGTCGGCTGTTCAGTAGAGTTTCCAGTACGTTTTATCTAAAACTCAGGGTGCCGTCTTCCATCTCGCACTCGGAAAAACAATTTTAATACTCATTCATCACGGAACCATGCATAGTCCCCCACCTGTACCAAATTGCTTAAATACCTCGTAGAGCATTTATTTTTAGAATTTAAAAAATAAAATAAATTATCTTGTCTTTGCATGCCATCATACAGGATGATTGCATTATGAAAACTTAATACCATGATATTTTTTCGTATCTGAACAGTGGCGGATTTAGGTGAACTTTCAAAAAAGTATTAACCATGATGTCAAATTACGAAAATTCATTGATTGGGTTTTATTATTAATATTATTATTATTGATATAGTTTTTGTTTTTATTTGTTAACCTAATCTATTATTATTATTATTATTATTATAATTATTATTATTATTGCTGTTATTATTATTATTATTATTATTATTATTATTATTATTATTATTATTATTATTATTATTATTATTATATTTTTGAGAATAATATCTTACTTAATTAAGTTAATATTTTTATAAATATTTTACACTTCACCAATATTTTGGAAAAGTGCTCAATAAATCATCACCATTCTACGCCTGAGCTAAATGCTTAAAATATTTTAATTTTTAACATATTCCTGCAAAATTCGGATTGGGAAAACCCGACTTTGAAAAGGCTTGTCTTGATTTTCCTGCCACCTTGAAATATGTACGGACTTTAGGGAGCAACCGTTCTAATTTTTCAAAAGATAGTCTTTTGTTTTATTAATCTTTCGTATGTACCTGAATAAGAAGCATTATATCAAAAATCTTTCATAAAAATCATTCAAATAAATTATAAATTTGTTTTCTGCCTTTATTTCATTGTGTTGAAAGATGAAATATATTGATACTGGCTGGTCCTATTGATTGGTCGTCAAAACAATATGGCGGATATCACATAGCCCTAACGTTAATCGGTGCTTCGAATTTATATTTTAGAAATAATTGATCTTCATAATGACATTTCAGTCGATTTTCGAGGAAAACTGGAAGGTATAGAAAAGGGGAATGGTTAAAGCACTTTAAAATGCTGGGCGGCACGTATTCGTATCCTTTTACAAGGTTATATTTTTCTGGATTAATTTGTGTTAATTCAATATTTATGTATTTCTTAAATTATAAATACAGTCAGATAATCTGCTCTCAGATCAGTGCGTATTTTATTGTTTATGACAGATGGTTTTCCCGGGCAGCAAGAAATATTAGGATTCAATTATAATTTGAGTTGTGTAAGGAACTGGTCATATCACAACTTGTGACACAAGGAATATAGGGTATACATGGCTGCACTCTCACTTGTTATGTATCTGTAAGATATTTTCTTCATCTACGTATTATATATTATTAATCCCGTTAAGTTGTTATAATTATTATTTTTGTAACACTGCTATATGAATATTTTGTGCCCTTTGACTACATTCTGTTATGTCCATCATTGTAACTCCATTTCATAGTTATCCCCTGCATCAAAAGTCTCCCAAACTGCTAATTAGATAAATCTTTATGGATAGTATTAGGGGCTTATTTAAGGGTAAACCACCTATAATAATAATAATAATAATAATAATAATAATAATGAATTTATTTGGAAAACTACTTCTTTGCAACCCAAAAACTATGATGTGCTTTGGTATATAAAAATTGTTTAGTCCAAATAGCTAAGATATATGCTAGCCATTTATTTAATGTTTGGTCTATATTTTTATGTTTCTTAGAGATTTGTACATTGATATATGTTTTAGTGCCTTAGCTGTAACAGGTCTTCTGTATAATTAATTTACCAGTTCCAGTGGTTTATTTCAAGTGCCATTAGGAAAATAATAATCATGATAAATTATTGACATTATTGATGTATGTTAAAGAGAGCAGTGAAGTTTGTCAAATATATGTCCACCAATACTCATTTTGTGGTGAAGATTAAGTGATTGCCAGATTTTCTGTGTGCCTGTTAATGCTCTAATCTGAATATTTCATGATATGTTGCCTTCCATTACAACATCATTATTTCAACACCTCTAACCCTTACATTGTTTGTTTGGAAACTTAGTATAACACCCTACATTTCAGAGTTTATTACTTAAGTGAAAGAATACAGATAGTATTACTTGGAGTTTTGGTGCCAAGAAACTTATGTTGTGGAGATGAGTTTTACTAAAGGAGTCTGTTTCACAGATAGTTTGTAGCACTTTTGTAATAGATACTGTCTTTACATATCACAAAGAATCTATCAAGCGACTTACCTTGCCTCGTCCACGTTTTAACCATGGTCTTTTAGCAAACTGCGATCATCTTTCCCATTTAAGTATGTTGAGTACATTTATTTTGGGCTAATTATTCTACTCATTACCTCAAATTAAACTGCTTAGTCTGATTTCCAGTTATGGCAGTTAAACTTCACCCAAACAGGCCTCTGTACTTTGATATACAGGGTGGTTTTCACAGACAGACAATCTCTGTACATGTCAAACAGTCGCCAGAGATATTTGAGTCACACTTAACTTGTCAAGGTAGTAGGACATGATTAAGGTAGATTTCTGGTAATCAATTGTAGATTTGCTAAGTAATTGTTTTGACTCAGTTGCTTGTCACAAAATCGTTCAGAGAATGTGACACATTCACATATTTATGATCGTTCAGGACAGAAGGGATTATTAAGCAACATTTCTTATGCATTGGGTATGATTTCCTTCAGACGAGTTCAGAGCAACTGAGCATGTTTAGATCGACACATTATCTCAAAGATAATTGAGATATATATCATCATATTGTTTTGTATGCAAGTACATGAAAATTTTGATTGTCAACAGAGTATGGAAGTGGAAGTATAAGGGATTATCTGTGAATAGGGCTGACTTATTGAAATACATGGGCTTATTCACCAAGTCTTCTGTTATTCAAGGTTACTTATGATAAGATGTTCAAGAACACAGAAAGTGAAGTTATTATAACTCTTTCCTTGACAAATGTGTCCAGTAAAAAATTCCAGCATATAGAAAAAGAGCACATAGATCACCTGAAGAAAGAAATCTATGGGGAACGCCATGAAGTCATCTCCAAGACCAAGAAACTTTCATTGGAAACTAACAAGAGAAGAAAGTAGGTGGACACTGATTTTTATTTATTTATTTATTTATTTATTTATTTATTTATTTATTTATTTATTATTATTATTATTATTATTATTATTATTATTATTATTATTATTATTATTTATTTTGTTCAAGTTTAGACCAAGTTATTTTCGTAATTACATGTAGATTATGACCACATTTAGATAATATAGTTATGGTAATAACTTGCTAAATTTCAAGCCTCATTTATTCTACATATTTTTTTCAAAAAAAAAATTGTTACCCTTCAAAGCATAATAACTGACAGAATTTTTCTGGTGTTACTCATCTTTTGGAAATGTTCAGTAAGTACAATAATACATTGTGTTTGAAATTAGTGAGTTATTACTGTTAATTGTCAGTTGTATGCTCATATTGTCAAGAAAATTGACATATCCCAGGGTAGCAGACTTAAAAAAAGGTTAAACTTCTTATTTAATAAACCAAAGGAGGAAAAATTTTATTGTGAAATTTTGTTTGATAAGTACCAGTATCTGTTTTGTCTAGTGTCAGGTACATTTTTTATAAAGTTTATTTGATTTTTTATAGATAATATTACACTGAGCAGACTAAACAACATGGGCCAGGGGCATTATAATTATGGACTCATGGACTCAAAAAGAGATTTAATAGAAAGATAAATGAATAAATAGATACATAAGAAAATAATTGGTTTGATTAAAATTGATTGAATTAATAAATGGATGGAATGATGTATCCAAAACAAATAAATAAGTTTACCTTACAAGTTACAAGGGACATGCTTAATACTCCTGGTGTGACATCTGTTCAGCTTCCCTTCAGTTTAGACTGGGTTCCCATACCTGGATCAATCTAACAGGATTGATCCATCTCCAAGGGGTGTCTTGCTAAATTGTTTTCAGTCAAAGCAGCTTAATTAATTACCGTCTAGCAGCTTCAGTAGGCATGACAGACATCTAAGCCATTTAAGTTGATTGCAATTTAGCGAGACTCCTCTTGGAGATAGATCGATCCACAGTTAATACGATAGGGAATGGTCCCTTAGTCCCTGTTATCTGGGAATGTTATTTGGGAATGGCCCCTTAGTCCCTGTTATCTTGTTACTGCTTGGAGAACAAATTTTTACCTGGCATTCTCACTCCCCTCAAAATTGGGGTTTTGACAGTATTTAACAGTCAACATCAAACTCAAACATCAATTTTAATGAAATTAAAAATTTTCTGTTGTTACATATTTTTGTGAGAGAGTGCCAAAATTCATTGATTAAGCAGTCACAAACCTGGGCTCCGTATCTCGAAAGGTTCGCTATGTTGCGCATGCATGCGCGAGCATCTCGATTCCATGGCCCCGTATTTTGAAAGAATTGGTTATGGAATCGAGACATTTGCGCATGTGCGCAACATAGCAAACCTTTCGAGATATGGAGCCCTGGTGTAACTGGGGCTTCAGCTTCAAGGTGTGGTGGCTCAATTGTTACAATTTCTTGTAACTTCTCTAACACATTTATCACAACCTGTAGTGCATTAGATACCAACAAGTGGTATTTAGAAACCAACAAAGAACATTAGCACTAAATGCACTGAACAATGTTTTGTGGTGTACCTTTATAAACAAAAATAAAAGGAAACCGGAGTGTTTGGCAACATTTAGCCCTTGGCAGGTTACATAATCATTAATTTATTTAGCTTTCTTGTGGCGGTCATGTTTGTCGAAAAGAATGTTGTTTCTTGCGTCTAATGATTGTTTGTTAACAGTTGAATGTTAAGGGTTGGTGACATTATCCCCAATCATGGTTCAGTAAATGTTATTTCAATTCCTCGGGAATTATGCACATAGCAATAGTACGTTTGTGGCTGTTTACTTTATGGAACCAATTGTTAATGGACACAATTCTCTATTCTAGTTATTTTAACACAACGTTCAGGACTGTTTCAATTTATTCAATGCTTTGAATGTATCCGCACCATACACTGGGCAGGAAGGGGTGATATTTGTTAATGAGAGTTCACATTTAAAGGTTCAGAGAATGTTTAGCCAGACCGGTTACAGAACAAGGGGGGTTCTATGGCTTGGCCGTGTTTGCAAGTGTGTGTGTGTGTTGATAGCGAAGGTAGAGTTCAAATATGGAGTTTGCTGAAACCATAGCAGGGGGGTGGAATAATGGGGAAGACAACATGGATTATACAGTCACCCTGCACCTGTGTCCAGCCAGTAATATGTGGCTGCAGACGCAGACAGTTCTAAGGTAGGAGAAAGAGAAACTTTTCCTTGGTAACATAGACCTGGCCCCATTTTTTTTTTGCTTGTTAAATTTTATGGCTGCCTGTACTAATCCTCTTACTGCAGAGGATGAGTTTTCAAAGAGAAGGGATATTGTTACTAGTACTTTGGGAACTGGAGTTGGGTTGCCAGGGAAATCAAGTTGTGGTATATTTTGTCTAAAATTTGGTAGAGATGTACAGTACGAGTTGATGCTCTATGATTGTCGTTTGGCTTTTAATGGGCAAGAGAGATCTAGGTAGCATGGATGGTTTCATGGCAGGTACTTCATAATATAAAGATTTATGCCAAAACTAAAATATATATATAATTATACAGTATTATACATGTCACAGTTTGCTTCACTTTCCTACCTTTTATGAGACTGCAGAAAGAAAAACAGTATCCTACACATTGTTATTGTGTTCAAAAACTTAATGATTATTTGCAAAAAAAAAAAAAAAAAAAACTGTGCTTATGTGTGAATTTTTTATTTAAAAAAGTAGGAACTTTGTATTTTTTCGTTAGTGTTAGTGTATAGCTTTATCTTCTTTAGAATAACTAAAATATTGGTATAATATTGGTATGTCATACAAAAAGAATAGGATAAAAAAATGAAAATAAAAATGATAATGTATAAATATAAAGAGAAAATTTGTATTGCTAACATGTTGATTGGAAATATATTCAGTTTTTATGTGAATCTGTTTGTAGCTTTTTAATGACATTATGACATAAACCCTTTTTGATTTATGATTTATGTTCAATATTTACTAGACTGTTTGATTTTTCCTGCGCTGTTGATAAAGTGGTTTTGTATCAAATATAAATTTGTCAAATTGTATTTTAATTATATAAAAAAGGAAAATAAATTTTATCCCATCTCATATTAAATATTTCTAGATCTATTATTTCTCAAGCAAATATATATATATTTATTTGTTAGAGCTCTTGCTGCTAAGAAAAAACTTGAAGCACAGAAGGAAGAAAAAAGGAGACAAGAAATCTTAGCCAAAAGGAGAGAAAAACAACAGGAGGCCACTGAAAGATTTCAGAGAAATAACAGAACAAGGACAGGATCATATAGCAGCCCAAGACGTAAGTGTTTACTGATCGGTGTGTTCACACCCACAAGGTGAAAGAGATCTTAATCAAATCATTTCATACATTATTTCAACACCATTAAAGGTGAAGTTCGTGATATTTGACTAATTTAAATATTGTGTTGTGAGGTATAAGCAACGGGGTTGATGAGATTAATGCCTTCCAGTTTAATGGGTGATTACTTTTTTTGATCTAGTATGTTAAGAATAGTAAGTTTTAAGAACCTTAGCTATCTTGTGCACGTGACCATACTTCAAAATCCTAAAGGTCTTGACTCATAACCTTCAAATACTTTTTATTTCTGAAGGAAAATAGGGGCTATTATGTAGTATTTTTGTGTGTAAACACATTTTGTTGTCATTTCATTTCTGGCAGATGAAGGGATTTTTAATCAATACTTCAGCATTTGTATCCAGGGATTATGTGCTTCTTGTTTACTCTGAAAAGTGGAAAGCTGTGTTAAATAACTCTAGTGTACTTCTTCATAGGCGAGGTTCTATAAAAATAGATCTTTCAGTTGTGCTATGTTAGATCTATTCCGTAAAAACTATAAGGGTAGAAAAAAAAGTTTTTTGGATTACTTAGAGACCAGGTTCCAGAAATTCTTGGATTACTCCAATAATATTGAATATTGGATTTTAAATCATTTCAGATCAGTTTAGCCCGAATCACACAACCCCAGCTTTGGAAGAGGCTCTGAGGGCAGTGAGGAATAGTCCAAACCACTACCGCAGCAGTAGCTATGATAACTATGTAGCAACAAACAGTGTCCCTCAGAGTGGGTTCAGGACAGTGTCAGCAAGGCAGCCATTTCACCTACATGGTGGGAATACGGGTAGCAGTTACGGACGACGAGATTATGGACAAGATAATCAGCATGACTCTTATGTGGAGTATAACTCAAAAGAGACACCCTTACAGGAATCTTTAAATAAGCCATACCCAAATAAATATGGGGTGCCACCTGCAACACGGGTGTACGAACATGCACGTGAGGTGAAAAAGGCGACTGCTCTTCACAATAAGAGTTTGAGGAATCTGAACAATAGTAAAAGTTTGTTTGAGCAACAGTTAGAAGAGCAGCAGCGAAAGCTGCATGAGCAGCAGCAAAGGACATTAAAGGATTTCAACGTTGAGATTCTCAGAGAGATCAATAGGGAAATTGATAGTGAAGAGGGCAATGAGGCAGAGAGGAGGAGCAGTGTGTCAAGTGCTGACAGTCTAGAAGCACACAACAATCAGGGCTATCAGTCTTACGGGGCAGATAAAAAACAGGACAGTTACTCACAGCAGGTTAACTACAATGGGACCACTTCTCAAAAGGTGCCTGCCACAAAAAATGGTGCATTCGTGACAGAAATACAGTCAAATTTTGATGTGGCTGCCACGTCAACACCACCAGGCTTACAAAACCATCTGCATGGCACAAATGCTAACGATGTAACTCTAGAGGATGCAAATGAGAGTGTGCCCGACTCGTTGGAAGAGATCAATCCACATACATTAGAAATAACAACGCGGATGGGTTTCAGTAATGGCAAATCAAATCACACTCAAAACCAGTCAGCTGTGAGGCAGTATCAGCATTCTGCATCTACAAAACCAACTGGATATAGCCCTACTACTACAAACACTGGTGTTTACTCACAGTCTAGTAACCAAGGCAGAGTTGGGACAGAAATAAATTCACAGCCCAACCTAGGCAGAGTTGGCACAGAAATAAATTCACAGCCCAACCAAGGCAGAGTTGGGGCAGACTATTCTCAGCCCAATCAAGGCAGAAGTGGGCCTGAGACATACGCTCAGCCTAGCCAAAGCAGGACTGTGGGTGGGGTTGATGTATTTAGACACACGCAGTTTAATACTTATACACAAAGTCATGCTCAGGATCAGCTGGTGAATAGACAAGATGCAAAATCTATTACCACTGATAACAATATGTACAAATCAAATAACGTGAGCAGTACAAGTACAGTTAATAGAGGTCTCAGTTCAGGTTCACAACCCCAAAGTGGCATTCAGCCAAAGAGGGCTACAGACCAGGATACTGGTGTTCATAGTGATAATAACAATAAGGATCAACAGCCATATACGTCTTCTTATTCTGGCAGGACTGAGACAATATCTAATGGACCGTCTTATCCATCTTATGCTGAAACAGCAAATTATGTTAAAGAACTCCAGGCTGAGAGGTATAGGACTAGTGCATTTAATATTCATACTAAAGCTTGGGGGACTCCCTCTCCTTCTCCTGCTGATACAGGGGATGGTCATGGACAGTCGGAGGGGGCTGCACCCCAGCCTCAACCCCCTTTAGATACAAAACAGCAGCAGCAGCAGGGCAGATATACTCGGCCCTACAGCTCTAAGACAGCAGCAACTAGTATAACCAGTGCTTATATGAATCCATCTATGGGGGTCGGTCCTAGTACGGTTGCTTCGCCTTCCTCCCACCCAGCTGTGAGTGCAGTATACAGAGACGTTCCACAACCTTCCAGGCAAGAACGCATTGTAGATGGTGCCAGGGATCAGGATTCGAATCAGATTCCCAGTGGGAAAGGGTCAAATTTAAGCGGTGCTGAGCAGGGGAGGGAGGAATCGGCACAGGAGGAACAAGAGGGATCTGTAGGAGGCTCAGATGCCACGGATCCCAGTAAGATGCAACCCAGGGGAATTTTAAAACGTTCTCCGGTCAAGTCTGCCCCACATTCCAGGACGGTGTTTTCCAGAGGACAAACTGGAGCTACTAGTGCCCCCAAAGTGGGCAGTCACGAGGTGAAAGACAGCATTGAACTGAATAGGGAACATATACAACAGCAAAAACAGGAGAAAAAGGTGAGCTAAAGGGTGTATTGAACAGTTTACCAGACACTGCATAACTCAGATACTTAAGGAACAGAAAAATTACATAAGGGTAAAATGTTGGGCATGTTCTTAAGTTTCAGTTAATATTTAAGAAAAAAATCTTTTCCACAAGGTGACTTTATATGCCTTTGCAGGTTCTACTGTAAAGTTTTAAGGCAATATCAATTCACTATACGAGATGCCCAATTTGAAGGATTATTATTTTCTAAAAGTCTGGGTCAACATAAATGCATTTTTCCTGAATAACAGGCAGGTAAAGTAGTTGAATGTGTTTGTGAGATAAAAAAATTGATTTAGGCTGGCAGACAAAAATTGATTACAACTCATCAGGATTGGGATCCTCCCAGTAATGGATATTATTTTTAATACAGATACCAATGACACTGCCAAGAATGCTTTTAGTGCAGTGGAAGAACACAATAAAAAACCACTGAATCATACCCAATACATGCATGCCAATATCTGGATTCTGTGAAAAAGAAAACCAATTGGGACAGCCAGAAAATTAGATAATTAGAAACTTAACTTCATCTTCAATATTCAAAGACTTCCATGATGTTTTCAGTTATTTTCACAAATTATCCCTTTAAAAAATCTCAAAGGATACAAACTTTTACTTGACTTTCTATTGAATCAGGTAATAGCCAGCAGCAATGACAGTTATAATACAAATATCACATTACAAGTATCCCCGAAAGAGCACAGGCAGTAATTGTATTTGCCAACATTAGCTTGTCTATTTGGAGGTTTTGTCCAAATTTAAAGAAGTAAATGCATTTCTTAAAGAATAGTCTGTGAATTTATTTGGGATTGTTAGTGTGTCTATTTGGATATTTTGTCCCAATGGACACAAGTGCCAATGGCGCTTGTTTCATATCCAGGTCATAGGAGTTTTAGTTTGCTTTTCCACTGAATTTTATTTGACAAAGGAAATTAAGGCTCATATTTTACAGGTATATAAACTGTACTGAGTAATGTAAAAGTGTCCTCATTGTGTGAATTATATGCTAATATATTGAAGTGCTTAACTTTTATTGTAGTTGGGTTACTATTTATCCAAATTACTCTCTTTATATTTGTTAGTTTCTAGATATATTATCAATAGCATTAGCAAGTTAGTTGAAGAAGCGTGGTTAAACTTATTTTTTATGGTATTTTTTTCTCTCTCTGTAAGATCTTTTTGCTTTGAATAGTTTTTCTTTTAGCTATATTATTCTTGTTAAAAAGAAAAGTCAGCTGTACCTGATATTAATAATTTTGGTGTAAGATGCTAGAGATAACAATTATGGAAAAAAGTTTGAACAGGTTACAAATGATCCCCAGTCTCTATCACAATGTTGAGTCGGGTAAATTTCAAAAATCAGTTCATAGAAGCAAAAAACCTTACAAAATTTCAAGGGCCCACTATCAAGGTAAATATTTGAAATAAATATCTTAACATGCTTTGGGAAAATTTGTTCAGCTTTTCAGTTATTCCTATGTTGGTTTTAAAAGCTACTAAATTGGCTAATATTACAGCACAAGAGAAAGAAATCAGTGAGATTTGCTGACCTGGCCTATGAGGATGAGGACAGTGGTGAGGAGAGCCAGGAGGAGGCCATTGAAGAGACAGTGTAC
This sequence comes from Lingula anatina, assembly GCF_051362555.1. Lineage (NCBI taxonomy): Eukaryota > Metazoa > Brachiopoda > Lingulata > Lingulida > Lingulidae > Lingula > Lingula anatina. Next base: position 35,348,283 of record NC_141767.1, read on the forward strand.
AGGGCCAAACCAGGCGAGAAACAGAAACAGGAGGAGCAAGGTATTCACTTTTGATTTATTATTACAGATTTTATTTTATTTAATTTTATTTATTGTTTTCTTTATTTCATTCATGTATTCAACTTTATGTTCTTCAATTATTTATTTATATAAATGCTTAATTATGCTGAGATTGATAAAAATGACCTTACTTCTATTGAGTAAGCACCCGTCCAACTTGCGTATCTTGAGAAGAAACAATACTCAGACTAGTCTTTGTAGGTTTTTGTTATATTTAAATGACAAGATATATCCTACCCTGTTAAAGTGGGATAACTTTTCACATATTGAATATGTTTTTGAATTATATTTACTCTGATATCATAAATTACTTTTTAGTCAAAAGTGCAGTAATAATTACAGCTTTACTTCAAATTTATTACAGCCAAAACAGTCAAAACCATTCCACAAACAGACAAGAAACCTCCCATAGCAAGAGCAGTATCTGCTAAGACCACACCTACGGCCACCTCTCAGAAGACAGTGGTCACTGCTAGGTCAATCAGTGCAGGCGTGGTCAGACGAGGTGGCCACATACAGCCTAAGCCAGCCTTCACACCCACAGCAACTAGTCAGAGAACTGTGTACTCTAACAGAAGTGACCCCTCCTCAAACACCACCAGTGTCCAGCATCAAAGTCCAGCTGTGATGACCTATACGAATGCTACAGCGTATGAACAAAATAAGCAGTCCGGAAAACCCACACCAGGTGGTGCTGTTACAGTACACACAGCCGGTGCCATGTATGCTCCGCCTTCCACTAACACTTATACCAGTAAACCTTCTGCCGGTGCTCCAGTAGTTAGTCAGAACAATGGGGGGAATGGGGACCATAAACCTAAATACCCCGAACCTACCTACGATGCAAATGGATTAAGATTGGACAGAACTCCCACCGATGATGAAATCAACTGGTTATGGGAGAAGGTTCGAACGTGTCTGAATAGGGACTCGAAAAGCTCAGGGACAACTGATAGTGGGGTACCACCTTCTATGAACTCTGAAAATTCTACAGTTACTTCTTATAGACAAACTGCCCCTGTTTCTCAGAAACTCATCGATGGGACAAGTTTACTTGGTGGTGGGACTCCTAGTACCATAGCAACTTCAAGACCACAAAAAGTCACCAAAATCACAGCTCAAATGATTAAGGATGGAAGTACTGTTGATCAGAATTTTGCGAGAAGACGCACAGGAAGTGATGGTGGTTTTGGAAATCGAACGACTTTGTTGCAACAGAGAAAGCAGCAGGTGGCAGCAGGAAATCAGTATAAACATTTACAGCAGGGAGGAGCTCCCCTGCAGTACGTGGTGTATCAGCACCCTGTGCCCAGTCATCAACCACCTACTGCTGTGAATGGTGCTGGCCAAGGTCAGGATGGTGAGTACTGGCTAGTCTATACATATTAATGTCAAATAAATATTTTATTCTTTTTAATTGTTTATTTATTTATTTATTTATTTATTTATTTATTTATTTATTTATCCCCCCCTCCCCCCCAAAAAAAAATGTTTTTTTTTCTAGTTACCTTAGTAGATAATTTACTAGTACTAGTCCTTAGCCTTTTCTACCATCCCAGGAAATTTTGAAAAAAAATTTCAGACTGTTACTTAGCGATTTAAAATGAAACATGTCAGTGTTTTATTTTTGAGGAATTTTAAGAGGTCTATCAATTTTCATTAAAATAAATGTAGAGGAAGAAAAAGTATTGCTGTAGCCTTTCTAACCAAGCTTTATATCTTTGAAGTAAAGGAAACCATTTACTAGAGCAGTTTTCATCAGTTCTTGTTAAAAGACATGGCAATAAAGTTTATTTTTGTCATTGTAGTAAGTGAAAGTATGGCAGCCTTCCTGACAGGGGAGGCCCTGAGCAACCACCAGTCTATGTCTGAATCAGATATCCACCATGCTATGGAGCTAGCACAGCAGAGACAGCAAGTGGCCAATGCTGCCAGGCCAGCACAGAAAGGTAAAATGCTGCATTGATATGATATCGATTGATTATTCTGTGACAGCAATGTGCAGATGAACTGTGTGCTGCAAATGAAAGAAGTCGGGTCATTTAATTGAAGAAATCGGGGTCATTTACTGACTTGGTTTGATATGAAAATCTCACAGTGCAATGTACTCTCTGTAGTTAGGCACTAGATTTGCATTTTTTTGGAAAAAAGAAAATTAGTCAAAACTTTAAAAGATAAAATGTAGTTTTTGTTTGTTAAAATTCTTTTCAGTTGGTAAATCTTGAAAAAGTAATATATTGAAGTGAAGGTGTGTGAATTTTTTTAGTAATTACTGAGTAATAATAATAATAATAATAATAATAATAATAATAATAATAATAATTTGAGTAATGTGTTTTTTTTCACCTTTTCAGTACCCACTGCTCTTTCCATTGAAGAACAAAGACTCCTACAGTCTCTTGACAGGTTAAATGAAAGATTAAGAGGTAAGAATATTGTTGCAAAATGTGTAGGAATACTTACATTTAAGGCACAGATAAAATATAAACATTTTTCTCTGGCTCAAATAGCCTTATTCACTTTATTAAGATATAAGTATGAAATATGTGAACAGGTGCAAGAAGAGAGAATGTTTATTGCATATAGGGAATAACCCCACTCCCATAATTATGAGAATAACACGACTCTCATAATATTCAGAAAAGTTTCTGAATATCAAAGACACATGCTGTATTTCATTTTCAAATTTTCTTTTACACAAAAGGAAAAAAAACGAAGGAATAAATTCACTCTCCTGATTTAGTTATTATCTGGACTGTAAAATGCACTAACCTTATCAGTTGAAAAGCACTAGCCCTTGGCAGTTATTTCTATCTCTGTCAATTTAATAGGCTTACCTTTTGAATTGGCATAATTGAGATTTATCATATTAAATCAATAGTTCACTTTTATCAAATTAATTATCAGAAGCCAAGTTGTGAAATACCACCATGGCAAATTCAGCCAGACATTATTTTGCCATTTGGTTCTGTCATTATCTTTGATTTTTCTTTTCCCTGTATCCTGTTTCTGTGCTTAAAATGACCTTCTCTTTCGCAAAAAAAGATCCTCTGTGCAAAGTAGGTAATGATAAAGTTTCCAAAGTAAAATGCATTCTCTTGAGCCTGATAATGGAGGAAGCATTTAGAGACCTCTAAATCTCTATAGCTATTGATTGAACTCTTCCCCTTAACCAAGAAATGGTGATCTGTTTCCAAAGAAAGCCTGAGGATGGGTTGATTTACATGTAATGTGTCTATAGTTAATGTTTCATTCATGACAGAGTGGGTAGGGATTAGTGAGGTATTACAAATTATAGCCCTGATTTGGGCTGTTCATTTCATTATGCTTAAACTTTGGGGTGCAAACATTTGCATGTAATTTCAGCTGAATTTTATTACAAAATTGGATATTCCTAATTTGTTCCAAGTGGAATGATTATTATCAACATGACAAATTAAAGGGGGGTTGTATATTAGGTTAACATTATGACTTTTAGATTCCTTGTTGTATTGAACGGTTTCTAATGTTGTGGCATATTTTTAGATTTGATGTAAAAATCCTAGCAGTTCTTTTCCAAATTTTTTCCAATATAAAATTATTACTTCTATGGAGTTTTCAATTTTTTTACTTCATTTTTTTTCATATCTTTCATGTTTTTTTTACTTGTTCTTCAGTGGTAACAGATAATAGCACAAGTCCTGCATCCCAGCAGAAGCAACCTAACCCGGTAAGTATGTGTTAGAGAAATGTATTGACATTCAAAGTTAATTGCACAACATAAACATATATAATGATGTAGCAAAGTTTATTTTCCAAATTATGTAGTGTAAGTAGGTGTTAACTAAACTGCATAATTCAGTGTTCACACTTGCATTTTTGTTTAATGTTGTTTAGAAAGATGGCACCTTTTTTACCAGCACAGTTGAATGTTGAAACTAGATATTGAGTGAATTGCTTCAATTTTAACTAATTTTAACTTTTTTTATTTTAATACTATTATGCATAGTCTGCACTTTTCATCATTTTGTTGCTGTTTTGTTTTCATTTAAATAGACAGAAGAAGAACAAGTAACACCTATTCCATGTAAGATAGCAATTATAATGATATGCCTATATATATATTGGATTGCTATTAGTATTCAGAAATTGGGGCAAAATTTTAGTCAGGCATAACACCCTGAGTTTCATTGAATAAACTGTGACTTCCTCTACATTTCACTATTGTTTTAACAACATCTGAAAAGGAGAGTGGTCATCAGTATTCTGAAACTCGGGGCGCTGATTTAGAACACCATATCCAGTGATGTAAAATGTTTGGTCTAAATTTAAAAAAATGAAATAACATTTATAGTGCTGTTTTTTGTTGGAAACATATTAGCTATATGAACTGTCTTAATTCAAAAGAAAAAGGAAGTTTTTGGTGAGTCAGAAATTTTCATAGCACTTTCTTAACACAACTTATTTTGCAGACCAGACAATTTACATGCTGAAAATCAATAACACATCTCAGATCTCCTAACCATCACCATACAACTACTAATCCAAATTTACCTTTCACTCCTTGATCACAGTAACATCATGGAAAACTTGAGGTTGATGAAAGGTAACATCTATGGAAAGAAAATGCATGAAATTATTAGATGTGAATTTTCATAACATTTTTTGAATGGTGATGTGCATCTGTGAAGTCATTATAGCTGCTTTTTATATACAGTGTGTTTTGAATTGGAAATATTAGTATATTATATTAGTGAACTCTTTTACAGCATTTTTACAAATGTCTTTTTTGAATGCCAGATTTCTGTTTTACAGACTTGTCTTGTAGCTTATAACAATGCAGTGTGGGCCTGTAGTTATTGTTTAAATGTTATATACAGCTTAAATGTAGTAAGGTGTAGTCTTTTAAACTATGACCTTCTCTACTTCTCATTCTCTAAGCTAGTCAATAACATTTGCTTGAGAATGATCAAAACTTATGATCATTTATTTTACTTTTATGATACAATTCACATAAAACTGCATAATGACATGGGATTCTTGCTTCTCATATTTTGGTTAATATTAAAGATTGGAGGGTAATGATGATTTTTGAATGTTTTAAAGTTTTGGTTTCCATGCATTTTTCTATATTTATTTTATTTTTGCCAGATGTTTGCTCTGGTTTTTCTCTTTAATATTTACACAATTTTAAAATGATAGATTGATTATACTTTTTCTGCAACAAGCATCTAAATACATTTCCTATAAACTTACAATAACTATTATATGTTTAAAAAATATTTTTATTAAATTTTGATAAAATATTTGACCTTTTCCAGCCGAATGGTTCTCGAGGCCAGCACCCTTCTTCAGCACTACACAGAAAAACGGCATCAGATAGTGTGCGAGGAAAGACACACTTCAACGCAGCAACTGGGAGACTTTACCGGTTCTATTAACTCTCTCTGCTTTTGTTCAGGGCATGCTTTAACTGAAATTCAGTCATGTACTTAATGCTGCACTTAAGATTCTGTTGCTGAGCTCTGGATTACAGAGAAGGCATTCTGTAAGAAGTGTGGGTGTTATTTACGTACTTCGATGCTGTCACAGGGTTATTCTTAGAAATCTAGACTTCTTAAAAAGCACAGAGAAAAAGAAACAGGGAGTGGTTTCAGGAAATGAAACTGCTGGATTAAGTCTTGTCCTTGCAATGAATTAACACTGTGAGGGTTCAACTGCTTAAAAGGCATGTGTAAGGAGAAATTAGTGTCATTTTTAATCTTCTGCTAGGATATTGGCAACTTTCTTAAGCTCTGACTTGTTGAGAAAGCGATGCTTATCTTCCGCCTCTAGCAGAAATATGTACCATTTACTTATATCATCATCTGAGCTGAGCAAGTCTTCCCAATATGTGGTTAGAATTTCTGAAAAAGTCATGGGACCTTTAAAATTACTGTAAGATAAGGAACACATATAAGAAGTATAGAAAGTTGCCAATGTTAAGTCATAAGACTTCAGACTGGTGGAGACTTGGGTGTGCAATATGGTTTTACATATATGCACCCTATACAATACTTTCCTATGATGCGGTATATTGTAGTTTCTGCAACTCTGTCTAGCTGGCTAGAACGAGGAGAAACTTTCAATTACTCTGAAAAATAGCTACAGATGTACATCAACCTTTATCAGCATGCTGTAATCAAGGCAATGTTTGTTCAGTGTTACACTTTGCTGTTGTTCTGTTGTCTGCATATGTATGTGTGTATTTATATGCAATTAAGGCTGGCTTCCTTTTGTGTTGCTACGGTAACTGTTCAGGCATCCAAATATTCAGTTGCAGAATGAGTTGCCATGGATATATCTTCAGGGTAATCTACCTGAGATTCGGAGACAAAAGTTGGATAATATTATGAATATCTCTAAGTTATGCAGCCTGAATTTGTACTTGATTTAAATGCCATATCATACATTTTGATATGTTATGAATTGTTCGTCCTTCGCAGTGCAGAGAGCATGCGAAGCATCAATGTAAATTATAGCTTCCAGTGAAAATTTGTGCAATTACAATTAGCTGTTGCTCATCCCACCAATTTAGTGCTACTTGCAAATGACATTACAGAATGTTAGAAAGTATGTCACTATACTATTTTTTTCTTGTCAAGTTAAGTCATTTGGATTTATGTTGTAATTGATCATTTGGAGAAAAAGAATTTCAATTTCACAGTAAATTGAATGTGTATTGCAAACGGATATTCCCCAGTATTTATCTGCATAAATGTCAATCCATTTTAGCATTAAAGCTGCAACTTTTAACCTTATAAATTAATTTAAAAGTCCCTTTTTTTAAATGGCAAAAATGCATTACAGGTACAAAAGTAATTTTGTCTGAAATCTGCAGACCGTCCTTGTAATTAATATTTATTTTAGCTTTTTATTTTTATGCATATTTTGCTTTGTTTTGCATTTTCCTTTGTAATTCAACAGCATTTATTTATTATAAGTTTCCGTCCATATTATATAATTTTAAAAAATCATTATTTACCTAGGCCAATAGAAGATATCTGTATTTTTTTTTTTTTTTTACCATGTAAAATAGCTTAAAGTAAAAGATTTGTGCTATACAAAGTAGAATGCATTCCTGCTATCAGTGGATTACAAAGAAGTGGAGTAGTAAACAGGTGCAGCTACAGGTGTTGGGATAGTGCAGCTTTATAGCTTAAATTTTTAAGTAAAAAAATCCTGTCTCCTCATCATTTATCTTAAAAATTTATGACTTTATCCTAGAAAATAGGAGCTATTTACAATGAGATTTATTACTGTAAATCTAACATTATTAATTTAATCTCCCGATTTCTGAAATCATTTCTGTGATGAGTTTAGATATTGACTGGGGTAATTTTAAGTAACTTTTGTATTATTGGAGGTAATGAAAAATTAAAAGCTATTCTACCTGTGTTATTTGCTGGTCATTTTTTACTTAGATAAAAAATTAACTTGAACATAACTGAGCTACTGCTGTGCTAGCACTGTAGCCATTGCACTCAAGTCAACATTTTTATCTGCTTGGTCCATTTTATTTTTTGTAGAAAATTGATGATTAAATCTTTTTTAATTTCAAGTTTTCAAAATAAATGCAAGTAGCATATTTTACTGGATATATGTCTCATTTATTTGTAAATAAAAAATTTTGCAAAAACATTTATTTTGGTTAAAGTTTTTTTTTTCTTTTATAACTGACCAATAGGTGTTTGAAATGTTGGCAAAATAGATGGAAATTTTCTTGTAACCATGATGTGCAAGAAGGCCAAACATTAAAGATACATTCTTAACAGCCATTACACATATGGGCCTAAAAGACACATTTTACTTTGCAAGAATGTGGTTGACTTAGTTGTGAAAGAATGACTTTAAATGTCCTATTTTGAATTAATGTTTGTTATAATTAAATACTTAAGATGCAGCCATATGGAAGGGAGCACAACTAATCTAGGTCACATGTACAACTTTTCTCAACAGGAAAGAGTACCTTAAATCTACAAATTAAGAAGGAGAAAAGTAGTCATCAACCTGTTGTCAGTGGAGTTGGAATAATCTGAAGACTAAGAAGTAGTTAGATGGTACCATTGCTATAGTAATAACCCAACACTGAAGGTCTTACCTGGACATTTAGCTGAATCTTTTCCAGAACCAAAAACAGGTTGAAAATCACTACCAGAGAACTGACAATAATGGCTAAAATTAATACTCTTGTGGTTTGTCTCTGTTTGATATTTTTTGTGACCGTTCTTAATGTTCTCTATGAGGGTGTTCATGTGCTAGTAGTGTCCAATACCAAGTCCAGGATCTCTCTTGTGAACCCACGTGGAAATACACCAGGACCTGGTCTGCACGAACCTACTTCTACCTTGAAGCGAGGATTATCACAAAATGAGGCCTTAGAGGCCATAGGATCTAAACTCATTAAAAACTTTGATGAAACTAGTAACTATGATTATATTGTGGAAAACAGGAGGAGAGGAAAGTCTGAAGGTGATAGTTCGAAAGATAATGGATATTTGGATAAGAAAAACCACTACTACCACAATGAAGAAATGGAAAGTGAAGATAAAAAATGGAAGCCCCTGACAGAAAATGAAAAAATTAATAGTTTGGGATATATCAAAAGGTCTTACGAAAGTGAAAAATACGACCTTTCACATTCTGATAAAAAATTAAGGAAAGAAACAACAGAAAACAGAAGTCAATTTGGTGGCAGGAGGTCTTCCATTATTGCACAACTGCAAAAAGATAAGCCTGAACAATTAGATAATAACATCTCTGAGGGAGCTGCCAATTCCAACATTATTACCCTTCACAAGGAACAGAGGCCAGCTATAGATACGTCTAACAGGGAAATGAGAATTGATAAAGCTAAGGAAGATGGATCAGCAGGTATTAAGATGTTACAAAGCCAAATAAATCAGAATTTGAATAAAACTGTTCATTTGGGAGATGTTCATACCAAAAAAGGAGAAGTGCTGCAGACAAACGAAGTCTGTCCCCCAAAGCAGTTTAGAAAACCTCCAAAGACAGACTGGTTCAAAAGCTATCCAATGATAATCAATGGCTCAGACATCTGTAAGATGAATCGGTCTGGCTTAAGACCTGGCACCTCAAAGCAAATCTATCTTTTAGCCTGCATAACTACCAGGCAAGATGAATTTGGGTTGCGTAAGATCTTTAGAAAAACTTGGGGTCAGTACAGAGAAATCGGTGGGCATCAAATTAGAACTTTTTTCATGTTGGCAAGCTACCCAGAGAGCATGGCAAAACAAAGGGAGGAATTACAATATGAAATTAACAGAGAGAATATGATCCACAAAGACATAGTCCAGTTTGACTTTGTAGACTCCTATCGCAACCTCACACTGAAAACATTGCTAGCATTAAAGTGGGCTCAAGAAATGTGCCCCGACTATGTATTTTTCATGAAAAGTGAGGTGGAGATGATAATAAGATATGACCAAATTATAAAAATACTTGAAGATATCCAGCATTCGGGCAGTGGTGAAAAACTATACATGGGAAATCTTGTAAGCAGTCAGGAGCCTCTGCGTCTGAAATGGCACAAATGGTACGTCGGCTGCGATGAATATCCAGATAAAAAGTACCCAGAATACATCCAGGGCCCGCTGTACATCTTAGCCAACAAAGCTGCCTCCGCCATTTACAAAACGGCCATAACACAACCATACTTATCAATGGAAGATGCATTCATAGGAATAGCAGCTAAAAAAGCTGGAATCCTCCCCGTTCACAATCCTGGATTTATGGCCTCGAGGTTGAATTATTCCTACTGTAACTTCACTCAATATTCAAGTCTCCACAATATCTTCACCTCAACCAGGCTTCAGTTTTGGAAAGACTTGCATAGTAATATTACTTGCCCAAAAACTCCTGTCAAATCTGTCATCCCTGATAACAAAGGTTCTGCATCAGAGGAAAAGGACACAAAACGGAATAGAAAAAATGGGAGTCATCTGGTAAATGCCTCTTATGGACTCAAAGTATTGAAAGATAGTGCACTACCATCAGCAGTAAAAATTACAAGTGCTTTGCAAAATAATGAAAAATAATAATGATAACCAGATTACATATCATTTTTTAAAGAGACTACTATCAGATTTACCATCATCCTGCACAAGCAGTAGTGATAACAATATCAACACACTTCCAAACAAAATTTGGGATAGGTCTTTTTCTTTTTGTAAATCAATCAATGTTATTTATTGGTGTAATTCCTTATTTACATAAATAAGTTAAATCGCTAATAAATATAAATATAAATACATTTATATACACACTTTGTACATATATACAGATTTACAGACTTAAATTTAGAAGTCAAACTAGTACAAAATATAGTAATGTTTCAATTTATGCAGATATTTTGGTCATGAATGTTCACATAAACCTACCATTAAACCTCAAGACGGGATATTGTCAAGTTCATGTTGTCAATGATAACTCTTTTTACAATAATATGATGAACCAAGTTGCCTCTCTTTCAAATGATCTCCATTTAATTTCATTTATGCCACTCAAGTTTTCTTTTCTTAATAACATTTTACGGTATTTGAAGCAATTATGTAAGATTCTTAAAAGGCACTCAAATCATTAAATGCATAATATTCAGTGCCTGTCAAATACTATAAAGATCATACAAGTACTACTATAAACATTTCCTTTTTTTGTTCTACCAAATTAAATTAGTTTTATCACTTATTTCAAATGAAACCACAACTTTCTACATTTGTTGAGGTAATGATCAAGACAATTGCTCTAATGATAATAGATAAAAGTAATTATCAAATGGTTTTCTGTTTGCATTTTACTTTGATGTTTCAAATTGATTACCAACATTATACATTTAAGGGCCTATAAAATAGATGGGAAAACTGTAAACCTTGCTCACATGAAGATATTTAGCACATGGCCATGCTGGAGATTTAACATGAACTTTTTATCGGCACACTCAAAATTATAAAAGGACAATTATCAAGACGTCCTGAAACTCCTAATTTCACCCATAGGCATAGAAACACCCTGTCTCTGTAACTCTCGCAGCACTTCTAATATGGAGTCCAGCTCTATCCTAAATCTTTCTGTCTCTTGATTTTTCACCTCCACCATGCGTCTCCATTTGTCTACTTCTCTATTCAGTTCCACCCCGGCATTCAGTTTAGTGTTTCGGATGATCTGTTGTAGTTCTTGCTCTCTTTGCCTGTGCCTGTTTTCCATTTGTGTAATTTTCTCGTGCAGTGCCTCAAAGTGTTTCATTTCCTGCAAATTAAAATATTCACCTTTAAGTATCTATCCTGTATAAACGTCACTTTAGCACTAGTAACATAAAGATAATGAATTGATTGTTCTAAATAAACGAAGAATAAGACAGTATGATTATATGGCAATGATAATTATTCAGATGTACAAGAACCTAAAATGCACCTTCTCTTTCTATAACAATTTATTCACAGTATCTGGAAATTGAAAGACAGTTAACTTCACTTACTGGTGAGTGATGTTTTTTGGCCTCCCTGAGGTCATCCTGTAACTGTTTCACCTGGGATTCTAAGGCAGTTTCTCTAATTCTAGCTGCAGACAACTGTTCTCTATCTATGTCCGCCTGGGCCAGTTGTTCTTTCAGGTGCTTTAACATTACCTGTTAGAAAATCATGCTCTACATTTTGTTCTAGTCACACTGCATTTTTCACTGACTTATACAATCACCTGCAAACCTGTCTTTTCAAATACCTGAATTTCATTTCTAAAACCAAATACATTATTCTCTACCAAAAACTACATTGCCCAATATTCAAGTAGAAAATTTTCATGAATCCACAACATAAATCTGTTTGACCATTTGCTTACCAAAAACCATGTCAAAAGTGAGTAAATCAGGGCATTTGGAAAACTGAAATTATTTAACTGCATAAAATAGTCCAATGTATCATAGATAACAATCTAGTGACAGGCAGTGATATTCTGTAAGTTTGTTACCTGCTGTGAGTCCACTTTACTTTGCAGTTCTACCAGTTTCGAAGTGGAGTGCTTCATGGCATGGTCAGTCAGGATCCTCTGGAGCTCATCTTGGTGGGCTTTTCTCAGTGTTGCCATCTATTCACGCAGAAAAATATATTTGATTGAAAAATTCTGACACCTTAATGAAAGAGAAAACTGCTGGTTGCAATCTTTTTCTTTCCACATAGCTGTGTGCAATACTTAGTGTCAACAAGTATCAATTCTCATTTTAATGCCATTACAGCTTAAAGTGTTTAAAAGAAACATTCATCTGTCATAAGTACAGAAAACACAACATAAGAAACAAAGATTATAACTTACTTGTTCTGCCATATCTTCCCTAGCCCTTCTGCTAGATGCCTCTGCCTCAGCAACTGCTTTCTGCATGTTAATTCTCTGATGGTCACACTCTAGCTGTAGCTGGTCAACCTTCAAAATAACAAAATTTTAATGCTTCAATTAAAATAATTGTAAATTTAATCATATCCATGTCCTATTCAAGATGTAGCCAAATTCTTAAATAAGCATATGCTTTGCAAAGAAAAAAAATTATGCAAATGTCCATTCGCATATTAAACAAAATGCAAACTACTGTAGCCTTTTTCAGTCACTGTGGCGATTTTCAACAAAGTCTTCAACTCCTTTACCTACTAATGTACAAGTGAATGTTCATATCTCTGTTTTTCAGTCAAAAAGATCACATTTGGATAAAAAAAATCAACAAAACTATACCTGTGCTTTCAATTCTTCATTTTCTCTTTGGACATCTGAGATATGAGATCCAGCAAAAGTCTTGGGTTCATATTCTCTCCCATTCACATAAGGTTCCTGAAAAGCTGGCAAAACCTGTGGTTTCTCTTGCTGCCCTGCAGGATCACGTGGTGATGTCTTCTTGCCAGCCTTTCCTCTTCCTTTTCCTTTGACAACTGTTTTTCCTATTAAAACGTTTAATAACTTTTCTTATAATTCACATTTTAGTGTGAGCATTTCTCCTGTGCTATGAATCTTTATAATAAGCATAAGGTAGTAATACTCTACTTAGAAATTTATCAAATATCAATGAGCAAAATTGTTATAATTATTCATATGCTTTGTGAGATTTTACAAGTCTTTTACCCATTAACATTAAACAGCTCAAGACAATTCTACATATGAATTGTATAATGGCCTATCCTGTTTAAATAACAGTGATGAAATGTACCTTTTTCTCCTGGCCTGACTGCTTGCCTCAGAGCATCCATCTCAACATGTTTCTTCTCAATTTCCAGTTGATTTACCATCTTTCTCAGTACTTCTACTTCTTTATCTTTGTTGACCAGTTCAAGACTCAATGCCTTCACTCTGAGTTCCAGCTCACTCTCAGCTTCTACAGCTGCCTTGGCTTCTGCTTTGGCTGCAGCTGGAGATTACGAACATTGATAAAACCATATTAATCAATATTCTTGAATACATAAAAATGAAATAAATTAGAGTCATGTTTAATATTCCCCATGACCAGTTTACACAGAGAGATTAAAGGAATGGTCAAACACCTTTGAAAATCTTATTTTGTGAATTACAAAATATAACTTGCTGTAAAAATGAAAACAGATATATATTATTGAGTTAATCATATTTGCCTCAGTTCTTGCATCATCAATAAAAAAACATTTGTGAAATTACCTTAGACAAATAAAAAACCCGTACAAAACACACAGTTACATAAATTTTAAGAAACTAATACCGCAGAACAAGTAGGCTATATTTTTTAAAACTAATCTACAACAGCCATTTTTTATTGCTTATATACAAATATACAACAAACCCTTTTCTTTGTTTTTCAAGGTTGTTAACTCTTTCTTCAACCTTTCAATCTCAGCCTCCAGTTCTGCCACAGTTTTCTTATGTCTGTCCTTCACAGCATCAAGCTCTTTGTGGAGTGCAACAGTGCTTGTGTGTGGGTGTCCTCTCAACTCTGATGCATCTGCTGCTTTGTACTTATACAGTTGATCTTCTAAGTCATGTATGCGCTCCTCGTACTGAAACTAAAACAATAATTTGTCTTCCTAAATATTTCATCAAAATAGCTGTCTGCCAGCCATGTAACGCACTCTATACATAACAAATGTATTTGTCTGATATCAAAGTTAATGGTAATTGCTTTTTTAAGGCATTTTTCAGGGATCATTCATTAAATATGATACTTCTGAAACATGAGGGTGTGTAAAGGAGACAGGTGACGATCAATTAATAACCTATGATCCTATTTGAGAGAGAGAGAGAGAGAGAGAGAGAGAGAGAGAGAGAGAGAGAGAGAGAGAGAGAGAGAGAGAGAGAGAGAGAGAGAGAGAGAGAGAGAGAGAGAGAGAGAGAGAGAGAGAGAATATCACCAAATTAATAAACGATAATTGACAGATTTCCTACCTTAATAGCATTGTACTTCTGCTCCATCACTCTCAGGCCTTTCTTAGCCTCTTCGTCCTTCTTGTCTAACTCTGCCTCCAGTTTCTTCACTTGTTTCTCCAGGAATTGCACACTAGGTCCCTTGGTTGGTGACTTTGGATCTTGTACCTGAGATGCAGCCCATATCAGGGAAGGCAAGGAGTTTGGGTGGCGTTTTCTCATTATTGCTTCCATTTCTTTAACCTAATGAAATCAAAAGTAAAAGAATTTTGTTGACTCAGGGGCATGATTACTATTTTTCACAACAAAACTTTGAAGACACTAACTGTAAATTTGTATTTAGCTCGAAGTGGGTTGTGCAACCCTTACCTGTCTCTCTAAATCTTGTATTCTCTTTGCCTCTGTGGATCTTTCTTTTGCTCTTGCCTTCTGTTCTAGTTGCCTGGTTCCACTCTAAGAAGTAAATATGTTACATATTTTTCTCAAATGACCAATATAAAACATTACCTGCTCAATGTGTCAAAGCTTTTTTGTCCTATGGTAAAACAATATGCATTGTCAACTGAAAGTTTTAAACCATTACACCCCATAAATGTAGTATTAAGTAAATTATTTCATATCAATAGCTTATTAAAAATGTACATTTAAACTTATTAAAAATTTCAACATTCAGAAAATTTTAAAAACATTTAATCACCACAATTTCACAAACCTCAGACTCCAGATCCTCAATCTTCTTCTTGAGTTTTCTTATCTCATCATTTTTCTCCTTCAAGGCATCAGAGTCTCTGTCTAACATCTCCTGGTTCTCAGCATACCACTTCAGTTTCCTGTTCAGCCTCTCGATCTCCTTGGCATGCTCCTGCTGCACTGACTGAAGGACATAATATAAAACAGGCATATAATATAATATAAGGGCCCATTAGATTCAGACATCTCACCTGCTAGGTCGGTCCAACTCTGCAGGAGATTCTCTCTAAGTGCAATCAGTGGGATCAGTTTACTTGTCTGACACCCCTCCTCAATATAGGGGGTAATTAACTTCTGTATGCACTCAAATTAATTATCAAATTAAATCAGCCAACCCAGCTGGTAAGATGTCTGAATCTAAATCCTAAGATTTATGTATAAGTTAACCTGAAAAAGTAGGGTAACAAATATCTTATCAGAAAACTCTGTTTTATATTATTATTATATTAGGCAAAATATTCTAAATATTTGGTAATATAAAATCGATTAAATTTTTTAAAATGAATAAACCTAATATTTGCAAATATGTAACATATCCAGTGACAATGCATTTAAAAAAGTGTTCATGAGTATGGAAAATGTTTCTCATTATCCCACCCACACCAGATGTGCAATGAAAGGCCAAAACATGATCTCCTATAATTAACAACATATACAAACCATGATTTCCTGAGATTTCATTTCCTTGGCATATTTGATCTTGTCCTCATATCTTTCTCTGTCTCTGACTATAACTTCTATATGGTTTTCAAGTTCAGTCCTGGCTTGCTCTGCTGTTTTCAGTTCCTGTTCCAGCTTTAAAATCTTGTCCTGTAATATCATGTGATCAGAATAATTCGAAGAGGACGTAACAAAGAAAATGAACATTATAAAAGAAAAATAAGTGAAACAATATTCTTACTACAAACATTTTCTTACAACAACATACTTTTCTACGATTAAAGAATTTTTTGATGAAGTGGTCACTTTACAATGTCAAAACCACAAGGCTAGTGATGAAAGTTTTCTATATGGTGTTTTTAGGGTATAATTACCTAATTGTATTAAGATTTAAGATTTAAAATCTTTGTAAGTACTGGTCAAATTGACAAAAATTCTGCTGTACTGATAAAGAAGTCAATTTAGTGTAGTAATCTTCCTCCTCAATTTCCATTCAGCTAAGGAGTTGGAACAAAAGCCACTTTGCTGTAAAATCAATTCACAATAGAAATGCCCCCCTCACCCCCATACCTGTGCCTGCCTGAGCTCTGCATTTAACTGTGCAATCCTGCCAGCTCCCAGTATAGCTGTGCCTGGACTGCCTGCTACTATCTGCTGCTGAGCCAGAGAGCTGGTGATGATGCCTTTATTCTTCAATTCTACCTCGCGTCTTTCTAACTGTGTTCTAAAAAATGGGACAGAAACACAAAATATCAATTAACATATAGCATATGTAGAAAGCAATATGCCACATAGCAAAAAAAATAAATAAAAATAAAATAATAGTAATAAAATAATAATATCCATTTGCTGGAAACAGTTAACAAAAACCACACCTCTGCATACCTTAAAGATACAATCTCTGCTGTAAGTCTCTGGTTCTCTTTGAACATTTTCTCTTCTGTGGCTTTATTCGTGATCTGTATGGCTTTCATTTCTTTATAAAGTCTCTCATTCTCCTGTTGATAGCCCAGCATCAGCTTTTCTTGCTCTCTAATTTCTCTCTCCATCCATTGCACTTGTTCTTTGCTAACATTTTCCAGGCTGTCTCCCTCCAGGATCTTCTTTTTGTCCCTTTCTTCTGGTCCAGCTTCTGATACCTAATAAAAGAAATAATTTAAAATCATACCAAAGATCCATTCAACAGAAATTCATTAACATTAATCTATCAACATCCACCAACATTTAATCATTATAATCAGAACAATACATTTATATATATATATATATATATATATATATATATATATATATATATATATATATATATATATATATATATATATATATATATATATGGATGTTTCATTTTAAACATATACTTTGTTGATGAGGTAAGTCTTACCTTTGCCATAAGAACAAAATTGTCTTGTTTCAGTTTAAACAATTCTTGCTCATAATTCAACTTGTATTCTTCAAGCTTCCTTTCATAGTCTCTTTCTAATGCTCCTGCATCAGCTGAAGGTAAAAAAAAAAAACATTATAACCAATTAATTTATTTTGCAGTAATTAAAAAATGTATAAATAAGCAAAATCCATAAAACATGCACCCCTCATGAGTTAACTGTTAAGATATATACTAGCCTACAAATAGCTGAACCCAAATAACAGATTTTGGTCTGTTAGGGAAAGTTGCTTCCAGTCAGATGTGGAAATTCCAAGGGTAATTAAATTACAAATGTTCAGACCTTAAAGGTTCAAGTCACCCACAATCTTGTTTCAAGTTTGTCAATCACACAGATCTATAGGGTTAATTAGTTACAATATGCATTATCAAACTAACACTCAGGTATCTTACCCCTCATCTTTACATTCATCTTTCTCTCTTCCTTCCACTGCTCCTGCCAGTCTTTAACTTCCTGTTGCAAGGCCTTTTCCCTGCCAATTTGTGAAATCCTCTCTTCTCTTTGCTGTGGTGACATAATTGGTTCTTCCTCAAGCCAAGGTGCCTGCAAAAAGTAAAGTTTTGATATCATTAACTTACAGAAAATCTGGTGTTAATATTCCCTAATAACATAGCAAAATTATGAATGGTAAATTGCAACGAAGAAAAGTGACATAAAAATTTTTAAATGCAAATAGCCTAATAAGAAAAGTGTCTCAATTAAAGGCTCTGTAATATGCAGTCATAAATAGAAGTTTGATCATATAATCTGTATCTTCACTCACATCTGTTTTCTCCCTGTGTCTTCCAGGCTTGTCTCCAAATTGCTCCTTTATGTACTGTGCAAAGGACTCCACTGATGCCAGTAAATGGGTATCTGCCACTTTACTCTTTCCCGTCTCTTTCACTGTTATCGTCTCTGTGCCTAAAATAAGTTTATATTAAATCTCAATTCTATATTGTTCTATACATTTCAATAACACTTTTATATGTCACTTACAAGATGTAATATCGATGTAATAAACATTCTGAAATTCATCATATTTTCCAACAAATAGCTTGGGGCCAGTCTAGCAAGTTATACTCTTCCAAAAATGTTTGATATGGGCACATGTCAAGATTGTTCGAGAATCTTTTTCGGCCTAAAAGAGATAATAATCTGCAATCTTTCTGCTATTGCAGATTTACATTAATTTTTTACAAATTTCTTTAACTGACCTTTTATTTTTTGTTTCATGGTGTCCTTTGGTGACCATGCAGTTTTCCTGGAGGATGTTCCTTTAGGCTTTGTTGGGGTTCTAAGCCCATAGCCTGAACTAGGGATATCAGCATATTTGGTCTTAGGTTTAGATCTTTTAGCTAAAATAAATCAATGAAAATAATTCATGAAATAATATGGTCACCTTGTTTTCTTTTCAATTTTCTGACCAAATCACTTAGAATTCTATGGTGAAATACACCAATAAAAATATTTTTGGGTCTGTTTTATATCCAAAATCTAATAATAGAACAAAGTTTATCAGTATAAAATACCTGGTCTGGGTGGTTTAGGTGAAGAATGCTCAATTATAGGTGCCAATTGATTCTGTGTCGTATAGTCCTGCTCATCCTAAAGAAAAAATTTGAAATAGGAATTCATAAATTTTACCAATAATTATAATGTACCAAATTCAAAACTACCATATTTTAGAGGAAAAAGTTTACATCTGGCCTATTTAGTCATTATTTGCGAATATATATCAATCAACTAAATGATCTCACGATTTGTTTTAATTTCTATCCTTTACAGACTACATACCAAGTCCTTGAACAGGTCAGATATTGAGACTTCTTTGTGTACAGGGGATAGGGCAGGTCTGTCATCTGACTTCTCATCTCTACCACCTAGCACAGAAATAATGGTTTAAGTTAAATCTTAAGCATAATACCCTAAATATCAGAGGGCTCAAGAATTAACACCTGGTCTAATAGGTCTGTTCAATCCTGAATCAATGTCATCTCCCAGAGTAGCACTAATACAATCACCAACATAAGCATTTGCTTCACTTGTAGAAAGACATAAGGTATAAGACAGTGAAGATGGTTATAAGAAAACTTCATATTTAGCAATTTAAATAATATTAATTTGAAAATTGCTCAAAATGGAATAGATACAATGGAATAGATGGTTATCTACCATTATCATATGATATATCCACTGGTGGTGGACTCTGCCTTGCTTTGGCTCTTCTCTCAATTTCTTCAGCCTCCCGTAGAAGATCTTCAACAGTGCGTGAAGGCTTGTCTGGAATTTAATTTACCTCATACCACGTGGATTTACTGGGGCATGGATATTACCTTACATTTAGTCATGGCACCGATTTCACAGGCACCGATGATATCATAACAGTTAAAGATCTGCCATCAGAGGATAAAATGTAAAAATACTCAATAACAAAGGTGGCCAACCATTGAAATGGCTATCTGTTCAAATTAATTTTTCTAACCCCCACCTCACGTTCATCAAGCTTTAAATTTATATAATCAAATGGAAAGAGTGAAACATAGTTTTATCATGAGCAGTCATTGCCATGTTATAAGCAGTGTGTGTGTACACAGTAGTGTACATTCGTGCATGCATGTGACCCCATGTAATCCTTATCAGTAATACAAAATTGACAAGTGATTACCAGTATCTCCTCCAGCCACAGGCTTTAGACCAAAGCCCCTAGTTCCCTCTGTCTGCTCTGTGGCATGGCTGACATCACTCTTGTCATGTACCCCAGTGTCTTTTAATACAGAGTCAGCATCTCCTGTGCCTAACATTGTAGACATGCCGGCCTCTCTCAGGGCACTCTGTAATGCTGCTATCTCTTGACTAGTGTCAGTGAATAATCCTGGGAAAAATGAAAGTTTTGCAAATATTTGGTAAGACAAAAATACATAAATTAAAACAAAAATTAAAATAAAAGTCAGAATAAATTGAATCTATATATAATGATTAAAACTGACATTCTAATTAATGAATTAAAATCACTGTTGCCATGTTGACGTGCTTCGTTAAGATAAATAAAGCAATACATTTTTGTTTTGTAATAATAATAATAATAATAATAATAATAATAATAATAATAATAATAATAATAACAGATAAATAAAATTACCTGTCCCAGTTTTAGTCTTAAGTCCTACATCCCTCCCAGTCTGGTGGTCTTCCCTCTCCTCCTGGATAGTGGATCCTCTCCTAGGTTTATCTCGAGGCATGGTGCCAGTGTCCATGGTGGAGTCCATCGTAGTATCCAGGAGGGACACTGAATAAGGTTGAGTTAACACTTATTCAAACACAAAAAATTAAGTCCAAAGACTTGATTTTATTTTTAAAGATAGACAACTAGTTGTCAGCTTTCATGAATATAAATCAAGAGTCAAGATATTGTTAACCTTTGTTATCATGAAATATTAAATATTTTACAAAGTACAGCAGATATGCCACCCAGTGACAGAAAAATTTGTGACTTAAAATGACCTTGTCTTTATTTACTCATCTTTAATCAAAATTTCAAAAATGGACAACTATAGGATGTTTTTCTTAATCTTTGTGTATCATACTCTCAAGTAGCAAACCTTTTGACAAAAGATTCAATTTCTGTTCATTGCCACTCTTTTCCTCCTTTTTCTTCCTAGGTGTGATCTTTGGTCTCTCCTGTTCCTTGCTGTCTTCAAAGTCATCATCACTGTACTCTTTACTTTCTATACAATAAAAAAATAATGAATCTATCAATCTACCTCGCTAGCCAGTGATCCATCCATTGATATCTGTTCATCAATAAAAGCAGACAAAAAAATCTCAAAACCTGGCCCCCGTTTCACAAAGAATCTTAAATCCGTAGACGTCTTACTCGAGCTGGGTGGCCTAGCTAGGTCGACTTAGCTGAAGTCGACTTGGAGTGTTTCACAAAGAATCTAACGTCTTAGCTTGGCGTGCTTACCGTAGTCGACGCGCACGAGAAACTCTTCAAGAAAAGGAGGTGTAAAATTGAAAAAGTTTCACAAGACATGACGTTTCATGGCCTCTTTCGGCCGAGAACGATCGTTTATCAACGATAAAAGTCAGCCAAAACACAAACAAAGTTTGTTTTTGAACTTTATTGATTAGTTTAACTTCAATACAACTTCAAAGCAACAGTTAAACATTAGCTTGTCGTGGAACACTACTGAGGGACGTCTAGCGGTCAAAAACATAAACAAACACGCGATCGGCTGGGTAAAGTGGAATTTTATTTTTTATTTCAATATTCCATAAATGTCAGTGCTATTCAAGGATATTATAACACAATATCTTGAAGGAGGTATGTTCTTTCCAAATTTTTGTTGTTTATGCTCTCATTTACCGAGTTTTAGTTGAGCTTGCCGACTTAAGTCTCCTCCCGAGGAGGCTTGACATCGTCGACTTACAGCTAAGAAAAAAACGACGTAAGCGACCTTTTAGATTCTTTGTGAAACGGGACTTAGTGACGTAACGACTTAATTACGTTGGTAACCAAGCCCTAAGTCAGGGAAACCGACTTAAGTTTTTTTGTGAAACGGGGGCCTGATGTCTGTGCGTGTGTATGCATGTGTGCATGCGTTTGTGAAAAAAGTTGGAGAATATGTTCCAGAAAATAAAAACAAGTAAATTGTCCATACACAAGGGCTGCAAATACTCCCATAAATGATAACAGTTAAATAACCTGATAACACACACATCATTTACCTTCCTGATACTTCAGAAAACCACCTTGGTCAGAAGCAACATCTGTTGATTCTAGGGTGGCTGCCATAGTACCAGATGCCTCTAAGTCTTTATTAAGTTTCCTATAATCTGCAGGTTCATCTTTGTCTTCCAAATCCTATAAAACCCCCAAAATTGTATCAAAAGTGTACCACTAAGTGTACCAATTAAATGTTTTTCATTACGTTTTTTTCATTGTGGTCTCTTTCAATTTATAGACAATATAAATACAAAACTTGAATTCTTTTCATATGTAAAATAAATAAAATACTAAAAAATATGCATTGTTTACCTGAAAGAACCTTTCTTTTTCTGCTTTCTCATCCAGTGTATCCATACCTGGAGGGATAGTGGCATTGGCATCTTGATCACCAGATTCTGAAATAATATATGAGATTAACAGAAAAAAATATATATAAAATGCTTCTCTCCAAGACAATTTCTGATTTGAGTGGTTGGATTGTTTAATAAGAATTTTCAAAAACAGTTACATGGCTATGAATTACATGAAAAAGTGTAGATTTGCATTACTGGTTAGATATATATATATTACATAATCCTTCATAATAAAAATCGAAATTTTATAGTAATATCAGGGCTCGACATTAGCGCCTGTCCGCCTGTCCGGGACAGGTAAAAATTCAGTTCGGACAGGTGAAGTTGCAGGGTTGGCTGTTGGAGCAAAAATCTTTTAAAAATCATTTTTTGTTGCATACTAACGTCTTTTTGCCTCTTCCTAGACGACATTGAAAAAGAGTGACCTACTTTTGGCACAAAACACATGCAGTCGCAAAACGAAGTCTGAGCAAACTTACCGCCAAATTATGAAAGTGAACACCCTCCAGAACTTCAGCAGACAAAATTTATTCACATATCAGGTTCACTACTGAACATTTATTTAGTTAAAAATTTACGTGGTTTAGTAATAAAGACACTTCCAAAAACAGAAACTACACAAGTACTGTGCTGGAGCCAGATTGGACTGGATGAACTGGCTATATCTAGTTCGTTGTCACGGCAACAAACTGCCTGTCAATCAAACACGTTGTATGCTATCTGCTCACTATAGAAAGTGAAATCTTTGGGACTGAAGATCTTGTTGAAATGTTGTTTATTTGCCAAAATATTACCTGAAATTATGTATGATGTTTTTTTTAATGACTCTAGCATCACCTCTGTTATTTACAGTTTAAAATTTAGTGCTGGAATATGATAAATTAACATTGCTCTCATATACCAGTGTGATATTGATGTAAGGAAGAAATTAGTAATAACAAATATGAGAATTTTAATAAAAAGAAGGGGAACTTTTTTATACTGATTTTATTTAGCTCATATATGTTTAAAAAATCAAACACGTGATAACCCCTTAAAAAGTTAAATTGTTAACATAAATATAAGTAAAGTATTATAAAATTTCTTTAATTTTCATTGAAATTTATTCAAATATTATAAATTTTGAATATTTTAATATAATTAATTTAACAGTACTGTACCCCCTCCCCACTTCCCACTCAGGGTTTTTTTTTAGCTTTGGTTAAACTTCATGTGAATCTGTTATCAAATTGCAGACTTACAATTAGTAGACCCTGTACCCCAAATCCTAGGAGAAGCCCTGATGTGAATTATCAGACTTAAATGCAAGATTAAATCTTCAGGAGTTCACAAGTATGAAAAAACAAATTTTAATCTGAACATAGATTCACTTTAAGGTGCATTTTCGGGGCTCATATGATTGAATGTTTTGGTAATATATACATTGATTTAAATGTATGACCACACATATAAATTGACAAAGTTCAAACGTATGAATAGAAAAAAATTATTGGTTTTGTGGACAGGTTGGATTGAAAATCGGACAGGTCAAATTTATGAGCACCTGTCCGAAGGACAGGTGCTCATAAAAGTTAGTGTCTAGCCCTGAATATCCTTGGCCCTTGAATTTAAAGCCTGCAAATTTAAGTCATAAATTTAAGCCATAAATAACTGAACAAAATGAACACAATACTGCAATATTCTATAACAACGAAAATTACCTGGGTAACTCTGAGTGTCTTCTAGGCTGACCTTGGGCAGCATCACACTGCAAGGAGGACAAAAAACATAAAAACACATATCAAGTAACCTTTCCAAAAATAAAGTGGGTTCAATGATGGGAAGTCAGATGCCTTACGCATTAAATTTGTCATACAAATATACATAGTTTTAAACTGGAAACATCCCAACACTTCATAAGTCATCCCTGAATCAAAGCATCATTCCATCAATTATTGCCTCAAAAGTGTGATAAATAAGTTTCTGACCTTTTTTGTCTTTTCTGTTCCTCTCTGGCTTTTGAATTAACTGCAAAGTAAAACATCACAGAAATGCACTAATATATATTTCCATCAAACACCCAAAAAAACACAAGTTTATATCTTTTAGTTTCAAGATATGTCACAAAACAATATGTTTTAATGGTAAATGTTTACAAATTCCAAACGTTCCAAATATGTCACTTTTACAATATTATTTTCCTCAAGTTTATCACTTTTCAATTCTCATAAACATGCTTGCTGACATGACATTAACACAGCACAACTTTAAAAAATCGATTGGGAAATACAAAAATTAAAATCTCCTTTAATTTAAAAGGAAATTACAGTACTGGATCAAGCTGTATTAGGTGACTTACGATCCTCTAAGCTGTCTCTGCTCATTGTTACATCTACTTTGCTTTGAGTCTGGGTGGGAGGCGGCGAAGGGGTCTACAGAATATCAATAAGAATCAGATTAGAATACATAATCTGCTTATTAAACCAGTGTCTTAAGGAAACGTGTCTGTTCCTTAATATATTTGTCTGGATCACAATATTATTAATGAAACTTCTTTACTATCACTGAAGTTTCATAAAAAAATAACATCCAAATAGTGAAATCTACTTAAATGACTGCTATCCACATTCTCAATTTAAAGTACCCAATCTCTAATAAACAGAAGAAAGTTGTGTAAAACTGTTGTCTACAAAGGTAAAAATGATGTATTTACTTGACGAAGAAGATGTGATATGTCTGCTCTCTTAGGTTTGCTTTTCAGGAAACTTTTGCCAGTACTTCCAAGATCTGAAAGAAAAAAATAATAATTATTACCTTACACAATTTATACTGAGCATATATTTGTCAGACTTTGGTCAATGAAGCATTGGATGGGTACTTTTTGTATATAATCTTATATAATTGAGACAAATTAACTAAAAGCCACAAGCATAGAATATTTTTATAAATGTTGTTAAGAAATGCTTCCATCCTAATTAATTCTAATTAATTTTTTCTGCACAGGCCAAATGTGGCAAACATGAGATGATCATTCACCTTCTTTGGCCTTTGGTTGTTCTTCCTCCTCCTCATCACTTTCGTTCATCCACCATGGCTTGTTACTCTTAGGTTTTTCTTTGGGTTTCAAATATTTGGAAACCTTAGCAGAATTTATTCCCTCATCATCTGACATAGACTGAAAATATATGTATATATGAAGTACATTGACTAAAAGAAAAAATTAAAAATAATGAAAGATCATTATTGTTTAGGACTTAATTTATCTTCAAGTTAATAACTTTTACACAGAAATTCGTTATGTTTCAATTCTATTTTAATCTACAAAACAAAACATTTTACCCTAAAAATGTTGAAAAATAAATGATGACATAATAAAAATTGGGAAAATAAAATTAGACATTCTTACCTCTTTCAGAAAGGCTTCAAACTGGTCATCTAAATCCTTTTTACTAAACTTCTTGGCCATTGCTTTTTGTGTGATGCTATTCAATTCGAATCACTGAGTTCTTGAAGCAGCTGAGATCAGCTAGATGTATCAAACATTGGATTTATCATTCTTATCTAAGAGGGAGAAAAATGTTGGTTAGTTGAAAGTTCTGTTGCAGCCAAAATGCAAGTGATTTAATAAAGTGACCCTCTATTTTCGCAAGTAATTAAGAATAACTGCACATCATTTCAGTTGCTTAATCAGGATCAAATACTCAGACTATTTATGCAGTAATACATTTTTTCAAGTTTGGCATAGTACCACACAAAAATAAAGTACCAACTCGGCGACTGTTACATTATAATTTACAATGATCAATATACATCTTCTAAGGTGAAACTGAATTATGTGAATGGGTAAACTACAAAGAACTGACTTAAGGTTTAGTCCAATTCTTCGACATTCCTGTACTATCTTGATCTACAAACAAACTTTCTCTGGCACTTACCATGCGCTTTATACGAATTGAAGAACTTCTCCACGAAACATCCTAGCTATGAACATTATTATTGAAACGTCCGCTTTTTCTCGTCTTGGTGAATAGAAATTAAGAATTGGCATTTGCTGAAACAATACAGTGTAAAATATCATTATTTATGGAGGATTTAAATAATAAAATACGTTGGACATGTTTATAACATATATGATATTATCATGCAAAAGTAATAAAACTGATTTTATTTTTCTGATACAGTTAAAAGAAATATTATAAAACTTGGAATGAGAATTACCGGAACTTTTTTCTGGCCTCTAAAGTCTAAAGAATTTTGAAGCGGCAAGATGGCCTCGACAACAGAAGCTAGTTCCACAGATGAAAAGAAAACAGAACCAGATGCAGCATTTTCTGAATTCTACACAGAGGTATGTAATTTAAGCTTCGAATTTATGATACATGCCTTTATTCGAAATCTATTTGGCGAATTTTTGCCTCCAACATTGTGGCCTCCAACATTGTTATTATTCTATTTCTAGGTGAACTTGAATTAAAGAAGTGAATGTAACGTTGTTATGATATTTGCTCCCCCAGTACTTCAGTTTTATTACAGTTTTATGCTGAATAAATTCGTAGCTTAGTGTAAACCTTATGATACAGTAATTTACAGTTAATACCTCATTAAATGCAACATTTGTCATATGTCAGGCTGATTGATGATGTAACCACACTTGTTTAGTTAATGTTTCATTATGTAACACTTATCATCAACTTTGTAGATTATACATTCAAATCCCTTTCTGTCTCTTACATGTACTAAATTATATTTATAAATATTTTCAGGTGAAACAGATTGAGCAGAGAGATGCTGTGTTAACATCGAAACAACAAATTGATCGACTTAACAGAGCTGGTTCTACATACTTCAATCTCAATCCATTTGATGTATGTTTGAAATTTAACGTTTTTACATTATTTTTATCGAAAAATATTGTACATATTCACATTTTTTGTTACAGGATGTGCTAAAGAAAATGTTTATTAATATTATTATTATTATTATTATTATTATTATTATTATTGTGTAAATGTTTGTAAAAACATTTGAGGTGATGTGTCAATGTCATATGCTACTTCAATTTCTTTCCTCATATTTTTAACTCCTTTCTTTCGGTTCTGTATGCACGAAATCATGTATTATCAGTTGATCTTGATATTGTTTTTTTTCTAACATTGTTATTTTATTAAATAATTTCGTTTTTTTATTTTAGGTTCTTCAAGTTGATCCAGATACAGCTCTTGCAGATGTTAAAAAGAAATACCGACAAGTTAGTTAAATATCCACTGTTGAGTTTAATACAGCATTATTTGAGCTTAACTTGAAAAAGACATAGAAAATTGCTGTGCAATTGAAATAAAATATTTTGAAGTGAGGTCAGATTAGTAATTATAGCAGGAATAATTCAAAATGGTAAGTAGGGTGTAATGTTTGATTACTGTGATTTTTCTTATAATGATTAAAAGCATTGCTTTTAATTCCAGATGTCAATACTTGTCCATCCAGATAAAAATTTAGAGAATGCTGAAAGAGCTCAAAAAGCTTTTGAAGGTAATGTTAAATCCCAGTGCCTACTTGTATGCATTCCCTTTTGTCTTTTTTTACCTCTGTGTGTGTGTGTGTGTGTGTGTGCGTGTGTATGTGTGTGTTTTTGATTATAATACCTTCAGACTGAACCACAAATATTATTGCTCTTATTTCAGCTGTGAATAAAGCTTTTAAGACATTAGAAAATGAAGAGGGATACAAAAGGTGCCAAGAAATCATAGAAGAGGCCAAAGTGAGAACAGAAGAAATGGTAAGAGGCTGAACTTGTAATAAAGAGAGACCTTGGGACTGATATGGGGCAGAAAAAGATTGCCTATACTATTGTTTTAAGTATATAGATTTTTGGCCAATATATTATCAGTCTTAAGTATTATCAGACTGGACTATAAAACATTATATGTTATTGGATGGATATTTTCAGATAAAACAAAAAAGAAAACAATTAAAAAAGGAAGGAAAACCTACAATAGTGCCTGAAGATGAACCAGATAAAGTGAGCATGGTTTTATGAAATAAAATGCAGAAATGCTTCTTTTATGATTATTGTAAACCCTTATTTGAGAATGATAAACTTGATTTGCTTTTCATAATAAAGGTTAAGGAAAAAAGTATTATATATATATATAGCTTGGTTTATATTGTCAAAATTTTAAGTAATGAAAACAATCAACACAGAGTGAGCAGGTTGCTCTTCTAGATTTGATTTTATTGCAGTATAAGCATGCTGTTTATGTCCAGACATGTAAACTTTTTGCTGACCTTGAAAGGTTAAGACAAGAAAGAGAAACCAAGGACATGCACGAAAGGCAAGTTGACAGTTTCAAGAAGTAAATTGCTTCCTGAAAATATGTGCTGACAAGTTAATGATAATTTTCCCCCTGAGTCAACCAAGAATGGGGATTTCATTGTTTATCAGTATTAGTTGTCATAATCCATATACATGAAGTTTTGAATGGATGTTAAGTGTGCAATGACATGGTTATTTGTTGAAAATTCTGAAGATTACTATACATTGCTTGCCTTTTCCTAATGTTATCTGCTATTTTCAGAAAAAGAAAAGCGGAAGAGGATGCAGAGGCTGAAGAACTTGCCAAAGTTAAGGCACAGTGGGACAAAAACTATGAGGTAAATTTCACAGTAAAATGCTGAAATCGTGTGAATTTTAATGTGATAGTTAATAATTGTGTTTCTCTTTCGAACATTTTTTTAAGAGTTACTCAGCTTATATTGCTTTTTTTTAAGTAATTGAAACAAAATACGAAATTATAGTTTTTCATCTGGTCATGTAAATGAATAATTTTTTACAGGAAACCAGGACAAACAGAGTCAACAGCTGGAGGACCTGGAAAACTGGAGGGAAAAAATCTAAAAAAGGAGGAGTAAGGCCACCAAAGACAAGAGCAGAACAACGCGATTGACCATGGCCAATCTGGCAAGACTGCACAGGACACTTGCTGCATGTAAACATTGAAAAAAAATCCAGAGTTGTATACATTTTAGGGCGTTTTATCTGAGGAAGCACTGCATGTGGTTTTCCTGGAACAAACAATCATTTGGATGTGAACACAAATTGCTACCCAATTGAATACACAGACAACGCTTGAGATTTTG
Organism: Lingula anatina; assembly: GCF_051362555.1. Classification (NCBI taxonomy): domain Eukaryota; kingdom Metazoa; phylum Brachiopoda; class Lingulata; order Lingulida; family Lingulidae; genus Lingula; species Lingula anatina. Next base: position 35,377,781 of record NC_141767.1, read on the forward strand.
TCTCACTGCTGCATTTGGTGCCCAAAACCTGAAAGTTTTGAGACCATGTCATAAGTGCTCTACAGCTAGTCTTCAGATGGAAGTATCCATATTATTCTGTTGTACACATACTTAAACGCAATTTGAGGAGCTGTTTGAATGAGAATGAGTTAGTTAAACATGAACACCTCGTGCCTCTCAAGGCTTTTAGTAACTCTTGTAGTTGCTGGCGTGATCTCACCTAACATCAGGAATACATCCACCAGTATCTTTGTGGAAGTGGACCAATAGGAGATGTTATTCTAAATACCATTTCTGTTGTGTTTAACCTTAACTGAAAGCTGTTGATTTGAGTGTAGTCATATGATTTGTTATAGAACCCTGAAGCTGTAATTAAAGGTCTCAGTGAATTTTGCACTTTTGTCCAAGCATTTATTAAAATTGTATGCTTTGACTCTCTGTAATAGACATCAAGCCGTAAGCTGCACCGTCTTTGTAGACCAGTAGCTGCTGTTATGTTTTGTTTACTTTATTTCAAAATTTGGTATCTTTCATAAAGATAATCTACCTATTATTATTTAATAATTATTATTTCTCATTACATGTCTCACAAAAGGGTACTGATTGAATTGTATCATTGTTTTAAAAGTTTACAGTATTACAAAGAAATGAATCTAGAAACATAGGGTTTTAGAGATATTCTTGATAATTCAATGATATCTAATAGAAACAGATATATAGAAAGGTGTTGATATTACATTTCACATTATTTTCTTAAAATGGAAAAAAAGTAGCAGAAATCATTTGATTGTAAATAACTTTATTATTTTGGCTTAACTTGTTATTCAATAACTGATAAACCAGCAATATGAGTCTTGTGCACAAAAGATAAGTAAATGTGCCTATGTTGTATATACACTAATAAAGATAAACATACTACCTTTCCAGAATTTCAGGCAAGACATGTTTCTGATTACTTTTGAATTACATTTGTTGTTAAGTCTGACCAAAAAGTTTACTTGCACAGATGGTTTATGGACATTTTGAGTTTGCAGCATACACACTTGAATGAAAAAAATGAAACATTTTCAAAAGGCCTTGATATAAAAGGGACAAAAAAGATTGGTTATTAAAGATTTATGAAACTGCAAAGCAAAAAAGTTAATACATACAGGTATTGAAGCATACCAAGTTCTCCCTTTAAAATTAATGAACTCTTAAAAATTGGGTTGTGCTTAAACTCTGTGAAACTTTTCTGTTACAGTAGTGGTGTTGCATTGCTTTCATATTTGTTTTCTTTTACAACAATTAAAGTTCATGGATAACCCTTTCATGTTATTATTATTCTCTGCTTTTTATTGTCAGCATTATACATTTTTCAATTCATACAATTTAAATTATTTACATTATGTTTTGTTCATGTACACTATCTTCAAACATTCAGTTAAGTAAAAAGACCATATAAATACGATATGTAACCGTTACCTACTTAATTGAAATGTTTACCTCAAAATCAATGTGGTATATACGTGGATGTTCACTCTGTCCTCTTAAATCATTTTAAATATATCATCTGATTTTAAAATGTTTGGAAAGAGCAATTAAGATAACCTTGATGCTTATCAAACTTCAATAATCAATTATCCAAGACAGCAGTTGCTCAAAAAAGGGAGTTTTTTTTCAAAAATTGAACCAAAATTCCCTAACTAATATGCATTTATAAATAATATGTAAATCTCCACTTCATTTTCTTGTGATCTTTTCTTTTTCATGAATATATACATTACTCATAGTTTACAACTATCCAATTTTCCATCCTGTCCACATTAATAAAGATCCATATGTAAATGTGGTCATCTTGGGCTCAGCCAGTTTGATCACCCTCTTATTAGCCTCGTGCTTAGAAACTGTTGCAGAATTGACATAGATTTTAAATGAAGATGCCATGTATATTGAAACTTATTTTGAACCAGCATCAAAGATTTTTATGTATGTCCATTTGTATCCATTAAGTTAAATTGCAATTTTAGTGCTCCCTGGTTGTGTGCTACCTCTGAAAAGCCAAAAGTCCAGCATCTACCAGTTTCTGTATTTTTTCTTGTTGAGCAGGCTGAGCTGTTGATAACATCCTAAAAACATAAAACAGGGAAAATAAGCATAGGCCTTGATGAAATCTTCCAAAATTATCAGAGTGCTTTATTTTACAATCTCCTCCTGACTATATGCAAAGGTTTTGAAAAATTGGTAAAAATAAAAGCAACGCAAAGATAGGACAAGTATTACCCTTGAATCAAATAATACCACTACCTTTGTCCTTTTTCAGGGTCTTTCCGTAAAGTTTCAAAGAGCTGTTGAATGAATGGGTCCAGTAGCACAAATCTGATTTCTGGATCTGACAAAATCTCTTGCATTTTCTTCTCATCTGCAGCTGTTGGTTGGTTAGGATTAGTGCTGCTCCTCACAGATATGTCTGCACCCTGGGAGGGCATGGTTGTGGATATTGTATCAGTTTTTGGTTTCTGGGGCTGACCATCTGGCATATTTGAAAAGTGGTCACCTGAAAGGAAAAAAAGTTTCCTACACGAGATAGTAACTTCATGAATGAAGTGATATGCCAAATGACCAAGTTATAAAATAAACAATCATCATATACATAAACAATGCATTTAAATATTTTAAAAAATACAAAGCTGATGCAGATATTTTTTGATATATATTTTTTAATATCTTGAAATTAATTATTTGCTAAAATTGCCCCAAAATGGTACGATAACAAACAGAGGGAGGATTTTTACTAGCAATTATCCTTTAATGTTTAAAAAAAAGAACTACCTAATAATCCACAGAATTCTTTGAAAAATTGCTGCACTTCTTGATTATCCTTGTACTTCAGCATTGCTGCTTGTGGATTGGTTTGAAATTCTGTTAATGCTTTCGTGAATGAGGGATCTGACAACCTTTTGAATAGGACTTCATTGTTTTCAACTTTCCCAAGTAAATCATCTGTGATCCAATCTGCAATGAAATTTAAATCAATAAAAACTGAAAATACGTATTAAATTCCTTATGAATTAATGGTATAATGGACATCAGTGCTTCACATGGTGTGAATATCTTACTTTATTTAATATATTTACTTATAGCACCAAATACATTTATTCAAAAATGGCAATGCATTTTATAACTGTTTTGCATTTTTACCTTTATTTTGTAAAAGGGATTCTGCACTTTTCATGGCTGTTTGTACTTCTGGAATTTCAAATTCTTTCTCTTTTGTTTCTTTTGGCTTTAAATAGGGAATTGAATCATTAGTTGTGTCATTGTTCACAGTTTTGGAGTCATTTGTTGTACTCTGTTTTGGCTTTGATTTTGTATCAGGACTTCCACCAAACAAAAATCCCTTTTTAAATCCACCAAAGCCACCTGCATCTTTAGATACACTTTTCTTTTCGTGACTGCTGGCGTGTCCAAATGCATTAGTCTGCAATGAAAAATGATTAACCTCATTAAAATATTATGCAACATTAAGAAATAATAATAATTATCAAGTAACTCAATTTTTAAGTTAAATGAAAGATTCTCATCTAAAGACATGTTAAAAGTTAAATATTTTTCAAGATCATCTAAAATTTGGTTTCTTACATTCATAAGTGAATTTTGCTGCAATTCTGAATCATGGCAAACTTTACTCTTCTGATACTTAGTGGTCTTACATACCTCGGGCTTCTTTTGGTTAGATTTATGAATATTTTCCTTTTCTATGCTCTGTTCTCTTTGAGATATAACATTTTGTTCAATTTGTGCGGTGTTAGATTTCGACTTGAATTCTCTTAACTCATCAACTCTTTGTAAAAGTTCTGACATATCCTCTAAAGGAGGGACATCATCTGCAAAGACCAAGGTTAATAAGGAAAGTAAAATTTATTTAAAAACACACAAACAAACACTCTTCTCAACTGCTGCGGTCTGCGGGTAATTAGAGGCAAGTTGTACAATAAACACACTTTTTAATTTAAATACCTCCCAACTCATTGAGCTAACTGAAATTGTTCTAAGTGAAAGTATACAAAGGTTTTCAATTCTAAGATGTTGTGTACATGATATTCTCCGACATTTTGTAAGTTGGTGTTTTGCCAATTAGCAGCCAGCATGCGTTCAGTTCTCACTCATTTGCACTAAAATACTCGGGACCTTTGCCTGTTTTTGGCCTTACGTGGTAGGTACTTAGTTATGGTACATATGTTATTGGCAATGTTAAGGCTGAAAACTGCTTATATTGGCAACGTTAAGACTGAAAACTGCTTAGGCAAATTCGGATATAAATCCCATCCACTAGCCTCTCTCTATTGAGTGGATAAAAACAAACGAATTAGTATATTGTTTACAACGTTAAGTTAAATTCTTACCATCTTCCGCCATATTGAAACAAGTGCTAGGTGATAGCGCTAATACGTGACTAGGTAGATAGTAATCTATTCCATATTTATGTACAAATCATACAAAACTCAATTAAAAGCAGTATGTGGTATCCTTTAAATAGTGTAATTTTAGAATAAAAGTATCTGTAAAGAAAAAGAAACCAATATTTTCCCATGACCCTTTGCGGTTTCCTACACATGTGTTAATATGGCCGACAAGCAGACTGCATTCTCGAAGACGAAGAAGAAAAAGATGAAGAAGCCTAAACAACAAAAGCAAATGGCTGTTGATGATGTAAAAGTCGGTAAGTATTTTAGTTTCTTTGGGATGACGCGTGTCATTTGTCATTAAGACTATTGTTTCCAACTTAATTCAGAAAACTTGTGTTGATCACATGTAAACTCAACTTAAGTGATGAGTGGAAACACGTGTGTGCTTGGGGCTGTAGCAGTAATCCGAAGGTTCAATTAATAGTCCGAAAGTTCACCTTAGAACCTTCAGACCAACGAATCCTTGAATTAAAAACTGATGAAAATGTTACGATTTTTTGGACCAATGAACCTTCGAACTATCGAGACACCCAGTGTGCTTCCACTTAGTTCCAGTACAGTTTCCAAATACTGTGATAGTGATTTAGGCGGTTTCATAATTTTGAACATAAATAAATGCCGTTATAATATATTTTTGACAGATGTTTTATCATGACCAATCTCCCGTTATCTGATTTAATAAAATAAAATATTCACAGGTTCTGCTGACTGAATGACATATCGCAGATCATTAATGTTTAATGTCTTTTGGATGTGTACACAGACGTCCTGTTAGGGAGTTCTATGTGTTGTGTTTACCATATTTAAATCATATAGCACAACAATGAAATTTAAAAAAATGTGAACTACAGGGGAGTGCAAGCTGTGCGTGACTATAGCTTTGTAATTCTTCCTAGCTTCAGATTATGGTTTTGTAGTGTCTTAGGGCGTATTCCCAGAGCTTTTAGATCGATCTATCCCCGCGGGGAGTCTCACTAGTTTACTGTCAGATAATCCGGCTTAAATGTCTGTCCCGCCTACTACAAGCTGTAAGGGGGTAATTAACTTTCATGCCTGCTTGGCTGACAGCTATTTAGCGTGAACCCCCAGGGAGTGAGGTCGATCTAAAGTAGATCGATCTAATCTCTGGGAATGGGGTCTAAATCTCCTTTAATCTTAAATAAATAATATAAATTTGAATTGCTTACTGTAATTTTTCTTGATGTCTTACTATTTTACTTTTCATATTTAGAAAATACAATGACAACAAATAATAAGCCTACGCCTCAGCTGCAGAAGAAAAAACAGATTGGCTTGAATGGGATTTCTGCAAAAAGTTCCAATAAAGGTTGGTGAAGAGACATTGTATTAATGTGGTAATAATACAATACAAAATTATTGTCACATATTTTGAATGTGCAGGCTCTTATGTCAGACTTTTCAGGTGGTAAAACATACAAATATTTTTTTTTTTTCAAATGTCTTAAGATAGTTTTTCTGTATCTGAAAACATTATTATGTAAAAATAATTTGTGTAGACTGCCAAGGTATCAGATTATGTTTTTATATCTGTATTCTGTACTGTACAATACATTTTCCACCAGGTCTACATGTTATGTTTGGGTGTCAACTCAAATTTGCTAGCTTCATTTAATTCATTTTAATATAAGTTATTATATGATTTTTTAGTTGAAAAAATTATAAAAGACAGTGCAATTGGTGGAAAGAAAAAGCAGAAAATGAAGAGAAGTTTAGGACCAAGTGAAGAAAAGGGTAAGTAAAGTTGTGATTCAGTTTTTCTTCAGATCTCATTACGAAATTTGAGAGTAAAAATGATATTTCATTCTTTTAAGTAATAAAGATTTTCAAATTTAAACTTTTATCAACTGAGTTCAAAAATGAACCTCAAATATTCTGTTAACTCTGGAAAATGCTAGATTCAGTTTTTAAATAAAAGTCATAAGACCATGGGTATATATAGATATTTTAATGATTGACAGAGTCATTGGGGTCAGTGGTTATGCTGGATTTGGGATTTAAGAATTTTCATCTGGTAGCCCAAAAAGATATGATCCTAAAGAGATATGGCATAGACTTTTGATAAATAGGCAATGTTTTACATAAGCATGCTGGCCATGTCTAGGCATCCAAACCAAATGATTCAGAGTTCAGGCCTCATAAACGATAATTGACGATTTCTAACTTGAGTCTTAGATTTGGGAGCACAAATCCACAAATTAATGACTCCAGCCATGTATTAACTACTTTAACGTGAAATAACTTGCCACAAGGTAAACGTGTCTAACTTTCATTACACAAACAGCTTCCATCTGGGTCTGTGTTTTTTATACAGCAACAATGAGTTTTCATCAATCTCTGGCTCATACAGAATGTTTCTAACACATAGATAAGCAGATTAACAGTTTGTGTAAGAAACATTGCGCTTGTGGCAAGTAGTTTTACGTTTAGATAGTTAATTCAGGGCTAGAGTCAAATTTGGGCATTTGTCCTCACAAATCTGAGTCTTGATTTAGAAAATGTCTTATCCGTTTATAAGGCCTGGAGTTGTGATAGTTACATTGTGATCAGAAAGGCTACTCAATCTTTTAGTGAAACCTAAGAAACCTAAGTTGGCGAAAGAAGTGAAAGAGGAATCAGAAGAGGAAGAGGAGAGTGAAGAAAGCAGCTTTGATGAAGAGGAAGCAACAGGGTTTGTTCTTGAATGTTTGAATTATTTTAATAATTTTATTAAAATAAAATCAAATTTGAAGTCATTTAAGTCAAAGTTTGGTTTGACCTTGTCAGTGGAAGCAGAAATTGATTTAGTTCCTCAAGTTCTTGATTTCTCCTATTGACTTAAAATCCTCATATGATACACTTCTTGTTTTGTTTTAATATAGGACTCCAGTGGTTCAAGGAGGAAGTGATCAGGAGGATTCAGACAACAGTGAGTCAGTGGGATCTGATGAAAATGAACAAGCTGTCTCTGATGATGAAGAAGTTGGTGATGATGATGACGACAATGATGATGATGTTGATGAAGAAGAAGATGATGATGATGATGTTGATGAAGAAGAAGAAGAAGATGATGATGATGATGTTGATGAAGAAGAAGATGATGATGATGATGATGATGATGATGATGAAAAGGAATCAGAGAATGATAAAGCTGTTCAAAAGAATAGACAAAATTCTGGAGTAGAAAAGCAGGGTTCAAAGAAGAAAAAAGATGACACACAACAACGTAAGTGATTTATTGTGTGTATCTTTTGAAAGGAAATGAGAGTAGTAAAAATGTTAACAAGTGAATACTTGCCAGTTTCAGAACCAATACCAAGCAATAGTGAAGTCCAGTCGGCACTATTAATAAATTCTGACATTAATAAGTACACTTTCTAAAAGTTTTAATCTGAATTTTATGACCTTAGATGTTCAAATAAATTTTTAGGGAAAGGAAACCAGTAGAAATACTAACACAGGGACAGGTAGTATAATATTTAAATTTCAGTAAACCCTTGAGCATGCATGCAGTTCCCTCAGAGTTTCTGTTATGTCTGGAAATATCTTTTATAGTTTACTACCTGATATCTTTTGCGGTTGCATGAGGATTTTCTACATTTATAATGCCAGTATCATTTTTTTCAGTACCTGGCACAAGTTTAGGGATGGGCATTTTATCAGACACATCCTTTGAATCTTTAGAAGGAAAAGTATGTGAACTAACTTTGAAAGGTGTGAAGGATATGGGTTTCACCCACATGACTCCAATTCAGGCCAAGTCTATTCCCTTTTTACTTGAAGGAAGGTAAGGTTATGTTTTTAAGCCTGTTTGGATGTGAGCTACTAGTTAGCATGCTTATATTTATGTAAAAATTACTATTTGGAGCTTTGAAACGTAATCAGCATTTTAAATTTTAGGATGCTGGTACTGAAGTGCAAAATATATACACCATAATGACAAAACATTTTTCTTTTTCTTTTTTATTTTCCTTATAATTTTCGAGATTTTAATGGATTTGTTTAGATAATTGGTGTCTCTTTTTGTTTTAAGATTTATCATCTATATTCTGAATTTTATTTCTCTAAATGTTAATATACATTCTTTGCTTTAATGTTTTGTGGTATTATTTCAGGGATCTTCTAGCAGCAGCTAAAACAGGAAGTGGGAAAACATTAGCCTTCCTGATTCCTGCCATTGAGTTACTATACAAATTGAAATTTATGCCCAGAAATGGTAAGTGCTATGGTCTGTCATTTTAACATGCTTTTTCTACCAGTTTATAATAGAAAAAAAGTTGTTGCTCAGGTACCTGTAGGTAGCCATCATTATCCAGATAGTAAATGAAATTCGGCTGAATTTAAAAAAAACATGTTTCTTTGGTCATATCTTGGATTTCCCCTTATTGCCAAAGAATTGACAGCTATTTCCTAACCAGCCAGTCTTTTATCAGTTTACAAATATGTTATATGCTAGAACATTCTTGGACACAGAAATGTAACCCAGAGAGATGAAGCTGTTGTTACCAGAACATATGTTAACAACAGTGTAACAAGAGTTTGAGAACCTATTCACTTTTTCTACTACACCATCATTGAACATCATTGTAATGAAGATGTAGCACAATTAAAAAACTTGATAAATTCTAAAAAATCTAAAATGTTCAGATGGGGAGATATAACCTAATCTGTTTTATTTCAGGGACTGGCATTATTGTGATTTCACCAACCAGAGAATTATCTATGCAGACATTTGGGGTGCTGAAAGAACTGTTAAAATATCACTGTCACACGTATGGGTTGATAATGGGAGGAACCAACAGACAAGAAGAAGCAAAGAAACTGGCAAAAGGCATCAACATTCTTGTTGCTACACCTGGAAGATTATTAGATCACATGCAGGTGAAGGCTTTGTTGTGTGTTTTATATACTCGGCACATTATTTTGAAGAAATGTTGGTAGGAAAAAAATGGATCTTTTAACAAGCAGTGTTGTGAATTAAATTTTTTGTTAATGGATCAATATTGTGACTTTCTAGTGCTGTTCTTAACCTTCCATGTGTGTTCATGTGTTTTCACTGGGGCCTATCTGCTCTTATACAGAAATCTTGTGGGTGAAACAAAACTTTTTTTTCACTAATCTGTGGATGATGTGTGTGTTGCAGGGTTTCTGATTTGTTCTTGTTTAAATTGTTCCAGAACACTGCTGAATTCATGTACAAGAACCTACAATGTCTAGTCATTGATGAAGCTGATAGAATACTTGACATAGGCTTTGAAGAAGAAATGAAGCAGATAATGAAACTCCTGCCTAGTAAGTAGTAGGTTTGAAATAACTTGGGGGTCTCTTGGGGTCTGTGATTTTCTGTATGGATGTTTTTAATTGTACCACCAGCGGTCCGTTCCGCCGCCATGTTACCGTTACCGCTTCTCCTCCTAGACGGTAAGGGCCCCCATACCCATCTCGTGGATTTAGGTCACCTATAATCTCAACTCGTTCCACGTAAAATTTGGGCTTTGTCGGTATTGGGGTCTAGGTGTGGCACTCATTGCAATGCACCCTTGTCCAAAAATGGCAAAATTAAATGCTAATTATCTACCCTAGGGAAGGAATTATGGGAAAAATTTCTACAGACGGCTTTCCAAAAGTCATATGTGTAGATTTCAAATATGCCCTTGGATTTGACCTTTGACCTTTATTTCAAGGTCAAACGGGCAAAAATTTTCAAAAAAATGAATTTTTTTTCGAAAAAAAATTTATTTGCGCTGTTATTCAGACACCACACAGACTTAACCAATAATATTATTGGAAAATGTTACCCTTCAGGTCATCTTTCATCTGTGTGAATTTGGGGTCAATCGGTGCATTTTCACGGGTGTAGCGGCCATAAGATACCGAAACTGAAAACTGTCTCTAATTCGGGAACCGTTAATGCTAGAGACCCATTCTTTTTTGCATTTTGTAGAGCATGTAAAGCCCAACACTGGAGGTGGTCTCCGTTTTTTTTGTATTCCATACGGTTTTCGAGTTACGCTGTGATGGTGAAAGCAAAATGTGCAGTACGGTAATGGATAATAAATTTTGAACTCCGGAAAAATAAAACATAAGGCTTGGCGAGGCAGACAACTTGTGGTCAAAAATGACATTATTTCATCAAATTTGAACATCTGGAACTTCAGAGCACCTCCCATTTCAAGAATTTTGACCAAAATGACCTTTTCTTTATTTTAATTAAATTTTTCCGTAGGAAATTTATTGCACATTATGGTAACTCCAAAATTATAACATTTAGTCCCTTATATCTCCAAAACTGGCAGAGATAAGTCCATAGTTACTATTGAAGTTGAATAGGAAGTCATGTACTGGCAATCTTACTGTGACCTTGAAATTGACCTTTGACCTACTTTTCACCATGAACTGAACTTTGCAAATTTTGCCTCCCTTTTATCTCCAAAACTGGCAGAGATAGGTCCATAGTTACTATTGAAGTTGAATAGAAAGTCATATACTGGCAATCTAAATGTGACCTTGAAATTGACCTTTGACCTACTTTTCACCATGAACTGAACTCTGCTAATTTCTTTCTCTTTTAACTCCAAACCTGGCAGAGATAGGTCCATAGTTACTATTGAAGTTGAATAGGAAGTCATATACTGGCAATCTAAATGTGACCTTGAAATTGACCTTTGACCTACTTTTAATCATGAATTGAACTTTGCAAATTTTGGTTCCCTTTTATCTCCAAAACTGGCAGAGATAGGTCCATAGTTACTATTGAACTTGAATAGGAAGTCATATACTGGCAATCTAAATGTGACCTTGAAATTGACCTTTGACCTACTTTTTATCATGAATTGAACTTTGCAAATTTTGGTTCCCTTTTATTTCCAAAACTAATGAGGTAGGTCCATAGTTACTATTGAACTTGAATGGGAAGTCATATACTGGCAATCTAAGTGTGACCTTGAAATTGACCTTTGACCTACTTATAATCATGAACTGAACTCTGCTAATTTCTTTCTCTTTTAACTCCATACCTGGCAGAGATAGGTCCATAGTTACTATTGAAGTTGAATAGGAAGTCATATACTGGAAATTTACTGTGACCTTGATATTGACCTTTGACCTACCTTACAATGAACTTAACTTTGATTGTACCATTTTAAGTTATATATATTTTTTGCGTATTTTGAAAATTCTTGTTGATTGCATTTTACAGCTTGTCAAGCATAAGACTAGTGGCTGTGTCCCTTATTTTGCGTATGTGGGGGTCTATACGAATGCGCTTGCTCCAGCTGGTGGTACAATATTCGGAGGCGGTATCGCCTCTCTGATCCTCTAGTTATATTTAAGAATAGCTGAAGTGATTGAATAAGAATTTTTTGTTATTGTATACAAAGATGGATATCTTTTTAAGTGGAATTTTTTTGTAAATGGAAAAATTTCTCATTAATGTATCCAAATTAATGCTTTTTAGAGAGGAGGCAGACAATGCTATTCTCAGCAACACAGACAAGGAAAACAGATGATTTAGCCAGGGTCTCACTGAAGAAAGAACCCATGTATGTGGGAGTTGATGATGACAAAAGTGTGGCAACAGTGGAAGGCCTAGAACAGGTTGGTTATGTATTAAATGCAGTTTACATTTAAATATCTTTGTTTGAAAATTGATGTTTATCTTTCAGATTGTCAAACTTGTAGTGACTTGATGGTAATGTGGATGGATAGTTTGAAGTGCAGTGTTGCTTGTTTCAAAAGATGTATTGTGAGAAAATGGTTTGAAATTGATTGATAAATTATTTTATAAATGATAATTATTGTTAAGACTAGAAATTTGACACATGATTTTTTATCAATTTTTCAGGGATACGTTGTGTGTCCATCAGAGAAAAGGTTCCTGTTACTTTTTACTTTCTTAAAGAAGAACAGAAAGAAAAAGATCATGGTTTTCATGAGTTCTTGTTTATCTGTCAAATATCATCATGAACTTTTGAACTATATTGATCTGCCAGTTATGTGTATACATGTAGGTATTCTGGTATAGATTTGTTTACTTAATTTATGGATTTTTCAAAGTTTCCAAGTTATGTCTTGAAATTGAATCGTAGCTCAAACCTGTTATCTTTTGTAAATCATGGCTTGTATTTGAATTGTAGCACAAACCTGTTATCTTTCATAAATGATAAGATAAACTGATAAGTATATGTTTGTTGCTCCCATCTTTAAAAATAAAAGATCAAGCTAAAAGAACCAAAACATACTTCCTGATAAGATAAACTGATGTTTTTTTGTTTATATTTTCTGCTTCCATCTTTAGGGTAAACAAAAGCAAACTAAAAGAACCCAGACCTTCTTCCAATTTTGCAATGCCAAGGAGGCCATATTGATATGTACAGATGTAGCTGCCAGGGGTCTGGATATACCTGCAGTGGACTGGATTGTCCAGTTTGACCCTCCAGATGACCCTAAGGTAAAGTTTGAAATGACCAATTCATCTTCATTGGGAGTAAAACTACTTTGAATAAATGTGACCCTCTTTAGCCAATCTGCTTTTTATGTACAGACACAGATGTGTCTGTACATATAGCCATCATCTGCGTCTGTCGTCGGTGCCGTCGTCGCCGTCGTGCACTTTTACCGATAACACGATAAGTGGAAAACCGTTTTTGCTTTTGGCTTGAAACTTACAGAACTGATGAATATTCATAATATGCAGGTCAAGTTCGAAAATCAGCATGATCGGGCCATTTTTAGGGAAGTTATGCTGTTTTTTCACTTTTTTCAGAATATATGCAGCACCGATAACACGATGAGTGGAAAACGATTTTACTTTTTGGCTTGAAACTTACAAAACTGATGAATATTCATAATACGCAGGTCAAGTTCGAAAATCAGCATGATCAGGTCATTTTTAGGGAAGTTACACTGTTTTTTCACTTTTTTCAGCATATATGCAACACCGATAACACGATAAGTGGAAAATCGTTTTACCTTTTGGCTTGAAACTTACAGTACTGATGAATATTCATAATACGCAGGTCAAGTTCAAAAATCAGCTTGATCGGGTCATTTTTAGGGAAGTTACGCTGTTTTTTTCACTTTTTTCAACATATATGCAACACTGATAACACAATATAAGAAAAACAGATAGACCAATTGTCATTATACTTACATGAGTGGTCAATCTTACTAAAACGCAGCTTGAGTTTGTAAATCAGCATAATCGGGCCATTATTTTAGAAGTTATGCTGTTTTTTCACATTTCCTCAGATTCAATTCTTAAGCATGTTAACAGTCTCATTATTTAACTAATAAGATACGTAAAAGTGTTTGTTTGATATTTCCTGCATCTTTACAACATAGTTAGTTGATTATGTAAAAATGATGGTAAACTTGTTATCGTGTATTGTGTAATAAAGTGTCAAAAATGGAAATAAACTCATATCATTGCAGTTTGTAAGATTCAATCATCAACTATGTTCAGAATCTCAGAATGGAGGAAATTGGACGTTTAACACTGTTCTATTGATATTTTTCCCATCTCATCAATTTTCTTAGTTGGTCATATAAAAATGGCAGTAAACTGTTTATTTTGTTTTATGTTAAAAAAGTGTTAAAAATGGAAATAAACCCATTCCAGAACAGTGCTGTCTTGTTTACATTTTGGCATTTTTAAGATGTGACTTTGAAGTTCCATGAGCCTGCAGACCTTTGCTAGTCACATTTTCTGAATATCCATGATATTAATATTTTATGATCAAAAATTGATGGTCATTATGCTGTTAAACATTATGTAATATTGCATCAAAATTTGAAGGAACCCCTATTTTGGGCACTGCTCCCATGATGACCATTTAAAGAAAATCATGTCACTCACTGTTATCAAACTTACAGGAAAGAAACATGGGACTAAAATTCAGCTTCAGTAGGCAATGCAGTCTGTTTGGTAATTTTTACTGGCAGTTAAACAGTTTTTTGTGAAAATTTAATTTTTTTCTTATTTGCATTTTCAAGGTGTGACTTTGAAGTTCCATGATCCTGAAGACCTTTGCTTGTCATGTTTTATGAATGACCATGATACAAATATTCTATTATTAAAAATTGATCGTCATTATGTAATGTTGCATCAAAATAGAAGAAAACACAATTTTTGGTGCTGCTGCCATGATGACCATTATGGAAAAACTGTGTTACTTATGACTGTCAAACCTTTAAAAAAAGAAACACTGGACTAAAATGCAGCCTGAGTTGGAAAAGCAGTCTTATTGGCTTCTTTTTCTGGAAGTTATACATTTTAGTGAAATATTCATTATCTTTTTGGCATATTCATTGTGGGACTCGGAGCTCCCATGGACATGAAGCCGAATGGTAATCAAATTTTCTACATTGCTATTTATAGTCAATAATCAAAAATTGGTGATAATTATTCTATAATTTATTATGTAATGTGACATCAAAATTGACAATCTTTTTGCACTGCTACTGCAAACATTATGAAAAGGAAACTGTGTTATTTATTATTATTTTTAACTTACTAGTATGATTTTTAGGATTGGCATGCAGTTCAAATTAGAAAGCTAGGTCAATTGGGTAATCATTTATTATTGAATTTATGCAATTTTGTGTGAAATTTTCATTTTTCTCATTCTGACACTTTTTAAGTATAAACTTGAACTCTGATGGGCCTGAAGGCTTATGTTTTTACTTTTGTTGGTGTTACCTGTTGTGCATAATTAAAATTTGATGTTGACTGTGCAGTTAAACATGTATTATTGCATCAGAATTAGTAGTCTCCTATTTTGTGCATTATTGTTTTGTGCTTTTCTTAAGATGTGACTTATGGGCCTGAAAGGCCTTTGAGAGGGTCAGTCTGTAAATTTCCCTTGGGTATCACTAAGCTAATTTTAGAGTAATAAAATTATTTGCCTAATTAATTATTAATAGGCCATTAAATGAGATTACATAAAGCACACTTGTTGATATCTCCCTGTAAACTCCCAAAGGTTAAGCTCTCTGCTAGATTAATAATAAGGAAGCAGTGATTATTATGGAGGTAAATTATGCAGGTAATTATATATATATATATATATATATATATATATATATATATATCAAACACGAAGATAAAAAGTTTGAATAGCAGCATCATTGGAATTATATTTACCTCAGGCTCTGCCAAGGAGGTTACATTTTCACCCCTGTTTGTCTGTCATCAACATAACTCAAAAAGTTATGGACCGATTTCTCTGAAATTTTCAGGAACTGTCAGAAGTGGGCCAATAATTAGTTTTTTGGTGGTGGTCTGGCTCAATTATCAATCAATAATCAATAATAATCAACATTTGCTGCCTTGGCAGAGGTCTGCACTCTCGAAATGCTTTTCTAGTTTTGTTATGTTTTCCTTTATAATTTTTTCTCAAACACTTGCATTTGTGATTTTTAACTCTCATCCGCCTGAGTCTCTGCACATTTTCTGTATTTCCACATAAGCAGTTGTATTGTTTTTTATGTCTTTAAACATTATGTTACTTATGTAATATTATTTTATGCACTGTCATCATTTTTCAAATATTGAGACTTTCATCATGTGACTTTGGTCTCTCATGGTCCTGAAACTGTAATCTTATTGAAGGGGTGGATTGAGACCATCTTCTGGGTCTTCCAGAAGGCAGTCAGGTTATTATGTTTATATTGACTGGTATCTTTTTTTCTGTTGGAAGACCATCAAAATGGAGGATGGATCAACATAGATACTTTGGAATAATGTCAGAAAATATCTCAGGGTCCGCTCCTGTTACTGACCATGTTACCTGTTGTGCATGATTAAAATTCAGTGTTGACTGACAGTTCTATAATAAGCATTATTTATTATTGCATCAAATTGACAAAATGACCTTTTCTTTCTGTTTTTTGTCTGTACATTTGACAGCTTTGCTGCCTTGTTTTTTTGTCTCACTGTGCTCAATGCTAGATGTTATTGTTGCAGTAAGAATGTTATGTCTAAATGTTAAGTTGAATCCTTTAAGTCTTCAAATTGACTGAATAAAAAAAGGTGTGGCAGTATGTTGCATTTGTCTTACTATGTCAATATAACAAATATTTTCTCTTATAGAAACCGTTTTTATAATATTTCACTGGTTCACAAACTTCGTTGATTAAAGTCATTAAATATTTCAAAGGAGTGAAAGATTATTCATGTTTGTCTTTTTGTTCAAGGAGAATGACCACTGATAAAAAATTTCCCATTTTAATTTGACTTTTTTTTTCTTTACAGGAATACATTCACAGAGTAGGGAGAACAGCGAGAGGAGAAGGAGGCACAGGACATGCACTGTTAATACTGAGACCAGAAGAATTGGGCTTCTTACGGTATCTCAAGCAGTCCAAAGTACCTCTGAATGAGTTTGACTTCTCTTGGAGCAAGATTTCAGACATACAGCCACAGGTTTGTACATTGTTTATTTTCAGTTTTTGTTGTCATAACTTAAGGCCCTTAAAATGATGTATTTTGCTCCCTATCTTCATGTTAATTGGTAGAATATTCTGAATAAAACCACTTCTTTTTATGTACAGACACAGATGTGTCTGTACATATTGCCATCACCTGCGTCTGTCGTCGCCGTCGCCGTCGCCGATGCCGCCGCCGTGCACTTTCTTTGTAAACACGATAAGTGGAGGGCAGTTTTACTTTTTGGCTTTATATTTACAGAGCTGATGAATATTCATAAAACGCAGGTCAAGTTTGAAAATCAGCATGATCGGGCCATTATTGTATAAGTTATGCTGTTTTTTTCACTTTTCAGCGTATATGCAACCCTGTAAACACATTTTAAGGAAAACCGTTAGGCCTGTTGTCATGAAACTCACAAGAATAATCAATTTTACTAAAACACAGGTCAAGTTCGAAAATCGGCTTGATCGGGCCACTATTTTAGTAGTTATGCTGTTTTTTTCATTTTTCAGCATATATGCAACACCGTAAACACAATATAAGAAAAACAGATGGGCCAATTGTCATTAAACTCACAGGAGTGGTCAATCTTACTAAAACGCAGGTTGAGTTCGAAAATCAGCATAATCGGGGCATTATTTTAGAAGTTATACTGTTTTTTCACATTTCCTCAGATTCAACTCTTAGGCAATGTTAACAGTCTCATTACTGAACTAATAAGATACGTAAAAATGTTTGTTTGACATTTCCTGCATCTTTACAATATTGTTAGTTGATTATGTAAAAATGATGGTAAACTTGTTATCGTGTATTGTGTAATAAAGTGTCAAAAATGGAAATAAACTCATATCATTGCAGTTTGTCAGATTCAATCATTCACTATGTTCAGAATCTCAGAATGGAGGAAATTGGACATTAAACACTATTCTATTGATATTTTTCCCATCTCATCAATTTTCTTAGTTGATCATATAAAAATTGCAGTAAACTGTTTATTTTGTTTTATGTTAAAAAAAGTGTTAAAAATGGAAATAAACCCATGTCAGAACAGTGCTGTCTTGTTTCACATTTCCTCAGATTCATCTCTTAGGCATGTTAACAGTCTCATTATTTAACTAATAAGACATGTAAAAGTGTTTGTTTGACATTTCCTGCATCTTTATATCATTGTTAGTTGATTATGTAAAAATGATGGTAAACTTGTTATCGTGTATTGTGTAATAAAGTTTCAAAAATGGAAATAAACTCATATCATTGCAGTTTGTCAGATTCAATCATTTACTATGTTCAGAATCTTAGAATGGAGGAAATTGGACATTTAACACTGTTGTATTGATATTTTTCCCATCTCATCAATTTTCTTAGTTGATCGTATAAAAATGGCAGTAACCTGTTAATTTTGTTTTATGTTAAAAAAAATTGTTAAAAATGAAAAAAAAAAAACATTTCAGAACAGTGCTATTTTGTTTACATTTTGGCATTTTCAAGTTGTGACTTTGAAGTTCCATGGGCCTGAAGACCTTTGCTAGTCACATTTTCTGAATATCCATGATACTAATATTTTATTTTTAAAAATTGATGGTCATTATGCTGTTAAACATTATGTAATATTGCATCAAATTTTGAAAAAAAACTATTTTGGGCACTGCTCCCATGATGACCATTTAAGAAAAACCATGTCACTTACTGTTCTTAAACTTACAGGAAAGAAACATGGGATTAAAATACAGCTTCAGTAGGCAATGCAGTCTGTTTGGTAATTCTTACTGCCAGTTAAACAGTTTTTTTGTGAAAATTTAATTTTTCACATATTGGCATTTCCAAGGTGTGACTTTGAAGTTCCACAGGCTTGAAGACCCATGCTAGTCACATTTTCTGAAAATCCATGATACGTATATTTTGTTATTAAAGATTGACGTACATCATGCTGTTAAGCATTATGTAATATGTCATCAGAATAGAAGAAAACACAATTTTGGGTGCTGCTGCCATGATGACCATTATGGGAAAATCATGTTACTTATGATTGCCAAACTTTCATAAAAGAAATACAGGACCAAAATGCAGCCTGAGTTGGAAAAGCAGTCTAATTGGCTTCTTTTTCTGGAAGTTATACATTTTCAAATTGTGAACTTGTTACACATTTTACTTACATTGGTATTACCTGTTGAGCATAATTAAAATTTGATGTTGAATTTGCAGTTTAACATAATGTACTTTTGCATCAGAATTGACAGTAGCCTAATTTGTGGATCGTTATTTCCTGTTTTTTGTCTGTACATTTGACAGCTTTGCTGCCTTGTTTTATGTACAGCCTTATGCTTGTTACACATTTTACTTACATTGGAATTACCTGTTGAGCATAATTAAAATTTGATGTTGAATTTGCAGTTTAACATAATGTACTTTTGCATCAGAATTGACAGTACCCTATTTTGTTTTTTCCTTCTTTTTGTCTGTACATTTGACAGCTTTGCTGCCTTGTTAAAATACTGCATTTGCCCATTTTGAAATTTTGTGAAGGATCCAAATCTATAGACGTAAAATTTATAATTTTCCATTTGCCATTTGACTTGTTTACCAGGTGTATATTAATCTAGATTACTTATATAATACCCATTTCTATATTGCAGCTGGAAAAACTGATAGAGAAAAACTACTTTCTCCACAAGTCTGCCCAGGAAGGGTACAAAGCTTTTGTACGAGCTTACGCTTCTCACAGTCTGAAACAGATCTTTGATGTCAACAACTTGGATCTTCAGAAAGTGGCCATGTCATTTGGGTTTAAAGTCCCCCCATATGTTGATTTGAGTATCCTTTTCATGGTTTATAACACTTAATGTGTTATCATTTTATAATTTTTTGAACATTTTCAGTGTAGAACTGATTTTCTCATAGTAACTTCCAAGAGCAGATTGATGCTTAACATTTTTGTTTTTCGTGAATCTCTTGACTCACAAGTAAGTTTTCATCAATAAGCACATAACTGATTCCTCAGCTACTTGTGAAAATTTACAGTACTCATGAAGATCTCTGTCTGTGCCTGCCTGCCTCTTCATTGCTCCTTTTACTTCTTTGCCCACTAAATCGCCCATTTGCTTGTTGGCCTACTAATGCGTCCATTTGTAGAATGACACTTAACATGTCATTATCACTTCTCATGGTTGGCAGGTTACATGTTATACATACAAAATATCAAGATTGGTACATTAGTAGGTTTTAGTGTAGCAGTCTTAGCATCTTGAATGAATATGATGGTTGTGTGCTAATTGTCAGTTAAAGCCATGGTTTAGAAATAGACCTGGCATGTTTAGCAAGAAAATCAATCTGGGATGTGTATGGCTGTAACAGTGGTGGTCAGATTTATGTCAGTTATCAAATGTCCAGTATAAAAGATGATAGATAGATTTTACGAAGAAAATATTAATGTAGAAAAGAAGCAGTTAATGGAACAATTACTATTTTGTTCTTGTATTCCATATTTGGAAAATTTAACCAAGCATTTATCTGTCTGGGTCTGCTGTGCTACACATAGGTAGATATACAACTGTGGAGATTCTCTTAATTGGGCAACTTGTGGAATTTGCCAAGAATCATTTTGATCTGGAGCAAATGATTTCAAAAACCTCAGTAATTTAGTGTCTAGGGCATGGCCTAAAGAAGGACACTAAATCAATTGAATAGATGCTTAGGTTATTGATTTTGTAATGTGCTTGGCATGCTGCATGTATTTAGCAGCATTTGAAGTGTGACTTTGAACAAGCCTCATCACAAAAAATTTGGATCTGATCTAAACAGTGGCACTTTGTTTATTCATGAATACTTTTGAAATAAGACAAATCTATCTTGCATTTTGCTTGACACTATGCAACCACCTTTGATTAGATTTAAGGGGGAAATTGATGGATTTTTAGCAAATAGTTGTTGACTGTAGTAAGATTACTTACAGGGGATTAGAGGCACAAGGGAATTGCGTTGGATGACAAAGCTGCATTTTGGCACACAACATCTCTGGCTGAATTCTAATTTTACATTACATCCAGCAGTAAATTAATGAGAATATTTCAGACAATCAATTCTAATCAAATAATGTTTTCTTCACGAGTTTTAAATGACATTACACAAAAGAGAGTACATATATTCTAAGTAAAATAACCGCCAAGGTTGCACTCAGTCCTGATGAATTTGGGGGGTTAATCTGTCACTAAGTAATTTAAGATAGAGCAGAACATTTTTACCCTTTAGCAGTATCTTTTCAATTTGATTGTCATCATTTGTGGAAATATGTGGTAAGGAAAAGGCTCGTGAAGTTAAAATGAATTGCTAGGAATGGAAATAAAAAAAAAGGCAGAAGCTTTTTTTATAAAGACAGCACCATTTATTCTTACCAGCCGGATCAATACTATTTACAAAGCCATGAAATATTTGCAATCATGCAATAATAGTATGCTATAAAATCAGACTCGACATGAAAAAAAGTACCCAAGTTCAGGTGAGGCGAGGTTATTAAAGCTAGTGGAGAAATTGATTGTGAGATGGTAGAATGAACCTGCTGTGTCAGGCAATTATGCACCTAGTAGGTATCAGAAATCTAAGAATAGATGTTCTTGTATCTGACTTGTAATTTTGCTTATATAGTTAGTTAGAACATTTCCTTGCAACAAAATTTTACCCAATTTCTTGGTACGGAATGCAGGCCTGTAGCCTGGGGGAAGGGGGGGGGGGTTGGGGGGTTCAAAAGAACCCCCCTTTTTTGCGGGGAAAAGGTCCCCTCTGGGTGAAATTTAATTAAGGTACATGAAAGTTTCATGGTAAAAGATCCACTTTTTCAGAAAAAGAACCCCCCTTTTGAAATTTCTGGCAACGGGCCTGGAATGTCTGAAATCCCACCAGTGATAAAAATAGTAATGGACTAGCTTGTTTGCTATTTAATTATTGAACGTGTACCTAGATTCTTTGAGATTGAAGCTCTCTTAGTTTTTTATTTTTAAAAATATATTTTAAGTTATGACATCATTATTTGCAGTAGATGTAGTTCATGTAAATATCACATTCACTGTATTTGTTTTGTGTTTCTATTTTATTTGAGAAATGTAATATCTCTTTTGATTTTAATTGTACGGTACTTAGTTCATAGCTTTTGTATGGTACAAATTCCCAGAATCAATTCATTTCAAAGACTAACATCTGATAATTAGACTTTTTTGTAACCCAAGTTAACATACCATTCCATAATTAGGTATTTTTTCCAAGAATATACATTTCAAATCAGGATCATATATACACACCAGGGTCCTATCAGCTTACTGGGCTTTTTTTTTTCTTTTTTTTTTTTATTATTTTTCAAGTAATGGCATTTGAAAATGATAATGATAACACTACTCATACCTCTGACTTCACCAACAGGACAATCTTCACACTTCATGCTTACTAACCAATAATTTTGAACATCATGACAGCCAGCTACACCCATTTGCATAAAATAAGTGCAGTGAGACGGCACTGTGTTCAATGTTACATGGTACTTGATGAAAACAGTCGTTGCAAATTTTCATCAGAAGTGAAAATGAGAATCCCCCAAAACCAGAGAAAGTTATAAATGCTACTTTGCTAAATCCAATGAATTATTTCTGTCCTAGGTAAAAGTGAAAAAAAGAATACATGCTAGAATGAGTCCAGCATTGAATTTGCTTGTGTGTATGGAGTTAATGTTGTGTGTGGGCTGTAATATGTCTGGTTTCTACCAAGTATTTGCTATATTATAGTAACTGCAGGGCAGATCCTTTGATATCTTAGCAACTTTTGTGATTGAAGCATTGTTGACCATGTGCAATGTGAGCTGATGGGTTTCAACAGTAATTCTCACAGTTTAATAGCATTTAATCTGCCAGACTTAACACAAGACAATCAATAAGACAGTATTTGTTTCCAGTTGAACTCTTCCAAAGCTTTCATTATTCATTTAGTGCTGCTTTTAAAGGATTGCTATGCTCGGCTGCAGATTTTTCCTCTGTGGAACACTGCTGTATAGATTTGTCTTTTTATGTGTTCGTGTGCAGGCCGCTTGCCTCCAGGAAGCTGGTCCCACTGTGTTGTCATGTTGTTAATTGATTGCTTGTACAAGCTGGAAGTATAGGTCTGTTGTAGTGTAATGATTGGATTTTCCCTGCGGTTTTACACTTCAGTTTTGTTAATGCTTTAATATACAAATTGAGCTGAATGTAGCTTGATAAAGGCAGCATTTTTAGAAAGGAGATGAGTTTTCCAGTGTTTTGACAAATCTGTGACCTTTTTTTTTTCAGTCTTCAAAGCATTTTCACTCAGTTTTTCCATTAACAAAATTTCCACAGATATGCTGTTATAGCATTTATAGACTTTTACATCTGTCATGCAATTTGCATTATGCCGTTTTGATAAATTCCAATTTTGACATCAGTAATGATCAGAATGCATGCTTGAAAATAACCAGTTAATGAAGTTTTCATCATCCCCCCCCCCCCCACACACACACACACACACTTCAAAGATGAAAGTGGCAGCAAGTTAACAAATATTTGAATTATTTATTTTCCTTAACAGTTTCTCAGATGTTCACAGCAGCAAAGGAGGTCATGTGAAGAGGAGAGGTGGGAGTGGTGGAGGATTTGGCTACCAGAAACAGAAGCACATGCAAAAAACAAAAATGTATAAATCTGTTGATAAACACAGTGGAAAAGAAAGGAGACAGTTTTCTCGGTAGAACTACATTTTTAAGACTTAACAAGGAGCATTTTCAATAGAAATTAGCAATTTTTATATGAAGGATTTGTGAGGTGAATTCTTCTCTGTGAAACTTAGTAATCAGTGCATGAAAGACTGGAAAAGTGAAAAATTAATATAAGATCATCATTTTACATTTTAACTCATAAAAAATAATGGATAAAGAAATGAAATATTTTCTTGAAATATATACTGTAATAGTAGTTGATATTTATTTGTGTAAATATGTATAAGTGCAGTAGATACTTTTTAATGGACCATTTTGTAATATATTACAAGTGTAAAGTAATACTGTGCTTAATTAAAGTGAAGTGCTGAACTGAAGTTGTTAGTTTAGATTATACCTGCAGTAATTATAAGAAAATGCAACATGGTGCTTTTCCAAAGTAAATGTTTAGTCTCTCTATTTAACTGTGGCAATTTGACAAGGAGGTGGGCCGGTAATGTCATATTTCTAGAGAAAAACTGCTCAAAAGACATTGATACCGTACCCTGTGTAACAATGTCCCTCCTTCTTTCACCTCAAAACAGCTCCAAAGCAAAGTTACGCGTGACATACGCCCTAAACCTAGGATTTGGATCCTAGCCTGAACTAAAGATTCCTGGTGCCCATAGCTATCTTGTTAATTATTGGGAACTTCAGTCCATTCAAACGTCTTGACTTGGTTCTATACATGTCCATTTCCCCTGTGCCCCACAGCAATGTAATTACCACTTGAGTGAAAGATGGATTTGAGGGCACTGGTAATTTTGTTCATGTCTATACTACCTTTGTTGGCCAATTTAAATAGACTTATTTTGAAAATTAGAGTTTTGAGTGACTGGGATAAAACAATTTTTTGCAATTTATAATTTTGGCATTTTATGATTTTAACTTGAATGAAAGGACAGTGAAATTTAGAGCAGTGCATCAAATATGAAACTTGAAAAAATTGCACATGGCACTTATGTGGATGATGCCAATGCTATATGAAGGGCAATGAACTCGATTTTTTAATAAGACGAGTTATTCACTTCCCAGTTATTCATTTCTACTAGAAGGAGGTAGACAGAATTGTGTTTTGATATTTCATTTGAAGCAAGGATTATTACTCCAGGAAACAAATAAGGAACAATGTGTATGGTAGACTTAATGAAAAAACACATTGTTAAATGGGACTAAATTGAAAAAAAGGAAGCCTCACTAGACAAATATGTCCATGAGGTACTGATGAATATTGATGTCATGTCAAGTAATTTTTAATATACCCAAATTGTTTCATTTTCACCCCAGTCACCCCTCCAAAAAAGGATTGGGAATCCACCATCTCTCTCATACTGAACTTGGTTATCATGTATTGTTTAAGGACGCTGGTTGACCATAAATTAAAAACGTTTTATCAAAGATTATTCTGACTAATGAATAATTTTATCAGCTTCAAAATGAACAATATTATGTACAAGCTGCTCATGTGTTCACACCCTTATTTTTAATTTTCCTCTAATTCATTTTCTGCGCCACTTCAACATTTTGGTTGCTATGTTTGAATAAACTTTATTATTATATTATTATAAACTATTACATTGTACCATCATAGATAAAATCTTTGAAGTGGAAAATGATAACTAGGTTTTAGAAAAACACTGTCAAGGAAGTTGTCTATTTAACTTCTATTAAGGCACCTGCACACCAGAGGACGGTTACAGAGTACCTATTGCCTCCAAACCTATGGTCATTATCCTTAAACTATGGAGTCCACTAATGATATCTTAGCAATAACACTCATTTGGCCACTTGAATTGTTTGTATATACAATTTGCATGCATTGAAGAGCACAATGCCCAGATGTTGTAGCTGATAGGAATGGTATATATGCTATTTCCTTGTTGGTTATAATTTCTTTTTAAAGTCCATTTTGATAAATTATTGTCTTTTTGACAGTGATTAGGGGTTGTATAGCAGTAAGTAGAAATTTGATTTAGTGGGCTTATACGCATTTTAGTAATTAAAAAAAGAAAAGCAAAAAATACCATTATTTTACAGAGTACATTACGTGAATTAATTTAACAGCCCTTAAAATAATATATCAGTCATAAATGATAAGCTCACTCAGAGATGTAAAAATAGTAATAAAACAGAATTATGTATATATGGATTGTAATAAAGAAATATTAGAAGAATAAAATTAATAATTTCATACAAGTTTTTTAAATTAACTTCTTTTTAAATTAAATTCTTGTTTAGACTACAGCTAAAAAAAAGTTGGTAATTTTAGGACTACAACGTGTATATTCCAGTTTTATATCAATAACTTTATAATAACTATATATGTATTTGACATCAAGATTTATTCATGCTAGGACCTAGAACCGCGCATTATGTCTATAAGATTCTTGCTAGATTTGTAATTGGAGGAAAAGTTGTTAATATGAATTTTTTTAAAAAAATAACAATTATAAAGACTGCCAAATCGAAGGGTACGAGCATCCCAAACCTGGTCACAGCTGTAAAACTCAGGGCACTAATGACAAGGTCCCGTTCAAATATTGACATACCCTAAATACTCCACCCACGCAGAGCTTAAGCTCCTACTACATTTGCCTTTCAACTTCTACAACACCGAGGTAATTCTGATTGTGAATATGTCGATTTGCACCGATTGTATGAAAAATTTATGTATTTTTGTGTCAAAGGTTACTCGTATTGTGCTGCCTTTGCCACCCCTTTCTGCTAAGTTGAACCCGTCTCAATTTTGGGACATGCGCATTGCCCGCACGTGTTCATAAACAAATTCAAGGGGAAAGAAAGCAGAGAGTTGAGTCCATGTAACGTAGTTCGAACCAGCCACCCCTCTTACTCAGGTAGATTGCTGTGGGACTCAATAATTCAAACATGGGGACTGAAAATCAAATTCTTAACAGCCATGGCGTTCCAGTGAATTTAGATGCTAAGGATCGAAATACTGTAGAATATTTAGCGCAGTTACTCAAAGACAAGAAACAGATTCAAGCCTTTCCAAATGTGTTCATCCATGCAGAAAGATTATTAGATGA
Organism: Lingula anatina; assembly: GCF_051362555.1. NCBI lineage: Eukaryota > Metazoa > Brachiopoda > Lingulata > Lingulida > Lingulidae > Lingula > Lingula anatina. The sequence goes on from NC_141767.1 coordinate 35,404,448, forward strand.
AGGTAAGTTTTTAAAAATTAATAATATATAATTGTATCTCTGTCTTCTACTATTATTTCAGTACTCTACATAAATGTAAGATGAACTGGCAACATGCTTGAAAGTTCATTTAATTATGGGTGTTTTGCTGACCCCATTCCAAAATCGGGACGTTCGCGTTTACTTACTGATCCAGTCATCTTTGACCTAAATAAACTGAGTTTTCTCCGTCATACGAGAGTGTATCTCACAGAGAATACAAATTCATAGACTTTTGTTAACCATCTGTTCAAAAACTTGTGAAAACTTTTGTGAAGTTTTTGGCCACGTACCCACCCACTTTGGCACAGCAGTGGTGATTTCTTCACTCGTCGGTAGCCATTTTGAATGTCACACTTTCTTTTACTTTCTCCATTTCTTTGGCGAAATATCGAGAGTCCAATATAAATTGAAGACTTGACACAATTGTTTTTAGTCATGCACTTGGTCTGAATGGTGTTTTAGGTATCAGGAAGGGCAACAGACTCTGCAGTAAATTAAAGCATATTAAAAAATAATAGATTTATTCATCTGTAAACACATTCAGTAGTAAATAGTTAAATGGTATAGATAATGTGTACCACAAAAGTTTTAAGCTAAGGTTTTACACGGATCTTGAGATAAATGTACCCAGTTAACCTCTTATAGAGACTGCCCACATTTGTGTAGCTGAATGTGTTTCCTGTGTGTTTAGGCTGATTCACATTATTTCTTCTCCAACACAAGGAAATGTCTTCACTGCTTTATGTGTTTGTACAGGGATAGGGGGGCTTGCCTATTTATACATTGATACAGAGTCTGCCCAGTTATGTTTAAAAACACTGAATATATTTGTCTGCAGTATAACTTGTAGCTAGTGTAAACAAATAATTCAGATGATTTTTCTAAATCTGTTCTGTGATACATGTATCCTTTTTGTCAAATATCATGACTTTACCCTGTAAAGCATTGAACCGATGAGTGTTATAATAACCCTAAGTAGAGATAAGTGTAATCTATAGTGCGTAGTGTACTACAAATCCAGCCCCCTGTTTTTCATATTGATTACTCTTAGCACAGATTTATTGGAAGGTGATTTAGCTAGCACATGTTTCCTTACCATTTCTCAATGCCAGTATTGATTAATTAATTGACAAGGTCTTAGAGCTAAAGCCTCCTTGTTTGGTTATAGGGGAAGTTTGTGCAGTGTGTACCTGTCCCGCAAGCTTGTTCTTCCCCAGCTGAAAAAGTAGTTTCACAGGAAACTGTTTCCACGATAGCAGAATGCCTTATTTGCTTGCTAGCAGACAATGGGCTTGATTAAGAGAAAGGGGCATTTGGCACTCTGAGTTAAGAATGAAATTAAGCCAGAAACATTTCTAACTGAAATGTGTAACACAGAAGTTAGTTTTTATTGCACTTTATTGGCCATTTGTAGAAGTTGTTGATAGCTTACACATTTATCTTGTTAAGTGCTTGTGTAAATTTGATCAATCAGCTATCAAACTGAATGATTATTGACCAAAACCCTTTGCATGGTGTTTGATACACAACTGATAACACCGCTTAAGATATGCAGCACATAGAGGTGGTAGGATTTTGATAAGTCAAGCATTTAATGCCAAAACAATAAGGCTAATTGGTTTACAAGCAGCAGATTGATTAAATCCCAAGTGTATTCAGCCAGGTTGTTTTGGATCTGGCTTTTTTGTACCCAGAGGAAGGACCTGAATAAATGCAGGTCAATAGATTAAGTTGTGACCATTGAGTTATGAATCAAGGCAGTAGCGTTTTATTTGAGACTGGAGCCCCTTGGAAGATTTTATAGTGGCGATGTTTGAAAACCACAACTATTTAGGTGTATTGACACAAGCTAGGAGATCCTCATTGTGCTGTCATTTGAGAAGGTTTTATCGAGTGAAAAAATGGGCGGAGGCAAAAAAAATGAAACATTTTAAATGATTGGTATCTTTTGAAGTGGTTTAACTTCATTTGTGGTCTCTCTGTAGTAAATATATGATGTGCATTGTTAGAGCAAGCTGTGCTGAGACGCTGTTCACTCCAGTTGCATCTTGACAAAGGCAATTGAATACAGATGGAGGTGCATCCCCCTGTGCATTTTATGATATATTGGTAGAGTTCTTACAGATTGATTGTGACATTTACTTAAATTTCCATGGGAACTCTCCATTTCCTGAGCTGTAAATATGAGTCCAATGAAATACAGAGACAAAACTAATATCAACTTGGGCATTTCTGGTCAAAAGATGGGGGGAGGGGGGGGGGAGGTCAAATGCGCAGACTGGTATAGGTATATTGAAATACTGATTATGCCATAATGTGATACTCCACTAATTAAGGATGATGATAATCTTGGTGGTGAAAATGTCTTTGGACTCTGCGCCCCCTTCAATTTTCTGCATGAAAACCCTCTGTGAAAATTCCATCCCCTTTTGTGAAGTTGCCACAATACGTGTAATTATTTTCTTCTATCAGCCCCTGATATAAGAAGACGGTTAGTGTTCATTATAGCACTCCCTTTGGGAGAAACAGCCTAAAGACAGAGAATGTCATGGTTATGTCATCCTTTTTTGTCCAAGGCAATCCCATAGAAATGCCATTGATTTAGGCCTGCATGATTGAGTAACAGCCACTGGTGCTTGCCATCCACCCATCTAATTTTCACATTGACAGAGCATAGAAATTCACAGAGTGGCTGTGGGTATCTTTTGTGTCTTGTTCAAAGGCAAAAGAATGAGGTGTGTGACCTTTTGACGGCATGGAATTATTTCTATCTGCCCCTTGAAAAGGTGAAGCGATGGTAAATTGCTGCCTTAACTTAAACTAGGAGGACCGAAGCAGTTTAATTTCAGGGCTGCAGATGATAAGATGATGCATTTGCACATTAGTGCCTTCTTTTGACAGAAAAGTTGGAAATTTGAATTTCAATCCCCTAAGAAAAGAAGAGAGGTCCATTTGCAAATAACCACCTTTGCTTCTCTTGGAGACACCGAAGAATGTATAACCTAGGGTCTAAGTGTTCATGCCTATAATTAATAGGAATATATCTGCAGATATCAAGTTTTTAATGGAGACAGAGAGTTAATCTAACTGTCTGGACAATATCTCATAATTTTGTCTAGACAGGGTCCCTTAATGAAGAAATTGAGTGTTTCCACTTGCATATGATCTAAGCAGTTTTAAATGAACTAATTACCTTTCAAAAGTATAAAGGATCTTGTTTCTTGTTTTAATAAGAAAACACTTGCATTTGAAAAAATCTTTCAAATGCTGCATTTTTTTTTTTTTTTTTTTTTTTTTTTGTTAAAATAAGTGCATGGTTCTAGGCTTTTCGAGTTTGAACACTGCCTCGGTAGTAGTTTCAAGAAAGTGTGTTAATACTACTGCCAGTATCACAACATTTAAGGTTACACATGATATATAAGCTGTCACAGTGGGCTACCTTTGATGTTTGCTATGTCACCCCTGGTACCAGGAACTATGGATTTTACGCCAATATTTCAACAAACATTTTACAAATGCCTTTTCTCCTGTGTAGTGTTCTTTGGATTCATCTTCCACTATGCTCTAGTTCATAGGTAGTGCTGTTTGCAGTAAATAAAAATAATATTTCAAAAATAATAACAATGACAAAAATTATTTTGAAAATAGAGGAAAAAGCATTTTTGAAGTTTTATATGGGAGACATTTCTTTCAAAAGGTATCTGGATTTAAAACAAACTTTATGCCTACACTGGCCAAGTTCTTTGTTTTGGCCTTGATATGTGGCCTTCACTACCGCTGAATAAGCAGATAAGATCCATTACGGGGACAAGACAAGAATTTGTGAGAGCCACCAAACAGTAAGATACCCTTGAAATATGCCCTACCCCATAATTTCAATTTTGATTGTGCAAAAATAACTGATATTTCCATCTCTGGGTGACAATGGTCTCTTTGCTTTTAGAGTCCTCTCTTTACTACAAGTACACTGACGGCAGTGGAGATAAAGAAGATTGGTATATAATTTACATAAAATGTGGCAGCTATAAAATATTTAGAATTGTTATCTATAATGTTTTTGGCAGTCATTACCCCAATTATGCAAAGGTGCCTCCAGTATTAGTCACAATAGGAGTCGGCACACTGCCTGGTTAAATAGCATTTGTGCTTTCTGTGAGTTTTAATAGCAGTCATTTGCAAAATCGTCCTTTCTTTTTAAGAGCAAAAACAGTAATTTGCTAAACTGTTTATAATTATCAAAATTATTATATGGCTTAAATGTGTCATATATAAGTGACTGGATTGTTTGACTTTTTGATTTTTAATAAACAATAAAAAAAGATAGAAACACTTTGCTTCTACAATTGCACCAGTTATTTTCCAATTCTGTAAATAGCATCTACAAAAAACAAAATACTTCCAAATATTATATTATATACAATTTTATATTTTCATTATAGGCATTCTGTTTTAACCATATTTCATATATTATATTTTACATTGTATGATCTTTGCCTGCTAATTTCTACTTTTTTTCTGGTGCAGTGTTCTAATTTTCTTGTATTTTATGTTATTCCAGAGATTAGCAAGGTGCGAGTAGGTCTTTTTCATCTAAATGGCAGTAACGAGCCTCTCAGCTTGCCAGACCCACAGGGGCCACTTCTCCAACTCTCAGAAAAAGTATTTGTTCCAGTAAAAGAACACCCAGAGGTATTGAAATAAAATTAAAATTTAATTTGTCTTTAATTTATAAGAAAAATGTGCTCTTGTTCTAATTTAAGTCTTTCTCAGATAGTGTAATATTTGTCAAAAAAAATTGCCAAAAGTGTTAATTGAGATTTTGTCTTTTCCTACTTGTTTTCTAGAAATTAAATGTAAGGGAAAATAAATATTTTTTGCCATCTACTAAGAAAATACATAGATGGATTTTTCTCTTACTTCAGGGGTAAAATCCACCAATATATAACTTAATTGTGTTTGGAAAATTGTTTTTTGATTACCTCTATCTATATGCCAACATCTCACTTTATTTATTTCCAGAGAGGAGAGTGATATCTTAATGCTATATCAGATCTCTTCATCTGCTATATCGGACATTCAATATAGTAGCACTTTACTATGGCATTCACCTTTCAGATCTCTCATTTCGAGCTAATATCATTTTGTCATTTGGGAAAATTGGATCATGGGAGGAAATTGTAAACTTTCTCTCTAAATGAACTTGACATCAGAGATCTCTTTTTTTTTTCTTTCTTTGCTTGTAAACTGTGTGTTATATTCTTAAAGCAGCAATACTGCATTTATGGAAATCTAGCCATAGAATACACCCAATGATCTCAGTTGTCAAAATTGATTATCTCTATGCTGCATCACAGGCATTTACTAACATCGTTTTTCCCTCCCAAAGAAGGTAGATAAAAATTGACTACTTTGAGAGAGAGAAGAGAGCAAAACAAAACAAATCAAATCATTGTTTAAGAATTTTAACAGGGATTCACTGAAGAATGAATTTCTCTTGAAGCAAAAACACACTCCAAAGCTGTTTTCCTTTTTAAGTCAGCAAGCACTGGTGGTGATAAAAGTATTATTTCCTCCGTTGTACCAGCTATCTGTCCAGGTCATCGGATGTGCTCTTCCTTTTGGCCAAGTCTCCGTGATCCTATCTTACTTCACAGATCATATCCAGAATGGCCCTAGTGCTTAATTAACGCGGCTGGATTAATTGATTCAGCAGGTTGTGATAAGCTTTGACAGCTTACCAGGATAACTTGCCTAATGTAATTGGTCTGAATTGGATTAAATTGTCATTTGTGTCTCTTCTCTTGCATTAAGGGCGTCTTAATCTGCACATCTTTTGACTTCTCGAAGTGTCAATCAAATATTTTGATTTAGTACTCTCAGTATATTCACTGTACTACGATATTGTGGCAAAGATAAAGTAGACAAAAGTTTTGGAAAAAAAAGGTGATTCCATGTCATTGTCTTTGGGAAGAGGTTAAATCCCACCCCCACCCCACCCCTGCCAAATTATTTAGTTACATTCAGTTAATGTGCAAATGGTCCTTGTGGACAGATTTCAGTGAGCAACTGTAAGTAATAATATTGTAGGATTTGGAAGTCCCATAAAGTCATATCACAAAAACAGCTGTGTAATTTTCGTCGTCAAAATGAAAACATTCCCAAGCATGTGGCACTTAATTTGGAAAAAAAAAAAAGAATCCAATTTTCTACACTATAAATGAGCCCAAGTTAAAAACCCTTTGATACATTAGCCTTATTTGTTGCCAATTAAGTAACAGCTTTCATGATATAAATCTCAAACTGGCAAGACGAGGGCCCCGCTCTTGTAAACCGGGTTTCTCTGGAGTTTCATTGCACAGTCTTTGTTGCGCAGGAAACAACTTGGGAGAAATGTTCACACTCACAAGTGGTTTTAATTTGTTAGGAACAGAAGGACATTTACAGAGCTGGTCATGGCATATTGCCATGGAAATGAGACTTCCTGTGGGGATCTTATAAATTTCGGTCTTAAAACGTGTGGCAAGTCCATGGAAAAAGAAACCTGTGGCTGTTAGGAGATTGTATTTGCTCCCCCAAGTACAAAAATACACTGCTGCTCTGGGTAGAAGTGGTGTTTAGGGTTTCAAAGCATCTGGATTAAGCCATTCAGTTGACAGTTGCACACAGGTGCTGTGGCAGAAGTACATTTTAACCGGGTTTTTACCTTCCTTGGGTTAAGTTCAGATTACACCTTAAGATTGTAATCCTGACTTCTAGTGGGTGTTTTGTATCAGAAACCTTGCGAAAACTTTTCACAATATGTGTGCATTAATATATGCTTGTGTTTACCTAGACTCCCTCCTCAATACATTTGTCTCCGAGCTGCTTAGACAAAAGGCTGTTTGGGTTGCCATTGAAAGTGAATTTTTGCTCCAGCGATTCAGGCCTTTATGTTGGTATATGGAATTTACATTATCACACAGGAAATCTGGATTTGGCAGCCAAGAGAGTACGTTGCATTCAGGCCCTATTGTCGCAGGAGATTTCAATTGATCGATTTGTCTTTGAAATTTGAATCACAGTCAATATGTTTGCAGAAATAATAGAGAGAGGGAGATGTGAGTGTGAGATTGGTGATATTCTATTTTATAAGACATTTACAGAAATTGCTTCTCAAGAACAATCGCCATATACCATTTGCTGAACGATTGTTTGCTGTGTATGTTTTCCCAAGACCTGCTTGATTATCTTGTTTAGACCTCTGCCTACAGAAATAATACAGCTCACTTCCCAAAACATCCAATAATATGTTCAGTCAGCAAGTGGCATGGTAGTATCTAAACTTAACGATTAAATTCTTTTTATTTTATTTAATCAAGCTCATGTTCTTTGAATCAGTTTTGGCAGGAGATGCTCAGGCGACCATGAGGCATGTTGGGTTATCTTGCAATGTAATCAGAAGTTGATATTGATCAAATTAAATGTAAAATCTAGAAAGTAAGTGGGTTGAAAGTTTAATGTCAAACCAAAAAATATAAAGATAAATAAACCAGCTGGATAATTATGGGGTTTTTTTTTTTTTTTTTCGCAAGTGATTTTTTTTCTCAACAAAACAGATTATAGGCTGGATAGATAACATAGTTGTATAAAGATTAACACAGATAATAAAACTGCCTTCAAGATATTTGAGATGTGACATGTCTTTAGTATGGTATTGTCAGTGTCATCCATCCTGTATTGAAAAGTACCTCCGTTGCGCATAAACATTAAGGCATATACCCCTGATACCCTGGTCATAGGACAATGGAGGAGCTTAGATTGCTCTACTGACCACATTCTATACTATAATGATTGTTTGCCTTCCAGTTTCGGTTACCTAAAGCAGAATGAGGCCTCTTCTTCTTCAATCAGTTGACTAGTTTTACCTGTGGTATCAAGTTGAAGGCGTTACATGAATGTGTCCTTCCGTACTGAATGACTGGAGGGGAGAGGCTAGCAGACCCGGTCGGTCGCCTTAGAAGTTATCATTTAATGCCCTGCCTTGTGGCCTTTAAGCCATTTTTACCGAGTTGCCTTTTTATTTCCTTGCATGCATATGACCCTCTAAATGTTTTGTTGAGACATTTTTTATTTCCCAACATGTCCTAATGTGCCATTAAACTTTTTTTACTGACTGTCTGTTTTGCCTTAGCATATTGATATATTAAAAAAAACACAAAGCAAGGAGGCGGACAGAGACTACTGTGTTTAAACTGTACAAAGAATGTATATGGCTCCGAAATACAAATATTTGCTGTAGCAGCTCGTGTAACTGGTTATGTCAATGAGGATAAATGGGTTTCACTTTGGTGATAGTTCACTGCCTGGCTTTTCCCTTAAAGCCATCAAGATGATGAATACTACTGTCCTCTGCTAGAAGGGTTAAACAGAGGTCCGTACAGTTCTGTTCACACTGGGATTTGGTCTAGTCAAAACTGAATGGTGAAAACTGCAGGGAACCCAGTTTGTTACTGCAGTGGTTTCTGGTTGCAATATCCTCAACATGATATAATGCAGTCAACTCTGTGGCTGTCATAATTTTGTACACCCCTTGTTGTTTAAACCAGCTGGTACTGCTTCTCTGAAAAGAGAGCCCTATTTTTCTTTGCTGAGGTCCAGTCCAGTTCAGACCAACGAGCCCAACCCACTGAGCTCTGTATCCAATTTGCATGCACTTTCTCGCCCATTGTTGATATGGCTCCTATTTGCACAGTGCAAGTAGTCTCTTATGTGTTTGCCCACAGGAGAAATGTAAAGGAGAGGGTCAAGTGGTAGTTGGTAGCCATTTCTGAACATGATGCTTATCCTATTATGTGACAGGAGACAATAACTATTTAGTGACCCCCCTCTTCCCCCACCCTTCCATAGTTTTGTCAATGTGGATTGCAGCACACCTGGCATAGATACTTTGTTTTTACCTTGGAAATAAACCTAAAGTCGATTTTTTTTCTGTTTGGGATATTTTAAGAATTATACAAATTGTTGCAATGATCATGATGTTTGTGACTTCTGTTTTGCAGATTATCATAGTTGACTTGTCATCTGAATGACAATTTATGCTGCAAACAGAGATTCCTCATATGCTTCATTTCATTCTTTATTGCACCATGCACACATTCAAGTACTGATGATATAATATGAGATGTAACTAGATTCTTATTGTTTTTTGCTACAGGAATGGATTTTTATCACTCTGGTAATACCCCAGGCGGGTCTGAAGTTGCTTCTTATTCAACATGTAACACAACACCTAGATTCTTTCTGTTTTTTGTTTTCAGTTCAACTTTGTTGGTAGGATATTAGGTCCACAGGGTCACACCATTAAAGAACTAGAAAAGAGTACGGGTTGCCGAATCATGGTTAGAGGTAGAGGATCAATGAGGGATAAGAAAAAGGTAAGTGAAGTGAGTTTTGTGTCATGATTTCTTAAAAAGAGAACAGGTTGCAGAATTGTTGCATAGATAAGCCACACATTAGTGATGGATGAAAAAAAAAAAGGTAAGTCATGAGTTTACAGCTTTTGTATTATTTTTTTGTTTAAATATGAATGGGTTTTAGAAGGAATACGGGCTGCAAAACTATAATGATAGGGGAAACGGCAACGCAATGGGTATTAAAGAAAGGGTTGGTTCTGATAGTGTTATGTTCGTCATGGATCATTTATCGAAAAAAATGTGCTGAGCGTAGTAAATGATAGTGTTATATGAACTAAAGATTTATAGGCAATATCAGACCATGCAGAGAGATTTGTGGCCTCTCTCTCCATATGTAGTAGTGGAATGAGGATATTGAAATTGAATCTATGAAGATTTATTGTGCGCTTCGTGTTTTGTAAAAATAATTTATGGTTTTCTTAGTCACTTTTACTACGGTTATTAAATGTTAAAGACAGTTCTAAGATCCTTTAACATGATGGCTTGCATGGTTAACAGCATCTAAAATCAAACAGAACATTGCTGGTTCCGATTTCATTTTGACACCCCGCAGGAATGGAACATTAAACAACACTGCACGGCTTGGCAGGCACAGGCTATGAAAAAGTAGCCCCCCCATTAAACTTGTCGCCACATCAGTTTAATAGCCCCTTCTCTTCTGAGGAAACACAATATTTGAAAGATAGGTGATTTTGGAGTGGAATTCCCATAGCGGATTTGAATGTGAAAAGCAAGGGGGAGAATGTTGAAATAAAGAGGTGCAGAGGTAGGGGATGGGCATGGTTTATAACTACACTTCAAAGTGGCTACCGGAATCGTTATGCACAATTTGGCTACCGAGGCAGAAAAGTTCATCACATGATTTTCACAGCCAACCAAGGGGCTTGCCGTACGTATAAATCACTACTATCAAACTGAAGGCAAATTGCCAGATGGATCTGAAAACATGCAAACTTGTTTTAAAAAAAGAGAGATGGATCCTTGGATGTGTTTTTCTAACTGAATTGTCAGAGGAAATAAAGCTGTTATGATGTATTGCCAAGTTTGGCTGTAATTTACATTGAAAATGTCAGTTATGTCATCACGTTTTTTTTTTTTTTTCTAAATCAAAACCAATTCAGACCCATTTATTTCAGTGGCTGTTTTTTTATATCTCTCAATTTTTTTTAAACACCTGGAGAACAAGCCCAGATTTGGACAAGTAAAGGGCCAAGGTGTCTTTATGGATGAAATTAAATACCTTCAAGCTGGGCTTTGGGACAATCTGACTAATAATCTGAATATCCCCTCTTTCCTCATACAGATTAACAGGAAATCATTCAAGACATAAACTACTACTATTTATGCTGACCTGGACAAGTACTAGCCCTTGGCCATTGGGGATATTGCTAATTTATGTCCATACCTTTAGTGTAAAATAAGCTTGGAAAGGTGTATTTTGTCACCTAATGCCAGGCTAATCTACCCACAGGACATCCATTTCACTTTCAATAGGGTTTGAAAAATCATCAACTTTTGACAGTCATGTCAGTTAAAGAATTTACATGAATAATCGTCTCTTGTCAAGGGTGGTGCTTGGAATTTTAATACTAAAGATCATGGCTGCATTTTCTATTAGGAAATACAATTACCAAAATTGGCCTTGTGCACATCAAAAATTGACTGTCGATCTTCATCCCTACCTTGACCTTGACCTATCTATTTTACCAATTATTTAATTGTTAGTGAATCATTATGGTCGGTGGCTTAGAGAAATTTGGCAATTTAATCCCGAAGCCTGAGAGAGTGATTCTACAGAGACCCGACTTGTCTATATCTGTGCGAGTTCAGAATGATTGAATGGAGGTTCTGGGAAAGTCAGGGGACTACAGCTGTCAGAGGGGATTATCAACAGCTTATACTGGGATAGCTTTGTTGCAGTGAAATCAATAAACTATAATTGATCTAATCTGTCCTAAGTTGAAAATAAAGATGCTGCTTGGTGTCTGCTTAGAACATTTTTCCTTTTGAGTGCTTTGTATCTAGTTGAGCTCAGAATACTAATATATAATATGATTTTATCATGTAGAAGCCTAGTTGTGTTGGGAGTAGCGTAGAGGTTCGACTGGGAGCAAGATGGGGCTGAACTCCCCTTAGTACCCAATTACAGTGGGATAATGGATGAGAACTTCTATCTGCGATTAAAGTGGGAGTTGTTTTGGACTAAACATATGTGGAGTTCCTCCTCAAAATGAAATTAAGCTTTATTTCCTCACATCTGACCCATGGTCAAAGCTATTAAGAAACGGAAAATTGCTGTCTAGTTTTTCCACTGCAGCATGGCAAGTTTAAGCTTTAGACCAGATTGGTTGCTTGGCTTAATATTGAACTAGGTTCCTGTTGGTATTTGGCTTTTGAAATAGAAGGGGTAGTCACAATGAATGAGTCTTGAACCTCCAGTAAAGAACTGAGCAAGAATTTCCATTCACATGCCAAAAATGTTTTCTTATATATTTAACATACTAGGGTCAACCATGACAATATGGTCTGCAGTTATTTGAATATGGTGAAAAGAAAATCTGTCCCCACCCTCTTAAACAAAAGGAAGAAGTGGGAATGACATTTGGGTTTTTTTTTTTTTTCTTGTAGTTCAAGTATAAAATTTGCTTTGGAAGAAGTTATCTTGATTTTGTCTGTGACATGCTCTAAGCTACTTGTCTAAACAACAGGGAACCCATGAAACCATATTTAGATCTACACAAGATTAGGACTGAAATATATACAAACCTCATGAGATACAGAAATTGCAGTGTTTAATAGTTTAATAGAAAAAAAGTATTGGAGGGGGGGGGGGGCACAGTTTTGGAATACTGCCTTTGATACAGTTCAAGTCTGGTATTTAATTATGCTGCTAATAAAAATGAGACTACTCTACAAACAAACTCTTGGTGGCCTACTTTAAATACTGGTAGTTTGGGATCACTGCCTGGTGGCAACACTGCCGTGGAACTGGCATTAAGTTGGCTTAAATGGGTCTAGAATTTCCTTTTCCTAAATCAAGATACATGGCTGCCCAAATATTGTGTCTGCAAGGATCTTTATCATAGCTGCATATTTTAAGAAGTTGGCATGTAAATGAATTATTTATGAAAACACACATTTGCATAAGAAAGTTTCAGAGGTTGATTTTTAATTTGCAGTTTAAAGCATGACTGTAAAAAATATTAATAGTTAGAATTATTCTTTAAAAGAAACTGTTGATGGCATATCAACAGATGTGTGTTAGACAGATACAAAAATGAATGCAAGAAATGGAGGGTCCATTTAAAAGAATATGACATGTAAGATGGACAAGAGGTATAGGATTATTTAAAGTCCATCAAAATGCCACTCTGCCTTCCCTGTGGAGATGTAGTTAGCTGTTGCCCATCCATCACTGTGACAGTGCCCAGCACAGTGGACCCACTGTCTTTGTCCTCGGTCATAAGGGCCAGTCTGTTTGCTGACCATCCTGGGGCAAGCACATTGACCAGTTAGTTTTGTCATCAACATGCTATTATTTATGTAAGATCTGCTTGTTTCTGTGAAATCAAAGTCAGTTTCATAGTTGAGTGTCTTGTTATGTGACCAAGTCACGAACATGTAAAACTGGGAATTTTTTTATATGATAAAAATGTTACTTGTCTCTTTTACAACAGAAAACAAAAATGTGACGAGAAGAATTGCACTAGATTCCTGTAACTAAAAATTGTGGTCCTATTATCTTAAAGATTGATAAAATGAAGAGATTCCTTATTTTAGGTGTTTTATTGTTATTATATTACATCCCTGTATGCAGTGTTAGAAATTAAGGCTGGACCGTCTGCCCGGGGCTGACAACTTTCAGAACGGGCTGAGAAGTTATCCCACCCAGCAGACATTCAGTCCAGCTACTTTTCAAGATGGCTGGACTTTCGGTCCAGCAACTAATTTTCCTAAGAGGCAAACACTGCCTGTATGGTATAAGTAGGTAGTGGTAAACCAAGGGAAAACCACCCAACTAAACTGAAAATGCATTTTTAATGCTTATTTTCTTTATAGAACCTGCCCATTTTAAGGCATGTCCTCAAACCCATTGTTTTTGCCATTGTAGCCAGAATTGCAATTAACCAAAATAAGTAGCTTGTTTCTGTAAAACCCATTTAATGTTACAAAGAGAAAGGAGGATATTACTGGTAATGCAGGTAATTATTAAAAAGCATTTTTGCTATTTACTTGTAGTCGCTGGTTTCTGAGAAATGAAAGCCATCCTGTTACAGTGAAACGGATTAGCTTCAGGGGTACTCTTTATAAAAATGAAGGGGGGGGGGGGAGGTTGGTTTTCAACATCAACTGGTATGTTTCTGTATCCATCTTTGACAATTTAACTTCGATTATTCAGCCCTGTTAAGTTTTCGTTATTTGATTTTGTTCTGTTTTTTTTTTTTTATGAAAGAAAGTTTCAGATAAGATTGAAGTGTTTCTGTGTATTTTCTTTGAACAGTACAGGTTAGGCCTTGTCAAAATACTGATGTGTCATTCCTGAATACAGTATATGACTGTTAACATTCTTTAAGATCACTTGTTCTTGTCAAGTCAAATCAGTGTTATTATTGTTAAGATAGGGAGTGCAGTTTTAAAAGCTTGGACTGGATGGCGCAGCTGAACTAGTCATTTATTCATTTATTCAAAAAATGTTACTCATTTGGCAAGGAACTTTTTATCAATATGTATATTATGCTGAATAGATATGTTTTTTTATTTATTTTTGTTATTATTATTATTATTATTATTGAAAGTAAATATTTTTTGGTCTTTTCTAGGAGGAACAATATAGAGGCAAGCCAAACTGGGAACACTTAAATGAAGAGTTACATGTATTAATAAATGTAGAAGACACAAAAACCAGAGCTGAGATGAAACTACAAAGGGCTGTGGAGGAAGTGAGGAAGTTGTTAGTGCCAGCGGTAAGAAAAGAAATAATTATAAATATCAGCACGCGCAGTGCACTTGTAACTTGCCAATATCCCCTTTGTGGCCATGTCCCTAGGTGCTTAAGAAAGCAGAGATGCTGGTATTAAAATATGCTGATTCAATAATGTTACTTGATGTCATACATTGCTTAAGGAGTTGTTCATTTAGTTTTATATTCACATCAAGTGGAAAGACTGTAGATTTGTTGCAAGGTTTCCGTGGCGACTGACATTTTTTTTTTTTTTTTTTCTTTAATTTAAGTCCTTCAGGCTCGTAAGACCAATTAGATGTTTGAGCAAACTGCCAACGGACTGCTTTGCCTTAACAGAAGTTTTTCATTTCTTGTTAAGCTGTTTGCTTATGACTGTTTCCCATTTCAAATACACTGTCTACATTGATTTGACATCTAAAGCTCCCAATCCCCAGGAGAACTGCTCTGACGGGAGAACCTTCTGAAGAAGACATCCAGACAGTGACTCCATGTCCAACAATCTAAATTCCAAGGCAAATGTGATAATTTGTGAAGGAATGCTTCAGGCAAAAATGCCAACACATAAATTTTTTTCCCCTTATCTTGGGAAGTACTCCAATTGCTTCCATATTTTGATTTCACCAATTGTTTTATTTTTTCTTTCATAAATATTTTATGAATTATATAGAACATTATTTTGGGATTATTTTTGTTCAAATTTAATAAGCAATTGCTATATCATTTTTGCTTGCAAAAGAGAAGTATTTACTTTGGAAATAACAGGCTTTTTCTGCAAAGGCCTGGTCTTAGAATAGCCCTAGAGATGCCTAGCAGCAGAGGATAACCCCATATGTTTATGAAGCATAAATCTAATTAATGTTTGCATAGAAACACTTAGGACTTCTCCTGTGCCAGTTTTCATACGTTGCCGAAAGATTTTTGGAAACCTCACATTCTCCGCAGGAAGCTGGGTTCAGGATTTGATGGGCATCTTTATGTTTCTGTTTATACATAATGGGGGTGGGGAGAAGCAGACTCCCGAAAGAATAATTCTGTAAGGGTTTCAGATACATCATCCTTGTACATGTGTTTTGAGTTGACTACACTGTGGTTATCTTTTCTAAACAAAGTCTTCCTTTATTTTATACCGTTAAGGTATTGGCCAACAATCTCTTCCTTTGTTTCGTATTACTCACTGCGCAAGAAAGAAGTTGCGAGTCAGAGGGCTTGAGAGATATAGGCTGATACTCTGAGTTGGATACCACAGCAGGTTTATTTGATTTCCTTGCTAATATGTAAGCATTCTATTTCCCCCATTTCTCCAGAGAATGAAAGTTTTCCTCCTCAGTGCTGATGTAACTTTGGCTGCATAGCTCCGACAGTGGTGGATGTTAGGATTAACATACTCTGCCGCTAAAGAGATCTTCAATCAATTCTCAGAGATAGCGGAGAAACTCCAAGAAGATAAAGCATCGTTCAGGTGGAAATGAACCATTTACGATGTATTGTCATTGGGTTCAGTTTATGTCCATCTGGTCCTTATTTCAATGTTTGGTGTCCAACTGAAATGTATTTCTCCAGATGAAACGATAATGACAAAAACACTGTCCAAATTTTTGCCCATATACCACAGTTTCATTTTTAAGACGATTTGAAAACCATTCCTTATATTGAGACAGGATGTTATTTTTCAGAAACTAAAAAAAAAAAAAAAGTAGATTTCAGAATTTCTGCCATGAAAAAAAGATGGATAAGCAGAAATACCTCAAAAAAGTTTTTTTCTTTCTGTGCAATTCAATACAGTATCAGTTTAGTATCAAATACATTTTACTGAACTAGTGGTGATACGTTTCAAGAAACCTTATGAGATTGCTCCCTGCCTGTTGAAAGATCTTAGAGCAGAGGTGGGGTCTCTCAAACAAAATTTTTTGATTTGTTGTGGGTGATAGGGATAGGCCGTCTCCCCATTCTAATACTTTGTGGTTTTTTTGGCATTGGTGGCTTCTGTATATGGCCTGTCTTTTATTGAGATCATGTGTTGATTGTTTCAAGAGCACCCTTCTCAAATTGTACTCTTCTGATGAAAGGTTGCAATGTAGAGGTGAAGGGTATAAAAAGGTAGGGGTGGAGAGTTCATGCTTTATGATCAAATTACTTTAGATAGTTTGTCAGTAAATAATTCATTCTTGCACTTTTTTTTTCTTTTTTTGTTTGTTTTTTGTCCTGATTTCTGAATCTGAAATTGGCAGAAACTGGACTGAAAGAGCAGACCAAGTCTCCTTAAATGCCATTGATTTCTCATAGCTCTCCTATAATGTTGATAGTACAGACTTGTAGGAACACAAGATAACAATTGCCGCCTATGGCATTCAGATTACCATTATAGACATTGAACCAGGGATGAAACCAGATTATCAGTGATATGTGTACAGTCTCCCAGCACTGGGCAGTCATTTAATACTACTAAAACTAGGCCTTCTAGTGTTATATTGATATCAGGGGAAGTCCTTCATTTGCTCTGTGGCTTCTCTAAACTGGTTTATGTGGATGTTTGCCGTAATCTAAACTGAAGTCTATTTCTAAAGAAATTACAAAAGCAGAAGAAAACACATCAGTTGGTCTTTATTGATAGTTCACCCTTCTAAGATTAGCAAAAAATGGCTATTTTGCAATTGAATTGGGTTTTATAATCACATATTTTGTCTTGTGTTCTATATCAAATTGGTTTGTGCATGCTATAAAGTATCTGTATCATGTTTACACAGACAAAAATGTAAACCAGTGTGCGCTGCAAGTTAGAATTGATTTTTTTTTATCATCCATAGATTCGATCATACTTTGTCTTTTCTGTCTAGATTTCTGTTTGGCTTCAGTGGTCAGGAGTTGACAAGGTACACAGAAGGTCTTTCACAACTCCTGAAGCAGAACGAGAAATCCCCCCTGGAGTAGATTCACATTAAAGATCACTGGTGAATGATAGTCTTAATAGAGATACAAAACAGAGGAAGTGCAAGTTTTGCATTCCCATTCTGCAAACGAGTAACTAATCTTTCTCCTGTTCAGCCCATTGCCAAAAAAAAAAAGTTATGATAGATTGTTAAATTGCATACCTTAAAAAGAATTTTGCATTAGGGAGTTCTCAGTTATTTTGGTTTCTGTCTGCTGGTTCTATTAAAGGGAATGTTTGGTGATATGGTACCAGCTTCCCTGTTACTCTTTTTTATTAAAGATAGATAAAATTATCAGGTTTTTCTGTGTTTCTTTTTGGAGAGATACATGGAAGATACCAGCTACTCCCTCTGTTGCCTGTCATGTTCCCCATAAATCAACCCATGTTTTTGGAAGACTTGTTGAAAACTTAAACTGAAAAGGATGTCGATCAGGCCCTTCACCTAATCTTACTTGTAAACATTCGCCAGTGTTGTGGAATGTCTGCTGGTTATCTTCGGGGAGTGAGAGTTCCCTGTATTTATTAGGCTAATAGACACACGTGGCTGTCCTTAGCTGGCTGGCTGGTTAGTTTTACAGGTGTGCTTCGGGGACCGTTCATTTTGTATTCACAGCAGGAGGCCTGCGGTGTCACCGTATACCTGTGCTGGTTACTGGAGGAGTATGTAAAACGATCCACCTTGTAGACATGTATCCTCATCTCCTCCCTCAGTGGAATCTGTCATTTGGTGGTGGTTTCTTCATCATCACAGTGACACTGCAACCCCCTTGTTGATACAGAACACAAAAGTAACTGGAACTAAATGCATGATGATACAGTTACAGTTAAAATTCTAGATTCTTCTTTACCCCCTGGCTACGTAGTTTAGGTATCTTAAAATGCTGCGGATTATAAGAGGTAGAAATGAAGACTTCTGCATTATTTAGACTATTTTTATATTTTTGCCAAACTATATCTTGGTCAGGGATTTGATGTTCTCTTAGTCACGAAAGGGGTAGTACACGCAGGACGCACCACTTGGCCAATTGACAAAACATTTCAGTGGGAGTGCCTTGTCCATGCAATGGCCATTACATTACTGTTATGGGAGATGCACTTTGTTTCTGCCTTTACTGTGATAATAGGAAAAGGTATAGAATTAATCCTTGCACATGATTCTCCCATTAAGGCTATATTTGTGATATTCCTTTGATCTTATTAACCTTTTTGGCAGCAGTTCTTTTGATTTCATGCCATCTTGCGATTATCTGTTAATGACAGATAGTGTATTGTATAGGAGGAAGGTTTGCATGTACCATCAACCCAGCACAAACTGTAGATGCATTAATCATTTATGCAGACTGAAATCTTTACGCAGATTTAATACCTGTACTCCCCCCCCCCCCTTTGACATGCTATGTATACCTTAGTGTATTCAATGTTATATTTGACTTAGTACTTTTCTTGAATTGAGGGGAAATGGGTGGAATAGGGGGGGCGATGAAAATCTTGTTAATTTTTTTTTTTTTTTTTTTTTTTTTTTTTTTTTTTTTTTTTTTTTTTTTTGACACATTGATTTGGCCAGTTAGAATACACTGAGCCCAGTGAAGTTAGACTGAGAAACATGTGTTTGCCAAGAGATATTAGGTGCATTACAAACACCTAAGAAAACTTGATGTACTGTCAGATTTGGGTTGATTTACGCTCATTACCATTTCCTCCAAAAAGAAAGGAATCAAAGAGGCCATTCTCAGAGACCTACCCTCTCTTCTTCCAGTTTCCTGACTGGTAGATGATCAGTTCTTACCTTACTGCATGTGTTTCCCTTGATCTAGTTATTTTGACCTTTGTGGTGAATTTTGCTCCTGCCTTAAACATGCCTCTATTTATGAGTTTGAAATGAGAGTAGGAAAATGAACACCAGATTCTGTGAAAATTCATTGAAATAAGAAAGAAAAAAAAAAAGAAGAACCCTGCGTGATGATATGGATACCTCTTGAACCTCTTGCACAGCTTTCCAATTCTGCACTGGCGCTAATTTGATCATCTTACCTAAATCTAGCAGCTGATAATGAGAAAATTAGTACCAGGCTTTGCAAAAATGTCTTGGATCAAAAGTACCTCCATGATAATACAGATACCTCTCAGACCCTCTTGTGCAGTCTTCCTATACTGCACTGGCAATAATATGACCTTTTTAAGCTAGACTGGTACCCACAGAGATAATCTTAGGTAAATAGTACTCTCTCCTCGGGGTGTTGGCAGGGAAGAAAGGCTCTGGGACATCTTCTTGGGTTTTGTTCTTTTTACGGAGTTCTCTGACAAGAAATCCCGATTTTAGATTTATTCGGAGTTCTACTGTCAAAATAACAGTGCCAGAGAAAATCAGGTGAAAAAGTCTATAGTCATCAAGACTTGTTATAAATTAAATATCATTTGCTTTGTTCCGTTACTTCTTAGAATTTGTTTTCTAGCTGTTTTTGATCAAGTGTTTATTGCCGTGGGCATTTTTTTTTTTTTTTTCTAAAATAGCAGCAAGAGATAGGTAGAGTGTAGATGTCAGTTTCTTACAGTCATGGACAATGCATGTTTGATTACAATCATGCCACATTCTGGCAATGTGGAAGCTGCAACAAAGGCACAAATTCCTGTGCAGGGAGCGTCACATTTTTCACTCCGCGCCCGACAATAGCATCTCGCAGCATCTTCTTGTGCCGTTCATCTGTTAGTTCATTGAGCAGTTCCGAAGCATGGAATTGAAATTTTTCCATTTTAATCGAGTCAACTATTCATAAAAGGTGACAAAAAATGGGATTTGTATACATTTATTTTGATATTTCCTCCCTTTTTACGCTGTGGCTCTTAGGCGTGTAATTTTGGTGTCATCCTTTTTGCCTATCCAGGGGCAATCTCTTTGCTCTACTGCACATGCACAGGTATGCGGACCATTACAGGCTAGTTCCCCTTTTTACTGTTTGTCACGGAGGGGTTTATTACACAAGTGTCATTTATCTTCATGCACCTGTAGTGAAAAATGCTCTAAATGTTTGCAAAAGGCACAGTATTTGCACAAACAAGATCAATAATACAAATTCCCTAGACAAAAATTGTGATCCCAGTCAAACTCTTATTGGGAAAGAAAGTTGGTTTGCTTTAGAAGAAACGATTTAGCAATCGCCATAGCAAAAGTATTGCAGAGAAAAAATGGCATGGAAGAATGTTTGGTATTGATGGCGGGGTTTGATAAGGATGCTCTTCTCTGTTCATCAGCATTTCTGTTTAATTTGCTCTTGAAAAAAGGTGAAAATTGGAAAGGGAGATCCTTGCATTATATCCAGTGACCTGGCTTTTTCACACTTCGCCTGCTCCTGTGCTTTATCGCCAGATTTCTGAAGGGCTGCTTAAATGAATATACGATTGAATTATGTATGCAAGTTGCACTTTCTCAAAGCATTCCTGATAGGCCATAATAACCAGCCCCAAGCAACCAAAAGCCCATTCAGCAAACAAATGGCCATGATGATTGGAAGTCCAGCCGCTGGAATACCCCATCAAGCCTCATTGTTTCACATGGAGAAGTAATCAGAAGCATATCAAGAGTCCGTATTACATGCCATTACTTGGCTCAGTTGCCGAGTTGGAGGGCCAGTGATTTTTGCATTCATATGCTTTTCTTACCGGTCCTGACCCATGAAAGGGAAAATTTGAATGTTTTACCCTGACCTTTGACTTCTGCTCTGTTCAAAGTTTTGAAGCATTTGTGTGGGGGATGAAAGGGTAGGACAACAGTGGCCCAACACCAGCGCCTTTCATGTCTTTATCGAAAACTCAAAATGCCTTTCATCGGGCGGCATCTCTTAGGGAAAACAGTTTTTGTTGGGACATATTGTTCTCCGTCTATGCAACAGATTTCACGCTTTTCCACCTGAACCATAGGGTTGGAACACAAAATAAGGTTTTGATTTACGCTCCTTTATGGGCAAGTTTATTTTTCCCCGAATAGGGGTGTTCAGCAGTTGTGTTACAGGATTTAACAGATTGCAGTTGATGTGACGGACTGATACTTTTGATACTTTCAGCTTTTCAGTGGATGGGAGTGAAAAGATCTTTCCATACTCACACCTGATGGATATATTTAATGCTTGAATGTATAATAAAAATAAATAAAAATCAGTTGACATAATACTCAAACTTAAAAAAGAAACTAAAAATCCTTTTATTTTCTCCAATTTATCAACAGAATTTTGAAGAAAAAAAGTGACACAGTTAAGACATTTGCCACAAACTGGCTATAACGGAGATTATTTTCCGAACTGACCCCAGCTCATTTAATTCCTGATTTCTTCATGCCACTAACCAGTTGTTAATGGCTGTAGATTGTTCTCTTTTGCAGCCTGAAGGAGAAGACAATCTCAAAAAAGTCCAGCTTATGGAGCTAGCCTTATTAAATGGGACATATAGAGACCCAGCCATCAGAGCTTTTAATCCCTCAACACGTAAGTGTCCGATTAATGCTCATATACATTAATATATGCTTAAAATGTACTAACATCTTGTTAACACAACTCTTTCAGCCGGAAGGAGAGGATGACTTAAAGAAACGCCAACTCATGGAGTTAGCCCTGATTAACGGGACATATCGAGACACCACAAAGCCCCCTGGACAACAACCTTCTCCGCCTACTTCGTCTCGTAAGTTGTCAGTCGGTCAGTAAGCTGCATGGGAACCAAGTAGCTGGGATGCTGCCATCAGTCTGTGCTCGCTTCTTCACATTTCACCACCAGTTTGGCAGTGTGTGGCTTTAGTTTGATCCTTATCCCGCCTTTTTATTTATTTATTTATTTTTTTTTATCTATTCTTTTTTTAGTGTTTTCAATAATTGCTTTTGTGGTATGATTTGGATATTTTTTGCTGACCCCCCCTTTATCTTCATATTACACACTATTTCAGCTTGGCTTGGACCTTATAGATGCCAGATCCAAGTGATTTTTCTCTGATTTCTTCCCACAGTGAAACAGTGATCATGTGTGATGATGTAGAATTGCTGTCAATTTGTGATGAGTTAATGATGATTAAGTTCTCATTATAAAATAAAGATCCCCTTTTTCTCCCGATTAAGTGACATTTAAAAAGAAAATATGTATATGTTTACAAAAAAAAAAATCTTCTCATGAGTTTGTTCTAGATAAAAGATAAACATATTCAATAATTTATTTGCATGTAAAAATATGGAAATAAACATTCATTATTATATTTTAAAAATGATAAGAACAGTGGACTCATTAAACTTGACAGCAGTTCTACACAATTTTAGTTCATATGCATGGTGCAGGATGTTCTTGATTTTTTTCTTTGCATGATTTGTAAAATGGATCATTACTATTATCATTATGCTATACGGTTCACACAATATTATTTTATCTGATGTGTCCCCCACTGGAACCTGGAGTTGGTGTTTCAACCCTTTGTATATACACATATGTAGGTGTTTAGTAGATTATAGTACCAAACCCAGACTTTGTTCTTTTTCTTTCATAAAGGAACTTTATCCCAGTAGTGCTTTCCTATAGTTTGGAGAATGGATTAATGAGTTATGAAGAATAATTGTAATTTTTTTAAAGATAAATTTAAAAAAAAAAAGAATAAAAATAAGAACATTACATTAATTTTTATGTCAATTCTGGAGTAATTGTTTGTATAATCCTTCACAGATTTAACTAAAAATCATCAATGTGTCTTTTTGCTTGTCATTGTCGTTGGATTTTATATCACACAGAGTATATATATATTGTGCTGTTGCTGTGATTTTAACATCACAAGACTTTGCTTTACAGAAGCCAGTGGGTTGGTGTGGTTTACTAGGGTGAACCAGTGCAGTTTATGTGAAGTAACATGTTATCTTTGCTGTTTTATGTGTTCAGTGTCAAACGGATAACCCGGTGATAGTGCTCTGTAATGTCAAGAAGTTGTTTGCTTTTTGGTGAGAGTTGTGGGTTTGCTCTGGTAACCAGTGTGTGCCCACAGTTGCCTTAGCCATGTGATACTTTCACATTTTGGTAAAAAAAAAAAAAAGGTTGGGAGTGGAATGAAATAATTCATAAAGGAGAAAATTTTAAGAAAAAATAAAAGGGTGAAAATGACTGTATCAAAAGGTTCAGTTCAGTTTTGAAAGAGGTCAACTTTGCCATTCTTCTGTTTGACACTGCACAACAAAAAAGACATCTTTTGCATTAAAGTAATAAGCTCGTAGTAGCACTTCAGTGTTGTGTTTCCTTTCAGATGCTCATACTCGTACATTCGACCCAGCCACGGGACTGATGCTAACACCGAACCTACGAGCTCAAGGGCCAGCAGGAGCGCCATTATTCCTATCGCCCAGAGGTCTTCCGGGAGCCGGATCCATGCAGACGCAGATCGCTGGCCAGATGGCAAGCCAGTTAGCCAATCACCAGCTAGCGTCAGCTCAGTTAGCCAATGCTCAGGCAGCACAGGCAGTCGCCGCCAATGCAGCCCACCAACATACGGTCTTGGGCAGCCCGCCTCCGCTAGTGCCACCTATATCCGCCCCAGAGTTGTCCATGTCGCCGGGAGGTGGGCTGATATACACTAGCACTCCGTACGATCATTACGCTATGACTCTGGGAGGACCAAGTACGGCGTTGTTCGAGTACCCAGGGACTGGGCAACCAGGTGGAGTGGGTATGTGCCACTTTAGATAGAAGGACTGGGACTTATGTGATATTTTTCCATTTCCATGTGACTCCAGTTTCAGACATTTTGTTATCTTTTTGTGTGCAAAATGACAATTTTTTTCTTTTTTTTTTTTTTCAAAGAGGTGATTCTTTGGTTATAAGGCAAGCACAGGGTTAGGTCTGGTTTGAGTTTTGACAGGCAGTGATATGGTGCTCGCCTTGGGCAAAATGTGTAATGGTGGGCCTTTAGTTTGGCCAAGAGACAGCCAGTTTGTGCTATGAGAAAAAAATGGGTTGTCTTATTCCCATTGGTTGAATTTTGGTGCTTTTGTGGTTTTTCTGTGTAGAGCAACATGTTTTTTTTTTCTTTTGAAAAATTTTGTTTGTGTCCATTGTGCTGTGTTGCAAGAAATGTAAAATCGCCAAAGCAATAGTCTTCATCTTGAACCACTGAGCCTGTGCTTGACTTGCCCAAGATTCATCCATTGTAAGTGGACCAAGAAAGTTGTTGGAAGTATTTGCATCACAGCGGCAGGGTATAAATATATAAAAGATTTTTTTTATTATTATATTTATAGATAACACTTCGCCCACATGCAGCACACACATTCCAAAAATGGGGCAGACATTTTTCCCCCCGAGGTCGAATCTGCTGTTGCTTTATTTTTTTCATGAGGAAAAACAATTTTGTAGACAAAAGTGATTCTCGTGGTGTAATTTTTTCTGCCAAAGAAATATTTTGTAGCAGAAATGGCCTATTTATCTCTGGGGACCAAATGTTTAGCAGATGTAAGATATTAATCATTTGGGATGGATATTTTCTTTACCACAAATTTATTAGATTGAAGGGAAGCAATGACTTTACCATACAGTTTCAATGAAGAGATTCGTTATGGAACATATATGGCAATGCTCAATAGAGATGTGAAACTTGAGATTTGTACTCGAGAATTTTTTTTTTTTTACTGAAAGGATGTTGTTTAGGGTAAGGGAGGGTATAATGTTGTGAAAAATACAACTGAATTGTGTTTATGGGAAACTGACAGAAAATCAAATGTAAATCAAGCCATCTGCCTAAAGCACAAACTTTACAACTTCTTCCATTTTGTCTTCATTTTGCTATGAAGTATAGTTCATATCTTTGTTGTCTTTGTTTGACATCAACAACATGCCAATTTTGTTGCAACAATATACTATCAAGTATTCATTTAATGTAATGTCTCATTTGCTCTTTTGGCCTTAAATGTGTCATGACATTTAGACATATCTAGTAGATGACATGTTAAAGTCTTCATGGTGACACATATCCTCAGTGACAAAAATTCATTTTTTAAAAAAAATCTCTCTCTTATTGCAGGTTAAGAGAGAGATGGTCAAGTGCAATATTTAAGAAACTGCTGAATTTAATTAAAAGCTGATGAAAAGTTGGTTCGGCTTGGGATTAAGATGTGGCAATATTTTGATTTATGTCAAACAAAGTTGTTTTTTTTTGCATGCATCTGACCTGGTTTCTTTACCCACAGGAAACTCTACCCAACGTGCTGCCTAGGAAGAGATGGAAGTCTCCCGTTTAACAACTAATCAGATGTCCCTAACATTGTTTACTTATATGAATATTGTGCAGAGATTCATGCTTCTTTGTTGCATTTAATAATATAATGTCCTTAGTGTATTATATAGACTATTGTAGAAATGGTGATGGTGCATCCTATAGATTTTATTTCATTATCATTGCAGTGATTATTATTTCAATTATTAATGTGTCGTAATATTCAGTTATTAATTACTGTGTGTTTTAATTTTTTTCTTGCTTTTCTTAAACAAGTAAATAGCAGTCTTTGTTTTACAGACCTGTTGGTGATAGGGATCCTAAAGCACCACTTCTTTTAATTAATGACATTTAGTTGTCTGTTTTAATTTACTTGTTGCTTAATGTTTCTTTTTCCCGTACAACTTTATATTTGCTTTTGAATCAGTGGCAGCTTCTCAGTGGAGTTTTAACCTCATCTGGTGAAAAGTTTTGACCAAAATGACACTGAAAGTCCTCACCATCTTTACCCATCTTTTGCATTTGAATTTTGGCTAATCTTTGAAACTGTCTGGTGCCAAAGTCTATATAAATGAAATTTAAAACATTACATTCAATTATATTTACCCCAAATTGCCCCTTGTATACAAACTAAATCCGGAGGTATCTAAGAAATAAATTTCATTTTAATGTTTTTACCACAGAATTTTATATTTAATGTTTTCCCCACATTTCGGCTGGGACTCCCGAATCCACAACCATTTATGGTTAAATCCTAATCAAGAAACTGCCACTGTAAGCTTCTTTGTCCCCATAATAATAATAATAATAATCATGTTGTCTTGTATGCACACAGTGATATCAAGTCTTGGGCTGTTTTACACTTAGGTGCGGTCCCCAAGATGAGGACACACAGTGTTAGTCGTGCTGCCACCCATCCTTATGCAAGGGTGTCTCTTTCATAACCAGACCCTTGATTGACTGATTGAGGTTAGTTGCTCACACTTACACTTGTCTTTTGTGTGTTCATATATTTTATTCTCTCATATGTTTTACTACTGGTGATTGCCACCCTTGGGATTGTGAACAGTGAAGGTCGGTGCCAAACTCACTTTTTGGGGGATAAAATTTTGGCACGGTTTTTCTGTAAATCTTTTCGTTAAAATTTTTCGTAAATTTTTTGTAAATCTAACCTACAAAACAGGTGATAGAGCACATGACTTGTGTC
This sequence comes from Lingula anatina, assembly GCF_051362555.1. NCBI lineage: Eukaryota > Metazoa > Brachiopoda > Lingulata > Lingulida > Lingulidae > Lingula > Lingula anatina. Next base: position 35,431,241 of record NC_141767.1, read on the forward strand.
CTATAAAATCTTTTAAAAATACTATAAACCTTGCACTACACCATCTGCGCCAGTCTTTTATTAGAACAAACTTTTATATCTGGGTTTGGTGGGGCAGACTTCTGTTCACTGTTCACGATCCCTTGTGTCTCTCTCAGCTTTCTACTTCACATTGAAAAGGCTGTTGTAGCTCAAGGTTAACAGTGGAACAAACCCAGACTCACTGCTGAAAGCAAAGGTGTATTATTCTTAGTATATTTTGGTTGCTATGGTAACATTTTTGGTTGCTATGACTACAATAATACAGTAATTGTTTATTATCGTTATCATCTCACTGCTTTGGTCAGTTATTTATCATTTGAATTAAAAAGTTAATCATAGTTTTGGGCGGTAGTAACCCAGTGTGGTGTGATTGATTTTAACATTCCTGATGGCAAAGTTGGGTAGGTAAGTATGTGTGCTACAGCCATTGCTATAAAGAATTGCAGTCAATCATAAGGTGCTTTATTATATTTCTACAAATGTATGTTGGTGTGATGATACCATATATGATTTTTGGACTCGTGCTAGAATGATGTTTTTGCCCTTGTTGATTAGCTTAGGTAATTGATCATATCAAGAATAAGCTGGTTAAGTGTATTAAAACTTTTTTTTTTCAAATTTCTATGAAGAAATTGTATTATTTAAAAAAAAATAGCATCCTAGTATCAGTTCAAGAAGTAGGTTACATCAAGTTCCATTGTATATTTAAATATGTATGTTGACCTGCATTGCTGAGTCTACTCAAGGTACAGCCTTTTCAACTATCTCTATACAATTGTGATTTATTGTTATTTTATATGGGATATAATTTCAGTACATGCATACATACATGCTAGTTATTTGTCTTATTGTTTTGTACAATTATCTTTTTAGTACTATTTTTAAATGGTCTCTGAGAATCCATTGTATATATGTTCTGGTAGCAAGTTAAGGGTAATCATTTGTGAAGACCTTGCGCTGTCAGCCTTGTAGTTTGGGATTGTATAGATAAATGTTTTATATGACAGGCGCTTCCAAGAAATCCAGTATGAGATTTTACAAAAAATATGCGGAAAGATGTTTATTTTCTATATACATTAAATTTTTTTGCACTTTTTCATTAAGATTATCGCATACAATTTTGTAGCTACACTGTTATAGAATCAGATATATAGATATATATATATATATACAATTTTTATTATTATTGTTGAAGAGGCAGGTAGATTATAGTATTTCGCTGGTGTTTACATTACGCTCCAGTTGTAATTTGCACTGGAAGTCATTTTATTCCATCAAGTTGATGGTTGTTCTTCAGTATTCATAAGACCATCTTCTATACCTCAATTTATCTCTGCTTGAGAAGAAAGATGAGAAAAATGTGTTGAATTATTTTTGCTTCACAAACTATCAAGACAGCAAATCTGTTATCATTGAAATGTTATATTTTTCTTATGAGCACACGAAGCTCTATATAGTGGGCTATAAAAAGAACAATTGTTATGAATATTTTGAATCAAATAAAAGTTCCCAAGATAAAATAGAACAAAATTCACGTTTTGATTTTAATTTTCATTTCTGAGATCCTGTATTCTTAAATGAATGTCAGTTACTCACAGTTTACTAACTCATATGGATATTTTATTTGGCCTTGACTAATGTATATTTCCCACACACAAAGCTTCTTTCACCAATGTCATGCCTTTGTATATAGACTTCAGTGGACTTTCAATATAGAATGCTTGCCTTGTTGTAGTCATCTACCTGTGTAGTTATGGGAACTTGCAGATGGAGAGGGAATTTTACTGTAGTCGTACGTTTCTGGAAAATTTTGCTTAGTTTCCTGACTCGGGCATGAAAATTATTTCAACTGCTATTGCATGTTATTTATGATGCACTCATAATTGATTAATGCAATTCACTGGTGAAGATCTTAGCAAAGCATAATAATAATCATTGTAAGTTTAATAACATGAGGTTTTTTTTATTACTCATGTATTAGTTATCATCATTATTAATTCATACCATTACTTGTGTATGCATTATGATTATTTGCCAGACATGACTAACCTTCTATTTTTTCTCTCTTTTTTTACACTTAACCTTTCGACAGCAACTGGGCACTAACAACTACCTCCCGAGTCACACATCTAGGATTTCCGAATTTCCCTGAACTGATAGACTGACTGCGTATGTAACTTTTGGGGGTTAGCTGCCATCTGTCGTGCCGTCTGCACTGCATCTGACACCAAACTGCTGCGAAACAAAAAAAAAAGTGCGTATGTATGCCAGGCGTCGTTGTTGTTGTTGGGGCCCGCCCACGCACAGGCAAAGGGGGAGAACCCGCCAACCTACCATGCATCGCACTAACCACCAAGTACGAACTATTAACTCTACTTAATGGAGTCTTGACTGAGGAGTGTCCATGTTGAGCTTAGATCAGCCAGCAGTTAAGTGCCTGTATTAATAATAATAATGAAAGTCTACTACAAGTGTCATTGTGACTAATATGTTACTAACTGTTGTTGTTGTTAATGCAAAATGCAATTGGATATTTTGTTGTCGATGAAATTATCAAGGTTATCACTACTACTACTATAATTACTACTTCCACATTATATTTACCTGTAACCCCTTAAATTGTATTATTATTATTATTATCATTATTATTAGCACATACATCATCCTCATTAGCAGTGGTAATTGGTTTTGTATATAATTCTGATTAATATGTATTATTATTATTATTGTTGCATTTTGGCTGAAGCTGTGGTTGTAATGATATTATTAACTGCCCTTTTTATGTTTTGATTCATTATTTTTAATGCTGTATATTTTGGTTTCATCTGTCGGCTATTATCGTAGATTGGATGCTTTCTGGATCCCAGATTAATGGCACTTGCAAGCTATCTGCACTCATCAGCTTTTAACTCCCATCTAAGCTATGAAGTAGTAGTGTAATTTTGAAGTTTTGTTCAGTAATTGTTTGCTCCCCATTGATTACATATTTACACCATTGATTGAAATCATGCGAGGTTCGGATTTCAATGCGAGCTCTATTTTAAAGTTTTTTTTTTCTATAAGTGATGATATACGTTTTTATGGGTTTAGAATTTGGGGATCTTTTCAAAATTTTGTGTTTCTTTTACTCCTGTACACTTCCTCAGTTTCTTTTGCGAGATTTATTGATGAAATTTTTAATGCCCAGTGATTGCTATAGCCTCATATCATTAATTTGTTTTTCAAAATGGCGTATGGATCCAGAGGGCATCCTGGCACAGATGTTTTTTAAAATGCTCGAAAGAAAATTGGTAGTATGAGGGAACATTCATACTAAACTTGCATTCACTTTTATGCCTTAAATGATCACCACCGCCTTGCAGAGATTCTTTCATTTTTGATTCAGTTGTATTGTTTAATATACAACAGTCCCGCCTTTGAACTGATCTGACATTATCAGAACAAAAAACGTTTTAATTATTATTATTTTTGAGATGTAAACTATGCAGTTACCCCAGTATCACGTCAAGATGTTGATGGCAATTATTTTGTATATTCCGTTTAATTTTTTTTCCATCAAGTATTATCAATATATTTGTTATAAAGTAGTTTTTTTTTTAATACTAGATAAGTCTTGCAGTAGAATAGGTATGAAAGTAGCTGGTACTTACACAAAGGTCACAGAACAACGACAACAAATCATGTATGCCAAATCTTAATGAAATTTTTACAACAGTCTTCCAAAACCCAAACTAATTGGGGAAAAGAAAGGAAACTGAAAACTGCTGCAACAAATTTATTTTCACCTGTGCTGCACAGACATAATATCAATTTAGTCTAGTTTGTAATTGATAGAATTCGTTTTGACAATTATGCGTTTTGAAAAATTTTTCTGACAAATGAGTTTTCTCACATGTACATATTATTGCATAATTTTTTGTTGGTTATGTGGTGAATTTCACTGCTTGTAAGCAATGGACTTTGCTCCACAACTGACATATTTTTATCAAAACAAAAGAAACTGCTGTCCACTTGCAGCCTTTGAGAAAACCAAAGTAGTTAGGTTTGATTTTCTCAAATAGTATATTTTGGACAAAGCAAACTTGTAGAACTTGGTATTATTCGAACATGATAGCGAAAAGTATGCATTTACCATTATAATTCTCATATATGTATATCATAATATTAGAAACATGCTCTTTGTTTACCAGTGTAACTAGTGGTTGCTGTAATGAGCTCCCTCCTGCATCAAAAGGAACGTTTGGCTTTAAAACAAACAAAAACAAAAAAGAAAACACTCTGGTTGCATAGCAGTCAATTGGAACTGCATGTACAACATCTGCTTACCATTTGCGAAGCAGACAAGAAATGGCCAGTTTCTCTTGATGCATTGTTGGGAGTTTCGGACAGTTCAAACCACCATCACCTCAACTCAACTTGCTTGCTCCATCAAATTGATGTATAGCACCCCTGGAACCTTACTGTGAAGTTAATGTACCTTCTAAAGTGCCTTCAAACTGATTGTAGTAACATAATGCATGTGATGTATGCACTGTTTTTCATCATTTCCAAGTGGCCCTCTGGTTGCAATTTGGGTGCTGAGGCAAGTCCAAAAGCAAAAAAAATTCCGGAAAAAGGAAAAGTCTGACTGGTTTACTGCTGTCACCTGAATTGCCACGGGACTATTTTGACTAGTTTATTTTGCTAAATGGTATAATAACTACTAGTATAATCATAATGTTTTACTTATTTTTCTTCCCATTTACTGATACATCCCATGATGATTTATTACATTATTTTTTGTGTATAACCATCTAAGTGGATGACTTATTAAGCATAATATACTAACATAACTGTTAATTATTATTATTATCATATAGTGCACCCACCCTTTGCTCCTAAATTGATGTTGTCATTTAGCTGAATCTGCTGAATATCTGTGATTTAAAAAGTTCTGTTGGACCATTTTGTGGATTGATGAGAAATTTCTATTTTGATGGTTCAGAGAAATTCAACGAAGGTGTGAAAAATGTTTTTTCACCGTTTTTGGCACTTGTGCACAAAACGCCGTCCAATGACCAAGATATTTTTGGATTTACAGAAAAAGAGTCTATGCAATTTCACATGCTGTTGTAAAACAACAAAAATGGAACCCTTTTGTGCCTTTGATTTGAAGGCACTGTACATATACATCTTGTTGCGCATGCAAATTTTTAGTTTTCTCTCACTGTTCTTGCATTTTTTTTTTTTTACTTTTGAGTCCAGAGAATTGATTCTAATACTCGATAGAGTTTGTATCACCTTTTATGTTGGAGCAAAGGGAGTTTACAAAAAGAAAAAGAAAAAAAATATTTCGAATCTTGTAAGCAGAAAGAGAAGAAAAGAAAACAGGGTGTATTTGCGGATTTAGAGAGTACAGGTTCTAACTAATTGAATCTCAGTGTGCATTGGAAGTTACTTTTGGCTGATGCATTGTAGACACTGCACCGATTGGGAGACAAGACAGTTTGTTCTTGTTTTATTTCATGAGAATGGGAAGACTGTAAACTCCCTCCCTTTGTTAGATCTGAAAAACCTTAATATACTACTATACTAATCTGGTTACTATTTACTGTATAATACTCATCGTTTAGCCATTATAGTTGGAAGGGAAAGTTATGAAAGCAATTAACAACAAACATTGCTTTAGGGTGAAAGCAATAATATTGTCTTATTTTCTTCCTTTTGTTTTTTGTAATTTCATATAACTTTGTACTCAATAAATGAAGTTCACTGCAAGTTTCCTCTCAGTGTGATTATATTACTAACCAACAAGGATCAGCTTAGAGCTACTAAAACTGTGTCTGCTTCTGGTGAGAACTCGATTTGTTGATTAATAATAGCTTGGAATGCAAAACCTCCGAACATGTGATATCACTGCATGCCAATGTGCTTTTATGAACCTTCTATGCAATGACAAGTAATAACAACTTTTTAATGGACTTTTTTCTGTAGGTTGCAAGAAACCTTTAGAAATATTGTTTTTAATACAAAAAAATTAACAAAATATTTCTTTTTATATTTTTATACCACAATTTTTAATGTCAGTTAGTGGAGTGGATTAACTTATACAAATTGCATATCACTAATTATAATCAATTCTTTTTGGGTTTGAGTTATAACTATCTCAAACATTTCAAAACTTTCAAAATAGTTCAGAGTTATGCAAGTAGAGCTAGTATTATCCAGTCGTCCTCAAAAAGGGTAAATCAAAGTATTTTACAGTATCAGAAAATGACCTCCCATCTTCTGGTCTGTGTAGACTTAACCAAATTAATTGCAAATTAGTCTGCAGTCTTATCAGAAGCTTCACAAATAAAAAATATATATTTTCTAGAAGAGAAGGACATCAACACAGAAAAAAAGCATCTTGCCAGTGTTATTTTTTTATACCTCATGAGACTTTGCATAAAAAGAATCTCATGATATGCAAATATTCAACTGTTATTATTGTTATTTACCACCAAAGAATTTTGGTGTTTGATCCATTTGTTATTATACTGTTATTCTGTTTTTTCTTTTTTTTTTCATACTATAACATTTTGTATCACCTAATAATAAACTCAAATAAAGTGCTCTAACTTTGTAAGTGGTCAAAACTGCTGAAAACGGGTTATGCTCATGAAAGATGCATAATAACCAATTATTAACTTGTACATATATATATTTTGGTCTGGTTTTGCCTGTAGTGCCAGGCCAGTTGTGGTAGGAGTGACAGCTGCTGCAATTTGATTGTGACAGGTGTTCTCTGCTGCAATTTCATTGTTGGAGGTGCGACTCTCCTGCAATTTCACTGTAATAGAGGTTGTCTACTGCAATTTGGACAACTAGGGAGGCGGGGTCATTCCAGATAACTGAAGTTAAATAAATTACAAACTTATCCCACCGACGAACCTTGTGTGTGTGTTGTATATTTGTTCTTGTTGTTGTTGCCATCCTTCTTTCAAATGATAAGCACAAATAAAACAAGTTTTGAGCCAAGTGACTGAGAAATACTGGAAAACTGATGGATCCCAGAAGTAAATCAAGTGTTCAAATACCTTTTTTTTTTTAATGTCAGTTTACTATATTTTTAGAATTGACTCAAAAGCATATTGTTAAAAATTGAATGATAAATGATGGGAGTATATTTTAATTCATAATTATTTATTCAGTTTCATTTCATTTTTAAATATTGCACCATTCCTCGTGGCTATAATAACAAAATCCACTAAAATCAATAAATCACACACTAATTTATATTCTTGAATACATCTATATGCCCTTCCCAATTTCTCCAAATGTAGATTAATAATGATTGCAATCAAGAGGTAATTTCTTCCAATAAAGGTGTTTATCAATCAACATTTCTTAAAACTACTGGCATTTAAACCATCAAATAACATATCTCAACTGAGAAACTGTAAAAACTTGTATATATTAATATTATACTTAATGTCTATATTTATATCTATATTTTATCTATGTAATGATGTGATCATGAACACAGCAGTAACATAAAAATACAGAAATCCCCCACATTGAATATGCTGTTTAATCCAAAACAAAAACAAGATTAAGGGAACATCCAAAAGTCCACAGGGAGAGTCCATAAGTAGTAATTATATGCCCAAACTTGTAAAAAAACCCAAACAAACAGAAAATAAACACCTGAAATTGTGAAAAAAAAATCAACCTTGCTATTAAACTTGCAGATAACACAACTGTCCTAAAACTCCAATAATATAAATATATGCAGGAAAAAAATGTGACAGCTGTCTATACAAATTAATCAGGGGGGAAAGATTACTTCTTTACCCAGTCCTCCCTGAAAAGTGACAGCTGTTCTCATGCCTGGCCCACCCAACTTTGACTAGATTTGCACACTGAGGATGGAACTCATCAGGGAGAAATTGCCCTCCCACCCATAATACTTCTCATTACTCCTGCACTGGACACCAGAGCATGGTGGAAACATGTAAGTTTGCAATAAAAGGTGAGTCCTCCATACATAAAAAAAATGTAATTAGAGATCCTAATGGACTGGAACACTGCTTTGGAATATTAAAATGGGTTTACCACTATAAATAAGACTAGATGTTCATAACTTATGCTGTCACAGATTCACTAATATTTTGATTGTTTGAAAGATTAACATGGGGACCATAAAACTATAAATATGGGACCGTAAACTACCTAGAACAATAAAATAAAATGGCCCCAAGAACTGATGATGGATTTACTAATATTTTGATAGATTGGCACCATTCAAACATAAATACACAGGCCTATCAGCTGCTGGAAACAATGGCATTTAAAAAATTTAGTCACATCTTCATAGAATCTGCCAGGTGAGGTTCAGGTGTAATAAATTGACTAGAGGACAGTCTTAAGAGCCAATATAGACACCCAAGTCCCTCCTATTCCTGCTTTCAGTTTTTTTCTTATGGAAAAATGGATAATAGGTATATGGTATCTGCACCTTTGGTAAATTAATCCAGTTGTATAATAAAAGGAAACTGAAGATATTACTACAGAGCTTCATTATTTCTCGATTTCTTCTGTTATCTGGAGTCCCTATTAGGTTTTGCTGGTCTGCCATTCAGTGCTGTCTCCTCATATTCAGACCTGTTGTACAAAATAAATATATCCAAATGATGAAAAATATTTCATAACATATTTAAATTCTTTCATAGTATTTAATCATAAACTGGAGGTCATAACAGAACAGAATCATTTTTAAAAGATTCAGTTACAATAAAGATGTATCTATGTATCCCAAGCAATTCCATATGGAGATTAATATTATTTAATTGAATTTTGTCTTTACAATGCTAGACAAGTTGTAATTATTCATTTCCAAAAATTGCAACAAAATATTTCTGTAAAATATCAATCAACTTTATGTATTATCTATGGCTAAACTGGTCAACAGATCATAAAAAACATAACTGAACAATATATAACTAATGAGAAAATGTAAAGAAATACTAAAGCATAAAGCACTTTCCTGCGTAGAACATATTAAACTTACCCATACACGATATCTTCATCTGAATCATTCAACATGGAGAGAGCAGGGTTATCTCGAAAATGGGATTCTACAAAATAAACAATAGATATTTTTTACTCCTAGAAACATAACCTTACCTTAATTGTACCATTCCACCCTTCTTTCTTATTCTGTCATATCAATATATCAAATAAATGAAATGTAATTCAAATTACCACTGAAAGTAAAAATTACATAAAAACTCGTAATTTAATTTAACCATTTTGTATTTCACCAAAACAAATTGGGCAACAATAACTTTTAGATGTGTATACCATAAAAACACTTACCAACTAAAGCATTCTTGGATGGAGAGTACACAAAAGCCATAGTATACAGGTAAAAATTCAGCAATCCATAGAAGGACAAGAATTCGGCACTGGACTGATAGTGGATCGATGATCCAGTCACAACAGCATCCTGGGATATATTGGTGCCAAATCGTAGTGCTGTTATGGCAACAGTTATGGCAAGAACTATCAACATTAATGTTGTCATAAACTTGAGACGCAAATCTGAAATGTCAGAAGGTGAAAATATGGGGGGTTGTTTTCTACATCGTATTTCTTCATAATATTTATGACCTGTTATCAAATTCATGGTTTTAAAAATGAACTACTTAAGTAATTTAAAAATGTAAATTGAAATTAAAATTTGACATTCTGACCATGTGTGTCAAAGGACAGGGAATAATAAGATAATGACAGTGAAATTAAATCCCAAGATATATTGTCAATTCTTGTTTAATTTATATTTTCATCATATAAACAAAACAAGGTGATCTCTGCTTTTTGTGGAAGGAAATTCTTTTACTTACCAAAGAAAGGCATGGATTTTAGTTCTGCGTAAGCTCTTATTAATAAGAATATAAGGTACAATAAGTACACAACACCAATTGTGTAGAAAAATACTTGAAATCCCTGAAGAGAAAAAGAAAGAAAAGAAAAATCATTAACAATGTACTCACTGATACTTTTAAGACCTGTATTCAATACATTTTCACAATACTGAACACTTAATTTCTCTTTACAACTAGACTCACATCACTAAAGAAATACTTATATGATTAACATCATATAATTATTACAATCATATTCTAACACACAGAGCTTAAATAAATGATGAAATATCAACCCCAGACTAAATGCCACCAAAGAGACTTTTCTTTAGATCTGACATCTTCAAATTTCACTGATATTAAGATAAGTTTGATCTACACATCAAAAGGAAGTATATCTCAGACAGGCAATCAGGAATACATGCTTGTAGGACTACTTTTAAAATCTTTATAACCGTCTTCTATATACGCTGTGTAATTTTTATGCATTTCATTTTATTTCATAAGATAAGTTTGATCTACACATCAAAAGGAAGTATATCTCAGACAGGCAATCAGGAATACATGCTTGTAGGACTACTTTTAAAATCTTTATAACCGTCTTCTATATACGCTGTGTAATTTTTATGCATTTCATTTTATTTCATCTCATTTTAATTTATTCATTTCATTTGCTGTTTTTTTTCCTTTCATCTTTTAAAGGTGGTTATATAAATAAATTAATAATGTCTGTTTAAACATATGAGTTACCAAATAGTTGGCAGTATCCAGTGAGTAGTTATATGTGGGATCTTGTAGTTCATTATAAGCTTGCCAGGATGCCAAAGTCACTGCTGAGATCCATATCAATCCAACAACAACCAGTTTAGGCAAGTAGAAAGAACAGAAATGCCTTTTTGTCTGTAAAAACCAATCAAAAGAAAGATGTAAGATTGATGTCTGTTAAATATATATATGTGTTATTTCTGAAGTTTGTTCTGGAAAATAAAATTGCTTGAAACTTTCACTATAAACATTTGAAGTGAATCAACATCTAACTTTAGTATATAACTTTAAATGAGGTTTAAATGTACTGTTGGAATGATAGTGCTTTCCCAGGTGTATATTATAGTATACTGAATGAGGAGTTAGCAAACCTACCTACAAATAATCTTTCCATTTTATCACAAATGTTACAAAAACCATCATAAACACTATCATTAATTATATTAAATTATATTAAATTAAGTTATAAAACTTAGACATCTGAATATAACTATTTCTTTTAAGAAAATTAAAATATCTTCTTTTCTCTTTTGTCTATTTATTTCTTTGATAACTGTAACTTGCCTGTCTTACTCCGTGATATAAGCACAACCAGAACAGTAGTAAACCACACAGAAATGACGCTTGAAATATGGCATCAAACATGCCAGGGATCCAGCTCTCTACCAGAAATGTCAATGGGAAGAAAGGATCTGAAAGATTTGACATAAATAGTATGTAAATTTCACAGACATGTTTCTTCTCAAAAAAAGGCAAATTAATTAAACATTTATACTCACTACTTTTCTCTTTTAAAATAGTAGAAAAATATGTTTTCTTATTTGACCTTGCAAAATATTTCACTAAACTGATAGTGCAAAAACAAAAATGAAAACGAAAAAATTTAAAGTTTTTTTTCTTTTCATTCAAATGATTAAAAATGTATTAAACTGATATATCTGCAAATTTTTCTTTTACTAAAATACTAAAAACTGAAATTTCTTTAAAAAATCCAACAACAGATTCCATTAGCAAACATTTAGAAGGGCAACATTTCCTAACACAAAACTCCAAGTTTCATGACCAAAAACTTACTGTTATAGAGTAACAACAGGGGCATCAATACTGACATCCACTTCTGCTCCATGGACCAGTCCCGCACTGTGAACCTTCTCAGAGAATGGGCAAATGCACACTGAAAATAATATAACACATTCAATCATGATGGGGTATAACTAAATTAGGCAAAGTTCAATTGTGATACATACCTAAAGATGTTATGTGATAATGGTGATATATGCTTTATTTGGTCTTAGGGGTTTCAGTGAAATGTGAGTGCTTTTTCTCAGTATGTACTTCTACGGTAATATGCCAAACAATTCGACCAAGATTAATTAATTAATTTCATGGAAATGTCAGTTTGGTCGAATTGATTAAAATACAGCAAATGGAAACCTTTGATATCGTCGGATTGTTAGGGGCATCTGCCAAAACGTCCATCTTTCCGGAAGTATTGCATTTTACCGGAAGTGTTACGCAAGATAAGCCGCAATTTTCGCCTAACACGTGTTTCAGGCTTGTTTTATCCTCCTTTTAAAATCTTATTTTGCTGTGTACAATATGTGCTAACATCACTTAACATTAAAAAAGACGACAATTATAATTTCTAATTATATATTTCCCTCACCTACGATCATTTTCATGATGCGCTTCACGAGTGGGACGAGTATTTCCCCAGAGACAGGTGTTGTAAACAAAGGCCGGTCACTTATATTTGAAACCGGTAGCTTTAGTAGACTTTAACTAGTTATGTGATCTACGTACGCCCTATTTGAATTTTAATATGACAACTGAAATCAACCGAATTGAAATTTTTTACCAGTCTGAGATCAGTTGTTTTCAACCCGCAAGGCTTGCTCAGCGTCGAGGCGTAGACGTACTTCCGAAGAAAATTCAATCACCCGTATCAAAGAATACCAACTGGTACTCAAACGGAATTCAGTGTAACTTCAAATTACTTATAAGTATTTTATTAAAAAAGCATGTCATATTAAAACATATTGAGAAAAGGCAAAATACGGAGCCTACCTGTGCCGATAGACATACAGTAGGCCTATCTTGCTGGCACTCTTCCGATTTTCTTACTTATATACTCTCGCTGTGCACAAACCACGGTGCATATTGAAAACCCCACTGATACAACCCGAGCGTAAAATAAGCATTTAATTGCCATAATTTTCACAAAACAAGTGCATTTATAATTTGACGCGAGAATTGAGCACATGCAGAAATAAGACTGGTCTTATCTGGTCTGGTCCAGCATAGCGCAAACCACATGTTAATGAAGACGGTCCCATTTTGGGGGAGGGGGGTCACAGGAATGGAGTTCTTCGTGGATTACGCTAAATATCATCAACATTTCATGCATCTGGGGAAATAAAAAGTGACTCATATGTAACGTAAATATCCAGTGGAACTCTCTATGAAACTCTCATGGAGTTAAGGAAGACGTCATTTTTATTGTTGACAAATCAGTTATCCATGTAGGTGAACAGCTATACACTTGTTCGTCAGATTTTGACAGCGCGTGGTATTTGGCGCCAAGAAGTCTGGGCGGTCGATCCCGCTGATCTTTCGGTCGATTGTAGTAAATGTAAGATCTTGCGGTGTTGACTTCAAGAATGTTTCCCCATCTGCATATTTATTTCAATCAAACTTGAAAATAAATTGCTTATTCTTCCCAAACTTTTTATTGCTAGCAAACGCTATATATGGTCTATATGAAGGTGTTTATGACGTATTCTACCCACTGTCGATATTTGGTTTCATCCAGAATGGACCTTTTTTAACCCCCCCCCCCCCCCTTCCCCAGTTACGGGCGTGATGAATCAGTCAGCGAGGGCAAGTCTGCTTAATTAGCACAAATTGTATGTCTATAACACTATTTTGTCATCGGGGACAAAGGAAATGGCAGGTACGTCATGCTTCCAGATTAGATCTTCAATTAATAGTTTTTTCCTCATTGACGGGAGCTATTGAAAGGACAACAATTGACAAAGGGTCCGGCATGCAGCATCTATATGACTGGCTTGAAAATTTACCGAGTCTTGCCGACGATGTGGTCGAACAAACGGAACAAGAAAAAAATTCTGTCGCATGATTTTGACGTATGGACTAATTGTTTGAGCCCAGAAAAATTAATTTTATAAAATAATTTTTGTGGTCGGATTGACTGGGCCCGTCAAAATGCTTGGCACATTACCGTAATGTGCCCTGAACACCCCTTGCTGACACAGGAATATATCACTCAGGTGACAGCGTATTACCTTGTACCTAATCAACAGGCAGTTTCAACAATCAGGATTCATTTTTAGTCCATTCTAAGCAAGTAAAATCTCATCATTAAACATAAAAAATGTAACCAATGTACATAATCTACCTTTTTCCAAGCTTGCATTTACATGTTTTTTTTAAGTCAACATTTCCACATTGTTACATTCTTAACAATTCTGAAGCTTAAATTGCTAATCTAAACTTAAGTATGCCTCTACATCTACAACGCAGCCAATAATATACTTACTGTAGCTAAGAAAGTTATCAACAAGAAAACAAAGCGGAACCAGATCTCTATCTGTGTAAATGTGGGATTGTAGCTCTTGAACTGGAAAGAAAATTAGGAAGATACATGTTGGGATAGTAGACTATCAATGGAATATCAAAAACAGTTCACCGGTATCTTTATATTTGTATAAATTACAAGGATAATGGTCTGAATTCCCATTAAGACAATTCTTTTTGACATACACAAAATGAGCAAGTGTAATATGACTGCAAAGAACTAATTCACATTCTATCTTTTCTTTTCAAGAAGATGAAAATGTTGGGATAACGGTTTGTTTGAAAGTGGAATTCAATCAGAGATTCAAATATGAATTTACCTGGAATTTCACATCTCTAATTTGTAAAACTTTTTGTTTCTCTAATCCAAAGAAATATATAGTAACAACGTATCTGCTGTAGTCAAGGTAACCAAGGTGTAACATGTTCAGCTCATCACAAGTCTGGAACATAAAAAAATGTCAATAACACAGATTTTACTTTACAGACAGCTGCTTTAAAACACATGACCATGGTCTATATTCCAATACCAAGATTTTTGTCAATCATTAGAATTGTAGTCACCACACTGCTGGGTATGACACACGAGTCTTATATGCCAGATAAAGATGTTCTCTCTCTCTCTCTCTCTCTCTCTCTCTCTCTCTCTCTCACACACACACACACACACACACACACACACACACGCACAAACTCCCAGACAAAAAAACCAAAGGTTAACTTCCCCCATGGCAGTTATTGTCTGTAACTCCTTGATAAAATAGATATTTCCTCTGCAGATACAGAAAACACATTACATGACACACACCTGCCCTGTACACTTCAGTTCCCTGGACCTGTTATGCATGGTTCCATCCAAGAGCAGATCTTTCACCCCATGACTCTTCAAGCCTGCTATCCGCACACCAACCATAAAGGGACTTGATGTGTGTACTTCAACATCTACAATAATATGCATACTAGTATTATATTTTTATTTCTTTGCCTTAGCAATCAACACAGACACTGGTTGGCAAGACTTCTGAATTTATCATGATTTGTTTGAAACCTGAGTACCCTTGAGGGCAGATTTATTTATAAGTGTTATAAATATCACTTTGGCTTATAAGACTGATGGATAAGGGTACCGTTTCCTTTTACATTAAATAAACTGGAGAAATGTGGAAATGATATTTTATCATAAAATTACAGCAATGCTGTTTAAGAAATCTGAACTTCTACAGCTATGCAGGTAGTTATTTCATCCTGTCAATTCACGCTTGTATAGACACAAAAATATGTTCTTAATTTTTAAAAAATGCAACCATAGGATAATTAATGCGACAAAAAGTGAACTGGTGGTTTAATTAAAATGGCACTGAGTTTATAATGGAAATATATCCTTACCACCAGTAGAGTTGATTTGTATTTGTGCGATCAACCACAGCTGTTGGTGAAATGTTGACATTAATGAAGAAGGCAAGATAAAAGGGCCAGTCTGCAAAATATTATTTGAAAAAATACTATTTTCATAACAAAATCATTTAGAGAAAGTATAAAGATATAAAAATGGAAGTTAGCTAGCCCATAAATTAGAATGCTAAAAAATCAATGTGTGGTTGTATGCATGAAATGTTACTGACTTAGCGGCAGAACAATGATAACATTTTAAAACTTTTTCTGATAAAATTTTACAATGATAACATTTTAAAACTTTTTCTGATAAAATTAATTTCGACCTGACATAAGCTGAATGAATGACCTATACCTGTAAATTTGGTTTTGGATTAAGATCTGCAGCAGATGTCTCTGATGTTTCAATGACAGATGGTCCTGTAAAACAAAAACCAATTAAAATTGCAATTCACCTCTAAGGTATATAAATGAGGATAAAATGAATTTCAACGATAAATTTAATTGCAAAAACCAATTCCATTTTGTCAGGATAATCATTCCTTTGAGAATGATCACTTCACAAATTGTTTACCTTGATATTTAAACTTGCAATATTACAAACTTATCACAATTCTAAGGTACCTACCTGCCAGTCCTATAAATACTGTGAGGAGAAAGCACAGAAAGAATGCAGCAAATACCAATACAAACTGCCGCTTGTTAAGAGTATAGAGGCGCATCTGTACAGACCTGAAATATTTTAAATGAAAGTAATGGAACAAAATAATTGTTAAGATAAATAAATAAATAAAACCAATCATAAAAACTTTGTAACATTCTAGCCCCCCCCCTCCCCCGAGCCACCAGGATATAACAATGTACTGGATGTAAATAAAAACTATGATCAAAAACTGAAAATTTTCAAATTTTATTGGTCCAGCTTATCTTACTAGCATTTGGCATAACCCGCGTGGTTAACATCACAGATTATAATACTAAAATCAATGTTAATGTCTGAATGCTCTGTTTTTTGTGCTGGATATAAAGATTATTTTTTACGGTTAAATTATTAAGTACAGTGTTTGAATGCATGCCACTGAAACCTAAACAAAAAACAGATTTATGCTTTGTTTTAAATATGTTATATAAAATTCTTAAAATCTTAATCCACTGGGTGGAAAAAAGAGAGATTTTACTGTACTATTTAATAAATTATCTGTAGGTCTTAACATGTACCAAAATAATAGATCTTAACTGTAGAAGAGTGGAAAACAATATCAATTTGGTAGGTTTAAGTTCTTAAATCTAACCCTCAAACAAAACTTTTGGGCATTTGGGCCTGTTTTATACAAAAAAAAAAATTAAACTGTAAATTTCAGACTCCTCTTCAACTGGAGGAGGTAGAATTGATCTGAATGGAGTAAAATACACTTGAAACTGAAGGTGACAAGGAAGTACAGCCTACCAGTGGTGCTTACAGGTAAAGGTAAAGCAATTACTATTTCAAAATACAGGTTATTAGTGTGGTTAATGAACCTCTCACTGATGAACTAAATAAATAAGATAAATAGTAAAAGGTGAATATTTTAATTAAAGGAAATTACTAAGCAACTTATCGAAAGGAAGTTAGCCTACATGTGTACATTTACACGTGTAATTCAATCGCTAGCAGCATCATTACACCTAAATTAATATCAGCAGATTGTTTTGATGTCCGGATCCTTTGATAGCTATAAACTGTAGTCGCAAATTTTGTTACAGAACCAAGTAAATTGATATTTGATAAGGCAGATCGTCTGGACTTAGCCTACACGTAGATCTATACAAATCAGTTGGCAATCTGCCTATACTTACGCCTCGATCTCTGGAATCATTTTGCTGAAGCTTTATCACATATCGTTTTCACCAAATTGGTATGTATTAGTAATTTTTTACGGAGTATACATGCTCATAGCCAAGTTGGAAATTGATGGCGATTTGTAAACTTCCGGTCGACCATTCACCGCTGTTAGGGGGCGCACGTTGGCAATACGAGAGCAATACTAGGTCATCTAGGAGCGAGTGTTTTGACGTTTTTATGCAGTTGATGAAGGCACAAGTAATTACTGTGTCTCACTATGTTTTTGTTTTAGTTAATTGATTTGCATGTATTCTGTAGTTTATTTTATGACATTCTGTCAAAGAGTGAGCAACAATTCGAGGTTTTTTTATGGTAAAAGTTTATGTTTGAATGCTTAGCGCTAAACTCTAATTATCGACAATGAACAGGTGTTCACGTTACCACAAAAGAAGCCAAACGAAAAGTCGAATGCTTAATATATAAAGCTATCATTAGGGTCATATACATTCTTTGTTCGTGGCTAATTCAAAGAATCATATATTACATTAGCTATATATAAACCAACATACAATTCGATTCTTTTTTGAAAAACGACAAGTACATGTAAATAATTGGATTTATCATACGAGTATCTGCCCTTAAGATATGTCAGATTTAGATTCATAGGCCCCTACCTTTCGCATCTGTCATGGCGATACGTTGGCGCAATGTAAGTTCCAAATTCACCGCACAAATCTGAAAACTGTGACAAAAATTTCCCAATGCTGAAACATGGCCCTGGACTGCTGCTTTCAAATGAATATTCCATTGTATTTCAGTTAATGTCATTACCAATAAAAGAAGTCTATGGATGGGCTTGAAAAGTCACTGCTCTCGGCCCTTCTTGCTTTTCGCTGCCAAGATATCAAAAGTATAGAAATCCACTGCTTGATAGGTTTTATGACTTCCAGGAATTATTCATCTTGAGTCTTGATCTTTATGCCGTGCTAGCTGGACATTTTGCTAAGATAATTTCAGAATTCGTAGTCTCCTGTGGACCTCTGACTCTCATCTCGTGGTAATTTTCATATGCTCAATTATTTGTGCTTTTCGGCTTCGTTCTTAAAAACTGGTCGCAATTTGAATCATGAAGAAAAAGATGTCTGGATATATTATCCGAGCAACGCCATCTTGGCAATGCTTTTCTCTGGCTGTATATATTGATGTTATTCTAGTTATGGAAAGGAGGCCGAATTGACGTCCTTCCTCACTCTGGTATTGATCGAAAAATTTCCACCGCGGCCTCATTCCCTCTTGAGACCGTCATTATAAACCAGATCGATTGAGTCTTGAAAGAGAGAATCGCAGAAGACAGACAAAGTAGACCTTCTTCATCGTTTATTACGAGTCTTTATTGGCTTGTTTTTAATTTCGGTTACCCGGTTAGCGAGATTAGTGAGTTTATATCAGTCAGTAAATCAGTTACATTGAGTTTTTTTCTGGAGGAGGGGATGTAGCCGTGCGTGGCATTTAAATCATAGCAGAATAAAAGTCGACTCTCAGCTAATTTGCGTTCACACGTTTTTTTCCTTTTTTTTGGAGGGGGGGGGGGATAGAGAGAGAAGAACTTTCTCAAAATCTCGTCTCAATCGTGATACTTCTTTTTATATTCAGGTATTGTTGAAGAAACATGAGCTTGATCAGACATATCCTGCTCCTTGTCGTGATATACTTGTATATGCCACAGAGCAATGGGCGTATGTTATTTTATTATATTTGATTATTTTACGTAAGACCGTGAGATTAGCATAACAAAATGAAAACAAATAAAAAGTCGAATAATGAATAACAAGATAGGAAATAGAATATATATAAAATAGGTGATCAATAACCATGCCTTACGACGAAGAAAATTTGTTCAGCAATTTACTTCGCAGTAATTTTGATTTTTTGCCATGCTGTATTTTTTTATTTTATTTATTTATTTTATTATTATTATTATTATTATTTTTTTTTTTTTTTCTTTTTTGTATGGTTATAACTTAACGAATACAAATGTATGTTATAGTATTCGGGGTTTTTTCCCATACTGTGTCTGATTCCATTTTTATACGTGGGCTGGCAATTAACAAATAGACGTGTATTTTACAGAATGCGTCGACCCTTGCGCCGAGAAGAATGAGGTCACTCTGACCCAGCCCTGCCAGTGTGTAACCTGGTATCTCACGTGCGATAGTTGCTGCGCCAAAGTGTTTGGTCAAGGGAAATACTTCTACCAGTGGAGCCAAAACAAATTCTGCACTTGCTGTCGAAAGGACGACGTTGGAAAGGAAAAGACTGCGAATCGAAGAAAAGCATTGGGCGAATCGAAGAAAAGTTTCAAACTTGTTAATTGAATGTTATGTATTTTGTGGATCGAACTGAGGAACTGTGATTACTTCTCCCACTTCCCGACGAAATCTTGTATCGTGATTCAAACAAATTACGGGTGACAGACAAAAATGGGAGTTATGAATTGGTTGTGCTATATTGAAAACATAATTTCCTGAGAAAAATTTTAAAAATTTATTTGGTGAAGGGAATTTGGAACCGAGTGAGCTAGTAGACGTAATGGATTTGTGCATATTTTAAATGGCTGATCAATTACCGTAGCTTATGACGAAAAATTGTTAACAGCAATCACTTAAGCATTCAATGATTGCAGTAATTTAGCTTTATTGCCATGCTGAAATTTTATTCTCTTTCTAATAATATACTTGCAATAA
This sequence comes from Lingula anatina, assembly GCF_051362555.1. Lineage (NCBI taxonomy): Eukaryota > Metazoa > Brachiopoda > Lingulata > Lingulida > Lingulidae > Lingula > Lingula anatina. Next base: position 35,451,469 of record NC_141767.1, read on the forward strand.
TCTAGAATTTTTCTGTCTCATGTTTTTTATTAAGTGAGAAGTTTATGTATATGGTAGTTTAAGTTGAGCACATTTCTTTTATTTTGTACAAAGATTTAATGATTCATAACGACATTCACCTGAATTATGCAAACATATTTTTCACATGTTAGAATAAACTTTTTTGTGAAACTGGCAAAGAAGTTTGTTCTTTTTACCATTAATGCTTGAAAATCATCCTATACCGATTTGTCTCGGCAAGTCTAAATCACTCTGCAATTTCTTTTGAGCCTCTGCAGTGCTATAACACAAGATGTGCGGACTTTTCTTGTAATCATTAAAGAAGCAATCCTTTTTTTAGCATGGACCCGGTTTAGACCAGGAATTTGTCACTGCATAGGAAGAATGCTGATTTATCAGATTTGCGTTTTTAAGTCAACATAAAAATACTTTGATTGTGTTAGAGGATATATTGATAGCTATCTCCCCCTAGCGTTGACTTTTTGTGAGATTCGAGAATCGCGGGAATATTTAAGTGCATGATGGGGGGCTTCCTCGTACGTTTTTTTGAAAAAAAATTATTTTATTTCAACAACAAGTGGACATCAGCCCATACATGTTTTGACCGTAAAATTTGTGAACAACAACCATCCAAGCAACAACCTCTCACCATATCTGTAGTTATTTGCATAACAATACGTTGCTCAACGTAATGCGAGCTGTCTTCCAAATTAGTCACTTGGCAGTTGGACGACGTAAAGTGAAGACACAAGGATATGTCTGGCGAAGTCTCAAGGTCGAGCTTTGATTAGGCGTAGAAGGAAATAAATGTCCTGTAAGTATCACTGCTTCTTCAGTTACCTCCGTTATCCAATACCATATACTTCTTTTTTTGTATTGAATAAAATGTTTAAAAGTACCAAAGACGTGCATGTAGAAGAAAGAGAAGTAACATCGTGTAACCTTTTGTTATGTCCAGAGTATTATTATATATTGGTTTTTGATAAGTGTTACAATACATTGGGACTGAAAGCAAAAGGAACAGCAGGGTTCTTAGTTGGCTGCCGAAAAAATGTGCCTGAAAGTTAGCTTTGCTTGAGTTTACTATGCTTTGCTTGAACATTTTTGTATGGCCCTGGACAAGTAAAATACCATTTGAGACTTTAAATGTGAAGGTAAGCGACAAAAAACATTGAATAATTCGGATGACATCCTGACTCGATAGCAATTATATCCAAATTATGAGCGCTATAACCGATACATTATTTTGTCAGTCAATTAACTGGCCATACTGTACTCTGCACTGGAATTCGTCAAAATGGTGTTGCCTTAGCTGAGATCTGCGTTCTTGGAATACTAAAGCAATGACATTTGATTAATTTTTATGCCAAACGTAGTAAGGCAACTTCGATCTCGGATTTTTTCGGTGCTAACCGAGCATGAAATTCAGACAAACCGTTTGAGTAATTTCAGCCATAAGTACTTCCTCTTTGATAAATCATACATAAATACTATGTTAATTGAGAGCCAAAAATTTCTCAAACTTTTTTTCTCATTTCAGAAACACAGCGAGATACTGCGCAGCATGCACCTCCAAGAAACTTAGCCCTTTGATCGCATCCAGGATCCCTACGCCCATTAATGTATTTATTATGATAAAACCAAATAAATACGTTTTTAGTAATTTTTTACTATTTTGATATGAAATTAAAATATGATGATAATTTTAATGACAACAGAAAGAAGTAAGACTATTAAAAGATAATAACTGTTTTGGCACTTTCAAATACAATCCGCTCATATTGTCGACTTTCTGTGGTACCTGAAGTTACAATGTTTTGAAATGTTCTTGTGAAAAAATATTTAGTATATCTTATTCCTTCATATATGTGTATGCCCAATTTAAAATCCACATAGCCCTAAATGTTCAGTCAATAATATTGCAATTTCTATAAAATCGTGGAAATGCCATGTTTGTTTGATTGAATGTTTTCACATCTTTTTGACAATTCACTGTCTTAATGTATGTGCATTTGTAATGACTCTGTTTGAATGTTTTTTCCTTTGTTTGTTCAATTTTTTTGTATGTTTGGCATTTTAGTACTATCTTAATATTATCTAAGTACGTTTTCAAGGATTTGAAAATAAACTAATAAATAAATTGTTTTGTTTTTAATGAATGATACAATAATGATAATTGCCCCCAGCATAAAAATTCACTCCACCTGGCATTGCACCACCTGTCGAAACTTCCTTTCCATCCTCAAATTAAATGGATTCGTCCCTTTGACCCCTCCAGACTGAAAGGAATCGACCTACCTCTCACCCCTCAAACTAAATGGATTCGCCTTACGTGGAACCCCTCAAAATTGGATGAACTTGACGCACCTTTCAACCCCTAAGCTGAATGCACTTGCCCCACCTATTACCCCTCGAAAGTGAATGGACTCGCCACACCTTTCACACCTCAAAACTGAATGGACTCACCCTACCTGTCACCCCTCAAAACTGATTGGACTCGACCCACCTGTCACCCCTCAAAACTGAATGGACTCGTCCCACCTGTTACCCCTCAAAACTGAATGGACTCGCCCCACCTGTCACCCCTCAAAACTGAATGGACTCGCCCCACCTGTCACCCCTCTAAAGTGAATGGACACGCCCCACCTGTCACCCCTCAAAACTGAATGGACACGGCCCACCTGTCACCCCTCTAAAATGAATGGGCTTGCCCTACCTGTCACCCCTCTAAAATGAATGGACTTGCCCCACCTGACACCCCTCTAAAATGAATGGACTTGCCCCACCTGACACCCCTCAAAAGTGAATGGACTCTCCCCACCTGTCACCCCTTAAAAATTGAATGGACTCCCCCCACCTGTCACCCCTCAAAACTGAATGGAATTGCCACACCTTTCACCCCTCAAAACTGAATGGACTCCCCCCCACCTGTCACCCCTCAAAACTGAATGGAATTGCCACACCTTTCACCCCTCAAAACTGAATGGACTCGCCCCACCTGTTACCCCTCAAAACGTAATGGACTGACCTCACCTGTCTCCCCTCAAAACAGAATGGATGCGCCAACCTTTCACCCCTTAAAACTGAATGGACACGTTCCAGGCATCACCCCACAAATGAAATGTACTTGTCCCATCTGCTATTATTAAAATTGAATGGATTTGTTCCAAGAGATTTTTATTTCGTCACCCCAAAGCACTTATCACACTCTTTCTAAACAAAGTGTTTTATTTATCATATCATATCGTTATAATTTCAGTGAACAAAACCAAAAAAAAAAAAATAGACGAAGACACTTAAATATGTAAATGGCGTTTACTTCTACATATATTGCTGAATACGTGTTTTATGCATAACTATTACCAGACTTTAGATATCAATCATTTTTACTGTACAAAAATGAACTTAGGACTTTTAACCAATTGTATTTTTCATTTTGCTCACATCTATCACAATATATCATAGTATTGATTACAACTAAAAATATCAAAATACAATGATCTGATGGAAACTATTTAACAAAGTGAAAAATTCGAGAGTGAAGACTTATGTGCCTAGGAAAACGCATGCCAAAAGCAGTGTAAAATTACACAAACTTCTGTAAAATACATTCAAAACGTAATGACTCTCCTCTATATGACCATTTGTGAACATTTGCGAACATCACTTGAAAATATAAATAAAAGATTCTAAATACATAAACATTGATAAGATGAGAGTCATAATATGCAAAGACATAACAATAACATTTTGGTATTTAAAAACATTGATAATTACACCATTATATATAATTGCATACAGTAAGAAAATTTGAGAGCAACTTTCAAATAGAGTCGGATGCACATTCCACGTTATAGCACGTTATAGCATGAAAAGATCATGATCAATCTTTAGCGTATGATTTGTAAACAATATGATTGATATTTGGGTTTAATTGGAAAAAGTATCATCATTTCAACATATGAAAAGTTAATATGTAAGCCCAGGATGTTTTGGAAATCAGATAAATAGCATGCACGATTTTTATCATATAATATAGCTTGTATTTCTGTGTCCCTGTGTCCGGTCCAAAATATGTGCAAAAGACCGAAGAAGTTTCTGTCAGTTGCATGTGGATTTTTCAGTACCTCGGCAAAGGAAATGGATGCTCTGAAATACGACGAAAATACAAATGATATAAATCAATTTCCCAATGTAACACGATTTGACCTAAGATTAAGTAAACTTAAAATGGAAAGGCATGTGATATTCAAATAAATCGGACTGAGGCTGGCTGAACACCAAATTGGAAAAAAATTTAAAATGAATGAAAAAAGGGACTGCAGTCCAATATTCACGTATTTATTTCTTATTTCTATCTAAATATTCTTTTAAATTTCTATCAGATGTTTGATACTTTAATGGTATATTTATATTAAAGTTATATGGTATACACTCATTTCTATTTCTCTATGAAAGGAATGACAAGAATAAAATAGGACCAATATTATGGGAAAGTTTTTTTTTCTGTGTTATGAACAACAAAGAGTAATCAACAAATATGTCAAATTAAAACAAGCTTTTGGCAAATACTTATGTACAAGCTATATCAAATTCAAATCACAACAAATGAAAATTATGCCCGTTACCCTGACGATAGCCATACATACAACATTATCGAGTTATTTACTTCAGTATTCTGCCTCACAAGTTCAATTTTTGGTCTAATATGCAAGGTACTTGCAGCATGTAAGTCCGAAATCTGAGGCAAGGTACTCACCTGCTTTAACCTAGTATTTAAAATCCGAAGCTGAGCCAACCAAGGTATGCACATTAGATGTAACTTCTTTTCACTCTTATACCTATGCAGAAGAAATGTTACTCACAAGACTTAATTTGCTTCAACGCTGAATGGAATATTGTAATTTCGCCACATCTATCCTCTGTATCCTACGTCCTCTTCTTTCAGAGTCCAGAGGTCAAGTGATACGACTAGTCAAGAAGATAATTTGCACTGCACTGAGAGACTTATTGCTATGTAAATTACGTTATGTAACAGGTAGGTCTATGGCGCATTTTGAGTGATGAGTTGCTGCTGAAATCATGCTCACCAGCAAATGTGCATGATCTTACAGAATGTTAACTCAGAATTTATGCGAGCTCTTGACTGACACTTTCAGATTATTTAATCAAAAGCCCCTCGCTGCAAAATGAGTCACGATGTTTCAAAATAATTTGCCTTATTCTAAAGTAAGGGGATGTAATAACTGTCACCGCTACCATATTTGCATGGACTATTTATACACTCGTAACATTCCGATTACGGACATCCTTCAGATAAACATGGCAGAGAATATGTACAAATTGTTTTTAAAAGGTTCAACACCGGTGCTTTTAGATACTATATTTACTCGATTTGGCCTCGTTTTATTTTGCAAGCCTTACACCAATCTTAGACATAATAATCGATATTATGTCCAAGCACCAATAAACTAGAAAAGATAGACCCATAGTAACCATTGAACTTGGATAGAAAAAACATATACCAGTACAGTTGAAATGAAACTTTTATTTATTATATTGATATATCCGGGTAATTTATCACTACCAGCATTTTAAATACTTAACTTTTAAATCACAAAATTAAATATATAATGTTATGGGCATATCTGACAATGGACATTTGTTATTTATTTATCTATTTATTTTGTAATTTATTTGTCAGATAATAACCTAATTCTCACAGCAGCTAAAGGTTTGGTCTATGGAATGCAACATACGGGTATGCAGCCTGAATTGCAGTAGAAACTAAATTCACAGGGAGCAAGTCTGTATCGTCCGTTTTGTTTTGTTGAAAAGTAACAACCGTGTGTTTGCATTTATTTTTGAACGTGTGTGTATACGCCTGATGCGCGCTCGCACATGCATACACAAGTAATGCTTTACGGTTCAGTCATGCAGATTTGTCTCAGAAGCAAGTGCGCTATAGTAATACCAGTGTCTCCAATATACTTAATTTTCCCATCTCTTTGAATGGCACATAAATAGTGAATGTCATCACAGGTTGTATTAACCAAAGGGTTTGTGATGTAAAACGCGTCGAAAACCTCGACACCGTATTTCTTCATCTTCATTCTCAATATTTCATTTGTTGCTGCTTTCATATAATAGTTACTGTCATTTTTCCCATGTCCCCCAGTTACAATATTGAAATATACCAGTCTAACATCAGATGTATCTGGATTTTGACGAACTTCTTGGATGGCGTCGAAGATATATTTACTGGAATTGGATATAAATTCCCAGGTGCTTTTAAAAGCTAAATCCCACTGACCTAAACCCAGAACAATCACATCTCTCTTTGACCACGTGGGTTTTGAAGATAGAAACTTCCGAAGACACTCGGCCGCAACTTCCGGGTAACTTCCCCAGAGAAATGCAATGTTCTCCATGTGAATGGATCTGTCATGGACTTTTCGCAGATGGAAATCGTTCTCCAGCTTAACTAAATGCATGAAATAGGCCGATATTCCTCTCACGTGAGAGTCCCCTATAAAGGCAAAACTAATTTTGTCATTTTTACATCGATATATTTCAGTTGGAGTTAAATACGGCAGCAACGACCCTTTTTCCGACCCCCAACTCCAAGTTCCGTTAGTTTTCCACCATCGTCCACGTAAATAATCTGTCAAGTATCCGCTGTATTTTACTTGAAGACTCTTCATTTCAGTATGACTAATTGGGCACACACCGTTGTATATCTTCAGAATTTTTCGAATGCGCCCTGGCCATGCGGTATTAGCATCTGCATGGTGTCTGTATGCCTCAAAGCGTATATAGTCCAGATGAACAGTGATGTCTACACAGGTGTATATTTTAGGACACTGAGCAACATAAGTGCCGTTGAGAAAGTCCCTTACCGTACAGGTTAAGCATTCTCCTCCTACCGCTTGAATTCTAAAGCAGCTCCCTCCACGTGAGGTGACATTGCGGAAGTCTGCGTTGTCTGTTCTGAGATATTCGTTTATCACAAAAGTTAGCATATCTGGATTAGAATGAAGCCGGGCCATTTTAATGACAAAATAACGCCGCGATATTTCAGAATGGTATCGTGTATAATCTGAGGACGAAGAACCGGACAAATCTGATACTTTTTCTGGATGAGACGCTTTTGACCAGTAATGGTACAGTTGTGACACTTCAGCTGGGCCAAATCGCGTTATGTCGGCATTTGTGGATCCCACCGATAATAGTTCACCTCTGCTGTGGATCAAATACCCATCCTCTGTCCTTGGAATGAGCCAGACAATGAAAATCATGAATACGATGAGAGAAACAGCTACGGAATAAAACACATATTTCATCCATTTGACTCGTCCGTTTTTAAAGAGGAGATTCATTGTTTTTACCTATAGGCAAAGTGTTATTTGTGAGCTAGGAGAGCCCAGAATGGATAACATATCAATTTCCTCTGGGGAACAGCGCCTCATAAGTTCGTTTCAATTTCCGTCACTGACCCGCATTTTACATGGAAAGCCATGCGTTAGCAAGCCTATTTTATGTTTCCCATTATGTGGTCATTCTGTGTACTTTTTGAGCTAACTAGTGTTAGTGTCAGCACCAGTGTAGGCGAAATGATGCTGACGAGTTCTGCTTCGTAGCACATTCAGTTCACTTTTCATACAAAACGCCGGATTACAATAAGATCTGTGTAAAGGACTGACTAAGTAATTATTCACATGCTCTAGTTATTTCCGAATATTCTCTTTGCGAGGCATGAGCCATGTTATTAAAATGATGAATAAGATAAGAGTAAAGGCTTCTAATGAACCTTATTTTGTAAAGGGCTAGCATATGAGATAAGATTAGATTAAGATTTGCACTTGGAAGTATCCTACCCGGGATTTCCCAACCGAACCAAATTTTTCCCTCAAAAAAAAAAAAAAAAAAAAAAAAAAAAAAAAAAAAAAAAACAATTTTCTCACGATTAATCTTTAACTGTCAAATTCCATAAATTGTCAATAGAAAATACTTTAAGCAATTCAAACATGGCAAAGACAGTTGAAGAAAACAGCGTCTTGTTCAAATTTTAAAAAAATTTATTCTAGTAATTAATTCAATAATTAATTCATGTAAAAAATAAATAAATAAATAAAAGAAAAAAACATTCCCTTAAAAATTTTAATGTGGCAGGCTCAGATGTGCAGTTGGTGAGTTTACGGGCATATTTCATCCACGCCAGGGACTCACGATCTTACAACTTTTTACGGTGTGCCAGGGGATCGTTTCCAATTCTGCAAATTTCGTTCTGCCACCCCACAACCCGATAAAAATAATAAAAACGAAAAAAATACCCCTTTAATATAGCAAATAGCAATTGTCAAATCCTGCATAAAAAAATAAATAAATAGAATTAAACTTAATTTAATAATGAATTATATCAATGGAAATACTATGTACAACGACTTTAAAATTGTCCAAATGTTTTTATATGTGCCCATGCGCTTTCTCTGGGGTAATTAATCACTGTAGGTCTTAATCAGTAGGTGGTTGTTCATCCCAGATACCGCTGCGCCCTCTCATGGCAGCGGCTTTAGGGGCGTGGCATGGTGAAGCTCCCATCTCTCCCAGGGGCACAGTCAGCGGACACTGTTAATTCATAGAAAAAGAGGTTAATTAACTGTCGGGATTCACCAGAAACACGATTCAGTTTCAATCTCCACGCGCTTACAATTTCAGTTTAAGTGTAACTCTAGAATAAAAAATTATTCGTTTTCTGTCGCAAAATTCTTACCATAGGTGTTGTCATCTGCTTCAGCATCCGCACAATTGGAGCTGTGGCGCACGTGAATAATGCGTGCTTCTGGTTGGTCTGTTGGCAGGAGGTCGCTCAGACCCCAGGGGTAATCAATGCCACCATTCTGGCTGCTAGTGACCACACTTGTCAGTGGAGCTTCGGCAGTAGAACGGCGTATGTGCTCTAGGCGTGGCAGACGTGCTGGAAGATTTCTCCTTGGGGGAGGCACGGCCAATGCACCCTGGTATGGCAAGGTGCCACGCCCCTGGCGAGAAGCTGGAGAAGGAACGGTTTCATCCTCCTCAGAGCTGTATTGCTCGCCTTGAAATGGGACAAAGGCAGGTTTTAGAATGGCTGCTGCGCCAAATGGTCCTTCATCTTCATCGCCGTCATCATCATCATCATCATCACCATCATCAGAAGAAGAAACTGTTTTGGCAGCGGCATTTTCCCTGTCCGACTTTGTTTGAAGGATCTGCGAAAAATGATGCCGCATTTATCAAAATTCTTTTTATGTCTTCTCATTATGAGAGTGTTAAAGATCCTTTCTAGTATAGAGTTGTATTCACGTTTTTCAAAATCTCTACATAAAACTCTCTTGGCTTCTCGTCTGCACCTCTAATTATTTCTGTCCATACATATAGCATTTTAAACACCTTTAGGTTGCAGGTTTTAAATGGTATAAAACGCCAAAAGGCATTTAAAAATGGGAATAAACACGTTGGGTTGTTTACCTGTTGTCTTTTCATGTCCTTTTTAGCCAGAGCCTCCTTGTTCTTATCAGAGAGCTCCTGGTGCCGCCTAGCGGCATTCTCATGTTTCTTGTTGTACGCCTCTAAGGCAGCTTCTTGCCTGGTTGCTATGCGCACCGCTTTCACACGAGGGACCTTAGATAAGGAAATAAGACAGCTTGTTTTCTGTTCTATCTGCAATTTAATTGTTCATTACAAAAATACAAAATACATTTTAATTTAATGTCTCTCATTTACCTCTGTTAAGTTAAGTGTGTTAAGTGCTTCAACGCGTCTCTTCATTTAAATCTGCATTTACTAAAATTACCTAATGAGTGAATTTTAGTTCATGAGATAAAAAACTAATTACATCAGCAGCTTTGCCAAGTTTTCTTCTTATTGCAGCGGCCTGTTGAAGCATTGCTTCTCTGCGGCGTTCGATGGCAGCTTCCTCCCTTCTTTTAAATTCCTCTGCACCTTTCTTTATTGCAGAGGGTGGTCTACCTAGTCTGAAATTAAAGAAAAGGAAAAAGGGAATGGGATGAAATTATTTAAAGAAAAGTACAGATTAAAAATAAAAATGACAGACCATAAAAAAAAAATCAAGCACGCAAAGTGAGCGAGAGAGCGAAAATTATGTCAGAATACTCTTTTTTTTTTACCTTTTTGGCATAGCTGTTTTTGGCCTGGCATCTTTATCTACAAGCTCCCACGCTGTCCCAGATGCTCCTTCCTGTGGTTTTCCCACAGTCTGCAGTCCAGCTTTTTTAAGTGTCCTCTTGTTGGACAACTCGTCCTTGAATTTTGACAGTCGGCCTTGCTGGGGGCGGACTGGAGGGTGCTGAATATAAAATTTTTTAATCGTTATGGAAGATATGTAGATTGCATAACATTGTTTCAATAGATGTATAAATTTAACAAATGGAAAAATAGTGTTTCTTCAAGTTCGTCACTCATACATGGAAACAGTTATGTGAAGCAATTATGTTCAAAAAAGTTTACTTCAGAGAATCCAAATCCTGATTAATTGATAATTGCAGGAAGGTAAAAAACTAAGCTATCTTGATCTGTAAACTCAAACACGTGAAGCAACATGTTCAGAAAAAGTTTACTTCAGACAAATCAAGTTCCGATAGACTGATAATCGGAGGAAGGTGAAAAACTAGGCGGAAGGTGAAAAACTATCTTGATCTATAAACTCTTATTTCAACTTCTTAAAATTCAACACCGTCGAACCGCAAAACTTCAAACTAGCGAGTGCCAAATTTTGAACGGGTGTTTGAATTTTGAAAGTGTGTGTTAAGATTTAAGGAGCAAGATTTTAAACAAGTGAAATTTTGCTGACACAAAGATGAAATGACAGCTCTGGCAAGATAAACAGAAAGAAAAGCAAGAAACTGAAAGGGTTAAAGGATCAATAAATACGCAACTGATTTTTAGTAAATTATAAGATACGAAAACAATATGGGTTTGCATATTCAAATTACATTGTACGCTTATTTTAAAGTAATATTTTAAAGTAATAACTTACTGTTCCTTGTGGATCTACACCAACACGGGGGCGCCTTCTTCTCAGCCGTTGTCGCACAAATTGATATGCATGACCAACACGCCCTCTTGCAATCCTAATAGCATTTGTCAACCGATTTGTAAGAGGTTCAAAACACGACATTTCGAATGTTGAATTGAAACTCACACAAAAGTAATTAAATATATCGAATACAGATAAAGTATTGCTGCAACGCAACTCGATCCCGTATCTATCTATCTATCTATTGTCTTCTGCGCATGTAACGTCTCCATGGGATATTCAAAGTTGTAACGAGATTTTGATTATGACGCATTGTCGCTGGCCAAGTTGCAAAGAAAACCTTTGTTGTGAAAAATCCTTTGTTGGTTTCATAGGTATCCTCTAAGTCTTAGATAATGACAAAATTTTTAACCGTGGACATTACCTTTAAAATGTCAAAGCTTTTAAAATGGTAATATAACATTAATTTTTCAAGTTAGGCCTACTCAGTATAACGAGCGAAATCTCGCCACCAAATGGTCCACTAAAAATGGTAAAATGGATTACCATTGCACTGTTTTTGATACTACTTCCCTAGGCCTATTCCCCTACTGCAAACGGCACTATTTCAGGGCCGTAGCGTGAGAAAAATGCCAGGGGGGCAGTAAGCGGACACGAGGGGGCGAAGCCCCCGAGGGGGGAAGGGGTGGGAGGGGGTGTTCCCCTCCCACGGTGTGGAAATTTTTAAAAAACTATATGTATAATACTGCATTCTGGTGCATTTTAACTGTTATTTATTGCTCAATCAGAAGTCAGAAATTGTGGGTTCATTTTGCTATAAGTACAGTCATTTTTTCAACACAACGCGCCAATTGGACTTCATTTCGTAAATTTTTTTTGCAATTATTTTTTTTACCTTTGCGATTATTGTTATTATTATTATTATTTTTGCACCTCAAATCCCAGGGTGGGGGGCAGCTGCCCCCCCCCCCCCCCCCCCCCCCCCCCCCCCCCCCCCCCGGAGGCTACGGCCCTGTATTTTCAAAAAATTCTTTCGGAACGGAATTTATAAACATCTCTCGCTAATTTCAGGACACTAAAACATTCATATTTTATTAAGCGTGATCCGTGAAGCACCCCATTCAAGTGACTTGGAAATGCGGTTATTTATTCTTCGCTCTTCATGAGGATTTTCAGGACTTTCGGCTGGCATTATCTGTGAGATATGGATTTTTCTTATTTACTGAGATTTGTGAAGTGATTTGATTTCTCGTTTACTGTGATCACTACCCCCCCCCCCCCCTCCCGCAAATGGGACCCTCCAGTAGCCTTAGATCCATTATGAAATTTCCCGTATGACACTACAGCAGACGACAATTTGTCTTTTGTTGGATGTGATCTTTGCGTACGTCAACTTACCAACTTAATTGAAGACTCAGATTGCACGTTGATCGATCGCTGCATTTCAACTGACGGCTCGACATTGCGATAGTTGTTCATCATATATATATCTGCCCATTGTGTTCACGGGAAATCGAATGTGACAGAGAAGACGACAACAATGAACATGGCGGAAAAACGAAGTTCACACGACACATTTTACGAACAGCCGTATTATCGCTGGACTTTATGAAAAGGTGATATTTATATATTCTAAACATGTATGTACATTTATAGTTGTTTTTGTTAAATATGCTTCTGAAATATTCGCAATTTTTTCCTTAATATTGGACTTAAACAAAAAACCAGAGGGGGCAAACACAAATGTTAAATGATGTGGATCCTTTGTCCCTTCCGAAAGGCACCGACCACACTGTGACTGTGTCATTTTTTTGGTCAATTTTTTAAGATGATAAGGAATTTTAGATCTAATTCATGCAGCGTGCACTTAGATATTCTTTTAAGAAACTGGGTAACACAGACAAGAATATACTATAGATTACTAAAGAATTTTTCTTTTGTCAATTTTTTCAAGAAGTACATGTACCCTGTAGTAGTTCAAAATCGCCAGATACAGCTGAAACCTGCTGAGACAGAATCAAAAGAAGGTAAGAGATGAAACTCTGTTTATTTAATGCAAATTAGGAAGTCTTGTTAAAACCATATGTACTGGTGCACATGTTAATATGGTTTCACTGACAAGATAGAAACTTGCTTTCTAGACATCTTCATACTTATATTTAACTAATTCGTACTAATTTTACTTTCTCTTTTCATAAAGACAATAATAAGATTATTAAGCACGATTGTAAAACATGCACATATGAAAAACAATATACATGTAATGTTTTAACCACACATTGAGCCTTCTAAGTGAAATTGGCTATACATGTCCTGCTCAACTCACTGAAATGGGGGACCTCTGTAGAAAAATTATTAGATCAGCCAGGCAGTAAATAATCAGTGTTTACAGCTTGACTAAAAAGGCCTGGAATGCGGGTTGACAATTACAATAACAGCAGTTGCAAATAATTTTTCCAAAAAAAAAAAAAAAAAATTGCACTGTTAGTCACTAGCAAGGTTTTGGTCTCGGTCAACCAGTCATTTTCAGTGCAAGACATACATTGTACACTGTGCACAATCGAGGTACATGTAGATGTTTTCAAGTAAGGATTTGTGTAGGGGGCCATAGCAATAGTCTCAAAGTTCAATAGTTTGAAGGTTCATTGGTCCGAATGTTCACTATAAAACCTTCGGACTAACGAACCCTTGATTAAAAAACTGATGAAAATGCTACGATTTTTTGGACCAATGAACCTTCGGACAATCGAGATGCCCCCTTTGTGTAGACATGTAATGTTTTATAATTTTTTATTTTAGTTTTTTTGTATTTTTTCACTTTCTTCCGTTTTGCTTTTTCTTTTTACAATAATGCCTCTTTTTCCTAGGTATTCCCATGTTAATTGGCACATTTCCTGGGTGGGGGTTAAATAAAACTCATCGCAAACAGCTGGGTGTAATGTTTTAATTTAGTAATAATGTCAAATGATATTTCATGTTATTTAAAAAAGATGACCTAGAGGCAACTGCAATGAGACTTTAACACCTTGCGCCATTGTGAAAGTAACAGCAGACTTTGTTGGCCTGACAAATAACACGGATGAAATTAAGCTGCATGCGTGTAATAGCGGCTGAGCGTTCTATTGATTTTTTGTTTTGTGTATCTTTCCTATAGGCTGCAGCCTAAGCGGCATGCATTTGTATTGATCTTCTTTGGAGAGCACTACTAGAACAAGCCGTGTAACAAGTGGAAGTGGATGGTAATGTCTTTATTCCCCTATGTGAGGTTTTAAGCACAGGAGAGAACAGTAAGAACTGATTACTGCATCAACCAGGCAGCACTTCAGGGTTATACAGTGTAGATTTAGGTAGGTTGCTTTTGTGTACGAGTGGTGTGGTGAGCCTTAAACAGGTAGAAAACTTCTGTGTATCATTGGTCTGTTGTGCAGTTGATATCTCATTTGCGTGGCCATTGCCATGCAGTCATATGCAGTGTCACAGCATCTGTCCAGGTATTGGTGGGTGTGGCTGCATGTTGATCAGTTTAATCTATATAATCCAATTCATCTGGAGTGTTTTTGTTATATATGGCTTAATTATCTGGAGCAACATGAACCAAGTTATTATGCATTGAATCTGTGTCGATAGTAATGGATGGATGAGGATTATTTTTTAATTGCTATTGTCATTCTATTTTGGATATAGGACAGGCAGATTTGTGTATATATTTTATCTGTAACGAAGTGTAATATGGCCTTGTGGTTATGAATTGTGTACTATGCTTGGCATGTATTAGAACATAGAAATTGGTTAAGACATCATCAGTTAACTAATAAAATGATTGTATGACTTTTACAGGTACATCTTAAAAGGTTTTTGCTCCTGAAGGGACCTAGCTATTACAACAATTTTATAGAGTTCAGTATTAATTTTGTGATACATCTTGAATTCATATTTGCATGGTGCATTTGTTAGTGTTTGTGTACGGTATGTGCATTGTTTGATTGTAGACTAGATTGAAGGGTACATCTAAGTAAATTATCAACTTATTAGATGTGCTTTTTGTATGTGAAATAAAGATAGTTGTTAGTCAGTCTCATAGGAGTATACTACTTGTATACAGGTGATGCATTTATCTGAACTTTTCATATGGATCAGAAGTTAAGGCTACAAATGACTTCTTCATCTCAATGGATAATGATACATAAATGATAGGACAGCTTTTTTGCCAGTCTATGCATATTGTGAGCAGTATTGTGTCATATAAGTACAGGTGTAGAGCCTTGGCGACTCCTTTATTTCATACGACCTTGGCTTACTGAAACAGCAGCTCTCCATTTAGCAAGATTTACCTTTTGTTGTTCAATGGATAAGGTGTTTGTATAGGAAAGTGAGAGGAATGCTAACAACACACAACATACACCAAACAAGACTAGTGAACTCATCTCCACAGGCAATGTAGTAAAGCTGCCTCTGTTTGTTGAAGCTATTTAAAGCAAATAGAGAATAATCTTTTTATTTGATGTCTCTTTTTTCATGTTGGCTGAACGCCAGAGAGACAACTTTTTTTAGGTTTCATCACATATACACTATAGTTTGATTTGTGAGCTTTGTGAATGAAAATGTCCATGGTGTTATCGAGATTAATAAAATGTTTTATAAAGAATAGGGGATAGAAAGTAGAAACCATATTTACGTGTATGGACATGTACTCATAGAAAGCAGTATGTTCTGTGTCTTGACACTCAATATTTACATTGTTAGTTATTGTGTTATTTACATGTTCCCATTGGAGTTTATGGATAATGGTTATGATCTATAGATGAAGAAAAGGAAAAATATCTAGTGTGAGCAGCAGTTCCAGAATATGATGAAATGAATATTATCTCATGCATCAGGTATCAGTTGTGAAAAGAACTGAGCAATTTACAGAGAATTAGTCACAGGCTTCTCTTTTTGGCAAACCTGAGGGAGATGAGTGTTCAGTAAGAAAAAACATTTTGGAATTGTGTATCTTTTTTTTTATGTATAACATCACCTGTTTTTGGCACGTAAGATAAGCTGTGTAATATATATATGTTGATGTTTGCATTCATATAATAAGAGGTATAGAAATAGGAAAAAAACAACAACAAAAAAACCCTTTTAGCCATATCTATATATGTTGTTAGAGTAGAGGCAAATGCATTCAAGGGAGTGATCTTATTGTGCTATGACAGAAACATGCAAGCATGCATGAAAATAATGCAAATTACTCGACTTGCAGGGTAGATAAAAAGTGTGATAACACTTTCATGGAATGGTGTGGCCAACAGGGATGGTAGACATTGTGGATATCAAGTTTAGAAATTTATTGCATATGTGATCATTAACTTGAAAAAATTTCTTTAATTTGATTGGTAAAAGCATTGTTGACATCAGAGGTGGAGCCAGAATTTTGAAAAGAGAAGGATGTTTGATGGGTGTTTACTTTTATACTCAGTCTGTATCTAATTTTTCCCCCTCACATTTCTCTCCATCTAATTCCACACCTGGGAAGCATGCAGCGTGTGTAGAGATTTTGGATATAAAAGCTGTTTCCTTCGTCATTCAAGGATAGAGATAAAGGTATTTATGATTCATTGCATATACTCTTGTATGATTAAAATGATCTAAAATCATAAGTCTATGTGAATGCATAGGCATATCAGATATCTCTTCCAACTTTTTTATGACAAGTACTTCAGAGGAGCGTTTTATATTTCAAACTTCAATATGAATTCATTTATCTCCAGCATTTCACTTCAAAAGATGCAAAATGTTGCAGTATACCTCTTAATAATGCCACAAAGTACTTGTAAGTCACTCAAATGACCCATGGGTGCAGGGTATGCATTACTAAAATAAACCCATAAACCTCTTTTGACACCTTCTTTCTATAGATAATTATCTGTTGCAAAAATATATGTGATTTATCACTGTATTGCATTCTGTATTGCAAACAATACTTGAGCACCTAGTGAACCCATAACAAATATGCATAGAATATTTGCATATACTTCAGGTAGTAAAGTTCATGCAAACAGGAGGTTTTGCCTCTTAATTTCAGAGATGGCAAATGGAAAGATCTTTTGACTAGCTTTGTATATCTTGGGTCTTGGTATTTGCATAGGCTATAGGATGAACAGTTTCAGCAAACAGATAATGTTGTAGTAAAGAAGACACCAGGGAGCAGTCACTCTTTGTTTTATGTATGAAAATATTGCATTTGCATATCCATCAGGTAGTGTATAGGGTTTTCATGTGCCTAGTCTGTGCATTTAATTATATTGTTTAAACATGATTTACATTAAAACTATGCATTCTGAAAACTGTTAAGATCCACACACTGTTTCTACATTCCTATACTTGGCGTAATCTCAGCACTTTTACAGTTATTTACTGTACACTCATTACCTCATTCTTAGTATATGCTTATCATCCATGTACTAGACTGACTATGAAGTCTTGTGCAAATAGATAACATTGTCTCTCAATGTCAAAGATGACAGCATGGAGTGGTATGGGCTAATCCTGTGGTTATAACATTGAGATGACACTTGGCTTACCATGGTGATAGAGGAATTATTGATCATAAATAAAGAGCGACTCTCAAGTGATTTTTCATTCAGAAGTTTATAATTGGCCACAAAATCAGTGAACATTGAATTGTTTGCTGAAATGGAAATTATAAATTGTATGATTATTGGTTGGTTTACAATGATTTGATTATATGATTGAATGTAACAGGTTTAGTAAAAAAAAAAGAGCAATTTTTTCTCTTTCAGTTATCGTTTAGTGAAAATAGAAGAAAATTAAATTTCCTAATGTTTCAAATGCAGTTGACTATATTGATAACTGAACATTTAGCAACAGAAACCATGTTTAGCAATTTTCTTTCGTATGCTCCAATGTCTGTCACAGATTCATGTCCGGTCATAAACATGTATCAAATGGTCTGCGAAGTAACAAGTAAAATTAACAAAACCATGGATCATGAAAAAGACATATAAGTATCTATAAGAAGTGCAGACAACTGTACAGACCTATGATATTTTAGGTGTCTGATCAATTTAGATAGCCAGTGGTAAATGTGGTAGACAAAAATGTGTTTAGTGTGTTCAGTCTTTAATCAGACATAAAATAAGGACAAAAAAATTAATAAGTCGGATCTATCAGTTTGGAATAAACACAACTACATAAAGACAGTATATACCTCTGCCCTGTAAATACACTGTACCTAATAAACAAAGTTAAAGGCTTTCTTTTTTTAATGTAAACACACCAATTGTATTATATTTGGACTGGGTTACATAAATTGATTTAAAAGTGCTTGTCACAAGACTGCAAGGATCTTTAACAGATATTGATTTCAGAAT
The DNA here is from genome assembly GCF_051362555.1 of Lingula anatina. NCBI lineage: Eukaryota > Metazoa > Brachiopoda > Lingulata > Lingulida > Lingulidae > Lingula > Lingula anatina. The sequence continues at coordinate 35,469,883 of NC_141767.1, forward strand.
ACAACACCTAATATTCTTTCAATTGAAATGTCCCAGGGTTGTTTGAGTGGTGTTACCTTTCATGGCTGTCAGTCTGGCAGGTTATTTGTGAAGTCGGGAGTAAAATGTGGACTTGGGAGTCAGGACAACATTGATTTTTTTCTTAAACCTGAACTGTTATGGTAACAAGTCGAATATTAATTGAACATACATATAAAGTGGTCGTCTTTTGAATATAGTTGAGCTTAATCCATCCTTCTACTAACCCTGTGTACTAAATAAGATATGAAATGGTTTGAAACAGATACAATTTCCATCTTAATACATGAAAATGGATATATAGATTTTTTTACATGGCCAAGTATTGTTTTTGCAGCTGAAAATAACTCTACTTCAAAATATTGAATTATGACTTGCAGATTGTGGCAAATTTAAGGTTCAACCTTACTGATTCTACCTTTCAAATGGATGCCTACTAAATAAATACCGATGTGGTTTCCGTCTACGCTAATACAGGCCTAAAAGGTGCTGCTGATACCTTTAATTGATTTAGGCCAAAAAATTGAAGCTGTTGACTACTGTTCACTAGTGTATCAATAATTGAATTTGAAGTTGTGTTTTTGAAAAGAGGGAAGAAAACAATAGCACTGATGCCTGCAGTCTGCATAAGATAATTGAAAACATAATTAGTTAATTAGTCTGTTACTGATATTGGGAATTAAGGGGATATTCCCGGAAAATGCAGTTTTATCTGGCTGGAGGTGTTTTAGACAAATTGACGTTATCATCAGGTGCACTATTGCCAGAAGACGGTTCCAAAACTGTGCATTATCAATCGTTTTCAGTGATGTTTTGTGATAATTTGCCAAATAGTTAGATATTGATCATAAGAACAAATGTTAATGATGAACTAAGCAAGAGGGGAACTTACTGAAAAAAAGGTCAAATGATATTAATTCAAGTTAAATATGAACTAGCTGTTAATGTTCTGTTCCAAAGTTTCATGTTTTATGCACATTTTTATGGTGAGTGCTCCTTTTTAAATTCAGGTTTAAAGAATTAGGATTTATAATGAATAGATATAAGGTTTAGTATGAAAGAACATGTTAGTGTTATAAGTGCAAATTGTTTTTTAATGGAAAATGTGAAGTAAAATATACCGACATGTCTTTGATGTGCCACATGGAGCTTTAATAAAAAACACCCTGTGAAAATATTGTTTCAAAAATAGACTACACTGGGGAGGAGATTTTTCTTTTTATGTGGGAAAGGCAACATTTTTACATTTGCGCTATTCATTTGTTTTCTGTAGCATACTATCATGATGAATATAGTGAGCAGTTGTGGCTTGGCTGGTAACAGCTTTTCAAAACAATAGTTTAACCAATATCTTTATGTAGAGGATATGACAGCAGTTTTAGGAAAATGATTCTTGACTTAAAACTGATGAAACAATACAGAATAATATCTAGTTTAACTTCATGCTGTCTGGGGGTGGGGGTGGGGGTGGGGTTGGGGGGGGGGAACAAGAGCTACATGTAAAATCCGAAGGTATAGATTACTGTCTTTTAGAGATAAATTAATATTAGATAGATTTGTAAAGCAGTTGCTGTTCTAATTTTGTAGCACTTTCAAGTTGAAAAGAATGTTTTTTCAAAGAAAATTATTTTTGGTGATAGCTTCTGTAAGCATTATAATATTTTTTGAATCAGTTTTTTTTGTTAAGGCATAACTGGGTAAAAAAGTTCAAACTCGTGTTCTTAGGGTCCATGATATCCATAACACAAAAAAAACCCAACTAAAAAATCTGCTATAAAATTTTTTGTGCAACAAGTGGTACACTTGAAATTCAATTTGCTGCCTCATTCCATATGATATGAACCAGAAGTTCACCTGCCATGCAGTGTTATAAATAGGAAATCCAAGCCCTATTTATCACTCTACCACTTATAACTTAAGATATGTGAACAAAATAAGCCCTGGTCTAGACTTTGTACAATTTGACATAACAAAATAAAAGCTAAGCTGATTTACTTGAGATAAGATACAAATGCGATAGCCTGGAATTCCAGAACAGGAACAATTTAGACTTTAAAAAGTTCACAAAGTTATTTTTAATTTTTTTAACAGAAAATTGAAAAACAAACATCCTTTTGTAGAAACGAAGTATGTTTTAAATCTTTTTTTTAGGGGGTGGGGGTGGGGATTGTCACTTCTTGTTCTTTTGATTCAAGTCTAATTGATACCGTACAGATTAAATTTGTTTCAGTAAACATCTGTTTGTATTGGAGAACTGCTTTCAAAGATTCCTTTTAAGTTTTTAGCACCAAGCAGTGTTGAGTATATTTTGTAATTAATGGCATATTGTGTAAATATGTGTATTCAGCATTTCATCATAGTTTCTTTTAGTTCAGACAATAAATTATAGACCCAACCCACTTGTTGAAATAATCCTTGTTGCAGTGGGGGTAATGTCAGACAACTGGCTGTGTTAACCACAAGCACAGCTGGGTTTTTGTTTCGGGGATAGTTCATTTAACTACATTTTACTGCTTTTTTGTTGAGTAATGGTGCTGTTTTTAAAAAAGAAATATTAAAGAGTCTATCCCTAACACATTTTAATACATCATATGTTAATTCTTAGTTTTTTATTTTGGTACTGTAGTAGTGTAGGTTTTAATATGTTATCTTTTTAGGAAAATTACCTTTGACTCAATCATGTATCGAAAACAGTATCCGTAAATAAAAGGGAAAAAATTGACATGTCAGGGTTAGAACATTTTCCTTTTACTAGGAACACATTCTGTATGTGTTATTCAAAGGTGGATTTTATTCATTAAGATTGGAACTCTGTACAAGAGGGTAATCTGAAACCACTGCTAACAGCTGGTTGGCAAGTTGAAACAAGGCAGCCATCTTGGCACAGAGCGGCACACGAGTGCTTGCAGCAGCAGACACATTGTTAATAAGGTGAGAACTGATTGTCACAATTTAAGAGGTCATTCTTAGGTTAGTTATTACAAAGATATGTAAGTGAATGAATTATGCTTGTGTCATATTAAACAGTTGCTGTGGTGATTAGTTGAGAGCTTTAGAGGAGGTCAGTACAAGTGGTATATGTTCTTTAAAGAGTAGCTCCAGTAGAAATATTTCAAGAGTATGGGGATTCATATTCATTCTTTTAGATGGTTTTGAACTCTGTTTGGTTGAAGCTCACTTTCTCTTGTAGAAAATATATTGTTTTTTTTTTTATTTACGTACATACATGATAACCAGAGTAAGACTGCAATTTTGAGAATGGAGTCTTGTACATAGGTATTACTTAAATTTATTCAAAAAGTCACATTAGGCTATCCATATGATTACATGTATTTGTTTAAGGCAATTTCTTGTATTTTATTCCAGCAGGATTTGTTCAGTAACAGTTGCTTAGAAAAAGGAAATACCAATAAGTGTACTGATGAAATAAACCTACTACATGTAGTATAAATATTTGATTGTCTGGAATTGCTTCTCCAACTGATTGCCAAGTTCAGGTTCTAAGTGCTTGTGATTGGAGACATACTAAAGGATGAATCATCAAAAGGAACATCCTGAATAAATCTGAAGATTTCCCTGCAGGATATATATACTATATATAATACCCGGTACATTGAGAAAAGTAAGCAGATATTGATAAGTCAGTGACCTTGGACATAAATGATATTAAAACTGCTTGTACATGCCTGAAGCATCTCCCTTTATTGCCACTATATTGTTGTCAAGGTCAGATTGATTTCCCATATTATGTCCAGAAGTACATGCAGTTCAAATTGATCATTTGCTGTTGCCCATTTTATGGTGGTCTTATGAGAGAAGATCTCAAGAGATTAGAAAAGAACAGCCCATCTGACATACTATACTATGACCTCATTGCAGGAATAATATTTTTCTGCACTTGAGTGGGGCTATTTGGATGTAAATGTATTTAGAAGGTCTGGTTATGCCTGTACATGTAGCCCAGAGCATTCATCAATACTTTGTTTAGTGACGTAACATAATCAGATAGCATTTTAGGAATTACTGGTGGTTCAATATTGGGGGTTAATGAGAGCTCTGTGTCAATAGGTTAAACCCATTTTGGGTTGATAGTGAATTATCTATTACAGGGAGATTGGATTTGGCTGTTTGATTTGGTTTTTCAGGTCACAGAATTAGTTGACCTAACTGGGTCTAAGGCTGTACATGTTAGGTAAGTTCTGTTTGGAGTACCCCAAGTTTCAACGGTTTGTGAAAACTCATATATTTTATTAGTACATCTATGCTGTTTCCAGACAGCTGGAAGGGTAAGTACAGTGATTGGTGATTGTTTGCTTGGTAGAGGTCAGTTACTATCAATACTCTGAAACTGATGGTAAAATGTAAGGCTGTTTTAGAGAATGTTCAGCTGATGTCTCTGACATTTCTCTTGTATAAAGTTGAAATAATGGCCACTTAAGTGAATTACCAAAGTTGCCCATGACGTCAGAAAACGTCATTTGAGCTAAGAAGAAAAAGAAGACATAGAGAAATATGTTTTAGATACCTAGAACCCATTTGGACTTTATTTCCGTGGGCTAAAGTATAGAACTGAATTCAGACGGAAAAGAGTGTTTATTATGTTGCTGCCATGTAAGATGTCAGAGCCCTTGTGAACTGCCAGGTGTTTGCATTTCTTGGAATTATTAGCACCAGTTAAGCCATTGAAGATAATATTGCTCACAATGCTGGGTAGGTTTAGGTAATTGTATTAGTCCTAATTAGATTAATTGTTTTGAAAAAGCAGGAATGCATGCTTCCTGCACTGAAAAGCAGCAGTGATCATGTACCATGGCAGCAAAACAAAGCCTCTTGGTTTATTTAAAGATAAAAGGATTATTGAAAAAACTCAAGTGGCTTTACTTTGCAGTATGCCCATTTGATTTGTGACCATAATAGTGGACAAGGTGAGTTACTTACAAGTTATCCCAATCGTTGCCAAAAAAAAAAAAAAAAAAAAAGAACCTGCTGGGTTACACTGAAGTGGGACATGGTATTGTACAAATCTGATTTGTTCTGTAAGAAACTGTTGTGAACACACACAAATATTGTATTTCTAGTCGAGTTGGAACTATCAAACTTAGTACCTCCTATCTGATGCGTCAGGCCTTCTATTTATGAGTTGCTCATTAAAGGAAGGCATTGATTTAACAGCTGTGACTGAGGTCCATGCTTTAATGGTAGCAGACAGGACAGCTTCGGATATGAATTTCCTACTTTTGTGAACAAATGATAAAGAAAATGAGGTTGGCCCAACAAGGATGGAAACACTGCTTAAGACAAAGAATTTAGATGAAAGGGAATGGAGTATGTAAAATACTATAGGTGGGCAAATTGGTGCGAGTCTTATTTATTGGTGGACATGTTTGGTCAGAGATGGATAAACTAGACAAATAGACCAAAAACAAAAAAAGGGGGGGAGCAGAATGTATGTAAATGTCTCTGCAGTTTACTATAGTGGGCTACATAGTCCCTTACTGAACATTTAAGTTAACACTTGGACTTTTTTGGAATCTTAAAATTGTCAGTGGTCGGTGAATGTTGACCACTGAATGACCCATGCATTGACCAAAGCATTGGTCTGGATCAGATATTTGGTGATAAACTATTCTGAGAACAGGTGGATGCTTGGCTTTTAGGCATAGATCTACAGGTGGACTGAAGGCTCTGGGTTGAAATATGTGTATGCTTGTGCATGGACATTGCTCGTGCATGCGTGCTTGTGTATGGCTGAATACATGTTGGCCGAATTGTCTCTATGAGAAACTTTGACTATTAATGCTGTGTCTTCATAGTACAGGTATATGTTTAGAAGTATTTAGTGCTCAGTAGGACTTACCGGTATTAGATGAGAGGTGAGTGCACACACCCAGGTAATAGGGAGTTTTCCAGTTCAGATGTACATAGATGTGCAAGGTAAACGGAAGAAGCCAGGTAAGAAATAAAGATGAATGGGAGTTATGTTTACATGTACATGTTATGATGTACCTGGTGGTCTTATCCATGTGATTCATAATGAGGAGAGAGTTTTTGGCCCAGAATTTGGAATGTTTGTTATCATCACATTCTGTTCTACAGTATAGACTGTATTGACTCTATCTTGTCAGAGGCAAGACGGCTGATATGTTGCCAATTTAAATGAGAAGGAATATGTAAGGTTGTATACATACTTTTTTGCTAGGAACACTGATGTATGAATGAATTGCATTGTTAAACATGTGCCAAGGCCTCCGATTCGTTATTTTGTTGAATATGACAGATTGTTTTGCTGTAGAATATAAGACATTCATGATGAGATGCTGTTTGTGATAGGCTGGTCCATTGACAGTTGGCAGTATTAGGATCTTTGTGAAAATGATGCATGATTGAACTTGTGCCTGGGCATTTTATTCATATGACAGAATGGAAGCTGTTTGGGATGATGAAAAATGATGATATGAGGTACGCTAGTATATCTTTGAGTTGAATGGCAATATCCTTCTGTCAAAGTAACAAGAAATATGAAGAAAGTGCTGCATTCATGGTAATTATGATGAATGAGTGTCTGTTAAGTTTACATGAGAGACTGATGAAAGAATATGATTTTGACCTAGAATATGAAATGTTAATGATGAGTCGATCTGTCTGTATGTATACATATTTAGGCTGGTATTCTCGGTAGACGAGATATTTTGAGATGCTGGTATCAGACAGTGGGATAGGAGATTGTAAATGTTACATTTTTGCAAACATTCCCGCTAGGAAGGTGTTCACACCACCATTTATATTGTCAGGTGAGTTGTTTGAAGACATGGATAGTTATCTATGTCTTAATAGGTTAATCCTGCATGTTTACTTTAAAAACAATTGATTCCTAGTAGTGCATCTTTTATTTTATAATAATAAGAAATCTGTGTAGGAATTTTCATTCTTAAATGAATTCTTGCTATGTATTGGTGGAAAACTTCGCATGGATTGAAATAATTTAAACTCTTTGAAACAGCTTGCTTAAATCAGTGAATTATTTTGTAACTTCTTGTATGACTTTTGATTATTAATTTTTTTTTTCAAAATTAACCTTTTAAACCCAGAAGTCCACTTTGCTAAACCTTGCAATAAGCTGCTGGCATATTGCCATTTGTAACCCAACATATAAAGTTTTTTTCATTTATAACATAGCTTGTCCAAGTTTGTAGTCACATGTTGCTAGGAGGATGTTCTTTAAAACAATAGAAGTCTGCTGAGTAATCCTTCCTTGTCTGTTTTTGGCAGTGTTATAAGTATATATACATTATTTGCAGTTAATAAGATTTTTTAATATAATTGAAATACCAGATATTTTGGCAGTCATTTAGCAACGCTTTTGTATTCAGATTCATTTATAATGTAGTTTGGACAATATTGATGTTATTTTAGACTTACAAATACAAACATTTCTCTAGATTTTGTAAACTGCATATCAATATGTTTTTTTTTTTATTTGGTTATGTCAGCGATGTTTATTTTGGCAATTTTTTATCCGTCTCTATACTGACACTTGGCAGTTCATGCAGCATATATTTTATTCATCGCATCAGTTCCATGTATCAAGATTTATAGTTCTACATGAAACAGTGTATAGTTAAAAATGATTATCTGTTGTTAGTGGCAAAAATACTGTATGCCAGTGCAGTTTTACAAAGTGCAACACATCACAGTGTATTTCCAGTGCTGCTCTTTTTATGGGTACATGAAGCACTAGCACTGTAGATGGTTTCTGAGAAGTTGCCTTCGGTGCTAGGCAACTCTGATATTTATGTGGGTGTTAATGTGGTTAAGCAGTTTTTCTTTTGTTCTTAATAAGCAATAAAAATCCAGTGTTGGTATGGGGTTTGAGTCTAATATACATGCCCTTTGTATAGGTAGAAAAAACTCAAAAGGACTGTTTACACTGGCCATGTGGACTGCAGCAGAAATGCTCCAGTATCAGTGCTAGTGAGTCTTGTTTGTTGTCTGAAGAAGCCAAAGAAATAAACAAGAAGTTGATTGCATTACGTCAGCTGACTCTTTACATTTATACAGACTAAAGCAGGGACATCTTGTATGCAAACCTGATTTGAAATGAGTGCAAACCAGGGAGGGATTTTGCGTGAGGGATTTTTCACAATTTGGTGTTGTGTAAATGTGATATTGCACTAATTACCTAGGAGTAAGTGGCCATGGAAACAATTGCCTACATGTGTATATCATTTATTTAAAACCAGCAGTGTAATTAAGATAATATAATGAGCATTTAGAAGGTAGTTATTTAAGTGAAAATAACTGAATGACAATAACTGGAATAGGGGTAAGTAAATAGGGATAAGAAATGAAATATTAAGGTGTTGCAGTGTCACAGCTGTTGGAGTTGTTTCTTAACATTTGAATAATTTATTGAAGTATTTTTTTTCTAGGATTTATATTATTTAATTTCTTTCTTGCATCATCATAGATACATGTATGATAGAGTGTGTCACTGTTTATTTTTGAGAGGCTAAAGAGCATTTTGTAGCAATGACCATGCTGAAAGTTAAGATAACTCAAACTTATATTGCTTTTATTTATTTTAGGTGGTAGTCCATAAAAAGCAAATTGGGGTGAAGAATAGTTAGAAGAAGTGTCCAACAAGGAATGAGGTATGTCTACAATGTATGCAATGTAGTTCAGAGAAATATGCAAAATTTCTTTAAAATGATAAGATTATGTACGTACAATTCTAAACTAAACCATTACAATAAGCATTGCACTTATTTTAAATTTCTATGTTTATAATTTATTTTATAATGATATAGATGAGACTTAAAGTATACTGACTTGATCTATTTACTGTATGTAAAAATTGAGTGTCATTTATTAGATGAGTCATATCCTTGTATGTTTAATTAATTCATTTGAAACCACAATGCAGCAGACTGGGAAGCCACAGTCTCTGTATCTGCTAGAAGATGATACAAAATCCCATCATAGATAATAACATCAGTAAAGTTTTAGTCTGCACAAATATCTTCACATAATATTTTCTCTAAAATTTTGTCAAAAATTAAAATTACCAAAACAAAACAAAAACAAGAACAAATTATTTCATATATAGCCTTCAGTTAACACTACCTTGATTGTGTAGTTGTCTGATTCATAAACTAAATATAACATCATAACAACTTAATTATGAGGTACACTTCATTCCAAGCTAGTCGTTCCAACCCATTCCATGCAGACAGGAAAAGGAACTTTATGAATTCTATTATCAGTGAAGATGGATAAATGCCATTGTTTAGACTACTTCACAAACTACTTATTGAGGCACAGGTACAGATAACATTTGGGGTACATCTATAGATAATCACTGGTCTTTTTGTTTAACAGGAAACCTACAGCCAGTGTTTAGTACAGTATTCTCTTGAGGGGGGTCATAGAGATAATGAAGTGCACGACTCATGTGATATCAGTGTTGGCAAAACACAAAACGCAGCCAAAGATTATTAGGGTTTTTGATTAGGAGAGAGTTGAGCTAGGGGATTGATCATTTAACGTGTTCCTGGATCAATGTGAGCTGATTTTGTGCAACTGAACACCAGGAAAAGTTGGGTTTTAAGCAGTTTAAAGAGAGGTAATCATCAGAAACATTTTGAAAGGAAGGCATTGTAGACTGCAGAGTAAAATCCATGATTAATGCCTGGGATGTAAGAATACAGAAGGATTTATCATTGATCTGAGTCTGGATTTGAGCAGATTCATCAGACTTGTTGACAAATGACAGGGAAGTGGAGTTACTGAATGGAACTCATTTGTTGGGAAGTTATGCCAATGGAAAATTACTAGATCGAGTGAATAAGTAAAAAGTGAAAGTTTTGCTGGGACTATCATTTGGGCTCTAGAGGTAAGATGACATTTAACGTATCATATATTTAGTAGGTTCTCTTTTTCCTGTTATGTTAGCTGATGGCTGATGCATTTAATAAGTTATTTGAAAATAAGTTGTTTTTCATGTCTTAAATGTGAAAAAAGGAAAATATATCCTGGCACAAAAGTTTTTTTTTTACCACCAGTACACGTTTCTTCATTTAGGTTAGCAAATGGAGCCAAAAGATAAAAAAGTCTAAACAATTGAGCATATCCAATTTTCTCTTGTGAAAAATACACAAATCCTGCCCTATGTTATACGCTTCCTTGATTCAAGAGATAAAAACATTGATTGCCTCTACAGTCATTGCATTTTACTTGGTAACATGGGCAGCTCAGATTGATTAAGTAAACGAAACATAATTTGAAGCAACTCTTCCATGTGAGCTTACAAAATATGTTTACTGTTGCTTGCAATTGATAGATTTTCTCCCATGTTATGTGCATTTACTTTTCATGGCCCGTGACATAAGCTTAAGCTGCATATTTGTACACAGTCATGTTATTTAGAGCAGGTAGATGCATTTTTTTCACCAGATATCTTTCAGATTTACACAGTGAAAGGAAAGTTAATGATATTAGATCACAAGGGAAAATATATATATGTACTTACTCGAATAAGGAAGTGATGTTTGAGATCTAGTGATCACCTTTATTTCATTAGGACACATACATGTAGATAGTAGCATTTTGATTTTGCAGAAGAACATAACACTGAAAGGTGTGTTCCTAAAAAGACCAAATAATTAAGTTATTACTATATAAGTTTTTGCTAAAGGATATAACCAAAAAAAAAAAAAAACTCATTTAACTGAAGTCACTATTGATCAGTGACAGATTAACAAATTACACAACCTGTCCTTGTCCCCACCCACCCCAAGCCCACTCTGACCACAGGGTTTTCCAGTAGTCTGTTACAAAAATGTTGAAAGCTCACAGTGTGATTCTGTATAGTATTATAGTGGGCTGTTTTATTCTTTTCTAGCCCTTAGCGACGCTATATTCCAGCCACCTTTAATAATTACGTCATTTCCAACCGTGCTCCATACATACCTACTTATAACGGGTTGTCTGGGTGACTCCCTATTGCCACCATGTCCATGACGTAATTATCAAACATAGCAAAAAATGTATCTTTTCACTTAATTTTATACTTATTTTGAAGAGGAATAAAGTATTATAGTGGGCCCCGGATATCAGAGGGTGTCCCAAGCCCCTCTAATGCCTCGCATGATGGCTCAAATGGTGTCACAATTGGCGATCATATTGACTTGTGAGGTATAACTGTGTAACATTCATATTTTCTGGAGAAAACTGACCTGGCTGTCAGTCAGGGGAGTATTTCTCCTTGAAGATGTGTTCACAGCTGGGAAGTGGAGTTTTTTGGCATGTTGGCTAAATTTAGCCTGTGGGTATGGGCAGATGGTTGAACTTTACCAAGGAAGTAGGTTAAACAGATACCTGTAAGTTTTTATACATGAATGGTACAATGTCTTCAGAGATCATTTTGTTTTTGTCAGACAGAGGCAATACAGCACGTGCTTTGTTTTTCTCTTCTGTCATATTTTTTATACTGAACCTTTTTAATGACCAGTTTGAAGCATTCAATCTTTAATACTGAAAATATTACAAAATGGCTGTTTAATTTCTTTAAATGAAAAATGATATCAAGAATTCCTGTCAAAGACAGCTCAATTTGTTCACAAAAGGGAGTCTTAAGTTACATTTATAGATTGGTTTGTGTAAGATTAAGGACTCCATTTGGAAGAATGCAATATTCCCTGTTGTTTATAGATACAATCAGCAACATGTGTGGGTTTTCAGGAAAGGTAAGAGGAGATGAAAGTTATTGACAGGGGATGGCAGTTTTTGGTAAAAAAAATGAAAATCATTTGGTCTAGTAAAAATGATATGGCACTGAAGTTAGCTCTCACTACTGGAAATGCACCATTGCCAGTGCACAAGATTCCAGTTGTTCTTATCCTCAGGGTTTCCTGATACATCATTTGCAGTACATATTACATCTTTTAAAAAATACAGCTGAAGGGTAGAGGCAGAAGCGAGCCAGACACTTGGTGTGGACCCATGCAGACACTCTTCTTACTTCAGATAGCTGTTGGTAATGAATGCCCCTCAGATTAGGAAGTCTGAGCTCTTGTCACACCTGAGAGATTTGAATGGCAGGTCTTTGGTTATTTTTTTTCTGGAGGCCTCCATGCTGGCTGGTCAGTGTGTTTAGCTTGTGCAAACAAACTAGCCACTTTACTGCCACTATTGTGGCCAGTAGTTCTTTACCTACAGGGGATAACAAAAGATATTAGTCTGTAATGGTGTATGACAGGTGCTGTGACCTACTGACTTATGTTTACTGTCTGCAAGGTGAACAATATATAGAATTTACTGTGCTGTTCAGTTGTTTGGTTGTATATCTCAATACACATTTCCTCCTGTCTTTCAGCATGATTTCACAGATGTGTTAGTTGGAATGGAAATTAATGGAAACTGTACAGTGAAATGTGACTGGTGCAACAAGCCTTGGTATCAGCCTGCCAAAACTTGAAGTTATGGTTGAATGATTGGTTTAAAGATGAGGGATATGTGAAAGTTCACTTTCAGGCTGGTTGCTGTCAATTGCTGGTCTTATTTCTACCAAACAAAATCCTGTACTTGGTCCCTTTAAAAACCTGCGATCTGCTTTGATTTTAGAAAACATTCAAGTGTCTGATCATTTTACAGAAAACCCAGATAACAGAGAAACCAATTTTGCCTATCAGGTGTTATGTGTGATTTTATCTAAATTGCCTTTTGTTGTTTGAAATTTAATTTCCCCAATGAGCTGGTATTGAAACAACTGCATTACGATAATCAGATTTCTTTCAGTGAAGCCAAGAGTGGTTCTTGTCAGGTAATATGGATTGCAGCAGTATGCTGGGTTGAATAGCATATACTGCTGACAGCTATTTTTAATCAGCAGTAAGATAATATAGTTTACATAGAGAGATTCCCCACATTTTCATTACCTAAGCACAGCACATTATATCACCAATAACAACAGTGCTGATTGGAAACGCACTGGAATGAGTGCATGACTTTTTGACTTGAACACGTATTAACGTGTATTTAATCAAATCAGTGCAGATTGTTATGTCAGAATAAAGTTTTTGTTTCTTTTCACACTGCAAACAAACATTTGATTCAACAATTTCAAGATGTTTTCCAGAATATGACATGCACCCTGTAACAGAAACATCACACAATGAGAAAGCCCTCGGGTTTTCTTTCTGATTTCAAGACTCAGTTTCTGTTTTATTTCTTTTCATGGCAGCTTGTTCAGAATAAGATCATAGGGTAACCAAACAATAAAAACTTTATATTATAGCAACATGATCTTAGAAATTTAACTCCTGGGCAGTGACTTTTTATTATTTATATTTTGGCAAGTAAATACAACTGGAGTTATTTTGATTGCATTACTGGTAAGATTATTTTGATAGCTACAGGTGAGTTATTTCTTGTAAAGTCACAAGATAACTATTTGATGCCACAAGTCAAATATTTCTGTATTGACATACACATGGAATAGTGTTGAAATGTACCCATTGTGTGCTGTACCCTGAAATAAAAAGTTACCTGAAATGTGTTAATATGTGTTAAAATGCAAGGATTTCATTTTTGGTAGTAAAAATGATTTAACATGCACACACTCACACTCACACACACGCACAGCACCACCAGCATTGATACGGATGGTTTTGTACTTAATTTTGAGGTGGCCCCTTTTAGTTATTAAAAATAGCAGCAGAATTGTTTAAATGTGATTTTTACATCCTACAATGACACAAAGATTTTTACACAGATAAAGGGATATGGTTTCATTAGAATAGGAACACATTATCGACATCTAAAAATATTTTCATGAATAAGATAATTTAATTTTACTGATACTGTTTTATAGAACTTTGATGCATTCAAAAACATACTTAGTGTTGGTTGATTGACATTTTTGAAAGAAATACATTCTGATGTAGTCAAATTATCTACAGTTAAATGAAAGCAATATGTTATGTGATACATTTCCTGGATTCTTTTAACAAATAGTTGTGAAGGAGTTCATTATTATCTTGTCAAAGCCATCCTTGGAAGCATATCACATAACACATAACTTTCATCCATGTGTCCTAGGAGTTGTATGTCAAAATGTTATCTCTTGTTAAGACTTTTGCCTGATCTATCAACAAAACAACCATGGGATAAGATTCTGAACTGAAGCTCTATGGATTAGTGGACAGAGATGTGCTAATGGGGGTAAGCCTGCTTAGTACTTTTTATCCAATTTGCAGGTGGTTATCTTAGAAACGGGTGCAAAGACTGATATTTCATCTGCCATTCTGGATCACCTTACTCAGGAACATTTAATGCTTCAGATTTTTTTTGATATGATTGACTAAGTAACAGTGGTGTTAATGGTCATGAGTTCAATCTCTCCTTACCCCACCTTCAACAACTATATGATCTCATGTTTGAATTGAATGTTGCTTCATTCTATCTGAGCACAATTTTCTCCCCAGCATTAAATTGTGACTTTTACTCACGTCAGATTAAATTGTGGTTGCTAAGGACTGGCATTACCTGATTTTTACATCAGTCTTTTAAACCTTCATTTGAGTGTACCCCCTACCAGGGCCACAGATTGATTTTCCACTAGATATTCACAGATAATGTCTCTGGCTATTTCTATACACTTCTCTCTACTGTCCACTGAGAATTTATGTATGGAATTGACTTCATCTCTCAGCCTAGAGATGAACCTAAAGTACATGTTGTACAGAGTAGTTTGAGTGCAGTTTGAGTGAGGTACAAGATTTTGAAGGACAGCATCTCTCAAACCTAACAAGGTTAAATAATTAAGTTTATGTTATTGAGTGTGAATCAATAGGGACAGACTGAATCAATGCAGTTTTTTAAAAAATAATTTTACTTGTTAAAGCTCTAGTTGAAAAATTATTCTGCTGATATGATACAGCAACAGTAAGTTTTTACAATAGACAGTTGAATGTTTAATTAAAGTATTGTATTGCATGTTGAAATTCAGAGTCATATGTAAATTTTGACATTTCTACAATGTATATGGGAACACCTTCATAATAAGATGGGTTTTATGATCTTTGTTATTCATGGAACTCACCTCTAAGAAACGAATATAAAGTATAAAATTAATCCATTCTATGATAAAGGTAAAATACTGATAAGTGGTGAGCCAGGATTCTGTATTGGAGAAGTATTGATCTTAATGCATTGAGCACATGGGGCTTTTGACAAAGTTGATAAGATGAACAGTGAGGTATTCTTTTAGTGAGTGTGATATGAGCCTGTTCTTTTGGGGTTTGGGTTGGAATTCCCCTCCTTCCTACTCCCTATCTGTTGGGCTGCAAATCTTTTGGCACTGATTTTCTAATATACTCACGTTTAAACCATAGGCATTTTGACTTTTGTCCCCACTTTATTTATCATCCCAGTATATATCTTGTCTCTTAAGTGACAGTGGAGACCGATACAAGTATTTAGGCTGCTCTTGCCCCTTGCCCTGATTAAACTATTATCATTGTGCCTGAATTGTGTCATGTCAATGTTATGTTAATGTGGAGCTTTTATTAGTCAGTTAAAGGAGATTTTTATTACTCTTTAACACAGGGATAATGTCATGGTTCAATTTCACAACAAAACTTGATTCATTTGGTCATGAAAGGTAAGTCTATTTTGATGTTACTTGTGTAACTTTTCACATTTTGATAAGGATTTATTATATACGATAAAGTAAAGATATGTTGAATTTACTGCAAATTTCGACCAAGGATTAATGGTAAAGGCAACAAGGAAATGTACCTATCTTGTTTATTAAAATGATTTGTCATAAGTCTCACTGAAAACTGTATACTTTCGATTTGAATTTGACGTATGGAAAAAGATGACTGAATAGTATCAGAATTCTTTGTAAAACCAAAGTGAGGACTCGTGCGTAAAACAATGCCACAGATATTCAATGAATCAGGTTATTCCTATTCACATGGAGATGAACATAAATTAGAACACAGAGGCACTGATGACTCAAGTGGTCAGATTGTGCATAATTGTCAGCTAGCTGCAGGATCAATAGTAACTTTTTACTGTCCTTTAATTACGTCGTAGAGTAAGGGCATGTGTTCCGGTGACATTTATAGTCCTATTTCGTATCTAACATAGGCAAGACATCTGTTTATTTTGAATGAGATGCTTCGAAAGGAATAATTAATAAGGATTACTTTTAGACAAAAAGATTTTTACTTATTAAAAAGAAGAGTTGGATAACTGAGGTAAGAAAAGGATGTTTGTAGATTAAGGATTTGTTGTATACGGGTGTTTATGTAGAAAGAAAGAAAGACCATTGTTTTGTGTCATAGAAAGACGAAGGTTTATTAATGGATGACCGTTTATCAGTGCATCACAGATAGCCATCCATAGTTTGCATGTTAGTTGATTTGTGCGCTTTGGAAGATTTGCATAAAAGAGTTGTTTCAAATGTTAGGGATAATTTATTTTGGTTAAAGAAAATAAATATTTTAAAGAATGTGAGTAAGATATCACTCTTTTTAGTTGAATCTGATTTATTGAACTTTTTTCAACTGTTTGACAGCAATTTATCCTAAGCCCAGGAAAAGATGCGATTAATTATTTGGTCATTGTAATCTAAATTTAGTCAAACAGCTTACAGTTTCTATTTGATGACAAAATATAATAAAACATTCTTAAATCATGATGGGAATTGTTAAATTTGTTGCATTTCATTTAAGCTGCCACAGCGAGCATAATGGTTTGGAATTCACAGTCTGGTGAAATATACAGTTTTAACAGCTGAATAATTTTCTGTGTTCAGTTTGCTCATGCGGGTTGATTATTGTAAATGGAAATTTGACTGTGTGTTGCAGCAGATAAAACATATTGAAGACTGTAGATACCATAACAGAATGTTACATGTCACACATGTATATTGATATTGGTGTAAATTTGTACTCTAAACCAATATGAAGAATTTTTTATTTCATGGATTTTTCATGAAGGAAATCATTAGTGGCAGGCAAGCAAGCAATTTGTTTAGCTGTACCATAATATTAGCTCACTGTTTTGTCTCACTTACTGTAAGACCATTTCAAATGGCTTTTTTTATAGAGATAAAAAGTCAGGGATTGGTCAATAATTTTTAGCTTACAGTACTAAATGTGCATGATTGGGTGTTGCCAACATATTTCCAGATGTTGCCATGCTGTAGTGTATGGCTTGGAGATCAGTCTGATTTCTGAACAAAAAACATGGACGACTGTTTGCATATTGGAGAGAACAGCTGATTACATACGTAAAACTACAATTTCTATGCACAGCTCGTTGGCTGAACAGTCAGGGTGACTCTCTCCTGGTTAGGCCAAAACTTGTCGTATCTTCAAGAAAAAAGGAGTGGAGGCACTGCAGTAGCTGCCATTCTTTCATGTGGAGACCGACACATAATTCATAATTTTCAAAAAAAGAAAAGGGTAGAATTGCTGTCACACTCTTCAACTGGAACGTGTGTCAACTCGAAAAAAGGAGTGGCAAAGAACTACAGTTTAAAGTTCTCTGCTCTTTGACTGTTGATATCCACCCAAATGTGGAATATTCAAGGGAAATGTGCGGTAAACAGTTGCAAGTTATGATTGCTGATTTTTAAGCAAACTTAAAGTACACAAAGAAGAGCAAGACAAGTATATCATGGTCATGTGTGATTTGAATAACTGGCCAGAAGGGAAAGACTGTGTATAAGTCTGAAATGTAAAAGGGTTTATGACAAGCAGTGCAAACTGAAAACTTACTACTGTCATCGACATTTCTTATTGTGTGCCATGTGACATTGAAAGAAGAATAATCCATATGTGTGGAAGACTGTATCTGGAGTGTCACTGTCATTTACAATATTGATGTATCTGATGGTTTACCAGCATATTTAGAAGGATGGAAACAATGGGGTATTAATTCCCCCTTGATGTGGTATTGTCTCACCTAAGTATCTGGTATTAGAATGAATGTGCTGATATTATTGGGATTTTGTTCATATGGGTAATGGATATTTGGAGTATTGATTTTAGGAAGTCTCTTCATTCTGATTGGATTTTTCCCTGTTCTAGATTAGAAGAAATTGTAAGAGAGAAAGGTACTCGATACTTTGAATGGCGTTGAGCAGTGACTTCAACTGACTGGCATTTGCTTTTAAGTGTTTTTTTTTTGTCAAAATAAGCACTTACATTTCCCCTGCCAGTTTTAATTCCAAGTATCACAGGTTGTCCTAAATGTGAGTGAACCCTATTTTAAATGAGAGGACTTTGAGATTTTGAACAGCAGTGGAAAGGCACCTCCAGCGGTGCTTCTGGAGTTGCATGCTTGTTGCTTGGAGACAACTTGAAGGCATAATGAAAGCTGGCGCGAAGTGAGTACTCATTGTAGCGGCATAATGGCGTGCATTTTTGCGCAAGAAAATTTCAACCTTAGGCTTTTTATTTAGTCTTACTGAGCTGAATAATTGAAGCAGATAATTTAGACAGTCCTATATTTGAATAGCATCGTAAAATGTGTTGGGTTTTTTTTTTTGTAGATATGGTGGAAATGAATCGGTATGCTGTTACTAGTACTTTACTGTGAGGCACAAATGTCAAGAAAAAATATATATAAACATACTTGAAGGTTGAAGGCACTTGTAGACTGATGAATTATTAACCATTGCATAACAGGTTATAACAGGTGCTAGCAAGTTCTTAGAACTGAGATTTAGATTAGTCTGATATATAGAATAAACTGGTTGGAGAAAACCCACCCACTTTGAATTTCAGTTGATTTCATTTTTCAGAAGCAAGACAGACGTTTGCATGCTGTTTGATTTCTTTCGAAGAACGAGAAGCATGATTATTGACCTGAATCATGTGTTGTTGTAGTTTTTCCAAATACTGCTCTGAATGCCCTGAGCACCCTTGACATCCAGCTTAATGTATTGTACTCAGTTTTCCATCATTTTCTTTAGAAAAGATGACAACCCAGGGTCTCTCAGTGGTGACATAAGATGCCAGCATGGAGAATGGTGAGGCAGCAGCCAGTCAACATGAGGACTCTCTGGTGGACTCTACATCCAATGTGACAGCCTTCACGTCCCACACTGATGCCGGACACAATGTGAACAGCACTGTGTACATACGAATCTCACTCCCAGAGCATAAAATACAGGTATGACATAAAGTGAACTGTGTTCTCATAATTTGCACAGGTAAGGTCTCGTGCATCATGAAATAGCAAAGAGCAACTAAAATGGTTTGATAGCAAATAGATGTGTGTGTGTGTGTTTGTGTGTGTGTGTGTGTGTGTGTGTGTGTTTAAAGCAGAATGTTGCAATTTTTTATCTGACAAACTATAACACACTCATGTGCATTTTGTGCATGTTTTCCAAAATGACTCCTACATACGGTAATTCTCCAATCTATACGAACGCCGCAATAATTACGAACGAAACGTTTTTTCTCTGAATCTGAATTTTTTGTCTCCGTTCTGTACGAACAATCGCTAAACTCACCTTGGGCACAATTTAAATTTTCCGAACGCAAGATAGTGTGCCCAATTGAAACTCGCCCCATGATTCGTCAAAGCGAGTTTTCAGACCACCGTTCCAAACAAAGGAACTGCCACTTGACAGGAGAGATTGTTATCATGTATTTGTGCTGTTTTTGAATGCTGCAGGCCAGTTTTAAAACCCTATTGTTATTCAGAAATTATTGAAAGCATCAGTACACATAAATTACTTACTGTTTATTATCATTTCTTAACTTCTGCCGGCCGACTGGATCATCAACATCCACCATCGGTGTTTCACCGATAGGCCCTAACTGGTTTCCAGTAAAATCTATAAACGTGAAACCCACGCCACCAGAAGAGTATGAGAAATCCATAGTCAATGATCGAGTTTTTCTTTGTTTTTGGTAGTCATTAGGAAATTAAATTTTTAAGAGGAGTTCTGTCTTGTATTGTATTTATTTTTCTAATTTGAGTTGTGATAAAGTTCATGCTTTTTTTTTGTTTGTTTGTTTGTTTTTCCTTGTTAAAGACCTTGTCTCATGAACAACTATTAGGTAAACCTTACTGATATTGGTGATTGTGAAAAATAAAGGTGCCGTATGACTTTATACAAATTTGCCTGCAGTTTTCTGTATTTTTTCTAATTAAGTTTACATTGATTGCGTGCAAATTAATATGCTGTAAAAGACTTTCATAAATAGACGTGAATTGAGCTGATGTTATTTTTTATATCAAGTATAGACTTCTAATCTCTATTAACGTCAGTGATATCTACTGTGAGGAGTTTCAAGTATTTTGTTTTAGCGGAAGAAATTTATGTAGGCCTAATGGGGGGGGGGGGGGTGACATTATTAATATTGCAAATTTTCTATATGTGAAATCATATTAAAAGTAAACACGCATTAAATAAAATATGCAACTGGATATGCAAATATTCTTGTCTGTTTTTGACAGAAGTTGGGAAAAACGATGTTGTCCTGTCTTGGTAAAACATAACAGGGAAAAACGATGTTGTCTTGTCTTGAGAGAAATGTACCTCTTTAGTATGAAGAAATTGTTTCTTAACTTGAATTCCCGACTTTTGTTTAGTTTGTTTTAATTCATTGCAACATCGCAAGAATAATTTGTTTGTGCTAAAAGCTGATCACAGTGATTTTATCTGAAAGTAATGCTTACACTTAGCAATGTAGGTAAGTGGAGATAACTTCGGTACAGCCGTATTCCATTCGTATTTCAATGGATACGAACGCGTGGCAATTTTTAGCAGACTGAATTTCAAGCCTTACGAACAAAATGATTTTCTTCCAAAAATAATTAATTTAAATCGTTCGTATAGATTGGAGAGTTACCGTATGCACATGCACAACAACCCATGAGTATGAGATAAGGATTTGATCAAAACATGTTTATCAAACATCATCTTGATATTCAACAATACAAGTCTTTTATTAATAGCACTCCTTGAGGTCCATATAACTGGTTTCTAAAGAATTATCAACAATAAAATATTCAGATTATATATAATATATAAATATAGCATGCTAAATGACAAAGGTTTTCAGTATGGCTGAAAGAATATGTCTCTTTTTGACACCTCTTTCCATTTAAGATTCAAGTAACAATGATCCTAAGTGCTATATAGCAATATATATTATATAAAAGAGATTAGAGGTTGATTAAACATATACTAAAAAGAAAGATAAATATAAAAAATAAAATACTATAATAATAAGTCTGCACTAACTTGAACCGTTTTTATTATGAAGTTTTTGCTGTGTCTTGAGGTCACAATTTACAAAGGATGACAGCATTTTCATGATTTGGGTAAAATAGTGTCGGGGTCCAAAGCATGATTTCTGTAAAAGTGACTCATCACTTCCGCTCTTTAAATGTATAAATATTTTAGATGTCATTGTTACGTGAGGACTAATGTCATAATGCTAATGGTTGTTAATGAGATTCCGAGGCTTTTTTTAGGTAGATAATACAGGGTATTGACATGTGGTTACCCACTAAGGACTAGTTAACATAAGCACATAAGATGGTCTTACAAGTGCAGACTAAGGCGTACATACCTATAGACCCAAACAAATACATTGTTGCATATGCACATACCTTTAAAGTATTCATGTGCATGCACACTTCAAACTCATGCATGCACACATTTGTGAATTATGTCATACATGCTTGGTTAATTGTGTGAGGAAAGTATGATAGTGGGTTCAACGTTACCAAGTTATTAAAACCATGACTCAGACATTTATGAAGCAGACAGGCAGGCAGGATCAGTGGTAGATAACACACACTATTTTATGGCAATTTTCTTGGTTTGAAGTGACAACTGTTGGTCCCCTGAGAGTAAAATATTTTTCATTAGCGAATGATAGCCCATGACAGTTTTATTATGAAAGTAATGAAAGAAAAACAACAGCTAAAAAAAAAAAAAAACTCTCAAGATATTTAATGATTTTACACAGTCATCTATTGATATGTGTATTTGGAACCACTGAAAAGAGACTATTTCCTGATGCAAAAGTATTGATTTCATTAGTGTGTTCACTGGGCAATGAATTATTTCCCAGTTTATAAAACTTGATTTATCTTGGAGATGAACTGGATGGTGTTGGCATTCCATAATCAATAATAACCATTCAGGATTAATCTTAGATTTAAGTATGTATCCTTATGACATTCAAATTTCTGTTGTTTTTTAAATTAATTTGTGAAATGATTATTATTAAGAAATGAAAGAATTTGAAGCACATTATTTGTCTTGCTTCACATTTTATATAGTGTTCTTAAAGAGAATACAAAATGGTTTGCGGTTATTTGTGTATTCTAGAATTTACCAATCTGTTATAGTTTTTTAAATTACTGTTGTTTGATATCTTACATTGTTTTCTGATGACATTTAACCCTAATTGTGACAAAAGTCACTAATAAAGCAATTATTGTCTTGTTGCAGAAGTGGGTTAGCTTTTATCCAATAAATTGTGTTTATTTATAGAGTGACTCAACAAATCTAATTATTGATGCACTAATTCTCTTATTTCAGAAATGCCTGCAATTCCAGCTGGATGAAACTGTGTGGTCAGCAAAACAAAGGGTTTTGGCCACAGTGGGCAAGGTAAATGTCAAATATTTCTGTCCTGTGAATTCTTAGCCCATTGCTGATGGCAGTTTATCTGGTCTTACAATTTTTTTTTCAAATTTGGCTGGAAAGTTGGAAATGCTGTTGGCTTATGGTCCCCATGTTTTATTCAGTTAGTTTGTTAATTTGGTCAGAGATGATAAATTTGTTTTTGTCATTTTAAGATGTTTGTTTTTCTGCTCAATTAAAACAAGAAAGATGAGCTGTACCTGGAAAATTTAGATAATACAAAGAGAGGTGACTGATGGCTTTTCTAAAAGTTCTAAGGCTTGACATCTCATTTGGTTAATGATGGAAGACATATTGCCCTTTAGATTTTCTGTATCATAGTCAAGTTGAAAATGGGTCATCAGTTAAAAAATGACAGGTTGGTCTCAGGGGGGGTGTTATATGGTAATTATTTGAAATTTTCAAATGCCCCACTCATTCCAATATTTAACTTTTCTTGATTTATCATCTTAAAACTATTTAGCATGAAGCCTGCTAACTTTTAAAAAAAATATTGTATCAACAATTTTGAGCATTATGAACAAAACCCTGTTGGGGAGAAAATTATAAATTAGTTCTGTTTGTCTTTAATCAGAAATTACCGTATTAGTGGCAAAATAATGGACTTACTCTTGGAAAACAGCTGATAATTGGAAATAGAATCAGAATTAGACAAAAACTAACACAATATAAATGGTAATTCATAATGAATCACTGTTTGCAGTTAATTGTCTCTGAGTATTGTTGTCCCTGTTGTTGGCTTGACTTGCAATGTAGTCTTTGGTGCTGTAGTCAAAAATGCAGCTTCACTGCCAGCCTAATCAATTGCCCTGAGATTTCTTTAATGGAAACTTCTCACACTCTGTATTGATTCTTGCACAGACAGAATCAAATAGCTTGAGTAGATTTCTAATTTGGCCAATTTAAGTAGTGTGGTTAGTATAATGGCAGGCCTTATAAGTTCATTTGATTTGGGGTTCAGTCTCGGAGGTTTATAGTGACAATTAAGTCTATTTTGAAACTGCTATTCAAATCCAATGAAAGGAATTTATAGATTGAGACTATTTTTAAAAATTAAAATTATTTGTGTTCAACAAAAGTTTATTTGTTGCTCTAAGTAACTATACATGTACATTTGACAAATCAAATTTAGCTAAATTTCAAATGGATGTTATTTCCACAAATCACTATACATTTGTATAAACAAACGACATGTACATTTCTTAGCATATACATAGTAGTTTATAATGTCTAAATCACAGTTTAAAAGCTGTCTTTATTTGTTTGCTTTACAGGATTTGAAGGATGGGTTGAACTATGGCCTGTACTGCCCTCCCATGAATGGGCGGGCAGGAAAGTTTTTGGATGAGGAAAGATTGCTGCGAGACTACCCTCTGCCTGGACCAATAGGATTCTTAGAGGTAGGAAGGAAATATTTTGATGTCTGTTGCAGATAGTTCTTTGAGCTATACTTTGATACAGGTGGTGTTTGTCTGAAACGAGTGACTGGAAATCATATTTGAGGTTAATGCTAGAATGCTGTATACCACTGGGTAAATTTGATATATGTGTTCATGTAAGTAATTTTGCCTATAGCCCCTCTCAGAGCAAAGCCCACCTACAAGATCCCTAAATCTACCCATCTCTGTTCTGAGTTTTTCTCTACAGTTAGTTTAGATGATGTTAATCCTTAAAGAAATAAAGATTAAGAAACAATATAAATGATACACTTATCCACAAAAGCAGTTTTTAGTTCAAATTTATGTTATAGAACTTGTGTTCAGACATTTCATTTGAATTTGTTTTATAAATCACTATTTTTACCAATGTGTTTTTTTTTTCTTTCAGTTTAAATGTAAGAGAAGAGTGTACAAGTTGATGCAAATAAACTACACCAAGATCAAAAAGATCCACACAAAGGTAGACATAACTTTGAATTCATTTTTTAGTCGTGAAAATTATCTTGTGCAATTTTCTGAAGAACATTTACTTATATACTTAAATATGTTCTGAAAGGCCAAGAAAAAAGTTTTACAGTAGTAGACTGACAGACTAATCACAAGTTATTTGTAGCAAAATTAAATTTTTATCAACATCTGTGCAGCATGCGGTCAGTGAAGTTAATTTTTAGAAAAAAAGTGCTTGAATATTTATAGAAATGTGGTAGCACTGAATGATTATTGAAATATTTCCTGTATGTTTAATTGTTTACTTATTAATTTTTGTGCAGGCTAACTTAAAGCAGTTCCTGGATCATGTGAAACATGGACATGTGAACAAAGTGAACAAATGTCTTCTCAAGGGGCTGGACCCCAATTTTTATGACTCGGAATCTGGAGGTATGTGTGCGGTGAAACTGAGTGAAGCAATCCTGTAGTTTGTTTGTAACAGATCCATGTGCTTTTACATGTTAGATAGCAAATTGGGTGTATGACATCATGCAGAGAATATAGCAGGTCTTTTTCCATGAAATACCTAACAACCACTGTAAAGGTATTCTTCTTATCTATGCAACTTTCAAGGACTATTGATTCCTTCTCCAGTTGGGCTAAACAGTGTAACTATTCATGGACTGTCTATCAAAACATTCATTGTGTCTTAAAAACTGGAATGGACTGGAAAAATCATCAGCTAGCGCCATTAATATCAGCTCTATTAGATCTGTATTATTAGTGTGTGTGTGTGTGTGTGAGAGAGTGTGTGTTCATAATTAGAGAGAGGAACATAAATTATCCTAAGCACCCACTCTTACCTTAAAGTCACAAAAGCATGTGTTTAATCATTATATGAATATTAAGGTATCATTGGATCTAGACCAGATTATCCTTTAACCCAACATTGTTTTATGACTTACCCATTACTATTGATATTTAAAACACCATGCAGGTGCTGTTACCTAAACTTATTCAATACCAGGATTGTCTTGCATCATAACTCCATGAGTAATCAGCAGTCACGCAATTTTAATTAATAAAGAAACACATTACTGGTGAAACATATGGTATTGACTTTCATTACGCTACTAATTGGTGTATCGTAAAAAAAAAAAAAATGCAGAGGTTTTATCTCCTTGTTTTAAATTGTAACAAAGTGTTGCCTCTGTAAAAATTTTAAAAAATGTTTGTATGTATAAAATGCATATTTGATATTAACAAAGCGTATGTTGGGCAGTATGTGCAATCCGAAAATACTTAATATACATGCCATTCTTATCTATCTTAGCTCTGTAAAAACATTATTAGAGATTAAGAGCTCATAAGTTTATTCCAATAAAATTTCTTTCAGAAACGCCTCTCACCGTGGCCACGTCCATTTCCAAGCCTCGTGACATGATCCTGTCTCTGGTTAATGGTGGAGCTCACCTTGACTTTCGCAATAAGAGAAGTCTCACACCCCTCCACATGGCTTCTATAAAAGGAAACTTGGAAGCAATTAAGGTATCATCTGAAATTTATTTTAATGCACCAAAAGGTACAACTTTTAAGTATATATTACTTATTAGTTGTACTCTTGGCCTGTAGGTCTAATATACTGAATAAATGAACTTGAATACTTTGGTAATAGAAAAAAGTATTTGACATATTTGTTATGATATGGTTTGGTATGTTATAATATAATATAATGTAATATTATGTAATTGAGTGTAAAAATATGATATGATATGATATGATACAATACGATACGATACGATACGATATGTGAAAAGTGTCACCTTGTTTAACCTCCTATATGCACAGTAAGCAGGGCTGGGATATGCTTTGTAACACTTTGATTATTTCCTTGGTGGCTCGTGGCACAGCTGTCTCTGGCAGATGTGAGGTGATACCTGTCACATAATAATCCTGGAAAATTGATTATGTACATAAGAAGTGCATTATAGTATGATACCTTTTTATGAGACACGTAAAAGTATATTGAAAATAAGAATAATCTTATCTAGCTGAGCCAAGTTAGATTTGAGAACCAAGTGATATATATTCTGAAATAAAGTTTTGTTGTTAGACATGAGAGATATTATGTGAAATTGATAGAGCGTAATACATTATATACATAATACATACATAATACATATGGTACATTTTTATTAAAGAGAACCTTTTTGGTTAAAGGAAAAGCAAAACCTTGAAGTAATATTTCATGCATGTCTCATGAATGGCTACTAAAATATAATTATCATTTGCCAATACTGTAATTGTAGTAGAAAGTGTGTGGATGATATACAAAACTTCATTATAAAACAATCACAAAGCAAGATACAAAGTGAGGTTATTTTCATGTGAATGATATCAACTGCAGCTCATCCTGTAAATCTCAGATTAAATAATAATACCGTGTGTGTGGATTACTAAGATAACTCTATAGCACTAATTACTTCCTCAAGGAACTTAGCGGGAAATATTCTGCATTGATTTTCTATCATGTTTATGGAACAGAATATCTGTGTTAATATAGCATGTTTCCTCCTTACCCTTCTATCCAAGCTCAAGTTCCAGCATACTATGTTTATGTCCGAAAATCCACCCAAAATGCATCTTAATTTACAATAGAATAAGAATACAAATATTATACATATTAACTTATAATGCATATATATATATATGTAGGTCATGTTGGAACTGGGTGCCTCGGCCAACTACAAGGATGCCCATGGTCTGACCCCACTGTACCATGCTGTGATGCATGATATCAACCCAGTATGTGTGGAGACTCTGCTCAGGGACCATGCCACCATGGGGCTACAGGATGATAAAGGATGGACAGAAGTTCATCAGGTATGTTACCCCCCCCCCCCCCCCAATACCCCCCCACCCTCTTGCCCTATTACTCTGAATGGCCTTTTTTAGTGAGAAGATGGTGGGCCTTTCTGGTAGAATTTTTTCCCCAGAAAAATATTTTGTTAATGTTACTATAAAGTGTTGATTGAAAAGATAAAGTTATAATAAGAAATGAAATGTAAAATTTTAAAGTAATTATCATGTGCATGGTATTGATTATCATTTTATTTGTCTAACATTTTATCCCCGGAAAGTTAAATCACGGGATATGATACACAAAATACTATTATGAGATTGAGTGTGCAAACAGAAGAATAGATTTTACTCCTCACTTATTTGAGATATACTATATCACATTGTTATTGAACTGGTCTAGAAATGCATTGATTTTTGTGGGCTTACAAGCTTTAGAATTATGTTTGGTCCCCTAGATTGCATCTGAATTTGATATATCAGATCTAAAACACTGTTTTTTAGTCTTTCTTATCCAGGCCCATAGCTAGGTGGTTTCGGGGGGTTCGACTGAACTACCATTTTTGCTGGGAAAAGGTTTCCTCAGGGTAAAAATTTGATCTATGTCCACTTTTTCAGTAAATAAACCCCTCCCTCCCCTTGAAATTGCTGGGTACAAGCCTGGTATATTTAATTTTTCCACCGTTAATGAGAATGTTACAGTTGGTTTTGATTCTGATATACATATTGGAAATGATATCCAGTGTCCTTATCTCCACCCTTCTTCTTTTGAAGTTTACATGTTGATTTTGTTTTGTCTCTACCAACATTTCCCCTGCTTTCACCTTGCTCACTGTTTTCACCTTTTTTTTTATCTCCCCAGGCTTGCTTTTATGGCCGAGTGCAGCACCTGGAGCACCTGTTGTTCTATGGAGCTGAGATGAACATGAAGAATAGTGGAGGCAACACACCACTGCATGTCTGTGCTCTCAACAACCAGGTAGATAAATAATAAATATGTAATTATTAAAAGTATGCTAGTGCATTTTTTTTTACTTATTTTATTTTTTGTCTAAATTATGTTTCTGTTGACTCTTATATCATATGTTTCATTGTTGATTATATCTTTGAAATCATCAAAACAATTTTTTCTCAAATTTTTTATGAAGGCAAATATTGAAAATTAATATGTTACAAAGTGAATAAAACCATCAGACTCTTAAGGAGCAAACAAGGAGAGAAAAAATGCCAACCATCCGACCAACCTGTACTCAAAACACTTCTTATGTTGCTTACTTTAAGCCCACATAATGTCTGCAGAAGTTTTTTATGCTCCAAGTAATAATTTAGCACCACTTACTGCAAGTCAGTAAATTACATAACCATAAATCATCCTCGTGCCCAACTGTTGGGTTACCTTGACATTTACACCTACACATTTCTCTAACCAGTGTTGGAGCTGACTTGCACACAGCAGTTTCTGAACCACACTGGTTTCCTATCAGCTTCAACCTACACTAGCTGTAGTTGATGTTGACTGTTTTTTACTCATTGGGGACTATATATATCAGGGGTGGATCCAGAGATATTTTCTGACAGTCTTCCAAATTATCTTTGTTGATCCATCCTCTATATTTGACTGTCTTCTGTCAGAAAAATTAGATGCCCGTCAATGTAAACTTAAAATTCTGACCTGGAAGTCCCAGAAGACGGTCTTCATCCACCCATGTATATTATGTTGTCTGTTCTGTTTGTAGAATATTGGTTACAATAACTTAAAGTTGATTGCTTGATCATGTTGTATGGATATGTGCAATGAGTAGAGTTGTCACTGTGCAAAATATCAAGTGGGTGTTGTAAACAAAAGGATGATTGCAATCAATGGAAGTTGGTTGCATGACCATACTGTATTAATGTTAAAGATGTTTAAGTAATCATGCTCAAATTTTTATCTAGGAGTTACTAACTGAAGGTTAATTGCAATTGCAAAATTGATTGATTCAACTGACTTTGAACTGTTGCATTGTGAGAATACTGATGGACAACCAGTTCAAACCTGGTTTGAAAGTGTAAAAACTTCTGTAAGCACCCCCAGAATCATACAGGTTGTTGAAGCCATCCACAAGGAATAAATCTTAACACACATTCAGTGATCCATAGCATACAGGCCTACACTCTTGCAGTGGTTCTCTTTGAAGCTAATGTTAAGGCTTTTAACAGTAACGCCTTAAAATGTTATGAGTGATATAAATCATTTATATGAGCTAAAACATTAAGTTTTTTTTGCCCCTTGTAGCAAGGGGAAAGAGTCAACTGTCAGCTTTGATGCTGATTAACTTTCTCACTCTTTCCCCTTCTGAAACTGTGCGCAAGATTTTAATGAGAAATACATTTGTTTTGACTTTTTTATTCCTTTATTAAATTTTTTTGTTACTCTGTCACACCATTTCTTTGGAAAATGTCTTTTATTGCAATTAGTCAAAAGGCAGATAGTGTTAAATACCCCCCTAGAAATAGAAAATAGAAGAATGTTGTGTGGAATTGTTTCAGACAGTCCATTATGATGTACATGTACAGGCCATCATAATAATGGGAAATTCCTATAAACCCTTCTCTGATGGCTTCCACAGATGTGACTTTATCAATGCCAAAGGCAATCAGATCGCTCAAATGTGCATTTGATGCCTATAAGGCATAGACTATGAGATTGGATTAAGATATAATATTCAGCTAATGTAAAATAAGACATGTTTGTTGATGGCCATAGGTATTTGTATGGAAGGTTGATTGGCAATTTATAAGAGCAATGTCATAAAAAAATTATATTTGTGCTTGTGTTGCCCCCTATTGGTGATTTGATGAATTAGAAAATGACTTAAGTTTGCTTTGTTTCCCAACAAGTTAATACTTTAAATTAGAGGATTTTGAAACATTGTTTAATCAATAATTTCACGTGCATGTTACATTAACGTCCTTTTACCTTGTCTTTCAACCTTGTTGCCTTTATATTCTAAATAGAAATAAAGCTGGCTCATTATTGGATGATTGATCATTGCTTTGATATATTTAGCAGTTTACTTTTTACCCTGTCTCAATTATGATTATGCTTCATCTGATTGTGAGCAGTAGAACCAAATTTCTTGTATGTCTATTTAAATTTCCTACACTGGCCAAAATATTTAAGATTTAAAGAGAAATAGCCTTTCATTTGTGCTTTTAGGGTTCATTTAGCAGAACTTGGTATTTGTACAGAAACCTTGTTCTAAGAAATGACTACATAATTCATATTGTCAAAGATTTATTGAAGGGAATCAATCTTTTTGTTGGTTTGATTTTCACCAAAGCAACAAGTCAACATTAAGAAAAAAAATGATATACATGCACACAGAAATACATTATAGAAAAAGAAAAAAAATACACCGTCAGTAGAAAGTAAGATTCTGTGTTCGAGCCTTTAAAGGTGCTGGACAAACTTTCCATCTTTATTTTCCTTGCATGGATGGTCAAAACAAACATATTATGTGTATTACGCTTGCACCAAAAACAAACTTAAAAGCAATCAAGTCTGGTGACTACAATGTTGGTTTTTAAGGTCAATATCCATTGAGTGCAGCTGTTTTGGTTATATCTGGGTAAGCATTAACTTTATGAACACAGTACAGGTTGATATTAGATTAAATTTTAAAAGCTATGTAGGAGGAATTAATGAGGCTTCATAGCTGAACACTGAATTGAATTCCAAAGGACAGAATACACGAGGCACTGCTCTTAAGGTAAAAACTTTCATACAGTGCAGCTTGACTAGTTTGAAGATACTTTCACCAGATGATGGCGATTGTTTATGACTAATGTACAGGTTGTACCTGACAAGGATTGCATATTTCTGGGTTTTTTAAGGTAGACTTCATCATATTAGTCTACTACATAATGTGCACAATCATGCAGGGAAATGCGTGCAACCATGCACACGTGCATGCATGTGAATGCAAAAGTAACATATGTCCTAGCATACAACTTTACACGCTCTTCAATCAAAGTGACTTTCAGAAATTCAGGTTCTATAGTACCACAGTGTTCTAGATAATATGTTTTTTTTTCTGGTTATTTTTCAGGAGTCTTGTGCCAGGGTTCTTCTGTTTAGGGGTGCCGATTCTCACGCAATTAACTTTGCAAACCAGACCCCATTTCAAGTGGCAATCATTGCTGGGAACTTTGACTTGGCTGAGGTGATCAAAAATTTTAAAGCTGAGGAAATAGGTATGTTGTAATTAATGAATTCTTGATTATGTGTTTATCATCTCTGTCATGCAGTACAGTACTAAAGTATTATTATTGAAAGATGCATTTTTATTGACTTATTTCAAGTTTTTATTATTAAATGTGTTGCCTTATGTTTTGAAGCTTGACTTGAAAAGAGTAATTACTCATTTAGTTTTTAGTTTGTTTATTGTAAAATTGCATTATGTTATGATTTTATTTCCAAAGTTCAAATTCTAAAGCAACACTCAATATCAGCCATAAAACTTGAAGCCCTAAAAAAAAATTGCCCCTTTACATAACAGTTATCAGACCATTGTATGACAAGGATCAAAATCCACATCAATTGTTAGCAGAAACAAAGATGAAGAAACAGCCTCCTCTGAAGTTTTAAACGGCATTAAAAAGGCTCAAAATCCACCTGAATTTTTTATATGACAAAAAAAGATCTCCACTTTGTACTCTAGTCACATGAAGTGAGCCCAAACTGGGATTAGCAAGCAAACAGCTCATAATTCATCCTTGTGATGATTCCTCTGCGCCATTTAAAGCCAATGTATACATATTAGAGCAGGATTTATGCTCATTTGGGATTCAACTTGAATATACCTTCTTTTACAACTTCATCATGGCTATCATGGCCCAGTAGGCCTGATTATCTATCAAGAAGATTGCATTCTGCAGTATTCTCTTAGATCTCGCAGTTGAAATATAGGTGGCAAAAGTTTCTCCTGGGATTTTCTTGTATAATGCATGTTATCAGGATTTCATATGCTACAAGCTGGTCAATTGCACAGATTGTGAAGGTCGAGTGAACCTGTGTTTTACCATATAATCAGTCCGGCAGATCTATCATTTTATTGGAAATGTTCATGTTTTGTGTGATGAAGGGAGGAACCAGTCTTTGAAGACATGCAAAATGCGGCGATATTACAGCTTGGGCTGATTTGAGGTCTTAACATACAAGCAGCACAGCAGAGAGAGGCTGGCAGTGAGTGGTTTGAAAGGATGCAGAAAAGTGAAAATTTTGTCCACTGAGTTGTTCATATAATGCTACCCTTGGACCTATTTGGCAGCAGATATTTGGAATGGTGTAGTTAATTATCACTATATATTTCAGTTCCCTTTCGAGAAACACCAACATTCAGTCAGCGAAGACGTGTGAGCGTGTCATCAATACAACTCCAGCAAAACTTGCTGCGAAGTCGCAGCGATCCACGTATGGATCTAACGTACCAGGACATGAACTCTCTGCGATCTAACTCATCACGTAATAGTTACTATAGTTTTCCTGTGTTTCCGTCCAGTTCTGTATCAGATGGGTCGAATCAGTCTGTGAGAAACCCTGATTCGATTAGTTTATCAAGTTGTTCAAACTCAGGTAAATACAACTGGTATAGCTTGTTGGCATGTGTTGAAGGAGAGGTTGGTATCTGTGGTGGGTGGCTTTTGTTGTAGCTTTGGTCCAGTAGAGAGGCGCTGGTTAAACTTGTGCTCACCTGTGTGACAGTGCTGGTGTCACAGCCTGCATAACCTGTAGAACTAACACATAAAATTTAGATCCTGCACGTGAATCTCTCTAGCACAGAAATTGGGGGCTGCATAATATCTATGCTGAAAAAATCACGTAGGACATACAGTATATGCATATTGTGTGCCACTTATAGTACATGTAGTCTGCAGAGCCTGTACTAGAGGTGTCAGTGTGAACCACCACAGGAGTCAAAGATAGCACACAGCCTTTTAGCACTAACACATAGGAAATAGACTAGACTACTCACACCTGAATACTGCTATTAAACTTGTTTTTTAATACACCTGATGCACCTTTCACACCTTTACCACAACTAATGCCTGCTTTGCACTAAAATAACCTGCTTATCTACTTATGGAATATTCTTCTCTATTTCACTTCCTTTTACTCCTGTTACTAGAGCCATAATCTACTGAAGAGCAATATCTTGTCCACATTAGCATTTTGGGGTATCACTTAGAAAAAAAGTGAAGCATTTATACACTAATAATTTTCAGTTCAGTTCAGTTCAGTTCCTTTTTACAGTTTATATAATGACATACTTTTTGTTCTCTTTTTTATTTTTTGAGTGTGATGAATTGTTTTTTGGTTGTTATTATTATAGACATTTTTGAAAGGTCACCCTTAGCTATTCTGGTATTACTTTTTTATTTATAGAAGGACTAGCCATTTTAATTTCTAAATCAAATAGCATGTTTTTTAGTGAAATTAACATGGTGAAATGACCAAAAATCCTCCCAAAATCTTATTTTACAGTTCCATAAGAAGTATATTCTTTCTAACATTATCTTGATAATTTTTTACCAATTTTTTTGTGCTTTGTAAATTATTTACAGCAGTGACTCAGTTTAATGAGTAATGTTTTAACACAGCATATAACTCCTGTGTGGTATGAAAACAATAGAATCCCTTTTTGAAATTTAGGTCAAGTTAACTTGAAAGAAAATAATACACGGTACTTTTGTCTTCATCCAGGTGCCTTACTTGATCTTGATTTACGTAATTTAACTGAAAATATATCACTCTGCCTTGTTGGTTTATTTCTCTTTTTTAATGTTTTGACTATGAATTTTGAAAGTTTGTATTCATCTTTGTTAGTAATTGTGCACAGATAATCCCTACAGTCCATGGATCTGTATTTTGTTATGACATTTTGAACTTTTTAAAGAATGTTGCTCTCTAGATAAATTGAGCTTCACAAATTGCTTTAGTTTAAGGATCAGGAATTTCTGCCAAATTTGCTTTCATGTGTGTGGGATTTTTGCTTAGAGTCTGTAATCTGACTTTTAAAGCAAAGAAAATTAAAGCTTACGGCGTGGGTGAATTTGTTTGCGATGCGTACATATGTTTAGAAAACTTGGAGAAAAAATATTTGAGATTTAAACAAGGCGGAGTGCATACATTTCCAGTACTGCAACCTGAAATAACAGGCATACTACTGATACTAATTACTGCTTCGTCCTTTTCCTCTCTCTATCTCTCTCTCCCAGGAAGTTCTTCTCCGTGCCAGAGACCCTATGCTGCCTTATCTGAGCGCACTTTTATTTGCGTCAAAAACCACACTGCTCAAACTGCTGCTGAGATTAATCTACGGAAAGGAGACTTTGTAGAAGGTGCAAGCATATTGTGATTGAGGCGGGGCTTTTTCCTTTGTCTTTATGTGATTTTTAGCTCTATTTATCAGTGAAATATTATCATTTGATCATGATTAACAGAGGGGCACTGTTTGATGTGTTTCATATCAGCAGGTGTGATTTGATTGTCAGATAACCTTGGGGTCAATTATTTGATAATAATCAACGTGATTGATTTCCTCGTGAGAAATTGATCAATGTTTCATAGACCTTTTTGTTATAGAAATATGTGGTTTTGTATGGGATTGATGTCTTACATGGGATTTCAAATCTGACTGTCATACCTCACACCGTTTTCTCCTGCTGCATGCTCACTGTTCTGCTGTGTTTAACTTCCGTTGTATATTTGTGGTTTTTCAAGTTTCAGGAATTGATTTTCCTATACATTTAGAATATCATTTTATGCTTATTTTCAGTGTTGTTTATTTCACATATCGATTACTTGCATGTTGTATATACATATATGTAATATCAAACTTTTGCATTCACTTTTAAATGCAGTTTCTCCATTTTGCTTTTATGACATAGTTTCAGTACCCATTGATTATTTATCTGATAAAATGTTCAATATTTATCAGTTTGCACCACATTGTCAAAGCTGTTATCAAATAACAGGCAGGTGAAGTTGGGCATAGCTGCCATTCAATAATATTACTGCCGTAAGCAGATTAATCTATTGTAAACTTTTGAATAGCTGTTCATTGATGCTGTTTGTTTGAGGAATTCTCCAAAAGGGTATACAAATATTATTTATGTGTGATTTTAATGTCCCAGATATTTATTTGAAGCATGACGTGCGTTTGTTACTAGTAACAGCAGTGCACAGCAAGTTAATTTATGCTTGCTTGCATGGGAGGATTTTTACTGTATTGTTACTATTCTATCTGAGTTCTGATGTGGTAGTGTATGGTTAAGTTACTTAGCTGGACACTGAATAGTTTTCAGACCACATGTAGAGTAGTAGGTTTGATGACTGTGTGAGAAGCTTGCGGACTTAAAATGGGGGGTTGCAAAACATGATGTCGGGTCACGATGTCCAGTATGACTGATCCCCGTGTCCACTACTTTATTCCAGTGGTCAGCGGAGGAGAACAGGGATACTGGGAAGGAAGGGCAGATGGACGGGAAGGGTGGTTCCCCAGCAATTGTGTAGAGGAGGTTCGCATGAGAAGGAAATCAGGTGAGTTTCTCCTGTCTGATCAGGTAATCATGATGTTTAGGGGAGCTTGGATGCTGAAAATTTCGGGAAAAAAGATTGAGGTGCATGTATTAGGCCAGCTTCTGTATAGAAGAGGTTTGTATGAAAAGTTAAACTGGTAAGTATTTTCTAGTATATAGTATGCTACAGCATACTGGTATATCGGAAAGATATGCTTTATGAAAGATGCTGGTAGGACAGAAAAGATGGGAAGGAGGTAGGATCTACAGGAATTATTTTCAGGAGACTTGTATGAATACCAATGTCAATAAGTATTTGTGCTGTAACTGTTTTGGTTTTGACGGTGGTTTTTTAATATCACTCCATTACCTGTACATGTATGGTACTTTGCCATCCCTTGGCTATCTGTAGAAATACTTAGTTATTTCCATTATTCCATAATTGGACTTATAGCATGCATGTTGGTATACCACACCTATGATTGTGTTTAAATCATTAACATTGATAATACATTGTATTGGTATAGGCTGCGTGGTCATTTGCTGTCCAAAGTATACAAGTGCATACAGTGAACGGTTATATAATTATCATGTATGTCAAGTGTAGTAAAATATTAATAAGCCATTGAAGCAAGGGTGGAAATGCTAAATAAAGTTCAATATAATGCCTGTATCCCAGTTGTCCATTGAAGAAGAGGAACTTTTGTCATATTTGTTGAATGGAAAATAATATCTCAACAAAAAGAATTTAAAAAGCAATTCTGAAGTTTTCACACAATTCTGATTTTAGTTCTGCCTTAACCTTATAAAATTATACAAAAAATACCTCTTATACATTCACATTGCAGACTCCATTACATGTCCTGTGTTTACATGATTAAGCATTGTATACAAATTATTATGGAGAACGAACTCTGCTGAAGTAGCTGTATACACAAGTGTTGTTTACTTGTTAAGTAGTCTGTTTACTTCTCAAAAGCTGTCCACAGACAGTACTAGACTTAAGCACCAACTTCAGTGCCTGTCATAAAACACACATATATCTTTATAGAACATTTTATCACCATGGATGATAGATTTCCATTCTTTTCCCATTTTTTGCTCACGAGGAAGCAGGTTAAAAATAGCTAGACATTTGTCAGTTTTAGTTAAACCCCGACTACTACTTCCCTGTTTATGTTAACAAAACAAATAAAACAAAGTACAAAGATTATATATATATATATATATATAGTTCAAGATAGCAGATGACAATTGTAACAGTATGAGCTCCTGCAGATTTTATTCGCAATTTCTTGAACTAAACTACAAGTCACATGACTGACCTTTCTTCAGTATGAACATGTATGCACTGTATCCGTATTTTCTTCATTTTCATTTAAACATTCACTCATTGGGATAATTTATGTTTTGAGAGCATGAAAAATATTCAGCGTTAAAACATATTTTTGCACATCTTTCAATGTTTTAGCATATATTTACATTATTTCTCTAGGTGGCACTGCAGGCTCAGTCCACAGTGGTGATGAAGATTCAGTTGTGATAAAGAGGCATACACTGTCAGCACTCATGAGTTCAGACAGGTAAGTCCTACAGAAAACACATTTCAGCTGTGATTTTTTTTTTTTTTTGTTTTTTTTTTTTTTTTTTTTTTTTTTTGTTTTTTTTTGTTTTTTGCAGTATACAGTCCTAGCACCTAGCACTAGCACTTATAGATTTTTATATCTAGTCAATTAGGAGAACTGGAAAAAATGTATTCTTTTTTTATCCACCTAGGTGCTGATGCTGTGTAGAAATATTTACGCTATGCATGATGATGCATAAAATTTATCTGGAATGATCACAGTAACATTTTAATGAGAGGGAAGCATAACATCAGGCAGGATGGGCTTGATTTATTTTTAGTGTTTGCACAGTTTGACAATTCACTATCAGGGGTCTGTGTACAAAAATAGAAGCTGCAGAAAATGGCATAATATTTGTGATGGGGAAATTTAATTGATGGCAGCATGCCAAGCAGGTTTGGTGTTTTAAAGATTCATTAGAATCCACAGCAGTGGTTTTTCACCCCGACATTCCTGACTAAATGGACTGAAATGAGTATTATCTAGGTTTGACTGGGCAGAGATCCAACTGCTACTTTAATATAGTTTAATATAGTTATAAATGCATATAATATGGTGGAAGCCTTACAGTGAAATGCCATTTACTATGTGGCAATTGCCACTGAAAGTTATTACAGATTCATCATTATTGAGAAAATGTGCTGAAGAAACCAATTAAGTGGCATTCGTGCATAACCTGACTTTGAAATTTTACCATAAGATAAATTCAGAATAATTCAATCTGAAAAAAAAGAAAACATTGTGTCATATTGATGTGCAGTTTTACTGCAATAAAAGTCCCTATAAAGCCATATGCTTTACCATAATGTTACTTTACCAAGGTCTTGCATGTGTTACATGCCAAGTCATGCAATGCAGTAGGGTTGCTGGAAAGACTCAATTCAACACAATAGGAGTGCACTCCTAACACAATCAATTCTCAACTGCCTCTAGAGATGCAACTACCAGCCAAGGATGAAGGTCTAGCTTGCATGTTTAGTTAAATTTGCTGACAGGGATTTTGTTTTTGCCATTAATCTTACAGCTGGCTAGTTGTTATGTCGACTTCAAAGGATTCCCCTTTTTCTGTGGAAAAGATGAAGTCATAAAAATAAGAAAGAGCATTATTTAATTGTAAAAGAAAATTGCTGCGTGAGTCTATGAAAGTATAGATCATTGCAGCCCCCCTAAAAAAAGTTTCTGCACTCTCCCCCACCCCACTCCCCACCCCCTTTTGTTCCATAAACAATATCACTATTGTATTGAAATCCAGGACTGACTTGAATATTAGAAATTGATTGAATAGTTTTACAAAAAATATCACCAGGATAGTAATGCTATAAATTATTTCCTATATACATGTTTTAGTGGTGTATCCGGTATTAAGAATAATGAATTAGTACAAATATGACAACAACTTAATTCAGTGTTGCAGGCCATATAATAGAAAATAATAATCTGATAGTAAAGCCTAGATTACATTTGAAATGCGATGCCTACAGGCTCCTTATGATTTAAAAAAGAAATAGTACGGAAAATTTCATCGCACGGCTCCCGTGTAAATTTAATCCAGACTTAAGACGTGGAGGAAAATGGGAACAAATATTTTAATTAACTGCAGATAATCATTCAGCTGTCAGTAGATATGCTTAGTCACAAAAGCTTTATGTAATGAGACACTGGCGAATTGGAAATCGGAGTAAATGTTATATGAAAATAACCAATTGATTTGACTTTGGAAATAAGTGATTGGTGAATAAGACCATTTTTATATTTGATGTGATTTGTAGGTAGGAAAAGTATTATGTAACTATTTTGATATTTTAAGAATTTGATCAGGAATTCAGAGACATTTACATTGTTACATTTGTCTTTCCTATTGGTGCTAATGCTTTTTGCTTCTCTATAATACAAGTTTTTTTTGCTAGTTTAAGGATGCTGTGAAGAATTGTGAAGGAGGCAATTTGAAAGTGTATAGACTTAAATAGCATTGGACATTGGCCCTTTACTTAATGAGCATTTCAGCCCTGAGAGATATTTACAGAATACTTTGTACTGCATTAATGAAGACATAAAATTGGAATGGTGTTTGGAGGATTTAGGACATGCAAAGCATTAAAATAGAGATTGTGTTGAGAAGATAAAGGTGCATGCCTCGGGTGGTCATTCTTTCCATTTCCTTTGTGGACCAATTTTATGCCCGCATAAGTGCCCCAAAGACCTCTCGCCACACAATGGGGCACAGTCTGCCTGCACATTCGTGTGTATCATAAATTATCTGACCACTGGCTCTGTACAAAGAGTGTACGGTCAGTTGTTGTTCTGGGAAGCTATTTTGTATTTTGTTGATTTAATCATGCAAAGAAAGTTAAGTTTTTTTTTTCTTGTTAAGTAGCAATGTTTTTTAGCAGCTGAGATGGTGTAGGTTTCTGTTTTGTTAGGAAAGTCATGTGGTAAAACAAATGATGCATGTTTTACATAGTTTTTGGAAATTCACTGATTAACTGATGAAATTAAAATAAACCTGGATGGGAAAGTTAATTAAAACACACCCTAAAACAAATTCCCAAAACAATTTGCATGGCCAAGTCATTGACCTGAAGTTGTAAGTTGTTATCAGATTGGAAAAAGAATATTCCCTATTTTTTAGCATAAGTGTCATCTATATGCATGTGATGTCAACTGATAATAACAAAGTAGTTATTCAGTACTTATAAATATAAAAACATCATATACTTCTTATTGTGACAGATTTATGGCTAAGGGCCACTTAACAGTAGATAACTTCCACCTAATTTCTGTGATGAATGAGATAAATCTGAAGAAAACAGTATCGCAGGTATCGCAGTCCACCCTCTTTTGTAGAGACTCAATCAGTTAGTCTGTTAATGTACCTGGCAGTGAAAAGAAATGACATGATGAAGTGTTTTGAATTTGCCCAAGGTTGTGCATCATACATCATGTTAATGTGTCTGCTTGATGCTGCTGCTTTACGTAATAATGCATTTAATAGCTCTGCCCAAATTATTGTTTGTCAAGTTAATGAAGAGGGTTGTTGCTTGTAACAAGTGTCACATTTTAACTGCATGGTCAATCTCATACAGATTTAGTTCTTTTACAATGTTATGCAAATTACAAAACAAAAATGCATCAGCTGCATTCTGGCCACTGATGATCTTTTGCAGTCAAACTGTCATGGAGGACCAAACAGGGATGAAATTTTTCTGCCTATCAGCGAATTTCTGCGTTTTTGGGATCTTTAAATATCATCGCCCTGCCCTAGGCAGCCACCTGGACCTCACGCCATATTTTCTGTCTTTTTCACTAAATGGCAGCCTCTTCCCTGACTAAATCATTAATGAAAATGCAGATCTATTTACCGATTCCCTAGATAAATTGGTGACATTTGGGTTATTTAAATGGTAGTCTTTGAAATGCAGTCAATCACTAAACAAAGAGAGCAGACTTTTATGCAGTTTAGTCGCTAGATGTCTAATTGCATGGGTTTATGACGCGTGACGAAGATGCTGGAGAGAGCGCATTTAAGAACATTTTATCACCCATTTGTTTGTAACCATGGCATTTTTCTTTATAATAATTAAAGACGTTAGACTCTATCTTGTTCATTTATTTACGTCCATGCTCGTGCTTTTTCATATACAAATTATCACCCACACTTTTCACAGCACCCTTTTTAAAGCCCAACCACAGGGTGAGTCATAGAAATGTATGAAGTTATTAAATTTAATATATGCTAAATAATGTAATTATGAAAGAACATTACAGTAAAGGAGAGGTGTATTAGGGCAAAGGTTAATTTTCTTCACATTAAAAGCTGCAGTTGTCTTCCAGACTTTCATAGGTTAGATATTATCTTCTTTATTGTAAGACTAAAATAATGTGACAAGTGGGAATTAACCGCATGTATTTGTATATGGATAGGTGATCTGAAGCATGATTAAAGAAAATGCGAATCTTTCATTTCAATAAATCAGTGATAACAGATTTTGCCAGACTCTGCAGGTCAACACAGACCTTAAAAAATCCCTGACCCCTTCACTGTGTTTCATACAAAATCATTAAGTATGCTTGTGAGTCCATGCGAGCACGGTAGAAGTAGACTAGATTTTTTTTTCTCTTTGGCAAAGGCAATAGTGTTTCGTTAGCTTTGGGGGCAGTCTAGACAGGAAAAAATGCACATCAGGAGTTCGTTGAATGGTACATGGTAACCCCAGATTCTTTGATGTGTGGCTTATAGCCTATAATTAATGTGCATTTGTCACAGAATGATTCTTTATCATACTGAGGCTATCTAAGGTTTTGTTATGATTAAATACCACAGTAGAATCAACCTGTGGCCATTATGTGTTATCATAGGAAGTGTGAATGAGCTCCCTGGGTATCAGAGCATATCATTTCTGTGCAATAAAATTTTCATTCTTTAACAAATCTGAAACTGCCCAGTGAATAGTACATTGTTTTTAATCTTTAAGTGTTTTCTGCATGGATTTTAAATCTATTAATATGGCTCTCATCAGAATGAAAGGTAAAATAATTTTGCATTTTCCTTCATCCTTGGACCCAGCATACCCATTATGAATGATATGCCAATCTTCATCTAAGGATGTTAATGAATAGCATATCACCCTGAATATTAGATATTGTTGCTCATCTTCCTTTGAAGATAAAGAATTTATTGTATAATGCACAGTAAAATTTGAGTCACAGGTTAAGAATTATGAAACCAGCATATATAGAAACCAGTATGTAGTAATTCTTACAGTTTGTTGGTAGTGTAAATGCTATGCATTTAAGATGGAGGGAAGGAGAAAAGAAGTTACCCATTTTGATATTGGTCTTTTATGGATGACTGAATTTAACGCCTTGTTTGCCTATTGCCCTCTGTGTGGCAAACATGTCAAAGCTAATCTAGTACAAATTTCAGCATTTTTTAAAGGGAAATATTTGCCTTTTGTCGAAGGCAGAACACGCTGCTGATCTTTAACTGTGATTTGTTGACATTGGTACATACGATTCCTTTGTGGTTTCTAAAGGCATGGAGAAAGACGTCTTGTATTTGTGTTAGATATTTCGCCCAAACTGCATTGCTGAGCCAAGTGTACACTTAGGTTTTCACACCTGTCATTATGTGAGCATTACAAGACATCAGGGTATTCCTGCATGTTGTTCACTGGGATGGAGTTTGAAGGTGGACAATTTGGGCCTGTTGCCCTGGCATAATTGTTATCTGCAAATCATCCTGAGTCAGTAAGCTTTGTTACCTGTGCCAGTTGTAGTGCTCTATAGTAAGAGTGTTTACAGCTTTATTTTGACAGAAATTCTTCTACCTGACTAGAGATGAGAAATAGTAAGATATACATGTAATAGTTATAGCTGGTGAACTGTGGGACAGCACACTATTCAGTCATTTAGGGACACTCTGCTGATTTGGGCTCTGTAGGAGAGACTGTTTGTAGTCCAGCCCAGGGCCTGTGGCAAGTAATGCTGCCTAATTCTGCTGGGGATACCTAGCTGGAAGCTTTAATGTAACAATTTAAATAACACAGGGCAATCCAGCCAGGTGTGACCTAATAGACCTAGTAGGGGTGGTAGAGCTACAACAGCCAACACATCAGTCATCTTGAAACCTGTGTAGATGTTACAGACCGGTAATTTTGTCACAGGCAAATATGCTGTAATTATTGTTAAGTGACGCTATTATGGCAGGGTATCAAATGAATGCTAATTCCTCAGGAAGAACTGATGCAGGTGATTAGGATGCAGTTGCCACGGATAGCCTGGCTTAATGTATGGACTCCTACTTTTCAAGCTTCCAAGATCGTCATCACCATCTTAAATAATGCAAAAAGCCCCTCAACCAGAACTTTTGATGAGATATCAAGTATGTTGGAGAAATTCAAGTCATAAGGCTGTAAGGATGCTAAGGAGAAGGTTGGTAGTGGTTTTTTGTGGAGGTGTCACGTTGCATGGACGCAGTGGATTAATACAGTTGGACGTGATTTGACCTTACAACGCATATTCTCTGGACACAGGTTTGGACAAATTACCAGCATCTTTTGATGCCTTGATGCAGAAGTCATTACTGTAACAAATACGGGATTTTAGTATTGTTGTGGATAAACTGAAAAGGAATATTATTATAAACAGATAGGAACAGGGACTGGCTTTTTAAAGCAAATGCAAATACTAGTCTTTTAAGTGACAGTATATGCAGTTAATATTTCCAAAATAGAGAAGACAATATGCCTTTCACTGATGCTTGGTGAGAAAAGTATCAAGAAGAATTATAAAAAAGGAACTTCAAGGATTATTTGGACCTGTTGAATATTTATTTATACATTCCAAGGTGTAGTCCAAATGTTGACAAATGGCTATATTACTCTCTGGGACTGGGGGAAAAATAAGAGAGGAATTTTTTTCCCTTTGAGGATTGAAAAGTCTATTTAAAACAGACTGTAGACATATGCATTGTCCTGTAAGTTATATACCTCAGTGGTGTTGACAGATTACCAAGTTTTCCCTGCAGGATTGTA
This sequence comes from Lingula anatina, assembly GCF_051362555.1. Classification (NCBI taxonomy): domain Eukaryota; kingdom Metazoa; phylum Brachiopoda; class Lingulata; order Lingulida; family Lingulidae; genus Lingula; species Lingula anatina. The sequence continues at coordinate 35,514,041 of NC_141767.1, forward strand.
TTGTACAGGTATTGTACAGGTAGTGTGACCACAAGGCAGTGATTTGCTTAGACCCATTTTCCAACACCTCACAGCAAGCTGTTACAGCATGTATGGAAATAATGAAGCGTCTGGGCCTTAATTGAACAGTCATCACACCAGTCTTATTGATGCTAAACATTCTGTGGAAACATATAGGATCACTTTGATAATGAAACAAAGGCAATTTTCCCCTTTTCCCTATTGACTGAGACTTGCTAGAAACCTGTTTGTAGGGGTTGTTTTGTATGGAGTAAGCAGTCTCTGACTTTTACAATGGCTCACAGGAAAAGTCATAAGAATAAAAGACAGGTGTTTGACAGGCTACCAATGTCCTCCTTGCCCCATATTAGAGGGGACATCCACAGGGGCAGGAGACCAGGTGTCCCTCTCTTCCATTCTCCAAATAGACCAGCTCAAAATATGGGGTACCAGCAAATTCCAAATGGACACCATGATCATCACAGGAATGGTGGGGACAGGGGAAGATACATGCAGAGATCTATGAGTGTTTCTGCAGCTAGATCGCGTTCTATGGAACGTCTGTTTGGGCCAGCTTATGTTGGTCCACCCCAGCTCAGCCTGCCTCCTGATGCATGCGAAATTGCTTACGACGACAGGCCCATATCTGCTGGTGCATGGAGTCAGCAAGGACGGCGAGAGAAGTTGCATAGGTCGATATCTGAGATGGATACTCCTTCCTTGCAGTACTATCATCAGCACCAACAGCAGCCACTAGGACATGGGTCATATATTAGCAATGGATCAGTAGTTAACAGACTCAACGCTCAGCATCCACGAAGGCCTCTCCTTAAGCAGATGAGCGTAGACTCTGCGCAGCAAGGTTTTTTCACTCAGAGTACATCCTTTAGTGACCAGCCTCCTAATGGATCTCGATTACCAAGTCACTCAAAAAACAAGGCGACAAAAGTCCAGGTACAAGACAGAGCATATAACAGTTCCTCGGGGGAGATAATTGGAAAGCTCAGGAGAAGCAGAAGTGTAGAATCAGTGGATTCAATTGGAGGACGTGCTCGCATTCAGCATGACCCCTGTAAAAAACTTAATGGTTCTCAGCAGACTAGGCAAAATACTCATAAGACATGCGACAATGCAAATTTGCATGAGTTAGATATTGCAGGCACAGGCAACCACATTTCTAACCAGACAGTGGAGGGGGAAAATGCAAACCAATTGCCGCAGGGAAGGATGATGATAGCTGAAAGGGAGACGCGACCACATCAGCTGCAGACAACGGCAACACACTGGAGGAATGACAACCTGACGTCACATCCACACTTCAATGGTGCTAATGGCAAACCAGCCGAGGGGGCTTGGCCTCAGCAGATTAATCACGAAAATAAGAGCATCTCACCTGTGGGGACGAATACATTAACTTTTAATGGGCTTGACAGTCATTCTAATTTGTTGGATCAGCAAGGCAGTGGAGACACAAAGAAAGATGAAGCAGGTACTGCTCAGTCTGTTGTTCTAAGAAGGCAAAAGAGTGCTGAAGAAAACACTGATCAAAAGACAGGGGGTGGTCGTAAAAAAGTTCCTCCACCTCCACCTAAACGTTCAAGTTCTATAAATTTGGAATCTGTGACTGAAGAACAGGACATAAACATGAGGTATCCTTCAAACAGTCAGACAGGCTTTGGCGGGAATATGGCTCCTAAGATTCAACCTGGCGGAAGAAGCCATAACCCTGCCCCTAGTGCAGGGGGATTTTATAATGGTGGTCATCATGGACAGGACTTGAATAGTGAATACTTTCCTGCCCCTGATACAAAGGGGTTTTACTACGATTCTCGTACCCTGCCTAGAAATATGAAACTATCAGCTAAACAACGTGAGAAACTGTCTTTACTAAAACAGCAACAGCAAGAACAGTTACAACTACTACAACAACAACAGAGACAACAAATGGAGGCTGCCTCAGGTAGACCACTTAGGAAAAATTCTTACTTTGCCAGCACCCCAGATTTATTGGAGGCATCTGGCAGTGTCAGTCCTCAAGGACATTTAAGTGTGCCTGTAGCTCAGCACAGCCAGGCAGGGCCAACCAGCCCTCCTCCCCTGAACATCAGTCATACCCCTATCTTCAGGAATCCACCAATCTTTGAAGGCGATGATTTTGATGAACCCATAAAAGACTATACTACTGTGTCTGCTAGTTTACCCAGGGGTTATAAGTCAAAGAAGTTCTCCCTCAGTTTAAAGAAAAAAGAAAAACCACCTAAGATATCCGAGGGTAGCACACAGTTTTTAAATGGTCACACGCCTCAAAACAATACCAGGCCTGTTTTACTAAGGCAGAGCTCTGACAGTGCATTTCTCCAAGCACGTCAAAGGTTCAAGAGCGAGCCAGATCTGTTAACTGTGAATGAAAATCAGTGGAATGATCCTCGTACACAATTTGCTGGAGAGCCCTATGATGGGAATGGATTTTGGAGAAGGTTTGTTATTTTCTTCTTTTCTGATTGTTTTAGTTTTTATTCCAGCTCCAAGTTTTCTTAAAATGTCTAGAACAATTTATATACCTATGGTACTTCATAATGGTAGATTATAATTTTATTGACAATATTGAGGGAGTTGAATCAGATCATTGCCAAAAGGGGGGAATGGAATTAGATCATTGCCAAAAAGATAGTAAATACTATGAATAAAATAATTGAACAACACGCAAAACAGAAAAAACGTTTTAACTTTTAGTTAACTTTTAGTTAAAATTTAAAACGGGAACTTGCATTTAGCCATCTCCATAACTCCTGAACCTTCTAGTTATTGATCACAATATTTAGCAAGATGTGATTTGCAGCTATATATAATATCCCTGAACAATAACCAACAGACATGTTCCCCATGCATGCAGATGTTTCATAAACCCTGATTTTCCCAGATTAGTGAAAATTTGTCCAGGGGAGGATATTTGCTACCCAGCGGTCTATAATTTCCATCATGGTTTGTCACCTGTATGGCAGAGGAAAAGGAAGTCATCATTACATATATACATATGAGTTTTATGATAGGCACCCACTCAGTTCATATAGAATGGTTTCCCCATTTGAGTCATAGTATAAAGACACAAAGGAATAAAGCATTATAATTATCATATAATCTGCATATTTATGTAACAGTTAATGTTCCTGTAGGTTTTGGATCTGAGGAGATAAAGAAACAGTCAGTCTAGAAAATCCGAATAATATTAGGTTCAAGAGTCATGAAATTATGATTTTTTTTTTCTTCCATGCTGTTGTATCTTCTACTTGTGGTCATGTATTAGAGGTTGTGGCTAATGATAGTATGTGGTGATAAGTTTAATGGACCTCTTGTATATCCTGTATCATTGGTCATAAACACGACTATTTTTCAGCCATGATGTTGTTTTAAAGCTTGTAGATGGACGGGATGGGCTTAAAAGAATGTCAAGAAAAACAAATATGAAATCTAGAACAAATAAGGGTTAATACTTAGTTGTATTTTGTAATGGATGATCATTGGAAAATCAACTCGGTGAAAAAAAGGAAAAATATAATTTCAGTTATTAGAGTCATCAAGTGAAACATAATCCACGTATAAAGAGAACTATTTTTCAGACACATATTAACAATGTATTTAAGCGGTATGGTGACAACCTGTAAAAAAGGCGGGCGTAGCCATGCTGTCTGTGTTGTGTTAAATAATGGTGTGGTGCCTTAGCATTCTGCATACATGTACAACGTATCTGCCAGGTTTATCGTGTGATACACAACGAGCTGACAGATGTTTTACCTGTCTTACCTTGATAGTTGTTCACGTCATTGAAAGGAGACAATGTCTTTTGTTTTTAAAAGAGGACTTGATATCCTGTATTCTGGGTTGCTAGGAAGAAATGATTAACAATAAAAATATACGTAGATTGGACAAAATACATGTTTCTCATGGCCTGTCATCTCTAGCAGAGGCTAGAATGGCATGAAAGGTAGATTCTGTTTTGATCATATATGCCTGAAGTGTAGAATATTTTGCTCTTGAAATATATTATTTCATGCACAATTATTCCCTGTGTTAGAAATTTGTTTGAACTTGAAGTTAAATAAGCCTAAGTTATATTTTCATGGGAGTAGAAATTATGGTGAGTGTTACCATTGCCACATGTCCAAGCATGAATGTGAAAAAGAGAAAACTTGCAAACGTCTACAGCTGACCATTACAAATTGGTATTTTTATTTTAGAAATTATACATTTTTAAATTTTAAATATTTTTAATCATTTTTTTTTAGTGATGCTGGACCCAAGGTTGTTGTGTTACAGAAGGGCCCCAGTGGCTTCGGATTTGTGTTGAGGGGAGCAAGATGTAAGTATGACTCTCCTAATATTCATTCTTTCTATTTTTGTCTCCTAGTAGAACAATTTACCTGCAAAAGAAAATGCAAAATATAGACTGAAAGGGTTGTCAAAAATTGTAGCCACTCATCCCTCCCCACCCTCAAAAAATGCCTGTACCTTTTATCTGAAAATTTAATCCAAAATTAAACTGGCAGATAATCTTATTTTAAGGTAACATTCCATCACATCACCATGAAGATGCACTTCCAAAACATTAAAATGGAGTTCTTTAGTATATAATTTGGGATGGTATGAAAGTACATGAAAAAGCCCTTCCTCTTATTACTGTGTGCAGCATTATGTGCCTGGTACAAGAATGATGGAGAGGGTTTTGACTTCATGTTTCTTTTTTGATGAATAATTTAATAATAAGTTACCCAAAAGAAGAAAGTAAAAGGTTCCGCTAAAAACATTCAGTGACTATTCTCCAAGTTTAAATTTGAGAGCTGTTTTAATTGTCAACATTTAAACCACATGCCAGCGAGATTTAATGCTGAAAATTTCATTTTTCACAAATTTTAGTTGATCATTCTGAAGCAAATTAAATGAACTCAACAAAAATAGGAAGTCAGAGATAGATTATAAGCGTTTTTGGACCCTTAGAAAGATTGCATTGTTTTGGTCTTGATATACAGTAGTTGGTATGCAGTTAATAAAGTGCAGTTATGAAAGCCAATTTACAAAGGACACTACAGTGCAGTATCATTGTAAGCTTTGCAATGGGTGAATTATGATATGAAATGGCCACAGAGCATGCTATATGTAGTATGTAGCTGGGATACCGTGGTACCAAGGACTTAAGGGAACAAAACATCAGTTGTGGTCAGTTCTCATGTTGAAAGATGTATTCCTGAAGGGAAAAAATACCCCAGGTTGGACTGTATCTACTGATCATGCAGTGTCCACCTGACATTGGTTGAATGAAGGGTAGCTGTGCCGAGGTGGACCACCCTTAAGCTGGTGACCATCTAATTAGTACAGTTTTTTACTGAAGTCAAAGAGAGTGTTTATGATCTAGGTTTTTTGGCCAGTTTGAACACACTTGAAGATGGATTTTCAAAAGTTTATTTTATTTTTTATAATGTACCCCTTCTATCTTAACTAAGATGGTGGCCATAAGACTGTTTTTGCTGGAATGTGTTATTCATATTAAGTTGCAAAATGTCAATACCAATGTGAATTAATAGATAAAATATGGGTGTGATAACTTTCCTGCCAACACATAGCACCATTACTGTAATAAAATACACAAATAGTTATTAATGTGTGTCCCGACTTACAAATGGCTTGTTTTGATTCACACCCATTTTGGCTTTACAGAATTGATAAACGGTACTTTAAAAATCTGTGGATATTTTTTGTTCCTATAAAAGTGATTAAATAGGAGTGTTTGTATGTAAATTTTTAAAGCTGGATACCAGAAAGTTACTTCTTTTAAAGCTGGACACATTCATAATTCATACTTCATATTCGGGTGCATCTGTGTGCTCATGCAAGTGTGGCATTATGCACATTTTGCTATGTCATGCACTCAGTTTATGATAGCAGTAGTATCTCCATTAAAATACCATATTATCTGTACAGGAGACATTTGGCTATAATATTTTTTCCTTTAGCAATCTCTCAATTAAAAAACATGATTCCATAATTTACAGAAAGTTGTGAACCAAATGATCATCAAAGTTTTTAATAATATTCAAAGACATATATCTTCTTACTGATATGTCCTGCCACATTTTCACATATGAGCCTTTTGCTTCTATTTGTAGAAAGACATTATATTTGTTTATTTGTACATGCATACTAGGTAAAACAGATCACTGAGGGCTCTTCGAGAGAAATTTTATCATACATTGTTTGGGCATGTTATTTTTTAACCTTATGATAAATAATATTGTTTAAAATTGCATAATTATTTATTAATTTTGGTGTCTCCTATTTGGCCCATTCTTGTTCAGACAAACAAACAGGCATCCTTGAGTTTTGATTCATCATATTTCTCTGTCCATTTTAATTATAAATAAGTATTTTAAAGTTTTTCTCTATCTTTTCTTCAGCCCATGATGAACAGGCAGGCAGTCTTGAGTTCCGGCCCAGCCCAGACTTCCCTGCCCTGCAGTACTTGGACAGGGTGGACCCCGGGGGCATGGCACATAGAGCTGGACTCAAATCTGGAGATTTTCTTATTGAGGTAAGCAGAAGAGAAATGCACCTACGGTTGCTAACTATAGACATTTATTTGTCTTCCATGCATTTTTATTTAGTTTGTTGTTATGGATCCCATCATTTTAGGTACTTTTCTATTCTGAATAAAAACCAAAATTTCTGTATTTGTGTCATCCATGTGCACCTATTCTGATGGCTGAGTATTTGATAATTCTACTAATTTCTCCTCTTGCTTTTCAACTTTAAAAAATGTGCATTTTTCAAAAAAAAAAGTTTAACCCATTTTTGTGCAAGCATTAAAGTTGCGTTGAGAAGTTTTATGGCCACACACTGGACAGAATAACAGAAAGAGGTCAACAGAACACTGTTAACGTTCTGTGCCACCCTGTGTACATATGAACATCCCCATCACAGAAGTCACAATTAAAATATTACACAAAAAGAGACAGCACTATGTACAGTGAGGAGATGTAGCTGCAGATTAGTTTGTCACTAGTTGCACAATACACCCAGGTCTCAAACTACCACTCTTCAAGTCAAGTTGACATCTTAGACCAGTCAATAGTGTATTGTGTTCTGTCCACCTGTCCAAAGCCTGTCGTTGCATGATGGACTAAATTAGCCACCATGCTAGGTTGTTCTGCATTTTTGAAAATATCCCTGGTCTGTGTGAAGACAGGCTGTTCTTTTATACAGAACTGCTGGTCATGGATCAAACTTGATGTATGTACTAATGGCTTGGTTTGCTAGGTAGTTTGTTTGAAGGAAGTTGGACATTGTCAACAGAAAGAAAAAAAAAAAAAACAAGACTGTTGCATATTCAAGGGCAAAGATTAGAAATGATTTTAATCCAAAATCAGTATATGAACACAGGATGTCCTTTATTACTTACCACTGGTCATGCATCAGGTGTGTTGTTTCTATTAAAATGACCTTTTTTAAAAGTAAGAAGGAATCAAGATATAATGCCGAGGCTGTTCTGCAGCAAAAATAAAAAAAAAGCTGTTGAAAAATAGGAGCCAAGAGAATGGTCTTTTCATAACACCTATCCATGCACAACAAAGGTATTAATGCCCAGTTTGGAAGGTAGCTTATAGGTTGGTGTTTAAATTGCCACAGACAAAGAAATGACTTGGTTACTGATTCCGTAAATAAAAATTTGTTGCACATGCCATCCATACGCCCTAGGCTGCAAGCCTCGACTGTAATTATACTGCAGTTTTCACCTTGTGTCCTCTAAAATACCTTTGAATAAAATCATCACCTAACTTATAATCATCTCTCAAAGGGATAAGGAAAAAGACCAATCTGCTAACCACATGTATTATCTTTTTGACTGCAGTATTGTTTCTTGCAGGTGGTTCTGTAAAATAATTAAATTAATCTTGCTCTTTCCTTCCCCGTATCCAGTAGAATCTGTTCTGAACCAAACAATATTGGGGTAATCGCATATGTTGATTGTGTGTTGCTCAAAGTCTGATTTCATTTTGATTGTGTTTCTTGTGGTTTGATTGGAACCTGATTGTGTCTCTCATTCCAATTTAATGCAGATAATGTCTTGTATGTGTTCTGATTTAATTCCGACTACGTCTGAGCCGTGTCTCAAATTCATTCAGATTTGGTGTCAAATTCTGATATGATTTCCTGATTATGTCTTGCTGAGATAATACAGGTACCCATATTAAAGAATATTAGCTTTCCGTGTGTTGTTTTGTCTGGATCAGACCCAGTATTAATATTGGCACAGTGCATCCCTTTGTTCAAAGAGCCACAGTACATGTAATTGGCATTTAATTGCATGTAACAGCTATCAGCAATATGAAAAGGTCTCTCTACAGTCAGAATGTACATAGGAGTTTGTGTTTACACTAGGTCAGTTATTAAATAATTCCAATTTGATACTTTTTCCTTCAGAATTGGTTCTGTATTTTATCAATCCAGTCCACCAGTAAAAATACCAAAAAACATTGGGTCAGTGTGTTGGTGACTTGCATTTCACGTTGAGATAATGAGAATTGAGAGGATTTCCTTAATGTACTATCTCTTGTGTGTATCCATCAACTCAACACCAAGCATTTACAGCTAGGATGTGGCAGGATAACTTGTAATATTGATATGTATCAGCTCATCCTAAATTGGCAGGTTGATTAAGTCTGTGCATCACATTGTGAACAGGTACATAACCTTTGACTTGATTGAGGACATTCAGATGATAAACTCTCCCTGCTACTGAGTGTAAGGTGAATATGATGAATAAAAAATGCAGTTAAACGTAACTTCGAGGCAAGTGCATTCATAAAAAGAAAAGAAAAAGAAAAATGGCGCCATTGCCCAACTTTTTATACACCTTCTGTGTTTTAAACTATTTGCCTGGAGTGTTAAGTAGGCAGAATATGCAACATTTTATTTACAAATATAAGTCTATTGTTGTTTTGTGTGGTGAAAGAATCATTTGTTAGCAAGTGAAAACTATTGAAATAAAATCCATATATGGCTTATGATGCACTCACTTTTGTACGATGTGGAAATTTATGACTTTATTGTATTTCTTAAACATCTAATATTAACATTATATCTACTGCAAGAAATTAAAGAAAAAAGAATATGCATTGTTCTTTTTAAAGTTTTTCTTAAAACCTATAGTATCAATAAATAATCATATTTCAGTATGTTACCTTTAAAATAGTCATCATGTATCAATTTTTTTTTTCATATCAGATCAACAATGTGAATGTAGTGCAAGCGACTCATGAGGCAGCAGTGCGCCTCATCAAGGAGTCTGGGAGTACCTTGGCGCTGAAAGTGGTCCGAGTGTCAACTCCCCTCGAGCTCCGCCATGCGAGAACACCCCAGCCTGAGCGACGAGATGCACGTCCTGAGACAGTGGCAGGAACATTCCCTAGAAAGAAAGGTAAGTACTAACTCAAGGACATGGGCGGAACAATTTGTGAATTTTTACTAAAACGAATTGGTATTGTCCTCCTGAAGTCCTGTATTGTCATGTATTGTATTGTAACGTGGTAAAGCAAAAACTTTTTCCCTATGCAAAAGAAATTTTATTTCAGCTTTACTCATTGTGTGCAGATTCTGCCTTCTGTTATATATTGTTTGAGCCTTTTCAATTTTCATCTGAAAATAAACTTTCTGGAGAAAAAAGGCTTTCATGGTACTTGTTTAACCTTGGGTGCTGGAATAAAAAATTATTTTTGGATATTTTAGAGGATTTGAAAATTTCTAGAGAAGTATAGTGGTGGTGGTGTAGTAAGACTGCTTTTGTTACATGCTAGAATGGGCGTATGTGGTTTGCATTCAGGTATCAGAGATGAAGTTTTGCTTGAGAATACGGTAGTATGTGTGTGAAAGTTGCTCTTCGTTAAGTTGAGAAAAGGCCAAATTTTTGCCAGTATTGGCAGAGGTGGGAGATGAAAAGAAAATGAGACAACAACTCAGAAAATTTGCTCATGATCATGGAAAAATATCCTTGTTATGAAACTGTTGAGTCATTTACAATTTCCAGTGTTTTCCAACACTTTTTCCAGTCTTTAATCTATTTGCATGTTGGGTATGGGATCAGACTTCTAGCTAGATGACCTTTTCCCAACTTTGTGTGTGTGTGTATTGTATACTTCATCTTGTAGCTGTTGAAGTAATGTAGAAATATTGTCGAGTTGATATTTAAATAGCTTGCATGTGATTCAGACCTTTACATTGATTATTTTCAACAGCCCCTCCACCTCCGAAGAGGGACCCGCGAACGAGTTTGAGTACAGGTCGCTCAAAGGCTAAATCGATGATGGAAGGACTGGCCGTCATTGGTATGCATGCATTCTCCCTGATGTCTGCATGTCTTTACATGTATGAGGTGCTAGACTGGGCTGGGGCATAGACCTGTCTTTCAAAAAATGACTCCACTCCACCATTTTCTTTCTTTCTTTTTCTTTTTTTTTTCTTTGGCTAAATTTTTACATACATGTTTTCACTGTGGAGCCATTTTTAAAAGATACCATTTCAAAGAAGTTGTCAAAGAGGGATTTCCCTGACAAATACTTTTTATGTCCAAATTTTGCCAATTGATGATTTTTTGTGATAAAACCCTTTTTTGAGACTAAAATGCATAGCATTCAAACATTCTAGTAAAAATTGACACACACTTTTTTTTTCTTGTGTCATTGTGAAAAACTATAGATCAACACTCACTCTGTTGGAATGTACTAAAAGGGAAATTTACCAGCAGGATCGTTTAAAGGGTCTTTTTAATGGGGCAAACAGCTGCTAAAAAGACAGTGTTAATAGCATTTTAGATTCCTCAGTCCAGCATCTCATTATGTCTTAACACAAATGCTTATTTTCCCCCTGTAGTCGACTTGTGATAATACACTTAATTTACGTGCATGCAAGCATGATTATTAACAACCTAGAACCATTTAGTTTTTTAGCCCAGGTATCTCAATGTTATGTTTTATTCATCTTCTCATATCCATTCTCTCTGTTAAATTTGTGCATAAAGACCATGCATTTTATATTTTACCGATACTCATGCATATTATAAATTTCATACTCCCATCTCCATTCCTTATATTTTTTTTTTATCTAATTCTTTCTGATTACACAGATGTTTTTATTACTTCTTATTTTATTCCCTCAGCCTTAACGTTACACTTAAAATCTTCTTACAAGTTTCTTATAGAAATTTTTACTCCTTTTTCACTCCTTACTTATTCCTCATCTCACCTTTTTATTTTACCATAACTGTGAGTGCATTGAAATTAGGAATGGATCGTTATAATACTGCATCTATATAATCAACTCACACGATCATAGATGATTTCATGCACTGACTTATTATAGGTAACAGTACACTGTATCATGGTTTGCCCCTTACAACTAATTACATTTGTGCGCATGCACGCGCACACACACACACACACACACATACACACACAGTCAGCCTGCAAACAAGCAATATTTTTAAAGGTAGGAGTAATTGTTTTGCATATCATTAGGATAATGTGGGTTCTGATTGGAGAAGAATATATGATCAGGTTTTATGTGTTGGGGCATATTTTTTATGTGAATTCATGTGTCAGTAATTATTGCATAACCAGAGGTAGAGAAAGAATAAGTACTCTGGATTTTTCAGGTTCTCCCATGTTTGCCCATGAATCTGTATTTAATGTCAATTTAAACAGGAAAAACAGAAGGAGGTTGCAACTTGAGGATAATATTGAATTAAGCAGAGGGACAGGGTGGGAGTGGTAGTAGATAACAGAAAATGTATTGTTATGGATTCCATGGATAGGTTAGCCAAGGACAGGATGGGAGTGGAAATAGAAATACCACCATTACAATGTAAAAAATGAATTTTTAAAATGCAATCAACAGTAGGAGTGTTATTAAAAGCTATAAGATATGTACTACTGAAGTTACCAGAGGACAGAAAAACAATTGCCCTACAACAGGATATTTATGTAACCAAGCACCGTTTGATAAAAGTCAGGGGAGGGAAATTTTGCTCACAGCCCAAAATTGCATTCCAAGTGCAGAATCAAAATAAATTCAAGAAAGTGTAACGAGAGGCCACCCGTATGAAGTCTGATGAATATCAGCAAAAACACACACACACATTTAGGGCTGTTCTTAAAGTTAAATTGGTCAGTTATTTTGTCAAAAAGATGACCATGTTTTATAGGGTGTTGCCTAGCGAATTAAGTACTGGCCTACAGGTAGTTGAGAATGTTTAGGGGGATTTTTTTGAAGATTTGAAAATGATAAGGTGGGTGGGGAACTGAGTCAGTCACCCCATGTAATATGGGGTGTTGGCTATTTTGATGATTGTAGACAGACAAGGCCAGTTAGGCTGACCAGGGACCATAACAGATATACTAGGATGAGTCATATACATAGATATAACTGATAAACTACAGTGATGGTCAGGGTTTGTTGAATAATCAAGAAGGATGTTTAATAAGGATGATTTTGGGTAAATTTTTAGTCATTTGCAAAGATGGGAGTTGAAGAAAGAGGTATGTTTGAAAGAAAAGTAGAAAATTAGAGTGAAAAGATATAGGTGTTATAGGTATCTGGACAGGCTGTATGAAGAAGGTAAAAAATGATTAATAGACGCATTGGGTACAGGGTAGTTAATAAGATCAATGATAATGCAAATTGGAAGGCTGAAGCAGTACATAAAGTTTGAATTTCAAGGGACATTTTAAGTTATGAAGAATATAAAGGAGACTATATAAAGAGATGATAGATAGGCCTTTCAGAAGACTGGGAGGTAAAGATTTTCAGTGGACAGCTCAATTATTCACTGTTGAAAAATGTTTGCATTTTGATGGTCAATTTGTTATTAAGAAAAATTACCCTCTCAGGAAGTAGGCTGCTTACTCTTTGACGGTGATGCTTTATAAGTTTTCTTTGTATCTTAAGAATTACCTCGTGCTGGTCAGTGTAGATGAATAAATTGATAGTATACTGCTTGTTTGCAGGTCAGATTTAAAAGATTCCTTAAATCTTGGTCCTTTTAATCACACTGTACACATCACACATATATATCTAACAAATGATTAGCATTATATATAATACAACCTTCATTATTTACTTGAATTACAAAAACAACATTTTGCTTGTTAGATCAAGCAGAAATTGGGCACCTTATTTTGAGGAATCTTATCAGGTGATAATAATAAATTGACCTGTTAAATCACAATTTCTTCAGACTTAACTTGAGATAAATTTTGGAACAAATATTACATTCCAAATTAGTAGTTAACATGTGAAAGGTTTAACTCACTTGTTCTTTTTCTTTCACCAGAAACTCTGGAAGACCTTGACCAGGCAATAGCAGAATATGACTCAACATCTGAGGGGCGATCAGAAAAGTCCAGTCCAACAGGGTCTACTAACAGCCAGCAGATCCTTGCCAAGGCTGCTGCAGCAGAGGCCACGTTGAGGCAGGACAAGACAGCATCTATCCGCTCCAGACCCTCTTCTAGGAGGATAAGTGCTGTGGAGTTACAGGAGATTTTCACACGACAGGGTTCCTCCCCTGGGGATGTTTTGATAGACACTGACCGAAGTGCTTCAAACTTAGCCAAGCCAAAGGTACCTGTACCAAAAACTTACGCTAACACTTCAGAGCTGAAGGCAAAAATCCGGCACAGGAAGCCAGCTGACTTAACCAAATCTAGGAGCACCCCAGATTTGACACAGTTGGACGATAATGATATAATTGGTGCTCTGACTTTGGATGGCAAAGGCTCCCTTAGTAGAGTAGATGTTTCACCTTATGCAACATCAAATGTTCAGAGACAGCAAGCTTTGGCTGCAGAAAAATCAGCTCACTTGCACCAGGTGGCGCATAATGACTCAGAGGACTCAGGACATAGTACTTCTAGTAGTGCAAGATGGAGCCCTAAGTCAGAAGACAGGGCGTCAGGCACCATATATGCAGAACCTTATTTACATGCTCACAACCGACCCCAGTCTTCCACACAAGATAATTACAGGCACGCCCCTCCTTCAACAGCCCCTCCCCCCAGGCCCATGACCATGGCCGTAGGAGGGCAGCCTGCACATTACTTTGGGGAGATTCCCCCACCACCTAATCATCCTCCTCCCACTCCACCCAAGTTCAAACATAGAGTTCCCGAACCGCCTCCGAGTCAGATGGTGAAAATTAACACCAGGGAGAATATTTATGCAAATGTTTCACAAGAGATCCAGAAATCCAAAGCTGCAGGAGCGAACAAGACTCCTCCAGTTGAATCGAGTTTTAGACCAGGAAATTATGCAAGGCTCAAAGACCCTGAGACTGTTACCAAGCAGCAAATTCAGTCACACATGGAGAGTATTGTGGGTAGTGTGACCTCTGTGAAACAGGTAATGAGGCAGGTATCGGCTCCCGTCCCACCAGTGGTAGGTGCAGACATTCACAGAGAGACATCGCCGCCTCCTAATGAACCCGAGCCTGATTATGATACAGAAGATGTGAACAAGACAGAAAGAGACTTACAAAGGCAATATGATGTGAGCAATGTTGTTCCTCCACCTCCTCCCTCATATGCTCCACCTGAGCCTCCAGCACAGCACCCAAGATCAAGGGAGCCCACGCCACAGATGGATAGGAGAGAGACTAGAAACACCCCTCCCATGAAAAGGATTGAGAAAGTAGAGAAAGGAGAGAAAGCGCCAACTAAAGCAGCACCGCCACCACCAGCTTCTGCTCCGCCTCCTCCAGCTTCTGCTCCGCCTGCTCCACCACCCCCACCTCCAGCAAGTGCACCACCACCTGCACCCCCTCCACCACCCCCTCTTGGTGCACAGCCACAAACAACAGGCTCCTCAGCAAAGGCACAACAACACAAACAACAACAGCCTCCCAAGGCCTCCCCAGCAACAGAGAGACCAACCATACAAGCACATGATCTCATGGCTGCTTTACAAAAACGTCAAAGTCGCATGGCAACTGCAGATGCTTCTGCTGCTAAGCAAGAACAGAGTATAGAACAAAAGATACAACAGAACAAAAGCAAACAGCAAAAAAGCAGCGTGGATCATTTAGATGTCCTAAGTGCTGCAGTGGCTAAGAGAAGGGAGATGGTTCAGCAGAGGAGTGGAGAAGACATAGCTGATAGCATAGAGAAAAGACTAGCCAAGAACAAGAAGGTACAGATGGCTTTTGGTAGACCTCTGCCAGATGATAAAAAGGAGCAGCAACAAGAAAAGAAGCCTGACTTGAACAAACAAACAAGTAAACCTGCCACAGAAACACATAAGGTGCCTGAGAAGAAGGTGGAGCCCAAGCAGCCACCTCCCCCCACTGCTGCAAAGCCACAGTTGAAAATTGATACCAGTAAACCTGAGGAGGCCACCCTTAAGGAACCCACAGACCCGAAGAACAGTGGTCCTTACAGTCCTCGTAAGAGCATGATGGTAGAGGAGACGGAAACAGTTCAGCTGTCTCCACCACCCCACGTCATGGCAGCAGCAGCAGCAGTAGGCGCTAAAGAGCAAGATAAAGAAGAAGAAGTGATCGCAGTGACAACATCTGTCTCTTCAAATGGCAGTGTGAAACACGACATTGAAATGGCTCCTCCAACACAGCCTAAGCCAGCAGTGAAAGTTCCACCTCCAGTTGCTTCAAAACCAAACAGACCATCCCCTGAAAGAGTGATAGAGAAGAAGACAGAGAAGCCGCAGAGTCCTGTTACAGAGGAAGCAAAGCAACCGGCCCTGGATATGTCTATCAAATCAGTAGACACACAAAAGGCGGAGACCAATTTCCTTGCTATGGCAGAAAAAGCTAGGCAAAAGTATCTTCTTCAGAGAAAATCCCAGGAGAAACATAAGCCTGATGCAAAGAAAGTAAATGATATGGCTAAAAATGAAAATAATAACAATAATTCTGCTGCTCCAAGCAATATCACCAAGCAATCTTTGAGAAATTCACAATCTCCTAGAAATTCCCAGGAGAGGGAAAATAAAAGAAGCAGTGGTAATTTTGATCCTGGTCAAATACTACAACCTCCTTCTTTGCGACCAGTGAAAAAACCAGGCACTCCAAAATCGACCACCATCTTCATATTTGGTGCCACAGATAATGAATCCACTGATTTAAAATCACCAGAAAAAGAGCAGGCATCACCAGTCAAAGAAAAACCTGCAGAAAAAGTGGTTGAGGAACCACAAAGCAATTTTGTCTTTGAAGAAGCCCTTCCTCCACCTGTGCTAGACAATGGTGATGATAAAAGTGGAGAAGATAGCTCCACAAAATTAGACAAATTTGATGGAGATTCATTGTTAAATGGCCAGTCTTTTACATCTAGTGACAATGTCTCTTCGACAGACATGGAAATTGATAGCATGACAACCATTGAGGTTATTCCACCACCTCCATCATTTAGTGGTAGCGACACAGCTCTTAATGTCTCAAGTGGGAAAGGTTCCTCAACTCATGCATTTGAAGATAATGCAAGCTTGTTGTCGTCTGGCTCCACTATGTCTTCGCTATCAGATAGAGATTTTGCTCCGTATGAAAGTCCACGTCCAGGGCGAGGCGGTATTGACTTGTCCCTGGAGCCCACTATTCCAGAAGTATTTGACGATGACCTAATTGTGATGCCACCACCTCCACCACAATTCACTGACACCACTGAAGCAGAAGTGGTGCCACCTCCAGCAGAGTTCAGCTCCTCTGACAGCACAGAGGCATATGTGGCCAGTCTCCCCCCACCTGTTATGCAGGAGAGAAAACCGACGGGTCCTCTGAGACCTTTCGAAATTAAGTCCATCACTGATTGGACGTGTGATGATGTCTCTGATTGGCTGGATGATTTGAAGCTGTCAGAATACAAGACTATATTTGTGGAGAATGACATTGACGGGCAGAATCTTGCTACGTTAACCAGGAATGATTTTCTGGAATTGGGAGTCAGTAGAGTTGGTCACCGCATGAACATGGAGCGGGCGATTAAGAAGGCTGTGGCAAACAGTAATATTGTGTAATTCTTAATCTCTTGTATATCACAATATTATTCTAGTAAAAAGGGTTAAATGATTCAGCTGATGGAGAGGCTGCATTATTCTTGATTTGTACATTATTTTCTTGGAACATGTACGGTGATATTACAGTTCTGTATATTTTATGTTTGATATTACCATCATTTATTACTATAATTAATATTATTACCTCAAAGTGTATTGTATAAGTGCCATTTGTACTTGTGCGTCATTGTAACTCACAGAGAATGTCTGTGATTTTATTTTCAATATAAGGCAGTTATAATAATCATATTGGTGATGGCTTAACATTTCAGCATCAAAGTAGGTCAGGTCAGATCAGGCAAACCAGCTGCTTCCTGTTTTCTGTATTATATTAATATTTTTTTCGCAAGCTGGAGAAGTAGCATCTAAACTTAATGCTATTTGTCTACTGCATCACAAGTTAAACACTCTTATTCTGTTCTAGATATTATTTTATCAGGTTCGATGCTGTACAAATATTTCTCATAATATGGTGCTTGGCAACTTTGTTTCTCTGTACAGTAAATGTTTTCATAACCTTAAATAGCTTTGTGAAACTAAGCCACTGCATTATATATAATATATATTTCTAAGTTGTCATAAGGTAATTAAGTGGCATTGATGCACATGTACCCAATTTGGTAATACCATGTGCATAAGGATAATCTAATCATGTGGTCTGCGTCTCAGTGTGTGTCTAGTCGAATTTAGTGTTGATATTTTTATTTCTAGTTACTGAAGCTTCTTGATTGTAAGGTTAAAGAAATAACATAATTAGGGACTGGTTGTCATGGTGTGACTTGCATTAGGGTTGTTTGTTGCTCTGAGTAACATTGGTTTTAGCATATGTTATAAATAGTAATTTATTTTATCAGTTCTCTAGTCAAATAATATTACCAAGTTGTAGTTAAAATTTTGTCAGTGAATACTCTTCTAAGGTTCATGATATTCACCTAGAATCTCCACTGGTATCAGTAACACTCAGAGCAGATTGAGATTATGCATCACTTTGGAGAAAATGAGTAAATTAGGGCACTATCTGAAGGGATAAAATGGTATTAAATTATTATATGGAAGACCTTTGCCAGTGAGTAGATCATGGTACCCATGAGAAGTGTTAAAAAACTAAACGTGATATTAAAATGTTTTTAAAAAATAATGTCAACCAAATGGTCATAATTTTATTTAAAAAGCAATGGTCAGTTCAGTTTGAAATTAGCATCGTTTTAGGTCTTTGAGGGATGTGGAGTTGGAACTGAACTTTTAAGACTGTAATTTTCTCAGTGCATCAATAGAAGCAGAAAATAAAAATGTTATCCTCAAGTGTTTTTTCCACTTGGTCTCTTTCTCTCAAAACCAACAAATACGTATTAGAAGCATATGATTTTATTGGACTTCACTGACAACACAATTCTGTTGCTGATAAAAAGACATGATTACAGAAACGGTATTTGCTTGGAATTTCTCTGAAATAACCAATTTTGGTACATGTCACACTTGGGAAATGCAGAAATTCCAACAATAATTGGTCCCTTGAAATTGATAAGTAAGAGATGCTCTTATCTCAAATTAACGAGACAAATGTTAATGAAAACAACTTACTGAATAACATATTTCAAAAGAACCTGAATTCTTGTAAAACATTAATTGTATTGTATTATATCGCTAAAAATAGCTAAGTACAGACTAAAATAAATTCATAATATATGGGACGGATGACCAAATGCTTAAATATATGTTAGCCTATGCAGTGTTGAAAACCTGATAAACTGCAAAAACCCAAGGTTTAAAATGCAAATCCTGCATTATCATTGCAATAAAATTTTAAGTATATATTCTGTATTTCAATAAGATTTTCATAAGTTAAAATTATTATTTATCTACATGGTACCAATATATTATATATATACACAATAACCTTTATAATTAAACACATTTTCAAAATACTTGTAAAAAGAAAAATCACTTCAGTCAATGTTTTGACTGGTAACATTTTGCCAAAGTGAACAGGCAACGCATTGCATCACACAAAAGTGGAATCTTTTTTTTCTCCAACTAAATTTGGATAGTTGATTAAAATAGCCTTTACCCAATTCTATTTTGCAATTAACACAATTACAAATTTCTGAATTAAAACAGGCCTTGGTAATTAATTGAAACGAAAGACTTAACCACAAATGCCATAAATGTCTTGGTCAAACAAAACAATAAGACCACTTTAAGCCACTTTTCAAAAATGATACACAAAACAAATCCACATGCAAGTTTTGCTATTCTTTAAATGCTAAATGTTTTCAAATTCTCACAGTTTTTCACTATATAAGCATTACAGATTGCGGTTGACTAAACTGTCTTCATTTCTAGATATGTGTAAAGCCCAACTTTACTAATAACTTTCTACTTGACTTTAGTACTTAGAGCACCAGCTTTTTCTCAAACCGAACAGCTCCTCCAACCCAAACTGCAAGGTCTTTTAATACTGACTTTGAATATATGAAATAACGACTGTGACAACCAGTACTAAGCATACTAACTACAATGAAAAATAAGTTCCTACTTAATTAAGGCAGATGTGAATAATCCTACATTTCAGCAAATTGAGCCTTATTTTACAGATTAAACCCCTGTCTATCATAGAGCACGCAAACCCTTATCGCTGGTTTCTATAGAATATGGGAATTTTCTCAGGGATAAAAAAACCAATTAACTTACATCCAAAGACAACTCACAACCAAAACTTTTGGTACAAGATTTCAAATATTCTAGGCATCTTAGAGAAGCATAATTTCAAAGAAAATGACAATGGAGAAGTTCTGAAAATGAACTCCAAATTCTAAAGATTACACCTCTAGGAACTTCAAGCCATCTTAAACCAATGTAAATGTGCTTAACACTAGCTAGAGTGGCCACAGCCTTGCTTGTCCTTCATGACAAGATACAGATCTTAAGCTCTAAATAGATATTTTTAAAAAAATGGACAATACATAGCCAAACACTGCTATGCCTGCCACAGCAGTCAATACACCATTCTTAGCTCATCTTCTCACAGCTGTCTATGTTCCAAATTCAATTCATACAAGTTAAATTATTCAAAGTTGGTTTAAATGCAATGCTATAAATGTACCTCTGTGACTAAGGAATATACACATTGTCCTAACTTTTCTTTCCACTCTGTGCCCCTGAACTTCCAGATGCTCCATCTTTGGCCTCAGAGTTTTCTGTGCTATCCATGCCACTGTCCCAGTCTTCTTGAGAGTTCTTCCCATTTGTGTCTGTCTCAAGGTCAAAATTCTAGAAAAAGAATGCATTTCAAAATTTGTTAACTACTAAGGTAAATTTTTTAAGTTAAAATGTCCTCATATAGTAGTGTAAACTGTATACGGAACATAAAAGTTCTGATTAAGGGAAACCTTTTGGTCTATTTTATATCAAGAGTATGTTCTTGAAAACTGAAATAACAACCAATTGGGCATAACAGTACCCTTCTTTTAAAAGTTAATAACTTTATTAATCACTAATATTAAGATTTTTCATAATAATCTTATTTGTTTTACTGAATACCTCTAACTCCCTCATTATTTCATCCATGAAGTCAGTAGAATTCTGCTTATATGCTACTGCTGCTTTGATGGCATCCCTAAAACACTGCAAATAGAAACAAAAGCTAATTATTATAAGATTTAGCCCTTTTAAAAACAATCGAAGTTAGACAAATAGGTTTCAAATATTAATATTATTCACCTTCTGAAAGCACTTAAATATTTTGTAGCTTCAAGACACGTTTCATGGATATTAGATTTTTCTTCCTCTCTTTTTAAATTTTACAAAAATTAAGTCAGAGTGTAAAATCTTACCTTTACTACATTTGTACCATCTGATGCAGACACAAAGTAAAAAGGCATGTTGTGCTTTTTGGCAAAGTTAAAACTTTTCTTGGTTATACCGTAGTCAACTGTAATAGATCATGAAATGAAACACATCACCATTTTACAATTCTGAGCAAATTGTTAATCCACAATTTATCTGTTTCAAACTCCATGTTAGCAAAAAAATTGACATATTTATGTTATAAAATTTGGGCATACTAGTATATGGCAAGTGAAAATGTGGCCCACAAAGATAATTCTTTGGTAACAATAACTTGAAAACATATTTCTTTTTTTTCAAAATATCACTGAATTGGCAATGAAATCATAATAATAATAATAAACAAAATAAAGAATTGAAAAGGGGACAGACATTTAGCTAACACTGACTAAAACTAATATTTGAAATTCATAAGAATTAGATTATAAACCCTGTCCCCACAAGAAGTGGTTTCCACGCCCTGTTGATCTCAATGTGACAAGTACTCAACCACATTCACTTCCAAGGTACTAGTAAGGAGTCAGAACATAACACAGGCACAGAGGGCATGTCATCCATGTGGATTCAATATCCAATAAAGAAAGTACTATGTAAGTAATATAACAATGCAACTTGTTTCAGTGTTGATTTTTAAGGTGTTATTATTATTATTATATAATAATTATTGATTTTAGGTACTATTTAGGTTAAAAAAAAAAAAAACCTGCCTAAACAGCAGGAAGTAAACTTGTGGAGAATTTATGACAGGGAAGTCAAATCCCCTGTAAGGTAATCATTTGGTATAACCTCTGAAAATGTACCAGTAAAGTTGTTTCTCTATGATATAATACTCAAAGTGAGAGCCAGGAGGTCTATAACGTACATTTACAAATATTCAATAGACTCACCATCTATTTTATTGGCAGCACATAGACAAGGTATTTCAGGTCTATAATCTCTCAATTCTTTAAACCAATTTGGTAAATTTTTATAAGTGATTTTTCTAGTTACATCAAATACCTGAAACAGAAAACAATCAATTTATTACTTCGGTCACTTATTTCAGATAAATGTTCAATCAGTATCTTATTTAAGTGCATACAACAATTCAGCAACATCCCTCTAAATATATCTCACTAAGGAAAAAAATGGGCTTTAACAAATGCTCATATTCTGCACGGAGTAAAGTAATAACTAAATTACACTTACTAGTATACATGCATGCGCTTGATGATAGTATGAGGGGTGCATACTACTAAATCTCTCCTGGCCTGCCGTATCCCAAAAATCTACAAAGATAAAAGGATCTTATGAAAAAAAGAATTTTTTATGAAACTTGGTCTTGTTGCACCACGTTTTTTTTTTTTTAATGACACTAATAGTGCTAGTACATACGCTCCTAAATATAATGCTATGAATCTAGAGCAATTTAACACAAGTACAAAAATACAAAGTCCAATCAGATTTAATTTCTTGCCTGTTTAACAACGAAACATTTTTGTTAACTTTCAGTAGCACGGCTCCATGTGTAATGACATCCATTCAAAGCAATTAAGTTAGGTTTTTATATTACAAAGTCCAAATCAGCCACCGGCTTCCTTATGTATAGACATTTTAAATGTGATTTTCATTGGAACAAATTTAAAAACCACCACTAAGAGAATCAAAACACAACTGATGCTAGTATTTCAAGTTGGATGAGTTAATAGTTTAACACTTCATTAAGTATCTCAAGGTGAAAATATGAAAACCTAAGTACAGTACTTCACTTGTTAGCAGTTCACCCTTAAAATGGAGGCAAACTTGTGTGCAAAATAGAAACTACAAAATGGTTTGATATTCAGCTCACAGCTTATGAGACAATGAGAGACTCCAAGCCATAGTACTGAAAGTTGTAAAGGTATCCTGTAAATGTTCCAGTTCATTACATGATTAAAAAAAAAAAAAACATGGCCATACATAATGTTACTCTAAATGATGCTTAAAATAGCATTTTTCTGCAATGAAGTATGTAAGTCACACCTTTAAAATAAGAATTTAAATTTGTTTTAAAGTTCAAACTTACCGACAGCTACCTCTTTCTTGTTAACCTTTGTTTTATACCTAAATAATGTGAGAGCATATGTGGACAACTGCTGAGGTTGGCTGAAAATTGTGGTTAAGAGAAATACTTTGGTAGAAAACCCGATTAATTTTTCATTTCTCATAATTCTTGAATTCTTTTTAAGGGAAGGGAGGGGAAGAAAACTTGATTAATTTTTCATTTCTCATAATTATTTGTTTTTTTTTTGTTTTTTTTTTACAAGGGGAGGGGATACCTTGTTCTGACTTTATATATATAGTAATACCACAAAATAAAAATCATATTTCTTTAAAAGTCATCATTTGGCAGTTACTCAAATAATTCATAACATTTCTAACAATATAAATGAAGACGCCAAAGATAAATTGATAGGAAATGACATGCCTTACACAAATACAGTGATTGTTGTAGATTTACCAGTTAACCAAAAAATCAATACCGACTCATAGACTCTATAAATTGCACTTTCTAATAACATAATACCCCTGCTATTTAATTACTTCAGTCAACATAAACTCTGAGTTATTGAGTGCTTTGACATGCACAGAAAATGTATTGAATAGCAATCATTTACGTCTGAGAGAGTGTGTGAGAGAGAGCATAAACACATGTCAAAAAATAGGAATATTTATGAAAAGTTCAGCAGTTTCATTGTCACTCTTTCCTGAACTTTCTCATTAACCTGAGTATGCAAGTGATAACGTACATCATCTGCACAAAAGAAAATTGCATGTCTGCTCACTCGAGGTATCTAATTAAAAAGAAATGCAGCAGTATACTGTAAATGGTCTTGAATAATTATGCCATTTTGATATTCAATCAAAGGATACTATCCATCCATGAGGAACCGCTCCACCAGCCTGCAAAACAATGTGAAAATCATTTCAAAAAATTATTTAAAAAATAATAATATACAGTAATAGAACTGTGACACAAATAAAGGGATATATCACAACTGATGTCTGGTCTATCAATTAAGGGTTAACACCCAATAAAAGAAGAAATCTGTATTCTGCTTCTCAGCAGGAAATATCAAGAGCTACAAATACAATACTATTATTATTATTGAAGTAATATGACCTTATCACTAATTACTAGAAGTCACATATTAAGCATTGTTTTAAAATGGAACTGCTTTGGATACAGGAGGCAATATTTTGCTAGTACCTCAGGTTTTGCTATGACAACTAACTATAATGTTAAAAGATTTAAATGTAGGTCAGGTTGTTTTTTTTTTCTTCAAACTACCATTCGATTAATTTACGGTTGTGATTCTTCAAGCAGCTATTTGTTTTTCTCTGTACTAGCCTTTTAGAACTCCACAAATCATAATTAATAATATTTTTAATCTCTGATTTATGATATTAAAATAAATCAAACACTTTTATCTTAATTTTTGTTTAATTATGTTTTACTAAATTTACTGCTTTTGTGTAGTATTATTATGTACAGACACAGATGTGTCTGTACATATTGCCATCACCTGCGTCTGTCGTCGCCGTCGCCGTTCATGTCGCCGTTCATGTCGCCGTCGCCGTCGCCGTGCACTTTCAGCGTTAACACCATAAGTGGAAGACAGTTTTACTTTTTGGCTTTATATTTACAGAGCTGATGAATATTCATAAAACGCAGGTCAAGTTCGAAAATCAGCATGATTGGGCCATTATTGTAGAATTTATGCTGTTTTTTCACTTTTCAGCATATATGCAACACTGTTAACACATTTCAAAGAAAGCCGATAGGCCTGTTGTCATGAAACTCACAGGAGTAATCAGTCTTACTAAAACGCAGGTCAAGTTCAAAAAACGGCATGATCAGGCCACCATTTTAGTAGTTATGCTGTTTTTTCACTTTTCAGCATATATGCAACACTGTTAACACATTTCAAGGAAAACCCATAGGCCTGTTGTCATGAAACTCACAGGAGTAATCAATCTTACTAAAATGCAGGTCAAGTTCGAAAATCAGCATAATCGGGCCATTATTTTATAAGTTATGCTGTTTTTTCACATTTCCTCAGATTCAATTCTTAGGCATGTTAACAGTCTCATTATTTAATTAATAAGATATGTAAAAGTGTTTGTTTCACATTTCCTGCATCTTTACAACATTGTTAGTTGATTATTTGAAAATGATGGTAAACTTGTTATCGTGTATTGTGTAATAAAGTGTCAAAAATGGAAATAAACTCATATCATTGCAGTTTGTAAGATTCAATCATTCACTATGTTCAGAAACTCAGAATGGAGGAAATTGGACATTTGACACTGTTCTATTGATATTTTTCACATCTCATCAACTTTCTTAGTTGATCATATAAAAATGGTAGTAAATTGTTAATTTTGTTTTATGTTAAAAAAGTGTTAAAAATTGAAAAAAAAAAACATGTCAGAACAGTGCTGTCTTGTTTACATTTTGGCATTTTCAAGGTGTGACTTTGAAGTTCCATTGGCCTGAAGACCTTTGCTAGTCACGTTTTCTGAATGTCCACGTTACTAATATATTATTATTAAAAATTGATGGTCATTATGCTGTTAAACATTATGTAATGTTGCATCGAAATTTGAAGAAACCCATATTTTGGGCACTGCTCCCATGATGACCATTTAAGGAAAACCATGTCAATTACTGTTCTCAAACTTACAGGAAAGAAACATGGGACTAAAATACAGCTTCAGTAGGCAATGCAGTCTGTTTGGTAAAATTTTCTGGCAATTAAACAGTTTTTTGTGAAAATTTAATTTTTCACATATTGGCATTTTCAAGGTGTGACTTAGAACCTCCACGGGCTTGAAGACCCATGCTAGTCACATTTTCTGAAAATCCATGATAGGTTTTATTTTATTATTAAAAATTGATGGTCATTATGCTGTTAAGCATTATGTAATGTTGCATCAAAATAGAAGAAAATACAATTTTTGGTGCTGTTGCCATGATGACCATTATGGGAAAACCATGTTACTTATGACTGTCAAACTTTCAAAAAAGAAACACGGGACTAAAATGTGGCCTGAGCTGGAAAAGCAGTCTAATTGGCTTCTTTTTCTGGAAGTTTTTAGTGAAATATTCATTATTATCGTTTTGGCATATTCATTGTGGGACTCAGAGCTCCCATGGACATGAAGCTGAATGGTAATCAAGTTTTCTACATTTCCATACTATTTATAGTCAATTATCAAAAATTGGTGATAATTATTCTGTTATTTATTATGTAATGTTACATCAAAATTGGCAAAAATCTTTTTGCACTGCTACTACAAACATTATGAAAAGAAAACTGTATTACTTATAATTATTTTTAACTTACAAGTATGATTTTTAGGATTGGCATGCAGTTCAAATTAGAAAAACAGCTCAATAGGGTTATCATTTATTATTGAATTTATGCAGTTTTGTGTGAAATTTTCATTTTTCTCATTCTGGCATTTTCAAAGTGTGAACTTGAACTCCCATTGGCCTGAAGCCTTATGCTTGTTACACATTTTACTTACGTCAGTATTACCTGTTGAGCATAATTAAAATTTGATGTTGAATTTGCAGTTAAGCATAATTTACTTTCGCATCAGAATTGACAGTAGCCTATTTTGTGCATTGTTATTGTCTGCTTTTTGTCTGTACATTTGACAGCTTTGCTGCCTTGTCTTTGATTTAAGTGTTATGTGCCAGAATTTATTTATAAAAGAATCATATATGTATGCTAGAACAATTGCACTGTCTTCGAAGACCATCAAGAAGTGTGAAAACTGAAAAGCTTCTGAAACAGACAGGGCCTTAGGCTCTATTCCCATAGATTTTAGATCGATCTATTCCCGCGGGGAGTCTCACTAGATTACTTTCAGATAATCCGACTTAAATGTCCGTCCCGCCTACTACAAGCTTTCAGGGGGTAATTAACTTCCGTGTCCGCCCGGCTGACAGCTATTTAGCGTGAACCCCCAGGGAGTTAGGTCGATCTAAAGTAGGTCGATCTAATCTATGGGAATGGGGTGTTAGACCCTTCGTTATGTTTAACATCTCATAAAGCCCACAATATATTACTTTGTATGGCCTACACCTATTGAAAGAGGAACAAACATTCACAGCTTTCCCATTTGTTATCATTTGAAGAATACTAATTAGAACTAAATGAAGCCAACTGTCAAAATAACATGTGGGTTCAGCTGTAAGTGGTGTGAAATTGAGATAAGACCAGACTTGGGGGGAAAAACTTTGGAGGATCATAAGGTCTGAAGGAAATCTGCAGGTCCTTCTAATTCAGTACTGGTCCGTTAAGTTCCTTTAGTCGGTGTTTACATGTGATTTATTTTTATTATTGTATTTTCACATAAACCTTGCTGGCCCAGAGGACCTGCAGTTATTAAAAATCTCTCTGGCCCTCTGGCTTCTTAGCAGTCCTGACTAGTCAGACTGGCAATTTTTTCCCCATGTCTGTAAGACTTCGTTAAGGATTAAAGTTATAAATTTATTCTCTTCATACATCATTACACACACACAAATATTGGCAGAATAATTCAACAAAACATTCGGATTTGATATACCCTGCCATGTCTTTTATATATGGCACATATAGCACCAGTGAAAAGATATTGTGGATATGTCAACTATATTAAACTTCATAATGTATTTTATTAATCAGAAATTTTATTTCTGCTTTTCTTTTTAGAATAAAGATAAATTAAATGTTGTGTACTTTGGAACCATAACATCTAAAGCCTATACCTACTACAGCAACCATTCTTACAAATAAGAGGGGTGCTGTTAAGTACTATTGGTCCAAACCTTTTTTATTCAAAAGAGATTAAAGGGATAATAACTCTTCGTATGAGGTCTATATTTCACAATAAAAACATTGTGAATAACTCATAGAAATATAATGTATTCTGTTTTACGACAAAAACAGCAGTTATAGCTGTTATTCTGATATTTGAGCCTGTCTTCAGACCACGTGACCTCCATTGATGGCTATACTCTGTTATAATCTCTTAAGAGATTTTAACAGAAAACCAAACATTTTAGAAAAAAACCAGGGACAAACTTTGAATGTAAAAATGGATTCATTAACCATTGGTAAGTATGGGAAAATTGTTGTTTACTCCAGGAAAATTCATTTTTTGGCCAAAACGAAGAGTTATTATCCCTTTAAGTTCGTTCATGTTTATAAATAAATTATCGTTTATGTAACTTTTTTTGTCTGTTTGGAATGCATATCTCTCTTCTTAAGTACTCTGAAATAAGGGCTGAAATCAACCAATTTTACAAACAAGTGTGGGTATTTAACTCATTGAGTTTAAATTGAAATCTGATTTTTATTAGCATCTTTTAGAGATTATATGTGAAGCTTTCAAAACTGCATTTCAATTAGCATATTTTAAGATGCTTAGTGCCAGCAATGCTGAGATCATTTTGGCTATTTCCCAATAAATATTTAAAAAATAATAATAAACTCAGACCCAATCTATCAAAAGTTGAAACATTCTGTTAAAATATTCGGCCTGTATTTAGTGTGCAATGATGTTCATAATTGAAATATTTATTTTAAATAAGATCACAAATGACATATTGTTGTATAAAACGATTGTAAGTTCCTGGCTGGGACATTTTACTTCCTTTCCTAAATGCAATGTTGCATAACAACGTTAACCACTGCTAACTACGTACTGTTGATCATTCTTCTTTTAGATGATCACTACTAGTTCACTAGTTCATCATTAGGGCACTGACGACAGGCAAATGAGAAACAAAACACTGCTAAACCGGCATCTTATAAAACAGCCAATTAAGCTCTTCAGATCATTTATTTATCACTGAAACTAGTGTTATCTTACTTTTCATTTTGAATCGGAACACCGACGCCAATAATACAAGATCCAATAATTTCGGATTTCGGGTGCATTTCTACCAACTGATGGTTTCATAATGTGATATTGTAACTCACTTTGATTTTCCAACTGCACTGTCCCCTAAACATATTACTTTTACTTTTTCTTCACCATTCTCTCCCTGGTCATCGTAGTTCGGTTGCGAACCGTCAGCCATGCTAAAGGAAAATATGTGCAAATTGGCATCATGGGATACTTGGCCTCGTTTTGAAATAATTCTTGAATGATAAAAATAGACAGGGAAACCCCTCTTAAGATCTCCCAAAACATAGAAAGAACTGCCTCGTTTTATACGCGGAAATCGTTTTCATGACTATATATGGATATTTTCCTATTTATCGTTTTAATTTTTCGATGATCTTTGTCAAATCAAAGTGACAATTCAGAGTCACATGCTTGTGTGCACGTCACGTGATAAAGGTATCTCTTGGGTTGATTCAGGTCATTCACATCACTTCTTGCTTTGTGGCGTTTAGTTGAGGTTTGTTCTTCTGACTCTCTTGCTATCCAAAATGTCAATGCCAGGCGGTGCCAGTGAGGTTAAAGATGCTGATGCTGATATTCAAAAAATAGTCGATGGTGTAAGTATTAACCGTGTTTACGTTCTTTTTTCCACAGTTAAATTTGCCAAGTTGAGGGACTTGACTCACATGCAAATAAGTTTTCTTTTGTTAGTGTTAAAAGTTGTATAGGGTTTATAAATATGTATGAAAGTTTGATAATACACTTGCAGTACAGATCTAAGCACATTCATTAGTATCCAATGCATAGTTTTGCACTAAATTTCACGTGGAAATTCTAGAAATGTGCACTTTTAATGTACACATTAATTTCTATTGCCAAAATGTAACTGGCGCCATTGTCATTGAAACTTGAAAGATACGTTCCACTTTCCACACGACAGAACTTTTGTCATGTGTGGGTGAATCATCATTCATTAGATATGGAAAAAGAACTAACTTTGCATATTCCACATCACACATTTCAGATCAGCCTGTAATTTACATTTTTTTCAAGGGAGCTGCATATATATATTTTTTAAACTTTATAAATCAACTAGAACTTGATATTTTAACTTGATAAACGTCTTAATTAATCGATACCCATCCCTTGTTAGTTGCAGTGACACTGTGCACATGTTATATCTTATTAGGTGAAAGCAGAACTAGAAGGGAAAGTTGGAAGGAACTTCTCAGAGTGTAAAGCCATTTCCTACAGATCTCAAGTAGTTGCTGGTACAAACTATTTTGTCAAGGTAAGCTGAATAAATTAAAAGAGTTGTGTGATTTGTAATTTTGAATTAGACTTTTGACTTAAAGTATATCACTTTTATCTAAGGTGCTGCAGATAATTTGTGTCAGTTAAAAACAATAAAATGTATGTACTGTTATTCAATGAATTTTCCAACTTATAAATATGATGTCAAAATACTTAAGATGATTTGCTTTTGCTCTTAAAAATGAAAAGGATAATTTCTGACTGTTTGGACTCCAATCTTAGACTTTCTAAAGCTAGCATCAGACTAAAAAAGTTTATTCAAAAAGGAGTTCAGATATTGAAAACTACTAATATCATCATGGTTATCTTTAGTGAGAAGGCATATCTGAGAAATTCAAAGCATTGTTATTGTAACCTACTTAAGATTATGCTCCTCAAAAGACAATTACAGTAGTATTGTATTGTTTCATTGAACTTTGTTCTGCATAAGATTAACTGATGACTGTAGTATCTCTACTTATAACTTAATCTATTGTTATTAAATTTTTGTTTTTTGTACATTATTTGCAATAACATAATATCTCTGTATAACAACAATCCTGTTTTTTTAGAAAGAGGAATCAAATACTTATAACAAGAACAAAAATACATTTTATTTTAGGTACAGGTGGGAGATGAATACATCCACGTGCGCATCTTTGTGCCTCTCCCGCACACTGGGGAGGCTCCCAGCGTTCACAGTTTTCAAGCTGGGAAAAGTGCTGCAGATCCCATAGAGTACTTCTAGGTTCAAAGAGGCTCTGGATTACATAGTACATAGAATCAGTACAATGAAGCATAAATATATAGCTGAAATAAAAACTGTGCTTTCATAGGATGTCTTAGAATACTTCTAGGTTCATTATTAGGTTATGAAATATATTTTTATTCAGATGTAATTATATATGTAAATGTTAATACAGACAAGCATAGCTCAATAGTTGAAACAATAACAGGGCTTTCATAAGATGCTAAGAATAATGGTCTTTCTTTATTATATCTATATAATAAGAAAGGCCACAATTCTAGGGCATTGACACAAATAGTCTAAACTCAATAGCTGAAGCAACAATTATGTGAAGACTTTAAATTAGATTTCTTGATAACAGGGTTTCATCGTTTTGGTCATATCTCTGAGGTTCTTCTAGATCTATAAATGAAAAGAGACTGCACTGGTATATTTATACATCTCTAATACTCATTTTAGTAATGACAATAGTGATATTTTTGGAAAGATTGTAGTGCTGCAGCAATAACATGATTTAGCCATTTTGTGCAAATCTAGTCCTTGAGATAAGATGAAATCACTGAGGATGTCAAGTGATGTAACAATAGTCACAAGGTCATAAGTGTTGGATTTTCAACCATTGTATCATGATATGAAAAGATAATATTAAATTTTAATTGATTGAAGTCCTCTTTACAAGCTCATTTACACATATTTGCATTGTTTTAAACCACTCAACTTTGAACATAATGTTATCTGTTTGTCAACGGAAATAAACAGAGAATTGAACTGTATATCATTTAACGTTATCTTATTTCTGTTCTATGGTATCTGTTAAAAATTCTAATTTAAGAGTTTGAATCTAAAATGAGATTAGGCCAGTCATTATATTTATATAGAAGATAAAACAGTTATTCAATGTTGTCAAAATGCTCTTTTATAAACCAATGAAAATAAAATTGGTGCCATTAATGAAGGAACTCCAAAGAAGGTATTTCAAAAAGTGCTTGTTGCCATGCATAAGGACAAAAGAATTGTAGTTCCCACCACTGTACAATAAGTGTGCTGTTCTTTTAAGCATTGTGTTCTTCAAAACTTAAGGTATGAAATACTGTAACAGAGGTAGCAAGATGTATGTTTACCTATTATATGAGAATGCACATACTTTGATTATTCCATTTGTTCAGTTCTTACTTTGAATTCCATAACAAGAAAAGGCAGCAATTCAATAAATGATGAAAATTTTTATTTCTTTTTGTTCTTGTTATATCAGATATCTTCCATGCAGTTTGTAAATGTATGCATAACCCGAAAATATGTGAAAAATGCACATTCCAGTAATTGACATTTATCACTTCATTTTGATTCCAGAATCATTTACTGTACATGGCTGGTATATGTCAGTCAATATTCTATAGCCATTGACAAACGGAAACTCTCTTGATAATTTCAAACGCACATAGCTAATGAAACTGTTCAATAGAATCATTTATACAGAAAATGAATACAGAAAAAGGTTGCGTTCTCTATTGATTTTCAAGAAAAAAGACATGCATGCACATTCACTTTAAATATTTGCTGTATTTGTTACACAATATTTCTTATATTATTGAAGACTTATTTTAAAATCTACTGAATTTCTTAATTAACCTTCATCAACCTGCCTTCCATATTCAAAACTAAACTGTCATTCTCTGATGTCACAAGACATAACTAATCTTTAAAGAATCTGAAAATAATCTTTTGCAGAGACAATCATAATATCAAAAGGTATCCCAATGTATTATTGTTAATTTGCATTTAACAGATTAGGTGCAAGTATGCTGTAAATGTCAAATAATGATGTGTTGGCAGTCCAACTCAAGAGAATGACAAAAAAGGTTCCTGGTTGTATATACTAAAGGTCTTTTATATCAAATGAACCAAAAAATTCCAATCATCCGATTTCTATAGTTGGCTATAAGTAATTTAAATAATAAGATTACGCCCAGGTTAATATGCTCTAAATGCATATTTTTTACTATTAAAAAAGTGATTCATAGGAATGACTCATCATGCTCTATTATCTACAAAATATGTTCTACAATAATTTGAAAATAAAAATGGATACAAAAGCTAGTATGGCAGTGTCCTGTGGTTGCATTTTAATTATCATATTTCCAATTGGCTTTCTCTAATCCACAAAAACAAACCAATATAATATATGTATCTATATATAAAATACCTCAAATTTTCTTTCATGGTCTTTACCAATAAGGCTACCAAAATATTTTTGCATGCAAAATTATACTATTCAAAATAATTATTTACTCAAAATTATTTACCTTAAATTTGGCATGCATAAAATATATAAATTTAAATATTTTTTTTCCAAACAGAATGATAATATTAAAAATTATTTACTCAAAATTTGTAATTCTAAAAAGGACATGCATAAAATATAGAAACTAGAATTCAAATCCAGGTTATTTTCCATGCTTGGCAAGTCTATCTACAACAGCTGCAACAAGTCCGGCTCCCTTTCCACTGCCATCGTCTACAAGGATCAGTTTAACCTGTAATAATATGCAATAAAATATTTAAGAAACTGACAGTTTTTCCAATCTGCATGTTTCAGCAGTTAAAAAATAGATAATCTTATTATATAATTCCTTTTATCCCCAAACCATATAAAACTTTGTTATTAAATTTGTTGTGTAAAATGTTAACAAACTGAAAAAGGAAGTTAAAACATTTCTCAAATTAAAAAAAAAATCAAAACACATTTCACAGGTTGCTAGATTCTTTCTTAAACATCTTTTGATTACTGACTATTTTTGTACTGTTTTATGAAAATTTAAGAAGCCATGTCTCCCCACCTTGGTTTCTGGTGCAAATTTTTCAATGTTTTGCATCAAGAAATCGTGTAGCCTAGGATGATACTGGTACAGGGAGCCATCTACAGCTACTGTCACCTCTGGCCTCTTCATTCTATTGCACAATGCTGCCAAAGCTGGACAAAGAAATATTATTATAAATTTAGAATAATGTTTTTTTTTAATTTGAAATGAAAGGACAAGAATAAACCTCAGGGGAGATTCTTCTCTTCTTTAAAAGTTTATTATTAGTTCTTTATTAGTTTGGTATATTTCTATTTTAGCTCTATCTAATTAAAAGCAATACCAAACTTTAATTTACCAGAGTGGTTACTCACCTCCTCCAACCAGTTGGCCAGCTCTTATGGATATCACTTCACACACGTACTTGACCACACTGATGTCAAACTCTGTGGCTTCATCCTTAAGGCCCATCTCCTCTATTACTTTCAGTGTCCTCTCACTTTTACCCTCTTTATTGTCTCTGGTGACAAAAATAAAAAAAAATTCAATCTCCATATGAAAAATATTTGGTATAATTTGGATAACCTTACACTT
This sequence comes from Lingula anatina, assembly GCF_051362555.1. Classification (NCBI taxonomy): domain Eukaryota; kingdom Metazoa; phylum Brachiopoda; class Lingulata; order Lingulida; family Lingulidae; genus Lingula; species Lingula anatina. The sequence goes on from NC_141767.1 coordinate 35,548,328, forward strand.
AGCACAAATGTATCCTGGGTGGGCATTACTAGTTTGCAATTATTATAGAACAATATAATTCTAAAAACTTTGAACCCTTAATTGTACCCAGTGCCTCCCCCTCCCTCTAAAAAATAAGTATCTTGCTTGAGGTTAGTTCAGAGTGCATGTTGGCCCATTCTACATAACCCTTGTTAAAACAAAATTCTAATCACCATAAATTTTCAAATTTACTGCAGTGAAATAAACACTTCAATAGAAATAAAAATTGCAAATAAAAACTTTGATCCTTTGGGGCATTTCAATGTTACTGGACACCTTAATTCTTAGTTAAAATGCAACACTAAGATACAATATAAGATCTTAAAACACTTAACCAAACAGATTAACTTATTTCAACTTACTTTTCTATCTTTGTTGCATGTGTTGTGGTTAAGGAATTCCGTGTGCCTAGCGTTTCAGACACTTTGCCATTAAATATCAGACCTTCTCGCGTTAGATGCAGCAGTATGAGGCGTACAGTTTCACCCATGTACATACCTGCAAAGTATTTTTCAAAGCTGCAAACAGAATGGAAACAATCAGCTACAGCAAATAGACAATATAATGCATCCAACATAAATAGCTGGAAACTATGTACCTCATATGCAAAATTAAAATCAAATCACAAATTAAAAAGACAATGGCAATGTAAGAGTACCACTGTTATCTTTGGTTTTATCATTGAATTTTAAGATAAAAATATTTGATCAGTTACAGCAGGAACTAACCATCAACATTGTAGTCTGTTTAAAACAAGTTCCAATCATTTAATACAGGCAAAAATATTCTGCAAAAAGATTTAATTTTCCTTTTGAAATATGACAAATTTTAGTTCACTTACGTGAAAGACCCAACATGGTTTGAATATTTATCAACTTCTCTATCATAGTCTGTCTTGATGAAATCTATACAACCATTGTCTCCAAATGCTCCCCATTCTATATCAATAACAACCTGGGAGAAAAAAATTACATAGATAACAAATACATATACTAATGAAAGTAAACGATAAATAAATTTTGATTGTGTGTTACCAAATATATATATATTTTTTAATTGTGTATCTTGATGTTTGTTTTTGCCTTAATTTTGTTCAAGATTTGGTGACTGAAAACAATGAGACAAGAAAAACAAAGTTCTGACAGAAATAAGTAGTGCTACCTCTTTTGGTTCCTCAATTGGTAAATTCCACTTGTCTATATTTTCAATGTGTTCTAAATAGCTTGCATTGCACCCAGTTCCTAGAATATCCACATTCAATTTTTAAAGTAAAAATTGCCAAGATAAATAAATAAATAGAAAAATTAATTTTTCCAAATAATCATCTACCACATAATTAATATGATGTTTTACAAAAATATAAAACCTTTATGATTTCACTGTAAACAAGTGAAGAGACTATTGATACAAAATGTTTACACAAAAGTTCAATAATAATTCATTTAGATATGAGAAAACCTACCTAATATGACCCCAATATAACACTTATGGTCCGCATAAGCTCCTGCCATGATGGTTCCTGTTGTGTCATTTAATATAGCTGCCAACTCTACATCTTTTAGCTCCTGCGGAAAAAAGTTGTACTATAACTTGTTTTGAAATAAAAAACACCATTTACAAGACACTTCAATATTATTTATACTGTAACCCCTTAATTGTACAAAAGTACAAAACGATATATCTTTTGGAATAAAAGAAAGGCAACATACCGAGCAGCATGAACTACAAATTCATTTGTTCCTGCATACATCCAACTAATATGTTTACAAGCAATTATGTTTTGAACAGGGCAGCACAAATAACATCCCAGGAGAGTAAAATAATATTACAAAAAACTCAAATGCTCACAAATGTTCAAGCCACATATGAAGAGATACAGTAATAAATACTACAAGACAAACCTACCTTCCTCTTTGCCATTGCCGCCTCCAAAGCTGCCCCTGCATCGTCTCCAACACCATCTTTGCACCTGAAGCTCTTGGTCCATGTGATTAGAATACCGCTTTTCAGTCCCTTCTGAGTCATTGGGAAAGAAAAGGTGAAACCTGGAAAGAAAGTATAAAAAGTCCAATCTCAATTAATATTTTGGTGTTTTTTTACTTTATTGAATGACATTTGGCATCGTGATTTCCGAGGAAGCAGCCTGACCATTAAAAATTTTGTAGCCTTTAATGAATTTCTTAGGGTTGAACTACCCCAAGTTTCAAAGGACACTGGAAACTTACCCGTCTGAATGCTGGTAGCTCAGAGGAGTTCTAAGTGCCCTCAGATACTCAGGGTAAGGTAAGTAGGCTTCAGATATGATGTGAAATTTGACTGTAATATATTTCTAATTTTCTAAGATAATCTTTAATGCATCCAAACTTTTAAGCTAGATGCCACAACTACTTGCATGGTTAATTTCTGTATAGCCATATCTAAGCTTTAATAAAAATAAAAAGAAGGCAAATGACACTCTACAAACCTAATGGTAGCTTCTTCCCCTTCAAGTTCTCTTCATCTAAAAAGACACAAATGCTGTCAGCAATGTATTCATACACATCTTTAGATGGTCCGCACAGAGTTTCCTCGGGTATTCTCACTTCCTTGCAGTAATCTCTGGTAATGAGGCCTTTCTTCATTTGAAGATGGATCACTCTAAAATTGGTACCTCCAAGGTCAAGTGCTAAGTAGTCTCCATCCTCTGTAATAATACAATCAGGATATGTGATACTGGAGCACTAAGTTTAGTTTGATGTCCTCCAAATGATTTATGCATTATAAAAATGTTTTCAGTGTGTTGTAATTTCTTTTTTAAATGTTAGTAGAGGGGAAGACAGACACCATAAATCAGAAAAAAAAACAAAAACAAAAACACAATGACTTCTTAGTAGAAAAAAGTATCTTTGCTCTTCACAGCCTGTTGTACAATTCTTTATGTTTTTATTCACCTGTTCCATCACACAGGGCTCTGACATAAGTGTTTTCACAAAGACAACTACTTTGTTTCCTCTTCTGTGGATCTTTATTCATTGCCAGGTCCATCTCAGAATCCAATGTATCCATGACTTTCTTCACAGTCTCATCAGACAGTCGCAATGGGGCTGTGATCTCCAAAATCTTTTATATAAAAGAAAAAGGATGAGAAATATTGATAAAATATACACTTACATAACCTTGTCCTAGATCATTTTAAATAAACAAGATTCTATGTAATTAGACTGGTTATGGTAATGCTGTGTCTCTGTCTTATATACCATATTGACTTTGTGTCAATATCTATCGTGATTGCATAGATCAAGTATCTTGTTAAAAATAATCTTGAGTAGACCTCATTTCAGTACCTTAATTATATAAGTCATTTAAACTTGAACAGAAGCAAATTCTAGGGTTTATAACATTTACAGCATTCTGCAATGTGGGATATTTATAATGAACCCAAATTCTTACCCTCTGTTTCTTTTCTGAGTCTTCCACATTCAGCTTTGGACATTTTGGGTTAGTTGCCATGATAAAAATCTTCCAATCTTCCAAGTTAAGACCTAGTAAATAGAAAATCAGGGTTCAGATGTTTTTCAGAGCCCACATTTTCAAAAAAATTTATCATACATTGAAATCAATACTTTGTTGGTGACCTTCTTTTAGGCACAATTTCAGTTTTCAGTTTTCAGTTTTGATTTTTCTTTTTTTTATGATGCCCACAGTATGCCCAATGATGTTTTGTAAAATCATAACAATATATCTTATATAATATATAAAGAGCACGATCCAGCTTAAGTTGGTCAACAGCACTGTTTTTTTAATGAGTAGTTTTGTGTAATTTTCAAATGCAACAAAATTACTTTACACACTCATCCCTCCAATCACTCCTCAAGCCTGTAACCAGCAATTTCAAAGGGGGTCTTTTTTCCGGCAAAAAGGGCAGTTCATTCAAATCCCATGAACCCTCCTAACTAAGGGCCTGCCCCTCCTTATATAGAAGGACTCAAGTATGTAAACCATTCACCTTCTTGCTCTTGCATGCCCGTAAGGTTTTTTCCTCTAATAAACATTAAGACTCCGTTCACATGGAGGTCTATTTTCTAAAAATCTATTTTCTATTCGCGGTATCTTATGATCACTCCGAGCGCAGCCTAGAATTAATTACAGCTTTGGAAGGAACTGGCTCGCGCTGCCAGTAATTACGCCGTGGGCTATTCAGGGCACAGACCGTGATTACAAGATACCGCAAATAGAAAATAGATTTTTAGAAAATAGACTTTCCATGTGAACGAAGCCTAAGTGTCATAAAACCTGCATTGCCAAGGGTCCTTGCAAAGGGCAAGTCATGACATTACATTACAAACTTATGTAATCTTTTTATTAGAAGATTTTTTATGAATATTTTTCTTAAATGTGGAATGTCTTAAATAAGTGAAAAATAATTACATCTGTATATTTAAACATAAGGTAAGCCGGAACACAAAGTGGCTTTTGTTCAAACTTGACAGAAAGCCTTATTTCAACTGCACCTTGGACATAATAAAGACTGCACATAATAACCAACTCTTGGATGACTGGCTATAAGCAATTACCAAATCAGAGTTCTACTTCTTTTGTTGGTGAAATAGATTGCTTTCAAATTTTCTGAGACAGATGGAATTCAATGTACAATAGGGATGAGACCATATTCAAGAGAACTTTTATGATGCATGACTATAAGTGAGCTAATAATCATTGGTGCATACGACTATAGCAATCTGTAGAGCAATATATATATGAAACTGGGTTTCCATGTTATGGATAAATCTACCGGGCTTATATGTAATTATTTGTTGTTTTGATTAGAATTTTTCAGTTTTTTTTTTTTTTTTTTTTTGAAAAACTGTCTCTACTGTTTCAAAGGCACAAATATTTGTGCAGATCTTTCCTTAAAATAGTTTTGAGATTTAAAAGAGGGATGTATGGTAAGTGCAAACATGTTTACTAGCATAACTATCACAGAGAACTGACAAATTTTTAGTTTATTTTTTCCCCACCTTAATCCCTAAAACGGAATTTATTCAAGTACATGCACAACTGACACTACTGTATAAACAATAAAATAATAAATTCTATAGATTTTCATTGAGTTTACAAGTACAAGTAATCTGATATCATCATTTCGGGGTGATAAAAGTCAGCAATATGAGTTTTGGAAATACATGGGAATGAATTATGTAAAAATTGAGCCTCAACTATAGCCCCTCCCCCCCCCCCCCCCCCCACCAAACACACACACACACACACACACACACACACACACACACGCACACACAAACACTCCTTCACCACACGCACTAGCACGAAAATTCATGCGTTAGCACTCCTATGATATGTACTGGCTGTGCTCCAGTCAAATCAGAATCGTCAATAGGAGTGCTAAAGCATGAATTTTCGTGCTACACATGCACACAAAATTCAGGACAAAGTTTAACAAATAACGTGGCAGATGGCATCGTGCAGTGCATTCACGAATATAATCATGAAATAATCATGCCACAAAAAGGCCTAAAATGAAAAAAATACGTATTAGCTTTACCTGATCAATTCACACTTGATATGTTCCTGGAGTCCAATGGAAAAGTTCTGACCTCTCCACACCTCCAGTGTTTCGCAGGTAATTAGGTCAACACACCGGCCTAATAATATTTTCGCAAAAGATGGCGCTACACGATACGCCTCAGCCATTTAATCGAAACGTATTTTTACGATTTTGGTCACATTTGTATAATAAAAAGGAAACCGTGATATAGTATATAATTATCATATACACATGTTGGTATTGAGTAGTAGTGAAATTTTGCACAAATTATATCATTTTTACAGCAAGAGTGTTGGTCGTATCTTGAAAAAGCGCTTACGAATCTCCAGCGAAAATAAGCATGCACGCCAAACCTCCACTCATGAGTACCTTTGACTTGGGGTAACTTTCTTTAGGTTTGCCTGCATGATAAGAAGACAAATTAAACATGGAGAGTTGGGAAGAAATGATGAAGCTGGACAAGGAGAAGCTGGCGCAACCTGTAGCTTCTATAGAGGTAAATTTGTGAATGCTGTACTGAGTATATGTCTACTCTCTCTGACTTCGCTCAGCAGAAACATATCTGTTCTTGCATTGCGTTGCGTCAGGCAGTGCAGCTTAAAAAATGCGGTCCTACGAAAATACGAAAACCGCGAAAACCGCGAAAACCAGAAGTTGCTAGGCGAAAACCTCACTATAACTTACCAATTCTCGATGTTCTTGACAAGTTGCTGTAATATTTGGATAACTTGGACCATATTACATACATCATGACCTTTGATAACGATGTTGTAATGAATTGAGTATGTAACAGCTGAGTTTTCTAGATCGGCAACTATAGTGCGTGGGAGCCATGTTTGGTTTACAACTGGCATATATAAACAGCAGTGTCCCCTCAGGCCAGTATTGCCATCTCAGGCCAGTATTGCCCTCTCATGCCAGTAATGCTCTCTCAGGCATATGAATGTGGATAACAGCACAATATTTTCTGCTTACTTAATAGATACATATAAGAAACTAACAAACATTTATCAAGTAACATTTACAACATTGTACCAACTTTAAGTTAATTAATGCTTTATTTGTAAATGTGTTATTTGTGCATGAGAAAAATTCCTTCTAACTGTACATGAAGTCGTAAGAACTTTGTATTTGCATTAAACTTTATAAAAGAAATATTGAACCATTAAATGTTTTTCATCATAAAAAAGTTGTTTTTGTTTGTTCAAATCATGTTAAAATAAAGGCTCTCTACATACCAAATTCCATTTTACCAAAACGGTTATCAATACATATTTAGTCAATTTGTGCACTGGCAATTTATTTTTTAAGAAGAGGGACTAAAGTCTTATTCTGAGACAACTACAGTGTATTGTTAATACTGACCCATGGACTTGCGTGCTTTTTATTTTTAATGCATGGATTGTAGTATATTTTATATTAATAACAGTTTTATCAAAGAACTTGTAGGTTCATTTGACATTACACTCATTAGGATCTGGTTGTCATTTAATGGTATGCTTCTGTGGCTCTGTGCCCTCAGGTAAGTGCTAAATCAATAATGATCAAGAAATGATCAAGACTTAACTAGTTACAGCTGCAGTCTTAGCTGTCACTAATTAAGTCCATCTAGCTGTCAGTGTCAACAAATTTAAGTTCACTGCTACTTATTTTCCATGAATTTTTGCAATTTCTTGGTGAATTTTTTACACATTTTGTCATTTTCAAACAGAGCTGAGAATTTGAATTAATGGGCCTGAAGCCATGTGATATTTGTTGCTGACTCTGCTGTCGAGCAAAATGTATTATTGCATCAGCATTGATATTTTCTATCTTGTACCTCATTATTTATTTATTTATTTATTTATTATTTTTTGTCTGAAAGTTATGCAGTTTAGGGTGGAATTTCATTCACTTTTTTTTTTTTTTTTTCATTTTCAATATGGGCATGAAACCCATTTATTAGTTATCCATAAAATTGTTGGTGGTAATGCTGTTAAGGATTATGTATTATTGCATCAAAATGCATGAAACCCTCCTAGAGGAGATAAATAAAAATCGATGGTTATTATGTTGTTTATCACTTCATTTTTCGATTTTGTTTCTTTCAAATGGATGTATATACTTAATATTGTGTTAATTTGTTAAAAAAGTCAGAGAGCAGTTACAATAAACAGTATTACTTAAAGTAGATAAATAAAAATTGATGGGGATTATGTTGTATATCACTTAAAGGGATAATAACTCTTCGTATGAAATCTGTATTTCACAATAAAAACATTGTGAGTGACTCATAAAAATATAATATATTCTGTTTTCCCACAAAAACGGCTGTTATAGCTATTATTCTGATATCTGAGCTCGTCTTTAGACCACGTGACCTCCATTGATGGCTATACTCTGTTAAAATCTCTTAAGAGATTTTAACAAAAAACCAAACTTTTTAGAAAAAAACCAGAGACTAACTTTGAATGTAAAAAAGGATTCATTAACCATTGGTAAGTATGGGAAAATTGTTGTTTACTCCAGGAAAATTCATTTTTTGGCCGAAACGAAGAGTTATTATCACTTTAATTTTTCAATTTTCTGTTTCTTTCAAATGGATGTATATAGATTGTGTTAATTCATAAAAAATTAGGTCAGAGAGCACTTAAACTTAACAGAATCTAATAAATTGATTTTAATTAGAATCCAAGGGTGCATTTGTTTGTGAAAAGTATGCAATCATAATGACCATCAGTTAATTAAAAATCCCATAGGTGTTGAATTTCCAGAATACAGAGACTGTATGTTTTTTTCCTTTAAGAATTCTACCCAAATGTGTGCTTGGCCTTCTGGCCGTTTCATGATATTAGAATATATGATGAATATGCATTTTTAGATGCATCTTTAACTCGATGAAATAAGTATTTATAATGTGTGTCTCAAAATATACTTTTCTGTTTGTTAGCTTGTTAACTTGTTTGTGTGAAAGAAATCCCAGGTCTTCACAAAATTTGAACCATTTTACCACACCAAATTTAATATATGCAATTCAGTCATTTCTTTTACACCTGCGGATAACAGTTAGCCATTGTCAACTTAACCCTCCTGACCACAATACTTATTGGACTGATTCAATCATAACATCTAAACAATGACATGAATTCAGTAGGTAGTAAATCCCAATGGTAATCAGAAAGATACAAAAATTCTTTTAAGAAAACGCAATTTGTGCTGTGTATGTGGTATGCATTTCGGACTAGCGAGTTCTGAGAATAAACACATCCAAATCGTTCAATGCATTTGTCTGAAGTTTTTTATTTTGGCCTTAGAACATGTTACATATGAATAAGTATGGGTGCTCTGTAAAGCGCAACACAATCTATGACCTTAAATATGTAGATTCATAATAATTTGTCTAAGTACATGTATTCTGATTATAGTTTTATCAGGGTTTAAACCCATTTATGATGGCTAAAGCATTTAGAACTAAAGCAACATTTGTTTTTGACCTAGAATAAGGTCCCCTTTCAAAAGTAGTTCAAATCATATGGGAGCTATATGCTATTGCCAAAGCATAATTCTTATTTGGCCAGATATTTAAAGGAATAAAGTTTTAGAGGAGAATTAATACGGTAGAGAGCTGACAATTTTACAAATATAGGCCACATTCAGAATAGTGGACTAATGATCTGTTTCAAAATTGTTACCTTCCTTTCCCAATATATTATACACCATTGAGAAATGCATTGGTTGAGAACTTATAATACTTTTAAAGTACAAAGTGTACACAATAGTTTATTAATAATGGCAACTAGAAAAGCACTAAGAGACCGCAGACCTCCACTAAGGCAGCAGAGTGTCCATCCAATGCCATTTTACTCCTAAATTTTCATTCTATAATGATTTAGTTTTTTATTATTGATTGATTATTGATCCAGTTCACCACCAAAAACTAATCCCTTCTAAGTTAACCCATTTCTGACCTACCCTGAAAATGCTATCGAAATTTATCCATAACTTTTTAGTTATGATGATGACAAACAAACAAACAAACAGGGGTGATAAAACATAGCCTCCTTGGCAGAGGTAATAATATTCTTTACAAGAAAACTAACACTTTTTATTTCATATTCCTTTTATTATACCAAGCAGAATGCAAGTCCAAGGACTCTGTTTGGTATATTACATGCTTTAAAATATATGGCAAATGAAATATACAAGCACACACTATTATTTACTATTGATCAACTTCCTGGCAAATAAGAACTGTCAACAGTCCCTTGATATTACAGCATGCCAATAATCAGCAAATAGTGGAAAATACCAAGGTGTTAACATGTTATGGACTATCTTGATATACATAACTTCATTTGCTTTTTGGCAATCTTCAACAAAACACATGCAGGGTGCTTCAAACTGATAAAAACTTACCATACAAAGAGTTGAAGTGTTAAAACACAGCATAGACACAGAAATGATGAAATAGATATGGAATTGAAAGATAATCATATCATATCAATTACGAAATTAGATGTGCACTGCCTAAAACTCTAGGAGTAACCTATTTATTATGTCAATCACATAACATCATTCAGTTGTAATCTGTTATATCTCCTTTCAAGAGAAAATGCCTCCTGCAAATCAGAGTACCAGTACATGTGTTTAATGTGTGTTCCTTTTTCCTTTTTTTCTCTATTATTGTGCATATAATATATATGCATGATTAACTGACTATTGACATTTTTTCAGAGTTAAAAGAGCTTATCTCTGTATACTGGCACATACACAGAACCCAAATGTAAAAACAATTAAACACATTGATTTGAAGGTAAAATGTGTATTAGACACCTTAGGATACACATATATACAATCTACATTGTATAAATTAATTGATGCTTTAGAAATGGATTTGGTTTATTAAGTGGAAAACAATTAGTGTAACAAATGGCTGTGCATGAATATCTTTTCAAAAAGAGTAAGATAAAATGTAATTAAATAACAAAATCAGTGGCCATGGATCAAGTTCAGAGGAAAAAATGTTTTAATAAAAATAATTTAATTGTATTCACCATTATTATATATATTGAATATTATCAATTATGTTAATTAGAACCTACATTTTCATAATGCTTTATAAATTGCTCTATGCTGGTCACTTTATTAAACAATGCTACTCATTTTATATTTGGAAAAGTAGGAGTGTAAATTCTATGCAGTTTCAAAGCTCATACAATATAGACTCTACATGTGTGGTGTATTAAAATGGGCACTTTTTACAAGCATTGATGTGTAGTTTCACTTCTGGTTGGAATGAAAAAAAAGTTCTACTTTGTGCATATTTATTAAATCCTATTTATTAATAAACTTTGCATTACTAAGAATGCAGGTAATCTGTGTTATGCACTTCATATAGTACTCGAGAGAGTATTACTTGCCTGGAAAAGCATTACTAACCTGAGAGGGCAATACTGGCCTGATATGGCAATACTGGCCTGAGGGGACACTGCTGTTTATATATGCCAATTGTAAACCAAACATGGCTCCCACGCACTATAGTTGCCGACCTAGAAAACTCAGCTGTTACATACTCAATTCATTACAACATCGTTATCAAAGGTCATGATGTATGTAATATGGTCCAAGTTATCCAAATATTACAGCAACTTGTCAAGAACATCGAGAATTGGTAAGTTATAGTGAGGTTTTCGCCTAGCAATTTCTGGTTTTCGCGGTTTTCGCAGTTTTCGTATTTTCGTAGGACCCTAAAAAATGTATGTGCTATTAATCTTCATTAATTTCTTTAATATTTTCATCATATCCGTGAATGTTAATTCCTTGTTTACTTATTTAAACATTGCACTTCTCAAAAGAGATCAATATTTCTTTATTTGAAATTTTATTATTATTATTATTATTATTATTATTATTATTATTATTATTATGTCACATTGGTTTATATTTATCAATAAACACTGGCAGATTGTTGGAAGTACTGTATGAAGTTTATTTTTATGAAAATACAAAACATATCTCATTCCAAGACATGTAAGAGTAACGTCTTTCTAAAAGCATGGTGATGAACAACTGATATCTCTCGCATACAAAACCAGCTTATCACCACTAAAGCAATTTGCCTGTCACATACTCTCCCACACCTCTTTTCCATGTTAGCAATTTCATGCAGATTTTTGATGATAAAACTTTCAAAGCTACAGCCTTGATCACTGTGCAACCTGGCTGGGAAGCCAAAAATGAACAACAAGATTCTCAAATATTGCTTTTGCAGTAGTTTTTGCAGTTTGGTTTGTAGTGGACACCACCAGGGCATACCTGGTAAAATGATCAGTCATCATTAAAATACTATTAAAACCACCCTTTGATAGTTCCAGTAGTCAATACAAACTAACTCCATGTATTGTGTCATTTGAACATTCACAAGTGATATAGCAGGTACTGAGGCTGGACTTTTTCTCTTTACACATTGATTCCAAGTTTTTGTTTTTTCTGCCACATCCTTTGCCATATTTGGCTAGAAAAACAATTTTCTTACCAATGCCATAATGCAATCACAGCCAAGATGACCAATTTTGTTGCAAAGCATTTCTAGGACAGAGTTTTGGTTTTCTTTAGGAAGGACAAGCTGAAACTAGATGGTGTCGATGGGTAGCCATCGCATATCCCCGCACTTCCCCATATTATCAAGAGCAGCTCACCCCTAGGGACCACTTACCACACATGCACTTCTTTATTTCTCATTATAATAAATAAACAATTTAAAAATATTAAACTATCACATACTTACATACCAGTTCTGAAATGGAATCTGAAATAAACTACTTTAATTTAGTGACTGTGCTTCATAAGTAAATAGTGTTTGATTGTCAAACAAAATAAGACAAAATGCCACAAACATATCGAAGATATATCTGTGTGATCCTTTGTCCTTTTAAAGACAGCTAACTACAGGAAATTGCTGACTTGACTAGTGACCAAGTTCATACTGATTTTTCTCTAGTCAATATTTCTTGGTCTTTTTATCAATTGGAGACTCAAAGAGAGTTTGACGTCCTATCTTGCCGTCCTTGTTGTTGCTGTTGTTGTTATTGTTATCTTTTTCAGCAGAGCATGATGATATAGCAGTGAAAGTGGTTCTGTCATATGCCTGGCAGGTGCTACCTGCTGACTGTTCGTTTTCTCCTCCTGTCACAGCATCATCTATGTCATCTACCTCTTCAAAAATTCAGATGGTTGAGCACATTTGGCCTAGTGCATCATATTTTTGTGTTGCAGCATCTTTCTCTTGGGAGAGTTGAGAGACCTTTCTTTCTAGTTCATCAATACGCTGTAGGAGAGAATCTGTACTCTGCTTTATTAGGCACTTAGACTTCATCAGCAATGCATTGGTCTTCCTTCTAGTAGTCTTCACTTCTTCTACACCTTGATTCTTCTTGTTGTCAACCTGCAGCAGATAAAGTGAACTGCAGGTGTGCGTTTCCATTGTAGATATATATTGCCTCCTTGAGGGTTTGCAGACCTCTTCTCACCTCTTCTTTTTGGTGTTTAACACTTAACTTCTTGGCTTCCATTATCTGCAATTTTAACTTAAACAAAATGCGGAATGCTAAGTCGGCTATCAAGTCAAACAAATCAGGAATATAAAATGATGCAAGTTATACTTACTATGTACACACTGCGTAACTTAGGCTAGAAGGCTAGGGCCTTCGTGTGATAGATGGTAGCCATCTGGAGCTAAAAGGTGTTTTTGTATCATGTTTTTTCTTAAAAAGTTACCATGGTCACAATAGTGTAGGTTGGCAATGCCTTAGGCTAAGGTATCGTGTCTGATTATAGCGTTGCAAATTTCAGTGCTTGTGTTTAAATTGCGGTCGTCTGTTCTTGGAGTACCCAGTGATACAATAGCATTGGTGTCAGGGTTGGTCTTGGCATAGGTGGTTGCTGTTTCAGTTTGTACTAGCATGTTTGCTACCGCTGCAGGGGAGTTGTTGTTAATGTCATTGGTGATTTCATGTATTACTAGTGCACTGGGCTTGTGATCCAGAATTTGTAACACCGAATCTGCCTCAGGGATTGTATATGCTGGTGTGATACTCACTTCTTCTGCCCAGGGTACTAGGCATTTCCCCTGGATATGTTTTGTATGAGAGTTACCGATCACATTAACATTAACTTTGGTTGATTGTTGCAGAATGGGTTTGTCTTTTGGTTTTTGCGAATAAGATCTTTCCAAGTTTCTAGAGTTCCTTTTTGGTGAATTTTGCTGTTTTGTGTAGGATGTAGTTTGAGGAGTACTCAAAGAGATCCTAGTGGAGCGTGCAGGTATATAAGAGTGAGGAACACGTTGAGAGGTGCTCGAAGCTGGCTCTGGCGTACCCACTGTTGTACTAAAATTTTTAAGTGCCCATGCACCTCCCAGATGATAGGTATACAAATCACTTAAGTTTCAACTTCCTAACCCTGATGGTCTAGGAGGAGATAGCAGAAATTTCAATGTGATAAATATTTACAATCAACCCAGCCCAATCTCTTGTAGCACTAAAATTACAAAGTGCCCATGCACATCCCTGATGATGGGTCTACCAATTCCCAATGTTTCAGTTTCCTTACTTTAATGGTTTAGGAGAAGGTAGGAGAAATTACAGCGTGAAAAGAATTTAGGATCAACCAACCCCTGGGGACAGCCCAACCCCCTGTGACACTAAAATTCCAAGGTGCCCATACACATCCCTGATGATGGGTCTACCAATTCCCAAAGTTTCAGCTTCCTACATGCAATGGTCTAAGAGCAGATAGTAGAAATAACATTGTGAAAAGAATTTAGAATCAACCCGGACGGGCGGGATAACATGATCCCCGACTTTTGTCCCAAAAATACGGGGATAAAAACATTTTGTCACCATCAAACCTTTTTCTGTACAGCACCCCGTGTCTCAAAATCAGGTGGTTCTGTTCAAAAATCGGAAGTTTTACGTCCCTACTCCCACTGGCCAGTTCTTTCATTGACAGCTTTTAATTGCTAAGTAAAAACTCTCTGACATTTAAAATATCCCTGTCTTACTTCTTGACCGATTCCCAATAAATTTCACCTAATCAGGTGCCGCCTTCACAGGTGTCTCATTCATCCAGGCATGTTTTCTTCCAATTCTTAGTGATCTTCTTGAAATGGGGATATTTTTCGCTACTCTGTTCAGCATTTACAGTATCATTACTCTCAGACATTCTGTCACTCTCTTCCTCGAATGATACATCATCCTGACAAAAGTCTACAACATCTTTCAGTGCTAGGTTTTCTCAAATCATGTGAATTTTTATTATGTAGTTTGATCTGCTAAATCATCTGAAATAGCATGAACAACATCGGTAAGAACAGTCTCACCACAAGGAATTGGAGACTTGCCATCAGCATCTTTGTTGTTCATACTGCTCCTGTAAGATTTAAAAATCATAGTTTTCCAAATCTGCAAGCCATCTGTGACCTGTAGCATCTAATTTCTCAGTGTGTTTTTAATTAACTCTCACTTGATACTGTGACTAATATTAAATCTTTATTGGTTTAATAGATGTGCATCAGAATAACCAATATACAATAGTTGCAGTCCATTTGCACATTGCTTAGTAAGCATGGGCGCAACAGGGTACCGTTCATTGTCATTGTGGTGTAAAAAGTGTTTGAAAAATGACACTGAAATGATTGACACCATTGAACCTGTATCCCACTATGCCTGACATATGTTATTTTACATTATTATTTTTTAAATACAATTTGTGAAGAATTGTAAACATACTCTGGTTTAGTTCACATGGTTTTTCATAAAAGGTTAAAGGGATAATAACTCTTCGTTTTGGTCAAAAAATGAATTTTCCTGGAGTAAACAACAATTTTCCCATACTTACCAATGGTTAATGAATCCATTTTTACATTCAAAGTTAGTCCCTGGTTTTTATGTACAGACACAGATGTGTCTGTACATATTGCCATCACCTGCGTCTGTCGTCGCCGTCGCCGTCGCCGTCGCCGATCATGTCGCCGTCGCCGTCGCCGTGCACTTTCAGCGTTAACACCATAAGTGGAAGACAGTTTTACTTTTTGGCTTTATATTTACAGCGCTGACTAATATTCATAAAACGCAGGTCAAGTTCGAAAATCAGCATGATCGGGCCATTATTGTAGAATTTATGCTGTTTTTTCACTTTTTAGCATATATGCAACACTGTTAACACATTTCAAGGAAAACCGATAGGCCTGTTGTCATGAAACTCACAGGAAAAATCGATCTTACTAAAACGCAGGTCAAGTTCGAAAATCGGCATGATCGGGCCACTATTTTAGTAGTTATGCTGTTTTTTCACTTTTCAGCATATATGCAACACTGTTAACACATTTCAAGGAAAACCGATAGGCCTGTTGTCATGAAACTCACAGGAGTAATCAGTCTTACTAAAACGCAGATCAAGTTCGAAAATCGGCATGATCGGGCCACTATTTTAGTAGTTATGCTGTTTTTTCACTTTTCAGCATATATGCAACACTGTTAACACAATATAAGAAAAACAGATGGGCCAATTGTCATGAAAGTCACAGGAGTGGTCAATTTTACTAAAATGCAGGTTGAGTTCGTTAATCAGCATAATCGTGCCATTATTTTAGAAGGTATGCTGTTTTTTCACATTTCCTCAGATTCAATTTTTAGGCATGTTAACAGTCTCATTATTAAACTAATAAGATACGTGAAAGTGTTTGTTTGACATTTCCTGCATCTTTACAACATTGTTAGTTGATTTTGTAAAAATGATGGTAAACATGTTATCGTGTATTGTGTAATAAAGTTTCAAAAATGGAAATAAACTCATATCATTGCAATTTGTCAGATTCAATCATTCACTATGTTCAGAATCTCAGAATGGAAGAAATTGGACATTTAACACTGCTCTATTGATACTTTTCTCATCTCATCAATTTTCTTACTTGATCATATAAAAATGGCAGTAAACTGTTAATTTTATGTTAAAAATTGTTAAAAATGGGAAAAAAAAAACATTTCAGAACAGTGCTGTCTTGTTTATATTTTGGCATTTTCAAGTTGTGACTTTGAAGTTCCATGGGCCTGAAGACCTTTGCTAGTCACATTTTCTGAATATCCATGATACTAATATTTTATTATTAAAAATTGATGGTCATTATGCTGTTAAACATTATGTAATATTGCATCAAAATTTGAAAAAAACCTATTTTGGGTACTGCTCCCATGATTACCTTTTAAGAAAAACCATGTCACTTACTGTTCTCAAACTTACAGGAAAGAAACATGGGACTAAAATACAGCTTCAGTAGGCAATGCAATATGCCAGATAAACAGTTTTTTTGTGAAAATTTAATTTTTCACATATTGGCATTTTCAAGGTGTGACTTTGAAGTTCCACAGGCTTGAAGACCCAGGCTAGTCACATTTTCTGAAAATCCATGATACATATATTTTGTTATTAAAAATTGATTGTCATTATGCTGTTAACCATTATGTAATACTGCATCAGAATAGAAGAAAACACAATTTTGGGTGCTGCTGCCATGATGACCATTATGGGAAAACCATGTTACTTATGATTGCCAAACTTTCAAAAAAGAAATACAGGACTAAAATGCAGCCTGAGTTGGAAAAGCAGTCTAATTGACTTCTTTTTCTGGAAGTTTTACATTTTCAAAGTGTGAACTTGAACTCCCATGGGCCTGAAGCCTTATGCTTGTTTCACATTTTACTTACATTGGTATTACCTGTTGAGCATAATTAAGATTTGATGTTGAATTTGCAGTTTAACATAATGTACTTTTACATCAGAATTGACAGTAGCCTATTTTGTTATTTCCTGCTTTTTGTCTGTACATTTGACAGCTTTGCTGCCTTGTTTTCTAAAAAGTTTGGTTTTTTGTTAAAATCTCTTAAGAGATTTTAACAGAGTATAGCCATCAATGGAGGTCACGTGGTCTAAAGATAAGCTCAGATATCAGAATAATAGCTATAACTGCTGCTTTTGTAGTAAAACAGAATATATGACATTTCTATGAGTTACTCACAATGTTTTTATTGTGAAATATAGATATCATACGAAGAGTTATTATCCCTTTAACTGCAGTATAAGAAAACTTATCTGATTTTACTTCTTGTACTGCAGTTTACTCATTTCTTTTACAGGAAAAATGGAAGCTACTCCCAGCATTCCTAAAAGTGAAAGGCCTGGTTAAACAGCATATTGACTCCTTCAACTATTTTGTCAATGTAGAGGTGAGATATTTTAAACTGCATTATATTTAAAGGGTATCGTTTAATGTTTTTATTTTCATGTGTTTTAAAAATGTACAAAATTTATTAGAAAAATCATTATGATATCAGATGGTAAGTGTTATATTATTTACATAATATAATCACCATGGTAATAATAATAATAATACTATGTTTATATTTCATGTACTTTATTAAAAATTATTTCAAACTGAACATGTACACTTTTTCTTCAGATTAAAAATATTCTGAAAGCAAATGAGAAAATTACAAGTGATGCAGATCCAACTTTCTACATGAAGTAAGTTTAGAACTGGTCCATTTTATTAGCGAGTCAAAAAAATATATATTTTTAATACTAGTTGAATACATGTCATAAACATGACATCAATTTTTGTTAGCTGAAAACTGAAGTACATGGTTTAGTAATATTGTAATCTGTATTTTTCACCTAGCTTTCTATAATTGTCAATAAACGTGACATTTTACAGATATTTGAACATCTATATTGGAATGCCAGATGCAGAGGAGGGGTACCAAATTGCAAAGACCATATCACCACATGAGGTATGTATTAGTATTCCACTTTGTTTTATATTCTTCAGTAGGTCAACATTTTTAAGCCCTGTTTTTAGATTTTATTTCATGTATTTCACCAGTTCAATATCTGTTTTGCTTTGAGTAAGATGGTTGTAAGAACCATTTTATTACTATTTATTTACATTTAATTTATTTATCTCCATATGAAATTGTGTTCATTGGTTTGTTAATTGTTTCATTTATTCATTATTTATTTATATATTCTAGTGTCGCCTCAGGGACATGACATATTCTGCCCCTATCACAGTGGATGTAGAATATACTAGAGGGAGCCAGAGGATTGTCAGGAATAATCTACCTATTGGAAGGTACTGTAACATTTTAATTGCAGTTCTGTTATAAAAGGTTGGTTTATTTTTAGCTGTGAGGCTTAAATAAAGTAACTTGATTATTAATATTTTATAAGTAATTTTTTGTAACAAATTAACATGATACCAATAACCGAGTGCCTGGAATAATGTGGTGCTAGATGCTGATTTGGGTTATGTTTAAAATTATTCACTTTAGAATATTAATGATAAATTCTAGGATGCCTATAATGTTGAGGAGTTCTAACTGTGTGCTTACTGGTAAAACCCCAGCTGAACTTGCCAAGTTGAATGAATGTCCTCTTGATCCTGGGGGCTACTTTGTGGTCAAGGGGACAGAAAAAGTCATTCTTATACAGGAACAGCTGTCTAAAAATAGAATGATTGTTGAGCAGGACAAAAAGGGGAATGTTGGGTGTTCAGTCACAAGGTAAATATGGGCTTGATTTATTTTTTTTTTTTAGTCAAATACTAAACACATATTAGAATTTGGCTAAATTTGGTTTGAGAATTTTTTTTTATCCAGGAGTGAGACTAGGAAACAAATAGAGAACTTAAAGAGTTTTGAATTATGAATATTATCATTACATCAGTAAGTTACATTTTTTTGTATAAATTGCATGCAGAATATTTGTTTTTGTCATTTATAATGTCACTTTCCATACAAGTCATTCAGATATTTTGATATATTCTATGATATAGCTCAACCCATGAACGGAAGAGTAAAACATATGTCATTCAGAAGAAGGGAAAGTATTACTTGAAACATAATACATTTGCAGAAGTGAGTTCAAAACGTTAATGATTAATCACCCTCTGAAGTGTCAGATAAGATGAGAACTGAATTTGGATACATTTGATCTATCATATAGTCATTTTTGAAGTAAAATTATACACATATCATTTTTTATATTATATCAAAAAATATGATTTTTGTTTGGCAAACTAGTAGTTTACCTTTTGGTAATAGTACTTGAGAATTTATTATTGCTTAGCAGAAATCCCCAGGCATTATGGGTTTTTTAATTTGAAGATATTAATTTTTAATTTAGGACATTCCAATAGCCATAGTGTTCAAGGCCATGGGTGTCCAGTCTGACCAGGAGATAGTCCAGATCATAGGCAGTGAGGAGGAGGTCCTGGCAGCCATAGCACCTTGTCTGGAAGAATGCCACAGGGCACAAGTATTTACCCAGAACCAGGTGAGTATACCTATGGACTAAGTCATTTCCCCTGAATAATGATGAATTTGAGAATGGAGGCAATTTTGACTCAAATCCAGACTACTAATGGATCATAGCGTTTTTCTCTCTAAACTTGTGTCTCTTTAGCTGTAGTTCATTAATTAATTAATTATTGTATTTAA
Organism: Lingula anatina; assembly: GCF_051362555.1. Lineage (NCBI taxonomy): Eukaryota > Metazoa > Brachiopoda > Lingulata > Lingulida > Lingulidae > Lingula > Lingula anatina. The sequence continues at coordinate 35,568,422 of NC_141767.1, forward strand.
TGACGACTGCTCTACAAAGTCCCTAAGAATAGATGTGTGTATGATACTGTCTTCATTGGTGAATGAATGTTTTGCAGGCTTTGAAGTACATAGGTAACAAACTAAGACAGAGAAGACTAATGTGGGGCAGTGCCAAGAAAACAAAGCTGGAGGAGGCTAGAGAGTTACTGCAGGGGATTGTGCTAGCCCATGTGCCTGTGAGTAGTCACATTTGATTCATGTAGTTATGATGTCAGATTAACATTGGGAAATATATTAACTTTGTGGGGAAACTCATTTGAAAGAGGAGTTAGAAGCACATGCTTTCCCCAAGTTCAAATCCTTGATAGGCCAGAACTTTTGAAAATAATAAGACCTAAAATTGATCTTTAATATGAATGTCCTTGGCATTTACCCTTTCAAAGTGTTAAAATTTGATTAAGTCAGATTTGTTATTACAAATAATTTTACAATTGCATCCTTAGTGCTGTTGTTTTCAAATGACCCAGATTATTTTGTCTATTTAGGTTGAACAGTGGAACTTCAAGATCAAGTCAGCATATCTTGGGTTAATGGTGCGGAGAGTTATCTTGGCTCAGGGGGACTCTGTAAAGGTTGATGACAGGGATTACTATGGCAACAAAAGGTTGGAGCTGGCAGGACAACTGTTGTCTCTTCTGTTTGAAGACTTGTTCAAGAAGTTTAATGCCGAGGTGAGGTTAAATAGTTTCTCTTTTGTTTGCATGGAGCACCACTATCGTAACTTTTTTCACTGAATTTTTTATTTTAAATTAGTGAAGTATAACTGTAACCAGGAAAGGCAAAGCAGAGTCTTACAGTTATGCAACTTGTAGCCACTGACATTTCTTGATATATATTCTATTCTTCCTTAAATACATTTTACTCCACTTATGGATTATGAAATGTGAAATGTGTTTATTGTACCACCAGCGTTAGCGCTGGCGGTACACATGGTTTCGGTCTCGTCCGGATCGTTCCGCCGGCTCCGCCGGACGGCTACCGTTACCGCTTCTCCTCCTAGACGGTAAGGCCCCCCATACCCATCTCATGGATTTAGGTCACCTATAATCTCAACTCGTTCCACGTAAAATTTGGGCTTTGTCGGTATTGGGGTCTGGGTGTGGCACTCATTGCAATGCACCCTTGTCCAAAAATGGCAAAATTAAATGCTAATTATCTACCCTACGGAAGGAGTTACGGGAAAAATTTCTACAGACGGCTTTCCAAAAGTCATATGTGTAGATTTCAAATATACCCTCGGATTTGACCTTTGACCTTTACTTCAAGGTCAAATGGGCCAAAATTTTCAAAAAAATGAAATTTTTTACGAAAAAAAAATTTTTTGCCCTGTTATTCAGACACCACACAGACTTAACCAATAATATTATTGGAAAGTGTTACCCTTCAGGTCATCTTTCATCTCCGTGAATTTGGGGTCAATCGGTGCATTTTCACAGGAGTAGCGGCCATAAGATACCGAAACTGAAAACTGTCTCTAATTCGGGAACCGTTAATGCTAGAGACCCATTCTTTTTTGCATTTTGTAGAGCATGTAAAGCCCAACACTGGAGGTGGTCTCGGTTTTTTTGATTTCCATACGGTTTTCGAGTTACGCTGTATCAAAAAGTACATATTGGTGGTGAAAGGAAAATGTACGGAAGCCCACTGGTGCCATATGTAGAAAAAAAAATTATCTCGAAATTTCGAGATACTATTTTGAAATTTGAACAAAAAAATTTACCACCAGCGTTAGCGCTGGCGGTACACATGGTTTCGGTCCCGTCCGGTCCGTTCGCCGGCTCCGCCGCCATGTTACCGTTACCGCTTCTCCTCCTAGACGGTAAGGGCCCCCGTACCCATCTCATGGATTTAGGTCACCTATAATCTCAACTCGTTCCACGTAAAATTTGGGCTTTGTCGGTATTGGGGTCTGGGTGTGGCACTCATTGCAATGCACCCTTGTCTAAAAATGGCAAAATTAAATGCTAATTATCTACCCTACAGAAGGAGTTACGGGAAAAATTTCTATAGACGGCTTTCCAAAAGTCATATGTGTAGATTTCAAATATACCCTCGGATTTGACCTTTGACCTTTACTTCAAGGTCAAATGGGTCAAAATTTTCAAAAAAATGAAATTTTTTACGAAAAAAAATTTTTTTGCCCTGTTATTCAGACGCCACACAGACTTAACCAATAATATTATTGGAAAGTGTTACCCTTCAGGTCATCTTTCATCTACGTGAATTTGGGGTCAATCGGTGCATTTTCACAGGAGTAGCGGCCATAAGATACCGAAACTGAAAACTGTCTCTAATTCGGGAACCGTTAATGCTAGAGACCCATTCTTTTTTGCATTTTGTAGAGCATGTAAAGCCCAACACTGGAGGTGGTCTCAGTTTTTTTGTATTCCATACGGTTTTCGAGTTACGCTGTATCAGAAAGTACATATTGGTGGGGAAAGGAAAATGTACGGAAGCCGACTGGTGCCATATGTAGAAAAAAAAATTATCTCGAAATTTCGAGATACTATTTTGAAATTTGAACAAAAAAAAAATTATCTCGAAATTTCGAGATAGCATTTTGATATTTGAGCAAAAAAATTTATCTCGAAATTTCGAGATAGTATTTTGAAATTTGAACAAAAAAAATGCTATCTCGAAATTTCGAGATAATTTCTTTTTTCAACATATGGCACCAGTCGGCTTCCGTAAAAATGTGCAGTACGGTAATGGATAATAAATTTTGAACTCCGGAAAAATAAAACATAATGCTTGGCAAAGCAGACAACTTGTGGTCAAAAATGACATTATTTTATCAAATTTAAACTTCTGCAACTTCAGAGAACCTCCCATTTCAAGAACTTTGACCAAAATGACCTTTTCTTTATTTTAATTAATTTTTTCTGTAGGAAATTTATGGCACATTATGGTAACTCCAAAATTATAACATTTAGTCCCTTATATCTCCAAAACTGGCAGAGATAGGTCCATAGTTACTATTGAAGTTGAATAGGAAGTCATATACTGGCAATCTTACTGTGACCTTGACATTGACCTTTGACCTACTTTTCACCTTGAACTGAACTTTGCAAAATTTGCTTCCCTTTTATCTCCAAAACTGGCAGAGATAGGTCCATAGTTACTATTGAACTTGCATAGGAAGTCATATACTGGCAATTTTACTGTGACCTTGAAATTGACCTTTGACCTTCTTTTCACCATGAACTGAACTTTGCAAATTTTGCTTCCCTTTTATCTCCAAAACTGGCAGAGATAGGTCCATAGTTACTATTGAAGTTGAATAGGAAGTCATATACTGGCAATCTAAATGTGACCTTGAAATTGACCTTTGACCTACTTTTCACCATGAACTGAACTTTGCAAATTTTGCTTCCCTTTTATCTCCAAAACTGGCAGAGATAGGTCCATAGTTACTATTGAAGTTGAATAGGAAGTCATATACTGGCAATCTTACTGTGACCTTGAAATTGACCTTTGACCTACTTTTCACCATGAACTGAACTTTGCAAATTTTGCTTCCCTTTTATCTCCAAAACTGGCAGAGATAGGTCCATAGTTACTATTGAAGTTGGATAGGAAGTCATATACTGGCAATTTACTGTGACCTTGAAATTGACCTTTGACCTACCTTACAATGAACTTAACTTTGATTGCACCATTTTTAGTTATATATATTTTTTGCATATTTTGAAAATTCTTGTTGATTGCATTTTTACAGCTTGTCAAGCACAAGACTGGTGGCTGCACCCCTTATTTTGTGTATGTGGGGGTCTATACGAATGCGCTTGCTCCAGCTGGTGGTACAATATTCGGAGGCGGTATCGCCTCTCTGATCCTCTAGTTGTATTAGCCTACATTTTCCAATTTTGTATCCTAATTTTTTATGAAAGAACTTTCCATTTTAGTTGAAGAAAATAGCAGACCAAACCATTCCCAAGCCACGAGTTGCTCAGTTTGACATTGTGAAGCACATGAGGCAGGACCAGATCACCAATGGGCTTGTTCATGCTATATCTACTGTAAGTTAACAAGGACTCAAATGTTGGTAAAGAGTAAAGGTTTTTTTTTATAGAAATATCTTTCATTTTCTAATGTCATTCAGCAAATACAAGGTTGGTTTTCTTCTACCTGGCTAACAAGGGGTTGACAATACACGGACAGTTTAAAGATCAAATCATTCATAATGGATCCTTATCAATACAGGTTATAGATGTTACAACCTGCTCTAATTTTGGATTTGCAGTTTTATAGATTGTAAATGAAATCTTTTTCTGGTCAAATTGGTGTTGATTTTTCTTTTAGGGCAATTGGTCAATTAAACGTTTCAAGATGGACAGGGCAGGGGTCACTCAGGTGCTGTCCAGACTGTCCTTTATCTCTGCACTAGGTATGATGACCAGGATATCCAGTCAGGTGAGTTTTGGTCTTAAATCTCTCAGTGTCACTGTTATTGGGATAAATTAATTTACATTAATCTCATATTTTATTTGACCAGCCAATGCATTTGATAGTAGTGATACACATCTATTAACTTTTTCCACTTTTTCTCTCTGCTAATTTTTGAAAAAATTGAAATTTTGTTGATATTTTTGGCGTAGCATAGAATTATTTTTATGCAAACCTTCAGACATTTCTATGAAATCCAATGCTGCAATGACATGATTAAATCTTATTTGTTTTATAATTGAAAATTTTTTTTTTTTCAGTTTGAGAAAACCAGAAAAGTCAGTGGTCCTCGTTCACTCCAGCCTTCCCAGTGGGGCATGCTGTGTCCCTCAGACACCCCTGAGGGTGAGGCATGTGGACTGGTCAAGAATTTGGCCCTAATGACCCATATAACAACTGACCTGGATGAGACCCCTATCATAAGGCTGGCCATGAACCTAGCAGTGGAGGATATACATCTTCTAAGTGGAGAAGAGCTGAGCTCTCCACATGTTTATTTGGTGTTCTTGAATGGTGAGAATGGTGTAACTTTTCTTATTTAATGAGTAAAAGCTGGTCACTGGTTAGTTGTACCATAATGTAGTGGTGTCTTAATAACATTTTTGTCATGGACATATGTTTTTTTTTTTTTTTTTAATAACAGTTTGGATAAAAATTGCTTATTTCTCAACATTTTTTTCATGTATGAAAAGGGTATGATACAATTTTCTTCAAATTTATCAAACCAGATTGTATATTGTGAAATGCTACTTCATGCTAATTTTGAGTACAAAGTGATGTCATACTTACACACTTTATGAAGAGTGAAGAAAACAACTTGATAAACTGGTATTGTGCTTTCTTTTCAGGAAACATTCTTGGTGTGGTCCGTAATTATAAGAAACTGGTGAGAACTTTCCGTCTGATGAGGAGGGCAGGTTATATCAATGAGTTTGTGTCCATATGCCCCAGTCATACACACAGATGTGTTTATATTGCATCTGATGGAGGGAGAGTGTGTAGGTGCGTATTTTGTGGTGAAAGTTTAACATATTTCTCTTGCTCACAAATCATTGCTCAACCCATTCCTGCACTTGAATTAGATTTTTTAGTTGTACCATAAATAATTTAGTTATAATAAACTCAGAAGGAAATATTGACATTGGGTACACTTCAGATAAACTTTGAGGGGCTTCCTGAATTGGGAAGCTATATGGGCTTTTTTTTTTTTTTTTTAAAGTTAATGTTAAGAAAATGACTGAATGTGTTTTTTCTTTATTAATTTTTTCAGACCATATATTATTGTGGAAAAGTGCATGCCCAAAGTCACATCAAAACACATAGAGGAGTTAACTCAAGGATTCAGGCAAGTCTTCTTTGTTTTGACATATAACAATCTTAAGATGGTTTGTAAACAAATACTTATTAAAACTACAGAAAATATTGGTTAATTGATGAATTGTGAAATTGTTTTATGCAGATGCTTTGAAGACTTCCTAAGAGACGGCCTTGTAGAGTACTTGGATGTGAATGAAGAAAGTGACAGCCAAATATCACTATATGAAAGTGCAATAACCAGGTATTTTTTATTGCAATTGTGAAATTTTATTACGAATGTTTTATTCAGATAACAAATGTTTCTGATGATCATCATGACTAGCAAGTGAATAGCAATCTGATGATCAGCCATTTGATAATAATTCAGAAATGTTTGAATCACTTTGGCAGTTTAGGTCTCAGGTAAGGTTTATTTGCACAAAGCTGATATTTAAACTATTGAGCATTTTTGGTTGGTTTTTTAAATTTTACTAGCAACAGACTGTCAATTTATGTCGTATTTTAAATATGACTTTGATAATTATATTTTGTCTTACAGCATAACAACTCATCTAGAAATAGAACCTTTCACAATCCTTGGTGTTTGTGCTGGGTTGATTCCCTACCCCCACCACAACCAGTCCCCCAGGAACACATACCAGTGTGCTATGGGGAAACAGGCCATGGGAACTATTGGATACAACCAAAGAAACAGAATTGATACCCTCATGTATTTATTGTGCTATCCACAAATACCTATGGTCAGAACTAAGGTGAGTTGATTATTATTATTTTATATTACTTGGTAGAGTACTATTTAAATTTATGTGAGCATGAGCATTAGGCATCTGATAGATGAGTGACATGCAAATTCTATTTCTTATGAAAATATTGGTCATTCTTAAATAAGAGATATGCTTGGGCATGCATACTCAGTTTAGCTTGTGACCTGCGGCTGGTGCAGACAGGCTAAATAGATGCGATCTACTTGCTTTCAAAATCAGTCAAAAAACAAACTCAGTTTGTTGCTGCATAAGTAATGTTTTTGCCAATGTTTTGCTTCCATGGGAAAGTGCTGGGAATGAAAAAAAATGCACTGTTTGGTATAAATGGTGCAAAATATCACATATTTCAGCAGGGCATTGAAATTGCTATGTTGGTGAACATACAGTCAGGTTTAATCTCTTTAACATTGATGTTCTTTAAGTATGCCAAAAATGTTATTGTTTTCTTTCAGACTATAGACTTGATCCATTTTGACAAGGTCCCAGCAGGTCAGAATGCCACAGTGGCTGTGATGAGCTATAGTGGATATGACATAGAAGATGCTCTAATATTAAACAAGGCCTCAGTTGACAGGGGTAAGTGCTAATCAAGTGTAACTATTCCAACTAGCTATTTACCTTGGAGACTGCTGGATGGTTGGGGATACCTTAGGTGACCTGACAGTCAGTTGATTTCATTCTTCTTGCCTTTTCATCTAGCTCTAGCATCAAAAATGGAGTCACTGTTATAAATGCATCAAATTTGTATAACAAATTACATGATAGATACAATACGAGTCGTCGAGCTGTACGTGAAATATTACGAGTGTATTGGCGAGCCGCAGGCGAGACAATACACAAGTAATTTTCACGTACAGCTCGGCGATGAGTGTTGTATCTGGCTTAAACCACGGCCTCTGATTGGGTACCACACCTGTAGTGCAACAGACCGTGGAATGCACTCGTACATGACGTGCTTGTATGTGGAATACAGCACGGCCGAGTCTTTTGTTCTATGCGCTATAGCCGTGGTTTAAAATTATTTATGTATCTATTACAGTGATTTAACAGACTCCTTACCATCACGTAACATATAAATCTGTTGTCTCTGAAATGCTTTACTCGGTGTTTATTTTTGTAAAAAAAATAAATTTTGGAATATTATAATAAGGAGAATGAGTTTGAACTTCATTAAATAAACCATCATTCCATTGATGAAGTGATATAATAAATTACATGGATTGCATTTTCATAGGTTTTGGCCGTTGTCTAGTGTACAGAAAGAATGGTACCACATTGAAGAGGTATGCCAACCAGTCTTTTGATAAAGTCATGGGCCCAATGCTGGATGCCACCACAAGAAAACCAATTTGGAGACATGATGCTCTGGATGCTGATGGAATATGTGCTCCTGGTAATTAAAAATCTGATTAAATATTGATATGTTGATATTGAAAATTAAAAGTGAATGATGAAAGAAGGTAAGCCTGTAACTGTTATAAAATGTTAAATTTTCTTTCATACCAAACTACAGGAGATTTTGCAACTCTGTACTTTGCAATTGCTGATATGTATTAAAAGTGTTTTAAGGTAATTCATCTGATCAGTGATATATGACAAGTACCCTGTCTAATAAAAATGTAGATAGAATGAAATATTGTTATCTTTGTTTTCAAGAAAGAGATTTCCTTGGTAGGCTTTGAATTGATGCTTTTACTACTTGGACAAACAACAAAAAGATTGATATTTCTTTTTCAGGTGAAAAAGTTGAAAACAAACAGTTACTAATCAACAAATCTATGCCAACTGTGACAATGAGTCCTGTAGAGTCTGGAGGCCAGCAACCAGAGTATAGAGAAGTGCCTATCACGTAAGCACTGTCTGGTTTTTGCTGTCTGCCACCAGTTTCTTTCATTTTCATTCTCATTTTCATGTTTAATTATAAAAAATTATGTGTCTTGCACATAAAATAGAATAAAAAGAAAACTCTCTTTAGATGCATGACCCATGTTTTCTTGTTAACTTTTTAAAGATGACTTAAGCAAAACATCAGCTTGGTGCGTTTTATTTAGAAACCATGTCGGAGTAAATGTGCATTATATTAACTTTATTTATTACATATTATTTGGGTTTCTTTTAATTTTTAGGTACAAAGGCCTTGCACCATCTTACATAGAAAGAGTGATGATTTCCTCCAACCCAGAGGAAGCTTTTCTTATCAAGATTTTATTAAGACAAACAAGGAGACCAGAAATTGGGGATAAATTCAGCAGTAGGCATGGACAAAAAGGGTAAACATGGCAATTTTTAATACAGTTATTTACCAAGTCTTTGTTATTATTTTTGCTTTTTGTGTATTGTATGAACTCATTCTGCCATTATAAAAGATAAAAATAAATTTTCTTAGAGTTATATCTATTAGATATGTTGTGTTTACTTTTTATAGGGTTTGTGGTCTCATAGTGCCCCAAGAAGACATGCCCTTTTCTGAATTGGTATGTATAGCTAATTACCTTTCAACATTGTTAAGATTTCAATTAATGTTGACTTCAGGTGTAAAAGTAAATCATGAAAAGTAAATCAATAATAAATAAAATTTTCTGAATGATTAGCATTTGAAGATTTGTGTTTGGTGTTTGGTAAAAAATGTACCATTAACAACTGCATTTATTTTTATTGCAGGGAATTTGTCCAGATATTGTAAGTGCAGTTTAGATTTATATTGTATGAAAATAAACAAGTTCTAAATTATAAAATTTTTTCATCATTTTAAGTGATTTGCATTTGAAGACAACAGATAAGTTAGTTTCTTTATAAAATCCAGTGGTTTTTTGATAGAATGAGATCCATTTTGATTTCCATGTATTTGTTAAACCATAGAGCAGTATTTGGCACATAATTGTTAATATACATACTAGGCTTATTTTAAAAGAAAAAACATTTTCTTCAGATCATGAATCCTCATGGGTTTCCATCACGTATGACAGTTGGGAAATTGATGGAACTTCTGGCAGGAAAGGCTGGCTTGCTGGATGGAAAGTTTCATTATGGAACAGGTACATAAGAACATTTGAGGGTGCTATCTTCTAGTCTTTCATCAAAGAAGTTATTGCTATGTTAATCCATATTATCAAGAAGGCATCAAGGGAGTCACCCTCAAGAGTTCACAGTTATCAAAAATGAAGCTTACTTTAGGAAATTACTTCACTTTGGGACCAAATTTTCTGAGCTGATTTTGGCCATTTTGGTTGAGCATTTTTATGTACAGACACAGATGTCTGTACATATTGCCATCACCTGCGTCTGTCGTTGCCGTCGCCGTCCCTGTCGCCGTCGATGTCGCCGTCGCCGTGCACTTTCATCGTTAACACGATAAGTGGAAGACAGTTTTACTTTTTGGCTTTATATTTACAGAGCTGATAAATATTCATAAAACGCAGGTCAAGTTCGAAAATCAGCATGTTTGGGCCATTATTGTAGAAGTTATGCTGTTTTTTCACTTTTTAACAACACTGTTAACACATTTCAAGGAAAACCGATAGGCCTGTTGTCATGAAACTCACAGGAGTAATCAATCTCACTAAAACGCAGGTCAAGTTCGAAAATCAGCATTATCGGGCCATTATTTTACAAGTTATGCTGTTTTTTCACATTTCCTCAGATTCAATTCTTAGGCATGTTAACAGTCTCATTATTTAACTAATAAGATACGTAAAGGTGTTTGTTTCACATTTCCTGCATCTGTACAACATTGTTAGTTGATTGTGTAAAAATGATGGTAAACTTGTTATCGTGTATTGTGTAATAGAGTTTCAAATATGGAAATAAACTCATATCATTGCAGTTTGTCAGATTCAATCATTCACTATGTTCAGAATCTCAGAATGGAGGAAATTGGACATTTAACACTGTTGTATTGATATTTTCCCCATCTCATCAATTTTCTTAGTTGATCATATAAAAATGGCAGTAAACTGTTAATTTTGTTTCATGTTAAAAAATTGTTAAAAATGAAAAAAAAAACATTTCAGAACAGTGCTGTCTTGTTTACTTTTTGGCATTTTCAAGATGTGACTGAAGTTCCATGGTCCTGAAGACCTTTGCTAGTCACATTTTCTGAATATCCATGATACTAATATTTTATTATTAAAAATTGATGGTAATTATGCTGTTAAACATTATGTAACGTTGCATAAAAATTTGAAGAAACCCCTATTTTGGACACTGCTCCCATGTCACTTACTGTTCTCAAACTAAGGGAAAGAAACATGGGACTTAAATAAAGCTTCAGTGGGCAATGCAGTCTATTTGGTAAATTTTTCTGGCAGTTAAACAGTTTTTTGTGAAAATTTAATTTTTCACATATTGGCATTTTCAAGGTGTGACTTAGAACCTCCACGGGCTTGAAGACCCATGCTAGTCACATTTTCTGAAAATCCATGATACGTGTATTTTATTATTAAAAACTGATGGTCATTATGCTGTTAAGCATTATGTAATATTGCATCAAAATAGAAGAAAACATTTTTGGGTGCTGCTGCCATGATGACCATTATGGGTAAACCATGTTACTTATGATTGTCAAACTTTCAAAAAAGAAACACAGGACTAAATTGCAGCCGAGTTGGAAAAGCAGTCTAATTTGCTTCTTTTTATTGTAGTTATACATTTCAGTGAAATATTCATATTTATCGTGTTGCCATTCATTGTGGGACTCAGAGCTCCCATGGACATAAAGCCGAATGGTAACCAAATTTTCTACATGTCCATGCTATTTCTAGTCAATAATCAAAAATTGGTGATAATTATTCTGTAATTTATTATGTAATGTTACATCAAAATTGACAAAAATGCACTGCTACAATAAACATTATGAAAAGAAACTGTGTTACTTATTATTATTATTTTTAACTTACAAGTTTGATTTTTAGGATTGGCATGCAGTTCAAATTAGAAAGCCAGCTCAATTGGGTTATCATTTATAATTGAATTTATGCAATTTTGTGTAAAATTTTCATTTTTCTCATTCTGGAACTTTCAAAGTGTGAACTCTCATGGGCCTGAAGCCTTATGCTTGTTTCATATTTTATTTACATTGGTGTTACCTGTTGAGCATAATTAAATTTTGATGTTGAATTTGCAGTTAAGCATAATGTACTTTTGTATCAGAATTGACAGTAGCCTATTTTGTGCATTGTTATTTTCAGCTTTTTGTCTGTACATTTGACAGCTTTGCTGCCTTGTTGGTAATAATTCTTGATATTATGTAAAATGCCACATTTTTCAAAAGTGCACTAATGTATGAATTTAAAGTTTTAACAATAGGTACTGTAGGTATGGTGTGGTACACCAAGATCCGAGATATTTATTGTTACATATGTTTGCATTTTTGTATAATTTCATTTTTGTTGAACTGATTATTATAATTTTTGACAGCTTTTGGGGGTGACAAAGTGAAGGATGTTTCAGAAGATCTCATCAGACATGGATTCAACTATTTGGGAAAAGATTATTTAACTTCTGGAGTGACTGGGTAAGGACAACCTACAGTAGTTTTTACGGTGACCATTGCAAAAATTAAAAGGGAATGGGATGCAATGTGTTACAATTTCTTAAAAGTCAGATCAAAGGTTAATTCAAAATTAGTATTGGTAATATATATTTAAATGCGTGTGTATGCTAAGAACAACTAAATAATTGTTTGTGAACTTTATTCAACCAAACTCATTAATTTTCATCAAGATGAAGTGTTCTGATCTCAGTGTTGAACAGAACAGATGGAATTCTCTGGTATGATCATATATTTTCAGTGAGCCCCTCACAGCCTACATCTACATGGGTCCTGTGTATTATCAAAAATTGAAACACATGGTGATGGATAAAATGCATGCACGTGCAAAAGGACCACGTGCAGTGCTCACCCGTCAGCCCACTGAGGGTAGGTCGCGAGATGGAGGTCTACGTCTTGGAGAGATGGAACGTGATTGTTTGATTGGCTATGGTGCAAGGTTAGAAATTATATATCTTTGTCATTGTATATTGTATTTCAATTTTACATAAAAGCAGTCTTTTTGTAATACTTCTGTTGTAAACAGTCAGTGGAGAATTGATAAATTAAGAGTCACAGTCAGTTTTATTAAAGTGAAGTACAATCAACGGAGTTTAACAGTTTATTCTTGTTGTTCCCAGTATGCTCTTACTAGAGCGCCTGATGATCTCCAGTGATGCCTTTGAAGTGGATGTCTGCAACAAATGTGGTCTTCTAGGATATTCTGGATGGTAATTTTACTAATGCTTTTGGATAGAAGCAGTTGTATTGTCTAACATTTACCACACGGAAATTAATTGATCAGAATTTATGTGCTCTTACACTTATATACAGAAATTTAATTTGGTTTTCTGGATGGCAAATTTAATATTACTTCTACATTGGTAGTGAATTATCTTGTTTTTTCGAACAAACATCAATTACAAATGAATTTATGTGAGAAAATACAGGGTCATACAGCAGCCATCAACTTTGTATAGTTTTAATAGATGATTTAATGAATTATGAGATTTCATTTCTACTGTTTGAGTGTTGCCTACTGTACTATGACCATTTGTTCATATTTTTGAGTCAATTTATTATTTGTTGAAACTAAAGGAAAATTTCTCAATAATTCCAGGTGTCATTTCTGCAAATCGTCAACAGATGTCTCTCATCTCAAGATCCCATACGCTTGTAAACTGCTGTTCCAAGAGCTTCAGTCCATGAACATTGTGCCAAGGTTGACACTGAAGAAATACAATGAATAGAAACAATGCCAGTGTGTCATATCAAAGAGGGTGTTGGCATACTCAAACGTGTCAATTTACAGCAAAGAAGTACCTCGGCTGCATTTAGTAGCAGCATTAGCTTTTAAAATATCAGAATTATTATCACTGTGTGTGCATGCATGCATGGGTGCAAGTGTGTTTGGTCAGATGCATATGTGGTAATATGTTTTTTTAGCTGATGTTTGGAGATGCTTCTTGTTAAACAGTGCATAGAACAGGCATAAGTATTAAGACCTGACAACTTTGTTGAGATTAGTTTTTGTATTTAAAATTATATTATATCAGGTTGTTTATTGAAAATATATTTCACCCAAGCATAATGCCTTCAGTCAATAAACCGTCAAGGGCACTTTGCAGACAGGAAGTTTGGGTATGAATAGATACATGATAGTTGCTCTTTCATACACTCGACTCTGTATGCCAACTTATTGTCTTTGAATAAACAAGTACTCATGTAGCAGTGGTAACAAAAGGTTGAGCACTCTTTTCCAGCAAGATGAAACATCAGTTATGGAATTTTGTAGATAAATTGATAAGTTCATATAAAATATAAGAAGAATCATGTTGTTATTTGTTATGCAATAAAATGTTGTTTTCCACCTGGAATATGGATTTTTTATTGATTATTAAAATTATTCTCTTTAAAAACAATTGTAAGAAATTTACAAAATATATAATATACATCCTTCTTGACACTGAATTTAGCACTTTCTCTCTGTAACAAAGAAAGAACGGGAAAGACTTATCCAGCATGTAGTTGTTTCGTAAGGAATCCCTCCTTAATTTATCTACATCATGAAAACGTACAAACGAAGTGGTTAAACTGCTAGATTGCTCCAGATTGTTCATTTGTCACGCGTCGCACCTGTCGCATTAGAAGACATTCGTCCAATCACGTAAGGAACCGTCAGTTTGTCCGTCTCTGGCAATTGCGCATGCGTGTACTGTCTCTAACGTGGCAAGTAAACGAAGTTGTAGTTCTCTGGGGGATTAGCCACGTTTTGGGCTAAGTTGCAGCAAAAATGGGAACTCTAGAATGTTGTTTAGGAATCTTTATATCTCTACTATGCATAAGCTACATAAACTGTTACTTTGTTAGCATAGACGCTAACGCAGAAGAGTGTTATTTCGAGAGGGTAAAACCCGGCACGAAGATGAGCTTGATGTTTGAGGTGGCAGAAGGCGGATTTCTGGACATAGATGTGAAGGTAATGGCAAATCACCTTTAAACAAGGTAGTGCACAGAATTAAGGTCCTGTGGAATATTGTTTCTACCATATATATAGATGAACGTGATCTGTAATGTTCTGAGCTACTACTGTAAGCATGAAAGCATATGTGGCCTGTTAATGCAAACACTAACTATTACACTCAGTGCTGCTAGTGGGTGTATTGCAATATTGCTATATTTATCTCTGACATCCTGTTAAAAATCTGGAAGGCAGCCATCCTTCATATTAAGGGAAACTTTAAGAAATGCATTGTGAGTTCAGATCTATTATGAAATGAAAGAAAAAACTACCTTTGCATGTTTATTATATGCTGTGCTTCTTTGACATATGTTGTGGAATATGACGAAAAATCATTTTTAAATGAAAAATGGTATGTATTGAGTTGAAAATTTAACTAAAAATCCATATGGTCTCCTGACAAGCTTTAACAACCACATGGTGTGATGTGTGAAATTTTGCCCTTATAAGATATGCAGGTATTTCATAAGAACAGCTTTTGTTATAGTTGAGAACAACTTCCATTGATTATGGATGTAGAAGTAAATATACTTTTAAAGCATTGCTCTCCCAATATGTTAATTCTGAATTTATATACACAAAATCTTTTTTTTATTTTGTTAGATCACTGGACCAGATGGAAGAGAAATTTATTCAGGAGATAGAGAATCAAATGGAAAGTACACCTTCTCTGCACATATGGAAGGCGTGTACAAGTATTGTTTTAGCAATAGGATGTCAACAATGACACCCAAAATTGTTATGTTTTCACTAGATGTAGGGGATCAGCCTGGTGGAGAGAAGGATAATACCATGGAGAGTGATGGTAAGATATTTTGGAGCCAACAATCTCCAAAATTCAACCAAATGGTGATGGGTAATACTCATGACAACTTCAGCAACTTAAAGGTTGAAGATGTTACTGGTTCCTTTAAGACATTAGTGCCTTTGGTATATCCTTATTCTGATTAAATATTGGACTAATTTTAGTAGTTTTGAATGCCATTGTTTCTGTAAAGTGAAATTAATTGTTTCGCCAAAAGATGATGAGGAAACAGAGGATGATGTAGAGGGAGCTCAACTCAATGCAACAAAACTTGAAAGAGGACTTCAAGACATAAGTAAGCTAGACCAGGAAATAAACACTTCTCTTCTTAAGGGTATATTGATGTTTATTGTTGGGACATCATAAATGTATCATTTACTTTATTATTACTATTATTATTTGTAAGGGAGTTCTGCTGGCATCGTCTGTCTCCTCCAGTCTTTTTCTTGGTTTGGTTTTTGAAATTTTTATTAGAAAATCAAATGTTTAATTAAATATATAAATGAAAATATACTGTGACAAAGTGGTGGGAAAGGGAACATGGTTATGGTCATTGTCATCACCTACACTCATTTACCTTCAGACAAAGTATGCTGAATGCTAGTATAGTCATAATAGACCCTTTGTCCTTTTGCTAATATTACACCCCTTAACATCATTTAATACGTTGAATGCAAGACACCATTTGTCTTGTAGTGGTTCATGGGAAGTGTGTGCATTAAAAGGGTGTGGTTTGATACTAATTATAATGTGTTTGTAGATTTAGCATAGTTTAATTACGTTGTTGTGTTGAAAGTAGTTTTAGTGAAGTATGGATTATGAACTTTGTTTCTTTTTCTGATCAGCTGCTGTTTAATTGCTTTGTTGCTTAATAGAACGACTTGACTTTATCGTTAAACTTGAATCTGTGATAAAGAAATAAAACTGCCATAGAAAATATGTCATTGTTTGTATTAAACATAAATTTGTCTGAATTTTTACATTTAACCAGTCTTTTGTCAGCGTTTAGTTGTTTTTAGAGTTTTAAGTGTTTCATTTAATACTATAGTAGGTTCTTCCAAAACCAACTTAAATCCATTATGTCAATGTCTCACAAGATGCCCTTATCAGATAATATGGCTATAGGTGTCTTTACCTAGAAGTGCACAATAAGACATTGACATAATGGAGCGCTAATAAGTGTGATTTTAAGCCTTTGTTGTAAGAACCTATTATTTACACAGCTGATAAAATTCTTGGCTTCTTTGCTTTTATTTAATATTTTCTTTCTTATTATGATTTATTATTTATAGTATTGCCACTTTTTTTTTCATCTGGTTTATAATCTTAATTTGTAGTGTTTAGAAACTTTGTGATTTCTCCTAATTCTTTGCCTCCTTCCACCTCCCATCCTTCCAGCCAATGAAAATAAACTGGTGGATATGATTAGTGAACTGTCCACTAGCCTAACAGGGGTAAAGCATGAGCAGGATTACATGGCTCTGAGAGAAAGAGTTCACAGAGCAAGTAAGTAGAATGGATCCGTGGGTGGGGGCAACCATTAAGGCGGGGGGGGGGGGGGGCATTTTCTGAAGGTAAGTGATGGCAATGTTACGGTTCCCCTGCCACAACTTTGGGACAGTAAGTTCAGCAACAGGAAAATGGTTCCTTTATTTCAGCACAACATACTAAACTAGAAGAAATGATTAATGAATTGTCTACTGCCTTAACTGGTGTTAAACATGAACAAGATTACATGGAAGTAAGAGAAAGAATACATAGGGCAAGTAAGTATTGAGAACCAGGAAAGGAGAATATTATCCTGATTGATAAAAGGAAAATGTGATCTTTATTTCATTATGTAAGATCAGTCATGTTAAATGGTCGTTGGGTTGGGTCAATTTCCTCTCTGAGTAGTGATTTTGTTGAAAAAAATTGTTTGGAAATATTTTTATGTACTGTGACTAGTTAACAAAATTATCTCTGCTTTTTTCATCTGTTTCAAATTGAAAACTTTTGAAAGAACGAAGAACTGGCAGAGTTTGTAATCCAAGTTTATATTCAAAATGGCCTGCTTTATGAGTTACAAGTTATTATCTGTTACAGAAGTTAAGAAGATTAGTTGTAATAAATTAATAGTGCATTTGTCTAACTAGCCTTCCATTTCCATTTCAGTTAATGACAACACCAACTCCAGAGTGGTTTTATGGTCTTTCTTTGAAGCCTTGGTATTAGTAGCAATGACATTAGGACAGATTTATTACTTGAAAAGATTCTTTGAAGTTAGAAGGGTTGTGTAATGTTTTTTAAGGTGTGAGTAATATATATTTGCCATCAAAAGGATTAAGGAAGAAAAGCCTGTTGAGAAAAAAAAGTGAGTTTGCTCAGGTTCAAAGAAGGGTATTTGGATACCACCATTAAAAGTCTGCAGCTTCACAATGTGTTATTTTGTGTATAATTTACATGTTTAGACAAAAAATGGTTCATGTATTAATGAAGAGTGATTAAGGGAGGGGGGGTGCTTACATGCATAGAACTCTTCCGTTGAGTTAATTGTATGTTAATTTCATTCAAGCCTCTGCTTTCTTTGTGTTATTTTTCAATTTTATCACATTTGTAAATAAGATTTAAAGTGAATTAAAAACTAAGAATTAAAAAAAAAGTCACTCCACATTGGTATCCTTGACTTTTGTATATATAGTATATATTTCTTTTACATGTTTAAGTAACAATGTTGGTTTTCAAAGGGTTGTTTAGTGTAATCAGATAGAAGTCAATTAGTTTTTGTACCATCAACAGTTTTGTGGTCTTCCTCAACAGTCACTTATATAGTATTACTTTTTTTGTCATTTCCTGAACATTCTTCAAAAATTAACTGTAAAAATGTGTAATACAGATTTTCTTACCTTTCTGAAATAGCAAAGTGAATTTCAAACTTATAACTTGAGATACCAGTGATTGTTTTACAAATAAACAATACAAAACTAGTATTGGTTTTTATTTTATTTAGTTCTGTAAATGTTTTACTCCATATAAGTGCATCTGCATATTAGCAACAAGTTCTGGGAGTCAATTATTCTATGCATTACACTTCCAAAAGATCTTAAACTGTATTGTCTGTTGTACCAAGCAAATATCTCATTAAAATGTTAGTCTTTACAGTGTGGGGGGTCCTCAGTGCTGTGGTGCCACTTTCCATATCCTAAAACTTTGTGCTCTTCTAGAAACTTTTCAATTTTATTATTTGCAAGTTTTGCTTCCTCTAGAATTTTTCCATGGACACTTGTTCTCCACCTTATATTTGGTGGCTTTGCACCTACAAGTCTTTCATCAATTTTATCATAGTCTATACCTGGGAAGAAATCTGGAACTAATTCCATGGGTTCGAAACCAGTTATTCCACAGTCTATAACAGCATTGAAGAAAGCATTTTCCTGAAAATAAAATCAAGTGATCAAAAATAATGCACAGACGGATAAAAGGATGTGCTGTGTGTGGTAATAAAATAGAAAATTATTACATGTAACAGGAACACCAAAAGATATGTTTTAAAAATTGATCACAAATAACACATTTATCCAGGCTCACACATTGTACAAAGAAACAGCCAAGAGCATCAAAATCCACAATTTCTTTGATTAAAAGTGTAATCAACCAGCTACAGAGTAAATACATCAATGCTACGATAAGTCCAACACACATAAAACCTACCTTCACAAAAGTTGATATTCTATTTGTGTTGCCATCTGGATTTTGCACCTGAAAATGTAAGCCAGTGATCCCAGCCATAGCACACCTGTGGGCAATCACCCGGCCTATATTAATAGCTGCTGCTACATTTTTTGAGCTAGAAATAAAATTGTGAAAGGATTTGTATTTTTTCCAGTTTTTCTTAATGTACAAAACAAAGGGGTATCAAAAACCATTCAACTTCATAACTAGTTAATAAAATAGTTAATCAAGTCCACATTTATCTTATCAAAAATGCTTGTTTTACATCAATCTTAATTGTCAATGATTAAGAATTAAGCATAAAGAAGATAAAACAACATAAGACCCTCTGTGTTCAATTGGACCACTTTTTTCCTGAAAAATCTTTCACCATGCACTTTATCAAAAACTTCAAAAACAAACTTCAAAAGGTAATTACTTGTTCATGCGCTTTTTGATGGCCCATTCTTTAGTTGAAGCTGTAATGAGCACTTTTCCTGAGGAATGTTCAACCCAAGCCCATGTGTTTGCAGCGCTGAATCCAAAAAGAAGCCTGAAAAATGTACATATATATCACAAAACCACAAGTTATTTAAATTTTAACTGGATGAAATAACACTCACCTGCTAAGTTTGAAAGTACTGCTCAATGTTAAACTTGTCTTAAATTGGCTAAACAAAATAGGGTTGACTTGTTTTATTCAAATTTGGAGGGGAAATGATGAAAAGGTTGTGATTTGGCTTAGCGAAAAAAAAAATATCCCAGCAAATATGGTCAAATGAGAATAGATATCATTTCTATTCAAAATGAGCAATTGTTTACTACATGAATCATTTTATGTCAAAAATTTAATAAAAGACAAATATTGCAGATAAGTATGGGTTTTGAGAAAAAGAGATTACTAAGTGAAAACGTGTGCTACTTTCAGTAATGAATATTAAGAACCTACCTGTGATAAAACTCCTTAGTGGGATACTGTAATATCCACCCTTTTCTTTTTTTAGCAATTCCCATGAACTCTAAGTTTCTGAAATAAAACAGTCCACTTGAATTTATTCAATTTCTCAAATCATCTCTAACAATATCTTAAGTATCTCTAACAATATCTTAAGTGTGTATGAATATTCCTTTATTTGTCTTTCTTCGTTTTTAATACAATAAAGCTTTTTGAGTAATAAATTGTGCACACAAGAGTCAATCTACATGTAATCTGTCATCAAGTGATGTATAAAATAAATATTGAAAAAAACCTTGGGTTTCTGTTGACAAAATTGGGGTTGACCATCATATCATTTTCTGATAATGTTTCCTCCTCACTTGGTTTCTGTTGTGGTTCATCCTCACTGCCAGGAATATTAGTGCAATATGTGCATCTGGTGCAGTGTGCTGCGAAAAATAAAATGCGAAATGCGTTATATTACATGATGTATTTCTCAAATCAATATGGTAACTGCAGACACTGAAACTTGTACAAGTCTACAGTAATTGAAACTTATGAAGTTTCTTCAGCTTATAGTACAAGAACCTGCCACTGAGTTAAACAGCGACAAAAAAGCAGAGAAACGCGCAAGTAAAACATTACAACACACCTCCTAAGTATCCCGTGGCATTTTGCTGAATGCCAAGCTGGCTTGCTCTCCTTAAAGCTCTTGGGAATTCCTGGCAAATGGCTTGAGATACTAGGGAAAACATGGCATCTACTCAGGAGACCACTTCACCGGAAGTCTCTTTTTGATCACTAAAGGCAGACCACAGTTTCGAATGATATGGAAATTATCATTGATTTAAACCGAGGCACTACTTAACATAATTCTTTAAAAATGTTGTTTTATATTTTAATTTGTAAGTTTGCCCTCTACTGCATGCAATTCAGCAATTTAGAACTAAAAGTTATGGCGACAAGTGCATGACCGGAAGTCAATACATTTCAAGCCTCGATGTCAGTGGTATACACGTGCGAAGGAAAACATACACTACACTGATACAGTGAAAGAAGCATCAGGTGAGATGTGTTATTGTGACAATCGTGTGTTATTGTACCATCGTTTTTCACTCTTTTTTATACTCATAGGATCATAACATATTCTGCTGAGTACAGGGCGGACACAACCTATTTATTAATTAGTGTGTGCCAAACGTTGTTCAACTTGTTGCCACAAATAAACAAGTTTTTGTGAGAATGTAACCACATTGAAGCAAGTGGTGCTGCTGATAGTTTTTAAAAATGTATTTTATAGTATATTGTATTATATTTCTTTTCACCACAGCTTTCAACATAATTTACTACATTTACCCTACACTGTTTTATTTATTTGTTTTGATTTATTTATTGATTGGTTTATTTTTTATTATTATTAGTAGTAACTAGTGGTATTAGTATAATTACAGCAAATTTTATATTCTTGGAAGTTGGATATAGAACTGTAACTTTTTTATTCAACTCTTTAA
Source organism: Lingula anatina (assembly GCF_051362555.1). Lineage (NCBI taxonomy): Eukaryota > Metazoa > Brachiopoda > Lingulata > Lingulida > Lingulidae > Lingula > Lingula anatina. The sequence continues at coordinate 35,589,961 of NC_141767.1, forward strand.
GTTGTTTGTGAATTTCCTACTACTGGTGGTATCCTACCTAGTTGTGTAATGTTTTTGACCCATCTAATTAAAAAAAAAAAAGGCATGCATGCTACAGTGTTCGTAATCTCATACATGAGCATCATAGTTATTAATTGTTGTGTATTTATCATTTATTTAGGATGGATGAAGTTGATGATAGAAGATTGCTGGTTCAGTTTAAGAGTGAAGATGGAGAATCTACAGGGTCCCCATTTGACCTACCCATAAACATCACAAAAGACAAACTGCAACTGATCTGCAATGCACTTCTTCAACAGGTAAAATAAATGCCCAGATTTGCTGTTAATTGGTTTTTTTGCCAGAGGTAACAGCTACAACACTAATTTATTAGGTTATAATTGTATCCTTTTCACGTCAAGCAGTACATTTTTTGTATTAGTTCTGTATATTTGATGCAAAAAGGGCAATTGGCCAATTCAATTGTATTGATAACATTTACTTGATATGTGTTATGATAACATATGTAGCCTTAGATTTCTTTGGTTCTTTGATACTACAGTTTTGAGTGAGTCTTTATGAATATTCCATACATTGTTACCTATTGGTATTTTGCAAGGGTTCCTTTCAATCAGCATGAGGTAGTTTGAATATTTAAATAATAATAATAATAAAAAGTGGTCTTTTTTCTGTTTACTTTTCTACATGTACAATATTTCAAGCCACCAAAATGAATACTTTCAGGAAGAAGCAACACCATACTCATTTTTTGTAAGTGATGTAGAAATCACAGAGACGCTAGAAAAGTCTTTAACAAAAGACACATTAGAGGACACAGAGAAAGTTGTGGAAATTGTCTACCAGCCACAAGCTGTATTCAAAGTACGAGCAGTTACAAGATGCACCAGCACCATTGAGGGGCATGCAGAAGCTGTGATATCAATAGCATTTAGTCCAAGTGGAAGGTAAAGATTTTATATCATTCTTGTGTTTACTTATCCTTCTCATTTTTGTCAAGTCCAAATTTTGAAGCTAGCAATAGTAAATTTGTTATATTTTTTCATTCATTAAGTTGAAATTCCCTATACTAAAGTAAGCACAGTTAGGTAAAATGAAAAGAAAAATTGATTGTTATTATAATGCTGTGTCATCCACTTACAATCATACAGAATGGATTTTGATAAAAACATTGTCTAAACTATGGTCTTTCAGAAAATATTGCAAGTTTTATATGTAACATGTTGCACTTGTTGATATTCATAATGTTCTAAAGAGACATTTTATTTTTCCATTCTCAAGGTACCTAGCCAGTGGCTCTGGGGACACAACTGTTAGATTCTGGGATCTTAGCACAGAGACTCCTCAGTTCCAGTGTAAAGGTAACATTTGGGTTTTGATTTATTCTTTATTCTCTCTGAAGGAGTTCATGTTTTACCGAAGTTTGTGGTTTTATTTAAACACTGTATTTATTATTATTGAATGTCTGTATGTTAGTCTTTAAATATGCCTTATAGGCAATTTAATCATTTAACTAGCGAATTCTGTGTTGTGTCAACATTCTTTTTGGTAAAAGTAATTGAACAAACACTATCTGTTGATTTATGATTATTGTTCTTTAAAAGTCATGCATAGTAGTTACACTCTTAATTGGTTTGAAAAAGGGATGATGTTGAGATATATAGTTATCCATATAATATGATTTATAGTTTCAAGGTTTCCAACCATGCATAATAGTCACATCCTTGTTATTTATATTGAAATTTATTCTTTTAGCTCACAAACATTGGGTGTTATGTATTGCATGGTCTCCAAATGGCAAGAAACTAGCATCAGGTTGTAAAAACAGTCAGGTGAGTCAAAGCAGCATGCAGGTATATGGTAAATATATTTTTTTCCAGAATTAAGCTAATTGTTAGAATAATCAAAAAGAAAGTACAAAAACCTTAATTGGTTCTAAAGAGAATAAAAATGTTTTTCTACAAATGACATTATGGCATTTCCACTGTTGCTGACAGGTTAAAAGTCTCTTCAAATAAATAACTTTTTTCCATCATTATCAGCGATAGATCCAGAAATATTTTCTGACAGTCTTCCAAATTATCTTTGTTGATACATCCTCCAGTTTTGACCGTCTTCTGACAGAAAAAAATTAGATGCCCGTCGGTGTAAACTTGAAAAATTCTGACCATCTTCTGGAAGACCCAAGTTGGCTCTGTCTGCCCCTGATTATGCTAGAGACAATGAATAACCTTTAAGGATATATCTGTGCATTTGCCTCCCCATATTCCCCCTGATTGTGTTATGATCTGTTGTAGCCTGGAGAGCTTGATTGCTTTGCACAATGTCACATCTAACACAATGACATGTTAACTATGTCAAAATGTGTGAGATGATATTAATATTGTGTTTGCATTTGTAAGATAAATCCTGCAGACATAATTGTTTATATGTTGTTTAGTAACTTCCAACTTTTCTACATTGATTTAAGATGTAAAAAAAAAAGATGTTTAAGATGTTTTAGCAAAATCACAATATTGAAATACTGAAACTTTGGCTTCGTTCTTTGAAAGGTACATTTCTTATTTTTATAAAAAATATAGGTCTGTATTTGGGACCCCTCTTCAGGGAAACAACATGGAAAGACTTTGATTGGTCACAGGCAGTGGATCACATGGTTGACATGGAAACCTTTACATTTGTGAGTTGAATGTCTAGTGATTTATGATTCCATTTCAGATACTGAAACTGTTGTCCCATATTATGAAAGCTGTATAATGGTTATTTAATGTTGTTGGTTTTGCTAAGTGCAGTTAACATTGAAGACTATTGTTTTAAAGATTGTATAGACTTATTTATGACTAATGTTCCATTTTAAGAGTAGATGTGGCTTAAATTTATGCTGGCTTGAAATTGTTGAAGACTAAATTGAAACCTTTGTATTTATTTTCAGAGATCCAGAAAGCAGGTTTCTTGCTAGTTCATCAAAAGTAAGTAGTGTATCAAAAACAGCATTGTATTGAATTATGTGTTAGTCAAATTAGCTTTTTAAATTCATTTTGACTTGTTTATTTTTCTTATTTGTTTTGTTAAAAGAAATCTTTCATACGGTAAAGTCTTGAAAATTTCGTCGCTTAAAAAGTAATTAATATTTTTGATTGTGTAAATCCGACTAATTTTTCAAAATTACCTCTCCCCAACTCCCGGGGGTTGACGAAATTTTCAAAAATCTGGCCTTTGGGCTTTTATCCTTAGCGACTGTTATCTTTGACCCTCCTATATTGTGGGATATTTATTACTACTTCCTAAGTCGTTTTCTGGTGGTAAATAATAATCTATTTATTGTTGCATCTCGATTAAGTTACTGTACCCGAAAATATGTTGAGAATTATCTTCTCGGTAAGAAACATACCTCCTGATAGAGGAGAAGGATCAAGATAAGCCTAATTGCCGCCTTGCATCATAACCTGGAAGCGACATATTAAAAAAAATTACGCACTTGGCAACGTCTGTTGCATGCAGGGCTTTTCCCAGGATTGAGTGTCAGGCCTTCTAAAATTACCATCTGTAAGGGAGTTAAAATAATTGCTCCCGCTGATGATCTTCCGCAACTTAAGTTCCTTGAACTAATATGAAAACTGCATTTTATTATTGCTTACATCGCGAACGATCTCCCGATGATGATATGAAAATTGCCTTTTCGTCTCGCTCGGATCGCGAACGATCTCCCTCTGACGATCTTATGCGAACAAAGTCCTGGCAATATTACGCAAACGATTCTTCGCCGAAGATATACCGTGAGCGGGGGAGGGGGGCTGATTAAAGATAAAACAAAAATGATTTTTTTTTTAAATCCAAAGTGTGTTTGTGTTGAGGGGGGGGAGATTAAATAATGATCTCCCGCTGGCGATCTTCTGCGAACGAAGTTCCCTAAATCCCTTGAACTAATATAAAAATTGCATTTCATTCTTGCTTACATCGCAAACGATCTCGCGATGATGATCTTATGCGAACGATTCTCCGCCGAAGATATGCCGTGAGCGGGGAAGGGGGGGTTAAAGATAAAATGAAAAATATATATTATTTATAAAATTCAAAGGGGGAGGGTTAGAATAATGATCTCCCGCTGACGATCTTTTGCAAACTTAGTTCCTTGAACTAATTTGAAAATTGCATTTCATTCTTGCTTACATCGCGAACGATCTCCTGATGATGACATGAAAATTGCCTTTTCGTCTCGCTCGGATCGCGAATGATCTCCCTCTGACGATCTTACGCGAACGATTCTCCGCTGAAGATATACCGTGAGCGGGAGAAGGGGGGTTAAAGATAACATGAAAAATATATGTTCTTCATAAAATTCAAAGGGGGGGGGGTTTAAAATAATGATCTCCTGCTAACGATCTTCCAGGAACGAAGTTCCCTTGAACTAATAGTTCAAGTGCATTTTATTCTCGCTTACATGGCGAACGATCTTCCGGTGAAGATATGAAGATTGCCTTTTCGTCTCTCTCGAATCGCAAACGATCTCCTGCTGATGATCTTACGTGAATGGAGTCTGCTACAAATATGAAAATTATCTTCTCGTCTCGTTTGGATCGCGAACGATCTGTTGACGATATTACGCGAAAGATTCTCCACTGAAGATATGAAAATTGCCGTCTTGTCCCATTCGCATTGCGAACGATCTCCATGTACGAGCCAGGCAATCGTTAAATGGTCCTAAATTGAACATGGACATGAATAGAAGTGACGGGTATATTTCCCTTCGAGATAATATCTTGATTTTTTCATTGTGCCTTCCTCATTTAGGACAGCCGCCGATAACAATAACGGCGTTACAAATGACAAAGCCGCGGCCTGTGACTTCTATTTGCCGGCTTGATAACGCACCTTGAGCCATATAATAGTAATGAAACTATTTAGACAAAAGGCCGACGTTCCCGCAATTAAGAACAGGAATTCACATCTTAACCACCTATATTGTGAGTAACCGCTCGCAGGAGCGCACTATTGTTCCTATCTCCCATTGAGAATGTTATCGGCAATGATATCCTGATCGTATCATTGTCTTGAATCAACTGACGTATTACCTTCACGTTTGAGCTGGACAACACGGCCACATTTGGTGACGAACTTTTCAAAAATTATCGAGTACCTCATTTTCAAGGTCGACGAAGTTTTCAAAGGGAAAAAAATCACCTCGGCAGAAATCGTCTGCCGATGAAATTTTCAAGACTTTACCGTAATTTTAAATGCATCAGAAGGCAATAACCATAATTTTATCGTATAAATTTTGCCTACTGGTATCTTGCGTTTTCAAGGTTGTTACAGTACGAGTTGAATGCAGTAGGCTTGTGATGAATGTAAGTAAGATGTGAATTTGCTTTTATATTCTCTTACTTATTAGGATGCCACAATAAGAATTTGGGACACAGTTCTATGCCAGTGTAAGCTTGTCTTGTCTAGTCACCTACAGTCTGTCACATGTATTAAATGGGGAGGAACAGATCTCATCTACTCGGGCTCACAAGACAGGACAATCAAAGTCTGGAGGGGAGAAGATGTATGTTTTTGTTAAATAACACCATTTTTTCCTTGTTATGGATACTTTATGTCAGTTAAATGGGTAACTGTCTTTTCCAGAAATAAATTCCAAACAGCTATGGCTTTTCATTCTTCTTATTGTTGCCTAATAAAAGAAATGTGTCTGTTTTGTAAAAATGCTTTAAAATTACATGTCATCTCTCACATCAATTGCTTTTCGTTTGAGGCCAGCAGCTAACTTTTCTTATCTTTTTCTAATTCCTTTAGGGTGTGTTATGTAGAACATTACAAGGTCATGGTCACTGGGTGAACAACCTTGCCCTCAGCACAGACTATGTCATCAGAACTGGTTCTTTTGACCCTTCCACAGCCACTGTAGTACCAAGAGATATTGATGACAATGGTAGTTACTTTGGATTATTTATTTATTTATTTATTTTTTTATTTATTTTTTTTTTTTTTGGGGGGGGGGGGGGGGGGGCTTAGAATTGACTAACAAGTGGTATAATGAAAAAGAAGTTGCTGATAATTATAGCACCAAGAAAAAACATTACGCTGTGAAAAAGATCCAGGTGTTGTTTTAATGAAAGGGCACCTGATTGTCATGTCATAGTGCATTGTTTTCTTTCATTGAATTGATTGGGGAGATATATTGCTGACATATTATAGGAAAGCATTTCAAGTCTTTTCCTTGTTTGCAGTTGAAGAACTAAAGAAAAAAGCTTTAGACAGATATAACAGTGCAACAGTGAGTAAACTTTTATATTTATTATATCATATTTAAGCAAGAAGTGGTGATTTTTTTAAAATAAAAGGTAATTATAAAACCATAAGTTAAAAAAAAGGAGTCAATAAAGAGTTGGGTGGTTGAATGAAAACATCAATTAAAAGTTAAAGACATTAATTTACATGTTTGCTTGCCTTTAAAAAACAATGGGGAATGACAACTGTTCAACCATCATGAAATAAAGTAAAAGTGTTTTTGACTAAAATATTTGGCAAACTATAAAATTTATGAAAATATTTCCTCCATTCTGTTTCTTAGAATGCCATACCAGAAAGATTGGTATCAGCTTCAGACGATTTTACCATGTTTCTGTGGCAACCAGAGACGGAGAAAAAGCCACTCACAAGGATGACTGGTCATCAGCAGCCAATCAATGAAGTTCTGTTTTCTCCTGATGCCAGGTTAATTGCCAGCGCATCTTTTGACAAGTCTGTGAAATTATGGGATGGAAAAAATGGAAAGTAAGTGAATTAAGTAAAATGTAGGAGGAAAAGAACTGCTATCAAGTTGGGTAGATGGCATGCATGGTAAAACAATATTGAATGTGAGGGGCACTTTTTTTCTGAAACCAAGCACAACTACTGCACAAGAAATCAAATGACGGGTTAACATTTCACCTAATCATCGTTGTGAAAGGGGTATGTCTTTAAATGGCTAGTTATGACACCAAACTAATCAAAAAAATCAAACTAATTGTAACAGCTTCACTCTGACCTGAAATTATTTGAAAAAAGATGAATTATTCATCAACACCAATCAGGCCTCTTACTTTGTATTTAAGACTAAAAAGCAAAAAATTGAATTCTTAATACATGGTTTTCCCTTTTCCAAATCCAAACCCACACATGGGATGTAAATCCTTGTGAGTAGAAGTATATTTCATGTAATTTTTTTACTGTACATGTGTTACTTGTTAGATAAATTATTGATAAAAACAATGGCAGGAGTTAAGGTACACTATTAGTATATACTTTTTTATTTTCACTAAAAAAAATGTTTAAAGTGAGTAAGTGTTATTGGGTCAGAATACTGTGTAAGAGAATGCTTTTTGTAATAAAACACACAAAACAGTTATTTATGAGCTTCTTTTTCCCACCAATTTCAGACATGGATTTGGTGTTAAATACCAAACAAAGGCAGAATATAAGGTTTTAGAAATATACAGGACTTGAATAACTTATCTGCACCTTTACTGACCACAGCTGTGGCAGCATATTTTTGCTGCTTGATTCCTAAAATGCTGACAGTCTGTTAAACATATTGATAGCAGCTTGATATCTGTGTCTTTTCACATATGTAAATGGACTTGTTTTGATACTTGATCACATTTTTTTCAGGGCTGGGGAAAAATCTGGCACTGATGATAGATAATTCTCATAAAATTTCATCAAAAAAAATCACTGCCATTAAAAAAGTTTTTTCTTCAATATATCAGTATAAAAATTCGGCTGCACTCATAGTAAAAAAAGTTGAGTGTTAAGGTGTGTTGCAAGTGGCAAGAGAGAGTAAATATTAAAGATTATTTGATTGTATTTCCATTCCTGTGGTTAGGCACCCAAGTTCATAGAGTGCAATAGCTCTGCAGATGTGATGGTATCTGGTGCTTACATTTAACCAAAATGGTGAAAAATTCATGAAATGTAAATTGGAAAATAATTGTCATTAAGTCTCATTTGATTTCCCTGTAGATGAAAAGGATAATACTACGTGATCTAATGTTGTGCTGTTTGCATTAATGGAAATGTGAGAAGGCTTCTCAGAAAACAAGCCAAATGTCTGGTTTATTTAGTTATGATGGGGATGAAAAAGTGCGATGGATATGTATTTTTCTCAATTTTAACTGCTCACACATTGTCATTTGTGTATGGACTTTTTAAAAAAATTATCTGAAAATAGAAAATGCCTTGTAAAAACATCAGAGGAAACAAAAAACGTAAATGCCATTGCCATCTCTTTTATTGATGTAAAATGCCAGACATAGTATCCTTTGGTGCTTTGTATTTTATCCCCCCATAGGGATTGGTTGTTTATCAGCTTTAGTCTTTGATGTTGTGATCCCCATTTTGATCTGGTACTAAAATCAATAGACATATCCTCTCTATTTCACATTTAGTGCACTAGATCATAGAAGTAATTGTATTAACTCTGAATCATCCTTTTATCTTTGGGCCTAATTGCCAGTTTTATCCCATTTTGGGATCGATGTAGTAATAAGCAAAGGATTTTTCATTTGCCCGTTTAATCATTTAGTTGGAAGTGGGATCTCTGATCTCTGTCCTTCTTTCAACCTACAGCATATAGCTGATTGAAATCCTTATCCACGACCACACAAATTCACCCAAAAAAAATTTTTAATGATGAATATGGTGATTGGGAGGTTGAATAAAAGGATTCTTTGAAATGATTTCCCCCTGCAATAGAGTTGGTAATTGAGAAGCTTTTGAAAAAACATGTTCTCTAAAATATTTTGATATTGTGATTAGAATTCCTCAGCGGTATACAGCTTTTGAAGTTGATCTCTATGAAGAGGAAACTTTGACTTTAGGGGGAAATTGGGAGACACTTTCAGATGCTTCATCAAAGGATATTGATTCCAACTTAATTTTGATTTGACAGAGAAAATTGAAGAGATTCTGCAGGCTTAATAATTTCCCCTTAGCTGAAAAGGCTGTCAGTATATAAGTGCGTTTTCTGATGCAAGGCCAATCAATTTTGAAAGATTGACATTTCTTGGGAGTTAAAAAACCAATTTTTTCTGGGTAATTCTTTGATTGCTTATTAATGATAGTTTTTCTTTGCAAATGGATGGCTTTTGTGATAGCCTCCAGTGTTATTTGTCTGCAAAACGCCAAAAGTACTCAAACAATATCTACCATCCATTGGCAAGTCAGAGTCCCGGTAGAACATTTGTTTCGAAATTTTCCCATAATGATGATTAATCCAAGACATCTGTCATTTTTTTTATCTTCAGAATTGATATTATTTTTTTACATAAAAAATGGCGTTCCATAGTATAGACTGACAGCTAGTATATTTTAATACATTCTTCTATTTTTTATTTGCAAATAATAACTTAAAGAAATATTAACATACTTGCCCTGAAAAGGTAACAAGAAGCTTTGCTATTCACAAAAGTTAATTAAGTGTAGTTAGAAAAGATAATAATGTGGTTTCTCCTATTTTTCAGCATAAATTAAAGCTTTCAATTTTTGTATCACATGGAAATTGTATTTATTAGTTCTGATAACCAGAGTATTTACCTTTTCTTTTTTTACAAATTCAAACGTGATCACTTAAAAATTGGTAGAAGAAAATAAAAATGCATACACCTGCTTAGCTTAGTACACACTTTGGGTTTTAATACAAATGCACCCAATGAGCTTTCCATTAAGTGGATTCTGGTTAACCAGTCATATATTTTTGAAGAACTAGACAGTCCTCTTCAGCAAACAACTAATCCTTTAAAATATTGATGTGAAGTGGTTTCCCTGAAATTTGAGTGTGTTGAAAGGTCCGTCTTCCATTGGCATAATACAAAAATAATGTAAAATTTCATGCTTTAGATTCTAGGGCATATAGCTAAATATTTAATTATATTTTATCTATATATCCAAAGAATTATCTGCTTTATTATTAACATGCTTTGTATCACCACAAGTGTGTCATATAATAGGGTGTATCAAATGTTTGCTTTGTATTTTTAGCTTTCTTTGTTGATTGACAAAAATGTTAATTGGTAATTCGGTGTTATGCAATTTATTTAGGACATGCCCTCCTACAGTTTTCTGTCAAAATGAATGAAACCATGACAATTTGTCATTCTGTACTTTGGTATTGATCACCTGCATGCAGTGATAGTTGTGAAAAAAAGGTTTACTGTTGGATTGTGTCATAAAATGTGATTGTAACTACTTGAGAAATGGCTGAAAAAGGACCATCTAATTTGGTACACAGGGCTTTTATGAGCTTGCAAATGATGGGATGAGCTAGCAGATGCCTCAACTTGTTCAACTTGGCCTACTGTTCAAAATCACAGAGGCCATGTTGTGAAAAATGTCGTAAGTCATGAGAATGGGTTGAGCTAGGGATTTTATACATTTGATCACAGTAAACAGAAGATTTGCCTGAATTTTGTGTTCTTTTGGTGTTGCCTTTGTAACGTAATGTCATCCCATGCTTTCAATTTCCCTTCTGACAAAGCAGAAAGAGGGGGTTTATTTGCATTTGGGAATATTGGTCTGATCTTAGTTTACTTCTTACTAGTACCTACATTGAAGTAGACATGATACTTACATATAAGACAATTTTGAGATAGATATATTTGATTATAAATTTAAAGCTTATTTGTTAAACTGTATTATATTTTACTCTAGATATATTGCATCATTAAGAGGGCATGTCCAGAGAGTGTATCAGATTGCTTGGTCAGCAGATAGCCGGTTGTTGTGCAGTGGGAGTGCTGATTCTACACTCAAAGTTTGGGACGTCAAGAATAAGAAACTACTCCATGATCTTCCTGGACATTCTGATGAGGTATACCTAAATATATTTTTACATATTTAAAAAATATATTGTAATATTCTTTTTCTCATTTTAGTAAAATATGCAAGGTAAACATTTGTAAACCAATATCAATTCACCAGCTCTTATGGTCCATAATATTATTGTTATTGTTTTTAGATATTGTTTGGATTTTTTTTTTTAGTTATTTTTCAAAGATAAAAAGTAACGACACATTTCTATCCAACTTATGACAGTTTTTCTTAGTATATACAGTCTCAGTAGATTATGCTACTAAAATTTCTAATCATAAGGAGTCCTACTAATGGTTTATGATTTAAAAATATCAACAAAAGTGCACTTCAAGCATGAAATCATCAAACAGCTAAAGACAATTATTAAACTGATAAAAGAAATTTAATTTCAACAAGAGGAGCCCTAGATTCCATTGAAATCTGTTATCATTTCTTTTCCTCCTGAATAACTGTTTATACTGAGAGTTTTGTGAAATTGTAGCTGTAGGTAATTTAAAAATCATTGTTATTTAGTCTGCTGCAATAGCATATATATCACAATTTGACTGGAATTGCTACCTTGCTCTTTCTCTGTGCAATAATTAGTCTCCATTTAATGTCAATATATCATTTTTTCAGGTGTACGCTGTAGATTGGAGCCCTGATGGACAGAAAGTTGCAAGTGGGGGAAAAGATAAAGTAATGAAAATGTGAGTATGGTTTGGAGTATTGACAGGAGTTTGAATTTTTTTTCAACAGCATTGCACAATTTAAAATGCAGATGTGTTTGTGTCTGTTTATACAGATCAGCTGCTGCAGCATATATCCATGTCATCTTTGCCACTATTGCTGCAGACTCATGGGAAGGGGAGGGAGGTATTCCTTTTGAGCAGAAAAGGAACGCTCTGAATCAAAATTTGATCTAGGCTTTATTCCATTTCTCAAGTTGGGCCAATAAGGGGGGAACCAGTCCACTATTTTTAGAAAATATTTCTTTTGTTTCTGCCACTGTTGCAATTTCCGTTTAGCAAATACTCAGTTGTTCCATCACTGTCAGGCTATATCATAAATTCTTTCCAGAATTTTTGACTGTATAACCATACATTTTACTGATACTTCTTACATCTGTTTCTTTAATTTTTTTCTTCAGTCACAAATGTACTTTACATGTTACAGTAGCAAACAACTGCATCTGTCAGTGCCACAGGAGTGAAAGCCATGTGCATCTGTTGGTAAAATAATAACTTATAATAGAGGCCACTGATTTGCTTAAATTATTTCTTAATATATTCTGGAATACACACTGGGCCAAGATATCTGAAGAATGTACTTTTCCTTAAATTCTGCCAGAGTCATTCCTAGTGCTTAGATAAAGGCCCAAGTTTGAAAGTGGGACTGCACAGTCAGATTATCATTTCAAAGTGTGCTGTTTTATAATTATTCAAAGCAGAATTTTACCTTTTTGTGTAACCTTGTTTCGTGTCAGCATCTTCTCTATTTTGCATGATTATATCTTTAAGATGTATAATTAATTATTGTCACCAAACCCTACCACCAACAGTGTTTGAAATAGTATAATAAAGAGAAATCCCTTAGAGTTTTGTTACATTATTTCCCTAATATATATATATATATATATTAGGGAAATAATATATATATATATTAGGGAAATAATGTAACAAAACTCTAAGGGATTTCTCTTTACAAAGTAATGAAAATGTGAGTATGGTTTGGAGTATTGACAGGAGTTTGAATTTTTTTCAACAGCATATATATATATTGATATATATATTCAGTATAGTATGATTTACGGACTGGAGGGAAATAATTTTTGCACAGATTTTGTACTTGCTTTCTGTGCTGTACATATCATAGAGAAAATAAGGCTGCATTCACATCGAGTTGAGCCATGGCTCTACAAAGCCACGAATATGGCGGGGGTATGTCCCTGTGGGGGTACAGTCATTAAATCTCGGCTCCATTGGGACGACACATGTTGAGGCGTGTGTGAGGCGGAGAGACTATTAAAAGATTAGGCAGTTTTCCTTTCATTAACGTCTGCCATATTTAGGTCTTGGTTTTGTAGAGCCACGCATGGCCTAAGTAGGTCAAATTGGAAGAAAGTGCAGTTTAAAAGCCTTTTTCTGCTTTCATTTATAAGTTTTTTTTTTTTTTTTTTTTTTTTAAGAAATAAGTATAAATAACTTATGCATGTTACAGGACATTCACCCTGGCTTCTTTTGCATCTTTAATTTTTGTACTATAACAGGTTGTCTCCTGTCCAGTCTTGATTGAGAAACTGAGGGTACTATTGTCATCTTCAGCTGTTTTTGTTTGAATACATGCTAGCATATATCAGTTTTAAAGTAAGAAAATGCATACAACTTAAAGGTAAAGTGGTGTTTTGTTTTGCAGTCCTTAATTTTAACAGAACCATAATTTTTTTCTTCTTGTCTGTTTCTAACAGAACCAAATTTTTTCTAGTCTGCTTCTAAATATGTCTGAGTTCTTGATTTTATTTACAAAGCACATTTAGAATGAGAAAACCTGAAGTGAATGCCCAAAACCATGATCATATGGGAAAAGTGTGTGGACTTGAATCAAAATGCACTAAGACAGAACGTTGAACTATCCCCAAATACAAAAGAGGAAAGTAAAATAGGGAAAAAATGAGATGCCACTTATCTATGCAGGCAACATCAGATGCAGCTTTGACATTCTAATTGTGTTGAGGGTATAATTATAGTATTATGGCCAAAGAATTTTTGATAAATACTGGTAGTAATTTAATTCAAATGGACTTTTTATCCAGCACAAAGTTTCATAAGCAGAAACCCTAAGTTTTTTTGCCATTAAAAAACAATATGTGAAGAAAGATGTGAATTTTCAATAGCAATTTATCTACCATCATAATGTTAACACAGTTTTGGATAATGAGGATAATTTGAGTGGCAAGTTCTACAAAAACTGAAAGGAAGTTGAGAACTTGTGTGGAAAACCTGCCTTGGGTCCCTTAAAAGTTGTTTTCAGTATGAGTGCTTACTAAAATTGTTGACAGTTTTCTAAGAAATCATTTGTTAAAGCTAAAACTGCATGACTATTTGTCTGTCCATTAACCTATGCCAATGGTTTGATGCTCTACTAGGGATGTGTACACCATTTTTCTTTTTTTATACTGTAACAGTAGAAGCTTCGATGTAATTGAGTAGTATATTCTATTGATTTTAAAATAACAAAGTCTCAAAAGTCGAACTAGCATTCCCCTTAAAATTATTTACATTTCTGTGCCTAAATCTTTATTATTATTGTTGCTATTACTATTACTTTTATTATTATTTTTATTATTATTTAACTTGTCAAAATATATCAAAAGCAATCACTGTTAAACCTGAAGCTGAAAAAAATAATGACAATTAGTGCAGATTAACACAGGCTTAACTGGCTTGATTGCATTCCACATAGATTAAAGTGAAATCTTTAAAATCTGTTTGTTAATTCTCTAGAAGAGTATTTGTTGTTACATGTTTGTGCAGAAGGCTCTTGTTCTTTTGATATGGGGATTAGATGATTTAGCACCCTTTGATGGAGAATTGTACCTAGTTTTAAATTAGCATGAATATTCCTTTGTTCTTGGCATTATGAAATGCCCCACCTTTTTGAGGTGAAAATGGATAATGCTTTTGCTCAAAGCCACTCTGGTCTGCCAAATATAGTATTATCATAAAATTGTATTCGTATAGAAATACCTGGGGGCAGCCTTGATTTATCCTAAAAATGCTCTTTAAAAATGAAAAAAGCTGTGATAAAGTATCCTTGTCTGCCAAGAATGAAATAATTTTTGTTAATAGAAGCAGGTTACTGAAGATATCATTTACCTTTTCCTAAATGACATGATTTATGCCTAGATTTGAATGTCTGGCATATTTCCTTACCATGTCTATACTAGAGGTCAACTAATTTTCTCATAATTTTGTGCATTAAACATGTTTTGTGCAACCTTATCTTAGACTCTCAGCATATCTTCCTTTTAACATTTTGGGTAACTTTGTAAAAAATGTGGATTATAAGGTAGATAATACAATTTAAGGTGCTTTTTAAGTAGATAATACTATTCACTGGAGTGTGTGTTTTACATATTATGCAACATGACCTCAACTGGTACTCGTGCATGTACCGAGTCTGGCGTTCACCTCACACAACCAGGTGTTGATCCCACAGAGTCAATAACTGTGGCGGTTTGAATTTCCAATACCTCAGCCCTTTGACAAGGGGAGATCAATACGCATTATTTGGATTGTTACATCAGCCTGTTTGCTGTAGACAGCGCACTTCAAGCAGATTTTACCGCCAGGTTTGCAGCACTGGGGCGATTGTGTCTTAACCCAGCCAAGCTTAATCAATTGGAACTTCAAAGACTTACTTTCAGCTTTGGTTTTGCCTGGAGAAAAGAGTTCTCATTGATTATTGATAGGGTTTTTTTGTACTGTATTTTTATAGATTTTTAATAAGAGATTTTATGATTGGTTGATAATGGCCATTGACAGTTTAGGAGTGTCCAGTAGTGGAAATTAATTTTTTTTTTTTTTTAATTTATAAGTCTATGAAGTTCATTGATGTATGAGAATTTATTTTCTAGGAAGAGTGCAAGGGTTGAAAGTGATTCACGTGTACCGAAGCCTTTTGTGTGTACATCAGTCAGGATTACGCTTTCAAACTGTTAGCCCAGCAGATGTAAAGGTTTAGGATCAAGTATATTTATGCAATGAAATAATCTTCTTAAGGGGATTTGATATGTTATAAAGTCAGATATTTGAAGAAATAACTGTTTCTATTAAAAAAAAAGCATGATCTTTGATATTCAAGATTCCACAAAAATTTCTCAAATTTACTTTTATAATTTCCTTTTTTCTCATTCCCTGCACTTTTAGATTCATTTCATTGTAACATTGTTATTGACTTGTTGCTCTCCTGCATTTGGGCTTAGATCTCCTTTTTACATTTATCATTATCATAACAACAACGCAGCACAAAGGCTATCACCTGCAATGGGAGGATCTGTTTTTTTCTTTGCATGCGAAGCTCTCTAAGTCTCCGCCAAACTGTACTAAACGTAGAACATTTCTTTGATTTATCTGTAAGAACAGATGGTTCTTTGATTTCTTCCTTGTTTTACATCCCTTTGAACTTGTGTGTGTGTGAAATGTCATATCACTATGGAGTCTGGATGCCTGGTGCAGGTGTGCTGTACAGCCCTGCCCAGTTCTAGGTTTTTTTCCCATCCCGAGATTCGTGTTTTGACTCAATTTTTGTCATCCAAAAGGGTACATATGAACTGATGAAGTTCAGTTTTTATAAGAGAGAAAACTAGGGTATATTATGTGCATTTTAACAAAAATGCTGCAGCTATTTTGCACACTTGTATATGAAGATATGTTGCATATGAACAGCTGTTGATAAACATTAGTTACTGCTATTTTGCATGTATTTTTATTAATTTGTCCACAATGCAGGGCATTGTTTTAACATGGTTTCTTTTCTTTTACTTTTGTGTATTCCTACAGTGCATTAGTTACTGGTTGCAAATGTGTATCCTGTATAGAAATACTGGCCAATTTTATTCTTGATCTTTGCTAAGGTTCATTTCTTTTTAACAATCCCAAAAGTGCCACCTTGCCCATGAGGGTACACTTATTTTATAAATGGTTGACTTTACATTCATATTATTTCAGATGGCGAAGATGAGGGTAGATGATTAAAGAGAAAATGGCAAGAGGGAAGCTGCTCAATACATCATAACAGAGCCCGGGAGAAATCCAATCAAAGAACCGTGTGCTGTTTAACATGCAATCTTCACCCAAGGAACAATTTGTGCATGATGTCTTTCTTGATTAAGGGTTCTTTTGTAAATGGCTGTCACATTAAAAAACGCCTTTCTTATGTCTATCTGGAAGTTGACACATGTTAATGGTGTATCTTCTTTGAAATGTACTGGTAGAGTCATGAAAAGTTTTTCTCTTTAAGTTAGAAAAGTTCTGTTTTGCCTTTGTGCAGATGATTTTTATACAGATAAAACATCTTTTTGGACATATTATGTGAAGCTCAGACTGAAACCTGTGAATAAAAAAAAACATATTGTTGCTTGGAACATATTTCACTTGAGATGATACAGTAATGACATCAGACAAAAGTTTTCTAATTATGCATAAAAAGGAGCATTGTATTATCCTTTTATTTTGGTGATAAATTTATAATTGGAAGGTATTTTTCAAACCTGTACATTTTGTATCAGCATGCAGAAGGTTAGCTTATTTGGGGTTTGTAGTAAACTATATTGATTGAATAACATGGCATCATAATCAACTCGACGTATAAATTAAAAGATAGAGCCCACCACCCTAACAATATACTTATTGAATGAGCCTGATCCAGATTTCAAGACACTGCCCCTATTGATCCTAGTGCTAACATACCTTTGGTCCAGTACAATCCATGAAAAAGTGTCCTAGTTATTAATTTATTCACAAGCATGCTATTTTTGATTTCTGCCACTGAGGTTTTAAAGGTTTTTGGTCTTGCAAAGTTTTATCTGATACGTGTATTGACTTTGATCTGGCATGATTGATTGGTAGATTTAAAGGCTAGTTATTGGGAGGTCTTTGAAGTCGTAGACTCCCTGTTACACCAGGGTTAATTAAGACCCTGACAATTAGTGAATTATATTTAATATTTGTTGATACCCTGCCCTCTGGGTGTTTTAACTTTTAATCGATTGAAAGTCAGTGTGACATCATCCTTGTAGAGTTCAAACAAAAAATAATCTTCAATTTTATATTTTGTTTGTTTATTGATTATATCAAATGGGGCAACAAAATGTAGCTGTTGGAGGTTTTTAAACTAAAATAAACAAAACCTCAAAGATATCTTTTTCATTTTTAACTATCCTTTGATCTTTTACATTTAATGTTTAATTTGGTGCTTTCACATTTAATGCCTAATTTGTAGATGGCTAAATACCAGATAAAGGATGTAGACTCAATTAATCAAATTTACTGGATAAAAGAACTTAAAAGTACAGCCGTGAAAAAATGATCATGATCTTTTGTAATCAATGAGTATTATAGGACTCTGCTTATGGCTGGTTTCACAATCATAATTCACCACCTCCTGCTGAGTCTTTAACTGTTTCTGTCTTTAACCATTCTTTTTAAGGCATCGTTAACTTTGATATAATGTTATTTAATGGACAAGTGAGCAATAGTTGGCTTGAATGATCTTAACCTAAAACTTGTCACAAAGTTTGCGTTCAATTAGAAAAAAATACACGATTTATTATGGGAAATGTACACAGAGAAATGCACTGTAAATCCTCACGCTTTAGGAATTGGTGACAATTATTAAAATGTCATGATTTCCTAAATTCATAGTAGTGGAAAATGTTGTGGTTTCATATGAACCAAGAAGAGATCTGTTAAAGGCTATGAATTATTCATATATGTGTGTTTGTCTGTGTGTGTTGATGTAATGTGTGTATATGAATAAGTTATTGTAATGTTGAACTTAGACAAAAGACATTGTTGAACCAAATGAGTAAGTAGACTGTATGTAATCCAGCTTAATGTTCCTCATTATTTAAAAACTGCTCTTATGTGCAGTTGTATGTGTTGGATGCATACGTTTGAAAATTATTCTGTTTAATAAAAACAATATACAGAAGATCATTTGGGTCTATGTAACATATCTTATGAGTGTTGAAAACTATGCATAGCATTCATAACTTCATTGACTTAAACTGGAAATAGTCTAGAGACCACCTGATTACTTACTATGGGATTTAAGACATGAGGGTTTGTTGGGAGGGGGGGGGGCATATATGAACTATGTCTGATTTCACTCACAGCAGTACTAAACTTGCCTGCTAAAATATAATTTCAGTATTTTTGAAAATGCTGAGTTGGGATTATTATGCTGTATAAAATTTGATGTCATGTGAACTGATTGATAATTTGATGAAATTAATTTGACAGAAATAGTCATTGACCGAGATTACGTGTGCTCCTCCTCTCTTCAGTGCTAGTGTGACCACCAGAGAGAGGGTCCATAACTCCTCACATCACCGTCAAAAATTTCCTAATTGACTTGTAAGATTTAACTGCTGGTGAACAATATGATTATCTAACTTCAATTTTGTACAAATAATTTATTTCAAAGGTTGGTCAAGATTACATGTACTCCTCCCTATTTGACCACCAGAGTGACCATTAGGTGGCCACCAGGGAGTCACACGTGATTTAAACCATTCATTGGTCACTCCCTGGGGGCATTGGAGCAGATAATTGTATTAAGCCTTGGGTATATATTTCTTTCATTGACCAGTAGTGACCAAAAAGTCTGGCCACACAATCATCAATCCATCATGGTGGTCATTGGTCAGTTGTGTACGGAACACACTGATTTAATCATCCACTAACTTTCAGAAGTTTCACTTAATTATCTCATCAACTGGGTTTGATTTTAAAACAACAGTTCAAAGGGCTAGTTAATCAATATATTAGTTAGAGCCATGCTTGTGGCATATCAATATTATTATCGAGATTTCATTTGAAAAGTAAGAATGTTTGCTGAAAATAATCTGCTTGAAATTTAAGCTTATTTTCTTCTAAACAAATTTTCAGTGGGGAAAAAATAAGAAACAAAAATAAGATGCTCACCACAAAGAAGGAAATGTTTCCAATGAATAGTAGTAATGAGTGCCTAAGTGGTGTGTGTCTGTTAATTAGGCCTTACTTCATTGTGTGCCCTGTTAATTAAAAGTAAACACCGACTTTCCTTTCACTTAATCAGTAACAAGACACCCCTGTGGCATGTTGGTTTGAAATTAAATTAATTTATTAAGTTTGGGTTGATAATTAGTACTAAGGATCGGGCTTTTTGATGCAACAATCCCAGAGTCTATCAGACGCCAAGGGTTGGACTTTCTGGACAGGCTAATATTTAAGGTCACAGAATTTTAAATAGTAATAACTCTAGCAAAGATTATAGATTCAATGTAAAACTTGATACTCTTTGTTGTAACATTTAAACCCATTGTAAATTGGGGTTTAGGACAAAAATAAAAATAAATAAATGTAATTGTTATTAGTAAAGCAATACTGAAATTTATCATTATAAAACAATTTCTATGTGTGGCATTTAACAAATAATGTAATGCTTGCATCCTCATTCCTTTCTTTTTTCTTTTTTTTTAGTAATCATTTTTCACAATATTAGATATTGTGAAAATTTCACATTAACTTTCCAAAAGTACTTTGATACAGATAAAATTACTCAAATGCCCTCTGTACATGAATAGTATAAAAGTGCTTGCAGAATGTAGGTCAATATGTTTAGCTTAACTTTCATGTTGTATTACAATCTCATCCCACTCACATGTGAGGAATATAATTGTTATTTTGTGAATGAGATAAATGCAAGCATAGATTCCTATTCCAATCATGACTTTTGTCAGTTACTATTCATCTTCCTTATCAGTCTTCATTCATCTCGTTGGAGAAACATGGATGAAATTTAAATGTGGTGTGAATTCAGCATTTCATGGAAAGCAACAGTGGTATTAAAGATTTTGAAAACAAACTACCTGAAGATAAGAAGAGGAAAATTTCACTACTTTCTCCATGAAGAAAGAACACAATATATTAGGGAAATTTTCATAATCAAGCCTGGATTTCTATAATGCGATATTTATCAAAATTTAAGCATTGAAATAGTTAGACTGAAAAAAGGCTTTACAGGATTTTTTAAACACGTTTTTAACCTCATAATAATCTTTTTAAATATGTTTTATTTAATCCCATAAGCAGGCACCCCAAGAAATTAATACTTAGACTTCCACTAGCCCACCAAAGCTCCAAATAATATTTTCTACTTATAGTAAGGAGTAGGGTTGATCACTGGGTTTATTCACTGGTCAGTTTGGGTGTGGTGTTTGAAGGATACCATCAACAATGTATCACAGTAACATCCGTGTGAGTGGGAGCAGTAAATAAAGATCCCTATCTTCCATTTTGTATTCCCCTTGTGAGTTGATGATGCTTTCGCCTGGTGGATCTGTGGGCGATTTCATGTTGGAAATTTATTACATATATCATTTCTATATATCTTTTCATTATTGTTTACATTTTTTATTTATTTATTTCATGTCTAATATTAAAATGCCACGAGTGATTTTTACCGTATTTACTGCAATTAAATGAAAACACTCAAATGATTTTAATTAAAATAAACCACAATGTAAAAATGCTGGATTCATATTTTTTCACTTCATTTTTTCATAATTCTTTAAAATACATATTTTTTGAACGTGATTAATAGAAAATATTATAAAGTGTCAAAAAGTATCGAATTGAATATAAATTAAAAAATAAAACCACCTTTCATTTGCAGTTGAGAAGTCACCAGTCATCAGAGGGCGCCAGTCACTCGTTGATAAATTATGCATTGGGAGGCGGGGAAACCCTCTTTGCCACGTGACCTCGGGGTCATGCTTTGAAGGTTGCCGCCATCTAAACGAGTTGCTTTGTGAGCGTAGTACAGCACAGTCGGAATCGATCAGTCTCCACTAACGTCTACGGAATATGTCCCGAATACGCAGATACTATGTAGCAAGATGATCAGGGAAGTTTTACTGCTTATGCAGGTGGTCATGGTCTTTGCCAGCAAAGAAAAAGCGCTTTTGGAAGTAGTACTTTACGAAACGGCAACAAATGGCGTTGAATATCGGACATATACTTACTCCCTGATCGCCCATTTTTCTCGGGCCGGTGCGCTGGTGAGCGCAGAGGGACACATAATACAGGTACGTACTCATGTCTTCACACCGTGGTTTTTATTCTGTGTAATGAAAACGAACACTGAGATGCGGGATCGTGAAATGTACAACGAAACTTACACGTACCCCCTTGAGCTCCGCTACTCATTTGGAGACCGCGTATGTAATCAACACGCTAGCATATAATGACAGAATAGCTGTGTGATAGTGTGTGTACGCAGAATATCGCAATGTGTGATATACCCGTCTGTGGGACTGAGGGGTGTTATTCAGTGGGGGATTGACTTAAAATTGAGCCGTATGAACGGAACTGACAGAAGTGTGATCATTTTCTCCCTGGTGAAAGTGTCTCACCCCATTTATTCTTATGAAGCTCATTAGGCGGAGTAGTTTGTAAAGCTAAATGCCTAGAGCATTTGTACAAACCAGTCACCTATGAGGTGGGGAGCCCCTTTGCACAATGGAAATTTGAGTGTGTGTTTTCTCTGCTTTCACAAAAGTCGACCTAACGCTTACCGATAAAGCATAATTCATTGCCCACAAAGCTGCCCTGTCATGCTTGTATTTTCCTTCCCTTGCTTATACTGGTATTGTGTAGTCCCAAATGGGTTGGATAAATGCTTGCTTTTGAGCAGTAATGGACCATATAGTGAGGGGTCTAAAAAGCCCGAGTTGTGCCACATTGAGTTCCCATTGCCCAATAAATGAAGGCTGTTCAAGTGAAAGAAGCAATACCATTTCACATGCCTCTTTTTTTTACTTTCTGCCTGTTGATTCTACCAACTTGGAGATTTTGGAATTAAGCTTCCTCAACCGGTTCCATTAACACCTCGGTGGAAAAAATTTGTTTTACTAATTTTAATATTTTTGACATTTTGGTAAAATTGTCAGCAGTTAATATTAGAAAAAGATTTGAAAGAAATAGATAACTGCCCTAAATTTTCTGAAATGTCAAAAGGCCATTTTCCACTGTGATGTAAATTCATATTTAACCTGAAGGTAGAAAAATACCTTCTTGAAGTAAATGTTTTTTCGTGATGTTTCGTCAAAACTTGCCTATAGCTATACAACAATACCAGTAAACATTAATACATGATAGATGACTCCTTTTTCTGGTAAGTTTTGACAAATGTCCCCTCAAGCTTCCCTTTTATCAGTATGATCCATATTGCATGCAGCGTGATCAAAGGTAAAGGTGCATGACTTCATAAGTACCTGTGGCGAATATCAGTCAAGGAATCTCCCATCCCCTTTGAGTAGCCTTTGAGTCTCTTGTTTATTACCACTTTTGATTTTCATCACAGAATTATCTGGTGAATTATTATCTGTGATGAGAAGTCCTTTTTTACTAAGGGCAGATGCTAGAGTAAACAGGCTAATGTGAGATATATTTGTATATGTTTAAGTCAGTTGTGGCATATGCCTGCTTTTGTATCATAGTACCAAGGTAATAGAGACTTGCTTGGATGGGCTAGGTCAATTTTTAAGATCTACAAAGCGAGAAATGACCCTCGCCACCTTCAGTGTTATTAAAGGAGTTGATAGCTAGGACAATGGCGTTGAAATGGATCATTGTAATAAGAGAAGGCATTGAAACTTTCTCCAAAAGAGGCTAACAATAAAAAGTTGAAATGATCTGAACCGCTAAACTGAATGTAAATGGGAAGGTGATTTGAGAGCCTTTACACAACACATGGGGGAGGGTTTTGTCATCTCTTTGAAGGAATGACAAGGGCAATCCAATGAGATAGTAAGGTGAATTACCTGAGAAATGGCACAAAAACTCGAAAATTATTTTCCCACTTGTATTATAATATTTTTTCTGCAAGTAAATAAAATAAATGTAGTTTTATTCAGGCAACATTCTTCTTTTACTGAACTTCAATTTTGGTTTCCTATAAAGACCTACAATCCAACATGATGTTGGATCCTAGTAAAGACCAATAAAGTTTCCTTAGTTGCTATCATAGAATACATGATGCACTTTTGTATCTTTACAAACCAACCACCCATGCCCCTTTGGGTCACTCATTTATTAGCACTTATCATTGCTTGTCTGTACACACATAATCCTATATAACTTATGACATAAATGGTCCCTAAGTACCATTCCTTTCTCTTTGCAAATTAAACCATATAGCACCCATACCCGTGGATGTGAAGTCAAACTGTTCAGTCTTTGCTTGCTGTCTCTTTGCAAAATCAAACTTTTAAAAAGGCCTCTATTTAGCCTGTTATGTTTTGCAATAGTTAAATTCATTGTCCTTAAAATAAATCCACAGACAGGTGTGAATTTTATCTTTCAAATATCAAAAAAGTTTTTTTCTTTTATCAAAATAGAAAGATGGGATAGGTGTTAGAGGCATTTGCTGAAGAATCTAAACTATAAGGATGACCCCACAAGGTCCAATCATAAAGCCTGTAGAAAGAGGATCTAGATCAAAATATTAGTAAATACTATTTTGACACAGGCACAGTGCTTAGACTGGACTTAAATATGTACACAGAAAAAGATTGGCCTTGTTGTGGGAGAGGCTGAATCTTAATAAGTCACAACTATGCAAGAGGCAAAGGTAAAAAGGGAATATTTATCATAACATGCACTGCTGGGAATGATAAATGACTTGGGACATGAAAGAAAATGACTGTGCAACCTTCTGTTGTCTATGCCTATCCTCTTTCTGCGTTCTCCCTCTTTCATCCGTCTGCTAAAAAACTTAAGTTGTTTGTATTATGAAATAATGATGCTAAGGTTAACACAACGATTCCATTCAAAACAGGAAGACATCAAAAATGTCAATATGTTTATCCAGGTATGGTTCCAAGAAAAGGCAAGGAGGGTTATTAATTGATGACTACCTTAAGGCTCATGTCACCCAGTCTGTGTAGGTTCTTCACACAGACAGGAGTTGCATTTTTCCATGAGAGTGCTGATGGAAAAATGGGAGTCTTTGGTATTTGAAGTTTGACTTGGCAATATTTTCTGCAATTAGTTTGTCCTCTTTGTGGCCTGTGTTGTATTCAGTACGGTGCTTCTGTCTGCTTTGTTCTGACAGGGCTGATCTATCAGAGCAGAGACATGATGTATAGTGTAGCTCTGCCAGAATGTGTGGTTTGCATATAACCTACTGCATTCCTGGCCAAAGACAGGGAATTAGAAAAAAAAAAGAAACACAGCAAGCATGGTTGTATCCTTTCCCATTCAGAAATTAAGTCCATCCCCTCTGCCAAAAATGTTGATTGATGCAACATACTACAAGTTCTTGAGAATAAAAAAATGTTTTGGGCAAACTGCATCCTTTTTAACTAGAGGTTAAAACCTCCCCCTTTCAGAAAAAGAGACATTTTGTTGAGTCAACTGCATTTCAGGGGTTACACAAGCAAAGAAACAAATATATGGTATATATTAGTGCAATAATTAAGAAGAAATAGTAGTTCACATTTGAAAGCTTAGTAAGAGGGAGTCAAAAAGGATACAAAACAAAAAAAAAAAAAAAGAAAGAAAACAAAACCAAGATACATGTAGCTAAACTGTATCCTTTTTTACTCAAGAATAAAGCCCACCCAGTGTGAAGGGTTTTCTGGTTTTCTTAGTCTGAATTATCATCAGTTATTACATTGATAAGGTGCGTTCTGAGCACTGTAACCTGAGTCTCCCATTGTGAATGCCCCCGTCTTAAATTTAACTATTTCAAGATCCATTTTTATTTCATTGATACCATGAAGTAGGTCCTTCCGCACTGGGGCTCTTAAAGCTGTTCACTACAAGGCAATTAATACATATAATTGCAAAGTTAGATTGGAGGCATTGCCTATTGATCTAATCTTGCTCCCCCTAGAAGCAAAGTTTATTGCAAAATGGATTTTTTATTTTGCTTGATTGAGGCTGGTTGTTTGTAGTAGGGAGATAAGCGGCATAGGTCTAGCATTAATCTCAGTACAAGAGAGAAAGGGCCAGTTGAAGGCTGGTGTAGTATCAAAACTTTAGCAAAGCAAGGAGAGATTTCTCTCCATTGCTTTAGGCATAGATCATGTAATGGAAACATCATTTATAAATATATTTTGACTAAAATTAATTTCCTTCAAAGATTCAATTTTATCCAAAACTAGAGCAGATATCAGGGTCTATCCTAGATCTGAGGTTTTTCAGAATGTTAATGACAAATTTTATCACTTCATCCAACAAGCCACAAACTTTGTTATCAGACCCATGGCGAGAGCAAATTATAGATTGCCAGGCTTTAATTTTCAACAGGTAAGCTATAGGCCCCCAGTACCAGCTTGTCATAATATGGCCTCCTGTCCATGGTCCTGTAATGGGCGAAAGGGTTTGCACTTTCAAACATTTCCCCATTTGGGAGAGTGCTCATTATGTATTCTTTATTTGTTTGTTTTAGATCTGGACTACTAATCTGTATATAAGGGCAATATTGTTTCAGAGCCATAGTAAACAATTTGTATGCAGACATTAGGCAAGAGCAAGCAAAAAGCCCTTTAATGAGAGACTGGGTAGGTAAGAGGGGGATATAGGCAACAGTCGGCTTTTAACAGTTTCCCAACATATTGTTCCATCTTGGTGACAAGTTACCTGACCTGCCATATTGCATTTTGTTTTTGGTCTTTGAAAAAAATAGATCTTCTGGGTTTTCTTTCTCCTAAGTCAAAACAAGATCAATTTTTAGAGGAAGAATCAATGTGTGCTTAATTCTGAAATAAAGGTGTGTCTCCAGCTCTCTAATCAGCAACAGAAAGTGCTATCTCAATTGGACAGCATGGTAAATTGATCAACTCCGGAATTGATCTGGTCGTATCGATCACTTCAAAATATCTACGTTGTTAGATACTTCTTGACCCTGCCAGTTGTTTTTCTTGGCAGCAGTAGCAAAGTTTTACATGCTGTTAAATAATAATAATAATGATGTCTCTGTGTATATACACACATTTCATAACGTTATAAAGTACATGTTGTAAAAATACAGGCTGCTTCTGCGTTAAGAGCATCTCTGTGTGTGGCCATTTGTATTATAAGCAGTTGCACACAGATGATTCAGTGGTGTATGAATCGTTGGAATTTTGGCTTTGTTGTGCTTGAATTGAGTCCCAATATTCAGATGTAATATATATGTATCTCTGCCAAGGAAAAACATCTGCAAGCCAGTTATTTAGAGACAACAAAAGAAACTAAATCTTCTCAAATACTTGGATGGCGCAGTACCATTATGAAGAGTATGTAAGATCCCATCCCACACTTAGTCTTTTATGTTAACCAGGTGGCCGGTGAAGAAATTTATGGAAGACCATTGCCAATCTTTTTTCTTTTCTTTTTTTTAAAGTAAATGAAAATTAGCTTCCAACTTTCTTTTGACTAAGAGAAGAATAGCACATTTTTCACTTCTTGCTTATGTGAGATTTTGTTTTGAAATTGTTTGGTTATGGTCAAGTTATCAGCATCTTGAATAATTAGACCCTCATCTTGTGGACTTGGATGTTTTATGTTCATTTTTTTAGTGTCCTGAACCATAACATGTGAATGTGTTTGTACACACAAGCTCACACACATGCATGCTGGCACGTGCACACAGTTCCATCAGGGTGTGTATCTGTGTGCCTACGAATGTAGTAATCTATTAACAAGGCCTCGGAATTTTATCACCTTGTGTGTAACGACAGTAGTCCAGGTGCCACTTTCTAACTTCAAAGAAAATGACAGCACAAACAACATGTAAATCAAAGATGAAATTCCCACTTCTCAGCTGTTTCTTTTGCGGACATCAACTTAATGTCAGGCTATTAATTACCAGACAAAAATAGCATCAAAAGAAACCAAGGCCATTAACTTTTAGCCTTGAAGATTGGGAATGGCTTGTTTAATAGGCACATTAGAAGGTAGCACTTAAAACCAAGCTTCATGAATATGTAAAATTTAGAAGGCCGTTTTGATTTTGTTTTATAGTACATAGTAGGAGTACATTTTGCCCCCCTTTGAATCAATTTTCCATTCTTTGTACATAGCTGGCAGTGTTTTAACATCCATTCAGTGCAGGCCCGTAGCCAGCAATTTCAAAGGAGGGGGTTCTTTTTCTGAAAAAGTGGACCTTTTACCATATAATCCCCATGTACATAGGTCAAATTTTACCCAGAGTGGACCTTTTTCCAGCAAAAAGGGGGGTTCTTTCGAACCCCCCGAACCCCCCCTAGCTACGGGCCTGCAGTGTATCAATTTATACTGTCGGGTAAAAAATTAAAAGAATTTTCTGGTGGAAAATAAAGTTTCCAACATTAAAAGATGTGTGCCATAGGTGTTCACGGTAACTGTATTACATAGAATTATATCCACTGTATCCAATACTTACTCTGACCTAAACTTAGTAAGGCTTTTAAATGATTTGAACTTCAGCAGATAAAAAAACAAACATGCACTTTTGTGGGGAATTCAAACACAGACTGTTTTAACATGCAGAGTCAAGGTTACTTAAATTTCTTGATAAAAAAAATGGGCCATTTCAAGTCAGTCTGTGATAACCTAAAATGCAAACTGCAGTCAAGTTGTTATGGCTTGCTATTTCTTGCCATAAGAAGCCTATCTGATCCTTCTTCCCTCTTCCATTGTAATTGACCGTTTATGTTCCATGATGTTCTAAGACAGGCTTCCTATAGTTAGAAATTGTAATCACATAGTCTTCTGAGATAGAAGAACTAACTTAACATGTCATAACTTGACTGGAAATGTGTCTGGAAACCACAGATGACAGTGGGTCAGTCTGACAGGACCTTTATGCCTATGAGGGAGGTTTAATGGGTCTGTCTGTACTTATCAGAATGTTAACTTCATTGGGCATGTTTTATGGCTGGATTAAAAGCAAGTTTTATATTTTTATAATAGTTCCATTTAGGAGAATGAAATGATGCAATGCTGAGATGTCTGTCAGTGATTTTAACATTGAATGTGCTGATAAAAAATATGAAATGGTATATGTGGAATTTTTAAAATGATGAAACAATGCTTATTTTTTTCTTTTTCTTGAGACTGCCTATTTGTCAGTGATCAGTAATGTTCTTGGGCATATTTATTGTTTGAAACCCCATATATGAGGGTACCATGTATTATGAATGATACTTTCTTGCATCATAAGTTGTTTATGAATGTTGCAGTCAGGCTATGCATTGTTGTACTCAAAATTCATATCAGCGGGTATGGAATAATTGATTGAAATTGTGAATTTTAGAATGATAAACAAGTAGGCATGGAGCTTCTTTATGTATTTTACAACTGGCCAAATTGAAATCGTACAACACCATCTCAACAAATTGTCTGTGCAATCTCGAGATAAAAAAGGGCCTGTGTTCCAACAAAATAGAGGAGTGAACAGTACTGAGAACTAAATGAGTTCTGTGGCACAAGAATGTCATTATTCTGATGTTTCACTTCAGGTCTCTGGGTGAACTTAGAGTCCCCTTGTGGTTGAAAGAGCTGACCTTTTTGCATTTCTATCTGCCTCCCAATCCCATTTAATCTTTCTAAATCCATTCAGTTGTATTAGTCTACACTCCAAAGGTAAATGAGACATTGCATTCCAGTCCTGAACTCGGGATCCATGGCTTATTAACTCTGCCATAAGATATGACACTCAAGAGTTAACTAAACATAGCTTTCAAGCTGGTTAATTTCCACCACAGGACTGAATAGCTGAAATCTCCTTACAACATCAAAGGTTGCCAATAATGAACGTGAAGTGTTTGTATTTGCAAACTGATGGCCTTTAGGTACACTAGTGTGATATCGTGTTTGCTATTTGACTGAGAGTGAAATTGCTTTTTAAAAGAGTTGTTGTGATGTTTGAATAATTTTGTTTGATAAAGTGGTGGTTGGTCTCCGAGAGTGGGATGCATTATGCCCCTGCTGGGGTTAGAAGGAAAACACAGGGTTCTTTTTGCAAGAAGAAACTATTTTGAGCCTTAATGTTGAAAACTGAGGTAGAAACCAATCGTAAGAGTGTTTTTCTATTCCTGGGAGTATACATTCTTCTAAGTAAACTTAATTTTGTAATGTGTAATTTTTTATCTTTTGCTTCCGTTAATTCTTTTTATGTTTAAAAGAAATTATGATGGTTCTGTTTAATGAAAAGTAATGTTGATGTTCATGTCTTGCTGTTGACACGATCTCTTGTTTCTGTCCACGAAAAAAATCAAACCATGTGTAATATTTTGAATTATGAAAAAACACTCTTGATAAAAATGAAGAGCCTGTTACATTGGAAGTGGGAAGAAAAAACAGTTGACTCCTGCATTCTAATCTTGAAAGCACTTAATCACCATGTTTTACATCGCATTACAAATTGACCCATCTGACGTACAGTAATTAATGACAGACTCTTGACCTTGCTGGCCTTCCAAGTATCATTACTAATAGCATTTTTTCAATGAAAATATGAACATTTTAATGGTTGGACTTGCTGCATCTCCCTATCTCTTACAAGTATGGCCTTTTACTTGCTCTGACACAGATTTGTTTATAATTGCAAAACCTTTTACCCCTCCCCCTCCTCAGTTGTATCTTTGATTTATGGCCATATTTCAGATTTTTCTAAATTTATCCGAGTAATTGCCTTTACATTTATCCTAGTGTAAACCCAGACAGGGACAGAAATTTTCCATGAAAGCATATTTTTTTCTTGAGGTTATTTATTCAAGCAACATTAGTAGCATATTTGCCCTGATATGATGTTTAACTTTAATGTAATGATAGCTTAAATGCTGGTTTGAAAGGTTTTTATATGTCTCCTATAGAGATACACACTGGATATATTCCAAGCTTGAATAGTGTAGCTTTTTCAGTGTTGGATGCACATTATTAATAGCACATTGGGGGATCATCATGATGGCACAGTGTATGACTATGTGCATTGCCATTTAGGTAAACATTAAACAAAAAGGTAGCAATGTTCAGGTCATTATATTCAGGTATAATGTACCTATGTACATATGCATAGACTAAAAATTGTAAATTGTAGTTATTAAGTCAAATCGTTGCAAATTTGACAGCGGAATAAGTGTCGTTTGTGCTCTCTTAATGCACACATGACAAAGGTGACTACTTTCTTGTCCTCTGTTTCATTACTCATGTGAATATTAAATGATGATGTAAGTTTGCCATGCACGGCCTTAATGCAGCTTGAGCTGGAAAAATCCTGTTTTCCATATTCTGGAAGATTTGACAACCTTAAGATGACTGGGAAATGCTTTTTCTCATTTTTTGTGAGTGTGCTACTGAGAGGTAGCCATAAAGCATTCATAACTAAGGTACTACCAGATGTATCCATTTTCCTACTGACACTGTATGCTTCAATACCTCATGGGAATCTGGTTTAGGGCATTCGTGTTTGAGGATCCATATTAATTTTTTTTTTTTTTTTACTATTTTTTTTCATTTTCACTTTCTTCCCCCTTCTCCTTTGCTACTACCATCGCCAACACACTAAGCATGGCACCACACCCATCATTCCATCTTAACAATCATATTGTGAATACTTTGGGGAACACAACTTGGGTATGACATTGCATCATGAAGTAAGTGCTTTTGACAAGGATAGAAAGGCACTAGACAGATGTTTTTCTACATAACACCATTTTTCTCAAGCATGCTTAATTCCTCCAAGCACTTGTGAGATGGGAGTGCAGGGAAAAGCTTGACATATATTCCCCTCCGTTTCAGCTTGGAATAACGTAAATCACGGAGGTCAAGACAAACATTTTTTCGGCATCATCTTACTTTCAAGAGGCATTTGCCTGTGCATTCTTTATCACAAGCTTATGAAAGCCATGCATGCAAAGACGTAGTGGAAAGGATATTATCAGACCTAATGCATCAGAAAAATGTCTGCTGGTAAAATGATAGGAAGTGTGTTCAAAACATTTCACAAATATAATGGTGAAGGACGGTGTTTTGTAATGTCCCTTTTTTTCGTCATTTTTTATTTGTGTGTATGGTCTTTGTTAACATCTGCTTAAGCTGGGGTACTTTATTGGCTGAAATAGATTGAGTGACAGGGGCTTAGCTAGTGGCTGCAGTTGGAAGGTTTAAGACAGCACTTTTGAAAAAAAAAATTATAACTTTTTGTAACAGGTGAAGTTATTTTGAGTAAGAATGTAACTAGCAATTCACAGTTAACAGCGTGTGTAATCAGTAGTTGTTTTCAATGATCTGTGTCACATAAAAAACTCTGGCAGTGTAAAGATAATAGAATGCTATTATTACCTTATCACAGCGCATAAAAAGAACTGAAGTGTGCCTTACACTTTGTAATTTGAGGTTGTCCTATAATAATAGGACCAAGGAATAGAATGACAGTTATAGTCTAACCTGCAGTTGTAAGGTGGTTTGTTTGTTATTAGTCCTCTAGTTCAAGTTTTTCTTGAAGGAAGTAAAACATGTTTAATTTTTTTTTTCTTTTTAATACAAGAATGATTTTAGCTAGAGGCTCATAATTGCTATATTTACTTAACAAAAAGTTATAATAGCTTCTTTGACATAGCTTTTTGGCTCCAGTTATTAGTCATTTCAAAATGGCTCACATTCAATAGATAAGACAAGTGTAACTTTAGCCTAATAACCAAGTTAACTAACAAGACTAAAAGCTAGAACAAAGGCTTAAGAAATTTAGATTCATTTCATTAATTTCACAACTGAAATGATATAGGCACTTGGCCTTGAAGCAGAAGTTAATATTGTTTACTAATAAGTTCAAGTAGATTATTGGGATAAATTGCCTTTTGATTCATCAACGCCACAAACCCCTGATGCAATCACTTGGTTGATGATAAGAATTGTGTGTACACAAGTCAAATGTTTTACCACATGAAACTCATATGATGATAGGTCACTTAGTGGAGTAAGGTCAAATAGGTTACTAGGTTCAGACATCACTCCTTCCGTCCTTCCATCCCCAACTCCTCCCTCTTGGTTTTTCCTCTTTTCTTGCCATGGTCTACTAGCTGATAATTACTACAGATGCTTCTGACATTTATTTGAGAATAGTTAATTTGGACTAGTGTCATTTTTTGAAGCACTAACCATAAATGGCGCAAGAAAACTTGAAAGCAACAGCATTCTGTTTAGAAAGCATACATATCATTGTGGTTATTGTGTCTGAATCTGGGATCCACTATAGTACTTGTTTCATTAGTATGGTAACTGCTTCAACCTCTTGGATTAGGGGTGAACAATAATGATACAGCGATTCAAGCTCAGCTCTGTTCGGAATGGTAATTAAGGAAGAAAGTAGTCATGATAAGGTATACTTGACTTCCCCACCTCTTAAGTTACCACCCCCATTTTACATTGACATTTAATTATGTGGTTTACTTTAAGACCTCTATACAGTGTCCTCATGAATGAGAGGCCTTCTCTCACAACTTCTGTTCATTAGCTGCTGAAAGTATAAGGCTTCATGCAATATGAAATCAGGTGGCTGTATAATTGAGGTTCATAGCCCTTCACTTCCTACCCCCCCCCTCCCCTTCCCCCACAATACAGTGTTGAAAAAAGAAGGGCTTCTTGTAGTGTTAGATAAGTTAGTGACATCATAAATGGGTCCAGGTGAATGCCCTTCTCTCAGCCTGTGTCCTGACAGTACCTGTTAATTATCTTTTGTTTTATGAGAGATGTCACACTATATGAGAATTAACTCCTCTCTCTCTCTCATTTTATTAAATTATAGATTTACATAAATATGGCATATTTGATTTGTCTTCTGATGGTCAGTCAAAAGTAGGCAATGTGAGAGTTGTTATGTAAACCTAATGCTAATCTGATGTGCATGAAATTATTTAATATTTTTGTTATTTTTCTTTATTTATTTTTGTATTATGCTGAACATGACTGAGCTTCACAATAAATTGTGGATTATTCCCCAGTGTGTGGTTGAAAAGCATTTATAATTCTGCGAGAAATCCTAGCTTCCTCTCTCATTTCACTCATGATATCAATATCTTGCCAGTTAGAATAGCACTCGCAGGTGTTAACATATAGCATAGTACTGACCATTGTACGCCATGAATATTTCTCAGGTGTTAAAGTGTTAGGATGGTCAGACATTACTGTATAGACCATTATATTCCTCAGGTGTTAAGGTTTCGGATAGACCAGGACTATTGTAATATATATAGGACACAGGTGTTAGAAGCCAAGGTATCTTATTGTGTGTGAAACGGTTACCAAAGTTAATCTGAGTTTAATGTGGTAGGTATTTCCTTGTCAAGAATTTGGAGAAAATTGTGTCTGGTTCTCCTCTCCCCAGTTGCCTCTATGCATTTACCTCAGTGTAATGTGTCAAATATATTCTACTAGTATACCAAGACCCATGCCAGTGAGGCTGTAAGGAATAAGTGATGGTCATAGTCGGGGTTGGTGCATTTAAGTAAATAGCCTCCTTTCTTCATATCTTTAAAAAAAAATCCAGTCTTCTGTATATTTTTCCATTTTTCTCTCAAATGATTTTCCTTTCTGGCCTTCAGTTTAGATGTTAGACATTCCAGGACATGATTATCCCAGGTGTTGCCCCAGACTTGGCAGTTGCTTGTCTTGTGGAAAGCGAAAATTGTTTCAGGCACTAAACGATGGGATGGTGTCCCGAATCAGTTGTCTCTAATGGTTTAAACACTGCATGACAGTACAGTTGAAACAATAGCTATCAGATAGATAGTGTGTGTGTTTTGCCATACCACACATACAACCACCAAGGTGCCTGTGATGGTGATATGTTTGCTGACAAAATACCCTTGGTCTGCTTGTGTGTTTTGATAGAGAAGGGCTTGTCCTCACTTTTTCCGTTAGCCAGCGAAGCAGTTTTAACTATCCATTGGTTATTGCTGAAAATGCACTTATTTTATCAAATTGCCCACGTGCTTCCCTTTACCATGTTCTTAACTTGTTTCATCTTTGGGAATGTCCATTTGTCCATTAGTTGTTTTGTGTAACGTGTTTAGATAGTTCTCGCAATAACAATTAAGTGGTAGTATTTTCATTAAGATTAAAATGTTTTGAGGGAGGGGCAAGACTAATAACCACTCTTTTTGTGCTCATGGCCACCTGTGTTTTATTTATCAAATAGTATTGAGATATAGTAAAGTGAAGTTCTTAGTAGACAAAATAGATGAAAATGTCATCACGTTTTGAGGTTCGAGAAAAAATTTCATTACAGTTTAAAAGAAAAAACGGCATACCTAGTTTGCATGCTCTTCCATATTACCTGTAGAGTGAGTAAAATATCAGTTACAGACTAGCAAATTTGAATATTGGCTCTCTGAGTTCACTGTTGAAGATGAAGGAGGCAAGGTAAGGTGTAAGTGCTCAATTGTTTTCGCAACAAGTATTCAGTACAACATGTACATCAACAAATTTGTTTACTTATAAGCATGTGCATTCCAGTGCTTTCCCTCAACCTGAATGGAAAATGTTTGGCCTATTTTACATGCTCCGCTTAACATGTGCAAAGACAGCAAAGTGGGGAAGGGGCTGCTACAAGAAAAGGTTAAATTTCCCATAAAGTAAATTGCCACTGAATGAAAGCTTCTTCGGCAGAGTGCCATTTCCTAGTTCACTTTAAAATACGTGCTGCATAAAAAGCCCATGTGCCTTATCCCTTGCTAAGATTGTGAAAGGCCAAAAAAGAGGTGTCATTAAAAATTCAAAAGTCAAGTCATTTGCCCCTGAGCATTGGTTTGAAAATGACTTTATAATATAAGACTTTTGCTTCCCAAAACTTCTTTATTCATAGTTACTGTATACCAATTGTATACCTGTATACCAGTATACCCAAGATGCCACAAGAAGATAGGTTTAATAGAACCATATTGCTGAAGGAAGTTTTTATGTGCAGTTACTATCATTATAAATAACAGAAAAGAAAGATAGCAACACACAATACTTATCTGATATTTAGACCTTGTATGGTTATTTATAAACCTATAGGTCAGCATTACTCAAAGATCAAAAATCATACCATTTTATGAGAACCCACTTATTTGAACATTTGGCTTAAGATCTAAATATTGTTTCATCTGTAATCTCAAGTTGGATTGAAAAAAAAAAGAGAAAAAGAAATTTACTTCTGATTTATTTATTTTACTTGGCTAGGTTGAATAATTTTCCACTATTTATTAACTTTATGCATGCTAGTTTGAGGGCTGTTGAGTCTTTATTATGCCACAAACCATTAAAGGTAGCAAATAGTCTGATCAATCTGATTAAGTCCTCACTTCCTAGAGGGCAGGCATTTCACAGACAGATTAATTAAATGCCTAGTTGCATAAGAGAAACGCGATATCCCCGATTAAGTGCTCTCTGTGTGAATTTTACAGGTAATACAAGCTGTTGGGACGGCCCAGGGGAATCTTCTCTGTCATTGCCTAGAAAGTTGTGTGTATTTTGGTAGCTCACTAGATTTATTTGAATGGCTTATTTTTGCCACCTGGTGCAGCTAAATCAACTTCCTAGGGTAATCCCTGTGGTGAGTTAGGTAACCATGTTCCTGGCTACTGGACATGGCTATTTGGAAAGAAGCTGAATTTGTGATATGACTAATAAATCAGCCACCTAAGGTGAGGGCTGTGGTGTATTAAGTAACCATATCCCTGGCTACTGGACATACGAAATTTAAGAGAGAAGCTGGATTGGTAATAGTACTGACCCTTGGTACTGTAAGTGGCTCCATAATTCACAGCATCCTTATTTATACTGATTTTCAGTTCTTAAAATTCACATTTTATGTTTCATACTACTTTTTTCCTACTGTCAGAATTGTGTTTTTCTACAACCTCAATCTGATTGATAATTGAAAAATATCCCTTACTGATATCTTGTTCAAACTGAAATTAGGTAGAAATGTTGTGGTAGCCAGGAAAGCACTAATTTTGGTAGTTACTTGTTAATGCAAAAGATATGCAAGGAAAAATGTCTGGATGGTTGATTACAGAAATCATACGGATTATTGCCCTAGAAGAGCATTGATTATACTTACTTTTCAGCTCATTGAGAGATGCAATGAGTCTGATTTTCAATACAATTTATTTGGTTGGAAAAAAAGCAGCAGGTCAGCTGGTTTTCCACCTAAAAACAATGCTGCCTAACCACTCTGCCCCCCCCCTTACAAATAACCACAGCCTTTTGTATTGGTGAAAGTTACCTAATTATTCTTAATTGTTACAACATAAAAAAGTTGTAAATTATTCAAGGCTTGTTGTTGGATTTGGTATTGATCTGATCAAACCTCAAACACCGAGACAAAATAAGAAACCGCAAATTGATTCTGTGGCTGAAACTTTGTAAGGATGACCTGAGACTGCAGTGTACTTTCTGCTAACATTTATATAAACCCAGTGCCAGGATACAAAAGGTGTATGGCGATTAAAAATATTGTTTTGTCCTATTTTCACTTATGTTTGAATAGTTCACCAATTAGCTGCACATTATCTCACGTCACCTTGAGAAAGAAAAAAAAATGTCAATTTTGTATGTTTTCTCTTAAAGCGTTTAGTCTTTTTTGTACAAGATATGCCAAATATCATATTGGCTGAGTATTGAGTAATTCCTATACATACTTAGTTCAATATGAGAAACAAAATGCTGTGGCAGAATGATTATTAGTTGGTTTGGTTAAAAAAGTCAAAAGATGAGCAGCAAAAATAGATATTTGTATTTTTTTCTTTCTTCAAAAGGTGATCCAAATTGAGAACTGAAAGCTGCTTTGGTCATTGTGCCAGAAAAATTCTCACAAAAAGAAGTTGATGTAGATGTGGTTCTCATCTCTTACTTCATTTCTTTCAGATGCATCCATTGGGCCTGTGTAATACTGGGGATGACGATGATCTCTACAAGTTTGGCTGGGTGGGTGTGGTCAAACTGGAAGAACCTGATATCGAACCAGAGCCCTGTATGTCAGTGTATCAAAAGGTAATCTATTCTGCAGCATATTAGGGAGCATTCATATTCACACATCTTAATAGCTGGGTCCATCCAACTCTGCTGGGGATTCTCACTAAATGCAATCAGTGGAATCAGCTTAATCAGCATGTTAGGAAATATTTAGAATCACAGACACACAGTATGATGTGTGAATCTGAATGTGGTCTTAGGCTATATGTTTTGGATATCAACTAGCAAGTTTATCAAAGTGACGGTTGTAGATTAAAAAGGTACAATCAACATATTTTCCAGGCATCCTCAATAATATGCTTGAACTCACCATCCGTCACTCAGAAGACTTCCAAACTAAGAAAGCGCCCATAGATATACATTTTAAGAACATTTTTGTGTCTCTTTAAACGAATGGGTACTTGCATTCCTTGCATTTTACCTTCATGTAAACATGCAATTTTTTGAAAAGGGGTATTAATTTCATTATTTCAAAGGGGTGTAAGATGCCTTTGAGATAACCATGGGCTTACTACAGAAAAAGAAAAAAAATTTGAGGCAAAATACTACCAAGCACTCTCTCTTTAAGCTGATTGATGGATTCCCATCTGGCATTATTGAAATGGTCATTGCACATTTAAGGTCTTGGTAGCATCATGAATTCAAAATGATAAGCACATTTCAATATCAGACACAGGTTTAAGTATGTTTTAAAGATGATTGCTTTTAAAGCAGTCTATTAATCTTTATAACAGAAATGAAGCCAGTCCCAGGGGGAAGCCAGTGTATTATTTATCTGCAGTTCTTACTGTCTGGACATTAGATAAAAATGGATATCAAATTAAGATTTAAAAGTGTATTAGGGATATTAGGTTTAAAAACAATTTATAAACCTGGCTGAAAAATTCTAACCAGGCACTTTTGGGAGGGGGTGTCCATTTTAACGAAGGGATTTACTCCCCTGGATTAACTTGAGAAGACTAGGTATTCTATTATTTGTCTGCCAACCATTTTTATTCACTGATTGAAGATGAGAATGACAGTGTATGCCATTAAAAGCTAATATCCTTTTACCAGTGTGATACGGCAGCGGACCAGTTCAGAGACGGAGCCTGGAGCCACAGCAAGCCTGGTTCATTAATCACAACCAGTTATTTACTGAACACAATCCTGCCCTGTTTGTTAAGAAATACACCCAGGCCTTGTCTGCTGCAGTAGAAGTAGTTGCCTAAGACTTGTCACATCCATTACTAACGGTCCCCATCCCCACTGATATACATATGAAGTTCATCATTTTTTGGAGATGACAGCTTATATTTATGCCTGTTGTGATTACCTTTAGGCGAATGTCATTGTCAATGTCCCCCGTAGACTGGCCTTATCCTCCCCAAACCATCTACCACAGATTCATAAAGTCATAAATTACATAGGAAAGAATGTTTATTGATTCTTGTTTTCTATTTTGGGGTGTATTGTCTCTCCTCCCACCTACATAATTGCATCTGTCTGCCGCACGTTTCCTTGTGACTATGAAAAAAAAAAATGCGGTGATGCTTTTTCCTATATCGGGGTTTCCTTGTTTTTCCTCCCACGTAAATAGTTGTAAGATTAAATTTGCTGCTTTAAGCTGCAACACACTACAGTGTTTCATAGTAAGTACAGAATATTGTTACAGGTGTTTTCATTTTGGAAAGTTGTTTTACTCTAAAACTAAATTTTTTTCATGACTTTACAGCAAGTTTAGATATAAAATGATGGAAAAAGATGGAAAATAAGTTTGTACATTTGTAGTGCCATATGGTACTTTTTGAGAGTATCCGTCTGAAATGAAACGCTCGAATGTCATTAACTAAATTAATCCTGCATTTGCTGTCTTGATAGATTTATGTTTTACAAAATTAAACAAGTCATGGGCAGCATTTACATAAATATCTAATTGGTATATTTTGCTGTTTCAATATAAAGATGTAGTTTTAACAGATGAAATTGAACTTCATATATAAAATTTAATGAGTGTTACAAAACCGTCTGCCTTTTTTTGCTGATTCAAAGACTTTTTTGTTTTTTGAATAGATTATATACTGTTAAATAACTTGAACAAAATTGTGATTTAAAGTGACTCAAACAAAATTGTCAACCTTCATTTTGCTGTCTCAATAGGTTTCTTGTTTTGATTTGTGTACTTCATGCGGCGTCCCTCCAGTTGTTTCGGTTGTGGTATGTTAAGGACAGGCACTTTGGTCTCAAATAATTTGCCACCCACAGCACGGAAGCTCTGTCACACTGGGGGACAGGGTAGCAGACACATGGATTTGTCAAAATTGGGACTTTTCACACAAGTAACCATTTACACTGACTCCGTTTCAATTCTGTTCTGCTCTCTGGTGAGCAAATTGTGATGGACAGGGGTCTGTCAGCATATTTGAGCTTTCATACAAGCCATTTACATTGGCACTATTTGAGTCTTTCCTGGTCTCTTGGATGAAACTGTTGGACAGGGTGCCTCTATGATGAAGGTTCACTATGACAAAGGTTCCCTATGACGATGGTCCGTAATGGCAAAAAAGTTTGCTATGATAAATGCTCGCTATGCTGAAGGTCTGCTATGACAGAGGTTCGCTCTTCTGAAATATGTGAACAGGCACAGATAGAGATGAAAGATAGCAAACTAAGTATAGTAAACAAATCGCCAGTGAGTAATGTTGTCAAAGCGTTCTTTGCAAAACGCAAGGTACAGTTGATATTCTCATGGCATTTCGATCATTATTATAAGAAAACTTTAATAGGAGGGTGAGTTACACATTATAATGTGCATAAAGTTTTATTCTTAGTTGTTATAGTAAGGAATTACTCATGCACGAAATCCATGTGGATCACAAAAAAAAAGAAGCAAATATGAGACAACCTCCTTTTACATTTCTTTGACATGGTTGTCATTACTCATCCCAATCATGCAACTAATGCAGCTTTCGCATCAATATACTTTTTTGGAATATCAAACTTTTTTCATGGCAAACACTTTGGAATACAAAACCCTGTGTGTTCAGCATGGCGAAATTCATCCTAATAGCAGCTGATTTTAGAGCAACTTTCCACACTTTTCAGCATAGTGGACCAGGTCAGCAACAGTAGTTTTTAATGTGAATAGGTCAATGCATGTTCAGAATTTAGATCTTAATGGTGGCACAAGAGAGGTCTGTGTCTGTCAAGGCTTAACGCTAATGTTAAAAGAATGTGACAAGTAATGCTCAAATGCATTTTAGGTTGACACGGCTTGATGCATGTTGCTGTTGAAAACTCTCCTTGGGCTCCAATTTTGGTATCTCATTCTCTTCCTGCAAACATTTTGTCCATAGTAATTTAAGAGTTTGTACTTTAACTTTTTCTGAATGTTCAAGTTGGTCTTTGCTCACATATTTACACTTAAAAAGCAATTTAAGCATGACTTTTGGTTGTTCCAGATTTCAGTGCAGATGACCTTGTGCAGTAAAGACTTTTTAAGTGACTGAAAAAAAAATACAATTTTATTTTGTCACTTTCAGTCAGAAAGTCTGTACACTCCATCAGTTTGTCCCATATTCAGTTTTTAGCTTGCACCAAGTGGATGCCTAGCACGGAACCTTAGGTCAAAGCATACTCCCTTGTAAAGCTGGTCTGCATATTGACTTTAAAAAGTACTATCAAAATACAAAGATACCGCCAGCATCTCAGCTGGCCCTGTGTCAATAGATCTATTGCATTGGACAGAGCTGAGCAAATTTGCAGTTAATCAGTGTTGAACTAGGTAAAGGATTACTAGAGTTAGATACATAGACAGTTGTCTAAACTGACAGGAACATTCAAATGATATAACGATTATGTCTGGTTCGACTAGAGGGACATACTTATGCATCGACGGGATAGTTTTAGATTTATGTGTACATAATTTCTGAGGGGAACAAAAGAACTGGCATTTATTTACAGTGGTCTGTCTTCGATGTAGATGATCTGTTTAACTGTGTATTCCTCTGTTAAACTGATAATGGCTCTCTTAAGATTATTAACGGAATAAACGTTTTAAATTTCCATTATGTGATATCTCACCTTACATTCCTGTGTGCAAGAGCTTTTTATCAAATAAATGATCTGTTAAATTGTATAATCCACTTGTCAGGTTTTCTTAGAAGTATACCTGAGTGAAAAACAATCTAAGATTACAGTTTTCCTTTAGCATACTGTACTTTTACAAGAAGGATTTAGGCATTTTGCATGCAAATTAACCAAGAGCTATCTA
The DNA here is from genome assembly GCF_051362555.1 of Lingula anatina. NCBI lineage: Eukaryota > Metazoa > Brachiopoda > Lingulata > Lingulida > Lingulidae > Lingula > Lingula anatina. The sequence continues at coordinate 35,631,793 of NC_141767.1, forward strand.
GCAAGGAGACAAAATGTCAAAGTGAGTATTCTTAGCTTGAATTGAACAGGTTTGCAAACTGGCACCAGTCAAGTTTTTAAAAAATGAGCAGTGCAACATAGACTCACATGTTGTGCTTTTCAACCCAAAAGTTTTTTGTTTGTTTGTTTGTTTGTTTGTTTGTTTGTTTTTTACAAGAACTAGGGTATATTTGACTTTTCTTCTTTTTTTCTTTCTGACTTCTGCTAATTTTTCTTAAGCCTAAATAGAGCTCCAATGCCTTGCCTAAAATATATCACCTTTCTTTTATGGTTCCAACTACAATATATTTTCACATATAAAGAACTTCTAGTTATGATAAAGAATAGCAAAATAAATGATCTGCAAGACTGCAAAACTAAATATCAGTTTTCTTAGAACCAGAGTGATGCATGTTCTGCAACAGGCCTCACCTGTCTTACTCTTGGAGCTGCAAAGTTAATGGGCCCTTTGAAGTTGTTGGGAGAAATGATTGTAAATCTTTGTTCAGCATGTTTTTATTACATCTGGTGTGCCTTTGAGGTAGAAATATTCAGAAAATAACTTTTAAGAATCTCTACCCCAGGCAAGGGGCTCAGTCAAAGAACCTGTGTTCTCTGATGTAGATGAAATTTCTATGTGATTTGACAGTTAGATGTCAGAAGCAGCAATTCGAGTCTCACACCTTGGGCTAAGTGCTTCTAAAATTAGAATTGATTGCATTTTTCTGCAGAATATTCATTGCAAATTTTCAAACATGAAAAAAAGAATGTATGCAAATATGGATAACAATGCCTATATTTTGCGATTATATAGTGCAAGTTACTAAGTGTTTCACTCTCCTAGATGAGGTACTTGCACTTTATCCATGGTAGGGTTTGAAAATAGGTGAACCCTTAAGCAAACCCTAATTTCCTTAACTCAAGGTTATAATACAATGTGGGCTGTTATCATATTATTCTAAACTTATTTCTTTTTGCCCCCCAAGTTTGGATTTATTGTTGGTCTTCTTAGCTGAGCATTATTTTCCAAACATTAACTTCGCCAAAAAATTATGATAGAAAATTTTGATTGATTATATAAGTTACATACTACTACTACAACGCAAAGTGATCTCACCAGATATAATTTAACAGCACAATTATTTATTGATTTTAGGTAAAGTTGGTGCTCATGGGTGTTATTTTGACCACCACATACAGTCACTCCATCAAGTTTTCCTAAATCACAAATCCCTTGGCACAAATATTGATTTCTGAGCATTTCACACTTCACATTGAGTTTTGAATTAAATTGCTAAGTTGAATGCATCTCTGTTAGAAGTCCTTATCACTTTCCTTATATACTGTGGAATATTATGTCATGAAATGGCCATTAAATCTGATAAAACTCCACTCTGGCCATAAGCAGGTGAAAGGGTTATCTGTGTCTAAGACGTATAGTATTAAGAAAATGTAAAAGGTTATCAACCTCTCCACAGCAGGGAATTTGAATTTTTATGGGCTATTAAATAAGCCGACTGGGGAACTGGTTCCCCTTTGAAGTCTTCATTCCACAGATATAAAACAAAGAGTGTTTACAAATTAATTTCAGTATTATGGAGCCTCATGTGAATATATAATGGTGTTTAACTAAAATTGATTATGAGCAAGGAGTAAATGTATAGTATAAAGCACAGGTACTTTTGGATAGATTTTTTTTTTTTCAAAATGGAATTACCTCAGTTGCAAGTGTGGATAAACACGCATAAAATGAGGATGATTTTCTACATGCCAGAGAACTGATCAACCATGTGGCTAAAAATTTCAGTTTTACCTTATTAGCTTTATAAAATCATCACACATTTTAGGGGAAAAAATTATCCGCACAAGCAACTTAGTGCAATGTCATAAGCACACACACAGTATCATGCACTATCACCATCCTTTGCACTAATTTAGCAATGCCTGCCCCAATCTATATTCATATTGACCTATAAACCAATCAACAGAAACTATCCTGATCAAACAGGTGATATAGATAATTGTGACATGGTGAATCATCACAGGCTGCTGGCATATGGCTGTGGGATAATCTCTTTAAACCATCCCTGCTCCTGTTTTACTCTATTTTTTTGTCAACTGTAACTGTTTTACACCTTTTTTCTTCCTTCAGTTTTTATGACAAGAAATGCATATTAGGATTATTGGTAGGTTCTTATGTGATATCTTATCATCTTCCCTTAATTCTTTGAATGTAAAAGAAAATGAGCTAACTGTAGATAGAATCCCAGATCCTGCCCAGAGAGACAGACAGACACAAAGTTATAAAATAACAGGAGTTCTATTTTATTCAGGCTGTTTGATAATGGCCTCAGCAGGAGTGAGTAGGTAGCCCTTAGGAGGGCAGGTGTGCCACTCGGCTGCTGATGATATCACACACAAAATACTCAGGCTCTCAATGCATCTAATACATGGTCTCGGGATGGTATCCAGGAATGATAAGTGTTCTGCATGGTTAATGGGTGTGGGTCTACCTTGCACCACCCAAATTCTTGGGAACCTCCTGTGGTATAATTGATGGTACCCCAGGAGGTCAATGATGTTGTCATTCAGGGATGGAATTTATGTTGGTAGTCTGTCCAGTTATTATGCACCCTTGCCAACTTTGATCATCAAAGTAGCTTTCTTGAAATATGCTTGTTGGAAAGTGTAAGTTTTTGTCTCAAGGTTGTACTTGGTGGGTGGCTATGAGACATTGCACAAACGCACACACAGACACACACACACACACACACACACACACACACACACACACACACACAGAGAGAGAGAGTTTAAAACAAATGACACTTCATGAAATTTTTGTAATGTAGTGATATATCTGTGCATCTAAAGTGGTAGCTTCATCATATCATCTATGGTGTGCATATTACTTACCCTGGTTATGTTATCATTAGAGTTTATGTTTGAGGAGGACTGGATGTGTACACAATTTATGGCACCTTGAAGAGATAAAGGTGCATCCACTACAAGAATGAATTCAAAGTCAGAAATTCACAATTTAGTCTTTTGGCACATACAGTGACTTTTCCAGTATGGACAGTTTTCATTGAAGAAGCATTTTTCTGTTTGTATTGTATTGTATAGATTAGAGACATGGTAAATACGCCTTGTCTTTTTTCGCTGCCTAGAGTGGAATAGTAAAGAGAAATCTGTTTTCCTACTGACAAAATATATCTGTTCAACATACACATTTGTGTCTTTTTTCTAAGAATATCATCCCAAAAAAAGTAGGCGAGTTATCTGTTTATGATTCTACTCATGTTTTTTTGTCTGATATTTTTAGGCAAAACGTGCAATTCAGCGAGGGGCCACAGCAGTTGTCTTTGATATCACAGATAATCCCCATGCAGCAGCAGAGGTAATGTAGACCACAAACAGGGTCCTGAGTCTGAGGAATTAACTGTAAACCATAACTTACCATTAATTGTATCATTTTAACTGTCATTGCATTATTTATCCACTGCATTTTTCTTTTTTTTTTGTAACATAATTTCCTGTTGTGTTATGCTGATGATGATGATGTTTTTAGACTTTCATGCATTGTGTTCATGTAATAGCAATGTTTGTAGTCAAAAGAGGATTGTCAACAAGAAGAAAGATAGAAAGATATTCTTATGCCATATTTAAGTTGCATAAGTATTATATAATGGCACAAAATTATAGATCATGTTGTAAGAAATAAAATGTCCTATAGATATTTAGACTAATTGTATCAATGTTTTCAGCTCAAAAAACACCATGAAGATGGTCTGCCAATCTTAGAGCGCCCAGTCCTTACTATAGAAAAGAAAGAAGCCACAAAACTCATGAAAATTGTAAATACGCAGAAAGTGGCAAGAGCAAGGATAGTGAGGCATATTCATCCTCAGAAAGTTTCAGAAGAGGTAAGTTGGTCTTCTCTCTCTCTCTCTCTCTCTCTCTCTCTCTCTCTCTCTCTCATTGTTATTGGAGTTGCAGAGGGACTGGCAATAAATATTAATATTATAATTGCATGTTTGTATGCTACCAGTTTAACTTGAAAATGATTTAAGGAAGAAAATTGCAGCTTTCCTCTCTTGTAAAAAAAAACCTGAAGGATGGGACACAGATGTGACCTAACCTTGGATAAAGTGATCTCAAAATAATTCCTGGACAAGTGCCACACAGCTTACTTGTAGCTTTTCTCCCACTTAGCACAAGTCTACTTGAATTAGATATCAAATTGAAATACTTTCTATAGTTCTGGTTTTATTCTCACAACCTCCTGAATATCAGATCCCTGCATTCCCACACTAGTGGTTAAAAAGGGAGACAACCCTATAGTGTGAGGTCTAGGCATCACATAGCATTGGCTCTTTTCATTCCATCCTTACAGAAGTCAATCTTTCTGCCATTACACCTTTTCTCAATAACAGCCAAAAATTTTAATCACAAAAAGTCCATTAGGGTAAGTGGGTTTAATCCTCACCGGTGAATGGGCTTGCAAAGGCACGAGCAAGGGTGCAGTCTTTCCAACGTTGCAGGCTAAATTTTCAGTGCAGTCTTATCATTTCCTCTAAAGTTTTATTTATCTCTTTCTTGTATTACACCATTGGGTTCATTATATTCTCTTCTTTTTTTGTTTTTATTTAAGTTAAAAAGTAAAATGCTAATTTATGTAGCACCCAAAACTTTAGATTACATGGTCTGTGCACATGCATGGAGTAATGTGAAAAGAAATTTATTTGTGTCCTTGATCTTCTCAACTTAAATAGTCTAGCCTACATACAAACTGAATAATGCTCTCTTATTTTTCAAGTAACCATTTTTTAGAATTTATGCTAATTTTTAACTGCCGGTAGGGAAGATAATTTTATTTGACATCTGATTCTTCTTCTCAGAGATTGGTTTTTTTTTAATGAACAGGCATTCAGTACAAAGTCATTTATTTTCGGTTCATTCTCTTTCTGAACTGTACAACATGCTTGAAAAGGTCTACTTCATCCAAAATGTTATTGTCTGATGTCTCATATTGATGGCTGGGAAAGTGAGATGGGAGCTCTAAATGCACAGTGTTCTGTTAAATGTTTTTCTCAACTGGCCATTTCAAGTAATCTGACCAATTTCAGTGTGGAATTTTATTTGGACTAAAAGATGGCCTGAGGAATCTGATTCAAGTGCCTACCCTTAAGGGGCAGACAAGAAGAGAGAAAATAAGTTCTTTTCAACCATTCTTCAGGATGCCTGCCAAATTGGCTTCCTTTGATCCACAGAGATATATGTTCATGTTTGTGACCTTTGCAAATAGTAGACACACATCTGCGTGGGGTTCAAAGCCCTAAGCAAAGAAAAATGGTAACCTTGTGGCCATATAGCATCCTTTGTAGATGTTCCTGGTTCCTTTTTTATTTTACATGTGTTTCAGTGTGAATTAATCCCAATTAAGTCACTTTCCATTAATTGGGGTGGCAGCCATGGTTTTAATTCTCCCTTAGGATTTTTATTTGTGGAAACTAAACTGGGAATAAAAATTGTACATTTTACTGCCTTGGTTGAAAGTAAAGTGATCAATTTTATACTTCTTTGAAATCCATTCTTGAAATTCTCTCTGAGAAGTGTCTGTTTAGAGACAAGGAAAGGGTTAAGCAATTTATCTTCTCATGGAAAGAGTTGTTTGATATGCCGCATGGGGCTTGTTTGATATATTAAAGTGTGTTTGTTCGTGAGGGAGTTGCTGAAATTTGGTAATTCGCTTCTGTTCCTAAAAAGATGCCTTTACAGGTTGCTTCTACCCAGGCTTCTGTAAATAACTCAACTGGGAATAAAACATTCCTTAAAAGACTGGCTAAGGTGGTCTGCTGTAGCAAATATGATTATACACGTTTCGTTGACTTCCCAGGTCGCGAGAATGCCTTTTACATAGAAAGCACCTGTGCAGGAAGATACACAACACTTATTTGCGTTAATGTGTTCCAACCCACATGAAAGTGTTTTTGTATGTAGTGGCTCTTATGCATTACAGGAAACTGCATCAGATTTTGTAGTTCCCCCATCTATTTTTCTAACTTTACAAGGGTAAAATGGCATTGGGGAGGTATCTTCTTTTGATTGGATGTGAGTTGTTCTGTTTTTGGTGGGCAGATTATATGAACTTTTTATGACCATACATATATATAGGCGTATACATTGCATAGCGTTATAATATATTTTATTATATCATCAATATTTTGAGTTTCTTGGTAATTTTGATATCTACCCCAGTTTATTTCTTTATTTCAGCAGGCAGCCACTGACAAGGAATTTTTTCACATGGGCATCTTGCTGGCCGTCGTTGTACTCTTCTGTATAGTCTGCTTGGTAATTATTTTGAAGGTGAGATATCAATTTTTAATGAAAAAAGATAAATTATGCTTTAAAGTAGATTTTGAATGCTCTTTGGATATCTTGCCTAAATCCAAATTTCATCTTAATGATGCATTGGTAGCACTTTATCCATATAAGTTACTACAATTTCTAACACTTTGATCCATACAAATCAAATGAGTTATCATTTCATGCTTTGACACCACATTTTTGCTGTAAAATTTCAATGTTCATAAATTTAAATCATTTATTTTTGACAATCAATCACAAAAGTTGCGTTACTTTTTATACCAAAAATTTTCCTAAAACCACTGACACTACCTATAAACAAATTCTCATATTTCAGCTAAAAAATTGAATGTTTCAGACATGGCATATTGTAGTCATTTAATTTCAATCAATCGTTATACTTGCTTTATTCTGATAAAGAAAGAAAAAAAAGATTTGCCCCATTGCCTCCAGTGTGATTGAAAACAACTTGTTTATTGATGAAAAACGATATGCTTGGTTTATAAACGTAAAGGGATATGTAGTTAAAATTTAAAGCTGATGCACAGAAGGTGTATTCTGTGCTTCAATTTATGGACCACCCTAAGTCACTTTGTGACTTAAAAGATTACAGTTGTTCTGCCTTTGGCTTTATGTCTACCTGGTTACATTAGCTGTGGCCACACAGGTTGAAATACTAAACATTGTAATCAGTTTTCCATGCTTACTTTATATACAAAGTAGCTTCCTAAGGCTAACTATTTAACTTTGTGTCTTCAGTCAGTTTTCCATGTATTACTTGCTTTTCTTACAAAGTAGCCTCCTAAGGCTATCCATCTTAATACATCTTAACTCTGTCTTAAATCAGTTTTACTTTTTTTGATGTTGTATACAATTTAGCTTCCTTAGATTAACTGTTTGAAATGTGTAATGCCTTCAGTTGAGTTTTGCAGGCCTACTTTACATACAAAGTAGCTTTTGTAAGCTAACTATTTAACGTCCTGTCTTTATGACTTTTTCAGCTGAAATGGAAGAACAGGTCAGCGGAGGTACGTAGGATTTTTTCAAGTATATTTTTTGGACAGTAGTCATGGCTTTATCCTGGTCTGATGATACCCTCCTCTCACCCTCATTTGAAAAACTTGCATCTGACAACAACATGTATAATTTTTATTTGGTATCTAATTGGGAGAGATTAGGGTGGGTTAAATACTTGTCCTCGAGGTCTATAATGTAGCAGGCATGTTTGGCAACTTATCAGACATTGATTGTGGTCCAGAGTTTTTGGCATTGAATCCCCTTTGACACAATCAAACATAAAGGACTTTGAAAGAACAGCCACCCTTTGACAGCTATTACAGGTAAAGCTACCATGGGCGTTGTGTTTTTCCTACCTTTTGATGCCCTTTCATACACTTAATGTACTTGTTTTTTATGTATTTGTATGAAAGCATAGTGTCTTATCCATAGGAGGTCTTAAGTCTGAACAAATTTTGTCATTAAGCTCCCTACTTATTGATTACTTATAGCCACTTCATTTTGAAGTCTCCATCTTCAAAGTGCCTCGAAAGGTGAGACCCGGCGGAGACTGGATTTGTTTGCATAGGCTTTACTTAAAGCTAATTAACTATTGATTGGGCGAGGGATAATGGAGATGGGAGGCCAGCCGCAAAGCCCCTTGAAACAAAAACATGACATCAATACCTATAGGTCCTCATTGATTTTATTTTGTTGATCGAGTAAGATGAAAGTATGAAATATTTAAGCCTTGTGTTTTTGAAAAGGTAAACACATCAAGAGAATGTCAATCTTCAAAGCCCTCAGAGATTGCAGGGGTTGGAGGGCTGCTTGGAGCATGGTGGGGTCTCAATCAGAACCTGATCGCAGGAATCAATGCGAGGGGAATGGTTTGACCATACTACTGACATTTTGTCCAAATTTCAGAATACTGTTCATTATCAGAATGCATTATTCTCAGTTGTTTATGTCCTCCACCCATGGTTGAGTTTAAGTATTAAACTTTGGTTACATTGTGTAGTGGTCTTTGCTCAAAGATGAACCCTCATCAAATTTTTATCAAGTTTGTTTCTCACTATTACCCAAGCTATTTTTTTTTCTCAAATATGCTTCAGATAAAAAGCAGGACTGGTGTAATCTTTCTTTGATTAAATTATTTGTACTCACTGACCTGTTCGTATTGTTATATCAATATATACACAGGAAAGCAATAATATTTTAGGGAAAATAAGTAAAACTTCTAATTTAGCTAGGATTGCAAGGGAAAAAGTTGCTTATCTGAAAAGGGGGGAGGGGTGGCAGAAACATTGCTGAGCATGAGCTTAAGTTATAAAAAGATGTAGTTGAATTAAATAACCTAAAAATTTTGTTTGACATATTGGTGCACAATCAAATACAAAAAGTTGACAGAACCTAGAGCCTCTTGAGACATTGTTTCCTTCTTTTAATGGGCAAGATTAAACCAATCTATAATACAAATTAATTTTTTTGGTCTTGATATTTCAGGCATCTCTCACAGAACTTTCCAAAAGGGCTATTGCCAGGCTAGAGACCAGAAAGTTTAAGGGTTTGGGCAAGCATACAGAGAGTCTGGGAAGTCATCCAAATCAACACAGGCCCTCCCCCTCCCGCACAGTTACACCAGACCTCTACAGTCTAAGCTCAAGCGCTGACGCACAATGTGCAATCTGCTTGGAAGAATATAAGGATGGGCAGGTGAGTTGGGGTATATATGAAATTAAGCTTTTAATAGATACAAACGTTTATGTTATGCTCTTGGAGAAATAAAAAACTACAAAATAACATAAAACTGATCCTAAATTATGTAGCAAAGTTAGGCAGATATTTGTTATGATTTGTGTTTTTCTCATCTATTTTAGATTGTCTTTATTTTGAGAATAGCAGATATTTTTTTAAACACTTGTGCATATGGATTTGGTTAATTAGAAATTAAGGATTTTAGCTTTCAACAAAGGAACAAAATACTTCATGTTTAGTATGGAATTCAGCAAATTGGTAGAAACAAATTAATTTGGGCAAAACAACTTTGAAAGGGCTTTCAACAGTTTACTCAAATAATGCAATACACTGACCAATAGATGTAAATATTGCCTTTAAAAAAGTGAATTAGCTAAAAGAAAATATATCATTTTACTCAAATAGCTGTTCAACAAGCTAGGAAAAATATAACTCAGGCAGGGGGTAGAAAACCCTGCTAAGCATCTAAGGCAAGGGTCACTAGTGACCAAAAAAATTGATGGGAACATAAATAGTGGACATGTAACATGAGGGTGAATTTTTTCTTTGTCTGAAAATAAAAGAGCAAATTTACCACTCCATGTTCATTTTTACCAAGAATGATAGTTACATGTTAAAGGAAATGTAGAAAAGTTAAAAAAAGGTTTATATGTTTCTTATTTTGCACTGTATGAAAACTGAACCCACTTTGTCCAAGTGTTTGGTGTGTGGTTGTTTATTGTTTTGCTAATTCTTAAACATGACATGCATGTGTTCATTAGCCAAGTTAGATACAGATGAGTTGCCAGAAATGTACAGTCATGTGATGACGCACTCAGTCAAATCTGAGGCCAAAAGGACACGAGTCTCAGCAGATTTGGTGTATTTTTTATCAATAGAAGTTCAATAATGATATTTCTTTGTTGTTTTTTTTTGGGTATTGGTTATGCAATTAATGAACTGTAAAGTGTCTTCATTTGGAAGATCTATTTGTTTTCGGCCTTTATTTGTTAAAAAGATAAATAGATTGGCCCATTTTTGCAATGTAAGCCCAATTCCCTTTCTGTTCACATATCTGAATACCTTTTCATGTCATTAATGATTTAGTTCATAAGTCCTTGTGTAGAAAAACTTATGTAGTAGACATTTTTAATCAAGCACTTTAGGATATATCAACTCAAGACCATGTATTGTATTTTTCACGTATGAAATATTACATATATTCCTTCTTTTTTTAAGGGCTTCTCTACTCTGTTTATTGTTGGTGAATTTGTATTGTTTTCTTCACTATTTATCAGAACTATGTTGCTTTGTGAACTATCATATCAGCTCATTTCTGTTGTCTTCTCCAGGTATTACGCCTGCTTCCATGTAACCATGAATTCCACAAGGCCTGTGTGGACCCTTGGCTGCTGGTCAACCATACCTGTCCACTCTGTCTTTTTGACATTTTGGGTGAGTCTTTACTGAAGGTTTGGTGAGCTCTTCCATTGTTTAACCATTTTGGGCATATGGATTTGGTTAATTAGAAATTAAGAATTCATTTTATGATAACTTGTGGAATGTGTAGTCGTGTTTGACAAGTGAATCACAGTCAGTGAAATTGATTTTCATAAACATAAAATAGTGTTGTTTGTATTTTAATGTGTTTATTTATTTATTTATTTATTTATTTATTTATTTATTTATTTATTTAAAGGATGTATAGTTATAATACATTTTCTGTGCTATTCCAGATTGCCTGAAACCCACAGGTTCAAACAGTTCAACACTGGAGTGTCAGCAAGGTTCCCAAAATGCTCCCGCACCTCGTGTGGACTTGGCAAGAACAAATAGTGTTATTTCTCTCCCAGCCCACATAACAGTGGCTCTAACCCCACACGCAATGGAGGGTGCCAGTCACTCTCAACACCACGCCAGGAATAATATGCAAGTCATGGTCAGTAGACACTCTGGTCAGACATCAACTGGCCAGGCCTTTCATAATTCATACTCAAACAGAACTTACGAAAATGTGTACAGTCCATACTCCCCGCAGCAACAACAACAACAGTATCAACAGCCACCAGATAATTATTTACAAAAAGATGTCAGCACAAAAAACTCTATTCAAAGAGCTGATAAGTTTCACAGGACTGCAGGCAGCCAAACTGGCAATGTGGCATCCCCTTATCACCAAAGACGGAATTCAAATTCATATTCAGGAAGTAAAGTCACTGGTGATTCAGTGAATACTTACTCCCCTTGTACTCGGACGTTGTTTCTTGCCAATGCCAGCAGCGGGCATCATAACTCGGTGAGTAAGCCCCAGACTATGAAATCGGGGGAGCATGCTTCATCCAGCATGGCTTCCCCATACACAAGAACTAAAGATGTCCACAGTTCCTGTGGAAAACATAGAACTCAAAGGAAAATGGGAGTTTGCCATTCCCATGCTGCATCCAATTATAATAAAGACTCAGTTTTGACTACACAGAGTTCTGCCACAAGAGGGCAGTTTGGAGTGGCTACGCCTACAACATGTCAAAGGTCGCTGTGTAATGGTAGTAATAGCAAACGACCAGTTTCTGTGCCAGTGTGTAATAATAATACAAATAGCAGAAGTTCTGCTGAGATTATTTTGTCAGAACAGGAATGTGATTATAACTCAAACAATGATATCAGTAATCAGAGCACATATGGAAGCTCCGACACTGTCCCAAGTGATGTCAGTAGTTACAATTCAAATATTTATTATGATTCCTCAGCGGAAAAGAAGAAAAAGGCACCTCCTAGGTTGCCACCTATTCATCTAAGGCCCACCTGTGCCATGGGTGAGCACGTGTGTTCAAAACCTAACTGTAAAAGAGTGCAGGAAATTCGGTTCAGTTGCAGCAGTTGTTCCTCAGGAGAGCATGAACCCTCAGTACATTTACATCACCACAGACATCACCAACAACAGCAACAAAAACAACTAGAGGAACAATCCGAGAAACCTCCAGCTGTTCCCCCAAGACCTCATCGGACATATAAGCAGAAAGCTGGAACTGGAAGTAACAATTATAAAAATTATCCGTCAAATGAACACGAGCAGTCCGATTCCTCACACTATTCATTCTCTGGGACCACCCCTAGTCCTATAGTCAGTGATGATTCAGATGGAGCAGTGCCAGCTGCTCTGTTGGCACAGCAGTTGGAAATTCATCGGAACTTGAACCAAGCACAACTTGTCAACAACAATAATGGTAACAATAGCACTACAGCACAGTGTACGTGCCCAAGTGTTCTGGGGCCACAAATCTTACCTGGAGTGGTCTCCTACATGTGCACGCAGCACGAAATAACATACAGTATCCCTACAGGTTTGCAGTCCAATGAGGTTCGGTTTGTTCGCCAGGGGGAGCAGCTTTGTCAAGTTCATAAAATGGCAACAGGGGGAGGTGCTCAAATGTTACCTCTTTCCCTCCAGACTGAGTCACCTCTGTCTTTATCCTCATCATTGTCAAATCCACAGCCAAAGCCTCTTACAACAACAACAACAAACTCTACCACTCCTTATTGCACAGTTTCTTCTTCTCGTACCTCTTCAGCCACAATCCAAGCAGGCACCTCAAGGCGCCTCTCGCACCCTCATTTGTCTTATCAGACCACTCCAACCATAGAAGAGGTGACAGAAGGGATGGAGGATGGACCAGATATTCAGCATCATGATGGTGGTGATGAGCACGAGGAAGAAGATGGAGCCGCCATCACTTCTGCCAGCTCACAGCCCTCGTGCAGCTGTCCCAGGTGCCAAAGAGAGACAGTTCCCAGGAAATCCATTGTTGTTTTCTCTGAACCACAAGGTGAGATTTAGTGTGGAAAAAAGTGTTCGATTAATTTGTTCAGTTGTATTCCCCATTTATTCAAAATGTATGCAAATGGGAAAAATGTTACACTTAATTTACTGAATATTGCTTGACCACTTTTGTACCAGAAGTTTTATATATAAAGACAACACACTTACATTTTCATTTGTTTACTAATTTTGTCTATTCTATTTGTAGGAACCATTATTACAATTCCTTTAGAGCAACATGAAGACTATGATCCAGTAGATGGAGTATGACCTTTGATGACCTGTAATGACCTCTGACCTCCTCTTGCAGTATTCATGCACATCACACCCTGACACAGAAATATTTATTTTTGTACATAAGATTTAGTTCCGTATCAGTCAGAAGGAAAAATCAAATCCCAAAAGTGTTTACCAGTACAGTATTATTTATGACTTTACGCAGCAAATCTTTATTTCAAAACATAGTTTAGTGTACTTTTTTCTTTTAGAGACATATGCTAGATAAAGCATAAAATCAAATGATGTTTTCTTGGTGCTATCAAGTCACAAAAGAATAGGTCAATTAAAAATACTCTATATTAGAGTGTTCCACTAACACATTGGCCAAGTAGCGTCAGTCTGAATATGCAAATTATATTTTGGAACCACATAAAAAAAGACTTTGAGTTTAACTACTGTTGATTGATATGTATGAAAAATGGCTGTGCACAAATGTTGATTGTACATTTTTTATTATGTGATCCATTTTATGAAGATAGCAGAAATATCAAGAAAAAACAAAAATGAAATATTGTTAATTAATAATTTGAAGTGTTCAAAAGATGGTGTATTGCTGTGTAGCTTGGATGATGTGTATTTATAGATCCTTTGGTATCAAATATTAGCGCTTGTTATAACAGTGTCAGTTATAGTTCTGAGAAAATTGTTATACCACACCATCTATATCAGCATTGTTAAGTCTTACAGTGTAACATATCTGTAGCTTATGTGGCAAAGTTTACCACACTTGCTCTTCCAGATCATTTCTGCCCAAGAATGTAGAACCAAGAATGCAGTGAACAAAGACTCAGAATCCATGGAAAATGGGCTTGAAAATTTTGCCGCTTTAATATCTGTTAGTTTGTTAGTTCATCAATTTTCATTAATTTTTATGTATGGTCATGCAGTAACCTCTTAATTTATTAACCTCTACACTTTCTTTCTTAATTTATGATTCTGTATTTGCCAAGATAGATTAAAATGCCACAAATTTCCCAACCTGTGTAGTTAGAGAATACAGGGTAGTGTAGTGTAAAATATGTCAACTGTTCTGCTGATTGCTGCTCAACTGTTTGTACAAATTATCAGTGTACAGTTTGATTACTGTTGTTTGTATGTTGTGTATGTTGAATATAGTATCTGTACATAGATTATTTATTTGAATAATTGAAACTAAGATATTTCTTTTCATATGTAGCAGTGTAGAGGAAGGGAGAATCAAAAACTAACCACAATAATGGCTTTACAGGCAGTATTGTTGTGATTTGTTATACCATTTATGAAAAAAACTCTGGTGGGTTTAACAGAATTCAACATACTTGTCCTCTTATATCCAGAGTCGACTTTGAAGTGGACTAAAACTTCAATCAGAAATTTAGATATGTCAAGTCTAGAAAAAGTTATCACTCTCATAACTGATTGAAAGTCTTGGTATTCTGTCATATTAAACTGTGATTGCTTACATAATTGGTCTGACAAGATGCCCTTTAGTCCTTGTTTGTGATGGTACAAATTACATACTTTACTGTAACTTTCTATGTATTGGAATTTTCTCTTATTTGTGAATTTAAACCTGGCAAAACCTGAGTAGACCAAGATTAAGAGGTTGTCAGGAAAGTAACTACTTCAGCACGACTTATAAATTTTATTTTGAAAGGGTCAAGTATTTTTTTTTAAACACAGGGATAATCATTTGGTATCAATTTAGAAAGTTTGGGAACATTTTACGGGTGTATATTTCTGTGATTATTAAGCTTGCATCAGTTCCTTTTCTAGTCTGTTGTAGAGTCTTAGAGAAATCCATTAGTTTTGTTTGTTAGTTGGAGCTGATCAGACCTCTTTTTTTCTTCTGTTTTTACCCAAATGAACACAATATTAACCTACATATTACAACTTACAGGGTATATAGCATCTGTGAAAGTAATATGTCATTGTTGCATGTCAAGAAATGACAAACAGGACGCTGAAAATGTTCATCTAATACACATCAAAGTGGATGTTCACGAAAAGTGAACTCCATTTAAGTCAATACAATTTGGGTAACAGTTTGCAAACATTTACTACCAGTATCAGGAAATGTAACGCACGTTTAAGCCATGTTACACGGCATGTGCTCACAATATCTGAAGTTGTAAAAAAAAACATTAGGTCAGTGTAGAATTTGCTACTTAAGTCTACAGGAAAAAAAAAACGTGTGCCACCAGAAGTTTATTCTTGTGAAGGTAGCTGAGAGAAAGTCTGTAAAAACTTAGAGAGTCAAATTAACAAATTGCTTGGAAAAATATTTCTCAGTGTTTGAGAGATTAGTGATACCATATATACTGCCTGTAACAGTAAAGTGAGCAGTGTGGGGGTTCTAGCTGAGTACTCCCTACCAGTGTTACTACATGTGATGTTATGATTCAAGATAATCAAATGATATTTATTTTGAAATAAATGAAAATGTAAAATATAGATATTGCAGGTTCTTTGTTTTTCCTGATTGTGCTTGGGATACTTTTTATTAATTGATCAATTTATTATTATTATTATTTGTGTTAAGGTGAAGCAATATTTGTAATAGATAACACTGGTGCGACAAGTTTAAAATATTAACATAGACTACAAAAACGAGAAAAAAGAAAACTAAATCTTGTGACAAGAAATCCTTACCTAGCAAACTGACTGTTAGAAATTACTTTGGAAATTACAGGAATTCAAGAAATGGTCTAAATAGTATATTTTTTGTATTGTGAATAAAATAAAAAGATATGATATAATATTCAGAGAAAAAGCAACAAAAATTTAGCCTAGTAGTTGTTGCGCCAATTATTCACCCAAATTTTTTGACATATTTTTTTTTTGTTTGAAATATCCCTAAAATGTTCTCTTCTTGCATTTAATCACTCTTGAAATTAATGCAAATGTCAATATTCATTTCAATTTTAAAGAAACCCCATTGTGTTAGAGAAGGCAATTACAAAGTTTTGGCTCAAAATTTTGGATTTTATGGTGAAACTTTGTAATTGCCTTCTCTACTACAATGAGGCTCATGTAGGAGTTTATTGTTTCACCCATAAGGGCCCCATTGTGGTAGAGAAGGCAATTACAAAGTTTTGGCTCAAAATTTTGGATTTTATGGTGAAACTTTGTAATTGCCTTCTCTACCACAATGGGGCCCACGTAGGAGTTTTAATTTCACCCTCATGGACCCCAATGTAATAGAAAAGGTATTTATAAAGATTTGGATCAAAATTTTGGATTTAATGGTGAAACTTTGTAAGTGCTTCTGCTAAATCAGTGAGGCTCATGTAGGAGTTTGTTGTTTCACCCATAAGGGCCCCATTGTGGTAGAGAAGGCAATTACAAAGTTTTGGCTCAAAATTTTGGATTTTATGGTGAAACTTTGTAATTGCCTTCTCTACCACAATGGGGCCCATGTAGGACTTTTGATTTCACCCTCATGGGCCCCAATGTAATAGAAAAGGTATTTATAAACTTTTGGATCAAAATTTTGGATTTAATGGTGAAACTTTGTAAGTGCTTCTGCTAAATCAGTGAGGCTCATGTAGGAGTTTGTTGTTTCACCCATAAGGGCCCCATTGTGGTAGAGAAGGCAATTACAAAGTTTTGGCTCAAAATTTTGGATTTTATGGTGAAACTTTGTAATTGCCTTCTCTACCACAATGGGGCCCATGTAGGACTTTTGATTTCACCCTCATGGGCCCCAATGTAATAGAAAAGGTATTTATAAACTTTTGGATCAAAATTTTGGATTTTATGGTGAAACTTTGTAATTGCTTCCTCTAAATCAGTGAGGCTCATGTAGGAGTTTGCTGTTTCACCCATAAGGGCCCCATTGTGGTAGAGAAGGCAATTACAAAGTTTTGGCTCAAAATTTTGGATTTTATGGTGAAACTTTGTAATTGCCTTCTCTACCACAATGGGGCCCATGTAGGACTTTTGATTTCACCCTCATGGGCCCCAATGTAATAGAAAAGGTATTTATAAACTTTTGGATCAAAATTTTGGATTTTATGGTGAAACTTTGTAATTGCTTCCTCTAAATCAGTGAGGCTCATGTAGGAGTTTGCTGTTTCACCCATAAGGGTCCCATTGTGGTAGAGAAGGCAATTACAAAGTTTTGGCTAAAAATTTTGGATTTTATGGTGAAACTTTGTAATTGCCTTCTCTATCACAATGGGGCTCATGTGGGTAAATGCAAAACTCCTACGTGGGCCCCATTGTGGTAGAGAAGGCAATTACAAAGTTTTACCATAAAATCCAAAAATTTGAGCCAAAACTTTGTAATTGCCTTATGCAATATTACATAATCATCTTCTCTACTGCAATGGGGCCCTTTTCTAGGTTAACAGGAATAATAATGTTCAATGTATAAACAACCTTTTCTGGGCATTGATATAAACTTTGAAATAATTTATTTTAATTGTTTTAGATGAAAGTAGAAGATAAGGCAATGCAGGAATATAAAAATAACAACACATTTTCACATAAGTGTCAGTTTTATTTCATTTATATTGTAACTTATGATAAGCTACATGGACTTTGAACACTCAAAATGAAATTGCATTCCAGTGAAGAAAAATTAGAGATCAATTTGAACATGAGCAAAATACCACTAACTGCAAAGCCTTGATACTTTGCTGTGCATCCCAAAAGCTAAAGATAAAAGTAAATAATGCCCATGTTGTTTACCAAATTTAAGTGGCTGTTGGCTGAGGAAAATAATCATTTGCTCGACATTAAATACAAAACAGAAACACACCGTTATAGGTATCACAATAAGGTGCCCTTCTTTAACTTTCTGGTGTGACTTTACCTTTCTAAACAACAAGCAAAAAATGAGACAATAATTAACTTTGACAAGAAAACTGTATTTGATTTCCATATTTCCTGACTTTCTTTCATTTACTGAATCACTGGTCCAACAGTGATAAGACAATTTGTGACATCAAACACACATTCGTAGAACTTATTTTAAAAAATAATGAAACATAAAAAAGGCTTTTAAAAATGTTGATAAATATTCCCATGACATGAAACAAGCATTGCACTTTTAAACCGCTCCTGGGCATTTTAAGGCTGTGTTCAGACAGACATAGACCTGAACTGGAAATGAACTACCCATATATTTAAATTTGTGATTTAATAGATCAGATCCACTGGAAACTTGCTATAAACCTTCCTACAGACATCATTGACCTAGATACAGATGTATGTCCTTGACTGAATTAAACTTAATCCAAATAACAATAATAAATTATTTCATGGTGTATTTAAAAACAAAAAGTCTCAGCAGAACCTTTACTAAGTTGCTGCTAACCCAAGTGTCTGTTTTAACACACCAAGGCTGCTTTTTCCTTTTATTTCAAAGTGTACCACAATTTTCAGAGTAATAATTTTCAAAGTTATTTCTGTTTTACTTCACATAACACTAAGTAAAATAAGAAATAAATCAGCAGCTGAAGTAAGAGATCCTTATATATCTATATTTTTGTATTTTGATAAAAAAATCAATAGTTACAATCTTCATCTGAAAGTTTATCCTTGACACCCTTTTAAATAATTACCCTTTTCTTTGAAAAGCAAAAGAAATAATCACCCTTTTCTTTGAAAAGCAAAAGGAACACTATATGTGATAATTGACTTAAATGTGTCAGACAAACAGCTAATGCTCAAACTTTCACACAGAATTATAAAATTCAAACACCATAAATCTAGCATTTAAAATCTCTCAAATTTCCATAGTACTTCCATCTACTTCCTATTTATAACATGCATGGGAAACATAAGTTATCTTAATGTGACAATATGGCAGGCAAAAGTATAAATCATACCAGAGTTTAAGTATGGTGGAGTGGGAAGTGACTCTAAACTGTGTTCAGATTCAAACATCGTACCAGCCATATCGTTCCAACAATGCAGGGCGATTCTTGCTAAAGTGCATTCAGTGTAATTAAATCGATTGTCCGACATGCTAGCTAGTTAATCAGTTAACTACCCCCTAGCAAGTCAAGAAGACATGTTAGGGAGCATTCACATCAAGAAGAACTGAGGTCTAGTAAGGCAGTGACCTAAATATGGTGGACCTACATGAAAGGAAGACCGCTAATCCTGTTATTCCTCACCATGGGTCGTCCCTGCAGGGGCACAGTAATTAAATCTCAGCTCAATTCAACCGGTCAAGGGACAACGCATGGTGAGGCGTGTGAGAGGCAGAGAGACCATAAAAAGATTAGCGGTCTTCCTTTCATGCAAGTCCACCATATTTAGGTTGCGGCCTTACTAGACCTCGGTTCTTCTCAATGTGAATGCTCCCATAGACATTTAAGCCAATTACAGTGATTGCACTTAGGGAGAATTTCTGGCAGAATTGGATTGACCCAGCTAGTACGATGGGTTTATCTTAATGCTCCCTTATTCATAACTAAATTTTGTTCTCTGCATTTTGCCACAGCTTTCATTCATTTTCCATTTCTTTCAATTTGGTTTTTGGTTTAGAAAAAATGTACCAAGATACAACTTACTTCATTTATGAATAATGCAATTAAAAAAATGAATAATAACTCAGCAAACATTTTGCTGTTTCATAACACTGTTAACTTAAAATGGAATGAATATATCTTTTTAAAGATAATTAAAATTATCTGGAGAGTATCTTAGGTACAATTCAGTATAAATATACATAAAATTATATCAATTTTCAATTCTGACATAATGCAAAATAAATAATTTTCTGTGGTGCAAATGACAAAAATAAGCATCACAAATATTTTCCTCAAATAGCATTATTTTAGAATTACATAACAAAATACAAGAAGGAATATGATGAGATGGCTGTATAGTTCTGCAAAGTGTCAAATGTAAATATTTTCCAAACTTTAGAGAACTTTAATTTAAAGAATGTTAGCCATCAATGGGTAAATGAAGATTTAAAAAAACTGTTAATGTTGTCTTTATGAGGACTGGAATGATTCATATTTTTACATGTTCTGAGAAAGCAGAGATGTTTTGAAAAACAAAATAACTTCTGTCTGACTGACTGGTGAAGTCATCTTCCAAGGTTAAAGTGAATGATAACATTTGTCTGTGCCAATGTTGTGATTAATTTGTAAATCATCAAAACAAAAAGCACATGCATTTAGAAAACAAAAACAAACCTGCGTGTACACTTACAGTCAATTTTCAAGGTTAAAGGATTTCTTTTTTTCTTTTCTTTTATCAGACCTAAATGTGCAGGGAAATAAAATGCAAAATACCAAAGCATGTATCTAAATCGATTTTAAACAAAGACTAATGGTGCCAAAAGCAATAAAAGCCCTCAAATGTCCTCAAAAAACAACCTAATTTGTCATATTATTCAATTGTAAAACCATAACATATTAGGCCGTGTAGTTTATTTAAAAGCTGTAAATACATAAGTATAAAAATAGGAATAGGACGGAAATTGGTTGACCAAAACCTACAAAAACAGCAAAACAAGTAAAAAAGTTATTGAATTACTGGGCAGCACATTTCCTGTTTAATAATAAATGGTATGGACGGATATGTGGCAGGGGACATTATCCTACTAAAATTCTAACTGCAATAACAAAATATTTCTTATAATCCAGCTATAATTTCATGATCAAAACTTCTGTTTAAGCTGAATTCTTGTGTATTACTAAGTATTTTCATTTCATTCCTTCTTTCTTTTTATTACAACTTCTACCTAATCTACACCAAAAATTCTTACAATGCATAATGCTTTTCAACCCTTTTGGTTCAAATTCACAAAATACTTTCTATATCATCCAGGTTTGCAGCAGTGGGGTCCATGTGTACCCATCATTTCACACATTTAAAATCTCAGAGACTTCAATTCCACTTATGAATACTCAGTCAATTATTAGATGTCACATAAAGCTTGTCACACTTGGCAATGGTGACAGGTGTCAAAGAAATGTCATGAAATGCCTCAGCTGTCCACAGCAGTAAAGTCTAGCTATGACCACAGACAGTCAAGGGAATATTCCTGGACCATCAAATAAGTGAAAATCCGATGTTTAACCACCTGTGAGTTCTTATAAAGTGACACACATGTCACAGCAGTGAGACTGATGCCAAGGGCAGTCAAGGTGACATAAACCTTGTCACACTTCCCACAAGTCACAGATGTCAGAGACATGTCATAAGTGTCCATAGCAGTAAGACTTATGAAGGTCAAGGTCAGCTAAGGTGGTGTACACCTTGTCACACTTGCCACAAGTAAAAACATCCTGTGGACTGTAACCACTTCCTGATCCAGTTGATGAGGGTCTCTCAACTTTACCTAAAAAAAACAAAAAAACAATTTCAAGGTAATAAATAATAGCACTGGAAATAATAAATTGAGCTGTGTTATTTGGTGTTAGTATAACCAAGGAGTTATAACAGAAGGAGATTACACGCGTGGGGGCGGAGCCCGTATTACGGTCTCTCATTGGTCGGAATGAATAGAACCCAGAGAACAATGGATGCCTATCTCTGTTACGCTTAATTGCTACTCTCGTTTAAATCTCGTTTGTTAGTATCTGTGCCTTCGTCTGTTGATTTTGAGGACAGAAACAGAAACGGAGTCCCAAGTTTCTAAAAAATGAGAGAAATACAGAATTTATATGATATTACGTTGGACAAGGTTTTCAAAAAACAGGTAAGTGCTTTTAAATGCATAACTACACGAAATATGAAGATAAATTGCAACTTTCATGTCGTAGGGTCTCACTGTGTAAGTGTCCAGCTACACGTTGATCTCACGAGGTGGTGTGTGGAGAATAAATATTGCACGAAAAATATTTCCCACTCATAACAAGTGCCTATAAATATAGTATCAGATGAAGAAAGTTTGGTCTTTATACAGTTGCAATTGTTAAGTAATTTGTGGCAATAGCAAAGAATAAAACTTAGGTGCACTTTCAGTAGCCGAATAACAAGCAGATGCTTAAGCCGCCATCTTGTTAATATTTCGAAAAAAAATTACTCCAAAAGACATTTTCCTCCTACTTTTTGAAACTTGTGTCACATGACAGTCATAAAATTTAACTAATTGTTATGTGTGCAACACACTTGCTTGAGCAGTATTGTTTTTTTTTGCGATTTTACATGTGGTCTAGCTTGGATACGACAATTGACAATTTTCATGAGTTCCGATCAAAAAGTGTTACGCTTGTTACGGCCAAAAGGCTTACCGCTTTTTGTACTTTTCAAATGCAAGATTATAAAAAAATTTGGTGTGTTTAGATTCTTGAACATCTTGGTTGTGGCGTGGTATATATTGCATGGATACTGCTCCAATATTTCTTGAAAAAAATAACCTGATTTGTTCAGAATACCAATTTTTTACTCTAGTGTTATGGGTAAATGTACCATTTTGGCCTTTACCTTTTTCATGTTTAAATCTAAAAAGACTTATCATGACAGTTGGTCATCATTTTTCTTCTCACCATGGTGGGTGGCTTTGGAGGGGTAACTTTGTTGTTAAAGTAAAGTGCTCAGTTTTTTTGACTGGAAAATTTTGCCTCCACCCAGCATTTTCCATCATGGCGGTCTAACAGGAAGTTTGACTTCACAGTGTCTTTGGTATAGTTATTTTTAACTTATTTAGTCTTCTTTTTACATATATATGTTTTAATTCATATTAAACCTTTGAAAAAAGAACACACATGAATCCTGGTGCTTCTTAATTTAAAGTCTTAAGGTTTTAAGTTCACCTAGGCTCCACCAATTACTTTACCTGTTATCTCACTACACATCTCTCTTTGAGTCAAGGTGTGTAAGACACACCTTATTGTGTAAGACACCTCTATAATTAAGGGGTACTTGCTTCTCTACTAAATTATACTTCACTACTTTGGCATGTTAGGTGGCAAGCTTGGATGTTTCAGTTCATTTTAAGAAAGAAGCTTTGCCTTGGTGGTTACAAAAGAATAGAACTCTATTAAGGTTTATTCATTTCTTGAAATTAAATATTTCATCTTGTAGTGTTGAAACAGAAATTCTCTCAAAATTGATAATGAATTTGACATGCATATCTTAACACTACTCAAGTTTTTTTTCTATTATAGATATGGGAGAAGGCTGCATTGAATATATGAATTATGGTCAGGCTGGAAAAAATTAAAATATGTCAATGAAAAAAGGAGGTCAGTGTGTCTGGGGTAAGTTACTTTTGTCATAATGCCTAAGATGCATTAAACATTCACTAACAACAGTACCCTTTTTAATTTTTTTTTTCAAAATACAACAACCTTGGGCATTTTCCTTTTAGCAACCAGCCTCTCTGAAATCCCCTTTTTGTCCTGTCAGAAGAGTAGGAACCAGGGCAGATTTAAATAATTTCTTGTAATAAGTACAATTTCTTTCAATTTCTTGGGGTTATTAGCTTTTGATCATGAATTTTGATGTTCTATATAAATTTAGTTGTAAATTGTTCATTTATGTGGTGAACATTATTTCAGTCAAGTCATAACAAGACACATTAAACTTCACTGCATAATTCCATAATGTCTACATGGATACTAGTAGTTCATAATGCTATTATTATGTTTTTTTTTCTAACCTACAGGTTTCTCTCTTTTCTGAGTGGCATGGCATTAGCAAGGCAGAAGAAAAGGCCCTGAAGAAATTCTCACTTGAGTTGTCCTTTTTGGAGAAGAAACTGGATAAGACTGGCCAACAGAGATTGCATTAAATTAATAGTGCTCCTTTATGACATTTTAAAATATTTTCAGTCACCTAACTGACTCTATACATTGCAAAAGTGGACATAAATTTTGTTACTGTTACGTGGAAAAAAATTCAAAACCTATATATAAATTGTTGAGTGCCATGGTATAACAGTCTACCTGATTGCCAGTGAAATTTCTGTTTCAGTGAAATTTCTTTAAAGCAGTCACTTACTGCTTACTTACCAGTTAATTTTTTCAGCTGTTACATTTTATAAATGTTCTTACTAAGTGTTGTCTTGATCTATAATAACCTTTTGAAAATCCCATGTTTTTTATCCTATTTGTAAGAATTAACCACTTTATCTTCTAGGATTTTTTTTCATTCAGCCCATTAGATTCTCAGACCTTGCTGGCCTGTAAGTAGAATAGTATCTGGCACAGACTGGTATCAGCAAGTCAGATAAAGAAGAATATAATTATTTCTATTTGCACGGTTGAAAAAAATGCCATCATAGACTGCATAAAACTGGAAAACTGTAGCAACTTAATCATTCTTATGACTTCATTTATTACTGCTTATGTGTAAAATTTTTGTTTTTGTTCTTCTATAGATATAATAAAATGGTTTTACTCACAGATGCTACTTTCATGAGTATAGAGTATAGAGTGCTTGAGTATAGAGTTGACTTAAAAGATTTTTTAAGTTAATATAGTAAATAATAGTTTGAAATTCAATATTCTCATCTTTATTTGTTTCACTTTAAAGAGCTCAGTGAATACTAAAATTTCTGATATATTTTGTACATAAATATATTTATGAATGAATAAAAATTATTCTTAATGTATGGCACTGTGCACTTGTTTACCGACAAATATGAACAGTGTTAGTACGTGTCAAATAATCCTGAAAAAAAGAGAAATTTCCAAGATAAAGAAATTTATAAAGAGTATTCAGTAAACTGACGTGTCGTGGCATTGCCTCAACCTAGAATTAAAATTTTAATTAAATGCATTATAATATTAAAATTATACCGAGTGAGAGAAAAAATACTTTAAGAAATTTAAAACCAGACATAAAGCGTAGGCACTGTCACAATGTATATGTTTATGGGACCCAAGGGCAGGAGGGTCCAAACGTTAATGTATTAATATTATGTCCTTTGGCAGTGAGGACAGACGTTCACTTGAATGTCATTTTCACAAACCACAGTTGGGACGTTTTCTTTTGACTTCTCCTTGGTGATTTTTCACCGGGTTGTGCCATAAAAAAGCCATCTATCACCGACTAAAGAAGCTCATGGCAACCATTCTCAGTCACCACCTTATAATCGCTTTCTATGATAGCATACAGCAGCGCTTTGACATTACTGATCTCGAATTCTAACG
The DNA here is from genome assembly GCF_051362555.1 of Lingula anatina. NCBI lineage: Eukaryota > Metazoa > Brachiopoda > Lingulata > Lingulida > Lingulidae > Lingula > Lingula anatina. The sequence continues at coordinate 35,657,043 of NC_141767.1, forward strand.
CGAAATAACGCATATGAAATTTATCTCCAAGCTGAGGAGAGCGACGCAGACGAAACCTTGAGACCGGAGGCCCCCCCGTAGCTAGCTCCGCCCACCGTAACAGACATCGGACAATAGAAAGGCTTGCGTGTAATCTCCTTCTGTTATAACTCCTTGGTATAACATTGTGTTAAAAGGCATACTTTGTTTGTATCTATGGATGTAACTAGCCATTTGGTTGCATTCACAAAATCCAACAAAACTTTCAAGATTTTTTTTATTCAATTTGATAAAACCAATAATGAAACTAACCTTTACTACTTGGACCTGGTAGAAGTCCTGCTTTCTTCAGCTGTTTGTATGCTGCCAGGCTGCTACTGTTGGCAGCCACTAAGGGAGAGGCCTTTCCAGCACTGGTGATTCTTGGACGGTTTTCCTGGATGTTCCTAACCGGAGAAAAAAATAAACATATTTTTGAAAAAAAAATATATTATTCTTATGTTACCAATTTTTAATTTCTGTTGGAATTCTATTTACAAATATCCATAATTGAAAAAGCAAAGAGGTATTCAAATTTCATTGGTCACAATCAACCCTATTATTATTATTTATCAATTTCATTAGGGGGAGGGGGGAAAGTAGGTTCTGCCAAAAACAAAACTTTAGTTTGTCCCTGTGGGGCCATCAAAGTATTCCCTGTAACATTCTTAGAGATTCTTACTTGGAGCACAATAGGTTTAAAGGACATGTGAAGTAATAGCAAAAGCACAAAAGGTACAAAGTCATAACTCCTAAATAATAAGCCAATAGTGGGAGTAAAAGCATTTGGGAATACCATGCATACCAGCCTGAAGTGAAGACTAGAGTTTATGTGTGTAAAAATCTATGGTCAGGCAAAGCAAAAAGCTGAGAAAGTATGCTACATGGGAGAAGTAAAAGCAGGAACACAATCTACCAGTAAAAGGGTTAAAATGTTGACTACAGACAAAATGGCTTGAACAACTGCTTTGTTCAAGTACAAGAAAAGATATGCTGTTAGCTGTTAGCAGAAACAAAGTTTTGCCAATATACGTATAAGAGCTGGGCATAAGAGAGAAGAAGCACTGATAAGAAACACTGTTCTAACATTATAGCACTAAAAGCATGTATGTCCACAACTGGGAGAGAATTAAGTGAACTTAATGCCAAAAGAAATAATAATAAGTTCAATATTTTCCAGTTGAAGGAGTTGCACTGGAAACACTGACCAAAAAAAATTACCTTCCAGAATTAATCCTATTAATAGTAAAAGTGTCCTGCCTCAGTGTGTTACTACTGCCCTGGTCAAGGGGAGGCAGAGAGGTATCTGTGTGGTCACTCAGTACTACAGTTCTTAGTCTCTGCTGTGCAAGAAGCTGGTGAGGTGTAGAGTTACTACCTAGGTCAACAGTGCTGGAGCAATGAGGGATGGACACATATTAGCACATTAATACAGCTATTTAGTGGGGTTTTTTTCACTAGTAATGAATTTCTGTATTGGAAGTTAATACAGCTATTAAGTGATCAGGTGCTGACTTTGTTCGCCTTTTTTTCACTAGTAATGAATTTCTGTACTGGGTGGACAAATTGGCTAAAATCTGTTCTTTGAATTAGAGATTTTTAAAACAGTGTAATACGCAGAACTTTGAACAAGGTCACCTCATTCCACCCCCTTCTTTCTTTACCCTGAGCAACATTGCTGGGGCAGACAGTGGGAGGTGCCAATGTTTCTACAAATTGATGTACATCTGCATGCAGCAATGTGCTTTTAGATGTTGGGAAGTAAACTACTTCATGTAAAAAGAAAAATAACTATCAGGTTCTTTTTTTTTTTCAAATAATCTAACCCCCAACCAACCCTTTCTCTCCACTGACTAAAAAGTGAATTAAACCCAATTGTGATAATTTCCCTTTTCAGAATAAGAAAAAAATGTCAATTCAATAAAAACACTTTAAATTCTTAGACTTATCTATAAGAAAGGATTATATTGTCAGCATTTCTTAAATAAACATTTAAAATGTTGACCAGTATAGCACTCATCAATGGGACATCATGGACATTAGGGAAACTACACACTAAAAAGCCTATGGATATTCTAAACATTTGATCACTGCAATGAAAAACACAATACCAGAGGTCTATTACCTTGTGTGGCCTCCACGCTGTTCATATTGTGGTTGTTGTGATTGCTTTTGTTGAGACCTTGAAGCATCAGGCCGCCACAGAGGCACTGGGCCAGACGACTGGAATACAGAGATATAAAATTAATACACAGTTGTAGATACATACAACCCATGTTTTTAACGTGGAGGATGAATGTCAAACTGTTATCTAATACTGGATGTATTCTTAACCAAGTAGCTGATGAATCATTGATGTGATAAAAGAAATATCACTTCAAATTTAAACTTGGTTACTTATATAAGGAATGTCAGCATATTATTTACTTGCTAAATAAACATGTTACAATCCTTGACTTGTCAGTTGTTTGTTAACAACATGCAAAAAAAAAAGAACAAGGACAAGGACAATTCTAAAAAGTAACCACAAACCATTTTGACTTATGTCATGGACAAATTTAACAAGCAGTCAGTGGAATTGACATGAAAATTACAAAAATAACATAGAAGAAAAACAAGTGTACTGCCCACACAAAATACAACCTGAGACAGAAATTGCTCATTTTCAAAAAGTCAGAAGAAGACAAGTAAATCTTCGATTTATAAACGTGCTTGTCTGTGCCACAGACAAGCAAAATAGCATTTTAATAAATAAGCCATAAAAATAAATAACAATGTATAGTCTGAAAAGGAAGTATGGAGGGGGCATGTAAGATCTCAGCTGTGGCCACCATAAGAAAAAGAAAAAAAAGACAAAGAGTAAATAATATATACAACTAGAAAAGACCTCCGCCAAGGCAGCAAAGTCTTCATCCAATGCCATTTCACCCCTTAATTTTTTATATTTTTGATTATTGATTATTGATTGATTATTGATCCAGATCACTGATTACTGATTGATTACTGATCCAGTTCACCACCAAAAAACTAATCATCTGTTCCTTGTCCCACTTCTGACAGTTCCTGAAAATTTCATTAAAATCGGTCCATAACTTAGTTTTTTTTTATTTTTGATTATTGATTATTGATTGATTATTGATCCGGATCACAACCAAAAACTAATCATCTCTTCCTTGGCCCACTTCTGACAGTTCCTGAAAATTTCATCAAAATCGGTCCATAACTTTTTGAGGCATGTTGATCACAGACAGATAGACAGACAAACAAACAGACAAAATGGGGTGAAACATAACATCCTTGGGGGAGGTAATAATCACAAGTCTTCCAAACCTACCCCTGCTGCTGAATTCCCCTTGGCCTGAGCTGCCAGCACCTTTGTTATTGAGTTCCTGAGGGCTGTGTTCTGCTCTTCAAGTATTTGAATTCTGGTGTGATTGGCTTTCACCTGGTTCTCCATGTCCAACGCTATGTCACCAGATCCTGTAAATAGACCATAAACTGCCAATGCGCATTCTGTTTGGTTTTGATCACAACTCTTTTTTTTTCTTCGTCATCTGGCAATCATATACATGTTGCTGATCTAAAGCCACATGCACAACAATCAAATATGACTTACCCACTTGAATGCTTGTTGCGAAATCCCCATGGGGAATCTATTCAGTGTCTACTAGGGGATTAGACGACAAGCTCTTAAGTGGGTCACCATATTTGATCCACAGATGAGTTAGTTCATTGTTGTAAATGTGACCTAAGAGGTTATGTATAACTATATAGGAACAGCAGTTTAAAAGTGACAAAGTTGTAAATATTTATGACTGCAACTTTTTTGTGACTTTAACTCCTTCACCTAATCACAAAAATAAGGGTAGAGGTGCTCCCCTCCCCCCAACTCTCATAAAGAAAACAGCAACATGTATATCCCTAAAGAATTACCTGCAAGATCTGGATTAACTGGTCCATTCAAGTCTGGATACTCGACTAGCAGACGCTCTCTTTCTTGTGCCTCCTGTAAATCCTGAGTCAGGGCTGCTATATTCTGCTCCAACTGCTGCATGGCTTGCTCTAGAGAACTCTTCTCTTTATTCAACTCTGTCAGATGTATCTGGAAGATGGATTAACATAAAAAAGGTAACATAATGTATGTCCACATTTAAATAGAGAAATGAGTTCAGCTTTTAAAAATGACCACTTTTTAACCAAAACTGACACAAATATAAAACATACTGTAGACAGCACAGCTATAGCAAAAACAAAACAAAAATGGTGCCTTCACATAAATCTAATAACAATATAATTTTGTAATCATGAATCTGAAGATTTTGTGTATTTAGAAAGCAATAAAATTTGTTTATTATCTACCAATGTCTAAATATTCAAATCACAGCCAGAAAATCACAAAAATAGCAAAAAAAATGTACATCACTAGTAAAATCAAAAGAATGACACCCAAATTGTTCACAACATACCTGATGACTGTCATAGTTAGACTTGAAGGAGAAATTCACAAAATTCATCAAATTGCAGCAGACAATCCATCACTTCAACTAACATTTCTGTGTCATGATTTTCATTTTTAAACAAAAAAAAATATAATCATGTTTCTCTAAGTAACTATTTCAAGTACTGATGCAGTAACTCTTCAGTTGAAAAACACTATCAAATCATCTTGGACTTTATTACCTGAATATCTTACCTGTTGTACACTCATTTCCTCCACAAGTTTTTCTTTTTCTTCTGTCACTTTATCCAAGTTTTCTTGAAGGCTGTCTCTCTCATCTTCAATCTCTTCAACTCTCTGTTTTAGACTTTCATTGTCCTGATCCAGAGCATCAATTCTCTGCAACAAAGACTCTTGCTTCCCCTGTAAAGCCTATAAAAATCAAATAAAACTACAATTAATAACAACAATCTTCATATAGCTTGGACTGAACTTTTATGGATTTTGTAAAATCTGAGCAAATACCGTAATGCAGATACTTCAATACAAGTACAGATAGCTCTTGAAAGAAGACTACTTGAACACAGCTGTTATCACTGCATGGAAACACACGGTAATATTAGATGGAGGTTATTTCAAGAATCCCAAAAACAAGACCTGATGCAGATTTAATTGCAGCACAGTATTGATTTACTGCCAAGAGCTTTTTTATCACCAACTTCACACGAACAGTACAAATCTATTATTACTTAAGGTGCAAACAAATGTCAATACAACATATTTCATATAAAGTCCACATAAGAAATATACTCCATATAAGAAAAATATAGTCCATATAAGAAAAAATAATTCTAAAAATCACACTTCTTCCATAGTCAACTAAAAATTTTCAACATTTAGCTGAGAGAATAACTGCTAGAATAACTGTTAGAAAAAAACTCCCTTGGTATTTACAATTGATTGTCATGTTTTTAAACAAGTTACTGTCAGAAAAACAGAACATATAATACAAATGACCATTTTGCCCCATGATTATAAGTTCTCGCAATCTTTGCATATATTCTTTTGGATATGCATTTTTCATTTTTCAGATGTCAGTTGCAAATACCTGATTGTAAATTAAAACCCAAAAATATTGTTGGCATGGTGATTAGGTCAGTAATGGAGAAGTAACAGCAGGCTTAAGTATCATTTAAAACTAAAAAAATTATCTATCACTATCCTATATTTGAATACTAACCCCCCACATCATTATCTGCATGAGGCTATATATGCAGGCAACTAAAACCTTTTTCCACTCTAAACACAACCATGGAATTGCACAAAATTCCTCTTATTACAAAGAGTGGATAATAGATATATTATTGCCGCAAATCAATACTTAAAATAAAAGCATTACCTCCTTATTTCTGCTAAGAGTCTTATTAACAACTTGTTGCTTTGCTAGTTCTTTCGTGGTGGTATCAAACTTTTCTTTCACATCATTCAGTTGAGACTTCAAGTCAGATACAACCCCTTCTAAAGTCTGGATTTCTGAACTGTTGCTGGCATTTTCTTGGAGATCCTTGAGAAGTTGGACTTTGGTGGCTTCTGTATGTCAGAAATAACTCAAATGTGATTCATTTTTTTAAAATAAGAAAGAAACAGACATCTTTTCCATAGATTCAGTAGGGAAAAGAATAACATGTTAACAGCAAAAGAAAGTACAGAGGGAGCAAAGTTCATGGTCCATTAATGATTTATTACGCAAGAAAACATAGTTACCACAAACATTGATTCTATGAAACAAACATAACCTAAAATAATACAATATACATCACTCATGATGACAACAAATTCCCTACATTTACTAATGTTTCAAAATTCATCACCGAAGCCAAGCCCAAGTTCTGACACCATATATATGCATGTTACTTGGCAATGCATGGTTAACTCCAACAATGGTAATGAGCTGAGCGTGGTCTTGTCTAATGAAACAATTACATACTGTGGCATAGCTTGCTCAAACTGGATTTCCTTTGGAGTCATCTTTTAATTAAAATGATACTTTAAGGGACAGTACGATTCTGAGAAATGGTTTAGCTTTCTATAAAAGGAAGACAGAATATGAAATTGTGATTACCAAATCCCTAGAAACGTGCCATTTTCTGCAATGGATCAACGTCATCGCTAAAATTCTCAGAATTACGGTTTTCATAATGACAAAAATGTAATTTACACTTACGCAAAAGCAGACTGAACAAATTAGCAACTTTATCCAACACCTTTATACAATAGCTTTGGCAAAAGTATTTGTGACTTGAACTACTAGTAATCTATGCTTGTATATGCTTAGAAAAGGTTAGCTTCTTAGTTGACAATGTCATAGTATCACAGCATATAATTAAATGCAAATTTCACCATAAAAGACAACTAAATTATGCATTTTTTTTCATTTTTCATTGAATTAATGGTGAGTTGTAACTTGTAATGTTCAGTATCTTGTTATAATTCTTTATGTCAGTACAAAAATTTTGCACCAGAACAAATTTTTTCTCTCAGTAACTTTCCATCCATAATTACATGTGAAGCCATCATCTTTCAATATTTTTTGTTTCAAAACTCATTTTTCTCATTTCAAAGAACTAGAATGATAAAATAATCATTTCAATGCATTTTTGTCATGAAAATAAATGCTAAGAGAGCAGAGTTTTGAAGTGTTCATAAAAATGATACCCATTTGGATAATCTTTTAAAGCAAAGAACAATTCTAAGAAATTATTTAAATAGAGTAGTCTGGAATGGTGATTATCAAGTCCTCAGAACCGCATCATTTCCTGACATGGACCAACGTCACCACTACCAATTCTAAGAATCACTGTTTCATAATGATAATTGCACAGCAATCACGTAAAATTGCTTAGAACTGCAAAACTATATCTTACCCAAGTCTTCTATTCTTTTCTGAGTGCTTGCCAACTCTTCTCTGGCCTTGACAACATTTGTCTCTAGTTCTTTTTTATCAGACCGCAGTTTGTCATTCTGTCTCTGAACCTCACAGACTGCTTCATTATTCTGCTGTTCAATATCTTTTATCTTTTGCTCATATTGTTTTCTTTGTGCAGTCTGCGTCTGTCTTTCCAAGGACATCTCTTTATCAAAATCATCAACTTTGGCCTGTAATTTCTTACAACTTTCCTGAGACACAGCAAGATCACTTTTCAAAGGTTCTATAGTCGACTCCAGATGTGACAAGTGCTTGTTGATCTTCACAAGATCCTTATTTTGTTCAGAGCTCCACCTTGTCACGTCATTAGCAGTCATCCAGTCTAAGCCTGATATCTGTTTTTTATACTTAGCCAGGGCAGAGGGCAGACCCTGAGTTTGACAAACATTCACAACATTTTCACCAATTTCCTTCAGACAGTGTTGGACTTTTTCACAGGCTTCACATGGTACAAATGCAGTCTCGATAGTCTGTGAAGACTTGTTTGAGCAGTCTTTTGAAATATCTTTGCAAGCTGGGAAACTGTCTTGGTTGCTGGGTGGTATCAAACCACTTTGTGCTGGAGACTTGGGGTTAAGTCCCTCACTGGGTTTTAAGTGAATGTGTGGGTTAGATGGGGAGTTACAGGCATGCTCTGCTGCATCCTCCAGGGTCTGTATTTTTCTGTTTTTACTTTTAATCTGAAAAAGCAAGATTAGCGTATTTTCTATATGTGATAAATTTTCATATCATGTCCATTTAAAGTCAAGTTTTTTTTACATGATCTGAAAAAAAGTAAACAATGGTCTACCCAAACAATTATCTAATAGTTCAAGTCTATTACCAGAAAAGAAAAAACAGATGCAAGCAATTTTTTGCTTTCTTTTCTTTCCACAATATACTTACAAAAGAAATGTAAAATATGTCTGATCTATTGTACTATATATATATATGTATAAAGACAGTACTGATAAACTGAAGTAATGCATTACCTCTGACTGCAGCTGCTGGACATTAGCATGCAGGTGGACCATCTTGTTCCAATACTTCCTGACAGTCAGTCCAATGGACACACTGGACCCCTGTAAGTTTGCTGGAGTGGACCTACTGCTGGACTCTAGGGTCTGGTCAGCATACTTAGACATGCCTTGGATTAACAGTACAAGTCTGTAAAAATGTAATTTAACAGCTGTTAGACAAAAAAGTAGAAAAAAAAACATTTTAAAAAGGAAGTCAAGAGGAACCTACATAAAAAACTGAACTCAAACCAGAAGCCAGAGGCTAAAAGTAAGACTGCAGACCAGGGCAGGTCTTTGAAAATATAGGCTGTCTGATAATGCTTGCAGCTGGGAAAACTCTTGCTGCAGACTGACCCCATCGCTGCCACCACCACCACCATTGGGTGGTATATTCTCCAGAAAGAATATTTTTCTTTTGTCTGCTTTAATATTGCTGCAGCAAAACAAAAAAGATCTCAAAACAGTTGAAATTAAAACAACAAGCCAAAAAGAGTTAAGTTTGGCATTATAGTTCATTTTAACTAGCAGCAATAAATATACCCTCACACATGCCGAAAAAAAAGAGGTAATTTTAAATTTGTAACTATTTTATTCCTGCTATAAATGGCTAAAACAAATACCAAACAATGAATAACGACTTTCTCCTTATCTGTAATAAAATGAAGTGAACACACATACACAAATCTTGTAGTAGGAGACCAAGTCTTGTTTGATCAACATTCCTGTATTTTGTCAGGTATGTACGACCTATAGCCTGCAACAGTTTTTCTCTCTTCTTTTCATCTTTGGGAATAAAAAAAATTCCTATCAGATTTTTAAAATGTGTTGGCAGTGCAGCAAGCTTTCTCCATTTTGCTTTTGTACATGTATCACTGGCATAATCCAGCCCAAAATTTACCCTTCACATTCATCAGCAATGCAACGTCAACAGTACAATTGACACCTCCCTTGATAAAATCAACTAGAGGATCAGAGAGGCGATACCGCCTCCGGATATTGTACCACCAGCTGGAGTAAGCGCATTCGGATGGGTAGTGATTTTCTAGACAATAGGCCTATTGGTTTTCCTTGAAATGTGTTATCAGTGTTGCATATATGCTGACAAAAGAGGAAACCTATGGGCAACACTGGGCATATCTCTGCTAGTTTTGAAGATATGAGGGGCAAGAAAATATTCAAAGTTCAGTTCATGGTGAACAGTAGGTCAAAGGTCAATTTCAAGGTCACAGTTTATGACTGCCTATTCAAGTTCAAAAGTAACTATGGGCATTTCTTTGCCAAGTTTGGAGATATATAGGCCAGAAAACATGCAAAGTACAGTTCATCATAAAAAGTAGGTCAAAGGCCAATTTCAGGATCACAGTTAGATAGCCAGTATATGACTTCCTATTGAAGTTCAATAGTAACTATCTTTGCCAGTTTAAGAGATATAAGGGCTGGAAATTTTAGTCCATGGTGAAAAGTAGGTCAGAGGCCAATTTCAAGGTCACAGTTAAATTACAAGTATATGTCTTCCCATTCAAGTTCAATAGTAACTATGGGCGTATCTCTGCTAAATTTGTAGTATTTCACATTTTATTTTCACCACTAAATATTGGATGTTGAACTTTTATATATAGTGCAATGCCTAAGCTGTATCGAAAACAAAACACAGACACCACCTCCAGTGTTGCGCTTGACAAGCTCTACAAAATGCAAAAAACAAGAGGTCTCTATCATTAACAGTTCCAGAATTGGAGACAGTTTTCAGTGTCGGCATCTAATGGCCGCTACTCCCGTGAAAATGCACCAATTGACCCCAAACTCACGAAGATAAAAGAAGACCCTTAGGGTAACACCTGTCCATAATATTATAAGTTAGATCTGTAAAATTTCTGAAAATCGGCATAAAATATTAAATTTTTGGCAAAAAATTCCCATTTTTAGAAAATTTTGGCCCGTTTGACCTTGAAATAAAGGTCAAAGGTCAAATCCAAGGCCATATTTGAAATCTCCACATATGACTTTCGGTCAGCCATCTGTAGAAATTTTTCCCATAATTCCTTCGGTATGGGAGATATTTAGCATTGAATTTCCAAAAATTTTGACAAGGGTGCCTTTCGACGAGTGTCATGCCAAGGGCAATGCACCGACTGAGACAAAAATACCCAGGGGTTCAAGTTGAGATTATACGTGACTTAAATCCAAGAGATGGGCACACAGGCCCATGCAGTCTAGGAGGAGAAGCGGTAACGGTGACTTGTATCCCACGACACCCTGCGGAGCCAACGGAGCTTACGGAGCCGGCGGAGCCGTACGAGACGGGTCGGGACTAAAACCATGAGTACCGCCAGCGTAGACGCTGGTGGTACTAATTACTTCCTGAAGACCTTCTCTTCAAGGAAATGTGAATATTATGCACATCCAGTTAAGCAAATGAGTCTTTGCAATCTACTGCTGTTAGATCCCCATTAGCAGATAACAATAAGCAGTTAAGGCCGATTTTACCTTTTAACCAGGTGTCCAGCAGCTAATTACACAGGCCGTCAAAGGAAACCAACCAGGGCCCAGTTTCATATTTAAAGGACATTTAGCACTAAACAGTATATTAGTTTACTGACTTTTAAATATTATAAGCAATTTAACACTGACCAGTTAATTATTGAGCCAGGCTTTACAAATCCTGAGAACTAAAAATGGCGGACGTACATGAAAGAAAAACCGCCTAATCTTTTAATAGTCTCTCCGCCTCTCACACGCCTCCCCACACGTCGTCCCTGTGGGGTACAGTAATTAAATCTCGGCTCCGAACATTAATATCTCCGTGAATATCTCTGGTGATATTATCTCCGTAGATAGTCGATTCATTGCTGCTCTACCGGCCAATTCATTCCTTTTTCGTCTCTGTTTTGAAAGATAATAGAACAGAAGAGCTTTTTTCCTTCGATCGCCTTCAGCCACCATGCTTTCTTCACCACGAGTTTAACTGATGAGCATGCGCACTTAATATTTCTCAGGTAGCTTCCGCATGGCGAATGGAGCCGAGATTTAATTACTGTACCCCGCAGGGCCGACGTGTGGGGAGCGGTGTGACTGAAATGTGCAATACACTGCAATACAGCGTATGATATCATCTGGCAACTTTAACAAAGAAGTCAATGCAATCTGCCATGTTTTTAAGTTGTTTTACCCCATTTCCAGTGGACTTGCTGGTTGCTGAGACGTGTGACATATTAGCCTGACCATAAGAATACCAGTTTTTGGGCGGAAATCTCTCATTATTGAGTGTGTAAACAGATATACAGAAGAAGCACTGCATTTCATCACATAGTATTATCTAATTGGTAGATACAAACTTATCTTTCACACAAATAGTTTGAATATTCCAAAATCACCATATGAAAATATAAAACAATACCTGTCAATCACCAACTCCAGTAAGCTAATGTGTGACACTTGTCTCTCTTCTTCATCTTCCGAATAATCATATGTCTCCAGCAGATCCTCAATGTCTATTTCACTTCCAATTTTATCTGGAAACTTCCAAGAGGTGCTATTTGTTGGTCCTGTCCTTGAGAAGACATCAGACACTGCAGCCTGGAGGTCAGTCACATCACTACGGAGACTCTCAATACAAAATTTGCTGCCCAACAGATGAGCCATCTTTGAGGGGTTTTTTTCTTCTTATAAAATTATCTAAGAATGGAAGACATAAGAATAATTGTAAGTTTAATATCATCACCATTGTTACGTTTTCATCTATTTAAAATTATGAAAAGAGAAAATTGCTAGAATGTATATATCAATTCGTGTACTAAACTTGGTGTCCTTGTAACAGAAACAGTTTAAGGTATGGAATGGTGAAGCCGTCAAATCTTAACCATACACCTCTGAGCCCCTGGGCAGCAGAGAAAGATTGTATAGTAAAGCACAAAAAGTGGTGCTTTTTCCTATCTAACTGTACTCAGTATACTCTACCCCCCCCCCTCCCCCCTCTCACTAGCCTAATCTTTCAGGACTTCGGCTCCTAAAATGAGCACATTTACCTTTTGTGAGGCACAACCATCGAATGTTATAGTAAAACTTTAAGTATGTTTTCAGATACATACACACTTAACTGCCAATACATATTGCTAGCATCAATAAACATTAAATGAACCAGTGCACCAGGGGTAATCCTAGAGAGGGGTAAGAAACGTCCATTGTTCTCGTCAGTGAGGCTAACCGAATTCAGGGTATGTACGCACAGACAGAAAACCATGTATTGTGGGAACGTTACTAATGAAGCCACTGGTAGTACCAGTAGATATCAGTCTGTAGTCTAGAACAAGCACCTCGTTGACGAGTGAATGGTTGTCAAAAACAAAAGACCCAGGTGTGGTAGATCGACTACTGTTCGCGCGTGCCGCAAAGACCAAGCCTAATTGCCCCTCAAGGTCACAAACTAATATCCGGTGCTGACGGTTAGGCTCGTCATAATCATATAAGTAGCGCGTTTCCACTCCCTGAGTGCACTTACGCTCACCGCCATGTTGTTTGGAATGTTAGCAACTCTCGTCAAGTACCTCTGTTCACGCGAGATCCAAGGACAAACAGCTGCTCTGTATGTCTGCACGGTTCCTGGAAAGGTTTAGCCTAAGATCTAATAAACGGAATATTAGATATGGTATATTAGATCTTATGTTAAGCGTTGACATAACTGGAAATAGTCATCACATTTGAAAATAAATTGCGTAGATATAAGACAAAGTCTACAACAAATAAGGGTATCATTTTGATAGTGTCATTTAGAGGAGACTTGAAGAAGCAATAACAACAATGGCATGATATTTTAGATATTCATCTTACCCAATTTATCATGCAAATGGAAACCTATCACCCAGAGGAAGTCAAGGGGAATCTATATGAATACACTGCACAGAACTCAGACACGAAGCCAGTTTTTATCGATTCATTGTTTGGCGTTTTATTTATTTATTTATTTATTTATTTATTTATTTATTTATTTATTTATTTAATGCAAAAAAAGGGATTTTATTGATTTCTTAAGGCCTATTTAGGTCAACAGGATTTTCTTAAAGTGATGATACGCTGACAACGGTCACACGTAATTCAAAAAGATAAAAAAATTATGTAAGCCCAGCTCGTTTAGGAAAAATACATGGAAAGTTAAGCAGCACGTTGAAATCACTAAGCAGATAAAGAGAAAACCATATCAGTTTTAAGTATTTTACTTCACTATTGCCTACAATGCATTCCCCTTTTCATATGAGTTATTCTCTCTTTTGGAGACACAATACAAACTGGCAGTTTTAGAAATCTGAAGGAACCTGTCGTTTGAGGAATTGTTCGCGTTTACGCTGGGTGCTTTCTGTTATAAAAAGGCATTATTCATAAATATTGATGTAAATTTCCCTGTTGTTTTTTAGAAATAAAGGCCAATTTTATCAATATTGAGGGGGTTTTGGTGGAAGAAGGCGCATCAAAACACGCGTGTAGTCTAGCTTTACTTCAGCTTCAGTGTTTCGAAGCTTGATTGCACCCGAAGCTCTGCAACTCTTCTGTAACCCTAGAGTTAAAGCGTTGATTGCATTAATAATAACTGGTGGCTGGGATAACAGGAACAGCGGCGACTTCCTATTCGTTTGAAAAATATCACGACATGTTTCGTGCTATCGAAACAGAGGAGGCAATTACATTGACTGCATTTTTATTCCCATAAATACATGTGCTTACCCTTGGCTATAGTTCAATTGCGTTTTAAGAAGTGGCGAAATCCGTCAGATTTGTATTGGGTTTGATAAAACAAGGGAGAAATTATGTACTAGTTTAGCCGATAATATCGATATTTTGTTCCCCTTTTCTTTCAGTACAGAAGGCAGTTGCCTCATGGATAATTACAGCGATCACAACTTTTACAAAAAAAAAAAAAAAAAAAAGCTCTCATAAAAGAAAGGTTTCAACTGATAGGTGTTCAATTACTATAATAATTTCCTTTATTTTATTTACTTTAAAACGAAGGTTACATGATATATTTCTTAACTGTGTACTTATTTCATTGTAGTTCAGTGTTTTGTAATATAGCCCATTGTCATATTCTTATGTACATGTAGATTCGTATGCATATATGCACATTTTCGGCTGTACACGCTGACGCATTTGATACTGCGGTTCAATAAAATTTTATTCTAAATATTATGTTCTTTACTGATGCTGTGGGAACACTACGATCTTTGAGTTAGGGCTATGGGAATTTCAGCAAAACAAATATGTGGATTCATTACGTACGATACTTATAAGAAAATCCGAGCAGTAATTGATCGTTAAGTATGACATGAGTGTTTTTTCTAATTGAAATGTGGTCTATAATAATAATAATAATAATAATAATAATAATAATAATAATAATTACTATTATTATTATTTTCCTTCAGGTGCCTGAATTAAGCATCCACCGCCCGCATGCCGTTCTTTATTTTTTGCTCTCATCTTGTGACATCTATGTACGTGATCGTGACTGTTTACTCCTAAGACATGTAGAGATGTCCCTATTTGCCCCTCCGCCCTCTTTCTTACATTGTAAGACCGTACTGAAAGATCATACATAAACTGAGATAGTCAAATTACAAAAACCTGACCTCTACTATCCAGCCGTAGCTTGGCTGTTTATTGTAAGAAGGAAATTTTCCCGACGTTGTTTACCGATTAATTGATTAGAAATCAGAATATCCACTTAACCTTCTCACTGCATTTCTCCAATGAGAATGTTAGATTTCTTCTTCGCTTATCAAACTCATTTTGTAAGCATTTAGGCTGTACTAACAAAATATATTGACAGTGCAAAATTATCGCAAGCGATATCGATTTTTGGGAATATAGGATATTGCGAACATGCTCCCGGAAACATGCCAGTTGCCTGGCACGAAAGCCATATATCATGACAATGGCTGTACAGGTGTATTTGAAGATGTGTTTTCTCTTGGTATCAGCTGGCGATTTTCGAATGATAATAAAAATAATAAAATATCTCGATATCGAAAATAAATTAATATCTGTGAAAAAAAAGAGAAAAAGACCGACTAACCTTTGGGCAAATGTTTAGGATGTCTAACTGCTTGTGGTATCGAGCAATTTACACAATAACCGTAAATATGTCATATTGGTTCTTTTACTTCAAAGCATTAAAACAGATAAAAGTGGGAGGATAGCCATCTAGAGCCTCTTAAACCAAAAAAAAAAACGTTTTTACACTGACTCTAGGAAGTGGTCAGTTTTATTGCAATCAAGTGTATGAATTGACCCTAAAGAATCACTACGGTAGTTGTTGTTTCAACAAAAGTTGCTGACATGCTGTCACAAGTCTTTGGGTATAGCTTGGACTGTTATGGATGGCCAACTACGTTAAGTTCACTACGACTGGTTTTAGGCTAGGGCTAAGTATATGTATATCAAATTTCAGACCCTCCAATTCCCCTTTCTCTGTTTTAAAATATATTCATACCACAACCACATGCGTGTGCGTCTCAGGGATAAATAGTTTAACAACTTTTTTCCACGAAAGCAATTAATAAGTACAAAAGAAAGCAATAAATAAGAATACTGTTTACTGTAACAACATTATCACAGAGACTTTATTGTACGATACCCAATAATAGTTCTATTATGCAAAAAGATAATAATCAGGATACATGAACTTGACATATTTAAGTGCCTTTCCTCAACAAGCAATGTTATCGGAAAGTTTAAAAGTCATAAATGAATTATATCGATATGCAGTCAATTTATTGCCTGAATATCCCTAGGCACCAAGTGATAATAGGATTGTTAGAAAATTCTCACGTATACCCAGGTGTAGCTGTGAGGGATTTGGGTGTTTTCATTGTTTAATCCAACCCGCGTTACTCTTTCATAAAGATACTACTGAAGTCCGAGATCACTAACAACACCGTATGCACCTTGTAACACAAATATCAAAACGATTAAATAAAACAGAGCAAAAGAAACGAGAGACGAGAACCAAATAATATATACATGTGTAAAGATATTACTGAAGTCCAAGATCACTAACACACCGTAGGCACCTTGTAACACAAATATCAAAACGATTAAATAAAACATAGCAAAAGAAACGAGAGATGAGAACCACATAATATATACATGTGTACTGTATATAAGAAGGTATATAAATGTATTATAAGAAAGTAATCTGCACAACATCTTGGATAACTAACGTACTAAAACTTTTAATATTGTCTTACGTGAACACAACATGCTGTGTTTTCCAAAAGTCTATTCAGACATTTGCGGACCCTTTTACTGAATATGAGATACCAAATTGGATATGCTGGGGCATTGACAAAAAATAACAATTTGCAAACCATTGTAACATAAACTCTTGTGGCCATTTCGGTATTATCTAAAACACCGGGTATTGAACAAACAAACAATGAGGAGGAACAGAAAACAAACATAGACAGCATAACAATGCTGTTCTTGGCGGCAAAATATAAACTGTTCGTATCTCGGCGCAAAGACTGCTTACGAAGGGCGGCTTTGTTTTTCATGCACTGATACCGGTGTAATTCCGCTCCCAAAGAAATGTCAGTAAATCCCGCCGCAGAGGTTCCAGATCTAATGGACGCGTTGCTGGCATTGCTCGTTGTGAATTTCAGTTCCCGTTTCTTTTGAGAAGCATTGGGTGGATCCATTGCAAGAGCCCGTATGGGATTCTCGAGGATGGAACTCTCGTCAAATGGAAAAGAGTGGTTCCTCTTTTCGAAATGCACGATGACCGAACTGTCGTCATTTTCCGCGGGGCATAGGGGGTCATTCGAAATTACGTAAGGCCGTGTCCAATTGCTGGACCTTACATAATAAACCTTTGGAGAAGAGTTAAGCTGGGGGTGGTCCTTCATAGTAATGCTTCCATTGCAGGTGGCGTCGGACCCTGACGAATTGCGTCTCCAAGGGGAAACCTTGTTGTTGCTCAAAGGCTTTGCGATTTGCAAAGTGCGAAATATACGGTAATAGCACCTAACCATTACAAATATGCCAACCAAGAAGGTCACCAAAATGGCACTGAAAATGACGCTGTCCAGGAACCCTGACTTGTAGGGCGTAGGCTTTGCAGGAAAAACCCGTTTGAACGGATTCAAAGCCAAGGCAATATCTTCACCATTAAAGGCCAGTACAGAGCTTAGGCTCAAAAGAGCACTAACCACCCAAGAAATCAAGATGGAACGTTTCACTACCACCTTTCGAAAGGCAATGGACATTGTGGGTTTCCTTATCGTTCTGTTTCTGTAATACGCAATGCTTGCAAAACATGACCAATATTGAAGAAAGCAGTTGATGGTCAAAAATAGCTGTAAGCCATCCAGAATATATTCCAATGTGCGGTAAAGCTTAACATTTGGTCCTGTGGTCGTAAGGGTTATCAATCCGGCAATCATTGCAAGGCCTAGAAACATGTTATTTGCACAAATATTCACCAGATGAGCATTTGGCGGGGTCCGCAAGCTTGGGGAGAAACGAATGGTAGCTATCAGAAACAAATTAGCCAGTAAAGACAATAAAATAATCGCCGAAAGAACAAATAAACACACCCCAAATGCCTCGTCTGGTATCACCATAATGGCTGTACCTGTCTTTGAAAAATTGCTTTCAGCCTCCGACAGGAGGTCATTTTCTTCTGATGTGTTCTGTACGAATAACCAGAGGTCATGTCCGTCCTGTGTAACATTTTGGAAATATGAACCTTCAGGCATCACCGTATTGTTCTGATCTCCCTCGTGTGACGATGGTATATTTGAAAGCACTGTCATGATTACCTGCGATCTGCTTCAAAATATGTCTTCGCGTCGCGCCACCACAATACAGCGTTGACAAACGCATTTATATTGTCCACAACAACCGAAGCCTTCACGAGTAATAATCTACCTCTGCGAAGTCATTAATCTTTGAAACAGGTTGGTAATGTCTGAGAGTTGGGTGGCCTTTGACAAGCCTACGTTCATCGTGATGTATTCATGTAGGCAGGTGGCGTTGTGAATACGAACTGTCATTGGCGATTGTCTTTATGCTATCCCCGGCGCTGTCTCATAATTATGGCGCTGCTTATCAAGTACGTTTATATATTGACAGCTGCGCGCTGTTAACATGTCTCCAATATTAATATAAATCACGGTAATGGTGATTGGTTTCCATGCCATTCTATATATTATGCGTTCCATGAACGAACTGTTCTCATTATACTACAATGTTTTGTTTGGTACATAATCAGCCACATAATCTGGAAATCTTGCAAATTATGATATAAGCCTATTTTTCAAGGCTGTAATCCGCGCGCCACTGCTATATCTTTAACAGCACGTCGTAATACCGGTATTTTATGCACCAAAGGTGTTTATGCCAAAATATGTATTTTCCTTTTTTCACTCTATTTTATCCATTTATCTTTTTGGAAAAGGGGAAAGCATAACGACTGCCCATAGCGTTTAACGATGTATTGAAAAAACGAGTGCAAATCCAAACCTTCTTCCTTAGTTCTCAGTGTAGATTTTGGCAATCAGTGTCGAAAACTCCATACATACAGCGGTCCACCTCTGTTCAGATAAAACCCATTCAATCAACTGAAACAATACTGTCAGTAATATTTTTTTTCAAGCAAGTGCATATTTTTATAGTAATTAATTTTCAGACGCCTCACTTTTTCTAATATTTTTCTTTAAAGGGTTGAACATTTCGGACAAGCACAAAAATGTACTTTCGGAGACGAACCCAAATGCCTTTTCAAAAAAATCTGAATCTTTATTTTTAACAAAAAAATATATGGAGGATAATTGATATATGCTGTTCGAATATCTTGCGTAATTACCGCATAGACTTTGTTACAAATACAAGGTGTTTTTCAAAATACTATAACATTATAAAGTAATACTGTCTAAGGTCGGAACTGCGTTCTCCTCTTACCATTTAATTGCTTTCATTGATTTTCTACCCGACTGCTGCTATAATCTGAACCCCTTGTCGCTTAACAGAAAGGTGTCATCTACTAACGGTGCCTTGTTCAATATCATAATTTATGTCTTTAAGAAACTAATTTGGGTCGATTATTTCGTATCGCTTTAGAGAAAGCCTTTAACGTAAACGTCGCCTTCTCCTCTTCATTATATTCAGTGTTATGCTTTATTCTTATATCAAATACCAGAAATTTACAACACCATGTCGTTTCTTTTTAAGCGCAGGTTATCCTGTCAAGTGCAGAGAAGTAATGCTAGAAAAAAAATTCCAGTAGAAGTTTTAGATCTTCTTCATTTATCATATTCATTTTAAGTTTCCTTTTCAACTTCAAATATTGTGGTATAGATTGGAAAAAAATGAAGTGTTTGAGAACACGAAAATACTATTTGAATTCATAACATTCATGTCACCTGTTGCGTGATTCATTCTTTTTTTCGTGTGTGGGTGTATTTAGTTCTTGTGAGATATACAAACAAAATCGATAAAAGACCATTTTCCAACGTTATCCTTGAAAGGGAGTCTAGTCTCACTTGTTATTGCTGACTACATTAATTGAGAACAGTTTGTAAGTGAACTTATATTATGATGAATTAAATATAGGCCTACAAAGAACATTCATGCTTCCTTTATTTTTTAGGATTCACCTATTGATCCGCAGTACACTTTTTTCTTATATACATACATTCCTAAAACATAAAATACAACACCAATATGGTACTACATGTAACTGCCTACAACGACCCTGTTGCTCATATTAGCCAGTTGAAGGTTAATCTACCTACTGAGTAGAATAACACACAAACTTATCAGGTTAAATAAAGCAATCCATGGATAAAGTTACACGTTTGTGCTTATTGTGATCATGAAAAAAGCACGATCAGCAACCTGGGAATTATGAACTGAAGGAATATGGCTTACTAAAGCCTTTTTATATCAAACCTGCACGGCTATTAAGGGGCTCTTGTTACAACCTGCCAAGGTGTTAATTTGCTTCTTCTGCGTCATTCAAAAAGATGAAAATATCATTACAAATTCAACAAGGAGTGCACGATTACGGGAATAGTTGATGTATTCATTTTGCCAATAATAATAATAATAATAATAATAATAATAATAATATGAAATTCCATTAGGGATGGACTTCGGCTTGGTAATTGAAATTTATATATACTTCTAAGATTTAAAAAATCTGTAGAGAAATTACGACAAACGATTAAAAAGAAGGTAAAAGGTAGAAGAATATTGTACCAGAAAGCGACTGAACTCAAGTTTATCTTGGCAAGTAAATTATACATGCACATGTGCACTCAAATAATGACTATAGAAGAAAAATACTGCGTATCTATGGGATTTTGTTGTTATTATCAAATTGGTTTTGAAAATACCGTGACTGTACAGCTGATTCTCACTAAGCTGCAAATCATAACACAAGATCTAACATGTACAACAACTGATTGCAGTTTTAATGAAAAATTATACTCAACTATGCATTGCTGTATTAGTTAGGATATTACGTTAACAAATGTTTCATAGGGAGGGAGTAGAGAATGGTTTTTCTACTCCCAAATTGTGGGGGATCAGCCGTAGCCGCGGGATCCAGATTCTTACGGTATCGGGGTATGCTGCATCAAGAAGAAACTAGGTCTTAATTTTTTTCTCCTTTGATATAGTATATTGTCCGGATTCATTGCAGTTCTGCAGAACTTTTCCCTATTTAGGATTTGGCTTGCATCATGTTGAGTTTTTAATACTTCTGCTTCAGAGGCCGCTCAAACCTAATTTTCTGTCTCTGCTATAAC
Source organism: Lingula anatina (assembly GCF_051362555.1). NCBI lineage: Eukaryota > Metazoa > Brachiopoda > Lingulata > Lingulida > Lingulidae > Lingula > Lingula anatina. The sequence goes on from NC_141767.1 coordinate 35,678,283, forward strand.
CCTAAATCCCTTCTGCCAACACAAAAAAACGAAGGGTGATAAGAACCCGGATGAAAGGTAAAGATGACCAAAACGAAATCTTATGGTGTGGCGAAATCGAAGCTGTGTATGGAAGCTGATGTCTTGAGACTTAAACAGTAAAGCACTTCGTTTCTGGTTATATTGTGTTTTTTGGGGTTGTTGTTTTGTTGATTATTTATCGTGTTTGGGAAAAAATGTATTTTCCCCTTTGTGAAAGAGATGAGAGGTTTACTTCAAACATCTGGTGATTCACTTTAAGATAATCCTTTTTGTTGTGCATGCTGTAATAATAGGCTGTAAGGGGGAGGGTGCTTAAGCCAAAGATTGTGATTATGGGTTTCAACTCGTCCTTTGTGCTTGTTTATCTACTTTAAAAATCAATCAACTCAAAGAAAGTGAAAACTTTTAATCAAATGAAGACATTCACGGATGAGTTTAGAGCTTGCTGTAAACAAATATGTGCTGCACCAATAGGTAATTGAGTAGTAGTAATGGTAACTTGGCTTAAACAACTGTCTTTATTAAGTTAGTAGAAGTAATACACCTTGTAACTGGTATATCATACTCATTTAAAATTACCTTTATATTGTTATTTTCATCCACCCAAGCGGATGCATACGTTACAATTAATAAACTCACTTATTGCTAATTCACAAGTGAGTTTAAAGCTTGCTGTAAATAGATCTGTTTACACCCGATATTGTATTTTCACCTTTGAGAAAGTAATAGAGGAGCACTATTCCTACCTGGTCGATCACATTTTATTACAGAGACTCTTAATTGCTTTGCAGACTAATGATACGAACTAAGAAAGCTGAGATAGAAGTCTCACCTTTCAGTCTGCAAGGCTTTGCGACCTTTATGGAATTTTGTTATTTTGAAAAGTTTGCTATGGGTTTCAAACGCAATTTGCTAACCATTTAATATACGAATATAAGGTTTTCAGTGATTGTTAAGGAAGATTTTAAAAAGTAAGAAGGCATCCTAGAAATTTTGTTTTAACCCGGGAGTGACAGCTTTATCCCTAAAATGCTGCTACTGCGTCACCCAGAGGGTAGTGGGGACGGTTTATAGCAAATTTCGATCATTTTTCCAATCATGTGAGCCTGTGAGATTTGTCATGGTTCTGTGCTCGGTTTCATTAATTAAAGAAAAACTGAAGCAATATAAGCACACAAAAAAGAAAGCCTTACGACAAGGATGACAAAGGCTGCTTTTCACCCCCCCCCCCAAATAACAGGACGGGTCTTTTATTTAGGACAATCACAGTATAGTGCTGTCACTTTTTTTAAATCTTTTAATGCATTTTTATGCATACCCATATTTTAGTTCACCCAACCGAACCTGAATATCCTTTCTATAGGACAATCACAGTAAAGTACTGTCACATTTTTATCTTTTAATGCATTTTATGCATACCCATCTTTTAATTCGGCCAACCGAACCTGAATATCCTTTCTATATTGGATATTACGTACTGCCCGGTGGAAAAAGCAATGTAACCACACAAAAAAGGTCCATGATAAAACTAAATGATAACTGATGGTGATTTTATGAACACTACAACAACGCTATCAGCCCTCTCCCAATAAATACAATTGCTAAGCCCTTTTTTGAAGCAAAAACTACAAAGATCAGTGATAAAGGCTTGAAACTATTTGTTTTATTTATATAATGATATGTCTGCCTCCGACAGACACCTTATATACAATGTTACACACATATTAAAAGGGAACAAACAGCATTATCACATGGCTATCTTGTCTGCCAGACCATTATATGAAAAGTAGGCCCCTGGGTGACTCTATAATAGATCCACTACCTTAATCACGCAATAAAAAACAATGTTGTCACCACAAATTTAATCAAATTTCACAGTTAATCATTGCCATATTGAAACAAATATAAAGACCCTATCTGGAAAATCTACAAAAGGACTGGTTTTGTTGACAAAAGTAAGGACTTCCTTTAACTTCAAGACATACATACAATGTATATATTCAAAGAAAATCAAATTAGGGACAAACGATTTTTAAATCATTGGCTTATATCAGCGTAATATGAAAAACATAAAAAAAGATCTAAGGAACAGGCGATGTACGTACATAATAGCTTACCTTACACCGATGCACAATACCGATACCGATTCACACAGTGACATTAGAAAAATGAAAAAACAAAATTTGTTTGCACTAAAATGTTTAGAAAAGAAACTTTTCTCAATGGCTGTTCCTAAAAATTCATAAACGGTAGAGATAAAAGAAGAAAGTTTTAGGAAAAGGAAATGTTTATTCATGCTATCCAGTGTTTGTAAGTCAGTAACTATCAAAAGCAAAAAAGAAATATTTCAATTATCTCTCATAACAAGTAAGGTCTATACATAATAAATATCTTAGTCAAAGAGAGGGTTCCTTGCAACGTTTAAAAGTGACAGCTTATGTACACCTACTAAAGTACGTTTACAAAAGAAAAATATTGTGGACTCTAATTGTAAAAAATGGTTTTAATTCCTGTTCCAATTCCATATCAGTTAAATCTATATCCATTCTGTTCACTGAAATTGCTTAACATACAGCGTAACGTTGATTACATTTTAAAAACAGTTTTTCTTTTTTTTATTTTGGTTTTCTTTTCATTCATCTCCAGGTAAATTATAATTTAAATCTCCAGAAACTTTCTGCACCAAATGTAGAAATTTTCATAATTGTTTCAGGGAAAATCTGCAGGTTAATATATATTCAGGGAAAATCTCAGGTTAAGATATATAAAGGGCTCTCGTAGATTGGTAACTATAGTTACAGTTGCCCATAACTGCATTCTTCCACTTCCGGAAGGAGTTACTCAGGACTTAACACATTTTCACTTTAAAACCAACAAGAGGGGATTTTGAGTTTTGGACGCTAAATCTACATTTAAAACAAGAGCATGCACAATAAATGTCGTAGCCCTTTTTATCATTGAAAGCAACTTCCTCGGAAATCTAGCTTCTGTTTCTTTTTTTATCACCCTGAATTTTAGAAATCCTGGGACCCACAGAGGCATGCTGATAGTACATGAAGAGAGGCGCCTTGTCCTCAGAAAATCAGGGTGTTTTTATGAGATTCATACAAACGATATGCTTCTTAATCTTGTCTAGTATTTGTTACATATCTTTTTTATCTGTTCAACGAACTTTTCAAACACAGATAATGTGTCTTTGTACAACACTTGTTATACATTTGTATCACACGAAATAAACAAAAACATCAGCATTTAATACACACTGAAAAATGAACGGTCCTAAGCAAGGAAATTATTACTGATTTAACGTTAACATTACAACTTCTGACTCTGTGTTCAATTAACACTATTGTCAAGTCAAATTAAAAAAAAAGATAAAAACGGACTGACTTGCCCCCTGCAATCACGATCGAATTATTTTTCAAAACTCAGATTTTCAGCAGCCTTTGTAACCCTTCAATGGCTAAACAAAACGTATCTCCATTGATTTTATTTGATACACTACTGGCATATTGAAACCATCCATATCCCACGCCCCAGCGGGTCGAGGAATTTTCAAAAGTAGTAACTGGAAGAGGTACATGTAAGTAACCGCAACCACGTGCTCTCAACCACATCCACGCATGGTAACATGGTAACCCAAGTGGTTCAACCAACCCATCCTGAAGAGGACTACACCAAATGCATCTCAAGTTAAAGCTACGTCAACTCGTGCCGTCTACAATCATGGTTCGTGTCGCTAGAATACCCTTCCCTGTCCGGAACCGCTAAATACCCATCTCGAATTTCCCGCATTTGCAAGTGACCATTGGCGTCCGCGTCCGTGTAGCTTATACTTAAATGCGAGTTACGCCTGTGATCTCGGTGATCTCGATGGTCGCGATGGTTGCCGTTGGGCGAGTGGGTATGGGCAACAGTAGGGTGGCCAAGTTTGCAGACCGAACATGTCCTTCTCAGGGCCGGCCTCTTGTTAGACCCGTAACAGTTCACTGCAAATCTCAGTTCTTCGCCCATTTCCGAACATAATGATTGCTGAGGAGTAAAAAACACGTTATTATCATTTTTTTTGTTTTTAATAATTTATAGTATTATTATTATTTTTGTTTGATTTTGTTTTGTGTTATTTTGTTTTGAAGAATCACTAGTAAAGATAGCAATCCTATTGCATATATAACTTACATCACAAAATAAAAATAATGAAACAAAGTTATATGTACTAAAAGAAGGAAATTTATTTTCATTTTACTTTTAAAAAACATTATAAAGTTAAAATAAGATATTTAATAAGGTCAGTGGAAGGGGAAAGAAAAAATGAGGAAAAATCCATTTACTTGAAAATTTTTGTCGGGAAAAGCGAAATTACTTCACACAAAAATACGCAATTTCCTTTAACATACACCTTGTTCAAAACGTTGAGACAAGAAAAATCGATTTTGCCTTGTAAACGGATCACAGCATAAAAACAGATGTACACACGTTCTGACGTGACTTGTCAAAATATCCTCCTTTGACAACGACAAAAACAAGTTAGAGCCGCTTAAGTGACTCCTTGTACGAGTTTTGGACACGCCAAGTGAGGAAAGGATCATTGAACATCATCGCTAACCATGGTAAGAGGAAGTTATGAAAGATTTAGTTTATTTTAGGAAAATAAGTAAAAACAATTATTGGACTCTATATCCTATCTGTACTTACGTAACTGTCCTTGTATGAGTTTTGGACACGCCAAGTGAGAAAAGGATCGTTGAGCAACATCGCTAAGCATGGTAAGTGGGGGTTATGAAAGATTCCGTCTATTTTAAGAAAATAAGTAAAAGCAATTATTGGACCATATACCTTATCTGTACGTGCGTTCTTCTTCGAATTCCATGTAAACTCTAATATGGCAATGACCACAGACAGCGCTAGCCCAGCAAGCAGGACAACAAATACCCCTCCAATGTTCTGTAAACCAAGTGCACTAGCCTTGGAATCTTGCTTTTTGGCATTTTCTCGATTGCACGTCCCAGTGTTTTTCCACCATTTATTATATAGGATTTGTATCCTTCCACCTTCTTGTAACTCCAGAATAGCCATCGAAATTTGATCTCTGTAAGGGGAGCCTGTTTAAAAAACATCATTGAGAAAAAGTTGCGGAATATGTAAAAGAAATATTTAATCACGATATATAATTTTACTAGAACATGAAAAATGACTAACAGAAACAGAAAAATATGACTGGTTCGTATAAAGATTTAACGCCACTAAATTAATCTCACCACTTTTCTTTCTTTTCTTTTTTCTTTCTTTAATACTTTTCATCTCTGCGTTATAGATTATTGCTGAGACTTCCAATTATCAATTCTTGCAATTTTGACTTACATACATATTAGAAAGCATGCGAGAGAAAGAGTAAAATATCTTGGATTTGAAGGTAATGTGAAATAGGATAATACAGGAGTCAACCGAGGTAACCACTGAATAGGTTTGTGGCCGGGCGCTGGGCTGGAAACAGTATTAGTGTACTCATTACTAGACCAAAAAATCACCTTGGTAGAATTAGTGGATAATTTACAGATATACAAACGTATACAGTGTATATGGTAAGTTAACAGCCTCGTTTCTTCAAGGCCATTGGACGGGTGAAATGAGGACTGCCTCTCGGCTAATTTATCGTGGATTCTTCAAGCAATTTATGCGGTACCTTTGGCATTTGGACCCTATTTTGGCCAGTACGTACCCATGGGCGTCCCTATCCCATATCCTTTACTGTCCAGCAGTCCACCGACTTGCATTAGCTCACAATCCCTGTGGATGGCATATTCTAACATGGTGGACTCCATGAGGTATGCATAATTCGAGTTCTTCACTCTCTCTATCCCGTCCTCCGTGGTGCGGGTGAATACATTGGGGGTGCGGCTTTCCATAAAGGCCCACATTCTCTGATACGTGGGGATTTTGGATTCCTATGTGAATCACAGGTCCAGGTTATAAGTAAAACAGATATGAAATGAAATCTCAGTTTTGAAAGCGGTCGGTAAACAACTTCTATAAAGTGAATAATGATTCTAGAAATAGAATATGATTAAGGGGAAAATTATAATACAACCAAGATACAATGTAGAACGAAGCTTTTGAAAATATTATCCTTTCATCTGTATATATATTTTTTCATGTAGATAAAAAACCTATACCTCCATGCTAAAAACATAGTTCAAAATAAATGAGTTTTTATGCGGGGGTCTTAAATTACATTTACGTGACTTGATTCTCGACTGCGTTCGAAATAATTAGTTTTCTTCATTTCAAGACATTTCTAGTATATTGCACTTAAATAGAGTAGGCACTGGTCTGAAACATTTGCAATATTTGTTATAAAACACCTGCAATATTTCATTCAACTGAATTACTGCATGTACATGCACTGTAAAAACAGTGCTTAGCATTTAAATACCTACAACATACGTTAAGCACCTATACGCATTTAGAAATATGTGTAAAAGCTAAGCACGTATAGCTTTTCAAGCGTTTCACAGAAGAAAATGCTAGACACATTGACAGTGTTACACGTTTAGCTATGTGCTTAGTTTCACCGATATATGGATCTATAATCAGTCTATCACAAGCTAAGCACATTGGCTAAGCACTTCCCCTGCTAAGCGCGTGAGGCTGCTAAACATATGGAGCTGCTATAGGCGTGGAATTCCTAAACGCGTGGAGCTGCTGAACAATACCCTCTATCAAGGCCGCAGTTCTTGGGGACATTTTTTGCTGAGGCGACATCAGACCAAATTGACTATCTATTTATCTAGAGACATATATGTGAAAAATCAATCTGTCGCCCTGGTAGAGGGTAGCTGAAGAACAAGTTTAGCTTTTCAAGCTTCTTTCAGAAGAAATAAAAATGTTTAACATTCTTAGAAGTGTCGCACTTCAGCTATGTGATTAGTTTCACCGGTCCCATAACTTAAGTTTATTACAAGGCTCAACAATTTGGCTTAACACTTCCCCTTGTAAACGTGTGGAGCTGTTGAAGGCGTGGAGCAGTCTGCTCGAACGCTTGGTGTCCTTCTTGCAGTAACGCGTGCTTATTTAAAATAGGCCTATTAAAGATGCATACAAAGTCAATTTTTTGCTCAAAAACCAAGCAAATACCAGTATATAGTTTCAAAAAGTATAATTAAGGAAATTGCCAGAATGCATTGATTAATATTACCCGAAAAATGATATTTGAATGGATTTTTCTGTTAGCTTAATATCCTGAATATACATGGGGCAGAAAAGTAGGTCACATAAGTAGGTTAAATTTCTGACCAAAAATTTAAAGAGCAGTCTAAAGCTCTATCATGGCTGATCGAGTGATTTATTCAGTTTGTCCCTTGGCATATCGACTTTATGTGAGTCGTATAAGAATCTAGTAGAGGTGGTTTATATGTGTTACTGGCAACCCACACTCCACCGATGCTCGATTCATACATGTATGTACCTTTAAGTAAAAATCCAAATAAAAAATAACGTTTTCACGACGTTATCAGATGGTTACATGATGGTAATGGTATAAAAGAACATTATGGTAGCGTTATGGGTGTTTTAACTCCATGCAAAATGATGTACAGAAACGTTATAATTTGTAAAAAGATTCGAAGACCGTTTGTACGTTTCTGCAAAATTTTATGATACATATGCCACGTCATTTTGTGGATTTTTATCAGCGTGTTTATAACATTCTGGGAAAACATTATATGATGTTTTGAAAACATTTTTTATATAAATAACCAAAACACGTCTTATGCTGTTTGAACTACAGTTAGCAGTTAATTCCAAAATGGGTTTGGGCTAGTCGGCGACTAGAGCGATGCAAACATTCGGACTATCGGTACCGAAATAACCAGCATGTCATGAAAGCTTAAATAAAGTATTATAATGAATACCCCACTATCATCCTGAAGTACATTACTTTCGGAAAAAAATAATAGAAATTAATACCGTAACGCATTTTATCAAAATATAGAGAAGGGTGTTTGAAAGTAAAAACGATAGTTGTTTCGTGCCTTTAGTGAACTGGTGAATTTTCCTAACCTGCTTTTCAGAAATACATTCCAATAAACTTCCTCGCAAGGTCAGCTAACACAAGGATGAATAAGTATAGCTGTAAAAATGATAGTAGGAAGTCAACGATGTTGACAGTTCACGGTACCCTGTTATAGGAAGAGATAACTATAGCAGGTAAAGGTGACCGTGACTTAGTGTGTGTGTGTGTGTGTGCGCGCGTGCCCGCCCGCCCGCGTGTGTGTTCGACTAAAAAAATTGAAACACTTAGCACCTAAAAGTTAAACAAATACACCCTATATAAAGCCGTCAAACGCGTCATACTGCTAAACACATGCGTGTAACATGTTAAGAAGCTAAACATGTTAGGAGCTAAACGTGTGGAAAAAGTGAGACAAAACAGGCGCTTAGAATTGTGTTTAGGAGCTAAACACTGTTTTTACAGTGTGTACTTGTTTAGCTTTAGTAAAATAGGTTGCAATGGTGGTCTTAACATTTACACCAATTTTCGGGCTTTTTCGGAGGGAGGGGTCAGCTAGGCCCCAAGGTTAGAGCAACTCGTGACCACTTACCCTGAAAAATGTCATCGTTGAGCCCCCTTCTAGAGTCCCATACTCGATGTCTGTCTGTTTCGAGAGGTCCTCGGCACTTTCAATAGGCGACACCATCCTTTCAACAGTTAAAAAGGCAGCCAAATTAGCAGTATAGGAAGAAATGATTATGAGCGTGAAAAACCACCAAATCCCACCGACGATCCGCGTGGACACCGCACGGGGGTTGATGTCCGACCCTTGTTGCATAAGAGTCCCAACAGTAAACCAGCAACTGTTGGAAAGGTTGAAGACATTCCTCACCTCGTCAGTCTGCGGGTTGCAGGGGTGGGGATTGTACCATTCATACGGGCTGAACCGTGCCAAAATGAACATAGTAAAGCTCACTGCCAGATAGGCCAGCACTATATATATCCAAATTTCCACGGCCAGGGGATTAAGGAAGGAGAAGATCCCCGGCGTTTCTCCTTTCGGAACTTTGAACAGGATGCTAATTCCCAAGTTAAGGAAAGGTTTAGTGAAGTCAATGGAACGTTCTCGTAGATAGCTTATAGTAAGGGCTGCTACTGCCAGGTCGGCCCTCTAGAAAAAGACAGAAAAAAGAATATTTAGTTAACGTATATTATTAGTAGTACTTTTATGTGATTTTAAACGTGATGAAGTTACTGCATGTTTTAATATGGACCAAAATGCAAGTAAAAAGAAAGAATTTATCCCTCTTAATCTTCTCGATCTGGCTAATTCTAATTCTAATTTTAAGTGATAACCATTTGGGACTTTAATACACCCTTTTAAGAAATCTAAACTATACAGTTGAAAAAAAAAAAGAACTCGAAATTAGCGATTATGCAAAGAGGCTGATGATGGCGAGATTTTCCGATAAATGAAACAAGGTAAAGCTTACGGTTACAACTGGAAAATTATGTTACAGACGCAAAAAGGTAAACGCTTGCGTCAATCGCATGAATTATCGATGATGAGTTACAGGTGCTTGACCGAATCTGTTTGTCTGAGGTGGGGGGGTGGGGGTGGGAGGGATACTCACCTGTCAACTGTCGTCAAAACCAAAACGTTTTATGTGCGTTGAAATTCCCGAACAACGCAAGAGCCCAACCATGTTGGCAGTTAAGATTTTTAAAAACGGAAAACATTTTGAATGTTGTTCTAAGACAAAGAAAGAAATCACTGAAATTAATATTGTGACGGCCCTTCATCGACGTAGTCGATGTAGTTGACTTCAAGTAAGCTGTTCGTTGTTAGGTTTACGAGGTGAAAACGGTAGCCACCTTTTGTACTGTGCGCTTTTATGCAGTTACATGATGTAAATAGATGTAAAGTATACCCCCATTGGATGATTTTTTTTTCATCTTGTGGTCTTGGGAGCAGGGCACGGGAAGGCACAAGCGAAAAATTTAGTGCAATTTAAGCCACTTACGCCATCTATCAATTCTCTGACCATTCCGGTCCACTCTCCCTTATCATTCACAATCCCATACTGCCCATCCGGAACAAGCTCAATCTCGTACTCGAACCCGACAATCTTGGAGATTTCGGAGAGCAAGTCGATACAGAAACCTTCGTAACGGTCATTTCCCTCCAGGGCTGGTTTCGTGGAATCTTGCTTTTTCAGCTGAACGTACGGCTTCTCCTGAAAAGAAACAGTTCACGCTACTGTGCTTGTATTAGAGTTTAGTTGAATAGTATATAAAATAAAACGTTGATTTCTTTTTTCCTCTTTTTTTTCAATACATTATCATATACTTTGTCATACAATTCATCGGAAAAAGCACGGTTATGCTTTGTGTGTACTGGAGTATCTACAAAATTGAAAAAAGGTTCCCGTTTTCGACCATAATATACTACAGCTAAGACTGTATAATTGTGTACATTCAGATTTTTTTCTTTGAATTATGCCTATCTCAGCATTCAAAGACGGTCATACCGGTCATGCAAATTGTATTCTCTATTGCATGCACTTCGCTTTTCAGCAACTAACACTATGTAGCAAGGAAATGATAAAAATAGCTACGTTGATATCGATTAGAATTAAATACGAGAAATACGATTTCATTTGATTAATTGTGGCATCAGTGACGCGTATAAATAGTCCTCCCTCCTCAATCATTCATCAGAGGTACTATCGGCTTGTACAGGTGGAATAAGCGCACAAGCACTGCTAACACGAGGTGAAATAGGACGGTGGTTTGCCTGGATTTGAGAGAAGCAATGCTGTTCGTGTTTCTGATGATTTCGAGATAACAGGGTTTCCTCCATACTAGATAAGATTTATGTATAATATCAATGAAAATGAACTAGCTACTCTGAACAATAAGATAAAGTCAGTAAAAAGATACCCTACGTCAAGGTGAAGATCAAATTCATAATTAGTAATGAAAGCTCAATCATTGCGCATGCACAGACCACCTGAAACAATGCTAAGTTGAAGCACAATCTATGTCGTGCATTATACAATCATGCTCAAAGCAAACCCTGCGCAGGCAACACTGCATGCTTATATTTCTGCACAACTGCACTGAGCACATCTTTCAAAAAACCCCACAATCTCTGGGCATTTCATGTAATTTGCATTTACAGTTGATCACCAGCTGGTTAAGTCGAGACTTTTCAAAATTACAACAGAAGCTGTCGGTAGGGTAGTTTGTTTTCGATCCATATCACCAGACTGGTGTCAATTCTCAAAAAGCGACGGTGAAATATATTTATACTACATGTAGTACGACCAAATCAATAACTGTACTTTCCTTATTCTAAAATGCAAAAATCACGCCACGTCTATATAAAGTCTCCATTGTTCCATTTGGAAGTCGGAATCAAATATTTATTACAATCACTACAGTATAAACATAAACAGTGCATTGCACAATAAACGCCCACTCTTCACATCAATCCTCAAATACGCACAGACAGGGGAAGTCAGAGATGACAATCTTGGGTACGTTGTGGCGGAAATACATATGCATATGAATATAAATATATATATATAAAGTGAAAGATATATCAAATATACACAAAACACCTGCATCCCTTTAAAATGTTTAGATGTTTTATGGTTTATATTCTATGAATGAGAAAAAGTCTGCATTAAAAACGAACACAAAAGGAAATAATTGATCTAACGCGTTGCTAGAATTAGGTCAAACTTTTATTTTGCTAGTTTGGCATTACGTGTTTATTTACAATCCCATTGAAAACAGATGAACGTGTATGCACTGTTCCAGCAGAGATTGCCATTATGATTTCTGTTGTAAGCCAGCTAGTCCTACTGCTTTCCAGCTCATTGCTGCTGAAATTGAAGTCAACTGAGTGCCGTTAAAATGGCTTCCCATTCTTAGAAATCGCAATAACTGGGTCGGCCAAGATAGCTTTTAATTACGCCGTCAGAAGTATACTGGAAATGCAGCCTAATTAGCACGTGTTTCACGAATAGCGTCTCAAGTAACTTTGCCACTATTACTACCCAATCCGACTGAATTTTTTAATTAAAGGCCTTTTCGAACGTTGTGTCTCAGCGATACACGGGTAATGGTATGTTTTGAGTGATTGGCAATGTAATGATCTTGCTTTTACGTAAGAGAGGCCTCTATATAGAGCTCCTGCACTCGACACGGCAAATTTATCAACTTACTAAGCAGCAGAAAGTGAACAAATAAAGAATAGAGGAAGGGAATAAAGTCTGCTGAATCTCTCATAACAAAACGGTACAGCTGTAACGCTCAGACATAATGCCTGAAAATGACCTTTAATCTGTCGAAGATAAGCACAGCGAGCTTCATTGGCATTATTGTATATAAAATCCATCGCGGACACGAAGTACTTTGTAAGTAAATAAACATACATAGTAGTTTATCATTTACAAATTCAGGGATGCAAATGTCTTTCCAAAGATGAAAAACACCAAAAAAGAGGAGAGTACATCTTTAAAAACACAAACAATGTCTTCTACTTAGAATGTCTGTCCAACCTACCAACATTGTAGTCACAATCAGGACGCGATGCTGTAAAACAGAGATTATTGCACGCGTAAAATTGCGCACTTTGATATCTCAAAAGCCGTAAAGCTGTGATTCAAGCATGCATGAATATTTTTTGTCTTAAAAAGGGTTTTTGTATCAGAAACGAAGTGGTGTAATAAATGGATATGATGTTAGAAAAGTGTACGAAAAGCAGTGCCAAAACTCATGAATGAATCCAAAATTATTCAAATTCGCCGCATACTACTGCATACATGTAAATGGATATGCTGATATACACGTTCTTATGTGCCATTTAGCTTTTAGAATATGCTCAGAATAAATTTTATAAGTAATATTTGAAAAGACAATCTATAAGAAACATTGAAAACTCCTTCAACATAAGTAAATCTATATATACAAAATGAATGTTCAAAGATAGATTAGGAGAATTTAAAAGTACCATTGTTCAAATCGAGGAGCAATATTGACCGTCAGATGGCGCTAAGTTCCGGGCCTATATCCCATTAGACATAGCCACTGACACAAATGACATCTGGCGTTCCTGCGTTCTTTCATCTTTATTCAAAGGTCACTCTCGATCAATTATATCGAACACCCCTTATCTTATTCCTTCAGAAATTTATTCTGAGCACAAAATAAAGCTATGAGTTAATTTCTTAACTACGGCTTTAGTCTACGTTAACCATTCTCGAGGAGTGTGAGCAAGACAATCGTTCTCGGACCGATGGTCACTGGCGACCCAATGCCCAGTCTCCTCGAAGAAATTCCAAATGCTATGAATTAACAGCAGCTGTTTCACAAAAAGTATCCACTAGAAATAAGTAATTAATTTTAGCTTCTTTAACTTTGTGTCGGTACCATCGTGGTACATTTATTTTTGTTCAAAGTAGAATTTTTTGAAATTTTCGAAAGGGTTTTGTGAAACAGATCCCTCTGCCTTGGATCGCCGTTACTTCAAACATGGCACTAATGCGCTTTTTACTGTAGAAAACATGCTTCCATATAACAAAGTGCATATATGCGATTCTTGCAATTATCTAAGATTATCAAATTACTACTGTGTAAAAGTACCTTTAAATGCGTTGCTATGGTACCAAGTTTTGAGAAATATAAACATTTTAAAAGATTTTGTCCTGTTAATTCAGAATAAATAATACTCGAGGTGTTTTTTACAAGAACCTCATATGCCTTCGAGGTTTACTGGGTGGATAACTGAGGTTTTAAAAGAAATAAGGATTCACAGGGATACTTGGCGGAAATCGAATTTGCGTAGTAGGCGAGAAGTATAAAATTGCAGACAACATATTTACAGGAGGGTGTAGCGGGTACGATACATTTGAAGATTTTGGTAGATAAATCAATAAACAGAAAAATCAGTGTAGCATACCAATCTCGATGTTATCAAAAGCGTTTGGTTGGCAAAATGGCGGACTTTTAATGTCGGTGGCTCCGTGATATTCAGTCCTTTCTCTGTCGACCACGTACCGACCTGGAAACGGGATATTGCCAACAATATAATAATTTAAACTGCAGTTGTGTAATTGAGTTCAAATCGCTTTCACTGTTTAAAATTTAGCTACATTAAGCAGTATTCACTTGTTTCCCATACAATGTACATAACTAGATATCATCCTTCCTTGACTGGTTTCTTGAATATTAATTTAAAGAGGACACATAGCGTAATATGTATGCATAGTTTAATTATATAAACTATTAAACCGAAACTTTTTCACTTTACCATTTAGAGATACTAAAATACCTTCTGGAGCGCTTCATCTGTATCCGTCAGTTTCAAAATGTCAAACTCCACATTGGATACACGTAAACCATTGTCTATGCGGATAGAGCCTGTCAATCCTTCAACCCCTTGAACCTGAATGATTTACCATTTCATAAAATAAGTACGATTTTTAAATTTTATAATCGCTTCATCGGAAATGTAATATTAAAACATTGCGTGTTAGGCCAACATGTACTGATCGTTTAAGACATAATATTCAAGTTTAGTCTAAAAAGTCAAATCTAGATCGTATTCATGAAGTATTGTTTGTTGAAAATTTTGTTCACGTACGCAATTAGTGACGGCCTTTTAGCTTCAGTGAATGCCTAATTCATTTTCTCCAATATTGTAATTATCATCCTACATTACATCTTGTTTATACCAAAGCATCAAAATTTGCAATTTTGATATATGACAATTTCATGACGACTTCTGTGCTTTTATCTGTTCTAGCAAAAATAAAGCTTCGGCGAGCCTTTCAGCATTTGGGACACAAAAGTGCCACTTAGAGTGCATTCCCAGAGATTTAAATCGATCCATCCGGATCGACCTAACTCCCTGGGGGTTCAGGCTAAATTGCAGTCAGCTGAGCGCTCACGGTAGTTAATTACCCCCTGACAGCTTTTAGTAGGCGGGACAGACGCTTAAGCCGGCTACGCTGACAGGGATAGATCGATCTAAAATCTGTGGGAATGGGGTCTAAACCTTTGTTAATGTATGACAATTTTTTCTTCAAGTTCAATAAGGACAAAGTGCACTAAAAATTGCAAAAGGCTTGAATTCTGAAGCACTTACCCTATTTATATAGTTATACAGACTGCTCCCCAGTGCCCACGTTTTTGAGTCACTGCAAGAAAGGTTTCCCATGTAAATCGAGGCACTTTTGTTTAAAGCTTCCAGTGCATTCGCAAACAGCAATCCGGCATCGTAAGTCAATGCAACTCTAGTCTGAAGAAAAATAATTTAGTATGATTAACTTTCTTTAAAGGTACATACGAACCGAGCATCGGTGGAGAGTGGATTTCCAGTAACACATCTAAACCACTTCTACTAGTTTCTTATACGACTCAAATAAATTCGACATGCCAGGAGATAAACTGAATACATGTAGATCACTCGATCACCCATAAAAGAGCTTCAGACTGCTCCTTTCTTTAAATTTTTGGTCGGAAATTAAACCTACTGTCGTGACCTACTTTTCTGCCCCATTGATATACAGCATAGAATGCTAGCCGAAAAATCCGTTTAAACGTCATTTTCGGGTAAAATTAAACAATGCCTTTTGGTAATTCTCTTAGTTAAACTACTTGAAACTATATGCTGGCATTTGGTCGGTTTTTGTGGCAAAAATTGACTTTGTTTGCATCTTTAAGCAAAACCCGTTGAAAACAACCATGAGTTTTACAGTTTATCGATGACTCTCTTTTTTTAACCATCACTGGTTAATCTCTAGTTAAATAGTTATGATAAAAGCATGCTGGGTAAACTACGAAACTCTAGGCGTTTAAAATCGATATGAAAACATCTTAAAATGCCACCAGCTCAATTCGCAATTGCAAAAGCACTTAAATTCCATTAACTCATTAAATCTTCATCTAATCGTTCTTTTAATTAAGTTAAACTAAAGGCCAGCTGAAAAAAAAAACAATTTTTTTTATTTAAGTGGTTTTGTGTAACCGGCTAAACGGAAAGCTTCAATGCATGCACAACAAGGCTTTGGCATGACATCGTCGGCCAAAGTTTAACGTTACAGTGTCGCCCGTTCAATTGATCCATGTATGTAAAATGGAAATCAAGCAGACAGAAACCGTAAGGTGAATTCGTTGACCGACAAAGTACGCAATCCCCTGCGCTACGTATATAAGTATGTTATCTGTATTGTACTTCGGAGGCACCCGGTGCATTCATAAGGTATCAAATCCCTGCAACACGGGACGATAACACGTAGGCCTATTCTGCAGTCAATGCTCTCTAAAGTCATTGACCTTTCAAATGTTGCTGAAAGATAGCAGTAGGTGCATCATTAAGACAACTGAACTCTTAAGTCACTGACCTTACAAGAATTGCCACAGTATCAATAGGACTACGGATCTGGTAAGTTAGAAAATATGACACAGCACGATAATGCGGAACAGTGCTTTTACAAGTAGAACTGTAGAATCTACCATTGATTACCACCATCGGGCACTAACCTTTATAAAATTGCTCCCATTTAACACGGTTTTATTAGTTTTCCTCTCCCAGCTCCGCATATCCTTCAATACTTCCTGTACTGACGCGTTCCCCTTCTTCACCAGTCTTATTACGGTCAAATTAAGATGATTGTGCTTGTAATCGTCCATTGGAATTGCTTCTGTGTCCTTAAAGAAAAATTCACATACGGTTTCAACCATGCAGTAAGCAGGATGGCTTTTGGTTGTTCACGGGTGCATATGGCAATCCAAAAAATAAACAGATTTTTAATTTCGGTTGACGCTTTTGATGATGCTTGTAAAATGATGGCTACATGAATATATGTACATTATCTTTCTCCTAAATTTTATTTCCGATTTTTTTCTCGACCGAAGGAAGGAACAAAAATTTTGTTTTTATCTCCTTATCAACTTAACGCAATTGTTGTTTCATCATCTGATTCAGTTATAGTAATGTTAAGATTGGCAAATGCACAAAGTGCCCACTAGTGAAAAAATGTACGTAATGTATTTACTTACCGGGTTTGCAAGGATAAAATGATGCAGTCCGTCTATTATACCTTCTTGTAATGCCTGAAAATTAGCAAGGAAAGATTTACTGGCATGACCACACACGTGGTGAATATTTTCTACAGAAAAACTTAAGAAATAATCACAATCTTAAAAAATACAACGATATACCCTGAACAGTTCTGAGCTCTCGGGCATTCGTCTCTCGTACATTAAAAAAAAAAAACAATACGATAGACTACTAGAAAATAATATAAACATTAATTGGATCACTAAAAGACAAATCCTTTTTTATGGTAAAACGTGTAAAGACATCATACGAACTTTAAACTATTAAGTCTGAACTATGATAAAAACTACAAATGTAAATTTGAAATCAACTGTATTAAATGATCATTTCTTTTGCTGTCTTAAATCAACCCATTTTCATTCAAAACCACCTCTTCTAATGTCTCAAAGGTCTGTTGCACGATTCATTTTGTAATTCAATTACTTCTAGAGCTAAATCATATTTTCCCGAGAGTCATGTTAAGAGTCAAGCCAATTAAAGAAAAAGTGCACGCGGCCCTTCAATGTATTACATACAAAACTTTGGCTTTCAGGTCAATGAAGAATTTGTTGGTAAGTACAATGTGCCAGGAAATAATGGCGTTCTAAGGGCAAATTCATCGACTTGTATACTGACTGAGATTTTCTGCTAGAATTACTGCTGCTTACGTATCTAAGCATCATTTGCGTGGTTTCAACATCTAGATCAACAAACACATGCTTGTGTTCTTTTCTGTCTGGGTTTTTCAGTGACTTCACAATTTCTCTCATATTGGACCTTGTTGCGTGGCGTAAGATGATACTTGGTCTTCGCAGTAAATTAGTTCCATAAATTGATTGTAGTAATAATAACCCTGGAACAATAAAACACATGCATTATACTCCCTGTGACCAGCACTTCATTAAGCACAGATAGAAGCGTATTGAAAAGATGTAAAGAAGCAGAAGGCCATGGGAGGTCGGAAAATATGGACAAAAATATAACTAAGTATTAAGTATTTTTCTTTTTCAAGGTGTAAGGTGGTAAAGGCACGGTGCGTGTCTCTGGAACATTTCAGGTTTGTTTCAATTTGATTCCAATCAAATCAAACACGCGAATGCCAAATGTGTACAAACGAAATCGCATATTTCTCATCTTCTAGTGTCATAGCCCGGTAATATAAGGGAAGCAGCAAACAGGCGGATTGTAACGTATACCAAACTGAGTGAAAATATGGTTGCTCCAAATTGCTTAACTGCTTCAATACATCAAGAACACGATTAATTTTCTTTATTGAAAGTCTTCCAATTCTAAATATTCAATGAAAGATAAAACACCTAATCATTACCAGTACATAACGGTGAAGAAGATAGCGTTTGTGATCTTGTTACATTATATATATGCGCCCTTACAATAAAGAAAAAAAAAAAACTTACTTTCGTGATCACCGTAAAGTATAACAAAATCTTTCCACTGATAGTACTCAAGGATATCATGGTACAGACTGTTCAGTACAGAAAGGTCAGGGTGGATATTTATCGAAGATGGGACTCGGTTTTGCTGAAATACATTGGGCCCGAGCTCGAAGTGGGGGATGTCTAAGGCGTTGCAGATGGAGCTGACGTGAGAGGAGAGGTAGGGGTCGTCGGGTCCCATGACACTTGCCACGCCACGGCCGATCTGGTAACATGCTGAAATACAAAAAGAGAGTGTTGTGACGTCATTTAGAACTGAACCAGTCTAAGGGACAGTGTGACAGGAGTGTTTTGGCTACTCCCTAACCTGAACCAATTAAATGGGACCCCGGACTTCAATTTCTTTGATTTCTGTTAATGTTTCACGCCATGTTGACAGGTTAGGCAGCTACTATTCCATTTTAGGTACTTACACCCCATTTCCATAGATTTTTAGATCGATCTATCCCTGTGGGGATTACTGTCAGCTTGGCCGGCTTAAGCGTCTGTCCCGCCTACTAAAAGCTGTAAGGTGGTAATTAACTATGGTGTCCGCTCGGCTGACTGCAATTTAGCCTGAACCCCCAGGGAGTTAGGTCGATCTAAAACTTAATCCTTAGATCGATCTAAATCTCTGGGAAAGCACCCATAGATACATCAAGCAAACGTAACTCTGGCTATACTAGGTATCATACAATGTTTTTTTCCACCGGATAGAGCATCATTTATGTACGTGCCTTAAAGTACCTAAAGAAACAATGGGATTAAATAAATCAGTACTTTATTGTTGTTAAGTCTGTAGCCGTTGAAGATCAAATCATGATAAAACCCATGCCGCCCGAGGAACTTCTCCTGCAGACGCCCTGAGTATAACAAATGTGTTAAACAATGTCAAAAAATAAAGAAAAAGGAATACGCCCTTTAACAAAGAAAATTACCCCCCTTCCCCCGTGCCTAGTTTTTTTTCTATTTTTTTTTTTTTAGCCCCTTAAGTAAGACGTCCATAAGCACCTGTTTAATCTATTATATTATCTGGAGGTCAACTAACTGGACATCGTTGGTCATAATTACTGGTGCTTAATCAAAAATTCACCGTGGCCCACAGCAAGACAGCAGCTTGATTAAAAGTCAATGCTTAATTGGCTGTCCGTAGACTGACCGACACTGCGCACGTGTCGACTGGACAAGTGAGATTCTCTCTTCGAACTAGAAAAATACCTTTGGGGATACGCACACCCAGTGTTAATTGCAGCATTGTATAACCCTCTCCGGGTTAATGGTTTAAAAACATAGTATGTATAATTGAATGAAGAGCCTGGTATTACCCAGATGTGAAGATTGTAATGTTTTAAGAGTACTGCATCAATGCCAAATATTCGCCTAGACTTAATTTAAGAAATGTAAGATTCATTATGACTTGTTTCTCTTTATGAAGATCGGATATGGTTGTTATATATGTTGGATACAGCAAATGTAACAGCAAATAACGACATTGATGTGTTTGGGGTTTTCAATTTGAAGATATTCCCAAAACAGCCACGTGCAGTTGCAATAATTATACATTTTATGTGGAGGCTATATCCATTATTACATTTTGCCTTCTAATTTCAATAAAAATTGGACGGGATTGGTAGGGATATATTTCGTAGGATTAGCATGTCAAATCGGGGTTGTATATTCTGATAAAACTTATAAATGCTCGTTGAAACATGATGGTGAAACACTGCGATAAATGAAAGCTCCCATATGGATCGTCTGCAAACTTCATGAGGATATATTTTACATAACGTACCATTAAAATGGAATTCATATTGTTGAGGAATCACAGTCAGATCAGAAGATGATAAACAACAACATATTCCATATCACCCCGAAAATTTCAAAACAAATAAAGCTTAAGTCTTAAAAAAAGACAGCAGGTAGAAAAAATGACGTTTTCATTTAGAACTTATTTCCTTTTCAATTACATTATGCTATACGAACGTGTTATATTGTACAACGGATACCAAACTCAAGCCTACACAAACATCAAAATATCATCAGAAATACGAAAAATTAACAGTACGACTCCTTTATCAAGAAAAGATGTACAGGAATAAGGATTCGAAATTGATCGTTCGTGTGTTAATCACCATCACTTTTTGCCCGTCCAAGAACAAAGCCATCTTAACACTTCCAAATGTTGTGGCTACGCTGGGCCCAAAGCCTCACAACATTCAAACAACGCTTCATCTGATCCCACACGTGTCTTGTTTGTACTTATACCCTATTATGTTGCAAGACGGTAGGTCTATTGGTAATATTGGAAATTCTTTATCCCAACACCAGGTAGAATAAAACACCTGTGTATTACGGAAACACCTTGAGGCTAGAAACTTTTTACAGATGTGATAACAGCAGAGATTGCATTAAGTTTCAGACTTAATCGATTGCCGCTATGAGGAACACCCCCCTTTTAAACGTTAAACCTCAGCATTTGAACTCCGTAATTTTAAAAACAGATGAATGGCACGGCAGGTTAAAAGCCGATTTACTGAAAAGACAGCGATCCAATCGATTTTGTATTCATTGTCCTTAATTACAAGTCATTTGAGGCAAATCTCGTAAACATTCAAAGTGACAAGAAATCCGGCAACCAGCGGCCAAATCACCCAGCGCACAAAAATCTTTCTCTGAGCGCTTGGCACCAGTTGCATACGGGCGGGGATCTGCCATCACTTAGAAGTCCTCAGAAGAGCCAAACGCTTTAGAAAGTTTATTCCGTGAATAAATGATCATGAATGAAAGAATGATGACCTTAGTCAGCCAGTAAATAGTTCACTCAGCCGTAAATCCGACTGCAGTTTGTATCTGTGTTAAGTTTCCTAGGCATTTTTATGTCATTACTTTTTACCTGACAATATTTTTTTAGATTATGGAAATATATTTGCACAATGTAGGGCAATTTATTGACTGTTCACGAAACCATTATTTTTGTGGTGTACAATGTATATAAATACGATAAATCATTCTATTCCGTTTTTCTACACAGATACAAGATAGCGAATAAAAAGATGGCAACTGCCATTTTTCGTACATGTACATCAATGTCTGATCATTTCAGCTTGTGGGATTGTGTGTTTTAATATAGGCCTACGATATCAACAAGTTGATTTTCGTTTTACCATCTTTGGAAAGAGGATGGGCTGTTTCAGGAGTAAATTTAGTTACACAGAGGTGTAATTTTAGTATGTTTGTCTTTCTGTCTGTTTTTGTTTGTTTGATTGATTTTCTCCTTGCCTGCCTACTTGTGTGGTTGTGGATCTTCTATGGCGCTTCGTGGTCGTATTTTTTTTCTATATGTGGGTTTGTGAACTTTAAAGTAACCATTAAGGTCAAATTGGCAATCACAGATAACATCCTCACAAATCGTCACATTTACAGAGAAACCATCTATGATTGTCAATAAGGATCTCAACGTACTCTCTGGCCACAGGGTGCGTTAGTGGTCGGTTACAAAATTATTGTATTGCCAATACTTTATTTTGTTTACTATTTTAAAAGCCCCTGATATGACAGTGTAACCTCAACACACCTCTTAACGTATTGATATTAACAAACACCTACGTATAGTTACAGCAGACCAGAGGTCGTGCCTGGACACACGCGTATAAGTCTGCCGAATACTTTTAATCTTGTCTAATTCAAAAAAAGAAGCTTCCAGTATCAGACGGTTTGATTTGGATACAAATACGTCTCTGAGATTTGTTTTCCAACCGTGAAACACAATATTTGTTCAGATTACTTGACCATCAGGAGGTCCGGGAGCCAACCGGCATATTTCAATCAACCGCAGTTGAAACCTGTGATATTTTTCAGACAAAAAGATATCTGCACGGTTGGATATGGGGGTTTAAAAGATGTTTTTCTATACAGAGGTATAGATCGGGATTGAGTTCATGTGCACCTAGAATTTCTGGTAATAGAGGTTGATAATTTGTTGTCTGTTGAATTCACAAGGGTGCTCTACTGAAGAAACAAAATATGCACATCGAGTGGCGGAAGCATAATATATAACGTATAGTAGGCCTATAAAATGTAGTAGCCTGTCGTAACGGCTTTAATGTTTTCTAATACACATCATTTTTGTCTTAAATCAGCTTCATTGTGCTTCATTATTTTGATTCAGATATATCCGCTTACAATAAACCGGTTTGAAATCAGTATATTACCACCCAATGGGTGTAAATGAAGGGATTCCGTCCATCTGTTACAACTTACAGGCAGCTGCTTGTATCAAATGCACACCTGTAATTATGGTTACCGTCAATACATTCTAATGCGGTTCGTCTGGGATCCATGTGGTGTTTCCCGTCACACGTAACTTTACTGTATCTATATTTGTGAAGCGGTTTGAGTAAAAAATGCATTAAACAAATTCCCATATGCTATATTCATTAAGAGATGAGCATTAAGAGACTAATACGCTTATCAATGCATCAGTTTCACCTGCATCTTTAATTTAGGAGGGTTTAAATGGAGAAGAATTGAAAATTGATCTAATTGGACATGCATATCCCGCTTATTCTGTACGATGTCTATGGGAGATCTCCAAAATTTAATAGAGTGACGCCATACGTCACAAGTAAACAAGTAGGCTTGTCATAAAATACACAGAGCAAGCTAAATCTGTGCTCCAGTCGGTTTTAGAACAAAAAAATTAACATCTTTCTGACTTTGGAACCAAACGCTTGGTTGCAATCACCATTTGGATGACCCGCTATTTAACCGTTTAGCACTGCTGGCGGATCATGTGGGTTAGATGCTGAGGATGTTACGTCATAGCGGGTATTGCAACCACCCTTTTTATAGATAGGACTAAAGTAGCTTTGTTAAATTAAGTCCGATCTAAATGCAGCTGAGTAATGCTTTCAGCTGCGGTATTAAGGCATGGCAGAATATTTGCATGTTACATCTTACACCAAGCCACTTAATTTATGATACTCATGCAAAAAAAAGGTTAAATGTAGCCTTGTCTTTGTCAGAGAGAAAGTATATTAATATACCTTGGTTAAAATAGATTCATGTGTTGGCTGATATGATTAAGGATAGAAAGTTAAATTAAGTAAATAGAGGGATAAATAATTATGTTTCTGTCAGAATCATTGCTGTTTGAACCTAAATTGGTCTAATTATGTCAAAAATTGGATTTTCTATCAGGACATGCGACTCCCATTGGCGATAAATCTACTTTCACACTTAATTCTATCTGAATCGGAGTTTCCTATGGAATCCCAGGAGGGCCAAGCGAAAAAAAATTGAAAAAAAAATTTTTTTTGAAAAAAAAAAAAAAAATTTGAAAAAAAAAAATTTGAAAAAAAAAAAATTTGAAAAAAAATTTTTATGAAAAAAAAAAAAAAATTGCGAAATTTGCGAGATCGCGTGTAATCCCGCGAGATCGCGCGTAATCCTGCGTGGCCACGTGAAATCCCGCGGTACCGAGCAAATTTTATTTCAAAAGGAAATCAAGAAAAAGAGAAAAAAAAAAACACGATATCTCACGAGAAATTGCGAGAATAGAAACATGGCGGAAGAAGCCACGATGTGTTTAAAATGCCAACATAGCACGGACTATGAACAACAGGCTCACATTCCCATTTGTAATTCATGCGGATGTGATAATATATTGCACGTAAGTTGTTTTCTCTTTATTCTTTATGCAGATGATAGTGTGACGTATAGTATCATTAGTGAATCAAGGACGAGTGTCCTCTTAGTCTTATTTCTTTACTATTACTACACATCTCCAGTGTTATTATCAAAGCTTTTCTTTGGGCTACAAGTATGATATATATATATATATATATATATATATATATATATATATATATATATATATATATCACTGTAAAAGACTTATTCATATGTGATTGGCTCTCGAGGAGAAATCTCAGAAAAAATTCACATCCATTTTGTAATAAACAAAAGAGCATACTAAATGAAATTGCCTTATAATGTGTGTATGTTTAATTGTATCTCTTATAAGTCATCTATAGTCTGTCATTGCTTCATGTAAAAAATTCATTTTATTTTTGAATTTCAGATTTAAAGGTTTTCCTCAACAATCTAGTGGAACATTATAAAAGCAAAGCTTTGATATTAGAATATTTAAAGGACATTGGTATTACCTGGAGGTAAATATTTTTGTGTAGAATTCTTTGTGGCAACAAATGCTTATTTATATTTGCTTTTTTGTAGAGAAATCTTTGTGTCAATCAATGTCATGTTAAATTGGACAGCTGCTGACATCACTGGGTAGTTTTTTTTTAATGATGGCTTGGACTCCTGGAATTTTTGTTGAAAATTACAAGTGGTGATTTTAAATGGCATGAATCCCCAGAAAAGTCTTGGTCCGTGTTATCATTTTCATATAGATTCCCATAAAAATCTGCAAAATCCTATTGCATGAAGGGCAAACTTTAAAGTTGTCAGCTCACTGAATATCTTAAAGCAGGTAATAAGTTCAGAAAGGATCTAATTATTTTTAATTATTTTGTTTTTCACTGTCAGTGAAAGAACCCTCAAGAGAAGGTTAAATGTTCTTGAAATCAAGCAACATGAACATGTCCCTGTTCAAGAATTAAGGGTAAGCGATAATTTTGATGCTGCCTACTTTGAATCAATCTGTATGTTGAAATAATATCTGTAGTATTTTGATCACTCAAGTCTTAGAATAGAGGAGATGGCATAAATACACCAACCAACCAGTACAGTATTAGTATATAGATATGTCTGATAGAAAGTCTGTTACAATCCAAAACTTAATTATATCCCCCTTGTACAAATAAAATGAAAATA
The DNA here is from genome assembly GCF_051362555.1 of Lingula anatina. Classification (NCBI taxonomy): domain Eukaryota; kingdom Metazoa; phylum Brachiopoda; class Lingulata; order Lingulida; family Lingulidae; genus Lingula; species Lingula anatina. The sequence goes on from NC_141767.1 coordinate 35,703,679, forward strand.
TTGACATCTTACAGTGATTTATATTTCCAATTATAATTTAATAAGGTTATATACATAATAAATGGTCATTTTAATGTGTGAGTCATATCTTTTTATGTAGGATATTATTCAACAAGAAGTCGTTGTTTGTGGGGGACTGGCAGGTGTAAGGCGAATATATGATCAGTGTCGCCAGAAATATCACAAGGAAGAAAAAAAGGTTAGTTAAGCAAAGGATTAATTTTTGCAATTAAGCAGTTAATTAAAAAATGAAAGTAAAAAATCTATATTTGTTTCACCTCTATTAAATTATATTATTCTGTTACTCTATCCTAAGAATTGATGTGCAAGAGATATTGCATGAAGTTGATCATGAAGGTCGGAAACTAAGATTACGAAGGGCTTTAAATCGACGAGTTTTTAAATCACAGATAAATATTATTTTTATGTATAGACACAGAGACCTATCTGTCTTGATCATTTAAGCCATGCACTTTCAGCAATAACACAATATGTGGAAAACTATTTAGTCTTAAACCCTTTTCTGGTCACAAAAATTGCCAAGTCATCATACAGTCAGTTTCAACTAACTTAAGATTATAGAAAGATAATTGTATGATGGAGCCACTTATCAGTAAAAGTTGTTTGATTCGTTCATTTGAGGAATGTATCAGTCAGATTATTCACATGTATATACTTTCAAAATGACATTTAATTTTAGGTTTTCATGTGATAATATCAACTATTTCTTTTCAGGGACCAAATTGGATTTGGTCTGTGGATGGTAATGACAAGTTTCAGTTCTGCCATATTTACATACATGGATGCATTGATACATTTTCACGCAAGATTTTGTGTATGTATATAATGTACTGTTTTAAGTAAAAAACCAATTTGAAAAACTTTATCCCTTATCTAACCACACACTACTGGGTTTAAAAGAGTTTACTAGTATTATCCATTTCTGATTTTGCCATTGTAACATACTAGTTTGGGGTATATTTCAACACTGTGGTCTTCTTAAACATCTGTGCTAATAGTTACCGTTTTTTAATAGTCTGCCCTAATAGAACTAGAAGTGACCCAGAGACAGAGAATGTAGACTTAATTGAATGCCAAATGTTCCTAAGAAGAAATAGCAGTGATCAGCGTGCTTTCTCCGATAGTCACATCATGGGGCCTTCACCACTGAACCAGGTATGTAAATTTATTATTATATTTACCCATTTGTCACAAGGATGTCTATTAAAGCCTGTAGTTGGATCACGCACTATTCTGATGTCATGCATTTATTTCAGAAAATAGAGTGTTTCTGGTCAACTTTCCTAAAGAGAGTTTTAATCCGTTGGCATATCATAGAATGACTGATAAATTCACAAGTATTATACTTTTCAGGGTTTGCACAGAGATGGTTGGTATGACAGACACAGTTGCATTGACAAGTGGTGCATGGTATTTGTTTACTTGCCTCTGATACAACATGATATAGATGCATTTCAACTGTGGTGGAACAACCACAAAATAAGACACCAAAGGCAGGTGTGGTTACCCACTGGTGCTGCTCCAAATGACATTTATGCATTTCCACATTTATATGGTAAATTTGGCAATTTCAGTTACATGTTTAGCATATAAAAGATTGAAATATTTAAAACTTAAGACATTTTTGTTTTAAAAATCTTTTACTTTAAATATGAACATGTAGTCAATTTTACACATCACCATGTTCTTGTGGCATGGCTATGTGACTAAATGGAACAACTGGCTTAAGGTATATCAACCTACATATTTTATGTAATATATATTTGCAGGCGGTCACCAGTGTGGATTCACTGTCAGTGATAGAGATTTGGCAGAAGTTGCACGAGAAAAAACACTGAACTATGAACAATCTGCTCGTGTGCCACAGGACTTCTATAATGAAGCAACTAACTTCACTGCCACTAACCACTTGACAATAGAAATATCCACTGAAGAGGAGAGTTATATTCAACTAAGGAGACACTTCATCCTAGAAAGATCTGCATTACAGTCATCTACATATGTGTAAAATGTAATATTAATGTTTCTGCACCAACCTGCAAATTCCAAATTGCTGTACAGGAAAAAAGAGAATAAAGAATCACAAAAGAGGTTATTTACTTTTTTTGATACATTTTAATGTTATTAAAATACAATGCGCAACAGGCTACACAACCCATTTTTATGAAACCACAAGTTCTGTAAGACAAAAAGGTAAATTGGTTTTCCCTTGATGGTGTTATCTCTTTATGTGCATGGAGATGCTGGTGTCACACCTGTCAGTACATAAAAATTCAACCACTTTTCAATAAACTTGACAATACATATAATTCAAAGTCTCTATCCCAGCATAGCTGTCAAAACTACAAAAAAAGAATTAAAAAAATGCACAAAGTAGGTAACTGTCAATACTGATGCAAAATACAGTATGCTTAACAGGAAGTCGAACAGCATTGCAGGTATATGTCTGTTAGGAATATGTTACTAGCAGACCCATGTCAGTTCAAATTCACAGTTAAAATATGCAAGCAAGAGAAATATGAACATTCAAATAAAAATGCATAAATTTCAGAAAAAAAAACAATCAAGCTGGGTTCCCAATTTGATCTGTGCTTAAGAATAATTATTGGATTTTCAAACTAATATGTCACTGTTTTTTCTTTATAATGTTACTATTGGCAGTACACAATTTGTTTTGCCAAATCTGATACAATTTTACGTAATGATACAACCTTGAACTGTCTATCATAATAGTATAATGTATAAAAGGTCACTGCCATTTGACTTCATGCCTTTGGGGGTTAAATCCCTCAATAAAAATGCTAATATTTAAAAAATATTGAACGCACATAAAAGGCAGTCAAACTGGTGCAAGTCTAGGTACAATTCAGACCAAGAACCCTTTCAGTAGGTTTGAGAGCCACGAGTAGCATGACGTTAATGGCCATTAAGGTGAGAGTGACCAAAATTTATTTTCCCTCACCTTTGATGCTATATTACATAATGCTTAAGAGCATAATCACCACCAATTCTTAATTATGCAATGCAGTTAAAATGGTATTTATAAAAAAATTAATTAGCAAAGGTATTCAGGCCCATGATATTTGAAAATTCCACTATGTACACAAGTGAGAACTATAACTAATGAGTTTACTTCCATTTTCAACAATTAAGTCAATGATAAAAACAGCACAACTTTAATAAAATTGTCCTATCATTTTTAATTACCAGTTTGCTCCTTCCTATTCAAGTTCAGTAGTAACAATGGGTGTATCTCTGCTAATTTTGGTGTATTTTACATTTTATTTTCACATCTGAATATTGGATGTTGAACTATTTGATACAGAACAATGCCCGAGCCCTAACGAAAAAAAATAAAAAATACAAAAAAAACCTGCAGTGTTGCGCATGCAAAGCTCTACAAAATGAAAAAAAACAAGGTCTCTAGCAATGATGGTTCCAGAATTAGAGAGTTTTTAGTTTGGCATCTAATAGCCACTACTCGTCTGAAAATGCCCCAAATGACCCCAAACTCACGAAGATCAAAGATTACCCTAAGGGTAACACCTGCCCATTGTATTATAGATTAGATCTGTTTAGTTTCTGAAAATAGACAATAATAACTATTTTTCACAAGAAAGTTAGCAATTTTAGAAAACTGTGACCTGTTTGACCTTGAAATAATGCGCTCTAGGAGGAGAAGCGGTAACGGTGACTTGTAGTTCACGACACCCTGCAGAGCCATATGAGATAGGTCGGGACTAAAGCCATGAATACTGCCAGCGTACATGCTGGTGGTACTAAAGAGTGTTTTTTAAATATTCTAGCTCCATAAAATCCCTTCTCATCGTGGCATTGGCCTAGCATGGAGCCAATATCCCAGGCTGTTGGGCGGTTTTCCCTTTACAAATGACATCCTCCTCTTCATGTTCGGTGCAATGTCGGCATTTTGAACAGCCCCTCCCTGCCTCATTCGCCAATGCTTTTTTCTTTCTCGCACTTTCTCGCGAGATTTTGTGTTTTTTTAAAATTTCATCTTGAAAATGAAACACGATTGATCTCTCGGGATTTCGCGCGACCACGCGGGATTACGCGCGATCTCGCGGGATTACACGCGATCTCGCAAATTTCGCATTTTTTTTTCAAAAAAAATTTTTTTTTCAATTTTTTTTTTTTATTTTTTTTTTCAAAAAAAATTTTTTTTTCAATTTTTTTAAAAAAATTTTTTTTCCGCTTGGCCCTCCTGGGATTCCATAGTTTCCAGTTACGCCTACGTTTACCACGTACTAAAAAACTATAAGCTCAGAAGGGACTTGGGCTGGCCATGCACTCAATGTCGTAATGGAGAGAGCGGAAGCAAAATGCCATAAAACGCAACAGGATGGATGTCAGCTCGACGTGGCTTATCATCATGATGGTCTCTCTCCATTAAAATCACACTTCATTTTTTTTTTTTTTTTGAAAAATCAAAGGCATTCATCGAAATCATTAAATGAAGAAAAAAAGTCGGCGTGCCGTTTACCCCAGTTTTTTTAAGTGTAAAGTTTATATGTCAAATGTTTAAGACACATATATAACATACCAAGTACATACATCCATACATATACGTGTACTATTTTTGATGGGTCCAAGATTGAATCCAGGAATCAGAAAATTAAGCAATGCCATTCCTTTATAGAAAACACAGGTAGCAGTCAGTCTAAAACATCCCTTCTTTTTACGAAAAACAAACCGTCACTCACCTTTTTTGGATGCATCAAAGCTATTGTGAGGTTTGAGACGCTGGACATCCAGTCGGAGTTTTATACCGCGTAGGCATCCATTGTCTTTGTTAATTCTACTCACTAAATACTTCAGGGCATTTTCGGCCATTTTACTTTCATCATCTCTACCAAATAGGCCGCCTGAAAAGAAAAAAAAATTTACAAAGGGGGGGGGGGTTGTATAATTTTTCAACTTTAAGCAACAACAAAAACAAATACCTTACTGTACGTTCCACGCAAAACTGAACATCACACACACACACACACACACACACACACACACGAAACCGCACATGCACGCGCGCGCGCGCACACACACACACACACACACACACACACAGCAAGCTCAAAATATAAAAACCGAGATAATACAGCACATTATCATATACACAGTGAGCAGGATGGTGTAAAAGCTACATGCACCGAGTACATATGGCGCCACAAGGCAGTCCTATCGAGAAATTAAGTACAATCTAGAACCAACCAAACATATGTTTGGAGGGTCCTAATCTTATACCATACGACAGTCCCTATCTCGCGGATGTTCTTCAGCTGTTACAATGTCAATGTAAATGTATATGTATGAGCTGGCGTCACTGTCTTTGTGTTTATTCAGCACCATGCGCCCCATTACATAAACATATTTAAAAAGCCCCATGGCTGTATACTTCAGGGCATTCTTCTACTTTTTTGTTCATTTAAATCAGTATGTTGCATCTGAGAGAATTTTGTTCTTTTATATCTATCTAAAAATATAATTTTCACAATTCTTATGAAACAATCCCCCATATATATATATATTTTTTTTTACCGTGGCAGCTGGGGGCCCCCTTAGCTTTGGCGCCCTCGTCTGCCTATACATCCCTCCCAGTTGATCCAGCCCTGTGATTAGTTCATATTCATTGCTGCTTTTACCAATACAATGCTTTGCCGTCATTAATTGTCTCTGCAGAAGCTCAAAATATAGAAACTACATGATTTTATTCCCAACACGACATTCACTCACAAAAAATAGACACAAACCACGTCTCGCTCTCTTGTGTCATGCCATTTGTATTGATCTCAGAACCGAATGTCACGACTCGAAGTTGTGTCATGTTTCTAATGTAATTAGGAGATTCTTTAACTTGTCTCATCCTATTTCTAAAATATTTGTCACGAACAACATTAACATGGACTGACTAGTGCCACATCAATTAAAGTTTTGATGCAGTCCAAGATTGGTATTTCGCCTGATTATTTATGACTGCAAGTCCCATTAGATTCTTTGGCGCCAATCTGTTGCGTAATGTCATCTCTTAATCCACGTTCTCTCGGGTCTTGGTTGTGAGAATGGGAAGCTATTGCTATAAGTTAGATCCACTGACATCTACATAACTATCAATTATTATTATTATTAATACGTAAGAGCATTAGTAACCAGGTCGAAAGATGAGTTAAGGCATTTTAATTTCAATTTAAATATTTTTGTTGCTTGGTGGCTCTTTGTCAGTTGCGACAGAACTTGGTCCACGTTTGTTTCAATGTTACCAAGTACCGTGGATAGACTTGTGAACTTGTAACTTGCCATGTGATTAGGTCAGATTAAGTATGTAATAACTAAAAGAAATGCAAAACACATTTCACGAGTTAGCCAAGGCCAAGGTCTTGTGCAGATCACCTTCTAAAAATATTCTTTAAATTAACACCTGCGTTCTTGGCACATCTGTGTTTTTACCAGATGCAACATTTTTTTTTCTAAATCAGAGATATGTCAACTCCAAAAATCTGTCTCTCCCAAATATGTGCATTTTGACAAGGGTTATAGCTTATGCAAGATCTCTGACGAAACTGCACACTGGAAAACGTCATTCTTGCAAATGATACAGCCCGTTGACTGACAATGCGGCTTCTTTTGAAAATAACGCATTTGTACTTACTTTTTAAAGAAAGATATGGATTTGACACAAAGACTTTTGCTTGGCTAAAACTCAACACATTCCTTTTGTCATTAACCTTACTCAAATTCATGCTAAAAACGAAAAAAATATCGCAAGAAAAGTTTCAGATTTAACTAGCCAAAACAAGGTTGGCGTTATTGGGGGTCGCGCCATATAATGCCTTTGCCTGAAATTTAATATGTATGATTATGTAGGACAAGACTTAAAACTGTAATAACCTTAAACTTTCAACAGCATGTTAAACATGCTTCACGTTTCCATAATTGTGATAGGTAAAAGGCTTCTCTTTGCACTGTTCTCGGTATTCAAATAACGCCTTCCTCGTCTACACACTGTCTACACGCAAGGCACGTATTCTGACAATAGGTCCATTGCCTAATGTATATCTAGGAGGTAATAAACGTTCATTATATAGAATGAGAAAGCAAATCGACCATGGAGATCGGTGGATTATAATGCACTTAAGGAATTGTTCTTTCTGTGTGAGTGACTTTGCGTCGAATCAATAAAACACCAATAAAACATCAATTAACTAATTAAAATAATTAGGACAGAACTTCCTTTACAAAAGTTTTTATGTCCACTGCCGCTGCCAATCGGTAACTACTTTCCCTTTGCTACAGCTTGGACAAATATATTCGTCTACGACTACCGTAACATTCCTGTTCATAGTACAGATGAAATGAGGTTTTCGTACAACAGTGACTGGGACACCAGTCCTCAAAGGTTGATACTTTGTGGGTAACAGACTCCTAGGAAACACCATTTAAGGGTGTTGTTGGCCTTTGCCACCCCCCACCCCCCTCATTTACTGTCTTATAAAATCTACATTCTTTTGGATAATAGATAAATCTTCAGTGTTCAGTGACTTTTATTAACATTTCCAAACATTTTTGGGTAAATAATGAAAAATCGGTTTTTCAAATTACCTGAGCAACCACGAACAACGTTTCAATCCTGCGAGCGATCTTTCTCAAAAGCCTTAGTTCAGATTTTATCGTTAATAAAGCAAAATAATGCCTTTGTTTAATACAAATCTGCCATTAGGGGCTCATAACTCCATAACAAAAACATTTAAACCAAAATGACGGCACGAGATTGTACCCCATACACTCGTGGTCATCTATGACGATTTTCGTGACAAAATCTTGTTCAGGGATGAAGCTAAGCCCCATGCCGTTTGCTATCTCACCTTAAAATATAAAGGTGTTACATTGACGATTAAAGCTTTGAGTAGCCTATGCTTTTACATTGCAGCGAGAAATATAAACGTTCATTTTATATTTTCGAGAGGAATTTTATTGTTTTAAATCAGCACAAAGATATATCCATTATTGAATAATTAGATGCAGGAAAAATGTCGTTTTCGGCATCTGGATGATAATTAAAGCTTACAATACCCTTATGGAGTTTAATCACGCTTTTGAAACTTTCAATTGTAAACTCAATTGTGCAGAAAGTGGGTGGACGTAATTGATTATTTTAAGATAATAATCCCACTCGAAGATGAAGAGGTTTTAAACGTTGATCAAATGGAAAGGCAACAATCGATTTTCAGACACTTCACCAGTGACCCCACCCCCACCCTTTTGTTTGAGGCGACACTGTCTTGTTTGTACGAGTGTCATTAAATAAGTCAACGGTAAGTATATCACTGTGTTATCTGGACCAAAGCATAGCATGTCACATACTCAGAGCGGCCATTAGAGGCTTCGTAGCGTATCGTTAATCAATGGATACATAAAAATGATAGGTACTAATTATTCCATGACATGACCATATTTTTGACCAGAGGGGAAACACGAAACATTGTTACAAAGTATAACATGGGATTATTTTGTCAGGAAAGGCCTACTTATTTATTCCAGAATTAGACAGCGTCATTAAAATGATGGTTCAGTCAAACAAATGCCTTTATCTATATGATAAGCCAATCCATAGCGATAAATACATAATGGACTTGCATCAACTAGATATTTACAATTTAGCGAAGGACAGAAGTAACCTTTAGGGTTTGTTCCTTGAAGAGCTTTAATATCTCACAATGCAGTCCATCGTAGAGTAGCAAAGGAATTTGGAAGTGCGCTTTTTGGAATGAACAAAATGGCGAAATTGATTGAAATTGTTTTAATTCTTTTTTCTAACATATACACTTACCAATATTCATTCAATATATATATATATTTATAAAACTTCAAGCCGATTTATACATCCGTGTGCTCGTCACTCCGACATAATTAACATGAACAACCATAATATTTAATTTATGGGAACAATCGTTACAGTGTAAATGAAAAAAATACAAAATCGGTAGAAAATACTTGTAGGTATGTGTAAGTGACTAAAATATTTCCCTGGAGCTTTCTTTGCAAGTTCATCTCGGTCACTGTCACTTGCTCCCACTCAAGATTTCTGTTTATACGGTTGATTTCTAAGGATGCAACTCAACGAAAACCTTGCTTAAGCCCACTGCAAGACGTCAGCAATGCGAAGATTCCTCATTTAAGACCCCGTCTCGAGTGAATAGGGTTCAGTATCCAATTTCACTCAACCACTTTTTTCGTAATACATTTACAAATAATGCACTAGAGTAACACCATTATAAAATCGTTCCAACAGAAACACCTTTCCAAGAAAATAATGACAATTTCACAAGTTGAAGTTGATGGAGGAGACACTGAACTTATTTTGGACTTTTAAGGCGAACAAAGTGCTGCCCCTTTGGAATTCACGGCAGTGTATATTTGCCTTTCAGAAATGAAACTGTAATAATGTAATATTCGTGTTATCTCCTTGATTGGCATTTTGTGTAATCTTTTTCCCCAAGACGCACATCACACCAAGATATTTCCGAAATAGACGCCAGACGTTGTCAAACAATCGCATTCATGGAAAAAACAATCGGTCTCTTTTTAACACAATCGACCTGACATGTTTGACGTATGACCAATTATATTTGAGTAGTCTCGACGGGTTACAAATTATACCATAATTATTTTTTTCGAATTATCAGCATGTTACGCACAGGCCGTTCCATGCACAATGACGTTCATAAGGGATTTCTATATATACATTCAGTAATTCCTCAATTGATGTCAATATTTTGGGTTTAAAGGTTCGTTTCCAGAGAAGATGAGGGGTAAAAACTAAATATGGTAAGTCTCAACAGGCCGTTTGATCACGATTAGTTTACCATTGGGAGAAATTCTAATCCCACTGTTGATTCGCCCGCTGCCAGGTAAGCTGTTAGATAGATTGTCCCTTTTCGGTGTACTTATCGTAATCAGCCGGTTCTGCTCAGAGGGGTTCAATTCAGTACGGCCAATCCATGTTGAGTGGAAACAGGTCAGATTGGAATTTGCATAAAAGGCAAAAGGCATAGGTCACAAATATATCAAAAACAGTAGGATTTTGGATCTAAAAATGCCAATAGCAGCGTTCTGGTAATTTTTCTGTCTATTATCAGAATGCACAATCCAATCGTTACAGACTTCCTTAATGTACCGGTCAGAATCGACATGAATTTGGTCCGGCGTAATTTTTCAAACAAATGCCTGCTCTCCCTTTAGACATGCCCCAAAATAGCCTTGCCTTGAAGCAGACTTCTAACTAGACGTCTAATTGGTCCTGGAGCAAGACCACTCGCTTGCAATCACACAACTGATCACGGCAAGACTTAATGCTGGTTCTTGTGGAAGTCTTTGCGATGTCAAGTCGTAGTCGGTCGAACCTGATTTAATTGCCCGTCTCTCTGAATAACTGGGCCATAATAGGCCGCATTAAGAACAGAAGTTGAGCCGCAGACTGACAGATCCGCGGATCCAATACGGCCGGCCTACTTGAAACCTCACCGCCTCAACATCAATCTATTTAGTGTCTATTAGGGGATTATGCAAGAAAGCTTTCAAGTGGGTCGGCCTTATTTGTTCTGAATGCGCCCAAAGTCAGATAACCAAACGATACGTTGTCAACTTGTCAGTCAGACATGATGAGCCTACATACCCTTCCATACTGACGTAATGCCCAAGTGGTATGATAAATTCTATAAAGACAAGTCAAAGCACATGGATAGATTGGGTATGCCTATTTCAAGCTAAATTCCTGTGTACAGATATTTTAATCACCACAGACGTATCTGACAGTTCTGGAAACATAAGTGTTTTTTTTTTATACATCTTGGGTTCTAATAAAAACGACACTTTATTTCGATGTGTTGACTGTTTTCATTTTGTAAGGTTTGCGATGATCTGTGTTGTGTACTTGGCAACCATTGACAGAAACACATGCACACTGTAAAGTTGAACCACAAAGCTCGTTCTGCTCCTGAATGAAACAGTGCAGTGTCAGCGGTAAGCGTGAGCACTGTAAGAGTTCTTCACCCATCTGCCTTTGGTGAAATAACGACTTTTCGCGAATTAATATAATGCTCACGTAATATTATCATGCGTCACTCGACTCATGTTTCTGTATGTCCAATTACCAATAGATAATTACACGATTGTTTGTATGATGAATCCTATCGTTGACTTCACATTGGATCATACATAAACTGCCTGTATCTCTTCGTAACAGATGTCATTGGGTGGGTTGATAGTCTTGTATTGTTCTGGTTGGTTGCAGATACAAGTAGGGTTACATCAGCTTAAGTCTACTGGGGGATATCAGCAGGAACTTAGCCATGCAAACGAAGAGGTACAAATAATACAGAGAGAGAAGTAAAAAGGAGTTTTTGCTGCCGATAAACTTGGGCTCAGATTTGTTGACATCTACATTTTCCTGTGCTTTTTGTTGGTTTATATTGGGTTGTTATTAGCTTATAGTCCTGGGATTAACCAATTTTTCTCCATTTCACCATCAAGTTCCTACTTTGAATAAAATGTCTCATTGAGTTTAATCTGATCGGGATGAATACTATGCAAAAGCCTTAGGGGAGAACTTAATCTTTCCGATTTAAAGTCTCTTTTGCTTCAATCCAAGAAAAAGAGATCCTTTCGTTTTGGGCTTTGAAAAAAAGCTAACCCAATATGGCATCGCTAGGAGTAGAAAATGATAAAAATTCAAAGCATCGCTCACCGATTTCCTTAGCTTTTAGGATTATCAATCCCACTTTATTTTATAATCGTATTGAATGTGCCCCCATGAGAACAAATGAAACGAAGTTGTGTACCTAGGGGCATTCAAATACATTGGTATTATGGAAAAGATTGTGAAATTATACTCCCCGTCAGTTTTTGTTATCTATTTGAGACTAAACGAGTAGATTTGTCAAGACGTCTTAGCATATAAAGTCATCGATTTTTTAAAACATTATTTTCATGGGATGTTCATCAAACTTGAGGTTTGTGCAAGATTTTAATTCAAACTTTGCGCACACGTCGATTGAATTCAAAGCAATGGTAGGCTGCATCCGCTTGGAGCGCATTCAGAACATCGGACTAACAGATCCGCGGATCAAATATAGCCGACCCACTTGAATGCTTGTTGCGTAATCCCCACGGGGAATCTATTTAGTACCTAATTGGGAATTAAGCGACAAACTTTCAAATGATCCACGGAGCGGTAAGTCCGATGTACTGAATGCGCTCTTGTAAGCCAAACTAGGTTTAAAAAGCGAAGTTCACTCAAAGTGGCGTACGTGGGGGTCATCGACTTATCACATTACACGAAAAGTCCACACGTTTCGACTTCTCATTAAAACGCTATCTAATTGTTATCAACACGCTAAATAATGCATCTTGGCTATTCAGCTAGAGCTGTTAAGTTGGCAACTATATTGTATATGCATGGGTTTGCTTGTTTGTATTTCATGTTGTATAATTCACATGTGCAGTTATGCAACAACAGTGTTATTGAAAACAATGTTGTATAAGGGTATAAGCACTTACACAACAAATGGAAAACGAAGTTGTATAAGTGTGTAATGTGCAATCGTGTAAGTTGGCATGTGTGTATGCTACATAAATGATAAATAAAACTACTGTATAATCCAACATGCCTTTCTTGACTGTTGCTTAGCAAAATGAAAACTGTACGGAAAAATTCCTGAAAACTAATAATAATAATAATAATTTATTAAGCCATTAACAATAAAATACAAATGTATAAAATTGGGAATCTTTTGCCCTGTAGTAGCGCCATTGAAATATAAAGAATGAAAATTAAAATTACATGTTAGAGTTAAAAATAGTTACTGCCGAAGGATAAAAGCTATTTAAAAATCGCTTACTACCCTTAAAAGCTAAGAGTCTCGAATTGCTAGGTAAAAATTTAAAAAGGGTATGGGCTGGATGGGAACTGTCTGTCATTATTGATAATGTTTTCTTTTTAGTCCTGTCTAGATATATAGTATGGACGGGAGTTAGATCTATTCCAATTACAATCCCTGCAGTTTCGACGATCTTTTCCAACTTGTTCCTCTCCTCCACAGTTGCACGTCCATACCAAACAGTTACTGAATAAGTTAAAATACTCTCTAAAACACACTTGTAAACTATACAGTTTGCGACAAGGAGTTTGCAAGTAAAAATATGTTGCTTGCAAATCTGCAGCAAATTGGTGATAAAAGTTTGCAGCAAGCCTGATATTTTGCTAAGGGTCGACTCGTCAATAGGGTTGTTAACGCATGTCATGCTGCCTATCCTCGTCAAACTTCCGGTAAAGTTAAATCCCTTCATTTCATCGTCTTGAAGACGTTTCCGCCTTTTTCTAATCCATTTTTTTCTTTTTAATTTCATTTCTCACACAGAATTCTTGGTTATAGATTGGGAAATTCATCATCTTTATATCAAGTTTGATTTCCTTTGAGTGCTAATGGTATTTCCCAATTCCTTTAGTTATTTCACGCCTTATTGACTAGTCAATGAAATCTATGAATTTTTTAATCCCTGATGAGTGATCAGCTTTATCCCGAGAAAATGAGCAATCAAAATCATCTGTTAAGGTAAAGAGGTCCTTCAAAGTATGTCAATTAAGGTTAATAGACGAAAAAAAGAAACGCTAGAGCGATTTCCTTTGCGCGGGCAAAAATGACAGTTGTAGCTTAAAGCGGTAACAGCTCTTTTTATGAAATTCAAAATTCCGCAATTCATACATTTTAAACCGCACGCTGAAATTGAGAAAATTAAGTTAATGCTTAACATTATTTTTTGACTTCATTCCTATGTCGGTCTACGCAGACCGATATTTTCAATTGGAATGAGCCTTTAGTCAAGGTTTGTGAAGTAAATTGTCTAGATACGGTTTGCATCAGGTATATTAGAATATAGTTCATCATCTTTTTGTCAAATCTATGAATGAAAAAGCTATATTATGCAAACCTGAGCCTGAACATTCCTGCATATATCACATACTACTGCCACATATTTAGGTATTGCATTTATATTTATTAACATCATTTCACCAACTTTTTTAACAAAACACATAAAATACACAAAGCATCGAGGACTTACTTTTTTTACCGACAAATAGAATATATACACTGGTGTTTCAGTGTTTTTTAAGAGGTCGCCTATCAGTTTTACGGACAGAAACGTTGTGGCGAGAATAATCAAATAATCACATACATTTTTTGAACAAATTGCTGCCTGGCATCCATACTGAAACCTTCATATGGCTTGACATCATCATTAATATCAGAAAGGTTAATCTTTTTTTTAAAACACTTTCCCGGCTTAAACCTCACCGATATTTTCATCGAAGTCTCCACATCATGCTGAAATCCAAACTGAAGCCTTCATATGACTTGACATCATCATAAATATCAAAAAAGGTTAACCTTTTCCCCGTCTTAAAACTGGACGATAATTTTCATCGAACTCTCTATATACCGGCTAAGCCCTTTTGGAAAACAAGCTACGACATACATTAACCACTTACATGACAGGTGTATATGTATATTTATGATCATTAAAGATTACGGCAAACACTTTACTTCAATTTGGTGCAACTGATTTTCGTCTGGCGTGTCGTTTTGCAACGGGGTAACTCGAGCCTAATCTACGCCACAATTACGCCCCGTTGGTGCAACTGGTCCCTCGGCAAATTAAAAAAACGAATTAAAATGCACTTTATTGCCGGATTTTCGTCGTGAGTTACAGGTCTTACCCCCGTAATTCATACTTCTAAATCAACATCAATATCTCACGATCACAACCGGTTCTCTGAGACAAAAAGAATATCGTTGCTTTTGAATGTTGATAATAAAGCACTGTGTAAGCGAGTGATACCCTTCCGAAAATGTCTTGTAGGAGTCCTCTCAGGGACTCTACAGAAAACCCACAGGACTCCATGTACAGGCCCGTAGCCAGGGGGGGGGGGGGTTCGGGGGGTTCGAAAGAACCGCCCCTTTTGCAGGGAAAAGGTCCACTCTGGGTAAAATTTGATCTAGGTACATGAAGTTTTTATGGGAAAAGGTCTACTTTTTCAGAAAGAGAACCCCCCTTTTGAAATTGCTGGCTACGGGCCTGATGTAAATGGGACTGTATAGATATTCTGTTGAATGTCCTACAGGATTTCCATCTAGGACACATGTCCATAACGACTCCTATAGGAAATTTCCCTTTGGGATTTTTTAATGCGAAAACCTGCCAAACTTTGCGCGGAGACAAAAGAACATGTTACTGTCGTTTTATGAGTGCACTTTTTTAAGTTTATATGTAGATACTTAGGGTGGAAACTGAGGTAAGATGTACTGTTACCCTTAAGTAAAGTACGTCGCAATTATGAGCCTTCCAATTACTCATTTATGGAAAATCATCATCAATAATATTACAGACGCAGCTCCCTCTCGCTCTCTTTCTTAGTGATATGGCGTTTTTCGATTATTGTGGATGTGGTATCTTGGGGAATGAATATTTCATTAAGTTCATTATCTTTGATGATTGGTTTGTTTAAAAAATTAAAGTGCAGTCATAGGTGACGTAGACCGCTTCGTGAGGTTGAGAAAGAAATGGAAAGAAAATGTCTAAATACAGCAAGGGGTTTCATGAGTTGAAAAGATTGTGGTTTCCATTTTCATGCATCACTCATAGATTAAACCTGAGGAATGAATGGACTTGAAGAACACACTGCCAACTAGGTGATCAATACTGTAGAAGAATACGGACTCTGAGACCTGCAATCTTTCAACAGTCTAACGAAATTGAATCTAAACAGCACGCGATTTTGCGTTTTGATAAGAAAAATCAGGCCTGCAAACCACGATATGGCAATATCCACAAAGGGAACTGCAATGAACATGTACATGCACTGCGTAATCCCAAATGAATGTGTTGTACTGGTCGTGTCATTTTTTTTTCAAACAAATTCAAGTACAATGAACTTCCGCAACAAAGATATCGTACTGTGCAATGTAGTGGCTGTATCTGAAACTGAGTTTTGGCATATCTTACCTTTAACAAATACCTTTGCTGTAAGTTAAATTTCCCAATGTTAATTCTCCGATGCGTATCTTTGCATAACGTTTAACAATATTTTGCCCTTTTATTACTCCCACATACATTTAAACATGTGTGCCCTGATCACATTGCACTTTCACGTGATATTTTTGGTCAGTTCAAATAAACAGACGCATTGGAACGTTGTACCTTCAGGACGTTCTGAAGTGAGATTCAACGCATTCTTCAAGAGAAATAACACCATGAAAATTACTGATAACTTCGCTGTTAAGATCTATACTTGACTTATCAGATCAGAACAACCAAGATCAAGATCAAAGCAAAGATAACCCACGGAACAAGCCAGCTTGTTTTGACTCATTGACATGCGACTAGCCCTGGATTAAACAGTTCCAAACTAAAGCCAGGTATTTTAAGGCCTTTTTATTTTTCCAAACCCGCATCACTTAGTTTTTATAGAATTGGACACACCTTTACACGCGGCTGTGTAAATTCCTCGACAATTTATCCCATAGTTTTCACGGGTTTTCTGGGTTCAGGCATATAGTAGAAGTGAAACAAAGACAAACCTATACCAAGGTTTATAAATCGACGGAATGGGTCACTAGATAATTAGGATGAAAGCTATCATCACGGCTTATTATTTTCTTCTCTATTTATCTCTTTATCTCTTACCTCTGGTTTTATCTGCAGAAAATAAATAAGATAACTGCAGGCCTAGAGATACATTTCAGCTACTTAATTTTCCAAAAATAAACAAATAATAAGACCAAATAAGATCAGATGAAATGAAAAAATGCTGATAAATAAATAAATAAATAGATAAATAAATAAGCCGTACAGACATATACCAATACGAGTACTGACAGCAAAAGAAGCCTGGCATAAATGTACAGGGAAAAGCACATTAAAAAAAAATGACCTCAAGAGAAGGAGTTAACATTTATACACTATCACCATAGTCCTTTCCATTACTATTTAATGAGTATTCGGAACGCTATTACTTTGCCGTGCACCCTCAATAAGGCTCGAGCCTGATGAATGGGTACTTTCTACCAGAGGCCAACTTCGTGATGATGGATGCCGTAGTAATTGTGCAAAAATCCTCGGCTGCCAAAGGACAGAAATGAACAGTTAACAGCCATGGCAAGAGAAATAGCTGTATAGCTGTGAATATCTAGTAAAAAAATTCTCTTTGGTCTTGATGGAGGGTAATGAATGGGTCGGTTGGGGAGAATAGCATTATGCTGCATTATTGCGAGCGCTACAGGAAGTATTTTATCATTAAAAGAAGACCGATGCAATAGTGAATACCCCTGTCGTTTACGTTCCCCGAGAGTAAAAACGTCTGATTTATTATCTCAATTACAAGACTCTTTAACCTCGATACGCAATGTTTGGAAAGACAGTCAGGTACATAGAAAACTCGTTTATGCTTCTCCTGTAAAAAGCTCTACACAGTATGACAAATAAAAGGAAGCAGTGCACTCGGTGATCGCTTTTTTTTTCTGAATGGTGCGTCTTACATGTGAACTAGCAAATGGGAGCCCCCTTCAGCTGGAAGGTGGTGCTATACACAAGAAAAAAGATCAATTTATGTACTATCTTCAAATTCGTCATTCTTGTCATTTTAGCGTGACATACAGTAGCTGGGTGCGTGATAAAATACGCATCATGTTAAATCATCATTTTATCATGATAATATTATCTAATCTACCTTGTAGTTCATATTTCAGTACATAACGCGTGCGATCAATTATATCAAATATATATATATATATATGCGAACATGCAACATCTTAGAAACACACATAAATAGATTAAGCACAACAATGGTGCCTCATTTCCTTATTTATGCGTGCATTTGGTTTAAAGTGGACAGGAACACTTGAACCCGCCATTCGGAAAAATGCATTCGAGGCACTCGTCTTTAGGAGGAAGCTCTCGTGTGCAGCGCGATTCACAAACGATTTTCGTCTTTCTGGGCGCTGTAGCCATTATCTGTCGTGTTTGATATTTTTACCTAGTGTGTAAACAATTTTCCCTAGTGCGCTCGAAAAAAGGCTATGTGCTTACGGCTATTTGTGCACAGCGCCTGTCCACACTCACCTTTTGTTTTTGCACTCCAATTTACAGAAGAGGGAAAAAGAAAAAAATCAGTTAAAGGTTTTATTGACTTTTTTGTACCAAGTACATGGTATCATGGTACAATGACCGCCTGTTTAAACAGAATAAAAAGGGTCAAAAACTAGAAGGATTGTAATGTAGCCCAGTACGCCAGTACGCAATCAACCATAGTGTAATAAGTATGAGTCCCTCATCCTCTGTGAACAAATGTGAAGCGTTCTTACAGGGCGCGCACAATTCAAAAGTCATGTGTCGCGTAGTTAATTGCGGCCATGCGATGAACAAGAAGAAATATAAGCTCGAAGCTTTCTTGCAGCAAACGGGGAATTGTATCTTCCTTCACGGGTGGAAAAAAAATATCGCTGATATGATATCAAACACGACATATACTGGCCGCAGCACCTCGGAAGACGGAAATCATTTTGTGAGTTTGAGGATCGCGCCGCATACGAGAGCTTCTCATCTTTGACTGACGTGGTTGATATAAAGGAGGAGGGTTGCACCTCGGACCTACGTCTATGAAACTAATGTACGTAACTTTAAACCTTGATGCTACGATTAATAAATTGTAAGGGAAAATGGTTTGGCAATTAAGTCAGCACTTTTAGGAGCAAATGCACAAAGCAAGTGGTATTGATGACATCATTACATGTAGGGGATGGTGTATAAGCCGGAGAAAAGACTAAATTAAGCCACCCTGGGTCAAATTAACCAAGGTCTTTTGTTTGAGAAACTGGGACACGACCAACCCAACAACCAACCAAATTAATCAATTAGGTCTTTCGTTTGAGAAACTGGACCACGACCGACTCAAATCTCTTGGTGTTGAAAACAGTGAATTCTGGGAGATGGAACCACGGGGAAGATGCAACCAGCCGCACCTACTGATTTACACATACAGTTGGCTTTCAAGGGTTGCGTTGTTTGCAAACTTCGGTACAGTCAACCAACTGGTTATTCCCTATTATTTCAACGTGGATAAAACAACGTTGCCTTTTTAAAGTACAAAGGAAATGGCATAAGAATGACTACCGGTAGGATGGTCTTTTATAGGGAGCTTTACAGTGCCACATGATTTATCAAATCTCAACTCTCATGACCTATGGGAATTAGATTTTCTAGGGGTTCCCTTGGAACACGATATTTCTTCTCGGTTGTGCATATCATGTGACCGTTTATCTCTTCCAAAATAATGGTAATGGTTAAAATTTCAGAGTTTTTATCTTTGATAAAAAATGGCGCTTAAATCAAAAAGGTGACCGAAGATCAGCAACTAGGGCGAATCATTTAGATTTGTTTAAGCGTGGTACATTTACATATCGTTGTACATAAATCAAGCCAACTCGGCAATGGCCGTTCTATGAGAGCTTTATCTATGTTTAATGGACAAATGGGAAAAGATATATACTAAGCAATTAGGTGTAACATTCATCACGACGACATAAAAAACCTCCGATGGTTGAGTGCATAAGTTAAGAGGTTCACCACATAAGGCACATCAGTCCCAAGGTCTACTGGTGCAAAGCTTGAATATTCTGACGGTTTATTTATCCGAAAGTTTTAATATATATTATATGTTTTGTTTAAACCGCATCGCCTTCAAACCCCGCTTCCATTGTTTGAATTGAGTACAATAAACTTGAAAATATATAAAAAAGATTTTGGCTTATTGATCTTTCAAACCACTTAAACCTTCCAAATAAAGAGCCTTTAGACCAAATGAACCCATGAAATGCTGAGAAGCAGCCAAGCTACCGTTAAAAACACTAATGCATTACATAAAACCAATCCATTATTACCACAAGGGCCTGTTTCGCAAAATAAATTGGCCTCGAATCGTCTCTACTTTACGATCAAAACTTAAGCCAAGTTTGACCAAAGATAAATAACTGTTAGACCAATTTCAAATGTAATATTGCCCGACTTTATAACTGGAAATACATGGTCAATGTCTAAGATTAACACTTTCTTCATGAAGGTGGATTACTTTATGTTATCTTTAAACTAAAGTCGAACAAATTTTTGGTGTGAAAGTTTAGACTAATTTTCAAACCAAAGTTATTTTGTGGAACAGGGCCCAGATTAAATGTATGCCCCCATTTAGAATGGATGATCCGAGTACTTATTGATCCGCCGACTAAATATGGCCGACCACAGTTCAAAAGCGATGCCGCTGATTCCTGATGGTCTCCCCGACTCCACACGCGCCTTTAAACAGATTAAATCTCTGCTCCGAGGGTTAATTGCTAAGCCCCTGCAGCAACGGTGGGTGTGGAGGCAGGGAGACCATCAGGAATCAGCGGCGCCCCTTTTGAACTATTCTCAGCCATATTTAATCGGCAGATCAGTAAGTACTCGGATCATCCATTCTGAATGGGGTTTATATTAGAAGTTCGCGTATGACACGTCCACAACAGTGTTCAGAATTGGCATCGCTATAAAACTTTAATTGATGCCTAACAGAATGAAAACAATGTGAAAAGACAAACTTTAGTAAGCATATGAAGATGTTTGTAAAAAAGTATCATATCCAGATGAAGATACCGGTGTAACAAAACTGAGGATCCGTGTAACAGAAAGTCCGCCCTCCATTTAGGTATAATGGTTAGTGCTAGCCCAGCCTAAGTGGGTCAATATCTAGGGCGATCGGCTCTCCTGTGCAGATGAATGGGAAGCGGACTCTATATCATTGGGGACTCTCTGTCACGTTAGACTGGGTCTCCTGCAAATGTTTTTCAGAATTATAAAAAGAAAGGTTTTGAGTAAAATAACCACTGACACCGTTAACACGACCATAATGGAAACTCGGGTCATTTGCAAATGCTATTACAAGAATATAAAACAACAGTGGAAATAGAAAACAAAGTGACAGTTTTGTGTAAAATAAAGATCAAAAGCATTAACACGAGTAAAATGGGAGATAGACCAATGCCAAATGATTTACACTGTATTGTAAAATTAGTGAAGGCACAAATGTTTCCATCGAAACTGCTTCCATTTTTAACAAAAGAATAACCCGAAAATATCGTTGATGACTGCCTCCGCAACGCGATCTCAACGCTGAGTGCCATAATTCAAAATGATTCATTTATCTCAGCAACCCGAGCAGGACGTTGTTGGAACATTAATCATATTGTGGAATTAATGTGATAATCCTTTCACACAGACACCGTTCATCATTTCTCTCATGCTGGTCTCCAAGCCATGGATAAAAGGTATAGAATGGAGCGCGAACAGTAGCCTTACAAAGAACCGGTATGGTATTGCAAGTGTCTGATTTTCATCCATGAAAAGTACCCCGATCATTTATTTATGAAAGAGAAGTTGGGAGAAAAAACTCAACACACTCTGTGCACTCACACTGTTGGGATTAAGTACAAATGTACTAAGTGTGAAGTAAGTCTAGTCCCAATAAATGGCTCGAGGAGTCTCGTTGCCATCAAAAGCGTAACCATATCACAGTTCAACTAGAAAGGCACTTAGAGAACGCAACGCAGACCTCCGCCTAGGCACCTCGATTCTCATTATTAATCTATTAATCCATGGACCACCAAAATGTGACTGGTTCTAAGTTAACCCCCTACTGGCTTACACGTAGCCGGAAAATTTTATAAAATATCCCACCAAAACTATTTTTTTGAGATTTCGCTGTTGGCTAACAATCAACCAAATGTTAATATTCAGCAATCGTATCCTTTGCAGAAGTAATGATACAAAAATTTTCAATAATGCAAATTGCATATATTCATATTCAACATATGAATACGAAAATGCGTGCTTGGACAACAACTGTCTGACCTATGATAGAAGGATGTTATCATTTACTACATGTAACATACTTATCAATAGTGCATGCTGTCTAGCAGTAGAACCACGATGAGATTGGCGATCGATCCTTAAGAACATTCTAAAAGCAAGAAGATGGAGACAAATCACGAAAATTACAATGTCAGAAATGCATGCGAAAACCGTGTCTATGTTTTGATAAGTAAGACACGAAACAGCTATTACGAGAAGCTTCATCTAACAACGGCAGCTGTTTGTATAACAACAATTCATTTCAAAAGATTGATCTTTTTAGCTAGTGTAATTGGATTTACTTTGTTATACCCTATACATCTAATAAAAAAAAATGAGAAGACCCTTTTTTTGAAAAAAAAATAGCATTTTTCGTTTGTACCAAAGCCACTGGTGATATTTTCAATAAAAAAAGGACAGTTACTTTATCTCTCGAGATGCAATTCTTTGCCTGGACAGGACACTGAAATATATCCCGAATCTCTCAAAGGTACTGCTGTGGGCTGTACTCATTTTTCACTTGAAACTCTATTAACACGAGGACAGTGATTCTTATCTCGATTCCACATCCCACTGGACAGGTCATTCGTTATCGTACCGTAACTTTTAAAATTGCTTTGGCCACTGCGTTCTTTTCTAATACATATCGTTTAGAAGGTTGTTATGCACCACAAGCGCCAACTGTTCAAGCAAGGACTGAACTAGGTCCTGCTTTGCAAAAGAGCCCTGAAACTGGCCCCAGTTTCACAAAAATAGATAAATAAATAAAAATAAAGTCAGGTTCCCCGGCTAAGAACTTAATAACCAAGGTTACATGGTCAAATCTTACCCTGTCAAGAGCAGTGTTACAGCACTCTCATGGAAATCCTAGTCAACTAAGCCAGGGAACTGACTAAAGTTTTTTTTGTGTGAAATTGGAGCCTGGTCTGAATTTTTAGGCAAAAATTTCATTCTACTTTGACCCAAAATAAAATCTTGGGACTGAAAAAGACCCAAACTTGGTCCAAAAGCATACACATTTTTTAGGATATATCACTTTAGTGAAAGCGCCCCGGAACTTTGTGGTAGGACACCTAGGCCATACATTGATTGTATTATCCCATTCAGAAAAGCTTGAATCTATATTTAATTTTTTCTCATTTAATGACTTCTGCGTATAATTAATGCTTGCAATTGTTGTCATTGTTTGCCATTAATGAATAATCATATAATAAAACAACAGGCTTCGATCGATTGTCCTTTAATGTCAACTGAATTTTAGTCCTTTCAGACAGTCAAAACTGAAAGTGTTTATCAATCATTGGCCATGCATCTTGACCAAAGCCTAAATCGCAATTTTCAGTGAAATTTCGTATTAGAAACCGTTTCTCTTGAATTCAGCAGCTCGGTATGCAATACCAAAGCAAAGTAATTGACATGACTGTTGCCGTATTCATTACACTTGCATTTCATTGTAATGTGCTTTATGTATGAATATAAATAACAATAAAAATAAACATGACAATTGCTGCATACAGATGAACTAATACCCGACCACCTGAACGATCATGCATCTTAATTGCCCGTTCTGGATTTCGAGTGCCCTATCCTTTATCACTTTATGTAGCTTCTGTCAATTATGGTTATTATCTTAATGCCATGTGTTGTCAGTATGGAATAGTTAACTTATATCGGTCGATGCCTTCCATTATTGAGCGCAACGAGACCAGATTGTGCACCCAGTGTTTCAGAGTTTCAGTGTTGCCTCATGGTCTGCAGTTTCATGTTGCCAATACATTCCAATTCTCTTAGGTAGAGGGAAACTTTGTAAATAGTCTTGGCACGTACGATAAGAGACATGCAATTAAAGTACACCGCTGCTGTTCATTCAAAAAGTCCTAGCTAGAGAAACAAACTGACAAAACAGTTCTTGGCCATCATGGCCATCATGCAAGATGTTGGTCACTCTTGGTTCATAGAAATGTCTCACTATTTCGCAAGAACTCATGACTGATTCCAGCTATATCCAGTCATCTCGCCAGATAAAAGCATTGCCTACAACATACACTAGCCAAAGAGGAAAACACGGGGTACAAAACTCATCTCATAACGATCATCAATAAACAAATGGGTTCCTTAACTATGGCGTAAGCACACCAATAGCTGGCGGCGGCAGGGCATTGCAGGCAGTTCAAACAGATTGTGACATTAGTTTTCGACCATATATTAATTAAACCAACTGCGCTTCGTCCTGTGAATCCAGACAGATTGAACATATATGTTAAGAACATGATATTATACACCGTATATACGATAACATTACCCGGGGAAATTCCCCTTTGGGAAATTCTGGAATCGACCTAGGTATAGGAAAAATTGGAATCTTCCAGTGCAAAAAAGTAACATTTTCCAAATTGGCTTTATAAGTTATTGGCCACCGTATCAAGATTTGTTGTAAAATAAAGACCTTTTGACCGGAGATTAGCTCAAGTTAATAGTACATTTGTTCATGTTTGTTGAATGTCAGTAAATTTCCCCTCGGATAGAAATTGGTCTGTCGGCCATCCGTAATGCTTTCTGATCAAACTATGATTAATGTTGGAAAGGGTTACAATTTTAGGTTTCGTCTTCTTTACTTCAAGCCATTTCTCATAGTAACCCTTCAGTTATTAGGAAATAAAACGACATATCAAATATTTCATCACACAGTCGTCTACTCAGATCATAAAAATCTTCGGGTCAAAAGGAAGGCACACATCACTTACTTTATGACGTGCTGACTTTGAAAAGTCCTATGGGGAAATCTTTTAGATGGACCAACAGCCCCGGGCTTAAAAAAATGAAGCATCAGTTACTTAAATACGTACTGATCCCCATGTTGAAATTGCAGGAGGCAGATTGAAAAATCTTTAAAACATATATATACTTCTGGCCAACAAAAATCGCCTGTTAGTAGATTTTTCATTTAAATGGTAATAACCTTGATAAGACACGAAGCTGATAACGGGGATACCTGTAAGCTGATAACTAAGATTTAAATACATTAGAAAAAAAGGTCCCAGGGAAGGTCAGGCAACACTCAGCCAGTCAAAATTGGCTTTCACTGATGAATCTTCGGTTACCCAAACAAAATTTTCATTGATGAGATTTTCCTTGTTGCCTGTCATTTCGCATTACATTGATTGTGACTGAACATGAATTCTTTCATTCCAGGACCCAGCTATCTTCACCTTCGTAGGAGAACAATGCCAAGTTTACACAGTTTCGTAGGAGTGTGATCCACATTCTAGTACAGAAAACCACTGCTCTGGTTAACTCCGTGTGTGTAAACTGGGCGAAACTAATTGCATGCTCTACCCAACATGCCGATCTTCATGCCAGGAATTTTGTTTTGTGGTCGAAAGTTCATGTCCACAAGAAATGTCTGCATGCATTCCCTGTGTTTGTATTGTATAAAACTGATTTTGTTGATATAGCTTTGGGTTAAATCTAGACCGGGGTGTTGCAAAACCACAACAAATTAATTTCACTGAGGTATTCTCCACATATATGTTGGATTGAAACCTAAATCAAGGGTGTCTGAAGAAATAACAGGGTCTTATAATTGCATATAAAAAATATAACCGGTATTTTATTCCCTCATTTCCATATGTTTAACTCCGGATATTATATACTGAATGTATTTCCACATGCACATTGAACATTTTAAAAGCATAGAGTGAATATGGGTACCTGTGACAAACGCATAAGAATAGACTTTTAAGGATGTACAGAAATAGCTGGAACAGCACACGTTAGTGTAGCGTGTATACAATTTTTTGCGAATCTTTGAAAAAACTGAATCAATCCTCAAGATACACACTGATATTGTGCATGCTGCCAAAGGTTTGCGAACAAATATTCAAACTACTTTCCAATTTGATATTTATTCAAGCTGTCCAAGTTCAAATAAGTACAGCAATGCCTTAGTTTGCATTGACAGTAATAAAAAAGTACGCAAAATAAGTAAAAAATAAGCGTCATCAACGTACCCATTGACTCAACGTGTGGGCACAAACTGTGAGATAGTTCCTTGAAAGCCATTGGAATAAACAAAAAACAAAAAACAGATTTTACATTGCTTCCATTGGTCTCAAGTGTGGCTGCAATCTTTAAATTGGTTCTAGGAAAGGGATTGGTATTCGTGATACCAAACTCAAACTTAACAAGTTCTGAAAGTCGGGAGCAATGATTTGTTTAAACTTACGTTACTGTATAGAAAAAAAAAGAACAGCACAGGTTCGACTAAAACTCAATCCAACCATCGAGGCTATTGTCTAGGATATAGTCCTGTTACCGAGTTATCAGCCTATATTGACAATACATACACAAGTAGCCATTCGTGATTAAAACGTGAACTGAAGCCATCAATGTATGAAATATAAGAATGGTACTAAAATGTTCAGTGATGGTTAACGTATATCAGATCTTTACAAGTTGGTAAACGTGTACAAAGTAATGGGGTCGAATCATTTAGCTTGTTTCATATAACAACTGTTTTTCCCCAAAATGGAATTACACTGAGAGCACATATACAGGAAATGTCTCAAAAGATTCCCAAGAACACCGACATTTGCTATATTTTTTGTCAGTTATAGTCAGTAGAAACTCTGATATGTGATAATTTTGTAATTCATTAATTACTCCTACAAGTGTTTCCAAGAACAAATACTGTATCAATGATATCTCTGTCTCTCGTTTTTTTTTTCTTTTTTGTTGATAGCACGAAACAACGGATGCTCCATCAATCAAAGTGAAGAAAAGTGAAATAAAAATAAAGGCGTAAAGTTGAGTAAGCATTATCCAAAATCTACATCCAACAACACTCTGTTTGAATTAGAATCTCAATGGGGATCTATCAATCAAAATAAAAAGATGTAGCAATAAAAATAAAAGCATATCTCTATGTAATAACCACCCGGTCTGGGTTACAAACAACTGGCCATTTAAAAATCGAAACTCGGGTCTTTTTCAAACATATAAAAACATTTCACTCCGTAGGGAAACCTAACGGTAACCATCTTTGATTATACAGATAAACAATTCCAGAGATTGAAGAGATTATTGGATTTTTATTAATAACGCAAATCTCGTTTAAACGAATTCAGAAATGGGTTGTGATTTGTGCGATGTTTTCGTAACTAAACCGACACGTTAGTTGGGATGTAAATATACTGCCAGAGCACAGCATGGCGACGTAGGAGGGTAACGCCTTAATCACACATTTGTAAAAGGTCCAAGGCAGATGCACACGTAAGAACCTCCCGCCTATGATACCTTATTTATCCTTCATTATAGAGAAGTGATTGATAACGGCATTAAGTCACTCACTATCAGAAGTCATGTAACCAAATTATTCCCCGGAGGACAGAAAAGTCGCGTAGGGCATCCTTAATGCTATGAAGTTGGGGAAGGATTAAAAACCGTTGCCTCAGTCACTGATGTGGTCTTAAATTAAACACGATTTTGATCCCAGCCCATCTAGTTTGGAGTAAAAAGATTAGACACCTGCGGTGTTACTTGTCCTCATAATGGTCTCGTTATGATTACAACCGTGAAATTCAATTTTGCACTGTATAATCGGAAGCGAGGTTTCTGCGTGGAAAGTGATGAGGCATAGCAAGAATCTGCCAGTTTCGTTGCCAGTGGTTTTTTAGCACAACAGATGTGATCGTATCATTAGCAATAATTTCCTCATCTACATAATTAAATTGATACCAAATGTTGTCATGTCTAATTTGATGAATCGGTACAAATCTTTCAAATATCATATCTTTAGACTTGGATAAGGACGCCAAGTTCAATATCGATAATCTATTCTGTGATAACATTATCTCCAAGCTTTCAAGGTATTGTTGTAATCACAACTTGAGCCACTTCTTATTCCGTGTTGTGGCCTGTTTCTACCGACACCCGTCATCCTTGACACAATCACACCAAAACACTTTTGAAACAAATGGTCCCAAGAGGCTCTTGTAGAGTGTTTACACAGGTTGATTGGCGGTAACAGATAAACATTTTAATCGAGATCAAATTCCCAATTTTCTTAGTTTTTAAAAATTGTTAAACTGTTGACCTTGCAATAGCTGATAGCTTAAACATGAAATATCTTTATGGGGTTTCGCTTGTTACAACGCTGTTATTCTATAAAAAAAAGTGTTACATGACTAAATACACAATGTATCTGCCCTTAACAATTGCTGCAACAGCAGATCGTGTAGACTGCACGCTTGGTCGAAATAACCGAGACACAGCGTGGGAGAGCGACTGGAGATAGATACAACCAGTTGACCGTTGATTGAAACGACAAATGAACTGTTTCCAACTGTGCTGTAGAGTAATGTCATTACATTCTGTCGTCCCAGTGCTCTCGTGACCCGAAAACACTCAGCATATTACAAGACAACTGACAAGAGAACGCGATATGTTTGATTCCACTAATGAAACCAATCGACATAACCGCACGGTGCCAAGGCAGCTTCTTGCTGCGTTTGTGCAGATTGTTTTTCGATTTTGTTTTTTCGAAACGAGTTGCTTATTTTTTCCAAAATGCAACACTTCCAAGAAAGTGTGAAGCTTATTTCAGTTCAGACTCATAAAATATACAGTTAATTCCACTGTGTGTATTGTTTCGATTGCTTGAAGTAGTTAAAACCAATATTTCATTAAGGCAACCAATGGCTTTTTATCGTTTTTATATAATATGACAAAGGAAAATCATGTAATTACAATAACGATATTGCGTGTTAGAAATCACTACTGTACAATTATCCAATAGCTATTATAGCTCCAAGGTGTCTTTATACTAAAGATCGTCTAGAGATCCACACACACACACACACACACACACACACACAAGTTCGTTAACACACACAAGTTCGTTAATTTTGGTTAGGGTTCCAACGTCCAATAACCCGTACTTATGTTTCGGGCTGATGTTTAGTTTATATCTAAAGACTGTTGAAAACGTTACGTTTTTGGTCTAAAATCCCACCAGTCCATAAGTCATGTATACATGTTTGTGGGAAATATCTGTTATAATTTTTTTACAAGTTTGTCCTCTGCAAGCACAATTCGTTATATTTCCCTAAGAAAATATTTCATTGGTAACCCCGAAATCATCCAAGAGGAAAACAGCCTTTCAAAAATATATATCATACAAACATTCTCCGTCTCTTTAAGGAAACCTATTGATCGAATGCATTTTCAAAAATGAGCATTTGCTGTGTGTTCATGACATGGGTCGTTGCACATGAGCGCTTGGTTGTTTTCTCACAAGAAAAGAAAATTATTACAGGTCAGGAACAGCACAACTCATAATCCCAAAATCGTACATGTTTTCCTTCAGCACCTGCATGCCAGAGTCATTATTTCTACACTAATTTGAAGCTTTCTTCTGAATCGTGGAAAAAAATTCCACTGCCGCTGTGCCAAACATACGGCTTCAATTTTGGCATCGGAGAAAAACGTTTACATCATGTTGCATCTGCGTAAATTGCTACCAACGTGAATGCACAGCGGCTGGATAGACACGGCTTTTTTCTTTCGTTACCCCAGTAGATTTTAAATTTCCCGATGTTATACGTATATTTCTTTGTAATCAACATAAGCAATTACTAGATTTTTTTCAAACAAATTTACAGTATGTGATAAGAAAGAAGTTTTAGTAAAGAGACATTGAATAGTACGATCACGGGATTTTCAATAGTATTTGCTCAATAGTATTTTCATCCTTTTTGAACAATCAAATTACTATCGTTGATATCAAAATAGTAATTCTTCTCGGAAAGAAAAATCCTTGGAATACAATGTAACTGAATTCCCAAAAGAACAAAATTCACAAAGTAATATATACAGCAGTATCCAGTTAGAATTTTAATTAAGAAATAGCCGGTTAGTACTAAAATTTGACACTAAATAGATTTACAAAACTACACGAACAGTCTCGCTGGGTACACAACCCACGAATAATAAAAAACAGAAAAAGAAACATTTTAAACCTGAGAAGATCTTCATAAGTTTTCTCCGTGAGCCATTATATAATCTACCATGTGTTCGTAAGAAACAATAGTATTTGACAACAAGTGAACCCCACTGTTTACTGCGGCTTTTGGTCTGGCAAAAACAATGAAATAATGTGTGGCGCACAAGTCCAACTGTTTCAAGGCTCGGTTTCAAACAGATCAAAACACCATTTCTGGCTTTAAAAGCCAAAATCCAATTTGGCTGCATTACCATGAGTCAATTTCCCGAATTTCGATTATCTGGGTAAAGCACGAAATAAGATTTTATACTAGTCGCACAAAGTACGATGAACTGACGTAATTCAATCACATCATATCCAATACAACTTGGGGTAATTAACGAAGCAAACATACTGAGTCTTATCTCAGCCGGTTAATTTCTGTCCCATTCCACAGTATACAGTACCATGAACTTACACTTATAATAGCCCATGAAAACGCATGAAGCATAGCGGCATTAATGAACATTACAGTATATAGACAAAAAGTGCGCAGTATGTTGCAAAACATAAAAGCAATGTATACAAACAGCACATAGACTCAATTAGACGCCCATCGCGTCCGCTTTAATTCATTCAGAAGATCAAATCATGGAAAACATTTTAAGGGGGTGGACATTCATGAAACCGTGACCTTCTCGGCAAGTTGCCTTTGGAGGTTTGTTTTCATTTGTTATTAAGTTCACGAGAAACCTGACTGATAAAGCTATTTGCAGCCCTTTTTTGTCGTAAATTTTATTCGTATGGATTATAAAGGCTTTCTTGCACGTTTTTTTTTTTCTTTTCGGTTTCTGAAAACAGTTTTGAAGAAAGTAAGGATTATACATTTTATATAATAGAGATGGATAGGATATTACGGAAGAAAGAGCTAATTTTCCGTGTAATTTGTTCGTTTTGCTTTTTTCAAACCATGGCCTATGTCATGTCATTACTGTCATAACTTAATGTTTTCTTAGTAAACTTACATTTCTGAGGATATACCAATTCATAGTCGCCTTTTGTTGACAATAAAATTGAAGTTGCCAGCACGGTTTTTCTATCTTTCCGCTTTCTAAACAATGGACTTGAGATAACGTAAAGAAGAAGACGGCATGCCCACAATAACGGATATGGATAGAGTAAGAGAGTGATTAATTTCCCAGAAAGACCGCTGTATTATTAGTCAATGTTATCACGGCGGGATGCAAAAGACACACTGACAGTAATTACGTCTGAACATGCAAAATATTCAGTCTTTAAGTCAGGAGAGACCTTCAAAGTGGTATCTGTTTGCGAAGATTATACTCAGACGACAGCTGTAGCCTTTAAGAGTTCTTAAACATTGTTTTCTGTGGCCTGAAATGAACTAAGTGTTGTTTAGCAGGCTCTGCTGTGATACACATAACAATGGGTCGTGATTTACTCTTGCCCCAGTGACGTCAATATCAGGTTGATAACCCCGGCTTCTATCGATAACCCCTGAAGTGATCAAAATTCAAAGAAAATGATCACAAATGACTATAAATTACATTTTTTTTTCCTAATTTTCAGACCCTAGAAGGCGGCATTTCTCATTAAGAAAGGACTAGACTACGTCTTCATAATTAACAAAAAGGAATGAACATATAAAACAAGTTGCAGAGAATGTAATGAAATTGCGTGATAATGGTCTGACTTACAGGCTGAGGTCAGTGAACTGTTGCATAATAACGCCGTAATTATATTTGATATCGACGCGTATTTATTCCATTTCCAAAATACAACATAAATCTTCAGAGAAATGACGTCACCGCCTACAAACCACATAGAGATTAATATGGCTACGTTCCTATTTGATAAATGAGTTTTACTAAAAAGTGTTTCAATTACCGTTAAAATATTAGCCACCTTAAATAATGATTTTTGAATAAGAGAATGCTCTCTGGAGATTTAATTCTTGCATCAATCAGAAAAAATAGATGAGAAATCAATTACCACTTTACTTCTTTTAATCAACAAATAAATTGGAAAACAATAACTCTGATCCTATTATTAGCTGTTGATTGGAGAAAATATCATAACTAAGGAGTGACTAAAAACTCTTCTGAGATAAGAATTTCTCTGTCTATATTATATGTGCAAAAGTGTGAATTTCGGCGCCTCAATTGAAAATCGACAACATATACCCCTGAAGGATAAGGACTGGCATCGAATGCCATTCAAAAATAAACCCCCGTTGAGTGGTGTCCACTTTTTTTTTTTTTTTTTGCTAAATTGAATTGTGCTGAAATAAACGCCCTGATACAAAACCAGCCAAACAGCTGCACTCGTATTGTATGAGTGTATTGGTGATTCTCTTTAGACATCAGCAATGTTTATCAAGCACATCTGAATTTTCGTCTTGAAACCCTGACACCCACAATTCGTCAATAGCTTATCTTGAAAATAAGATTTACCATAACATGATATTTTGAAGCTGTATATCAAAGCAACTGGGGCGCCGTAGGTTTGAATCCTATGATGTTTTAGAGTGGATGACGCAACCTTTCACAAAATACCACAGTCAACGGACGATAAGCTGTAATGTTAAGAGTTGGCAATATTTAAATCACTCAAAGTACGGGTTGTGCTTCCACTTTTAACTAAATCCACAGACGAAGATCCGTGCACTGATAGCTGCATTTTCATTCTTGCCAATATGATCAAGATGCCATTAATTTAAAACAATTGCTTACATTAGTTCTATAGGTGTAGATGATATTGAACTCTTTCACAACTCAAGCTGACAATGATATCAGCATAAAAAAAATTCTGGACGTGGAAGAAGCTAAGAAAGTATCCCATGGCCAGGGAGAGGGACTGCCTGAATTGAAATACTAAAGATTTACAATTTTGAGCAACGCCGTTCAAATAACGCAGTTTTAAACATCTCGACTTTTACCGTCGTATAGTCAACCTGGAAACAAAGAATTGATTCATCGGTTCTCCAGCGGTTATAGTACACTGATGCCAGGCCCGTAGGCAGGGGGGGGGGAGAAAGATCCCGGTACAATAAAAATAAATATCGCTTTTCTGAGAGCATTATATCACAAGTATGTTCCACGGTAATAAGGTGAGATCCAGTTTTTTCAGAAAAAGAATTCCCATCTTTGAAATTCCTGACTGCAGGCCCTGAAGTTGAAAAGGCCTTGTCCTATATCATAAAAATACTTTGCGGGGGGGTGGGGGCATTTCAGGGTCGGCCTTGAAGTAAGTCACGCACTCCAGAGCAGCTGGGAAGGGAACCAGCCTTCCATTCTATGTTGGCTTAACCATACAGCCAGTGATATTACAAGTGGCCAAGGGCTCTCATTTGTTTGTTGATGGCTTGGAAATAGAATTATTAGTATCATCTTCCGTCTGGTCGGGACTGCCAGAATTTCCCTAAATGCATGCTTGGCAGAGTTCAAAAGCATTTGTATATATCTGAGTAAGCAACACATCCGATATCTAATTAAGCAGATAGTCAAAGGAACAGCACTCCATTAATCTAATTATGCGTTTTCCATTATTTCCCCATTTTACAGTAAATTGACCCAGTTCAAATTAAACAGAGAGAAAGATAGAGAGAAAGAGAGAGAAGGGGAGAATATTAAGAGTAACAGCCGTGAAGGCACGCGCGCGCGCGTGTGTGCGTGCTTGCATGTATCTGATATTCTGATGTTATTTTGTCAGATGTTTTATTATTTTATTGCACATTTTACTAAGGCGCGGTCATTACACATTATATATCTAATATCAAGTGGCGAAATGGGATCCGTTAATCGTAATGGAACGTAATCGAGTGTCAGTAAATGTGAAAGCCATTTACCGCTGTAAACTATTTAGAGATAGGCTTTTAGATAAAAAGTGTTGATGGCTGATGATGGGGTACAAATATGTATTTACTGTCAATAGTCGAAATATCAATATAACTAGTTTTAAGGACAAGTTTCCTGAGGAAGTCTTGATCCAACGTACGATTATTCTTACACCTGATGCTTTTACTACGCTTTTTCTGTCGAAAATATTTCAACCCACTTTTCCCGTCTTGCTTTACTGCAGTGTATGGGTTCTAATATGTAAGGCCTTAAAAATCTTTAGATGAGAGAGAGAGAGAGAAAGAGAGAGATGCCAATATAATAATAGTTTATGACCGAGAAGTCTTTCCTACGGTTTAAAAGCTGCCACAATATATTTTTTGTTCAGCACTGCAACTTGGAAAGTTTCATCAAAAACGTGAATTCTGCACAAGCCATTTGTTGAATAAAGGAAAGGAAAAGTTCAAGAAACATGTTGGGCGAGAGAGAGAAAGCATTTACACCCCATAATTGGGCCTCAAAACTACAGTCACTTCAAACCATCATTCTTTCTATGCACCAAAAGTAAAAAAAAAAAAACAGACACAATCAACGAAGGCCTCCAATTTACCCCGATCTCTAGGCTCTCTCCCAATGATTTGCACATTTTGCGTCACCTTTTTTCCTCAACTGGGGAAAATTTGGCACACACTCCATCCAAAGCGAGAAGTAGTTATGTTGTCTTCTGGGGGTCTTCTTTACTTTGCCAAATTGCATTCAAACGGAACATTTCCTAGATAATGTTAACAGTTTGCCATAGGTCCAACCTCAGGTTTTGCGAGCAAAGGACTCCGTTGAGAATTTCCCAGTTCCCAAAACCAATTAATACATTTATTCTAAAAGTGGAATTAACCAAAGGCTGTTTGAGTAATGAAACTATAATGCAGGAGGGATATGACCAGATATTGCCCAAGAATTACCTGTCTCTTGTAAAAAAACAGCACGGGAGTTCTGTCTAGCGAACTATCCAAAAAGGTGTAAAATACGCGCAGTATACTTACTTATTGCATAGTATGACGTCAAACGATATTGATGATATCAAATTAATGTATCTTTTTTTCTCGTCAGCGCAACTTGTTCACATAACAAAACAAAAAGTGTGAAAAGCTGGGCTGACAAAGAGAAGCAATCAAATTGATTGCAAGAAGCAAAGCAATAACTTTGTTGAAAAGTACATCAACTAAATTCGACTTGTAATAAAAATTTTACGTGTTCAAATTTGTTCATATTGATTTTTTTGTTGAAGTCTTCAATCGTACATCTCCAGATATCACCAGCAGACACCACATATTTGTAGACTGGAAATGCCCATTATCGAGCACATATATCCACATATACATAAAATATACATAAAATATATACACAAGTATGCCACCCACAAACACGCTCGTTCATGCGTCCTCACTCTAAACAAACACATACGCACGCACACGATGCCACGTTCTTCACACACGCGGGTCGCTATATGCATCGCTTAAACGAATGCACACACATACGAACGTTCAATAAGTCCCTCTCGTTAACACGCACACGCTTACGGCTTCCATGCCTCATGTACACACACAAACCGTCCCTATACATATTCCAACGTAAAAACACAGCATATTATCAATTAACATCACACCTCTTTAATCCAGGTGACAACGACAGCTACCAAAAACCACTTACCTATTCGTATAAGCTCTGAAAGTCCTCCACAGCATTGAAACAATACACAGATAATCCCAAATACAGAATACCAAGAGGCAATACGTTCTCCTGTTGGAAGCATGACGATGTATCCTTGTGTGTGATAATTCCTGAAGAAAAACAAATTCGGCTAGCAGTGAAAAGTCCGAGGATGTATCACTGAGGCATTAGCGACGCACGCTTGTTTCACGGACTCGCGTTTGGACTCTACGACTTAACCGACTACCTGTGCATCTCCAGCCTTACCCGCCGGTTCGCCAATGAAGTGCACAGCAAAACAAATCATGCATCCCGGTGTACGTGTTTTCAAATCCAAAGTTGTTCAATCTGCTATCTATTTCTTGTCCTATGGGTTCTTACGGATAAAGCGACGCTCTGAAATATGGCGTTAATTACAGTAATAACTGTTCAGCGTCCGATGTTCGCGCACTCCTAAATCCATCGGCGTGATCTCGAAAAGGCAAGAAATATTATCAAATTTCGTTTTCCTGTATGTAACTGCAAATCTTTTAGCTGGTGGCTGAAAGAGTGGAACAGGTATAAAACACGCTTCGATCTTTTGATTTTATCGGACCCTTAGGTAGATTCGGCAAGTACTCAGTTCTCAATCCCTACCTACTTTCTCCCAAAGCGTGTAGTTTGTTATCCTTTGGAAAAAAGCTCATTCACATTCAAAGTTCCGGGAGCAGTATCATATGGCAAAAAAGACCCAGGCAGGAAGACACGTCAGACTTCGAAGATCCAGGTGAAATAAGACGGAACGCCCCCTAAATTTCTTACATCACTTGCACGTGCTTGTGTGCCCACCGCACATCGTTTAACCAATAGAATACAGGTGATCGAGCTCGATATCATATATACAATAAGCTTAGTGACGCTCGCAGTCTGTTAATCCCAGCCCATCCAGTGATAACTGATGAAAAAGTTCCTGGAAAAAAATCGACGCCTACATTATTTCAAATTCGATTCCCGAAATCAAGCGTACAGCATTACTGCATCTTAAAAAAGAACTTTAATTGCCAGCACCCATTTCAAGCAAAAAATATACGTATGCTCAGTGATTATCGTTTTTCCTCGTAACTCCGGGAAGTGCACGGTGTAGCCTTCCATTATTGTCAGTGTATTTAAGTCGACTTCCGCTCTGTTTGTGTTTTCCTTGTACACCAGAGGCGATCGTATTGTTGTTATTTCCACAAATTATATTCCAATCTGTGAAACCTTAATGAATTAGGCTATTGATTGGGGTTTAGGGCGAACTTTTCGAGTCGCAATCTTTCAGCTAAATAACCCCGGATCGATTTTCTTTCTCCTTCCAGAACTACTACCCGGCTCATTATGGGCTCTCGAGACCGGAGCACATCTAAAATGCACGATCTCCCGGTTCACAATTGAATTCCCAGGACAGTTGACCACGTAAATAACTGGCAACCGGTCTCCATAAAGTTTTAAAGAGGTCTATATTTTGACATGGCAAATTTTTCATTGATGACTGTTGATGCGTATCAATATGACTGTTACATATATCTTTAAGTACCCTATGAATTATTCATAAATTTTCTATCAAATGTTAATTCGGTTTTGCATACATACATATGAATAACCTGTATGAGTGCCTTAATGGCAGTCATGGTCTTTCTGACTAATGAAATCACTACCCTTGTCACAGATTGCATTTTTAAGCAAAGGAAAATAATCCTAATGACAATCCATTTTGCTCAAGATAATTAAATAAAAAGGGGCTTACAATAATGTATAAATCAGTTTAATCATTTTAATGAAAAGTTTGAAATAGATATAATTGCGATCCGTTGTTTTTACACGTCAAGGACGAATAGGAGATATGTACTTTTTTGCCAAAATCTTGAAAACGGTATCAGACACCATATAGCCAACGGTCACAAAATATGTTGGGAAAGAGGGAAATAAAGTAAAAAAAAGGTTAATGTTGCTGTAACTTCATTTTAAACTAATGTTAATATAACAGACAATAAGGAAAATAATTTCAACCAAACTGAAGATCTGTCGGGTTTTTAAATAAACCCCAGTTGTTTTTAATGAGAATGAAGCAAATGTATACTTTAAGACTCGTCAGATATTAGTTTAGCGGCCCGTTTTTTTAAAGTGGCAAGCAATTTCAGGTGTCAGCAAACACCAGATTAAATGGTAAATTTACTTAGTATGCCTATTTCTATTTTAAAACGTTCCCTTAAACACCTAGCAATAAACGACATCGTAAGCAATGCCACATGAGCAGTTTTTTAGTAAGATGCACATGGAAGGCAGTTTAAAAATGAGACACTAGTAAAAAACGGAAACATGAGGCAGGAAGAAAGAGAGACAATTTAATACCCTTTTCTCAAAGTAAGTGAGATGTGTGAACGTTGACATGGAAAAACTAGTAAAATATGTTTTATTGCAAGTAATAGCAGGCAACAAGACAGCGATTGACAGAGTTTCAGAATCTCTGATAAAAGAAGACCAAATCCTTAAATGCTATAAAAAGAGCCACTGTATCTGCAAATTGTACCAGTCATAACTTATTTTAAGAAAAAAAAAATACGGGTTACATAAAAAATATACAATGTAGAGCTCGCTTCAAGCAGTAGTAAATAAGATATGAGTCTTAACTAAACAGGAACTTATTCTCATGAATGTATTAGGATTAATAAATTGCACTTTGGCAAAGCCTCAACGTTTGGATTTCGACACATACATATTTACTCAACAACTGTCAATAACATATGAAGTTGAAGCGTATCCAAGTCGCTATTAGGAAAATAAAATAAAATTAACGTTATAGAA
The DNA here is from genome assembly GCF_051362555.1 of Lingula anatina. Lineage (NCBI taxonomy): Eukaryota > Metazoa > Brachiopoda > Lingulata > Lingulida > Lingulidae > Lingula > Lingula anatina. The sequence continues at coordinate 35,742,070 of NC_141767.1, forward strand.
AGGATACGTTTTGCAATCATATTTCTAATCACACACAAGATAAACGACGATGCAAGTACATAACTTTCAAGGGTCTAACCATGTTTTACGAACAAATTCGAAGAACGGTGCTGGATAAAGCTAATGCAAACATACGAATAATTGTTGAATGCATGTACTATTCTGACAGTTTTGTCAATACATCATCCAATATAACGCCCTTGTTAAATCTCTAACACCAACTTATTAACCAGCATTCTATAATGTCACCTTAAAAAGTGCATGGATTATTAATCCGCGTTCTAATGGTAATGATGTACTCATGAAAAGACGAAAAATTAATAATTACGGCAAATAGAAGAGGACGCCTTTATTGAAATAAAATCTACTTGACGTCACACAGGGCTTTTTGACTTTGCAAGAAAGAATACAGCACATACACAAAAGTTAAAAGTTATGCATAATATTTTTATTATTAAACGGAATTACCGAAAGCGAAATTACATCAAGAATTTGCTAATATTTATAAAGAGAAAGAAGACATATGAACCCTTTATAAGCTTTGTATTGTCCATTTGATATTGGCAGTCAGGTCAATAGGCAACACCGTATTAACTATCAATACAAACTCTAGCTGACAAACAATAAAGACGTGCTTAAAGAAACGTGTTAATTACTGAATGTGTTGGCAGTCAATGTACCTCCTTAATGAGATAGTTATGAAATGAATACCTTTCCAAGTCATTTCAGTGTAACTCAACATAGGGACAGAGTCATGACAGTTCAAGGTCATAAAAGTTCAAGGTCAAGGATATTCAAGGTCATACAGGCATAGCGCCGAATAAACATGAGATCACATTGGGGTACAAGTTCATAGTAACAGGCTAATCATGGCAAAAGCATACGCTTTTGTGCCTTGAATATCCTATGGAAATACCACTCCATGGTTACACTAAGATCAAGGTGCCAGAAAATACTTTGGAAATTGTGACCTTAGAGAACTCTTCCCAGAAGAGAATATTCGCAAACACAACAAAACAAAAACACAATACATATTTTTTGGTGAACTGAAAACAATGATTAGTGACTATCTGTGCAAAATCCGTTTTCTCATAAGTGATCCCAAAAATTCGCACTAATCGAGATGAACTGCATTCGATTATAGATAACACATTCATAGTGATAGCAAAGTCACACGACTACTTGCTTTCTCACACCAAGCAGGCAACTTTTTGTGTATTGCTTTTTTTCATGTTTAAATGTAAAAAGACTAAATAAAATTATATCCATCGGGGCCCATTCAACATTATTTTGACTCGGTGTGTTCATAATGAAGTAATCGTGTTGCGCAGGTGACTGAACAAAACGAAAATATCAAATCCGCAAAGCTTTTAAACTGCTTCAGACACGCGCATTATACTGGCTCAACAAAATCTCATCACCCATTTCAATGAAGACTAATGGATCTGTTGTTCAATTTGTAGGTGAGGGTGGGCTTAATTTCTCGTGCACGGGATGTTTGATGGGGAATCCCAGCACTTTTCAAAGCGTGTGGTTAACTTAAGATTCATTGTACATATGCTCAGCCAATATTGATATTCTGCGATGATCGTCCAACAAAATATTCTGAGGTCAGTTTCGCAAAATACTTTAAGACCGGAAGATGTTTTCAACAAGATGTTCAAAAACGTTGATCTAGGCCTACTTTATTTCGGGATAAGTTTATTTATGTTAAAGCTGATTTTCTTTTAAGAGTTCTACTGTGAAGCGGCCCTGGCACTGTTCGTCATGGATGAGAACAAATCGTATTATATGTATCATTATAACAGGTGGGAAAGAAAGATTGGAGGAGGAGGGGAAGGGGGAAGGGTTGGTGCGGGTATGTTTAGCATATAATGACAGTAACCATTCAAAATGATTGATATAATCTGTATTCTAAATAAGAAGCACATTATAATTTCGATTTTTTTGTCCTGACGTTTTTAACCATATGATCTTTATATAAATAATTCCTAAAACATAGATAAGTTTTTGTCATCCGATGTCGGTTCGGTGCTCGTACATGTGTATTGCCTGTTGTACCCTTTTCATGCGACGCTTATGCGAAGGCAAGCGGTGGGAGTGAGAAATCGTACGGATTTACGGTTTCCGTAGCCGCTCCGATTTTGTCAAGCTAAAACTTTTGACAGAGGCCCGTAACCAGCAATTTCAAAAGTTTTTTTTCTGTAAAAGTGGATCTTTTACCACGAAACCTTAATGTACCTGGATAAAATTTTACCCAGAGGGAACCTTTTCCTTGCAGAAAGGGGGGGTTGTTTTGAACTCCTCGAATCCCCTTGTAGAACCCCCTGCCTTAGGCCATAGCATTATTCTAGAAGACAGTGCACAGTTCCCGCACAAGCGTTTTTCGCTGGACTTGCGGTAGTCGTGATAATGGCTCAACCTGTTGTTGGAATTTGAAGTTGTCCGTTTCTTTACTCTGACCACATGCTAAAAATCAAAGCGGTCTGTACCGACAACGCATCTATCTTCAAGGAACCCGCACGAAAAGCGTGCGGCAACTGCATTGAGAATAAGAGGGCTCCGCACGATTACTTTTCAACCAATCACCGATTTTTCCCTACGTGACCTCAAGATGATATCATAGAAATGGCACGACACCCGAACGTAATGTAAACATACTACATGTAGTACTCGCCGTAGCCCGGGGTTGCTTACGATGTCAAAAAAAATCGTACGGAAAGCCGTAGGCCTATACGATTTCATCGTACAGCGCCCGCGGCAATAGACAAGATTTTCTGTGCATAAAAAGAGACGATGATGAGACCCCTACATGGCGGCATCACAGTTTACGCTAACTTTACGAGTGGGTCTAGTTTTGGTTTGGTTTAAGGGAAGTCCACTTGAAAGCCAAGATGAAAAGTCGGTCTCTGCATCGGAATCAATTATGTGAAAGGTCCCGTCAATCAGCCCTAAAGCGCAATCGAAGACTTTGCCCATGCACGTACACAGAATAACAAATGACATAACATTATATAAATATTTAAAGATTCTGTCATGTCATATTATGTTGCAACCCTACAAGTTACTTTCGTTCCGTTTGTTTTGTACCTTAAAATTTGGTCCAATTGGCGAAGTAGGTTTGTACTCGTAAATAACGCAATCCAAAATCAAATTAAAAGGTTGAAACTGCATTTGTAATTGAACAGCGATGACTGAATAATACATACGTCTACTTAAGTTTTCGATTTAACAAAATGGAAGCATTTTGCTCATTTTAGTATTTAAATTACCCATACAGAAAAGAGAGATGACCTTGGACCAATACATACTGTTTGTTTCCATTTGCAAAGGTCGAAAGTGGAATTTCAAAACAAATAATGCCTTAGCTCTTGGCTTGAATCTTGTTGCTTTTTAGATTGTATATCCGTTTCCTAGAAAATGCAATCTGTTTCTTAGAGAGAGCGGTGATCGTTCAAAGATGGCTTTTTAAATATTTAGACATAGCCTAAAGCATATGACAATTCGATCGGAGCTGTGGCTATCTGTACCAGCTGCAAGGAAGGAAAAGTGCATACACGCGGCTTTTCAGGCAACAGGAGAATTATTATTATTACTAAGTTTTTTAAAGTTAAGGCGTCGTGGATTTTGGACAGTTATTCTTAGACAATATGCTGAATATTCAATATACCGTGAGTCCACTTGGCTGCAAAAGAAGTATAAACCATGTGCAACGCTGCTTCCTTTGAATCTCTTCAAGGGAATTAAATCGTTTTTTACACCGCGAAACAGAGCCCTAGACATAGAGGAACAAGGGGGAAATTGTGTGTAAATTAGAAGCAAGTAAATACCATCCCTTTTCCATTTCTTCGGGGAATCCTAATCGTTTTATCGCTGTCGTTAAAATATCCTCACTGCCAGAAACGGGAGGCCATAATGATCTTAAATCACATCAGAGCCGGAAGTCAAAAAGGTCGCAAAGCAAAACCTTAGAAATAAGACATATATTATTTAAACGCTAATTTGCAGTGGGTTTTCTTTGGCTTATTTCGAATATATCGGTTATGCCCAAGCTGATCTCACATATATATTCATTAATGTTTCACCAATACGACATATGGAGTATAGTCAGTTCCAGGCACTAGTTACAATACAAATATGTTGAAATATTCTCCAGGTTTTAATGCCATAAATATACCATAAAAGTATAAAATGACATATCAATATCAAAGACAAAAAGTCAATTTTCAATTAATATGCCACAAAGAAGTGTGTCAGTTTTACGGGGCAAAAGAAGTTAATGGGTAAACACAAACCCGTAGGAGACCATGCCTCAAATAATTGGCACGATAAAAGTTCCCTAAAATTACGCGTTAATTTGCTTAGGCAGGCTGCCAAAGACAACACCATAGTCACCTGGCTACAAAGCATCTATGGTATCTATTCATTAGTTAGATGAATTTGAGGCTTCACTTTAGCGTAAATTGATGACCAGTGGTACTATAAGGAAACGCTGAAAGTGACCCATCAGTGATCCCTGGGTGTTCCCACATGTAATTCGATCATTGCCTCCATTCCCCAGTGTAATTAACTCTCATCTCTAATAACTAGAGTAGTGCGGCCTAGCGCAAATGTCCGGTCATTTGCATGATCAAATTTGCACGAGGCGCCCAGGAAGGGTCATCATTAACGACATCTTGACAGCATTTAATCAATGGCCCAGACTGTGGTTCAGGTGGGACATCGTCGTGCCTCGTCTGGCATCGTGTGTTTAAGTAATTGGTTTCATAAGTGTGAACTATGCTAAAGGGGGGGGGGGGGAGGGGGAGGGGTAGTGTTTGCTACGTTTTAATTTGGCTAATTCCTCACTTCTCCGCGCGCTTAAAACATTGACAGCATTAAATTGTCCTGGTATTTGAAAAAAAAATGCTGGATCTGTGAGCGCGTAGGTTTAAAGACAAATCAAATGGGCAGAATGAAAGACTTACGTATTCATAATAATCAACATACCCCACCACATCTTTAAAATTTACTTTCATTAGGATAACTGCTAACTGGGTTGAGTACTCCGAGTACTGAACTTCAATATCCATATCCATTCTGATCAACATAAAGGTTTGCAACATGATGATTTTATAAAGTCACATATCAATTATTTATCTCTTTATCAAGAATAGACAAAAATTCGGAAACAAAAAATCAATAGTCAAATGTATACATGTAGATAAATGTACAACCCTGCCGAATACTTGATGGCGTAATCGGGACCACAGAAAACTAAACGTAACATTCATGCACACATTTGACAATGATGAAGTCTTCAATGCATGAAAACAGGGAAAATTTGGAGAGACCAGAAATTGAGAAATTAAAAAAAAAAGACATCATTCAGGTTTTTTTTCATTTCAGTTAGTGGTTTAACTCGACCTCCTATCTCAGTAATCACATCAGCGGCAAACCGCAACTAAGAAATGCTCTTATGTGTAATCACTTTAACTTTAGAAATACATAAAACCTTCCAAACGATCCAAACTCAACACTAAGAGCAAAGAATGACGCAAACAATCATAGGTTAATGCAATGGAACCAGAATTAGAAGGAGAGAAAAGATGAAAGAAGGCAAGTCATGAGAATGGCTTGACGCAGACATATACCCATTGCTGCACAAATGTCTCCCCCATTATTCGACAGAAATTCTCATGACAATTCATAACAGCTGACAAACTATAACGTCCAATCCATTGTAATTGAATTCAGTGCTATAAGTATTCATTATTTAAAAAAAGATAGGCATTTCGTATCTTTTATCGTCATCAAAAGGAGGCATTACGTATTGCCATTAAGCCTGTTAAACGACCAAGTTTGCGTTTCGTTTGATGCAGAAGTCATTTTACATAGCTGCCTACGTTCTAGGAGATTAACGGGCCAGATCAAATACGCCCATGGTGACAGATCTACAAACATTTGATTGCATTACTTCGATCAGATATTAAATCAGGTCCTTATCATGATACTATACTGAATGATTGGGTGGCGGGTATTTTGAGCAAACAGGTGGAAGCAAGCGATTTGTCCGAATTGTTCAACTAACGATTTTCGATACAGTGTTTCCCGCTAGATTCACCTGCATATTTAAAATGAGTAAATAATGTCGAAATAAGAAAGCGGTGACTGAACAAAGGCGCCATGAAACACATCCCTGTGTGATTCCTATGGGGAACCAGTGGTAAATCCAGTCGCTTCAGTAATTTTTGACTACAACAATCGGCGTGGACAAAAACATTGCCTTCATCGATTTATCATCCAGGAGGGCACTTACTGAACCTTAGTATTTATTTTTGGAAATTGCTTGCAATCAGCAGTAAGTTGTTAGGCTTGGCCACAGCAATCGTCACAATTCATACACCCCAAGTGTTTTACATTAAAACAGATGGATAACCTCAACAAGAATCTAATTTCTCAAGTTGCATATTTTCGATTTTGCATATTTCTGATTACAGTACTTATGCATGTATATTGATTTTGTGTAAATGAACATGTGAAACTAATATTGTAATTTTTCTCGTAGGTGTATTGTACTTAATGAACACAAGCAGTAGAGCACATGCCGAAAGAACGCGGATCACACGACCAACGTAAAAACTAGTTGCTTCTTAGAGAAAGACAGAACCTGCCAGAAAGAAAACGTGGTAGAAATTAACGTAGTGGCTTCCCAGTAAGGTATCGCACTTCAAGAGACCGTGGAAGATGAAGATAAAATCATTTACCTTTCTTTTACCGTCACAATATCATGGTTTTCCTGGCATCATCAAGACTGTTTAACTTTTATTGACCGGCCGTTTTTCGAATTTCATCTAATGAATACGCTAGATTTGGAGAGTACTTTTTCTTTATTTGTCTTAAGCGGAGGGAAAAGTTACAGGTATTCCTTGCATTTTTCAATTTTGAACAGGGGTAGACATTTCGTTATCTTAAGGGGCGTCAAGGCATGAATATTATTATTATTATTCCAATTATTCAAATGGAACAAAGGGATTTAAGACGAATATAATACCACAAAACGTCTCTTTAAGTCATAAATCAATATGTAATGAAGATTTGATTTTCATATCAATTTTGAATAATAACACTTGAAGAGAAATGAAACATAAGTGGTTCGATAAAAATGACGTAAGCTTCTTTTTAATTTATCATAACAAAAGCCTATCCAGTAATTTTGTAAAGCTCTCCTCCAAAAGACGAAATAGATTGACCACATTGTTGAACTAATTGATCAGTGAAAGTTGAGTATCCTAATGAAGCATGTCTTCACTTTCAGCTCTGCTGGCCCAAATTGGACCACACTGTGTGGGCGAAAATACAGCATCTTTACAAGACATTTCCAGGAAAATTAATTTAAGATCAGATTAAAAAAACATTTGAGCAAAAGTAAACGTTTCGGCTATATCGGTTTAAAAGTTTTCCGGAAAAAAATGTATGAAAACCACGTTCAGCGAAGCAAAAAAGACCGCAGTTCATGGGGATCGACTTTTCGTTAAAAAAGCACTTAACATGAGCCATGCTTCTTGAACGGCGTTGCTTATAAACTGAAATCCTGGTCAAAATGACGTAGACTGTGCTCTAGCTTATTGGGAGCTATGAAATAAAGATTGACACTTTTGGTCGTGGGCCACGCCATTTAAATCGGCTTGTGTGGAGCGCACGTAGAGAAACTGTTGTTGGTTCTAAGGAGACGAGTTCTATTTCGATGATATTTGGGGAGCGGCATGCAAGAGGTGGGCTACGTATTTCACAAAAGAAATACAACCCACCCATTTAATCAATGCGGGTCTGTAACTTGTAAAGTTCAAATTCAGGTTTTTCAGATTTTTCGATTCAGATTTATCGCGACTGGTGAAATCTCCATTTGCTGAAAGAACAGTGTATATATGCTGACTCGCGTTTGTTATACCTTTACTGGAGGTTCCAGAGCTACATGCAGGCCTACCTGTGCCAACTACAAAAGCACAAAAGTAGACCTGACCCGGTCTCGGTCCAGCATGCGTCACCAGGCGACCAAATAAATCTACCAGTTATTTAATGATTTAAACTGCAAGTCAAATACACACTTCAGGACTTAACACTTATTAATCAATTGCTGGTGAATTGATTCCTTTATCAAGTAGCTTAGTTAAGACTTACGTCTAGTCATGTTGGCCCCACCCAACAATTCGTTTTGGGACACTACTATTTCCATCACCGACGTAATCAAGAAAATAACGTGTTTGCAGAGCTCAGTTATAAAGACTCCACCCTCATTCAGATGATTATTCCCCAGAACAACAGCGAGCGTTGTCCGGGGGAGGGGGACAATTTGGCCAATTACACTGATACCATTAGACACTCTTGTTATAAGAGAGGCGCTGCTGATGTTCGGTATTTTCATCTCGGTACTGTTTCGGCTTTTTATCACAATTCGCTATGCCCTGTGGAATTTCTTAGATCATGGCATACATTGACCAATATTTCTAGTCTAATTCTTAGTCATGAGAGGATTTCTATCAATTGTGTTCACTTCCTAAGTGTCTTACTTCTACTTCTGGATAGGCTCCCACGCGAATAACAACATCTGCAGAATGCACATGGCAACTAAACTAAGTTTTAGGGACAACCGTCCTTCATTTTTACAGAAATGGATGTTCATGTTAAAATTGCCTGCAATATTGACAAAATGCATGTTTTTGAAATCCTTTTTTTTTCTCTTTCCTTTTTTATGCAAAGGTATATGCCCCCTCTGCAGTATGAATGAACGCATAACGAAAAACTAATAGACAGCATAACTTCTCTTTAAAAAAAAAAAAAAAGAAAAGAAAAAAAAGCAAGGGGACGGGAAAGATGAACGATCTCTTGCTTAACACCATAAAAGAAATAGACTTTAAGGCATAAATTCCGAACCAATGGTTTCCCTTAAGTAAAGATAGTGAATTTAACATACAAAGAGGATAATGATAAATTTAGTTATCTAGCTATAAGAAGTAATAGTTTTACAGTGACAGAATGGAATATAAAATAGCAAAAAAAAATGTATAAGTCAATTATATTGTAATCAAACATTTCACTTCTTAAATCTGATTCATATATGCTTCCATCATTTTAACAACCAAACAGCAATTCCTTTAAAATCGACAACCAGACGGCTTGGTCCACCCTGAGTGCCAACGATAACCGCGGGAAGAGACTCAGATCGATCGTCCTACATGTACCTCCATTAAAGAGGGCTGGAGACTTATAAGAATATCGGAGTTTATCAAGCCTAAAGTCTATCAAATTCAGGGTACCAGTGCCAAGACTGTATTCGGATTAGACTTGTATTGAATGTAATGCCAGATCCATTTCTGCGGAGGAAAAAGCAACACAATCGTGAAATTAACTTAAACAAGATAAATAACAGGATCTCATTTGGGATTTCTTCGTGTATCGCTGCAACCATGTTCTGTTTTCTCAATTTAAAGCATGTTTGGGTTGACAATTCAATGAGAATTGAGTAATTTAAGTGGTGTATTCTTCACGACCTTAAACACACATATCGACGTTCCTACTTAATGTCTAGAGGCGCATTCACACTGAATTCAGGCCCATCGATCTCAATGACGTTGCTTCAGGAAGTGAGGCGCCGCTCATCCCAACATAAAAAAATTAAATTGACTAATCTGACCAGTGCTGTTTGCCATTCGACTTGTTAGTTTTTTACTTCGATCTTCGTAAGCTGAGCGTGAAAACACCCTCTACAAATAACTAGAGTGGAAAATATCAAGAAATTCGAATTACTATCCAGGAAATGAATCCAACTGAGGGACTTAATTTAAGCTTTTTTGCCAATCGTTCACTGGGTGCAAACCATAAAAGAGATAGACGCCCACGGTATTCAATAATTAACTTCGAGGAGAGTACAGCAGATCCAAGCTACGCTTCAAATGTTCAGATCTTCACAGAAGATAACATCAATACACTAGATCTAGTAACAAATCGAGATGAAAAATCAAAGATTTGTTAAGCAAGCTACGCGCATACCCATTCATATCAAAACTCAAATTCAAATCAACAGTAAAAAAAGGATTGGCAATTCAAATCATTTATGTGCTTTCCGAATTAGCTGGTATTGGATTTTATTCAACGCATCTGTGGATATCATTACAATGAGCCACATTATACAACAGTATAAGCGGAACGATCTTGGGACCTTTTTCAGAAAAGAGCTCAAGTCGCCAATCGATTTTAGTCTGTAACCAAGTTTCCCAAGAATTTCAGCCAGATTAATTAATAATAATAACAATAATAATCATAATAACACCAAAATAAAAGGTTTACCTCCCTTAAGACCTTCTTAGACCCTTTAGATCAGTTCACTTTCATGACACTCATTTTAGTGGTGAAAATAGCCTGTTAAGGTACATTGACTACATCAAATCATGTGACAACCGCAAGTGAAATGTCCATAGACTTATAAACCGTTTTGTCAGTAGGTTGAGGTTTAACCACGTTAAAAATATTAGTTATTAACATTATCACTTGTATTATTTTTAACATCATTGTTTTATCTCAGTATTGTAAGCAACGACGCTCTAAACGGAACCATTTTTAAAATACCAATTATGCTCCTAGCACTTTTTTGGCTAAGTTGTTCTGAACTTTTAGACCAAATATCTAGTCCATTTTGACCCCAAGAGAGTTACTTTATTTAATGAACAACTACAATTTTATCTTGCATTTAAGTAGACCAAAATTCCAGCTAACAAAAACTCTGGGGCCATTTTCTTATGTGAAACGTGGGCCCTGCCTACCCTCAGTTATTATTCTGTGGACATTTATGGTTTCACAGTACAGAGAATAGCCATCTATTTAACCAGAGACATATCTGCTAATATCTTGTGGAAATTCAATCTGTGGCCTTGGTAGAGGGTAGGCCCTGCCCCTCCTTTCACAAAGAATCTTAGACCCCATTCCCATACTCAGATCGATCTTGCAGGAACGACCCATCTCCGAGGGTTTTCTCACTAAATTGTGTTCAGCTTAAGCGGCTTAATGTCTTGCACGCCCACTGGACCTGTTAAACGGTAATTAATAACAGAGCCGCTTAAGCTGAACACAATTTAGTGAGAAAACCCTCGGAGATGGGTTGATCCTGCTAGTTCGATCTAGGTACAGGAATGGGGTCTTAAATCTATAGTTGACTAGGATGTGTGCATGAGTGTCCATGAGAGTGCTGTAACACTGTTCCTGATAGGGTAAGATGTGTGCCTGTGTCCATGTTACATTGGTAACAAAGATGTTAGCCAAGGAATTGACTTTGGTTTGACTTTGGTTTTTGGTGAAAACTGAGCCATGGGCCACTGGGCTAAAAAAAAGGTAATAATGAATAGTATTAAGCGAGTTTAACACCTTTTATGTAACCCCTAAAGAGATCCTGACATGGTCTCCACTCAAGATCATAAAAGTTAACAATTCTTGGACATTTTGAATTTAAATCATATCAAGACTTAACCTACATCATGCTTGAAATACTAGTTAGTAGTACTTAATGAACTTTTGGGTCTAATGCCAGAAACAATGAGCATATAAATACATATTACTGTACATGCTTTACCACCTGCTTAAAGAAAATTTCACAATTCTTTTTGGTAAAAAATAAAAACATTGCAACAGAGCATCAATTCCACATTAACAGGCATATGTAGTGATGGCTGATAAAAAATAAAAACTTGATGAAGAGCACAGTAAAATTTATTAATTTTTATAATTCCATTTCCAATTCCTTGGCAATTTATAAGCTTTCCACTTGAATGTTTTGACATACTAGTACAGAACCTGTCATACTCTTAACAGCAGTTTAAAGGTAAACATCAAAGAAGAACAAGTCCTTAGACATTTTTGCACAGTCATGGTCATCAGGCAGTTGCCAGCCCAGCAGCGATCCACCTTATTGTAACAAGTGTGACCATCCAGAGATGAATCACCACTGATAAAACCTTTGACTGACACGACAAATTGATAGTTAAACATGTTAACATGTGCATTTTGTATACCAGTGCAGTTTTAGCTTATGTTTCTTTATTTTCATGTCAATCTTAGCAAACTGATTGCCCTACTACGGTATCAATGCTGCCTGTGATATTCCCCAGTGGTATGTTTGGCTAGATTTGCCTGCAAAGATGGTATCCATTACTTTCTACAGCCTCCAGAGACCAAAAGGTTTAAAAGTTATAGAGCAACGGAGAGACAAAGCATTCATAAGCCCATATCACAGAAAAATCACTTATTCTTATTCAATTTCACTTTCCCTTGACTGCAAAACGTATGTTTAATATTTGAGATATTTATCCCTTTGGGAAATTCATTGAGAACATGTTTCACATCTATAAATGGAATCAAACAATCTGTATTATTCTAATAGGTTCATTGATTTTTCTTTCGTTATTTTTTCCATACAATATACTTAAAGGATAAAGAATGAGTAAAATCTTTTGTTTTAATTTCTATTTTACACTCAGAACACATTTTGACACTTCAAATAAGGCACATTTGGCTGAATATCTCTTCTCAGATTTGATAAAACATATTTTAAGAAAAAATGAATCATATAAACAAGACTTTATAATGGTGTCATGGCATTAAGAGACCATTCCCAGACCCTATTAGACTAACTTTGGATCAAACTATCTCCAAGGGGATTCTCGCTTAATTGCAATTAACTTAAGCAGCTTTGATGTCTGTCACACCTTCTGAGGCTGATAGGGGGTAATTAACTTTCATTTAGCAGCTTTAGTAGGCGTCCCAGACATCTAAGCCACTTAAGCTGAAAGCAATTTAGTGAGAAACCCGTGAAGATGGACTGATCCTGTTAGATCAATCTAGGGACTGGAACCAAGTCTAAGATTCAAGAACTGACTGACAAAGTTCATGTCAACTAAAGACAGTTTAACAAAAGAATTCTGTAAGCAAACTGTGGTTAAGTCACTGTCTCAGCTTTGTGTTGCAGAGATTGAATCAATCAGAGCCCCTAATCTCCAGACATAGTGAGCAAACAACGGAAACTCCTCTGAAATGTGAAGTAGACAATTCGTAAGAATCTCCTGCAAGCTCTGAAGATTCAACTGATCCATGATCCCATGATAATTTTTATCCATCCCACACTCCAGATTGAGAATTTCCTCGCATACTTTGAAAACAAAGTACATATTTTCATATTGTTTCACCTGTAGTGGAGCATGGGAAAAGCACACCTGTCTCAAATGTTCAGAGAAGAAGTGAAGTTCAGTGAAAAAACATTCCACCACAGTGAACTTGAAGTGCTTGGACTTTCCAAAGAGGAATAGAAGAGAGCTTGTTTGTTCAGGTTTATTGTTCTGGAAAAACAACAAGAAAAAACTTGTTACATTTGCTACAGATATTATGTTGCAAAATTTTGAAGATTTTTACTAGTCATTTAGCAATATATTTATATCCATTTATCAATAAAGAAGACAATTTAGCCAAAACTACAATTCCTCATGAATGTGGTCTTTTCACAGATAACGTCAACAAATATTTTCTTTGATTGAATTCCATTTTCTAAAACACCCATTTTCAAAAATTATCCCATATGGAATAAATTATATTTTCATAAGCTTCAGCTGGAATTCAGCAACACCTTTACCTTATCAAGTAGTTTTTATAAAAACAAATTTCCTTCCCACCTCCAACAACAATAAACAAAGTAATTGAAAGCAGGACTGTCCGTGGGTGTATCCTACCATATCAGTTTCTACCATTCTCAAACATTCTATACCTTAACAGCTATAACCCTGATAAAGAATCAGAATTCCTTCCAATGAACACCCCCTAAACTGAAATTAAAGCTACTGATTGAAAGAATAAACAGACAGTATCCTGGGTATTTCCACATTAATTCACATCATTCATATGACCATTTAAACTTACTGTTACAGACCTGTTCAATTTTCTGGGATTATTACCAATGAGGCCTGTATGAAAAAGTAGAGTGCACATGCACAGTTAAAAGTAAAAAGAACCTAAAAAGTTCAAAATAATAAGCACTATGCCAGAGCAATGGGAAATAAATGAAGAAGAAAAAAGATCAGAAAGCAAAAAAATTGCCACAACAGTCAACACAATCATCCAATAAAATTGTAAAATACATCTAAAAATATAATTTGTCTCCAACAGTAATAACCCTTGGGGCAGAAGGGCCCCAAAAATCCTACTTTCACCTAAAAGGTATAGTTCAAGCAATAAAATAGTGATAGGCTCTATTCCCATAGATTTTAGATCGATCTATCCCCGCGGGGAGTCTCACTAGATTACTTTCAGATAATCCGACTTAAATGTCCGTCCCGCCTACTACAAGCTCTAAGGGGGTAATTAACTTTCGTGTCCGCCCGGCTGACAGCTATTTAGCGTGAACCCCCAGGGAGTTAGGTCGATCTAAGGTAGGTCGTTTAATGTATGGAAATGGGGTGATAGTCTGCTGTAGCTAAACCACGTCATTCTGCAGTACTTCAATGAAATGTCATTAACAAAAAGTAGTTTGGAATCCGACCAAATAATTTTGTCATTGCAAAACTCCTCTAATTACCACTACATATACAGTGCATAGATGTATGAATAGCTACAACATGCTTAAGCAATATTACACAAACACTGACTTTGGCCAAAAGTCAACATGTTGTTTTGTGGACCTCAGAAAAGTGATATCCACTGAGGAGCAAAAGTTGCAATATCACTATAATCTGCTATTATATTGTTTGTTGTCTTATTGATGATGTTTCCTTCACAATGTCCAGTCAAAAAATATGGATTACTTCATTGGTCAATGTTATATTTGGTGATAATGTCAGAGGCAGATACTGAGTTTTATCAGATCTTGAATTCACAAATATAAGATCATATTATATACTTATTATATAATAGTTATTATTTTTGCTTGAAACAAATTTTAAAGAACAATTTTTACAAGCTCACTTGTTTTTTCTTGTTGTGGTTAAAATATATGTAAAGCATCTGTATGGCCAATATTCTCCAAGCTATCATTATTGCTAACTTTTGGTCAGAAATGGGAATTGGGATACAAATGACCTTCATGGTCTACTTAGTTGGTACACAAAATATTGAATTAGTAGCTTAAAAGGAAACTAAACATTCACAAGGGAGATCAATGATAAAAGGAAAAGATGACCACTGCCACCAGTATTCTTTTCTGCTGCTGCCAACTTTACGCAAGTAACATGCTTCCATTCATTTTAAGCATGATCATGTAAAAGTACTAGAAAAAATGTCTCGCTTTGTATGGTTTTGTTTGTTAATTTCAGCAACGATAAGGAAACTTTCTTTCTCTCGATTTCATGTTTACCCCTTTTTGTATATTTATATATGTATCTGCGTAACTAATTTCAACTTATACTTCGTTTAATCCCTCATCTCAAACAAAGCTTTATGGAAAGAATATTAGCTAAAATAAAAAAGAAAATGGGCTGACTCGAATCTTTGAGAAATTGCAAGAAAATTTTTGGTCCCAAAGTGTCCAAGTTATGTGAATGAAGCCTACTGTGCTTATAGAGTCTACACTGTGGGGCCTGCCCTCCTGAGTACTGAATTACCCAACCTAAACTAAATATTCACTAGGGAGTACAGTTACTAAGAACAAAAGAGAATAAAAACTGTTTCTTCATTTTTCTTCATTGTTAGCAAGATTTTTCAAGTCGATTCAACTTTAATTACATTATAAATTTCCATTTTTATTTGTGTGTGTGTGTGTTTGTGTGTGTGTGTGAATCTATCATGGACAAAATTATGTCCAAGAATCTATTAATATACAAAACATGCTATGATGGACCTACTCAATTCAAGTGCAATAATTTTCACTATTCTGTTTTTCCAATCTTTACCAAGAAAAACATCCCTGGCAACATACCAAATTAAAAAAACATTCAAATGTGTGGCTTTAAATGTTAGCAGGAGGAAAGGCCACTTAAAAATAATAATCATCAATTGTTTACACAGTCCATTCTTTCATTATGGTAAACACCAATGGTTATAATGAAACTATGACATAATCCCAGGGTGGCCAAAGTTTAGTTATGTGCAGTTATTTATATTTTCATTTGGACATTTGTCTCGCACATTTCATCAGTACGATTAAAAGAAAGTCAGAATGAGGTGCACATGGTAGATTTTTTTTTGATACAACAGACACGCTGCTTAGTACTACGGAGAAACTTTTTTTTCAAGAACTAAACCCCTGCGCATTATCTTCACAGCATATCAAAAAGCAACCATTCCACATGTATCAGAGTTTTCAGTTCTTACTGAAAACCACAAAAAAAAAAGCTCTACCAATTTAAGGACCCCTTAGTCATAACTGACAACTTCTATTATCATGATCAACACTGTATTTCACTGTGATGTTTTAAGCACATAAAAGTAAAAACATGTACACATCCAGTTTCATGCATGTTTCAAAGAAACCATAATTAAAAAAATGAACATATATCCTAATGCTCAAGAGACAGTCCTTTGAATATGAAACCATCAAAAGATCACATCTACCTGATTGATTGGTGGCTTTAGACGTGAATAAATATCTAAGTAATGTGTAAATATGGAATGGGTCCATTCATGGTGTTCTCAAAGGCTGTAAATAATGTTAAATTTCAGAATTTAAGTCAAGATAACACACTTCTGCTGTTGCAGCCAGGTTATTAACATATATATATATATCTAAATGATGTATATGTGGTGGATTATCTTTTAAAGAACAAACAAAAATAAATGTGCTTGAAAAGGTATGAAAAAAAATATGGCGGGGTGGGGCACATCTTTGAAGATAAAGTGTTATTAACATTTTCAATGAGATGATACTCCATGAGAGCTGAAATAAATGCAAAAGGCCTAACCTTTAATATAACCTTTAAAATTTAAGGGTTAATAAAAAAATGTGCATACCTGATGAAAATTATCCTGATCAACCATCCTCCTGACTAGCTCCCTGAGTGTGTGCTGTAGGCCTTGTACAATGGTACTTGACCAGTCCTCTAGGGGTCTACTGTCCAGAACACTGACCAAAGTGGACACAGACTGCTCCAAAATATTAGAGGACACCATGCTATTTCTGTCTCCAGATGGCATATGTGCTACTATCATATCCATACATTTCAATATGCTTTTCTCCACTGTTAATTTTGACTCTGGGTCTTGACTAATGTCTGTCCTTTCTTTGTAATGTTTTAACTGTATAATGCTCCGTAGGAACTGGGAATACTGAACAATTGTTTCTTCAGCTTTATTTAAATTTTGTGTGTGTTCCCCTCCTGATGAAGAGGGTGGTGTCGGCATTAAATTGCCTTCTGCCTCTTCCTGAGCTGAAAAATTCAAACACAAAAATTCTTTTGTTAAAGTTGAAAATGGATATATGTTAAGTGGTGACCAATTTTGTTTTTGTGTGCATGGGTTGTTTCCATGAGGATAATAAAAATGCAGTTTATTAACTATTACCATAAAATAACATTTTAATCAAGTTCAAATGAGACAAAATAGGAAAGCAAGAAAGGACAGTAATGGAAATGACCTTCATTATGACATAAAAGTTACTTTTCAAGGTCATCACGAAATGATCAAGATGGTGGTCAATTCCATTTAATCAAGCCAATTCTCTGATGTACTTCCATGCCCTTGCAAAGCAAGAGGTCTTTCAACCTATTACCATTATTAATTTACAACCCTAATGTTCAGAGTACATAAATAGAAAGCAAAACCTTTCTTTCAAACTTTTATTGGAACAAACTTAATTCACTACTAAGTTCAGGGTGTTTAATTTCTTATCAGGAACCCACGTGCTCAAGAGACAAAACTGTCATCCTCTAGTTGGCATAAATTCTGTTATCCCACATATTGTATCTAGCTTCAGTGTACAATACCAACTTAATTTGTCATTACCAATTTTTATTCTTTCCATCAACTGGTCTTGTTTGACTTTTAGGAACTCTGCCTCCAAGTCATGAACCCTTTTCTGACAATCCAGGAGTTGTCTTTGATGAAAACTGCAGAGCTGTTTGGCAAACTGCTGGCCCGTCACACCCTGGGGCTTTGATCTGATGATTGCCAAGGCTGCAGCTATCCTACATCTGTCTATGTAGCTCTTCACAACTGTAAATTGAAGTTTATATATGAATTACGATTAACTACTGTTATTTTTGTTTTGTTTCTGAGGTATTTACTAGTGCAGATTACTTTATTTTGGAACTTCTAAGCTATGCACCCTTGCACACACACACATCAATAGAATTTTTCAAGTTGAATATAACTTCTGACAAATTAGGTTCAAATTAAAATATTGCAAACATCAAATAAATATAAATAACATACAACTTTCAGAGGAGGACCTAGAATTGATGAAAAAAGAGAGAAAAAAAAAAAGACCTGCCAAGGTTGAGCTTGCTGTTATCATAATCCAATACATATATACTTGTATTGCTTTTAATGTAGCTGCTTCCTTACCACTAGAGAATAAAAAATGAAATTATAAAAAATGGCACAAATGGTTTTAAGATTTTCACAAAAATCATTCCTGTTGGAATTGTTTATACAAGGTCAGTGCACCATAAAATCCACTCTGCGGTGACTCTGCAGGTCTCAAATTATGTGGTAGTTGAAAGCTTTGGTTTAGATACAAATCCAACTGTGAGTAATGCCATGGAAATTTATCATCTAGGATTTACTTCCATGGTAATACATATGTACGTTTCTTTTAAAAGTTTTTTTTTTTTTAAATGTTCCAAAAGTCTTACATTATTATTGGGACTTGCCAGATAAAAGATAAAGAGATCAAGACCCTTCAGCTTTTACATCATATCAAAGTAATCATTTGAAAAACAATTGTAACTAAAACTAGGGAAAAAATAAGTGTGACTGGAATCTGTAGTGGAGTCAGGATTCAACAGTATTTCTAATGCTTCAGCTGCTAAATTGTTTATTTTCTCATTACTTGAATGGGCCCAATATTGATCCAACTGTGCTGTTGTTTACAGTCTAAATATTCCCAATTAAACTGATCAATAAATGGAAGTTAACAGTACGCCCAATCACTATAAAACAATTAGATAATACTGGCTAAATTTAAATAAGCCTACAAATAATTCATAAAAATTGTGTATGATTGCATCCACAAGTGAAAAAGCTTTGAGAGTAAAATTATTTATTTACATGGTATTACTTTGATCCCTGCTACACTTATGTCATCACTGTTAATCCAAACAAAAAAATTAATCAATCATATAATCAATTGTTTTGTCAACACTGCCAAAAGTAAATTGTACACTTGTGATAGATATTGGAAAACAGCAGTGTAAGGCAAAATTTTATATATATTTTTATATACTTGTGCTTCTGCGATGCCCCTCAAGTGTTTCTTATCACATCTGGTAGACAGCCAGAGTCGAGCTAGACATATGTATCATCATTATAAAGAAACAACCGTGGGTTATTATTATTATTTTTTTTTTACCGTGATTGGACTCAGAAATCGGCAATGTTGTCAACTTTTTGGCATTTTCTGAAGAAACCAATCCATCACTGCAAGATTCCTTTTTCTCTGCAGTGCTCATTGCCTCGATACGCTCAATTGCACAGGCTTATCTGCTCAAACTATAAAAGGAGTTGTTAAATTACATTATCAGGAGCAGAAAGAGAAATGCACAAGGACAGTCAGCTTGGAAGAGATACATAATACATAAGATGCTTTCCTTCTTGTTGAAATGTCCCGCTTTCTCAACTCGCCTCGCCGGATCTCGCGAGAAGAAAGATGGCAGCCCCCAGAGAAAGCTCAATTTGTTTACAGTAATCAGTTATCTGTCTGAAAAGTTTTACCTCGAGTAGGTACTGATCCGTGCATTCGAAGCTGAGTAAAAATGTTGATCTTACGTTAATGAAACAAAGGGATAAGCTCGCTAAAGAGGATGCTTAAAAATAGTGGTGGATTCTAGTAAAAAGCCGGAAATGGAAATTTGTTTTGGTGACTGAGGGGGAGGCATTACTCATCAGGAGGTTTGCTATTTATAGCCTAGGTTTAAAAATACTATTTTTAGCTTTTTCTTGGTCGGGTGAAATGTTGATTTATTTTGTGAATGTGTAGATCCTCATACGTTTTACAGACATACGAGACAATTATAACATGAACAAGGAATATTTCTGATTTATGAGTTTGTTTCCTCTAACCAAGGGCATGGAATTTCTACAGCATCTTGCAAGGTCCTTACAAAAAGCGAGGACTGTGGATTTACCAGAAGGTATGGGATTGAAAATTCAGACTCATTTTATTATTGCTATCTGTATCTAAGTTCCAATGTAGGATCGTGTTTTGATTGCTAATAATTGCCAACTCACATGCCAACTAGTAATGGTGCTTTTTCTTGTATGTTTATTATTTTTAATTGTGTCCAGATATACAGTAGCTAAAAGACTGTGAAATATAGAAAGCTGTGCCTGTCTGACTGCTCTTAGGCTTTACTGTGATTTAAGTTTTTATATGTAAAATAAAAACTCTTGAACAGGATACTATACCAGTACAATAAAAAATGAAAGAAAAGAAAACTACACAATGTAGACCATATATGTAATTATTCACATTGAAATAACACATGCTTGCTAGTATATATACAGATCATACAGTCCTAAACATTTCATATTATATTATTATTTTACATATTAAATATATGGATATCTTTTGCAGATGCAGCCTCAGCTGTTTATGTTCTTTTGCCTATGATCATTGCTAATCAGCACAGGTAAAAATAATTTGAAGATGCACATATGCTTTGATAAAAAATAATTTTTGATTTTATATCTTTTATTTCTTGTTTTTGAAAATACCTCATGTCATACACGTGTTATTTCAGTTCAGTCCTTCTTTTTGAATCAATGCATTTTTTGTATGTATTCACATTAAATCTGTTTCTTCTTAAAATGTTTTATGTGCAAAATATACCTTTGAAACAAAAATACATTGATTTATTTTAGATCAGTTGCTGAACTTCTAGCAAATTCTTCATTTGATATCAATTACAAGTTTGGGAGAGTACAGAGAAATTTGTTACACATAGCTGCTAAGTAAGTTATTGAATGCCTATTAGGAGGTAGTACAACTACATGTTAAAGCATATAATTATATAGTTGGTGACATGTTATGATAGTGTTGCAGTGGACTGTAACTTAAACAGTAGTTTGCTAGTTAGTTTTTGTTCTATGGCTAAAAATCCTTTGATGAAAATACAGAGCTCATATATGTAATCTGATTTCTGTGGTAGCATCATAATCTATACAAACTCTCAAGATTGTAATATATATTTATGATTTTTTATGCATGGCTTTACTGTGATGTTTATGGAAATGTAAAATATGTTATCCTATTATTAGTTGTGGATCGTATGAATGTCTGGCACTACTCTTGAAGAAAGGAGCTGAGGTTAACCACCAGGATGTGTCAGGATGTACAGCACTGCATCTGTCTGCAAGGAATGGGTAGGGAAATAATCTGTCATCCTGTCATAGAATTTAGAGAATACTTTATTGTTACTAAGTACAACTTTTGGGCAATGATTATGCATTATTACCCACAAGAAGAAATAGTATAGATATAACTTAAATCTTATATATGCCATTCTTGTTCTGACAGCATATTAAAACCTGTATGGTTACTCAGACTGTGTGGCATTGCTACCTCTATAGCTATTGGAATTGAATGGAAATCAGGGATACTTTTCCTTTCTTTGTAAGAGAGAATTGTGATCTTCTTTATGCATATTTTATAGTAGTATTTGAAATTAAATTTATACTGAATATAAGAATTAGCTACTCATTTTTAAAGCGTACTAAATATAAATGGGCCCACACTAGCTCACTTGGATTTAAAAAAATGATTTTAGTTATTCAAATTTAGTATAAATATTAATAGAACCATATGCTGATGAACTTTTTTTAATAACAAGAGAGCAGCACCAAGATAATTGGGAATAATGGTGATAGAATATTTGGGCATATTTAATTTTTCCTCAATTTTTTTTCAGAAGAAAAAAGTGCCTTACAAAGCTTTTGGAGTGCAAAGCAGATGTGAACATGAGAAACAATGAAGGTTTAACAATGGTAAGGTTACAAACTATTAATTAGATTATTGTCAATTCTCTCAGTAAAATGATTATTTGGATGAAGACTTAATCAACATAGAGACATTTGCAAACTGATTATGAAGTATCTACAACAAAGTAATATTAGTACAAAACTGGCATTGAAATTAATGATTATGAATGTGATATAGAGAAATAACTGGATCAATCAGGACAGTATCTCCTTTGTCAGCCAATTTTTGTTCTACTTAAAGTTTGATCCCTTAATCCTTTTTGTTCTAGATCCATTGGCTTGCTGTAAATGGCAGAACAGAGATATTAAATGATGTATTGTTATATGTGAAAGATGTAGATGTGGAGGTGAGATAAATTTACTGTCACAATTTTTGTTTAAAAGTTCTTGTAATATTTAAAAGGATAGTTCATTTCTTGAATTTTCTTGTTAAAAATTTTTTCTTAGCATCTTTGTTGTTTGAATTGGTAAAATATTTAAGGTTCCTAGCATGTTATTTACCTTTTGGCTGTGGATGATATTCTAAAAGTTTGTTGAAATGTTGGGAATAGGACAGTATAAATGCTTTTGACATATGCATTTGATTTCAGGATTCACAAGGTCAAACAGCATTGCATGTTAGCTCTCAAAATGGACACAAATCAGTGAGTAGATATTCCAAAATGCCATTATCATAAACACTATATATCAGTCAGTTTTGGAAATTATAAGTTTTAAATTTAATATTTTGCATTTCTCTCTGGTTAATGATAATGTCCAGCCATTTGAAGGATTTTTCTGTGCATGTTGATCACTTCAGGCATTAGCATGAAAAATGGGAATTAGCAACAGGACATTAGCGTCACTGGTGTTTAGCATGCTCAGCTGTATTGCATTACCACAATTTAATGATTTTCTTTTAAATAAACATAGAAAACATTCAGATATTTAGGAATTACAACGTATTTATCCTTCATCATAAGGTGAATTGATTCATCTGTGATTTGATACTTTAACCCACAGTTCAAGTGCCAGAATTTTTTTTTTTCAGTTTTAATGTGAGGGTGTCAGTTTTACTACTTTATTTTAAAATTTCATTTTATTTGCAGACTGTGATATGTTTACTGGATAATGGGGCAGAGATCAATAAAACTAATCATTTTGGTGCAACACCTTTACATTTTGCTTGCAAGTAAGTCCAAATATTATCAGACAATACATGTAGTTATTACTGTGCAGCACTGGAATATGAAGAGGAAAAGGCTTCATTGAAGACCAGTTCACAAATAAAGCAGTGATTGAGTAGATTATCAAATATCTAGACAAGAGTCTGTCTGTGCTCTTTCATACAGTCTGTACTTCATTCGTGAAATATGATAAGTTCATCGTAAGTAGTAGAATTGATGCTTGTAGCATCCCAGTGAGCTGTGTGGGAGTAATATCATAGAGATGGAAGGATCTCATTTCATTCGTGAAATATGATAAGTTTATAGTAAGTAGTAAAATTGATGCTTGTAGCATCCCAGTGAGCTGTGGGGGAGTCATTTACCAGAGATAGAGATTAAAAAATAGATTTCCTGACATAAAAATTTCATTCAGTGGTATCCATTTGCATCAGCATGTCAGTAATAATTTGTAAAATAAAGAAAATGATTCAATATATGTCACAATTTAAATCTGCTTTTAGTCATGGACAGAGAGACACTGCTCAGATACTGCTAGCAAGGGGAGCAAAGTTTCTGCTAGATCACAAAGGAGAATCTGCTTTAGACAAAGCTGTGCAAGTAGGTTTTATGGTTCTATCAGCAAAGTACACCGTTTGTACTCTTTGATGTTGAGAAATGGTAAAAGGGGGAATTGATTAGCTGTAGCCACCATGTCTGTACATTGCTTTAAGATTTCATCTCATCTCAGTGCAAAGTCTTCTAAATTTATTCAGAAATCTGTATAATTGGGTGCTGTATTTATCCTCTATATAGAGCTGTGGTCTTTTGGTGCTTACATTTTCAGAAGTTTCCAAAGGTCCACTTTCATCTCTAATTAGATAACCCAATCAAACCAGTGTGGGAATCACTGTTATTTTGAGGTTTCTCACTCCCTGGGTCTTATATTACATCACTTTTTTTTAAATTTTCATGTTTTATAAATCATTTCTGTAATCATTTGTTTAGGAAGGTTACAGTGAAAGTTGTGAAATGCTCCTACAGTTTATGCCAAAGTTACTGGAAAATCTCCTGCAGATGGTACAGAGGGAGACATACAGGGAAGACAATGTAGGCATTTGTGTTGATGAGTTAAATTAACTGATAGGGTTGAAAAATGTATATTATGATTTATAAATGTCCAGTATTACAATAATGTTGTGCAACTCTTCAGATATTATTTCAATACTTTTTTATAGAATTATTCTGCCAATAACAAATTTAAGTGAAATACAGAACTCATTTTGAACGTTTGAATTGAAGTCCTTATTTTTGTCATGCAGTTATACAAGGTTCTAGAATTCCTTTGTAAACACAATGAAGCCAGAAGTCTACAGATACTTGCAGGCTTGGGAGACATGGCCACACATGTGGGACATAAACTTTTAAGGTGGGTAGTTACATGTATGTTCTTTGTATTCAGATTTAAATCCTGACATATATTTTGAAACTGTAATTTTAATCTAAATCACTTTTGTAGGTGTGCTGTTAAAAAGACCAATCAGCTGCATGAATTTAGAGTGGATTTGTAAAAGTAAAAAACAAATTTACCAGTTATAGTATTTCCTATTTTTCACAGTATTTTATAGTATTTCTTCCTATTTTCAGTGTGTCTAGCAGTGTGAATGTACAAGTCAAAAGCCTGATACGCTGTGTTACTATACTGTGCAATCTATACAAGGCTATGTGTCCACCTGAGAATGGCAGCTCAATGGCAGCAACACGAAGCAGAACGTCTTTCAGCAAAAAATATGAATTTGTCTTTAAGGTGAATGTTAATTTGTAGTTTTGCATTTGTGACCCCATTTCTGAAATAAGGGGAATGTTGTCTATGTTTAATATCTGATATTCTTATGGAAAAGATGTAGTTATAATTCTTGTGTTGTTAAATTAGTATCACTTGAAAGATGAGGTTGTTACTTTTTGACAGATGCGCAAACATGGTCTTTATTTTTATTTCCTTTTTTCAGTGTTTTGCCTTTATGGAATGTTGATTTAGCTGTTTGTCTATAGTTAAGTTATTATCATTTTTTTTCTTGTCAATACTTGCATAACGAGTGAATATTCCATCTTGGACTTGTCATACATGTGATTGGTCCAAGATTCCATGTATGATTTATTATTATCATTTGACCTTAAATTTTCCACATTTCCAGCCACTTGAGTTGTTATGGTCCAGTTTAGAGGAATGGCTAGTCATCTTACACACCGAGATAAAGAAAGGCATGGAGAGGAAAGAAGACAGTGGCAAAAGGTTATCTGACCTGTCAGAAGGAAGTGATCGCAGTAGTTATCATAGTGTTGGCTCTAGATTAAGTCAGAGTTCCACTGATCATGGTGAAGATGATGATAAATCTTTTGGAAATGCTGGAGAACCACCCATACAATCTGAATTTAATGTTTCAAAATTGGACACAAAGGTTTATTCAGGAGATGATGTTTCCCAAGAACAAAGAAGGCTAGCTAGTGAAGTGACGAAGAGGTTATCCATGGAGCTGGAGAAGTTTCAAGTGGATTTACAAGAACACGAGCAAGATGTGATCACTGCAATTGCACCAAGGATTTGTGCTGTAATTCAAGTTTATTATACTTGCTGTGAATGCCAAGCACAACAATAGTAAGTTAAAAGAAATGTGGATACACCGAGAAAAAAAATCTCTTTTGCTCTAGTCAGAAATTTTTTAAAATGGAAAGTGTTAATCAAAACAAAATAAGAGATGACATTTAAGTGCTTTTTTTTTTATTAATAATTAGAATTGTATATGTAACTGATAAATATGTATTATCCAATACTCTTTCCTTCAGATTTGGTAGAAAACTTGTGTTCCTAAAGACTTTGTTTTTAGGTTTTTAAGATCTGTAAAATTAATATAGCTATAATTGTTTAAATAAATCACTTTTAATTTGGTACTTTTCAGCATGACATCCCCACGGTTTATTGAGTTTGTTTGTCGACATGATCAAGTGCTGAAGTTCTTAGTAGCAAGGTATTGAGAAATCCAATTCTGAGTCATTTCTTATATTAGTATATCCTCTGTCAAGATTATTTTTCAATAATTTATACCAGCTTGGGGTTTGCAAATGCTGACCATGGCCCACATTCGTTTTTTACACTTGTAACATAGATATTAAATTATTGTTCAGTTCACATAAGGGGAATAGTCGACTGCGTTGCTTCTCAGAGGTTATTAAAATAAAATCACAAGACAAGATCAATATAATATCTTTTCCAATTTATGTACATATATTTTTATGATCTGTGTGTTTTTCTTTGATCTCAGGAATCCAACAGTTATTTTTGACCATTTCCACTTTTTGTTGGAATGTCCGGAACTGATGTCCAGGTTTATGCACATCATTAAATCTCAGGTAAAAATGGATGAATGAAAAACTTGTGATTAAAAAGTGGATTTTTTTTGCCAAGCTAAATTTTGAGTTGTGAAATACATGATGAGAATGTTGCAAAATATGGAGTGTTTATACATTATTTGAATGATTTTAGCCATTTGAAGCAAGAAGGGAATGGTTCTATTCTAATTTGCACAAAAGAAGAGGAGGGGATGACAGTATGATTCATGCAGCTCTAAGTGAAATGGATGTCCTGCAAGTTAGAAGAGGTATATGGTGTTTTGTGGATATCACTGGGCAATGCCCCAGCTATATGACAAATTCATGCAGAGAAATAGGTGTTTCATTGTCTTTTGTGAAATGATAAAAGTAAATAGTTTCAAAAGGGACTAATGTGAAACATGTTTATCTACCAATGATCATGAGGTATGACAACTTGGTCCTTTGTCAAAAGGCCTTGCTGACAGTGACAATTTTCTATTCAATCAATAAACTCTTTATTGCTCTTATATTTAAAGGTCACATTATTATTTTCATTATCATTTTCATCAGTTCTTAATAGAAAAAAATGCTTCCGTGTTTAAATAACAAAAATAATGTCAATGAGAGGAGTAAAATTAATAAAAGACATTTGTTTTGCAGATAACCTGTTTATGTCAAGTTGTGAAGAGATATTGAGAAAAGATCCAGAAAAACTTAAGAGCACAATTGCTGTGAAGTTTAGTGGAGAAGAAGGAATGGTAAGATTAAGATATCTGCTTCTTAATTACATTAGGTTCAAAGTTACATCTCTGCTATATTTTGTGGATACTTTTATGGCTCTTTTCTACATAAATTAACTGATTTTCAGTATTAGGACTTTTCATATGTTATTGAAAAAAACCGTACTTTCAAAGAAGTTTACAGAATTTGAGTGTTTTAAAATTATATATTTGGTGGTTTTATGTTTTATTCATTTTATTGTTCTTTCTGTTGCCAACGATATGAAATTTTAAGCATTGTAGAAGGTGCATTGATATTTTTATGGTACAAAAAGGAAAATTAATTTTTTAGGGTCAAGGTGTTGTCAAGGAGTGGTTTGATGTTCTATCTAGAGAAATTCTTAACCCAGATTATGCCTTGTTTACACAGTCAAGTGATGGTAAGTTAAAAGACTAACAGTGAAATATACATGTATGTAATTAAGTGTGTATTTTTTTAATATTAAAAATTGTTTATATTGATGGTATGGAAATTAGTTCATGAAATAGCTGCAGCTTTTCTTTTTATCCCCCCCGAATGGCAGGTCCTGGACTTATACCAGTGTTTTTGGTAAAAAAAATCTAGCACTTATAATTTCAGCCCTGTGAAACAAATAGATTCAACTTCATTCAGATGGTGACAATAGTACATCTAGTGCAGATAATTAATTGAATGTTTTCTTTGTGAATATAGGAAGCACATTCCAGCCTAACAGCAATTCCTCGGTCAATCCAGACCATCTGAACTATTTCCAATTTGCTGGCAAATCAATGGGACTAGCTCTGTATCACAGACATTTACTGAGTGTCTACTTTACACGGTCTTTCTACAAACATATATTAGGTAAGAAGTATTCAGTTATGAAACCATTTGAACTGCTATTTAAAAAGTGCCATTCTGAATCCCCCTGTTCTCTTCAAATTTTGTTAAGAAGATTTGTGTTAATCCAACTTTCTTTTGATGATTTTCCTTACTGTATTTTTCAAAGAAATGTTGGGGTTATAACAGGGAAACCAAATCATACTTACACTTTTGAAATGATATAATTTGATATTTGAAAAAATGGCATTTAAGTATTTTTCTTTTTCAGGCATACCTGTCAACTACAAAGATGTGAATTCTATTGATCCAGAATATGCTAAAAATCTGCAGGTAAGTGAACAATGTAAAACATAATGGACATTACTCCATAACATGTGTAAATGACTTTGTTCCATCTTATCAGTTATATATATATATACACCATAAAGATGATACATCTGGGTTATTAAGAAACTTTGTTTTTATAAATACAGCCTTGACATTAAATTTACGGTCATTTCATTTTATGAACGGATATTGTGAAATCTGTAAATTGACCAAGTCTGTGCCCTTATTTATAGTGGATACTGGACCATAGCATAGATGAACTAGGTCTGGGTCTGACCTTCAGTGTGGAAACAGATGTGTTTGGAGATGTACAGGAAGTAGATCTCAAACCTGGGGGAAGAGCCATTCCTGTGACAGATGCCAACAAGGTGAAATATTAGCAAACGTTGGAACAGTTTTTTTAATAGATAAGTTTTTCTGAACAAAAATAAAATAAAATAAACCCCAGTTATCTGATGGTATTTATTTGAACTTTTAATACATTAGATATTAGAGATATAAAGAGCACTTGCTAATAATTTTATCTGTGACATATTTTAAATATTTTTTATATACGATTTACAGAAAGAGTATGTCCAGCTGGTCACTGAATTGAAGATGACCAGGGCCATTCAGCCACAGATTGACAGTTTTCTCAGAGGATTTCATGAATTTATTCCACAGTCATTGGTGCAAATGTTTGATGAGTATGAACTGGTAAGACTTCTGTACAATTTATTATTATCAGAATAATACATTTTCTGATTGATGTACTAGTTTTTATAAAGTTGTTTAAAACATTTTAATTTTATTTTTATTTAATTTTATTTGTTAGACAGACCAGATGGTTTTATATAAAAAAAAGAAAGAAATGAGGAAGCAGTATATGTCAGTTAATTTTAATAAGTATACTGTAGTATAATACTAATGTGATGTGAGGGAATAAATGTAGTCTTAATTATAAAAGCCTCATTGTTTTTTTTTCAGGAACTTATGTTGTCTGGTCTTCCAGAAATAGATGTGGATGACTGGAAAGCAAACACGGTGTACAATGGATGTGATGAAGAGTCAAATGTTGTAAAGGTACAGCAAAAACTGCTGCAAAAATTACTTATGATGCTCCAAAAAAGAAGTCTCTACATTGCTTGGAAAAAAATTTCATATTACAAAATGTTTGTTAGTACACATAGGATTTGAATAAAACGTCCATTCACATCCACAGATTCATTATGTGGTGCTAAGAGATTTTTATATGACGAATGCATGTAGTGCAGTATAAGAAAACACATGCAATCAAGAGGATATGTAATTTAAGGGATGAGATAAATTTATATTTTGAGATTTCAGATCAGATTTCCTTTACTAATTTGTACTAAGGTATATTGCAATTTAATTTTCATTATTCCAGTGGTTTTGGGAAGAAGTAGCCACATTTACTCAGCATGAAAATGCTTTATTACTGCAGTTTGTGACTGGCAGGTATGTGAATAATATAAATTGATATTGAAAGAACACTGGTAGCTTAAAGTCACTTGCCTTACCTTAGGCTAGCACCCTGTGATCCATTGGCTCACCAGCAATTGTCACCATATTTGCACAAGTCTTTTGCTGAAAACCCATTATCAGCCCATTTCTTGCTATCTGGCAATAGAAATTTTTCAGCCGTTGAATATAAAGGTCATGCTAATGTAAAAGCTATGACTATTGTATATGCATTAATATCAGCAAATGATAATGTCACCTCAATGAAAAAAAATGTTACGAAATGGAAAAGTTGCTTTAGTAAATGAGTTGGTATGAATTAGAATTAATGAACATTAAATGCCTCTTACAAAATTGGTCATTATGAATATTATAAGTTTGATTCATAATATTTTAAGTTATTACCACTTTTTTCCAACAAGTTCTCGTGTTCCCCATGGAGGATTTGCTAACCTCTTGGGAGGAGGAGGACCCCAGAAGTTTACCATTTCTGTTACAAACTACACCCCACAGCTTCTGCCTACAGCAAGCACTTGGTGAGTATTATTATGTAAGGAAGGTACAACCCCCTGGACCATTTTTTTATCAATATAATATAACTTTTATTAATTCATGTTTCATAATTGTTGAATAAATATGCATTTTAGTTTTCAACTGCTCTTACAGTCTACAAAAGCCAAAACAACAAAAAATATTCCAAACATTTATTGCAATTGGTTTTTAATGGACTTCAATTGCTAGATAAAAAGAAGTCAGTGAGTAACAACATCTGCTCACAGTCTGAAGAGGGCCTCCTACCGAGTCGGCAGTTAGCTAACTGTATGAAAAATTTTAGCTTGTGCTTAATAAAACGTTTATTACCTTACTTCCAGTCTATTGTACATTTTTGCTTTGATAAGAAGTGAAAAAATTGTACTTTTATACCATTTATATTTGCAGCATCAATTTCTTGAAATTGCCAGAGTACCCAACCAGAGAGGAGTTGGGGAACAGACTAAGGGTGGCATTTGAGTGTGGAAGCCAGGGCTACGGGATGGCATGAAGTTGGGCATATTTTCACTGAAGAACTATAATCTTGGTTCTAGGCAGACTGAAAAATTTCGATCTTGAAGGCAGCATTTGTGAAATCAGCCCTATGCATGTCTTGCTGTTTGACAATCCCTATTATGGTTTGATGAAGCATATTCTTCTAAAGGGGCTAAGAATCGGTGGTTATCCACAAAAGTTTATTGACAGCTTTGTATTAATTTAACAAAGAATTTTTCATCAAGTACAGAATATATATTGATAATTGGTAGAATATGCTTTTTTGGGGAAGATGGTAGGAAATCATGAAATTAAAGCTCTTGCTCATGAAGTATTGTGTGACTATAACTCTTGGCAAAAACCAAATGTCATTTCTTTTTCTTTTTTGTTTAGATGTAGAAATTTTATAACTGCTTTATCTTTTTAAAAAGAGTAAAGAAAAATGCTTTGAAAATAAACAGTTGTTTTTATGCAACAGATTTAAAAATTCTCCAAGAAAATTGGTTAATATATGAATAAATGTTTATTCAGTAAAAGAAGGCTTGTTTGTATTTTATAAGATTAATAATGTTTAAAAAAAATACAATAACACTTTTCATATGTGTATCTGTGAACATTTCTATGAACCTTCAATGCTTACTTTAAAATATATCTACAAAAAACAATTTTTTTACTAATAAGCAAAGTCCATTTAAAATGATAATACATAATCTCATTGACCACAAACACTCAAAATCGTCATAAATTACAAAGTGAGTGAATTTGTGCTGAATAGTTTGCAAACTACTGATGATATATGAAAACAAAATTTGAAATAAAAAACAAAATAGCTGAAGTTTAAAACAAATTTATTGTATGGAAATTATAATAAAAATCTACCCAAACTACTTGACTTTATTTCAAATATTAGTAAAAATGGGGAAAATACACTATATTGAGGCAAAAAAAGGACCTATGTTTGCATGTTATGTGATAATATTAATTGAAACTATCCAAAGAATATAATACCCCTTACAAAATTCCCAAGTTTATTGACATTTCATTTAAAAAAAGTGATTTAACAATCTAAGTGAAGATAGATCAATTATAACTACTTAATATAATAATAATAATAATAATAATAATAATAATAATAATAATAATAATACATTGTAGTAACATTTATAAAAGATCTTCGACTTATTGTGTTAGAGAAGATAGTGTGTTATTACACTTAAAGAATGTTCAATTTGATTGGTTCAAAGTTTAGGCAACAATGGTAGGGCTGACCAATCAAATTCCATATACAATAATCAATGTAAACAAACCTCAATTTCTCGATTTCGAGGTAATATTGGACAGTGTTGTCTATGCAGTCTCAGGTAAGTTATTTTTAGTATCAGTTAAATGTCAAGGTAGATTAGATTTTCATGGAACAAAATCATCTAATGATGAATCTCAGTACTGAAGAAAGATTTCATTATATAGAGTGCTTTGAAAACGAGTCCTAGTTCTTTTCATTTTTTACCTTGTATGAAAAATTAATTAGAATAAAAACCCTAGAAGAAATATTGGATTGCTTTGTTTTGGTTTCCAATATCTGTATTTACTGCTATAATATTACAAACTTCAATTATAATGGCATGTTCATGCTCCATAGGCTCATTTTTTAAATGTTGATTTCTTATATTTTCTTATTTTAATTATTATATCATTCTAGGCATTACAAATTAAGGGTATGCAATGTTACGGCACTTTAAAACAGTTAATATGTGTACATAGTGTCACAAACTTAATCGTTTCATATAACAACAGTAGTGACAATGAATTAATGTTAAAACATTTTTATCAGATGAATATGGAAAGCTTTGATAAGCAGAATGCCATCAGGACAGAACAGAGTGCACGTAAGTGAATCAATGGCTGGCACGAAAATGTATGCAGTGGCACTCCTTTTTACGTTTTTTATGAGTACTATTTGTGTACAAACAGTCTGTGTATATGTACAACCACATGATTTTTGTGCTATGCAGCAGTATGCGTGCATTAATTACGTGCACTGTTGAAACAGTATGGTACATGCATGTATGTTTGTGTGTAAACATGCATACGTGTGCAGGGGCGGATCCAGGATTATTTGAAGGGTGGGGTGGGGGTGGGGGGTCCCGAACAACGGGCCTCGGATGCGAAGCTGACCATCGCCCCCTTGTTGTGGGTTTCGGAGCCTGCTTAAAGGCCCAGTTTTTTTTTTTTTTTTTTTTTTTTTTTTTTTTGGTGTTTTGGAGCACAAACAGTGCCCTTTGGCACTTTTTAAAACTGTGAGTTAACTGGTCAAAATTCTAATTTCAAGAGGAGAATATTGGTGTGACATATATTTGTCAGGTCAGGACCCCCGGGGCCCCCTGCCCCCTCCCCCTCCTCTAAATCCTCTTCTGGTGTGCATGCACGAACCTATTTTCAGGGAGGTTTTGCTGGGTTTTAAAGAAATACTCATAGTTTAACAAAAGCTCAGCCTGAATATTAGATTGGTTTGATTTTCATTTCGTTTTGTCTAAACAAACCTTCATTTATTTTTACAAATAGTGAGGATCAAATGGCATTTAGATAATCATATAATATTATCAATATTCATATTATTCTTCCTTCAACAGCAAAGGCCACAGTGCACATTGTACTGGTGGAGAATAAATTTAAGGGCATCAAAATGGTGGGAAAGGGGCCAGTCCTGGGAGACTGGAACCCCCAAAAAGGGAAACACCTGGAAAGAACACTACAAGAACCTGCCAATAACAGGGTGTCATTCTTAGCACCTAAACATTCAGTGCTAGAGTTTAAGCTGGTGCGACCAGTAAATGTAAGTAATAAACATACTGAAAAGGAGTTAATGTGTCATCGTGTTCTACACTAATTTTTTTCTATTTAAATGAACACTTTGGTGGAAAAGAATATCAAAAGCGCATCTTTTTGAATTCATCTGATTTTGGCTAATGCTCATCATATATTGTTACTTTCCTATCTGTTTATGAGTATGGTATATTTATGGTATTGTAATTCAGCCCTACTGCCATGAACCCTATAAAAACATGGTGTGGGAACCAAAACCTTATATAAACCGGATCATAAAGGTAACTTCACTGGATGGGATGATGATCAAATGTTCCTGGGGAACACAGAATATGGAGATCAAAGGTGAGCTAGTGCTTTCTGAAGTATCCCATATAGCAAAAAAAAAAAGAAAAAAAAAAAAAGTCAGCTTTGTATTATTGTTACATTTTTTATCCATTTATTTTCACTATAATAATTTTTCCCGTCCTCAGTGATTCAAGCACGTAAAATATGTATAAGAAGTTACATCTGAGAAGATTTATTCTTCCTTCACGTATAAATAAATGTGTTTGACTTTACTGAATTAATGTAATTGCTGAACATTTATGCAAAGAAATATGTGGAATTAAATGATATTATGCAATGCAACCATTTTATTCCAGAGTGGAATGTCAACCCCACCCCTAGTGGTATGTAACTTATATATCAGCTCATGCAAAGTAACATAATTACACAAGATAAAGCTATTATAAATAATTTGATGTAAGAATATTGACAATTCACC
Source organism: Lingula anatina (assembly GCF_051362555.1). NCBI lineage: Eukaryota > Metazoa > Brachiopoda > Lingulata > Lingulida > Lingulidae > Lingula > Lingula anatina. Next base: position 35,776,705 of record NC_141767.1, read on the forward strand.
AAACTGTTCTCTCGGGTGGCAATAATACATTATGATAAAATTTATGTCAAAATTAATTGTAGGGTTTATAAATTGAAGGACTTTAAATTTTCAGTTGTCATCAGAACAGATGACAATTTTTCACTGTCAGGATCTTTGCAGATATTTCCTGTGTTCTGTTTTAAATTGTTTTTATTTTTTTTAGTTTACACCATGTTGGGAAAAACACCCCACATTCCTGGAGGAGGAGAGGATAAAAAGGAGATGGATGGTAGTAAAATAGTGCTGTATTCTTTGTTATTTTAATAACAAATTAATTCTTGTGGTTGGCAAAAAAAAAAAAAACAGTCTGTTGAAGACAGGCTGAACTGTGTCAAAACTGCCAGCAGTTAGACATGTAAATGTTTTTTTACTGAAAGCTGTGGAATTTCTAAGCCCATATTCTCAACACAAAATACTCCATGCATTGGAATTTAATTACTCATGATAGGGCTCAAATAAATTTCTCATATGTACCCAAAGGAAGCTTTAAGTTATTTTCATTCAAGACAGAAATATTTTTTTAGTTCACCTACTCAGTTGAAGCAAGGCACCCCAGAAAATATCTCCTATTTAAAATTATGCCATTGTTTTTCAGCTGACACTAAGCAGCAAGTATTGAATGAAACTTGCAAAGCATTAAGAGATGGAAATGATACAGATGATGGTAAGACTGTACTTTTAAGTTTCAACCTCTATACTATTTAAACAAATCCTAAATTTGAACAGGAATTTTAAGTTTGGATCACCATGTTTATACAGTGACATTTCATATTTAATAAAAGGTAGCCCTGAAAATATCTCCTGCATTTAAAATTATGCCATTGTTTTTCAGCTGACACTAAGCAGCAAGTAGTGAATGAAAAGCATGAAGCATCAAGAGATAGAAGTGAGATAGATGATGGTAAGAATAAACTTTTTAGTTTCAACATCTCTATAGTTTAAACAAATCCTAAATTTGAACAAGAATTTTAGCTTGCATCACCTAACACACAAACATTACATTTTTAAAAAAAAATTAAGGCAGCCCTGAATATATGTATTTGCAATTATGCCATTGTTTTTCAGCTGACACTAAGCAACAAGTAGTGAAAGGAAAGCTTGGAGCATCAAAAGATGGAAATGAGACAGGTGGTGGTAAGAATCTGCTTTTTAGTTTTGACATCTCGATTATTGAAACAAATCCTAAATTTGAACAGAATTTTTAGTTTGGATCACCTTACATGGTAACTTATCATTTTTGTAAATTAAGACAGCCCTAAAAATATCTCCTGCATTTAAATGTATGCCATTGTTTTTCAGCTGACACTAAACAGCAAGTAGTGAATGAAAAGCATGAAGCACCAAAAGATGGAAATGAGACAGATGGTGGTGAGAATGTGTTTTTTAGTTTCGACACTTCTATTATTTGAAAAAATCCCTCATTGACCAAATATTATATTCATTTGATGTTCAACATTGTTTGAGTGCAGACAGTAGAATTTGCATACCTCGGACACTCTGGGATTGGAAAATTAGTTTGTGTTACTTGACGATTTTAGTTTTGCAATGCCCATAACTTTACATATAAAACATCAGACCCCCTTGATTTATTCAAGATATTGAATGACAAAATATTTCTCAATAAGCTTCTATTTTTGAAACTTAGTAATAGCCACATTTTGTTTCAAAATTGGGGCCCTAAAGGTTGAAAATAATGTACAAAGAATTCATTCCACTTATATCCACTAGAAATAATATTAGTTAATTTTGATACTTTCCCTGTATGTTTCCCTCTTTTTACATCTTAATAATTTTTATAGGATGCACTATTACCAGTCATACTGATAGCTAGGTTTAACATACACAAGCAAATGCAAGAATTCTGTTGAAATGTGGTAGCTGAGCAACGGATTGTGTGTAGATGTGAACTAAGCAATTTTAAATGGAAATGCTGACATTCCATCTAAACTGTTTTTTAAATACAAAATTGTGCACATAGGTATAAGAATAGACCCGTGGTGGATAAAACTCCAAAATCAGTGAATGATAAGAATAATATACTTTGTATATCATTATTACAGAATTTTGAATGTAATATAACTAGATACGTACATGTGTATGTTAAAGGTATTTGAAACAGCTCTCCATGCCATCCATGCCTAGTGGTACAAGATATGTTCATTTGTTTTCTTCTTTATTTTTAAGCCATTGCCCAAGACATTGTGCTGGACATGAAAAACAGAGGTAATAAATAATACCACTTGAAAATTTAAATGTTTGTCTCAACATCAAACTGAGAATGATCTCATCTAATCATTATGTATCTGAAAGAGGTTCCCCTCTCCTGGCTCTTATTGGTAAATACTAGTCAATAAATTTTCATGATTAAATATTTTCATTAATTTCAGAGACCCCACGGAGAAGAGTCTCTCGGTTCAGGAGATTTTTGAACATGGTCACTGCATGTTTTAGGCGAAGGAGGCAAAGATAATAAGTAAGTTGTGAAAATATGTCAAGTTTAAGTGATTTCACCATATACATTAGGCATTCATGTAGAAATTAAACTGATGCTAAACAGTATTTGAGTGCAATAAGTTCTTGGTACTTGATTATTTTAGTTTTGCATTGCCCATTACTTCAGAAAGTTTTAAAAAGAATCGGACCCAGATGGTTTGTTCAAGATATTGAGTTAAATCTGTCCCACAAAAAAAGTAAAAGATATTGAGTGACAAGTTATGTAGAGTCTACCATACACTCTTATGTATATATAAAAAAAAAAACAAAATAAAATTGATCAAATAATTACTTACATCTTTGAGAAAATTTTAACTTTGTTAGCTGCTGACATAAGTTTTGATTATATTATTTTTACATATGGACTTTTTTCTTCTTTTTTTCAGCCTTAAGACAATATTGTTGATCAACAACTGAAGATAATTGAAAACAGGACTCATAATTTAATTTTAACCTAATTTTTAATTATTACCAGCTAGTCTAAAATAAAATGAATGTTAAAAAAAACAATTATTTGTTATTTATTTATTTATTTTTATTGTTTGGTTAACTCCCCAGATAACATGCCACCAGTGGACTACCAGTTGCATGTTATCTGGGTCTCTGCATTTAAAAAAAGGACCTGCAGTCATATTTTTGATATCTACATATCCTGCAAAGCTACTATTCTTTCCCAATTTAGACCTGTATTCAACTTTAAAATGGTAAAACTCCTCAAATAAAAGTTCATTCTGAAATGTAAAGGAACACATAGCATTCTAAAAGAGCTGGGAGTCATCTAGAACTAAATCATTAAATTAGAAATGGAATAAAATGTACAAATCAAGTGGAAGAACAAGTCAAGGAATTATTCATGAGAAGGAGAAAATTGCTTTTTTCCCTGGAAAAGTTTATTTTGGCAGGTAAATCCTATAAAAAGTATGTTTAACTAATGATTAACCATTAACTGATAAATAGTTCACCACCAAAACCTAATTGTTTTTCACTTGTTTCACTACAGATTCTTTCCACTGGGATGATCACTGCTTACAATTGGTGCCTCTTCCCCCCCCCTCCCCCCCCCCCCCCCCCCATCTCTATTCAATTGTCACACATTTGGGACAACACAATCACCAAAGCACTGGTGAGCAGTAATCGTCCCATATGACATCAGAGTGAAGAAGATCACAGATGTGATCAAAAGCTCTGTCATGTATAGCTTTATTTTTAGTGTAGAAATTGAAAAGTTTAACACTTGAATCATATCCTATGACTACACAGATGAATTTCCATCAGAAAAACAAAAACATAACCTCTCTGGTACGATGCCTTTTAATCATAGATAATGGGTTTAAATAACTGCTTCATTTTTTACCTAATGCCTTAAAATGCAGTCATGCAGCAATAGTCATTTATTCTGTGCTGCTTCCCAGTAATCATTCCATAAGTATTTGTATAGATTTCTATAATTGTTGTTAAGTTGTTATGACCAATGTAGAGAGCCTGTAAAATGTAACGTGTACACATTATAGTGCTCAATAAAGATTATTATTATATTATTATTATAATTATCTTCTTTTATTATCAGACTAGAGAATATTCAGTAAGAACGGATTAATAATAAATAAATAGATAAATAAACGCATTTGTTAAAGTAGTGAACTGCTTTTCATTTGCATAAGAATAGCAAGGAGAGTAGAAACCCAAGATATTTGTTACATCGCGGACGCATTGCCTTAGCATGTATTGGTTAAAAAAAAATAAATAAATAAAAGAATTCTTCATACAGTCGAATATAAATTATATTTGAGACGGGATTCTTGAGTTTTAGTTTCATTTTGTGTCCCATGTAATTAATCTTTATTGGGAAGCGCACCCGATTGAATGCGTTAGGTGTGTCTGTTTCTACTAACGCATCCACTGGACTATCTTCCCCATGCGTTCATGAAGGTGAACCACTTGAACTCTGAACGTATACCCCCCCCCCCCCTGCCCCCCCGGAGGCTACGGCCCTGCACACACACACAACTAGACAAGCTGTTCCCTGTTGTGGCGATCGTCTCCGAGAAACTGAGACTTGGGATGTTGATGTACAGATGAGCGGATTAAAAGCGTAATTTTCATCAACAAGCAGGCAGCGTGTAAACATTTTGCATAAAAATGAGAAGTGTATACAAGACTAAAAAGACGGCTCTCGGTAGAATTTTAAATAATTGAGAGCATCTATCTATTTAGAAACCAACTGTGTTTGTTTTAGTATTTTTAGAGGCCTGCTTCCTTTTACCGAACTTAGATGTTATGGGGTCATTTTCTGTCGATATTGCATCTCGACAATAGAACAGAACTGCCCGTAACTCATTGTGAACAACGAACTTTCGCAGTAAGATCGAATGTTAGTTTACCATTCCGTTAACCTTCTTAAACTTACGCAAAATTCAATCCAACGAGAAAATCATAACTGACCCACGCGAAGAGCACCTGCACGGGAAAATGGGTTCGATTTTCTGTCAAATACAGTTCTTCTAAATGTTCAAAATAGACCTACCGGTCCAAAAAACTAATCGATAACAGGCGAATTTTGCCCTCCTGGGTTGAGCATATATGAACGCTTTACTTACTACTCCCAAAAGATCTAATCTATATTTAATAGGTAAATGTATGAGGAAGCTTAAATTTGAGAATTAATTGAAATCAATTCATTTCTCGGGTTTTCAATACTAGCTGTAAAGACAATCTTGTTCGCTACTTAAATTTGAATATAGGCATATATGGAGCAATGCTGTTGAAAATTTAACCTGAAAATTCATTTTTTTTTTTTTGTTGTTGTTGTTGTTTTATAGAAGAATCATGAAACGAAAATGGATTTAAAGTAATTTTAAATGTTAAAATACTTATTTAGGCCAATTTTAACAAAAGGCGCAGATGAGCTGTAAAAAAAAAACAAAATATTATTGAAATTGGAAAGCCCATTGTCGATGAAAATATTTCTTTATGTAAATGAAAAGTAAAAGACACTTGGGGATTTAGATGAACTGTGTATCTTCGGCTGATGTATTTCAGTTCTGCTATCGTTAAATAAGTTTATTTCAGAGGAGAGAGATCGGGGTACTTTTCATATCAATCACGCAAGCAAATTATTTTTGAAAGCAGATAATGTCTCAAAATAGTTAACTTTTTGGTGTTAATACAGTCTCATGAACATGTTCAATTATGACCAAATAATAAATTATTATTATTACAACTTAATAACAACCTTAAATTTGCGCAGCAGCAAGAATCGATGTAATCTTAATGCATGCTTACAACTGATTGATAACTGAAAATGAAATCTAACGTGTAGCGAACAGATAAACGTTCTTTAAAAGTTTTTCATTTTTTTTTTTTTGTTTCCTTTCTTGTTTCCGCGTTTACCTTGCCCAAGTTCACTATCGCACTTAGAGAGGTTTTATATTGAACATATAATCCTATCAAAACAAAGAAACATACTTCTTAAGTTCAAATATGTGAGATCATTAAGTATCACACAGTGAAATATGTACAATCGATACAATATATGAATACTAATATGGGAATGATAATCGATTCCACACAGGTTCCCTAGGTTGAAAAAATAAAGTTTGATAGAAAAGTAACAATAATAAATACCCTTAATTTCTATCGTTTTATTTTTCGACATAAAGTAGTAAGATAAACAACGAGAGTTATTCCGTGCTAGGTTCTAGCGTTAAGTAAATTATGGTTATATCTACCTGTGGGGTTTGTTTAGTTAAGGCATGTGGCGCCACCGTTCATGCTTGCCGATAGTTTACAATTACCGTGGCTGCATAAAGGTGAAGCATTGTCAATTGGCTCTTTTCATAACTCAACGCACCCGTCAAGACACACAATTTAATTTTTTAGCCATATAAAAAGTTCACATCTTTTAATCATTTACATCTATTTGATATCTAAAAAACAATATTAATGATATTTCTTGAAGATGGCTTAAATCTTGGGACAAGAACTTTGCTACAAATTTAAAATGATATTTCTTGTTTTGCCCGACAGAGGGAGGAGGGTGATTAATCGTAACAGCCAACAATTTCAACATGGCGGCCATTTGTTGAAATCTTTAATCGTTGTGTCATTACCTGAAAACAATGTCATTTTTACGAGATTGTGGGAAATTTCGTTGTCGAGGATGTAGATCGAAATGGATTAGTCAATAATAATGGAATTACAAGCGAGGAGAAGGACGGAGAGGGTAAGACAAAACTTAAAACGCAACTGTTTTAAGGAGGGGTGTAGAAAGTTTTTAGGACACCGACACTTAGCAGGTGCATTTTTTTGGTTTCTTTTGTCGATTAAAATGCTCGTTCACCTTTAAGTGTGCAGTCCATTCGTAACTATTAAGTCCCTTATGCATGACTGCGTGTGCCTAAATATCTGAAACGGTGGCATTAATTCGTTGTCCAAGATAGAAAACTCATAAAGCCTCTCTATTCAAAGTACAAAGTAGTCGGTGGTCGACATCATGAGCTTAGTCGGGCCTACTGCCCCTTGCTTTCATTATTTTTGGTATAAAAGCTATGTACTTTTCCCTTAATATGAAATATGTTACACATTAAAATACTTGTAGGAAGAACCTTTGAAGGTATAGATCTTGTCCTGATTGTAAATTAATTGGGCCTTTGGTGAATGCCAGCTTTGATTACAGTTAGGTGTTAAAAATATTCCGCACACAGGTTCCATATAGAGAAAGTATAAAAAGGTCTAAAGTTCAACATTTTTAGAATCTGTTTTATGTTTAAGTAGGTCTGTAAATAATGCTCCATATGCTACAGTGAAGAATTTCAGCCGAAAAGTGAAACGTGTCCACTGAAACCAAGACCTTGTAGGTTTTTATCACTTTAACACATCTCAAGCTTCACAGCTATGAGCAGCACAATTCTGACTCCTATCTCCATTATGATTATTACACTGATCTAAGATTTATTATATTTGTACAAAACTGCAGAGGAGTAGATTACTAGTAACGTGTAATGCATCCTGTACCTGATGCTATCAAGTAAGGCTATGTACAATATAATGATAATGTCCTCCCTGGTCAGTGAGGTGTGACCTCTGTCCGCTTCTTGTCCACCTTACCCAGGGGAATGTACAGAAGTAAGCACATCACAGCAGAAGAGATCAGATACAAAATATATTTAATTTGAACCTCTGTCTAATAAGAGCACACACTTAAAGTAACCATTGATTATACATTCTCAAAATTTCACCTACTAGTACCTTAATGATGGGGTCCTTTGAAGGTTAATGATATGTTGCTGCCATCCTTTAAGTGTACCAGATATATATGTACTCTATTAGCCATCACGTCTTGTATCTTTAATAGGTTTCACTTAGGATTCTTCTATGATAAGTAATGTGTGATATAAAATGCAAGTTATCGGGTATGGGAATTTGTTTGTGGTTAAAGACTGTGGTGGAATACTTGGTTGATTTAGATAGCCTTATGGATAAAATGATAGAAAGTAATTACTGTTAACTCGTCCTCCAACCTTGGGGTATTTGACAGTCATCATGATTTTTTGCCTGACATAAAGTATCTGTACATGTCATCTGTATCATACTTGATTCAGAAGAGAGAAAGAACTTGCTGTTGTATTGAAATTATTTTGTCTGGGATACTTCGACAATATCTTTTATTGAAACATATTTCAAGTTCATGTTAACACACTTGGTGAGCTCAGAATGAATGAGTTACACAGAGATCTGATTGTGGTATGGTGTAAGGAAATGGAAGGCTAATAGTTCTTATTGTCCACAACCAGATAACATCAGGTGTCTGTTTCTGGCCTCATTGTGCCTATGACATCCTTTTAACAGCTGACTTTCTCTAATGTACAGATCACTTCCTTCATTGTATTGGCACTTTTTGAAATCACTAGAGTCTGTAATATTGACTTCATTGAAGTGGTATGCTCCTTTTGCTTCTTTGATT